>NC_069377.1:57905000-60405000 GCF_021730395.1 Mercenaria mercenaria | reverse complement strand
AACGGGGAAAAACCTTACGGATTATTCTGCCTTTCAGTGAAAACGCAGTAGAATGCTGCAAGCTCCAGAATACGAATTAAAGGGCCAACCGCTTCGCGGGTTTTAACCCAAAAAAAGGGAAATGTTTCTGCACATGCACGTTTTTCATTGAAAAAAAATTTTGTTTCTGCACAGTGGGGCCAACTGTTTTCCCATTGCCGGGTGTGAAGAAAAGTTACACAAAACCGCGCGCCTGAAACTTTTTTTTTCACATCTTTTATTACCACCGAGCCAAAAACTCAGGTGAGCTACGGAAACAACCCCCGTCCGGCGTCCGGGGTCCGTCTCCCTCCGTAAACTTTTCTTTTAAAAGACTCTCCCTAAAACCCTTGGGGCAAATTTTACAAACTTCACAGGAATGTTCCTTGGGGGAAAATCTCAAAAATTGTTTTAAAAAAATTGAATTCCACAAACTCGGGTTTCCCCAAAGGAAAAAATCAAAAAACTCTTCTCAAAAACCAAACCCTAGAGCTTAGAATTGGGGTGAACATTCCCAGTGACTTCTACCAATTTTTTTTTAAATCATACCCCGGGGTCAAAATTACCCCCCCGAGGAGTCTATAAATTTACATAGGGAAAATCTTAAAAAAATCTTCTTCTCAAAAACAAAGCCCTAGAGCTTAGATTTTTGACTTTAGCGGCCTAGTGGACCTCTACTAAAATTTTCAAATCATGACCCCCGGGGGCAAAATGACCCATAAAATTGCCCCGTCCCAGGGGGGACTTGATGTTTTATAATTTTATAGGAAAACTTCTTTTTAAAAAATAAACCAAAGGGTAATTTTAAAATTTGCATGTACATTGCTATGGGCCTCAAAAAAATTTTTTCAAATTTTGACCCCAGGTCAAATTGACCCACCCCGGGTTACTTGATTTACATAGGGAATCTTCAAAAATTTGCTAAAAAATAAACCCCAAAACCTAGATCTTAGATATTTGATAGGAACATTCCAGTAACTTTCTACAAACTTTGTTCAAATCATACCCCCCGGGGGAAAATTGACCCCCCCCCCGTGGGGAACTTAATTGCATCGAAAATCTTTTAAAAAAAAATCTAAAAATAAACCAGAAACCCTAAGCTTAATATTTAATATTAGATTTCCAGAGGACCCTACAAATTTTTCAAATCAGATCCCCCCCGTCAAATACCGCGCCCCCTAGGGTTACTTATTTTACATAGGGAAAAACTTCCCAAAAAAAATCTGAAATAAACTAGAAGGCCCCGAGCTTAATATTTTTGACATTAAAAGTGGATTCTACCAAGTTTGTTCAAAACATGACCCGGTCAAGCTAAACAAACTTCAAAGCAAACCCTTTAACCAGGGAGGATAAAAGGGGCCTCATGGCCCTCTTTTTATTTATTTTTTCTTTACAAATTTAGCAGGTCACACACCACTAGAACCACTCCTCCGCAACCGCTTTAAAATTAGTTAAAAATTAACTATCGATCAAAAAATTTAAACCCCATGACAAAATAGGGTGCAGCACGGTTTTCAAGAAATATTTTAGCTAGATAAAAATTAAATTAAACCCTACCAGCTAAATTTTTTATAAAGAACCATCCATTAAAAGGTCATACCTAATGGCGAAAAGTTAGTCAACTGCACGAACGTGATCAACTGTCGCAAAGGGAGACACAAACGTGAACCCCGCATGATAAGGGGTTTAAAGGGGTAAAAAGACACGAATGAAAACGGTAAGAAAAAAAAAGGGAAAATAAAAAAGGGGGAGGGGTGAAGGTAAATAACACCACTAACGTACAACACGATATACATAACGGGCAAACAGAAGTGTTTTAAGGAAATTATATAAAACGAAACAGACGGAGTGTTATAGGGAAATTGTTCACATTCATTAGAATGACCTGTCAATTAATTAATAAAAAAGTGATAGGAGCTATGCGCAGATAAAACTTAAATATGTGATGAAAAAATTGCATAGAACAACTTAAAATGTGACACTGTACGACAAAAGATACCCAAAAAAAAAGAATAAACCACTTTACTTTTTATAATTAACTTCCGAATTCGCAAAGATTACTATACGCATTTGACTGGGATTTTTTGGGCTTATTTCATGAAAAATTGATTATTAAAAAGACAAGGGGCTCAGTCTTTGATCAACTCCAGACGCGAAAAAATGGAAGGATTCAAATTAAGAACGCCCATTGCTTTCACTTTTTCTGAAATTAATTTTAACCACTGAAGCTTTTCATGACAAATCAAAATTTTTAGAACTGACGTACATACCTGCATTCGAGTCATCGGGAAATCATCACTCCACAAAAATGCAAGAAAGATTTTTTTCCTTAGTTGGGCTGATAATTGTTTTGCGAATAACGTCAGATCTCGCGGAAAGAACCGCCCCCTTGATGTTATTGCAAGAATATTATTTTTACAAAAAAAGTACCCCTTTTTTTTTCTAAAAAAATGCAAGTGGGGAAGTAAAAAAAATTTTCATCATTCACAGTCGAGGTAGCAAATGTCAAAGCTACGTTGGATGAATCAAAGATTGATAATTTAGGATTTGCTGGCGGAATAGTTTCTGTAGACTGTCTGAGGTGTCTTTGCTTGGTAAGTAAGCTCAGTTTATTGTCACATTCAAGTTATTGATGTTCTATTAAGATATATCGGTCGGATATTATGTTATGGCTGTTGCTTATTATCTCAAAAGTTGATATTGCATTTACAGTTCAATATAAACATTCAAGTAAACGCAGAAGTATATTGCTTCGCCTACAATATATAATAGGTACAAGAACGATTTTCTAAAAATGAGTTGAAATAATAAAAAGCAAAAATGCATGTTTGTTACAGAAGTTGTCAGACTGTAAAGCAGTCGGATGTGAAATGAGATTCAGTGTAATGAACTGTGGATACTTCCAAATTACACGTGCGATATGGACGGATTGCGGAAAGATTGGTCCAGGTACAGCCCTGTTGGTTTTTTTTTCTCGAAATTTCAAAACGTATCCCCACATTCAATTTTGAAAACCAAATTTCTAAAATATTTTTGTGATCTTACTACTTGTTTTAATAACATATGTAAAAAGGACAAAAATACAACCCGAAGTGTAGATGAAATACTGTAGAGCATCGCCTTAGCAAATTGGCAAAACCCCCATTAGGGAGTTTAAACTAGTTTACTGGCGTTAAATCTTTAACAGTCACCAGGAGGAACAGTGCAAAGGAAATTACTCACTCTCAGTTATATCCTTTACACACATGTTAAAAATATATGCAGTGAGGCAGATGGAATTCTACTGCAAGAAAAACATTGACAAGCTAACCGCAATAGAACTGACCTGACCTAATGTCACACACTAAAGGAAACCATTTATTTTTTCTTGAGTTTCTGATGGTGAGGGTGGTTGTGCTGTATTTGTATCATAATTACTTCCTCTTAATATGATCGTATTTTTTTCACTGTTTTAAGAATGCAGCTGTATTAAAAATAAGATTTTATATATACATAGGTATTTAAAAGCAATTAACATCTGTAGTTTGTAAGGTAGGCCAAATCAAATACTCACATTTTACTCTTAAACCTACGAAAGACCTGTTGAATATATTGCATACTGTTGGACATGTAGAACATTGATATCTGATCATTAGGTTATGCTGCTTTTGGGAAATATTTGTGGACTTCAAACGTTATGCACTTACTTACAGTTAATTCATTTTAGCACAAACAATATAAGAAGATTTTGATATTTAAGGCTGGAAGAAGTGTGCTGATGACGTCATGTGCTCTTCACAGTGTATACAGAATTACATGAAAAGATATGCTCAGCGTAATAACTGTATGTTGAATTGTGAGGGATACACTCGAGAGATATACGGGGGTCCGAACGGGTGCAATAATCCTACGACAATACCCTACTGGAACGCTGTGCAGAAAGTCCCCGGATGCAAAGGAGTTGAATAGAGTATACAATTGTACAAACGTTGTAAAATGGCACGTTCATTCAAACTTTTTTCCAAATCTCAAGCTATACAAATTTAGTATTTGTATCATAGTCTTAATGTAATATGTTAAAGGAATATAAAGGTGGAATAGTGCACGTATGATTTATCCATTCTAGCTATTATCTCTCATTTAATTTACAAACGTATAAAACACCGTAATACATTATTTCTTACTATGACATCATGTGAGCACAATTGTCACCGTTCTGCTATCCTGACCTAGGTATTCCATGTTGAAGATTGCTATAGAATATTACGTATCATTTTAGCTTTTCGACGTATACTGCCTATTTCTGTTTCCTTTCATTGAATGAATAAAACAATACAACTAATACATTGCATTAGAAATACATAAATATTCCTTTAAGACGATAATGAATTGTGAAGAATCGATGACCTCTACTTGAAATGAAATGTGTTTGAAAGAGACTGTCATCAACATGCGCATTTCATATATAAATTTTTTGGAATAATTTTTCCTGTCTGGAAGTCAATCAACACGTAAAACACTCCCAGGCAACTGCGTACTTTTATTCAAATACTTGCAAAACCATACTTCTTAAAATCTCAAATGACTTCGGAATCCAATAACTAAATCCTTCATTTCAGTGTCATGGAACTCATTTATGAAACCGCAAATTAACAGAAACTCAATTAATAATAATATTTGGACCTCTTTTATAATAACATTATTTGAATTTCTCTGCGGTTTAATTAATGCTCGGTTGAAATAAATACATTCTCTCTTTGGAAATATTTATGCTTATCAAATGATTTGTACCTCTCTGTGGATGAATTAATACCAGCAGTTATTGGTAATACTTGTATCAAACACTTGATATAATTTAAGACTAGATTAATTGCGAGCACTAATACATTCAGAGAACATTTACTGTGACTCAACACAGTAACTGCGAATAAAATATTCTACTATGAAATGAATATTCTTTTTAATCTTTACGACTTTTCCGTGTTTTTTCTTTCTTTTTTTTCTGCTATTACCCAGATCTGACCAAAAGTTTAACCGGGCTTAAACTCTGGAATCATGTCCAGTCGCAAATTTTTCTCTTAAATAAAAAAATTGCATGAAACTAAATTAAGAATGATGGCTTTGAAACTGTTCATTTAGTAGGTGTAATCCATTGGAATAAAGTTCTTTTTACACTACTAAAATATGTTTATTACCATGACAGTTTCGACAACGGTGTGTTGTCTTCCTCACATGAATCATACTACAATGATCGGCTATCTTCGGCCTTGTCCGTCAGTTTCCGGTTTCGTGGAAGAGCGGAGAGCGGGCACGGTCATGAACAGGTATGAGGGGGCGTATAGATTGTCCCACGTCTACGACCCTTTGTTCGTCGTTTCCACGAAACCGGAAACTGACGGACAAGGCCGAAGATAGCAGATCATCGTAGTATGATACATCTGAGGAAGACAACAGACCGTTGTCGAAACTGTCAGGGTAATAAACATATTTTAGTAGTGTAAAAAGAACTTTATTCCAATAAGAATGATGGCATAAGTAACATTTGTAATTTTGTAATCTTGCGGCTTTTATGTAACATCTCAAAGTATAATTTCCTAGGATAACAAGTTTGAAACATGGACCATTATTTATATCTTTCATTTACTTAAATTTTATTAAAGAATGATTCAGAGCTGATATATGAAGCTCACATTTCTTTAAAATGATTTTTTAAATCCGTCTGCCATTTTGTATGGAAACAACTGTGCTGATTTATATAATTTTGCCATATTAGATATAGTCTCTCAATAAGGAAATACCATTCAATAATGTTTATTCTGTGTCAAGATACAAAGAGGCAACAGTACCAACAAATATAACATACTGTTCACTGACATAATTTCAGAGTTTTAGAGGGATAAACTGTAACCTCGACATGTTCCTATGTTACAAGGCAGTGTAAATAAAAGCAATGATCGCCAGATGAATACCTCACACACGTAATAGCAACATCACCTTATAAGTGGTAAATATACTCAAGTAAAGATATAGAAATCAAAACTCAAGGAATCTTACATATATATACTTCAATGGCCATGTAGAAGCCAAAAGCAGCGGAAGAAACCCCTATAAGGTCATTTCCATAAAAATCATTTCATTATGACAAAGTATTAAATAAAAAATAAATATTATTGTTTTCACGAGATCTGCAATGCTGACATATTTTGCATTATTTCAGCCTAGCTGTAAAAGTTCATATTTCTTATCTTAAATCATGTGCCTAGTACCTCCCTCCACGAATAATAGGAATTTTTACTCCGCAAGTGTTTTTCTCTTCTACATGGAGAGTTTTCACTCACTTAAACACATTCAAGGGTAGACATTTATAGACAGAATGCTTGAAGAAACGTCTAAACTGCGTATTGAAAATCCCATGACGTATGGATTGATGGCACTGTTAAGTAGAAAAGACCTCCAAACAATCTGTTGGCCTGCATTAAACTCTTGATGAGCTTGCGTGTCAGACGTCATTTTCGCAACAACATTTAGAATAAAATACGGGACAAAACTAACAATACTAGCGACAGTTGTTACAATCATCATAACTGCTATTTTTCGTTCTAATTTTCTTGCACGTTTTTTCCTTGTGTCTTTTTCTGTACATGATTTATTAATCCGGGTTGCTCCATCACCGTCATTGATCTTTTCCATATTACTTTCGGAAGAAGTATCACTCTCTGCCTTCCTGTGTACATTTTGTGAAACTGTTTGGTGTTTTTTTACTTTTGTTACACTTCCCTTCATTATGCACATGCATTTCAATAGTTTCAACTCCTTCAGTTTTTGTGTCTGTAACTGTACCGGACATGCTTGGGTTTATTTATTCCATTGTACAGGAAATAGGTAGCTTTGTCTCTACCGTTGTACTGGATATGGTTTGATCTGTGTCTATCGTCGTACAGGAAGAAATTGTTATATTTGTTTCTTCAACCGTAGCTGATATGGTTAGCCTTTTGCCTCTCGCCTTCCGGCAATATCTAGATTTGTGTCTGCCACTGTATCAGAAATGGTTCGATTTGAATCTGTCACTTTACCGGAAGAAATTGTCAAAATATCTCGATCCTCGGCAGGCATTTTCTTTGAACTTGATTTGATGGTAGGCCTTCGAGATTTTCTTCTATGTTTTAGCACCTTTTTTGCAACAAACGAATATAAAATAATTATAGATACTATAATGATTGAAAATAAAAACAACTCAATTAACTGGGAGCTGTAAGCAATAGACGCCATTACTCCGTCCCTCGACTGCGCGCAGTAATAACCAGTTATTGATTCATTGTTACCAGCCGCTGTCAAATTTACTAGTACAGTGTCAAAAACAAAGAAATCTTTGACAGACAAAAGACCACACAATATTACAACTGCCACCATGCCATATTTTGCTGACTTAATTTTTACTTGCCAGGATTTCCGTTTGCAGATCACTTGGTATCTGTCTACACTAATAAACAAAAGAATACAACCAGAGTTATACACCATCCAGTGATTAATAAAGTACATAATTCTGCAGCCAACAACATTTCCGAATGTTAGCGTATAACAGAGTTCAATGATTTCATCACAGAAGACGAAACACGTCGCTAGTTCTGATACTGCTAAAGCGGCTATTAACACGTTGGTGGTAGTTTTGGCCGCTCTAAAACCATAATATACAACTGAGAAAAAGGTTCCAAAAATACCAAATAACATCACAATTCCTATATATGCAATCACCGGAGCGAACTCGATTATTTTCTGGTCATTAAGTTCATTCAAACGCTTGTCATTATTTTTCGATAAATCCATTTCCAATAAATGTCCAACATAAAATCTCTTACATAAATTGACTAAGGTGTCTTTCCAATTGCTTCGGCCTTCCGTTACCCAAAATGTAACACACAGGAAATTTATTGTTTGTCAGCATGCATGAGGTTATACAACCGGAATTAAAATTGCGTTATTTACATCCTCAGTTAAGATATCAAGTTTGACCGCATCCTCATGAAAGTATCAAAGGTAAGGAAGAATTTCTTCAAGGGTTAGGGTTAAGGTTTATGTTCCTGAACCTCTTTTCGTAGAATTATTCACTTACAAAATAGTCAAGGCCTTCTTTTTGGTTTATTGTCAGATTTAGCATATTTCAGGGTTCAGGTAAGCAGGAATTAATTATTCGGACCTCTAAACGACGCACCTAAAAGAAAGGTCTTCTTTATGTTCAACATTACAACGATCATTATTGAAATATATTGATACTAATATACTTTACTTTGTTACACAGAAAAAAAAATGAACTGGACGTTATGATGAACGTCATAATATGCTCTGACCGGTCCAAGAGTCCACCGTTGTTTACCATGGAATATTTTACATTACAGTAACACCAGTTTAATAATGTTTTTACCCTTAATGTATGAATCTCTAAGATTGTGACAAGAAAGCAAATATATCTAGAAGCAGATGTTAATATTAATTTAAGAGGTGAACACCGAAATGACGATACAGGTAATAAGCAGGTATTTGTGTTGGACCGGGGTAAACTTATTTCCAGTAAACATTTTCCTTTTCAAATCTGACGTTAATACTTCTTCAACTGTTTCCGTTGCAGAATGGATCAACATCACTAGTTTATACATCATCAATAGGACCATCCTTTGCACTAATCGTACTAACATGTTTTAGGCATACAAGTCTGAAAACACATATAGGGCTACTTTCTTGTACTAGTGTACAATGATTTGTGATTGCCGATAGATGTATTGTGGAACGTTAATTATGCACTCGAACACAAGGCGCGTTAGGTTGAAAAGTGCAATTTTTCGCATTCACCCCTCTAAAAATACTCCAGCGAATATCGTTTAAAAAGAAACACTTGGTTCTACATTGGTCAAATACTAGTATCAAACATAAATCGTTTCAATAATTTCTTCCATGTGAATCAATACACTTCAGTACTGAAACGATTTGTATTTGAATTCGATGTGCTTCATACATTGCATATGCCTTCTGGTTTAATTTTGTATGCTTAATCAGGTGTGGGATTCTATGAAAATTAGCTAAATCCGCAGACGAGATGGGCTAATTTGATGATTGTTCTCTGTTCTACTACTGCGCGACGTTAATGGTGTTTTTCTTGTTGTTCTGGTTTCTGTTAAGTCTACATAAGCTTATGGTTCCATAAGTTTTTATATGATCATGTTACGTGTATAAGGTATTCACCAGGAGAGGATTTCATTTAAACTAAACTGTGATATGAAAACGTGGTGGCTGTTAAAGTGTGAGTTTTGGTGCCAATAAACCAGTTTTCCTCACCAGTGGGCGTTGCTATTGTCTGTTTCAAGGCAATAGCCTTCGCTATTGATTATACATGTGCGTTTGTGTTCGTTTGTTACTTCTGTGTTTTTAAAATAATTATTACAATTCCTATGTTTAGTTACACTTGTACTGGGTCGTTGTCCACGTGTATACATTTACACGTACCCTTATTTATGGAGTGATGTATGATTGTGTGTGTTCTTTGAAGATGGATTTTCTTTGCTTTCTGTGACTAAGATTATCTGTTTCCCTTATTTAAAGCTATTTTGAAGGTATCGACACAACAAAACGCCCTTTCATGACCAAACGCAGGAAAAAGATACCGGGTAAAAAGACATTCAGAACTATCTATTTCGACTTGTTTGAAATTCGCGGCATTGCTACCAGCTAATGAAATGAATATATTTGTTTTTTACTCACTAATGGTTGTATGTCATTTAGATCTGATGTTTGCATTGCCAACGCTCTTTAAAACATGATGTTTGAGATACTTTCGTTTTCCAGGCGATATGGAGGAAGAAGTCTTCAAACAATTCTCTGTTTTGTGTTATAAGTATTTCCGAGTAACTGAAGAAAGTGGACCTGTTTTTCTCATTTGAGACGTCACATCCTTTTTACATGATACGTGTGGCTAAATGCAATGCACCGGTAGTGCTGTGATTTCTTCAATGGCGAAAACAGTCAATGTTGTAGGTCAATGGTTGTCTTTCATTGGTAACTGAGAAATCATGTCTGACATGAATTAAATAGTGTAAATTATTCAAAATTAAAGCTAGAAAACGGATCAATCAAATGAATGTTATAGTCTAACAAATAATATAGTACATTTTGAAAAATTGTTTAATTTTGGTAAAGATTAGTAAAACACATTAACAACCCTTTCTGGAAAGACGTTCTGTGTTCGTATTCTCATTTAATTGATGTCCTTCCAACTGACACAATGACTAAAATTCTAGATACGCAGCTGTTTTATAATCATTTGATACAAATCGATAAGAAACCTGTTAATATGAAATATCTCTACCAAAGAGGAATAAAGTTTGAGAAAGATATAATAAATACAGATGGCAGTATAATTGATCGAGTAGAAGTGGAAAGAAAAATTGATACGACTATTTATTTCCTTGCATTTGCAGCAATTCAAAATATTTTAAACAAACTTATGAAAACGGTAAAATCAAATAAAATCCGACCATGAGAATACTTTGCGTCTAAAATCATTTTTTATAATAAAGAAAACTGGACAGTTTCGTGTTGTGATGCAAAAGCGAATGGATGTAAATTTCACTTTCAAAGTGAGGACGCTAATTTCAGTAAGACAGTATGTTCAATGGATGTGTAAAATAGGTTTTCTTTGTCCGTTGTTGGTATTTAACTATCACATTTTAGTCACTTCTACCGTGAACTTGTAAAACCTTCCGCAAGATATTTTGCGGAAAGGTCTACCGGGAAATTTAAAAAAAATCGATAAAACATCGGACTATATGAAATGTCAAAATCGTAAAATATTGAAGTCCGACGTTTACTTATCGAACTAGTAAGAAGTGTGTATGTAACTTTCACTTTCACAGGAGCTGGTATTTAAGGCATGAAGGTAGTTATTCGCCGGATATGCCACCATGGTCTACTCGAATTTAGTCCATATAAATAGATTTTTCCCGACTAGTAAAACCTAATTTCATGTCAAATATCAGCTTTATTTATGCTTGTTTGTAAGAAGAATGTCTGCTGATGTTTTAAGCTACGTTATATGCTTCAAAAAGTTAGTCGAAGCTATTTGGTAAAGTTAAAGTAAAGTTTGTATTTCCTGCTGTCTACCTATACCATATTTGCGTTTCCAAACAATGTTTATTAAAAAGAAATTACAAACTCATTGTGTACATAAATGCGCTTCCCTTATTTCCAAACTGCTCTTATCATTCAAGAAAGATAAAACAAACAAAAGTGTCATTGTGGTCCTACTGCTCGCCAGGGTATCAAATGCTATTCTCTAAGTAATCAGATCTCCAATAGTTCAACTACAATATTATTTATATTTGCTATGTGTCAAGTCTTTTTGCTATAATTGTAAGCTGAAGCATATTTCCAAGAATTGCTAAATTGTGGTGATAAATTAGTAAATCAAAAGTAAATTAGAAGAATATGAAAATAATATTGTAAAATCAGACGACTACAGGCAATGCACATCGTACAGTATCAAAATGCACTTACTGCAGGCACAACACACAGAACAGTTCAACTCCAAACATTCAACACCTCAAAAGTTAAACTCCAAGATCATTCTCCAAGTAATCAGATCGCCAAGATTTTAAATTTGCTCACCTCCCATGACTAGGGTTTTTTGTACAGTTGCTAAATTGTGAGGCTTAATAGATAAATTAAACGAGAATTATTATTTGTTCTAGCAGGATTGGCATATAAGTGAGAACTGTTCTAGAAAGGTTCAGAATTCAAAAGCTACACATGTATACCATCTTGGATGTACCTCTACGTGTCGGTCTTTGGATTACAGTATGTTATAGCGTTTCGAAAACTAAAGAACAAATCTACAGTTGGCAGCAGGCAACAACAAATAATACACATTCTTGTCCTAATCAGTACTACTTTCTATGTTCACCAGTCTATTGTACATATAATGTTTGAGTGAATGTTTTCTTGACAAATCGTTATGTATTAAAAAATAAGGCTACTTATTAAGAAGAGCCATTTTGTCGACTTCCACAAATCAAAAACACAATTTTCAGATATATCGAATTATGTTTTGACAAATAAGAATCTTATTCTTAACTTAGTCTGTAAGCTAGAAGACGTACTTTAAAAAATATTTCTAAGTAGCTAGGTTCAAAGTATCGAGTAGAATAGAAAAATCTAATTATTTTTCAAAATTTAACACAATATCACATAATACAACTTTCACAATTCTTGGAGCAAGGGTTGTATAATTCTACACATTTCTGCGAAATCAACTTCTTGTTTAGCCGACCCTAGAAATAAAATGTATTGACGTCAAGACTTGAGTAATCGTGACACCAAAACATTAAAAATGTTGCAACCGTACTTCTTTAATTCATGGGTTGTTGTCTTTAAACTCCGCTACCTTGTTAAAAATGTTTGTACAAACGACCGACCTTGCTAAAACAACAGTAGAAGTCAGTGGGGTCCACCAAGCTAGAAACTAGACCTGTATCTACCCCAAGATCCTGCTGTTTCGACTTCTAAGCAGTTTTAAGATAAGAAAAAGAACTATACACGTGAAAATCGTCGGGAGAAGAGCAAATGCCCCGTTGCTATGCTTTGACTCAATTTTGCTTAAATGAAATCAAACAGTTTCATTTATCGGGGACACGTATGTAGGCCAACATCGAGAAACTTCACATCAGGCAAACACCCACATTTGATATTCTAAGATAAGATGATTTATTAATTGAGTCGGAAAGACAATTACAAGTAACATAAGCTCTGATGAGATTTTTAACCGACTATAAATTCTCCTTATGTACTGCTTTGATTCTATTTTGCTTAATAATCTATTTTAAAAACGCTGTAGCTTTTAATCTGTTTTATTAACGTTTATCAAAATGACAACTTTCATGTGAATTTTTCAATTCAACAACAATTAAAATACAAATCCGGAACTGATGTAATGTTGTTAAAAGTCATAGTAAAGTACCGTTAATGTCTAAATATATTCAGGATTTGCAAGGAATGTCAATTATTTATCTTGTAAGTTCTAAAATAGGTTGTTACATTAAATATTGAGACAAATATGTAAATTAACCAGACGTGCACATGCAGCACGACCATTTGCTTAACCTTTAACGTGTAGCTTTCCGTGTTACAGTGTTGGATTTAACGTCGCACCGACACATGATAGGTCATATGGCGACATTCCAGCTTAAATGGTGGAGGAAGACTCCAGGTGCCCCTCCGTGCATTATGTCATCATCCTCATCCGTGTTACAGTGGAATATTATAGTAATTAATATACTACAGTTATAATTATTATAAAAAGGAAATCTTAAACAAACATTTTGACTCACTTTTACATAAATCATAAAAAGATAAAATAAAATGTTAAATAATAAATAATATGAATCGGTCATTATAAAAGCTGTACAAAAATAAGGATAAAATAAGAATAAAGGGAAGTAATTCAGAAATGAAATCTATTTTTAATGAAATAAAGTAGTTTATCATTTAGCTTACTCCTACACAGTGATCTCTCTTGTCATTCGAATCAGGACAGGTAGAAAGAATCGCATGCAGATCTATATCCTATACAACTAGAAATCAAAGCCTTGAGATGTCTGGTGGTTGCGGGTTTTGCTAGAGTTATTTTCATTTTAAATGCCAATCTATAAATATACATTTATAAGAAACAAATACTAATGTGCCTCATATCTAAGATAAACTCTGCCTGACCTTACATGAACAGCTGGAAGTCAGTGATGTAACCATGGGCTGGAATACCTAATCATTGACAGATCTTATATAATCTAAATGGCCAGTGTGAATGGATAGTGGATGAATAAGAACTGCTTGATCATTGATAATTCATCCGCATTGTTCATGAATGGGACTACTTTGTGTAGCACATGAACAAATTCCTTTGGATATGATTTGGAATCAAATAAAGATGCTACATGATTGTCAGAAATACACTTAACTTTGGTAGCGGGATAAACCCGCAACCAAAAATGATTCAGATCGATCATATGCTGTTTTATTACTGACGAGTGCATTATGTATTAAGGCTAAACTAGAGAAATCTTTATTATACGTTTTGAACTATTTTTTCATGGCATATTTTCATGCGCTTCGGTCTGGGGTTTTTCTGAAGTGTTTTAAAGAAATACACCTTCGCTTTTCAACTTAGCCATGCTCGATGGATCAACAGACGTAAAAACATAATTTTAATGCGAAATGATGCATGCTTTAACCTTACTGTATTTACATGTGTATGAAAATATCAACCGACTGTAGAACAATGTTCAGAAAACAGTTTATATCAATAAGAATATCTGTCGATTAGCCCAAAAAAACGGGCAAAAACCTTACAGCGGATTATTCTGTCTTTCAGTGAAAATGGTTAGTCTGATATTTTTGCAAGCTCTGGAATACGGTAATTATAGATCTCACCACTTTGTGGTTTCAGCCTAAAAATCAGAGACATTCCTACTTTTCACAATAAATGGATGAATATTTTTGAAATTCAGAATTCAGAAGGGGAAGTAATTCATGGCTGGGTCTTTGAAATTAGTAATGATCCTTACTTACAATGGCTGCAAATAATAACTGTTCATCAAATTTTAGGAACAAACGTTCTGTTGTACAAAATGAAGATATCCAAAACAGAAATATGTTCTTTTAGCAAATTAGAAGAAGAAACATCGCTTCGTTTGTTCTGGGGGTGTACCCATATACAGTCTTTACTCGGAGATTTAACGAATATGTAAAAGCTTTGATGTAAAATTTTACGAAGATAATAAATCTTTTATTTTAGGATATACGAAAAAACAACAAGAAACTTTTACCATTTTGAGTCTAGAAATAAAAAGATACATATTTTTTTTTGTAAAAGAAAAGAAATAATTCCATCTCTGCAAGGGTTAAGAAATAGCTTAAAGTTTGCCTCTTCAGTTAATAACGAAACAGATAAAGCTGGGGAAAAAAGCTCACTGGTCACTTATAGAAAAGCTAATTTGTGAATCGTTGTATATAAATATAATTATATAAATACCATTATAAAGAAAGTCGTTTCTGTACGTGAATATGACTGTTTTGTCTTTTTTATATAGTAGTATATTTTTTGCGCTATGAGTTGAGGCCTCAGAACATAAACAAAAAAAACATAATTACATAATTATCTTCCCTGAACATTGTCATTGCGGAATCTATTTTTCCCATGTTTTTGTATTTTGCATTTAACTCAATTGTATGTGTGTATTTGTAAGGTTAACATGGGATGGTTTCCCGACACATGTCTAACCATGTGACGGGGAGAATAAACGGGGTTACCCATTTGGGTCTCAAACGAAAAAAAAAGCTAGAAAACGGTTTCCTATTAAATCGAGTTAAACATTTTACATTATGACGTAATAATAGCATGAGATTATCCTCAAGTGATTTTGGATGTTTAATAAACTGACAGTACTTCATTCGTTTGTTTTCTTTGTATTCTATTTATCACAAACAATGCACGTTAAAATATAAAGTGTCGAACCTTTTAGACTGTAGAAGTGTGCAAATGATGTCAGGTGCTGTGGACAGTATATACAGAACTAGCAGTGCATGCATTTTGGGATTTAAGACAAAATTAAATGTAATTTAAATTCATGTAAATTTTGAATGCAAGTACATTAAAGTGAATTAAATGTAAATTAAATTTCAAAATTTCCTTTCAATTTACTTTGCGTTTAATTTGTCAAGGAATTCCCAAATTTCCTTTGCATTTTTAAAAGATGCTCTTAAATATTATGAAATTTTTTATTTAATTGTAATTTTAGGAAAATAAATCTGATGATTTATTTGAATTTTAAAAATTTAGTGGATCTTAGTGCAAGTAAATTTTTAACGCTACTGATTGAATTTCACACAATGTCTGTATAAACAGAAACTGAATTTACCAAAATGTCATACAATCCCAAATTTAATGAAATTGTAGGACAATAAATCTGACGATTTATATGAATTTAGTGGAACTTCATGCAAGTAAATTTTGAATGCAATTGACCAAATTTAACAAAATGTCTGTATAAAAAGAAATTTAATTAACCAAATTTTCATGTAATTCCGAATTTAATGAAATGATTGGAAAATCTGATGATTTAAATGCATGAATTTAGAGAGTCTTCACACAACTAAATGTGAAGGTCATTTTGTCATAAAAGATACATATAACAGAAGTAATGTTTTTTGAGAAGTAAATAACCGGTCAATCCGGCTATTGTACAGTCTAAATGAGAGTGATTTCTTCAGACTCTTGGAACCCGCATAAATCAGCACCAGGTCATATAATAATTAGACATGGTGAGATATTCCTTACAAGATCATACGAGTAGTATAGGCATTGGTTTGGGGGTAAACAAACGGGCGCCATCTTGGATGACCTAGTTACTATAATTAGTAACTCATTTGCATATAAGAATTCGTAATAAGTGCGCGTGTGCGGCGGCCATTTTGAATTCTAATGACGTATTTATGAAAATGAGAATGTCTTGTATACTTATCTAGGGCGTGTTCGCGCACATCGAGGGTCAGCCCTACAGGTCACAATAGCCTAAATAGTTTCCCTATATATTCTATATAAAACTGATTTTTTTTCAAAGAGCTAGCAAACATAGCTTGACCCATTTCAGAGAACAAATCCTTTCCTCATTTTAAAGAGTTATGATAAAACTGATATAAAATGAAGAGAAAAGTAGGGGTCATGTATCTTCTAAGAGAGATGTCTCTGGTCACATTACTGTAAACTGACATCAAAATCACACTTCTGTGACTACTCATACTAAAATTGAGCTTGACTTCACCGAATACGACCTGCTCTCCCACGTTTCCTACCAAAATGTCAACAATACATCCGCAGTGAAATTTAAACAAAAACTAGCCTCAATTTAGACCTCTGTTAAGCGAAAAATTAGTATTCAAATACTTGACAGCCATTACAGACTAGGCCAGATGGCTCACACGCTGGTTCCTTTTAGTTTTTAGGCCGGAGATAACACGAAAACAAAGCTATACGCATGCGTTATAAAGAACTACTAGTATAAAACCCATTCGAAAGAAAATGTATAATATAATTACGTACTGCTGACCAGTCATTAAAACTATACAAGAATACCTATTTATAAAATGAAATTAAAAGACAAACTATTACGCACTCAACGGATGTAAAAATCGTCGATATCCACGCTAAAATGAACCAACACTTTTAGAATACAGATTAATACCGTCGTTTCTAAACATAAAATAGCCAATCAGAAGGAGGAAAACGAACCAATAAAACATCTCCAATAAAGTCGTTTTGACCGATGAAAACGTCGAAATTTTAACCAATCGACGCTCAATATTATTAACGAATGACATCGCGAATTCAGAAAGCGAATCGTATATAAGAGAGTGCACAGCCGTCATCCATTGGAATTCATACGGGTGACATGGAAAACTTTACCCTTAACACTTTCACCGGCGCGGACGAATTTTGCGGGGATCAGGCGTTCTCTTCTGCAAATGACAACGGTAAGTCTGATATGATCAGAGAATAAACTATTTTGACAGGCTTAAATCCGTACTATAACGTACAAATACGATGATATTTACATAGCGCGATTTATGAGCGCATTAATATAATGATTACAATTTCTTTAATAAACCCGATACGAAATACAATAGAAATAATTATTCATACAACTTACCAGTCCGGATAAATTCGCCTAATGAATCAATGGTTGAATAGAAATATCGTTTCACTACCAACAGCCGATCGGAATGCATTATTTTGACAAGCGGTAACGTTTTTCCAATACAGGTTGAGACACGTATCGCTTTACGTCTACTCCACGCTACACATATATCGATTTTAAACAGCGCCGTTAACGCTTTATACATAATTATAGAAATGATTATAGCAAAATGTCATGAATTTACCCGATACGAAAATAAAATAGAAGTACCTAATTTAATCGTTCATACAACTTACCTGTCCGGATAAATTCGTCTAATGAATCAAATCTTTAGATGGTTGAATAGAAATATCGTTTCACTACCAACAGCCAATCGGAATGCAGTATTTTGACAAGCGGTAACGTTTTTCCAATACAGGTTGAGACACGTATCGCTTTACGTCTACTCCGCGCTATATATTTATCTATTTTAAACAGCGCCGTTAACGCTTCATACATAAGTATAGAAATGATTAAAGCAAAATGTCTTTAATAAACCCGATACGAAAATGAAATACAAGCACCTAATTTAATCGTTCATACAGCATAAACCGTGATGTGCGCTTTACCTGAGATCCTTTAACCGAATGATATTTACCTGTAGAACTGGAGTATATAACACTTCGCTACCTACAACCAATCAGGAAGCAGAATTTTGACAAGCGATAGCGCGTAGTTTAACATTTGGCCCCATTATTGAGCGCGTTTTATAATTTCAATGTATAGCTTTATAAATACTAACGGAATTAAAAAGCTAGGTTATTGAGTTTATTTATTTCCTCTAACGGTTTTTAATGTGATAATAGAAAGGAATGTTTACTGTTCTTTAATACATAGATGAATAACTATTGACACGGCAGTCAATTAAGCACGATGGCTGTCTTACCTTACCTATCTGTTAGAAACGTAAAGTACAACATTTCTCTATTATGCTTGGAACGGCTTTAGCAGTGTTTGGTATCAAATGAAAGGTTTTGACGAGTACTATTGACAAAATGATTTGTTTTATCACATATCCAAAATGGCAGCGAATGAATTTACAGGCGAAGTATAATAAATAGAGCCAAAGCAACGTTCTGATTAGTTAATATAACTTATAGCATTGCTTTGATTTGCTAGCGATACGGCGCATTTTGATTGGTTTAAATTCTCAAAGGAAGGCTAGCTTACGTGTTAAAACTTGTCATTTTTGCGATATTTTGGTTCAAGCTGTTCGAAACTGGTATGTTATTTTATCAATTAGTGAAACGATGTTGAAGAAAATAAAATACAATAAAGGAATATGTTGTTTTATTTGTGTGCACCTACCGACGCTTCATCTTTCCGTTAAATCAAATTCGAATGTATAGGTTATAAATAACAAAGACATATTGTACTTTCAATCTTTTATTGCCAAAGCTTGTAACACATATACAGACTACATGTATCAACTAAAATAAGACACAATAAATTCATCATTCGACTTCTTGCGATACGCATCAAACGGTTTTAAAATGTCCTTCATTTTCGTCCGGAACATCGGTTCATAATGTAATATACGCAATACAGCCCGCATATGTTTGAATCCGTATCCTGTATTTGACTGAAGTTCATCCAATAACGCTTCTTTAACGCTTGCTCAAAATGAACTTTGTAGTGCTCCGGTCTATTACCTAGTGAATCGAAAAATTCGTCGGGCCCTCTTTTTGGAAAGTAAAAGACCACCCAATGTTTTCCTGATCCCTGGCTCGTGTCTGTATTCGAAATGACGTATTGTCCTCTACGTATTTGAAGTTGGTCCGCGGCGCATATTGTCACAGGGTACTCTTTTAACTTTTCCTCGAGTTCGTAGTTATTCATTTTAAAATGTATAGGTGTTTCCAATCTATAGTATCTTGGGTCATGCTTTCGCGATATTTCTTACGTCTTGGGCTGTCTAAATCACGACTCAAAGGTGTGTCCACTTTATACCTATGTCGCTTCAGATACCTATGCTTTCGTGACTGTCTTATTTCCGACCTAGCAATATCAACCGCTTGGGCTACGGGTGTCACAAGTTTTACTACGGGGAGATCTTCCCTTTTTGTTCTTGTTTCATTGCTTCCCTTTCTCGTTCCTCTTTTAATTCGGCCATTTTTCTTCGATATGCACCGCTTCCTACAAAGTAACGGCCCATATGAATCAGGCCGTACGTATCCGTCCCTCAGGTCTTTGAAATGTTGTATCCATTTTTCAGGGTCCGGTTTATCCGGGACCCATTGTTTTGTTTATAATCGTACACTTCTATGGAACCCATTTTGACACGGTGAAAGTTAAAGCACGCCAATCCTTTTTACAACGTTCATTCATCATCATCCGATTCTTGATCGTCATCACTTTCTTTATTATTATCCTCCATTGAATAGTCTCCTTTGGTTTTATGATCGGGCCACAACTCAACAAAAAGGTCTTTTCTAAGGGCAATGGCTTGCCGAATAGAGTCTTTGACAGTCATCCCGTGCTGATTTTTAAGTTTCTTAGCCGACTGTATAATCTGCTGCTGAGTAGGGTCGTTTTGTAGCTCATAAAAGTCGATTAGAAATCGGGCATAATTTTGTCTCAGTCTCTTTCTTAGTTCAGGCAGCACGTCATTAGCGGTGTGACGGTATGCGTCTTCAAAAGAGAGCCCTTGTTCCGTATAGTTGTTAACTTTAGCGCTGAATTGTTCTTTAATAGATTGTCTGAGGGGATACTGAAAACGCTTATCCCATATCTCACGGCGTGATCGCTCTTCTATAATCTCAACTTTTCTACGTTTACCTGGAGGTCCCTTGATCAAAGATCGTTTCTTTACAAAGCTTGTGACATTATTTCTATTTTCTGTTTCATCATCACTATCATCATCATCATCATCATCATCATCATCATCATCATGGTCATCATAATCCTCCTCCTCATCTTTATCCTTGTCATCATTTCTGTCAGATAAGTATCCTTCTCCATTGAAATAGTCTTCTTGTTTATATTCATCATTCGTTCGTTTTCTCTTTTCTGGATTGATCGCCTCGAAAATGTTTTCGCGTAAACGGTGTTGTTCTGGGGTGCTCGATTTTAAGTCTATTACCAAATAACCGTGCGGTCTTGATGTCGCTCGTTCAAACCGTTTCATAAAGATGTTACTAGACGAAGGGTAAATTCTTCTGGCCAATGTAGCAACTTGTTGTCTGTCAATAGGATTATTAAATAGCACCAGATACTGCGTATTCAAAGCGATATCTCTACAAGCTTTACCTTGAGGGAACAAATTTTGGGTGAGATATACGACAGATATGTTCCTGTGGTGACTGCCTTGGTAAAGAGATCAGCAATTCTTTGATCGCATTTAGCTTCAGTCATCAAGTCGTCAAAGACCAGCAGGTTCCTTCGATTAACATTTATATATTGGGAATCGTTTAGGTAGTCTGGAATACCGTGTACAAATTCGACCCCGGGAATTTCACGTCGAAGTTCATCATACAATGGTTGCCATTGTCCAAAACACCATATGATACGCTGAGGCTGAGGTCTTACAAGATTTGATGATAACAGTTTTCTTGTCCATTCAGTTTTTCCACTACCACTTGGTCCTGAAACGACCATAGAAAAAAGGATGTTGAAACGTGATCTCTCTCGAGATGTCCCATGCTTGTAATGGCGGTGAAAAACTGTCAGTGGCTTCGTCATTTCCGTGGACATAACGTTGATGTCTCCGCATGTTGTCGATCCTAGAGAAAGACTGATGGCAAACAGGACACTGATGCATTTGTGAAATCGATGTAAGTATCTTTTATCAAAAAGACACTGCTTTATTCTGCTTGCCATTCTTACGCTTTCTTGGGACAGAGGAGAAAGAAGAGGAGGAGGAGGAGGAGGAGTGGAGGAGGAGGAAGTGGAGGAGGAGGACGAGAGGAGGAGGAGTGGAGGAGGAGGAGGAGTGGAGGAGGAGGAGGAGGGGAGGAGGAGGAGTGGAGGAGGAGGAGGAGGAGGAGGAGAAGTGGAGGAGGAGGAGGAGGAGGAGTGAAGGAGGAGGAGGAGTGGAGGAGGAGGAGGAGTGGAAAAGGAGGGAGGAGGAGGAGGAGGAGGAGGAGGAGGAGTGGAGGAGGAGGAGGAGAGAAGGAGGTGTGGAGGAGGAGGAGGAGGAGGAGGTGGTGTAGGTATATACAGTAACTCGTAACCCCTTCAGTCATGGTTAAATTTACTTTTGACTTATATGCGTGTGATCCCTGTGCGACCAATCAAAATGCGCCGTATCGCTAGCAAATCAAAGCAATGCTATAAGTTATATTAACTAATCAGAACGTTGCTTTGGCTCTATTTATTATACTTCGCCCTGTAAATTCATTCGCTGCCATTTTGGATATGTGATAAAACAAATCATTTTGTCAATAGTACTCGTCAAAACCTTTCATTTGATACCAAACACTGCTAAAGCCGTTCCAAGCATAATAGAGAAATGTTGTACTTTACGTTTTTTAACAGATAGGTAAGGGAAGACGGCCATCGTGCTTAATTGACTGCCGTGTCAATAGTTATTCATCTATGTATTAAAGAACAGTAAACATTCCTTTCTATTATCACATTAAAAACCGTTAGAGGAAATAAATAAACTCAAAAACCTAGCTTTTTAATTCCGTTAGTATTTATAAAGCTATAAAACTGAAATTATAAAACGCGCTCAATAATGCGGCCAAATGTTAAACTACGCGCTATCGCTTGTCAAAATTCTGCTTCCTGATTGGTTGTAGGTAGCGAAGTGTTATATACTCCAGTTCTACAGGTAAATATCATTCGGTTAAAGGATCTCAGGTAAAGCGCACATCACGGTTTATGCTGTATGAACGATTAAATTAGGTGCTTGTATTTCATTTTCGTATCGGTTTATTAAAGACATTTTGCTTTATCATTTCTATACTTATGTATGAAGCGTTAACGGCGCTGTTTAAAATAGATAAATATATAGCGCGGAGTAGACGTAAAGCGATACGGGTCTTAACCTGTATTGGAAAAACGTTACCGCTTGTCAAAATACTGCATTCCGATTGGCTGTTGGTAGTGAAACGATATTTCTATTCAACCATCTAAAGATTTGATTCATTAGACGAATTTATCCGGACAGTAGTTGTATGAACGATTAAATTAGGTATTTCTATTTCATTTTCGTATCGGGTAAATTCATGACATTTTGCTATAATCATTTCTATAATTATGTATAAAGCGTTAACGACGCTGTTTAAAATCGATATATGTGTAGCGTGGAGTAGACGTAAAGCGATACGTGTCTCAACCTGTAATTGAAAAACGTTACCGCTTGTCAAAATAATGCATTCCGATCGGCTGTTGGTAGTGAAACGATATTTCTATTCAACATTGATTCATTAGGCGAATTTATCCGGACTGGTAAGTTGTATGAATAATTATTTCTATTGTATTTCGTATCGGTTTATTAAAGAAATTGTAATCATTATATTAATGCGCTCATAAATCGCGCTATGTAAATCATCGTATTTGTACGTTATAGTACGGATTTAAGCCTGTCAAAATAGTTTATTCTCTGATCACTATTCAGACTTACGTTGTCATTTGCAGAGAGAACGCCTGATCCCCCCAAAATTCGTCCGCGCCGGTGAAAGTGTTAACGGTAAAGTTTTCCATGTCACCCGTATGAATTCCAATGGATGACGGCTGTGCACTCTCTTATATACGATTCGCTTTCTGAATTCGCGATGTCATTCGTTAAATAATATTGAGCGTCGATTGGTTAAAATTTCGACGTTTTCATCGGTCAAAACGACTTTGTTGGAGATGTTTTATTGGTTCGTTTTCCTGCCTTCTGATTGGCTATTTTATGTTTAGAAACGACGGTATTAATCTGTATTCTAAAAGTGTTGGTTCATTTTAGCGTGGGATATCGACGAGTTTACATCCGTTGAGTGCGTAATAGTTTGTCTTTTAATTTCATTTTATAAATAGGTATTCTCGTATAGTTTTAATGACTGGTCAGCAGTACGTAATTATATTATACATTTTCTTTCGAATGGGTTTTATACTAGTAGTTCTTTATAACGCATGCGTATAGCTTTGTTTTCGTGTTATCTCCGGGCCTAACTAAACTAAAAGGAACCAGCGTGTGAGCCATCTGGCCTAGTCGTGTAATGGCTGTCAAGTATTTGAATACTAATTTTTCGCTTAACAGAGGTCTAAATTGAGGCTAGTTTTTGTTTAAATTTCACTGCGGATGTATTGTTGACATTTTGGTAGGAAACGTGGGAGAGCAGGTCGTATTCGGTGAAGTCAAGCTCAATTTTAGTATGAGTAGTCACAGAAGTGTGATTTTGATGTCAGTTTACAGTAATGTGACCAGAGACATCTCTCTTAGAAGATACATGACCCCTACTTTTCTCTTCATTTTATATCAGTTTTATCATAACTCTTTAAAATGAGGAAAGGATTTGTTCTCTGAAATGGGTCAAGCTATGTTTGCTAGCTCTTTGAAAAAAAATCAGTTTTATATAGAATATATAGGGAAACTATTTAGGCTATTGTGACCTGTAGGGCTGACCCTCGATGTGCGCGAACACGCCCTAGATAAGTATACAAGACATTCTCATTTTCATAAATACGTCATTAGAATTCAAAATGGCCGCCGCACACGCGCACTTATTACGAATTCTTATATGCAAATGAGTTACTAATTATAGTAACTAGGTCATCCAAGATGGCGCCCGTTTGTTTACCCCCAAACCAATGCCTATACTACTCATACGGTAAATAGGCAGACTAATTTTTCTAATCCGCCAATACCCTTGTCTAGCAGACACAAAGGTGACTGCAGTTAATTGGCAAGTTTTGTATTTTAGCGATTTAACTGCATTATGTTTCACAGTAATCGGAAATCTTCAGCAACTTTAACATTTTTATTTAAGAAATAATAAATATGTCCCTATATTTCATCAGTTAATAAAATATGGACAGGAGCAACTGCCGAACAACTGCCCATATTTTATTAACTAATAAAATTATTGGAACATATTTATTATTTCGATTCTAACCACGCAAAGTCTTCGCATTTTAAAGCACTACATTTTAGCTCAATACGTCATTTGGCTGGTCATATGCTATTATAAAAACATCCCCACGAATGGAAAGCGTTGCATAAAACGGAAAATAGGCACAAGACCACAGTTATTTGCCCTTGGTTGACAATACGGAAGTGGTTACGCGGAAAATAGTTCCTCTGTTTGATGGTGAATACTGGTGAATTTTTGAGTGAATGACCTGCAATAAATGGCATGATTTAATAGAGGAGATATGAAATAGTAGGTACAAGTACAATTTGACAGAATGAAAATGTCAGAATATGCATAACATGACTTTTTGATAGGGCCTGTTTTGCCTGTTTGCGGCCATCTAGAGAGTATTCTTCATACGCATGTGATTTGGTTCAAAATGGTGGAAAAAAGAGCCGGTCAACCCAATGTTTACTGTGGCTGGAATTTTTTCTCTTGGATAGTTCTGTTGAATTCAGGTATTTTTACAGGGGTTGGAATGCATGCAAAATTGCTATAGTGTCCAGTGCCTATATAGTACATATAGTAAAAATAACTGTGGTCTTAGGCCATTTTCCGATATTCAGTAAATTTTAATTAAAGTTTTAAGTAGTTACTGCTGTGAAAATGTTATTTTCAATAACATTTAAGGTCGGATATAGAAATCAGAAGTAAATACTTCATTCAAAATTTATATAGATCTATGCATTTATATACTGTATGCAGTTTCTAAAAGTAGTACACGTCACCTACATGATGGCACTGAAACTTACACGCCAGAACGTTGCGGCATATATACACGTAAACACTTGGGTCTGGAAGATTTATTTACTGTCAAAGTAGAATCTAGTTGACATCTGTGGTGCCTACAACACAGAAATTGTAAACTACGCCCATGACCAGATATAGATCTAGATGCACCGATGTTGAAGTTGAAACTTACCGGGCTGAAACATTTTCTTACGGTAAAAATATTTATAAACAAATAAATTCATCATTTAGAAATTTTTTGTTTCATAAAATTTGATGTACTTTTTATTACTACTACTTAGCACTGAAAAAGTAGAGTATTTAGTCTGCATATAACGGAAGCAGAGTAGAATCTCACAGTCATGTTACAATCGTAGGGTGGAATGGAACAGCTATATTTTTTGTAGATTCATGTATAGGCGATTTCGCTATAGCAACTGCTGCGGATCGTGTTGGAATTGACTTTGAATAATGTGGTATTTTGCTTTATATAGTTATTTACTTTTTCCCTTGTTTATTCGGCTGATATTTGTGTTTATTTACATTTTTTGGATTATCAGTTATTTATTTGTCATAATTATTTCCTAGTTAGTTCCCACAAGAATGCCTACATTATTTGTACACTCATTTCGATTGATTTGTAAACTTTTATTCATGTATTCATTCCTTCATTCTTTCATTGAATCATTCAATCAATCAGTCAATGTATCAATCAACCGTTGATTTTATTATTCATTCAGTCATTATTCTCAAGTGTCTATTTCCTTAATAAAATTTAGTATACAATCATTCGTTTAAAGAATGACTTATGTTTTAGTCAATCAGTTAGTCAATCAAACTATTAATCTCTAATTCATTCAGAAAATTTATTGATTTGTACTTAAAACATTTAGGTCAATCTTTAGGTCAATCTTACAACTTTTCATTTCCTATCATTTTCAGTCAGTCAGTCAGTCTATATTCATTTAATTAATTTTCGAAATATTCATACAATGAGTCAATCATTCGCTCAAATAATCAATCATCCATTCAATCAGTCTAACTTATAATACTTTATAAACATTCCGTCATTTTATTCATATTTTCTTTGGAATATAAGAGCACAGTTTACAGTGATGAGTCAAACACAAAAAACTCCTCCATTCTTTGTATTCAATTCATATCTTTTTAACAGTCGTTTTTTGCACTCCCGTGGTTCGTATGATTTGAAAAGAAAACATTCTGAGGAACATCAACCCCTGCGTAGCAGATTAAGGTGTGCCCACCTTGGGATAATCTGGGTCCCTGGTAAATAATGTTAAGGGTGTGTGTATGGGTGTCCGACCAGAGTGGATGGTTCAGAATGCCTCACAAGGGCCCTGTGCCCAGTTTGAGGTTACCCCATGGGTTAATCTCATCCAGTTTACGTCGAATAAAATTTGTATTATAACTACTTTGTTATTCAATTACTTCCCTTATCTGGGTCAAAATCTGAAGAAATCATAGCCACCACGCCAGTTGAGTTCTGTACATGTATCATTTTTAACAAATTTAATTTCAAATACATGTAAGATATAAAGTTTACTGGAATTTACGTTGTGCATTTGAAATATACTTAAAACAAATTTACTTCAAATTGTCGCAGT
Organism: Mercenaria mercenaria; assembly: GCF_021730395.1. Lineage (NCBI taxonomy): Eukaryota > Metazoa > Mollusca > Bivalvia > Venerida > Veneridae > Mercenaria > Mercenaria mercenaria. Next base: position 60,377,814 of record NC_069377.1, on the reverse strand, counting down.
AAATTGGAATTATATTTTACACATGAAATCTAAGAAAATTTTATTTATAAGTAAATTCCAATTTTCATGCAGTGTAGATCTACATGCAAAGATACGCACAGCAATATAACTGTTTGATGAAATGTGACGGACTCAGTCGAGAGGTGTCAGCGGGTGATGAATTACCTCACGACAATACCCTACTGTGCAGACAGTAGGGATTTAATATATGTTAAAACTATTACGGGGATTTAAAGGACAAGGAAAGCCCGACAATAAGTTAATATCATATGAAAGCCATCCTCAAGCCTTTCATATCGCTGAAAGAATTTTTAAAATCGGGCCACTATTGAAAAAAATATGGCAGTTTGAATTTAAGAAAATTGCTTATCATGGAGGCAGCCATTTTGTGTATTTATGATGTCGTTTACACACTGCTGAATTTTTTATTTAGCAAATCGAGGGGTGAATGCGACAAAGTGCTAAGTGCATTTCATGAAATTTTACAGGAGAAGGAAAAAACATTCCTGTTGCTTTATAATTCTGACAGCTGTTGTAATATTTTTAAATCTGATTAAAAACATAGAGGATATTTGTTTGTTTGCAGTGAGATATCGAAATATATCATCACCGATAAGGGAGACAATTAAATATTTTCACGAAGGCGGAGCCTGAGTGAAAATATCAGAATTGTCTCCCTTATCGGTGATGATATATTTCGATATCTCACTGCAAACAAACAAATTTTCTTTTTATTTTATGCTAGTTTATGAAGAACAACGAATTTTCTGTTTATTACGTGCATAAATGTTCATATAAATCCAATATTTCATGACGAAATTCGGATTTATTTAAGCTAGCGTGTTACATATGATACATCCGCTAAATTACCATGGACACTTAGGCACATTAATATCGAATATTGGTGATTAGGTTCATTAAATCAACACGACGCCATTTTGTTTTTGTTTTTTTAAAAAATGCATTTAAATATTTTGTGTAAAAAATACACAGTCCGCGGCTAACAGAGACATTGACAAATACCGGTAGTTAAGTAGAAGCATATTTAAAACTTTTCGGGTCAATCCGTCAGTTCGTTGAATACCCGGAAGCTTGCTTTGTTTACCAAACACGCTGAAGGTCAGATTTAAAAAAACAACACTAAAAATCTAAACAACTGTGGAATATGCGTAAGTCCTTGGATAATCAAGCTGCAGAATTAAATATCATCATGGATTCAATAGAAATAGCTAGGAAATATTGATCTAGGAGCTGCATAGCATAACAAAATGGATGGAAGTTGGAACACAACTGGCTGGGCTTGGAGTTGAAGTGGGAAAGTTCTTCGACGAAAATGCTGGCATATTACGTAAGGTTGAGTTGATGTCTTGTGATAATTAACTAAGACAACAACCAACTAAATGTGCTGTCGCCAGTAAAATCTACCACACGATAGTGAACCAATGGAAAAAAGTAGAGGAAACACACATCTGTAGTTACATGAGAAGGCTAGCAACCAAGCTGAGAAAGGTAACAATTTAATTATATAGCTAGCCTGTTCTATACAGGATTGTCTAGCAGTTCATGACTCCTGTATGGCTTGAGTATTAGTATAATCCAGTAATTTTAAAGGCAGCAAAGGGAGGTAATTAAAGAATATATTTCAAGGGAGATAATTTATCTGGAAAAAAAAAGAAGTTCGGCACTGTGAGTGATATCGATTTATATCTCACTGCTATTTTCCAGTATTTCACCAATAAGCATAAAATAAAACTTTATTTTTTTAATCTAGTGGAATTTTTAAAGAAATGTCTGACAGAAAAGAAATTTTAATCAAAATGTCACTTAGAACTTTTTCGCACTCCAAATAGATACAAATTTGCAAAAAGGTAAGTGCGACAAAATTCTAAGTGATTTTATATTTTATTATTAAAGGGACATAAAATTAACCTTTTTGTACCCAGTTTTTTGTAGTGTTTGAAATGATTGAATAAAATGAACCTTACTAAAACCATGTCACTTAAAACTTTTTCGCAGTCATTTTTGTTTACTATTATAAAACTTTGTGACTTCGAAAAGAGTCTAAGTGACATTATAAGTAAGCCTTTACAATGTATAGGTCATCCAAATTTTTTGCTTTTGAGCTTATTTTTCTTTAGAAGGAAATATTTTTCATGTATCTATTAAAACAACATGGTGTTTGATGGCTGGACACAAGAAGTGGGCCCTTTAATTTCTTTCACAGTAATCAAAAGTAGTGTCCACTGTACAGAGCATAGCATAACGAATGAAACTGCTTTATCTGCTGATAATCATTTAAATAATACATGAAAATATTTATCACACTAAGAAACAACACATAATTGTTTTCCATTTTATTTATTTAAAGCTTTTAAACTTAGTAATTTCTCAGACTCACAATTACACTGAACAAAAATGGCTAGCCAATCACAATGTATCTTTATAAATTATATTCTTTGGCTTAGTTAGTGTATCAGTTTTAAGAGAATTATAAAAACTGTATTTCAGACATGATATTTTCCTCAGAGTTAAAATTCATGCATTCTAATATGACTAGCAATGCATTATTCATCACAACGTTATTATGTTAACATCATGTCAACATGATATTTAGCACCATTTAGTGCTTTCAAATTTGATTCAGTATTTTACCTAATAGCATTTTTATAATGAAATGTAACACTGCACAACTGTCTAGATTAATTTACGCACATACTAATCTGGTATATTCGCTTTACAGAATAATTTGCCATCATTTTCGCACAAATTGAATTCTTCCGCAAGACGTATTACAATTTCCAGTCCTGGTGTGTATAAACAAAGGAGCGCGATGACACGCCATGCATACACTGTGTATAACACAAGGAAACAGTTCCATAATATTGATCTAAATTTTACGACAAAGACATATTAGAAAGGAAATTTTCTATAGCAAAATTATTTATACAATCTGGCAGTAATAATCGTTCGAAATAATTTCACTCGAGCTGCGCCCTTATGAAATTATTACACCTGATGTATAACCACCTATCATGCATAAATAATGTTAAAACACTGCTTTGGTGTAAATTATTTCTTAATTACTGTATCACTAGAATTAAATATTTCTAGAAATATTTACAAATGTTGGACAGCTGGTATTGTTCAGTTTAATGCTTTGATTCAGTAAAACAGTTCTCTTTCAATAGCAAAATGTTTTTTCCTGTAAAAAAACTGCTTACAATAAATAAAGTTGAAATCAACATGCATTTTCCTATTCTGTACTTAGATTAATGTTGAGTACAGAAAACAGTGTTTCAATTTATTTTTTGCCCAATGAAGCTTCAATACTTTAATTATTGAGAAATATGCATACAAGTTGGAAAGCTTGTTTCAAGATCTAGCCTCTCAAAACAGTATAATTAAATATCTTAACCTGACTAAATAATCTATTATAAGAGTTAGTCTCAGTTATACTACACCGTATAGCGTTAACGGACGTTTAACGTATAACAAAATTTCCGATCCGTTCGTGTCCATTCGCATGCGTTTCTTTTCCGTTTCTCATGCGGCACCTGCACTCCTTGTTCTGCGAAATTCGTTCCATCCAGTGGAAGGTTTTGAGCATGTTCAAAATTTAGAACGTACACCACCGGACAAAGTTGTCCGTTAGATGTGTGGTAGCAATGCGCTGATATGCGTTTTGTTCGTTACTCGTGCGTTCCCTATTCTGATCTTGACCGGTTCGCATTCGTTCTTGTCCGGTGGACCTGATTCACGGCTGGACCACTACCGAATGATACAACGGATGTAACGTATGTTCAACGTACGATAACTGACAAGAACGTTTTGTCAGTTTCTCATGCGTTGCGCTTTTGTTTTACACGGTACAAGTCTGTTATTAGTACGGTGATATCCGTTAATTGAACATTGTTCGTCCTATATATATGCGTAAATCTTGCGGTCATTGTGTGTTTTATGCGCCCAATACACCGATCGCGAGAGCATCGAGCATTAGCGGGGAATGCCTTTCGTCACCGTATAACTTTCTGTCACAGTTTTTATATACATTTGGCGTCCGTTTACGCTATACGGTGTAGTGTGACTTACACATAAGGAGTTAATGTCAATCTACTCCACATTGCCATTTCTGTGCAGTGCAGGACATGCATACTAATAACATACACTACAAATCAGACTGTCATTGTGTAACATAGATTCCACTTTAATATTAAGTTTAGATGTTTCTTCAAGATATATTAATGATTTTGAGTTTTTATTTGGTTACAAATATGAAACAGTTTCCAGAGATATGGCTTTATTTTCAGTGTGGAATTGTCAATCAAATTCTCTGTGGCATGCTGGCATTAATCAACAGTCACTTTAGGTGACACTGAACCTTTTCAAGATCATTAAACTTTGATTCCAAAGAGTTCATTACATGTTCTATGAAATTCTCCAGATATCACTATAATTATACACGGCAGTTAACCAACAATAAGATAAGATACAAGTGTTCCTATAAATTTTCTGAAAGCCATGGTCATGCAGTCATTTCAGTTTCATCATTGTAGCAGTTACTGTAATGGCTGTGTTAAATGTCATTGAACACTACTGATGTAAAAGTTGTATTATACTGTACTGTTTGTAATCTAAAAAACTCATAACAATATATGAGTAAATTTATGAATACTTAAAAAGTACACAGATTTTCCTAAAAAAAACCTATGTTTTTCTTATCCAAAGCAGTAATCACCAGAAGCTCCGATATATGCATTCATTCACTGTTACTGGAGACATACAGAAAATGTGGTTAAGAAATTTCAAAAGACACCTGACAAGGTTTAAGTTAACAGTGAAATGACAAAAAGATGAGCAATCAATCTAAATTCCAGGCCAAGATGAACTTATTCGTATATTATTATTATATCATAAATAATTAACGTATGAAAGTAAAATATTATACGTCCACTCAAAACGATAACCGTTCGGGAAATTATCATAACCGAAATACACCCGTATTTTATAAATAAATGGTACTTTTGTAGGGTTTATTGCAGAACTCATTTGTATATAATATAAATAATTAATTTACAAAAGGAAAATAAAATATGATGATTTGTCAGTTTCCGCATATTAGTTGTGTGCAAAATTACACGATTGTTCTTAGTATTCATTACTATGTAGTTAAGTACTTTCTGTTGTGTGTGGTAGCAGTACATAAAACACATGACATGGTGCTGAAATAAGAATAAGGTCATTGTATTTGGCAGGCATCGTGGGTTCTCCCTTAGCTGTTGCAACCGAGTATACTGCTTGGATCAGGGGTAGTTCCATTTGTACACCTGACCCAAGAGGCAAGATTTACAACACGTTAGTCAGAATTAGTGCAGTTGAACATATAGAAATACTTTTTGAGTTCAAATAAGTATATTTCACTAATGTATACTTTTCCCTGTCCTCATTTAGATCAAAAATCTTGAGACAAATGTTTGAAATAAAAAAAAATCAGACAATTTCATCTAAAGAACTTTAAATGCATTCTGTCACTTAGCACTTTTTCACAGTAAACAATACTTGGTTTACAGCCACATGTTTACTGTGAAAAGTACCAAGTGAAAAAAAGAAGAATAAAAATCAACTGTGTGTCGAATAAAATAATAGTCCTTTATACCAGATACTGATAATGATATCATACTTAAAGAAAAAAACAATTAAATGGCACAATTATTGAAAAATATTTGTCACTTGGTACATGTACTGAGTGCAAACTTGATATAGTTCGGTGCGAAAAAGCGCCAAGTGACGTAAGGCACTTAGCACTGTGTCGCATTCAAATGGTATATCATTTTCACTTAGCACTTTTTGACCATTTTGTTATAAATTCATTTAATGACTTGCTATAATCTTGATATATTTACAGGACATGGGCAAGGTCATAAACACTTGATATATGAAAAAAAGTAATTTTTTCAAAAAATGTCACTTAGCACTGTGTCGCATTCACCCCTCGAAATAACCTTTTGAAATAGATAAATTTTATATGTTTCTTGAATGTAAGCTGTAAAACAGGGTAATTCCTTTCATTACAGCTGGAAAAAATAGAGAATTTTTTTTACATAAATAAGTAAATACAGTTCATATATGTGTCTGGAAATATAATAAATCCGCCATTTTGTTTTTTGTTGCCATAGGAACAAAATGGATGCCATTTGTATCAAATATTGAAGTGCTCATAACTTTCTCATTTTTAAGTCGATTTTGAAAATTCTTTCACTTCTTCAAATGATTAAAGAAATCCCAGCAGATGGAATTAACATCAAACAACACTGCCTTTCCCTTTAATATATGTTAAAACTTATTACAATAGCTTAAATAAAAAAGACGTTCTTTCTAAGAACGAGTCATGTTTCAAGCTAGATATATAAATTAGTATATAGTTTGATAAACAATTTTATGTTTAAGATGCAAAATAAACAAGTGCACAGATCTCATGAAAACTAGCCGCTTTTATAAAACGTAGCCGCCCCTCACGCTCGTACTGAAACCATACTGCAATATAAGTGTGGATGTGTTCATAAAGAATAAAATACAAAAGTATTTACTATTACAGACAAACTAAAACATAGAAGTAAACACAACTAGGGATATGCACAATAATATGGTTTAAAAAGCACTTCTTTTAGTCTGACATTTGAACACGTACAGCCAGAACCATGAAAAAACATGCCATGTATTACTTTCTACAGGCTGTAGAAATTCCTTCTCTTATACAAAATATTTATCTTTTCCAAGAGCAATAGCAAATTTTACTGCAGAGGTTACTTCTTCAAAAACTAACCACATAATGATTTTTTCCACTTCAAGACATTCAAGGGTAAACATTCACAGATTGAATGCTTCAAGAAACGTCTAAACTGCGTATTAAAGAATCCCATTACGTACGGATTAATGGCGCTGTTAAGTAGAAAAGACCTCCAAACAATCTGTAGGCCGACGTTGAATTCCTGATTATTTTCTGTGTCAGAATCGATTCACACAATCAAATTAAGAACAAAATGTGGAACAAAACTAACAATACTGGCGGCTGTTGTAACAATCATCATCACGGCTATTTTCCTTTCTAATCTTCTTGCACGTTTTTTCCTTGTATATTTTTCTGTAAAACATTTATTAATTTGCTTTCCTCCATTCTTATTGGTATCTCCCATGTCGCCCCTTTCACCGTACGATATCCCCTGTCCCTTTTGCGGAACAGTCGGTGTGCTTACGTTGTTAAAATTATCTTCATTATACTCATTTGTATCAAGAGTTTTAACTTCTTCTGATAGATTTGTTTCAGGCACCGTACCGGAAATGCTTACATTTGCTTCTAACACCGAACCGGAAATGGTTCTATTTGTTTCTGCCTCTGTACTGCAAGAAATTGTCAGATTTGACTCTTGAACAGTAGCAGAAACGGTTAGATTTGTTACTGCAAACGTACCTGGATTGGTTAGAGTTGTGTCTGCCCCCTCACCTGAAGAACTTGTTGAAATTTCTGGATTCACTACCTGTGTTTCAGACGTACTTGACTTGGTGATAGGGCTATGCGTTTTTATTCTATGTTTCCAGACCTTTCTTGCAACCAACGAATACAAAATAATCATAGATTGTATGATGGCTAAAAACATTACTAAGTCAATGAAACTGGCGCCGTACGCAATCGACGCCATAACTCCGTCTTTCGACTGCGCACAGTAATAACCAGTAATCGATTGATTGTAATCAGTAACTGTCAGATTTACTGGATAAACGTCGAAAATAATGAAATCTTTGGAAGACAGCAAGCCACAAAATATTACAATTGCAGAAACGCCACATTTTGCTGACTGAATTTTTACTTGCCAAAACTTTCGTTTGCAAATCATTCTGTATCTATCTACTCCAATGAACAGAAGAATACAACCGGAAGTGTACACCATCCAATGGTTCATGAAGTACATACTTCTGCAACCTGTTACATCACTAAATGTAAATGTATAACACTGTTCAATGATTTCACCACAATAAATGAAACACGTGACTAAATCTGTCACTGCTAAAGCAGCGATTAATACATTGGTGGTAGTTTTGCTGGCTCTGAATCCGTAATATACAATTGTGAAAACGTTTCCAAAAATACCGAATACCATCACAATAACTACATATGCAATCGCTGGAGCGAACTCGATTATCTTTTGGTCATTTAGGTCATTCAGACGCTTGTCATTATTTTTAGGTAAATCCATCTCCAGAGAATGTTCATTGACTTTTGTTTTGTTCAAATGGTTACAAAAAAAAGTGATTACAGAGGAATTTTATTACGTGACAGCATATGATTATACAATCAGGAATAAAATTTCTGAAATGATCTACTCAGTTTATAATTTCAACCGCATCCTGTTATAAATTTGCAAAATAATATTCCTACGTGAACAAAATAAAGGAAGAAATATGTTAAAACTTCCTGAAGTATTTTGGGTAGAAGATTGTACAAAAGAATGATTGTTACCAATTTTTGAAATAGGTCGTTCTTTTAAAAATAGTTCCATTTGTGAAACTAATTTTAACTTAAAAATATCCATTTTGTTAAAGTCTGAAACAAAAGAAATTGTAGAATTAATAAACCTTAATTGTAAACAATGTTAGCTTTTGTAAATATTAAGCTAGCCAGCGGCTCGTTTATTATACCGTATGATATAACTGAGATTCAAAAGATTTGTGAAGTACACATACTAGGATACCATCGACCATTTACACAAAAAGGAAACAACTTTCAATTTGAAACAGTCTCTTTGGGTTTATCTATTGCAGTAGCAGGTTCTCAGCTTGCCACTGCATTTGTAATTGCGCACACAGAAAGCAAGGCGAAAGACTACATGGGATTTGAAATCTTTGAAGTCTTTTTCCTTGTTTTTAAACAAAAATACTGTCGATATATTAACCCGATTGAAAAAAGCATGTACTCGCGTTAAAATGGTTTATCTAGCTAAATATTTTTGGCGGAGTGGTTTTGCTTAGAGAAAAACTGAAACTACAAACGAACAAATACCAAAAGTTGAAATACAAGTAAAACAAATGAAGATAATTATCAAACTTTCTCAATTTTACTATAATTCAAGTCTACGTAAGGTCATTTGGACCCATACTCCGATTTTCTATTACGTGATAAGAACAGACTGACACCGGAAAGAAATACTGGAATACAGAAATAATGTTTCCTTAAAGCAAATGAGCATTTCGGTAATACTGACAATGTTAACGTAAATCCAATAAAATGTACTGTAATACTGTTAATGTTAAACCAAAGTCAAAAAAGGACTGCAATATTTTAGCAATGCCTAACACTTTTTGGTTAGCCAGCACGTTTCGCTACAAAGGGCATATATGTTCGTCAGAGATGCATAATTATACTGAGTTTATTCAGCATGCCTTCTTATGTCAAAATTTGAACTTAGGCAAAATATCAGTTTTGTTCTTTCACATCAGGTAGAACTTAACCTGAATTTTGAAGAATATGCAAGGGGCTATATGATAAATGTGTGCGTTAAAGACAGGACTTTGTTTTTATTTTAAAATTTGTTAATCAGATAAGATCAAAATTTTAAGCCGTCCTGTTGATATCTACTCTTATGAATACCAATAATTGTAATAATCACCACCAGAAGATTAAATTCATGCAATATCCGAAATCTGATTGACCATCTGAACTCTGGTGTAATATTTTACATCGTTGTGATTTAACATTCTTGATAGTCTGTAAATAACAATCACTTTTCCTCTTGGCCTAACGAGAAACAACTGAACTCTTATTCAGTCCTTAACCAAAGCTGGAACCGTTTTCATCATCACCAGGACTTGTATTAATTAACAATTCATCTTTCCTTTGAGCAAACATCCGCCGTTCAAACTTCGAAACCAGGTCATCTGCAAATTAAAACAATATGTTTGATATTGCATATTATTAGCAACATATATGAAAATGTATCAGTGTAGCTTTCCCATCAAATTTTTAATGATTTCATCATTTGGTTCTCTTTCTATTATTTGTCCACGATAAGCATTTGTGCAGTTTTATATAAAAAGGCAAAAAAGCAAGGCCGAACAAGGAAGATTCAATAGGAATAGCCATGTTCATAGAATGCGCCCCTCAAAAAGCCCCTATTTAAGACTACTACAGGATGAGAGTTATAATACTAATAAATGATGCAAAAGCAAACAATAAGTAAAAATATTGTAAAATCAACACGTATATTGATATATCAAATTTGACAATGTTTTTGTCCGCCTGTCCATCCGCGAAATTTTACCAAGAAGGAAAAATAAACAAGGACAATGTAGTTTACCAGGATAATAAGGTAAGAGTAGATTTCCCGGAAGTACAGACCACAGCAAACACAGCCAGAGCCATACATGACAAAGTAGGCCCGCCAAAAACAGAAACCACGGTCAAAGAAAGGCCATAATACATTGCTTCTACGACGGGCGGGCATATCAGTGCAGCATCAAATAATTTGATATCATTACTTATAAGCAATTTGTTTTAATTAGTTTAATAAACATACAGTTGCAAAATTGTGTCTACTACTGGCGCAAATATGAATGTTTTTTTCATCACATGGGATATTTTTACATCGTTCAGATGCTTCAGTATTTAACCACGAGGACTAACGCCCTCGTGGTTCAATTCCTATGCCGCTCTGAACTCTAAACCGTGGTAAATTAGACGATAAACCACTTGAATGCCTTGGTTATTTGTTAAATAAACAATTGTTTCACTCGGGTGAGCGTAATTGCGTCATTAGTAGACCATATTTTTAAAGGAGTTCCTAGCAAAATGTATATTTAGAAATATAGTGAAATGCAAGTTGTCGACCTACCAGTTTTGAAGATGAAAATGATAGCGTCGACAAGTACAGCAATGCAAACATAATGTATAAGAACAGTGCACATGCAGTAATACCAATTAGTAGATGCAAGATGCAAGGACTATCCTTTATGTCGGCTGTAGTATAATGATATTTTCCCGTAAATATGTCGTAATTGTCTTTCGTTACCATGGGGACATACACGTGTCCTTCTGGACATTGATCTAGACACTGTCTATCTGATAATACCGGTTTGGTACATAGTGTCACATTGATGCACGTCGAACCGTTTAAAACCTGGTCGGACCCGCATGAGGAGACACAAACATATTGTAGTCCAGTATGCAAGATGAATTGTCTTTCAATTGGACATGCATATATATTTTTAACATCATCTATTTCGTCATGGCTATCAGGATACTGCACGTCCACCTGTAATATATATTAAAACAACGGCAGGATATATACTGTATAATGTACTTGCATTTAGAGCATATAAAACAGGATATGAACTGCACATAAAGTATGCAACATGATTTAAACCGTACCTGCTTCAAATATATAAAAATAGCAAGATATATACTGCACCTGCACTTCGAGTATATAAACACAACAGGATTTATACTGAACCTGCACATAAAGTATATGAGCCGCGCCATGAGAAAACCAACATAGTGCATTTGCGACCAGCATGGATCCAGACCAGCCTGCGCATCCGCGCAGTCTGGTCAGGATCCATGCTGTTCGCTAACAGTTTCTCTAAATGCAATAGGCTGAAAAAGTGAACAGCATGGATCCTGACCAGACTGCGCGGATGCGCAGGCTGGTCTGGATCCATGCTGGTCGCAAATGCACTATGTTGGTTTTCCCATGGCGCGGCTCATATATTAAGCAACAAGATATAGAGAATATTAGGTTGCTGTCTTTCTTCACTTAAGTTTATCCGCCAAGTTGGAATTAAGTTTATCCACCCGAGACTTGCCGAGTAACATATCTTATACATTTTATCATAACTATCTTTTGAATAACTGGAATGCAAGATACTTTGACACAGCAATAGATAAACTGTTGAGTGAAATATAAGTTTATAAAAACATAATTATTAGTTAAGGCTTAGTTGGTTTTCCACATTTTTATTTTAAAGACATTTTGCGCTATTAAAAGACGTCCTCATAATATAGATATGAAAATCTAAGACGAATATCTATCTAACTCTCTTTCGGGAATTATGGTCAGGAGTGCATGCCATAAAATTAGCGAAAAGGAAATGTTAAAATACTAGATCTACCTGGGAAAGTTATCAATAGATAGTGAGACTGAGAAAATAGAAGAATGTCCAAACTGGACACGGCTATGCAGATCATTCCAGAGTACTGTAAAAATAGAATATTTGATGTTATCCCTGCAAGTTTATTGCCTCCTATAGAAAAGAATGTCAGCATTTTGATTTGGATTGACGGAAAATGTAGGCATTTTTAAAATGAAGAGCAATGAATCGGGGTATGGGGACAAACATGCATTCGGTTATTTGGAGGCCGATTGTTGTGTTTTTTAACTATGTTTAAAGCCCATTTATTTATCCCACATTCTTACATTACGTTTCCATATCTACATATTGACATACAACAAAGATTTTTATACTGTTTGAACAAACAAAAACATAACAATTTTGGCTATTGATAAAACGTAGTTGTTAGAAAAAAATACAACGGAAGGTTAGTGATGGCAATAGTTTTAGTAAAAACAAAATGCTAACTGTTTGTAAGGAAAGATTTTTTAAACAGAACAACATCATGAGAATGTCATAGAAAAGACACCAGCAGATAGATAGTTATATACAAGAGGCAGCGTTCTTTGTTTGCTGCGTTTCCTGTTGGACATTTGTCCTTCTGTTTTTCCACTTTAAGTCCATCCAGGTCTTTATAGGTTATGTAATCTTGTTATGCCACTGAAACATCATGGCATTTTACCTAATTACCTAATCAACTGCATATGGCACAAGTCCCGCATGTATATTAATGTTTGTCACTTACAAGACCTTGTCAACGAATGTCAAATTAATTGAAGCTAAATGATATGCGTTTACTGACTCAGTGGAATTATAACAAAACACTTTGCATGTAAAATAATCAACCATATAACTGTTTTAGACACAATATCATACTTTTTTGCACAACAAAAACATTTAGGATTTATTCATTTGTGTTTGATTTACCCCTTAAAACATGGTTCCTATGTTTCTGTCAACTTACATATGGTAAAAAATTAACTTTTAACAAGCCAATAATAAAATGAAGTACCAGTAAGTAATTAATAGTGCAGATAATACAGTTTTGCTCGTATCAAAATGTCAAAATAGGAGCACTTTTGTAATACAGAACACCTGGTAGGATTAGTAAAGGTGCAATTATATTGATCTCTATTTCCTATGCCTACGCATTGCATCAAAAACTGCAATAAGATACCTGTTTGTTACGCAAGGTTTGTTATTTTGTAAGGTATCAAGATGACACTCCGATCGATACGGCGTAACTCGGGTAACAATTGATCGCTGCTGTATTCACGGGGGAGGAAGTGTCACACGAAGGATGGAGTTCTGATAACCTGTCATGTTTTCTTCTGATAACTGTTACGGAGTTCCTGGAAAACGTTACAGAGTTCGTCTGATTTCTGAATGACGTGCCAAGGAATCGTAGAAAAAAATGGTAATTATTTATCTTTAAATAAAGAGAATGGGGTGTAACACTAAAGTTTGATGATCAAGGTTGCCTGATGTCTTGTGCTATGCGTCAGAAAAAACTGTTTAGTCTAATAATCAGCCCCACTACTTTGAAAAGAAGACATTTTGAGTAAAATATCGAAATCGTTTGCTCATTCATACATATTATTCTTCTTATTCACGTTCTTAATCCGCAGCACATGCAAAAGAATAATTTTAGTGCAAAGTTGCAAACATATACCACTTTCTAACAATTTTATGCCCGATTTTTCAAATGTTACGGAATTCCGGTGATAACTCTGAAGATGTCACAGAGTTCTTATGATAACTTTTATTACTGCCAGGGTGTTTCTTGAGCTATGTTAAGATACTTTTTAGCTAATTTTATTATTTAAAAAGGGTGTTAACGATGTTCTAACGTAATATATTTATCCAAGGCACAGTATTGTGGTTATATAATGTACGGTATGAGTCTTTTGTAAAGTTTAAAACTATATGCAGTATAATGACATATATAGTAAAATACGAATAGATAATAAATGCAGTAAATTGTATTTTTTTGTTCTATCAATGGATTTGCTAATGTTCGTGAACAACGATTTATTGCTTTCCGTTTTGATTGTCACTGAATTGAAATCAAATCCATTATCTTTAATTTAGGGTACATCTATTTGCTGCATTTGCAGAGGCTGTCTTTTTCTGAAGTGGTTGATCGGATTAATGATAAAAAATAATGCTATATAGTATGATTTACTATGATAATTATAACTTTACCATCATAATTTTTTAAATCCTTCATATAGTTGACACTGAAAAAGTACAGTCACAATGCGACACTACACAACACAGAGAGCGAGCTAATCAATTGACATGAGTCATATGATGCTATAGCATATTTACCACAGATTCGAGGCAGATAAACCGACATGTTCGTAATGTGACTGGCGTTAATACTGCAGTATTTTCATTACATCTTACAGAATGCATATAATTTTCGATGCGCTGAATACTGCGTACCAAATAGGGGGTTGTCATCCTCATACATGCATATACTATTTGTCATATAGAATATCATAATAAGTGAATAATGTGAATTTTAAAGTGCTATCTAAATGCTATAAGATGAATAGAATGGCATTTTAGAGTTTAGCTGGAAATATTATAAAGTAAGAGAATTCTGCACTTTCTTACAATAGAATCCACAATGTAATTTCCAAGCCAATTAATTAAGAAATAATAAATATGTCCCTATATTTTATCAGTTAATAAAATATGGGCAGGAGTTCGGATGCGTAATAATTAAATCACGAGTGTGTAGCACTCGTGATTTAATATTCGCATCCGAACGACTGCCCATATTTTATTAACTGATAAAATTATTGGAACATATTTATTATTTCGATTCTAACCACGCAAATTCTGCGCATTTTACAGCACTACATTTTAGCTCAATATGTCATTCGGCTGGCCATATGCTATTACAAAAACCTCCCACGAATGGAAAGCGTTGCATAAAACGGAATTTTCCGATATATATTAAATTTTAATTAAAGTATTAAGCAGTTACTGCTGTGAAAATGCTATTTTCAATAATATCTAAGGTCAGATATAGAAATCAGATGTAAATACTTTATTCAAACCTTATATATATGCAGTTTCTTAAAATAGTACACGTCACTACATGATGGCATTGAAACATACACGCCAGAACATTGCGGCATATAAACACGTAAACACTTGAGTCTGGAAGATTGGAACATGAATTATAATTTTATTTTAGTAATGTCAAAGTAGAATCTAGTTGACATTCATGGTGCTTACAGCGCAGAAATTGTAAGCTACGTACACGACCAGATAGATGCACTGATGTTGAGGTTGAAACTTACCGGGCTGAAACATTTTCTTACGGTAAAAATATAAACAAATAAATTCATCAGTTAGAAATTGTTTTGTTTCAGAAAATTTGATGTACTTTTTATTACTACTGCTTAGCACTGAAAAAGTCGAGTATTTAGTCGGCATATAACGGAAGCAGAATAGAATCTCCCAGTCATGTTACAATCGTAGGGTGGAATGGAACAGCTATATTTTATCGTAGATTCATGTATAGGCGATTTCGCTATATGTTTATATAGCAACTGCTGCGGATCGTGTTAGAAATGAAAATAAGAGTATATTTCTGTAACTGTTTAACACTGTACATCATTTATGTGCAATTTGTATTTAAAAAATTAACCATAGTTAGCCAGATCATCATTATTAGCGTACACAGTCCCTTTAAAAGTAACATCTATCAGAATAACAAATATAACACTAAAAACTTATCATTGGAACTCAAAAACACACGTACCGTACATTATATAACCACAATACTGTGCCTTGGATAAATATATTACGTTAGAACATCGTTAACACCCTTTTTAAATAATAAAATTAGCTAAAAAGTATCTTAACATAGCTCAAGAAACACCCTAGCAGTAATAAAAGTTATCATAAGAACTCTGCGACATCTTCAGAGTTATCACCGGAATTCCGTAACATTTGAAAAATCGGGCATAAAATTGTTAGAAAGTGGTATATGTTTGCAACTTTGCACTAAAATTATTCTAGTGCATGTGCTGCGGATGAAGAACGTGAGTAAGAAGAATAATATGTATGAATGAGCAAACGATTTCGATATTTTACTCAAAATGTCTTCTTTTCAAAGTAGTGGGGCTGATTATCAGACTAAACAGGTTTTTCTGACGCATAGCACAAGACATCAGGCAACCTTGATCATCAAAGTTTAGTTTTACACCCCATTCTCTCTATTTAAAGATAAATAATTACCATTTTTCCTACGATTCCTTGGCACGTCATTCAGAAATCAGACGAACTACGTAACAGTTATCAGAAGAAAACATGACAGGTTATCAGAAGAACTCCATCCTTCGTGTGACACTTCCTCCCCCGAGGTATTTAGTTATCTAAATATGACTTTGTTGATCCGGTATTTTCCCCTCCTTGGGTAGAAAGGAATTCTCAAATATGAATTAAATAGCCCTGTCTGCATTTAATTAAACTCGCCTGTCTGATTTAAACCCACTGTTCCTCACGGACATTGTCGCATATAGTCTCAGTAGCTGTACATGTACCATTCAATGTATGCAAAAGGAAGTGAAAGAAACATTGACGCATATTTACCTCGTACACAATTCTCGGTCGCTTGTGAAAAAGTGTTTCCAAGCAAACAAATGACTGTAACAACAAATTTATTTGTCAACATCGTACAAAACGTTTTTAAACTCACTATACTCCTTTCTCAACATCAACAGTTTAAATAGTTTTTATGGTACAGCTGTGTAATGGCTGATGGTGTAACTGAGATGAAAGAAATGATGGATATAAATAGCTTAAGGCAAAGAATTCCACCATTACCGGATGGTAAACAGTACCGCTTTTTTCTGGTAGCTGCTGAGGAGGATCGGGACAGAGTTTTAACTATTAAGTGCAAACTTGAGCAGTTTAATGCAAAATGTTTATACGAAGCTTTGACAAATTCGAGTTCATAAAGACTGGAATGATTCGCTCGATCAAAATTGTCCTATTTGTGTCGCCAATGTTTTTGAGTGACAGTATGTGTGTTCTTCAACAAAATATTGCCTTAGCGGCATCTTTGGACGAGAGAATACCGTGCATTGTCCCAGTTTTACTTGAGGACGTAGAGGATATATCAGCTCTTGCTACCCTTAGATTTGTTAACGCAAAGAACTCAGATAATGACGACATATCGGAAGGTGTTGTCAAATCTGTGACTGGTTCAGGTACCATAAAATATTTTCTCTTTTTCTTTTTCAAAGTGTATATTATCAGTTAATTTCTAATACAGTAACTGTGAAATAGTTTAAATGCGTGGATACAAAATTTCGTGGTTTTTGGTTAAAACGGTTATTTGGTCACGATCATTAGAAATACACGAATTCACACTGGCCATAGCTTTATCAGATCAAGTGGTTCCAACGTTGTTTGAGCGGTGAATTTTACGCCGATCAGATGGAGAAATATGGCCGATACTACAAATTTCTGGAATTGTAAGTATGATTTAAAGGAATTTCTACCCGTTAAATAACGAATCAAATGAAAACGATGGGTGCACCTGGAGCGCAAATGTGTCTATATTTTAGCACATGTGTCTATTTAGCTGAGATTTGTGCCGTTTATTCAAACACTTCTGTACAGTCCGGCGGGGGAAGGAGATTTTTGACAGTTTTTGACAATTTCGCCTCAAATTTAGTGTTTTTCGGGAGCAAGTAACTGTTAAAACACCTTTTATGTAAAGGGCTACTTCTTAAAACAAAGTGTGTGTATTTTAATAGAATTATTCAGGGTTGTTTCTGAACAATCAGTCGAAAACCTAATGCAACGCCGTTTCGAGTGGGTCGCTATGCAACGCAATCAAGTGGATACCGTTCTGTGTCTTACTTGCGAAGTCTTATCCGTCTTTAAAACAGTCATTATTTTCAAAGCCTAACAATGAATAAATTAATTTGGATAGTTTTATATCATCATATTGATCCCGCCATTTCTAATATATTGTACTTTTAACATTTAACATATTTTTGCGGACATTGTCAAAAAAACATCAACACATAAACATAAATCAAGGATGAACATCGAACAATATCATTAAGTAAATAATAGTATTAGTTCGTTCAAATAAGAACCAGTTCACGGATATTTTTCTCCTCCACGAATGGTACTGAACAGCATGCCAAAAACGGGTTGACTCTTTAAATAAGTATAGTTACAGTTGGTTACTTTCAGTCCCTTAAAACTAATACATTGCGATTTCATTACTGATTTGTTGTGCATTTAAGCTGTCTATACAAAGCTTAAATAAAGTTTGGTCCATGATAAAAGTATTGATCAGTTGTTTGTATATATTTTCATTCATATTTTATTTTCAGAGAGATAAATCAAAGAGACCGTTAAAATTGGCCCAGGGAAAAGGCAAGATTTTATTGGTCATCCATAAAACAGAAACGATGTAACAAAACTCTACGGTCGCCGTTTAAAAATTAAAATACAAATGAAATACAGACACCAATGAAAAAAAAGTTTTGTTGGAGACAGTTAAATAAAACAACTGTAACACGTCTCTCTTAGTATTGCTAGTCCGTTTATTTTCTTTCACTGGTGTCTGTATTTTATTTGTTCATTTATACATTGATACCACACCCATTAAAATCCGTTCACTTTATCTGCGTCTATCGCTCGCTAACATTGCCTACTCGTGTATATTAATATAAAAATAAATGGTTGGAAAAAGGTCAGCGTACACCGTACGGTCCTGTATTAAGAATCGTTGTGTTCTTGGCATAGGGTGTAAAGTCATTTTTAATGATATATGTTCTGTTTATGGGCATAATGAAATATCTTTTTCGACAGTTTTTCGTTGGTTTAAGAAATTCAAATGTTGGTTAGTTTCAACAGAAGATGAACCACATGGCCGTCGGCCGAAATCAGCAACGTCTGTCAAGATGGTTGCAAGAGTGAAAGAAATAGTTGCTACTGATGCAAGATACACCGCTAGACAAATAGCTAGTATGGTTGGCATCTCATAAGAGCAGCTCATACAATTCTGAAACGTAATTTGAAAATGAGAAAGATCTGTGCTAGATTCCCCATCTGTTGACAGATGAGCAGAAAAGGGTACGTGTGCAATGCGCAAACTTGTTGCTTAAACAGTTTCCAAATTACAATGCACGATCTTTCGCATATGTCGTCACTGGTGACGAGACATTGGTTCACTTTTTTTGAGCCCAAACGAAAGATTCAGAACAAAATATTGGCAACAAAGTCTGGCAAAAGACCATGCATTGCACTAAAGTTCTTCGAAAACTAAAGAAATATTTCAAAACTCGAAGACCCGCAACTGGTTTGTCCAATGTCAGACTACATGAAAACGCGTCATCGCACAAGGCGTCTATTGTACAAGACTTTCTGAAGCAGGAAAAGGTTGTTGTGCTCCCTTTGTCACCCTCCTTATTCGTCTGACCTTGCCCCGTGTGACTTCTTTTTGTTCCCAAGGCGCAAATATACCTTTCTGGTCGAAACTTTGTGCAGCGCAAACACCTCGGTTCTGCAATATTCCAGTGTCTTCATCTATATATATAGTATACCTAGAAAATACTACGAAAAAGGCTTCAAGGATTGGATTAGAAGACTGAAATTTTGTAAATCTGTTAAAGGTGAATATTTCCAGGGGACCAAATAAAATTTTCATTGAAATCTATCAAGGATACATTTTTATGTGCTCAGATGCATTCATATTTGAACAATCCTCATAAAGAGTCAACCCGCTTTTGGCATGCTGTTCAGTACCATTCGTGGATGAGGTAAATGTCCTTGAACTGGTTCTTGTTTTTACGAACTATTACTATCATTTACTTAATGATATTGTTCGATGTTCACCCTTGTTTTATGTTTTTGTGTTGATGTTTTTGACAAGTCCGCAAAAATATGTTAAATGTTACACGAGCATAAAAATGTATTATATATATTTAGTACAATATATTAGAAACGGCGGGATCATTATAATGATATAAAGTCACTAAATTTATTCATTGTTAGGCTTTAATGACTGTTTTAAGACGGATAAGACTTCGCAAGTAAGACACAGAACGGTATCCACTTGATTGCGTTGCATAGCGACCCACTCGAAACGGCGTTGCATTAGGTTTTCGGCCGATTCTTCAGAAACAACCCTGAATAATTCTATGAAAATACACACGCTTTGTTTTAAGAGGTAGTCCTTTACATGAAAAGTGTTTTAACAGTTACTTGCTCCCGATAAACACTATATTCGAGGCGATATTGTCAAAAACTGTCAAAAATCTCCTTCCCCCGCCGGACTGTACAGAAGTGTTTGAATAAACGGCACAAACCTCAGCTAAATAGACACATGTGCTAAAATATAGACACATTTGCGCTCCAGGTGCAACCATCGGTTTCATTTGATTCGTTATTTAACGGGTAGAAATTCCTTTAAATCATACTTACAATACCGGAAATTTGTAGTATCGGCCATATTTCTCCATCTGATCGGCGTAAAATTCACCGCTCAAACAACGTTGGAACCACTTGATCTGATAAAGCTATGGCCAGTGTGGAATTATATCCATCCGATGGATATAATTCTTGTATTTCTAATGCAATGGAATTTCACTTATTCGTTGGATTTTATTTCGTGGATTGACTCAGCCACGAAAATCAGTCCGCCACGAATATTAATGTTTTCAAAATATGGTAAAACACGTTTATTTTAAACAATACATGTTAAGGTAGTTCTGCATGTTTGATAAACCGGAAGTGATGGCGTAAAGTCGTTTATCCGGAAAACGTAGAATAAAGCCTGGATTCGGCGTACAGAAATGAAAATCATTTTATTAATAAATGACATCTTGTAAATAAATTTATTAAAATGGCACTGTTACTATATTTCTGAAGTCAAAATATGATACGAAAACATGCGACACGTTAAATAATTCAAAATAAAGTCTGAAAATTAGCGTGATATATCCTGTTCACTTTAATCATGATCAATTATCTCAAAAATAAGCACACGGACCAATACATTTTATTTCACCACATTATAGGCCATATATTTATTTACAATTGATAGCAGTTTCATCAAAATCTACATTGTAGAAAAATTTCTATTCGCGAAAATGTTTTGAAAGTTATGATTTTTCCATAGTCTCCCATTATGATCAGTCGAGCAAAAAAATCATGCAAACGAACCTTTCCTTTATATTTGCTTAATTTTCTAGGTATATTCTGAAGTTTTAAAAAATCAGAATTTAGTCAAATTATACATTGTAGGAAAAATTTAAACCCAAACGTGCAGAACTACCTTAACGTTGACGTCATGCCGAACTACATGTTATGACCAAGAAAGAGTTTTACCGTATTTGATGACATATTAGAATCGGAATTGTATGTATACAGCAGAAATGACTTAAACACGAGCATGCCCGCATTCCATTGTTAATAATAGTAGCAATTTCATATTTTTGCTTTCAGATTTGTATGCGACAATGCTTCCATTCGAATGTGCAAGTGTATTTGCCAGATGTATGTATTTTAGCATGAACATTTTGTAAACAAGTTAGATTAAATTTAACAATTTAGAATCTACATCAAAATTAATTTCTGAAAAGGGTACTGGCTTAGCGATGCACGACAATGTCACATTTGGTCGAATGACGAAAGTTTTTCTATTTTTGATAAGAAGACATGTTATACTAAATGACCATATATTCATATGTTTTTCATGTCATTGAAATGCTCTAAAGTGCTGAAAATGAGGTCTGAATGTTTTGTTATTAATATGAAATAAATAAGGAATTGAATTGGTAGAAGGTAGTTGTTTCTTATAAAGGTAAAATGTACAGTTGTTATAAAGACTCTGTTGACCAGGAGAAATATCTTACTTCGTTACCTAGTTTATTAAGACTGTCCCTGATGCATTTTCGTACCGGTAACCATAGGTTCCCTATTGAAACCGGCCGCTGGGCCCAGTCATTTGTCCCACATGAAGAGCGCTAGTGTCGACTATGTCACTTTAACAGTCTTGTGATGAAATGCACTACTTATTAGAATGTCCCTTATTTATTGATAAAAGATCAAAGCTTATACCAAAAAGATTCTATTAAAGGCCGAATATTATCAAGTTTAAAGATTTATTATCAAGTACAAGGGGATCTGCTTTGACAAATCTTGCTTACTTTGTTAAAGATCTGATTGAACATTTTAGAAGGTTTTAACAAATTGCGTTAACTCACGTTCTTTTTAAACCCATTATCCATAGTAAATGTGTATCGCATTTTCATGAATTAAATCATTCTGAAATAGTATTTTTAGGCAATCAAATCGCGCGACTGTAATTCATTCATATAAGTAGATCGTCTAATACAAAGAAATTCTCGTGCGAAAGTACTTCTGTAGTCACTCTGTATTGAACTTAAGAAAACATTGTAAATGGTATAACTCTCTTCTCTTTTGTTAAAGGATTAATTTTCTACAACAGTACCCATATGACATGTTAATTGATAAAGTGAAAATGTTTTTATCACGTATTACTATTTAGATATTTCACAACCGATTGTCCATACCCATAATATATTATTTGTACTCTGCGGCACATCGTGTAGCAGAGTACCGTTGTACTCACGGACACTGATTTACAAACCGGTTTGACTGGTATTGTTTGTTAGAGCGTATAGTGAGATACGTAAGAGGATTAGATACATGTTTAAATCAGTTCTAGCGATACTCTCATTGTGGCGACATCGTTATACTCTCACCAGTAAGAAATGGATGCAAACATCGATGAACGCGTTGAGCAGAAGTTACGAGAGCACAGATCGTCTTTGTTGACGGACATGGAGAAAATAATAACTAAGATAAGTGATAATAATGCTCAAAAATTTTCAAATTTATTAAATGCTGGAATTCCAAAATTTAAGAGAAAGTCAAACGAAGAACAGTACAAGTACAATAGCAAAGTAGGCGTAGCTTTGGATGAAGCTGAGTCATTGTTATCTGACGAAAAAACGGACGAATGTAGTAGGAAAATAGCAGAAGGTTAGTTATTTAATTTTTATAAATATGTCATACATTTTACTGTTCAACCGTACTGTCAATCGATAAATTACACGAAATTTGATTGACAGGTGTATCTACCAGGCAGGTAATCAAGCAGTTAAATGTTTGACTTTTTAACGGGAAGTATGTTAAATTTATGAAAGTAACACGCGTTGAATATAACAATTATATCTTTGTGACACAATATATATATATTTCAGCAAAAGACATGGTTTTACACCGGCAAAAGTTAATACGACTGGCTGACAATTCGGAATTGGGATGGAGAGTCGTACACGAGTACGAATGTAATCCTCTTGCCGACAACTCGGATGACGAAAAGCGTATGATGCAGGCCGAATCAAGGGCCAATCGAAAGTTCAAGGCAGAGAAGAAGCGTTCGACACGCCGATCTTGGCCATACAGGAGACTCACGTCTACCGTCACGGCTCCACAGGCGACAGTCGCATCGACCACGCCCACGCAACCTAGACGTCCCGGGCTTTGTTTTGATTGTGGCAAGCCCGGACATTGGAAAGGAGCGCCGGAATGCGCAGCAAAGGCTTCCAATAACAAGATGAGTATAAATTTGTTATGTACATTAGATCAGAAAAATGACGGGCAGTCTAAAAATATGGGTCCGGAAGAGCCCACTGAAACCTTATCTCCTGTAGGTAGGTTGAAAGAAAAGTATCATAAATGGAAAGAGGCAACTGGAAGTGATTACATATTGAATGTTATTGATAAAGGATATAAATTACCCTTTAAAACAATTCCGGAAGGAACAATACTTAAAAATAATCGTTCAGCGAGAGAAAATGTTTCGTTTGTAGAGCAAGAAATTCAAGATTTATTAGATAAAGGTATAATATCAAAATCAGAAAAAAACACCAAAGGTAGTCAACCCCCTCACTGTAGCTATAAATAAAAAAGGGAAAAAGAGATTAGTTTTAGATTGCAGATATATAAATCCCCATTTACACCAATTCAAAATTAAATTTGAGGATATAAAAATAGCAGAGAAATTATTCGAAAAGAACTCCTATTTATTTACATACGACTTAAAAGGAGCTTATCATCATATTGACATTTTTGATGAGCACAGAACTTATCTAGGGTTTTCGTTCCCTGAGAACGGGTCCAAAAAATATTACGTGTTTAATTCTTTACCATTCGGAATAAAAACAGCTGGGCACATATTCACAAAACTGTTGAGAATAGTTGTTGCATATTTGAGATGCAGAGGACACAAAATCATTATGTTTTTGGATGATGGTATAGGCGGTCATAACTCTCTTATGAATGCAATCACTTCCAGTGATTATACAAAACAAACTCTCATTGATTTTGGGTTTTTACTAGCACACGAGAAATGCGAATGGGTACCGAAACAAAAGGTAACGTGGCTTGGTCATGTGTTAGATATGGAACATAATCTATTGTTCATTACTGAAAATAGAATACGGGGATTAGAGTCTTCCATAGAATCTCTTCTATATCAGGTCAGTATATCAAAACATAAATTAGTATCTGTTAGATATCTCGCAAGTGTCGTAGGACAGATCACTTCTGTACAAAGTGTCATAGGTAACAAAGTACGGCTTTTAACCAGATATTTATTTAATTGTATTAATTCTAGAGCCAGCTGGAATGCTCCAGTAATGATCACAGAAAACGCAATTGACGAATTACAATACTGGAGACAAAACGTACGTTCTTTAAACAAAAATGGTAAAAACATTGATAAGAAAGAAATATGCATGTATAACGTGTTTGCAGATGCAAGTCAATTAGGCTACGGAGGGTACGTAGAATTGAACAACTCTCAGTGCCCTTCAAAACATGCACTAGGTGATGACGTCATGGGGCGTCGCAAAAGTCAAGGTTTTGATAACCAGTCAGATGTTTACTGTAAGCATGATGCACAAGCAGGTAACGTATTCTCAGAAATTGAATACAAAGATGATAGCTTGTCCCCGGAAGCGGACATTATAAGTAATTCTGGAGTATTTGGAGGCGTAAATGCCGATCACGTATTCCCGGAAGTGAATACGATATTAGAATCCCCGGAAGTGGATAGTGGTATAGTACCAAACAGATGCACGTCCCCGGAAGTGGACAAAATTTCTAATATAACCTCGGAAAAGGTTGATTACAAACACTTACATCAACGTGAGTCGTTTAATACCAAACCGGAAGTAGTTGGTATTTCAACTGGTAGTGGTAAGTCCACATTTACAAATTCAGAAGTAATCGGATCATGGTCAAAAATGGAACAGGGCCATAGTTCGACTTGGCGTGAGGCCGAAGCCGTAAGTAGAGTACTGCGCTCACACGAAGAGGCGCTTAAAGGTTCTTATGTGAAAGTATACTCAGACAACAAAAATGTCTCTTCAGTGCTTTTAAACGGTAGTAATAAAAACAATATACATAAAATAGCTGTAGATCTGAATAAATTTTGTGATCAAAATTGCATTGTACTTTGTCCAGAGTGGATTCCACGGGAGCTTAACACAGAGAGTGACTATTTAAGCAGATGCTCTGATTCAGATGACTGGTCAATATGTCCGAGTATATTTAAGGAATTAGATCGTAAATGGGGTCCTCATACAATCGACAGATTTGCGTCACATTTAAATAACAAATGCAGTCGATTTAATTCCCGTTGGTGGGTACCCGGGACAGAAGCGGTTGATGCTCTAATGCAGTCCTGGGGCTCCGAACTTGAAGTGAACTGGTTAGTTCCACCACCTAGACTTGCATTAGCATGTATAAGAAAATGTCTGAAAGAAAAAGCTATTAGTACATTGACTGTACCAAAGTGGGTCAGTGCGCCGTATTGGCCGTGGTTGTTTGAAGAGCAGAGAGGATTCAAACCATACATACACGAGGTTCGAGTTATTGGCAAAAATTGCATTATTTCAGGCAATGGCAATAACGGCATTTTTGGAAAAAGTGTCTTACCATTTGATATGGTAGCATTCAAATTTGTACCATAATATATAGCATACGGTATAATAAGTTATCATGCAGTACTAATGTATTTATTTCTTTATTAGGTGTTGACTTAGTTACCACGCTGAAAAGGAAAGCCGATGAAGCCGGATTTATAGAGAACTCAACTCATATGGCAGAAAAGATGGCTAGTTACTTACTACAATCCAAAGCAGATAACACTGTAAATAAATATTTCAATTCGTTTACACAATTTGAAAAATTCTGCCACAAAAATAAACTCGTTTCCAAACCGGCACATCCTTTCACGGTTGGGCTTTATTTCACCAGTTTAATGGACGAAGGAAAATCTAATCACGTTGTGACATCAGCTTTTTACAGTATTAAATGGGTACATAACATTAATGATATGGAGGATCCGACAGAAAGTCCTGTTGTGAAACAATTACTAGAAGCAGCCAAGCGTACACACTCCAAACCAGTATGTAAAAAGGACGTTGTATCTACTCATGAACTGCATTCTTTGTGTTCCATGTTCATTGACAGTGATGATATATGTATTTTAAGGGACTTGTCTATGATTATGATTACGTACGCAGGTTTTATGCGAATTAGTGAGGTATTGAACTTAAAATGTAAAGATGTGCGTTTCAATGAAGATCACGTGACAATATATGTATCGAAGAGCAAAACTGATATTTATCGTAATGGTTCAGATATAGTTATTTCAAAGGGCAGCACTTCGGCGTGCCCATATGTCTTGTTACAGAAATATATGAACGCCGCAAATTTGAATGATAAGCCTGACGAATTTTTATTTAAACCAGCTTTAAGGTCGAAAAATGTTGTATCTCTTGTAAAGGTTAACAAGCCTCTTAGTTATACTAGAGCTAAGGAATGTATTGTAAGTAAATTAAAATTAGTTGCACCAAATAGAAATCTTGGTACGCATTCTCTCAGAGCCAGTGGTATCACAGAAGCAGCTAAAAGTTCTGATATCTCTGAAAGATGTCTAAAGAGACATGGGAGGTGGAAGTCTGACATTGCCAAAGATGGTTATGTTAAGGATTCAATTGAGAAAAGGCTCGCGGTTTCAAAAAAGCTCGATTTATAATAGCGTTAACAATTGTTCATACATAAAGAGCATTGAATTTGAAGATATTTCCCAATCTATACTTTGCTTGTTCTATAGTCGTTTCGCAAATCGCAAACGGAGTTTGTCTTTTGTTTGTAAGGAAGGTAGTTAGGACTATTTGTACTCTGCGGCACATCGTGTAGCAGAGTACCGTTGTCCTCACGGACACTGATTTACAAACCGGTTTGACTGGTATTGTTTGTTAGAGCGTATAGTGAGATACGTAAGAGGATTAGATACATGTTTAAATCAGTTCTAGCGATACTCTCATTGTGGCTTCAAATTCAATGCTCTTTTTAGGAGTAAAACGCACAAATAAGCGTTATGTATAATGAGTATTTGCAGGTTTACATACAATGTTCAAAATATTATACTTATTTAAGTGTTTAAGCCTATTTATCTGCATGTTTACGTACAGTATTTTTTTGAAAGCTTTAACAAACATGTGAAATTGTAATAAAGATTGTTTTTGTAGTGTATAGAAGTATAAACTGTCCGAGTATTCGGAAATATCCAATTTATATCAGTGTGCAGTTTATGGTATCACGCAAAGGTTTATTTAGGAAATACTTAATGTAATTGAAACCGTAACATGTAATGCTGTTATTTTATAGAGGAGGCACACTATTACAATATGTATTCATAAGTGTATCAAAATGTCATGAAACGAGAATATCCCGCCGTTTCTTGTCCGGAGAGATGTCCAAGCCAGCCGCGGGTACAGGGTTCCAGAGGGTTTTTTACTCAAAGAGTTTTATCTCTGGTTTTACCTGTGCAGCTAGAGGTCTCGTCGATGGGCATATCAGACATATATATTTTAACATTATAAACATGAAATTTTGTCACTGTTAATGTATGAAAATATTTGATGTCATTGATATCTTAAATTATTGTAACATAGTGAATATTACATGTCATTATTTCATACATATGAGTTTGGTTCACTATTACAGTGACTTAGATTTTACATGTTATTGTTCGCAATGATACTTGTAATGACTTCTTAACTCTTGTAATAATGTCGTCACAATATAGTCGTTTCGCAAATCGCAAACGGAGTTTGTCTTTTGTTTGTAAGGAAGGTAGTTAGGACATTGCTTTTCTATAATACTTATTTGCTCACATGTTATTGCAGGATACTTGTATTTTGTAATCTGTGTCTTCAAAATAAAGAAAATGTTCTGTTCTGTTCTGTTAAGTGACCTCTTGTTTGTAGCATATTTTTAATTTGGTTAAAAAATCACGTGCTGGTATGGTGGCTGATTTCTGCCATCTCGTTCCGGCGTGTTGGCACGTTTGCAGGGCGCCAGAACGCCAGGACGACAAATATACGCGCCAAGACGACAAACAAGGCATTTGTCGTTCTAGCAGGGGCGCCAACACGCTAAATATGGAAGTTGTCGTCATGGCGTTCTGGCGTCTTGGCGCGTTTGCAGGGCGCCAACACGCCAAGATGCCAGGACGACAAATTATACGTGCCAAGACGACAAAATTCATACTTGTCGTTTTGGCGCGTTCATTTGTCGTCTTGGCGTGTTGGCGTGTTGGCGCGTTGGCGGGGGCGCCAAGACAACAAGTGAACGCACCAAAACGACAAATATGGATTTTGTCGTCTTGGCGCATCTAATTGTCATCCTGGCATTCAGCCAAGACGCCAACACGCCAGGACAACGATTATACGCACCAAGATGACAAAATCCATATTTGTCAGTTTGGCGCGTTCACTTGTCGTCTTGGCGTGTTGGCGTCTTGGCGCCCCCGCCAACGTGCCAACATGTCAAGACGACAAATGAACGCGCCAAACGACAAGTATGAATTTTGTCGTCTTGGCACGTATAATTTGTCGTCCTGGCGTGTTGGCGCCCTGCAAACGCGCCAAGACGCCAGAACGCCAGGATGACAATTATACACGCCAAGACGACAAACAAGGCATTTGTCGTTCTGGCGGGGGCGCCAGCACACTAAATTGGGAAGTTGTCATCATGGCGTTATGGCGTCTTGGCGCGTTTGCTTAACGCCAAGATGCCAACACGCCAAGACGACAAGTGAACACGCCAAAATGACAAATATGGATTTTGTCGTCTTGGCACGTATAATTGTTGTCCTGGCGTGTTGGCGTGTTGGCGCCCTGCAAACGCGCCAAGTCGCCAGAACGCCATGACGACAACTTCCCAATTTAGCGTGTTGGCGCCTCCGCCAGAACGACAAATGCCTTGTTTGTCATCTTGGCGCGTATAATTGTCGTTCTGGCGTCCTGGCGTTCTGGCGCCCTGCAAACGTACCAACAAGCCAGAACGAGATGGCAGAAATCAGCCACCATACGCTGGCATCGAAACACTAAAACTACTTTTGATTTTAGTCAGTTTACTACTTTACAGTTTGAATCGGAGTTAGTGTTTGTGTTGTTAACGTTCCCAGTCATTTTCGTATTAACTTATCCATCCGATATAACTATATACAAGGCTATTAGCAATGTGTAAAATCTGGTTAGCAGCTAATGTTTATCATTTCGGAGACTGAAATATCTGCAAAGTACATTTACTACCATCGACCAGTTACGCAGAAAGGAAACAACTTTAGAGTCTTTGGGTTTATTTATTGCAACAACTGGTTCTCAGCTCGCAAATGCATTTGTGATTGTGCGCACAGAAAGCAAGGTAAAAACGCCTCCGTTGGATCCGAAAGCTTCGGTCTATTTTGTTGTTTGTAAAGAAAATTCCTATCGTTATACCGACCCGTTGAGACGAGCCGGAATAAAAGACCCGATTAGATCGGTACATTGTGGCGTTGGTGTGTTGCGTATCTTATTACCTTTTATCACAGGCGTTTGAAGCTCAATCAATAAAAAAGTATATGCAGGTTAGATCTCATGAAGATATAGTATCTCAGGTATATTAGGTAGATGGGATATGATGATGCATATATTTATTGATAGAGCTTCAAGCGCCTGTGCTTTTATAAACGGCTCAGTCAAACCGAACCTGCTAGTATTTTGCATGGTAGCGTTATATGCTACCAAAGGATCTTGTGAAATATTTGATTTATAAATTCATATTTTATTTTATACTTCGTTGGAAATGGATACCCGGTTGAGGTCCCCGTGAAACGGGAAAATCTGCTGTTGAATAGGCCCGTCAAGTACAGATTTTATACCGGTACCGAGTTCTGGGCGGTGATAAACGGCAGCAAAATGAAGGTTTGACAAATGATATGTTCACTATACTAAATAAAATATTGAACTGTTGTTTATCTAATAATAAACTCCAAACGAGCTAAAGCTATTATATCTTAACAGCACTAATTCGTTAATTAACATGTACATGATAACTGGTTTACAGATTTCTTGTTTTAAAACATAATGTCAATTAAGAAACAATGTACAGTATATATTTTATTTCATCATATTAAAAGGCCATATGATCATTTACATTTATGAACAGTTTCATTAAAATCTACATTGTAGAAAAAATCTATTCGCGAAAATGTTAAGAAAATTGCTATTTTCCCATAGACTCCCATTGTGAAAACTTGTGTGAGGTCCAATTTTTTCAAATCGGTCTATTGAAAACTCAAGCACACGACCCTTTTTTATTTGCTGAATTTTATAAGTTTATTCTGAAGTTTAGAAAAATCAGGGTTTAATCAAATTCTACATGGTAGACAGTTTTTTATCCGAACGTGCAGAACTACCTTAACAGAAA
The DNA here is from genome assembly GCF_021730395.1 of Mercenaria mercenaria. NCBI lineage: Eukaryota > Metazoa > Mollusca > Bivalvia > Venerida > Veneridae > Mercenaria > Mercenaria mercenaria. Next base: position 60,346,809 of record NC_069377.1, on the reverse strand, counting down.
GAAGCATATTAGAACTCGCTATATCCTATACTAAGACGTTTGTAAATTCATCCATAAAATCATTTTTGAAAATATTTATTACGACTAGGAAATGGCATGTCAATGTTATAACAGAAGGCGCAACTATTCGTTCACCTGCGCATTCCGTATTTTATCAACTACATATAGATCTAAATGCCATCGTAAATTAAACCGTTAGAAACGTTTCCCCTTTTTAAACATAACTGTGCTGTTCTGGTGAAGTAAATGAAAATTTAAAATGCCTTTCCAAAGAAATAAAGTTCCTAGAGGTTCTATACGTTTGCAAATTATCGTATTATAAACATTTGCTAAACGCTAACATTTAAATGTTTTAGATTCCCGATGATCTAATCAGTGACGTTGTGAATTTCGTAAACAAACAGAGCATTATGAAGTCATACGACTTTCTGAAGAAACGAAACATTTGCTGCTGGGGATTATTTTTGTTGATTCCATTTACAGCATTGATATGTTGTTTGATCTCGTTGATTGGTGTTACATACACTAATACACGGAAAAGGCCTGATCGAGATATGCACAGTTATTTCTCTTCAGAGGGTTTTGAGTCCATTTTGCCAGACGTATGTCTTCAAGGTGGAGTAGTGATGCCTTTCTTATTGCTAACTTTAGTGTTGACTGTTCCGAGATTCTGCCACCGAGAACAGGTATGTGCCAATGTATCAAAAAGTTTGTAAACGTAATTTTTTCATGGTGAACTGCTTATTAAACAGCTGTGGTAAATCAAGTGATGAAACAGTCGTGGTAAATCAGGTGATAAAGAGACAAATACCTTAACAATACACAACACTTCATGTGTGATTCTGATTTTAATTAAGTCATGGTTTGCAACTGTATAAAAGTCTCTACAAGCAAATCACATTAAAATATATAGATAATATATGATATATATAGATAAAAACAGTAATTAAGACACTTCCTTTACCGTAGAGTTAAGTCATTCAGGGTATTAATTTTCACACACTCAAGAAAATAGTTCTTCGAAATGGTACTTTTCAAAATCTATTCAAGCAAGAGGCAGAAATACCTTAAGTAGTATGACACTAGTTTGTAATGATATATAACATTTCCTTCGTATGGTGGCTGATTTCTGCCATTTCGTGTGTTCTTGGGCGAGGCGAAAGGTCTAAGTAACGAAAACACGAAAGGTCGAAATAATGCTTATTTGTTCGTGTCGGCTGGTCGAAATGTCGAAGACACGAAAACACGAAAGGTCGAAAAGTACTTATTTGTCGTGTGTTCGCCTTTCGACTTTGGAGGCGAACACACGACGATACGAAACATTGAAGGAGAAATAACGAAAATTCAAGGGCGAACACACGAGCTTTTGTATCTTTCAATTTTCATGTCGGCGGGTATTAAAACTTCGTGTTGTCGCCCTTCTTTTGTCGCGTCTTCGTGTATTCGCCTTGAAAGTCGAAAGGCGAACACACGACAAATAAGCCAAATTTCGACCTTTCGTGTTTTCAACACTTCGCCTCGCCGACACGAACGCACGAAATGGCAGAAATCAGCCACCATACCTTTGCATTCTAAAATTGAATACTTCTTCCAGTTTAAGAAGCGGTAGTTATGAGATACATTTTTTTCTTGTGTTTAACGTCGCACTGACAGAATTATAAGTCATACGGTAACATTACAGCTTGTTTTATGACGGAGGAAGCCACAGTGTGCACCAAGGCAATATTTTATCACAGGCGGTACATGGGTAGAATCACCGACCTTCCGTAAGTTTGCTGTATAGCTTGAACCCGGCTCTTCCTTCCATGAAAACACTCTACACTCCAAGTGAGGTATCGAACTGACAGCGATGAGGCTTGTGTGTTTTGAAAAAGAAGGTATAGATACGAAGGTTAAGGCAGTTATTTCATTTTTTATGTGAACATCTTCTTCAGAGAGACTTAAAGGTCCAAAGAAAACTTTGCGAGAAGTTTTTGAAGAGATGTATCGAGAATGACGTCATAATTGTGTTTTCCGGAAGAGAAAACCGTCGTCCAAAAGTATCCTTTTTGCAATGGCGGATGTGTACAGAGTACACAAACGTTGTACATTGTTTTTGGCAATCATTAAAAAAAGATTTGACACGGGGTGCAAAACATGATTTAGCAATTAACTGTAACAGTACTAGTATACGGACATATACAGCAAACCTTGAAGTGTCCTATCATTCACAGGTCTGCTTTTTTGTTTGGTATAGACAGTATAAAAAGCCGACCGGAATCATTCATACACCAAAAAAATACAACGCATATATGTCCTTGTTTCCTTAGTTTTTCAACAGTATTTCAATATTAGAAGGTGGACACTGACTATATAGACTCCTTACCTGCAAGTAACTGACATCTTCCCCATGTGAGTAAGAGCTGTAATACGAATGTATATTGTGCAGAACATGCGCTCTTTCCGGTATTCGGACCTACGACTTAAATTCCCATTGATACTAATTGTATATTGTAATCAAATTTAGAACATATTCGTGGATAAAGTATGGGATTTACCATTTTTACTCCATGGTGGTGTTTTAACCACCACGGCCGTACTCGCAAGATGTTTATTTTGCTTTTTTGCTGTATTATATCTATATATCAGTCATTTACACAGCCATATATATCGCTGTATGGTTTTGTTTTAGGAGTGACGTAAGTCTGCTAGACCTATGCTGGAAGGTTCTGCCTACTGAGTTAACTGGGCTAGAATATTAAGTATAATATGAATCCTTAATTTGTCTTAGCTCCGTGTAGTTAGATATGCTTTTGACAAATGCCGGGTACGTACAATGTACAGCTTTTATATATGATGGTAAAGTTTATAAAATGCTCCTCCAGGTTCAGGTTTAGCTTTCGAACAGCGCCTTTATTCATAATGGTTCTGTTGGTATTAATGATTTTAGGATAACTTCAGTCAGCTGAAAAGATTAATCATGGTTACCGGTATTATTTATATTTAATGAACAAGAAATAATTTACATTTGATTTAGTTATATATCATTGTCAGAATGATTCACTTACTTACTTTTATAAAATATATTTTGTATCAAACAATAAACACGTTAATATTGGTTGACTTAACTGATACTTTATCTTAGATAATTAGTTGAATGGAATATAAACATGCTTTTGTAATTATGGAGTATTATTAGTTTCGGTTCAAAAGCAAGTGGTAATTAACAGCTGGCTTCATTCAGTAATTAAGGGAGTATCAGATAGACCATTTCTTACGTTATTTGCAAAAGTAACACTGTGTATTAATGTATTCTATTGGAACGTTTTAGAAACAATCTTGTCAAGAAACTAATGCCTTTCATTTCAGGACTTCCTTGAAAATATTATTCGTAGTAAAGGCTATACTGCTACAGAAGATAGTATGACACCTAAGGTAATTTTCAATGTTTTCATACGAACTACGTTTTAAATCCTATATTAAAGGGGCATTTCTGCAGACCTACCTCATTTTTAGGTATACACAATATTTAAGAAATAATAAATATGTGCCTATATTTTATCAGTTAATAAAATATGGGCAGGAGTTCGGATGCGTAATAATTAAATCACGAGTGCGTAGCACGAGTGATTTAATATTCGTACACGAACGACTGCCCATATTTTATTAGCTGATAAAATTATTGGAACATATTTATTATTTCGATTCTAACCACGCAAATTCTTCTTATTTAACAGCACTACATTTTAGCTCGATATGTCATTCGGCTGGCCATATGCTATTATAAAAACATCGACCGGAACACTTTCGAGAACAGTGTACCAAATTTTATAACACTACTGTAGTATTAGGCTAATTGAGTTGACAAATTTTGACAGAAAAGGCCGCAATTATTTAAACTAATAAAAATCTATCTTGCATAAGTTAAAAACCAATCAAAACAGTTTTAACACTTTCTGAAGCAATTTACCCATGATATTTTTGAAATATGCTGTCAAAATTTATATGAAATGTATCAAAAAGTTTATGTTTTGTTTGCAAAATTGACCACAGGTTTACTAAATAATTATGTCCATTAATTCATATAAATGTTTAGGTATATCAAGTACAGCAGGTGTATGAACTTTGCTAGTAATTAAGAAATGCCAATTTAACATCTGTCTTGGCCAGCGATCAAGTGCACGTGGCTCTGAATCAAATCGTACTTTTAAAATGTTACATACAACTTACATACTGCAGCATGTAGAAAACAAATAATTAAAAAACACATGCAAACTCTGGAGCAAAGTACATGTTTAATCAACTGATTAAAATCATTATTTCAAGAAAAAGTTAACTAAAACATCTGCAACTGAATGCCTGTTCTTATGATTTTAGGCGTAACAGAAATTAAAAAGCATAGCTAACAAAAAATTCAAGCTGCCTGTGGCGGGATTCAAACCCGGGTCGCGCGGGTGCTAATCCAATGCTCTAATCACTGAGCCAAAGAGTCAACTCCCTTACGCACTTGTCAGAAATTGGCTTTAAACGTTCGGGCTTTGCGTAAGCGACCATAATACTGTAAAAAGTCATTATGTTATACACGTATTTTGGCACGTAAAATCCGTGAGATAAACTTATATATGCCTCTGCTTATTACTATCTTTTATTCAGGACTATGCCGATACATTGATTGCACATCGAGTCGCAGAAATGTCAGAGATCATGTCGAAAAATTATGATGACCTTCCAGATGCTTCACACAACAGACATAACGTTAGAAAAGGAAAGATGTGTCTTTGTCAACAAATAGAGATAGATCTACAGATTGTCAGGCTCAGACAAATGAGCTTTTGTGATCATGCGGTGTCCGTCGTCCGTCCGTGCGTGTGTCCGTAAACTTTTGCTTGTGACCACTCTAGAGGTCACATTTTTCATGGGATCTTTATGAAAGTTGGTCAGTGTGTTCATCTTGATGATATCTAGATCAATTTCGAAAGTGGGTCACATGCCTTCAAAAACTAGGTCAGTAGGTCAAATAATAGAAAAACCTTGTGACCTCTCTAGAGGCCGTATTTTTCATGGGATCTGTATGAAAGTTGGTCTGAATGTTCATCTTGATGATATCTAGATCAAGTTCGAAAGTGGGTCACGTGCCATCAAAAACTAGGTCAGTAGGTCAAATAATAGAAAAACCTTGTGACCTTTCTAAAGGCCATAATTTTCATGGGATCTATATGAAAATTGGTCTGAATGTTCATCTTGATGATATCTAGGTCAGGTTTGAAACAGGGTCATGTGCAGTCAAAAACTAGGTCAGTAGGTCTAAAAATAGAAAAACCTTGTGACCTCTCTAGAGGCCATACTTGTGAATGGATCTCCATAAAAATTGGTCAGAATGTTCACCTTGATGATATCTAGATCAGGTTTGAAACTGGGTCACGTGCCTTAAAAAACTAGGTCAGTAGGTCAAATAATAAAAAAACCTTGTGACCTCTCTAGAGGCCATACTTTTCACAAGATCTGTATGAAAGTTGGTCTGAATGTTCATCTTGATGATATCTAGGTCAGATTAGAAACTGGGTCAACTGCGGTCAAAAACTAGGTCAGTAGGTCTAAAACTATTAAAATCTTTTGACCTCTCTAGAGGCCATATTTTTCAATGGATCTTCATAAAAAATGATCTGAATGTTCACCTTGATGATATCTAGGTCAGTTTTGAAACTGGGTCAAGTGCGGTAAAAACTAGGCCAGTAGGTATGAAAATAGAAAAACCTTGTGACCTCTCTAGAGGCCATATTTTTCATGAGATCTTCATGAAAATTAGTGAGAATGTTCACCTTGATGATATCTAAGTAAAGTTCAAAACAGGGTCACGTACCTTTGAAAACTAGGTCAATAGGTCAAATAATAGAAAAACCTTGTGACCTCTCTAGAGACCATATTTTTCAATGGATCTTCATGAAAATTGGTCAGAATTTTTATCTTGATAATATCTAGGTCAAGTTCAAAACTGGGTCACATGAGCTCAAAAACTAGGTCACTTTGTCAAATAATAGAAAAAACGATGTCATACTCAAAACTGGGTCATATGGGAAGAGGTGAGCGATTCAGGACCATCATGGTCCTCTTGTTTTTTTAGCTCACCAGAGCCAAAGGCTCAGGGTGAGCTATTCAGATCACTCACCATAAACTTTTACTTTAAAAGACATCTCCTCATAAACCGCTAGGCCAATTTCATCCAAACTTCACAGGAATGTTCTTTGGGTGAAGCTCTACAAAAATTGTTCAAAGAATTGAATTCCATGCAGAACTGTGGTTGCCATGGCAACCGAAAGGAAAAACTTAAAAAATCTTCTCAAAAACCAGAAGCCCTAGAGCTTACATATTTGGTGTGAAGCATTGCATAGTGGACCTCTACCAAATTTGTTCAAATCATGACCCCGTGGTCAAACTTGACCCCGCCCCAGGGGTCACTTGATTTTACAAAGGAAAATTTAAAAAAATCTTCTTCTCAAAAACCAGAAGGCCTAGAGTTTAGATATTTGACATGTAGCATTGCCTAGTGGACCTCTACTAAGATCGTTCAAATCATGACACCGGGGTCAAAATTGACCCCGCCCCAGGGGTCACTTGGTTTTACATAGGAAAATCTTCAAAAATTTTCTAAAAATAAAGAGATTTGTATACTAAAATTGCTTTTTAGCCCACCTGTCACAGTTCAAACATTTTCTAAAAATAAACTAGAAGGCTTAGAGCTTAGATATTTCACATGTACCATTGTCTAGTGGACCTCTACAAAATTTGTTCAAATCATGACCCCCGGGGTCAAAATTAACCCCGCCCCAGGGGTCACTTGATTTTACATAGGAAAATCTTCAAAACTTTTCTAAAAATAAAGAGATTTGTGTACTAAAATTGCTTTTGTGATCGCTCTTTGTCCGTCCATCCACAATTTATTGTGAACACGATAGAGACCACAATTTGCAAGCAATTTTGATTAAACTTGTACAAAACTGGTATTGGCATGATATCTTGGTTCCTTTCGAAAAACTGGCCAGATCTCATCAAGGGGTTCTAGAGTTATTGCCCCTTAAAGGGCCAGAATTTGCTATTTTTGTGCATCAACAATTTCTTGTCTGCAGCATAGGGGTTTCATTAATGATTTTATTTTAACCAAACTTGCACAAAACTTGTATCACCATAATATCTTGGTTCCTTTTTGAACTGGCCAGACCCCTTTATTGGTTCCAGAGTTATGGCCCCTGATAGGGCCAAAATTAGCTATTTTGACCTTGTCTGCACAATAGCAGCTTTATGTATGATTTGATTTTTACCAAACTTGCACACAACTTGTTACACCATAAGATCTTTGTTCCTTTCTTGAACTGGCCAGATTCCATCATGGGTTCCAGAGTTATGGCCCCTGAAAGAACCAGAATTAGCTATTTTGACCTTGTCTGCACAATAGCAGCTTCATTTATGATTTAATTTTAACCAAACTTGCACACAACTTGTATCAGCACAAGATCTTGGTTTCTTCCTTTAACTGGCCAGATTCCATTATTGGTTTCAGAGTTATGGCCCCTGAAAGGGCCAGAATTAGCTATTTTAACCTTGTCTGCACAATAGCAGCTTCATGTATGAGTTGATTTTTACCAAACTTGCACACAACTTGTGGCACCATAATATCTTGGTTCCTTTCTTTAACCGGCCAGATCACATAATAGGTTCCAGAGTTATGACCCCTGAAGTCTGTCTGTCTTTTTGTTAGCAGTTTCTCTTCCACTCTGTAACTCTTGAACCCCTTAAAGGATTTCAAAGAAACCTGACACAAATGTTCACCTCATTGAAATGACGTGCAGAGTGCATGTTTCGGATGGCTCACTTCAAGGTCAAGGTCACACTTAGGGGTCAAAGGTCATATTACTTTGTTTTGTGTGTTCTGCATTTGCGTTGTATTGCAGAGCTCTTGTTTTTATATGGCAGATCCTTCTTTTGTTCACTTACAGTATTCTTTTTTAATTGCTCCCCTTTTATGTTACTATAAATAGCTTATTTAGTAACTTTTTTGTTATTGGCCGTAAGGAAAAACCCAGACCATTTTTCTGTGGTACTCCATGTACCTCCAGTTTTTAGGTGTATTTTGACAAAACTTTACCTTGTAAGAATTTTTTTTTCAGTTTGGTCAGATTTCTTCCCTTTGAAATTACTTAATATTCAAAGATTTGATAAGTGTCTTTTTAGCTCACCTGTCACAAAGTGACAAGGTGAGCTTTTGTGATCGCGCGGTGTCCGTCGTCCGTCGTCCGTCCGTGCGTGTGTGCGTCAGTCCGTAAACTTTTGCTTGTGACCACTCTAGAGGTCACATTTTTCATGGGATCTTTATGAAAGTTGGTCAGAATGTTCAACTTGATGATATCTAGGTCAAGTTCGAAACTGGGTCACGTGCCGTCAAAAACTAGGTCAGTAGGTCTAAAAATAGAAAAACCTTGTGACTTCTCTAGAGGCCATATATTTCACAAGATCTTCATGAAAATTGGTCAGAACGTTCACCTTGATGATATTTAGGTCAAGTTTGAAACTGGGTCACGTGCCATCAAAAACTAGGTCAGTAGGTCAAATAATAGAAAAACCTTGTGACCTCTCTAAAGGCCATATTTTTCATGGGATCTGTATGAAAGTTGGTCTGAATGTTCATCTTGATGATATCTAGGTCAAATTCGAAACTGGGTCACGTGCGGTCAAAAACTAGGTCAGTAGGTCTAAAAATAGAAAAACCTTGTGACCTCTCTAGAGGCCATATATTTCATGAGATCTTCATGAAAATTGGTCAGAATGTTCACCTTGATGATATCTAGGTCAAGTTTGAAAGTGGGTCACGTGCCATCAAAAACTAGGTCAGTAGGTCAAATAATAGAAAAACCTTGTGACCTCTCTTAAGGCCATATTTTTCATGGGATCTGTATGAAAGTTTGTCTGAATGTTCATCTTGATGACATCTAGGTCAAGTTCGAAAGTGGGTCACTTGCCTTCAAAAACTAGGTCAGTAGGTCAAATAATAGAAAAACCTTGTGACCTCTCTAAAGGCCATATATTTCATGGGATCTTCATGGAAATTGGTCTGAATGTTCATCTTGATGATATCTAGGTCAAGTTCGAAACAGGGTCATGTGCGGTCAAAAACTAGGTCAGTAGGTCTAAAAATAGAAAAACCTTGTGACCTCTCTAGAGGCCATACTTGTGAATGGATCTCCATAAAAATTGGTCAGAATGTTCATCTTGATGATATCTAAGTCAAGTTTGAAAGTGGGTCACGTGCCATCAAAAAGTAGGTCAGTAGGTCAAATAATGAAAAAAACGTTGTGACCTCTCTAGAGGCCATATTTTTCATGGGATCTGTATGAAAGTTGGTCTGAATGTTTATCTTGATGATATATAGGTCAAGTTTGAAACTGGGTCAACTGCGATCAAAAACTAGGTCAGTAGGTCTTGAAATAGAAAAACCTTGTGACCTCTCTAGAGGCCATACCCTTGAATGGATCTTCATGAAAATTGGTCAGAATGTTCACCTTGATGATATCTAGGTCAAGTTTGAAACTGGGTCACGTGCCATAAAAAACTAGGTCAGTAGGTCAAATAATAAAAAAACCTTGTGACCTCTCTAGAGGCCATACCTTTCATGGGATCTGTATGAAAGTTGGTCTGAATGTTCATCTTGATGATATCTAGGTCAGGTTTGAAACTGGGTCAACTGCGGTCAAAGTAGGTCAGTAGGTCTAAAATTAGAAAAATCTTTTGACCTCTCTAGAGGCCATATTTTTCAATGGATCTTCATGAAAAATTGATCTGAATGTTCACCTTGATGATATCTAGGTCAGTTTCGAACTGGGTCACGTGCGGTCAAAAACTAGGCCAGTAGGTATAAAAATAGAAAAACCTTGTGACCTCTCTAGAGGCCATATTTTTCATGAGATCTTCATGAAAATTAGTGATAATGTTCACCTTGATATCTAGGTAAAGTTCAAAACAGGGTCACGTACCTTTGAAAACTAGGTCAATAGGTCAAATAATAGAAAAACCTTGTGACCTCTCTAGAGACCATATTTTTCAATGGATCTTCATGAAAATTGGTCAGAATTTTTATCTTGATAATATCTAGGTCAGGTTCAAAACTGGGTCACATGAGCTCAAAAACTAGGTCACTATGTCAAATAATAGAAAAAACGACGTCATACTCAAAACTGGGTCATGTGGGAAGAGGTGAGCGATTCAGGACCATCATGGTCCTCTTGTTTCCAGAAGGCATGCTTTATGTATAAAATGTCAACTGGCTTACATCCTTCTTATATAAATGAAATGTTTCTGCAAAAGCCACAAACAAATAACACATCCTTAACATTGCGTTCTAATACAAACTTAAATTTTTATATACTGTGAAATATTTAAAGGTAGTCTTTTATACTCAGGGCCTATTGTATTGAATTGTTTGCCAATAGAAATCAAAACTCATCTTCATTGTCATGTTTTAAATTTAACTGTATAAAATGGATCGACGAATGAATGGATTTTAATGCTAACTACATTTCATGTATTTTTACTTTTATTTTATTCATATATAATTTCTTCTTTGATTTCTGTTAAGTATTTATTACTATGATCACAATACTGTACATTCTAGTTGTTCATTCTAGTCGTTACTCGTAAGAGGGCCCCATGGAAGATTAGCTTTGCTAAATGGGTTACCCTCTTTAAATAAAGAATTTACTTACTTACTTATTTACTTACTTTGTTGTTCCTGTCCTTTGGACTTAGATATTTTTTTGAGGACTTAGATTTATTTTTAATTTCTCCCCTTTGTTGTTCCAGTCCTTTGGGCTTCATCTGTCAAAATTTTGCTCCTGTCCTCCTCTGACATTATTCTTCGGGCATGAAACTACTGGCAAGATTTGAAAATAATTTTATTTGAAGAAACTTTAAGAAAATTTCAACTATATTTTCTCATAATTCTTTTGATGGATCTTGATTATGATTTTTTGACCTTCTTGTCCTTAAGTGCAATGGTAACAGGTGAGCAATATAGGGCCATTATGGCCCTCCTGTTTGAAATTTAATCATTCTGTTCTGCAGTTCTGAGTTGCAGGAGCCCCATATTGTACAGCAGTAATCAAACTGTGGAAGAATGTAAGCATTGTAAAATAGTTTTCTTGAGTGCAGATTAAGACAGTATTTGATACACATTAAAAGATATGAAAGGGAGTTGCAATTCTTTAGTGTTTGGTCAACATTTTTTTTCAAGTTCAAGTTCTAATCTACATGTACGCCTTATTATTTTTTTTCAGTGGAGTGACTCAAAGCCTGATTGCTTAAGAAAGTTGTTGATAATTTGAAGGGCTGTAACGAGTACTCGGATATCCACAAATTCGACCAAAAGTTCGAGTACGGATATTCGTCATTGTCGAAATCGTTGGATCGCGATCTTTTTCTTTCATACATGCAATATGTAAAATTCTAATCAATAAAACTAAATTAAAGCCACATTAAACATCTTAATGAATTTTCTTGCACATCTAGGATGATTACGCGTTGTCAGATTCTAAACTGGATGTAAACAAATGTCTTAGGTAGAGTTAGCACATTGGTCTTATATTCGAACTATTAGATTAAAATTTAATTTGAAATCTGTCAAAACAGTGAATAAACAATTATCATTTAAGAAATTAGATTTCTAAATTCAATAAAAATTTAAATACGAAATTTCTTTCCAACAAATAAAGTTTTCTTATCAAAAAAATGCAAAACTGTTACTAAATATTGTGATATTAATAACCGAAGTCATATCGTTCATCTGCAAGAATAGCCAAACATAACAGAAAGCTAACCGCGGAACCTGACTTTAATTTATGAGCAAAACATTAAACACAAGTTAAAACTGTTATATTGAACACTATGAGAAATGCAAAGTTTAGATTCCATGCAGAAAACAGTTCTTATATAACAGTCTTGCATTTTTGTCTCATTATGTGTTGTTGCTAATGATCCGTGGTTTGAAGTGAATCGTCAGCCCCGACTCGCGGATCGGATTGGATCGCCACTTGTCAGACTATCCACAGCCCTAATAATTTGTCTGATTTAAATTGTTTTGTACATGATGTGATTTAGATGAAGAGAGATACATTTTTTATTTTTCTGAACATTTGGAATCATTGCATTTTGTTTGCACCATGTTTCAGTAATATTAATTTGTGACTGAAGTGAATTCTTGATTTCAGTGATTGTTTTGCTAAAAGCTGATATTGTTGTATCATCAGCAAACATATCAGTTTGTGTATTATCATTGATATGGAGAGGAAGATTATTTATGTAAATTATGAAAAGTAAGGGCCCTAGAACTGAGCCTTGTGACACACCTGCACATATTTCTTGTGCTTCTGATAAATGACCTGACAGACTAACTTTCTGGTATCAGTGCCCCATGTGGTTCTGGGATGATCTATGTATAAAAAGAATTGGAACCACCGTCTTACCCTTGCATGATCGTAAGAGGCGACTAATCGGGTCTTAACACTTGGTTTTGCTGTAACTCTGTGATTCCAGCAGGTATACAAATTTTGATTCCATACCTCATGTTTTTATTTTGATGTAAATGAGATGTGAAACCAAAATTTGTAGTCCTGTTTGGCGCCATATAACCTATACTGTGTTGGTGCGCTGTAAAACCCAGATCAAATCAAATTCTGTTATCAGCTAGTGAGATATGAGGAAACCCATTTAAGGGATTTAGAACAAAATTTATAGCATTCTAGGTTTATAAGCAGAAGTTCATGATTAATAAGGGTCAGGTCTAAAAAAATTGTACCTACTATGTTGTTGTCATTTATAGCCTCAATCCAATGGTCTTTAATGTTTGTCAGTGCTGTTTCACATGAGTGAAATTTACGAAATCCTGACTGATTATTTTCATTAAGATATAACTTCAAGAGATTTGAGACATGTCTTTCAAAGATTTTTGTGAGAACTGGCAGTATAGAATAATAATATCTGTCATGTGTTTACGAATCGGATAGAAATATCCGTCCCGAGGGCACCTGCGCATTGGGCGGTAATGAGGCTTGCCGAATTACCGCCCATGTGCAGGTGGCCGAGTAAACACATGACTGATATTTTTTCTAGCATATCTTATATAGGTTAGCATTTTATTCTAGCAGATTATTTTTCTTGCATACCGTATTTTACAAATAACTGGTAGAAATACTTTCTTTGTAGCACTCTTTCTTATAGTAGAGCGCGGGAAATTAACGTCTGGAAGCAGAAGTGACGTCATGATGTTTTGCATTACGCATCATAACAAAGTTCCACTTTAGTTATATCGTTTGTAGCGTAATGTTACGTTCTTACGGTAAACTAACATACTTTGAATCGAGAAATATACTAAAAGGAACAGAGAGAAACTATCAAGGCACCTGCTTTTTTTGTATTTTTACATAAACAATATATTATCAGTGCATTAACCACAAGTTGTCATTAACAGCACGAGAGTCATCTTGCATGGGGGGTGCCAGATGGGTTTTGCCGGCATGGGTAAAATCACCGGAAACGCCTGTCCGGTGTGCAAGAAATTGGTCTATAAATTACTTATTTCTGATTTTGAGCCTTTTTATGCCCCCACTTTGGGGGTGGGTGGGGGGGGGCATATAGATTTGGATTTGCCCTTGTCCGTCCTTCCGAGAATGTTTAGTCGCACCTAGCTCCAAAAGTATTTGATGTAGTCACAAAACTTTACAGGAATATTGGTCAACATGTGTAGTTGTGCACCTGGGGTTTCACGTCCGGATTCATTCAGTCATGTATGAGTTATGGGCCCTAATTTAGTAAAAATTGGTCATTTTAGTGTTGTGTCGCATCTAGCGCCAAAAGTATTTGAGGTAGAGTCACAAAACTTTACAGGAATGTTGGTCAGTATGTGTAGTTGTGCATCTGGGGTTTCGCGTCTGGATTCATTCAGTCATGTAGGAGTTATGGCCCCTGACTTAGTAAAAAATTGGTCATTTTAATGTTGTGTCGCACATAGCTCCAAAAGTATTTGAGGTAGAGTCACCAAAGTTTACTGGAATGTTGGTCAGCATGTGCAGTTGTGCACCTGGGGTTTTGCGAGTACGGATTCATTCAGTATTGAAGGAGTTATGGCCCCTGACCTAGGAAAAAATTTGTATCCTTTGTCATATAGTGGGGGCATCTGTGTCCCATGGACACATTTCTAGTTTAAAATAAAGGTGTTACTTTAGCAGTTTTGAAAATTGAAGGAAATATACCCTTGTTAATACTAAGATTAATAATTTTTTTTCTGCAATGGTTTTGCAACTATTTCAGCACTTACTTTAAAAAAATAAGGTTACAAACCATCAAGACCAGTAGATTTTCTTGGATTAAGTGATTTAAGTTCATTGTACCCCCACAAAACGAAGTTTGGGGGTGGGGGGTATATAGGAGTGAGCTTGTTGGTCCGTTGGTTTTCATGGTTTCCGGATGATAACTCATCAAAGACTTGACGGATTTAAGTAATTTTTGGTACACAGGTGTAACATCAGAAAATACGAGTTAGTCTTTTTGGTCAGTAGGTCAAAGGTCAAGGTCACAGTGACCCTGAACAGTAAAAGGGTGTCCGGATGATAACTTGAGAACACGTTGGCCTAGGATCATAAATTTTGGTACACAGGTGAAACAACTTGAAATACAGTTCAAGTTGTACTTTGAGGTCAGTTGGTCAGAGGTCAAGGTCAAATTGTCCCAGAACAGTAAAACTGTTTCCGGATGATAACTTGAGAACGCTTGGGTCTAGGATCATAATTTTTTTGTACACATATGTAACATGAAAAAATACAGGTCAATTAGTTGGTGCAAGGTCAAGGTCACAATGACACAAAACAGTTAAATGGTTTCTGGATGATTACTTGAGAATGCTTGGCCCTAGGATCATGAAAATTGATAGGGAGGTTGGTTATGATCATCAGATGACCCCTTATGATTTTGAGGTCAGAAGGTCACAATGATCTGGAACATTAATAGGGAGGTTGGTCATGACAAGCAGATGACCCCTGTTGATTTGAGTTCCAAAGGTCAGAGTGACCTGGAACATTAAACCTTTTCTGGACAATAACTTGAGAATGTTTGGGCTGAGGATCAAGAAACTTCATAGGGAGGTTGATCATGACCAGCAGATGACCTCTATTGATTTTGAGGTCAGTAGGTTAAAGATCAAGCAAGTTCGGATTTGATATTGTCTTAGTTCTGCGACAAGGCCATATTGTGGAAGTATAATTCGTCACTCCTGTGACAACTCTAGTTGTTTATGAAAACTTCTGTTATTTCTGGTATTACAAATTCCCCTGTGCTATTTACTTTATTGTAACATAGTTTTTAATAACTTCAAAGTTCTGTTCATTAAAGTCTACATTTATATTTGGCGCGGATTTGAAAACATTTGAGAAATAATAGTTGCTATTTGTGGGTTAGTGATTGGTAAGCCATGGTTATCATGAACTAAACATGTTTGATGGTTGACACTTTTCGCCAGACAAATCTTTGAGGTTTTTCTACAGTATTTTTGGATTGTTTTTATTGCTGCTGATGGCAGTTGCATAAATCAAATTTTTAGCTTGTGAAGTTAAGATTTTTACTTTTTCTCGCAAGTATTTATACCGGACCATGTCACCAGATGGTTTAGCATAATTTCTAGATTTTATCAGTTTCAGCGACATCAGTGTTGAACCAGTCAGGCTGATTGTGAGTTTTTACTTGTTTTTCAGGAGCATGCTCATTTAACACATTTTGAAATATTTAATGAAGTAATCAAGAGCATCGTTTGGGTCATCAAAAACCTCTAGGACAGACCAAGGTTGATTTTGGAGACTGTTTCTGAATTCAGCTTCATTAAAAATGTTTTTAAGACATCTTGTATTTGAAGTTATCTTGTGTGTTTCTGAACCATGTCTGAGGGTTTGTCTTTGTATTTACGTCCGCGTAGTAAAAACAGCACTGGGGTAATATTAATAGTTTGGAAACAATTTGAAACTATAGTTAGCTGGTCATGCTTAAGATTTAAAGATGGTGAATTATTGTTGAGGTTTTGGAATTTACTGTGGTGGGTTTATCCACAAGTTGCTGAAGATTATAGGAATTTAGAATATTATTCCAAGCATTGTTTGAAGTAATATTGTTCTCATGATTATAGTTAAAATCACCCCAAAGCAATAACTCTTTGTTTTCAGTAAAAACATAATCCAAGGTTTTATCCACATCATTCCACATTACTGGTGATCTGTATATATATCCAAGTTACAGCCTTGTCAAATTTATGAAGTATACATCCTATAACAGGGGCCTGGTCATGTAAAGTCATATCCGGAAAGTAACTCGAGAACCTTCTGACCTAGAATATTGAAACTTAATAGGATGATTGGACATGCAGACTAGATAACCCCTATTTATTTTGGGGTCACTTGATCAAAGGTCAAGGTCACAGTAGCCTGAACAGTAACTTGAGAACCACTAGGCCAAGAATGTTGAAACTTAGCAGGATGACTGGACATGCCAAGTAGATGATCCCTATTGCAGCCAACCATCAGTGTCTCTTTGACTTTCACTTCTGACCCCTTCTGACTTCTTTCCTATAATACGACTTTGCATTGGGGGAGACATGCACTTTTTAACAAAAGCATATGCTAGTTTTGATTTTAGTATTGTAAATTTCACCTATTTGGATGGGGATGTACACTAGGCTACATCTTATGGATATATGTTTCTGAGTTAATTCGGTTTGCAAGAACATGTAGTCATGTTGAGGATTTCAATGAATGTAACCTATATATTACAAATAAACTTCTTCAACAGGGCTACAGTTATTATAAATTACGTAAATACTTCGCTAAATTTTACTATAATGTAATTCAGATTTGGTTTTGAAATACAATAGCAATTTAAAGACTTCAACAGCCTTGTCAATGGAATGAATACTAAAGTCGAAAAAGGGGCATAATTTTGTACAAGGCAGTCTAAAAAAGACAGCTATATCCCCAGCCGCTGTTATGGAGAGTGGCTCAAAACTTGGACCTTGAGTTGTGACCTTGACCTTGAGACACCACGGCTGACTCTTAGATCTGTAAATTGTCTTGATGAGGTGATCATTTGATTCAAGTTTCATGATTATCCTTCAAGGGTTATAGGAGATACAGAGCAGACACAAAATGAAAGGCTCAAACATTTGACCTTGAGTTGTGACCTTGACCTTGAGCAGACATTGCTGACTCATGGGTTCTGCACATCGTCTTGATGAGGTGATCATTTGAACAAAATTTCATAAAAATCCTTCAAGGGGTTTATAAGATATAGAGCAGACACAAAATGTTATGGAAGAACGAAAGATGGATGGAGACCATTCTCATAACCCCCCACCACTTGTGGCGGGGGATTAAAATATGAAAAACAGGGTTATTGAACCTGCACAGTGTTTATCAGCACAGGACAATGGACAAACTTAGTAGTGAAGTTTCAATCCATTCCCATAAGTTTGTACAGAGATACCAGCTTACATATAAGAATTTAACCAAAAACTGCTTAATTGAAAAAGGTGCATAATTTTGTAAAAATCCAAAGAGGTATTAAACCTTTGCATTGTATGAAAAAGTGTGTGAAGTTTCAATCCTATCCCTAAGTGGATACTGAGATACCAGCTTGCATGCAAAAACTTAACCAAAAACTTTTAAGTGAAAAAAAGGGACACAATTTTGAAAAAAAAAAACAACAACAAAGTAGCTTAGTGCATGTCAGATCATGACAGTGAACAAGTGTATGAAGTTTCAATCCCTTCCCATTAGTTGGTATTGAGATATCAGCTTACATACAAAACCTTAACCAAAAATTTCTAAGTCAAAAATGGAGCATAATTTTGTAAAACAAAATACAAAATAGAGTTATGGAACCTGTATTATGTTAGTCAGTTTATCAGTGAATAAGTGTGTGAAGTTCCAATCCATTCCCTTTAGTGGTTACTGAGATACCATCTTACATATAAAAACTTGACTAAACCACAACGCAAATGCAGACGGCCACGCCAAAGCATGGGCAAGTCCAATAGCTCTGCTATTCTTTGGATAGTCGAGTTAAAAAGTCATAATGTATGACTGAAAACAACATTTTTCCTGAACAACATCAAACTTAGTGTGTTTTTCCAGGTTTACTTTTAAATGAATTCTTTATTTATAGAGAGTAACCTATGAAAGCCCTGGAGGAACATTTGACTGCCATACTTCCTGCTTTAAACACTTAGTCTGCTGGTGGCAGATGATTCTGCCTTTGCAACCAGTGCATACCAAGATCAGCCTGCACATCCGTGCAGTCTGATCATGGTCTGCACTGTTTGCTATTCAGTCAGTAAATTTTCAGTGAAAACCCCTTTGAATAATAAGTGGTACTGTCCAAATTGACAGATGGACCAGTCCATTATAGAAATATAGCAGGGTAAGGGTTAATTTCTGACTTCTTACTTCCTCCTAACTTTCAACTTCCACCTTATTCCAATTACATCATTTCTAAGTTCTAACTACCTCAATTCCAACTGCATAGTGCTGACTTCCAATTTTTTACTTCTAATCTATAACTTGCCAACTTTTCGTTTCTTACACAGTTTTCACACTTCTTACTTCTAACTTGACTTCTGATTAGTGTGTAAAGACTTAGATAATTAAGAAGTAAATAGTTGTCCATAACAGCCATACATGGACAGTACCTTAATCAAATCAAGTGTATACTCTTCTGAAGGGAGGTGATTACTGGAAATTATGATGAAAAAAATGATGACTTAATTAGTATTAGCAAAAGTAAATGCACTGGTAAACAGGGGCGTCGCCGGCTTTGAAAAAGTGGTCCGGCGTCCCGCGAGTGCCGAAGGCAGGAGAGGGGGGTTTGGGGGGTCTACCCTGGGAAAATATTTAGATTTGGGATGCCCTAAGTGCGTTTTCCTTGCATCTCGAAAGCATTTTCCATTAAGATTTTCAATCAATTTTATAACAGTTTTGAAGGATAGCTATCCGACATTTGCCCAATGAATGTTGATGTATTTCACTTTTGAGTGTCAGCCAATACAAAGGAAAACAACTATTTCAGCCCCTCTGTGAAACTCATCAGGCAGTGGCATTAATAATGAAGGCTTTATCATGATTCGAACTTGACAACTTGCCCTCTATGTGAGCAACAATACACACATGACAATAAGCAAGGTCATTAGTTTCATTGTAATGCAACCACAATCTATTGGTGAACCACGAAGGCTGAAAACTTCTGTTCACCAGATTTTTTTTACCAAAGGTGCCTTTCAGAAATTTAGATGTCTTAGGTTGATTTAAAATTTCAGGTATGTCCATTTTGCAGCAACAAGTGAAGCATACGGTTTCAGAATTTAGAGTAGATAGAAACGAAGTTTGTATTACTTTATAATTGAGATGTACGTTGGCATTTTATTTGATTTAAAGCAATTATTTAAGATTATTCAAAATAATTAGAAGAAATTAGCTTTTGGGTTAGTTTTGTTTTTATTATACCACGAAAAACACAATTGTTTCCAATTTTTTTAAACGACTATTCCTTTTTTCCATCAAAGCAATTATTATAGATTATAAAAAAAAATCGCCCTTTAGATCATACCGGATTAAAGATATATCAGATAAGTATTTAATTATGATAAATCCAATCCAGCAGGGTCGTTACTTTTGACACCACACGGGCAATCCTGATAATTAGCAAAGCAATATGCTCAGGCGACGGCCTTGGTAAATGGCACACACATCTCATGTCACTCTGTTAATTGACCTTGATATGCATCTGTCAACTATAAACATTGTAATAAATGAAAGAAGTAATGTTTAAAGTTTATTTAGAGAAATCAACATAGATAAAACGAAAGACAATATTTGCATTCACAAGAGTATAAAGTATAACAAGTTTCATCAAGTACAAAGTTATTTGATTTTACTTCTTAAAAGTTTCAAACCAGAATATAAAAAGATAGGGACATTCATTACAATTTAATATGAGTGCAGGAGTCTGACCTGTGTAGAACCATCCAACTTTCATCATAAAACCAGGTGAATGAGTTCCTCACATTGAAGAATTCTACATGGATATTTCAAGTAAAGTCCAACTTGCTCAAGAGGCCACTTCTATTTAGAGTCTACCTGCCATTAAGAGACCACTTTTTCAGTTCCTTTTTTATGTTATCAAAGAACAAGTTATGTTGAACAAGCAAATTCGATGAATTGGTATCCCCCACCGAAAGGGCTTGAGGTGAGGAATGGTAAAAAAACATTTCTGGCAAAAAGTTATGGATGTTACCAAAAAGCAAATAATTTCATAAGTCAAAATCATTTTAATAGAAAATGAATGCTTTTTTTTTGGGGGGGGGGGGGGGGGGGGGGGGGGACTGATGAGGGTACAAAATTTCACCTGTTGATTATATTGATGGAAAATTAAAAATGAAAAAAAAAAAAAAGAAAAACTGGGTGGGGGATGGGAAAGACCGAGTGGAGAGTGAGGTTGGGGAATGGTACAACTCCGCATGCTAATAAATATTCATGGAAGGTTTGAAAAAGAAATAATAAAGGAATGATTTTTTTTGGGGGGGGGGGGGGGGGGGGGGGGGAAGGGTGATGACCAGGTGTGGGTACAAAACTTCACATTTTTATACTAAAGGTTCATGGAAAAGAATGAAAGAAGTTTAATGAAATTCTACCAATAGGTTGGTTTGTTATGTACAAATTTGTAGATTTTTTAAAAAAAGGGCAATAACTCTAAGGAAAATTGACCAATTGAAAAAAAAAATGACCGGCATCATTGAAGTATGTTGGTTCATATTTATTTCAAGTTTCATGAAATTCTACCAGCTTGTTACCGAGAAATGACTGTAGATGTAGATTTTTTCATTAAATCAAGGGCAATAACTCTAAGCAAAATTGACCGATCCGACAAAAAATTTAACGGGCATCATCGCAGTATGCTGGTGCATGTTTATGTCAAGTTTTATGAAATTCTACCTGATAGTTACTGAGAAATGGCTGTGGACGGATATTTTGGGCAGTTTTCATTAAATCAAGGGCAATAACTCTAAGGAAAATTGACCAAACCAAAAAATAACTTGACGGGCATCATCGCAGTATGTTGGTTCATGTTTATTTCAAGTTTCATGAAATTCTACCTGCTAGTTACTGAGAAATGGCTGCGGACGGACAATGCCATTTCAATACCCCCCTCCCAATTTCATCGGCAGGGGATAATAAAGAGACCATGTTTTTGCCTCCATATTGGTGGTCCTTTATGCAAGTTGTACTGTAGTTTTTCACCCAGCTGTATTCAATTCAATTCAATTTTATTAGTAAGATAAATTTATTCCTTAATATATATGTCATGATACAAACATTACAAATATCACATTAAAGCCCTGCTCCTGTCCTACCTTTTAACCTTGAATTGTCACTGAAAAAGCATGAAAATCCTGATATGTACAGTGACGCCTGTCAAAATAGAGTCTACTTTATATCAACTGGCCATTAACTGTTCCCTATTGTAACACACAAAAGAATTTGAATAGCCGCGGAGCAGGGCTTTAAGAACAGCTCCCAATACAAGCAAACATTCAACTGTATCAAAGAAATAGCTGCACGTTATATCTCTAACTGTTTAAAAAAAAATAAACCTAACCCTCTTTAACATACATATTCCACAGGATAACTTAAACAAGAAGGTCATGATGACCCTGGATCGCTCACCTGAGTAATATGAGCTACATGTTTCAAATGTCAAACTGATGATAAAATATTAAGAATGTCAGTAGGTCACATTCATGGTCAATGAAATTTGGTTTTACAATTGGTGTGCAAAACTGTATGTCATCAAAATTTCAAGGCTGTATCTTAAAAAACAAAGTAGGTCAAGGTCACAGTCAAGTGACATATTACTTGGGGTCATCAGCTAATAATAATTAAATAGTCTTGGAAATAGGATCAAATGATTTTTTAAGTATTTTTTCCTATATAACTCACATAATAACTAAGTGGGTGGGTGGCAGGGGGGGGGGGGGGGGGACAGGGTGTGGATACACAAATGGATAAAAACATTCATGGAAAAAAAGAAAGAAGTTTATAAAAAATCTACCATTTATTTTATTATTGCTTTACGTAGTTATGTACAAAATTGTGACTAAAGTGCAATGGCTAGATACTGGAGAGATCCTTATGAAATTGATAGTGCACTTCCACAATTTAAATCAAGTTACATAGTTTTAGGTCAAATATGTCACAAGTCATAAAACAGAAATTGCCGTTATTATAGTACTTTATTTAAGTTAACTCTAGAAACTAAGGGCCATAACTCTAGTGTTACTTAATTAAGCAATCAACTTCACATGCTGCATTTCCTTGTAGTAGTGATTATGTATATGAAGTTTCATTAAAATATTCCAAATCACTTCCTAGATATGGCTCCAGATGGATGGACAGACAAACGGAAAGAGCAGACTTTTATTGGAACTTTCTTTTGTTATATTTAATGCAGTATAAATTAAAATAAATTAAAAAATAATAACAGATATCTCAAATGTGCAGAGCCTTAAATCTAGAGGCACAATTATAAATTTCATTTCTGTCATTTTAATTACAGTAACTAGTTTTTAAATTAATCTTTGAACAAGCATGCCAAAATGACTGATTCATTGGCCTTAAACTCTAGAATTCTGACATTTGCCTTGAAAAAATTTAGCAAGAGAAAGAATAGAACTTGAGACCAACAATTATTTGAAAAAAGAAAAATATTTCCAAGATAAATACCACTAATAGATTTAGCCAGGCAGAATATGCAAATATACGAACTCAACACAGTTATATCCCTTATACAGACTAAACAGTCTTAAATCCACTTTGAAATTTAATCCCATTAAAAGACCTTGCCACTGTATTTTATAAATTAAACCCACTAAAAGTCATTGCCACTGTGTTACAAACTGAACTCACTAAAATACGTTGTAACTTGCCACTGTATTTTATAAATTAAACCCACTAAAAGACCTTGCCAGTGTTAATTAAACCTACTAAAAGAACTTTCCACAATGTATGTTACAAAATAAACCCACTTATAAATTAAATCAAATTTTAATGGTAACTCCTGTGACAACAAAATCTAATCCTGCCACTGTTTTACAATATCACTACTCTAACTACAGTCTGTCCATTGTTTAAAAAAAGCAATTTTGAATTTAGTATTCAAACACTGTGTTTTACAAGGTAATTCATTCACCATTCACTCATTGTGTTTTACAAGATAATTCATTCAACATTCATCCACCCTTTTTGCTCCGTAATTCAATCATCATTCATTCACTGAACATTCATTCACTATATTTAACAGTGTTATTAAAAAAAATCAGTTACCATTTATTCTATGATCCTTTATACTTGAAACATGTCAAAATTTACCTACATATTGATATTTTAACAAAAATTTAATCACTGACATTAACCTTTATTCTACCATGTCATTCCTATTTCTTGAAATTTAGATAAAAAATGTTCAAAAATCCAGGCAGTGCAGCTGTTGAAAAAAAAATGTTTAAAGCACGGCGAGGCCAAAACTTCCCTTAAAATATTGTGATATGGTAGTTTTCTGAAACCAGTTGCCAGTATTTCTTTCCTCATCCTACCATATCACTAACATAAGATTATTAAATGCAAGAAGTGGTAGTTTTACATGTTGACCTGTTGCCAGTTACTATCATAATGATTAAATAACTGGCCCATTCTATCACAGACCTATAAAATGATTCTTATATGATAAATGATAAAATAATGCAACAGAATAATTAAGAACAATGGTTTAAACTGTAAAATGCTGAAAAATTTGACAGCTAAACTCATGTCATTCTTAACTTGCTAGAAAACTTACAAGTTGTGGATTTTCTCCAAACTTCAATGGCTTAACTTGCTACATTATCATGTGCAAGCACTATGACATGGTAGTATTGCATCCTTAAGACTGTCAAGTTTGACAGTGGCTAGAATAAACAAGAGGACCATGATGGTCCTTAATCGCTCACCTATCCCCACATGACCCAGTTCTGAACTGAGTATGACCTTGTTATTTCTATTATTTGACATAGTGACCTAGTTTTTGAGCACATGTGACCTAAATATCATCAAGATAAAAATTCTGACCAATTTTCATGAAGATGCATTGAAAAATATGACTTCTAGAGAGGTCACAAGGTTTTTCTATTATTTGACCTAATGACCTAGTTTTTGAAGGCACGTGACACACTTTTGAACTTGACCTAGATATCATCAAGGTGAACATTCTCACCAATTTTCATGAAGATCTCATGAAAAATATGGCCTCCAGAGAGGTCACAAGGTTTTTCTATTTTTAGATCTACTGACCTAGTTTTTGACCGCACATGACCCAGTTTCAAACTTGATCTAGATATCATCAAGGTGAACATTCTCACTAATTTTCATGAAGATCCATTGAAAAATATGGCTTCTAGGGAGGTCACAAGGTTTTTCTATTTTTAGACCTACTGACCTAGTTTTTGACCGCACGTGACCCAGTTTGGAATTTGACCTAGATATCACCAAGTTGAACATTCTCACCAATTTTCATGAAGATCCATTGAGAAATATGGCCTCTAGAGAGGTCACAAGGTTTTTCTATTTTTAGACCTACTGACCTAGTTTTTGATGTGACCCTGTTTCGAACTTGATCTAGATATCATCAAGGAGAACATTCTGATCAATTTTCATGAAGATCTCTTGAAAAATATGGCCTCTAGAGAGGTCACAAGGTTTTTCTATTTTTAGACCTACTGACCTAGTTATTAACCGCACGTGACCCAGTTTCAAACTTGACCTAGATATCATTAAGGTGAACAATCTGACTAATTTTCATAAAGATCCCATGAAAAATATGGCTTCTAGAGAAGTCACAAAGTTTTTCTATTTTTAGACCTACTGACCTAGTTTTTGACCACACGTGACCCAGTTTCAAACTTGACCTAGACTTAATCAAGGTGAACATGTTGACAAATTTTCATGAAAATCCATTGAGAAATATGGCCTCTAGAGAGGTCAAAAGGTTTTTCTATTTTTAGACCTACTGACCTAGTTTTTGACCGCACATGACCCAGTTTTGAACTTGACCTAGATATCATCAAGATGAACATTCTGACCAATTTTCATAAAGATCCCATGAAAAATATGGCCTCTAGAGAGGTCACAAGGTTTTTCTATTTTTAGATCTACTGACCTAGTTTTTAACCCACGTGACCCAGTTTTGAACTTGACCTAGATATCATCAGGATGAATATTCTGACCAACTTTCATAAAGATCCCATGAAAAATGTGACCTCTAGAGTGGTCACAAGCAAAAGTTTACGCACGCACGCACTGACGGACGGACGACGGACGCCACTCGATCACAAAAGCTCACCTTGTCACTTTGTGACAGGTGAGCTAAAAAAAGTATACTACACGTCCAAGATCAGCTGCCAGTCTCTATACAAGCCAAAAAGCCAAAATTTCTGGCAGTCTTTTTGCAACAGTATCTCATAAGCAGTCAGGAAGACATGCAAAATTTCTTGCACACAGCTCAAACACACTTTATTTGTTTATATACAACTTACAAAAATAATTAATGATGTTAATTTTCCTATTTTCTACAGCAACTGTATTATTCCTATATCTGAAATTTAGTCCAAAAATGAATAAATGTTGCCAAAAGTGCCCTTATAGGTGAAATGTGGTGATATGGTACTTTTCATGAAAAACCTGTAGCCAGTATTAAACACTTAGCATTCTTCTACCATATCCCTAAGGCCGAAAAAAAAAATTCTTTGTTTCCGGTAACATGCTAAAAACAATTAGGGTAGGTAGGTCGGAAATTATCCTTTTTTTTGAATTTTTTTTTTTTATTAAGGGAGACTTTTCGGAAATTATTTTTGTGTCAAAAAATGATTTCAAATAAGGGGGTTATGCCTTTTGAGCATCAGTAAGTTGATTTCTAACATCACTGGCCATGTTTAAAGCATAAAAAGTGCAGTTTTGCAACTTTTTGTTAAAAAGTTGAAAAATATATTCTCCAAGGCCATAAAAACATTTATGGTCGGGCCAAAAATTTTAGGGTAGGTCGGGATACCGGAAACAAACAACTTTTTTTTAAGCCTTACAGCTAAGATTATCAAAATATTATGAAGCATACAAGAAACACAAAGAAACTTTATTTTATTCTTAACCAGTTTATTCATAACTGGCTTTAATGTTACCAGTATCAAAGTCCTAATATTTAAGCAGTGTCCAAAAACTTTAATATTGTATAAACATAAAAGAATGATATGACCTAAGATGCAGCCCTCTCTTGATGATAGATTTTCACCAAACTTAGCGAACAGCCTGGCTACAATTGTTGCACACATACAATGATATGACAATACCTGTTACCTTGTTATGTGATGAGGGCTGACTTAAACACAATCATACAATGCACATTCACACAAACAGTGGCAGTAATAAAAACCTTATGCTACCTTACCATCCCTATCTACTGAAATTTAGTCCAAAAATACATGGCCAAAACCATCCTTAAAATGTGGTGATATGGCAGTTTTTTGAAACCAATAGCCAGTTTTTTTTTCTTTTTGCCTTATCCTACCATATCCCTAACATTGGAATATTTACTAAATGCAATAAGTAATAGCTTTTCTTTCTTAACCTGTACTCTGTTGCTCATGGATTTTGTTGAAACCAACCTGGCTACAAGCATTTACAAAATAAACTAGAGCTATCACTGTAGGTGATGAATGTTGAGGCAATA
Organism: Mercenaria mercenaria; assembly: GCF_021730395.1. Lineage (NCBI taxonomy): Eukaryota > Metazoa > Mollusca > Bivalvia > Venerida > Veneridae > Mercenaria > Mercenaria mercenaria. The sequence continues at coordinate 60,319,950 of NC_069377.1, read as the reverse complement.
AACCATTGGCAGACAGCTTTCTTTAATCTCTTAGTATAAGTATTACATACACATTACAACAGATACAGAGGCACATGGAAGAAAAGCTATGCAAGGAGGTCATCCCTATGAAGTATGAACTAGTTGATGAAAATGTATTGTTTGTAAAAAATATATATACAGATATGTGTAGTGTTTACATATACTTGTGACGTAGGTGCTATATCATGTTACACTGCCTGCATGCTGTTTAGCCTCTTTGATACTTGAGTAGTAGTTGCCTAGCTCTCGTAGTAATAAAAGTGTAAAAACAATATAGTGTTGCTCTATGAGTTTTAATAAATAAATGGCATATTAAGACATTGGCTATGAGCCTGTGCAAAGAGCATTGAAGCATTACAATGGCGACGAGATGAAAATGTGATTTAATTAAAAAAAAAGTGGAATTCGGTTTAATCTTAATGTAAAATCTGTGTAAGACACTTGTTTACATAATGACGGGACTTACGCCGTTTCCACCATTTCACGTCAAAGAAAATTCTAGCAATGTGGGTGTCCGATGGGAGACATACATAGAAAAGCTAGAAAACTTATTTAATGGACTCGGAATTGACAAGAACAAACGAAAGAAAGCGTTACTTTTGCACTATTCAGGAGATGAAGTGTTCGAAATTTACAAGACATTAGATCTTGGACATGCAGATGATAACTACGCTCAAACGAAATCCGAACTTGACAAATATTTTAAACCGCAGAAGAATACAGAGTTCCTCCGATACGAATTTGGCAATCCCAGACAAAATCAAGATACTATAGACTCATTTGTTACACGTTTGCGGCAAAAAGCAAATGATTGTGAATTCAAGGATAAAGAATCTCAGATCAAAACTCAGTTTATTCAAGGATTACAATCGGAAAAACTTCGAAGACGATGTTTGGAAGAAGGAAAATCACTGCAGGAATTAATAATAATGTGTAGGACTTCTGAAATCGCAAATGACCAAGCACGTGCTATGGAAGAAAAACGCGAAGACGTATCTAAAATAAATCCTAGAAGACGTCGCCAATGCCGTCAACGTCCTCAACGTCAATTTCCGAATGAAGATCAAAGAAACCCAGCGAAGCGTGATAAAAACTGTCGGCGATGTGGCGGAAAATTTCCACATCAGGGCCAGTGCCCGGCGTTTGGAAAAACTTGCCTAGGCTGTGGGAAGCCCAACCACTTCAAAATTGTTTGCCGTTCTGGAAAAGTGCGATCATTTCAAGAACAAAGTGATTCAGAAAATGAATGCTTTGGATTGAATTCGATAATTAACAAGAAACCGCGTGTGAGTATGAAAATCGGCAACACAAGAATGGATATTACCGTTGATACAGGAAGTACCTTAAATACCATGAATGAGCGTGAATATAACTTGTTAAAACCTAAGCCAAAATTGGTAAAATCCAATGTGAAAGCCTATGCCTATGGTCAAAAGCAGCCTATACATTTCATAGGGAAATGTGTGTGTTCTGTAGAAAGTAAAGATAAAATCACAACTACGGAGTTTCATGTGGTGAAAACAGGTGAATCCTTATTATCATACCAGACTGCTGTAGAATTGCAAATCGTACCTGTCATTAATGAAGTTCACGATAAAACACAGGACATTGTGGACAACTACGCTGACCGATTTCAAGGTGTCGGGAACTTAAAGGACAAAGAAATAAAGCTCCACATTGACAAAGATGTAGCCCCTGTTGCTGAGACACACAGGAGGATTCCGTTCAATATGAGGAAAAAAGTTGAACAAGAAGTTGAACGACTCGAAAGAGAGGACATAATCGAAAAATCGTCAGGACCAACGCCTTGGGTCTCGCCAATAGTGTGCGCACCGAAAGAAAATGGACAAATTAGGTTATGTGTCGATATGCGTGAACCAAATAAGGCTATTATTAGAGAGAGACATGTCACACCCACCATTGACGAAATAATTGCAAAAATGAACAATGCAAAATACTTCAGTAAACTGGATTTAAATCAAGCGTTCCATCAGATCACTCTTGCAGAAGAATCGAGATATATAACGACGTTCTCTACGCACATAGGATTATGGCGGTACAAAAAACTGAACTATGGTGTGTCAGCAGCGCCCGAAATTTTCCAGAATGAAATAAGACAAGCGTTAGATGGATTGGAAAATGTGATGAATATCGCAGATGACATTATTCTGTATGCAGAAGATGAAAAAAGCCATGATCAGTTCCTGGAATCATTGTTTCAGAGACTGAGAAACAAAAACTTAACTCTGAATAAAAAGAAATGTATTGTTGTAAATTTAGCAGCTAGTCTTATTAAAGTTGATTTATTAATTGATTCTACTGATGTGAAACTTTGACCTCTGCTACTAGAGATGTCATTCACCAGTTACCCTCATAAATTGCTTGGGACTGGAGTGTGTATCATTTTATCAGGGTATGTTGTCATCATGTACCATCGTAAACATGTCTGATCTGTTAGAGTTAGAGGTTGCTCCATATTTGGGATGGTACCATCAGTCAACGGTTATCCTCATAAATATTAGGGGTAATCTTTGTCTTTCATCACTATGATACACTCCAAATATGGGAGGGTACCTGCTTTTGTATATAAACCTAGGTCAGAACTAGGGAGGGGATTTCTTTACTTTTGGCTCGGACTTTGAAAATGACAGATCATAGAAACAAGAAATGAAATACTTTACAGTTATAATTATAAGTGACTTTAGACCAGATGAATGAGAGAATTATAATTTTGACAACATTATTTCCATCATTTAGACTATTTATCCATCACATAATAAACTGATGTAGTAAACTGGATTTTAAGTGTATTTTATCTATGGAGTATAAACACCCTCACCCGAATCTACGTTTTTCAACAGTATCTTCAAAGTGAATCAAATCAAATTCTATGGATACATATTCTCCGATCAGGGAATATCTCCAGACCCTGAAAAGGTCACAGCTATTAAGAAAGCAGCCAGTCCAACGACAGTAGCAGAACTACGAAGTTTTCTTGGCATGACGAATTATGTGTCGCGATTTATTCACGACTATTCTACGCTGACTGAGCCATTACGCAAAATGACTCAGAAAGGAATTAAGTGGCAGTGGACAGAAACAGAAGAAAGTGCGTTTGTGAAATTAAAAGATGCATTAACTAGTGACACTGTAATGTCATATTATGATCCGAGCAAAGAACTTGAACTTACAGTCGACGCTAGTGGTGTAGGGGTTGCCAGTATCTTGAGCCAGGAAAATAAGATAATTGCGTACTCAAGTAAAGCACTCACTCCAGTACAACAACGATATAGCCAGTCAGAACGAGAATGCTACGCTCTGGTGATTTCTATTGAACATTTCATGTACTTATTTGGAAAACAGTTCAAATTGATCAGTGATGCAAAATGTCTTGAATCAATCTTCAACAACCCAAAAGCTAACCAGCCACTGAGATTTGAAAGATGGAGACTTAGACTAGTTGGCTATGATTTTCGCGTCCAATATAAAAAAGGAAGTGAGAACCCCGCAGATTTTCTCAGCCGTCATCCATTAGAAAACACTGAAAGTGAAGACACTATTCAATATATCCTTGCTGAGGAATATGTACGATTTGTGGCTGAATGCGCCGTGCCCAAAGCTATGAAACTGGATGAAATAGCGTCCGCAACAACTGATGACAAACTATTACAAACAGTAATACAGTCAGTGAATTCAAATAAATGGGATAAAGAGCTGCGAAAGAAAAACAAAACTTATGACTGTTTCTTTAGAGTTCGTGAAGAATTATCAGTGGTCCAAATCGAACACCATACAATTCTGTTACGTTGCACGCAACTAGTCATACCAGAAACAATGCATCAGAAGGTCATTGACATCGCCCATGAGTCACATAGTGGATTAGTAAAAACAAAACAATTGTTACGGGAAAAAGTTTGGTTCCCTCTCATTGATCAAAAATGTGAAAACACTGTGAAATCATGTATGACATGTATGGCCGTTGATCCGCGAAACCCAACAGAACCAATGAAGTTGTGCACGTTGCCAAAACGAATTTGGGATGAAATTAGTGTCGATTTTTATGGACCTATACCGAATTTAAATGTGTATCTTATGGTCGTGATTGACGACTATAGCAGATATCCGTTCGTAGAAACATTGCACAATATTTCAGCAGCAACTGTCATCCCAAGACTAAGAAATATATTCTCTATGTTTGGAATACCCTCAGTTACCCGTTCCGATAATGGTCCACCATTCCAAGGACAAGAATTCGCAAACTTCGCAGCAGAAATGGGATTTAAACACAGACGAATCACCCCATTACATCCTGAAGCAAATGGAATTGTAGAAAGATTCATGAAAACACTGACAAAAACTGTTCTTGCCTCACACATTCAAGGACGAAACTTGAAGAAAGAACTGAACACGTTTCTATTGAACTATAGAGCTGTACCACACACGAGTACAGGACTTGCGCCCAGTACACTTATGTTTGGAAGGAGTATTCAAACTAAGTTACCGGAATTTAAACCTAAGCGGTCGGATAGATACGTAAGGAAGCGTGATGAAAATTTGCGCACAAAGAATAAACTGTATGCTGACAAGAGGAAGAAAGCACGACCTGTGCATATGAAAGTTGGTGATTCGGTGCTTCTGAAACAAAAGAAAGAAAATAAATTATCTGCACCATTCAGTTACAAGCCTGGAGTTATTGTGAACAAAAAGGGACCAATGATAACTGTAAAACAAGGAGACAAATTTGTTACTCGAGATGTTTCTCATTTCAAACCAATTTGGAAAATACCACCAATGGCACCGGAAGTTCCAGCCAAACCACCCGAAACCGTTGTACCACCTCGACCGAAGAGGAATATTTCAAAGCCAATTCGTTACCGGGATTGATATTAATGGAGTGAAGTGTACTAAACTATACATAAACATGACCTCTCATTGGAATTTGATTCATAAAAAAAACAACAAAAAAAACTGGAATTTATTCTAATAAATTACGATCTAAATGCCAGGCGTATATGCTATTAACAGTTAGACCACACCGTTGGATGTTATTTGAAAATAATTGGCTTGAAAATAAACAGACGCATGTTGTTGTAAATAACTGTTTCAATTATCCGATAAGCGCGTATTTCAAGTTGAACTTTACATTATGTTGATAAACCACAATTACCTTTGGAACATTTGTAGGACATGAAAACGTGAGAACATTTTGAAACATTTATGAACTTTGCCGGAACACTACACTGTAAACTTGCAAAATTTGTGAGAACTTATTTTACCAGTGCATAATTAACATTTTTAAATTTTAAGTTATGACAAATGTTTTAATACTAAATTTTACATTTATTAAAGAATAGATGGAACATTAGAAATTTTGATTAATTAGAAACTTCAATTGATTAGAAAAACTAATTTTGTAAATTGAATTTTAACATGATTTGAACTGATTGATTATTATAAAGAAATTGATTTTCAATTTATTAAAGAATAGATGGAATGTAGTGTTTACATATACTTGTGACGTAGGTGCTATATCATGTTACACTGCCTGCATGCTGTTTAGCCTCTTTGATACTTTAGTAGTAGTTGCCTAGCTCTCGTAGTAATAAAAGTGTAAAAACAATATAGTGTTGCTCTATGAGTTTTAATAAATAAATGGCATATTAAGACATTGGCTATGAGCCTGTGCAAAGAGCATTGAAGCATTACAATATGGTGTAGCAACAATGGCTGATATTTCCTTTCAGTTCGTTAAACGAAGATTACAGTGGCTGAAAACTACATACTGACACCTTTTCATTGCCTGACACCTTTAACATGGCAATTCTTAAAATTAAAATTGTACTCTATCAATGTCACTTCAATTAACCAAATTTACTGAAGCATTACTCACTATGTAATGAAAATCAATTAAGAAATACCATGAAAGATCTAGTAATTAATGAAATAAAATTATTATAGGGCACGAAATTCATCCTATAATATACTCTTTTTATGTCCCCTACCTCCCTAGACCCAGACCACAACAACAAGATTTTATTGCAACCACTATCCTGCTCATCACATTAATTTTACATATCTGCCGTGGTGAATCTATCTTATATGCTCAGATTTTTTTCTTCAACATTGTCTTTATCTTATTTGGGTTTTATAGTGCACCAACACAGTATAAGTTATATGGAGCCAAACAGGACTACAAATTTTGGTTTCACATCTCGTCAAACAAAGGTAATTTCGTACCATTAAATTTTATTTCTAATGATGGCTGTAATTCTAGAGCCAAGATAAAAATTTCTTGCAATGACTGCAAAAGAAAGCTTTAACATTCGGCATAAAGTCTGTTCCTAATTACATATATGGTCATAAATGTGGCCTCTAGAGTGTTAACTAGCTTTTCCTTTGATTTGACCTAGTGACCTAGTTTTTGACCCTACATGACCCAGATTCAAACTGGACCTTGAGATTATCAAGAATAACATTCAGACCAAATTTCATGAAGATATAGTCATAAACGTGACCTCTACAGTGTTAACAAGCTTTTCCTTTGATTTTACCTGGTGACCTAGTTTTTGACCCTAGATGACCCAATATCAAACTCGTCCAAGATTTTATTGAGGGTAACATTCTGACAAAGTTTCATTCAGATTGGGCCAAAATTGTGACCTATTTGAGTGTTAACAAGCTTTTCCTTTGATCTGACCTGGTGACCTAGTTTTTGATCCCAGATGACCCAATATTGAACTTGTCCAAGATTTTATTGAGGGTAAAATTCTGACAAAGTTTCATTCAGATTGGGCCAAAATTGTGACCTCTAGAGTGTTACAAGCTTTTCCTTTGATTTGACCTGTTGACCTAGTTTTAGACCCCAGATGACCCAATATCGAACTCGTCCAAGATTTTATTGAGGGTAACATTCTGACCAAGTTTCATTAAGATTGAGTCAAAATTGTGACCTCTAGAATGTTAACAAGCTTTTCCTCTGATTTGACCTGGTGACCTAGTTTTTTACCCCAGATGACCCAATACCGAATTTGTCCAAGATTTTATTGAGGGTAACATTCTGACCAAGTTTCATTAAGATTAGGTCAAAATTGTGACCTCTAGAGTGTTAACAGTCAAACTGTTGACAACGGACGGACGGACATCTTGAGCACTTTGTGCTTACGTGAGCTAAAAATCTAACAGAGGTCCTTGTGTACATCATCAGGAACGACAACTGTTACTGGCATAAATGATAAGCTGTACAAGAGTTACCTAACTAATATCACAGTTACATTCTATTATGACATTCTTATCTCAACACAAAGCAGGAATATTGCACACTTATTATAAAACAATATGATACAATTTATAAAAAATAAAAATCTGATTACTTAGCAATTTTCATTCATTAAATGAGCTCCATGTTGACTGTTATCTTTTTAAGTTTTATGTTATTAGGAAGGCTATTCCAGTAATTGATAGCTTGATAATAAAAAGTAGTAGACGTGAAACTGAGGTACATGAAATCTGTTAATACTATGTCTACAATTATAAGACTTTCTTAGAGACAAGCTAGAAATTATTATGCAGATAAGCTGGACAACTTGTTTTTCCCAAAGATTTTGTGAACATGATTCAGTATTAAATGTTTAACTCTTGTTTTCAATATTTAGCCAGCCAGTATAAAAAACTGCAACTTTTCAGTATCTTTGATAATTATAACCACAAATAAACCTGACAACTTTGTTTTGAGTCACTTGTAATCTATTTTTTTAAAATTTGTAACCACTGTACAAAGATGAAGAATTGTAGACAAAATGACATTGTATTAAAGAATTACATGTATAGAGTTACATAACACAATTTGAATTTCCAATCACAAATGTTATTTTCTACTCAAGATAATGAAAATTTTGGTACCAACTTTGTCATGAGTATTAAAGGATAGCATTTTCACATTTTAAACAAAAAGCTACAATTTTACTTCATAATGTAGTCATTGCTTGAAAAATGCCTCAATCTTCTAATATCCTCTTAACATATTTAACCTTTGGCAGGCCATCCCATTTTTTCATAATAAATATGTCTGTCAGCTATAGGCATTGTACCTGATACCAAGTAGTGTCATAGCAAGATCTAACTGTTAGTGTGACTGGTTTAGGGAACAATTTCCAGAACACTGGTAAGAGAATATGCTAAAGAAGAAATACAGCTGAAAAAAAGTGTTTGTTATTTTTGTGCATGGTGATGCTGAGACAAGAGTTGGAAAATCAAACTGTCTTCCATTTTGGAAAATCACTTTAGGATCTTTTCAAGCCAAATACACAATTTCTCTACTATCGACTGAATACCAGGTACCGATGTGTTGGACTATTGTGCTTTTTACAGTCATAGTGTCTGAATCTTCCATGCAATCCCAGTGATCCTTTGTGCCGCTGGTGAAATTTCCTTTTAGTCATGACACAGATATCTATGTTACAGCAATTTGTGTATTATGTAGCTTTGTGTGGGATGTTTGTGGCATATTCCGCTTTCAAACTAAATAAAGAAAAAATATTTGAATTCACTGTATATCACTCTATTATACGAGTAAAACTGACCAGTACTTTGACAAAGTGTATAAAATTCAAACTAAGACTGATATCTTTAAAAGTAGAAACAATAATTATTTTTATTTCTTTAATTTGTTGAAAACCAATGAATTTCTGTCAACTGAAAATCAATTATAATTATATGTACATAGACTGCCCTGAAACAAAATATTACATGTTATCTCACCAAAACACAGATAATGCTACTAAATTAGTATTAGTATAAGCCCTTTAATCAAAAAGCTCACAGGGAAGACTGGGCTTGCTAAACTGTACAAATTCTTTAAAGTTGTTATTATTTTTATTATTATTATTAATGTGTATGGCAAATGCAACCGGAGTCTCACTCTGCATATCAATTCACTTGATACTGTAATGGATGTAATAGTATAAAAGAAAGCATTAAAAGCAACTTACTTAGGTCACTGGTTTCTAGGTTAATAGTGGTAATTGTTGCCCCCTCCTATAGTACGGTAGGTTTGAAGTTGCCACAAGGAACTGCATCTGGCAATTTCTCAACATCAACCTCCTTTTCATGGCCTATTCCTGTAAAGGAGATAGAAGAAAATAAACTTTGTTGCAACTATCAGTTTCTGTATGTTCCACTTCAGAAAATTTACCAGCTGATATCTTGAGTTAGTTGCAATCTTTATTTTGTAAAGAAAAAAAGCCTATAGTAAGAAAAGATACAGATCTACTTCAGAGAAATCTGCCCTTGCAGAGATCAGTTTTCTCTACATGGATGTTGTTAACACTGGTGATACTATAACACCAGTCCTTACATAAAGTGTAGGTCAATAGTTTAATGTTGTATGACCAGTCTGTATTCATTACATGAATACTGGACTAATTTGTCAAAACTTAAAAAAAAAAAAATGTGAAAATTTATTTCTGAAAATAATTTTGACTATTGACTGGCAGCCATTAACTAAGTGTAAACTATTATTCTCCTTATATTTATCATAGGTCAACAGTTATATGAAAATGTTTTTCTGAAGTCATGTTATAAAACATTTAATGAGTGGCTTGGCAGTCAATAGTCAGAACTGTTGCCCTCAGTCCTTCAAACTTGACTATTGACCAGCCAGCCATTAACCCTTATCCTGCTGGACACAAATCTGATTTGCGACCAGTGTAGATCATGATCAGCCTGCATATATGTGCAGTCTGATCAAGATTTGCACTGTTCGCCATTCAGTCAGCAACGTTTTGGTTAGCACCCTTTTTATCAGTAAATAGCACTGTTCAAACTAAAAGATGGACAAGTTCATTATAGAAGTTTAGCAGGGTAATGGTTATACAAATTTTCTAGCTGTCAAATATTCCTCCCTCCTGTTACTTATCTCTCCTCATATGTAGAACATTCCCATCTTAATTTTTTAAGTTGATTTACACCTAACATTTCAGGTTGTTTTTTTTCACTTATATGAGCGGTACTGATAACCGGTACCATTCCCAATGCCAAAACTTAAACCAAAGTGTGGATACAAAAGGACACAGAAGACAATGCTGGGTCAAGTAGGTTAGCTCTTCATATTAAATTTTCGTACAGTCGAGCTGAAAATAAAATAACAAAACTAGAAATTGCTTTTGTAACAAAGCGCATGTCTCCCCAAATGCAAAGTCCTATAGGCAAGAAGTCAAAAAGAGACACTGATGGTTGACTGCAATAGGGATCATCTACTTGGCATGTCCTGTCATCCCGCTAAGTTTCAACACTCCTGGCCTAGCAGTTCTCAAGTCACTGTTCAGGCTCCTGTGACCTTGACCTTTGATCAAGTGACCCCAAAATAAATAGGGGTCATCTACTCTGCATGTCCAATCATCCTATTAGGTTTCAACATTCCAGGTCAAGTGGCTCTCTAGTTATTTTCCGGAAATGATTTTACATTACCAGGCCCCTGTGACCTTGACCTTTAATAGACTGACCTAAAAATCAATAGGGGTCATCTACTCTGCATGTTCAATCATCCTATGAAGTTTCGACATTCTGCGTCAAGTGGTTCTCAAGTGATTGATCGGAAATTGATTTCCATGTTCAGGCTCCTGTGACCTTGACCTTTAACAGAGTGACCCCAAAATTGATAGGGGTCATCTTCTCTGCATGTTTAATCATCCTATGAAGTTTCAACATTCTGGTTCTCAAGTGACCTTGACCTTTAACAGAGTGACCCCAAAATTGATAAGGGTCATCTACTCTGCATGTTTAATCATCCTATGAAGTTTCAACATTCTGGTTCTCAAGTGATTAATCGGAAATGGTTATCAATGTTAGGCCCTTGTGACCTTGACCTTTAACGGAGTGACCCCAAAAACAATAGGGGTCATTTACTCTGCATGAACAATCATCCTATGAAGTTTCACGTTCTGGGTCGAGTGGTTCTCGAGTTACTGACCGGAAACGGTTTTCCATGTTCAGGCTCCTGTGACCTTGACCTTTAACAGAGTGACCCCAAAATTAATTGGGGGTCATTTATTCTGCATGTCCAATTATCCTATGAAGTTTGAACATATGGGTCAAGAGGTTCTCAAGTTATTGATCGGAAACGGTTTTCCATGTTCAGGCCCCTGTGACCTTGACCTTTAACAGAGTGACCCCAAAATCAATAGGGGTCATCTACTCTGCATGACCAATCATCCTATGAAGTTTCAACATTCTTAGTCAAGTGGTACTCCAGTTATTGATCGGAAATGGTTTTCAATGTTCAGGCTCCTGTGACCTTGACCTTTAACAGAGTGACTCCAAAATCGATAGGGGTCATCTACTCTGCATGAACAATCATCCCATTAAGTTTCAACATTCTAGGTCAAGTGGTTCTCAAGTTACTGACCGGAAACAGTTTTCAATATTCAGGCCCCTGTGACCTTGACCGTTGACAGAGTGACCCCAGAATCAATAGGGGTCATCTACTCTGCATGACCAATCATCCTATGAAGTTTCAACATTCTGGGTCAAGTGGTTCTCTAGTAATTGATCGGAAATGGTTCAATGTTCAGGCTCCTGTGACCTTGACCTTTGACGGAGTGACCCCAAAAACAATAAGGGTTGTCTACTCCAGCAGCCCTACAACCCTATGAAGTTTGAAGGTTCTAGTTCAAATGGTTCTCCAGTTACAGATCAGAAATGAAGTGTGATGTACGGGCGGACGGATGGACGTTCCTACAGATGGACCTTTATTGGGTATTTCTTTTGTTAAAAAGTACCCAATAAGCAACAAAAAGTACCCAATAAACACTACGGAATGAATGCAGCGAAGTAGAATGTCTGTGATATGCACAACTAGGCTTTTGTACTGATCACTCCTGTGAAGATCCATCAATATCTGTCTAGCAGTTTGATTGGTGAAAGCCAGACAAGATTTTTCTATTTTAAGCTCTGGTGGCTATTTTGTGCAGCGAAGTGGTATGTGCCAGCGATATGCACAACTAAGGCTAGTACTGATCACTCCTGTGAAGTTTCGTAGAAATCCAGCCAGCAGTTCGACCTGTGACAGGCGACAAGAATGATGTTCTATTTTTAGCAATACACACAACTGCTCTTGGTACTGATCACTCCTGTGAAGTTTCATCGAAATCTGGCCAGCAGTCTGACCTGTGCAAGCTGAACAAACTTTAGACAGAAGATAGATGAATGGACAGACAGATGGCAAAGGCAAAAACAATAATCATTGCTGACCTTAGGGGAGACATACCATAGTTAATCAGGCGAGGTAATGGATTAGCTTAAACGTTTGACTAAATACTCACAACTTCTGGTTTAAGCATGACTGGGTGAATCTGCAACAGCTCTATAAACCCGCCTTTCTTTGACGTATCTTGAAAGCTAAGCAAATGTCGAGTTACTGGCTGGAGTCAATATTTTCATCCACATTTCCCTTATTGACTGTTAACTTGTGATATTTTTACTTTTTGCACCATCATTGTCACCTCTACCTCTGCCGATATTCCTTTACCATCTTCTGAAACAATTTCAGAATTTGTTGACAAACAGTTTTAGTCGTGTGCTTTAACTCATTTTGCATGCATGATGCATTAATGCATCATCCCACAGTTACCAGTGTACTGCATTCCAATCCTTGGCGGTATTGTTATCTACATTTGACTAGCATATGCTGCGTAAATGTGTCATTTCAATATAGCAGTAGCTCTACATTCACACAAGACAGTAAATTAGCTCTAAATTCCGAGTTACACGTTCAGCCATCACATTTTGCAGGTCTTATATTATATTAAAATCTTTTAGGCGAACCAATCAAATTTTTTGTTGCGTAACATAAAAAACTGGCAGTTTTGAAAACAAGCGGGGCAATATACGCCCGAAGGGTTATATCAGAAGAGGAGGATGGAATAAAATTTAAAGAACTTATCTGTTGAAGCCCAAAGGACAGGAAGAACAAAGGGAAGAAATTTTTAAAAAACTCTAACTCCACAAAAAAATCCTTACAAGGTATAGACATGTCAAAATACACCTAAACTAGAATGTGTCTGTAGGACACAGGGTGTGCCCCACATTGGTACATTTGTCACAAATAAGGGGCAATAATTCAAATGTTTGCAGTGATAATTGTTTAGCCTAAACAAATATTTTATGAAAAGAATTCATTATTCTAGGCCATATATTTTTGAGCTATGAGCATCACAAAACAAAAAATCCACTATTTTGGCTATTTCATGGGCCATAACTCTGTAATAAGCACAAAGATACTCAAGAAGAATGCAAAGTGTGAAAGGTCACATCATGATATTAAAAGACTCAAACAAGGCTTCATGAATTTACATTAAATACTTTTTGAGCTAGGCACATAATTAGACGAAAATGTGCATTTTTTTTACTATTTCAGGGGCCATAACTTCAAAAATAGGGGGTGGAGCCAGCCAAAAAAAAAAGGAGGTGTGCAAGTTTATATCATGGTAAAGACTTATGCAAGATTTCAACCATTTATGTTAAATACTTTTTGAGCTAGGTGCATCAAAAGGTGAAAATGTGCATTTTTGACAATTTTAGGGGCCATAACTCTGAAAATAGAGCCAGACAAAAAATAGGAGGTGCGCAGGTTCCTTTCATGACAAAGACTCATACAAGGTTTAATCAATTTATATGAAATACTTTTTGAGAAAGGTGCGTCACAAGGTGAAAATGGCCATTTTTGCCTATTTCAGGGGCCATAACTCTAAAAATAGGGGGCAGACCAAAATAAAAAAATAGGAGGTGCACAAGTTCATACCATGATTAAAACTCATGCAAGGTTTCATGAATCTATATCAAATACTTTTTGAGCTAGGCGTGTCACAAGGTGAAAATGTGAATTTTTGACTATTTCAGGGGCCATAACTCTAAAAATAGGGGGCGGAGCCAGATGAAATATAGGACGTGTTCATATCATGATAAAGACTCCTGCAAGGTTTCATCAATTTATATCAAATACTTCTTGAGCTAGGCTCGTCACGAACTTTGGACGGATGGACAGATGGATGCACACCCATACGATTCATGTATTAGGTGGTCATTCCATTGTTTGAAAACAATAGAATGACCACTTAAGGAACGAAAGAATTAAGTGGTTACGGAATGAATACAAAGGATTTCTATTGTCCTAGGCCACACCTCCTACCACCTAAGGTACCAATCGTTTGCTCGGACGGACACACGGACAAGACCAAATCTATATGCCCCCCACAAGAAAGAAAAAAACCCAGTTAATACACCTATTAACATGCTATTTATAGAACAGTTATATATCATACAAGGTCAACAATATACAATCATCGACTTTCATAGGTTGATATCAGGATTTATCAACCCGAAAAGTTATATTCACGAAGGCAAGGTGAATATAACTTTTTGAGGGTTGATAAATCCTGATATCAACCTATGAAAAAGTCAATAATTGTTTTATTACATGAATAAATGTATAGTCAGTCTTGTTATTACAACTGTATCTTTAATAAAGAAATAAGGAATAAATTTAGACCAAATCAGAGTGATATTGATTTTCTAAGCACCTACTTCAATCTATTTTTATTTTCGTACTATTTATAACCCAAGATAAGTTGATATGATATGTACTTATTACTTTTCAAACCATTTTCAGCCAATCAGAGAAACAATAGAATACAGTCATGTAATAATACAAGACAGTTAATAGTGCATTTTTACCCAGGTGCTCCCAAGGAAGCTATACACAAGGTACCTACCCCTGTTGAATCCTGACAAAAATAAAAAAAATGATTTTTGTTGCAAACTTTGTTTCAACAACTTTGTTCCAACAGATTAACTAACAATGAACAATCAAAACAATACAGGGAACTTTAAACCTCTAGCCTGCTAGCGACAAGTGATTCTGTCTTGGCGACCAGTGTAGACCAAAATCTATTCAGTCAGTAAATTTTCATGGAACACCCTCCAAATAATAAATTATATTGCGCAACTTGAATGATGGACCAGTCCACGTTAGAAATTAAGCAGGCTAGAGGTAAAACTGGAAAAAACTGCTTACAAACTTATTTGCTCCATTTGTACGAGGAACCTACAATGAAGCAGTATTCATTTTTTTCTTTTAAATTATGTTACTAACAAGAGTGCCAGAATGTTACAATATACGCCCGTCACAGCAAATTTCTTAACTCTAGCACCTGTATTTGCAAATGGAATTTTAATGTTAGTAATTATTGTAATTCTATTGTTTTTCTTAAACCACATAAAAACTCCTTACCAGGTAGAGATACCTTAAAATATACCTAAAATTTGGAAGTAACATCTTTGTGGTACCACAGAAAAGTGGTCTTGGTTTTTCCCTACGTCAATTACAAAAAAATTACAATACAAGTTATTTATAGTAACAACTAAGGGAAGTTAATCTTAAAAAAAAAAAAATTGTAAGTCCACACAAAAATTCTTACCAGGTAGAGATTGATCAAAATACACCTCAAACTTCGATGTAACATGCATGTTGTACTACAGAAAAGTGGTCTCGATTTTTCCCTACGACTAGTAATCAAAAAGTTACAATATAAGCTATTTATAGTAACAACAAAAGGAAGTATTTCTAAAGCAGGGACCTGCGCATGACACTTCGTCTCATGATGGTGTACAATTGTGCCAAGTTACATCAAAATCCCTCCATGCATGAAGAAGAAACGCTTCTGACAAAGTCATTCTTGTATCTGACCTTTGGCCTCTAAGTGTGACCTTGACCGTAGACCTAGGGACCTGGTTCTTGCACAAGACACTCAGTTTTGTGGTGTTGAACATTTGTGCCAAGTTATATCAAAATTCCTCCATGCGTGAAGAAGAAATGCTCCGGACAAAGTTTTCATTTTTGTATTCTTAGACCTAGGGAACTGGCTCTTGCACATGACACTCCGTCTCATGATGGTGAACAATTGTGCCAGGTCTCATCAAAATCCCTCCATGCATGGAGAAGATAATTATGCTCCAAAGTCATTCTTGAATTTGACCTTTGACCTCTAAGTGTGACCTTGACCTTAGACCTAGGGACCTGGTTCTTGTGCATGACACTCCGTCTCATAATGGTGAACAACTGTGCCAAGTTTCATCAAAATCCCTCCATGTATGAAGAAGATATGCTGCGGACAAAGTCTGTGGATGCCGCCCGCCCGCCTACCTGGGGCGTTCCCATAATACGTCCCGCTTTTCAAATGGGCGTATAAAAATTCTGTACAGTAATTCATCCAACAAAGTATTTTTTATCAGAAAAGAAAACAGCAAAATAAACCATAAACATTTAATTGGTAACACGAAATTTTCAATACTGAATTTCTGTACTTTACGCTTGGGTCAGTCTAGATTTGACTAAACAATTTTAGAATCTTTTTTTAGCATTCTGCTTACAAAACTGTTAGTTTGAGACAAGCGAATGAAAAAGCTAGCAAATGTTCAGATGACTGATACAGGGAACATAAATGGTAGGGAAAGCTTAGCAGGATCATGCATACATGCAGCTATTTTTTTTAGCAAAGGTCAAGTCCAACCTTGGAATGGATTTCAAGCAAGGGTTACACATTTTACGTGTGTATGACACTTACAGCATGATCGGGATCCTTCAATGCAGAGCTGTGGTCAATGAGAAGATGTTTCTGGGCCTCAAGTTGAGTTTTGAGGCTATTTAGTCTGTTCTTTACTCTCGATCTGTAGTTCAAGGGTCTGCCAGGTACCAATCTCACGTTACAAATAACTTCGTTATCTGTGGTTATCTTTTTGTAAAGAATTTAACTGGAAAAAAAGTAGTAAACATTTAGTGTAAAAATATATATTCTTATTATAATAGTGAATTAGAAAAAAACAACAGGGATACAAGTACTGAGTACTAAGTACTTCGATTATAAAATGAATAACACTACTTTCTCTTTTTTAGAAAAGCTGATGTATATTTAATCTACTTAAGAAAGAGATGCCCAAAACTTGCAAAGACTTTGTTCTTTCCCACAAATATCTTTTAAATTCAGTTAATTTTGCTTCACAGGACTTTGAAATTTGAAACCATTTAAGTGGTCTGGAAGCTTTTTAGTGGAGGAAGAACCTAGGTGCTTGTATATACATTATTTCAGACTAGAGCAGATATCTAGACAGAACCATCAAACGTCTACAACCCAGCTTGATGGGCTTATCATATAAAAGAAATATCCTCTTACTAGAGTTTCAAAACTCTCAATGGTAAGGGCCAAGTGATTCAAAGTTGGCAACCTTATTCATACAATTAGTAAGTGATTTTGTATGTAGATATTAAGTTATACCTGACTATTACACTGCTGTATATTGTCAATGTTCAGTTTGAGTCCGTTATGAAGATCCTCTATAGTAGCCATCTTGCTCGACATTTCCTGATCTTGTTCCACTCTGAATACATAATGATAAAATATTTTACTGAAAAACGTGCATGACATATCTTTTAAACTTTTTAAAAAATCATTCTAAAATCATATATAAACATTCAGTGATATAAATTGTACCTAAAATAATCATGAGGAAATGAGAAACACTGTATGATTAATTTCTATTTAGAGAACAGCACTGATGCAACTCTATAGAACTTTACCAAATATAACCTCTTTATTTCTTTTACCTGTTCTGTGCACATAACTACCAGTTTCTCAACATTTATTTGAGGTGAAAGATGAAATAACTTCACACACAAAATCTTTTATCTATTAAAATGTCACAGATAGAATACACAACATCTTAAGATAAAATTCACAACCTTGTGATCCATAGAACAACGCTCCCTACTAATCTAAGCACTTGGGCTCTTTTCAGTCTGTGTCCTCTTACTGAGTCCCTAAAACCCTACACAGTAAAAAAAACTTACTCATGTTCCTCTAGCCTGGACCTGAGCTGGTTGAGGAGAACTTGTTGGTGTGAGCTGTGGTTCTGTAGAGCTTTAAATCTCTCTGCCTCATTATGTCTCTCGTCCAGCTCAATCTTCATCTTGTTGTTCTGTTTCTGATACTTGCTGATCTGTTTCAACATTTGTCTGTAACATACTATGTTCAGTCATGCTTGATACATTTTTCTGCTTGTAAATTTTATAACAACAAATTTTCAAATGCAGTTTCCATAAAAATGCTATGTAAACAAAATGACATTACGAATATCTTGTTTTAACTATTACATTAAAACTTCATGTATCAATATTTGATGTTCAACAAATGCAGAGAGTTACACAAAGTATAGTGAAACAAGGCTCATTTAACCATGGACAGCTCGTGCCTCTAAACTGGGATAACGGGCCATTTTAGTAGCCCAGAGGTGACTAGGGGGCCGTTTATAAACAAGGGGCCATGGCCCTGTTTTTTTTGCCGTAAATGAGTCACAGGGCCTCAGGGGAGGTAAAAATTGTGTTTTCAAGAAATGGCCCATTAAACAATGTGTCCGAAACTAGGGGGGGGGGTGGGGGGGAGACCCTTAAGGGGCCATTTTGGTTGATCAGCAGATTATTGGGGGCCATTGTTGACCCTTCTTGGCCCCTTAAAAAATGGCTCTTTGGCTGTTGGCCCACTAAATGGAAGTAGTGGACCGTCCGTGCACCCATGCTCACTGAACCCCTTTCCTGTAATCCAAACCAGTTTCATTATATCTGCCAGTGATTGGAAACCCGGGAAAACTCACACTCCCACTGCCACTTTTAAGTGGTGTTTTAATACAAAGTAACCTTGTTTGAGAAACCATGTCCATCAACAGACCATTGGTTTTTAAAGACCACTCCTAATTTCCTTTTTGTGTTGTTTCAGAATAAAGCACCATTGTTTGATCTTCCCTTAGGAGGTCTCTTAATGCAAGTCATACTATACTTTTTAGATAAATAAGTAGCTTACTCTTTTTCAGCTGTGAGCTGCATGATGGCTTTACTTTGTTCTCTGATTTTGTTCCCCAATTTCTCATTGGCATGTCTGAAAATAATATGAGCCGCGCCATGAGAAAACCAACATAGTGGCTTTGCGACCAGCATGGATCCAGACCAGCCTGCGCATCCGCATTATGTTGGTTTTCCCATGGCACGGCTCATATATAGATGTATAACTAAACACTTGAAAACTAAGTTTCTGAACATTTCAAATATATACTGTAATAACAATATGTCTAGACTAGCCACTAGACTGATAAAAATGTATTTCTACATTTTTCCTTTTTTGATGAATTTAATTTCATAGAGACAAAAGCTGGTCTATTTTAGAGATTTTCACAGAGGAATGATGTTGAATTTATCATGGACATAGAATATAGACTGGCTCAGTTCACTACTTTTAATCATAAAAATGTAAAAAAAAAGATATATCATAGTCTAGGAGCTAGTCTACAATATGTCTTAAACAGATGATTTAGTAAGCTGCTTCTGAACACAATCTTGACAAAGTTTTATCCAGAGTCAGTTTTTTCACACTGGATCCATAATAGCTGCCACATACAAGGCAAACCAGCCAGGCAATCATGTTTTTGGTATATCAAATTGATCTGAAGGAATTTGGTAAAGGGTAGGCTATGAAACATTTACATAAAATAAGATTGAAATTTCTGTGATGTAACGTTTATGGGCAAGTACTGTCAAAGCAACTTCTTGTCCATGGTGACATTTAATCTGGCTATTCGTGTAGCATATGCATGGTGTAAAACAACTTACTTTTGTTCCTGTATGCAGGTGTTTATGTTCTGCACAACCAGTTCACTTTCTTTGTGCAGTCTGTCCCCATTGGTTCTTGACTATTCCAGGGCCATTCTCAATCCCTTTATCTCCTTATTTGCACTGTGGTAATTATGTCTCATCAACTCAAGTTCTAACAGTAACTTCTCAGACTACAATTATATAATTTCAGATACAAATGAGCCATGCCAAGAGAAAACCAACATAGTGGATTTGCGACCAGCATGGATCCAGACCAGACTGCGCAGATGCGCAGGATCCATGCTGTTCGCTTTCAAAGCCTAATGCACTTAGAGAAACCATAAGCAAACAGCGGATGCAAAGGCTGGTCTGCATTCATGCTGGTCGCAAAGCCACTATGTTGGTTTTCACACGGCGCGGCTCAAATATTAACCTATACCCATTTACCATTCTATCATTAAAAGACTGACACTTCTATCAATCAGAAAATGAATACTGTGAAATCATTAATATTCGTGGAGGACTAATTTTCGTGGATTTCGTGTTTGAGTCAATCCACGAAATTTAATACCAACAAACAAGTAAAATTCCCATTCATTTTATGTTAAAAAATTGAAATCCACGAATTCATATCCCCATGAAATTGCTGTTCTGACCAAAACAACGAAATTTCATGTCCACGAAATAAAATGATTTACAGTACATCACCAGGGAAGTTTTCCTTTCATTCAGAAATCCTTTTTCTTTACCTGGTAGTCATTCATAAAAATACATTTTCACATACTGCTCTTTTCAAATACACAGTTTTGTAGTTTCTGGTATAAGTACTGAAGCATCTAACTTATCAAGCTTCAAGAAATGTTACTTTTCTGGTAGTTTATAGGATAAGGAAGGAGTTATGAGCTGCTGAAGTTACAAATGTTTACAGAACTGACATGTAACAACTCTAAATACACATTCATTTTCAGAATTCAGAAAATACTGTTTAAAGTTAAAACTCAATAGACCTTGTATAGAAAAAATATATACTCATATCATTACACTTGGTTTAGTATTTTTCTTGTAAGGCACTGAGTTCCACTTTAACAACAACTAATTCTTCCCCCTTTGCCGAGAGCTCCTGAAGACCTTGGCGGTTCCTGTCCTGTTTGTTTGTTTGTTTTGGGTTTAACGCCATTTTTCAACAGTATTTCAGTTATGTAACAGCGGGCAGTTAACCTAACCAGTGTTCCTGGATTCTGTACCAGTACAAACCTGTTCTCTGCAAGTATAACTGCCAACTTCCCCACATGCATTATCAGAGGTGGAGGACAAATGTTTTCCGACACAATGTCTTATCAAATCATCATGGAGAACATACGTCCCGCCCGAGGATCGAACTCGCGATCCCGCGATCTGCAGACCAACACTCTCCCTACTGAGCTAAGCGGGCGGGCTCGGTTCCTGTCCTGGGACATAACTGCTTCCTTTTGCAGGTCATTGTACTTCATCTTGAAATTTTGGAGCTAAAATTCAATATTTCAAATAATCATGAATAATTTACAAGTGATTTTATTAAATAAGTGACAAAATAACACTGACATGGAGTGCCATTACCTTTGAATTAGGATCAAAACCTGTGACCCTGAAATTGGAGGTAAAGACTCAAACTGGATGAAATACATCTTCTTTTCATACTTAACAAGTGAAGTTTCATAGCAACACCTTGAAAAACTTAAATGTTACAGTTGGGACATGAAGTATTGCTAACTAGCAACTTTACTGACAGTGCAACTACTACAGCTGCATAGATAATAGAAATAGGACTAACTAAATAATAAACAAATCAGAAATACAAATAACTCAACCGACAACAAGAATTGAAATACAAGTTATCTAAACATTAATGAAGGAAGTAAAAATGTTAAACCCAAAACCAAATATGACGCAATGTCAATTGGTAGAATTGGAAAAATCCATAATCACAACAAATGGTTTTTACCTCCACTCTCGGAGACTCGGTAGATGTCTTGCATCTTCTTTAATTCTTACTTCAGCTGATGTATCTTCTGTTCATAACTGCTCAACTGTAACAATAAACAACACATATTTCAAAAAGTTAAACAGGAAAACAGAAACAGACATCAATTGCTTCAGTCATCTAAATCACAACTTTTCTCAAGCAGCCAGATCATAATCACAGAACTGATTAATCAAAAAATGAAAGTTTCTTTTGATTCCAAACTGCTGAAAACTTGCAATCAGACAAGACTCAAGCAATCTTTAACTTCTGGCTTTGTCCTTAAAAATACTGTGACAGTCTATTGCTGTCTAAGTCACCTCACCACTTCAAACCCTTGGATAGGTCATGCCCGGGCTTCATTAGGTAGCACTCTTGACTTTTAATTTTCAAGTATGGCTCTGGTCAAATTCTTCAATCTTCTATACCAAAATATACAAAAAACATAAAATCATTTATTACAACTACATTCTGTATATCAAAGGGAGGTAAATCCTGAAAGCTTACATCTTCAGACATTGCCTGGTTCTGTTGCTGTGTTCGAGAGACCTCAGTCCTCAGCATGGCCACTTGCTGGGACATGTCCCCAAGCTGTTCCATAGATTCCTTGTGGTTACCCTGCACTGTGGTCAGCTGTACTTTCATGTCATGTAACGGCTCTTCATTGTCCATCAACTGAAAATTTTATACAGAATTAACTCAGAATTCTCCAACACAGATGTACTGGCAGTAACACAAAATATAAATCCTGGGAAAAAATTGCCTAGTTTCAAAATGGTACCAAAGACAAGAATTATTCATAGCGATTTTTTCCCTATTTTTCTAAACAAAAGGGCCATAAAGGCCCTGTATCGCTCACCTGACCTATTGACCTAAAAATCATCAAGATTAACATTCTGACCAAGTTTCATTAAGATATGGTCATAAATGTGGCCTCTAAAGTGTTAACTAGCTATTCCTTTGATTTGACACCATGACCTAGTTTTTGACCGGACATAACCCAGATTTGAAATCAAGTTTAACATTCTAAGTTTCATGAAGATAAAGTCATAAATGTTGCCTCTAGAGTGTTAACAAGCTTTTCCTTTGACTTGACCTAGTTTTTGATCTCACCTGACCCAGATTTAAACTTGACCTAAAGATCATTAAGATTTACATTCTGACCAAGTTTCATTAAGATATGGTCATAAATGTGGCCTCTAAAGTGTTAACTAGCTTTTCCTTTGATTTGACCCGGTGACCTAGTTTTTGACCCGACATAACCCAGATTCGAACCTGTCCTAAAAATTATCAAGTTTAACATTCTGACTAAGCTTCATCAAGATAAGGCGTAAAAAAAAACAAGAGCTCGTGGAACACGAAATGCCCCCCTTGATGCATTCAGTAATTGCACAAGGAACAGAAATTATAAGCTCACTGTAAACAAAAGTTCTACCAATCTGGTTTAATCTGACCTTAACCTTTACCCTAACAAGAGATTACAGAGCGATCTTGGCGCCATCCACTGAGCCATTTTTGAATGTTCCAAATTTCAAGACTAGCTCAAGCTCAAAATCAAGGTCAAATTTCATTTCGGTACAAAACAATGTGCATGTTGTCCAAATTTGAAAGTGGTGGCTTTAGAAATGTGAAAGTAGGTCACTAGATCAATTTCAAGGTCAAAGTTCATTTTGGTAGACAGAACTATGCATGTGCTTCAGATATGGAGGCTGTAGCTTGAGAAATGTGAAATCAGGTTACTATCGAAGTCAAATTTCAATTCAGAACACAAAAATATGCAAGCTGTCCAAATTTGAAGCCTGTAGCTTCAAAAATGTGAAAGTAGGTCACTAGGTCAATCTCAAGATCAAAGTTCATTTCAGTACACAAAACTATGCATATGGTTCAAATTTGAAGGCTGTAGCTTGAAAAATGTGAAAGTAGGTCACTAGGTCAGAATCAAGGTCAAATTCTATTTCGGAACACAAAACTATGCAAGTGGTCCAAATTTGAAGCCTGTAGCTTCAGAAATGTGAAAGTAGGTCACTAGGTCAATCTCAAGATCAAAGTTCATTTCAGTACACAAAACTATTCTTGTGGTTCAAATTTGTAGGCTGTAGCTTGAGAAATGTGGAAGTAGGTCACTAGGTCAAAATCAAGGTCAAATTTTATTTCTGAACAAAAAACTATGCGTGTGGTCCAAATTTGAAGCCTGTACCTTCAAAAATGTGAAAGTAGGTCACTAGATCAATAACAATGTCAAAGTTTTTTTCGGTACACAAACCTATGCATGTGGTCCAAATTTGAAGGCTGTAGCTACAGAAATTTATGGTTACGGACATGAAGATTCTTAAGTTTTTTGCTATATAAGTCTATATAAACCAGTGACCCCTAGGGCTGGGCCATATTTGACCCTAGAGGAATAATTTGAACAAACTTGGTAGAGAACTACTAGATGATGCTACATTACAAAATATCAAAGCCATAGTCTTTGTGGTTTGGACAAAACGATTTTCAAAGTTTTTCTCTATAAAAGTCTTTGTAAACCATGTGACCCCCAGGGCGGAGCCATATTTGACCCTATGGGAATAATTTGAACAATCTTAGTAGAGGACCACTAGATGATGTCACATACAAAATATCAAAGCCCTTGGCCTTGTGCTTCTGGACAAGAGGTTTTTCAAATTTTTTTCCTATATAAGTCTATATAAACCATGTGACCCCCGGGGCGGGGCCATATCTGACCCCAGGGATATAATCTGAACAATTTTGGTAAAGGACCACTAGATTTTACTACATACCAAATATCAAAGCCCTAGGCCCTATGGTTTTGGACAAGAAGATCAGAAACCGTTTAACTGTTCCTGGCCAATGTGACCTTGACCTTTGACCTAATGACCTCAAAATCAATAAGGGTCATCTGCTGGTCATGGCCAAGCTAACTATTAATTTTCCTGACACTAGGCCTAAGCGTTCTTGAGTTATTGCCCGGAAACCATTTTACTGTTTCTGGTCACTGTGACCTTGACCTTTGACATACTGATCTCAAAATCAATAGGGGTCATCTGCTGATCATGATCAACCTCCCTATTAATTTTTGAGACCCTAGGCCTAAGCGTTCTTGAGTTATCATCCGGAAACCGTTTAACTGTTCAGGGGGGCCCCAAGCGTTCTTGAGTTATCACCCGGAAACGGATTGGTCTACATTCCGACCGACTAACATCTGCAAAACAATATACCCCTCCTTCTTCGAAGGGGGGCATAAAAATTGTTTGTTTCCGGTATCCCGACCTACCCTAAATATTTGGCCTGACCCTAAATGTTTTTATGGCCTTGGAGAATATTTCTTTCAACTTGTTAACAAAATGTTGCAAAACTGCACTTTTTATGCTTTAAACATGGCCAATGATGTTAGAAATCAACTTACTGATGCTCTAAAGGCATAAGCCCCTTATTTGTATTCATTTTTTGACACAAAAATAATTTCCGAAAAGTCTCCCTTAATAAGAAATAATTCAAAAAAAAAAAAAATTTTCCGACCTACCTACCCTAATTTTTTTTAGCATGTTACTGGAATCAAATAATTTTTTTTTTTAGGCCTCAATGGCATGTTTTGAAATTCTACATTAGCACTAGAGAGGGCTCAGAGCAAAACTAGTCAATGCTTATAAATATAAATAAGTCTGAAGATTTAAAATTATTTCAAATCCTTTTAAATAAAAACTTAATGTAAATAGGGCTGGGACAATTTCAAAATTTTGAAACCGGTTAATCTTTTGTTTGAAATCGAATAGAACAGGTTTATCAGCCGCCATGTGGAAAATGTTGTTTTTCTTTCCTGACAACCGTATCTCCATACTTCCAGCAGCTAACTTCATTAGAAACTTACAGACTTTATTGTTTGCAAGCTGTGTGACAACTAATAAGTCATATTTTAGTGTATTTTAATAAATTTCGCCCCCTTAATGCAATAAGAGCTGTCGGATGACAGCGCGCTCGACTATTCGAAGAATTGACTGAAGAATGGAGTCAAAATATTTCTACAGATATTCAGACAAAAGAAAAAATACATTAGACAAACAATGTTCCTGTATTTGTGGATTTCACTAAGTCTTGCACTAAATGGCAATGTGTGAACCAATTAAGTCCAAAAAGGGCCATTATTCAGCCAAAATAGTTGTCACAGTTATGCACTCTTGCCTACAGATAGAAATCCTGATGATAAACAAGTGTTCAAAGTTTAAAAGCCATATGTCAAATAGTTTTGACAAAATGTGGACTTGTATGAAATCAGAATCAATTTCCAAGTGCAAAAAGGGCAATAATTCAGCCAAAATATATGACAGAGTTATGTACTCTTTCCTACAGATAGAGACTATTATACTGAACAAGTGATAAAAGTTTCAAAGCCATATGTCAAACACTACACAAAATATGAACTGGTACGAAAAACTTAACCAAGATTTCTAAGTCAAAAGGGGCCATAATTCAGCCAAAATCCTTGATGAAGTTATGTACTCTTGCCTATAACTGGACATGGTGATGGTAAACAGGTGTTGAAAGTTTCAAAGCTTTATCTTCAAAGACTTTGTCAAAATATGAACTGGTACGAAAAACTTAACTCAGATTTCTTAGTCAAAAAGGGCCATAATTCAGCCAAATTCCTTGGTGGAGTTATGTGCTCTTGCCTATAACTGGACATAATTGGTGATGGTAAACAAGTGTTGAAAGTTTCAAAGCTTTATCTCAAAGAGACTTTATCAAAATATGAACTGGTACGAAAAATTTAACCAAGATTTCTAAGTCGAAAGGGGCCATAATTCAGCCAAAATCCTTGACGGAGTTATGTACTCTTGCCTATAACTGGCCATGGTGATGGTAAACAATTGTTGAAAGTTTCAAAGCTTTATCTCAAAAGAACTTTGTCAAAATGTGGACTGGTACGAAAAAATTTAACCAAGGTGTGACGCTGACGCCGACGCCATGGTGAGTAGGATAGCTCTACTTATTCTTCGAATAGTCGAGCTAAAAAGGTACCAAGTGCCTTCTTTTAATATCCATATGCTCATGGTACCTTTTTGCATTAAGGGGACGTTATTTTAAATATATCACGACATGCAAATCCGAGACTATTGATTGTCTTCAGTAATGTGTTTTAGCGGAAATATAACTTGGATCTATGTGCTGGTCAAAAAAATGTATGAAGATAAAGTACGACTCATGATGTTTATTGTTTGACAGCGATTACTGGTTTTACAAAATTGAAACTGGTTTCACCTAGTAATCGAATCGGATCCGATTAACCAAGTAATCGTCCCAGTCCTAAATGTAAACAAAGAATTTATCAAAAGTCGAATGATTTCTATTCTGGAAAGTACAATTATTTAGCTAGTAACATTAACAAAGAAATTTAAAATGGATGGATGTTCTGTCTGCACACAGTCAAACCTTAACTTTTATGGATATTTCAGTGAAATAGATCTGTAATAATTGGTACATTAATATTCTGCATCGGTGCTACTTTTTTTTATTATCAAATATGTATCTGAACAATCCTGGCTATCTGACTATTTAACAGTCTTTTTGTAATACTTAAATGTATTTCGACACTGAGTGTATGGGGAATAGACATAAATGCAGTTTGGGGTATAGCCCTTACCCTGCTAAGTTTCTATAATAGACTTATCAATTTTTCATTTGGACTGTGAGTACCATTAACAGCTAACAGTAGTGTTTACCATAACTGAATGGAAAACAGAGCAGAACATCTGTGCAGTCTGATCATGATCTACACTGGTTATAAAACCAGAATTAATAATGTCCAGCATGATACAGTACAGAACCTAGATACTGTCATCATTTTATTTTGCTGGCATGAAATTTCGTGGTTTTGGTCAAAATGGAAATTTTGTGGGGATATGAATTATGTGGATTTCAACTATTGAACATGAAATGAATGGGAAGTTTAACTGTTCATTGGGATTAAATTTTGTGGATTGACACAACCATGAAATCCACAATAATCAGTACCTAGACTAGCCACTAGACTGATAATAATATATTTCTACATTTTTCCTTTTTTTTTTTGACGAATTTAATTTCATAGAGACAAAAGCCATTCTATTTTAGAGATTTTCACAGAGGAATGATGTTGAAATTATGATATTGGACATAGAATATAGACTGACTAAATTCACTACATTTAATCATAAAAATGTAAAAAAGATATATCATAGTCTAGGAGCTAGTCTAATCAGTACCCCATGAATTATTATTGATTTCACAGTATCCTTTATGTGTGTATAAAAAAATGAAGAACATTGAAATGTACAGGAGGTAATGCTGTTAGAATAACATTTGATTATACATTTCCTTTTTGTCTTTAAAAAGAATTTTTAAAAAATAGTTATCACTTTTAGACAATTAACTGCAACTTAAGTGGTTGGTAAAAGTAAGACTTGTACTATATTTCTGATAAATAAAAGTCTGGTAAAAAATATATAAGCCCACCCGCTTAGCTCAGTAGGTAAGAGCGTTGGTCTACGGATCATAGGGTCGTGAGTTCAATCCTTGGGCGGGGCGTATGTTCTCCGTGACTATTTGATAAACAACATCGTGTCTGAAATCATTAGTCCTCCATGTGGGGAAGTTGGCAGTTACTTGTGGAGAACAGGTTTGTAATGGTACAGAATACAGGAACACCGGTTAGGTTAACTGCCCGCAGTTACATGACTGAAATACTGTTGAAAAACGGCGTTAAACCCAAAATAAACAAACAAAAAAATATATGCAGCTAAATAAAACTTGCTAAATTAATAAGGACTAAAAAAAATCTTTGTTTCTGGTAACATGCTTAAAAAATAGGGTAGGTAGATGTAGTTCTGTTTTTAAATGAAAAAAAATGCAAAAAACTTTGTAGCAATTAGCATTAGAACTTACAGTAACTTCACTTCTTTTGGCAATGGCAATATGCTTTAACCTTTACCCTACTTTTTTCTATATTGGACTGGTCCATCATTTAATTTGGGCAGTACCACTTATGATTCAAAGGGGTGTCCACTTAAAATTTACTGACTGAATAGCAAACAGCGCAGACCAGGATCAGCCTGCACGGAGGTACAGGCTGATCTTGGTCTGCACTGGTCACAAAGACAGAATAGTTTGCCGACAGCAGGCTTAAAGTTAAATGTTCATTGTGTGTACTCCCTAACTATCTGCAGCAGTTCGAATGTAAACAGCTTTTTAAAACAAGAGGACCATGATGGTCCTGAATCGCTCACCTCTTCCCACATGACCCAGTTTTGAGTATGACGTCGTTTTTTCTATTATTTGACATAGTGACCTAGTTTTTGAGCTCATGTGACCCAGTTTTGAACTTGACCTAGATATTATCAAGATAAAAATTCTGACCAATTTTCATGAAGATCCATTGAAAAATATGGTCTCTAGAGAGGTCACAAGGTTTTTCTATTATTTGACCTACTGACCTAGTTTTCGAAGGTATGGACCCTGTTTTGAACTTTACCTAGATATCATTAAGGTGAACATTCTCACTAATTTTCATGAAGATCTCATGAAAAATATGGCCTCTAGAGAGGTCACAAGGTTTTTCTATTTTTATACCTACTGGCCTAGTGTTTGATTGCACGTGACCCAGTTTCGAAACTGACCTAGATATCATCAAGGTGAACATTCAGATCAATTTTCATGAAGATCCATTGAAAAATATGGCCTCTAGAGAGGTCAAAAGATTTTAATAATTTTAGACCTACTGACCTAGTTTTTGACCACACATGACCCTGTTTCAAACTTGACCTAGATATCATCAAGATGAACATTCAGACCAATTTTCATACAGATCCCATGAAAAATATGGCCTTTAGAGAGGTCACAATGCTTTTCTATTATTTGACCTACTGACCTAGTTTTTGATGGCATGTGACCAAGTTTCAAACTTGACCTAGATATCATCAAGATGAACATTCAGACCAACTTTCATACAGATCCCATGAAAAATATGGCCTCTAGAAAAGGTCACAAGGTTTTTCTATTATTTGACCTACTGACCTAGTTTTGATGGCACGTGACCCACTTTCGAATTTGACCTAGATATCATCAAGGTGAACATTCTGACCAATTTTCATGAAGATCCATTGAAATATATGGCCTCTAGAGAGGTCACAATTTTTTTCTATTTTTAGACCTACTGACCTAGTTTTTGACCGCACGTGACCCAGTTTCGAACTTGATCTAGATATCATCAAGATGAACATTCTGAACAACTTTCATACAGATCCCATGAAAAATATGGCTATTAGAGAGGTCACAAGGTTTTTCTATTATTTGACCTACTGACCTAGTTTTTGATGGCACGTGACCCAGTTTCGAACTTGACCTAGATATTATCAAGGTGAACGTTCTGACCAATTTTCATGAAGATCTTGTGAAATATATGGCCTCAAGAGAGGTCACAAGGTTTTTCTATTTTTAGACCTACTGACCTAGTTTTTGAAGGCACGTGACCCAGTTTCTAACTTGACCTAGATATCATCAAGGTGAACATTCTGATGAATTTCCATGAAGATCTTGTGAAACATATGGCCTCTAGAGAGGTCACATGGTTTTTCTATTTTTAGACCTACTGACCTAGTTTTTGATGGCACTAACCCAGTTTCGAACTTGACCTAGATATCATCAAGATGAACATTCAGACCAACTTTCATAAAGATCCCATGAAAAATGTGACCTCTAGAGTGGTCACAAGCAAAAGTTTACGGACGGATGCACGGACGACAGACACCGTACGATCACAAAAGCTCACCTTGTCACTTTGTGACAGGTGAGCTAAAAATAAATAAATATGAATTTATGTTTCATTACCTCAACATTCTTGTATGATTTGACCAGCTATATCTGCTCTACCACGTATCACAGTGAATCTACTATATGTTGAGATACCATCTGTCCGAGTTGGTGCTGGTAGTTTGTGGGATTCTATCTTTCAAGCTGGCATTTTTCTTGTAGCATGTGACAATTTTCATCATCCGCCCTTCCTCGATTAAGCAGTCTGATTCTTCATCCATGGGTGTTTCTGCTAATAAGAGTGTTAATGTTTTGGAACTTAGGCATCTAAAATCATGGTAAAAGTTACATGGAATACATTAGTTAAATCCTCTTAAGCTAAAGTCTAAATCAATCATCCTCCACCTGTAATTTGAGAAGAGAAGTTGACATTTACCTGTGAGTAACAGGTAAACATATCAATTAAACCTTTTATAAACAAAACTACAAGTACCATTATAAACAACAATACCTACTAGTGCCTATCATTTGGTTTGGAAATCAGTCTTGTAGCCTACTACTTACATTTCCAGCTGTCACATTCAACATCTTTTGTCTTCTGTCTCTAGAAACAGTATAATGTAAGAGACTTGTCATGTTGTTAAAGTCATTATTATTACGTTACATTCAATGTTTATATACCCAATAGTTTTCCCTTACATACTGCTACAAATGTCATTCCAGGTTTAATATTTATTCTATCTTATATCCTGTATAATACTGCATAACTGTATCCATATGTTTAACAAAACTCGTATAAACTTACAAATTATACTTTCCTGAAACACACTTTAGTTTTATACAATTATAAACTAAACTAAGTATCCATTGCATAAATAAAACACATTTTCACACTAACATATTTGGTATTAATATTTTTTTCAGCTTATTTTGCGGCCATATTCTATAACACTACTTCAATATACAATTCCATTCAAATATGCAACAAGTTCTTTTTACAAACACTTCTAGATTATCAATCAGGAATAGATGGGCCAGGTCAGAATGGGACAAGACAGAATGGGGAGGAACAGGAATAGATAGGACAGAGATTCCCAACTCCACAAAAAATATAATTTTCAGTAAGTACCCATTTGTTATTCTTTCATCACTTCAAACACTACAAATGAATACAGTCTCTTTTTGAAAACATTCTTCATTTTTTCCCAGGGAAAATCCACACCTTCAACAATGGTCAGCAAATTCAGCAAATATGACTGAAACAAAGAAAAGAATTTTACCTATCAAACAATTCTTTTTCCATACTTCTCAAAATACAGCAAGAATGTAACTTTCAACAACTGTACATAAACCTTCATTTGCTCATGCAATGTGGTTCCAGATTTAATAATCATTTGTCTTTTTGTCTTTAGGTAATAGACTGTTTCCATAATAATATTATGAACAGCTCGAAAAACAAATGTTTTTAACCTTTTCTATCAAATATGTATCTACTTATAAAGAAGTGTACTTTTACCACTTCTTACAAAGTGTTACCATAGTAAGTGTCAATTGCATGAATAAAACATATTTAAAATTATTCTATTTATACACATATTTTCTCTTCCTTTATTTGGGCCATGCTCAACATTAATATTTTAATTCTAATATGCTATATTATATATTATTTGTACAATCATACATGAGTTACCCATCAGAAATGGGATGGACAGGGTCAGGATGGCTTAGGATAGGCATGAATGGGAAGGAACTGGAATAGACTGGACAATGTTTCCATCCCCCACAAAGTATCAATTTCAATGATTAACATTTCATGTTCTTTCTTCATTTTAAACACTACAAACATCATATATACATTATACAGAAGTTTACTTCTACCACTTCTTATAAAGTGTGACTATAGAAAGGGTCAAAAAGTGTCAACTACATGAATATGACATATTTTCACACAAACATATTTCATATCAAATTTATCTATTTACACCTTTCCTCTGCTTTTAATGCAACTATGTTCTACATTAATATTTTCATTCATGTATGTTATATTATATATTATTTGTATGAACATATCAGGACAACCAATCAGGAATGGGATGGGCAGGGTCAGGATGGAATCAGAAAGGATGAATGGGAAGGATCTGGAATAGACAGGACAGTGATTCCCACCTCCACAAAAAATATCAATTCCAATAACATTTTTAATTATGTCACTTTTTATAACATTTAGATGATCTTTCCTTACTTCATATTAAATCCTTTCTATTGCACTTTTATATTCCTTTTCTGCTTCATAATAAAGTCCAATCAATCACTGACTATACATATGAACGGGACATAAAGTCAGTTGTCATTGGCAGTCTATTGACCTTTTCTATCATATATACATTTTTACAAAGAAATGTACTTTTACCACTTCTAATCAAGTTAAACTATAGCAAATGTTCATTGCATTAATAAGACATATTTTCACATGAACAATTATTTCACATTGAATTCATTTATACAAATCCATTCTATGTTTATTTTGTTCCCATACTCTACACAAGAGTGGTTCCAGATTCAATAATTATTCCATATAAGATAATACACTGAATCCATAACAATATTATAAACGTCTCCAAAAACTCATGTTTTCAACCTTTTCTATCATATACATATATTAACTTACAAAGAAGTGTACTTTTATCAATTCTTATAAAGTGTTACTATTGTATGTGTCAATTGCATGCATAAGACACATTTTTATACTAACATATTTCATATCAAATTCATCTATACACATCTCTCTGCTTATTTTGTGGCTATGCTCTATATTAATATTTTAATTCAAATATGATATATATTATCTGTACATTCATATCTGGATTTCAAACCAGGAATGGGATGGGTTAGGTCAAGATGAAATGGGGTTAGGACTGATGGGAAGGAAATGGACTACAAAGAACACAGATTCCCACCCCCACAAAAAGTATCAATTCCAATGATTAATTTTTTTATGTTCTTTCTTCACTTTAAATACTACAAATGAACAGTCACCTTTTTCACAGACACTCTTCGTACTTTTCTGGGGAAAATCCAGTACTTCTTCTTTGGCTTGCCTTGACACGACACCATTTTCCTGCTTCAACTTGCAGCTCAAACTGAAGAAAAAATGGACTGGTATATGTACTGTAAATAAGCATGGCAACATGAAATATAAATTACTCCTGTAATTCTGCATATGTGTACCAAGTAGAATAACATATTACCTTTCAATTCTTTTTCCAGACTTTTCAAAATATCGTTGGAGTGTAACTTCTGAAAACTGTACAAGTGTGGTTCCAGATTTAATAACTATTCCACTTCAGATAATAAACTATTTATAATAATATTAAGAATGTCTCGAAAAATTCATGTTTTCAACCTTTCTTATCATTTACATACATCTACTTATAAAGAAGTGTACTATTAACACTTCATATAATGTGTGAATATAGAAAGTGTCGACTGGATGAATAAGACATGATTTCACACTAACATATTTCATATTAAATTGATTTATACACATCTTTTCTCTTCTTTATTTTTTGGCCATGCTCAACATTAATATTTTAATTTAAGTATGTTATATTATGTATTATTTATACAATCATATCTGGGTAACCAATCAGAAATGGGATGGGCAGGGTCAAGTTGGAATTGGATAGGATGAATCGGAATAAATGGTATAGACAGAACAGAGATTCCCACTCCCACAAAAGTATCAATTCTAATAATAAACATTTTTAATTATGTCACTTTTTATAACATTTTAAATGATCTTTCCTTACTTCATATAAAATCCTTTCTATTGCACTTTTATATTCCTTTTCTCCTTCATAATAAAGTCCAATCAATCGCTGACTATACATATGAATGGGACATAAAATCAGTTGTCATTGGCAGTCTATTGACCTTTTCTATCATATATTCATTTTTACAAAGAAATGTACTTTTACCACTTCTAATCAAGTTTAACTATAGCAAATGTTCATTGCATTAATAAGACATATTTTCACATGAACAATTATTTCATATTGAATTCATTTATACAAATCCATTCTATGCTTATTTTGTTCCCATACTCTACACAAGAGTGGTTCCAGATTCAGTAATTATTCCATGTAAGATAATAGACTAAATCCATAACAATATTATAAACGTCTCCAAAAACTCATGTTTTCGACCTTTTCTATCATATACATATATTTACTTACAAAGAAGTGTACTTTTATCAATTCTTATAAAGTGTTACTATTGTATGTGTCAATTGCATGCATAAGACATATTTTCATACTAACATATTTCATATTAAATTCATCTATACACATCTCTCTGCTTATTTTGTGGCAATACTATATATTAATATTTTAATTCAAATATGATATATATTATTTGTACATTCATATCTGGATTACAAATCAGGAATGGGATGGGCCAGGTCAAGATGAAATAGGGTTAGGACTGATGGGAAGGAACTGGACTACAAAGGACACAGATTCCCACCCCCACAAAAAGTATCAATTCCAATGATTAATTTTTTTATGTTCTTTCTTCACTTTAAATACTACAAATGAACACAGTCACTGTTTTCAGACATTCTTCATACTTTTCTGGGGAAATCCAGTACTTCTTCTTTGGCTTGCCTTGACACTTGACACCATTTTCCTGCATAAACTTGCAGCTCAAACTGAAGAAAAAATGGACTGGTATATGTACTGTAAATAAGCATGGCAACAAGAAATATAAATTGCTCCTGTAATTCTGCATATAAGTACCAAGTAGAATAACATATTACCTTTCAAACAATTCTTTTTCCAGACTTTTCAAAATACTGTTAGAGTGTTACTTCTGAAAACTGTACAAGTGTGGTTCCAGATTTAATAACTATTCCACTTCACATAATAAACTATTTATAATAATATTAAGAATGTCTCGAAAAATTCACGTTTTCAACCTTTTCTATCATATACATACATCTACTTATAAAGAAGTGTACTATTAACACTTCATATAACGTGTGAATATAGAAAGTGTCAACTGGATGAATAAGACATGATTTCACACTAACATATTTCATATTAAATTGATTTATACACATCTTTTCTCTTCTTATTTTTTGGCCATGCTCCACATTAATATTTTAATTCAAGTATGCTATATTATGTATTATTTATACAATCATATCTGGGTAACCAATCAGAAATGGGATGGGCAGGGTCAAGTTGGAATTGGATAGGATGAATTGGAATATATGGTAAAGACAGAACAGAGATTCCCATCCCCACAAATGTATCAATTCTAATAATTAACATTAATTTTCCAATTATGTCACTTTTTATAACATTTAGATGATCTTTCCTTACTTCATATTAAATCCTTTCTATTGCACTTTTATATTCCTTTTCTGCTTCATAATAAAGTCCAATCAATCACTGACTATACATATGAATGGGACATAAAGTCAGTTGTCATTGGCAGTCTATTGACCTTTTCTATCATATATTCATTTTTACAAAGAAATGCACTTTTACAACTTCCAATCAAGTTTAACTATAGCAAATGTTCATTGCATTTAATCAGACATATTTTCACATGAACAATTATTTCATATTGAATTCATTTATACAAATCCATTCTATGTTTATTTTGTTCCCATACTCTACACAAGAGTGGTTCCAGATTCAATAATTATTCCATGTAAGATAATAGACTAAATCCATAACAATATTATAAATGTCTCCAAAAACTCATGTTTTCAACCTTTTCTATCATATACATATATTTACTTACAAAGAAGTGTACTTTTATCAATTCTTATAAAGTGTTACTATAATTGTATGTGACAATTGCATGCATAAGACATATTTTCATACTAACATATTTCATATTAAATTCATCTATATATATCTCTCTGCTTATTTTGCCATGCTCTATATTAATATTTTAATTCTAATATGATAAATATTATTTGTACATTCATATCTGGATTACAAATCAGGAATGGGATGGGCCGGGTCAAGATGAAATGGGGTTAGGACTGATGGGAAAGAACTGGACTACAAAGGACACAGATTCCCACCCCCACAAAAAGTATCAATTCTAATGATTAAAATTTGTATGTTCTTTCTTCACTTTAAATACTACAAATGAACACAGTCACTTTTTTCATAGACATTCTTCATACTTTTCTGGGGAAAATCCAGTACTGCTTCTTTGGATTGCCTGGACACTTGGCACCATTTTCCTGCTTCAACTTGTAGCTCAAACTGAAGAAAAAATGAACTAGTATAAGTACTGTAAATAAGCATGGCAACAAGAAATATAAATTACTCATGTAATTCTGCATAAATGTACCAAGCAGAAAAATACTACCTTTTAAACAATTCTATTCCATATTTTTCAAAATAAAGCGAGAGTGCAACTTCCAAAAAAGCTGTACAAGCGTGGTTCCAGATTTAATAATTATTCCACTTCAGATAATAGACTGTATCCAAAATAATATTATGAACGTCCCGAAATTCATGTTTTTTCTATCATATACATACATCTACTTATAAAGAAGTGTACTTACACTATTTTATATAAAGTGTGAATATAGAAAGTGTCAACTGCATGAATAAGACATATTTTCACACTAACATATTTCATATTAAATTGATTTATACACATCTTTTCTCTGTTTACTTCGTGGCCATGCTGTACATTTGTATTTTAATTCAAATATATGCTATATTATATATTATTTGTACAATCATATCTGGGTAACCAATCAGGAATGGGATGGGCATGGTCAGGATGAAATAAGATAGGATGAATGGGAAGAAATGGTATACACACAACAGAGATTCCCACCCCCACAAAAAGTATCAATTCCAATGATTAACATTTTTATGTTATTTTTTCACTTTAAACACTACAAATGAATACAGTCACTTTTATGGGTCACATTAACATTAAGATATCCTCTCTTCACTCTGAGAAAATCCAGTCTGTCCACTGCACTTAAATAAAATCCAAGTCGATTGCACTTTGATGTTTCTTCCTTTCTCCATAATAAAATTGAATTAATTGCACTTTTATGTTCCTTCCTCATGTTCTTTCTTTTCTTCCTGAGAAAATCCAGTCAATTAGAATTGGATGTTGTTTCTTCCTGTCCTGAAACAATTTAATTCATAACACTTTGATAATCCTTCCTTGCTTTATGTTAAATCCAGTTAATTGCACTTTGATATTCCTCTACTGCTTCATAATAAAGTCAAATCGATCGCTGACTGTACATATGAACGGGACATAAAGTCAGTTGTCATTGGCAGTCTGTTGATATGGAAGAAATGCAAATCCTCACAATCCCTGATTCCATCTCTCAAAACACAGAGGAACAACCATCATCTTAACATTGCCGGTACAATGTTGCAGACCAGTCGCTCCAAAAAACGCCACAATCTAGCGGACATATAGACACCGGATTGTCCTCGAAGGCAACGTTAGCATGTCTCAATCAATAGTAAAGGAATCTGTCAGGGCTTTGCACCTGTAGCAAAAAGCAACTCTGCCAATCTTTTGAAGCAACATCTACTCCCAAGTAGTCTCCAGTCCATTGCACTTTGATGTCTCTTCCTTTCTTCATACTAAAATTCCATTTACTGTACTTTGATGTTCCTTTCTTGTGTCATAATTCAATCCAGTCCTCTGCACTTTAATATTCATTTCTTGATTCATAATAAAATCCTGTCCACTGCACTTTGATGTCCCTTTTTTGCTTCATAATAAATTCCAGTTCACTGCATAATAATGCTCTTTCATACAAAGTGATATAATCTATTCAAGTTTGATGGTCTTCTTTTGCTGTCAAACTTTTTTTGTTCTTTCTTCACTTTAAACACTGCAAATAAACACAGTCACTTTTTTCACAGATATTCTTCATACTTTTCCAAGGAAAATCCAGGACTGCATCTTCGGCTTGCCTTCAAAGTTGACACCATTTTCCTGCTTCACCTTGCAGCTCAAACTGAATGAAAATGGACTGGTATAAGTACTGTAAATAAGCATGGCAACAAGAAATATAAATTACTCTTGTAATTCAGCAAATATGTAAGAAAGAGAAAAACATAATTACCTTTAAAATATTCTTTCCAAAATATCGCGAGAGTGTAACTTCCTAAAAAAACTGTACAAGCGTGGTTCCAGATTTAATAATTATTCCACTTCACATAGTAGACTCTATCCATAATAATAATATTATGAATGTCTCGAAAAATTCAAGTTTTCGACCTTTTTTATTATATACATACATTTGCTTATAAAGAAGTGTACTTTTACCACTTCATATAGTCTGAATATAGAAAGTGTCAATTGCCTGAATAAGACATGATTTCACATGAACATATTTCATATTAAATTGATTTATACACATCTTTTCTGTTTATTTCGTGGCCATGCTCTACATTTATATTTTAATTCAAATATATGCTTTATTATATATTTTATGTACAATCATATCTGTGTAACCAATCAGGGATGGGATGGGCATGGTCAGGATGAAATAAGATAGGATGAATGGGAAGAAATGGTATACACACAACAGAGATTCCCAACCCCACAAAAGGTATAAATTCCAATGATTAACATTTTTATGTTAGTTTTTCACTTTTAACACTACAAATGAATACAGTCACTTTTATAGGTCACATTAACATTAAGATATCCTCTCTTCACTCTGAGAAAATCCAGTCTGTCCACTGCACTTAAATAAAATCCAAGTCGATTGCACTTTGATGTTTCTTCCTTGCTCCACAATAAAATTGAATTAACTGCATTTTTATGTTCCTTCCTCATGTTCTTTCTTTTCTTCCTGAGAAAATCCAGTCAATTAGAATTGAATGCTGTTTCTTCCTGTCCTGAAACAATTTAATTCATAACACTTTGATAATCCTTCCTTGCTTTATGTTAAATCCAGTTAATTGCACTTTGATATTCCTCTACTGCTTCATAATAAAGTCAAATCAATCGCTGACTGTACATATGAATGGGACATAAAGTCAGTTGTCATTGGCAGTCTGTTGATATGGAAGAAATGCAAATCCTCACAATCCCTGATTCCATCTCTCAAAACGCAGAGGAACAACCATCATCTTAACATTGCCGGTACAATGATGCAGACCAGTCGCTCCAAAAAACGCCACAATCTAGCGGACATATAGACACCGGATTGTCCTCGAAGGCAACGTTAGCATGTCTTAATCAATAGTAAAGGAATCTGTCAGGGCTTTGCACCTGTAGCAAAAAGCAACTTTGCCAATATACTGAAGCAACATCTTCTCCCAAGTAGTCTCCAGTCCACTGCACTTTGATGTCTCTTCCTTTCTTCATAATAAAATTCCATTCACTGTACTGATGTTCCTTTCTTGAGTCATAATTCAATCCAGTCCTCTTCACTTTAATATTCATTTCTTGATTCATAATAAAATCCTGTCCACTGCACTTTGATGTCCCTTTTTTGCTTCAAAATAAATTCCAGTTCACTGCATAATAATGCTCTTTCATACAAAGTGATATAATCTATTTAAGTTCGATGGTCTTCTTTTGCTGTCTTTAACTTTTTTGTTCTTTCTTCTCTTTAAACACTGCAATGTCACTTTCTTCACAGACATTCTTCATACTTTTCCAAGGAAAATCCAGGACTGCATCTTTGGCTTGCCTTCAAACTTGACACCATTTTCCTGCTTCACCTTGCAGCTCAAACTGAATGAAAATGAATTGGTATAAGTACTGTAAATAAGCATGGCAACAAGAAATATAAATTACTCTTGTAATTCAGCAAATATGTAAGAAAGAGAAAAACATAATTACCTTTAAAAAATTCTTTTCAAAATATCGCGAGAGTGTAACTTCCGAAAAAAATGTACAAGCGTGGTTCCAGATTTAATAATTATTCCACTTCACATAATAGACTATCCATAATAATATTATGAATGTCTCGAAAAATTCAAGTTTTCGACCTTTTCTATCACAAACATACATTTGCTTATAAAGAAGTGTACGTTTACCACTTCATATAGTGTGAATATAGAAAGTGTCAATTGCATGAATAAGACATGATTTCACACGAACATATTTCATATTAAATTGATTTATACACATCTTTTCTGTTTATTTCGTGGCCATGCTCTACATTCATATTTTAATTCAAATATATGCTTTATTATATATTATATGTACAATCATATCTGGGTAACCAATCAGGGATGGGATGGGCAGGGTCAGGATGAAATAAGATAGGATGAATGGGAAGAAATGGTATACACAGGACAGAGATTCCCACCCCCACAAAAAGTATCAATTCCAATGATTAACATTTTTATGTTATTTTTTCACTTTTAACACTACAAATGAATATAGTCACTTTTATGGGTCACATTAACATCAAGATATCCTCTCTTCACTCTGAGAAAATCCAGTCTGTCCACTGCACTTAAATAAAATCCAAGTCGATTGCACTTTGACGTTTCTTCCTTTCTCCATAATAAAACTGAATCAATTGCACTTTTATGTTCCTTCCTCATGTTCTTTCTATCCTTCCCAAGAAAATCCAGTCAATTAGAATTTGATGTTGTTTATTCCTGTCCGGAAACAGTTTAATTCATAACACTTTGATAATCCTTCCTTGCTTTATGTTAAATCCAGTTGATTGCACTTTGATATTCCTCTACTGCAAAAAGCAACTCGGCCAATATTTTGAAGCAACATCTTCTCCCCAGTAGTCTCCAGTCCATTGCACTTTGATGTCCCTTCCTTGGATTTCATAATAAAATTTCATTTACTGCACTTTGATGTTTCTTTTCTTAATTCATAATTAAATCCAGTCCACTGCATTTTAATATTCCTTTCTTCCTTCTTAAAAAAATCTCGTCCACTGCACTCTGATGTCCCTTTTTTTGCTTCATAATAAAATCTTGTCCACTGTTCTTTGATGTCCCTTTCCTGCTTCATAACAGAATTCAGTTAACTGCATTATGATGCTCTTTCTTGCAGCCTGCAATGGTCACAATAAATTATTACATCAAATACTACAAACAAAAACATGTACATAGTGGGTTTTTTTTAGGTTTTTTTTTTTAGGTTTTTTTTTTTTTTTTTTTTTTTTTTTTTGTATTTTTTGTAAAAACAACAAACACACAACACACACTACCATACAAAACGAGCACACATGACTTTTCACACATTCTTCTTTTCACTCCTGGAAAAAAACCAGTACCGTGCAAAGAAGATAGTTACCATAAATACTAATTTTGCAGGGTCCTGGAAATTGCTGGGTCCTGGGAAAATCCAGTACTGCATGCAATTTTTGCCATTATTAACAAAGCCTCCTTGGCTAATTTAGTATTGTCTTTTAAGTATATATAGTACACATACTGTTACTGGTAACATATAACACAAGCTTCCAAACTCCACATACACAAACAACATACACATACAACAACAATCACATCACACACACTACCAACAAAACAAGCACACATGACTTTTCACACATTCTTATTTTCACTCCTGGAAAAAAACCAGTACCGTGCATAGAAGATAGTTACCATAAATACTAATTTTGCAGGGTCCTGGATATTGCTGGCTCCTGGTAAAATCCAGTACTGCATGCAATGTTTGCCATTATTAACAAAGCCTCCTTGGCTAATTTAGTATTGTCTTTTAAGTATTTATAGTACACATACTGTTACTGGTAACATATAACACAAGCTTTCAAACTTCACATACAAAAACAACATACACATACAACAACAACAATCACACCACTTAACTAAGAAATGGTTTCAAAAAACTGGCAAGAAATCTGACTGTTTGGTATACATTTAACACCTTGAATAAATGTAGTTTGGACATGACTTATAGATAGATATGATAATGGCTGATGATAATGATAAATGA
The DNA here is from genome assembly GCF_021730395.1 of Mercenaria mercenaria. Classification (NCBI taxonomy): domain Eukaryota; kingdom Metazoa; phylum Mollusca; class Bivalvia; order Venerida; family Veneridae; genus Mercenaria; species Mercenaria mercenaria. The sequence goes on along the minus strand of NC_069377.1, from coordinate 60,277,504 downwards.
TAAGGATAATGATGATAATGAATGATGATAAAATAGATGAAAATGAGGAGGAGAAGGAAGTGGATGATGATGATGACGATGAATTGATGATGACTAGATGATGATGATGATAGATGATGATGAATAGAGATGATGATGATGATGATAAGCAGATGATGATGAATGGATGATGATAATGATGAACAGATGATGATGCTGGATAGATGATGATGATGATGATAATGAGTAGATGATGATAAATGGGATGATGATGATGAAGATTGGATGAAGATTGGATATGTGATGATGACTGATGGACATGAATGATTAGCAGTGATGCCAATTCTGTTTCCTTGGAAAATCCACATTCACCGGTGGGTTTGCCCAACTCCCCTCCTAAGACCCTGACAACTATCAGCAAACTTTTAGTCTTTTAAAATAAACTGAGAAATGGTCATGATTATAAAACATGCTATATTCAAGTTTATTATTATTATTATTATTAGTAGTAGTAGTAGTAGTATTTGGTTATCAGAGATGAGCTGTCATCTTCAGTCATGTTCTGCAAGAGCTGAGCAGGCTAAAGTGTTGGTCTGTAGGCATGTTTCTTTGTCATGACCACAGATTCACTTCCCGTCAATCTAATTTCTCTTTTAAGAGAAAAAAGACAGCCCCCAACGGCAAGGAAACAGCAGCCATGACCAGAAAAATGCAAACAAACCATCACATAAGCCTACTCGACCAACGCAGAACATGATGGAAAATAAGAGTACATCTTTGATCATGTTCTAAATCTTGATGCTGACAAATGGCGGAGGCGAAGGAGGGGAGGGGGGATTGGGACTAACCAACAAGTGTCTGTAGAAAAATCAAGTACTGATGACTAAACAGATGATGACGATAAATAGAGAAGATGATGATGAATAGAGCTGATGGTGATGAATAGATGATGATGACGATGAATAGATGATGACTAGATGATAGACAATGATTATGATGAATAGAGATGATGATGATGATGAACAGATGATGATGCTGGATAGATGATGATGAGTAATGGATAAATGGACGATGATGATGAAGATTGGATGATGATGATGAATGGATGATGATAATGAAGATTGGACGATGATGATGAATGGATGATGATGATGAATGGATGAGGATAATGATGAATGGATGATGATGAACAGATGATGATAATGTATGATGATGAAGTAGCTTAATGTTAAAGTATACTAAACACCCTTATTTCTGTCATGTTCTCCTCAACCACAAGAAGGGAGGAGGTGTGAGGCCATTGGCTAATCATAGGACTTAACCCCCCTGCCCCAAATAATCTGCATAGGCACATGAGGTCGACGGGGCCTAGTTGACCTGCGTGGGACAAAAACCTGTACATCTAACTCTGGCCTACCCGCAGGATTAACCTCTAATCCCTGAACCACCCCTCCCAGAGACTCCCTGTCTCTGGTGTTCCCTGGGAATACCTGGGATACCTGTGGCACAAAAGGAGCGGGTACCTCTACCTCTGGGACAAAAAGAGGTGGGAGAGGCACCTCTACCTCAGGTACAAAAGGGAAAGGATCCACCTGGGGTACAGGACCCACCTCATGCTCCACAGGATGGACACCCTGAGGAGCCCCTTCCCCAATACCTTCGACGTCAGCGGCGGGCGTATCCTCTGGGATTACCGCAACATCTACAACAGGACGGACGGGGTCCTGGCTAGCGAAGGGAGTCACCTCAGTAGACAGCTCCTCCGTCACAGCCAAAGCAACGACCTCATCACTACCAGGAGGTAGTGCCCTCATAGCCTCGGTCACCTCAGTACCTGAAAATAGAAAAAATACATAATAAGAAAAAAGCAGCCTTGATTTTGTACACAATGCTCTAGTCATAAATTGAATCCCGAAACTTATAAAACTGTTGTAACAAGACTTTCAAATCTATCATCTGTTAAATATCACATAATGATGAGCCTTCAGAGAACAAATTTTTAATACCAGTACCCCATTAACCAAAATAAGGAAATCATTGTGATAATTATCAGCAAAAGCAGCAAACTCTTCAGCAACAAAAAACAACAATCACCTTAAACAATATACATGTAAACAATTCCACATTTTTACAATCTTGGCACATTGTTCATACTAAACAAATAATTCCTGGTTATTGATATGGAATACAATGCCATTAAAATCACTAGCAGCAACCACAACCAATTCCACATTTTAATCTTCCTAAGAATATTCTCACTTTCAAATTGATAGCACCTTGTAAATTATCAGAAATTTTGTTTAAGTATCATCATCAGCATCACCTCCATAAGTTAGCAGCAGTAACTGCATCATCATCATCAGCAGCAGCATTAAAATTTCTGAGAATAATCTTGATATTAAATTGACAATCATTATGCGTAGTAAATTATTTAGCATTGTGACTTTCATTCTATCATGAACATCTGATGATCATTTTCATCTTTTCAGACCAGTGACAATAACAGATGAATAATTAAGAATTCGAAGCAGCAGTCATCATTACTATCATCAGTATCAGCAGCAGCAGCAACAGCGATATTACAAGCTTAAAGCTTAAACAGTTCCAAATTCTGCATCATCATCATCTACAGTAGCAGTAGTAGTCACAACAAGAGCTGTCACAGGAGACAGCATGCTCAACTATTTCGATGCTTGATAGTGAAACTGGGCACATTTGAGGAAACTGGAGCCCATCACTCCAGTGTGGAGTGAGTGAGTGAGTTGGGTTTTTGACGGCAAATCAACATAGATTGGTCATATATCACCGAGGGGTGATAAGGTGGAAAAACTATTTTAAGTTTGAATTATAATCTGAGATAGAGTGAGTTTATCAAAACTTTTAACCTGAAATTCTAAGTAACAAGAGCTGTCACTGTTGGTGACAATGCCCCCAAAGTAGGCCCAACAATGCCACAGTTGAACTTGCAAAAAAGCACAATGTCATATCATTTTGTGACCTTGACCTGAGAGGCCTCGGCCATAAGTGTGCCACATCTTCTAAATATGGTTAACATTTGTGTCAAATTATTTTCAAATCCCTTGATAAATGGCACAGTTATGGACCAGACAAGAAACACTTGACTTGTAAACCTTGACCTTGGAGCTAGGGGTCTGGGTCTTGCTCATGACACATCGTCTTATTATGGTGAACATTTATACCAAGTAATTTCAAAATACCTTCATCAATGGCAGAGTTATGGACCGGACAAGAAACAGAGCATGTTTAACCTTTGACCTCTAAGTGTGACCTTGATCTTGGAGCTAGGGGTCTGGGTCTTGCTCATGGTATGTCGTCTCATGGCGAACATTTATGCCAAGTAATTTCAAAATGCCTTCATCAATGGCAGAGTTATGGACCGGACACGAAACATATCCTGTTAACCTTTGACTTATAAGTGTGACCGTGACCTTGGAGCTAGGGACCTGGGTCTTGTGCATGACACATTGCCTTATTATGGTAAACATTATGCAAAGTTCTTACAAAATCCCTTCATGGATGGCAGAAACAGACCATGTTAACCTTTGACCTCTAAGTGTGACCTTCACCTTGGGCTAGGCGTCTGGGTTTTGCGCATGACATGTCGTCCCATTATGGTGAACATTTAGCCCAAGTTATTTCAAGATCCCTTTATGGATGGAAGAGTTACAGCCTGGACAAGAATACCTGACAGATGGGACAGACAGTGCGATTTTAATATGCCCACCTTCAGGGGCATAAAAAGTGGGGTAATTCATGAATTATTGGTGCAAAAGTTATAGCCCTTGTGTATTCTAAGTTTGAATCAAAACATTTAGTAATAACTGAGATATAGTGAAATGGCATCAAAACTTTAACCTGAAATTCTAAGTAAACTGGGTATAATTCATTAAATATTGGTACCAGAGCTACTGGCCTTGTGTCATATGATGTGGGAGATGATATGGAATAACTACTTTCAGTCTGAATCAAATCCATTTAGGAATAACTGGGATAGAGTGAAAGTGCATCAAATCTTTAACCTGAAATTCTATGTAAAAAGGGAGATAATTCATGAAATATTAGTGTGAGAGTTACGGTCTTTGTGTCATATAATATGGGTGATGACGAGGAATAACTACATGATTTTAAGTTTAAAGCAAATTCATCAAGTAATTACAGAGATAAGGAGAACAAAAATGCCAGAATGTCACAATGTAAGCCCGTCACAGCAAATTTCTTTACACTGGCACCTGTATTTGCAAATGGAATTTTAGTTTTGTGGTTGTTTAGTAATTATTGTAATTCTTTTGTTTTTCTAAATTCACATAAAAACTCCTTACCAGGTAGAGATACGTTAAAATACACCTAAAATTTGAAAGTAACATCTATGTTTTACCACAGAAAAGTGGTCTTGGTTTTTCCCTACGGTCAATTATAAAAAAATTACAATATAAGCTTTTTATAGTAACAATAAAGGGAAGTAATTCTAAAGAAGGGACCTGCGCATGGTGTACAATTGTGCCAAGTTACATCAAATCCCCTCCATGCATGAAGAAGAAATGCTTTGACAGTCATTCTTGTATCTGACCTTTGGCCTCTAATAAGTGTGACCTTGACCTTAGATCTAGCGACCTGGTTCTTGCGCAAGACACTCCATCTCGTGATGGTGAACATTTGTGACAAGTTATATCAAAATCCCTCCATGCATGAAGAAGAAACATTCCGGACAAAGTTTTCATTCTTGCATCCGTTGACCTCTAAGTGTGACTTTGACCTTAGACCTGGTTCCTGCGCATGACACTCAGTCTCATGATGGTTAACAATTGTGCCAAGTTACATCAAAATCCCTCCATGCATGAAGAAGATATGTTCCGGACAAAGTCATTCTTGAATTTGATCTTTGATCTCTAAGTGTGACCTTGACCTTAGACCTAGGGACCTGGTTCTTGCACATGACACTCCATCTCATATGATGGTGAATAACTGTGCCAAGTTTGATCAAAATCCCTCCATGCATGAAGAAGATATGCTCCGGAAAATGTCAATCTTGAATTGGACCTTTGACCTCTATGTGTGACGTTGACCTTAGACCTAGGGACCTGGTTCTTGCACATGAAACTCCGTCTCATGATGGTGAACAATTGTGCCAAGTTTGATCAAAATCCCTCAATGCATGAAGAAGATCTGCTCCAGACAGTCAGTCTTGAATTTGACCTTTGACCTTTAAGTGTGACCTTGACCTTAGACCTAGAGACCTGGTTCTTGCGCATGACACTCTGTCTCATGATGGTGAACAACTGTGCCAAGTTTCATCAAAATCCTTTCATGCATGAAGAAGATATACTCTGGACAAAGTCTGTGGACGCCACCTGCCAGCTGGCCAGCCAATCCGCCCGCCCACCAGGGGCGTTCCCATAATATGTCCCGTTTTTCAAACGGGTGTATAAACAAGAGCACCGCCTTGCGGGTGCTGACGCTCATCTGATTTTTTTTGTATAATAGAAATATTGTCCTACCCATGATTTTCTAAGTCTAAAAAGGGCCATCACTCTTGCAAAAAGCAGGATAGAGTTATGTTTCTTGATGTACAGTGTCCACTTATGATGGTGAAAAAATGTTGCAAGTTTTAAAGCAATAGCTTTGATAGTTTATGAGAAAAGTTGACTTAAACATAATATTCAACCAAGAAAATGATTTTTCTAAGTCCAAAAGGGGCAATAATTATTGCAAAAAGCAGGATGGAGTTATGTTGCTTGCTGTACAGGGTCAGCTTATGATGGTGAACAAGAGTTGCAAGTTTTAAAGCAATAGCTTTGATAGTTTAAGAGAAAAAGTTGACCTAAACATAAAACTTAACCAAGAAATCTGATATTTTCTAAGTCCAAAAGGGGCCATAAATCTTGCAAAAAGCAGGATGGAGTTATGTTTCTTGCTGTACAGGGTCAGCTTATGATGGTGAACAAGTGTTGCAAGTTTTAAAGGAATAGCTTTGATAGTTTAGGATAAAAGCTGACCTAAACATAAAACTTAACCAAGAAAACTGATTTTCTAAGTCCAAAAGGGGCAATAATTCTTGCAAAAAGCAAGATGGAGTTATGTTTCTTGATGTACAGGGTCTGCTTATGATGTTGAACAAGTATTCCAAGTTTCAAAGCAAAAGCTTTGATAGTTTAGGAGAAAAGTTGACCTAAACATAAAACTTAACCAAGAAATCTGATATTTTCTAAGTACAAAAGGGGCCATAAATCTTGCAAAAAGCAAGATGGAGTTATGTTTCTTGCTATACAGGGTCAGCTTATGATGGTGAACAAGTATTCCAAGTTTCAAAGCAATAGCTTTGATAGTTTAGGAGAAAAGCTGACCTAAACATAAAACTTAACCAGGCAAGGCTGACGCAGACGCCGACGCCGACAACCGCTCAAGTGATGACAATAACTCATCATTTTTTTCAAAAAATCAGATGAGCTAAAAAAGAGAAAGTGTAAAAAAACTTTAACCAATGTGGGGATGCTGAAGATGCAAATGCCGGAATAAGTAGGATAGCTCTACATATACTTTGTACAATAAAGCTAAAATCAATCACAAAAACTTACAAACTTTAATTGACAAACAACATTTAAATATTAAATTCATACAACAATAAGGAGTTTTAAAAGCAGCAGCAGTAGTCACAACAAAATTCATAAAAAATCCACATTTTAAATCTTCAGACAACATTTTCAATATCAAATCTACTTGACAATAAAAAATTTTAAAGTCATCATCATCATCAACGGTAGCAGCAGCAGCAATCACAACAACAATCACACTAATTCCACATTATAGATTTTCAAGCAACAGTTTCAATGTCGAACTGATATTGCAATACAAAGTTACAGTTATCATCATCATCAGCAGCAGCAATGGCAGTCATGAAAAACAAGCATAAAACCCACATTGTGAACCTTCAATCAGGATTATCTAAATCAGACTCATTTGCCAATACAACATTGTTAGTCATCATCATCCACCACCAGAACAAGAGCTGTCCGTAAGACAGCCAATGCTCGACTATTCATATTATTGTCCCAGAAGCAGGAAAATGGTACCCTAAATGTTAAAATATTTAAACTCAGCTTCAATCTAGTATCTGCATTTGTTTTGGAGTAACTTGCATGCAAAACTTTAACAAGACGTTCTATGTTCAAAAGGGGACATAATTTGACCAAAATGCATGTCAGAGTTATGGGACATGGTGCAATCAACTAGTTTTATAATCCCAAAGGCACATGTGAAGTTTCAATTAAATATCTGTATTTGTTCTGCAGATAGTAACTTGCAAGCAAAACTTTAACCAGAATTCTCTAAGCCTTAAAGGGGGCATAATTTGCCCAAAATACATGTCAGAGTTATGGGATTTGACCCAGTGAGGTTAGCAATTGATCTAGAAAAATAAAAAATAAGGTTTGCACGCAAAACCTTAACCAGGATTTTCTAAGTCTAAAGGGGGCATAATCTGCCCAAAATACATTTCAGAGTTATGAGACTTGACCCAGTGAGGATGGTAATTGATCTAGAAAAAGAAAAAGTAAGTTTCAAATCTATATGCCTTTTAGTAATAGCTGTATGTACTTGCAAGCAAAACTTTAAAACAGGATTTTCTTAGTCCAACAGGGGACATAATTTAGCCAAAATGCAGGACAGAGTTATGGGACTTGATGCTATCAACTAGTTTTATAACTGCGAAGACACATGTGAAGTTTCAAATCAATATAATTTGCCCAAAATACATTTCATTTGGAACTTGACCCAGTGAGTTTGGTAACTGACCTAGAAAAAGAACTAGAATGTGTCTGTAAGACACGGGGTGTGCCCCCACTGGTACATTTGTCACAAATAAGGGGAAATAATTCAAATGTTCGCAGTGTTACTGTAATGGGGTATAACCTCAACAAACATTTTCTGAAAAGGATTCATTATTCTAGGCCATATACTTTTTGAGCTATGAGCATCTCAAACAAAACTAGAATGTGTCTGTAGGACACAGAATGTGCCCCCCACTGGTACATTTGTCACAAATAAGGGGCAATAATTCAAATGTTTGCAGTCTTATAGGGGTATAGCCTCAACAAACATTTTATAAAAAGGATTCATTATTCTAGGCCCTACACTTTTTGAGTATGAACATCACAAACAAAAAATCCACTATTTTGGCTATTTCAAGGGCCATAACTCGGTAATAAGAGCTAAGATTCTCAAGAAGAATGCCAAGTGTGCACGGTCACATCAGGATAAAGACTCCAGCAAGGTTTCCTGAATTTACATGTAATACTTTAGCTAGGCAGATAATTAGGTGAAAATAAGCATTTTTTTACTATTTCAGGGGCCATAATTTTTAAAAATAGGTGGTGGAGCCAGCCAAAAAATTAGAGGTGTTCAGGTTTATATCATGATAAAGACTTTTCAACCATTTATATTAAATAGTTTTTGAGCTAGATGCGTCACAAGGCGAAAATGTACATTTTTGACAATTTCAGGGGCCATAACTCTAAAAATAGGTGGTGGACCCGAATGAAAAATAGGAGGTGCGCAAGTTCATATCATGATTAAGACTCATGCAAGGTTTCATGAATCTATATCAAATACTTCTTGAGCTAAGCTTGTCACAAGGTGAAAATGTGCATTTTTGACTCTTTCAGGGGCAATAACTCTAAAAATTGGGGGCAGACCCAAATGAAAAATAGAAGGTGTGCAAGTTCATATCATGACTAAGACTCATGCAAGATTTCATGAATCTATAGCAAACACTTTTTGAGCTAGGCATGTCACAAGGTGAAAATGTGCATTTTTTTACTATTTCAGGGGCCATCACTCTGAAAATAGGGGGCAAAGCCTGATGAAAAATAGGAGGTATGCAAGTTCATATCATGATTAAGACTCATGCAAGGTTTCATGATTGAATCTATATCAAATACTTTTTGAGCTAGGCATGTCACAAGGTAAAAATGTGCATTTTTTATTATTTCAGGGGCTGTAACACTGAAAATAGGGGGCGGAGTCAGATGAAAAATAGGAGGTGCACAAGTTCATATCATGATAAAGACTCATGCAAGGTTTCATTAATTTATATCAAATACTTATCGAGCTAGGAGCGTCCAACTTCGGATGGACAGACAAGAGCAAATCTATATGCCCCCACCACTCAATGGGGGGGGGGGGGGGGGGGGGGGGGGGCACAAACAGGATCTATAAACAGTTATATAATATTCTTGTATTTCAACTCTACTTGAAAAAATAACAAGAGCTGTCAGTGGACAGCGCGCTCGTCTATTCACAGTGCTTGATAGTATAATATAAGCAATGAGTAAAACTTTAACATTACAATAAGCATATTCTAAGTCGAAAAGGGGCCATAATTTAGTCAAAATGCTTGATAGAGTTGCCTCCTCCTTTTAACAGACTGGTGTCATGATGGTAAACAAGTATGCAAAATATGAAAGCAATATCTCAATGGACTTTGCAAATATTTGGGGTGGTACGCAAACTTTAACATTTATTCTAAGTTGAAAAGTGGCCATAATTCAGTCAAAATGCTTGATAGAGTTGCCTCCTCCTTTTTACAGACTGGGGTCATGATGGTAAACAAGTATGCAAAATATGAAAGCAATATCTCAATGGACTTTGAAAATGTTTGGGGTGGTACGCAAACTTAAACATTTATTCTTATTACTGAATGCATAAAGGGAAGTAATTCCATTAATATGCAAATTTGCAAACCTGTCAACTGTCACTGAAGTAAAATGACAGTATATAGGCGCAATAAATCACCTTTGGTGATGAGCTAGCTTTTAACCGACGGGATTTGTGTGTGTCTGTCCGTGTGGATGCCAGTACATGGCACTAAAACGTTACAACTCTAAGCGCTAAGATTCTCAAGAAGAATGCCAAGTTCTTTAATCCTTTCCATAATTGAATACTTTACCTTTACCTTGCTAAATTTCTAAAATGGATTGGTCTTTGCTCAATATTGGCAATACCATTTATTTATTGAAGGGGTGTTTGCTGAAATATTACTGACTGAATAGCGAACAGTGCAGACCATGATCAGCCTGCATGGATGTGCAGGCTGATCTTGGTCTGCACTGGTTGCAAAGGCAGAAATATTCGCCGCCAGCAGGCCAAAGGTTAATTATCTGAAAGTAGATATTGTCTTATCAATACAAAGTTAATTATCTAACATTATATGAACAATATTGTCTTTGTACTAAACTAAGCAGTCAAAACACGGCCACAAATGGTTAAGTTGCATGATAGATATTAATACCCAGTCACACATACGGCACGGATAGCCACGTCTAGCCACGGATAGAAATGTAGTAATCCCTATCAATCCGTACCTGAGCCGTACCTTAAAGTAATAACCCATATCAATCCGTACGGCTCAGGTAGGGATCGATACGTATTACTACGTTTCTATCCTTTAATAGCTAAATGTAGCTATCCGCATCGTTATGTGTGTCTGTGGTATAAGCTTTATACATGTCAATACAACATAAACCAGTACCAACATTTGATTACTGATAAAACATATCAAACAAGAGCTGTCGGATGATAGCGCGCTCGACTATTCGAAGATTTGATTGAAGAATGGGGTCAAAATATTTCCATAGATTTTCAGACAAAAGAAAAAAATGGATTAAGCAAAAAATGTTCCTGTATTTGTGGATTTCGATTAGTCTTGCACTAAATGGCAATGTGTGACCAATTGCTCCCTGTGAACGCGAAGCGCGAAGGTATGACGGTACGATGGCGAAGCGCGAAGGTACTATGGCGAACCGCGACAGTACGATGGGGACAACACGACAGTGCGATGACGAAACGCGACAGTACGATGGCGAAGCGCGACAGTACGATGGTGACAGTCCGTCGTACTGTCGCGCTTCGCCATCGTACTGCCGCGCTTCACTATCGTAGTGTCGCGCTTCGCCATCGCACTGTCGCGCTTCACCATCGTAGTGTCACCATCGTAGTGTCGCGCTTCGCCATCGCACTGTCACGCTTCACCATCGTAGTGTCACCATCGTACTGTCGCGCTTCGCCATCGTACTATCTTTTCTCTGTTTACTTAAGGGCCGACTTTAAACTCTGTATTGTATAGTATTGTCATCTCTTTCCAATGTTCAAATAATTGGAACGCTTTCCGGCATGGGTATTATTGAAATGAATATCACAAGACCTAATGTTTATTTAAATGAAAATTCCCCGGCAGAGTGTTTCTCAAATGAATATCATCTGACACGATGATATTTAAAAAATCATACCTTATATTGTTTGAAATGTTCTATTCCAAAATAGGCTCTGTAGGTCTATGGCTATTTTACATTGTTTACTTGAGGGATAATAAAAACGAATATCACCCAACCGAGTGTTATTTATGAACAAACTAACATTGTATTCAAAATTAACCTCTCTGTGGAAAAATAAAATTGAGCAGCACCATGAGAAAACCAACATTATATAAATATCATATGGCAGCGTGTGTGACATTGATATTGTTAACCCGAGGGCAGAATGTCAACCGAGGCGAAATCCGAGTGGTGACATTCTGTTTCGAGGGTTGACAATATCAATGTCGCACACGCTGCCATATGATATTTATTCTATTATACTGAACAAAATTTAGTACATAAAAATGTTTAAAATGTTTTTAATTCATTTAATTTAACAGTTTCATCTTTAGCGCGGTAAACGCCTGTGTACACATTGAATAGTGACATCACTACTATATGTGTAAAAGAGAGGCAATCATATGGCTAAAATTGAAGCAGTTAATTGCCCTTTGACATTCAAAATATCAGCGCGGTCACATTACCTGACAGTCAATTTCGCTTGGTCACGTGTCAAAAAGGTAGAAAATATTTTTGATAGTCAAAATATCTCTTTCTCGGGTAATGGGATTTTATCATTATAGGCAAAAGAGGGGTATAATAAAGTGCATTTGCAACCAGCATGGATCCAGACCAGCCTGCGCATCCGCGCAGTCTGATCAGGATCCATACTGTTTGCTAACGGTTTCTCTAATTGCAATAGGGTTTGAAAGCGAACAGTATGGATCCTGACCAGACTGCGCGGATGCGCAGGCTGGTCTGGATCCATGGTGGTCGCAAATGCACTATGTTGGTTTTCTCATGATGCGACTCATATGATAATGTATTTACATGTAATCAATTGTTTTGTGAGAAAATCTTGTTTAATCAGCTCATATATTTCAAGCCATGAAACGTTTAACACATATATTGTCAGCTAAAAATAATAAAAAATACACTGTTGTATAAATTTTGCTTATAAAGCTTTTGGGTACATTTTATGCAATAGTGTATACAGAGTGTTAATTAGGTCTAGAATAGTTGTTTGTTTCCGCTTAACCAACCGATCCTATCTTTTTACCAATGACCCTACAGTTTTAATTGAAGAAACGTATTGGATAAAAATGTAGATTTATGTTAAACAAGATCATTAGTATTTAAATCCAGAACACGTCCCTCCGACTGACTGTACAATTCTATACATTAAAGTCGGTCCTGAAAAGTTGTTGAAGCGCGACAGTATGATGGCGAAGCGCGATAGTACGATGGTAACACTACGATGGTGAAGCACGACAGTGCGATGGCGAAGCACGACAGTACGATGGTGAAGCGCGGCAGTACAATGGCGAAGCACGACAGTACAATGGTGACACTACGATGGTGAAGTGCGACAGGGCGATAACGAAGCGCGACAGTACGATGGTGATACTACGATGGTGAAGCGCGACAGTGCGATGGCGAAGCGCGACAGTAAGACGGACTGTCACCATCTTACTGTCGTGCTTCGCCATCGTACTGTCGCGCTTCGCCATCGTACCGTCGTACCTTCGCGCTTCGCGTTCACAGGAAGCAGGCGCTGGCCCTAACGGAACACCGTACGTATTGCTAAGTGTTCAGTTTTGAAATTACTTTTGCATACATGTTTTTGTTGATAGTAATCAAATATGGAGGTAATAAATAATTTGCAGACGGAAAATTAAACGACAGTAAACGCGTTATCTTGTTCAACGACAGTATTTGAAAGAATATTGTAAGCAAATGTTCAGGAATGTACGGAATCCTGTCGGGGCCATTTATAATGTCGCCGTCGCGTTTGCGGGGTCGACACACGACAACGCGAAGTGACATAGCGACATTACGAAGTGACACCCGACAATCGCAAACGACGGCGACAATCCCAAACGACAATGTCGCGGTATCCACTTTGAAATGTCGCCTTTCAAAAGCACGATATATCGCGATGTCACTTCGCGTTGTCGAGCGTCGTTTCGCATTGTCGCTATGTCACTTCGTATTGTCGCGATGTCACTTCGCGTTGTCGTGTGTCGACCCTGCAAACGCGACTGCGACCTTTTCAAACGACATGCGATAATCACAAACGACGCTCGACAACGCGAAGTGACATTTTCCAGATGTCGTATCGTATGTCGCGTGTCGCGGGTTTGGGTGAGGGTCGATGCGCGACAATTCCAAACGATACACGACACGCGAAGTGACACTCGACAATACGAAGCGACATTTTCATAATGTCGTATCGCATGTCGCCCGTCTACCGGTGAAAGGGTAAGATAAAAAGCTGTATTTCCGTACTTTTCCGTACGGAAAATGTCCGTGTTTTTCATTAACTTCAAATAATTGTAGAATGTTCCAAACACAAGATAATAACTTTTATAAATTAAATTCAAACATTATCTAAACGGATATGTAACTTGTATAATTTTACCGACGACGGTTTCGTCGGAGGACCGTCTCAAAATGTATCAGTTTTCGTGAAAATATGCATACTTCTTCATATATTAAATAGAGGGGTGGTCCTTGTCTGAGGAGACATATCTTCATAATCTGATGTTTGATTTTAATAAATGGCACTTTGTTGCAAAGGGCAAGCCAGTACCAAAAGAAAAGAGGCCACGTCAGGTTCGAACCCGGTCGGCTAGGGGTCAAGGCCATAGGTCAAAGTCCGGTAATATTCTCAAAATATGAACTTGTCAGAGCAGTCAAGACGGTCCTGAAAATCCAAGCACTACCTTCACTGAGTCCAATGACACCATTGGAGCAATTCTCACGGCTCCCCGGGTCGGGTCAGCTTAGTCTTGGCCAGCACCTTACCGTATATAACAAGTTTAATCATTTTCTGATACCTGTCCAGAGCTCTGATGGCCTCATATGGACTTGTAAGCAGCTTAAATGTAAAGCCAAGTCATCTACGAACATATTCATATATATATGGTATAGGTAGGTACCTGGGATGTAGAGACTCGAACAAGGGTCAAAATCTAACATAGTGTCATTATCAATTGAAATTCAGTATAAATTACAATAATAATAATTAAAAAAAAATAGGACAGGTATCAGACAATGATCAAACTTTTGTTATATGTGGTAGGGTGCTGGCCAAGACTAAGCTGACTCGACCCGGGGAGCCATGAAAATTGCTCCAATGGTGTCATTGGACTCAGTGAAGGTAGTGCTTGGGTTTTCAGGACCGTCTTGACTGCTCTGACAAGTTCATATTTTGAGAATATTACCGGATTTTGACCATGACCCCTAGCCGACCGGGTTCGAACCTGACGTGGCCTCTTTTCTCTAGGTACTGGCTTGCCCTTTGCAACAAGGTATCATTTATTAAAATCGGACATCAGGTTATGAAGATATGGCTCCTCAGACAAGGACCACCTCTCTTTTTAATATATGAAGAAGTATGCATATTTTCACGAAAAATGATACATTTTGAGACGGTCCTCCGACGAAACCGTCGGGGTAAAATTATACAAGTTATATATCCGTTTAGACAATGTTTGAATTTAATTTATAAAAGTTATTTCATTAAAATATCTTGTGTTTGGAACATTCTACAACTATTTGAAGTTAATGAAAACATGGACATTTTACGTACGGAATAGTACGGAAATACAGCTTTTTATTTTACCCTTTCACCGGTAGACGGGCGACATGCGATACGACATTATGAAAATATCGCTTCGTATTGTCGAGTGTCACTTCGCGTGTCGTGTATCGTTTGGAATTGTGGCGCGTCGACCCTCACCCAAACCCGCGACACGCGACATACGATACGACATTTGGAAAATGTCACTTCGCGTTGTCGAGCGTCGTTTGAAAATGACGCCGTCGCGTTTGTAGGGTCGACACACGACAACGCGAAGTGACATCGCGACAATACGAAGTGACATAGCGACAATGCGATACGACGCTCGACAACGCGAAGTGACATCGCGATATATCGTGCTTTTGAAAGGCGACATTTCAAAGTGGATACCGCGACATTGTCGTTTGGGATTGTCGCCGTCGTTTGCGATTGTCGGGTGTCACTTCGTAATGTCGCTATGTCACTTCGCGTTGTCGTGTGTCGACCCCGCAAACGCGACGGCGACATTATAAATGGCCCCGACAGGATTCCGTAGGAATGGGACTTTCGTCAGTTTACAATCATCACTAATAAACCAAATGAAGCTATTCTAAGCACGTATCACATCTTTTTATTTCAAAAGATAATGAATACAAGTACTTAATTGTAAATATTAAATTTATTTAGATCATGCATTCTCAATTGTTACATATATTGGAAGAAAAACGTTTGCTAGAAAATTATGATACGAGGAGAATTTTACATGTATCTATGTACTTTTTTTAAATTTGACGACATAATGAAATTAAATCTTTTATAGGCTAAGGCTTTCACATCTTCGCTGAAAATTGACCGATTTTCTGGTTGAAAATATGTAGAAGCATATAGTCGGATTCTTTTTCGGTTCGGTTTCAGTTCAGTGCTGTGAAATGAAAGAAAAATTATGTCACTTCTACGAAGATGGTTAATCGATTACTGTGAAATCATTTAATTTTGTGAGCACGAAAATTTCATGGTTTTGGTGAGAACTTCTATTTCGTTGGGATATGAATTCGCTGTTTTTAAAGACGCGCCACAAAATAACTGTATTCTTTTGTATTTCCATGATGGTAATTATACATGATATGATGACAAAACAAAGATATACAAGTATTTGTTTTAAATTACAGTGCATATATTAGGGCCCAAAAAATTTTTTTAATTCTTAAAAATTTTATTGAATTGATATAGCAATATTAAGAAAACAAAGTATTAGTTAATTTTTAAAACAATTTTGTTTTTACGAGTAAGAAATATTCATCTTATTTTTAAAACTATGCTGAAAAAAGATTGACTGAATTAGTTTTCGTGAAGTTTTGAAAACCATTTTTTCAGGGAAAGGGCCCAAATTTTCCACCTGAAAACTTTTATATAGTGCATATTTCCGTATGATAAAAAGATGTCATGAAGTTTTGTGGGGAAAAAGTAGGTATTGGGCGTGGGGGGTCTTTTTTAAAATTTTGAATATTTGAATATAAAATGAATGGGAATTTTACTTGTTCGTTTGGATTTGATTTCTTTTCTACGAAAAGTAGTCCCCTACGAATATCAACGATTTTCACTGTAACAAAAAAGTTAAACCAAAGAAAATAACTGTAGTCTGCATAAAAATTTCCTATTGTGTATGACGTTTTCAAGAAGTGCTTAATTAGTTTTTATGAATATTGCCATGTAATCAGCACGTCCGAACATTCTTCTGCCCCAGTAGTCCACTGAGTTGATCTTGGAATAAAGGAACTGTGGGTATATTGGATGTTTGTCCCAATTACATGCGTTAGGTGGCTCATTTTCCGAAACTACAAGGTGCCCATAGTCTCCATCACAGCCGCCATAACTTCTGTTAATGAGAAAGCGTCGTTCAAGTGATCCTGACCTGAAATCCCCAAGGATCGAGAAGTGGTTGAAGTTATTGACGGCAGTAAGATCCGAGTAGCTAGATGAAATCACACGAGTCTTGTCAAACCAGGAGTTCATGTCACTTCCGATTGCGTTGAATATGACGTAGGCAACTTCCTGCGTGCTATCATAGTAGGCATATTTGACATATTTTATACCGATATTAGCCCAGTTAGAGATTATGCCATTTCTGTAGTGGCTCGCATATGACCTTGCCATTGATATCGGTTTGTCAACACAAGTACCAACACCTAGTAAATAAAAAGAAGAGTTTTACAAGTTAAAGCATAGCAAAAGTTCCTTCTAATGCACATCTGTATAATTATATAATGATAATCTTGTAAAATTTCTGTTGCAATGTCTGTTTTAAATATTGGCCATCAGTGTGTGGAATCCCAGGATTAGACGCAAGGAGAAGACCAAACTTAATTACGAGTGGTTGGGGCATAAAAAGTAAAGTCCAGGGTATGTAGGACACATAGTATGAAGACATTTCAATGACTACAATATATTTGTCTTTAAGGCAAAATAAGTTTTGCTCTGATTTTAAGGTACTGTAGATAACAAGAGGGCCATGAGAAGTAGAGGTATAATACGGCACTCCTACTCCCTTGCCTATCAGCTAGCTTTTATGGCGACGTGGTAGTGTCCGCGTAGAGAACTAAAGGTCCCGGGTTCAAATCCAGGTCGGGCCAAGGACAGTTTTGGAATTTGTTTCTTATCATGCAAACAAGAGTACAAGTGGTCCAAATTCCATTGCTGTAGCTTCAAATACAGGAAGTTTGTCAGTAGGTCATGGTTAAGGTCAGTGAATGTCAGACACATTTGAAGAACCTTTCTACTAAGATTGAGAGTCCTAGACCCAAAATTTGCAGAGTTGTAAGGTTGTTTTGGTATTAAACATCACGGTGACATTGACCATTGTCCGCAGGGTCATCTACTGGTCAGGTCCAACCTCTCTAATAAGTTTGAAGGTCCTAGACCCAAGCATTGCCGAGTTATCAAGCATTTTGGTACTAAATGTCATGGTGACCTTGACCATGACCTTTGCCTTCAGGGTCATCTACTGGTCAGGACCAACCGCCCTACTAAGTGTGAAGATCCTAGTCATAAGCATTGCAGAGTTATACTCTTTTTTGGTACTAAAGTTTACAGTGACTTTGACTTTTGTCTTCAATGTCATCTACTCTTTAGGTCCAACCTCCCTATTAGTTGGAGAATTGCCGAGTTATGAAGGCTTTTTGCTTTATGTAAAACAAATGACTCCCGGGCGTGACCTCTATTCACCCAAGGGCATTATTTGAACAGTCTTGTTAGAGGACCACTAGGCAATGCTACATACCAAATATCAAAGGCCTAGACCTTGAACTTTCAGACAAGAAGTTTTTTTCCTGTATAAGTCTATTTAAAACTTGTGACACCCGGGTTGGGCCACTTTTCACCCAAGAATCATAATTGTATCAAATTTGGTAGAGGACCACTAGGAAATGTTACATACCAAATATCAAAGGCCTAGGCCTTGTACTTTCAGACAAGAAGATTTTTAAAGATTTTTCCTATATAAGTCTATTTAAAACTTGGGACCCCGGACAGGGCCTCTTTTCACCCCAGGGGCATAACTTGAACAAACTTGGTAAAAGACATCTAGGTAATGCTACATACAAAATCAGATAAGAAGAGTAAAGGTTTCAGTTAAAAATCGACTTTAGCTCCTGTGACCTAGTTGTGCAATGGACCGGCACTTAATTATCTGTTTGGAAAGTTAAAATTTCGCACTCAAAACGGATACTGGAGTCCTGGCCCCTACCTTACTGACATATATTCGCTTTATTTTTTCTGTTTAACATCCTAATGTAGTAATTTGATGCGCTAACAGTCTACGTCCTCGCACACAACAAACTTAGTGGTCACTGATCAAGTAATTCATGGCTGTAATTTAGTAGTACCTGTCCTAAATTTCGTGAGTGTGACATCCGGGCATTCGATGCGTGAAGTTGTTGCGCACAATGAGAAGGTCGCAATGAGGTTTGTTTTCACATATTGACCATGCATTTGAAGGTAACGAGGTATGTTAACCTTTGTGACAAATGAGCTGTTTGGCATGTTTTAACAACGCCACTTTTCCATCCTCGGGTTTAGTAATATGTAGTCTGCGGAGCGCATTCAGCCAGAGATTCGCCTCAATTTAGAAAGAATAATTTTAACGTCAGAGGTTTTTTCTATTATTTCTAAGGTCACGGAGTTTGAAGGAATTTGGTAGCGGGTCACCCAAGAAACATTTGTGTAAAACTATTTTGAAAACGGACCAGCAGTTTCAGACAAAAGATTTTCAAAGTTCTGTATAGGCATATAGGGAAAATAAGCAAAACCCCTTAGGGGCCATGGTTTTCGCTGAATCAAAAGATTGGCCAGCTTGTAAAGACAACAGTTTTTGCGATCAGCTGCTCAGTCAAGTGTGACTTACCAATTCTAAGTGTGAACAATGACCTTGATCATGGTAAATGAACAATATATTTATTATTTATAGAGTAGAGTCTTAGTGAAATCTTCGTCATAAAGGAGCATAGCCACCGGTTTGATGAAGATCTATCTAACGCTATAAATAGACCTGCCTTCACTGCTTCAATCTTCCTGACATGAATAAGTATTAGAAGAAATGACAATGTCTTGCATGCATAAGACTATATGAAAATGTAGGGTAAACATTAATGGATATATGTTATACATCAAATTAAAATACATAAAAATCTCTGCAGTAGGGTAGGCTCTCACGCTTATATGATTGCTCAAATCTATAAAGCAACTGACCAATCACAACATCGGCATTGGCAACCGTGTACGACCATTACAGACCGGGAACAGTCAATCCTCCATCAACGCAGAGTTAGCAGAATCCAGCTCTTCTATAAAATGGTATAATTAGTAGGTACTAGAGTCAACCCTAGTGCTTGAGCTGGCTATACTGAATTCACGCACTTGCTGTTGCTGAATTTATTATATACGTACTAAGTATAAAATGGCAAATAACCCGCTCTTTATCTTTTAGTACCAAGTAATGCATCACACTGCCAAATGATCCAGATGACAGGGAAAATACACAATATAACGGAATTAGTTATTAAACGTTGGTTTCAGTAGAAAAAATGAACTCAGTAGTAACGTTCTGTAAAAGAAGTATATAAAACAAACACCTGTTGTCCATGCCACATAGGCGTTTTGTCCGTTACCAGATGTGGCACGAAAAATCATCTCCCAGCCATCGTCTTCTAAGTCTTTCACCAGCAACGCCTGTGGTCCAGATGTCAACAAACTGAAATAGATATATTAGAGTATTTTAGACAGCAGATTGATAAATTTCATGCCTTTGCAATGGTTGTACTTGCAAATTTCACTATGTTGTATTTTGCAACTGATACTGATATGATAAACTGTAGATATCTTTCATACCGCTTTCAGTATTTTTTTTATAAACATTGCTGTTGTCATTTCAAGTTCCGGGTGAGGAAGTACTGGTTTTAACTCTTCTGGCCTATGGTATAAGACTCTTATGATGAGATGCGTGCTTTTACAAGAAATACATTCAAACCTTTTATTCGTGATGTCTTTTTTGTGAGTCCAGTGCAGTGTATGTCGTAGAAAACGATTTTTTTCATTTCGATTTGCAAATTTTTTATTTTTAATGTCTGATCTGGCTCATAATAATGACATCAGATTTGACAACACAAACGAGAAAAATAAGTTTCACTAGAAAAAAGAAGGAGGAAAAAAATCAAAGAGCAGAAAAGAAAACAACTTGTGTCGAAGATCACGTGGAAAATTCCTTTCGTGTTCAGTTTGATGAATGCGCCAGAAAGAGGGTTACCTTTTTCGTGTGGATTAATTTTATTTTATTTTAAATATTGATTTATTTGTAGGCATGGTTATTTGCCATATTTATTTCACATGATAGGGGGTTTGGCCTTTTATTCCAACCGAAATTCCGGATACTGCTTTGTATAGTTAATTTATGCTAATTTTTAAACCCACTTTATTGTGTTACTTTTATTGGTAGGAATATGACTAAGTTTTATACTACTGCTTCTGTATAAGCATTTGTTAAGGATTGTTGTGCATTTGTTAAGGATTGTTGTATGTTGTGTATAGTGTTGTTACTATGTCGTTGTTTCTATGTATTAAGTTTGTAACTCACTCTGCAACTCCTTAAAGGTACAAGGCTCTGTCATCTTAATGTAGGTATGGCTATTTTCATTCCTTTTTAGATAATCAACACCAAACTTATTACACAGTACGTACGTCTGGAACAAACATCCATAAACAGTGTCTTATATTTTTCGTTTTATACTTTGATATTTTGAGTAAAGTAAAGTATTTATGTGTTTAAATTTTGATATGCATAATTATAAAACTTTTTACAAATGTCACCTATCAATAAGGCAAAAACTGGCCTTTGAACCAAGGTAATTTGCATTTCAAAGTATCCTTGCTCTATTACCTCAATGTAGGTTTCAAACAGACTGACCTTAGCAATATCAGAACAATCGTCTTCTCTGATTGCACAACATTGACTGTTTGTCCTTCCAAAATACCCGTTGATCAGTATATGACTGTATATAGTGGTAAATGTGTTTATAGTAGCGAACTGTTTAGTCAATATTCATTGCTGCGTATTCAGAAGCTTTCCTATTAAGGAGGGGGTGAAGAAAACAACTACAACAGCAAATACCTTCTAAGCAAATACACCAACGTAATCGTCAACATATTTATAACACTTGGGTTATAATTTTCACGTTCCTTTTCAACTTTGAGTTTCACGCTCCTAGGTGGGATAAAATGATGTTTGTTGTGTTTCATTCATTGTACATCTTAATCCTTCCTCTTCATTTAACTTGAAAGTAAAAGTATCATTTAGAGCCCACATTCCTGATTAGACAATTATCATTTATCAGAATATTGGAATAATGGTCTTGATAACATCTAAGTTAAGTTTGAAACTCAGTACGAGTACCGAAACTTAGAGGTCAATTTCGCATATGGGTCATGATCAGTCAATAATTAGGTCACTAAATACAATAATAAAATCCTGCTCACACTACAAAGGCAATGTTTGTTTTTTCTCCAACATGTCTGTCTATGGTCTACAACAAATACACCAGTATCGTTATTTATCTTGCCTCCTACAAGTTTCTTGCATTTCTATTGGTCAATAGACGTCACGTGGAGACAGGATACATTCCATATCCTGCTAGTACATTTCAGGTATGAATTTTGGTTTTGAAAAATGGCTGCCGCTTTGTTAATTTACAAAATATTAGATTATAGCATGTAAGTAAAGGGTAGTCGGCCAGATAAAATCGTTACACAGCTTGTTGATGACAGGATACGGGATATACGCTGTCTCGAAAATCCATATCAGGCTCGAGCTTCATCTCCTGTTCTATCAGTACTACGTGCACTGCTTTGTTTGGCGCGGAGCTTTCTTTTGCTGCATCTTAGAGCAACTTTTATACTTGTATGTTGAATAGATTACTTAACAAAGACTCTATATGATAATAATTGAAGGGACAGAGTGTTTAACGAAACAATGCAAGTCTTTGTTACAGTTAAAATATGATCGAAGCAGGGAGAACAATTATTATACACCTCGCATATCTCGACATTCTTCTCCATGATAGTAATCATCGTCTTGTAAAAAAAAAGGGGGTGTGTGTGTGTGCTGGAAGTCCCAGTGTGGTGTATACCCGTATAAACGAAAAAGAAATAACATCCAATCTTTAAATTAGCATTTTTACAGTAGCTTACTACAAAAATGTAAGGTTCTAAGAAAATCGCATAATAAATCCTCAACTACTGATCCTTATTGTAGACAGAGCAACCAAAAAAGACTCGCATTCGTTAGATTTTATTTAGCCTTCCGTTCCTGATTTTAATTTATAATATTCTTCAGTCCAAAGAAAACTTGCCTAATGTTATCGGTTCAATTTTGATATTTAACGATATGGAAAGGAGTTTTATCTATCAGGCTGTAAAGCAGTAAATAAATTGGCTATATGTTCTATATAAAATTAACAATCTTCTGAGAGCTGTAACACATAGTCAGGCCCGTTTTAAAACGAGTTACTAGCCTTATGTTCTTAAAGGACCTATAAACCACAAAAAAAAAAACACCAAGAAAAGTAGGGGTCATATATCTTCTATGAGAGTTTTTTTTTGTCTGGCAGGTCAACACTATGGAATATCTTCCAAACTGACAGCTAAAATGTGGGTATAAACACATGAGTAATAAGAAAATCTCCTTGAAAATGCTATCAAAATGTCAAGTATATGTATAAGTAAATGAAATAAAAACAGAAACTGGCTTACATAAAACATGAAAATTCCACTTTAACTGGGAAAAAATTGAGGATTTTTTCTTTCCGCCATTATCCAACTAGCCCGGAAGTGCTGCTTGATTACCTATTTAGTACTATTTGACCTATCATTGAACGTTTTGTTTTGTTATTTTTATCCCGATAGCCGGTCTTTTGGAACGACGCCATTTTGTTCATAGAATAAATATTTGCACGATAAATAATTACAAATTATATTATAAAGTCAGCTTCAGGGAGGTTCTTTTTATCATAGCCAAATATCCCAAAATTAAGCAAAACCATTATTGTCCAATAAGAGTTATTGAAATCGTAGGGATTTTTTCCTCTCGTTTTATCAGCTTTTCCCCATTTTTTTAAACAAATTTTCTTATACATTGTATATTTTTTGATGTTATTCTCTTCTTCATCTTTTTATTCTAAAATTAAAGAATTTTAAAAAATCGAACTATTCATCAGATAATATATTCTTTTCTTTTCAAGACGGAAGAATAATGCATCACTTATATCCTCGGTCTGTCTTAGTAGGCAAGCTGTAACTTTTCAACCCGTCATATATGTCTAATTCCATAAGTAAGTCTCCTTTACATAATATAAGAAATGTAAATTTGCCTACCTTGAAACGCCGCCCCTTTGTCGGTTTTTAGTTTCTTCCATTTTATCTAATTTTCCTAACGCTATCTGCATCTTAATATCTATCTCGGTCATTTTCTCCAACAGTCTTTCTTCCATATATCTGGATACATATGGTTCTTCCGAGCAGACATGTTTAACACCTGCTAATATCATAGATATGTAGCACCAGAAAAACTCTAATTTGTACATATTTACAGACTACGGAAACTCCGAAGGATAATCATAAAAGAATCGTGCGTTGCTTAAGTACTACTTTAACTGAACCTTTTTAGCCAATCAGTGCAGTAAGTTTTCTTTCGTTCTAATATCCTTTTCGTATTTGTTTACTTTGATGTCGATTTCGAAATCAACATGTTGAAACTGACCAATCAGTGCAGACTTTTAAGTGATAGGGGTGTTACTTAAACAGTATAGATCAGTAGCTATGCTCTTTGTATTTATTAAGATATTTGCAAAACAATGAAAGTTAAAATGTCAATTTAGATATCTTGTTTTAGTACAAATGAATTTCTCCTTAAAGACGACTTATACTTGCATAGTTAGTTTGGTTTTGTTTTGTTTTATTTTGGTTCAAATGCCATTTTTCAAAACAATTTTCAGTTTTGTGACTGCGGCAAGTTAACCTAAAGCTATACGAGTAATGGCTTGTTCTCCTAGATGCAATTTACTGGCAACTTCTTTTAAAAAGGAAAGGCTTGGCTGGTTTTGGCATAGTCTACATAACTGGACAAGTGGGGGTAGGGGTCATTACGTAAGATTCTATGCAAAATATGATTGCGATTTTCTACTGCTGTTCCTATGGGAACGCCAGTCTTAACTTTAGAGGCAAGGTATTGAACAATTCTTGGCGTTTTGGGTTTTGAACTACTGGTGTCCAACCTCCATTTAAAATGTTAAGACTCTAGTACATCCTTTCAGGGGGGTGTTCTCTAACAAATTTCACAACTGCCCGTTAAATCTTTTTAACAATTACTACAATGGATAAATGTAAACTCAATCATGAATAATGTAAACGTAAAAAATGAGAAGTTGTCAGTTTATCGTACAGTTTGATTACAAGGTCATACGTGTTTACACGTTTTCAACCCAAAATTTCTCTACTTACAAAATGACCTTTCTACTTTTTGATTATGTTTTTGTTTTAGCTTGAGTTCAGGTTTTTCCTATACAAGACACACTAAAATATGGAACCCTGAGTTTAGGTTACAAAACGCAATCTTTAATGTTTACAAACATGATATTTACGAAAACGAACTGTACAGACTTACGTTTTATAGTTATATTCATATTGCTGTACACCCCCATTTTAATAATAGACAAACAAAAGAGCAACTGCAATCAGGAAACTTCCAATATTTCCGCATTGCGCAGCTTACGTCACAGGTCACTTGTTCCTGCAACCAATCACTGAATTCGTAACATATTGATCTCGGTTTGCGGCAGCTTCCCGGCTTTTCGTATCATACTAACACACACTTGGGTACCAAAAAACCCCCGAAAACAATACATAGGCTTGGAGCCGTAGCTACGTGTTATAGTTTTGTTCATATTGCTGTACACCCCCATTTTAATAATAGATAAACAAAAGAGCAACTGCAATCGGAAAACTTCCAATAATTCAGCATTGCGCAGCTTACGTCACAGGTCACTTGTTCCTGCAACCAAACACTGAATTCGTAACATATTGATCTCGGTTTGCGGCAGCTTCTCGGCTTTTTGTATCATACTAGCACACATTTGGGTACCAAAAAAACAAACAAAAACAATACATAGGCTTGGAGCCGTAGCTCCAAGCCAAAAATAGCGGAGGACTAATTGCCTCCTTTCAAATCGTCAAGGGAAACATTAGCCTGTCCGGAGTATAGAATACGAGACATCTGCATAAAAACGTATGTAGCATCCCGCTGAACGTCACCCCACCGAACGTCGAATCGACAAACGATAACCCGCAAAAGGTCGCCCGGACAAATGTCGTTGTGGCATCTCGCCGAATATTTATGTGCCAAATGTCGTTATGGCACTAAGCAAAACGTCGTTTATCTGCGATTCCGGAACGCCATTTTTACATCAGTTCTTTGATATTGTGAAATCATTAATATTCGTGGGGGACTAATTTTCGTGGATTTCATCTTTGAGTCAATCCACGAAATTTAATCCCAACGGACAAGTAAAATTTGCATTCGGTTTATGCTCAAAAGTTGAAATCAACGAATTCATATCCCCACGAAATTGCCATTTTGATCAAAACCACGAAATTTCATGCCCACGAAATTAAACGATTTTACAGTAGTACATCCGTGTCACATCCACACGAGATGGGACTTATATTCGTTAGCAAACTAGCCAGTACGGGACAGAGGCTATTAAGTGAAACCTTCAGCCAAGGCGATGGGGGATCTGTCTGGCATGAAACAAGCCTCTTAATAAGTCAACCATTTTTGACTTTTAAACACATATTTCTCTATGTGTGTCACAACAGTTACTACACGGAAAGGATCCGGCATGTCCCTTGAACACCTCATCTCCGCTCTTTGAGATAGGAACCGCGGTGTTTGCGTGCGACACTACATCTCACAGAGGCCAACATTTTTGCCAAATATTAAAAAACGATTGATTTTTGCTTGGCACTGCCAAATTGGACGCGTGCACTAACGGACATACATTTAACAACTATTGATTCTATACATTTAGGTTACCTGTTGCAACTATAAATATATGCCTATGTATACACACAAAGTGCATCATAGTGTTGGTAGATCTACACACCTTTGTGAGGAGGCTGTTGAACATTTTGGTGATAATCTCGCTGGTTTTTTTAAACGGGCATTCGAAATGCAAGAGTAGAATGAATGAACGTACGAACGAACGAACGAACAAAAGAACCAGTCAGTCAGCCAGTCAGCCAGCCAGCCAGTCAAATAAAATCAGATGAAATCAAATCAAATTAGTCAGTCAGTCAATCAGTCAGTAAGACAGTCAGTCTTTCACATGACCCAGAGTGTGTTGTAAACGGACGTGTTTGCTTGACAATACCGACATGATTATGCATAAAATTCATGAAATGTAGCTGAATAAAAGAATGTTATTTCGTATTTGATTAAATACATAGTTTCATCGATATATAGAATTGTAATCACTCGTCTTGGTGTTTAACTGAATGCTAGGAGTTGTCAAAGTAATATTATCTTTGGTCTCGGCCACCAACAATCCCGTTGGCTTCTACACACGTTAAAATACAAAAAAAAACGTTTATTGTCCTACATTTTGCAGATTACACGGCGATGTTCAAGGGATTGCCAGTTAAACGATCTTAAAGCGGGCTGTTTGACCATAGTTGTTGCAGGTGTATCTAGCTTCTGATGCTTGTACTCGTTTAACTTTGTATGTGATGAACTGTATCTAAGTAATATGATTTCATATTCTGTTTATAACACAGCTACTTCGTAAAATCGTTTTATGTCCATGTGGCAGTTAACTTGTGTAATTGCAGTTCATTGTCGTAATACTAGTATCTATTGACTGCTTTCTGCACCAGGTTCTATTTACGTTCTTGACATTCCGGAACGCTGCTCTCTCCATTGACTTAGAGTTCGGAGTAGTCAAAGGAACCTTCCATTCGTGAAATTTAATAAGGGTGAGAGAGTCTATTATCTACCTTGATATAATTAAAACAGCTTATAATTTAAAACGCTCACATGGAAACTTTAGAAGTTGATCAAGTGACAATTGACACGAAAGAGAACATGCTACTCTTATCTTGTAAAAAAGAGTTCTAATAACCCGAAAGAAAGCACATCTGTTTTGATGATGGAAGTTAACATAATTATAGGTTTTGTGCTATATTGGCATAGTTTCTGCGGCTCTGAACGATGGCTACGATGTCCCACAAGAAATCTTAGATCAGACTCAACTACCTGGCGGTGATGTCAACCTACAAAAACGCTTGGTGTCCACAGAAAAGCTGATACAACAACTTGTAGGACGGGTGGAATACCTCGAGAAATGAGAAAGGGAACAACTACTAGAGAACCAGATCCTTCGCAAGCAACCGCCGCACATTCATGCTTAAACAACTTTTGAAACGTCATAAACAGAAATAAAGCCGTATGTGTTCAGACAAAATATCATGTCATTGATTATGATTAATGCAGAGATGACGACAAAAACAAGGCAGCATTTACCCAAGATATGCTACAGGAATACAGATTGTCAGTCGGAATTTATCTGGTTACTAGTACATTTGGGAAACTCAATAGGACTTTTCCACCTTCGATTTCTAAGATATTTAAATAGCGAGTTAGCGAATATTCCTTGTGAATCACCTTTAGAGGTAGGGGACGGGGCTGGTGGAAGTTTAGCTCTAGATATTGTATCGTATATTTTGCATGCAATAGAATAACAATTACAATATACGAATTTCAAATATAAAATAATCTGGCAGTTAATTTCACAAAGTCAAGTCAGGAATATATCAGTTTTCGTCCGAAAATAAAACAACTCTCATATATTTAACATGATTATACTTCATATCTTAATGATATTTAGCAACATGTGTGTGATTACAATACATTCTACCATATTAATTAATTTTTCATGTTTCCTTGGAATATTAGGGATTCTTCTCCGACACGGCGGTGGGTGCACATCTCGAGAAGGCATAGAGAATGGACGGTCATAATTATATCTGTCTGTCAGGGGAACCGGCACATCAACTCAACGACGAGGGACCAGCGACTGCAGCAGCCAGCGACATGCGGGTACAACCGCCCTTTTTAGGGCGCCCTTGCAATATCTTCGGTATTTTGCCATCAACCACGTCTCGGGTCTCTGTCGTTTATGGTCTCATTGGCTGCGACAGTGACCCACTTTTGGCTTCAAATTTATTTGGATTTGTTGGCTACTACTCTATGGAAATTGCGTAGAGGTAAATTCTCTTCACCAGTTGGCTTCAAAAATGATCTTTAACGGCATATTCTGTGACATGCTGGGGGTCCGTTCTCTTACATAGCGTAATTCTATCCTCTGGTTGTTATGACCGGATGTACCCTTATTAAATTTAACTGACTGTGTTAAGTATTCACCTAGCGGGGATTGCATTTATCTACACTATCCCGTGACTTTGGAACGTGCTGGGGTAAGAGTTAGCACTACAGACCGGTTCAAGTTTCCCAGTGCCCCACTGTGTTCCTTTATTTGTTCGTTTTGTCCTCGTATGTTTGCTTTTGATGTGTGCACGCGCACGTGTGTTTTTGTGTGTGTGTGCGCGCGCGCGTGTGTGTGTGTGTGTGGTGTGCACGTCTGCATGCTTGGAGTTGCGATTTTGGGAGACTGCGTGCTTGAAACGCGGCATTCCTTGTCTAAAATTTATCCTTGTATTTTATGTTATATTCTATGACATGCTTGTGGACGAGGAATCGCGATTGCACAATTCCTAAAATCTTTAAATAAACTATATATTCTAAGTGAGTGAGTATTTAAAATCAAACCTTTTTGATGGCATTATTTAGTGTCGTATGCAACCTTTAAACTATCCGGATGTGTGACGCACTCCCTGTAGTTTTTTTCCGGATTCAAATACATTATATGTCAATAACATTTTAGATATGATAAACATGTTTAATTTTTTGTTCATTTTTTGTCATAAGTTGACGTCATGGGAGTGAAATAAAGTTCTTTTGGTATTACACTAATGTAATAAAAGCTTTGACGTTGACGTCGTTTTAAGTATAGGAGGTGTGAGTTTGACTGAATTGGTCTACAATAGGGAAAGAAAAATGCAATTTTGATATTTCAGCAGGAAAGCTTACATGCTTTGAAAAATGTAGGCCTATTACATTTGTGTCTTTCCACATTAAGTTTATTAAACTCTTTAAATAAAAATTGATAAAATTCTTGGCAGAACCTAGTATTTCATAATTTTATTCAAATCGTTCAATAAATTCAATATGAAAGAACTCAAGTATTATTCTCTATTTATGAGCTTAACCTTAATCAACATTCTTTCATTTTATATTACGAGTTCGTCTGTATGTGTGTACGTGTGGTTAGCGTCTTTTTCAACCTTTTTTAAGTTGTCAACGTGTATTATAGTGCTGCCTCACTGCAATATCATACCGCAGACACGAGAATGATACCCCACGCAGTCACATTATACTTACATCCAGTTGGTCAGTCATGGTACTATCCTCATAATGCTGAACGCCAAGCGGGGAAGCTGCAAGTACCATCTTTTGTCTTTGGTATGGCGCGGTTAGACAGCAACCTTTTACCTCCTAACTTGAAGCGAGCGTTCAGTCACTAGACTACCAAGGCGGTTTGTACAATATATGATATTTCAAAGTGTTCAGTCTTGAAAATACTTTTGTATACATGTTTTTGATGATAACACTCAATAGCTGAAGTAATGGTTAATATGTAGATGAATAATGAAGTTTTATCTTATTCAACGAATGTTTGAAAAAATCGTTCAGCAATGGGACTATCGTCTATTTACAATCATTACTAATAAACCAAATGAAGCCATTCTAAACACGCACCAGATTTTTGTATTTCAAATGATAATGAACACTAGTACCCTAATTGCAAGTATTAAATTTATTTAGGTCATGCGTTCTCAATTGTTATATGAAATGGAAAAATACAAGTATCACGGTGATACATCGTACAGCGGATATAGCTGGTCCAGTGAGCCAAAATAAACAAGAAGATCGAGGTATTTAAATTTTAAATCCGTATTAAATGCTTTTTTTGATAAAGGCCGTTTACATTTTTACTTCTGCAAATAGCTAGGGTGTACAGACAATACATTTGGAACATTTAAAGCACATTTTCATAGCCAAAAAGACGAAATTAATTGTGTAAAGTTCGGGTGCTCACCGCTGATTTGAGCAAACCTGCAAAGTTTCTTTCTTTTAGAAACGTAATTGCGTCAGTTATCAAAAATGTGAATCGTACAATTTGTTCATTGTAACCTTAAATCAATCCATGCCAAATACTGGAGCATTCCGTGTTCACCTCGCAGAGAAATTCACCATGAACTACACGCATAGACTGTACAGGGTATAGTTCCTCTTGCCTGTATACTGTAAGGGGGATAGTTTTTATCTGTGCGGAGTATAGATTAGAAGTACGTATCTGTAACGGATGGGAATGTTTATTCTTACTCGAAGTTGCAAAAATTGTACCATAATTATAGTACATACTTATATTTTCAGTTGTTTCTTTTATGTTTGCTTTAGGCTAAAACGTTCTTACAAATTTGATACATTAAAAATGGAATTTAAATTAGAAATTGAATTGTTCTATTTTTTTCATTGGTTATGGTTTAACTTATAATTAGGTTAGATTTTGGCAAGAATTATTTAAGTTATCTTATTGAAAAAAAAAATCATAGCAGACAAATTCTGAAAGAGATGCACTTCTTATCATAATTACAATGAAAAAGTTACACTGCTGTGATTTGTTACTAATATGTGATTAAATTTTCTAATTTTGCAGTTGCTGAAATAAACTTTTATTATTTTATCATCCTTGTCTTTTCTGGTGAAAAATATTCAGATGTTTCCTTAGAAGTGGGATAGAAGAGTGTTTTCAAATGTATTAATTTCCCTTGAAACAATATAGAGTGAATATAATTTAAAGAATGTGTTTTACCTAATGGCAAGTTTACTTGAAAACTCAGGAATTTGATGAGTTGTCATTCTTGTCAAGAGTTTCAGGCTACTTTATTACATGATAATAAAACATTTTGATTACAGTTTAGTAAGTACATGTATTTCTATTGCCTATGGCATTGTGGAAGTTCTATGGTACAAAGCATATTCATCACCCCAAGTTATGTGTTTAAATATTTTCATGGAATAAAGCTGTTTTGCAATTTCTAAAATGTATGAGTTAGATGAGAGTGATAGTCTGTAATATATTTAGCCTTAGTCATTGTGCAAGATTTAATTAGAATAAATAGGATTCTTTCCAGCAACATAATAGCTTCTTATTCTATGTAGACATTGATGAATTGGAATATTTTCTTCAAAAGAATGTTGTTAGGAATTTAAACTAGATTTTAGAAATAATCAAAAATACTAACTCAAGGGTCATAACTATTCGCAAAAACAAAACTTCAAGTGGGTATCTTCACAAGCTGATTAACATGCAATGTGAAATGTAATGCACAATCTGAAGAGCCATAATTGGACAACAAGTGCACATATTTGCATGTTAACATGTCCACACAGTGCAAATCAAGGACAATTGTAAATGCATAATTCAAAAACAAAATTGATTTGATATCTAAAACATTTTTATTTTCATACGATCTATTTTTCAAAATGAATGCAGTGCCAGAAAAGATATGAATGTAAGTACAAAAAATTATAAGTAAGTACTTTTATCAGAAAGACCCCTAAATGTTTACAGCATGCATCTTTTGACAATTCATTGTTTAATGTATCACAATTTTATGCAGATACACAAACATGACTATTAATGAAAAAAGAAGAATAAGCATATCAATAATACTTAGTAATGAAATGAGGTTTCATAAAATAATGTTCCATCATCTTTTTTAAGCTTCATGTTTTGGCTCCACATTTGTACATTCTTAAAAGATAAAATGGAAATATACTGGCCATGATCTCTTGCAAAACCTATGAAATTTTAGATTCTAAGATTGATTGGGCAATCAACGTGATCTCTGTATTTATCGGTATTGCTTATTCATTTAACAAGTTTGGTTTAGATATTGTTTTAAGCTGACACACTTATCAGAAACATAACACCTGTCCTACTTTAACCGACCACATGAGCTGCAATTAATTGTCTAAAAGTGACGACAAAATCCTGTAAAACATCAAGAAAGTGTATGGTTAAATATTGTGTTAACAGCGGTAACTTTAAGTAATCATATTGAATGAAACCCTCAGTAAATCTCGACTTTCTTCGTCTATACACCGTACAGGATATTTCTGAAAACGGTCTATACCCCGTACTGCAAATGTCTATACTCCGTACACTCGTGTCAAAATTCATTTGGGTGATACAAAAAAAAAAAACTGTTATAGTCAAATATCCAGGATTTTTCGTAAGAATATTGAATAGAAAATAAAAGAGAATTGCCGATTCAGAATTTCGATTAATCGTCATTTACCGATCTACTTTACTAAAATATGCACAAAGGTAAAGATTCAACAGTGAGCAAACGGAACATCAGCCTATATATAAACTCCACTGTGCATGTTGCCAGCAATATGGATGTATTTTTGGGGAATTACATATAGAAATTCGCATTATAATATTCTTTTTTTCTTATTTTAAATGTGTTGAAATAATGTTAAATCTTACCAGTGGTAATGCAGATTTTCAAAACACGCCATTATTTACAGCTCAATAACTAGCTATATCCGCTGTACGATGTATCACCGTGAGTATTGAAAAACGTTTGTTAGAAGATTATGATACGAGGAGATATGTGTATCTATGTATTGTTTTTTTATATTTGGCGACATAATGAAAATAAATCTTTTTTAGTGAATATGATTTAATCTAACTTAAGGACAATTTCACATATTCACCGAACCGAAACCGAGTTCGAATTGATACTGTTTCTTATTCGTTTCGTAAACGAGTAGAGCTTAAACATTTACACCGAATATTGACGAACTTCTGGTTAAAAATGTGTAGAGACATGGCTTTTTTGGTTCGGTTTCGGTTCAGTGTGTATGTTAAATGACCTGAACAGTTAGATAGAAAATATATTCTTTTTACGATGATGGTTAGTCGACTGCTGTGAAATCATTAACTTTCTTGAGCATGAAATTTCATGGTTATAGTGAAAACTGCCATTTCGTTCGGATATGAATCCGTTGATTTAAGATGATTTTAAATAAAAAAAAATGAATGGGAATTATACTTGTTCATCGTTAATATACTCGACCACGAAAAGTAGTCCCCCACAATTATCAACGATTTCACAGTAATATTAAATGTAAAATAAAGATTGCATATTAATTTATAGATTTCCTATTATGTATGACTTTAAGTGTCTAATTAGTTTTTATGGATATTGCCATAAAATCAGCTCGTCTTTTGTTCCAGTAGTCCACTGAGTTGATCTTGGATTAAAGAAACTGTGGGTATGTTGGATGTTTGTCCCAGTTGCATAATGATAGGTGGTTCATTTTCCGAAACTACAAGGTGTCCATAGTCTTTATCACAGCCGCCATAATATTTGTTTATAATGAGAAAACGTCGTTCAAGTGATCCTGGCCTGAAATCCCCTAGGATTGAAAAGTGGTTGAAGTCATTGGCCGCAGTAAGGTCCGAGTAGCTGGATGAAATAACACGAGTCTTGTCAAACCAGGAGTTCATGTCACTTCCGCTTGCGTTGAATATAACGTAGGTAACTTCCTGCGTGCTATCATAGTAGGCATATTTGACATATTTCATACCGATATTGGCCCAGTTAGCGATTCTACTGTTTCTGTAGTGGTCCGCATATGACCTTGCCATTGATACAGGTTTCTCAACACAAGTACCTACACCTAGTAAATGAAAAGAAGAGTTTTATGAACTTGATCAAGGTAACTGAATAAGCGAATCGATGCATCAGTATTTATTGCTTTCTTAAAGTCATCAGCTACATTCACTGTATAGAACAGTCTATGAAGTGAAATCTTCGTCATCAAGGAGGATAGCGACCGGTCTTGGTTTTTTAATGATGAAGATCTCTATCTACGGGTATAAGTAGATCAGCATTCACTGCTTCACTCTTCCTGACAGGAATAGATCTAATAAGTTTTAGAAAAAATGAAAAAGTCCTGCATGCATAAGACTGTTTGAAAAAGTAGGGTAAACACTAATGGATATGTGTCATACATCAAATTCAAATAATTAAAATCTTTACAGTAGGGTAGGCTGTAGCGCTTATATAATAACTCCAACCTATAAAGCAACTGACCAATCACAGCCATGGCAATGGCAATAAGTGTACGACAATTACAGACCGGGAACAAGTCAACCCTGCCTCAAAGCAGAGTTAATAAAATTCAGCTCTTCTATGACGAAGGTATAAATAGTACGCACTAGAGTCAACCCTAGTGGTTTAGCTTAGCTGAGATAAACTGAACTCGTGCATTTGCTGTTGCAGAATCTATTATATACCAAATTATTATGAGATATTTGTAATGCCCTGCTGAATTGCATCACGCAATAAGTTTGAAATGGCAAATAACTCGTTCTTTGTCTGGTGGTACCAAGTATGGCATCACACTTTGCCAAATGATCCAGATGGCGAGAGGAGATGATTTGAACACAAGCAAACGGAATTACCTATAAGACGTTGGTTTCAGTAGAAAAATTGACTCTTTTAGTAGTTATTTGTGAAAATGAAGTATACAAAATAAGCACCTGTTGTCCATGCGTCATAGGCGCTTTGTCCATTACCAGACGTGGCGCGAAAAATCATCTCCAATCCATCGTCCTCTAAGTCTTTCACCAGGAACGCCCGTGTTCTAGATGTCAACAAACTGACATATATATATTTGCCGATACCTCTCAAAGTATTTTAGACAGCAGATTTCAGTGAATTGCATGCTTTTGCGATGGTTGCATGTTTAAATGTCACTATTTTGTATGTTGTAACTTATACTGATATGATAAACTGAAGATATCTTTCATAACGCTTTCAGTATTTTTCATAAACATTGCTGTTGTCATTTCGAGCTGCGGGTGAGGAAGTAGTGGTTTAACTCGTGTAGCCTACAGTATAAGACGCTTACAATGAGATGTGTGCTTTTGGACGAAATACATTCAAACCACATGGTAACCTCTGATAATAATTGATGAGACTGCGTTTTTAACGAAACAGTGCTACTCTCGTGATAGTTAGATGATCGAAGCAGCGATAAAAATTGTAAATACCTATCGCATATTTCGACATTCTTCTCAGTTCATATTAATGCTTGATAGTAATCATCGTCTTGTAAAGAAAATAATAGTTAAAAGAAACAAGGAAGCAAACATATCTAAAAAGGGATAAAAGGTCGCAGTTTGCGAATCATCTTTCTAAAGTTGTTTAAATTCTACAAACAAATATTTCTCAATAAACATGGAACGACAGATTAGGCCTAGGTAATAAAAGAAAATAGAGAAAAAAAAACAGTGTACATATACGTTTGGTTAATTTCAATAAATGTAAGGGTTCAATTGTAATTTCTTGTGTGTTTAAACGTATAAAACCACACTGACGCGTTGACAAACCCGTGAATTGCGTTTACTATTCTTGGATGCTTTGCTATTTGGCCCAATATGCCCGTATAGGTGCACAAGGAGTAACATTCTATCTTAATAATTCTTACAGTAACTTCCACTTTTTTCTATTTAACTACAAAAATATCAGGTCCTAAGAAAATCGTTATAAATTTTCAACTATCGACCTTTATTATTGACATAGCAACCAAAAAGGCTCGTATTCGTTAAATTACATTTAGTCTTCCGATAAAAATACTGTTCCCGATTTTAATTAAAAATATTCTTAAATCCAAGTAGAAGTCGCATTAGCTTATCGGTCCGATATTACAGGGCAAATATATATATACTGTTATACGCTGTGACATGAAAAGAAAAAAAAAGAAAAAAGAAAAGAAGAAAATAAATTGATTCAGTTTTAGCTATCATTGAATGTTGTATTTTGTTTGAAATCTCTCTAGCCAATGTTTTTTATTCATACATTAAATGTTTGCACGACAAATAATTCCGAATTATACTATACGGTCGGCTTTAAACACGTTCTCTTTTATCATAGCCAAATATCCCAAAGATAAGCACATCCATAATTGACCAATAAGAGTTATTGAAATCGTAGGGATTTGTCTTTTTTTCCATCTTTGTAACATATTTTTCTCACAAACATTCCTATGTTCTTCTCTTCTACAATTTTTGAAATTTTTTCTTGTGTACATTTTTAGTGCCTGGACTAGGACTTGAATCCCGGACCTCTGGACCTCTGGAATGACAGTCAAGCGTGTTATCAACAGAAAACCGTACCACCTATAAACTGTATATATGCCTTTACTATCCATACTGTTAGTATAGTGGTTTAAGTTTCTAACAAAATTTCGTTACACCCTTTTACAATGTCAACAAATCTATCAATTATCATGTGTAAGTATTTTTCTTCCTCAACATAACAATGTGACTCTGCGTAATTGCAGGATTACATGAATAGAATGTGGTTTTAAATCCATTGTAAAGAAATGAAACAAAAACGATATTTCTTTTTATTTTAAGATTAAAGATTTTTACAAAATCAAGCTATTCATCAGATAATTCTTTGTCTTCTCAAGGCGGACAAATATTGCATCTTGTATTCCCCTTAGTCTATCTTAGTTCAGACTAGGCAACCTGGAACTTTTCAACCCGTCACATGTCTAATTCTACAAGCAAGTCATCATTTTGCATAATATAAGAAATGTAAATTTGCTTACCTTGAAACGCCGCCCTTTTGTCGGTTTTTATTTTCTTCCAATTTATCTAATTTTCCTAACGCTGTCTGCATCTTTATATCCATCTCGGTCATTTTCTCCAACAGTCTTTCTTCCACATATGTGGATTCATATTGTTCCTCCGAGCAGACATGTTAAACACCTGCTAATATCATAGATATGTAGCACCAGAAAAACTTTAATTTGTACATATTTACAGACTACGGAAATTCCGAAATATAATCATTAAAAAATCGTGCGTTGCTTAAGTACAACTTTAACTGAACCTTTTTAACCAAGCAGTAAGTTTTCTTTCGTTCTACTATTCTTTTGTTTACTTGTAAAATCCTGATTTGATATCAATATGTTGAAACTGACCAATCAGTGCACACTTTTAAGTGATAGGGGTGTTACAGTATAGACCAGTAGCTATGCTCTTTGTATTTATTAAGATATTTGCAAAACAATAAAAGTTAAAATGTCAATTTAGAAATCTAGTTTAAATACAAATGAATTTTTCTCCTTAAAGATGGCGTATATTTGCATAGTTAGTTAGATTTTGTTTTGTTTTAATTTGGTTTAAATGCCATTTTCAAAACAATTTTCAGTCTTGTGACTGCGGCCAGTTAAGGAGGTAGGTTACCTTGTTACAAGGGTAAATTCAAATTAGTTGAACCGCAGCATCTTTTTGTATTTCGTGTAATATGAAGTTTTAACTGCTAAAATCTCAGTTTCGTTTGTATCTGTCCCTTCAAGTTCAGTTTTTATACAGCTTTGAAGAGCATGACCCTCCAAAGGTATTTCATATTGAAAGAAGAAGGAAAATGCGGATATTTAACACTTTTCAGTGTATTTTAGTTTCATTGATATCTGTAGAAGTCAGTATAATCTATAATTTTACTAGTATGCACGTTAGCTTTCTAATATAAGCTTAAAATGTATATGTCGCGGCGCTCGTGTTTCCATGGTAACGCATTTTCTCTCATTTTTAAACAACTATGTATAAAAATTGGGGTTTTCGACGGCTTCAGTGCCATTCTGTTAATGACCAACATGGAATATTTGGGTAATATTATTAGCAAAATACCAAGCACTATACATGGTACCCTATTTTTCTTAAAGTTTAAAGTAACCATGGCAACAGAGATGTTTAAAATGGCTTATACCTTGCTTTTTGTCGTAATTCCTTATAAAATAATATTGAATAAGATTATCTTTCTAGTTGATGTAGCTTTAGAACATATTATTTCTAATGTAAGTTATATTTTCGTGTTATCTGCATTGATTCAAACAAATTTCTAAGCTTAGAATACTTACAGCAGTACTCTCGTCTGGCATTTTTCATGGAAAAATCGTTCAGCATGCTACTATTATTCTCATGGATATTGTTGAAATGAAAATAAAAAGCCGAAGCTGTGTTTCTTAAATAGACTAGTGTCAACGCTTTTGAATTTTACATTTAGATACATACGTCACGGGCTTCGTTTCCATGGTAACATCAATTCAATTCAAGAAACCACAATTTTCTACTGAAATTTGAACAATTTTAGATCTTAGTTTTAGTATATAAGTAACAAATTATCAACGGAACCTGTAAAATAGGTACATGTATTACAAATCAAACTGCTAGATTTTTTATTTGAAAATGGCCGTAACAAGTAACCTCTCACCCAACTATATTCCAAATAACATTGGTTACCATCATCCATTTTCTTACATTCCGCATAACATTTCAATATAACTACATAAAATAAGCAAAATATTGATTATTATTCAGAGCAAAAAACTCATAAAAAATATTTCAGCAAATAATGGTTATTTGAAAATAGTTTGAATAAAGAAAATGCACAGAGATACGTACTTTCAAGATAAAAGCTATTAATTTTGCGCGGTAACTGACACGTAACGTCATGACGTCATTTTAAGGCAACATTGTTTTGAAGCGTTTCTGCGGCAATTTATTCATTATTTCTGCATTATTTAACCATAAAGCGTCAGATCGAAGACAGGTCTATGATTTGTTTTCAGAAGAATGAATATACAAACACATTTAGTTTGTCGTAAACGTCGTCGTAAATCGTCACGTTAGCTTCCGGTTGGACATGCGCACATACAAATATAAAGGTAACCTACCTCCTTAACCTAAAGCTATACAAGTAATGACTTGTTCTCCTAGATGCAATTTACTGGCAACTGCCCCGCACGATTAGTGAAAAAATAGCGGAGGACTAATTGCCTCCTTTCAAATCGTCAAGGGAAACATTAGCCTGTCCGGAGTATAGAATACGAGACATCTGCATAAAAAAGTTAGTTACATCCCGCTGGACGTCGCCCCACCGAACGTCGAATCGACAAACGTGAACCGGCAAAAGGTCGCCCGTCGAACGTTATCTGGACAAATGTCATTGTGCCTGCTCGTCGAATGTTTCTCTGCCAAACATCGTTATGACATTAAGCCAAATGTCGTTTATCTGCGATTCCGGAATGTCATTTGTAAATCAGTTCTTTGATAGTATATCCGTGTCACATCCACACCAGATGGGACTTATGGTCCCCTCGTTTCTAAATTCGTCAGTAAACTAGGCAGTACGCGACAGAGTCTATTAAGTGAAACCTTCAGCCAAGGGTATGGGTGATCTGTCTTGCATGAATCAACCTTCTTGGGGACGGCTTGCGGATAGCCGGCAAGAAGAGATGATCCCGAGCTTCCCAATACCTACGCTCAACAAAGGGTGCGAGAGAGGAGGGGCACATCAACTCAACGACAAGGGACCAGCGACTGCAGCAGCAAGCGACTTGCGGCTACAACCGCCCTTGTTTGGATTTGTTAGTTAATACTATACGAAAATTGCATAGATGTAAAATCTCTTCACCAACTGGCTTGAAAAATTCTCTTTGATGGCATGCCTGGTGACATGCCGGGGTCCGTTCTCTTACATAGTGTAATGCTATACTGTGGCTGTTATAGCCGGATGTACCTTAATTAAATTCAAAGACTGACTGTGTTAGGGATTCACCTAGCGGGGATTATTTTTATCTACATTGTCCCGTGACTTTGGAACATGGTGGGGTAAGAGTGAGCAATACTAACCGCTTTAAGCTATCCAGTGGTGTTTTTGCCACTGACAATTCCAAGGCAGTGCCCCACTGTGTTCCTTTATTTGTTCGTTTTGTCTTCGAATACTTGCTTTTTATGCGGTACGAGCGCGCGTGTGGGTGTTTGTGTGTTTGTTTGTGCGTGTGCGTGTGTGTGTGGTGTGCGTGTGTGTGCGTATGAGTGTGCGTTTGTGTGTGTGTGTGTTTGTGCGTGCGCGTGGCCGTCTCTGTGTGTGTGTGTGTGTGTGTGTGTGTGTGTGTGTGTGTCCACCTGCTTGGATTTGGGATTTTGGGAGGCTGCGTGCTTGGAACGTGGCATTCCATGTCTAAAATTTATCCTTTTTTTTGTGTTATATTCTTTAATATGTTTGTGGACGAGGAACCGCGATGGCTCAGTTCCTTAAAGTTTTAAAAAACTATATATTCTAAGTTAATAAGTAGTTAAAATCAAACCTTTGCACGGCATTACGGCATTATTTAATGCCGTATCAAACGTTTAAACTATCCGGAAGTGTGAAGCAGTCCCTGAAGTTTTTCCGGGTTTAAATACATTATATGTCAATAAACTTTTAGTGGCGTAATAAACATGTTTAATTTGCTGTTCATTTTTGTCACAAGTTTGGCGTCATGGGAGTGAAATAAAGTTCTTTTGGTATTACACTAATGTAATAAAGGCTTTGACGTTGACGTCGTTTTAAGAATAGGAGGTGTTTGCCGGACTGACTTGGTCTACAATAGGAAAAGAAAAATGAATTTTTGATGTTTCAGCAGGAAAAGTTTACATGTTATAAAAAGAGTAGGCCTGTTACATGTGTGTCTTTCCGCATTGAGTTTATTAAACTCGTTGAATAAAATTTATAAAATGCTTGGCAGAACCTCGCATTTTATTATTTCATTCAATTTTTCAATACATTCAATCTGAAAAGAACTCAAGTAATATTCACTATTTATGAGCTTAACCTTAATCAACATTCTTTCATTTTATATTACGAGTTCGTTTGTATGTGTGTGCGTGTGGTTAGCGTCTTTTTCAACCGCTTATAAGTTGTCTGCGTGTGCCAGTGAGCACAAGGCCAAACTTTATAGTGCTGCCTCTCTGCAATGTTAAGCCGTAGACACGAGAATGATACCCCCTGCAGTCACATTATAATTTCTTCCAGTTGGCCAGTCCTGGTACTATTCTCATGATGCTGAACGCCAAGCGGGGAAGCTGCTAGTACCATTTTTTGTCCTTTGTATGGCGCTGTCAGACAGCGAACCTATTACCTCCTACACATGAAGCGAGAGTTCAGTCACTAGGCTACCAAGGCGATTTGTACAATGTATGGCATTTCAAAGTGTTCAGTCATGAAATTTTGTTTGTATGCATGTTATAGATAATATGTAGATGAATAATGAAATTTCATCTTATTCAACGAATGTTTGAAAGAATCGTTCAGGAATGGGACTATCGTCTGTTTACAATCATTACTAATAAACCAAATGAAGCCATTCTAAACACGCACCAGATCTTTGTATTCCAAATGATAATGATTACAAGTACTTAATTGTAAATAAAATCTGGTAAGTAGATCCCTCATAAGCACGAGAACAAGACAAACAGTGAAAATTGCAGACTCGGTTTCATTGAGTCTGTTCATGAGCAGTAATGGAAAATGCAACACTGCCCACACCCCCTAGCACCGGCTTAAGCAGTATTCAATCTGCAAATCTAAATGAGTTGAAAGCAATGTAAGTATTAAATTTATTTAGGTCATGCCTCCTCAAGATAGATGAAATGGAAAAATACAAGTATTGAAGAAACGTTTGTTAGAAGATTAGTCATTAAGATATAAGGAGTTACGTGTATCTATGTTTTTATACTTTGGTGACTTAATGAAAATAAATCTTTTACTTTGAATATGATTTATTTTAACTTAAGGGTCATTTCAAATATTCACCGGACCGAAACCGAGTCCGAACTGATACTGTTTCTTTTCGTTTCGGAAACAAGTAGAGGTTTCACATTTACACCGAATATTGTGAAAATGTGTAGAAGCATGTAGTCTGACATTTTGGTTCAGTTGCGGTTCAGTGCATATGCGAAATGACCTGAATAGTTAGAAAAAAAAGATGTCACGTTTGCGAAGATGGTTTACGATTATGGAGTACTGTTAAATCATTTTATATCGTGAATGCTCATACGGTTTTGGCCTAAACGGTTATTTCGTGAGAATATGAATTCGCGGCTTTTAAATTTTGAATATAAAATGAGTGGGATTTTACTAGCACGTTGGGATTTAACTTCTTGGATTTACTCAACCACGAAAAGTAGCCCCCATGAATATACACGAGTTTACTGTAACAAAAAAAGTAAAATCAAAGAAAATAGTTGAAGTCTGCACATATATTTCCTGTTGTAGATGACTTTAAGTGTCTAATTAGTTTTTATGAATATTGCCATGTAATCAGCTCGTCCGAACATTCTTCTGTTCCAGTAGTCCACTGAATTGATCTTGGAATAAAGGAACTGGGTATGTTGGATGTTTGTCCCAATTGCATGTGTTAATTGGTTCATTTTCCGAAACTACAAGGTGCCCACGGTCTAAATCACACTAACCGTAATTTCTGTTAATAAAGAAACATCGTGCACGATGTCCTGAAATGAATTCTCCTGGGATCGAGAAGAAGTTGAAGTCATTGGACGCAGTAAGATCCGAGTAGCTAGATGAAATAACACGAGTCTTGTCAAACCAGAAGTTCATGCCACTTCCGCTTGTGTTGAATAAGACCTAGACAACTTCCTGCGTGCTATCGTAGTAGGCATATTTGACATATTTTATACCGATATTGGCCCAGTTTGAGATTATACTGTTTCTGTAGTGGCTCGCATATGACCTTGCCAATGATATATTTTTGTCAACACAAGTACCTACACCTAGTAAATGAAAAGAATAGCTTTTTTGTACCTTGATCAAGGTAACTGAATAAGCGAATCGGTGTTTCTGCGTTTTAAAGTCATCCGTTATATTCACT
Source organism: Mercenaria mercenaria (assembly GCF_021730395.1). Lineage (NCBI taxonomy): Eukaryota > Metazoa > Mollusca > Bivalvia > Venerida > Veneridae > Mercenaria > Mercenaria mercenaria. The sequence goes on along the minus strand of NC_069377.1, from coordinate 60,234,069 downwards.
ATATATAGAACCGGGTCTATGAATTGATATCTTCGTCATCAAGGAGCAAAGCGACCGGCCTTAAATTTGGTTTCTTAAAGACGAAGATCTCTATCCAAGGCTATAAATAGACCAGCCTTCACTGCTTCACTCTAATAAGTATTAGAAAAAAATGACAATGCCTTGCATGCATAAGACTGTTTGAAAAAGTAATGTAAACACTTATGGTTATGTGTCATACATCAAATTCAAATACTTAAAATCTCTACAGTAGGGTAGGCTGTAACGCTTATATAATGACTCCAACCTATAAAGCAACTGACCAATCACATCCTCGACAATGGCAATACGTGTACTACAATTACAGATCATGAACAAGTCATCCCTGCCTTAAAGCAGAGTTATTGGAATTCAGCTCTTCTATGAGGAAGGTATAATTAGTAGGTACTAGTGTCAACCCTGGTGCTTGAGCTGAGCTGAGCTGAGCTAAACTCATGCAATTACTGTTGCAGAATTTATTATGTACGAAAATATTATGAGGTATTTGTAATGTTCTGCTAAATTGCATCACGTATAGTTATGAAATGACAAATAATCCGCTCTTTGTCTTGTTGTACCAAGTAATGTATCACACTTTACCAAATGATCCAGATGTCTGGGAAAATGATTTGAACACAAGCAAACGGAATTACTTATCAAACGTTGGTTTCAGTAAAACATGGACTCTTTTAGTAGTAATGTATGTAAATGAAGTAAGCACCTGCTGTCCATGCTTCATAGACATTTTGTCTGTTACCGGATGTGGCGCGGAAAATCATCTCCCAGCCATCGTCTTCTATGTCTTTTACCAGCAACGCCCGTGGTCCAGATGTCAACAAGTACTGGTTTAACTCGTGTAGCCTATGGTATAAGACTCTTACGTTGTGACGTTTGCTTTTGGACGCAATACATTATTACTTTGGTGAATAGATTAGTTAACAAAGACTTTACATGGTGAGATCTGATAATAATTGAAACGACTGCGTATTTCACGAAACAATGTAACTCTTTGTGACAGTTAGATGATTGAAGCAGGGATAAAAATTGTAAATACCAATCGCATATTTCGACATCCCTCTCGTTGATACTAATCATCGTCTTGTAAAAGAAAAAAAACGCAAAAAAGAACAAGGAAGCAAAATACCTTAAAAGGGTCAAAGGTCGCAGTTTGCGAATCAGTATTAAAGTTGTTTAAATAATTCAAACCAAAGTTTTCCAAATTCTCAAAACCGATATCTATCAATAAACATGGGACGACAGTTTAAGCCTAGGTAATAAAATAACATAGAGAAAAAATAGTGTACAAATTCATTTGGTTAATATCAATAAATATAAGGGATCAATTGTTATTTCTTGTGCGTTTTAACGTATATAACCACACCGGGACTTTGACAAACACGTGAATTGCGTTTGCGGTTCTTGGATGATTAGCTAGAAGGCCCACTGTACCCGTACAGACGCACAAGAAGTAACATTCAATCTTTATAACTGCATTCTTATAGTAACTTGAGCGACCTGTGTGCAGTTTCCAGTTTTTTTTAATTTTACTACAAAAAAATATGAGGTCCTAACAAAATCATATTAAAACTGTAACTATCGACCTTTATTTTTGACAGAACTACCAAAAAGACTTGCATTCGTGACTAGCATTCATTATATTTCATTTAGCCACCGATGATATTACAGTTCCCGATGTTAATTTAAAATATCTTTAAATCAAAGGAAAAATCGCATACTAGTAATCTTATCGGTTCTATTATTAAAATTATTATTATTATTATTATTATTATTATACAATTTTTATTTGCACATGTACAAGTTCAAAAGTGCTTTACAGAACACACTGCAAAGATACAAATATTTACAAATTCAACACAAACAAAAGAAAATGCCTTTTAACATACATGAATGTAAAACATACAGATAACACAAAACAAGGCAAACATACATACATATAAAAAAAAAGTTTCCTTTTTATCAGTTTTTCCCATCTTTGTAACACATTTCTCACAAACATATTATGTCCTTTTCTTCTACAATTTTTGATAATTTTTCCTTTGCAACTTTTTGTACCTGGACTGGGACTCGAACCCTGGACATTTGAACCTCTTGACTAACAGTCAAGCGTGTTATCAACAGACCACCGTACCACCTATAAAATCTATACATGCCTAACTTTCCATACTGTTGCTGTAGTGGTTTACGTTTCTAACTAACTTTCCTGTTTTTTACACCCTGTATAATGTCAATAAATCTCTATCATTGTCATATATAACTATTTCTCTTCCTCAAAATAACAATGTGACGCTGTGTATTTGCAGGTTTAACTGAATAGAAAGTGGTTTAAATCCATCGTAAAGAAATTAAACAAAAATGATTTTTTTAAAGATTAAAGGTTAAAAAATCAAACTATTCACCAGATAATATATTCTTTGTTTTTTTCAAGGCGAAAATATATAGCATTTCGTATTGGTAACCATATTGAGAAGGTATGTCGCGCTTATGACTCTGGTCTTTCTGGTCAAGGTTACAAAATGATATGTAATTTTTTTCGGGTCCGGTCCATATCTTTTTGGAACATGGAGGGATTTTGAAGTAAGTTTGAACAAATGTTCATCTAATCCCAGGATCTCTTGGGTCAAGGTGAAAGTCATATCGGTTTTCTGCATGGAGTCATTATTTTAACTTTGCTGTTTATATATGGATTTAGAAGTCATTTTGTGCAAATAACTATTTTAGCCTGAGAATATGCTCTATGCATGATCCGGATCTCTCGGGTCGAAGTCAAGGTCATTATTTATTTTTTTATTTATTTTGCGCAAACAACTGTAGCATTCGTGAGCACGCTTCGGGGGCATTTGTCACTAATATATATATAGTGACAGTTCTTGTTTCTTTTATTTTAGTTTAAACGCCATTTTCAACACAATTTTCAGTTTTGTAACTGTGGCCAATTAATATAGTGCTATACGAATAATAAATTGTTCTCCTAGATGCAATTTACTGGCAACTTCCCCGCATGATTAGCGAAACAGTAGTGGAGGACTAATGATTTATTATACGTTCGTCTAGGAAAACATTAGCCTAGTCGGAGTATAGAATACGAGACCTATGCATAAAGAATTATTTTGCATCCCACTGAACATCGCTCCGCCGAACGTCGAATCGACAAACGTCAACCTGCAAAAAGTCTGTCTGGACAAACGTCGTTATGGCTGCTCGCCGAAAGTTTCCTTTTCAAAACGTCGTTGTGGCTCCAAGCCAAACGTCATCTACCTGCGGTTCTGGAATGTCATTTGATAGTACATCCGTGTCACATCCACACCAGACGGGACTTATGTTCCCCTCATCTCTAAATTCGTCAGCAAACACGCCAGTACGGAACAGAGGTTACAAAGTAAAACCTTCAGCCATTGAGACAGACGCATCGGTCTTGCAAGACACTAGCCTCTTATTAAGTCAACTATTTTTACTTATAAACACAGAATTCCCTTTGCGTGTCACAACGGTTACTGCTCGGAAAGGATCTGGCATGTCCTTTGATCACCCCACCCCCGTACTTTGAGATAGGAACCAGGGTTTGCACGTGACACTACATCTCAAAGAGGAAAACACTTTTCCAAATATTAAAAAACGCTTTGCTTGGCACGGACGAACGGACACGCGCTTTAACGCACTTGCAGACACTTAACAGCCAATAATACACTGTTCTGCTTTTGTACCCAGCACTATTGAGACTATCCATAGGAACCAAGGCCTGCATTTCATTGTCATAATATTTATGACTGTTGTCTGCACTACGTTTTATTTAGAACAGTCCGCACACGTCCTTAACATTCCGGAACACTACTCTTTTTCACTCCTTTCACTTAGTGTGTGCAGGATGTTGGAATAGTTGTAGGAATATGACTTTTCAGTCGTGAAATTTTTAGACGGCGGGAGAGTATAAGATAGTCCTTATCTCATTGACATAATTGAGCAGGATAGTTAAAGCACGCACTTGGAGAGATAGTTGATACAAAAGATAACCTTGTACTCTTATCTCGCCAGAAAGAGCTCAAATAATCCAAAAGCATAGCTGTTTAAACGATGGATTTTAACATAACTCTTGTTCTGTGCAGTATATTCGTAGTTTCTGTGGCAGTGAACTTTGGAAATGATGTCCCACAAGAAACCTCGGGTCTGTCTCCTCTACCTGGCAACGATGCCAACCTACTACAACGCCTGGAGTTCACAGAAAAGCTAGTACAACACCTTCTCGGACGTGTGGAATATCTCGAGAAACGAGAAAAGGATCAACAACAAGAGAATCAGAACCTTCGCAAACAACTTGGTAAACAGACCGTCAATCATATTTTATCCGGTTACTAATACATTTGCGAAACTCAAAAAGACTTCATATTTTCTAACCCTGAGAGATCTCTATACAGAAAATATTCATTTTGGAACACCTTAAGGGGGACGTGGTGCTCTAGACAGTTTGCAATCGTGTATTTTACATGCTTTATTGTAACAATTACATTACAGATATTATAAATCTAAATTAATATTATGTGTAAACTAGCTATACGCATTTTACGTTTATTTTATGTTTATTACTATTAATTTACATCAACATTTATTTTGCTCTTAGGTAAAGCAGACGAGCGCAACAGATTTCGTCGCGCAGAAAACGAGAACCCGGTCGCCTTCTTTGCTGCTATAACAAATCACGTGACACACGCCGGAGTCAATCAAACGTACGTATTCGACCACGCCATAACAAACCTTGGTAATGCATATAACAACCACAATGGTAACTTTGTTGCCCCCGTTGACGGAACCTACGTCTTTTCCGTTACTCTGATGTCACTGTACCATGTGAATGCGCATGCTAAGTTCTTCAAAAACGGGCAGCCTGTTAGTACTTTGTATGTAAGCGGAGCCGAGGCGGGCTATGACACAACAAGCCAGACTATTGTTCTTCAGTTACATAAAGGAGACGATATTTCTGTTCACAATATAGACGTTGACGTTTCGATGGCGGGAGCACATTACAGTACCTTTTCCGGCTTCCTGCTTCAAGAGAACTACTCTTCTTCTGTCGTCGTCGGAAGGAAATAGGAATGAGCTTCTATGTTGCTCTGTAAAAATAAAAAGAATGCATTTCGTATAATAGATATTTAATTATTATTTTCTCCTTCAAATTATTCTTGACTGACAAATTCACAGCTGTTTCGCTGAGTTGTTAAAATTAACATCATATACAACGACTCTTACAGCGTTGTTTCAGCACCCTTTTTTACAACCAATCGCAGATTAAAGTTTCGTTGCGCAACCGCTTTAACATTGAAATTACTTCAAATTAAACTGGTTGTTTCTCATAACAATTCACATTGTAAATAACAATGTCAATCACTTAAGCACTATTTTTGATAAAGTATGCCCCCACCAAGTTTTAATGATTTTAATTAATATTTTTTATGTTAATTAAGGGTTAGGATTCGGTTGTGAGTGGTGTTGCATACTCCAATTCCTTTCAGAAAAATCAGGTCTAGTTTGCTAATAATCATATCGCATTTGTCGAGGTTCACAACTCTGGAATTAATATTTTATGAATGATGTTTTCTTTTTAGGAATAACGCCTGTTTTTTTTTATTCTTTTTTTTTGTCTTATAACATCTGCAGAAATCCAAAGGATTGGTTGATACAAACGTATCCCGAGGGATTCATTCGGAAGATGTAAAAACACGAAATGAACATGCGCTAACGCTATTCTATCATAAAGCGTAAAAACTCATAAATGAATACATTGTCCCTGAACGTTGACGTTATTTCTATTTGAATTATCCGTTTTGGGTCCGTAATACGTTTACGCTTTGCCTCGGAACGCGCATATATAAAAAGGTGTGATCGAGAGATTCTCTCTGTTAACACACGTTTTCTCTTCTGTTTAAACACCCCCATAAAATGACAAGAACAGCAATTTTATGCTAGAATGCTTAGAAAACCAGATTAACGTAATTTTTTATTATATGCACACCCGTGTTTACACTGCTGTAAGGTTTTTGGATTTTGGTTATTGTGTTCTTCTTACTGAATCTCTTTTCCTTGTTTTGATGCACTTCCTGTCAGTCTTTGAAATTCCTAAATGGAATTGTAAAACTTAAAAAAGTTGTTCGTCATCTTCACAAACTTATTGACAAGGGCCATTAGTACATATATCATGCAACCTTTTGTTACTTATGGTCATATTTCGCTTTTTATGACCCAGATTTATGACCAACTTCTTCAAACAATCATATATGCGTTTTAAGATATGGTTACCAGTTTTCCAATCTTAAAGGTTCAGAGGTAGTATTCTATAATCAATATGTATTTTGCCTAAACGTATTCTCTCCGACGTGATATATTGTAACATTAAAAAAAACACAATCAATATTTGGTTTGCTTTTTACCTGAGAATGCAAAATGTTGAAACAGGATGAAAATGCAAAATGCTTTGCTATTTCCAAAATAGAGTGCGACATTCTGCATCGTGACTATTTTTTTTTTCAACTCGAATGCAAAAGTACAGAATACCATAATGATAATCAAAGCCCTGAAAGGACCGATAGCCAGTGCTTATTGAGTGATACTTCAACCGATACACCTGAAGAATCAACATTTCATTGTGCATAGACCGGTCATGATTTGAACACTGTTGGTAGAAGTCCACTAGACAATGCTACATGCCAAATATCTAAGTTCTGTGCAGTGTTGTTAAAGACAAGAAGATTTTTAAAGGTTTTCCCTAATCAACTTTATGTAATACTAGGTTTCAACCCTAAACACTAAACTCTAACCCTAACCCTAGAGCGGAGTGATTCCGAATATTTCGAATGTGAATATAAAGTTCATAATTATTCTAGAATTCGTTGCTGCTTGTTTTTGTTGTTTAAAACAGTGATTATCAGTTGCCCATATACTCGCACAATATCAAGATTATAAAAAATAAATATGGGACTATTTTTTACACGTCCAAAATATTTGCGGTCATGTAGAAATAGAAGGAAAACTCAAACGACGCGAAGTTGATTTAGAGTTATAGCTAGTTGCTAAATCAATGTAAGTGTTCAGACAAAGAGTCATATCACACATAATGACATTAAAAGCAGAGACGATGACAGAATCCTGGATGAAGTCCGAGATAGCAAAGGTATAAATAGGTCAATCGTGTATAAAATTTACCTACGCTAATGAAATACGAGTTTTACAATCCATCAAACCAGTTGTCAATAGCGATGCAAAGGTTGTATTTAAAACATTGTTTATAGTTTGACGCCTGAGAGATGTAGTACAGTAAATACCCAGCGAAAACCTGTATGCAGACGAAATGGTTTGCGTTCGTACCGACTTAATTCGCACACTTATATACAGTGCATAATGTAGTACCAATTACATTGTATAATTATTACAGACATTTAAACATTATGCGCTAACGTGGTATGATGCAAAAATAATTGGAGAATAAGATGTCTATTTAACAATTACTTTCTCTTTCAAATGCATATAATTCTTGAATCCTAAAGTCAATGTTGTTATATTTTCACACTGGTTAGGCAAAACGACAGTCCTCGCGTTGTTACGTCAGACCGAGCGTATTTGACCGCCAAGGATCGAGAAAAAATGGCGAATTCAGATAAGGATATTCAGGTGAGGCATATTTCTTCCCTTGTATTTTCCATCGTATGCACAATTTACTTAAATGACCAGTCTTACGGAATATCCAAACCATATCTCCATTCGCCGAAATATTTTATATTACTAGAAACAGAATAGTTTCGGAGTAAAACGCAACAAAGTTTAGGGAGTGACGTTCTAGTGACGATGAAACATGTAAAATTGTTCACACTTTGTCCTCTGTTTATCAATATCAACGTAATCCAGCCATCTTCTGGTACCTGAAGACACTGTATACATCTGTAATGGGTTGCTACAGAACTTATTTTGACGAATGTATTCTTTATGCCGTTTAAACGCACTTTTTAAAATGCAACGTTAGGGGATACCGATCGCATTACACCGTTGATGTTCGAGAACCACTTTCGTAAATGATTTTTACCTAAAACAAACGCCAAATATGTACTTATCCTTTAACAATCAATTGTCATGAACATACATTCACTGGGGATCGAACTCATGATCTCGCGATCCGTACATCTTTGCTCTCCCTATTGAGCTAGGCGGGCGAGACTTTGAATTCAGTTGTCCTACGTACTAGTACGGCCTGGTTAATTCCAGTAACCTTATATCAAACTGTTTATTATCAAAACAGTTGAACAACTGCCGTGTACATGAATTTGATATTCTTTTATCATATACTTGAGAAAAACATCATAATATTGAATCCAAAAATTAAATGCTTAACAAGAAAAAGACTTCCACAAATTTGACTACTTATAATTAATCTTGAGCATAGAAAGTGAAAGTTTTCGGCGTACTGAATGATATACAAGGATGGATACTTGCATGGAATATTAGTCGGCCATTTAAAGATTCGTGTATGAAATAATACTGAAAATATCATACTGACCCTGACCTTGGGTGAGGCTAAACGTGGAATCATCTTTAGGCTTATTAAATAAAAAATGACGTAAGATCTGGGCTGATGCACATAAATTCATTGTCCAAATTATATCAAATTACAAAGATATTACATTTTTCTAAAGATTTATATTGTAAAATTATAATTATTTATATGGCACAAAACCACAAAATATGTTTTCTTGGTAGGTGCAATTATTTCATAAGAGAAGTGAGCTAGACTAACAATTCTACTCAAATGTGAGGAAATAAAAGTAATGAATGGATAACAAACTGTATAATCAAGGGATTTCCTATCGCCTTTATGCAGTCTACAGAAAAACGTGTAAACTATAATATTATATAGTAATCCACTTTTTCTTAAAGTTCACTTTTCTCCGTCAGCGGTTTATTTTCTTACAGAGTAAGAGGTCCTTTATGCAAGAACTGCTTATCGCATACCATTCTTGTATCCAAGTCGTTCTGCATATGAATGCACACATCTGCAATGATCCCGACACCTATTTTCCATGAAATTGCGGCCACAAACTGGGTACGCTTAGGTAATACCTGCATAGAACACCTGCAACACGTTGTCTTGAATTGATGTAGTCGTTTCTGCCGTTCAAGTTTGTCTTTTCTTGTGAACATGTTTTCCGATTGTTTTGTCAACATGGATCAAGAAATGTATTTTCTTGTGAACATGTGTTCCGATTATTTGTCAACATAGACCAAGAAAGGTATTTTCTTGTGAACATGTGTTCCGATTATTTCGTCAACATGTATCATCAAATGTTTAACACTGTCACTAGGCTGTAACACATACGTGTGTTTTATCGTTTGTTTTACGGTGATGTGATTCGTGACACATACAGAACAGGCGATTTCGTACCCCTGCATGGATTTGCTAAGCAATGGCACAAATCTGAAAATATAAAGCAAAGCGTTTGTGACTGTCATTTCACTTTAATGACTTAAGTTTTAATGTTTTACGCCTTAAGTCACGTTCTAGCTTCCAGCTTTTTCTTGCATGAACAATTAATATGCCCATCATGGAATTTTACCTTCTTGTGAGAACTACTGTTGTTCCACTAGCTTTACCTTGACAGTAGTACCTTCCTCGACTTAAAATATCACAACAGCGAGAGCGGATGCAATGGTCAAGAGGTAACAAGAAACTAGGGAAAATGAGTTCGAAACTTGGGTCTCAAACTAAAATTACTAACATTCGGATATGAATGACATGTATAAATGTTGTTTTTTGGTGGTTTTTTTGTTTGTTTGTTTGTTTGTTTGTTTTTTGCCCAGGCACGCTAAAGAAAAAGTCAAGCTTTTGGATTTGTGATAGAATTCTGTCAAAAGTCAGTTTTCTTTACTGATTAACAAAAGTATTATTTCTATAAGAAATACCTCCGTCAAAAATTATTTCGTTAGCAACATTACTCTTATATAGACTGTTTAGGTACCCGAAGATGGCTGGATTACATTGATATTGATAATGCGATGATAAATTGTGTCCAATTTTACATGTCTGTTTGTCATTTGAACATCACACAACAAACTTTGTTGCGTTTTACTACGAAACTATTCGTTTTCTAGCGATATAGAATATTTCGGCGTATGGACAGATGGTGTGGATATTCCGTAAGACTAGTCATTTAACTAGAATGTGCATACAAGTGAAAATAGAAGGAAGAAAATAAGCCTTACCTGACCATCAATTGGTGTCAAAATTCGCCATTTTTTCTCGAGCCTTGGCGATCAAATACGCTCGGTCTGACGTAACAACGCGAGGACTGTCGTTTTGTCTAACCAGCGTGATAACGTAGGTTCTTCGGCCGTAGCCTGTGTTTTGACCATGAACATTCCCTCTAATTTTGAAATGACAGAATCAACCGTCAATTTTGTCTCTGATTGTTTACGGAACGCTGCGATAAAAAATATGGTTAAAAATTAAGTCATTTGTTTGATTTTACTTTTACCTTTTTTCTTGAATATGGTATGCAAAAAAAGTTTCTGTCCCCGGTTGAAGGCGCGGAAGGAAATATCCGGCTCTCTGGTAAATGTTGACTCGTTGTCTCGAGCCGTGTATTCTCATCTGCATAGATCTACAACCAGTGAAAGAATCTTATAATATTGTTAGTTCTTCGTGACATTGCTGTAAATTGACAACATTTTTATCAGAATGAAATGTAATACATATAATCGAAATGAAATGCATGTTCTGTTCTGATAATATATATCTATAAGGTGTAAAGAAAGTTCGTTCCCGTCAAGGAAATATCCGTATTATTTTAATACTGAGATGTAAGAGAAAACTGGAAAGGTTAATACCATTCACTGAAAGACAACCAATGACCATGTATAATGTTTTACTATCGGATAAATTGAGACTAATGTATGGCATTCATACACATAAGATGTTTTCAAAAAGAAGTTGAAAACTCATTATTTTATAAATTACTTTGCACTCTTTTAGAGACTGTGACTGTGATTTTTTTAAGATATTGTGGTAACATGAACTGGATGATTTTTATTGTGTAAATTCAATCGAATATGAACAATTTTATCACAAATACAAAAATACAGTTGTTTGTTATAACTTATGGACATTTCACAATAACTCACTTCTACTTACTTACTATCAAAACAGCTATCTTACTGTATCTTAATATTATAATATTTTATTAATTTTATCTGATGCCTGATCTTTGGTTTAATACTTACTAAATAGTTTATTCACAATGATATTTATGCTCATTTATTTCATACATCTTTAAAATTTCTTAATTTTTAAACGTATTTTTTGGTTTGTAAAACGCCATTGAATATGTATGACGTAAAAATACGCGTTTAATCAAATAAAACAGTTTCAGTTTCATTCAATGAAAACTTTCCCTTACATAATTTTGTGTGTGTAGAAAATGACATTTTTTCACTACAATTTATAGGGTAGGCCACATCCATACTTAACAGTACACATTATTTAGAAGTTATTTGTTTTGTTTTACATTACAGTAGTTGAATTTGTATTGTACAAATAATAGTTCAGATCTGACATAAAATGTTTTTGTTAGAAACAATGAAAGAACCGCAATATGGGGGTACCTCAAAGTTAAGCCAAGTCAAGTAATATTTATTTACAAGAAACTTGAAAACTTGAAACTGTTTTATTTAATTGAACGCCTATTTTTACGTAAAACATATTCAATGGCGTTTTACAAACATAAAAAAATGCGTCTAAAAATTAAGACATTTTAAAGATGTAAGAAATAAATGAGCATAAATATCATTGTGAATAAACTATTTAGTAAGTATTAAACAAACGATCAGGCATCAGATAAGATTAATAAAATATTAGAATATTAGAATACAGTAAGATAGATGTTTTGTTAGTAAGTAAGTAAAAGTGAGTTATTGTGATATGTCCATAAGTTATTACAAACAACTGTACTTTTGTATTAAACAGTGATAAAATTGTTCATATTCGAATGTATTTGCACAGTGAAAATCATCCGTGATTCATGTATCACAATATCTTCAAAATCAAAGTCACAGGCTCTAAAAGAGTGCAAAGTAATTTATAAAATAATGAGTTTTCAACTTCTTTTTGAAAACATTAATGTGTCTGAGTTCCTTATTTCGAGAGGCAATTCGTTCCAGAGTTTAGGTCCAACAGTACTAAAACTTTTGTCACTGAACGTTTTGCGCTTGTTGAAGGGAACAACGAAGCACCCAGTAACGGAATTTGAAGAACGCAAGTTCCTTGTCTGAGTTTGTTTTTTGAGAAGTTCTGAAAGATATTCCGGAGAATTTCCGACTGAACAATTATATAGATGAAAAAAAGGAAAAATTTCTTTTATTGGTATATATCCTAATTGTAGAGACTATCTACAACTGATTTTCTTGTCTAGATTTCAAGATTTATTTCAAAATTTGTTTAATACTGTCAAGGTTAAAAAGAACATGTGGCAAAAAGTACCAATTTATATAAAACTTGAACATGTAACAACCGGAACATAGAAAATTATACAAAGTAACAAGTCAGTGAGTAAAAATTACAATGTACTCATAATATTTTCTCCAATATTCAAGGATTCCGTACCAAGGCAATTAGCAAAAGTCTAAAATCCCTGGGAGAATGATTAGCCTCTAAACAGTCAAATCTTGACCAATGAAACACAAATTTATGCATCATTAACAAATTTCTAAAGAAGAAAATAAATAATAGAACATTATCAAAACTATTTGCAGATTGTAATTATTTCTTTACAAAACAATGCAAAATTTTTAAAAGTGCTTTGTTTCTACTAAAATGATATATAATTTCTTTTCGCTACAATGCAACTTTCTTTGCGTTGTTTGCGATTCTTTGATTCACTAAATTCAGCATGGCGAACTTGCGCGACGAAATATTGAAATTAACAAATCCAGTGCCAGTATTTATAGATCCCGAAGACAATTCAGACGATGGTAATATTTAACTTTTAGAATTTGCATAAACTTATATTCTACGTGAAATATTTTACAAATATAGTTAAGATTATAAGACAGCGGTGAATTGTAATGTATTTTCGCGTTGTTTCATGGAAGTAGGTATCGGTAATTGGAAATAGGGTCAGTAATTCGGTCGAAAATGTGCTTCCGTGGTGTAGTCGAAAAAAGTCCACAGTAAATGGATCCTAATTTTCCTACTGTTTGCGCAAAATTTTATTCATGTAGCCTGTAGGATGAGTGCATTATCACACTTTCACTGCTAGAATACATTCATGTTTATACACTCCACGTGGCAAGTTTTGCAGTTCAAAACCGAAAATAGGGGTTTACTGTGCAGATAAGAGCAAATATGCACCATTTTTTGGGTAGCAGCAGGGCCCACACTGGGCTGAAAAAAGTTTGAGCCACCTTTACATCATCGGCCGTGGGGAGTGGTGTTCCCTTCCGTGCCAAATTTTTTTGTTGTTACTACTTTCCATTATTATATGGTGATATTCTACCTATAGTTTGGATCGTTTTTAAATGAAAGTATGTGTATCTTTTAAGCTTACAAGTAATATATTTTAAAAAGTACTCATGTGTTGGTTAATTGGGTAGAACCAATATCAAATTCACTCTAAACTTATAAAGACATACAAACTGTTCCTTTCTGAAAACTAATCCAATGAATTTTTAAATCCATATTTGTTGATATTTTAACTGTATATATGGGGTCTTTTTAGCTCACCTGTCATGTAGTGACAAGGTGAGCTTTTGTTTTCACACTAAAAAATTTGTCCGTCATCTGTCCACAATTTCTTGTGAACTTGATAGAGACCACATTTTGCAATTGATTTTAATCAAACTTGCACACAACTTGTGGCATAATATCTGTTCCTTTTGAAAAGTGGTCAGATCCCATCATGAATTCCAGAGTTATGGCCCCTTAAAGGGCCAAAATTTGCTATTTTTGGCTTGTGAACATGAAAGAGACCACATCTTGCAATCAATTTTAATCAAATTTGCACACAACTTGTATTGGCATAATATCTCGGTTCCTTTCGAAAACTGGCCAGGTCCAATCATGGGTTCCAGAGTTATGGCCCCTTAAAGGGCCAAAATTTTCTATTTTTGCCTAGTGAACACGATAGAGACCACATTTTGTATAGCAAAAGCATCGAAATGAAAGATTGATGTGACATCTGCGAAATCATGGCCGTAGATTGATTTTGGCAAATTCCAAATGAAAAGCTGCCAAAAACAAGCAGAAATCATTGGTAAAAATTAACTTTAGCCGAAGAAAATAAGTTAAAAATTGTCATTTTATAAATAATGCTAGCCTTGATTGCCTTATTTTTGTTTGTCACATATTTTGGCGACCGCAATTTCCAGATAATTTTCGTCATTTAAAGACAGACCTACCTCCATTTGGGATAATATTGTCATTACCAATGACCTACATTTTTCTTCATTAACAGGGGTGCAAGTTTTCCGGTTTAAACCGGATTTCCGGTTTTTCGAGGGCCCGAAAGATCATTTTTCCAAATCGTGTAAATCCGTTGAGAAAATGGGGGGGGGGGGGGGGGGGGAGGGGTGGAGTGTGGAGGATACGTAAGACCCCGACCCGATGTTCGCGGAAGTGCAGGTGCACGCAATTTTTCAGGAGCAGTTGTCGTTCGTTGCAAGGGAAACAACCATTTTACGACTTCCCGTAAACCCTTATCGCGCGCTCTTCAAAAAATCCATACTCAACATATTTGTTCGAAAATATCTAAAATGCAATTTCTACGGCCCGGTACGGAAACGGAAAAGTTGGAGAAGCAATGTAAAAATAAATGGAGGTGGGATTGGATGAATGAGAACGACTCGTCTGGCAACAAGTTTGACAGTTGGTTGAAAAAACCGAACATTCCAGGTGTTTGTTTTTGTTCCGTATGTGGGAAAACGATCAAGTATCAGTCGTCGGGGAAAAAGGCAGTGAAGAATCACGCAAAGGACAAAACCCACCAAAGAAACCTGGAAACTGTAAAAACAAATCAAGTATGTGCATTTTATTGCATTATTTTTCAGTCTTATTGTATTGTAGTTGAAGCAAGTGGTTAGTTAGGTTTTGGGTACACCCCACCCACTTGTTTTTCTTTCTTTGTCCAAACTTTTATGGCTTGGGTGAAAGGGTTGGGGGTGAGATGTGCTGGCATGGCCCATGGGGAACCCCTGCCCAAATTTTTCAAAGAGCTGGACTTATTTTTTTTTTTTTTTTATTTTTAATTTTTTTTCCATCCTGGTCCAAAAATATTGGATATACATGTATGTGCAAGCTCATTCTACCTTCCAACATTTATTTTTACATTTTATTTCAGTTAACATTGTAATATAACCGATAGACATCAACATCTAAAAATATGTTATACATGTTGGGACTTAAGAATATGGCTATTTTTAAAACAGCTTGATTTTTTAATGAGTTGAACTTCATGACTTCATATTCCTTTTTCAGGTGCTTCCTGGCTCCTCAAAGGCTGTAGATTCTCGTATAGAGTCAATGCAGGATCGAATTGCCCGACAGAGGATCCTTACTACAGCATTTGTAAGTGAGCATTGTCTGCCGTTCTCTCTGGCAGGTCACATCCTAGATCTAGCTAAACGACTTGCTGAAGACAAGGTAGCACTAGGTAAAACGACATTATCCAGGACCAGTACAGCATATGTTAATACTCATGGTCTTGCAAAGTCATTCAAAGAAGAGCTTAAGGCAAAGGTAAAGGACAGTTTTGTGTCACTGAACATTGATGAGGCAACTAATAGAAATATGGACAAAGTACTTAATATTATAGTACAGTATTATGATGAAGAGTCTAACAAAGTTGTGCTTGACCACTTAGGTTCGAGAGTTCAGAATGTTGCCACAGCTGCTGAAATCGTGAAGTCCATAGAAAGTGTTCTGTTAGATTATGAAATAAAGTGGACACAGGTTGTAAGTGTTTTGATGGACAACTGTAGCACCATGAGGGGAGTGAAAGGAGGAGTTGAGACTCTTATTAGGGAGAAAAATGGTTGTCTTCTTGATGTCAGTGGGGACACGGTCCACATGATAAGCAATGTTGCCAAAACATTAATGAAAAATGTAGACGGCGGTCTTCAGAGTATTTGCTCTGACCTATACTATGATGTAGAGGAGTCTCCAAAAGTGAAGGAAATCGTAAATAAAATGATGACATTGATGAATGCTGAAAAATCCAAGCACCTTATTAGACCAATCAGCAGCAGATTTCTCCAGATGTATGATGTCACCTCGAGGCTAGTTGAAGTGTTTGACTACCTAACAGTTTATTACGCTGCATTTCTCACTGACGAAGAAAGATTAAATTACAGGTATTGCGGCTTAGTCATTTTTAACTGAACAGTTTTATAATTATACCTAAATTTCCGAAAGTAAATGAATGATACAAAAATGACATTAAAGCTACAGACATAAAGCCTGACTGAATTGCTCTGCTCTTAAATCTTGAACAATGTTTATGACGGCTCAGCAAAAATTCAACTTTTAAATATTTTCTTAAATTAAGTTACAAACATACTCTAAACATATTCTGTACTTTAGCCTTTATAAATATGTTAAAATGTAACTATGTATAAGTACTGATTAGGTTCTTTGTTGCATTAGCTTTTTAAAGTTAATGGCACTAAGAACTGATTACAATGTTCAGTGTGAAAATTGTGAAGAAATAAAAGGATTTTTTTTTTCTAGAATAGCATACTTTTTCAGGCAGAGTGTGTATATGAGTAAGTATACAATGTATCAGCACATGTAGTCTTTTTGCTTCTGTCTATGAAATTGGGATTATATAAATTTAAATTTCGTGTAGATTTGTCTTTATATACAAGTAGTACAAAACTGTTGCTTAATTATATTACATATTCTTTTGAACAATCTCTTCTTCTGGTTATTGAGTAAATCATTAATAAGTACCCTTATTTCATAGACTGCTCCTGTAAATTGTATATTTTTGTGTATCTGTATTAATCTGTAATGTTTGGTGACAGTGCCTTTTCTAAAAAAATTATAATCTAGCTGCTGTGGACTATATTCTAGTTGGTAATTTACTAAACATAATCTTTAGTCTTATCTGTGGTGCTGGAAACTAGCTTACATGTACTTCTTTTGTTTTGTAGATCTCTGTAGATAGCCAGTTCAGTACAAATCATTTGTACTAGTTATAGATTTATTACTTTAAAGATAATGAATTCTTATATTGTTGGGAAGATACTTTACTAAACATCATATAATTAAAAACAACTTTTATCTTTCTGAATACAAAAGATAAACATAGATTCATTTAAAAGAGTTCATAGTATGAAAATTTTCCAGGACTTACTAATCAGATGCAATTTCCTGACATAAATATTTTATTTTCAGTTGGCTTTTTGAGCAGATCTACAGGAAACATGAAGTGTCAGAGGAAGCCCAAGCTGCCATCACCCTATTGCAGATGGCACAAGATAAGCAGCAGAAGTCTGTGACCAGTCATGACCGCAAGGACCGTATCCTTGATGCCCTGTTCACAAAAAGGATAGAAACAATCACTTTATTGAATTTGTTCAGGGGCCTGCTGTCTGTCTTCCAGGTACTCTATATTTTAGTCATGATAAAATAACATAACATTCATGATGATTGCTAGTTTTATAAAACTGCCATGTAATTTTGTTGACATTAGACTACTTATTTCTATATTCATCAAGTGTGTTGCATTTATTTCAGGGCTATGTGAAGAAGTTCCAAGCTGAAGTCCCACAGATCCACATACTGCATGAACAGATGGTGGACATCACAAAGACCTTCTTGGCTATGTTCATTAAACCGGAACATATACCTGACAATGTATCAGCCTTGGTGAAACTGGACGTTTCAGATCGATCTATCCAAAAGACAGACAGGGATCTAGCTGTCGGCATTTATGCCCAATCTTTGATTACCAAAGCGCGAATGGACAAGGCCCAACGACATTGGTTAGAGCTTTTATTCATGAACTTGCGTACCGGGTATGTCTCTGCTGCAACTAAAATTTTACAGCTGCCAATGAAGAATAAGACAATTCGCTGTTTGTCAGCACTGGATCCAGAGTTGCATGGACACAGTCAGGTATCTGCTGCCTTCAGGTACCTCGCCAATTTACTACCAAATGTTGTCAGTGGTGATGAAGAGGGCAGCCTAGCTATGGAGTTGAATAACTATAATGTTGACAGGCAGGTTAAGGCTATCTGTGAAGATTTTGATGATGGTAAAAGAGTGGACTTGGGCTTCTGGTCCAAAGTTGCACATCTGAAAACCTTTGACAATCAAAGGTATCCAGTTCTTTCAAAATTGGTGTTTGCCATGCTTACAATATTTAGTGGACCATTAGTAGAAGGAACATTTAATGTGATGGGAGATATTATAGAGGAGGATAGGACAAGAATGAACATAGAAAACTATGAAGCTGTTGCAATAGTTAAAACAGCCTTGAAGCGTAAAGCAGTTAAGGCTTCAGCCTTGAAAGTAACTCCCTCAATGAAAAGATGCTGTATACATGCATACAGTTCTTACAAACAACACATAAAACTAAAGAAGCAAATGCAGGAAGAGAGAAAACAGGAGCAACTGAATGAGTCTATATCAAAACTGAAACAAGAAAAGGCTAAGCGTTTTGCAAAACTCCTCAAGTTAAGACAACGTACTCTTCAAAGGAAGTCAGTTGCAAAAAAAAGACCACTGAAAACAAATGACTCTGCTACAAGTACTTCAAGGCAGTGGAAGCGAATAAAGTTAGTTGACTGAACACATAAAAGCCTAGTAAATGATTCTGCTACAAGTACTTCTCCAAGGCAGTGGAAGGGAATAAAATTAGTTGACTAAACACTTCAAAGCCTAGAAAATATGTACTATTTGTTTCAGTTTTTCAACTCAAGTGCTGAATCTTTACTACTTGTTATATTACATGCAAAGTATATTACTTGCATATCATATGATAACAGGCATGTATATATGTATATGAACCCAGTCCTGTATGAAGTAAGGGGCAACTGTTGCTTTATGTTAAGGTTAATTGTAATGATCCATTAGATGTTGTATTTGTTATTAAATCTGTTTTGACATGGTAATATTTAGAAGTTAACTGTACTTTATAACTTAAAGCCTATTTAGATTTTTGTTACACCCCTGTTAAAATTTTCAATACATCAAATCTACCATGTGTTTTTCACAGTCATTCATTACAAATTAAAGAAATGTGTTACTTGAGTAACAAACTTGTAAAAATGTAAATAAAAACCTGTGTATAGATGTTCTTGAAATATTTTGTTATTGTTATAAGTAATATAATCCAATATCTTGCTAGATGCATTAGTATTAGAATTTTCAAGATGAAATACTCTGTATAGGCATCCTCCTCCAACACCCTCTAAAACTGATTTGTATGTCTCTTAAATTACTAGAATTTCACAGCTTCCGGGGGCCTCCGGCCCCCTGGGCCCCTGGCCAGGGCTTTGCCCTGGACCCACCGGGGGCCCTAGCGGCCCCCTGGCCCCCAGCAATATTTTCAGGTTTTTCAAATATTTCAACTTGAACCCCTGCATTAAATTTTTACCATCCAAGAGATACTACTCAGTGATTACCATTCATGTTCAATAAAAACTTACTGACAACCCTGTTTACTAGCATTTTCCTGCCAGTTTTACAGTAATTCTAAAAATACCACATTACCAGTTACAATTGATAGTTATTTATGGCAACATTTCTGCGGGGATTGTTGAATAAAGAAACATCTATGGCTGTGCAAACACAGAGTAAAACAAATTTATAAAAACGAATAAAAAGCAGGGCAATTCTGAATAAGTAATACAGGGTTAGAATTTAACAATAGTACAAAAAAAATTCAGCTCGCATTTTATCAACTTTAATTGCAATTTTGTTTAACCTTTTTGGGCAGAAACAAAAATATAATTATCACATGTGATTGACTGGCAAATACAGTGTATTTACATTTCCATTGAAAGCCATATTGGAATATAAGTTGTATGTACAGTATACTATGTAACCTTCTCAAAGTAAAGTTATTATTATGTCTCCCACCACACAGTGGTGTGGGAGACATTGATTTACTCCAGTCTGTGTGTCCATGTATCAGTCACAAATCTTGTCCGCACTCGAAGTTGAACATTTCTCATTTTGGAGTTATGGCCCTTGAATTACCGAAAATCGGCCTTTTTACTCTTGTCTGCACATTTCTCATCGAACATTTCTCATCCAATCTTCACCAAACTTAAACAAAATGTGTTTGACCATAAGTCCGCGGCCAAGTTCTATAACTAGCCAAATTGGCCAAGGCACATCAGAATTATGGCCCTTGAATTACCAAAAATGGCCTTTTTACTCTTATCTGCGCTCTAAGTGGAACATTTCTCATCCGATCTTCACCAAACTTGAACGAAATGTGTTTGACCTTAAGTCTTCAGTCAAGTTCGATAAGCAGCCAAATCGGCCCAGGCACTTGAAACTATGGCCCGTGAATTACCCAAAATCAGCCTTTTTACTCTTCAAAAGTATATTTGTAGTGAGTAAACAGTATATAAAGACTGACTTACTATTTAGATGATTATGCAGTTGTGGGAGACATGCGCTTTTCTCAAAAGCAGCTCTAGTTATTATTTATTATGTTGCCAGGTCCAAAAACATTATCATATAGATCCCCCTTTACAGACTTTCTACAACAACATTGCCATAACTTTCTTTTATTTCTTATTTGTTTTTATGCCCCCAGCATCTACTGATGCGGGAGGCATATAGTGATTGTCCTGTCCGTCCGTTCATTCGTCCATCTGTACGAGGTTAACCAAATGGGACCGTTTCGTCTAGCATCAATACCTCTTACTAGAATGACTTGATACTAATGCAGATGTAACCTGTGACTATTCCTCATCTTCAAACATTACCTGACCTCAGTTTAACCTTGACCTCGTTTTAGATTTAGGTGCAAAATCTATCGACAAGGATGCCACTGGGGCATCAGGCGTTTATTGAACGCAGCTCCTTGTTATCATATATAAATGTGTAAAGGTAGTGGTTAACAGGCTTGACTGTCAATCCAGAGGTCCGGGGTTCGAATCCCGGTCCAGGCACTGGAAATTTCTGAGATGCTCTTGAGTGTCTCCCACCTAAGAGGCCTGTACTGGTTCTTCCCAGAGAAGATGGCTTCGCGTGTATCGGTGCTATACACCAGGCAGGTTAAAGAACCAGACTGTCAATTCGCAAAGAGCTAGGCTAGGCCTGTATCTAAAACGGATTTCTCTCTTATCTGTTCTGGGGGCTTTATCTCACTCTGTCCCTCTGGTCAGATCGCTCTGTGTCTGTACTAGTAGAGGATGAATTTGGCACCCTGTATGGCTGCATTTGTAATGGCCTTTGAACGTGTTTATCATGAAAAAGGTGCTATTTAAATCTGATATTATAATAATAATAATAAAGGTGTGATGAGAATTAGAATTACAAAAAAAAAAATATACATGATCTTTCTTATAGTGTGCTTTTACTCTCACCGTAGGGGAAGAATAAAGTGACATTTGTTAGGGATGGACAAACTTTAAAAACATGTAAAACTCTAAATAATAATAATAAAGGTGTGATGAGAATTAGAATTACAAAAAAAAAAATATACATGATCTTTCTTATAGTGTGCTTTTACTCTCACCGTAGGGGAAGAATAAAGTGACATTTGTTAGGGATGGACAAACTTTAAAAACATGTAAAACTCTAAATACACGTCTCACCTCAATTTTCGCATGTTTGGTAAACACACTATATAACGATTGTCAGCTGAGCTTCTGGAAACTGCATATTTTCTCTGTACGATTTTTTTTTATTAAAAAGGCTTTGTCCTCCATAACACTGTCCATAAGCGTATGTTGTACAAAACATGGTTTTTCAATCAAATATCGTGGGCACGTATAACGGTAGTTACCATGTTGTTTAATCAAAATCTGCAAACAGTCCACACACTATTTAAAAACATCAATCGGTGTGTACTGTGTGAAAATTATCACTAAATGTGTATTTACAGCAGATCGAAACTGAAAGTTAATAAATAAAAACTGTCATAATTTCTTCGTGAGATTTTGCACTCGCAAAATTTTGCGAGTTTGGGTAAAAGTCACTCGCATTTTTAGCTCGACTATTCATAGAATAGTAGAGCTATTGGACTCGCCCATGCGTCGGCGTCCGCGTCCCGATTTGGTTATGGTTTTGTATGTAAGCTGGTATCTCAGTAACCACTTGTGGGAATGGATTGAAACTTCACACACTTATTCACTGTGATAAACTGACTTACATTGCACAGGTTCCATAACTCTATTTTGCTTTTTTACAAAATTATGCCCCTTTTTCGACTTAGAAATTTTTGGTTAAGGTTTTGTATGTAAGCTGGTAACTCAGTAACCACTTGTGGGAATGGATTGAAACTTCACACACTTATTCACTGTGATGAACTGACCTACATTGCACAGGTTCCATAACTCTATTTTGCTTTTTTACAAAATTATGCCCCTTTTTTGACTTAGAAATTTTTGGTTAAGGTTTTGTATGTAAGCTGGTATCTCAGTACTTACTAATGGGAATGGATTGAAACTTCACATACTTGTTCACTGTCATGATCTGACATGCACTAAGCAAGGCCCATAACTCTACTCTTTTTTTTCAAAATTATGCCCCTTTTTCGATTTAGCAGTTTTTGGTTAAATTTTTGTATGTAATCTGATATCTCAGTATCCACTAATTGGAATGGATTGAAACTTCACACACTTGTTCACTGTCGTGATCTAACATGCACTGTGAAGGTCCCATAACTCTACTTGGCATTTTTACAAAATTATGCCCCTTTGACTTAGCAGTTTTTGTTTAAGTTTTTGTATGTAAGCTGGTATCTCAGTATCCACAAATTGGAAAGGATTGAAACTTCACACACTTGTTCACTGTCATGATATGACATGCAGTACAGAGGTTCAATACCTCTACTTTGCATTTTACAAAATTATGCCCCTTTTTCAACTTTTGTATTCATTCAATTGACAAGGCTGTTGAATAGTCGAGCGTTGCTGTCCTCCGACAGCTCTTGTTTTTTACTATACTATATACATAGACACAATCTTGTGCGCACCATCTCTCCTCATCCCCTTGACACAGTTTATTGAAACTTCCCACAAGTGATCAGTAACAATAGTAGTTGTGCATGGGGCATGTTAGGTTCTTTCAGGAAAAAAATTGCAGAGTTACGGCACTTTGTTTTTTGTTACTATACTATATACATAGACACAATCTTGTGCGCACCATCTCTCCTGATCCCCTTGACACAATTTAATGAAACTTCACACAAGTGATCAGTAACAACAGTAGTTGTGCATGGCCATGTTTGGTTCTTTCAGAATTTTTTTTTGCAGGGTTACGTGACTTTTTTTTTTTGTTACTATACTATATACATAGACACAATTTTGTGCGCACCATCTCTCCTCATCCCCTTGACACAGTTTAATGAAACTTCACACAAGTGATCAGTAACAACAGTACTTGTGCATGGGGCATGTTAGGTTCTTTCAACAACAAAAATTGCAGAGTTTTGGGACTTTGTAAATGTTTCTTGTAAACATACTATGTACATACAGTCTGCATATGCAATTTTGTGTGCGCCTAATCTTCCAAACCCTTGCACACAACTTAATGAAACTTCACACAAGTGATCAGTACCAACCCTAGTTGTGCATGGTGCATGTTACGTTCTTTTAGATAAATATTCTGCATAGTTATGGGACTTTGTTTTTTGTTACTATACTGTATACATACAGTCTATATACATAAAGTCCACATACAATGTAATTATGCAATCTTGTGTGCATCAAATTGCAATGTACTGTGTCAGTGCATGCGGGGGGTACATTCATCACCTTTAGTGATAGCTCTAGTTCTTTTAATCAATGCTCATGCAATTTCTAACTTCTGATATTTTCCTTCCAATTTGACTTTTAAATATTTTTTTCAAGTGGAAAAATAACGTTAGGGTTGGGGCGAAATTTTAGAGTCAGGCGGGTAACAGAATACACAGATATTTTTTTCTGGCCTAAGCAGGTGGACAGGCAAGAGCCTGGAACAACTTTGTTTCATGTCAGTGTATTTGTAAAAAAATGTTAACATTTCAGAGACAAGTGCCAAGGTTGTTGACCAAGGTATAGACGAGTATGAGGAAATAACTCAGCCCAGTAAACTGCGACAGAAAACAGCAATAATATTGGCTGATTCAGATAGGAGGTATGCGGGGAAAAAGACATCAAGGAAGAACTTGAGTTCAGATGTCACTGATGGTTAGAAATTATTTTTATCACTTTTGTTTGAAAATTGCACTAATTCATACAATTGAAATTGACAGTACTGAAACTAACATAGATTTAATTTCTTGATTAGATATATAGACTGAAGGTTAAAGTTAAGATTCAACTTCAAACATATCAGACAAGGATTGTTTCACTTAGCAGATATTGATAGTAGCATCAGAAAGTTTGTAGTGTACTCTTTCTTAATTACGTTTTAGACAGTGGAGAAGAATTGGGGAACAGTGATGATGATGATGATGATGATGATGATGATGATGGTTCTGATGGAAATGACAAGAACTCACTTGATGATGATGATGATGACAGTGATGATATTGATGAGGAAGATGATGAAAATGTGATGGATGTAGGAGGTGTGGATGAAGAGTTCAACAAAAAGTTCAGCAAATTTGGAACAAAAGAGTTTGAGTAAGTCCCTGCCATTGTGAGTGTGTTGCTCATAACACACAGGCTCAACAAATTCTTTGAAAGCAAGTTGCTCTGCAGTATGAGCTTCTTAGAATATTCAGTTGTCTGGCTGCAATTTATACTCGTCCTGCAATTCACAAAAGAAAAAATGGGGAAACAATTTTATGACAGTGCAAAGTCGGGACTGGTTTATACCGAAATCTTCTCATGGACTGTCAAGTGTCTAGCTGATATGGTCATAATGCAGTACGGTTGAGGAGCATAAGAGCTTGCGCATAATAAATCAGCTTGTACTTTTGATTGGTCAGATATTCCAATTATTCTGCAGCTCTGTTTTACACTGATTTTAATACACTTTTAAATTTTTTTACTCTTCTTGCAAGCTCGAACACTTACATATCGTTTTCAGAAGTGTAATTATTTTTGTAACAGCAATATTTTGATAACATTCATAAGCTTCTTAAAGTAGCTTCTATCAGTCATTATGGAGTCATAAATGTACATGTCTTCAGTAGATTTAAAGCTTCCCTAGACAATTGATACTTGCAACTCTTGAGGATTATGTTGCATGATACAGAAAGTATGACAGTTCTAAAGAGCTCTTTATTTACATGTGAGGTGTAAAACACAAAAACATATACAGTGCCATTAGGATGTAGGTCTAAAGTCTTATCCTCTAAACTCTTACAAATTTGTGTTAGGTTGCTAGGGCTCAGAAGCACCACAGTCACTTGAATATAATATTACAGGTTCAAAGATGATGGCGATTATGCAAAGTATGCAGATGATGTTGATGAAGATAGTGGTGATGACAGTGATGATCAGCAAGATGATGATGATGATATCAGTGAAGATGAAGACAGTGGGAAAGGTGATGAAGATTTAAGTGATGATGGTGATGACGATGATATGGGAGATGAGGAAATTGATAGCGAAGGTTTGTATTATTAAAATTTAATTTGAATTTTACAAAGGTTCAGTGTTCATTAGAATTTAAACATTTTCTGGTTCTTCAGAATTGCAACATTAAGTCATCATGATCAGGCTCAGGTATCATTGAGTTCTGTATAATTATCATACGTCTAGAGATGCCAGTTATTGTACATACTTCCATACCTTAAAATGGACCACATATCAACAGCAGTTTTCCATTTTTCCTGGAAAGCTCAATAGTGCAACTTGAATTTTACATAAAAGTTGTTGATCAGGGCGATCACACTGAACATAAATCACAACTTGGAAATACCAGTAATACGCAAATAACAAACTCCAAAATCTACATCGATGGATGTAAAATTTGTTTTGTATTTTCAGACGAGGGAATACAGAAGTTCTCGTCAGCAGCAACAGATGAAGTAGCCAAGGGTCAAGCTGCCAAACAACAGCTCGGTATGTCCAGTGTTTACAACAGACTTTTAATTTTGAGAAGTAATTTACTCATTCATGATATGTCCCATCTAAAGTTGCAATAAATAATTTTGAAAAATAATAGATTAATACAGGCCCTCTTTTGTCCAGAGTTGTGACGAAGATATGTTGAAAAATAATGAATGCATTCTGGCTGTCTCCTGTCTAGTTGCTGTAAAGATAAACCCCCACAGCCACCTCCCGCTTGCAGGCTGTAAAGATGTTGATGGCTATAGCTATATTGGCTCAAACCATGAAATGTCATGCCCATGAAATTAAATGAAGTAAATTAGCCGAAGTGTAGACACATTTTATTTTGTGAATAGGTCTGTGGGATACATTACTGGAAGGAAGGATTAAGCTGCAGAAAGCGGTTTCCATAGTGAACCAGCTACCACAGAAAGAAGCCTGGAGAGATTTCAGTGAGACATCGGAAACATTTGAAGAGGAGGCTGGAAAAGGTCAGTACTATTGTCTTTGTATGTCTTAATTTCAAACCAGGGCCCAAGTCTGTCAACGTTTTTAGTATGAAACTTAGACTTTGACAGGCCAAATATTCTTTTTGCTCTTTTGATGTTAAATTTGCATATGTTTTAAATGAAAGTTTCAAACTTAGTTTGAATAATATTGTGTTCTGGAGCTACAGTTTGCTCTGACAGTAAAATTTCTTTTGAAGTACTGGTAAATTTGTTCTCAACAGAGTTACAGCGCTTGAATATTTGTTGTTTTTACTGAGTGTTAGATTTAGAATAAAATTATTTAGAAGTTGATGAATGATGGCCCAGATCAATTGTACTGTTTTCTGGCCTTAGAACTACAAATTCATACTTTTCAAAACAAAGAAAATCTTCTATTTAAGTGTAAAGTGCAAAGTGTGGAATATGATGGGGCTTGAAACCTTTCATAATTAATATTTTTACAATAGATACCCATGTATAATGCAATTATTTTTTGACCCCCAAGGACCTCCCCATGAATGGTAGGTGTGTTTTACAGCTTCAAAGCCTGTTTTTTAGCTCACCTGAGCACAAAGTGCTCAAAGGTGAGCTTTAGTGATCGCCCTGTGTCCGTCGTCGTCCGTCCGTCAGTCGTCAACAATTTGTCTGTTAACACTCTATAGAGGTCACATTTTTGGCCCAATCTTAATGAAACTTGGTCAGAATGTTACCCTCAATAAAATCTTGGACGAGTTCGGTATTGGGTCATCTTGGGTCAAAAACTAGTCACCAGGTCAAATCAAAGGAAAACCTTGTTAACACTCTTGAGGTCACAATTTTGGCCCAATCTTAATGAAACTTGGTCAGAATGTTACCCTTAATAAAATCTTGGACGAGTTTGATATTGGGTCATTTTGGGTCAAAAACTAGGTCACCAGATCAAATCAAAGGAAAAGCTTGTTAACACTCTAGAGGTCACAATTTTGGCCCAATCTTAATGAAACTTTATCAGAATGTTATCCTCAATAAAATCTTGGACGAGTTCGATATTGGGTCATCTGGGATCAAGAACTAGGTCACCAGGTCAAATCAAAGGAAAAGCTTGTTAACACTGTAGATGCCGCATTTATGACTGTATCTTCATGAAACTTGGTCAGAATGTTAATATTGATGATCTTAAGGTCCAGTTTGTATCTGGGTCATGTAGGATCAAAAACTAGGTCACCAGGTCAAATCAAAGGAAAAGCTAGTTTGCATTGTAGAAGCCACATTTATGTCCATATCTCAATGAAACTTGGTCAAAATGTTAATCTGTATGATCTATAGCACAAGTTCAAATCTGGGTTAGGTGGGGTCAAAAACTAGGTCACCAGGTCAAATCATATGAAAAGCTTGTTAACACTCTAGAGGCCATATTTATGACTATATCTTCATGAAACTTAGTCAGAATGTTAATCTTGATGATCTTTAGGACAAGATTGAATCTGGGTAATGTCGGGTCAAAAATTAGGTCACCAGATCAAATGAAAGGAAAAGCTAGTTAACACTTTAGAGGCCACATTTATGACCATATCTTAATGAAACTTGGTCAGAATGTTATTCTTGATGATCTTCAGGTCAAGTTTAAATCTAGGTCAGGTGGGGTCAAAAACTAGGTCACTAGGTTATATCAAAGGAAAAGCTTGTTAACACTCTAGAGGCCACAGTTATGACTGTATCTAACTATCTTCATGAAACTTAGAGTGTTAAACTTGATGATCTTTAGGTCAAATTCGAATCTGGGTCATGTCGGGTCAAAAACTAGGTCACAGGGTCAAATCAAAGGAATAGCTAGTTAACACTTTAGAGGCCACATTTATGACCATCTCTTAATGAAACTTGGTCAGAATGTTAATCTTGATGATCTTTAGGTCAATAGGTCAGGTGAGCAATACAGGGCCTTCATGGCCCTCTTGTCTTGCAATTCCCAGTACAGTAAATGGAAACTTTTGTCAGCTTGAATTCAGAAACATGTATACAAAAAAATTGAATTGAAAGTCATTCGAAATCCGTGACAATTATCTTCTTGCTGATTGCTAGCATCGCAGAACGCTTTGTAAACTCTGATGGTTAACGATTCTATTTAAAGACTTACTTGCTGAGGTAAATCTGATCAGCCAATGTTTACATTTCTACGCATTTTTGAATTTATTTCCTTTCATCAGTTCAGCTAAGAAAAGTCTTTTTCCCCAAAATTTTAAGGTTAATTGAGTGGTTCTCAAACACGGGACATCAGTGTTCCCACTGGCAATTAAAGTTGGGGGTGAAAACTGAGTTTTTCTTGCACTTTTGCGCCCCCTCACTAAGAGATATATAACAGCTGTCTCCAAAACTGGGGGTTCAAAGTACCATTCTTGGGGTGAAAAACCCTCATTTGGGGGTTTCTGGGAACACTGGACGGGTGCATGTTATACATGGATGTTTACGATTTCTTGTCTGATAATGACAAGACCATCACTATTGGTGGAATTTCCACCATTTACCTTTAGCATGTTACAATGTTAAAAATGGACATTGTTTACAATTATAGTTGAAAATTGATAAATGATAGCCTTATACTGATTTTTTTACAGCTCAACAAGCTTTGGGGCACTTGCTAGGTAGCCTTGTACATTTACAGGACCTCTTGCTGCATCAGAATGCAGAAACTAGAAATATTCTTGAGGGAAAACAGGCTAACACGAAAAAGTAAGATTATTCAAAATATTCATGAATATTATTCTGTATCATGTCCTAAAACACAAACTGTCCTGTAACACTAATTTGTAACATGGTGAATAAGGCTGACAGTCATGAAATTGCTAGATAAACCAGTATACAGTATTCTGAAGAAAATTGGTAGCATTTTTACAGACTAGATTAAGGTCACCAAGGTATTTTTAGCTCAGCATTGCAAAGAAATAGTAGAGCTATTGTACTCGCCCAGATGTCAGCGTAGCCGTTGGTTAAAGTTTTTGATAAAGTCAAATATCTCTGTTATCATCAAAGCTTTTGACTTAAAATTTAAAATAGTTATTTACTATCAAAGTCTACACCAGGAGAAACAATCCCCATAACTCTGGTTTGAATTTTGACAGAGTTATGCCCCTTTTTAACTTAGAATTTTTTGGTTAAAGTTTCTGATAAAGTCAAGTATCTCTGTTACTATCAAAGCTTTTGACCTGAAACTTAAAATTGTTATTTACTATCAAAGTTTACCTCAGGTGAAACATCCCAATAGCTCTGATTTGAGTTTTGACAGAGTTATGCCCCATTTTAACTTAGAATATTTTGGTTAAAGTTTTTTCATTTTTTTACTGGCAAAGCGCTAATTCAGAGTCAAGCACTGAGAAATGTTGAGCGTGCTGTCTTACTGATAGCTCTTGTAAATTTTGTTCACAATATTAACAAACTCTTATTTTCAGGCACACAGTGCCAGAAGACGATGATGACGAAGAGATTCCAAGTGACACAGATGAAGAGATGGACAAACAATATGATAAACCTATGTCTACAACAATGGTTAGAAAACGGAAACTAAAGTTTGACGAATACCCTGACGTCTTGAAGAAAAGACACTGCAATTTTCAGGAGTACAGGTAATATTGACAATTGAAAGTAGGGGATTTATTCAAAGGATTAAGAAAAGACTAAATTAAACAGCAGTTTGAAAATGTGTAAAAATAGAACGAGTTCACTTTTTTATGTTTTAGAATGTTTTATGTCAAGAAAATGTAGGTGCTATACAAACAAGACAGTTAAGTTGTTGTATTATACTTTATATACAAAATTTGAAGTTAGAATCTGATACATTCATAAATATACAATGAATGAGTTCTAGTACAGTCAGTGCAGTGCTTCATTAAATTTCTGATTAGAGGCTTTGAACAGAGGAACTAATGACAGAAATATTGCTATATATCAGAAACATTTCTGATGCCAGGAAAAATACGCAGTTAGCAGGTATATAGTATCTTTGTAGTGTTTCTTGAGAAAATTTAAATCAACTAGAAAAGCCTAAATTTTTAAAGCTCTAGCTATCTGAAAATCTACAAACCGGAATTTTTTTCCCCTAGTAATTTTAGAAAATTCCATATTATTTGGTAACAGACACCATAAGATACAGCAATGAATAGAGAATAAGTAATATTAGGTCTCTTGCTTTTATCATTTGCCAAATCATTAGGTAATTACTAAAGGGTAAGAAATGTCTAGCCATGTCTTGATTTTATCTGAGAGACATCTTCATGGATATCATAGTGCTTAAAGGATGGCTTACAATCATTTTGTTAGCTCACCTGTCACAAAGTGACAAGGTGAGTTTTTGTGATCGCGCGGTGTCCGTCGTCCGTCCGTCCGTGCATCCGTGCGTGCGTAAACTTTTCCTTGCGACATCTCTAGAGGTCACATTTTTCATGGGATCTT
Organism: Mercenaria mercenaria; assembly: GCF_021730395.1. Taxonomy (NCBI): domain Eukaryota; kingdom Metazoa; phylum Mollusca; class Bivalvia; order Venerida; family Veneridae; genus Mercenaria; species Mercenaria mercenaria. Next base: position 60,202,927 of record NC_069377.1, on the reverse strand, counting down.
TATGAAAATGGGTCAGAATGTTCATCTTGGTAAATTGTAGGTCAAGTTCGAAACTGGGTCACATGCCATCAAAAACTAGGTCAGTAGGTCTAAAAATAGAAAAACCTTGTGACCTCTCTAGAGGCCATAATTTTCAATGGATCTTCATGAAAATTGGTCAGAATGTTCACTTGATGATATCTAGATCATGTTCGAAACTGGGTCACGTGCGGTCAAAAACTAGGTCAGTAAGTCTAAAAATAGAAAAACCTTGTGACCTCTCTAGAGGCCATTTATTTCACAAAATCTTCATAAATATTGGTCAGAATGTTCACCATGATGATATCTAGGTCAAGTTCAAAACTGGGTCATGTGCGGTCAAAAACTAGGTCAGTAGGTCTAAAAGTAGAAAAACCTTGTGACCTTCCTAGAGGCCATATATTTCACAAGATCTTCATGAAAATTGGTCAGAACATTCACCTTGATGATATCTAGGTCAAGTTCGAAACTGGGTCGCGTGCCGTCAAAAACTAGGTCAGTAGGTCAAATAATAGAAAAACCTTGTGACCTCTCTAAAGGCCATATTTTTCATGGGATCTGTATGAAAGTTGGTCAGAATGTTCATCTTGATGATATCTAGGTCAGGTTCGAAACTGGGTCACATGCGGTCAAAAACTAGGTCAGTAGGTCTAAAAATAGAAAAAACCTTGTGACCTCTCTAGAGGCCATATATTTCATGAAATCTTCATGAAAATTGGTCAGAATGTTCACCTTGATGATATCTAAATCAAGTCTGAAAGTGGGTCACGTGCCATCAAAAACTAGGTCAGTAGGTCAAATAATAGAAAAACCTTGTGACCTCTCTAGAGGCCATAGTTTCCATGGGATCTGTATGAAAGTTGGTCTGAATGTTCATCTTAATGATATCTAGGTCAAGTTCGAAAGTAAGTCACGTGCCGTCAAAAACTAGGTCAGTAGGTCAAATAATAGAAAAACCTTGTGACCTCTCTAAAGGCCATATTTTTCGATGGATCTTTATGAAAGTTGTTCTGAATGTTTATCTTGATGATATCTAGATCAAGTTGAAACAGGGTCATGTGCCGTCAAAAACTAGGTCAGTAGGTCTAAAAATAGAAAAACCTTGTGACCTCTCTAGAGGCCATACTTGTGAATGGATCTCCATAAAAATTGGTCAGAATGTTCATCTTGATGATATCTAGATCAAGTTCGAAAGTAGGTCACGTGCCTTCAAAAAGTAGGTCAGTAGGTCAAATAATGAAAAAACGTTGTGACCTCTCTAGAGGCTAAATTTTTCATGGGATCTGTATGAAAGTTGGTCTGAATGTTTATCTTGATGATATCTAGGTCAAGTTTGAAACTGGGTCAACTGCAATCAAGAACTAGGTCAGTAGGTCTTGAAATAGAAAAACCTTGTGACCTCTCTATAGGCCATACCCTTGAATGGATCTTCATGAAAATTGGTCAGAATGTTCACCTTGATGATATCTAGGTCAAGTTTGAAACTTGGTCACGTGCCTTAAAAAACTAGGTCAATAGGTCAAATAATAGAAAAACCTTGTGACCTCTCTAGAGACCATATTTTTCAATGGATCATCATGAAAATTGGTGAGAATTTTTATCATGAAAATATCTAGGTCAGGTTCAGAACTGGGTCACATGAGCTCAAAAACTAGGTCACTATGTCAAATAATAGAAAAAACGACATCATACTCAAAACTGGATCATGTGGGAAGAGGTGAGCAATTCAGGACCATCATGGTCCACTTGTTATACATTGCCATGGAAATGGAATAGCTGCCATTTTGATCAAATATTGAAACATTCATAGATTTCTTATTTTTAACCTAATTTTGAAAATTCTTCCTCAGCCATGAAAGATTTCCATTCCTTTTAATATAAATTCCTCGGTGCATCATTTGATGTTGAATGTATACTTTACAGAAATGCTACCATACAGAAATGGTATGACAAGACGAGGTTAGCAGCTGGGAAAGTGAAAGGAAAATCTTTCAGTGCATTTGATCAGTCTGCTGTTGTCCAAATCAACCAGGTAAATATTCTTGTCAAATATACTGGTAAATATTTCATTTTCAGAATTGAAATAAGAGTATAAAATTAAATTTCCAGTTTTGAAGTCTGTATGAAGTCTGTTAAGACATGGACAGAGGTATAAGATCCTTATAATCTTTTAGCATGTCTAGCTACTAGCAAGTTCTTCTACTTTTAGATTTTGGCTGATAAAGAAAGACTTATAAAGAGAACTCAGCTGAAGAGAACAGTGTACAGAGTTCTAGGTACAAAACCAATACCTGACCAACCAGAGATACTGCCTTCACTGCAGGTTAGAAACCTTATATTACTTCCCTCTCCAAAAACCATGCATGTATCTTCATCATAGGGCAGATAGCTTTTTATCATCTTAGATTTTTTGTTAAAAAAAGAAGTTATAATGGAGAAAAAAAAATTTAATTGCTAATTTTTTAGCTCACCTGTCACAAGGTGAGCTTTTGTGATCGCACAGCGTCCGTCGTCCGTCCGTCCCTGCGTGCGTCAGTCCGTAAACTTTTGCTTGTGACCACTCTAGAGGTCACATTTTTTATGGGATCTTTATGAAAATTGGTCAGAATATTCACCTTGATGATATCTAGGTTAAGTTCGAAACTGGGTTACGTGCTGATAAAAACTAGGTCAGTAGGTCTAAAAATAGAAAAACCTTGTGACCTTTCTAGAGCCCATACTTTTCAATGGATCTTCATGAAAGTTGGTCAGAATGTTCACCTTGATGATATCTAGATCAAGTTCGAAACTGGATCAACTGCGATGAAAAACTAGGTCAGTAGGTCAAATAATAGAAAATCCTTGTGACCTCTCTAGAGGCCATATTTTTCATGGGATCTGTATGAAAGTTGGTCTGAATGTTCATCTTGACGATATCTAGGTCAAGTTTGAAACTGGATCACATGCGGTCAAAAACCAGGTCAGTAGGTCTAAAAATAGAAAAAACCTTGTGACCTCTCTAGAGGCCATACTTTTGAATGGATCTTCATAAAAATTGGTCAGAATGTTAACCTTCATGATATCTAGGTCAGGTTTGAAAGTGTGTCACGTGCCATCAATAACTAGGTCAGTAGGTTAAATAATAGAAAAACCTTGTGACCTCTCTAGAGGCCATATTTTTCATGGGATCTGTATGAAAGTTGGTCCGAATGTTCATCTTGATGATATCTAGGTCAAGTTCGAAAGTGGGTCACGTGCCGTCAAAAACTAGGTCAGTAGGTCTAAAAATAGAAAAACCTTGTGACCTCTCTAGAGGCCATACTTTTGAACCGATCTTCATGAAAATTGGTCAGAATGTTTACTTTGATGATATCTAGGTCAAGTTCGAAACTGGGTCACGTGCCTTTAATAACTAGGTCAGTAGGTCAAATAATAAAAAAAACTTTGTGACCTCTCTAGAGGTCATATTTTTCATGGGATCTGCTTGAAAATTAGTCAGAATGCTCATCTTGATGATATCTAGGTCAAGTTCGAAACTGGGTCACGTACAGTCAAAAACTAGGCCAGTAGGTCAAATAATAGAAAAACCTTGTGACCACTCTAGAGGCCATATTTTTCCTGGGATCTGTATGAAAGTTGGTCAGAATGTTTATCTTGATGATATCTAGGTCAAGTTTGAAACTGGGTCAACTGCGGTCAAAAACTAGGTCACTAGGTCTAAACATACAAAAATCTTTTGACCTCCCCAGAGGCCACATTTTTCAATGGATCGTCATGAAAATTGGTGAGAATGTTCACCTTGATGATATCTAGGTCAAGTTCGAGACTGGGTCACATGCAGTCAAAAACTAGGTCAGTAGGTCTAAAAATAGGAAAACCTTGTGACCTCTCAGGAGGCCATATTTTTCAATGGATCTTCATGAAAATTTGTCAGAATTTTATCTTGATGATATCTAGGTCAGGTTCAAAACTGGGTCACATGAGCTCAAAAACTAGGTCACTATGTTCAAAAATAGAAAAAACAACGTCAGGTGACGGATTTAGGACCATCATGGTCCTCTTGTCTTACTTTGCCTTTTCTAGCTTTCAACATCTTTTTATCTTCCTTTTAAATTTCTAAATGACATTTACATGTGGACACAGTTTGATTTTTTCTCTGAATTTTTTTTAAGACCACTTCATTTATGCAGGGGCCTCTGTGGCCGAGTGGTCAAAATGTTGATTTGTAATCATTAACCCCAAACCGCTGTGGGTTTGAGCCCTGTGACAAAACCATCTAGCTGACTTGCTGAAGGTCCATGGCTCTACATATTTATTTTACAATTATTAAAGCAAACAGTTACATTATGTATGGGTTCATTCTGGGTAATGTCAGACATTGCCCTTCCGTGCATGAATTGATGTACATATGGGTGTTTTCATACACCATTTTAAACTGGAAAGTCACAATTTGACCTAAATAATGTCAGTGTGACTGAAACCCCTAACAGGATTGTCACAAACCATTCCACACAATAACAGGATTGTCACAAACCATTCCATACAATAATTCCAACAGTTTTTCATGAAACAGGGAGAAGAGCGCGTGTCAGACAGAGACAGTAGCAAAGACAATGATGTGGAGATATTTGACGACGATGATTTCTACCATCAGTTGTTACGTGAGCTTATAGAGAAAAAAACTTCTGATGTCAGTGATCCTGTAGCTCTCAGCAGGTAAAGGACGACTTTGGTTCGGAAAAAACCTGTTATTGCTTGTTTTTCTGTGCATTATTGAAATAATTTTGATAATTATATACATCTTCACTGGATCAGAACTACAAAATTGGTCAAAAATTTGTTTAAAATTAAGATACAGTGGAACTGGAAACGTCAGTATTTTTCCATATTAATGCCTGTATTTCATATCACAAGTATTGTTGCATTATTTTTTTACATACGTATCATCAATTTTATTCTGGCTATTGAACAAATTTATAATAATTGTATAATGCTGTATAATGTAGATACAGATGTAATAAAAAGAGTATTAGCTTTTTATCGAGAAATATGCACTCGTTCTTTCGCAGAATATTGCGCTCCTAAATTCGCGCAATATTTCTGCTGCAGATTTCATGCATATTTTTTGCTACAATGCTAATAATCTATAAATATATTAGGTTTATCGAAATACATTGTTGCAGAAGAGGTGGAGATAATTATAGGACAAGCTTAAAAAACTTCAACATTTATGATATGGTTAGATTGAAATGATAATTTTTCTCTAGGCAGTGGTTAGAGATACAAAAGCTAAGGTCAAAGAATAAGAAGAAGGTAGACAACCGAGCCAGTAAAGGAAGAAAAGTCAGGTAAGAGTTGTCTAACTTGACCTAATGTATTATTTTTAGCTTGACTATTCAAAGAATAGGGGAGCTATCCTACTCGCCCCGGCATAGGCGTGAACGTTAGCGTGAGCGTCACACAAATGTAAAGTTTGCGTACCACCCCAAATATTTTCAAAGTCCATTGAGATATTGCTGTCATATTTTGCATACTTGTTAATTATCATGACCCCAGTCTGTAAAAAGGAGGAGGCAACTCTATCAAGCATTTTGACTGAATTATGGCCCCTTTTCGATTTAGAATATGCTTATTGTAATGTTAAAGGTTTACTCATAGCTTATATTATACTATCAAGCACAGAGAATAGTCGAGCGCGCTGTCCACTGACAGCTCTTGTTAATCATATCTTGTCAAAAACGTGTCTGCCATGTCTCCTTTAAGGTTGGAAATATATTTTGACCTTTAATTTTATGACACAAGTTGTCTTGGTTAAGCATAAATGAATACCTTTAGTTTGTTAAAACTTATTTGATTTCTTCAAAATTCAGAAGTTTTGTTTCCAACCTGTGTCTCACATGTGACATTAATTATGAAACCACGTTTGACAGAAGTTATTTTGCCTAATACAGACATTTTTTATATGCCCGTCGCTGAAAGAGCGGGGTGTATTATGTGAACACCTTTGGCAGGCGGTCGGCGTCCAAAAGCATGTCTGCTCTCTAAGTCGAACAGTTTTCATCTGATCTTCACCAAACTTGCTGACAATGTTTGTGGGCATAATATCTCGACCAAGTTCGATAAATCACCCAAATCGCCCCAGGCACTCTTGGATTATGGCCCTTGAATAACTCGAAAAAACTGCGACTTTAGCCTTGTCCGCTCTCTAAGTCAAACAGTTTTCATCCAATCTTCACCAAGCTTGCTGACAATGTTTGTGGGCATAATATCTTGGCCAAGTTCGATAACCACCCCAGGCACTCCTGGATTATGGCCCTTGAATTACTCGAAAAACTGCAAATTTAGCCTTGTCCATTCAAACAGTTTTGATCTGATTGCCAGTTTCATCCCACATGGAACCTCACAAGTACCTTGATTCCTTCTTACTCTTTTTTGGGGTTAACAAGGTATACAACATCAACATTATTACCTTTATGATACATAACTGAATATTTAGACGGGTGTATTTTGTGACAGTCTGGCACTCTTGTTTCAAAGATGAGTTGGAATCCATTGATACTTATGATGAAACTGATTTATCATAGGACTGGTAGTCTAAAGAATTTTTAGCTCCACTATTCGGAGAATTGCGGTGCTATTCTACTCGCTCCGGCGTCAATAAGGTGTTATACTTAACGTTATTTTTAAGGTTAAAAGTTTTTTGGCAACCTTTGTTTTTTTTGTCATATCTTTGTTACTATTGCTTATATCTTACTGTAACTTCACATAAACATTGTCCAGCATACAAAACAAAGTATGTGCAGGGGCTGGGCCCATTATACCCAAGGTCAAGGTCAATAAGGTGTTATACTTACGTTATTTTTAAGGTTAAAGTTTTTCGGCAGCCTTTGATTTTCTGTCAAATCTTTGTTACTATTGCTTATATCTTACTGTAAGTTCACATAAACATTGTCCAGCATACAAACAAAGTATGTGCAGGGGCTGGGCCCATTATACCCAAGGTCAAGGTCACCAAGTTGTTATACTTGGAATTATTTTCATGTTAAATTTTTTCGAAAGCTTCGCTTATAGACATATCTTTGGTACTTTTAAAAGATAATGACTTGAAATTAAAAGTATTTTTTTATAATCATCATCTGCATGTGTGGTTACAATCCCCATAACATTAATTGTATTTTTTCTCAGAATTATGCCCCTTTCATACTTGGATTTTTTGACAAACTTCGTTTTCTGGACATAACTTTGGTACTATATAAGATAATGACTTGAAACTTAGAATGTATCTTTATCATCATCATCTGCATGTGTGATAACAATCCCCATAACACTAATTGTATTTTTTCTCAGAATTATGCCCCTTTCATACTTAAATTTTTTGACAAACTTTTTTTCTGGGCATAACTTTGGTACTATATAAGATTGAGTTGAAACATTTAAATATATCTTTACCATCGTCATCAGTACCCCTTCCATACTTGACCTTTAACCCCTCTGAATAGTAGGGTCTTTTTATATCTCGGTGTATCTTCCTTTTAAAGTATAGGTCTCTTATTGAGACAAAAATTCATTTTACTGTCAAATCGCTGAATAGTGGAGCACGCTGTCTTACGGACAGCTCTTGTTGATCTTTTTTGTCTGCATCAGGGTGAACATGTTCCAAATATTCTTTTTACCCCATTCTCCTAGAATACCTGCAGTGTGTTTGGAATTATGAATGGATAATAGAGCCTGTGATTGTTGATTAAAGCATTGAAAATCACAATTGAAATATAACTGTGTGGTTGTAGGTATGATGTACACAAGAAGCTGGTTAATTTTATGGCTCCAGAGGATAACTGTAAATGGTCTCAAGAAGCCAGGTATGCTTATTTTTTTTTAAATTATCTCTTTAATTGTATGCACAATGTTGAAGTATTTAACCAGGAGAGATTATAATTCTAGATTGAATGTTTTCATATTAACAATGTTATGAATTTATTCATGTAAAATGAATCACAGAATATTACCTGCAAGTCCATGAGTTGCAAGTGGTTCATGGTTAATATTTCCGATCGTATTCTGTTGTTAATTTCACCTAAACACAGAAAAAGAAAAATTCTTATATTTGCGTTATATTTCCTTTCCATTTGTTAAATAGGCATTTATAAATTGTATATATTTTGCTGTATTTAACATTACAATCTGCTTCCTGGCCATCTTGTTCACCAGACAGAAGCAACTGCCAAGTCATCTAAGAAACATTTTTCCTGACTGTGGGCGGGCATCGTCAAAACAGCATCACTTTATCGCTTAGCAGGGTTATTGTAACTTTGGTGCCTTTCCTCTTAATTTATACTAACCTGTTTTAGCTTCATTGTTATGAAAGCTTCAAGCTTATTTGAACAACTCTCAGGCCTGCTTCCTGGAAAAACTTATGTCATAGTGACAAATGTGGTGTTGTCATTACCTCAGTTCAGTGACCGACACCTTAATTAACCACTAGAGCACAAATCCCTTTTATTAGCTCACCAGAGCACAAAGTGCTTGGGTGAGCTATTGTGATCTCTCACCGACCGTCCACGCTTTAACATCTCGTCCTAAACCACCAGACTAATTTTGATAAAACTTCACAGGGATGTATCTTGGGTAGTCTTCTTTAAAAAATTGTTCAAAGAATGGAATTCCATAGAGAAATCTGGTTGCCATGGCAACTGAAAGGAAAATCTTAAAAATCTTCTTGTCCGAAACCACAAGACCTGGGGCTTTGATATTTAGTATGTTGCATCATCTAGTGGTCCTCTACCAAGGTTGTTCAAATTATCCCCCTAGGGTCAAAAATGGCCCGCCCTTGGGGTCACATGGTTTATATAGACTTATATAGCGAAAACTTTGAAAATCTTATCCAAAACCACAGGTCCTAGGGCTTTGATATTTGGTATGTAGCATTATCAAATGGTCCTCTACCAGGATTGTTCAAAATTTCCCCCCAGGGTCAAATATGGCCCTGCCCTGGGGGTCACATGGTTTATATAGACTTACATAGGGAAAACTTTGAAAATCTTTTTGTCCAAAACCACAGGGCCTAGGGCGTTGATATATGGTATGTAGCATCATCTAGTGGTCTTCTACCAAGATTGTTCAAATTATCCCCCTAGGGTCAGATATGGCCCTGCCCTGGGGGTCATGGTTTATATAGACATATAGGGGAAAACTTTGAAAATCTTTTTCTCCAAAACCACAGGGCCTAGGGCTTTGATATTTGGTATGTACCATCATCTAGAGAGCTTCTACAGAGATTATTCAAATTATATCACTAGAGTCAAATATGGCCCTGCTCTGGGGGTCACATGGTTTATATATATACTTGTATAGCAAAACTTAAAAAATCTTCTTGTAGAAAACCACATGGCCTAGGGCTTTGATATTTGGTATGTAGCATCATATAGTAGTCCTTTACCAAGATTGTTCAAATTATCCCCTGGGGTTAAAAATGGCCCTGCCCAGGGTGGCACATGGTTTAAGTACTCAGGTGAGTGATATAGGGCCATCATGGCCCTCTTGTAAGATATTCTTTTTATTTGGGGAGTGGGGTGGGAGCTGTCCTTCTGCTTTTCAAATGTGTATGTAAGTTTCTGTATCATTTCTGCTACAGAATGATTCATTCATACTAAAAGTTACTTTTCTTTTTTTCAGGGATGACCTGTTCAAATCCTTGTTTGGGAAGAGATTTTCAACAAACCAAGTCTGATACAGATTGATATGTTGTGTAAAAATCAGAGAATTTATTAAAGTATATAAGATGGACCAATTTTAGTTTTGTAACCAGTATTACTTTACTTAAATGGGGGATATTCAGAATTCTATATATAGGGGAGGGTTCATAATAGCTGGTTTCTTTCTCAAGTATGATCACTACCTACAAACAAGTATGATCACTAACTACAGTATGGAAGTTTCTCTCAGCTATCCTTAATGGATGTACCATTATGGAAAAGGCTGTCTATGTGTAGAAATATATTCAGTGTTTATTGTTATGACAACATATACAACTGCATAAGGAGGTAGATGGTGAACTGAACCCTTTCTATAATGTATACCCGAGTTTTGATGCACTAAGAGCGATAATGAAAGTAACAGTTTCGGGTTGATGTTAGACATTGTTTGACCTTGATCTTTTGGGTAGATGCTTAGGCCTTGACATGTAACACACTGTCTCACAGAGGTATTTCTGTTGATTAACAACCCGATTTAAGTAACATACCAGGTAAAATATGAGTGACCTTTGACTCCAGTGTGACATTGATCTTTGAGATAAGGGCAGGATTCCAACCTGTGACAATCCATCTCATTCATGCATGTATTAATTATGTCTCTCACCACACAGTGGTGTGGGAGACATATTGATTTACTCCTCTGTGTATATGTGTGTGTCTGCCCCAAATCTTGTCCACACTCTAAGTCTAACAGTTCACCAAACTTGAACAAAATGTGTTTGACAATAAGTCCTTGGCCAAATTCGGTAACTAGCCAAATCGGCCCAGGCACTTCGGAATTATGGCCCTTGAATTACCGAAATTACTGATGCCAGTGATACAGGTCTTGGTGCAGGTTGACTCGGATACATAATGGAGTAGAAATGCCTAAACTTGAACAAAATGTGTTTGACAATAAGTCCTCGGCCAAGTTTGATAACTAGCCAAATTGGTCCAGGCACTTAGCAATTATGGCCCTTGAATTACCAGAAATACTGATGCCAGTGATACAGGTGATGGTGCATGGACTCAGATACATAATGGAAAAGAAATGCCAGTCTAGATGATTAGGCAGTTGTGGGAGACATGCGCTTTTCTCAAAAGCAGCTCTAGTATTACTCAAGTTGAAGTTTGTCTGGACAAGGTCCAAATGATCTTTGACCACAAAGTGCGACCTTGACTTTGGGGATAACAGAATGGATCTGGTTTGCTAGGCAGTATTTCATAGCAAACTTTTCTTCCAAAAAATGCTGTGCCAGTCAAAAATATAGCTGGGACAATATCTGAATGATCTTTTTATGCCCCCGGCATCTATTGACGCGGGAGGCATATAGTGATTGTCCTGTCCGTTCGTTCGTCCGAGGTGAACCAAATGGGACCGTTTCGTCTAGCATTAATACCCCTTACTAGAATGACTTGATACTAATGCAGATGTAACGTGTGACCATTCCTCATCTTCAAACATCACCTGACCTCGGTTTGACCTTGACCTCATTTTAGACTTGGGTTGCTTTTTATGGGCCATCTCTTGGTAAACCAAATGGGACCGTTTCGTCTAGCATCAATACCGCTTACAAGAATGAATTGATACTAATACAGATGTAACCTGTGACCATTCCTCATCTTCAAACATCACCTGACCTCAGTTTGACCTTGACCTCGACCTCGTTTTGGACTTAGGTTGCTTTGTATCGACAAGGATGCCACTGGGGGCATCAAGCGTTTATTGAATGCAGCTCCGTGTTTTTAGCTCACCTGAGCCAAAGGCTCATGGTGAGCTTTTATGATCGCTCAATGTCTGTCGTCCGTCAACATTTACTAAAAAAATCTTCTTGAAAACCAATAGGTAGAATTAAACCAAACTTCATAGGAATGATCCTTGGTGGGTCCTCTTTCAAAATTGTTCAAAGAAATTAATTCCATGCAGAACTACAATTGCCATGGCAACCGAAAGGAAAAACTAAAAATCTATAGAGCCTTGATATTTGGCATGTGACATCATCGTAACTATTATCCTCTATGAAGATTGTTCAAATTGTGCCCCTGGGGTGAAAAGAGGCCCTGCCCCCCGAGGGTCACAAGTTTTACCAAGACATATAGGAAAAAACTTTAAAAATCTTCTCGTCTAAAACCACAAGACCTAGACCTTTGATATTTGGTATGTAGCATTGCCTTGTGGTCCTCTACCAAAAATATTCAAATTATTACCCTGGGGTGAAAAGAGGCCCCGCCCCGGGGGCCTCAAGTTTTACATAGACTTGTATAGGAAAAAACTTTAAAAAATCTTCTTGTCTGAAACTACAAGACCTAAACCTTTGATATTTTGTTTCTAGCATTGCCTTGTGATCCTCTTTGAAGATTGTTCAAATTGTGCCCCAGGGGTGAAAAGAGGCCCCGCATAGGGGGGCCAAAGTTTTACATAAACTTATATAGGGAAAAACTTTAAAAATCTTCTTGTCTTAAACTGCAAGGCCTAGGCTTTTGATATTTGGTGTGTTGCATTGCCTTGTGGTCCTCTACCAGAATTGTTCAAATTATTACCCTGGGGTGAAAAGATGCCCTGTCCCGGGGGTCCCAAGTTTAACATAGACTTATATAGGGGGAAAAAAAATATTTTTGTCTGAAAGTTCAAGGCCTAGGCCTTTGATATTTGGTATGTATCATTGCCTAGTGGACCTCTAACAGGATTGTTCAAATTATGCCCCTGGGGTTATTAGAGGCCCCGCCCTGGTGGTCACTTGTTATACGAGTTATATAGGAAAAATACTTAAAAAAATTATCAGATCATATTTCCTAGACTGTTTTATTAGCTCACCTGTCACAAAGTGACAAGGTGAGCTTTTGTGATCGCGCAGCGTCCGTCGTCCGTCCGTCCGTCCGTGCGTAAACTTTTGCTTGTGACCACTCTAGAGGTCACATTTTACATGGGATCTTTATGAAAGTTGGTCAGAATGTTCACCTTGATTATATCTAGGTCAAGTTCGAAAGTGGGTCACGTGTTTTCAAAAAGTAGGTCAGTAGGTCAAATAATGAAAAAACCTTGTGACCTCTCTAGAGGCCATATTTTTCATGGGATCTGTATGAAAATTGGTCTGAATGTTCATCTTGATGATATCTAGGTCAGGTTTGAAACTGGGTCAACTGTGGTCAAAAACTAGGTCAGTAGGTCTAAAAATAGAAAAATCTTGTGACCTCTCTAGAGACCATACTTTTCAATGGATCTTCATGAAAATTGGTCAGAATGTTCACCTTGATGATATCTAGGTCAAGTTCGAAACTGGGTCACATGCCATAAAAAAATAGGTCAGTATATCAAATAATTAAAAACACCTTGTGACCTCTCTAGAGGCCATATTTTTCATGGGATCTGTATGGAAGTTGGTCTGAATATTCACCTTGATGATATCTAGGTCAAGTTCGAAACTGGGTCAACTGTGGTCAAAAACTAGGTCAGTAGGTCTAAATATAGAAAAACCTTTTGACCACTCTAGAGGCCATATTTTTCAATGGATCTTCATGAAAATTTGTCTGAATGTTCACCTTGATGATATCTAGATAATATTTGAAACTGGGTCACATGTTGCCTAAATTAGGTCAGTAGGTATAAAAATAGAAAAACCTTATGACTTCTCTAGAGGCCATACTCTTCATGAGATCTTCATGAAAACTGGTGAGAATGTTCACCTTGATAATATCTAGGTCAAGATCAGAACTGGGTCATGTGCCTTCAAAAACTAGGTCATTAGGTCAGATAATAGAAAACCTGGTGACCTCTCTAGAAGCCATATTTTTCAATGGATCTTCATGAAAATTGGGTCATGTGGAGACAGGTGAGCGATTCAGGACCATCATGGTCCTCTTGTTTTATTATTTGACCTATTGTCCTAGTTTTTGACGGCACGTGGCCCAGTTTCAAAACTGACCTAGATATCATCAAGGTGAACATTCTGACCAATTTTCATGAAGATCCATTCAAGGGTATGGCCTCTAGAGAGGTCACAAGGTTTTTCTATTTTAAGAACTACTGACCTAGTTTTTGATTGCAGTTGACCCAGTTTCAAACCTGACCTATATATCATCAAGATAAACATTCAGACCAACTTTCATACAGATCCCATGAAAAATATGGCCTCTAGAGAGGTTACAAGGTTTTTTCATTATTTGACCTACTGACCTAATTTTTGAAAGCACGTGGCCCACTTTCTAATTTGACCTAGACATCATCAAAATGAACATTCTGACAAAGTTTTATGAAGATCCATTCACAAGTATGGCCTCTAGAGAGGTCACAAGGTTTTTCTATTTTTAGACCTACTGACCTAGTTTTTGACCGCACAGGACCCAGTTTTGGACTAGACCTAGATATCATCAAGATGAACATTCAGACCAACTTTCATACAGATCCCATGAAAAATGTGGCCTTTAGAGAGGTCACAAGGTTTTTCTATTATTTGACCTCCTGACCTAGTTTTTGAAGGCATATGACCCAGTTTCAATCTTGACCTAGATATCATCAAGGTGAACATTCTGACTAACTTTCATACAGATCCCATGAAAAATATGGCCTTTAGAGAAGTCACAAGGTTTTTCTATTATTTGACCTACTGACCTAGTTTTTGACGGCACGTGACCCAGTTTTGAACTTGACCTAGATATCATCAAGGTGAACATTCTGACCAATTTTCATGAATCTTGTGAAATATATGGCCTCTAGAGAGGTCACAAGGTTTTTCTATTTTTAGACCTACTGACCTAGTTTTTGACTGCATGTGACCCAGTTTCGAACTTGGCCTAGATATCATCAAGCTGAAAATTCTGACCAATTTTCATAAAGATCCCATGAAAAATGTGACCTCTAGAGTGGTCACAAGCAAAAGTTTACGCACGGACGGACGACGGATGCTGCGCGATCACAAAAGCTCACCTTGTCACTTTGTGACAGGTGAGCTAAAAACCTTTTGACCTCTATAGAGGCCATAGTTTTCATGGGATCTGTATGAAAGTTGTTCTGAATGTTCATCTTGATGATATCTAGGTCAAGTTTGAAACTGGGTCAACTGCAGTCAAAAACTAGGTCAGTAGGTCTAAAATTAGAAAAATCTTTTGACCTCTCTAGAGGCCATATTTTTCAATTTATCTTCATGAAAATTGGTCTGAATGTTCACCTTGATTATATCTAGGTCAGTTTCTAAACTGGGTCACGTGCGGTCAAGAACTAGGCCAGTAGGTATAAAAATAGAAAAACCTTGTGACATCTCTAGAGGCCTATTTTTCAATAGATCTTCAAGAAAATTAGTGAGAATTTTTACTGTGATGATATCTAGGTCAAGTTCAAAACAGGGTCATGTACCTTTGAAAACTAGGTCAATAGGTCAAATAATAGAAAAACCTTGTGACCTCTCTAGAGGCCATATTTTTCAATGGATCTTCATGAAAATTGGTCAGAATTTTTATCTTGATGATATCTAGGTCAAGTTCAAAACTGGGTCACATGAGCTCAAAAACTAGGTCACTATGTCAAATAATAGAAAAAACGACGTCATACTCGAAACTGGGTCATGTGGGGAACAGGTGAGCGATTCAGGACCATCATGGTCCTCTTGTCATATTTACCTGATGTACCAAAGTGATTGCATGTCATCGTACTGTGACCTTGACCTACTTTATTGTTTTTTGAGATACAGCCTTGAAATTTGGATGACATGTACAGTTTTGCATACCGATCTTAAAACTGACTCAGATACCATGAATGTGACCTACTGACCTACTTTCTAATATTTTAGCATATTTTAGTTTGCCATTTGAAACATGGCTCATATTACTCAGGTGAGCAATTTAGGGTCATCATGACCCTCTTGTTTATTCAAAGTGTGCATGACACAATTTCTTGAAGGCAAACATTTCTTATAAACAGAAAAACTATGAAGTCAAAGCTATTGGCCAGAAAAGATCTGAATGGACTCTGGCCCCAAACTCTGGAAAAAGGGACTTTGATTTTGTCAGCAACACTGCAATGCATATAGGCAAACATTAATTTAAAAAATACTCCATGTATATCAAAGACCTAGACCACCTCCAACACGACCATAAACTCAAGACAAACATTTAAAGATTGCTCCATGCATGTCAATGCTTTTACTAGGACAAGCTACAACCTAATGTATGACATTGATCTTTGAGACAGGGACTCTATACTGTGCCTCATTCTTGCAAACATTTCTGTCCAAAAAAACTGCTTCATGTATGGCAATGTTTTACCAGAGTCACACCCCAACCTGACATTTGATACCGAAGTGTGACTGATCTACATATAGGTAAGGGCCTGGGATTTGCATGACACTCCTTCCCATCGAGGTAAATACCAAAAAGATTGCTCCATGCATCTGGACAAACTTGGACAAGACATACATGAGGACTGGCCACAGGTGATTGACATTTTATTCATAAAAGTATCACAAAGTAAAAAAGTATAGGACAAAACGGCATAGTGCCTTTTAATAGTTTAAAAGGACCATTCCCCTACACAAGCCAATGTACAATTTCAGGACAAGATTTCACTTAAACTGGTCAAAATAACAGAACTGGATAAGCCCTAAAGTCATGTCTTACAGATGGATGAAGGAATAGATATAACAAGTCTCCTCGAATACAGTGAACTATATATTTCATATAAGAATGAATTTATACAATAATGTACAAGATGCCAAAAGACTGCATTTTCTCGATTTAGCATATTCCTAGTAAATGAAAAATGTAAAAAGCCTGGTTACTAATTTTCCAACACTGAAATAATTGAAACCGGAAGCTCATTAATCAGAGTTCCTTTTCAATTTAAGGTAGCAGACCAGTATTGATACTTTGCAACTTCCGTGTGTTGTTACTTTTTCTCCTTTGGTAATTCGACATTCTTCAAACCTAAAGAAACTCAAACTGCACGTGGCTTTCTTTTAAAACCAGAGAATGCCGAAACTGTAAAGAATATTACATTATTTACCTATCATTATGTCTATTATCTTAAGTCTACAGACAGCTCTACAAACGTCAGGACAGAAAGGACATTGAAGATATATTTTCTTTCTCCTGCCCATATATTAGTACCCTTTGAACTCATTAAAGAAACCAAAAACTAAGTCAATCAGGGACTCTGAACCAAAAGAATACATCAGTTTTGATAGGGTTCAGTCTAACAGTGATCCTGAATTCAGGACTGAGTAATCACTTTTTCCAAAATTGCCTTAATATCAACCCTAAGCCTTTGTTGGTGTGTATAACATGCATAAACTTCAAAATTCCTAATATCAGAAACATACAGAAAGCAAGATAGATCCTGACACTCTGAATAATTTTTATACGCCCGTTTGAAAAACGGGACGTATTATGGGAACGCCCCTGGCGGGCGGGCGGGCGACGTCCACATACTTTTTCTGGAGCATATCTTCTACATGCATGAAGGGATTTTGATGAAACTTGGCACAGTTGTTCATCATCATGAGACGGAGTGTCATGCGCAAAAACCAGGTCCCTAGGTATAAGGTCAAGGTCAAACTTCGAGGTCAAATTCAAGAATGACTTTGTCCGGAGCATATCTTCTTCATGCATGGAGGGATTTTGATGAAAGTTGGCACAATTGTTCATCATCATGAGACGGAGTGTCATGCGCAAGAACCAGGTCCTTAGGTCTAAGGTCAAGGTCACACTTAGAGGTCAAAGGATACAAGAAAGAAAACTTTGTCCGGAGTATATCTTCTTCATGCATGGTGGGATTTTGATATAACTTGGCACAAATGTTCACCACCATGAGGCTGAGTGTCATGCACAAGAACCAGGTCCCTAGGTCTAAGGTCAAGGTCACACTTAGAGGTCAAAGGATACAAGAATGAAAACCTTGTCTGGAGCATTTCTTCTTCATGCATAGAGGGATTTTGATATAACTTTGCACAAATGTTCACCACCACGAGGCGGAGTGTCATGCGCAAGAACCAGGTCCCTAGGTCAAAGGTCAAGGTCACACTTAGAGGCCAAAGGTCAGATACAAGAATGACTTTGTCCGAAGCATTTCTTCTTCATGCATGGAGGGATTTTGATGTAACTTGGCACAATTATACACCATCATGAGACGAAGTGTCATGCGCAGTTCCCTTCTTTAGAATTACTTCCCTTTGTTGTTACTATAAATAGCTTATATTGTAACTTTTTCATTACTAGTCGTAGGGAAAAATCGAGACCACTTTTCTGTAGTACAACATGCATGCTACATCCAATTATGAGGTGTATTTTGACCAATCTCTACCTGGTAAAGATTTTTGTGTGGACTTACAATTTTTTTTTTGATTTTTTTTTTTTTTTTGTGGACTTAGAAAAACAAATGACTTACAATGATTACTAAACAACCACAAAATTAAAATTCCATTTGCAAATACAGGTGCTAGAGTAAAGAAATTTGCTGTGACGGGCGTATATTGTGACATTCTGGCACTCTTGTTGTCCTTATAAAGAAAACTGTTAACTCTGTAACAGTCATTCTTATTGTACACTTATTATATGGCAATGGCAGGCCTGAAGTGGTTATTAGCACGACTAAACCTGTATTGGGCAAGGGTGTAGCCAGAGTGCCAATATAGGTTTAGGAGTGCTAATGACCATGTAAGGAATGTCATTGCCCTTTAATGAGTTGTTTATTACATACCTGAACACTATAAAGATTACTCGGTTGCTTGAATCAGTTAATTATATAAAATATCGACATTAACAACTGCTTCATTATGGTGATACTGTAAAATGACATCACTTATCCATGGTGGCCAATAACCAGTTATAATGCCAGTTTGCGGTAATATGGCTTGGGTTACAGGATGTTGTACTATGCAATTTTGTAACTGTTATAGTTATAATGCATACTGGCATGCAAGTAGTCCCCGGACAGGAATCGCATATATTTCGTCCCCAAAAGCCTAAACAAAACCAAAAATAAAAACGATTATCATATAAAAATACCTTAGCTCCGGTATTACCAGTTTAGGGGTTTTCCTTTGAAATGACGTCACGTTCGCGGGGAATAAGCGAGGCCCGAAAAGGGGTCTGTAGAACGTCAAATTTTAACATGCTCGATAGTAATGCCCGGACACCATTTTTTAATGAATATATTTATTGGAAACTGCCCATATGAGCTGGAATTATGAAAAAGACAAATGGTATTTTATATAACTGTAAAAAGATCGAACGTTTGAGTCAAATTTATTTGTCCCAGCCACACGGAAAATTGCGACAACAAAAATAGAATAATCATGCTTAAGCCACGGCAATAACTGACTAATCGAACAAATTATGAAATATTTTGGCACATTAGTATTGTTGTCACAAAGAAAATAAGTTTTTTTTTGTTGAACATGTATGTATCGTCTGCTAGTCGTAAAGACATGTAGCCTTAATTTTAAAACCCTCCAGACTGGCCTTTCTTGCGCATGCGCAATAAAAACGGAAGCCCCGCCAGTGAAAATGTAAACAAGTAACCATGCGGAAGGATTTTCATGATTATTATATTCATATGATAACCTGTGAAAAAATAAACTTGATAAACTTCTCCAAAACAAACGTCTGTATGATTAGGCACAAAAAAATGTAGACGTATCGCAAAATTAGAGCGTTGCGGGAACGTGTCCGGTGACTACTGCTGTCTGGGGACTACTCGCGTGCCAGTATAATATAGTAATTTAATGCAATAAAGGCACTTGTATTTCTTCAGGTATCCAAAACCATGGAGACAACTTTCAATAATAAAAAGTTTTGCTCTTTGAAAAAAGCACATATTCAACACTAGGCATGATATCTTTCCATTTCATTTTAGGACTGAATGTTTGTTGTTTTTTTTTTATACATTTCTACTTTACAAACCACCCCAAGATTTCTGGTAAAACAAAATATATATGATAAACAGCAAAATTATTGTTGATATTGTGTTGGTGTTGATCTTTCTAGTATTATGGCAAATCCATGATGATTTACAAGTAGTCCAAATGTTGTTTATATCCATATAGATGCACAAGAAACAATGTTCAATTTTTAGCTCATCTGAGCCAAAGCCTCGTGGTGAGCTATTGTGAACGCTCAATGTCCATCTTGCGTCCGTCAACATTTTCTAAAATAAAACTTCTTGAAAACCACTGGGCAGAATTACACCAAACTTCACAGGAATGATTCTTGGGTGGCCCCCTTTCAAAATTGTTCAAAGAATTGAATTCTATGCAGAACTCTGGTTGCCATGGCAACCGAAAGGAAAAAATTTAAAAATCTTCTTGTCCAAAACCACAGGGCCTAGGGCTTTGATATCTGGTGTGTGGCTTCATCTAGTGGCCCTCTACCAAAATTGTTCAAATTATCCTCCTAGGGTCAAATATGGTCCCGCCCCAGGGGTCAGATGGTTTATATAGACTTATATAGGGAACATTTTGAAAATCTTCTTATACAAAACAACACGGCCTAGGGCTTTGATATTTGGTATGTAGCATCATCTAGTGGTCCTCTACCAAAATTTTTCAAATTATCCCTCTAGGGTCAAATATGCCCCGCCCCGGGGGTCCCAAGTTTTACATAGACTTATATATGAAAAAAAGTTTAAAAATTTTCTTGTCTGAAACCACAACACTAAGACCTTTGATATTTGGCTGGTAGCATTGTCTTATGGTCCTCAACCAAAATTGTTCAAATTGTACCCCTGGGGTGAAAAGAGGCCCTGCCCTGGGGGTCCTAAGTTTTATAAAGACTTATATAGGAAAAAAACTTCAAAAAAAAAATCTTCTTGTCTAAAACCATACGACCTATGCTTTTGATATTTGGCAGTCCTCTACCAAAATTGTTCAAATTATGCCCCTGGGGTTAAAAGAGGCCCCGCCCTGGGGTCACTTAGTTACTATGCGAGTTATATAGGAAAAAATACCTAAAAAATCATTTGATCCTATTTCCAAGACTGTTTAATTACAATTATCTGATGACCCCAAGTATTATGATGTTACTTGACTGTGACCTTGACCTACTGACCTACTTTCTTGTTTTTTTAAGATACAGCCTTGAAATTTTGATGACATACACAGTTTTGCACACCAATCGTAAAACTGAATTTCACTGACCATGAATGTGACCTACTGACTTTCTTAATATTTTATCATCAGTTTGATCTTTGAAACATGTAGCTCATATTACTCAGGTGAGCGGTCCAGGGTCATTATGACCCTCTTGTTACAGTTTTACAGTACCTTACTACAAAAATACAAGGTTCCCTCCATGAATATTTGAGAAAGTCACAATAAATCTTTGACTACCGATCTTCAAATAGATGGAACAGCCAAAATGACCAGTCTGCTTTAAATCTGAACCAGATTTTGGATAGAAATACAGTTCCTTATTTTGACTGATACAATATAAGATCCTTAAATCCAAGGAAAAATCTCATAGTTTTGTCAGTTTAGTTCTGAACTTTACTTTGAGAAAAATGAAGTTTTAGCTATCACAGAATGTTCTTTTTGAAATTTTGATTGCTACACCATTTTGTTACTGGTTGTCATGATCACTGGAAAGTGTCACCCTTCACATAACTGCACCAATGTTGTTCATACGAAAATACTGAGTTGTCATTTTCTTTTTGTAACAAGAGCAGCCCCTGCAGTGCCTTGACCTTTGACCTGGTGACCTTAAACTTTGACCTGGTGACCCCAAAGTCAATAGGGGTCGTGTACTAAATAAGTACGTTTAGCATGTGAAGTTTGAAGGTGCTGTGGTTCGCAAGTAAAGTGCCTTCATGCAAAAACTTAACATTGGCCCCTGTGACCTTGACCTTTGACCTGGTTACTCCAAAGTCAGTAGGGGTCGTGTACTCAATAAGTACTATCAGCAGGTAAAGTTTGAAGGTCCTGGGTGCAGTGGTTTGCGAGTCAAGTGCCTTCATGCAAAAAGTTAACATTGGCCCCTGTGACCTTGACCTTTGACCTGGTGACCCCAAAGTCAATAGGGTTGGTGTATTCAATAAGTACTATCAGCATGTGAAGTTTGAAGGTCCTGGGTGCAGTGGTTTGCGAGTAAAGTGCCTTCATGCAAAAAGTTAACATTGGCCCCTGTGACCTTGACCTTTGACCTGGTGACCCCAAAGTCAGTAAGGGACGTGTACTCAATAAGTACTATCAGCAGGTGAAATTTGAAGGTCCTGGGTGCAGTGGTTCGCGAGTAAAGTGCCTTCATGCAAAAAGTTAACAGACGAACGAACTAACGGACGGACAGTTGAAAACTAATATGCCTCCCTTCGGGGGCATAAATATACATAGAGAATGTAAATATCCACTATTAATCCACCATTTCATTTCTACATCAGTTCACCATTTCATTCTCTATTAATCCATCATTTTTCTTTTAATCCACCCTTTTTATTTTCTATTAGTTCACCATTTCATTTTCTATTAGTCCACAACAGTAATGCTGCTTGAGCCATTATTTGTTATCAACAGACAGTTCTTTGTGTAGTCATACAACAGAGCCACAGGACCTTTCTGACTGATCCTATTTGCTGAAACCATCTCCAAAGGACAATCTCCACCATCTTTGTTAAACATGACAACATTATTTGACTGTGAACCAGACAGAAATACAGTGCCTCGCCTGGTTACACACACTCCCCTCGTAAACCTAAGCCTGTCATCCTGAAGTTCATATTTCAGGCAGCCATCCTTGTCTAGACAAAGAGCTCCGTCACGACCATTTGCAATAAAAATTGAATTATTCCTAACAGCAAGGTGAACAGGTGACAGGTGAATAACTTCTCCAAAGGGTCCAACGACATCAGTAATGACATCTTTAAGGTCACCAGACAAACTGTATACTCTTATACCACCTCTGAATGACACCCACAAGTCACCAGCAAAATAAGCCATCCCCCAGGAACCTCCATCTTCTACTGAAATATATCTTAATGAATGCTCATCAAAATTATAACCATTAATTGTTAAAAAGACTATGGTATTATTCTTTCTTTTCACTGCAACTTCATTCTTTCCAGTACAACAAATACCTGTTGGTTCACTGATAAATTCACAGACATATTTTGCCACATAGTTTTTATCTAGTTTCTTCATGTTTCTGTTCCTTTGGTCAACTATAATAATGCTTCCATCCTGTAATTGACATAAATCAGGAATCAAACATTTAAACTTGTCCTCATGTAATTCCATATTAACTGTTTTGATTTCCAATTCTTTCTGTTGCTCAGCTATGTTTATTTGACCAAATGCTTGTTTTTTCATTACTGCATCACTTAATCCTTCATCTTCAGTGAATATAACAACTTTATGATTTCTTGAAGTATTTTCTTTGCATAATGTTTTTGCATCAGCAGCAGCCTTCTGTGCAAGTTTAACTTGAATGAATCTTTGACCTTTATCCATCTGAACTGCCATATCAATTTTCTTCTTTCTCTCTTCCAGTTTTCCAATCATCTTGTTCACACTGGACATATCTTCGCCAAGCTCTTTCTTAACCTCACTGTACTTTTCATTCATTGTTTCAGTTGCTAATATCTCCATATTTTCTATGTTGTCTATCATTTTCTTTTTCAGATCTTTGATCCTTCCAAGTATGCTGGCTTTCTGCTCTTCAGTTTCTGCAAGGATCTTTCCCTTCTTCTTACTCACATCAATAAGTTGCTCATAAATGTCATTTATTTCAGACTGTAAACTTTGTAGCTCATCCATGCTGTAACTACCTTTGACTGCATGATCTATATCCCTTACTCCACTACAAGACCTGAAAACAAGAAACGCGGCAATGCCACGAAACCAGGTTTTCAACATTTCTCATAAGAATAAAAAAGTATACTGAATCACAGTGCACCACTTTAAAGCACAACCCTAATCCTAAACCCTAACCTAACCCTATTTTTAGTAACAAGGACCTTGACCCTGATCCCAGAAACCCCAAAATCAATCCCAAGCTACAACTTTAAAGCACAACCCTAACCCTAACCCTATTTTTAGTAACAATGACCTTGACCCTGATCCCAGAAACCCCAAAATCAATCCCAAGCTGCAACTTTAAAGCACAACCCTAACCCTAAACCCTAACCCTATTTTTAGTAACAATGACCTTGACCTTGATCCCAGAAACCCCAAAATCAATCCCAAGCTACAACTTTATATAAGTTTTCTATACACCAAGTTTCATCATGATAGCTCATTCCTAAGTTAAGTTATTGACCGGAAACCCTTTTTCTATTTTAAGTAACAGTGACCTTGACCTTGACCCCAGAAACCCCAAAATCAATCCCAGCCTTTGTCTTGATATAAGCTACATACATACCAAGTTTTATTGAAATATCTTTACCGAAACGAAAGTTATTGACCGGAAACACCAGTTTGACGTCGCCGCCCGCCCACCCGCCGACATACCCCAATCTAATAACTCAGGTTTTACGAAAACCTGGTTAATAATTGATATGTATACATGTAGAGCGGGGTCGGGCATTTCCGACTGGCGTGTCTGAGCCGAACATTCTTACATGACGTCGTAACTTCTGTCAGCGACATTGCACAAAGTTCTAAACCGGCCAAAACAATCAAAATTGGAAGCCTCACTCGGTTTCTACATATTGATTTTACACACACGTTACAGTGATGCTTAAACTTCGACCCAGTAAGTATACCAGACACTGTTAATAAAAATTACTTAAAACGATAAGGTTGCGAACATCACAAGTTAAGGTTTTGTGTCTAAAGCATTTCTGTTTGTGGCTTTTATAAGTAGATAAACACATTTGTATACATTTTACTATGTTTTCATGGCTGTTGGAGATCAATGGACCACTTTAAATGACGTAATTTGTGTGTTCGGAAATACACTAATGAATTTTCACAGAGCGTCTTTTTCCGAACACAGTTTGTATTGTATTTAGTACTAGACCGAACGTTATGTTAACTGTCTTATAAAGTTCATAGATCTATGTATGTCCAGTTGGCTGAAAAGTTACCCATACTCATCAAACTTACACACATTTATTTCGGCAAAGAAATAATATTTTCTCAAAAATTAGACCCCCAAAAATGCACCATATGCCACCATTTTAAATTTTCCAGGGGAGAGCCCTCTCCAGGGGGTATCCTCTCCCTTAATATTTAAACAAAAACAAGAGCACCGCCTTGCGGGTGCTGACGCTCATCTTGCTTGCTGTACAGGGTCATCTTATGATGGTCAACAAGTGTTGCACGTTTCAAAGCAATAGCTTTGATAGTTTAAGAGAAAAAGTTGACCTAAACATAAAACTTAACCAAGAAATCTGATATTTTCTAAGTCCAAAAGGGGCCATAAATCTTGCAAAAAGCAGGATGGAGTTATGTTTCTTGCTGTACAGGGTCAACTTATGATGGTGAACAAGTGTTGCAAGTTTCAAAGCAATAGCTTTGGTAGTTTAGGATAAAAGCTGACCTAAACATAAAACTTAACCAAGAAAACTGATTTTCTAAGTCCAAAAGGGGCAATAAATCTAACAACAAGAGATCACAGAGTGATCTTGGCGCCCACCAATGTGCCATTTTTGAGTGTTCCAAATTTCAAGACTTACTGACTAGCTCAAGGTCAAATTTCATTTCCGTACACAACAAAAATCTATGCAAGTGGTCCAAATTTGAAGGCTGTAGCTTGAGAAATGTAAAAGTAGGTCACTAGGTCAAAATCCAGGTCAAATTTTACTCCGAAATACAAAACTATGCATGTGGTCCAAATTTGAAGCCTGTTCCTTCAAAAATGTGAAAGTAGGTCACTAGGTCAATGTAAAGGTCAAAGTTTGTTTCGGTACACAAAACTATGCATGTGGTCCAAATCTGAAGGCTGTAGCTTGAGAAATGTAAAAGTAGGTCACTAGGTCAAAATCAAGGTCAAATTTTATTTCGGAATACAAAACTATGCATGTGGTCCAAATTTGAAGCCTGTACCTTAAAAATGTGAAAGTAGATCACTAGGTCAATGTAAAGGTCAAAGGTCATTTCAGTACACAAAACTATGCAAGTGGTCCAAATTCGAAGGCTGTAGCTTGAGAAATGTAAAAGTAGGTCACTAGGTCAAAATCAAGGTCAAATTTTATTTCGGAATACAAAACTATGCATGTGGTCCAAATTTGAAGCCTGTACCTTAAAAATGTGAAAGTAGGTCACTAGGTCAATGTAAAGGTCAAAGGTCATTTCAGTACACAAAACTATGCAAGTGGTCCAAATTTGAAGCCTGTACCTTCAAAAATGTGAAAGTAGGTCACTAGGTCAATGTCATGGTCAAAGTTTTTTTCGGTACACAAAACTATGCATGTAGTCCAAATTTGAAGGCTGTAGCTTGAGAAATGTGAAAGTAGGTCACTAGGTCAAAATCAATGTCAAATTTCATTTTGAAACACGAAACTACGCATATGGTCCAAATTTGATGCCTGTACCTTCAAAAACGTGAAAGTAGGTCACTAGGTCAAAATAAAGGTCAAAGTTTTTTCCAGTGCACAAAATTATGCATGTGGTCCAAATTTGAAGGCTGTAGCTACAGAAATGTGAAAGTAGGTCACTAGGTCAAAATCAAGGTCAACTCATGTCAAGGTTCATCTTGCCACTCAAAAATATACATGTGGTCCAAGTTTGAATGTTGTAGTTACTGACAAGAACATTTTAAAAGCTTTTCCCTATATAAGTCTATATGAACCATGTGACCCCCGGGGCGGGGCCATATTTAACCCTAGGAGTATAATTTGAACAAACTTGGTAGAGAACCACTAGATGATGCTACATTACAAGTATCAAAGCCCTAGGCTTTGTGGTTTGGACAAGAAGATTTTCAAAGTTTTTCCCTATATAAGTCTATGTAAACCATATGACCCCCAGGGCGGGGCCATATTTGACCCTAGGGGTATAATTTGAACAATCTTAGTTGAAGACCACTAGATGATGTCACATACAAAATATCAAAGCCCTAGGCCCTGTGGTTTTGGACAAGAGGTTATTCAAAGTTTTTCCCAATATAAGTCTATATAAACCATGTGACCCCCAGGGCGGGGCCATATTTGACCCCAGAGAAATAATTTGAATCATCTTGGTAGAGGACCACTAGATGATGCTTCATACCAAATATCAAAGCCCTAGGCTCTGTGGTTTTGGACAAGAAGGTTTTCAAAGTTTTTCCCTATATAAATCTATATAAATTATAGAAATAAACAAAGGGCCATAACTCACTCATAAATTGTTGAACCAGTCTGATTTTCAGGGGGACACAACTAGGGTACCAATACATCATTCTGACAAAGTTTGGTCAAAATCCCCCCAGTAGTTTCTGAGGAGATGCGATAACGAGAAATTGTTAACGGACGGACGGACGGACGGAATGACGGACGGACGGACCACGGACGCAGAGTGATTTTAATAGCCCACCATCATCATGATGGTGGGCTAAAAAGCAAGATGGAGTTATGTTTCTTGATGTACAGGGTCTGCTTATGATGGTGAACAAGTATTCCAAGTTTCAAAGCAATAGCTTTGATAGTTTAGGAGAAAAGTTGACCTAAACATAAAACTTAACCAAGAAATCTGATATTTTCTAAGTAGAAAAGAGGCCATAAATCTTGCAAAATGCAAGATGGAGTTATGTTTCTTGCTATACAGGGTCAGCTTATGATGGTGAACAAGTATTCCAAGTTTCAAAGCAATAGCTTTGATAGTTTAGGAGAAAAGCTGTCCTAAACATAAAACTTAACCAGGCAACGCCGACGCCGACAACCGCTCAAGTGATGACAATAACTCATCATTTTTTTTTCAAAAAATCAGATGAGCTAAAAATGCACCAGAGGCCACCATTTCATACCTGCATCAGAATTTCTAGGAAAGAGATCTCGAGCTCCCTGATGCCCAATAATGAGGTGGTTACCCTCTCCAGTATCTCATAATTTAGATAAAAAAGGCACCACAGGCGGCCATTCCAATTACCTGTATTATAAAAAAAACCTCCAGGGCGTGAACCCCTGGCCCCCTAAAATGACAAGAATAACCCTCCAGTACCTTAAAATTTAGTCCCAAACACGCACCAGAGGCAACCATTTCATACCTGACCCCTTCCCCCACCCTACTCCCTCAAGAACCTCAAAATTTACACCAGAAAATGCACATGAGGCCACCTGTATTTCAAAACTTTGCAGGGGAGAACCCCCTGACCCCCTAAACTGACAGGAATATGCCCTCAAGTACCTCAAACCTAAGACCAAAAATGCACAAGAGACCCCCATTTCATATCCGTATAATAATCCTTAGGGAGACCCCCTTGACATCCCCTCCCCAACAGTGGCTGACCTATTTCATCTTTGCGCTTCATTCTAAACTTCTGCTCTTCTGCCCCCCCCCTCCCCCCACCCCAATCAAATATTTCTTGATCCGGCCTAGGGTCAAGGTATGTTAAGATCTGTTAAGATGAAAACATGCTTTATGTACAAACATAAATAGGAAAAACGTAACTTGTGACCAATCAATGCAAGTATTGCACACTTGCTTGTTTTATTGCATTAGCCCGCCGACTCGCACACATGCATATGCACCTTGACTCATTTAAAGCAAAATAAATAAATTAATGTCTCTAGATGTACAACAATTATATTAAAATTAGGGATGGCAACGAATAGCAATTTTGGTATTCGAATATTCGGTCAGCCTTCCGAACAAATATTCGAATATTCGGTCATCAAATAATCAACAAATCAACTCAAAATCTTATGAATTTTTCGTACCCTTAGCAGCGATCTGCATTAATTCTATTTTCATTTACACCGGAAGTAATTTAGACATTGACGAATTAAGACTGACTTATCGTTCTCATCGCTTGTTCATCTTTTTGAATAAAAAATATTTGTTATTTGCCTCCATTTACATATAATCTATATCTACTGGGTTTTACCTATTTTTACATGTTTTTACAGGGATGTAGCCCTCCCGTAAGTAAGGTTCACTCCACACATATTACACGTAGCCGACTTCTTATCAGATGATCGCTTGACATACTTTAAAAAGACAGGCGGCATTGCTTGCATTTTGACAGTAGATTCACGTAAAAGCATGAACAATATTTCCGATTAAACGGGGTGTAAAATTAAGACTGTGGGGGTGGGGGAGTCTTATAAAAGATATATTTTGCTTAACTTTACCCTCTGTCTGAATATTGAGTAGATTCTACTATTTTTTTTCCATACGAAATGCATTTATTATCAAGAGGAATCCATTTTACATAAAAATATTATTCATCACATTTGACTTGTTTACAACACTTTTCGGCATTTTTCTTTACTGAAATACATCTTGAATCGACTTTGATTGAAATCCGAGTCATTAGTTCAAGTGCTTTCTGATGAGTTTTAATTATATGCGGTTCGCACCTACCGAAACCAAGGCGATTTGTAACGGATTTACATCAATTGGGGACTAATAAAATTTCTAAAGGTAAGCAATTAGCGGTACTTACTACAGGGTACGATGTCATCACCATAACGATGTACAATATCGGCACGCTAATATACAAAGTGATATGTCTGACAGCGACGGAAGCCATTTTCGCGCGTATTTACTATGAGAGCGAATTTTTGGTAAATTAGATAAACGAACATACTGGTTCTTGCATTTGGTCTTTATTTATTTCTTATGATTTTATATTTTTTTCCGAATATTCGAATAGTGAAACAGTATTCGAATATTCGTGTCATATTCGAATATTCGTTGCCATCCCTAATTAAAATTGATAATTTGAGTAAAATACCTTTCTCCAGGAACTAACAGAATAGGCCCTAAAACCGTTCTTGACAGAAAAGGAAATCTTGACTGGCACAACACAAATTGCTGCTAACTAAATGGAAGAGGAAGACGCTGCTTTGTTTCCGTTTGGGGGTCTTTAATATTGAATGAAATCGTTCGCATTAGTTCTAATTAAGACTAAAAATAATCAAATGAAACGTCAAAATAAAATAGATCTAGCTAATTGCTGTCAATGTTTTGAAAATAAAACGTTTTGTTGTCTAATTTCACCTTTTTTAAAAAATACACTCATGTTCGGAAATAGACCTTTAGTCTGTTCGGCTGACACTCCATGTTCGGAAATAGACACGAGCGGTCACCTTCTTTAAGTACATGTTTTCATAGTTATATAACGGTTACAATACAAGTAAGGAGTATATTTCCGTACATTAGATAAAGGTGAGCTATAAATAACTGCCTAGTTCGGCAATACCCTCTGTCATTCATCACTATGGAGAATCACGCTTAAGTGTTCGGAAATGCCCGACCCCGCTCTAGTAACTCCATCCAAAACTCAAAATCATGAAAGATAGAATAGCACTGTAACCAGGAACCTGTTTGTCTACGCTTTTTATTTCATACTCGGATAATGACAGTACTTGTCTTAGCCACCACCTGTATTAAGCATTCCCAAGCATTAGGCAGCCAGTCAGCTAACTATCTAAATTTCCATTTTGTTCTAATTCCACTTGCCTTAAGCAACCACATTGTGTTGCTCCCTGGGCTGGCTGCTTAATACAGATTTGACTGTATATTTGTATAACATTAGTCATTGCTACTCTTGGTTTCTAAATGGTACCATATGTATGTTTTATAACAGGATGGAGAAAAATTGACTGGATAACAAGAGCACTGCTGTGGGAAGCTCAAAGAAGCCTGAAGACAGCTCTGAAGTTGACAGCGTTGAATAAAACACTTGAGGGATTGAGCAAATATGGAGGCCAGTGACTACTTGACTAAGTTGACAGTAATCATGACCTTTGTCCATTCCCTGCTCATGCTCCTATCATGTTTGAGAGAACATGTATTCTTAAGTTACTGGGCAGACACTAAATAACTAACAGATGGGCAGTCATTGCCGTCTCATAACATGTCTATCTGACTACATGTGTATTTAGTATCACAGTACCTAACTATGACCTTTGACTAAGAAACCTCAAAATCAGTATGGCTACCAGCAATGTGCTTAACAAGCTTGAGAATTATTGTTAAAGCATTCTTAAGTTGCTGAGCGAAAACCTAACTGCCAACAGACGTACAGACAGACAACCAATGCCTTCAAGTAATATGCCAGTCTGAACACAATAGCACGATAGTGACAATAAATGACCATCAACTTTGACTAATGAACTTCAAAGTAAAGATTTTGTGTTTTCTAAGAGTATGTGTTCTTTGCAGTAAAGGTCATAGTGATCTTGACCTTTGACCCAGTGACCTCAAAATCCCATGGGCAGTTCACTGTCAAGGCCAATGTACCTGCCAAGTAAGAGGACTGAAAGTCAAGGGTGACAACATGAGCAGGAAAAGTTTCTGAGCCAACAGTCTCTGTGACCTTGATCGTTAACCCAACCGCCAGAATATCAATAATGATATCCACTGTCTACCCAAAATATGCCTGCAAAGTTTGATGACTGTATGTCAAGGCATTCAAACTACTGAAAGGAAACAGTTTTTGTTTTGAAGGGCACTATGACCTTGACCCAATGACCGTAAAATCCATAGCCTTTCCAACCTGCCATACATTAAAACTTGCATCAGTTATAACTTCCATGATTTGTATATGTAAGTGACTATTGCACTAATGTAAGAACACCACTAACACCACTGATCTCGCTGCTGATGACAATAATCAAGATGATGAAAAGATATATCTAACATGAGTTTAATTAAAACAAGAGTGCCAGAATGTCACAATATACGCCTGTCACAGCAAATTTCTTTACTCTAGCACCTGTATTTGCAAATGGAATTTTAATTTTGTGGTTATTTAGTAATCATTGTAAGTCATTTGTTTTTCGAAGTCCAAAAAAACTCCTTAGCAGGTAGAGATACCTTAAAATACACCTAAAATTTGAAAGTAACATCTATGTTGTACCACAGAAAAGTGGTCTTGTTTTTTCCCTACGGTCAATTATAAAAAAGTTACAATATAAGTTATTTATAGTAACAACTAAGGGAAGATAATCTTAAAAACAAAAAACAAAAAACAAAAAAAAAATCCAAAAAAAAATTGTAAGAAGTCCACACAAAAATCGTTACCAGGTAGAGATTGGTCAAAATACACTTCATAATTGGATGTAGCATGCATGTTGTACTACAGAAAAGTGGTCTCGATTTTTCCCTACAGCTAGTAATGAAAAAGTTACAATATAAGCTATTTATAGTAACAACAAAGGGAAGTAATTCTAAAGAAGGGAACTGCGCATGACACTTTGTCTCATGATGGTGTATTTAAATTTTGCAAGTTACATCAAAATCCTCCATGCATGCACCCTACTATACTTTTGGCAAAGGAATAATTATTTCTCAAAATTTAGACACAGAAATATACCAGAAGCCACTATTTCATATCATGTGGGGAAGTTGGCAGTTACTTGCGGAGAACAGGTTTGTACTGGTACAGAATCCAGGAACACTCGTTAGGTTAACTGCCCGCCGTTATATAACTGAAATACTGTTGAAAAACGGCGTTAAACCCAAAGCAAAAAAAAAAAACAAAAAAAAAAAACTATTTCATACCTGTATTTTAAAACTTTCCAGGGGAGAGCCCCCTGACACCCCAATCAAGAGGGAAGTATCGTACCCCTCTTCAAATACTTCAAAATTTAGACCTAAAATACACCTGAGGACATCATTTTCTGCCTGTATTTTAGAAATTTCCAGGAGTCCCCCTACCTATACGCAGGTATGCCCGTGAATCCACATTATGTGACATAGAATACTCATGATGTCAATAATAATAATTACATGTATATGTTTTATCTTGTTAGAACTGTGGTGT
Source organism: Mercenaria mercenaria (assembly GCF_021730395.1). Classification (NCBI taxonomy): domain Eukaryota; kingdom Metazoa; phylum Mollusca; class Bivalvia; order Venerida; family Veneridae; genus Mercenaria; species Mercenaria mercenaria. The sequence continues at coordinate 60,170,372 of NC_069377.1, read as the reverse complement.
CAAATGCTATGTTGCTTGTATTGCTTAAACTAAATGCTAAGCATTTCAATTTTTGCTCCGACAAAAGTCTAAATAATAATGATGCAAATAACAATTTTAAATAGTAAATTGATCATTTTCTCCAAAAACATAGTGACAAACATTATCAAAGATTACCAGTTGGTTCTGATAAAACAATTATATCAGAACAAAGGAGCTATGTTTAAGGGATTAACACCTACCATAATATTCTATTGATATTTTTCACAGCTGTGAAATGCAAGTGAAGTGTCACTGGTAACACATACATACTTCTTGTTCAACAAACTGGATTAGCATGTGCCATGTAATTGGAAAGTAATTGAAATGTAATTGTCAATTACACCCTAAAACTGCTCTGTAATTAATTAAATTGATAAATGCCCCAATTACAAATTACATTCAATTACTTAGGAAATGTAATTTAATTGCAATTAATTACAATTACATTTTTAATTACCCCAGGTCTATTAGATATTTGACATGGATATAGTTAAGGTATGATCTTACACATTCAATACTAAAACTTTTCAAATCTTCAGTTAAATACGGAATAATAACCTGTTAAAGGAGTGAATTTCCTGTTCACCAACATGTACATAAATCACACGAGGGCGGTATCGCTCACAGGAGTAGGTACCCGAATAACCAGTCTGTTGAACTATAGTTATAATTATTCCACTTATGTCGATGCTAGTGGGCTTAAGGGATATTACACTTTTCATTATCTTTCATTAACAGTTTCCGAATCGTCTATCACTTTGCTTGGTTGCGTTCTGTGTTTCACATGGCTTTTATCTAAGACATATCAAAATTATATTTTAGTCGGCAAGTCTTTATCGCAGTTAATTGTATAAGCCTTGAAAAATATTTTCTACAGCGTCTAGATGCACTTCATATCAAAGGGGAAATAGCGAAGCAAAAGGTAGTTAACCTGTATTATTGCCACTCTCACGAACTGTGGATTGTGTTCATTGTTTCACATGGGAACGAATTTGTGTTTTATTGGAGAAATTTTACAAAACTTTTCATTTCGTAACTTTACACAAAAGAAGGCAACGCAACTTTTACTTGTCATAAAACTTTTGATAATTGATTGATTGAAAGGATTTTTTTTTTACCAACACAGTGTGACCAGCGTTTATTTCTGCAAATCTAGAGGTGGAATAATTAAATTCATCAAGTTGTGTAATATTTTATTGCTAATATATACATGTATAAATAGAAATAAAATAGTTTTTAAAAAGCAATTGTGTTTGGTACATTATCCGCTCTCTCGACACAATATTGAAGTACATGTACAAGGTGAAAATGAACTTCAAGTAAAAGTAAAATTTCGTCATTTTTATTTAGGCGCAACACAAACATCAAATCCAAGATTCGTGCTTTAATATTTATTTGACATAAAACCTTAAGTCAAATATCTTGATAGTTCTTGATTCATAAAACGCTATTCTACGACAAATACATAACATTAAGTCCCAGACGGTAAAACAAACCCAGAACTCTAGGTTTGCGTTTGCTCTTGACGCGTGGTGGTATTTTCTTTTTAATGGGCGTAATTGTGGCGCGATTTGTTTGAATACGTTACGGCAAGAAAATGGCACTGTAAAAAATGACATTCGTTTGATTTTGACTTTATCATCATTAGCTATATATGGCATGAAAGAAAAAGATTACATCACTTAAATTGTTTCAGAAGCGGATGGGAATATTCGGCTCTCTGGCTGTTTACCGCGGTAACTTTGCACAGTTACCATCGAGTCGGATATTCCCATGTACACTTACAACAAGTGAAGAAACTTTATAGTACTATAGTAGTAATGAAATTGAGATCAAACTGTTTCTTCTTTAATTATGTAAATTCTCTAATATTTGTGAGAATTAATCATTCATTGATAATAAATTTCCTGAAACTAAAAATCCGCGAGTTCGAATCTAAATGCAATATCTGTTTTAATCAAAACTGCTATAGTGTATGCAAACGAATAAACAAGAGGTCGGCATTAATTCTCCTGCATGTACGTGCGCACTTAATGTACACTAAACCTAACCCTAACCTTTAGTCAGTATATTGTACACTCAAAACGTGCGTACCCTGTCTGTTTTTCAGTGGAGGGGACTTTGATCAAGGGGATTTTGATTGTCCCCCGCATAGACCAACGCTCATCTGTATGAGCTTCACATAAGGCAATACGCGAGAAAAGAGTAATGTTTCTTGGTCTTCTTACCTATCTACTAGTGATCTACATGATACTCCCAACGGTCAATAACTGACTACGACTGTGATAAACATATTCAAAAAAACAAGAATTACAAATTTTCAAGGAATTCTGACACAATACACAAGACAGAAGTGTTGTTCTTGACTTACTCATTAACCTTACAATGATAGAAAAGTGAACACAATTGCAAAGCTAAAGCTCTTACAGTATTCAAGAAAAATGGACATAAACAAATGTTTTCACCAAGAAATTCCATTTTTCTATGCACAAAAAGGGCCATAATTCTGAAAAAATGCTAGAGTTAAGGTTATTGGTCTATGTACCAGACTTTAAAACCATACTTTCTAAAACAACCTAATTTGGAAATTTTTTAGCATATCATCCACAGAACTTTGCATTGTTGATATGAGCGTCCATTTTTCACGTGTTTGCAATTTCAACGTCAGAAATACTTCATGTTACATGCCGATCAAAACGTCTGTGTCATTGTTCATTCTAACGTGACTACTGTTTTGATGTATAGTAAAGCAAGCATCTTACTGCATGTCATTAGTGACATTCTGTGAGTATCAATTTGTGAGAATATTTTCATTTACAACTATTCAACCCCTTTACATAGAGATGGTACCTAAAAATTCAAATTGCAACTGATACTACTTTCTGTTGAAAAAATTAATACAAGAGTGCCTCAATTATATAATGGTTTAACTTTCATACTTCATTTTTCATGCGGAAAGGCAATATTTAATCCGAAAAATTTGGTCCTACTTGGAAAAGTGAAGCCAGTGACAGATAACTCTTCTAGGACTATTTAGTTCTCTGAACAAAGTATGCATAGATTCGGATATGTTTCCCAAAAATATAGTTTTCTTCAAGATCTATGAATAAATTTTCAAACAAAAAATGTGAGCATTATCTTTCATTTTCAAATGAACTTAATCAAAGTAAAATTATTTTATTTTTTACTGCCGATAATTTACAGGTATGGTATGATCACAGGAAAGAAAACATTATTCGTGAGAAAAAGTATAAATAGACTATATGAAATTTACGTCATCGAATCCCTCAACATTTTACAAAATACGTTTGCCAAGAAAATTCAAGGCCTAAAAATGCACGAAATAAAAACAGAGCGATATAAAAATGTATATTCTATCTGATGGTCACACCAAAACCATACCAAAAACTGTACCGAAAGAAGTTATTTCACTTTTTATGACACGCACCTTGTGTTTAAATGGACCTAATTTGCATATTGACCGGGGCGTGCGGAATCACATTTACCTTGCGGAATCTACCGTTATAGAAACTTCTGTTAATATAATGCAGACGTTCTTTAGTATAAATAAAATGGTTGTGTTAGTTAAAAAGAAATGACAATCACCTTTGTTTAGCTAATCCACCAAAACAATGAAGCCTATGTCGCTGTCAAAAGTTCCCGTGTTTACTGCACGGTGCTATGTTAAAATATTGCTAGCGTGAGATAAGCGATTTGCACTTTCAGTTTTGCACTTGATTTGTTGTTGTTGTCGTTGTCGTTGAATACTACTTTAAAGCCGGGCACCTTTTGTACAGCTTCCGAGTATGCCACTGTTCGCGGATTATTGCATCCATTCGGACCACCTTTGAACTCACGTGAATACCCTGCACAATTGAGAAAACAGCTGAACCTGCGGGCGTAACGTTTCATGTAGCTCTGAACACATTGAGAGGAACATGTTAAATCATTTGAACAGGAACGCCAATCTGAAATTTTGTAACAAATTACTGAAAGACTGTAATACACCGAAAATTGAAACACTTCAAACAGATATAAATAAAATCATTATCCATATCTTGACAACACACTTCAAAACGGGTCAATTTATAGGACCGATCTCAAGGGTATGAGGAAAAAAAAGAAATCTAATAGAAATTATACGAAAATTATTGAAAGACATGAGTAAAGAGTCCTATTCTCTTTCATTTCATTGGCTTACCCGGGAACATGAAACTTCGAAAATTAACACGGAAATTAAAAACTGAAACCTAAATTTGAATAGTCTTGCATTAACCAGCGATTTAACATCAAGATCAAATACGTTTTGTTACCATAAATCCAACTGATTACAAACATATCTTGCGTTGTCTAGCAACTTATCACTATTGTATGTACATTAATTTCTAGATCTTTGGACTACTACACAGTCACAAAACCTAGCGTTTCTATGTTAAGTTTGAACAAAATTCAACTAGAAAAGTTCAAGAAATTACATTAATGCGCACGTGCAAAAGACAATTTAAGCACATCTTAACCAGACAAACATTTCTTACATACCGAACAGGATTTTCATGTGTTTTTTCCAGTCTTAGAAAAACTATAAATAGTGATCTTAGAAATATCATTCGTTATATATATATATATTTATCACTGGTTTTTGGTGCGGATGGAAACGTTCGGCTCTCGGGTTACTCTTTTGCAGTACTCGACAGTGCCTCGTTACCGCCTAAACAGTTATCCTCCAGCCAGATATTTCAATCCGCACCTTGAATCAGATGATTTATTTCATTTCATTATGGCAACACCTTTGGCCCTCGTCCTTGGCTCTGATACTACAATACGGGAAACTGAATTGGAAAGATCAATGTTTGAATTTGGTATCTAGAATGAATTACTTAATTTGTTTGACACAAACAATATGGATATATTTAAATAAAATCAGTAAAAAGATCCTTTGGAAGCAAAGAATGCAACCAAAAAAAATAATAGCATACTCGGTTTGATTGTTCATAATAGATAATGAAATGTGTAACACCTCTCACGCCCCCTAACACCGCTATTACACATTATATATTGAATGGACTCCATGATCCCAAAGAACCAGAAAATATAACAACACTGAATCCAAGTAAATCTATGAAAACTTAAAGTGCAATACACGTATATACTTTTTCTTAAATTTACAATTTTTGTATTCGTATAAAATAATCGAACAATCTTGAACAATGTAGCAATGGTAAGTGTAGCCTGTAACGAAAAGTCATAACTGGACTCAACACCTCTGACCGAAAGAGTTTTGTTGTTGTTTATTTAAATTTTAAATTTGAGTAGTTTAAGTCACTAATTTCCATCGAAGAATTTTGATTGGAAACTTACTCTGCTACTCTTCGTGGTATAAAAATACCTAAATGCGTCTCGCATTTCTATAAGACGCTGTCTTTACAGTATAAGGCTACTATCTGTTTCTATTACTCGAACTGAGTTATCAAGTGCTTTTTTATTCCCGTTCAATTACGCTGCACCTTATGCCCATATTACCAAGTAATGAGATCCCAGCAGCTTAAAAGGCATAAAAGATAAAAGGTAAGGGTGGATTTAAAGACTTACTTAAATTTGCGGCGTTCTTTTAAATTTGCGGTGTTCATTACGCTTCGTACATTTTACGCTCATTTTTCACAGTATTGTAGATATATTTTTTTGCATTTAGCAGTGTTTAGATTACGATGCAAGTGAAACTTAATGAGTAACATTTTTTTTCCTGCAAAACTAGGCTCAGCATTATATCTGGTAAATCTTTTGAAGATTACTAAGATTTCTTTACTTTATATGTCTGAATCATGAAATGATATCAAGTATATTAACCTGACATCCGTTTATTGTAATTGTGGTAAAAATATTTGTTGATAATTTACGATTATATAAACATGCTTGATATCTACCATTTATAAGGAAACAAAATTCGCGTCTGCAGTAACTGTTATTATATGAATGATAGTTACGCAATAATATCTAAGCTGTAGGAGGCCCGATTATGGCACCAAGACCTGATTTTAGGCAGATCTCAAATACATATTTATGTACATAAATTTTGACCATATCCTAGAGTTTTTCATATTCGTATGTATGCAAGAGAAATGTTTTATCACTCACTGTACTAATAAACTTCCTTAAAGAATGTGAGCGGGGAGGAGAGTGGAAGGTAGCCTTCAGTGATATATTGGATAACAGTCAAACTTTCTTCAGAGACCACGTCTATTTAAGGACCACTTGCATTAAGAGATCAGAAATGCGCGCATCAACTGAAGAAGGATACTGAAATATCTCACAAACAGCACACAGTTGTCGTATCGTCGTATCGTGTATTAATGCTGTTGTTTATTCCATATTTATATAACAAACCTATTCGAAAACGAAAATGGAAGACATAGTTACTAAACCGAGATTAATTCCACTGGAAATCCTGGTAATTCATACAGTTGAGGCAAATCAAAAGACGGAGACCAAAATAATGGCGAGGTAGAAAAATACCGAGGCAGTTGAGGTAGAAAAATCTACCGAGGCAAGTGAGGCAGAAAAAATGACCGAGGCAAGTGAGGCAGAAAAAATGACCGAGGCAAATGCCTCGGTTGCCTCAATAGTCTCTACGGCCATGCCTACACTTAACACAATTTGCAGTTAAGAAAATGAGTATGAATTATACAAGCGAAATGGTTCAAACAAAAACAAAAATGTATATTCTAATCAAAGTAACATTCACCAAATGTCGTAGGTAATTCCACTTGTCGCATATACTTGGTTACCTTAAAGCATACCAATACGCAACATTCACGCTGCAGGTTAGCCTGCTATTACGGCTGTAGATCTTTAATATGGGGTGATCATACAATCTCATGTATAAATGCCATTCAAAACCTTATTGGTTGATGTGATATTTTAGCTGTATAAATTCACTTAAATGAAATTGTATTTCTGATAATTATAAGTTTAGAACGGTTCTGAGAATTTTTTATCTACAAATTGTCATCTCATGGTTTTACGATTGTGTGCAAAGTTAACACTATAATGAACTTAAGATGTACTCTGACAACTTACGCAGTTTGTAAGCGACATCTCAATAAATTACAGGTTTTTGGTATAACTTATCTCAGAAGCGTCCTTGAATTACTATTCAATTTCGAAATCAAATGTGAATTATTTGGGGTCACGAGATACATGTATATTGGTATGGTTCAACTGTATATGGCTTCATCCAAATAATTGTTACGCAAAATGGTAACCTATTTCCAAACCGACCATCTAAGAAAAAGATTAGCTCTTAAGGCAGACAATCATGGCGAAAGGTTATCCAGCGTATTCTTTTCAAGCTGCCATTTTAACACGGATAATACGAAAAATGGGGAACTGTCAGATGTTCCTGCTTGAAGAAGTTATTCAACTGAATGAACATCGGCGTGAAGTTGGCAGTACAGCAGTAGCAGCAGTAGGAGCAGTTAACTGCTCCTACTGCTGGCAGTAGCAGCAGTTAACTGCTCCTACTGCCAGCAGTTACAGCAGTTAACTGCTCCTACTGCCAGCAGTTACAGCAGTTTATTGCTTTCAAGGGCAGAAAATTCAGGATCAAGCCTGGGTACCTATGATCTTTAATACATATTTTCTTTCTAAATTTGATTCTCAGACAGTATACAAAGTTTAAAGAAATTCTGCCCGTAGGAAAAAAATGTTGCCCTATATAAAATTGTCCCATTCACCCTTAAATTCTCCTGTAAACTATGCAACACCAGCAGTTAAATGGTTTAAAAGTCTCATTTATGTTTCTGCCAGCAGAGTTGTCTATGAGAGCATGTCACTTCCAGCAGTGAAATGAGTCAAATGACCAATGAAAGCAGTTTTCTATGTGTTACTGGCAGCAGTCAAATGGTTTATAAGACCAGTATACCAGGTTTTTTTTACATGTAACTACCAGCGATTAAATGTTTACAAGGCTCCTATTACTGCTAGCAGTAAAATGTTTATGACAGCAAATAACAAGGCTCCTGTTACAGCTAATGAGAGCAATTTACCAGTTTCGTATATATTTCTGGTGTATTCACTGCTGAAAGAAAACCACTCAAGCCGAATTCAGCCTCGAGTTCCTAAAAAAAAGAGTTCCCCTTGGAAACACCGCCCCAGCTCACTCCGGGTTCCTCCCAAACAAGAGTTTTCCCCGAATGGCGGCCACCCGTGCCGGGTGGGGGACGACCCCCTCTACAACGGCCGCCCGGTCCGATCCAAAAGTCAAGGTCTGGGGCGGAGCTGGGGGTGCCCAAACTGAAAAATGTGACAATTTCCAAAAACGGCCTCGGACCAAGTTTGAGACCCGCTCACGAGTAAACAAGAGTTTTCCCGGGGTAGCCGCTATGCTGGCCCCCCATACACCGTCACCCTCTACAACGGCCACCCGGTCCCGTCCCAAAGTCAAGGTCCCGTAGGGTCCTCCTATTAACTGCTGTAAGCATTTCAGGCCACCCCCGCCTCACACCTCACCCCGGGTTCCTCCCAAACAAGAGTTTTCCCCGAATGGCGGCCACCCGTGCCGGGTGGGGGACGACCCCCTCTACAACGGCCACCCGGTCCGATCCAAAAGTCAAGGTCTGGGGCGGAGCTGGGGGTGCCCAAACTGAAAAATGTGACAATTTCCAAAAACGGCCTCGGACCAAGTTTGAGACCCGCTCACGAGTAAACAAGAGTTTTCCCGGGGTAGCCGCTATGCTGGCCCCCCATACACCGTCACCCTCTACAACGGCCACCCGGTCCCGTCCCAAAGTCAAGGTCCCGTAGGGTCCTCCTATTAACTGCTGTAAGCATTTCAGGCCACCCCCGCCTCACACCTCACCCCGGGTTCCTCCCAAACAAGAGTTTTCCCCGAATGGCGGCCACCCGTGCCGGGTGGGGGACGACCCCCTCTACAACGGCCACCCGGTCCGATCCAAAAGTCAAGGTCTGGGGCGGAGCTGGGGAACCCCAAACTTCTGTCTGATTTTACAGTCATGATGTTAATCTGTACAATGTACATGAATGAATACATTGATGGATAATTGTCCTTTCCTGTTTTGCATAATCTTCATCGCCTTTCAATTTTCAATCGGGAGCTGGTAAAATTCGATTTTAGCACACAACAACTTTATTCAAACTATTGTTTGTATTTTTACTTCAGTTATCATCAAAAATAACTATTTGAATATAAATGCCTATAAAACACATGTACTCATTTTATTTAGAAAACGTGCCCGGGCCAAATTCGAAACCATCCCTTGCAATTTAGAAAAGCGCGGGATTTTCTACTTTCAGTTTCTTAAAATACAATCTGGGGAGGTAATTACATCATAGTAAAGGCTAAAACTCAAGAGTTAAATACACTACACTATAAACTGATTTCACATTTGAGAGTTCAATTTATAGGCTCGTCTCAATTTTGTAAATCAGCCGTGTTTTATTACAATGTATATTCACTTCCTGTCTAAATAAAATGGTGTTGTGGTTGCGTAGAGTATTGTCCCGTAAGCGGTTGGGACTCTGTACTCTGTCAATTCATTTTTTATTAACCTTTTATCTGCGATAAAATTAATCCATTCTTTCACTTACTAGTGTATGTTTTCTATTTTTCTTTTCATCTTAACGCAAAATACCATGCATAATTTTTCATTATTGGTAAGTTTCGCCAGCTAATTCGTCAGAGTCCACAGTACAATATTTTTTAGCCAAGAATTTCATAAAAATATAAATAATTTGATTTGCACATGCATGCATCACATCCATTGTGCATTATATAAAATATTTTGTACTTACTCCTAAAAAAAATAATATAATACGCATTAGACTTCCATATAATTTCGTTTGATCTGTTGCGGCTTTACATAACACTGTATTAAAGATGAAAATTTATATTGATTAAAATACTGATGGATATACAAGCACTGCTTATACCTACCATAATATCACAGCTATTTAGGCGGTTCATCTTTTTGTTGTTAAAATAATTATTATACAAAATAAATCTATACTACTATATTGTATTTGCAAACACTATCCAAAGTACAGACCGTTCCATTAAAAAGTATAAAGCACCGCTAACTTTAAAACTGACTAATAACTCATGGCAATAGCAGCACTTCACTTGTGGTAGTACAAGCAATTTAACTGTTGTAACTGCTGGCAGTAGCAGCAGTTAACTGTTGTAACTGCTGGCAGTAGGAGCAGTTAACTGCTGTAACTGCTGGCAGTAGCGGCAGTTAACTGATGTAACTGCTGGCAGTAGGAGCAGTTAACTGCTGCTACTGCTGTACTGCCAACTTCACGCCGATGAATGAACACGTGTTAGTAATATTCAGTGACGAAATTCATACGCACGATATATTTTCAGTACAAACATATGTGCACAACACGTTGAAACTAGTCATAGAGTTACTTCGTACCGTGCTTTAACAAGGTCATTTGGGCCACACTTCAGCGCAAGGCTTACGTCATTCAGCTCCGCATATAGAGTTAAAAAGAAACAACCAATCATAGAAGATCTAGGAGAGGTTTCAGACTGATGCTTCTTCAACAAGATTAAAACTGGCGTCTGCTTTCCATTGTAACGGCCAGCATCATCAGGCACTTGACCTTTTAAATGAAACACAAAGGAAGCTTGACTGCATTCCTTTACCAGTTTGTTCAGTCCATCTCCTTATGTATCCTTTTCCGTAGCAGGAATTTTATGACGTAGCATCAGAAATGCTGGACAAAGGACACTGTACAGATGCTTTCACGTCTTGCGTCCGTTACGCGGAGCAAGAACTATAAATATGCCAACTTGGAAGTAGCGAACAATTCTTTATTCGAATGAAAGTAAAAGCTTGTTTAGTCATTATGAATATTGGATTCGAAGTAGACTCAAAATATGCAGTTTCAAACTTACAAAGCTCTTGGAGAATATTATCTGAAATTGAAAATTCAAAGAAAGTCAACAATGATCGAGCCGCAAGGAAAAACTATTTCCTAGAGTTGATCAACAGTGAGGAATCTATTATGTTAGAAAAATATACAGCTTTAATATTTTTATACTGACAAAGAATTGCATCATTTTCATTGCATGGTCAATCCCGGAAATCAAACAAGATTACCATTGCTGCCATATGGTAAAGCGGGTTTTTGTGTCTGATACGCCTTCAGAAAATGCAGTAGTATTTAACACATGGACATGACTCTTAATCTTACCGCATATAGTTTTGAATTAGAGTACACAAAAGCTTCAGCAATTGCATTTTACTGGGTGTCATTTTAATCGAACAGACGAGAGCAGTGACTCAGCATAATTTACACGCCTCCATTCTCCGGAATTTCGCGGATTTTACAGTTCGAAGTTTTTAGCATTTGGAATGATTGGCCTATGTAAATACTTTTTGTCAGAAACATGCTTTTAATTGGTCAGCATGCTTACGGTTTGTAGCACAAAGCAAACCTTTGGAAAGAAACAGTCAAAAGAAGCATTGAAACAGCAGCAGACGATTTCTGTGTATCAGTTCTCGAACAAAGTGTCGAAAGACAGAATGCTTATACCACATTAAAACACACGTTCAAAAAGTATTTCATTTACAATCTGAATGTATGTTCATATACTAGCATTTTGGCGAGGAGAGGATTTTTACGACGCCATATCGTTACTATTTCTGATCATCTCGGCTTTTTAGTCCATCCAATGTGCTTGGCTTAAATGGTGCTATGGGGGCTTGAGTGGTGTTGCACTTTTCATTACTTCTCATGAACACTCACTCAAACACAGTTTGTTATTATTTTTTTCGGTTGCGTTCTATCTGCTTCATAGATTAATCAACTTTAACTATCATAAAGACATCCCGAGTTTTAAGTGTTAAGTTGCGGCCGTGAAAAGTCGCAACAAACTTGGACTATAGTTATAAGTATTCCACTTATGCCGATGCTATAGTAGGCAAAAAGGATATTACACTTTTCATTATCCTTCATTAACAGTTTTCGAGTCTTCTGTTATTTTGCTCGGTTGCGTTATGTGTTTCACAGGGCTTTTATTTTACAAGACATATCAAAATTATATTTTAGTCGGAAAGTTTTTATCGTAGATAAATTGTATAAGCCTTGAACGATATTTTCTACAGCGTCCAAATGCACTTCATATCAAAGGGGAAATAGCGAAACAAAAGGTAGTTAACCTGTATTATAGTCACCCTCACGAACTGTGGATTGTGTTCATTGTTTCACATGGGAACGAATTTGTATTTTATTAGAGAAACTTAAACTGTTCACGTTCTTAAGTTTACACAAAAGAAGGCAACGCACCTTTTATATGTTATACAACTTCTAATAATTGTTTATAAGGTGTTTTTTTTTTACCAACACAGTGTGACCAGCGTTATTTCTGCAAATCTAGAGGTGGAATACTGAATTAAATTCATAAATTTGTGTAACATTTTATTGCTAAAATATATATGTATAAATAGAAATAAAATAGTTTTTAAAAAGCAATTGTGTTTGGCACATTTTTCCGCTCTCTCGACACAATATTGAAGTACACGTACAAAGCGAAAATGAATTTCAAGTAAAAGTAAAATTTCGTCATTTTTATTTAGGCGCAACACAAACATCAAATCCACATTGCATATGCCATCTTAGTTAGATTAAATAACCGACGTTGCATGTGCTTTCTTGCATACAAGGGGGGGGGGGGAGGTCCCAGTGTTTTCACCCGCGCTTTAAATGATGTATCACAAACCACGTTTATTAAGTAGATTCGTGCTTTAATATTTATTTGACATAAAACCTTAAGTCAAATATCATGATAGTTCTTAGTTCTTCTTTTTTCTTATAGTATAGTTCTTGATTCATAAAACGCTATTCTACGACAAAATACATAACGTTAAGTCCCAGATGGTAAAACAAACCCAGAACTCTAGGTTTGTGTTTGCTCTTGACCCGTGGTGGTATTTTCTTTTTAACGGACGTAATTGTTGCGCGATTTGTTTGAATACCTTACGGCAAGAAAACGGCACTCATTCGTTTGATTTTGACTTTATCATTATTAGCTATATATGGCATGCAAGAAAAAGATTACATCACTTAAATTGTTTCAGAAGCGGATAGGAATATTCGGCTCTCTGGCTGTTTACTGCGGTAACTTTGTACGGTTACCATCAAGTCGGGTATTCCCATCTACACTTACAACTAGTTAAGAAACTTTATAGTATTATTCCGTAAAAATGAAATTGAGATCAAACTGTTTATTCTTTAATTATATGAATTCTCTAATATCTGTGAGAATTAATTGTTCATTGATAATAAATGTCCTGAAACTTAAAATCCGCGAGTTCGAATCTAAATGCAATATCTGTTTTAATCAAAACTGCCATAGTGTACGCAAACGAATAAACAAGAGGTCGGCATTAAATCTCCTGCATTGAGTGTACGCGCGCATTTAATATACACTAAACCTAACCCTAACCTGTCAGTAACGTGCGTACCCTGTCTTTTTTCAGTGGAGAGGATTTTGATCAAGGGATTTTGATTATCCCCCGCATAGACCAACGCTCATCTGTATGTACTTGAAATAAGGCAATGCGCGAGAAAAGAGTAATGTTTCTTTGTCTTCTTACCTATCTACTAGTGATCTACATGATACTACCAGCAGTCAATAACTGACTACGACTGTGATAAACATATTCATAAAACAAGAGGGCCAAGATGGCTCTAGGTCGCTCACCTGAGAAACATACCATAACAGTGTATACATGTTTGACCTAGTGATTCATGGAAACAAATATTCTGGCACATTTTCATTAAGATTGGACCATAAATGTGGTCTCTGGAGTTTAAACAAGTATTTTCTTAGATATGACCTAGTGACCTATTTTTTGACCCCAGATGACCAATATTCGAATTCGACCTAGATTTTATCAAGGCAATCATTCTGACCAAATTTCATGATGATCAATTGAAAAATACAGTCTCCATGGCATACACAAGGTTTTTCTTTGATTTGACCTAATGCCCTACTTTTTAATTCCAGATGACCAATATTCAATCTCGACCTAGATTTCATCAAGGCAATCATTCTGACATAATTTTGTGAAGGTCAATTGAAAAATACAGCCTCTATCGCATTCACAAGGTTTTTCTTTGATTTGACCTAGTGATCTAGTTTTTGACCCAAGATGACCCGTATTCGAGCTTAACCTAGATTTTATCAAGTCAATCATTCTGACCAAATTTCATGATGATCAATTGAAAAATACAGCTTCTATCCCATACACAAGGTGTTCCTTTGATTTGACCTAGTGACCTAGCTTTTGACCCCAGATAACCCATATTCAAACTTGACCTAGATTTCATCAACGCACTGATGATTATTCTGACCAAATTTCATGAAGATCAATCTAAAAATACAGCCTCTATCGCATACACAATGTTTTTCTTTGATTTGACCTAGTGACCTACTTTTTGACCCCAGATGACCCATATTCCAACTTGATCTAGACTTGATCAAGGCAACCATTCTGACCAAATTTCATGAAAATCAACTGAAAAATACAACCTCTATCGCATACACAATGTTTTTCTTTGATTTAACCTAGTGATCTACTTTTTAACCTCAGATAACCCATATTCAAACTGGACCTAGATTTTATCAAAGCAATCATTCTGACCAAATTTCTTGAAAATCAATTGAAAAATACAGCCTCTATCGCATACACAAGGTTTTTCTTTGATTTAATCTAGTGACCTAGTTTTTGATCCCAGATAACATATTTTCAAACTAGGCCTAGATTTTATCAAGGTTATCATTTCAAACAAATTTCATGAAGATCAATTGAAAAATACAGCCTCTATTGCACACACGACGTTTTTCTATGATTTGACCTAGTGACCTAGTTTTTGAACCTAGATAACCCATTTTCAATCTTCGCCTATATTTTATTAAGGCAATCATTCTGACAAAACTTCATGAAGACCAGTTGAAAAATAAAGCCTCTATCGCATACACAAGGTTTTTCTTTGATTTGACCTAGAGACCTACTTTTTGACCCCAGATAACCCATTTTCAAATTTGGTCTAGATTTTATCAAGGTAATCATTCTGATCATAATTCATGAAGATCTGTTGGAAAATACAACCTCTATTGCATATACAAGTTTTTTCTTTGATTTGACCTAGTGTTCTACTTATTTATCCCAGATGACCCATTTTCGAACTTGGCCTAGATTTCCTCAAGGTTATCATTCTGACAAAATTTCATGAAGATCAGTTGAAAAACACAGCCTCTATCGCATACACAAGCTAAATGTTGACAGACAGACAGACGACAGACGACGGACGCCGGACATCGAGTGATCACAAAAACTCACCTGAGCAATGCTTAGATGAGATAAAAACAAGAATTACAAATTTTCTAGGAATTCTGACACAATACACAAGACAGAATTGTTGTTCTCGACTTACTAATTAACCTTATAATGATAGACAAGTGTACACAGTTGCAAAGCTGAAGCTCTTACAGTATTCAAGAAAAATCGATTTAAACAAATGTTTTCACGAAGAAATTACATTTTTCGATGCACAAAAAAGGCTATAATTCTGAAAAAAAATGCATCCTAGAGTTAAGGTTCTTGGCCTATCTTACAGACTTTAAAACCATACTTTCTAAAACAACCAATTAAGAAATTTTTAAATCGTATCATCCGCAGAACTTTGCGTTGTTGATATAAGCGTCCATTTTTCATGTGTTTGCAATTTCAACGTGAGAAATACTTCACGTTACATGCCGATCAAAACATCTGCGTCATTGTGCATTCTAACGTGACTACTGTTTTGGCGTAAAGCAAGCAACTAAATGCACTTCTTTAGTGACGTTCTGTGAGTATCAACCTCTGGGTATATTTACATTTACAACTATTAGTTTATACTAATTTATTTTAGCTCGATTGTGATGGAAGCTTTAAGCTTATTTGAACCACTCTCGAGTTCGCTTCCTGGAAAACCCAGTTCTGGTGACCTATGAGAAGACATGGTCATGACCCCAGTGAGGCTCGAACCCACGAGCCCTGGATTGAGCACTATTCAACCCCTTTACAGCCGGGCACCTTTTGCACAGCTTCCCAGTATGCCACTGTTCGCGGATTATTGCATCCATTCGGACCACCTTTGAGCTCACGTGAATACCCCGAACAATTGAGAAAACAGCTGAACCTGCGGGCGTAACGTTCCATGTATTTCTGAACACATTGAGAGGAACATGTTAAATCATTCGAACAGGAACGCCAATCTGAAATATTGTAACAAATTATTGAAAGACTGTAATACACCAAAATTTGAAACACTTCAAACAGATATAAATAAAATCATTATCCGTATCTTGACAACACGCTTCAAAACGGGTCAATAGTGATCTCAAGGGTATGAGGAAAAAAAAGAAATCTAATAGAAATTATACGAAAATTATTGAAAGACATGAGTAAAGAGTCCTATTCTGTTTCATTTCATTGGCTTACCCGGGAACATGAAACTTCGAAAATTAACACGGAAATTAAAAACTGAAACCTAAATTGGAATAGTCTTGCATTAACCAGCGATTTAACATCAAGATAATATCAAATACGTTTTGTTACAATAAATCCAACTCATCACAAACGTATCTTGCGTTGTCTAGCAACTTAACACTATTGTATGTACATTCATTTCTAGATCTTTGGACTACTATACAGTCATAAAACCTAGCGTTTCTATGTTAAGTTTGAACAAAATCCAACTAGAAAAGTTCAAGAAATTACATTAATGCTCACGTGCAAAAGACAATTTAAGCACATCTTAACCAGACAAACATTTCTTACATACCGAACAGGATTTTCATGTGTTTTTTCCAGTATTAGAAAAGCTATAAATAGTGCTTTTAGAAATATCCTTCGTTTTATATATACATTTATCACTGGTTGTAGGTGCGGATGGAAACGTTCTGCTCTCGGGTTACTCTTTTGCAGTACTCGACAGTGCCTCGTTACCGCCTAAACAGTTATCCTCCAGCCAGATATTTCAATCCGCACATTGAACCAGATGATCTATTTCCCCGCGTCATTTTTAGTACATAAACACTTACCGTGTCCCAGTTTTCCACAGTCAAGCCAGTAAGAATGCGATAAGAAAAAGTATCCACAGCCTAAGGAACCTCTGATCATTTTGCATCCAATCGGAAGACAGTTTGACTGTTTCTGCAAATATGCATTATATTTGTATGAAATTTATCATATTATATATTTATCATATTTACAATGCACAATAATACGATATATCATATTTCATTTTGGATTAGTGTGAAGTTGAAAACAAAGATAGAGTGTCTGAATATGTGTTTAAAATGTACTAATTATATTAAAAAAGCTATTTGAGAAAAATATAGTGTGAGGCCATTTCTACAGAAGCCCAGAAACACTTATTGCACGTCCTTAGAGTGGAAGTGTCACTTAAATCACGAGCGAAGGAACTATGTTACAACACGATTAAACGCCGGTCTTATTCCATGTTGTGCGATTTTATCCTGTCCGGATAATTGTGGCAGTCACTCTGTGCAGCGTCTGCTGCGAAATTCCGAATGATTCCTTCTGTCGTCTGCGGCGTCTGCCACGATGTTCCGAATGACACCTTCATGACATCCCTCATCATGCACGAAACGGCGGAATAAAAATTAAAGTGGGAACTACACTTACCAGACAGAGACATCTCATACAATCTATCGACACCATTCCGCCTGCAATCCCATAGTTCCCTATCCTCGCAAGATCGAGGAGCTTGGATTTGAAATCTGAAAACATTCAATCTTGGTATGATACCCAAAAACATTTATATTCGATATGGTATTGACGCGGAAGTTAGATAAGAAGTTTTGAAAACCTGAAACAAAATATTTTTAAACGACCCAGTTACATAAGTACATCAACATTTAGCCTAAGTTAGATTATTTTAAAATTAACAAGTTTAATGTAGAACGTTTACAATAGAGGTAACCAACCGTTCAATAACACTGTTATTGTATAATCATTTAGGTCAAATGATTAGATACAATTTAAACGACAGCATGCTTATATTACTGTTTGATTGTTATGGTTCTCATGCATCGCTGAAATCAAAAAAGGTTGTCAATGACAGAAGTTAAGTGCATACTGTTAAGTTATACAAAAATCTTTTCTGTATATAAACAAGAAAATGTAAACAATTTATTAACTGAAACGGTACATGTGTTCATCCATGTCAATTTTAAATAATAAATGTGTTTATATCTATTCTGCTCAAATATAACGTTTTCGTAAATTATTATTGGTCGGTTGGTTATGATTAATTCATTTAAACAGAGGCGTAAAATGTTAGCAGTTTTTAATACTCAGTTTTAATCTTCCGGCCTTCTTTCCGAAGTAGTTTCCGCTACGTCAAGTTGAAGTATATAAAGGCGATAACTCCATTCGTCGTAATAATTGATCAGAAATCGATTTATTTAAAAACATTGGGATAAGAGTCCCGTGTATAGGTGCCTTACATCTGGCACGCTAAAGAAACAGGGAAGCTTCTGGAATTGGGAGCGTCTTCTGTATCTTGCACTATTCTCCTGCTAAGATTACTAACAGCTAGTCTTCTGGAGTAGTCGCCCGCTGGCAACGATACATAAACTTATATACAAAAAACATAGGCCTAAACTGTGTACCCAACAAAACAAACAAAACTTTATAAAGTTCATACCTGTTTCGCGGGAAGCAGAAACTGCTGTCGTACTGTTATATGCCACATTGTCTATAGTTTTTGTTTCTTGGTGTACATCGTTCACACGCGATATATCCTCTATTCGCGAACTGTTTATGAAACAAACACAACATATAAAGAAAAACAATTCAAATAAATTACTTAATCCGGCCATGTTAAGTCATTCTATATAAGATATTAAATCGATTGGCAAGAGGCGGAAGTATTTGAAGTGCGTTATGTAAGGAGTTCAAAGAGGAAGATAAAATAACCTCCAGTTTTTACATTTACATGTCAGTTTAACTCTTACCCTGCTAAATTTCTATAATGATCTTTTCCAAATTTCAATTTGGACAGTACCATTAGATGTTAAAAGGGGTGCTTACTAAAAAAAAAGATACTGACTGAATGGCGAACAGTGCAGATCTTGATTTTGATTAACATAATTATATTTTAAGTTTACTTCATGTCTAAACAAGAGCTGTCACTAATGGTGACAAATGCTCCCGCAGAACCTTGACCTTTGACTTGGTGACCCAAAGTCAGTAGGGTGGTGTACTCAATAAGTACTATCAGCATGTGAAGTTTGAAGGTCCTGGGTGAAGTGGTTCGCATGTAAAGTGCCTTCATGCAAAAAGTTAACGTTGGTCCCAGTGACCTTGACCTTTGACCTGGAGACCCCAAAGTCAGTAGGGTTGGTGGACTCATAAAGTACTATAAGCATGTGAAGTTTGAAGGTCCTTGGTGAAGTGGTCGCGAGTAAAGTGCCTTCATGCAAAAAGTTAACGTTGGCCCCTGTGACCTTGACCTGGTGACCCCAAAGTCAGTAGAAGTGGTGTACTCAATAAGTACTATCAGCATGTGAAGTTTGAAGGTCCTGGGTGCAGTGGTTCGCGAGTAAAGTGCCTTCATGCAAAAAGTTAACGTTGGCCCCTGTGACCTTGACCTTTGACCTGGTGACCCCAAAGTCAGTAGGGGTGCTGTACTCAATAAGTACTATCAGCAAGTGAAGTTTGAAGGTCCTGGGTGCAGTGGTTCGCGAGTAAAGTGCCTTCATGCAAAAAGTTAACGTTGGCCCCTGTGACCTTGACCTTTGACCTGGTGACCCCAAAGTTAGTAGTGTGGTGTACTCAACAAGTACTATCAGCATGTGAAGTTTGAAGGTCCTGGGTGCAGTGGTTCGCGAGTAAAGTGCCTTCATGCAAAAAGTTAACGTTGGCCCCAGTGACCTTGACCTTAGACCTGGTGACCCCAAAATCAGTAGGTGTGGTATACTCAATAAGTACTATCAACACGTGAAGTTTGAAGGTCCTGGGTGCAGTGGTTCGCGAGTAAAGTGCATTCATGCAAAAAGTTAACGTTGGCCCCTGTGACCTTGACCTTTGACCTGGTGACCCCAATATCATTAGGAGTGGTGTACTCAATAAGTACTATCAGCATGTGAAGTTTGAAGGTCCTGGGTGCAGTGGTTCGCGAGTAAAGTGCCTTCATGCAAAAAGTTAACGTTGGCCCCTGTGACCTTGACCTTTGACCTGGTGACCCCAAAGTCAGTAGGGGTGCTGTACTCAATAAGTACTATCAGCAAGTGAAGTTTGAAGGTCCTGGGTGCAGTGGTTCGCGAGTAAAGTGCCTTCATGCAAAAAGTTAACGTTGGCCCCAGTGACCTTGACCTTTGACCTGGTGACCCCAAAGTCAGTAGTGTGGTGTACTCAACAAGTACTATCAGCATGTGAAGTTTGAAGGTCCTGGGTGCAGTGGTTCGCGAGTAAAGTGCCTTCATGCAAAAAGTTAACGTTGGCCCCAGTGACCTTGACCTTAGACCTGGTGACCCCAAAATCAGTAGGTGTGGTATACTCAATAAGTACTATCAACACGTGAAGTTTGAAGGTCCTGGGTGCAGTGGTTCGCGAGTAAAGTGCATTCATGCAAAAAGTTAACGTTGGCCCCTGTGACCTTGACCTTTGACCTGGTGACCCCAATATCATTAGGAGTGGTGTACTCAATAAGTACTATCAGCATGTTAAGTTTGAAGGTCCTGGGTGCAATGGTTCGCGAGTAAAGTGCCTTCATGCAAAAAGTTAACGTTGGCCCCTGTGACCTTGACCTTTGACCTGGTGACCCCAATGTCAGTAGGGGCGGTATACTCAATAAGTACTATCAGCATGTGAAGTTTGAAGGTCCTGGGTGCAGTGGTTCGCGAGTAAAGTGCCTTCATGCAAAAAGTTAACGTTGTAACTAACGAACTAACGGACGGACAGTTGAAAACTAATATGCCTCCCTTCGGGGCCATAAAAAGTTGGAAATGATATAAGTTTATTGAAAAAGTGGTGTGTAACCTTTAAGTTGGCATGTATCTGTACAGTATTCTCCCTTTGGGAATTGGACTTGTTTTATTTTGAGTGTTCATTCTTGAAATCGGGAGAGATCTAAGGTCGGAAACTATAGTCCTTTTGGCAATGTCTATCAAAGCACTTATTCACTAATCGTCTAATTCGATATGTACAGAATGAGGTTAGATAGATATAGAGAGAGACTTTTAACAAAGTACGGCATGATTAAATGTTTTATACATATTTAGCAAATGGTACATTTCCAAGTAAACACATAGGATCAAAATTGTTGCCTCCTCAGATCAGTCTGAGAGAATGAGCTTCTATCAAACGTTCACATTGCCCATGTATCTGTCGGAAATTATTAAAAGTTACCAAAGTGCTGGAAGACTATACATATATATATATATATACAAGCAGTATGCTTCTCATTTAGAAAATCTGAGATGTATAAATGCTTGAGAGATTCTATGGACAAACGTTATTGGCCGGTATTTTATTCACATTTATCGTACCTTTATATCAAATAGTCCAAAATTCTGCGAGGTATTCCATCTTTTGTCAGGAATTTGAATAATTCTGCAAGAATGCCGTACATTTTTCTTTGCATATCATTTAGTAAGTTTGCCTGAAAACAAAACGATACATTTTCACAAAACTGTCTATTTACTTGTATAGACAATTTTCAGAAAACATGTAAAGATGGTACCATGTAATTTTAGTTTTTCGTACTTCTAGTTTCGGTAGAAGACTGTACTAAATATTAATAATTTTATTGTAAAAACTGCTTACATCTATATTCGTCAACATAGTTATACATTTAATCAGATGTTTGAGTCAACCCAGAAGCAAAAACTCTTACAGTATAGTGCAATATATGTTTGGATGGATGGATGGATGGATGATGACGAACAGATATCTGTATGTGCTATGTATGTACATACGTCTGATTGTCTGTCTACATGTCTGTCTACATGTATGTACATTTGTATTTAAATCAACCTGTAGGCCTACCATATATTCGTTGTTTCTGCTCTACTACACATCAGTAATAAAGAAACATATAAAAAGGAGATGTACACAAACCTAATCAGGAAGTTTAATACTTCAGTTGTCTTAATCACATAACTGATGTAGTCTTCTTATTTTCCGCTTTTCTTTTGCCTAACAGGAAGTGTATACATCTGAATCTAGTATAGCTTAGTTTTATATAAAAAAAACAACAATACTTGATCATGATGAAAGAAATACTGGTGTTTTATGATATGTGGTCGTGATCCAGGCAGGGACTCAAACCCACGACCTCTAGGTTTAGCGGCGGTCACTTTAACCACTAGATCACCGACATTCTTTATTCAGTTATGTTGTTCATGTACTGATGTTGTTAAATGTTATGCCAGATATATGACCCATTTTGAAAATACAAAAAAAAATATTTTACACCTTTAAAATTAAGGAATGGTCATGTTTTAATTGCGTTAAATTTTAGCTTAAATTCGTGTATAAAGAATATCATCGAAGTACGAAAATTGTGAGGAAGATAACAGACCGTTGTCGAAACCGCCAAGGTAAAAATATATTTTGGTAGTGTTAAAAGAACTTTATTCCAATGGATTATACCTACTAAATGAACGACTTCAAGGATTTTTTTTTTTTCATTTTTTGTTATAAGTGATTTGCTGCAAGGATCTTTTGACTGATTTTATACTGGAACCACTGTAATTTTGGATCCTTGGTACTTTTGAAAGGAAGTTTATATGTGCATTACCCCCGAGTTAAAGTTGAATCTAAATGAAGTTCCTCATTCCATTTTCTTTTTGAACTGGGAAATGTATTTGGTTATTAATTACTTTAGTGGGTTTTCTTCCTTTTTTGCTAAGTGCTGAAAAGTCATGTTAGCAGAAACCCTTTAATAGACTCAATAATATTTCGGAACTGTTAAAAGTTTGTATGTATATTGTATTTGTTTGAGAAAGTAAATTACCATCACTGTTAAGAAAGTCATTCACTATAGAATCACTCGTCTATTTACAAATCTCAAGTAGCAGAAGCTAGTGTCACGTATTTTAAATATAGAGTTATTCTAAACAGGCAGAGAACAAAAATTCATTCCATAAAGACCGGCTCTTGTCTATGCGCTATAAAAGGTTGGTTTGTCGGACAACTACTTGGGGTGAAAATCTCGCAACACAGGAGTGCTCCTGAGGATCATTTCATACCTTGTGTCAGCATCTTATGGCTTCGAATACTACAAGTAAAAGTCGTGCAGAAAGAACAATAACTAGTTCCTTTAAAAAAAATCGTCAGTGTACTATTCATGTTTGTAAGCAAGTGTAGGTTATGACAAGTGATATGAACTAGAATCTGAGATTTGTTATTTGTGAACCGATGTCCAAGAGAGGGCCTCTCCGGCTGACTGCGGCGGTTAGTTGCCGGTCCACGAGAGGACCTCTCCCGTTGACTGCGGCGGTTAGTTGCCAGTCCAAGAGAGGGCCTCTCCCGCTGACTGCGGCGGTTAGTTGCCGGTCCAAGAGAGGGCCTCTCCAGCTGACTGCGGCGGTTAGTTGCCGGTCCAAGAGAGGGCCTCTTTGGCTGACTGCGGCGGTTAGTTGCCGGTCCAAGAGAGGGCCTCTACGGCTGACTGCAGCGGTTAGTTGCCGGTCCAAGAGAGGACCTCTTTGGCTGACTGCGGCGGGTGAGGGCCTCTTTGGCTGACTGCGGCGGTTAGTTGCCGGTCCAAGAGAGGGCCAGTTAGTTGCCGGTCCAAGAGAGGGCCTCTCCAGCTGACTGCGGCGGTTAGTTGCCGGTCCAAGAGAGGGCCTCTCCGGCTGACTGCGGCAGTTAGTTGCCGGTCCAAGAGAGGGCCTCTCCGGCTGACTGCGGTTAGTTGCCGACTTGCTTCTTACCACTGCGGGTTTAAAACCTTGCTAGGGTAGAGTTAAGAGTTCTTACATATCAGAATACCCTCAAGCTGGCTTACGAAAGGTCGGTAGTTCTATGCACGTTCCCGCTCGCGTTGAGCAGCTGGGTTTTTCCTCTGCCATGAAAAGCTGTAGTCACTATATGACCTATGCTTGTATCATGGCGACTTTAAACCCGAGTAAAACACATTGTCAATGTTTTAGACAGAAGCCGAGAATAAGGTTTTTGCTCACAGATAGTTTTAACCCTTATCATGCTGGACACGATTGATTCTGCCTTTGCGAGCAGTGTAGATCATGATCAGCCTGCACATCCGTGCAGTCTGATTAAGATCTGAACGGTTCGCCATTCAGTCAGTATCTTTTTGGTAAGCACCCCTTTAGACAGTTAACGGTACTGTCCAAATTGAAAGATGGACCAGTTCATTATAGACATTTAGCAGCGTAAGGGTTTAGCACAATTTGACTGTATACCATTTTGTTAAGCACCCATTATCTCTGCCTTTTATGCCAGAATAATATTCAGTTACTGCACTGGACAGAAAAGTTGAAAATTTGAAATTGATTTAATTTTTCTTCAGAAGAAAAAAACAAGAAACTGATAACAAACAAAAAATAAATATTTCTTTATATAATTTATTATGTTTAACTTTATTTGAAAAATATCACATGCATGTACGTATATGCTTCTTGTTTTTGTAAATATAAACCTGCAACATCAAATATAAACATTAACAACAAATATCACATTAACAGAATTCATGAAATAATCAAAATACGGATAACACTATGTCATAAGTCCGTTTTCTCTGTTGGTAGCATTTTATTATTTATCAGAACTCCTCCAGACTTATATTTTCAATTCTTCAAATGTAAAAATTTTATAGCAATTCCATTTCTAAGTTATGGTAAAAAAAGTCAGCTTGTGTGATTTACTCGAGTTAAATATGGTTCCTCTACAATGATTTTTACAGACTTTGAAGAAGAAACTGGAAAATGTTGAAATATTAGCGCAGAACAAATAACCTATGAATGGCAGTTAAGGAATGTGTCTCTTAATATCTAACACACTTATGAGAAATGCAAAAAAGTAAAGACATTCTTTTAACATTGCTTCTTATTATTTTAAACTTTGAAAAGGCTACCTTTGATAAATCATTGTTAAAACATTGGTCAAAAGTAACGACACTGTCAATAATAAATAAATATACAATAAATATACATTGTATGAAACTTTATTCCAGACAAACTCAACATAAAGGTTTCCTTTTAAGTTAATCTAATGACAAAGAATATATAATACCTTTGCACTTTGTTAAAAAAATGCCTGTATTTTGTTTTTCTACCAAAATGATACAAGTATGCAGTGTAAATTCTACCAGTATAAGTTTGCTTCATCAATGACCTCAAGTTCAAGCTCAATTTTTGAATTTCTGCTAAAACAAAAAAGAAATCAATGTCAATATTTCACAACTTCTATATTTAGTCACTTGGTTTAACAGTGCCAAACTATTATGTCAAGTATTATGTCACATAATAAAGGAAATAGAAATGCCTCCAGTCTTACAAATTGTTTCTATGGTAACATCATGTCTCATGGGAAATGCTTTGGTAATGGATTGACCACCATACTTTCTATGCACTCAAACACTGTATGTGGATCTTGATCTGCGTTAACATGCTGAGCATCTGTGTAATAGTCAGCAATCTCTTCAACATATGTGTGGTACTCAGCAAGTCTCTTCCGTACTTTCTCATCCGTATCAGACGGATGCTTGCACAGCCTCTCTTTCACATCCTGTGATTGCGGTGGGTTATAAAGCATGTGGTAACGTTCCCCTGTGATAGGATCTGTCTCTCGTAAAGTCAAACGTTCCATCACAGAATCATTTGGTACATCAAGGAAGAAAACTCTGAAAAAAAAGTTAAGTAAGCAATGTAAGATTTTTTTTGTGTTACATCTTGTTATAGTAACTTTGATTACTTATTAGCAATGCAATAAAAAATTATATCATTTTAAAAGCTAAGTTGAAATTTCTTAAGTTTTTAGATCATTAAAAGTGCAGCAGATAGCTGAAGTATATTTAAGAACATCAACAGGCTTACAACTAAACTTATCATCAATAAAACTTCGTGGTGTAATATTTTTTCCATCTTTGGTATTGTATGCAAGTCAAAGCTGATTTTGCAAGGCAGTGGATCACTCAAAGCGCACAAGCCAATACATTCAAAATCAAGCTACTGTTATAATAACCCTTTGATATAAATTAATATATATAAATATGATGACTATAAACATCTACAAAACAAGAACTATTTATTTACTGGATCATAAATAGTATAGAAAGTAGTGACTAAGTCCAGGCACAGAAAAATAAGCAAGATTTTAGACATCAGTCAGTTTGTATCTTTTTGTGAAACACAAGCCCAACCCCTATCCCCATTTGACGACCTGTCAGTGGAGAATGGGTATGTAATTTTCAGTTATTAAACAGGAACTGTTTCTAGCCTTGAGGTCAATGTGACCTTGACCTTTAACATACTGATCCCCACCTGCAAAAAGGGCATCTACTAACCATAGGAACTCATCCTTTTAAAGTTTGGAGGACTAAAGTCAACGAATGCTTCTGATATTGATCTACAACTATTTTTAGTTTAAAGGTCAGATAACCTCAACCTTTGATACACTGGCCCAAAAAACAATAGGGGTCACCTACTGACCACAGACAATCATCATATAAAGTTTGACTACTGTATGCATAAGACTTCTTTACTTATTGAGCAGGAAACATTTTCACTCTCAAGGTCAATGTCTCCTTGGCCTTTGACCCAAAAAGTAATACAGGTCACCTATTAACCACAGGCAATAATTCTGCAAAATTTGACTACTATAAGTGTTCTTTAGTTATTGAGTGTAAACTGATGCAGTCTCAGTCACTGTGACCTTGACATACTATCACTGTGACCTTGACATACTATCCCTAAAACAACAGGAGTCATCTACTGGCCACAAGCTACAATCATAATGCAGTTTGATAAAAGTTGGTCAAAGTTATGAATCGGAAATCAGATGGTCTACCAGTGAAAGGGAATGGATGGACGGAACTACTGACAGACTGACAAGGACCAAAACAGTATATCCCCTTGCATAAGGGGGAGAGGTGATAGTGGAGAAGGGTGTATAATAATAGGAAAACACAGCATTTCTTAAACCATGTATAAATCTACCTGTTAGGTACAAATCCATCTTTAGTCAGGGTTTCTGCCTGTTCGCGTGTGCGAGGAAATCCATGTAGTACCCATCCTCTACTCACACAGTCTAACTGTGCCAGACGGGCAGACAGTATAGTCATCACTATGTTATCTGGTGCTGAAAATTGGAAATAATATTTTTACAATTAAGACTTCAACTTTAACTCTAGGTTGTTTAAAGTCAAAATAGCTGTCAGTTTAAGGCTTAAACTTTAATCCTAGATCACTTACAGTTAAAGCAGTAGTGAGACCTGTTCAAGTAAACTCTACAAAAGAAAGTAATGATCAGTAATAAATCAGTAATTCACAATACACTTTTAAACACTGTTAACAACACCTCCCATGAACGAATCCCTCACTATAAAGACATATATTTTCTTTCCTGATAAATGAAATTCTTAGTACATTAACCTCTGTGGAGCAATAACCTCTGTATAATGAACATATCAAAGTGTTCCCTGTGGTGTCCACTATAGAGAGGTTGTACTGCATGATGGTTTTGTTTTCTCACTTTATGATTTTATTATTGAATTCAAAATAAATCTAACAAAGACTGATTCAGAGTTTTGAAAATGAAAATATTAAGTATTGGTATCTTTAAAATTAAAGCTTTTCGGTTTGAAGTTTTGACAACTTTTATACTGCTATCTATTCACATTACGAGCGTACTAACAGAAATATTAAAATGGATGAAAACCCTTACCCATCATGCCTTTGTCAATGTAAGCCTGAGCAGCCAAGCCTTGTTTGGTCTCATCAGCTATTGCTTGTTTCATTAAGTTGCCACAGGATACTGAAATATACAGTCAAATTGTTTGTTGGTTTCGTTTGATTTGGGTTTTGGGCCGTTTTCCAACAGTATTTCAGTTATGTAATGGCGGGCACTTATACCAGTGCTCCTGGATTCTACACCAGTTCTCCACAAGTAACTACCAGGATTCTACTGTAAACCACCAGTTCTCCACAGGTAACTACCAAGATTCTACACCAGTTTTCCACTAGTAACTGCCAACTTTGTATGTATCAGAAGCAAAGGAGGAATGGTGATATTTTTGTGCAAAAAACAACAAAATCCATAAAAATAAGTGCCCCACAAATATTAATGATTTCACAGTATATGTCTATTTATGACCAGGATTTCACAGATTTTCTGAAACTTTACTCTATCTTAATTTATTCATTTGTATTTTATTTTCACTTTGTGTCAAAATAACTAAAAATCTGCAAACCCACTGCCTTGTATAAACAAAATTGTACATCCGGATTTAACATTACTTTCATATAATAACTCACATAATATTTCATGATATGCATTGACTACCGGTTAGATGTAATAATCTGCAATAATCAATATGCAATCTAAAGATCATGAACTGTAAATTCATTAATATTACTGGGCGACTAATTTTCCTGGATTTCATTGTTGCGTCACACCATGACATTAAATCCTAATGAACAGATATATTCCCTATTCATTTTACCTTCAAAAGTTGAAATCCACGAGTTCATGTGCCTACAGAATAGCCTAAAACCATAAAATTTCATACCCACGAAAGTAACTGATGTCACAGTAAAATAGTAATATCTTGGTATGCAATTTACATAGTATATAAGCTATGAATGTTTAAGTAGCTCTGATACTGTACAGATAAAAAAGTTTGAGACATGGAAATGTTTGCATACTTCGCAAATTCAAGTAAAAAGGCAAACATATCAGCAAGCATAAACTTCCACATTCACCAGGACATGTCATTACAGTCAAGAAAAAACAAGAAACGCGGCAATGTCACGAAACCAGGTTTTCAACACTTTTCATAAGAATAAAAAAGTATACTGAATCACAGTGCACCACTTTAAAGCACAACCCTAACCCTAAACCCTAACCCTAACCCTATTTTTAGTAACAATGACCTTGACCTTGATTCCAGAAACCCCAAAACCAATCCCAAGCTACAACTTTATATAAGTTTTCTATACACCAAGTTTCATCATGATAGCTCATTCCTAAGTTAAGTTATAATAATAATAATAATAATAATAATAATAATAAAGACTTTATTTAACGAGGCTACATATTCGCCAAAACGATCTTCCATATGTGCCTCAAAGTTATTGACCGGAAACCCTTTTTCTATTTTAAGTAGCAGTGACCTTGACCTTGACCCCAGAAACCCCAAAATCAATCCCAGCCTTTGTCTTGATATAAGCTACATACATACCAAGTTTTATTCAAATATCTTTACCGAAACAAAAGTTATTGACCGGAAACACCAGTTTGACACCCCGGCCTGCCCGCCCACCCGACAAACGGCATACCCCAATCTAATAACTCAGCTTTTCGTTGAAAACCTGGTTAATAATAAATTTAGCTTTGCCATGCGCATAGCGTGGCATACTTGGTTACTCAGCTGAGTATCATTTAAGATCTAAAAATAAAGAAGGCTAAAAAATCCATAGAAGCAATACAAAACTGATCAGGAGTGGTTATGGGGGTAGGGATAATGTCATAGCATATGAGTATACTGTTGTCTTGGTCCTTGACTTTGTTACAATTTTTTGTGATGGCAGACTGCTCTTTTATCAAAATTTCTATCAAATTTTCTAAATGTTGTTTTTTCTTGCTCCACTTTCACCTGTCATTGTAAATACTTATTTAAATCTAAATATATTTAAAATTCTAAATACACGTATGATTTCAGATGCATATACATGTATACTATAGCTGCTATTGACTATAAGAACAATTCGCTTTAATGGCAATTGTCCATCACTAGTAAAATTTAGAAGGATAAACAACTGAGTCTTTAACAACTATGAATTCCCAAGTATTCTAACATGGCTCGATTTGATTTCCAGTTAAACAAAGAAAGAAATGTTGTAATTTATTGTCATTGTTACCATGGTTCAGATGCTTCAGTATTTAACCACTCGGACTAACGCCCTCGTGGTTCAATTCCTATTCTGAACTCTGGACCGTGGTAAATTAAGACAATAAACCTCTTGAAGGCTTTGATTGTTTGTTAATTATTTTCTAATTCGCTACGCTCAAACAAAAATAAATTATCTATCCCATAATCAAAGAGAATCAACGGGAGCGAAAAGAACAAATTCAAAGATTAACATTTAGGCTTTGTTATCCGCATTGCCATAGTGTAACACTCAATATCAGTCATATAAACTACGTTATGAATATACTATCCCAGTCATTATGCTAAGAGGCATCTACTCAACCCTACTTTACTCCGTCATGGGAAGGGGGAGTATAGAGAAACAAAGTTTCAACACCAGTCACCTTCTTCTTACGCCCCGACACCCATTTCCCAAAATTTATTGCCGGGAAAAATACATCAATCAAACTTATTTAACACATGAAATGAATATACATCCTACACCTCAATACCTTTGAAATATGAAAATACCTTGATTTCTTTAAACCTAGGATACACATATGTAATAAATGCTCATAACCAGCATTTACAGTAAATTCTCTTTTAGATATTGCAGTTAAAGAATAATGTTGTAAGCATTATATTGATTTCTAGGTTATTAAGCCATCTGTGGCAAAATTGTTTACAAGTTGTATTTTGCATGTTGTATTTTGATATAACAATCGTCCTTGCCATGAACATTGATTTTAAAAACTTACAATTTCCGTGAAATGTATCTATACATCCTTGGAAATCAATTAAATAATGATACAGAGACAAACGTCTTGTGACAGATGTTTAGGCTGAAATAGAAAATCTAAGTGCACGAAACGATATTAAAGGAAATGTGTAGACGACATTAGTAATTAAATATTTGTACTTGAAGAATGAAATAAGAATCTACTGAAATAGCTTCATCATTTTTCTGTTTTGAAATTGTGCATAAGTCAAAGTTTGTCCTCAGCTGTCTGATCAGTTCCTAGGCAGTTTAGAGTATTTATTGCAAGGTGATCTGCATATATTCCACTGTTACACGTAAGCACACATGTGCACTTTATTTAAGAATTGAATGCTATTTTCTGGGACTTCTTGCAAATTCATGAATCGCTCTAGCGATTCTTTTGATTGATTGGCAAGAAGCCTTCCAGTGTGGTTCATGCCCATATAAACGCACAAAAATACCATTCAATTTTACGACAGCTTGCTACAAAAATAACTGATTTGCTTTCCAGGAGTATCAGAAAATCAAAATAAATTTCAAGATATCGAATTCTGAGCCACAGTAAAAAAGACCCGCCCACGTTCAACTATATTTCGCCTTCCGATAAAAATACAGTTCCTGGTTTTTAGTTAAAATATGTTTAACTCCAGTGATAATTTATACAGTCGCATCATTCAATTCTGATCTTTGACGTCAGAAAAATTAGTTAAAGCTATAATTAAATGTTCTTTTTGAATGTTTTGGCGTCCACTTTTGAAAGAATGTTTGGAACAAGGCCATTTTGTCCATGTTTTTGGTGAAGGACGTCAGATTATGCGTGCAATCTCATGGAAAGGGCCGTCATTGGTATTATTACTGCAATTTTTAACGCTTCTGTCTTTCCGTAGTAAAATGTATTGTGAATGCAAATTTTGTATACAACAAATAAGTTTGGAAAAAGAGCTAATGTTGCTTACTTTGTGAGGCCTCACCAAATTAAAAAGTTGTTCATCGGATTTGCCGCTCGTATATTTTCAGAAACACAAAAAAAATAATTTTTTTTTGTTTTTGGCTTGCGCTCGCCCCATTGAAAAAAATCAATCCAAAATTTTTTGGTGTGCTACCTTTTACGGACGTAAAAGTGTATAAATGCTTATAATTCCAGTCCTAGATTGTTCTCAAATGGATTTTAATCAAAATAAATACATACTACGCACACATTGTCTGTAATAAATCATAACAGTTATATTTAGTTGCATTAAAGTTGTTTCCCCTTTATGCAGTATGCCATTTTCTTCAAATGTTTACCAAATTACATGCTAAAAAATCGATTTATTTCATTGAAAACTGGATGAAGAAAAGCTTACTACTTTATTTGATAACATCAATCTACATTATTTTGGTAAGGGTAAATACTTATTGATGCATGTCACTTATCTGTTTTCTGTTTTTCCTGTCCAAATGATCAGCATTTGGCAAATGATTTGCATACGAAAGTTGGTGCGGTAAGGAATTTACATTATGAGTTGTTTTCAGAACCGTTTCGATTTTCAAATTTTCCAATCATTTAGTTGACTAATGTTAATGCTAATGCACGTTAATCTCCATTTCAGACTTTAATTGAGACTTTGTTTCAACAAATTTAATATGTTATGAAAGTTTAAAGTTAGAAAAAGAGCTGTAGGCTACAAGAAGACATCATGCTCGACTTTTCTGAATTAGAGCTTTGCCACTAAAAGGGGCATGATAGTCAGAAGCTTTGAAAGTACAGAGCTATTGGTCATTATATAAAACTTAATATTTGATGTATCAAAAACTTTGTAAAGTCAGCTAAGAATGCTACATTTTCATCTATAGCAGTAAATATTCAAGTCACATAATTATGTATGCGATAAGTATGGTGTAAGGTTATATATGCATTGTTGTTTATTACATATTTTCTAACAGAATTTTCAAAAGCATGCATTATTTGATTACAGTGTACTGTATGACACTGTTAATACATTTTTTTCAGATTTTCTCAATCCCTGGGGACTTACTTTTTAATTTAAAAATGCTATGCATTCTATTTTAAGGTTTTTATTAGTCAGCCGAGAGCCAAATGAAGATAAATATATTTCTTCGCTCTTCGCTCGCTCCTGATTTTCTCAAAAACCTAAACAAATATTTCAATTATTTTTTCGCTCGCCGCCTCAATTTTTTCAGAAAAAAATCCGATGAACAACTTATCAATTTGGTGTGGCCTGAATAACAAATTTGGTCCTGAATAATAAACAGCCAAGTCCTTCCAAAATGACAGCCCCACCCCTCTCACTGACCCTGACTTGTATTGTTCATCAACTTATATATAGACCTTTCTTTACATTCAGAGCTGTTTGTGAATATATTGTTCAAAACTGAGGAAGCATAGTTTTGTTGAGAAAAGTTACCAGAAGCCACCCTTTCTCTAGGTCTGCTCTGAATTTCCACGGGGCTACCCGGACAAAGCCGGAGGAGGGGATTCCTCTCCCCATACTCTTCCCTTGAGTAACATCTAAACTGATCACGCTACGCCCCTGTTTGCCACTTCTGTTTTCAACAATTTGCAAATATTTAAGCTTGCGAAACATCTGGAATTAGAAATTTGCAAACTTTTTGACCTGCAAATATATCAGAAGTACTAACAGCAACAATTTCACTTACCATTAACAATGTTATATTTATTTGCAAGAAGTGAAGCTTGAACTCCTTTCCCTGATCCAGTGGGTCCTAGCAGCACAATCCTTGGTGTGTGTGGAGCATTGGAACGAGTCTGGCCACTCAAGAATGTATACACTGTAAACAGGAAACATCAGACAAATAAAAATTCATAGAATACATAAATTACACGTTTAAAACAATTTTGAATGTTTAAAATACAGGCATACATAAGCATACACAAACTTCAGGTTTGATGAATTTAGCTAGTACTTATAACATACTCTTAACAATATCAACTCAAATAATACTGCTACATTTTCTGTGTTGCCTTTTTTACTAATTTTGAACACTTTGAGACATGCACACTTCAAAGGGTTGCAACTTCAAGTTTATGCTTCTTTAATTATATTAACATTCTGAAGGCTTTATGAATTGTTTCATGACATATGAGAAATACTTTCAGACAGAAACAAGAGCTCTCAAAGGAGGCAGCGTGCTTGACTATTATGATGCTGGATAGTGAAATAAGGTACATTTGAGGAAGCTTGAGCTGTCACTGGAGTGTTTAATGACTGCAGTGTGGATGAAAATATTGGACAATAGCTTAAGTCTCTGTCAAAAGTATTAAGTAATAACAGAGATAAAGAAACATGTAATGTGTATCAAAACATTAAATAAGTATAAAAGGGACATAATTCATGGAAACTTTGTGCAAGAGTAATGCACCATGTGTCATATCCTGTGACTAATAGTATGGAATAACTATTTAAAGTTTGAATCAAATCTATTTAGTAATGAATGAGATGGAGCATAAGTGCATCACAACTTAAACCCGATATTCAAAGTAAGAAGAGGGCATTACTCATAACATATTGGTGCCAGCATTGTGGACCTTCTGGTGTAGGTAATGATGTGGAACAATCTTTTTAAGCTTAAATCAAATCCATTTAGTAACAACAGAGATATGGTGAAAAAGCATCAAAATTAAACAAAATTCTAAGCAAAAAGGGGACATAATTAATGAAATATTGGTGCAAGAGTTATGCCCCCCCCCTTGTATCATATGATGTGTGTGATGGTGTGGAACAACTATTTTAAGTTTGAATCAAATCCTTTTGGTAATAATAGAGTTACAGTGAAAGTGCATCAAAACTTTAACTTAAAATTCTAAGTAAAAAGGGGGATAATTCATGAAATATTGGTGCCAGAGTTATGGCTCTTGTGTCATATGATGTGAGTGATGATGAGGATCACCTATTTTAAGTCTGAATCAAATCCTTTTTGTAACAAGAGCTTGTCGAACACAAAATGCGCACCCCCCCCCCATGATGCATTCAGTAATTTCACAAGGAACAGGAATTATTTGCTCAATGTAAACAAAAGTTCTACTGTTCTGGTTCAATGTGACATTGACTTTTGACCTATTGACCTCAAAATCAACAGCGGTCATCTGCTGGTCATGATCAACCTACCTATTAAGTTTAGTGATCCTAAGCCCAAGCGTTCTCAAGGTATCGTCCGGAAAGGATTTAACTGTTCTGGGTCAATGTGACCTTGACCTTTAGCCTACAGACCTCAAAATCTATAGGGGTCATCTACAGGTCAATGACCAACCTCTCTTATCAAGTTTCATGATCCTAGGCCCAAGCGTTCTCAAGTTATTGTCTGGAAATGGTTTAAATGTTCCGGGTCACTGTAACCTTGACCTTTGACCTACTGACCTTGAAATCAATAGGGGTCATCCGCTGGTCATGATGAACCTCTCTATCATCTTTCATGACCCTTGGCCAAAGTGTTCTCAAGTTATTGTCCAGAAACCATTCAACTGTTCCTGTCCAATCTGACCTTGAACTTTGACCAAATGACCTCAAAATCAATAAGGGTCATCTGCTGGTCATGAACAATCTCCCTATCAATTTTCATGATCCTAGGCCCAAGCGTTCTTGAGTTATCGCCCGGAAACCGTTTTACTGTTCCTGGTCACTGTGACCTTGACCTTTGACCTACTGACCTCAGAATTAAAAGGGTCATCTGCTGGTCATGACCAACCTCCCTATCAACTTCCACGATCTTAGACCCAAGCAATCTTGAGTTATCATCCGGAAACCGTTTAACTGTTCCAGGTCACTGTGACCTTGAACTTTCACATACTGATCTCAAAATCAATAGGGGTCATCTGCTGGTCATGACCAACCTCATTATCAACTTTCATGATCCTAGGCCCAAGCGTTCTTGAGTTATCATCCGGAAACCGTTTAACTGTTCAGGGTCACTGTGACCTTGAACTTTCACATACTGATCTCAAAATCAATAGGGGTCATCTGCTGGTCATGACCAACCTCACTATCAACTTCCATGATCCCAGGCCCAAGCGTTCTTGAGTTATCATCCGGAAACCGTTTAACTGTTCAGGGTCACTGTGACAGATCTCAAAATCAATAGGGGTCACCTGCAGGTGATGACCAACCTTCCTATCAACTTTCATGATCCTAGGCCCAAGCATTCTTGAGTTATCATCCAGAAACGGATGAGTCTACAAACAGACCGACCGACCGACATCTGCAAAACAATATACCCCTCCTTCTTCAAGTGGGGGGGGGCGGGTCATAATTACAGAGATACAGTGAAAATGCATCAAAATTAACCTTAAAGTCTAAATAAAAAGGGGGCATTGGTCATAAAGAAACTGGTGCAAGAGTTATGGACATTGTGTCAAATGATGTGGGTAATGATGTGGAACAACTATTTTAAGTTTGAATCAAATCCATTTGTAATAACTGAGATAGAATGAAAGTGCATCAAAACTTTTAACCTGAAATTCTAAGTAAACAAGAGCTGTCCGTAAGACAGCCAAGCTCGACTATTCGAAATATTGTCACAGAAGCAGGAAATTATTACCCAAAATGTTAAATATCAAAAGAGTTTTAAGTTCAAAAGGGGACACAATGTGACCAAAATACATATCAGAGTTATGGGACTTGATGCTATCAACTAGTTTTATAACCCCGAAGAAACATGTTAAGTTTCAATTCAATATCTGCATTAGTTTTGGGGATAGTAACTTGCATGTAAAACCTTAACCAGAATTTTCTAAGTCCAAAAGGGGGCATAATTTGCTCAAAATACATGTTAAGAGTTATAAAACTTGACCCAATGAGGTTGGTTATTGACCTAGAAAAAGAATAAATAAGTTTCAAAACTATATGCCTTTTGGTAATAGCTGTATGTACTTGCACGCAAAACTTTAACCAGGATTTTTTAAGTCCAAAAGGGGGCATAATTTGCCCAAAATTCATGTCAGAGTTATGGGACTTGGTGCTATCAACTAGTTTTATAACCCCGAAGACACATGTGAAGTTTCAATTTAATATCTGTAGTAGTTTTGGAGATAGTTACTTGCATGTAAAACTTTAACCAGGATTTTCTAAGTCCAAAAGGGGGCATAATTTGGCCAAAATACATGTCAGAGTTATGGGACTTGACCCAGTGAGGTAGGTAATTGATCTAGAAAAAAGAAAAAATAAGTTTCAAATCTATATGCCTTTTAGTAATAGCTGTATGTACTTGCACGCAAAACTTTAACCAGAATTTTCTAAGTCCAAAAGGGGGCATAATTTGGCCAAAATGAAGGTCAGAGTTATGGGACTTGGTGCTATCAACTAGTTTTTTAACCCTGAAGACACATGTGAAGTTTCAATTCAATATCTGCATTAGTTTTGGAGATTGTAACTTGCATGTAAAACTTTAACCAGAATTTTCTAAGTCCAAAAGGGGGCATAATTTAACAAAATACATGTTAGAGTTATGGAACTTGACCCAGTGAGGTTGGTAATTGACCTAGAAAAAGAATAAATAAGTTTCAAAGCTATATGCCTTTAAATGATAGCTGTATGTACTTGCATGCAAAAACTTAACCAAGGTGTGACGCCGACGCCGACGCCAGGGTGAGTAGAATAGCTAGACCATTCTTTGAATAGTCGAGCTAAAAAGGGGGGACTATTAATAAAATACTGGTGCAAGAGTTATGGCCCTTGTGCCATATGATGTTGGTAATGATGAGGAATAACTATTTTAAGTATGAAGCAAATCCGTCAAGTAAATACAGACTACAGAGATAAAGATAAAGTGCATCAAAACTTTAACCAAAGTGCAGATGCCGACACCGGGTCGAGTTGGACAGCTCTCCATACTTCGTATAGTCGAGCTAAAAATACTTAAGGCAGTTGGGTTCAAGCCCTTAATGGGTTTAAGCTACATTTTTTCATATGACACCATTACGGTCTTTCCGAGTGGCACTTGAGACTCATTTAAATAAGCTTGCAGATTCCATCACAGTCAAGCTTAAATACATGTAGTATAAACTATTAAAGTGAAATTGTCTGACTATTAAATAAAATAAATAGTGTTGTATCCCTGATAATGGGGCTTATGTAGTTTGAAACTGGTAGGATTAAATAAAGTTATAAACATTCCAGTGTTTGACCGCGAGCTCCACTTCTCCTAAGTTTTCATGGTATTGAATAAACAATTAAACTTACCTTGAGAAAACACATCTGCTTTAGGTTGATCAGCATTCACAGTTTTGGAGCATTTCTGGTAGCAGTCAAAAATGCCCTCAAAATGCCGATGATACACAATTAATTTGTTGATCATATCTTCTTCTGTATAACCTTCTACTTCCTTCAGACGATTCTGAACATCTTGATTACTAGGCCAGTCAAATGTGGTGTGGTATATGTCTGTAAAATAAATGTAATAAAGTTTAAAAACCTGTCCTTACAACATATCTGAGGACTGTATACATCCCTCAAAAAGGTTTTCTTTCCCATTAGGTATTTTTCAGCGAATTAGTCTCCTACGCACAACAACCTCTGTACATCAAACACACCTCAGTGTTTACAAAGCTGCTTGCTCTAGACAAATTGTTCTGCCTTTTATGAACTTCATGGTTTCATTTCAGCAACTTTAAACAAGTTTCATACATCAGTACTTTTCATTACTTTCCAGTACCATATCCTTTTTAAAATGAACAAATACAAACCTCAAGGTGTTCCCTACCCATTAGTAAACACACTTTGTGATACCTTAATTTCCTGATGAGCCTTAACTATCACTAAGATACACTTTGACTTACCTTTGACTTTCTGATAAACATATCATGAAAACTTTTATTTCAAAATACTGACCTTCAGACAGACCGAGTCACTCTGTCTTTTTTCAAAACCATATTTTCCTTAAGAGACAGAACAGTATTTGTCTTAAGTTATATAAAATCTTTTTATGTTGTTCTGCCCTAAGTGGACTGTGATTATGGTTAAGAAAACCATACCTCCATTTGTAGGATCAACCCTTTTCCCTTGAGCTCTCTCAATCAGTACAGTGTCTGGAGAATCTAATATTACTGAAAAAAAGAAACAGAGGTACACATTAACGAGTGATTACAGTCAAGTGACTCAAGTCACAACTGATTTAAAAGCAAAACATGGGGATAAAGAAAAAGAAAAGTTACACATAAATGTATCTAAGTCAAATCAAACATCGGAGAGAGTGAGCATATGCAAAGCTTTAAAATCATTACTAATTCAAGTGGGGTTTTTTTTGACATCAGTGTTTCTTTCTAAAGTATCTTTTTCCAGATTTTTTCCACCGATTAAAGTGAAGATTTCAAAAGTTTTCATGGCATCTAATTTATTTTCCAGAATATTTTTTACCTACGTATATCATTCTAGCTTTTCCTCTATTAAAATCAAAATTTCAAAGACATTACCACAATGTTTAGGAAAGATGCCGATTGCCTGTAAAGCCTGAGCCTGTTCCCGTGTCTGTGGAAATCCTTCCATAACCCAACCTTTCTTCACACAATCAAACAGCTTCATACGCTCTTCAAGAATCTTCACCCACAGATCTGTAGGCAAAGTCTGAAATAAAACAGGGGTGTAATTCACTGCTGAGTTATTGTAAAATCAGATAATTTCATGAGACTGATATTTCAGAAAAAACTTAAAGAATGTCCATTCACAAGCAGTTCAGTATAAGAGTAATTAAAAAAAATTCCACTTGAAGGTAATTAAAACAAGGCAGTCTGAAGGACAGCTAAATCCCCCGCCACTGCTATGGATAGTGAAAGGATAAACCTTTGATTTTAGCTGTGACCTTGACTTTGAACTGACATGGCTGACACATGAATTCTGCACAACATCTTGATGAGGTGATCATTTGACCCAAGTTTCATGAAAATCCTTCAAGGGGTTTAGGAGATACAGAGCTGAAACCTTTGACCTTCAGTTGTGACCTTGACCTTGAGTTGACATGGCTGACTCATGAGTTCTTGATGAGGTGATCCTTTGACCCAAGTTTGATGAAAATCCTTCAAGGGGTTTAGGAGATACAGAGTGGACACAAAATGGAAGGCTCAAACCTTCGACCCTTAGTTGTGACCTTGACCTTGAGCTGGCATGGTTGACTCATAATTTCTGCACATCGTTTTGCTGAGGTAATCATTTTACCCAAGTTTAATAAAATTCCTTAAAGGGGTTTAGCGGACACGAAATAGAAGGCTCAAACCTTTTGACCTTCAGTTGTGACCTTGACCTTGAGTCGGCATGACTGACTCATGGGTTCTGCTTATCGTCTTGATGAGGTGATCATTTGACCCAAGTTTGATAAAATTCCTTCAAGGGGTTTAGGAGATATAGAGCGGACACAAAATGGCAGGCTCAAACCTTTGACCTCGAGTTGTGACCTTGACCTTGAACTGACAAGGCTGACTCATGGGTTCTGCACATTGTCTTGATGAGGTGATCATTTGACCCAAGTTCCATGAAAATCCTTCAAGGGGTTTAGGAGATATGGACCGGACACGATTTTGTTACGGACGGAAGGACAGACGGAAGGAAAGACGGACGGAAAGACGGACGGAAGGCCGGACGCAGACCATTCCTATTATCCCTCCGCCACTGGGGGGGGGGGGGGGGGGGGGGGGCAGGGGGGGGATTAATCAGAGTTTTTGCAAAGATCAACTTATAAATGATAAATCAGCAAAAATTATCCCGTATAAAATTTTAATATTCCTGATTTTACAGAAAACATGATACATTTATTGCCTTTTAGTGAGATTGATGACATTTATCAACCTGGAAAACAGACATCAACCAAGATACATATCATAATACTAATTATCAAGAAAAATATCTCAACTTTGTAATTGGCAGCTACTTTTTCTTCTTTACAAAAGTGTGCTATATCTACAGGGACAATGTTAAAAAATTTCTGGGAAATTTTTTATCTTTGTAAGATAACAACATCTACGTATACATCTGCTTGACTTCAGAAACTATCTCTCTAAAAATGAGCTAAACATAATTTACTTGTACATGATATTTTATTTTACCATTACTACTCTTAGATTATGAAGTTGAATATACCTGGTTTTTCTTGATGAACACTTGAGCTTCTGTTTTCAAGTCTGTCTCAGCCTCAGACA
Source organism: Mercenaria mercenaria (assembly GCF_021730395.1). Lineage (NCBI taxonomy): Eukaryota > Metazoa > Mollusca > Bivalvia > Venerida > Veneridae > Mercenaria > Mercenaria mercenaria. The sequence goes on along the minus strand of NC_069377.1, from coordinate 60,129,312 downwards.
CCAGGTTGTCTGGTGTAAGGTGGGCTGTACGCAATTTGTTAGACACCATCTTTGATATTGTCCTTTTACCAGATGCTGGTGGTCCAAGAATCACAATCTGTGGAACTGGAAATACAAAAATATGAATAAAAGTTTGGATTAAAAATGTGAATTAAAATATGGAATAAAAATGTGAAATCTAGTCATTGAACACACTGTAAAATAATAATATATCTTTCACTAGAGAAAAACATATGTAGTGAAATATTACAATTACTTTAAAAGAATTTAATTAGTGTCACACCTAATGTCTTTATATTTACAAATCAGTATTTTCTGTATTTCTATAGCAGTGACATAAGTTTCTGGCAGTAAGGAATGTTCTTATACCACCTTATGAAACATTGTACCTTTAACATGATGAGAAACATTTTTATTTCATTCAGACTGTCTTACCATCATTGTTGTCACGTTTCAGCATCTCAATCATGAATGCTATTGGATTTGCTGGCTTGTTGATAATAACCTGCTCCAGTAACCTCTGAAAGACATTATGAAAAACAAAAAAATTGAATTTGGTAAAAGGACCAAGTTTGCATTATAAAGATCCTGGGTTTTATCAAACAAGTATAAACACATCAAATCAATAAATGGTATGCACAAGATAGGCAGCAGACCCGCATACATCCAGCACTAAAATCTGGTGAGCCTGTTGATTTTTGATAGTCTAAACTTGACACTTCAATCACATGAAGAAATTTTCAGCTGGCTTAAATTGTTCATGAAATTTATGTCAGTATATTCTGTAGTATTTTTGATTTAAGAAATAATAAATCTGTTCCTATATTTTATCAGTTAATAAAATATGGGCAGGAGTTAGGATGTGTATTTAATTATTCGCATCCAAATGACTGCTCATTTTTTATTAACTGATAAAATTGTTGGAACATATTTATTATTTCGATTCTAACAACACAAATAATTCGCATTTTACAGTACTACATTTACAGCGTAACACGTCATTCGGGTCATATGCTGTTACAATTTACCCCCATGGTTAATTTGTTTCTTTTTAAATTTTTTATCAGAATTTTGAGAAGTATTTATAAATTAGTAATCTAACAGCTTCGAACTATTTATGAACAGAATCGAGTTACGAGCTTAACTTTTGTATGACGTCACATCATTATGACGTCAAACTTTATGTCATACATTTATGACGTCATCGCTGAATCATAATTGAGCTAACTGAATTCGCTCGTAGAGAACAAAACTTGTTTTATGGCCCTATACATAAGTCAGTATGATTTATTTATCATAATGATTATGTTTTTGAAATGTTGTTTTCAACTGTTTGGTCCTGAAATAATTTGTAGTTAATGGAACAGAAGTAGAATGTCTTATGTTACAATCACAGGGGCAAAATGTATCAGCCAATCATATTTTTTCGAAGATTCATGTATAGGCGATTTCGCTATATGTTTATATAGCAATTGCTACTGATCGTGTTAGAATGCTAAATTAGAAATAAAGCATCAAATATATTTCACATTGCACCATCTGTATAAGGTATATATCTGAAAAAAAAAAATCTGTTTGGCCTTGCTCTAGGACTCTTCTAAAAATTCTGCCCCTTTTAACACAAAATCCTGGTTTTGCCATTTTATGATGATTACATCACAGGCAACTTATTATAACTAGGGGCTGTTTATATGCTCTCATAATGTATTAGCAACAAGCACATGACAGTCAATGCATTGATGTGACACATATACATAGTCACAGTAAAGTAGCATCCTTTGACCACTATAAATAAAATAGACTGCATTTCAACAGGATGGAGATCATCACAAATCAGTGTTTCATCTAAATCTATATTTAACACATCAATCAATAGTTATCAGTAACTATAAATCTATGGATACTTAATACATAAATCTCGAAATTTTCATTTTAAATGCTTGTTTTTATCATCTGGAAGATCCCTTACAGAAGCAAGCCTCTGTGGCGTACATGCTGCGTATTTGCTGTGTATATGCCGCGAACACAGTAGTACGCCAGAGGAGTACATTTTACATACACCGCATGCCGCGTACATGCCGCGTACTATTTCGACGAGTACACAACATGTACGCAGGAGGTCACTAGTACACTTCAAGTACGCAGCACAGACTCTGAAAATTTAAGGAGTACACTGCATGTACGCAGGAGGGACTTGTACAAGAAAATAGTACACTGCATGTACACCGCAGATACTTCGAAATTTATAACACTTATATTTAGTTGCATTAAAGTTGTTTCCCCTTGATGCAGTTACGCCATTTTCTTCAGATGTTTACCAAATTACATGCTACAAAAATTGATTTATTTCATTGAAAAGTAGATGAAGAAAAGCATACTAATTTATTTGATAACATCAATCTACATTATTTTGGTAAGGGTAAATACTTATTGATGCATGTCACTTATCTTTTTTCTGTTTTTTTCTGTCCAAATGATCAGCATTTGCATAAGAAAGTTGGTGGGGTAAGGAATTTACATTATCACAGCAGTTTCGCCACAAGAGTACACAGCATGTATGCAGCAGGAGTACACAGCATGTACGCCGCAGGACTCGGGCCACGAGTACACAGAATGTACGCCGCAGGAGTACACAGCATGTACGCCGCAGGAGTACACAGCATGTACGCCGCAGGGGTAGTACACCACAGGCTCATTTGCATGTGAAAAGTGTATGTTCCGCGTACATGCTGTGTACTATTTCCCGCATACTAATTTCCTCCAGCGTACATCCTGTGTACTATGTAGTCCACAGCATGTACGCAGCAAGTAGTACGCGGCAGAGCTCATTTGCATGTCAAAAGTGTACTACAAACGTACTATCGGTGTATGTGCGGTGTATATACTGCGTACTATTTAAAGCCCTTGATTTCAGTACACATCATGTACGCATCATATACGCTGTATGTACACAGCAAGAGTACGCAGCAGGCCTTTTTCTTCTGTAAGGGATGTCTATTTTCACAAAGATTTATCGGAGGTAAGTCTCCAACAACATTGTAGTAGTGCAGAGTATAAGGGTGCACTTATACTTTAGTGCACTTGAGCTTGCTCTTAAAGCAACATGGTGGAATGTCCATCTTAGGTGTGAGAGTTCCCAGGTTCAATCCCAAGTCAGAGCTGAAATATTTTCAGTCTGTTATATGATCTCCTAATGTAAATAACTAACTAGATGATATAAACACATTGGAACTTCAAACAAAAGTGATTCGAAGTCAGCGACCTTAACCACTCAGCCACGGATGCCCCTTTCACAGAGAGGTTCACTCTTAGAATGTGAGGATCGAAGAATTCTAAAATGGAAAGTGTTATGTAGTAGGGTAGAATGTATTGAGCATGCTTTTATAGCGACAAGGTAGAGTGTCTGCCTTAGGTGTGAGAGGTCCCGGTTCTATTCCCCGTCAGGGCTAGGTTGTTTTCAGTCTGTTACATTAGCCTAGAGTGGAGATACTGGATAAGGACGTGGAAATATCTATCTATCTATAAATACTGCATGACACCCTTGCGAGTATTTTATGCAGGTGATCTTATTATATGCTTTACTTAACAAATATATTTTGTAGCATCAAATAACATGATAACTTTCGAAGAAAAACATGACATAAACATTTTGTCATCGCGAAAACGTATGATTCTAATGATTTTCACGTCATCTGATTTAGTCAATTTACTAACTTTATATAAATCAAATATTCCATGCTGTTCCGCATATGTTGCAAACTCTGGTGGAATTAATAATGGTCTCTTTGTTTGATCCATTTTGTTTTCCTCCTCTGAAAATTAATTTGACCAAAAAATAAGTTTATTCCGGTTGCTATGCAGGTGCGTTCTATGTAAAAAGGCTGTTTATTGGATGATTTATGTACTTCTAAATCTGATTGGTCCTTAAAATCTGGATTGGAAACCGCTATTCTTTTTCTCTAAGGTCAGATACCGCTAATATTTTTGAAAGGTTACATTCTACCAATTCAATTCCTTGTTTATTTCATATGAATAACAAAACATTCAGAACTCATTTTCAGCACTTTAGAGCATTTCAATGATATGAAAACCATATATGGTCATTTAGTATAACATGTCTTCTTATCAAAAATAGAAAAATATTGACATGTTATGTTGAATATAAGAAAAATAATCTGTTCTGAGAAACATCACCCTCTAAAAATGCCCCCATGAAAACGAATGTTAGACAGTTTGACCCCTTGACATCTTGACCCCTTAATTATTTTACCAAAGATGACACCTTGGCCCCTTAGTGACACTCTGACCCCTTTTTTCAGTGACACCTTGACCCCTACTTTTTTTTATTTGACACTTCGACCCCTTAGATATTTTTTTTGTGGCTAGGGGTATATTTTTCTGCAGTTTAATTTCTTAATGTGCATGTAAGTCATTGATAAAAGCTGTATTGATGGACTTGTACAAGTTCTAGACTATGAGTAGGTGACAAAGTATGGTTTATGTGTGTTGTTTACTCATGTTGGTATTATTAAAAATGATGTTTCACAAATGTTTGCAATTATCTAAGAAATTATTTAGATGAAATTACTAATCATGTTAGTAATTATAGATATAAATAACTTCATTTACTAATTGAAATAATAAAATAACTCTCTGTTCGAAACTTCACATTTATTGGTATAGTATACTACTTTATTCACAAATGTACATTTTTATAAATAAATACAAGTAACGCTAAAACTAAATATTTTTCTCTTCATTCATTATTTCTTTCACTCATTCTTTCCCTCTTTTCATTCTCATATTTCTTTCATACAGTTAAATAGTTCAGTAAGAAAATACATTACATAAAACATAATATACATTTAATAAGAACAATTTGTACACTATTTACATGAAACAGACAACATGAATATAAAACATTATACAAAAGACAGAAAACTGTAAAACAGAAAAGTCAAACAAAAGACAACAAAGACACAAATAAAAAAAATACATCACATAAAATACATTTAATAAGTACACTTTGTACACTATTTACATAGACATAGACATAGACATAGACACCACTTTATTTCATCTCAAATCATATTACACGATGTATGAGCGAACATTTGCTCTAAATACAATACAATTATACGTGACATGGTGTTATTAATTTCAGTTCTAAAAAATGCTAGGAAGTAGAATTACATTTTCATTGATTGGACTGTTTTGGGGGTAAGGGCACAGCCACATTACAGCAAATAAGTATTTTACAGTACTGCGAATGTGTCTCCAGCCCCATCCCAGTCCTACACGCAAAACAAATACCATTTTTATGATTATGATCTTTTTTGGAGCATTTCGTCAGCGGGAAAGGGAAACTATAACTTTTGAAACAGACTATATTCAACTAAGGTATTTTGTTTACTAATATAGAATACACAGGTCACGTGACAATGTGTATTGACTCGATCACTGGGTCAAAGCTATTAAACGTGTGAATGACTACACATGGGCGTGTTTATCGGTGCGTTCTCGCAATTGATTGGTTCTCTTGGTAAAATTATGTGCACCGACAGTGGAAAGGTGACCTGGTATTTGTTTTGTTAGAAGTAAGGATTATAATAATATTCAATCATTGTGGATTAATAATAATACAGATGGGAGTATCATTGGATGTCAAAAGATTCATTAGTAAGTTGATTAGAAACATTATTATGTTCATTATTTTAAACATTTTGTAACAAACGCACAAAGCACATGGGCGACAATGCTGTGCTGGGTTTCAGCTGTCATTGAGAAGCTAAATGGGCACATCTTCAAGGAGCTAGTGCAGATATGTGCTTGAAAATAGCATTTCAGTCGGCATGTGCTTTGTCTGAATTAAATTACTTAATTGCAATTAACAGTTGTAGGATAGATGCGAAATAACGCGGTCCTGTCCAAAGTTCCGGGAGCACGCACCCGAGGCCACGGCTAGGGATACCCAGCACGACATGAGTCTCCATGGTCACATGGATTTCCATGTCATGCCGCACCCCTAGCCCGCCACCGGGTCCGCGCCCCGTCACCAGTGACACTAGCGCATTACTTCGCACCTGCATAAATGATTATGTAGACATGTAGAATACAACTTTGAGGTACCATCATAAAAGGAAACAGTCGGATGTTTGCATCAAACATCAAGCATTACAATTTCAGACAAATAGTGTACATAGGCCTATTTATAAGACAAAGCTTTTATACAATACATGAGTACTTCTTCAGGATCATGTCTTGAACTTTTTAAAGAGTATTTTAATAAATTTACATACATTTCTTAACTGTTTAATGGAAGAGTTGTTTAGAAGTTCACTGAATTTGTACACATTCGTATTTTCATAATAATAGCGTTTCAGATAGGTTTTTCTATCTGCATGAAAATAGGTACATTTAAGTAGCAGGTGATATTCATCAGCTGTCTCCAAGCTATCACAGCACGGGCATTCCCTTTCATTAACAGCTAACCCGGCCCATCTACCCACTTCATTGGGAAAATACGTATTGCTAGTTCGAAATTTGATTAAAAGCCTACTTTCAGATTTATCTAGTTTAATCTGGTATGGTTCTAATTCTATTTTATCCTTAATTAGGGCATAATTTTTACCTTTTGATGAGTTTTGTAAAGATGCATGCCAACTTTGAATGTTTTGATCAAGTAGTATCTTTTTAATAATATATTTAATTGATTTTGTTTCAAGTTGCTCTTGGTTTTGCCATATGTCTATTCTTCCAGTTTCAGCAAAGATATTTTTTACGTGGTTGATCCATTTAGATTTGAAATTTGATAGATTAAGCATATACTTATATAATTGGTATGAGAGTTTATCTTGTTTACCAGTAACTAGCCTATTCCAAAATCCTATCATTCTACATTTTACAGTTATATCAATTGGATACCTTCCAAACTCAGCTAAAAGCATGTACTGTGGAGTACTTTTTCTTAGATTGCACAGCTTCCTCAAAAATTCATTATGAATTTTATTAAGCATTGATAAATTTTCATAACCCCATACTTCTGATGAGTATGTTAATATTGGTAGTATCGTATGATCAAATAATTTAAGAATTAGATCAATAGGTAAATTAAGGTTATTAATTCTTTTATAGAATAAGAACATAGCTTTACGAGACGTTTGTGCGAGATTTTTTCTTGCATTTAGAAAGCTTCCAGATTTAGAAAACCATACCCCTAAATATTTATAAGAATCAACTACTTCTAGTGTAGAATTATCAATTTTGAATGAGAAGTTAGCATTATTTCTGGCACCAAAGACAATAATCTTAGTTTTATCTTTATTTACAACCAAGTTCCAGGTTTTGCAATAATCATTAAAGTCATTGAGGCATTTTTGTAGGTCATCAGCATTATCAGAGACAAGAACTGTGTCATCTGCATAAAGTAAAACTATTATTTTTAGCCAGGTGACAAGATCGTTCTCATTATCTTGCATCTTGATTCCAGAGTTGCCTTTTTGATCTAAATATTCTTCGAGGTCATTTAGGAATAGGGAGAATAGTAGAGGGGATAAATTCTCCCCTTGACGTACCCCACAATTGCTGTGAAAAAATTGTGAATTAGTGTTACCATCAGAGACACAGGACTTAATGTTAGAGTACATATTTCGTATTACTCGGAAGAACTTTTCATTTACATTATACTTTATCAACTTCCTCCACAGACCTACCCTCCACACGGAATCAAATGCTCGAGAGAAATCAATGAAGCATGTAAATATTTGCTTTTTACTATGCCTTAATAATTCAATGATGGAGTTTAAAGTGAATATGTGGTCCGTAGCGGAGTAATTTGCCCTGAAACCGGCTTGGTTTTCCGAGAGGATGCTATTCTGGTCAAGGAACTTTCCCAATCTTAAATTTAGTATAGAGGTAAATAGTTTACTAACACATGAAAGTAACGTGATTGGCCGATAATTTTCGGCGTTTAATGGATCACCTTTTTTGTATATGGGTATAATGACCCCTTCAGTCCAGCTTCTCGGTATTATACCTGTTTTAAGTATGAGGTTAAATAAAGCAATATACAGAGGTAACATTTTCTCCTTAGTAGATTTAATATATTCGTTAATTATACTATCCAGGCCGGGAGACTTACCATTGTTTAAATTATTTATACATTTAACAATTTCTTCCTGACTTATATATGCGTTTAATAAATTATCGTCATCACTAATGTTTAAATTATTAAGAATATCGCTGTCATCCATATCGTGGTATTGGTTATTATTAGTATCCTTAAAATAATTATACATGGAATCAAGTGATGGCATTTCAGCCCTTTTGCTTTTCGATTTTACAGTATTAAGGAACTTCCAATATTCTTTTGGTTGCTTTGTATGCATTTTCCTTAATTTATTTTGGTTATTTTTATGTATTTATTTATATACATGTTCATTGTATTTTTATACTTTTTACATGCACTTTTTGCATGAAGTTTATTGTACTCTGATGGGTGCTTAGTATATTTTTTTCTAGCCTTGTTATAAGTTTTTCGTGCTTTGTCACACTCACTACCATACCATGGCTTTTTGTAGTTACTTTTAAACGCTTTATTTCTTGACTTATTATCGGGGAATGTTTTTTGGGCGCTTTGTATGAATATGTCTGACAATTTAGAGGTAACATTATCGATCATGTTTTGATCTACATCATCAGGATTGCTTGCTTGCATCTGAGATACAGTTGCAGTTATATCCTCAAAACTAATATTTTCATTGAAAGTATGGGATAATGTTTGATCCCATTTTGGGTTTTTTGGTTTACTCATGCTTGTATCATGCGTTATCGTTTGATTAATTATGAGTTTAAAGGTAATTAGTGAATGCCCATCTGACATCAAACTGTCTACATTAGTCACATTAAATTCGTACAAAAATTTATATGCAGAAATTGAAGATAACAGATAATCAATTAATGAGACATTTCGGAAGGTTAGGTTACTTGGCTTATTTCCCAGCCTTCCATTAATAATAAATACATTATTAATTTTGCACAGGTCTATAAGTTTGTAGCCATGATTATTTATCTTCTTATCATGCGATTTTCTCTCTAATGAAATTCCACTGTTTTCCATTTTGGACCTTTGATCAAAAAAGCTTATGGTATCATTGTCAAAATGAAAAAAGTCTGACAAAAAATCGTCATTTTTAGTGTAGTCTTGCATTTCTGCCGTTTGGGCATTAAAATCGCCAGAAATATAAACATGTTCATATTCGCTACATATTGCAAAAATATCAGATTCAAACAACTCAAATTCGTCATCATTATAAAACCTAGAATGCATCGGAGGTACATATACAATACCCAAAACAATATCTGTTTCTAAGTTTGTACATTGAGGTTTTAGTTTTATCCACATTATATATTCAGAATTGCTATCAATAGTACATGAAACAGACAACATAAATATAAAACATTATACAAAACACAACAAAGATACAAATAAGCACATAGAAGGGGAGCATGCTGCGTCCAGTTTTCTGGTTGAGGCCCCGGTGCCAACCCTCATAGTCGTTGTTTGTGCGTACAGGCTGCCTGTACACACTCCACTCGTCAACCATCCACAAACTTGAGCCCAACAACTGGTCCCAGACGTATTGGAAGAGATCCCGTATTAGCTGCAAGCTGGTCATGGCACGGTCCCTCAGACGTTGGAACGCTCTCGATGTCCCGACCCGGTAGAAATGGAAGAGCAAGTAGCTTCCTTATCAGCTGATGAACGGTTGTCCTGTCCTGGTAGGTTTTGGCGAGACCGTGCTCCTTCACGTGACGAATGATGGACTGAGTCCAGTGGAAAGCACACCCATGTAGATCTGTACCTGGGAAGACCTCCCGAAGAGCCTGCTACAAACCTGAAATTGATCTAATAAATTAGACATAACTTTGATACAATTATGTTTACATTTAAACCATTTTCATTCTAAACCAACACTTCTAATATTCAACTTAGATAAAAGTTAAATATTTTGATTTTAAGGAATTTTCATAAAATATTAGCCTGATATCCTTTAACACCATACATTTCAATTAATATACGTTACCTACTTATTGCATGTTGTGGAGGTAAGACCCCATTAGGTAACAAAGGACACAAGTTCATTGTATTGTACCTAGATCAGAGTAATTAGGGGCACACTTCAGTTTATAGTGCAATGTAATCCAATTTTCACACCTCGATTAGTTTTTAATCCAATCACCACCATATTGATGGAGTTCAAGTATGCCTTTAAACAATAAATTAAATGATAGATAAAACTGATAATCTGTTTAAAGAATAATTGTAATTTATGTTATTTTTTGAAGAATTTTATATTTGAAATTAATTTAATATTGAAATATCATTTTTATGAAAATACATTGAAAAAATTGATAAACGTGAAATGAAATGCTATTATAATAAGTGTTATTCATTCATAGACTTTAATTGTTCAAATCTTATTAGTGAAATTTTCACTCCACAAAATATATATCCATTTACATTAATTAATCAACAAACACATCCTTGATATCTATCTATTCTGATTGCAATAACTACAATACTATTATACTTAGTAAATTTTATAAAATCATTTTGCATATTTATCACTGACATTTTTTAATGCAACAAAACATGTTATAATGTACAATTATATAAACACTGGTTTGTGTTGATAAAATATGTCCTTGAGTTTTCCAACAACTCTTATAATGTTTACAGCTCAGTGGAAAATAATTGCATTCATTCAACATCTTATCAAACATTGCCAAATATGTGTAATTCCGACACTTATTCAGCAATTAAGCATTTATAAATGCTTCTAGCCTAAACAGTGTTGACAAGTAGTTGACATGTAGTGAGACATATTTAATATTAATACAGATACTGAGAGAGCTTTCTATTATTATCATTATTACATCCGGAACATTCTAACATACAATAACTATGTTAAATGGAAAATGGTGTTGCTTCAAAAATGAAAGTAACTTTCAATATCTTGTAGAGATTCAGTAATTCCTTTCTATTTTCCGTAGACATCAGATTATCAAATTTATTTAGAGTGGGCCATGATCTACAGTAATATGGTTTTAAATATTTTCTTCGTAATTCTTTACATTTATATCTTTACATTCATATAACGGACATACAAGAAGAAAGTGATAGTCATTTTCTAAAGAATTAAGATTACAAAATTTACATTTTCTGTCATTTTGTTCCATGTTGTTATATCTATCTCGTTCTATTTTCAAATTATGTGATGATAATCTAAATCTACTAAGAGCAATTCAAAACTTTTTATCTTCAATTATATTTAAGTACTTTTCAAAATTAAATGAATGTTTAAATCTACAATAAGAGAGTAATCGTTGAGAGATTCAAAGTCATTATATTTTAATACAGCATTTATACTTACCATATATCATTATCGCCTGTGACATATTCTTTGATGTGTCTTGTGATGTCAAAATCTTCAAATAATTTGATTAAAATTGTATTACTTTCTGATGTCTGTTCCTTTCAAAAAAGTAAAATAATGTGAAATATTTGAGCCAGAATCTCTGTCAATATTCAACAAAAACACTAAAAACTAACTATAAATACTGCACATCGACATATAACATGTAAATTTTTCACTTAAACCAAGCAAAATAAAAAAAAAATAAATTAGGGGTCAAAGTGTCACTATGAAAAAATTGACAATAGGGGACAAAGTGTCAAGGGGTCAAGGTGTCATCTTATTTTATTAGGGGTCAAGGTGTCAGGTGGTCAAAACGTCTTGCTACCATGAAAACAGCCGTTTAGCAGTTACGCGTAGGTAGACATTTTTCGCAAAGAATAAAACTTATTCCAAGAAATTTACAATGAAAATGGTCTAGATCTATTCTCAATACTATAAGCAATAAACATAAGCCAAAAATTTAACTGTCACCTCCTCGTGTCACTCATTATACCAGATTTCATTCATAGCATGGAACTACATTTTGGACTACTTCACTGAGTAGTCACTTCCGGTTTGGTGTAATCCGTCCTGAAAGGCGATGAAAGGTTAGAGAACACCAATTGTTTTCCCATAGACTTACATTGTAACATTATGGCGTGTACGGCCTTCCATACATCGAAACATGTATATCTAATTACAAGTTTTTCAAGAACTATCTTAGTTCTACCAAAATATCGGACGGAAAACATATGAATAGTGATACTTTATTTAAGTAATTTTCGTGTGAATGAGATGACCCCCTGTTTACATCATTGACATGGCGGGAGAAATTCGTTTGATAAAACCTTTCTTCAATACACATAAAATGTAGCAAATTTTGTCAAAATGTATGATAAAATATTGTAAATGCAGTGAAAAAATATCAATTTTGAAAAAATAATCACTTCCTGGGTTTGTTTACATGACTGACCAATCAGAACGCACAGACGTTACCTTATTCCCAGGTATACACTTACCTCATTCCCAGTAAGTTCCTGTACTTTTTTGAATTGGTGGTCTCTGACCGAAAGGTATATGGTTAATGTAAATTTTATTTACCGTCGCTTTGTTAAACAATGGACATAAGCTCTATAGAGCTTTTAAGCGACCCTATTTAAGAACATTTTAAAACGAATTATACCTTATCCCCAGCAATATAAGTGTCTACGTCCCTAGGTAAAGGTAAAAGGTAAAGGTAAATTTTATTTACGGTCGCTTTGTGAAACAATGAACATAAGCTCTGTGGAGCTTTTGAGCGACCCTATTTTAAGAACAGTTAAAACCAATTATACCAAACCTCCAGCAATTTGCTGGTACCCATTTACAGCTGGGTCGATTGAGGCATTGTGATAATTAAAGTGCCTAGCCCAAGGACTCACCCTTTCGACCAATGCGTCCCTGTTAAGGGTTAGACAGTATCGGAAGATAGAATATGCTGGTCCACTAACAGCTGGGTAGACTTCAAGCAATCGCGATAATTTTAGTGCCTTGCCCGCTGATAGAAATAGCCTGGTATCCGGCCCGGGGCCTTCACCTCCTTAGGAAAGCGTTTTAGCCATCTCAACCAGTGTGTCCGTAAGTCTAGTTGAATGACTTAACTGACTATATTTATATGCAGACGACCATAATCATAAATCTAAGCTGTTTTAGCTATACTCAGTGTAACACTCTATTAATTCTTCCACTGTATCATAAGAGACTGCATCTTAATTTTTGAACAGGAGAAACTATTTAAATCTAGACATAGATAAAAATACAATTTTAAAACTTTAATTTTGGTGTCCAAAATGGCGGCTTTTTACAATGATAAGTGAACTTTTTCCTTGAGCGTAGTTTTCTTCGATGAATGCAAAACTTATCAAGATATTTTGAAAATTAAAAAAAAAAAACCGTTAAAAATTACTAGCTGTTTTCAAAGAAAAATCAAGGAAAAGTCAGCTTTCTTATGGAAAAGCTAATAAAATAGTAAGGCTTCAAACTAACATGGGAAAAGAGAGTTTGATTATAGTATTGGGGACATTAATGTAGAATGAAAACGTATACATTTCTGGTAGAGGTGAGGTGATGGTAATATATGTGGACTATATTTCATTGATTCTGCAATAAGGAAGACCGGGAAACAGCGTTGTTCTAGGATTTGTCAGTTTAAAGTATTTATCATTTGGGAACACTGCTTATAAATGAAAGCGAATGTCTGCTGCTATGTCTACTAGTTTAGAACTTTTGACAGAGGGATCAATAGTTGAACAGACGGACATATGTGTTGTAATCCCTTATATTATTGAACTTATTTGTATAAGGGTTCCCCGCACTTGAACTCAGTGTTGTTATTCTTTTATACTGCACACATGTGTCCGTGGAGGGTTGGACAGGCAGACGTACGGACGGACGGACAGTCGGACAGACAGATTGGCATACATATCTACATCTTTTTTTTTTTTCTGTCAGCTAATAAGCTACCTTTTGTTAATAAAATCGTATGAATCAACGATTTATTCATTTTAATTTAAGGCAGTTTTCCGTAATAACAATCGGTAGTTCCCGTTCGATTACGTTTTCTCCGTATGTGATTTCGGCATTGTCCGGTTGTTACAGAAACCATTGCTCATCATTTATGAGTTACATTTACGTCCGAATAATGCCGAAGTAACTGACGAGAATGCGAAATCACACGGAAATTGCAAACTGTCATGACGAGTCAACTACCTATGTTTGGCAGCCACCTGACGGAATTATTATTTCGGCCGCCATCCAATCCAGTGGTTAAGCAATGTCCCCCGATAGTGTTACTCTAGATAGCTCATTAGTTGGGTTGTTTTTTTTTGTTGGGGGAGGGGGGGGGGGGGGGTTGGGGGAATATTCAAGATGTCATCACGACAGTGCAGCGGTATGTTTATCCAAAAGCAAAAATGTCATTATATTTCGTGATACATTTCTCTTAATGTTATTGCTATTCTATGCTCTATCGATTTGTTAAAATGAAAATTTACTTTGAACAATGTTGACTTTCAGATATCTCTGGTGCAAATATGCAAACCAATGTTTCAAATTACATGTACAATATGTAAAGGGGGACTTCAAAAAGTCCCTTTATATAGTTAACTTTTTAAAATCAATAACAAAATACCTAAACCGTCTTTCCTGGGAAGAACCAGTACAGAGTATGTGTTTTATGTCATAGTGTATAGTTTTAGAAGCTTTGACTTCATGAGCCTTGCAGCACCTAGACAGCACCTAGACAAGACGTGCAAAATGTAAGTAACTGTAACTGGAAAACAGACAATTCAGTCTTGATATTTTTCTAATATATCACGTGATATATAGATAAATAGCTTATAATAGCTTGTTAAAACCTTCGTATCACATGATCAGAACCTTTTGAAACTCCCTCGATCGTACATTAAAACTATATATTTTAAGATCACCTAAAATGTCATTGTTGCTAATAAAGTCAGCTTTATCAAAACTGTTACGTTGTAAAAGTATTGTGACAGTTTTTAGTTTATTGATTGTGGAGATTTATTTTACCTTTAATTATAACAGGGACTTTACTTTCCTTCTCTCTATATTAAATACAAGTACATACTTAATTTCATAAATAACATGTAATTTGGAGTAGGTGTTAATTGCACTTTCAGGTATCCATAAATCAGTCTGCTAAGCACAGTACCTGAGGTTGTAGGGTCAGTTATCTGTATACATGTGAATCTGTTATCTAAATTTATTGCAGTTTCTGGGTAACATGCTCTCTTCATGTATTCTAAATGAATTTACGACATTTTCAGGTCCTACCCACTATGTTCAGGTCATTTATGCAACATTATTTACATACGGTCTATTTTTATTAAACTTAAGTCTATAATCCTTTCTCAGGCATACCTGAAATGTTCAGGTAATGGTAAAGTGTATAAATAGTAAGTTTATCCTCGAATGAAAGAAAGAAAAAGATAGAACTATTCGAGTTGGACTCCGACCAGTGTAATCCATTGAAAGTATTCTGTTTATTTTAGGAAATATTTAAAATTGCCAAATGTTACCAGATTATAAAATCATAAATGTGTGGATGAATTGAATGGATGAAAGATTAAAAGAAGTAGAAATAAAATCTTTATCCTTGTGTGTTCATTTTTGACCTGCTGAATATTATTTTCATGCGGGAATTTGTTATCCAGATTTAGCTCTCCAATGCTACCTAAGGAGAAGATCTAAGTTTGGTTACAGTATTAAAAGAAAAGTTACTCGGTACAGTTGAACTTGGCTTAACCGCGGCCCTCCTGTATTAAGTAGCAACTTTTCTATATCATTTTGTTGTTGATGTGTTTCGTGTTGTTGTTGTTGTTGTTGTTGTTGTTGTGTGTGTGTGTGCGTGCGTGTGTGCGGGTTTTATTTTTTTGTTTTTTATACATACTTACTATTTGCAACTACTAAGAATTTTTGTAGCTCTATATTCAGTAGATGACAAGGTCACATTTTTCGTTGAAAAATGAGTAAATATCCAGTCGTCGATGAAATAATTCCTTAACAGACTATATCTATGGAATTGTTTCATATAAGGCATGCTATACTATTATGAATCGTTTGTCCAACTATTCCTCTCCGGGGATTGCAATGTAATTCTCGGTGGAATTTACAAGGCAGCAAGTAAATATCATCAACATCATATTACTTATGGCATTTAATTCAATTTACAAACACGACGGTTATAAGGATGGGGTTTGTTGTGCATCAATAATTAACGGGTTTAAAGTCCTTAGAGGTGTTTGCCACTAACCGTTTCAAGGCGATGTTCATGTTGTTCTTTTTTCTTTGGTTTTCCTCGTTGTCAGTATGTTTTACTCGATATGTATTTTGATGTATATTGTAATAATGTACACACCTATACGTACACTGCTATAGGTATGTAGCTACTAAATAGGAAAATGGCTAGAAAAAAAAACGGTTTTCGCGAACTGGCTAGAAAAAAACGGTATTCGCGAACTGGCGGACTGAAATATTTTTTTTTTTTTTTTGCTCTGTAGAGCATATTTCCTTAATTTCATTGCATTATCTTGCTGCAGCCGCCAGCCAGATCTTTGCTTGACATTTAGGTAGCATGTTCATCATGACTGAGTAACTGCATTTGTCAAAGAAATTAAGGTCACATATGCTACCACTACAATTTAGGTCTCATTGTTTGCCAGATTTTACAGTGACGGAAAATATTTTCATGTATTAAACATGACCTCCACGTTTCTGTTGTATTTTACTCAGCACTGACAATATTCCTTAAGAAAAGTGACAGACATTTAAAATGGATCCTGATGTATGCTACAAGCCATTGGAAGTTTCTCAGCTGTGTTTAGTATAAGGAGGAAGTGGGTGGGCTCGATTATGTACCCCGTTTTCGCCTGATACACCGATTTCGCTCGATTTGTACTCATTTCAGTCGGGCTAATTGCACGTGCATTAATTCGGTTCACAAGCGGGACATGCGACTAGCCCAATCGAAACATCGTGGCGCATTTCGGTTTACCGATCACGTGCTCGGGCCCATGATAGTCCGGTGTTGTGTGAATCATGCCCAATTTCTGTTTAAGTTTAATTACGGTCCATCCACTCTCTCAGTCACAATGTAACATAAATGCTATGTAGAATATAGACCACAGTATAAAGAACACCGGCTGTTTAGTGTATTGGTGACTGATCCATTTCCTTAGCAATTGAATTTAAACTTCGCCCATCCGCAGAACGGACATTCCTTAAAACATAAATATCAGTCCGTATTATAACAATAATCGGTACAATCGGGCCAATAAAGATATACAGCTGCATTAACTTTGACATAAATCTTTATCACGTGCTCTTTGATGAAATACCTGAAAACATCAGTGAAATAAATATTATATTTCACTACCGAACTACTTTTTATTGATAATAGACAAATGTCGGTCTTATGTTTAGCTGTAAGCATATATAAACAGAAAATGCGTTAACTTTCACAAATATATTTATCAGTCATGCTTACAACCAATGCCTTCTAAAACTGATTAATTTGAAAACCAAAACGTCTCATAAAGTAACACTGTGTCCTAGTAGCCTTTACTATGAATACATAATAACAAGTACCAGCAGGTGAAAAATGCCAGTAAAATCAAAATAGAATCGAAAACAGTTCATGTTCAAACAGTTTGGATAGTAAAGAATATGGACATATATATTTTTTTGTATTACATTTAAAAATAAATAATATTGGGACGTTATCGCATTGTTTATAAGTAATAAAATGGTGTTAGGAAGTTTCATTGCCTGGAACCTTCATTTGAACACTTGCATGTTAAACATTTATGAAAATTGCTTCTGTACTTTGGATTGCTGTACGCATATAAGAACGGATTTATAGCAGACTTTACCCACAGCCACCAATACAAAAATTCATACAGCACGGCATTTATACAACCGTATCCACAAATTGATAAAACCACTGCAAGAATCGTATACGGTGCCCAACAAATAATAAACACTGCAACCAGTAACGCAAGATTACGAACTGCTTTAAGAAAATTTCTAGTTAGTGCTCTAGTTTTCAAAGCAACGCCTCGATCTTTTTGACACCAGCTGTCGCCGATATGCCTAACTTCTATTCGTTCGGGTAGAGATGACAATCTTGAACGCTTGTCATAAGATCCAAATTTCGGCGTTTCTCTAGCGTTATGGGAACTGTATGAATGTCTGTGTCGGAACGGTTTGGTTTTTATCTTCTGGGAATTATGGGACCAGTGTGACACAGGGCATCCGGTAGTTCCGGCTGTTGCGCACGCACAGCTCGAATCAGATGTTTCTGGTGCGATTCTCTGAAGACGTTTCACAAGCCTCCTGATCTCCATGTAAATTACTCCATTAATGATTGTTAGACCAAGAGCGGGTAAGAAGAATTCTATAACAGCTGTTCCAACTGTAAAATGAAAATCGTAGGCGAATTCCACGTGACAGTCTGTATCTTGGACAGTTGAATACCCCACCCAGTGATCCCACCACACAATAGCTGGAGTGTAAACAAGAAAAGAAAATGTCCACGACGCAAAAATACAAAGTTTCGCTACTCTTGGCGTAATTTTAGTAATGTACTGTATACCAAGTTTAATGTAGAGCAGTCTGTCAAAACTTATTATCATAATCATCAGCACAGTTTCCAGACAAAATGTAAAATCTGCTGCAAGCCATATTTTGCATAACGCACGTCCAAAGATCCATGTACCTTTCAGTGAATAAATAACGTACAAGGGAATGCTAAAGCACGCTATACAAAGATCCGCCGCGGCAAGATTCAAAATATACGTATCATATATTTTCCTTAATCGGTCATCTGTTATGTACGAATAAATTGTCAGAATGTTGCCGGCAATGGCCACACAACTAAGAATCGTTACTCCAATAGCCGACGGAATTTTTATCTCGGGCGGCATTCGATCTAGAAGTTCATCAATGTTCCCCGACGGAGTACTGTTTGACGGCTCGCTAGTTCTGTTCTGATAGTGCACGGCTGTATCTTCCGTTGTTTCACAAATTACAAGTGCCAACCATCCTGCAATATATATAATGTTTTTCTTCAAAGATTCACATTAATTGCTTTTTATCATATAGTTCGTTTCCATACAATCTATTATTGTGGTATAAAAGTTTTGATTTTAGGGTAATGGACTCGTAATGGAACTCGGCAATTTCCGTGTGATTACGTATTCTAGTCGGAATTTCTGGCTGAACAAACTCAAAAGGAAAGTGGGGGTCATTTTTGATGCAAGAAAAAAAATCTGTCAAACAAACACACTGTAGAATCAGTAAAACAATTGAATATGCTATTATGCGATACCATTTCTTCGCGTCATTTTCCTGTTTAGTGTCTGAATACCTACTTAGGACGTAAATATCCTACACCGCGAAAAATGGATTCCCATAAAATCCGGAAAATGCCGAATTAGCAGACAAAAATACGTAATTTGCCGATTGTCATTGTCGGTCCATTACCTTAAAAACTCATGGTGTCTTTGTTCAAAATATGGCTGCCACGTTTTTGTTATAAACATAGAATTTACTATTGTCTTGATAACTCCTATTTTTAATAATTGTTCTCTCATATATTCATCATATACTTTGTTATTTGTTAAACATTGTAGAAAATATTATTGAATCCATTATTTTGATTACCTCCCTTTATGGTTCATATGTAATATGTATGTATATTTTCTATTTGGACATTTACTTTACCGGTTTTATCTGTTTTAACCATTTAGAACTTTAAAGAGAGTTTTAGATATTTGTGATTTACATAAAACATTTACATGATATGTACAATGTATATAATAAAAAAAGAGAATTTATCTTGATTACACTATTTATCGACTTGAACCTACATAAACTGTCAGGATTACTTCAGAAAATAGAGACAGAACACTACAAATTTTGACATACCTGCAATTAAAAACACATTCTTCATTATTAGTCTGACGACGACTTACTCAAACTGGTCACTTAAAATATTCAGGATGGTATTATTAAAATACTGTGGTAAATATACACCCAAAAGCAAAAATTCTTCATATTTCGTGATAAATTTCTATTAACGTAATTGCCATCTATTGATTTTGATGAAGTTCGTATATACGGACTAAAAGTTTCGCATTAAGCAATGTTGACTTATAGAAATCCCTGATGGCATTGCGCAACAACGCTTCACATGAAAACTTGTCTGTTATGGTCATCGGAAAAAGTTGCTGTTGCTAAGAAGCCAAGTTTCAATGAAAATAAGATAGATTATAAGAAATAACGCTATATACATCATTTGGTATACATTAAGCTGCTACTCAAAGCATTGTTCACGGAAACAAGATATGAATATAAAAAAAGTGAATGAAAAATTAGGAAATACCGTAAGTTTAAGGAAATTTTCAGGAAATGGTTTTGTTTGACTCTTCGAAGTATACGAAGGGTTAATTTATTTGCCCCGAATTTGGTATAGCTATTATCGGCGCGGCGTTGCTTTCAGGTTAAAGTTTCTCTATATGTTCTCCGCTACTACCCCTATTACCATGTAATCTCATATAAGTATTGGTCTTGGTATGGTGTAGGTACATTTTGGTGAAGGGAGAGTCAAGTGTTAGTACCCCAACCCCTTCCAAAATTAATTTACATTCTTCCTCATTTCATTTTCTTGTGTTTTCTAGCTTGGCCTACACCTCCTCCCTTCCCGCGCCGGTGTAACATTAAATACTGACCCCATTAAAAATAGACCCCATGGATCCTTTTTCAACGTTGAGAATTGACCCTGTCAACATTTCAACATTGAATTTGGATCAAAAGGTCCTTTTTCAACGTTGAGAATTGACCCCGTCAACATTTCAACATTGAATTTGGATCAAAAGGTCCTTATTCAACGTTGAAAATTGACCCCGTCAACATTTCAACATTGAATTTGGATCAAAAGGTCCTTTTTCAACGTTGAGAATTGACACCGCCAACATTTCAACATTAAATTTTGATCAATGGGGTCAATTTTCAACGGGGTCAATATTTAATGTTAAAACGGAATCCATCGTCTTCTCTCAATTGAATTTTTATCATTTTTTGCCGAGAACGAGAGATACGAGTAAAATCTGCAAGAAAATACGACACATAAGGGAGTTTCTTGAACCTAAAGTTTTATTTGCAGTGGGAACTGAAAGTACTGGTTTGTGCTCTAAACTGGAGAATCACGTGGTAAGAGTTCCCAGTCTTGATCAGGGTGGTTATCAGGCACATGTAATATGTTTTTTCTTTTTGATTATTTTTATAGCTTTGATATTATACCGAAACAGTTATAGGTCATTCGGCGACTTTCAAGCTTTTTCATGGTGAAGGGAGACCCTATGTGTCCCCTGATGCTCAAACGGGCATCTGTGAAGAACCAACGACCTTCCAACGATAACACACACTGATGGCTGCCTCATCTATCAGAATTCTACACCCATGCGAAACGGATAAAGTTCAAAATCAGAAAACAAAGTAATTTATAGACGTATAGTTATGACTTTTAATGTTCCGAAATTTTACACCTCAAATATAACAAAAATCACACAAGCACAAGTAAGGAATTTCAAACCCTCATTAAAATTCTTATTGCTCATGTAAATATGTGTGCATGCATCAGTTTTGACATTGGGTTAGTTCGAAATGAAAATACGTTTAAAATGTATGAAATCGCAAAAAAAAAATCAAAATATGGAATGAGGGATACTACAACGGGTGCATGAATAAAGCTTTGCACAAGTCACACACAAATAGTGTCGGAATCACGTATAATAACAGTATAAAACACAGAGAAATATTTCAAATGCAGCAGAGACGTAGGTAGGTAGCGGCTGCTGCATAGGTGTTTCATTTGAGAAACATAAAAGTAGAATATTATACAAGGAGAGTCCTATGTCAGGACTCATTAATTGTTGTTCTTCTGAGTATGTCCCTTAACTTGGTGTCAAATGGAAGTGATACAATCCAGCTACTATCATGCACGATTATTTCGCGGACTGTATTAGGCTCAGAACATCAATATCAGCGCAAGGGGAGGCGCTCACGTTAACCGCCAAGGTAAATGTCCATAGAGTGTTGCCTGAAATAGAAGAAATAAAAAGTTGTATTTCTCACATTTCTATCGCAAGATATTTATAAAAAAAAAAATGAACATCTACTGACCGAGTACTAAAATACGACCGAGGTGCGTCCAAACTCGATGTATACACTTAGTGCGTGTACAGAAATTTTTCTTCCTTTAATTTTTCCATTGCGTTACAATAATTTCAGTATTGTATGGCAAAAAAACAAAGCAAAAACAAAAAACAAAAACACGTGTATTCATTCTAAAATATGGCAATTTGATGCATGTACGTTTGTCGGAAACTTTACATCTCAGCAATAAGTACAGATAACTATTTGTTCCAAAGACACAGCTTCCACAAAGCTCTAATTTCTTCTGTGCAAATCTGATAGAAGAAATGTAAATTAGCCTTGAACCATGTAAACAGACGAAACATACAAAATGCTGAAGTACCTTTTTCATTATTTGCCTCTACTACAAACATGCCCGTGTCAGTAGCTATTGCCGCGGGTATGGTAAAAGTGCTTGAATTTTCTGCGGTGCTTATCCGGAACCGACCCAAATCATCCAGAACTTGTGTGCCTTTCATCCAGGTCACTACAATGTAGAAATTTAGATATTTGCATTCATAGTTGGTATGGTAAAATGCGTGTTCGAAAATACAAAGGCCACAGATAAATACGGTCCTTGTAAATTACAAAAATACGTTTCTGTTTATCAAACGAAGAGAGTATACCTGTATCTACATTGTCCAGTTTGCAGGTAAATGTAACTGGTGCCCCTTCTTCAACATTCTGAGACTGGGGAAACACTTGAAACACGGGACCCGACGGCTCCTCGTCGGGAACTGTAAGACAGATTGTTACAGAACATGGTTACAAAAGCGGAAAATTATGTCGCTAATGTTGAGTTTCTTTTAAGTTAAATCTGTTACTTTCAACCTGAATCCTGAAATTGAGACCCTTTGGAACAGAATAAACGTAACTTATATGTGAAGTTTGGGGCCAATGTCTTACATACGTTTGTTTTTCCTTGATTTAAAGGTCGAGTAAATTCTGCAATTAAATGTATAGATTAGTTACCTATCATGCTAATAAAACTGTAATTTCAGTAATATAATTTTCGGAGTGATTCGAATACACGGCTGTGCGTTCCTATCATTCAATTGTTTACGCAATGATGGCAATACCTCTGACAAAAATGGTGAAATGACTGGAAGAAGTTCCGGTTTGGTTTGATGCCTCCGCATGATAGTTCCCACTGTCCTCTGGAAATACCTCAGCAATTATCAAACGGTGTGTGTCGCCGGAAGTTTCATACTTAAAATCCTCGTTATCTTGAATAACTTCGTTGACCTTATACCAAATGACTTCCGGATTTCCTACAACGGAAATCACAATTTTCACTTTTTCTTATTTTCTTGCATTCGTGCACTATTTAATTTCAGTGGAATTACGAACTTATTTAAATGTATAACTTAGATTCAGGGATACATTAAGATTCCATTCCGAGGAGATTGCAAACTGAAACAAGAAATTTATTCAGTAAAGTTTTAAAAATTCTACTTTCCAGAACAAACGAAAGTTGTTATTTCTGCCCTCAACAAATTTTACCTTTGACTTCACATTCTACTATAGCCGCGTCACCATCTGTTAGAATTTGTCCTTGCGGGTGTCTGGCAAACCATGGGAGATCCATCGGCGGCGCTTTGCTTATTGGAATTGTATTGACCTTACCTTAAAAAGAGGTTGTACAAAATTCAGTTAAACACCTGTAGTATAGAGAGACGATATTATATATCAGGTCTATCCCTTCGCGGCAAGCGATCGAAGATATAAATAGCGGCATATAAAGTTAAGGTTGAACCAACATGGACCCTATATCTAGAAAGGAATTTTTTTTTTCAGAAGAATGGATTCATACTGAAGATAAAATATGTTGTTCAATCAGAATTTAAATCAAATCTTAACAGCATATTCTTACATTTTACATTCACATTGGTCCGAATTTCGGCATCTCCTTCTTCGTTGCTAGCTCTGCATGAATATTCACCGGAATCTTCAGACGTCACATTAGGTACAGTCAAAGTGCAAAGTCCCGCTCGATTTTTGAATTTTGCATTTTCATTGTGCTTTAAGTTCTGAAAAATATCATTGCGTACTGTTTCTAAATCAGCGTAGAATGATAAACTCAATGTTCATAATAGAAGCGAAGTTACTTTTTTCTTACGTTATTTACTATATTAAAGACAGCTGCTTTGAAATCTGTTAATCTATGACCAAAAAGCTCCTAATATAATTTTAACAAAATGTCGATAAATAAATCTCGAAATATATGAGCGTTTTCCTCTATTTTAATGATACGTTTCGATGCACAGATATAAATGTAAGATATCCATCATCCTTAAAGAACCGATATGTCTACCTTTCCATTAAGAAACCAGTCAACTGTAGGATCTGGGTTTCCGGAAACGTTGCATTTTAGAACTAATTTTTCACCCTCATTCAACGTCACTGGTGTAAAATCCTCGGTGAATGTTGGAGGTACGTTATCATCTAAAGAGTAAAATGAAACAAATACATGGAATATATTATATGACGATTTATGTAAAGATTTGTTTCCAATGGTTTTTGGTTGCGGGGTTTATCCCGCTACCAAAGTTAAGTGTATTTCTGACAATCATGTAGTATCTTTATTTGATTCCAAATCACATCCAAAGGAAGGATGTTCATGTGCTACACAAAGTAGTCCAATTCATGGACAATGCGAATGAATTATCAATGATCAAGTAGTTCTTATTCATCCTCTATCCATTCACACTGGCCATTTAGATTATATAAGATCTGTCAATGATTAGGTATTCCAGCCCATGGTTACATCCCTGACTTCCAGCTGTTCATGTAAGGTCAGGCAGAGTTTTTCTTAGATATGAGGCACATAAGTATTTGTTTCTTATACATGTATATTTATAGATTTGCATTTTAAATGAAAATAATTCTAGCAAACCCCGCAACCACCAGACATCTCAAGGCTTTGATTGTTAAATGTTGGTCAAATAATCGGCTTAATGTTGGAAACAATATTGGACCGATATCACTGATGTTGCCCGTAATACATGTATGATGCTAGCCGATACTGAAATCTGCATCGGTCCAATGTCGGCTTGATGTATAATGTTTGATTTAATAATCCCTAAATGCAATTTTCTCGTATCATACCGGTGTCAGACCGATATCGAAAGTCCGTCTTTCAAAAGATGGTAACAAGGTTTTGAAAGGGAAAACTGTATTTAAAAAATCAAGCAAATATCAGTTACATTTAACCAAATTTAAATATGCTGACATGATTGTTTAGTCATATTTAATGAGCTTTGACAAATAGTTATTGCAATAACGTATTCAAAATAATTAGTCAAAGGAAAAATAGACGAACAACAAGATCTGGCAACATTAAAGACTGTCCTTCATTTGCCGACATCTTTCCATACATATTGCTTTGATATCGGCTGAATGTGTAGTTTAGCCGTTGATGTCTAACAGTGACTGAATGTCGGATTAACGTCATATGCGGAAACGGGCTAGCCGGTACTAGTCGATATACCAGCACGAGCTGGGGAAAAGTACTGTTCTTCAACATACCGAAGGAGAGAGAAGCCTACAAAAAATAAAACAGTATACATTCCATGGTTAGTTACTGTTCACCTCTACTAATGTAAGCCAAAGTGAAACCAATGATAATTCAAATCCTGACGGACGGACGGATTGCAAGATAGACAGACATAGAAATTGGCAGTCTCCATTTAAAAAATGTGGATCAAACTATGGCTCATTCTGCTTTCAAATAAAAGAAAGCCGTGATCAATGTTCGGCATGTATTACAGAAAATGAAGTACGAGATAAATTTACAGCAGAGGGATGAATTCCAAGAGGATTCTGCTGACCTTGACCTTGGAAATGGAAGAACGATTATTGCGTATTGCACATCAAACCTGAGCAACAGGGATCATCTACTGACCACTGGCAATCATCCTATGAAGTCCGTAGGGCCAAGCATCTAGTTATT
Source organism: Mercenaria mercenaria (assembly GCF_021730395.1). NCBI lineage: Eukaryota > Metazoa > Mollusca > Bivalvia > Venerida > Veneridae > Mercenaria > Mercenaria mercenaria. The sequence goes on along the minus strand of NC_069377.1, from coordinate 60,103,146 downwards.
GAATGGAAAATATTTTGCAGGGTCGAGGTCACTGTATCTTGACCTTAGACCTAATTCAAGAGTTATGTTGTGACCACATGAAAAGTATTTTACAAACATTATATGAGAATAGTAACCATAGTAGGCCAAAGCGTATCTTGTTATTGAGTGGAAACTGAACCCCCAAAGTGGTTGTTAGCTAACAACAGGCAAACATCGTATTGAGTTTTGACTACTGTAGGCCCACACGTGCTCTAGTTATTGAACGGAAACCATTTTCAGTCTGGTGTTCACTATGACCTTGACATTTAACCTACTGACGTAATTGTTATTGACTGAAAGCTAAATGATCTACAGACGTACTGACAAACGGACATGAGCAACAAAATACACACCCTCTTCTTTGAATGCACCCTTTGTCTTATTTTATGGTCCAGATAGCAAATTACTATTTTACTTTTTTCACTTCTCCAAACCTTGACGGATGGTCAGATACTGTGCAACAAATTTCAAATGATATTTTGTTGTGAGGACTAATAACTTGGACATAAAATCTTATCTTAAATAGGATCAAGGTTTAAACAATGCCATAATAAAAGTTGATTTATGTAGTCTAGACAATGAAGTGACCAGTAGTCTGGACAAGGAACTGACCAGTAAGTCTGGGCAATAAAGTGACCAGTAATTCTGACAAGGAAGTACTCACCAGCCAGGACAAGGAAGTGACCAATGATCAGGATAAAGAAATGAAAAGATGTCCGGACAAGGAAGTGACTAGTAGTGTGAAACAGGAAGTGACCATGCAATAGTCAGGATGAGGAGAAGAAAAGTATTCCAGACAAGGAAGTGACTAGTAGTCAGGACAAGAAGATGAAAATTAGTCCGGACAAGGAAGTACCCAGTAGTTTAAAAAAGGAAGTGGCAAGTAGTCTGGACAGGAAGATGACTAGAATGTTGAATCCCAAAGAGCAACAATGTAGAATCCATTATTTGTTGATACACGGCCTGAATTACTCAAACATTTCAGCCAATTAAAACACGTTTCATTTCAATATATTGACCCAAACTAAAGTAATTTAACAGAAACAATCATCTACACAAAAAAAAAATCTAAGTCCACAGAAAAGATTTTTACCAGGTACAGATATGTCAAAATACACCTACAATTTTGAGAAACCATCCCTACGGCCAATAATAAAAAAGTTACAAAATAAGCTATTCAATAAAAAAAGTGTAAGTCCACAAACAAGAGGGTCATAATGACCCTGAATCGCTCACCTGAGTAATATGAGCCACATGTTTAAATGGCAAACTGACGCTAAAATATTAGAAAGTAGGTCAGTAGGTCACATTCTTGGTCACTGAAAGTCAGTTTTAAGATCAGTGTTCAAACTGTACATGTAATCCAAATTTCAAGGCTGTATCTTAAAAAACAAGAAAGTAGGTCAGTAGGTCAAGGTCACAGTCAAGTGACCCCCTAATACTTGGGGTCATCAGGTAATTATAATTAAACAGTCTAGGAAATATGATCTGATAATTTTTGAAGTATTTATTCCTATATAACTCATATAACAAGTGACCCCCAGGGCGGGGCCAATTTTCACCCCAGGGGCATAATTTGAACAATCTTGTTAGAGATCCACTAGATAATGCTACATACCAAATATCAAAGGCCTCGGCCTTGAACTTTCAGACAAGAATATTTTCCCCTATGTAAGTCTATGCTAAATTTGAGACCCCCAGGGCAGGGCCTCTTTTCACCCCAGGGGCATAATTTGAACAATTTTGGTAGAGGACCACAAGGCAATGCAACATACCAAATATCAAAAGCCTAGGCCTTACATTTTTAGATTTTTAAATTTTTTTCCTATGCAAGTCTATGTAAAATTTGAGATTCCCCAGGGCAGGGCCTCTTTTCACCCCAGGGACATAATTTGAACGATTTTTGGTAGAGGACCGCAAGGCAATGCTAGGTACCAAATATCAAAGGCCTAGGTCTTGTGGTTTTTGACGAGAAGATTTTTTAAAGTTTTTTCCTATATAAGTCTATGTAAAACTTGTGACCCCCGGGGCGAGGCCTCTTTTCACCCCATGGGCACAATTTGAAAAACCTTCATAGAGGACCATTTGATGATGTCATATGCCAAATATCAAGGCTCTACACCTTGCGGTTTTGGACAAGAAGATTTTTAAAGTTTTTCCTTTTGGTTGCCTTGGCAACCAGATTTCTGCATGGAATTAAATTCTTTGAACAATTTTGAAAGGGTGCCACCCAAGGATCATTCTTGTGAAGTTTAGTGTAATTCTGCCCAGTGGTTTTAAAGAAATTGTTTTTAGAAAATTGACGAACTGACGACTGATGACGGACATTGAGCGGTCACAAAAGCTCACCATGAGCCTTTGGCTCAAGTGAGCTAAAAAGGGATCTGCCAAATGAAAAAAAGATTGATCAATGCATGTCAAAGTTATGGCCTAAGAACTTATATGACCTTTAACCCCTAGGCGTGACATTGACCTTTAAGATCAGGGCCTGAGGTTTGCGCCTGACACTCTCTGAGGTTTATACATGATACTCCGCCTCATGGAGGTGAACATTTCTGCCAGTTAAATGAAGATTGCTCCATATTTATCAAAGTTATGGCGCGGACAAGCTCTAAAATGACCTTTGACCCCTATGTATGACCTTGACCTTTGAGATAGGAACCTGAGGTTTGCGCATGATACTCCATCTCATTGTAGTAAACATTCATGCAAAGTATAAGCAAGATTGCTCTATGCATGTCAAAGTTATGGCCTAGACAAGATCTGACATGACCTTTGACCTCCAAGTGTGACCTTGACCTGTGAGATAGGAATCTGGGGTTTGCGCATGACATTCCCTCTCATTGAGGTTAACATTGATGCCAAACATATACAAGATTGCTCCTTGCATGTCAAAGTTATGGTCCCTACAAACAAATCCGGATGGATGGACGCACTTAACACCAAACAGCCGTTTGGACGACTGTGTCTTCACTTCCGCAAGCGAGCTCGGGACAAGGAAGTGGCCAGACGGACAAAGTGGTCACCGTAGGTCACATGTAGTAGCTATCACTTTTAAAATGCACTTACCATACAGTTTTACGTTTATACCAATATGTATCAGATCATGGATTAATACTTACAAGGAGAGGGATTAATGTTTGCTGGTTTCATGTTATTAATCGGTGAAAATTTGTCCTTGTGAATGTTTTTACCTTTTTTTGTGATGGGAAAAAGTTGCAACTTAAACATTGATTAAACCTATTATCACTAAACCTTTTTTTAATCTAGTGACATTTTGGCCATGCAAAAATGTTATATATACCGGTATATAGCATGGCATTGAAGAATGAAACATTATAGAAACATAGCTTTTCAGGAAGGAGCGGTTATGAAATCATAACTTTTCATGTGTGAGTTGCTATGCAAACATAACTCTTCAGAAAAAAAGCTGCTATGGAAACATAACTCTTCATGTAAATGTTTATATGGAAACGGAGTTCTCCAGGAAAAAATTGCTATGGAAACATAACTCTTCATGTAAATGTTTACATGGAAACGGAGTTCCCCAGGAAAAAATTGCTATGGAAACATAACTCTTCATGTAAATGTTTATATGGAAACGGAGTTCTCCAGGAAAAAATTGCTATGGAAACATAACTCTTCATGAATATGTTCCTATCTAAATGTCTTTTTTAGAAATGAGTTGCTATGGAAACATAACTCTTAAGGAAAGACCTGTTATGGAAGCTCTTCATGAATATATTGCTATAGAAACATTACTCTTCAGGTACGAGATGCTATAGAAACAACTTTTCAGGAACAAATTGCTACGGAAACTTAAATCTTCAGCTACAGGCGGACAACTTCAAAGTTCATTTAAGTGAAACTTACATTAAGTGCAAATCTTAACAGTCATTACACATAAAGATAAAAAACAAAAGTGTTTCCTTTTTTTTGTTTATTTTTTTTATTTTCTTAAAACAATGTGTCAAACACGGCAAACAATGTTTCATCTTTTACAGACTAAAATAAATAAAAATGTATTGCACCTGTATAAAAAAGAGAGGGCTTTGAGAAAACTTCTCAAATGACTAGGGGGTCGGGGTGTTGGGTTTGAGACTAGGGCGACTAGGAGCATCCTGGTGTCCTTGAATAGAATAGAACTGGTTTATCTTTCAAGTCACCAAGCTATTACAATAGCATTATATACTGGAAAATGTACAAAAGCAAAATATGTTGATGCATATATAGGTACTATAAATGCATAAATACTAACATTCAATCATGAAGTCTTTAATAGCCTACCTCTACAAAAAAAGCTTTTTATGTCTTATAATGATTTGGTGAATGATTCAATTACAATTATCAACCATTTGCATAAAAATCTTCACATTTTCTCTGAAATTCTGAACTAAATTACTGAAGTTTTTGTAAGTAATATACATTAAGACATGTGAAATGTAACATTTAAACATGTGTGTTTCATTAGTCTATTTTTAATGGTGAATCATTTACAATATAAAAACATTACCGTAAAGTTGGAAAACATAACAAAAATAGTTCTTTGTTACATAGCTAAATTAATAGACTAATATGCAATATGTTAAAAATTTACAATTAAGCATTTATTAAATATTTAATTAAGTAATGTATATATATATAAAAAGATGAAATTCATTCCGATCTAAGCACAGGGAGCCATATCACAGTGAAATGTAATGACAAAACATATATTCTCTATGTACAAAATTCACTCACATGATCAACTCTCTTGAATACTCTTCAATTTGAAGGTAAAATTTCAATTAAGTCTTCAATTTGAAGGTAAAATTTTCAAATCACTCTTCATTTTGAAGGTACACATTTTTGATGACTAAAAATGAATTGCTGTATACACAGGTTATATTGATTACGCACAAGCTTTCATTTTTTACATGGAACATGTTTTAAATGCTTTATATACATGAGCATAAAACTTTCAATTCCGTGTGCAAAGTTTCATTTAAACTGCTGGCTTAGAGTCAATCAAGTTGTGAAATAAATAAAATCAGGTATTAAGAAATATAAACAACTCCATTTATACAAATAAAATTATAAAGTCCCGAGTCAAACATAACAAAATAAGCATAAAAACCATACAGTTAACTTAGACACTGAAACTTCAATATAACAGCTGGCATATTTTTCTTTACCAGGCCTCAATAAGCAGTGTATAGATATACTGCACTAAAAGTAAAATGGCATGCAGTTTATACAAAATTAATAAATAAACTGTTAAAATTTGAATAAATGAGAATTCTATGAAAGTTAGCTGTATTTATGATACATTCATACAATATCCAGCAACCTAAATTACTGAAATTTTTGACTCTCTCAGATAATTTATGATTCTCTTTAATATGTATGTAAATTCAGAAAGTATACTAAAGAGAAAAAAATTGAAAAGTCAAGAGTTCCCGGTTCAGTAAAATTTTTAGTTGCAGTCGAAAATTTCAGCACCTGATAGCACGGATATATTGGTCTAGATATTGGCCCAGACCGGGTTATTAAATGCACAAAATGCAACTACATTAATGTGATTATTGCTATTCATATCTGTGCACTGAATTTTTGTGATCTTGACTTTTTTCATAATCCAGCTATCACTTTCATAGAATTTTTTACAAATCATACAAAAGTATTGTTGGAAAGTTGAAATTAGCGGGCATAGTCTCTGGTAGACCATTCTAACAAAAAACCCATGTAACAATTATAAAATGTACTCTCATATAAAACAGCAACTCTTAAACAGAAAACTGTTTCTTTCATAACAAAAAACATCGTTTGTTTACTAATCTCTAAAACACACCATAACACTTCATTATTTTATCAGTATTGAAAAAATTCTCAAAAAAAAATTTCCTCCAGAAAAAGAACACATACGACATCATTGCACAGTCAGTTCTGATATATAACATGAATAAGCACTTATCTTAATTACTGACAGCGTTTGCTTACGGTGTTGATTTGTTAGTCACAGTAAGTTTTCTAGTATTACAACATACACTAGGGGTTATATTTCACGTTACGAGACAGACTCACTCCTGTATGAGCGTCGTGTCGAGCCGCTGTACGAACTGTCGGCAAATTTCCTGGAAGAACGAGAGGAACTGCTATAGCCAGATGTTCCGTATTTACTATTAAAACTGCTGCCATAGTCGCCATAGTCTTTGGTACTATAACTTCTGCTATAGTCACGACCGCTGCTGTAGTCACGACCGCTGCTATAGTCCCGACCGCTGCTGTAGTCGCTAGTGCTGTTATAATTTCTACCGGTACTATAGTCACTACTGTACTGACTACGGGAGTACGCTGACCTACCCAACATTGGCGAGTAGCTGCCCGAGTAGGCGGAACTACTTACAGCTGATACTGAACCCGCCCTCTTTTTGAATGGAGTATGTACACGATCTGAAAAAGAAAAGCACGCACACATAACATAACTTTAGCATTGATTTACTATATAATCATTCAAATGTGTGGTACTAAATTTCATTGTTTTAAATTTGTGGATTTAAAATTCTAACAGTAAGATAAACAGAAAACTTGCAGGATTTCATTTCATGGATTGACACAACAACAAAGTCAACCAAAAATAGTCCCCTGCAAATATTTATGATTTTACAGTATACAAGATTAAGAGTATAAATAATTTACTAATAAACATATGTAAGAAAAAAAATGCAATATTTATATAGCACTTACCTTCTACAATAACTTTACTTGAAGTTTCAAATTCTCCTAATTCATTGATGGCGACACATTTGTATATACCAGTGTCTGCAACCTCTGACTGTAAAACCTCCAGTGAACATACACCATGGGAGTACGATATCGAATAATGATCATTCTTTCTCAACTCCTTTCCATCCTTGTACCAGGTCACCTGAAGGCCAAAAAAGGTCAAAGTCAAAGCATAAAAGGTCAAAGATAATCTTCAGGTCAAAGTATTAAACTGCAGTATTTTCATTTCATACCCACAAACTTAAATTATTTTACAGTATACAACTTGATTTTAATGATTTTCTTTCACTTCTTTCAAGCCTTTTTAACTGCTAAATTGAATATTAAGAACTTGTGTTCATTTGTCATTGTACTTGTAAAGGTTTTTATAATTAAGTGGAAAAAAACTTTATACTTTTTAAAATTAGCAATTCTGAAGTTTTCACTTTAATTCATCAATGTAAACAGATTTTCTGAAATACCTATATCTTTCAGTGGTGAAAATGTAACATTTGATGGGAATACATAGAAAAATGAGAGGATTTTTTGTCAAACATGGTGTGTGTTGGGGGGGGGGGGGGGGAAACAACATACTTTTTTGGACAGGTGAAACAGGCCAAATTTCTGCTCTAAAATGGCAAAAAAAAAGGTTTACCGTAGGTGGTGGAATACTCTCGACGATAGTTGTGAGCTTGAACTCGCAACCAGCCTGGATAAACCTAGGTCGGAGGTCAAAGCCACCTTCAGGCTTATGGTCCAACTTTGGTGGTTCAAAATCTCTCACTTCTGACCTTGACCTTTAAAAAGAAAATGAAGTTACTAAGTATACCAAATCAACTTGTCACTACCTGTATTATCAGTTGACTTAATTAAAATTAAAGAAGGATAACAAATCTGGGTCAGTATTTAAACTGTGTCTCTGATGATTAAAGTTAATAAAAAATGACTCGACAACCCACTAAGATGTTAATAAGGAAATGCCAACACAGGTTGAGATTTTGTGTACATACCTTCGTACTGGAGTAGTATCCCTACTGATAATAGGCTTCTCACCAGCTACAAAAAATAAAATACTTATAATAAATATAACATTTATATAAAATATGCACGGTATTTGGATAAAAGCACAGTTTAGGGTAACTGTAAAGTTTTAATGAAAAAGCAGAGTTTTAGGGTAAATGTACAGTTTTAGAGTAAAAGCAGAGTTTTAGGGTAAATGTACAGTTTTAGTGTAAAAGCAGAGTTTTAGGGTAAATGTGCAGTTTAAGGGTAAAATTACCTTACTGCATTCAAATAATCATTCTTTTATCTTAACAAAGAAAATGGCTTTTTTTGTGTCATTTGCATATCTCAGTTTTTATTCTGTGCGATGCCAACTGGTCTATATGCGTTTACAGGCCAGGAAGTCCGTAACTTGCAAATGAAGGTAAATGCCATGTATCATTTGTTAAACAAATCAAGTGCTTAAGTAAAAGGATCTTGAGATACTGAAATACTGTGAAATTATTTAACATTGAGGGCATGAAATTTTATGCTTTTGACCAAAATTACTATTATTTTTATGGGATAAATGATTTTTGCACATAAAATGAGTTGGAATTTAGCTTGTTCACTGGGATTTAACTTCTTTGATTTACTAACCACAAAATCAAAAACAATTTGTCCCTCATGAATATTAATGACTTCACAGTATTGGCTAGCAAGGAAACCTTAACTTTAAAAATACTTTTAGTTTAATATAGATATATTTAAATAATCTATTGTTATATAACATAAAACACTGTATACCTTCCACTTTGAGTATTCCAAGTTCTTCTCGTTTTCCGAAGGAGTTTTCTGCCTTGACAACATACTCTCCCTTGTCCTCCATCTTAACGCGGCTAATCTTCAGCTCGTACTCCTTACCGCGATATTTCTGCATGTGTTTCACACTCTGTGAGAGTTGCACTTGATCAAAGTACCTGAAAGTAAAAATTTGGACTGATGATACTTGACATTTGTTACTTGTATATAAAAGCAAAGAGCCATTTAAAAACAATAGGTTAAATACAGTTAAAACAATGACAGAACAAGTTACAGTAATTTATTGTAGAGTGAAATCAAAACTTACCAAGTCACAACAGGTTTATTCTAATTTAACAAATCACAAAAGATAGATAGTGAAATGAAATCACAACTTACCAAGTAACAACAGGTTTATTCTAATTTACCAAATCACAAAAGATAGATAATGAAATGTAATTACAACTTACCACGTCACAGCAGGTTTAATCTAATTTACCAAGTCACAAAATATAGATAATGAAATGAAATCACAACTTACCAAGTCACAACAGGTTTATTCTAATTTACCAAGTCACAAAAGATAGATAATGAAATGAAATTACGACTTACCACGTCACAGCAGGTTTAATCTAATTTACCAAGTCACAAAAGATAGATAGTGAAATGAAATCACAACTTACCAAGTAACAACAGGTTTATTCTAATTTACCAAGTCACAAAAGATAGATAGTGAAATGAAATCACAACTTACCAAGACACAATAGGTTTAATCACAACAGATAGATAGTTAAATGAAATCATGACTTGCCACATCACAATAGGTTTATATTGAAATGAAAGTTTCACTTACCATGTCACAATAGTAAAATGAAATAACTTACCAAGTAACAATAGGTTTAGAGTAAAATTTAAATCAGGACTTACTAAGTCACAAAAGATTTATAGTAAAATTAAATTTTAACTTACCAAGTAACAATAGGTGGTGATGCAGCAATGATTTTACAGTCAAATTTAGCACCTTGTCCTTCTGTGACTGTACAGGTGCGAGGTTTACGAATGAATTTCGGAATGGCTTCACGACGATCTATAATACAAAACCTCACAATTATTCTTCAACGTCAGATGATTAGCAATGTAGGAAAAACTTAATAACAATTATAAGAGAAAAAGTTTTAAGAATCATAGCTGCAAGTTTTTTTAAACAGAATTTTCGTGGATAAATTATAAGCTATAGCGTTACCATTTTTTTACAAGAGCTAACAGTAAACTGATGTTTTCTCCCTGAATATTTCACGGACACAGTAGTGTAGCAGCCTTTGCTTATAGGACACAAAAAACAAAGCTTATTATAATATTATGTCCGAAAAATGTCGAGCTGCATACCTAGAGTACATGATCATATGGACAGTGCGAAGTGTCAGTACTGGCCCACTACCTTAAAGGAAAGTTTTTGCAGATTATGAAATGTTAAGTAAAGAGGCAGAGTAAACTCGAGTGCTCTTACTATCAGTGTGGGTATTTCAATACCACACTAACTTGGTAACTGTTTAATATACAGCTTTAATTACACAGAACTGAACCCATATTCATTAACAGTAAAAGTCTGAAACTTAGATGTAGACTAAGGAACAGCAAATATTCAATTTTCCGTAACTATGATACAGAGAATTTACACGAACGAAATTTGGCCAAGTTTTTCATGCTAAATAATATAATGACAGACTAATAGAAAATTCAGCATTCTAAAATTTAACTTTCAGGCTTTAAAGTTTGATTCATATAGGACCTGGGCCTGTATTCATCCACGCTTAATATCTGAAACTTAGAAATTTATGACTTTAAAATAATAAATTTTCATTTTCCTCTGGCATTATCAAATATATGTAGATAATCAAGAAACTCTGGGGAGTTTTCATTCTGGAGAGCTAATGATAATTCCACTAAATTTCAGAAGTATGAATATACTATAGACAAACTAATGGCAAACTGAATACAGTGGAACTTCTGAATACCGGACCTTCCAAAAACCAGAAACTTCCGAAAAACAGACTGTTTTCTTGGTCCCGAATTTTCTCCTATTTTCTATATAACCGTATATCTAAATAAAGAACTTCCAAATTCTGAACACCAAAAGACACTTTCGAAAAATTTGACTTATTTCAATACAATTTTACTTCCAAAAACCGCATAACACAAACAAGTAGATATTTGTTCAAAAGCAAATCTGTGCCTTCGTGAAAATTTCACCTGTGATTCCATTGTTAACCAATTAGCAGTGACCGATTATTTTAACACGCATTAGAATCACAACCTGTCAATCAAAGGATCAAACACAGCTATCTGGACAACTATGGCTCGACAAAAATAAATAAACCTTTTAAAATCATGGTATTTCATGAAATATTATTTTTTTTTCATAATTAAAATGACTAAGACAATGTAGAAATATCGTAAAACTGAACATTCCCTACAGGACAAAATTAAAATAATTTGCGTGTCTGAACTTGCTCTAAATCAGGGAGAACAATTAATTTATGGTATGCAACTGTATTTGTCCAAAACACTCCATACTTCCAAATACCTAAACTTCCAAGAACTGGACTTTTCTACTGGTCTCGAGGGTGTGCATTTTTCAGAAGTTACGCTGTACTTGCCATTTTTTTTCTTGGGGTGGGGGGGGGATAAAGTTGAATCAACACAATTATAGTTCATATGGTGGCAACTTTCCAGCTTTGATGGTGTATGAAGAAGAGTGTATATCAAAATCCCCTTGATCAAAATCCCCTCCACTGAAAAATGATTGGGTGTTACAAAATCCCCTTCATACTTTTGCAGGGGATATCATAATCCCCTCTGTGATTTTCATTATAGATATATAGATATCAGTCCTCAAAATTAAATTATGTTTGCTAAAGGCATTGTATTTACGTGCTTTATGCAATAGACTTTTAAATTGTGTATAGTTGTATTTGAACTTGATGAAATAAGTAAAAATCACAGAGGGGATTATGATACCACCTGCAAAAGTATGAAGGGGATTTTGTAACACCCTGTCATTTTTCAGTGGAGGGGATTTTGATCAAGGGGATTTTGATTGTCTCCCTATGAAGACACCATGTGCCCCTCTGTGCATTATTTAATCATGGAAGGGCACCTTGGTAGAACCAACAAGCCAGCTGGATGTCTTCCTCACATGAAGAATTCAATGCCCTGAGTGAGACTTGAACCAACATGGGTGACAAATAAGTGATCTGAAGTCAGTTACCTTAATCACTCGGCCATGGAGGTCTCTTGTTTTTAAAATTAAGTTTCAGAATTCAAACGTTGATTAATACAGGCCGTGATCCTTCAGTTACTTACCGAAATATGCATCATAGATACTATATTCTTTAGGTCTGAGCTTTCTAAGAGAGCTGTAGTTAGCTATACGGCCAATAGCTGGGTTTGGCATTGGCCAATCAGCCTAGAAGAAAAAAAACAATGGTAAAATTATGATAAAATAAGCATGCAACTATTGAGTTTTAAAAATTTGCTCAAGCAAGCACTATTCACTGCTGGTAGAATATTTAATGTTGTTCTTATTTCTACAACATTTCAGACATTTAACTAATAACACAAGTAATGTGACATTCCATTTACATATCTAAAATAATGTGACAACATACTTACATATCTAGAGTAATGAGACAATATATTTACATATCTAAAGTAATGTGACAATACACTTACATATCTTGCTTTAATCTTTGCTCTAATCTTCTCATATCTGCTAGATGGAATTCTTTGAGTTCTATTAGAGTGATCACCCTTTAACCATGCGTGTTCCAATGCCTGGTGTACAGTCATACGGGCCCTACAAAAAATGATTTTGAGATAGGTTACAAACATTTAAATTATTACAGTGTTTCAATAGAGCATAGTTGTATTGGACCTACAAAAACTATAATTTAGATGTAAGTTCAATCTGACTTAAGTACTTGATCTTCTAAACGAAGATCTGAAAACGACCCATTCACATTCGTCTTCTGTATATTTTGGATTTCCAGTATTGCTATTTTTATTTTATCCAATCAGACGACTTGTTCGAATGTCAGAGAGTAAGAAAAATGTGCAATCATTCCAGGGCTCGAACCCGGGACCCCTCGCTTACAAAGCAAGTGGCCTACCGACTGAGCTAACCGGCTATCTGATACATTATGATATAAGAATTGTAAATATCAAAAGTCAAGGCTACAGGTAGATTTGCAAGATGTTGTAAGTTAGGCTCTGATTGGTTAGCGAAAGGGTCGTCAGAACGAGGCAATGAATAGGTCGTTCTCAGATCCTATGCGTAGCGTTATAGGATATGTACTTTAGTCAGATTGGATGTAAGTTACAACATTTAGTAAAGTGTTCCAATAGAGTACAGTCATACAGGCCCTACAAAAAATTATTTAGACATAAGTTACAAACATTAAGTATATACACTGTTTTACTCAAAAGAAATTTTTTCTTCTCTGCTAAAAATAACTTTTCCTTCATTGTTTAATTTGTTGGACAGGCTCCACAATGCAATGAAACACGGTGACAGCTGCAATAAACTAGAACAATTATATCTACAACAGGATAAATTGAATAAACAACATAATCCTGTTCTTCCACGTATAAAAATTATCAACTTACTGGGGGGTTTTCACAAGAAGCTTTTTAATGAAGTCTTTGCCTTCCTCCGAAACATTAGAGAAGGCATCGGCGTCGAAATCCCAGTCTCCCGTCTTGACGTTTTGGAGGGTCTCTAAGTCATCCTCGCCAGCAAAGGGGGACAACCCACTCAGTCTAAAACAGTTATTTTTATATTAGTTACCATCTGTAGTGTCCAGCAGTAACTGGTAGATAAACATGAACTGGTCTTTGTATGTTATTGGTGTATGAATTTGAATAAAACAACTTTTTAATACATTGAACAACTTTTAAATACATTTTGCAAAATAAGTTTTTCTGCTCCCACTTTTTGCAACCCTAACTTGCTTTCTGAAATAAAAACGTTTTTGCTTCAAATATTGCTAAAAGAGACAAAGGTTTGAAAACAGACTTTGCAATACGATTACAAGAAAGGAAAAATGGTGTCACTTACAATACATAGGCGAGGACCCCGGCAGCCCACATGTCTGTATAGAAGCCAACTGGCTCATGGTCAACAATCTCTGGTGCTGCAAATTCAGCCGTTGCCGTGGTAACCTTAACTATCTCATCAGGATTCAATTTTGTTGCTAAACCAAAGTCTATAAGTTTTACATTATTGCTCTTCTTTGTTTCACACATTACATTTTCAGGCTGAAATGCAACATAAAACAAAACATTAATTTAACATCTTATCAAAACTGTGAAATTATCAATATTCATAGGGGAATAATTTCCGTGGATATAACAGGGTTTTCTTAGTAAATTTAAGCTACATTCTGTAAGATCCAGATATGAACTATACAGTGTTCTAAAGGTCTCTTAATAAAAATCTAATAAATTTTATGCTCAAAAATGTAATTTTCACATCGTAAAAATCAGGTACAATCATAATTTTGAAAGAAAAATAAAACAGAAATTTTACATTATTGTGCACAGATATATTGCTTCCATACTAATTAAGATATTATGAAAGTTTTATAATAATTTATTTACAAATAAGGTCAAAATTTAATCTTTTAAAAACGTTTTGGCGTCAAAAATGGCTGCAGTGCACAATGGAAAATACCCCACTAAAATAGTTTTTTACAATAAATTCAAATCTAATCAAGACATTTTCAAACTTTAAAAAGGTTGACTGAACTGTAGTTTACACATACCTTAATATCAAGATGGACTATACTGTTTTCATGCATATGTTCAAGACCGTGACACACTTGAGTCATGTAATGTATCACTTCGGCCTCGGACATCTTGTAATCTTCTGCCGCTATACGATCAAACAACTCCCCTCCAGATAAACTGCAAGTAAATTACACTGGCCATTGTAAACATTTTATATAAAACTCTGAAAAGAATGTATGGCACCCGTAATCCCACAAAAAAGGAACTATACTTAACAAATATACTGAAAAACCAGTCTTGATGAGGTGTGGTTGTGATCTCAGTGTGGCTCAACCCATGACCTAAGTGACAGACACCTTAACTAATAGCCTTGCCTTGATTAAGGTAGTTCTGCACATTTGATAAACCAGAAGTATAGGTGTAAAATTATTTATCCTGAAAACACAGAATGATGCCTGGACTCAGCACACGGAAATGTTTTATAAATATATGGCAACCCACGAGTAAATTTATTAAAGCAACAGTCAATGTTATTATCTTTCTAAAGATAAAATATGATATTAAATGTCTGACAATGTCATGCTGAATAATTCCAAATAATGTCTTAAAATCAGCTTGAAATATTCAAATTTCTTTAATCTTGAGCAAATATCTCAAAAACTAGCACAAGGACCTATTTATCTTATTTCACCATATTACAAACCATATGTTTATCGATGACTATGGGAAGTTCAATTTTCATTAAAATCTACATGGATGAATAATTTCAGACACAATGTCTGTAATCAAATCATCACAGAGAACATACGCCTTGCTAAGGAATCTAACTCATGACCCTGTTGCAATCCATAGATCAGCGCTCTCCCTATTAAGCTAAGCAGGGAGGCCTGGACTGTATTATCAGTGTACTGAGAAAATTTGGTAATGTTGACCTTGACAATGCTTGTTTTGAATTGTGTTATAGTTAACTGATCTCTGACACCGTTGTACAAAAGATAGGGAGAGCTCAGCAATGACAAATTGAGGGTTAAATGGAAAACTGTTGCAACTCACATTAAATAAAGAAGGAGTTAAGACAGTTTTTCATCCAGCCCTCAGAGTGTTTAATACTCACAATTCCAGAATGAGCACCATTTCAGCTTTGTCCTCGAAGGCGTCCTTGAGATTGAGCAGTTTGGGATGATGTAGCTGATTCATGATGTTGATTTCATTTTTCACTGTGTGTTTATCTAGAGGATATGGCGTGTTGATGAATTTGGCAACAAATACACGACCAGTTGCCTTCTCTATACACCTGTGTACTACACCAAATGCACCACTGAAATAATGGAGAAAAACTTAAAACGTGAATTGAACATAAAAAAAACAACAGGTATTCAAATATACAAAAACTTGATTTTAGACGCGTGAAAAAAAGATGTACATTTCCATATGATGAAGCAATCATTGTTTATCTGAACAAGATTTTACAGGATACATATTCTAAATAAGACTGGTTTAGGTCCAAGAAAAAATACTCTAGCTATTGATAACAGTAAACTCAAGGCCCTAGGGTGTTTCAACCTGTGACATCAGGGACACGTTCCTCGATCATATGCAAAAGATTGATCAACTTCTTGAAAAATGAAGAAACTAGGTTTTACAAACATTTTCAGTGACCTTGATCTAACAGTGACCCTGACCTTAATGACCACAAAAACAATCCCTCACCCTTTCTGTCCTATAAACCAATCTACATGATAAGTTCAGTTGGAATATGCTATTCCTAATTAGAGTTATGGAGCAAAAATCATTTTACTATTTTTAGTAAAAGGAACCCAAAATAAATTCCAAATCTACATTTTCATAAAATTAAACACAGCAGTCTGGTGACAGTAGATAATTCCTAAATAAAGTTATATACAAAACCTTTTTGATGATCCAAACAAAAATAAGTTCTATTCTTAGTAACAATTATTTCTGGTTCCAAACGGAAAAAAGTTCTATTTTCATAACAAACCTTCTCCATTTCAAGCCAATAAAAAGTTCTAGTTTTAGTAATAAACTTTTCAAATTCCAAGAGGGGAAAAAAAGTTCTATTTTTTGTGACAAAGCTTTCAAGCGGGTAAAAAAGTTCTATTTTTTTTGTGACAAAGCTTTCAAGCGGGTAAAAAAGTTCTATTTTTTGTAACAAAGCTTTCAAGTTCAAAATGAAAATAATAAGTTCTAATTTTAGTAACAAACCTTCCAAGTTCTTCCAGAATGTCGTAATAATCATACACACTATCCGATTTAATTTCAACTGGTTGTGGTACGTACTTCTTCCACAGGTCATAGTCTGAAACAAAATAATACATTAAACAGGAGTTAAAGTCCTTATTATATTTTCATGAAACTTCTTCAAGAAAAATTTACTTTTGAAAAATGTTGATGAAAAACTACAAAATAACCCTTAAATATGTTAAATAACAAATTATTTTAGACCCGTTTTATTTTTCAATAATCCCATTGAATGGAACCCTTGTTTAAAGAATTATACACCTCAAGCGAGTTCTCGAATCCCTAGCGGTGAGGGGCAACTGGTTTGGAGTCAGCAACCTCAACCTCTTGGCTACAGTGATCCCTACAGCTTTAATAGATAACAAGAGCCATGTCAGACATGGCTAATCCCCCCACCGGGCATATCATAATTGAAGGATGTGGTCCGCATCAGGGGTTTTAAGATGTGGAAGAAAGAATAAGTCAGTAGTGAGGTGGTTTACTGCTAAATTTTATTAATTTTCATGAAGAGTATAATTATGATGTTTTTCTATATGGCTACTGTAAAAAGAAGGAATGGAAAGCTAACAGGGAACAAGAGTGCCAGAATGTCACAATATATGCCCGTCAAAGCAAATTTCTTTACTCTAGCAGCTGTATTTGCAAATGGAATGTTAATTTTGTGGTTGTTTAGTAATCATTGTAAGTCTTTTGTTTTTTTAAAGTCCACAAAAAAACTCCTTACTAGGTAGAGATACCTTATATATAATAAAATTAATAAAATACACCTAAAACTGGAGAGTAACATCTATGCTGTACCACAGAAAAGTGGTCTTGTTTTTTCCCTAGGGTCAATTATAAAAATGTTACAATATAAGTTATTTATAGTAACAACTAAGGGAAGTTAATCTTTATAAAAAAAAAAAAAAAAAAAAAAAAAAAAAAAAAATTGCAAGTCCACACAAAAATCTTTATCAGGAAGAGACTGGTCAAAATACACCTCAAAATTGGATTTAGCATGTTTGTTGTACTACAGAAAAGTGGTCTCGATTTTTCCCTACGACTAGTAATGAAAAAGTACAATAAAAGCTATTTAAAGTAACAACAAAGGGAAGTAATTCTAAAGAAGGGAACTGCGCATGACACTTCGTCTCATGATGGTGTATAATTGTGCCAAGTTACATCAAAATCCCTCCATGCATGAAGAAGAAATGCTTCGGACAAAGTCATTCTTGTATCTGACCTTTGGCCTCTGTGACCTTGACCTTAGGCCTAGTGACCTGGATCTTGCGCACGACACTCCGTCACGTGGTGGTAAACATTTGTGCCAAGTTATATCAAAATCCCTCAATGCATGAAGAAGAAATGCTCCGGACAAGGTTTTTATTCTTGTATCCTTTGACCTCTAAGTGTGACCTTGACCTTAGACCTAGGGACCTAGTTCTTGCGTATGACACTCCGCATCGTGGTGGTAAACATTTGTGCCAAGATATATCAAAATCCCTCCATGCATGAAGAAGATATGCTCCGGACAAAGTTCATTAAGAAAATATGATAAAGGGGAATAACTCAAAAAATAGGCAAGGTAGAGTTATTGTTCTTGCACACTGCACTTCCTCCCAATGTGTTCTATCAGTGTATGAAGTTTGAAGAAAATCCCTCCAGTACTTTTGGGGTTATGCTCCGGACAAAATGTTTTAAGAAAATATGATAAAGGGGAATAACTCAAAAAATAGGCAAGGTAGAGTTATTGTTCTTGCACACTGCACTTCCTCCCAATGTGTTCTATCAGTGTATGAAGTTTGAAGAAAATCCCTCCAGTACTTTTGGAGTTATGCTCCGGACAAATTTTTTTAAGAAAATAAGATAAAGGGGAATAACTCAAAAAATAGGCAAGGTAGAGTTATTGTTCTTGCACACTGCACTTCCTCCCAATGTGTTCTATCAGTGTATGAAGTTTGAAGAAAATCCCTCCAGTACTTTTGGAGTTATGCTCCGGACAAATATCGTTGCGGACGGACGGACGGACGGACGGACGGACAGACGGACGCACGGACGGAGAGCATTTCTAATATCCCCTTCACCTTTGGTGGGGGGATAAATCATACAAAATGCATTTTACTTACATAATTTATCATAGTCGGCAATCTTTGGTCCATCGTATTTTCCTCTGATTTTGCGTCCAAATTCATCTGAAAATAAAACAGAAAGAACATATAAACTGAACAATGTTTATATTTTACATCCTCATTTATTATACAATTAATAAATCAATGCTTCAGAACAATAAATATGTTAAGTTTATCAGTCAGGCTCCTTTCATACTAACCAATTTTAAATTCATGACTATTTTTGATGAAGTGTAAGCTATCTTACAAACTTCAAGGAAGTTAGTCAGATTTTCAATACATGATAAAACAAGAGCTGTCTCCATAGAATGGTTATGGCCAATGTTAAGAGTTTAGGACCTTTGACCTATGGACCTGGGTCTGCCGTGTGACACGTCGTCTTACTGTGGTACACATTCATGCCCAATAATTTTAAAATCCATGCATGAATGACAAAGATATGGACCGGACATGCCCATCAATGCACTATCATGAAATATGACCTTTAACGTCTAAGTGTGACCTTGACCTTTGAGCTACGGACCTGGGTCTTGCGCATGATAAGTTGTCTTACTGTGGTACACATTCATGGCAAGTTATTTGAAAATCAATCCATGGATGACAAAGATATGGACTGGACACGAATGCACTATCATGAAAAATGACCTTTAACGTCTAAGTGTGACCTTGACCTTTGAGCTACGGACCTGGGTCTTGCGCGCAACACGTCATCTTACTGTGGTACACATTCATGCCAAGTTATTTGAAAATCCATCCATGGATGACAAAGATATGGACCGGACACGAATGCACTATCATGAAAAATGACCTTTAACTGTAAGTGTGACCTTGAACTTTGAGCTACGGACCTGGGTCTTGCGCCAACACGTTGTCTTACTGTGGTACACATTCATGCCAAGTTATTTGAAAATCCATCCATCGATGACAAAGATATGGACCGGACATGAAAATTGCGGACAGACCGACAGACGGTTCAAAAACTATATGCCTCCCTTCGGGGGCATAAAAAATGAAAGGCAAATATCATAACTGTTGAGTCATCATGAATTACAATTTTGCATATCACATTAGTTAATTTAATTTAATATAAAAATGTACATCATACTTGCACTGTAAAGTTATCACATACCCAGTTTGCCTCTCTTGCTTTCTGGAATTTTTTCGGTTGTAATTGGTTTTGTGGGCTCGCAAGGTTCGCTACGCCCGTAGAAATTTTCTGCTGAAACCCTGAACTGATATTGTTTGCCTGGGGAAAGTCCGGTCACGTTATGTACAGTTAATCTGTGAATAAAAATGGCATTCACTGTTGATAACTGTTGTTTTTTTTAAATAATGATTATGCAATATAGCTTTTTTTTTTACATGACATCAGAAATTAATTTTCACTGTGTGATTTTTAAATTTTTGACTAATTTGCCCAGTAAATACATGTTGAATACAGACCTGTCACATAGGACAAACTACATATCAGTGCTTTATATAAGGAGTCATGTGATAGTACCTATTAGTTCCTACTCTAGACCAATTGGAAGATGGAAGTTCTAGTTTTTCAATGAAATATTCTGTAACAAAACTGCCGCCGTCACTAAGTGGTGGTTTCCATGACAACACACAAGACTCGTCACTGATATTCTCAACAGTCGGGAATCTTGGTGGCTCTGGACGGTCTGAAAGTGAATAAAACATGATTCATTAAAACCATGTAAATTATTTTAAAATCATTTGATTTCTTAAGCATGACATTTCATAGTATTGGTGAAAATAACTATTTCTTGGGGATATGATTTTAACCTTTAAGATAAAAAACAAATGACATTTTTCTTTTGCAGTGATGCAATGTCATGAACTGACACAGTCATGAAATCAGAAAAAAAATCGCTCCCACAAATATTAATGATTTCACAGTACATCTAAATTTTACAATCTATGTTTGGAAGAAAAAATATCTATACAATGAAACAGATCTGAAGGACTCATAAACTGGGTAAAATCTTATTAAACCTCATATTAAACAAATGAGATTTCATTCATCCTCTGGGAGGCTGTGACTAAATACAGAGTCGGTGCACCTGTGATATATTACAGACTCCGGTATATACCGGATTAACTAAATTTGAAAGAAAATATCTTAAAAGTATATATTTTGTAACCATGGTGATACTAACCCTAACCTCTAGTCAGTATATTATGCATTTGATACTCTAAATGCGCGCGGACATGCAAAAAAATGAGTAATTTTGCCGTGCGCTCCAATGGAAATAATTCCGCGCAGGCGCAGAACGGCTGCACCAACTCTGCAATGAGAAACATTCCTATTCTTTACTCAATAAGCATCTATGTGACTGAGAGCAAATCCAGTTAAAGGAAACTTAAATATTGTGTTTTAAATGATTTGGCAGTATTTTCAAATTTGTATTTTGTCATTCTGTAAGATTTAATGCATAGAGCCAGTCTACTGGAGGTCAGTCAATATGAAGTCAACTAATTATTCTCTAAATTGGCATTTTCATTTCTGTTTAGTGAAAAAAAACATCTCCATATTGTCAAACTGCTGTAGTGGTCATTTTTATTCTTAAGTTGGTTAAAACCTGTCTCTGCAGCCACCTGTATTTAAGCATTCACCTGTATTAAGCAGCCAGTAAGCCAATTTTTCAATATTTATGCTGCACCATAAGAAAACGAACAGTGCATCTACCACCAGCATGTATCCAGACCAGCTGCGCATCCGCACAGTCTGGTCAGGATCCATACTGTTTGCTTTCAAAGCCTATTGCAATTAGAGAAAGCGTTAGCAAACAGCATGGATCCTGACCAGACTGTGCGGATGCTGGTGGCAAATGCACTATGTTGGTTTTCTCATGGCACGGCTCATTTGTTCTAATTTCAACTTGTCTTAAGAAGCCACCTGCCATAAGCAGCCATACTGTGTGACTCTGGCTGCTTAAAACAGGTTTGACTGTAACTGTCTTAAGAGACAGTGATCTTCAAGCACAGGTCTGACTATATATAAAGACTTTTTGCTTACCATTAACTTGTATTTTAATGAGGGCGGAGTCAGTTCCAAGGTCGTTGTCAAGCTGAAGTCTCCATGGGCCATCATCTTCTTTCACCGCCGACTTGATGGTGAGGAAGGCATGACGTTCAGTGACGTCAATGTGATATCTATGTCCAGAGATCTCATTTCCGTCCCGGATCCACTTGATAGTAGGTTTAGGGTTACCAGTGAATGGAATTTTGAGTACAATATCTTCACCCTTCTCATATGTTGACACGTCACGGAATCTCGGAGGAACATTAATCTTTGGTGGTGCTAAAATATACATTGAATTGAAATAAATTCTTTCTTGCATTACTGTCTAGATATTTTGTGTGATCAAAATTTTGCAGAATTTAGAAACAACCTAATTATGGGTGTCAAGCCATATGGAACATTTTTCTGGAATAATTTTTACAAAATAATAACAACCACTGAATTAGCAAAAATTTAACACTTGCAAATAGGTCTGATTTAACATACTTGGGATATTTTCTTCAAACTTATCCTTCTAATAAATGACTTTTACATAATTAAAACAAACACAATTTTTGCCATTATGGTACCAACACCTTATTATTTATAGCTATTTTGCTAATCCCTTATGGATGAGAAGGTACAGAAAACTTGTTCCTCCTCTAGGCAACAAAAATATGAAACTAATCTTGGTATAAAACTACAATAGTTTTATACACAGCTGCATTTCCAACATAAAAGCTTATAAATAGTATTTCAAAAAGATAGCAATGCATCTGCAAGGTTTGAACTTACAGCTGATTTCAAGGTCGGCCCTGCTGGTTTTGGAGCCACCTCTGTTTGTTGCTCGGCACTGATATTCATCTGCGTCTTCGCCAAACACTTCCTTGATGATCAGTGTTTGCATATCGCCATCAGATACGATCTCGTGTTTGTTGTCATCAAACAGCTCCCGGCTACCCTTGAACCTGTATGTGAATTAGGAAAGAATGGAGAAACCTTGCCAAATATGGCAGATACTGTGAAATCATTTAATATTCATGAGCAACAGATATTCATGGATTTTATGTTTGTCAGTCCACTTATCAATTAAATTCCAACGGATACTCAAAATTCACATTCACCTAATGTTCGAAAGTTGAAATCCCAAATTTTATATCCCTGTAAATTTGACTGTTTGACCCAAACCACAAAGAATTGTGCCTACAAAATGAAATGATCTCACAGTATACTGTAAAGTGGATACTCTAGCTCTGCTCAAGTTTCTCATAAATGATCTGAATCAATCTGACTATGCCAGCAATGTGGCAGCCATTTTGTTTTAATCAAAATTAATATCAGAAGTTTACTATGCTATGAAATATATCAGGTCAGCATGTGCCATCTAGACCAACAGAAAGACTGGAAACTTGTAGCAGGAGTAATAAAGTCACAAATATAAAAATAAGTTTGGTCGTAAACAATTACCTTATCACATAATTTTATAGTACCCACAGAAACTGGACAAATTTTACTTTACCTTGGAAAACACATAATGCAGGCATTAAATAACTTCCCCACCTTTGAAACAGGAGAAAGAAAAGGAAAAAAACTGCATGATACACTTACAATTTGCTCCTCCATGACAAAATTACCTCAAAGATACACTGTCTGTGCATTTTTCATTCTAAAACATTTTGACATGGCATGACATGATTTCTATAAATAGTCTTTTCATTGACACTTTAAGAAAATTCTATTCTTATTAAAAAATCCGGCCAAATATAACGTTAGCATACCAAGCAATGTCTGGTTTTGGTGTTCCTTTCACTTCACACTCAAATCTAGCGGTCCTACCCTCAGTGGCATGAACCTTTCTGAGCTGCTCGGTAAACTCTGGAGCTACAGCAGCTGTTTGTAAATATAAATAAAATATATGTCTTACAAAAACCCTCCAATTCAGAAATGTACAGCAATTTTGTCCTAATCCAAACAGTAATACATTAACAGTACAACTATTCGCAAAGAATATTACAAGACGTTTTTATACAATACCACTTTTCAGAAAGTGATTATTCATTAATTTTAATGAATATATTATGTTCATACCTGACAATACGTTTCCTAAACATTTCAAACATTAATGAAAAAATTTCCCTTAAAGAATATTAATGTGTTAAAAATTAAAACTGAAAAAATTTCAATCTAATGAATATTCATGTGTTAAAACTGAAAATTTTGATTAAATGAATTATTAATGCGTTAAAACTGTGGAACATATACATTATACATTACCATTTGGATCTTTGATTTTGATGCTGTTTGAAGCCATCGATGGTTTACTCAGGCCAGCGCCATTTTCAGCAAATATACGGAACTCGTATCTCCTGTCTTCGATCAGATTTGGAATATTTATCATATTTGTAATACATGGTTGTGTGTTTACGCGTGTCCAGTCTTCTTTACCGTGTTCACGTTTGTCTACCCAGTAGGACGTGATTTTACCACCACCATCAGAGGATGGTTTGGCCCAGTTGAGGCTGACAAAGTCACTTCCAACTTCCTCGACTTCTGGTATACCAGGAGCATTTGGCACATCTGAGTAAAATTAGAAACAATTTTTTTGTGAAAAAAGTTTCTGAATGCCTAAAAGCAGCTTTTAAAGTGACCTGTTCATAATTAAAAAAAAAAAAAAAATCCCTAAAAAGTATTTTTTTTTTGTCTCAAAAACAGGTAACTATAAACAAGGTGCTTTAATTTTGAAACGAACATGTAGAAAATTTCATCCCAACTATGAGCCAGTCACTTTAATTTTTCAAGTTAAGTGAAGCCGAAGAATCTAGCAAAAACTTTCTGCAAATATGGGATGTTTTACAATACTTTTGTTTAGAAATTTTTATTCAACAAACATATCAGACATTACTAAAATAAAAGTAGCCTAAGCACCAAGATTTTCTAGGGTATTAATAATCATAAACATTTCAAAACAAAACCCTGTGTATTATTATAATAAAGGAATTGACAGCATTGGACAAATGGTAGCCAATGGCACAAAATCTTTAAAGCAATATTAAAGTGGAATCTTTGTCTCAAATCTTTCTTAATTTTGTAAAGATCAATGACAAAATTCTACAATGCTATCTGCTTAAAGTATTTGTGACAAGACAGTGAGAAGTAATGGAGTATTTATTTTGTATGGCTCACCGTAAGGCATCTTTGCAATGATTGGGCTCTCAGCTGTGAGAGGCTCAGACTGGCCATTATCATTAATGGCTGAAACACGGAACAAGTACTTTCCATTCTCCATCAAACCTTGGACGTCTATTGCCGTGTCCTGAAGTAAAAGATTTAATAAGTTCACTAAGCCGTCGTCTAAACTTTTCAGTAGAAAACAAATCTCTGAGCAAATATATGATCTTGCTAAATATACAATTTATTTCTGCTTAGATTTCCGGGGTCCATATATAACACAATTAAGCAGTCTGCATCTTTCTCATAAATCATACATACTATAAACACTCATGTATTGGAAGCACTTATGTTTAATGCGCACCTCAGATTTCAAGTCCGAAACCCCGAGGACAAAACTTTTCTGAATTTCAAGAAAGATTAATTTCTCCAAAGCAAAGTTTCTTTTTTTATTATTAACCTTCAGCCTGCTGCTGGCAAGTGATTCTGCCTCTGCAACCAGTGCAGACCAAGATCAGCCTGCACATCCAGGCAGGCTGATCATGGTCTGCACTGTTCGCTATTCATGCAGTCAGTAAATTTTCAATAATAATAAGAACTGCCCAAACTGGATGATGGAACAGTCTGTTTTAAAAATTTAGTAAGGTAAAGGTTAAGTTACCGCCACTGCAGAGAGCATGAAAGCTTCACACAGTACCATCCATCATTCTTCTAAATATTTTATACCGTATGTTCCCATATTAACGCCTCCTGGGCCAAAATACACTTTGCAAAAGGAGGGCATCTGAATGCCCTAAA
Organism: Mercenaria mercenaria; assembly: GCF_021730395.1. Taxonomy (NCBI): domain Eukaryota; kingdom Metazoa; phylum Mollusca; class Bivalvia; order Venerida; family Veneridae; genus Mercenaria; species Mercenaria mercenaria. The sequence goes on along the minus strand of NC_069377.1, from coordinate 60,077,469 downwards.
AATGGGGTGTTTTACACTGCTTTAGTCAATATAAACTATAAATGCAACTATAATGAAGGCATATTAACAATTGTAACACTACCTTACTGCTGGTATTCACTTATGACATAACGGTAAATTAACTTAGAACAAAAAATAAAAATTCTTTTTTTTGTTTTTTAAATGTAGAGTGGTTGCGTTTATTTGCAGGAGAAGCATTATTTAGAGAATATACGGTACATTGCAAACAACATACTATTTCTGAAAATTCTGAATCAAATCTAATAATAACTGTGAATACACAAACCTTGCATCTGGATGAGACGGTGGTCCAGTACGGTTTTTCTACTTCCTGTCTCTCTACCATATAACCGAGGATTTTACAGCCGCCATCGTCTTTCGGCGGTTTCCAGGAGAGATGGCATGTGTTCTTTGTGATTTCTGATACATCCAGAGGTCCAACAGGGGCACTTGGGATATCTGGGAGTAAACAGAATATTTTCAACATTGATATCAGAATTCTGGATAAACACTGTAGAGTAGATAATATTTGTGATGGTTTTATTTTTGCTCATACTCTTAAATACTTAAATTCACTGTCTATCATGTATGGAAAGAAAAAGCGCATATTATTATACAAACAGCATTAGCGTAATGATATCAAGGCTGGCCCTTTCCACGACCAGTCTTTGGTATGAAGTGGCCAAGGAGCGAATCCACAACCTCCTTCACTTGATACAGGAAACTATGCTACCAGGTTAGTGTGGCAGTAACATCTGTAAAAATATTCAATAAGTACTTACTGACAACATTCAACCTGAAGGCACAGCTTGCCATCCCACTGTCATTGGAGACCTCAACTCTGTACTGGCCAGAATCTCCCATCTCCAATTCTGCAAAAATAAAAAAACATGCCAGTATAGAATTGTGGTTAGCGTTCACAGTTTTGTTGTAACTAGGTACTGTCACTTAGTCGATGAAGGTTCTAATCTTGGATCTGCCCACATTTTTTGGGAGACATAATTATGTTAAGAGGAGGTATTATTATAATCTTGCTTGAAAATCTTTGGATTTTGATGACTTTTTTATATTTGTACATGTATTGTGAAATCATTTAATTTTGCGGGTACAAAATTTTGTGCTTTTTACAAAAACATCTACTTTGCTGGGATAGACTTCGTAAATTTCTACTTATCATGATAAAAGAATGGGAACTGTGCCTGTTCATTGAGATACTAATTTCCCGGGATACTAATTTTCCGGATTGACTCAACAACGAAATCCACAAAAACTAGTCCCCTACGAACCTTAATGATTTCAAAATATCTGAAATGCTCATACTAAGTTAGTTTGATACCTTTGAGCTGAATAGTGCAGAAATCATCAAATGGCGAGACCTTCATACGATGCGACTCTGTGATTGGCAGTTCTTTGTTGTCCTTTTTAATGACAACATCAAACGGCCCATCCCCACTGAGTGGCAGTTTGAGTTTCCATGGTTCACCACACATTAATGTCTGATCCTTCACATCTTTGTCTATTTTTGGTGGAGCTAATAAAAAATAATTGAATTAATAAAATAATCACCTGAAAAAATAAAAATCTTGCATCTTTATTTTGAAATCAGAATTTTTTAACTAAATATTTTTACATATAAATGAAATTTTGAGTAGTTATCTGTAGAACCAAACAAAAACTATATCTGCTAACCAGACAAAATACTTGATTGTACCTAAAAACATATATCAATTTAAAAGGAAAATAACACACCTGTATTCTTTGAATTTTAACCTTTCTTTTCGACTAAACACTTTAACCTATAATTCACATCAAGAAAACAGAAAAATTGACCTGTGATGAAAGCATATTTCTTTAATAAACTTACAAACAACTTTGAAATTGCAAGTGCTTTTGTCTGTGCCAAGTGTGTTACGCAGTTCGCATGAGATCTTTCCCTGGTCAGAAGGTGTGACATCAGAGAGGGTCATTATATATACATCACCATCCTTCCTCATTCGACTTCGGGGAGTGTTTGCCAGAGGTACACCATTTTTATACCTATAAGTGTAAATATTAATATGGTAACAGGTTATTTTTTTCTGAAATGAAGCCTTCAGAAATAGAAAAACAATTTTTGGTCTAATCACTCTGCATGAACCTTTCTGCTAATTATATGTGAATGTACAAGTGTAAATTTGTATAGTACTAGAAAACTGTTCCAACTTTATGAATAAACTGGGTTTCAATTCAACTTTGTTCTGAAACACCACGGCTAGATATTCCAATCAAAAAGCAACAGAACTTTGCGCCTGACCTACTTTTTATGACCAATCATTTCACATTCAAAGTTTACTCTCATCCTGAACAGAAAACATTGTGTCACCAAATATTTCATAATAAAGCTGTCCCAACATGCTTTCAGTCATGGCCTCAGTTTACACTGGGAACACTGCATGGTTATGATTTTCAAAACAATTTCCAGTTGAAGTCTGCCCTTGGTCTGAATACAGATAAAAGCTAGACCAAGTAATTGCGAGTAAATACTCACCAAACAATTTCTGGTTCTGGCTTGCCCTCGGCCTGTACTGAGAACACGGCCTCTCCTCCAGCTGGGGCACTCACGTTGTGCAACTGCTTTACAATATCTGGAGCATGACCAACTGAAATATACAAACATTTTATCACAATGTATGTCATTTTAAAAGTTTTTTGTCACCTTTCATAAGTCATGTTAACCGATAAATCCAAATACTGAGAGTGCATTTTGTGAAAATTACTGTTATTTAACAAATTACATACCAATCTTTTCTTTGACCTTGACTGGACTGCTTGCACCACTTGGCTCACTCTGACCAGCAGCGTTTATTGCCGACACACGGAATTCCATATCGGAACCTTCAACAAGATCGCCTACAAGGTAGTTACGATCAATACATGGAATGGCAGAAACCTTCTGCCAGGTGTCACTGTCTGTAGGTTTCTTCTCAACAATGTAACCTGTAAGTAACATAAACATCAGGCATTTATTTTTAAGAATACTGTGTACAAAAATAACTCAGTTCAGCATTGGACAATTGAAGGATGTGATACATGCAATTTGTTCAAACAAATTATTCTGACAAAGGACACATCAATTATTCAGGTCAAAACAGGATATTATACCACTAAATATTGATCTTGATAAATATGCTGTTAAAATTCAGTAGCTTACATGTCTATCTACTGGAGCAAACTATGTCTATGTCTAAAAATTTTGACGTATTTATGAACTAAAAAGACAGGAATTATCATTGTAATGCTTTCCATGCACTGAAAATCTTTATAAAAAAAATTGTCACACAGGTATACCTGTAATTTTGCTGCCGCCATCTTTTAATGGTTTGTCCCAGGTGAGCTCCACAAAGTTCCTTCCAACATTTGAAATGTTTGGTATTCCTGGTGGATGGGGCTTGGCTATAACAGGAACAATAAACATATCAGTAAAGAATAGTGGATGGGGCTTGGCTATAACAGGAACAATAAACATATCAGTACAATATACTACAAACTCAAATATCTTTTCCCAAAACTTCTATTCAGGTTCTTGTATAAAGGAGAAATTAAAAATATTTTCATGTTTTATTACAGTTGAAGTACTCCATTTTAGATAAATTTCATATCGCGTATCTTGGAACTGACTGCCTACTTCCAATTTGTGCACAAATTACTGTAATAAGCCAGTTGTCATTTGTTACAACAGAAGTTTGTGTGTGTGTTGGTTTTTTTATTTATGCTTATTCAGCATTGCCTGAATGTACCGTCAGAACAGTGTTGGATAGGTTTGATGTAATAGTTTGTAACTTACTGAATTTTGGATGTGTAAGGATGGGTTCAGTAGCGTGGCTTGGCTCGCTGAGACCGGCTTCATTCTTTGCCTTGACCCGGAACTCATACTCCTGCATTTTGTCTAAATCACCAACTGTGAAAATACATAAAGCCAAGCATGAACATCAATCTATGTGCAAGTTGTCAACTGGAATCTCCAAACAAATTTTTGGAAGAAATTCTTATCAGAATATCTTAATTTTCTACTATATATTTGTATTATTTGTGCAACTGTCAGCCAAAAAATCAATCTGACTAAAGTACATATCCTATTACGCTACGCATAGGATCTGAGAACGACCTATTCATTGCCTCGTTCTGATGACCCTTTCGCTAGCCAATCAGAGCCTAACTTACAACATCTTGCAAATCTACCTGTAGCCTTGACTTTTGATATTTACAATTCTTATGTCATAATGTATCAGATAGCCGGTTAGCTCAATCGGTAGGCCACTTGCTTTGTAAGCGAGGGGTCCTGGGTTCGAGCCCTGGAATAACTGCACATTTTTCTTACTCTTTGACATTCGAACATGTCGTCTGATTGGATAAAATAAAAATAGCAATACTGGAAATCCAAAATATACAGAAGACGAATGTGAATGGGTCGTTCTCAGATCTTCGTTTAGAAGATCAAGTACTTTAGTCAGATTGGCCAAAAAATCAAAGGCCTGAATGGCCTGAGTCGGCTAATGATTGATGTACTGACAGTATAGTCTACCAGTTTCAGTTTGTTTTTAGTTTTTTTCTTAAAATTTCATAACACAGCTCGATATTTACCCAAAATATTATATCCGGATACGATTACACTTTTCTCCAGTTTGAACAAATTATTTTACAAATTGTGATGATACGAAGACATTTAGCAGCAATTGGCAGTATCTGACATTGAAGTTTACGGTTAAATTACCTCTAATTTAAATTTTTCTAAAAAAGTTGTTTCGTTTGTGAAGCAGCCAAACAAATTGACATTTATCTTTCGATATCAAAAACTACAAAAAATTACAATTTAATTTTCGCCGATTTGTTTATTTCTCGAAGAATAGAATTTAAAATATTTTGTAATATCAGTAGGCTAAACAAACCAGTAAGACTTTCTTCCGATAAATTATCATGTATGGACTGCAAAATTCAATACCATAAGTTATAGAAATATCGATGCGTGGTATACTCATGTGGAGAATAAGACTGATGGCATGTTACTAACGCATCCGACATTCAATTTGTTTTTAAAAAAGCATTAATATCGTTTCTGTATTTTAATTGATACGTTTTTAATACGTTATAAATTATTAGACATACGTATTGCATTATTTCTAACGTAATTTACGTAATACGCATCTTATTCAAGAGCTGTGGAATTTTTTTTGTCTTTCGCTGGATGTTACCCAAAGCATTGTAAGCCTGCGCAATTTTAAATGCATATTTATACTGAATTGAGTTAATCGAGAATACTGCCACAATTACAAGTCTTATCTATGCCAGATTACATCTATATTGGTCATAGCAAAGGAAATTGGAACAACTTAAACTCATTCATGCATGAACATTTTGAAGTTTGAGAATCAATGGAATACATCCTTCACTGTTTATTGGTCCATTTAAAGAATCGTTGATTTTCTAGACTCGCAAAAGGTTTGCTTTAGCCGACTCAAAAAAAGAGAGAAAATAACACCCTCACAATATTCAAGAGTTTGATTCACAATTTAGCTGGGAAAATGAATGTCCATTCAGTTAGGGGACCATCTCAACAGCTTTTTCACTCTCTAAATTGTGTTTCCGATCTTGCTGTCCAATCAGTCACACACGTAAAAAGGAATGTCTTAACTATGCCCTATAAATCTTGTTGAAATTTCAAAGTTTTTCTCATTGCTGTGTCATGTTTTTTACCTCTAGCTGATGTGAAAATATTTCAACCTTTGAAGAATATAAAAATCAACATTTCAAAGCTACTTTATGGCGCTTTATTACCTGTGAAGCTGGTTCCCGTCACAGGTGCAGCATTAGCTTGTTTCCACCTGTTGGAGGTTGGTTCCTTGTACTCGACAACATAACCCTGAATCTTTTTACCGCCATCGTATTTAGGTTTCTGCCAGCTGAGAGTGACAGATGTGGCATCAATATCTGTAGGTGTTAATCCAGATGGTGCATCTGGACGAGCTAAAATAACAAGGAAAATATCATTAACTTTGCTAAATTTCACAATTTTTACATAAGTTAGATAAGAAAAATAGAAATAGTTCATGTATTTTAGAATCTTTCACATAATTATTTGATTATGCATTTTGAGATAATGCTGCATACTATGCATGAGAGGTATGAACTTGCAGGTCATTCCGTCTACTAATATTAGCAAAAATTTGACCTTTAGCCTGCTGGCATCCTGTGACATTCAAGCAGGCTAATCATGGTCTGCACTTGTCGCTATTCAGTCAGTAAATTTTCAGTGAGCACCCCTCTGAATCATAAGTTGTACTGCTCAAACTGAATGATGGACCAGTCCATTTTAGAAACTTAGCAAGGTAAAGGTTACACCACTGCTATTATTACCAAAACAACAGTACTTTAAATTCTTTATTTTTTACTAACCTACATTCATTTCTACATCACCAATTTTCCAAGGAAAGTTGCAAAATAAAATCTAATAGTATAAAAAGATCCTTTTGAAGCAAATAACACAGCCAAGAAAAATGATGCAGACTGGGTTTGAAATCAAGAATTAGCTTACTCCAAGGGTTTTGTGCTGTGATGGGTTGGTCCATCATGACTGGCTCACTAACACCATGCTCGTTCTCAGCGCTGACTCTGAACTGGTACTCATGTCCATCAGAGAGATTGAGGACCTCGTAGCTGGTTCCCCTACAATACTTCGTGCATGGGACCCAATCACCAGTACGCATGTCCTTCTTCTCAACGATGTAGTTCTGGATCGGACTGCCTCCATCATCCTGAATTATAGTTTATTACATATATGTACTCGTTTTAATGTCGGCTACTTACAACGGAATCATGCATTGATGTCTAAATTTTGTATTGGGTGTTTTAACGTCATATGTCATTTTAGCGTGTTCTGTGGCATTAAAAAGTTTATTATATCCATATTTTCATTTTTATTCAGGCTTAAAAACAAAAGTGTTATCATTTCCAGAGTAAATGCCTCTTGTTACAAAACCATTATTAGCTGTGCATGAAGAAATGTGCACCAATTCTTTCATGGAGAAAAATTGCACAATACTGCTGATGCAATCTCGACTCAAATCAATGACCTATAAATATCATTATTAGGGCTTTGGTAAAAGTTAGAACATTGTAGAAAAGTAAGAAAATGAAAATTCTAAATGAAAACCGATTCTATTCAAGAAGTTTCCATACTTTTGGTGGATTCCATTTCAGCAGACAGCTGTCAGAAGTAACTTCAGAAGCCACCAAGGGAGCCTCAGGTTTGCCGGGAGCATCAACCACGATCACGTTTATTGGAACAGAGTCCATTCCTAGCTCATTCCTCATCACCATGTTGTATTTTCCCGCATCAGATTTCTCCGCGCTCTTGCATTTCAAGACGATGTTGTTGAGGTCATTTTCAAATGCTACGCGGCCTGGTTCTTCATTCACTTTCAAACCATTCTGTGTTATATAATTTTTTCTCTTCTAATATCATTTTATAGAATCAACTTATCCAGTATATGAACAGTTTATCTAGTGATTTTTGTTGGGTTATAAGTAATATCAGAAACACCAACAGAGTTAAAGGTCAAGTGGCAACTTTACATATTTTTAAGAAAGAAGAAGATGCCTCTCAGAACAGTACTCTGGGCAAGGGCTTGTACCTGGGTAGAACCACCAGACTTCCATAAGCCACTGCTTTTCCTCACATAAAAGAACTTTACACCCAAATACACCAAAAGTGAGGTTTGGAACCCAGGGTAGTGTGGGTGATTCCATGTCAGCAACTTTTACCACTTTGCCAAAAGAGGCCAGTCCCCAGTACATTGAGCTTTGCTTGAGCACCTTTAGTGGCTTAGGCCTAAAAAAAAAATTCATTGTTTCCAGTAACATGCTCAAAAAATTTGGGTAGGTAGGTCGGAAAAATTTTTGGGGGGGAATTTTTTTTTATTAAGTGAGACTTTTCGGAAATTATTTTTATGTCAAAAAATGAATACAAATAAGGGGGTTTTGCCTTTAGAGTATCAGTAAGTTGATTTCTAACACCACTGACCATGTTTAAAGCATAAAAGGTGAAGTTTTGTAACTTTTTGTTCAAAAGTTGAAAAAAATATTCTCCAAGGCCATAAAAACATTTAGGGTCAGGCCAAAAATTTAGGGTAGGTCACGATACAGGAAACAAACAATTTTTTTTTTACACCTTATTATAAACAAGATTTACAAGCATAACATCATTAAAATTGCAATTATTATTTAAAAAATATTCAAAACATTTCAATACATACAAATCAAAAAAGAGTAAAATTTTTGTACAAACTTACATTTGACCATTCCACGGTGGGTATAGGTCTTCCATTGTAGGGAATGCTGATTTTAAACGGCTGGCCCCTCTTTGCTATGATATCTCTACCCATGAATTCTGGGCTGACTTTTGGAGCAACTGAAAACAAAATGGATCTTACCAATAGTTTAGCTGGAACATATTACAGACCAGTAAGCCATTCAATTTCAATTCTAACATGATGTCAAGGATTATCATCTCCATCCTTTACAACATTCACCAGATATTTGCCAGTTTTGTGTGAATTTTTTTTCAAGTGCGCTGCTATGACGTTTGATGCCAGGATGCAATAATTATGACATATAAACAGAGATTTTGTTGCATTATAACATCACAGTTTCCGTCTTCTTTGTTTAATAGGAAAATAAATCAGGTCTTGTTAGAATTAGTCTTTTATGGTACAACATAAACTCCGAGATAAAACTGGTAAAAAGATGAAGTTACAGAAAGTAGGACATACCTGGAGGAGGTTGAGCCTTGGATAAAACTGGTAAAAAGATGAAGTTACAGAAAGTAGGACATACCTGGAGGAGGTTGAGCCTTGGATAAAACTGGTAAAAGATGAAGTTACAGAAAGTAGGACATACCTGGAGGAGGTTGAGCCTTGGATAAAACTGGTAAAAAGATGAAGTTACAGAAAGTAGGACATACCTGGAGGAGGTTGAGCCTTGGATAAAACTGGTAAAAAGATGAAGTTACAGAAAGTAGGACATACCTGGAGGAGGTTGAGCCTTGGATAAAACTGGTAAAAAGATGAAGTTACAGAAAGTAGGACGTACCTGGAGGAGGTTGAGCCTTGGATAAAACTGGTAAAAAGATGAAGTTACAGAAAGTAGGGCATACCTGGAGGAGGTTGAGCCTTGATTGGTTCGGTACAGTTACTGAAGTCTCCGGTGCCAGCATTGTTGACAGCTGCTACACGGAACTCGTACTCTTTACCCGGGGTGAGACCCTTGGCAGTGAACTCAGTATCGGGGATGTCAGAATAACTGCATCTGTACAATGATAAAAAGGTAGCTGCATGGTCAGACTTTTACAAAAGATTACCTTTGGCCTTAAAGACCATAAGTTTCATTTCTTCAAGTACTTCAACCTGTGAATAATGACCTACCTGCTAACCAGACTGCTAACCACGATCACTTGGTAGATAAACAAAAAACAAACTGCTCGACTTTTCACATTTCTTGGTTAACTAAATATTTCACAAGTTACACATTTCCAATTTTTGCTAATGACCTGTCGTCCAATGCTTCAATATAGTATTTTGAATTCAGAATACTATCTCGGGTTTAACCCTTACCATGCTGGACACGATTGATTCTGCCTTTGCGACCAGTGTAGATCATGATCTGCACTGTTTGCTAATCAGCCAGTATCTTTTTGTTAAGCACCCCTTTTAACAGTTAATGGTACTGTCCAAATTAGATGGACAAGTCCATTAAAGAAATTTAGCAGGGTAAGGGTTAATACTTCGAAATCATTTGAGCTGTGCCATGAGAAAACCAACATAGTGGCTTTGCGACCAGCATGGATCCAGACCAGCCTGCGCATCCGCGCAGTCTGGTCAGGATCCATGCTGTTCGCTTTCAAACCTAATGGAATTAGAGAAACTAATAGTGAACAGCATGGATCCAGACCAGCCTGCGCATCCCTGCAGTCTGGTCAGGATCCATGCGCGCAGTCTGGTCAGGATCCATGCTGGTCGCAAACCCACTATGTTGGTTTTCCCATGGCACGGCTCATTTATTTGATGGGCATGAAATTTTGTGATTTTGACTAAAACAGCTATTTCACTGGGATATGAATTTGTGGGTTTCAAATTATCAAAATGGAAAAAAAAGGGAATTTTACTTTTTCTTTGGGATTTAATTTCGTGGAATAGCACAAATATGAAATCAACAAAAACTTAAGATCGCCATGAATATTAATGATTTCACAATATGTCATATCCACCTAAAATATAGTTGTTTGTAAAATACCTTGTCCATTTATCCTCTCCCTTCTCTCTCTTCTCCAGGACATATCCGTGGATCGGGTTACCTCCGTCTCTCTTTGGAGGTGACCAGGTCAGCGTTATACTGTCGTCTGTGGTAGTCTTGCACTTGGGAACACCTGGAGCACCAGGCTTGTCTAGAATAAAAAAAAGTTAAAATTAGCACTGCATTTTATTTTAGACTGATATTGCCCTAACAAGCTGAAAACCCTCAACACTTTTGGGTCTAAATAAACTCTAACTTTTTAACTAAAACTTGTGAAAGTGCTCTTCAATAAACTATTGGGAAAAGTTAAAAAAATTAAATTTATAAAATTTAGCTTGTATTTTTGTTATGAAAATTATGTGTAAATCAATGCATGATTACTGATTATACAGTTGAACCTGACTTAGCAGTTACCTGTATTTAGCAGCACTTTGCCTTAAGCAACCAGTCAGCTAACTTCCCAAACTGACCCTTTGTTCTAATTTCAACTTGTCTTAAGCAGCCACCTGCCTTAAGCAACAAGACTGTGTCATTCCATTTACTGGCTGCTTAATACAGGTTAGACATATATATATATATATATATTTTTTTTTTTTTTTTTTTTTTTTTTTTACACAAACTTACCAAATGGATATTTGGCCAGAACTGGCTCAGTGGTCACCAGTGGCTCGCTGACACCATTTGCATTTTCTGCCATGACACGGAACTCATACTCGGTTCCTGGTTCCAGGTTGCGTACATCACAAGTTGGGGAGGAAACAAAGCCACCAGCCTACAAAACAAGATGTTGTATACAATATTACACAGATTCATTGAGCTCAATTATGAAGGAAGCTTGAAAATTCAAACCACCTTCAATCTACTTCTGAGAGATGTCAAGGTCATTACAAGGTCAAGGTAATTACAGAGGACATGGTCAGTACAGAGGTCAAGGTCAGTATAGAGATCACGGTTAGAAAATTAAGTCTGAGAACCAGTCTCAAATAGCAACTTTGTCATTGGTTGATTTCAAACATGAACTCAAAATCAGCCAATCAGATGCTTGAGTTTTGCGACTGGTCTTCAAACTTAGTTTTACAACCTTGAGCCCTGGTGTGGTGTTGTAATGACTATAATGGTGTATAAATCTATTACCTAAAGACTGGGAAGCTAAGATCTTAATCCCTAAAGCATATCTACCTGCTACAGTTTTGTCCAAAAAAATTGATACTTTAAAGCCTGTCAAAACAGGTACACAGTCAAGCCAATGTTAAAGGCCACCTCTGAATAAATCTCATTATACAGTGCACTATTTTCTCTTCCGACATAACAAACTAGAGTAAATATACCTATGCTGAGAGATCACCTATAATGAAAGACCACTTTTCCTTTCCCAAGGGTGGTCTTTACAGAAAGGTTTGACTGTATATCAGTATATATGTAGAGGTAGCTTTAATTATGGAATGAAACTGGCTCTTTGCTTAAAATAAGTCATTTAGGGACATTTGGAGGCTTCAGCAAAAACTGTAAGAAGATAAAAATAGATCACATACCTTTGACCATTTGTCTGTTCCTTTCTTTTTCTTCTCGACGATGTATCTGGTAATTCTCTCACCACCGTCATCAACTGGAGGTTTCCAGGTGAGTGTAAGAGATTCTCCTCTAAAGTCTGAGGCTTCTAGCGGACCTTCAGGCTTGCCAGGTTTGTCTGAAGAAAATTTGAATGACTACTGATTGGATCATTTTCTATAAATTAAATTTCATTCCATACCCAAACGGTACACTGATACAAAGTACAGTTATAATAACTGTTTGAGAAGAATTTCTCTGTCTCCTAGCAGAACCTTCCAAAATTCAAATTGACAGACTAGCAACAAACTATTTAGGATCAAAATATCATGATTATGTTCTGCCAATCAGATTTTATGTGCCTATTCCAAAGTTCTAAAAGCCTCACCAATTGAAGTTCCACATAAGAAATTGGTTTTACGAGTATGTATCATTTTCAAGCCAAACTGTTTCATTTTCAGTTGCACTTTTTTTTAAAGCCCTGATAAAGGCAGTGGACCCATAATGATAATTGGTCAATTACGTATATTCTCCATATGCAATTTCAGCATTCTCCAGTTACGGAGAGTCATGTGTGAATGTCAACTAAATTAATGTCTGAAGAAGGCTGAAATATATGAGAGTTTTTAATCATACTGAAACTGCAGAGAGTCAGTATGGGTCTACAACCTTATTTGCTGAATGCACACACTTTTCCTTAAAAAAATCAGAATGCCGAAATTGCATATGGAGAATGAGAGCAAATAAACTTACCAAGTACAGTAACATTAAGAGTGCCTTCTGCCTGACCAGATGGATTTTTCAGTTGTAGCTTGTATCTACCAGTGTCTGATCTCTCTGATTTCCTGATGTTCAATACAACCTCATCCTTCTCAAGCTACAGATATAAAACATTTCAAACATGTCATAAAATATTGTTCTAATCTATCTTTATCTTTTTCATAATCAATGAAAAATGCATAATTCTAACATGGTTTGATCCGTTAGTTAAACAAAGAAAGCAGTAAAGCATTGTATATTCTGTGATAAACAATGCTTTATGTGCAGACCGGTTTGAGGACATTATGACATCAAATAGCAGCAAGACATCCCATTCATTCCTACTTGGACAAAAGAAGTTCAGCACAAATTTTATCATGATGTTTCAGTGAGCATGTTAGAATGAAAATAAACAATGCCTCTTTGTGGTTTATTGTCTGATTTACAATGGTTCATCGTTCAGATGCTTGGATATTTAACAATGAGCTAATGCCCTTGTGGTTCAATTCCTAAGTACAGTCAAGACTGCCTTAATGACCCCCTGAATTTAGCGACTCCCTGTCATATGCGACGCTATTTTATGCTCTGGACGCAATTTACGTTTAAAAGAGTCTGAATTAAGCAACCCCCTGCGTTACGCGACAAGCGACTGTGAAATCAGGCTCCCGAATCGATATTAGAACGTTTTCAGCGCCTTTGAGACGCTCCCTCGCAAGATTTTACACGATAGAGTTACCGTTCTTTTACTTGTTTACAAAAAATGGCTGATGAAAAACATAAAAAAAAAACTGTTTTGACATTAGAACAGCGTGTTAAGGCACTTGAATTGCTCGATTAGGGAAAACCAGCGTATAAAGTCGCTGAAGAATTCGGAGTCGGTGCATAGATCAACTTTATTCCTGGTGAAACAAAAAAATGGCGGTATTTAAGAGGAAACGACGAAGTAAACACAGATTAAAGATGCAGTCAATAATCGAATAAATGTCAATGAACAATTAGTACACAAAAATATAAATATCATAAACCTCAGTGTGTAAATAGTTCAAATGGAACATTTATATTTTACTGCTCCCCTTTATTTTCTTGCCAGATCATGAGCTAAAATTTGTTTTAACATCATACGAATGATGCAATTATTTGAAATTTATATTTTATCGATATGCAATTAAAGAAATAGTATTTAATCATTTTCCACTCCTACCTTAAAAGAGGCCAATATATAAGTATCCGATATTCATGTACTTTAATTGGAAAAATATATGAAACCAGCGTCATCCTGTTAAGTGAGACTGTTTTAAGAGACTCCCTGTCATATGTGACCTTTTTCGCTGCTTCCCAAAGTCGGTCTCTTAAAACAGTCTCGACTGTATATGAATTCTGAACTGTGCTATATCAGAAAATAAATACATGAAGGCCTTGTTTATTTGATCAATAAAGATCACAGAGACTAAACTGAGAGACCCAATCTGCTTTATACTAAGCAAAATAAAACATTCTTCTCAAAAATAGAACAAAAATATGCAGCAGTAACTTTACTACAAATCAAGAAGCATAAAATCCTCGATCATAAAAAAAGAACAAAGAACAAAAATGATATACTGATGATCAAAAATTAAGATTCCATGGTAACTATGAAATAAAAAATATTACAGATATTTTACAAAATTACAAAAAAAAAATGATTAAAGAGAAAAAACACAAAGAAGCAGTAAAAAAATGCATAAAAATGTAATGGTTCAACTTCTGCATACATGCCAGGGGTGTAGCAATATTTGAAATGTCACGGGTGCAAGATAAAAATAAATGTGCATTCTGATATTTAAGGCATAATTGATGTAGGAATACCCTTAAAATGGAGAGAATGAACATTCTCAAATATTCCATTGTGCTCAATCATCAGGTTGCTGGGCTATGTGAAGGCAAAGTTGGTATATGAAGGTAAAGCTGGTTAATGCTTAAATTAAAATGAAGGTAAAGTTGGTTTATGCTGTATATGAAGGCAAAGTTGGTTTGTGTTGTATATAAAGGCAAAGTTGGTTTATGTTGTATATGAAGAAAATGTTGGTTTATGCTGTTTATGAAGGCAAAGTTGGTATATGACTGAAAAGCTGGTTTTTGTTGTACATGAAGGCAAAACTGACTAATGTTGTACATGAAGGCAAAGTTGATTTATGTTGCATATGAAGGCAAATCTGGAATATGACTGCAAAGCTGGTTTATGTTGTACATGTACATGAACAAAATTGGTTTATGTTGTGCATGGAGGCAAAGCTGGTTTACATTGTATATAAAGGCAATGCTGGTTTATGTTGTATATGAGGGCAAAGTTGGTTTATGTTGAAAATTAAATCGAAATTTGTTGATCTTGTTCTTGAATGCAAAGTTATTTTATGTTGCATATGCAGGCAAAGTTGGTGCATGAAGACAAAGCTGGTTTATTTTTCATATGAAGGTAAAATTGGTTAATGTTGCATATGAAGGTAAAGTTGGTTTATAATGTTTACAACAGAAAAGCAGGTCTATTGTATGTATGAAGGCAAAATGGGTTTATGTTGTTGGAAAGAGGAGATGCTGGTACCTGTTTTTCACCAACAACCATCCCTTCAATCATCAACTGTAACACAACATTAAAAGTTTATGCAACTACATTTGAATCTGCTTAACAGCCACCTGTATTAAGCACCTACTTGCCTTAAGCAGGGAGTCAGCAATCTTCTTAAATTGGCATTTTGTTCTAATTTCAACTTGTCTTAAGCAGCCACTTGCCTTAAACAGTAAAATCATGTCACTGCCATAGTTGACTGCTTAATAAAGTTTACAAAACTATCTCAACTACCTAATTATAGATGAGGAAATATCAACAGAACACATGTCAAACTTACACATTGCAAACAAATCTTTTGACAAAGTTCTGAATGTCAAGAACTTGGAACATTGTAACTAAACCAAAGAGTTTGTCTCTCTGTAGATTACCTTATATTCCCCTGTCTGATGAAATTTTCAGTAAATAAATAATAAACAATCTAAAATTTGACTTACAACACATGTAGATCTTGGGTGGTCAATTTCATTGTCTCCGTTGAACCATCTTGCTGTTGGTTTCGGCACACCTTTGTATGGCACGCTAATGCGGATTTCCTGTCCTGCATGTACTGTAACATCCTTGAGCCCTGACATGTCCAAAGACGGCTTACATGGTTGATCTTTGGCAGTAATCATGTCCGTTGGCTTGCTGGCTTCACCTGGTCCGAGGGAGTTGATAGCACGAACCCTGAATTGGTATTTCTCGCCTTCCTTCAGGTTTGGAATGGTTGCGGCATTTTGATGTTCTGGAACTTCCATACACTCTACCCAGTCTTCACCATTCTTCTTTTTCTCAACAACGTAACCCTGGATTTTGCTGCCTCCATCGTTCTTCGGCTTTGTCCAAGAGATTGTGGCAGACTTCTTCGTGATTTCATCAACATTTGGTGTGCCTGGTGCTCCAGCTTCAACTGTCAAGGAACAGAATATAGAATTAAATACAGTCATGAATGTTAATGTTATTTCTGGTCTACAGCTAAACCTGGCTTAATGGACTTTAACCTTTAGCCTAATCAATTTCTAAAATGGACTGGTCCATCATTCAATTTGGGCAATACCATTTATTACTTGAAGCGATGTTCACTGAAAATTTACTGACTGAATAGCAAACAGTGCAGACCAAAATTCACTTGATGCCAGCAGGCTAAAGGTTAATTAACCAACCACTTGCCTTAATCAGACAATCTGCTTTCTTCCCATGTTTACTTTTTGTTCTAATTTCAACTTGTCTTAAGCAGCCAGATTCTGCCATTCCCTTGACTGGCTGCTTAACACAGGTTTCACTGTAAAAAATTTCCAGCAAGGTAAATACTCTACAGTTACTCCACAATAGATTTCCAGATTCCACAAGAGATTTCAAAATTCCACAACAAATTTCTAGATTCTGCAAAAAAAAATCCAGATTCTGCAACAGATTTCCAGATTCCATAAAAGATTTCAAGATTCTGCAACAGTTTTCCAGAATCTTGAACAGATTCTAGATTCCACAACAGATTTTAAGATTCGAAAAAAGATTTCCAAATTCTGCAAGAAATTTCCAGATTTCACAACAACTTTCCAGATTTATTGGTCTATGAAGTTGTATCAAGATACTTACAGACAGGATCCCTGACAGTGTGGGGTGCTGTAGGTTTGCTTGGTGCACCTTCCCCACCATCGTTCACAGCCTTCACTCTGAACTCAATTATCTGTCCTTCACGAAGGTTCATTACTGGGAACTTGGTATCGTTGACAGGGAAATTGTTGCAAGGCATCCAGTCACCACGCTTGTCTTTCTTCTCCACAATGTAACCTTAATCACAGAGAAATAAAAATCAAATAATGTAAAATCATTTACCTTTGCTGGCATTAAACTAAACAGTTCTCTTTTTGGTGACGGCATGAATTCATTGATTTCAAATTTTAAAGATAAAATATATCTTAAATTCATCTGTTCTTCTGGATTTCATTTGGTGAATTGATGAAACTACAAAATCCAGGAAAACTAATCTCCCATGAATGAAAATTACTTTACAGTAATGCATAAGCTTGTTAGCATGAAATTCCCAAAAATACAAAATAACATACAGGCAAGAATATACAGTTTTCAGAGAAAATCTATACAAGAAAATATCAAGTGATTTCACTGCACCCTAATTTGCTAAAAAATTTTGAAAACTTTCAGAGAAAATATGAACCAACACTATAATTTTTTAATATTCACCTTTGATTGGATTTCCTCCATCGTGTAAGGGCTTCTTCCATTTCAGGTTACAACTTCTCTTGTCATAACTTTCAATCTCCAGGTCTTGAGGAGCATCAGGGGTATCTGATTAAAAACATAAATGAGATAATAGAATGCTGATATTCAATTAAAAACATAATGAGGGTCTTAGAAACAATATAGTATGCCTAACTGTTGTGTCTAGTATGCCTAACTGTTGTGTCTAGTATGCCTAACTGTTGCATTCAGTATGCCTAAATGCAGTGTCTTGTATGCCTAACTGTTGCATTCAGTATGCCTAGTGTCTAGTATGCCTAAATGTTGCATTCAGTATGCCTAAATGTAGTGTCCAGTATGACTAACTGAAGTGTAATATTGGTATGTTGTCCCTGCTTGAAAAATATCAACTGACAAAAATCAACTGACAAATATCAAATGACTCTTATCAAGTGACAAAATATTAACAACACATTTATGCAGCAGTAAGACTCTTATGCAGATATTACCCAAGGAAGAAATAGACCTATCCTATTTTGCAGAAGTTAGACCTTCCCCCACAAAAAAATTAGACCCATCCAAATTAATTTCAATATCAGATAACATTTTTTAAATTTTGAGAAAAAGACTCTGTACAAAGAGGAAGCATTGTTCAATTCAACTTTTATAGTTAAAAGCATTTTTCCTTAAAGTATCTGAGGGACTAACTTTTCATTCAAGTTGGCCAAATTGTATTCATTTTCCTTTTTTGCTGCATTGGTATTCCAAAATTCATTATCAACACAATATATACCGATCTGATTATTGTCAAAACACTGATATCATAGTATCATCAAAACATCAATATAATGATATTGTTGAAACATAGTAATTACGATATCCTCAAAACACTGATATTGCGATATCATCAAAACATCGATATCACATTTAACAATGACTGTTTTAGTCTACAGAGTAGCTCAAACCAAAGTATTGCAGTTGTGCACAACTGATCAAGCATAAATACTAAAATTTAAGACAATATAATAAATCAGTATTAAAAAACTAAAATTTAACTCACCAAATGGATTCTTGGCCAGGTGAGGCTTGTGCGTTTCCAGTGGGTCTCCGACACCATACATGTTCTCGGCACGGACACGGTACTTGTACTTCTTGCCTCCAGTCAGGTTAGTTACCTTGTGTGATTCACCCTGGATGACACCAGGTACTTTATCCCAGATGTCCGAGCCTTCCTCGCATTTCTCAACAACATAACCTGCAAACAGAGACATCGAGTCATACGTTATCCTTTTTCAGCTTCATTAAGATAGTGAATCAGAAATGATTATTGGCAATTTCCATGTGAATTGGCAATTTTCATGTAAATTGGCAATTTTTGAGCAAATTGGCAATTTCCATGTAAACTGGCAATACTTGGGTAAACTGGCAATTTCTGTACAATGATATATCACTGTAATTTTAGGCAACATTTATACATGTAGCAATGTGGAATGTTAAAGATAGATTTTGAATTTTTCAATTTGTTTTTCTCTTATTTTCTTTCACCTACAAATCTGAGAACATACAAATAATCAGACTAAAAATTACATACAAGTTCAGTTATCAAAAACAGAGAGAGTCTTTTAAAAAGCTTTTTTTGTATGCGAAACTGGGCAAGTGATTTTAAGATGACATACCCATAATAGGTGCATTTCCGTCTTCTTTTGGTGGTTTCCATGACAATTTGCAGGAGTCTGCCATTTGATCAGTCACTTCAAGAGGCCCTTCAGGGGCTCCTGGCTTATCTGTAACACAAAAAAATATACCAGTATTAAAAGCGTGGCCCTACTTTCTGCAAAAAAAAACATATGAAAATTTGGATACAAGAAAAAATTAAACCAATCAGTTGTTTCCAAATTCCAGATATTAAACTGGAAATGAAAGAAGTACTGAACCCAGACATCCCAACTTTTTCTGAATAACAAGTGGGAGTTTTTGCATTCCAATATGGGAGATTGAGGTGACCAAGTGGGAGATTTAATACTGCGGTAATTACATTCATAGTATTCCTTATCAGAAGCTTATAATATAGGTACTAAAAACACATGTAAAATGTAAAACTTCTCTTGAGCACTCCTAATATAAAACAATTAAATTGCATGCAATGCAGCAGCTACTGATAACATCACGTTATTTGCACTTACAATATCACTAGTCATTACTATTCACATGTTCATTTTAAGTTTATTATATGCATTTTTCAAGTGCTGAAATATGAATATCAGCCTGAACCTGCAATAACAGCTACCTGTATTTAGCAACCACTTGCCGTAAGCAGTCAGCCAGCTAACTTTCAAGATATAATTTTCATAGAACTTTCAACTTGTTTTAAGCAACCATTTTCCTTAAGCAGGCTACTTAACACAGGTTTGACTGTAGTGGTCTTTAGAAACAGGTAGTCTTTAATCACAGGTGGTCATTAGCACAGGTTTGTCTGTATATGTATTGAAAATTTTTACTCAATAGATGTCTGAAAGTCAATTTTCTAAGAAACTAATATAACTACAGTGAAACACCGCTCGCTCGAGCATCAATGACTCGAGTACCCGGGCTTGCTCAAGCAATTTATGTGGTCCCGGCCGATATTTTTATATTTTCTATGTGAAATTACCATGGCTGGGTCGAGCATCGATAACTCGATTGCTTGAGCATGACACCTGGTCCCTGTGTATTAATTTACTATTTGCATCTTCTGGCAAACTCGAGCAGAGGTGTCAAAATTTTTCACACCTTCGGTGGTCAGAATGTGTCGGTTAATTAAAAATTTTCACATGCCGTCTTCTCGATCCCGCAGAAAAGAAGTTGTAAGTAATCAATAATTGATCGTTATGAAATCTTAGTATTTTAACCAGCAGTTGTTTGCATGAAAATGAAGGAAATGATATAGACTTTTCACAAAAATGAGACGATAATTTTGATATGCACTTGTTGATAAATGAAAATAAAAAGTCCTAGTTGCTTCTTCATATGTGCCGTTTACACAATACATATTGAAATGTCTATCATAGATAATGTTTTTAATACGTTTTTTTAAATGTCACAAGTATGTTATTATTACGCATCATACTCTGCAAATGATCCTGATGACAAATGGTAAAACAAAATTCTACTTTCTACTTATGTTGGTCAATGTTCGGGTCGCTCGAAACCATGGATAACTCGAGCATTTTGCTCATCCCCTTGCGACCTCGAGCGAGAGGTGTTTTACTGTAACTACAAAGGTCAGTTTTTAAAACAAATACTGTAAAACCTGTATTAAACAGCCAGCCAAGGCACTAAGATATTATCCCCACATAAGGCAGAATGTAGGCTTGAGACAAGTTAAAATTTGAACAAAATGTTGATTTGGGAAGATACATAATTGGCTTCTTAATGCAAGTGGCATGTTAGGCTGAAATGAGGACTTGATACATTGCCAATCTGGGAAGATATCTGATTGACAGCTTAAGGCAAGTGGCTGCTAAATACAGGTAGCCGCTAATAGAGGTTCAACTGTACATGTAAGGTAGAAATGAGGATCTGACACACCCTCTACATACCAAGAACAATAACTGGAACTTCAGCAGTATCGGATCCATTCTCGTTCTCCACAGTGATTGTGTATTTTCCGGTGTCTCCACGATCTGCTTTAGGAATTTCCAACTTTGCCCCATCGTCTGTGTTGGAGGTAGTGGCCTATAATTACAAATTAAGAACTTTTCAATCTTAAGTTAATAGACAAGTAATGACACTAGGTAATTTCTGTATGATTACGCAATCTATTAATGGAATTCATCACTCTTTGGAAACACCTGAAGCTGTATGCGCACTTCTTTCCATAAAACTAGAGAATGCCAAAATCGCATCAGGAGAATACGTACTCTGCCAAATATCATTACGGGTCAATTTTTTTAAGATACTATGAGCTGATTGATTTCTGCTTACTGTATGTGCATGAAGTTCTGCACTTCAGATAAATACTTCATAATGGTACAAACACTTTGGAAGCGAGTGTTTAAGTACTTAGGACTGATGTTGATAATGATTCCAGGAAAAATGCCTCAAACAGTATAAAAGTCTTAATAACTTACTCTGTCTACCGGTTTGCCATTCTTTGACCATGTCACTGTTGGGGTGGGGGAACCTGTGATACCAAGGTTCAACTTCAACGGCTCACCGGCCTTCACACGCACTTCCTTGGCACCAAACAAGCTTGTCAGATCCACTTTAGGTGCCTCTGTAGGAATAACAGATGTAAAACTCATAAAAATATGTTTTATGACCTAAAAAAATGAGAGATGCAAATACAAAAAATATTGAAAAATCAGTCTGGGACCATTGAATTGCTTCAGTGAACCCAGAGGAACCTATCTAAGCTCAAGTGAGCAGTTTTTCACTGTAAATAAAAATTAATCATTCAAGGTTGCAGGAGATGAACAAAGTGCTGCAACAATCCAGGATTTTAAGCAATCCAAACACAGACAATACAAGGAAAATGTCCATGGATCTCGTGACTGTCTGTGACAGCATAGGTGCACAAGCTTTTCTCGAGGCATGTGTAAGTGATAGTTCACTATAAAGTGTACGAATATTCCAACATTTCAAGTGATCCAAATACACAATCATTAACATCCATGGTCCAATAATTTTCATTGACTTCATGGTTGCATTAATTCATGAAATTAAAAAACAAACAAAAACATAAAAATTCCATTCGTTTTGTCTCCAAAACCTAAAAACCACACACATTCCATAAAATTGTTGTTTTAGAAAAAAACAACAAAATTCAACAGTATAAAAAAAATATAAGGAAAATGGCCAAGAACCACCTTAATTGATGGTTGAGACATCAGTATTTCCCTGTACTTGCCTTTAGTCGGTTTAGCCGTGATTGACTTGGAAGGCATGGATGGTCCTGATGTTCCTGCCTTGTTGTGAGCAATCACACGATATTCATAGTCCTTGTTTGCTGTCACCTTAGCATCTTCATACTCAGGTTCTTTGACTGGTGTTCTGTTAAGCTGAAAATTTAAAATAATATAATTCTGTTAAATCATTAATATTTGTGGGTGGAGACTAATTTTCGTGCTTTTCACCATTGAGCAAATTCCACAAAATTTGATCCCAACTGACAAGTAAAATCTGCCATTCATTTTATATTCAAAACCTGAAATCCACAAATTCATATCCCAATGAAATCCCCATGAAATTGCCATTTTGGCCAAAACCAAATAATTCCATGCCCATGGAATCACTGGATTTCACAGTATATGAACAGAAAATTATTTATCTAGTAACATTTTATAGTCTTTTTCATAAGAACAATTCTGCTTCTTTGCAATACAAGTCAAAATGTGATCAAAAATGTGCAACTGTATATTCCCTAATAAACGCTCCCAGGGACATACCAATGGCGTTTATTAAGGCCTTTAAGAAAGAGCGTATATTTACATTTTTTTAAATAAACATAAATCATAAATGCAACTTAAAATGAAGACATTATGATAATAATAACACTTATATACTGTTGACATTCACATCTGAAATTTTGATAAATATTGGGGGTATGTTTTATTTAGGGAGGGCATTAATTAGAGCATATACAGTAATTTTCCAAAGGTGACATTAACATAGTTTCTGATTTATCATCAGTTCTAACCTTAATCCACCTGTTGCTTTTTGGTTCTTTACGTTCAATATCGTAGCCCGTGATTGGCGCCCCACCATCATTCTCTGGTGGCTCCCACTTGATCGTGATGTGATCCCTGTCCTGTTCCTTAGCCTGGGGCTGACCTGGTGGGAATGGCTCATCTGCAGAAACAAAGACATGCTGTTAATCTCTGCCTTCTATTGAACATCTAAAGAAATGAACGTCAAGTTTTCATCCTAAACTATTTCAAACCTGCAGAACGACAAACTTTATCAATGTCCTGCTACCGGTAAATATCTGAAATGAAACCTGCACAAGACACAATTTTATTGATATCCTTTGCCTTTATGTAAAGCAAAAAGTCAACATACTCGCGTGACTTGTACCTAAATTTAACATTCTTTTCACAGAATGCTTTGTACTTTAGATCAGAGGACTTTCTATTTGTGAAACAAACAAATTATTCTGAGAAACAAAACTTAAAAACCTTTCAGATCCCTTTAAAAAGAATTTTTTTCTGACTATAACTTACTGAATGGATCTTTGGCCGTAATAGGATCTTCAAGTACAAGTGGTTCACTGTCACCATTTGGACTTTCGGCAATAACCCGGAACTTGTACTGATGACCTTCCTGAAGTTTCGGTACCTCAAGTTCCGGTTTACGAGTAGTTTTAACCGGCTCCCATCTTCCTTTCTCCAGATCCATCTTCTCCACACGATAACCCCTACAACAAATATATTCAAAATGAGAACAACAATACATTTATATTAGATTCTAAAAAAATCCATAACTGATTCATGTACTGCAATTTTTTTTTTTATTTTGTGGGCATTTAATTTCGTGGTTTTGTCAAAAAAATGACTATTTCATAGGGACAATAATTCATGGATTTCAAAAATATGATAATTAGAAAATTTGCCTATTCATCAGGATTTAATTTTGTGGATTGACTCAACCACAAAATCCATAAATATAAATCGCCCACAAATATTAATGAGTTCACAGTACTGACAAAATACTAAAAACCATTTAACCACTGTTCTATATTGCAGAATTAAACACCCTGAATGCGACTAGTTTTTGTGGATTTCATGGTTAGATCAATCAAGAAAATCAAATCCAAGCATTTAGAATTCCTATTCATTTTTATCTCCGAAAGTTGAGATCTCTGAAATCATATTCCTCAAAAGTAGCTGTTTTGTTCATATCCATAAAATTTCATATGGAATGGAATAATTTCACAGTATATTGAACATATAAATGAAAACATCAACAAATCTTAAAATATGTAACATATTGTGACAGATTGCATTTTTCATCTTTGGAACTTACTCTATAGGCTGTCCGCCATCATCTTCTGGTTCTTTCCAGGCCAGTTTAGCGCTGTTCTTTGTGACATCAGCAACATCAAGGGGTCCTTTGGGCCTGCCAGGTGGACCTGCAACAAAAGGCACAATCATCACCTTCCAAGGCTCGGACTTTCATACTATTAATTGTCCGATTTTCTTACACCTTACCCCACCCCAGCCCCCTCAACTGCACAAGTCATTATTATTTCCTAATTTCTTCTATTTTCTTGTCAAATAAACAGTGATAAATCTTCCCCATTTTTTCCCTGTAACATAAACATGCTCCTAATTTCATTGATTCCTTTGCTTGATTTCCCCCACATCACATAAATATTCTTTCTTGTTCCCTTTCTCTCATATTCCCATAAAGATTGCCAAATTTTCCTTTATTACCTTTGTCCAATTTCCCTAAAAAAATTTGTCACATAAACATTGTTCAATTTTTCCTTTTTCCCCCGGTAACATTGTTCAATTTTTCCTTTTTTCCCCAATCACATAAACACTGTTTATTTTCCTGCATTACATAAACACTGTTTTACATAATATTAATGTTCTCATGATTCATCTTTTTTGCCCAATCACATCAACATTCTAGTCTACTTTTCCCTTTTGTTCCAAATACAAAACACATCATGCTATCACTTAAATTATCCAATATATCTGTTTTCCTTGATCATACACTGGGAAAAAAAAGCTTAACCTTTATCATAAACAGGAAAATGATAACTCACCAAGTATAACAATTTCCAGTTCAGCATCATCTTTGCCGTGTTTGTTTTCCACAGTGATCTTGTAGATACCAGTATTCTTACGCACGCAGTCTTTTCCAGAAATTTCTGAATCCTTCGGACCCGATTTAATCTTTATGTTGTCACCAGTAGATAAAACAACCTCTTTTCCATCCTAGAATAAATCGGGGATATATTGGCTTTTACAACAGTAATATCCGTATTCTATTCATACTGTGAAATCATCAATATTCATGGGAGACTAATTTTCGTGGATTTCGTGGTTGAATCAATCATAAAATTAAATCACAATGAATAAGCAAAGTCCCCATTCTTTTTATCTTGATAAGTGGAAATTCACGAATTTATATCCCAACAATATAGCCCAGAAATCTTATACCCACGAAATTAATTGGTTTCACAGTATTTTGATTTTTGCGCAGCTGGTTATTTATAATTTATGATTAACATTATGATCGTAACAGCAGTAATTGGTTTAAAAACCAAATATCTGCATTAGCATAAGGTAAAAGTAGCATGCCATTGTATTGTGCAATAATTAGTAATGGTACATTATGTTAACATTTAAAACACTGAAACAGTTTTCTTTATACACATAATAACTTAAATTGCAAGGTTACCTAAACCTAAAAAAAGACATCACTTCTCTTGCAGAATGGACAGCTAACTTAAATTCTTGTCTTTATTTTTTCATTTGCACAATGAGTGAAAATAGAACAACATTATATTACTGCACACTATGTAATTTTCAAAACATCAATAGAGAATACTTATTGTGCACTATTTATCTCTACCAGTCTTTGAGAGAAACTTTTTTAGATTTTTCACATAATTATATTCCTTGAAAACTACTACAGAGATTCTTTTTAACAACTATAAGATATTGTACAGCATGTTACTGTAGACACTTATCGTTTTATAATAACTTCTCTAATTTATTTGTTATAAAAAGCAATAGAAGCTGTTATGTTCAACTTTTTTCTCTCTATTTGTTACAAAAAAGCAACAGAAGCTGTAATGTTTGACAGTTTTTCTCTAATTTATTTGTAATAAAAAGCAACAGAAGCTGTTAATAATGCAGGACTGTTTTTTTCTTTATTTTTTTTTTGCAATAAAAAAGCATTACTAGCTGTTATGTTCAACTGTTTTTTCTCTAATTTATTTGACAAATAAAAAAAGCAATAGAAGCTGCTCTGCCTGTTTTTTTTCTCTGATTTATTTGTTATGAAAAAGCAATGGAAGTCCCAATGCCTTCCAGCAAAATAAAAAATCAACAATCAAAAAAGAAAAATTTAAAAAGCATAATGTGGATTCAATGCTTACAATTGGTATAAAATATACCTGGATTCAATGTTACAATGGTATAAAGCATATGTGGATTCAATGTTTATAAATGAAATAAAGTTTATGTGGATTTGATGTTTATACATGGTATAAAGCATGTGTGAATTCAATATTTATATACGCTATAGAGCATAATATGGATTCAATGTTTATACAAGGTATAAAGTTTCTTCTGATTTCAATGTTTATACACAGAATAAAGTTTCTGTGGATTCAATGTTTATACATGGTATAAAGCATATATAGTAAACGTTTATTCATGATATAAAGTATATATGTATTCAATGTTTATACATGGTTCAAACAATATGTGAACTCAATGTTTATACATGGTATAAAGCGTACCGGTATGTGGATTTGATGTTTACACATGGTATAAAGTATACGCTCTGAAATAATTACTTATGGTTTATTGACTTTAAGTACTGTAACCCTAGAAATTTTCGCAAACACTATATTTCGCGTTTTTATGACAACAGGCAATTAAGCGGCTACAAAGATTCACGGAATACATTGGACATGAAATATTCGGAAACTTAAATAGCTTAAGTACATAACAAAGAGTTGCAGGCAAAATTAAAGGTAAGACTGGACATAACTTGAGTAATTATCCACATATGCGTACATCGGTGAGAAGCTTTGCAGCTGACTACCAATGAAAACTACAAACTTTTGTGTTTTCACGGTAGCTATACAGTAGACAGTTAAATTACTAAGTAGTTTTGTGACTACAAAATTTCGCGAAGACAAACTGATTGCGAAGTTGCTAACTTAAATAGCGTGAAACCATTTCTAGGTTTACAGTATTAAGCATGAATTATGAAATTATGAAATTATGCAGAAAAGTCTAGAACAAGAAAATATTATTCCATTTTTTTTAATATCATATATAAATGTTAATGTTTCTAGTTCTTTGAAAACTTTCTGTCAACTTTTACACAGGATCTGCCTCAAATACCAATTTTGCTGTTTTCATCTTACACTCTATATGTACATGGACATCTATAATACTACATTTAAGTGAAAAGCATGCTTTTACGTGTACATGTATTTTGGAACAGTAATCAATAAGTGATTGTATACATATACATTTTTATACTTTTATGACATAAACTGCATTGCAAGCTAATGAAATATTGCAGGTTGAGCAGAAAATTGTGGCAAGTTGTTCATTAAAAGTTACAGCAGTTTTCTGTTCAGTCCTCGATATAAGGCAATTTTAATGACTGCTTAATTTTCTGGCAAAAATCAAAATAAAATCTTCATTCCCTATGAATTTTGTAAGGCATCCTAATCATTCTTTAAGACAGGGTTGATAACTTTTCTTGACCTACTGTTTAAATGAAAATTAAGCAATCAAATTAATGCAGCTGAAATCATGTCAGTTCATTTACAGTTCCAAAGTATTGCTTCTGTTCAAACTATATGCAACAATCACGTTTCAGTTCCTATTAATATTCTTGACCCAAAAGGTCGACAATTTCCATTGTTTTAATGCAAAACTGGCTATACTTATCTTCATGCAACATGATTCTGTCATTTAGTAAGAAATTTTCAAGTTCAAAAATATACTACACTAGATCTGTTTAAAACTGTAAATGAAGATAGAAAAAAAACTGTAAACATAAGATATGAACTGCCGTTTAACCTTTTAGCCTGCTAAATTTCTAAAATGGACTGGCCCATCATTCAATTTGGGCAGTACCATTTATTATTCAAAGGAATGTCTACCGATAATTTACTGACTGAATAGCGAACAGGGCAGACCATGATCAGACTGCTTGGATGTGAAGGCTGATCCTGGTCTGCACTGCTCGCAAAGGCAGAACCACTTGCAGGCTAAAGATTAAAAAAACTTTCATTTGGATATGAAATACGCTGGTTGTGTTGTATATGTGGATTCTTTTTTTCAATATATTTATAAACCTACTTTTAAACCAACCCACGTTTTTCATACTTCAATGAAAAACATACAAAAACTGTAACTAATTTCTTAGCTATTGAAATGTAGCAAGCATGTTTGTGTGAATTCAAAGGCAAGCAGCAAAGCAAGCAGATGACAGCACAAAAAATGGATGAAATGAACGCAAATATCAGCTAATCTACCAGGCGGCGACAACAATTTTAACTTATACCAATACCTGAGCTATATTTCCTTTAGAATCCTGAATAGGTCACAAATATATAATGATCAACAATAACAAGAGAAGCTGGACTAAACTGCCTCATTAGCATATTTGGCTTATTTCTTATGTTAGAATCCGTTGTTAAGCAACTGAAAGTTTGTATTCTTGCAAAGTGTCATTTTAGTTACATCTTTTTATTCTTACAACTAACAGTCAATCAGAATAGCAGATTCATAAATATTTGATATTTAACATGTTTGTAAACTAGCTATTTATTACAGTTAATTCCAAATTATTAAAGATGGGACTGACCTTGTTGAAAATTCAATTCAAAGGGGCTGACCTTGTTGAAAATTTGTTTCATGTTGACCAAGCTTGTTGAAAATTCATTTCAAGGAGGATTATGTTTCGAAAGGTGCTGATCTTGTTGGAAATTCACTTCAAGGGGAATGATCTTTTTCAAAATTCTCTTCATGGTGGATGACTTTGCTGAATTTTTATTTGAAGGATGCTGAACTTTTGAATATTTTTCTAAAGGGGCTGAACTTTTGGAAATTCAATTCAAGGGGGGGTTGGGTAAGAGGAGGGAAATTTTAAAACTCATTTAAACAGGTATCAGTTGTAGAATCACAGCTAGTAAAATACTGCTTACCACGAGTTTCATGGACCATGTGACTTCCGGTGCTGGCTCTCCAATGAACTCGCCAGTGACAGAGAATGCCTGACCAACCTTGATCCGGACTGGTTTGAGGTCGTTCTTGTTGGTGATTCTTGGTTTCACTGAAATTGAATATGTTTACATGAAATTGCATATTTCATATTTTTGCATATCAACTCTTTAGTATAATATGTTCACCTAAGCAGACAAACAGTCAATCAAATTGGTATTGCTGTCAACATTTATGATACAAACTTGATCCAGTACAAAACAAAATCCTTGCAAATCCCTCCAGTTTTCCATGTACTACGATGTCATTTAATTTATATTTATGGGGGAAGTAATTTTTGTGGAAAGAATTCTAAACCATAAATTTGACCTCCCAGGTGAGAAAGTCAAAATCCCGATATCTGACTTAGACTAAACAGAATTTAATATATTAACAGAAAAATAAACTCTGAATGTTTCTGATATAATAAAAACAACATAAAACGCTAACAATATTTTTCTAAGAAGTGTTGTATATATAACAAACAAAACTCATTTTGATACCTTTTCTTGCCTTTGTCTTTACAGGTGGCGACACCATGCTTGGTTCAGAGTTACCTGCCTTGTTATGGGCAATAACTCGGAACTCGTAGTCTTTGCCCTCAACCAAACCTTCAACAGTACCCTTCTCAACATCTCCTGGAACCTCTGTACCCTGTAAACAGATGAAAGAAACCATAAAAATCTGTATAAGACTGCTAAACATGAAATAACTAAATAAAGCCAATGCCAAAATTACCTATCCTACAATGCTGGGCAGGGATAAAAAAAAAATCCACTCGTTTGCTTGTTAAAGAGTAGAAATCGGGTGCAGACAAGTGAAAGTTACTGTATTACATGTCCAGCAGGAAGAGTGTGATCTTTACCAAAATTATATTGAATTCAATGAAAACAGGAAGAAGCCCGATTGAAAACAAAATTCGATTTATTATTTGCAATGCTAAAATCTGTGGTGTTCCTTTATGATAGCCTTTAATGATCGCATTAGCTAGACTCTAGATAATCCATGACCTGATTCGATACCATATTCACCAGACATTATAAAAAGACATTACAAATAAAGATCGTTTATCGTTAATTGCAGGAGGAGGGAAAATTCTTAGCAGCTCATCCTGCAGAACGACTTGTTGTCAAACAATCTGTTGAGTCCTGCTGGGTTTCAGTGAAAGGCTTGACAATGATGGGAGTAAAATAGTTACAGGAAACCTCAGACTTGTTCATACTGCAGAATCATCCATTTCTGTGCGGGGACTAAGTTTTTGTGGAGTCAACCTGCAAAATTTAATCCCAACAAAGAAGTAAAAATACAATTCAGTTTAAGTTCAGAAGTTGAAATCCACGAACTCACATCCCCATGAAATTGCCATTTTGACTTAAACCATGATAATTTCATGCTGACAAAATTAAATGGTTTCACAGAAATGGAATGGGTAGGATTCTATTAAAATGTTTTAATTTACAAACCGGCTTCCAGTCTCCCTTGTCTTTTTCCCTATATTCAATGATATATTTATCAACAGGTGCACCATTGTCTCGCTCTGGTGGCAACCAGCCGACTTCAACATAGTCCTTGTCGTAGTCTATAATCTTTGGATCACGTGGCGGGTCAGCAGGATCTGAACAACAGAAGATTTCCGCATTTTGATAAATGACAACACTCTTAAGAATTCGCATTTCCTCACTGATTACCCATCCAGAGTTCATGACTCTTAATATTCAAAAGTGCTTTGAATTCGAGCCTCGTTCTACTCATAAATATTAAGCAAAAATTAAGCCATCAGGAAAATTATTCAATCTACTATACACAGTGTGGATACAAATCTAAGTAGTTTTCTTTCAGAATTTCAGTATGTCTATCAGCTTTTTAAACTTACCCCATGGGTCCTTAGCAAGGATTTCACCGTCAGCTTCGAGCCAGTCACTCTGCCCTTGTGCGTTAACAGCAGCAACACGGAAAGTGTAACGGTTGCCCTCTTTGAGGTCAGCAACATCAATTTCAATATCATCTGTATCGCAAACCTGAGTTCAATTAAAAAAAAATTAAAATGGTATGGTAGGAGACAGTACAATACTTTGAAATAATCAATATTTTTTTCGGGAATAATTTTTGTGGATTTGTTGGACGAGTCCATCTGCAAAATAACAGATAAATCCTAAAAAACAAATAAAACTGCTATTCATTTTATATCAGAAAGCTGAAATTCAAGAATTAATATTTCTGTGAAATAGCCATTTTTACCCAATGAAATTTTGTGCCCAAAAGATTAAACGATTTTACAGCCTATCAGTACAGTTAACTGATATCTTCTTAATTTCCAATATAAAGACACATCCATTACACGATACCTTCAACTGATCTTTGTTGAAAATCTAAACTCATCAGACAGTAACCTAATATTCTCCATAAATCTATCACATGACATTTTTATAGTTTACAGAGAATCATACCTTTTTCCAGTCTTTACCCGCCTCTTTCATTTCAACAACAAATCCTGTGATAGGACTGCCTCCATCATCGTCTGGCCGATCCCACAGAAGTGCGGCACGGTCAGAAAATATGTCAACAATGTCCAGCGGGCCCTTTGGTTTACCTGGCTTGTCTGTCAAATAACATAAACAATGTCTGTTACTTTCTTTATCACTTTCTGGACCAATGTGTTTCTGTGTTCATTTTTCAACACTAGTTTAACTAACTCTCATTTGGCTTTCCTTAACTGACTTAAAAATACAAGAATAGTAATGGCAAACTTTTCATTACTTGTAAGTTTTAAATAACAATTTCATCATGCTCATTCCTATCTTATGAGTATTTTATGTCCCTCAGTCCTTATCTGTAGTTCTAATTACATCCTTTTTATGAAACCACTTTTTTTTCATTTACCTCCCCCGACAAATATCAACCTTTCTAAGAACAATAACATTGCCCTGCTCTGAAACCACCAGTTACCTCAACCTTTCTAAGAACAATAACACTGCCCGGCTCTGAAACCACCAGTTACCTCCCCTGACAGATATCAAACTTACCAAGAACTATAACATTGACGGGTACTTTCTCTGTTCCGACCTCGTTAGAAAGTGTAACACAATACTCTCCAGTGTCTCCTCTAACAACACTTGGTATCACAAGATGTGTGGACTTGTCCTTCGTCTCGATATCAGTGTCCTGGTCTGACAACGGCGAACCGTCTCTTGCCCACTCGGCTACCGGCTTTGGTGTTCCTGCAAATCATAGCTCTTTTTTCAGATAGAAGGTTACATTGTTGTTCCAGCTGCCTACATTATTTGTTTGTAATTTATTTTGTTAAACAAAAGAGAAAATTATGAAAAGATTTAACTAAAAAGAAGAAAATAATCAAAATTTTGACATAATACCCTGGGTCAAAGTTGATAAAACTGAGATATGAGACCAGTCTAAAATCTCAATTATCTGACTGGTTGATCCCAAGCTCCATCTTGAAATCAACCAATGACAAAGCTGCAATATTAGACTGGTCCCCAAACTTATTTCTATTTTTTGTTCTTACCAACAAATGGTATATCAAGCTGCAATCTCTCTCCCTTCTTCAGGATGACTTCCTTTGGTACACGACTGAAGTCGACCTTGGGAGGCTTTGGTACTGCAAATTGAAAACACAACCTTAAAATGTATAAATTGTAGGCTGAAAATGTTTAAGTAGATGTTGGAAATGTATACACAAATGTTGGAAATGTATACACACAAGTCAAAAATGTATACACATATGTTGAAAATGTATACACACATGCTGGAAACATATACACATGTTGGAAATATATACATACAAGTTGACAATATATGCATACAAGTTGGAAATGTATACACACATACTGGAATTTGATATGCTTTTGGATTGTGCTGCCTTTAATTATTCAATACAGTGTTTTGTTCTTTTAAAAATATAAGTGAAAATAACCATTGTGAATATTACCCTATGAACAATAGTTAGCATATGACGAAAGCTGTGTGTAAGAAAATAAACTTTACACAGAGCAATGTTCCTGATACACTTGAGTCGTACTTACATTCTTCAACAGACACCTGACATTTGGTGGTTCTCTCTCCCACCTGACATGCATATTCTCCCGCATCATCTTCCGAGAGGTTCTTCACCAATAATTTCATAACCTCACCCTTCTTCGAAACTTCAAAACGGCTGCAGTAACAGAAATATTTAAGTTAGATGTTTTCATATGCAGACATCCCAACTTTTTCTGAATGCCAAGTGGGAGTTTTTGCTTTCCAAAGTGGGAGATTGAGGTGTTCAAGTGGGAGATTTTATACCGCGGTAATTATGTTCATGATAACAAAGCTTTTAACAAATCTAATGATAATATAAACTTATTTGCCCTTATAAAATCACAAGTCTTAAAAAAATTCACTTGTCTATATCTTATTATTCATGCATTTTTAATGTTTTGGAACAATAATACATGAAGCCTTCTGTGCAAAATTAAATAGTTATGGCACTTTAAGCACTATGTCTAAATTCAAAACACCACTGAGAATTAAACCTGCACTTTTATTTCTTTTGTTGGAAAGAAGACTCCCCAGGTGAATTTTACATGACAAACAGTACAGCTGTTAGAACTTTCAAAACAAAATATATATAGCTAAAAGAATAAAAGTTCAAGCAATAGAAAATTTACTGTTTGATTCTCATCCCTGTCAACCAGTATTTAAAACCCCTGGCTCAAATACTTTTACTGATCAAAATTCTGTTATCCAAAATTGAATGTCCGGGTATTGTTACACTTTCGTAGATTTGCCTAAATCTCCAGTTAAAAGGATGTGTTTGACAAATTGTTATGATGCAAAGACAGTTTAACAGTATTTGATAGTAAGTGATATAAAAATTTACCATGACATTTCCTCTTATCAAAATAATTGAAGAGAAATGTCTTTTAAAACCTAGCAGGTTGACTCGGCGACCATCTACTTTCGATTTCAAAAAGTTACAGAAAAAGCATACATGTGATAAGTTCAGAATCCCAAAACTGGAGGTTTGCCATTTTTCAGCTGGAGTTGGGGTCTCAAAACTGGAGGTTTTTTATCGACATAAATTAAGCGCGCGGACACAGAACTTTGAGACAAAATCCAACATTTTAGGCCACACAGTAACGCATAAGTCTACACCAGAAGAAACAATCCTCATAACTTTTGATTTGAATTTTGACAGAGTTATGCCACTTTTTAACTTACATTTTTTGGTTAAAGTTTTATATAATGTCCAATATCTCTGTTACATTCAAACTATTGACTATTATGCCCCTTTTACTGGCAAAGCTTTAATTCAGAGTCAGTCACTGAGAAAAGTCGAGCATGCTGTCTTATAGAAGCTCCTTGTTCTAACTTTAAACTTTCTTAACAGATTAAATTTGTAGAAACAGTCTCAATTTAGGTCTGAAATGGTGGCGAACATGCATTAACATTCTACTCGAGGGCTGAAAAAAAAATTGGTCTGAACACAACTCATAAATTATGTAAATTCCTTACCCCACCCACTTTTGTATAAAAATACTGGTCATAAATGATTTTGACATGAAAAACAGAAAACAGAAATGCATTAACATGTATTTACCCTTACCAAAATAATGAAGATTGGTGTTATCAAATAAATGAGTGTGTGATTCCATCCAATTTTCAATGAAATTATTCCATTTTTAGTAGAAAATTAATTTGGTAAACATTGGAAGAAAATGGCGTAACTGCATAAAGGGGAAATAACCTTCATGTTCTAAAAATAGTAATTGGTTGGTTTTTCCAACAATTATTTATGTGATTTTATTACCGAACAAAACTTTTCTTTGAATAATCAAAAATTCATTTCAACTGGGAATTATTTCTTATGACTGGGAGTATTTTGCTTCAAACTGGTAAAAAATGGAGTCTAATTGGCATTAAGAATGGGCCGATATTGGTCCCGTGAGACAGGTGGAAAAGGCCATTGTCTAATCCCTTATCAAAACAAACAATCATTTTATCAAAATTCACCTGTGAAAAACAACTCTTTCCTCCAGCTACATGTGTGTCAAACATGTATAATACACAACAGTCGGTGACACTTTGATTTACTGTGTAAACATGTTCAAGGCACTCCTCGGTAATATCAACCCAGTCATAATACTTGTTTTTGGGGGTTTTTTTTTTTGAAAGGCGGGAGAATTATGGTTTTGGTCGGGAGACGGGAGGCAAGGTGAAAAAATCGGGATTTTGACCCTCCCGCGCGGGAGATCACATGTATGGAAAAAGGTAAAGCCAGTATAATTTCTAATCTAAATTTGATTGAATTTAATTAGATATCTAATGTCTGGATTTTAATTTCAATTGTGACACATTAATCAACACCTGGCTTTGTTAAAACGTGTAATAAACAATAATCAGCACGGGTAGAATAAGGTGCGAAAATATCAGAAAGCTGTTGTTTACAGACTCGTCAGTAGTGATACAGTATCAGATAGGCGCAAAGAAGTGGTTTATTTCATAATTTTTGTGTTTTTTTTTTTTTTTTTTTTTTTTTTTGTTGCTTATGTTGTTTTGTTGTTGTTTTTTTTAATCAGGAGATTGAGACTTCTGATCGGGGTGATCGGGTTTTACAACCAGAATCGGGAGAAACCCGATCGGATCAGGAGAGTTGGGATGTCTGCATATGGATTTCACATTCTTAAAACATTATATAAATGATTCTCATTTTTTATGGCTGTATCATTAGCCAAGACCCTGGGAGTATGGTGCCAAGACCACGAGAATGTGCTGCTAACAGTTTTGGAGACCAGTCTATGAATGAAGCCATGTCATTGGTCAATTTCAAAATTATTCTAATAATTTACGAAACAAGTGTCAGTATACTGATATAAAAATTGAATTCCAGAAAAGGACTGCCTAAAGGGGCCCCACTTTCGGACAGTCAAACGCCTTTAAAAACTCACCAAAGGGAGACAATTTTTTCCGAATATTTTAAGTACAAATGGCATTCATTTACAAAGGGAGACAACTTTTTCCGAATATTTAAAGTATTCGTCGAGAGAAAGTTGTCTCCCTTTGAAAATGAATGCCATTTGTAAAGAAATAAAGATAAACAATTGCTGAAAACTGTGTTCCATCTTATTATGTGAAATTTCACCACTCGCACACTATTGCAAATGCATACAAACAAACATGTGTAACAGTTCTTTGAAAATGGTGAGTTTTTAAAGGCGTTTGACTGTCCGGAAGTAGGGCCCCTTTAGGCAGTCCTTTTCTGGAATTCAATGTTTATATCAGTACACTAACACTTGTTTTGTAAAGTAATATACATGCTTTACATGCTGTTCAATTTTCGTGTTAAACAGCTCTTTCTTTCTATGATTTGGTGTTGTTTGATTTTTGTTTCTCAAGGCCTAAATCTCAACCTGAAACAGCCATTTCGTGCAAAACCACAAAATTTTATACCAACGAAAACAGAGGATTTCACAGTATTAAGAAAACTATTACATCAAGCAAAACTAAAATAACTTACGAGTCATCTTTGTCTATAGGTTTTCCATCTTTAAACCATTTAACTGGAGCACTGTTCGGATTGGATGCCTTACAATCCAGCATTAATGTGCCCTTTTCTTTCTCCTTCTTATTCTCGAGTTTCTTGAAGAATTTAATATCAGCTGAAACAGAAAATCATTCCAATTTCAAATAATTGTTTGTCTGTTTGTTTGTACAAATGAATCTCAGTTTATCTACAGTCTCACTAGTTGCCCATACAGACAAGTCCTCTAAAGCCTGTTTTAACCTTTAGCCTGCTAAATTTTTAAAATGGACTGGTCAATCATTCAATTTGGGCAATACCATTTATTATTTGAAGTAGTGTTCACTGAAAATTTACTGACTGAATAGCGAACAGTGCAGACCATGATCAGATTGCACTGGTCGCAAAGGCAGAATCACTTGCCGCCAGCAAGGGTTAAAGGATAGTGCTAAATACAGAAGATACTCAGATTCCATAAGTTTTCCATGGTTCTCTATCTCTACAGGGGGTCTTGATTTATAGTCACATCTGAAAGACTTTAAAAAATTGTAGCACTTGCAATTCTTTATATGCACATTCTAGCATAAAAAATGCTGTTCTGATCACAATATGGGTGGGATGTATGTTTTACCAAGAGAGTAAACAAGTGTTAACCGTGAGATTCTTGTGCCTTTTTGTAGTGTAGTCATTTTTAGCAAGCTGTTAAGTTGCCAGTTACAACCCAACGACTTACGGTCAATCCATGGAAAAGCAGATCTACTAAGATATTCAGCAATGATTTTATCACATAATAACATCACAATTGTAGCTTTCCTTGTTAAATAGGAAAAAAATTTGGCTGTGTTAGAATTATTTGTAACTTACGTTCAACGAAAAGTTGTGCAACCGTCTCCTTGCTCTGCATGACACACTTGTATTTTCCCTCGTCACGACTACTGCAGTTCTTGATTTGCAGACGACGTTTGTGTCCATCTTTAACAAATTCATATTTACCGCCGGGCTTCAGCTCCTGGATTACAGAGAACATTTATACTTTAATACCTTGCAGTTTTTTTTTTACAACACTTGACGCTGACAAAAAAAATTGTTTTGAGATGGTTGACCCGTAACGACACTCAGCAATTTCCATGCCATTCCTTATTCTTCGTATACTATTTCGGTA
The DNA here is from genome assembly GCF_021730395.1 of Mercenaria mercenaria. NCBI lineage: Eukaryota > Metazoa > Mollusca > Bivalvia > Venerida > Veneridae > Mercenaria > Mercenaria mercenaria. Next base: position 60,039,433 of record NC_069377.1, on the reverse strand, counting down.
TACTTGGACCAAAACAGAAAATAAATCACTTTTTTATAATAACCAAACAATGCCAAAATATTATTTAGACAATATGCAATCTAATGGAAAATACCAGTCATTATTACTGGTCCACTTCCTCACATCTGACAGTTAACACGGTGTTGTAATAGAAAATGCATTCTTTCCTAGATACTTATCAACTAGAGAAATAAAAATAGGCAAAAAGAAATACAACAAAGACAGACCTTTTCAACACCTTTCTCTTGAAAACTAAAGGTACATTTCGTGGGCTGAGCGCGAAACTATTGTAACTGTATATAGATAAAGAACAAGATACAATAGTTTCACGCTCAGCCCTAGATTTACATCTTAGGTTTCAAACATTGTTGAATTTGAGATTTGAGCATAGTTGAAAAGGTGCCTAAATGACACCTCAAGCATTTATCAAAATATTATGATAGCATTTCTACATGTACAAATATCTGAACACATACGAAGTCTGAACCTCTCTAAAAAAAAGTTGCATGTCATTTGAATAGAATAAATGCCTGTACTTTTAATTTCAAATACATAATAACTGAATCAGAAAAAAAATACTTATTAGGTAATAAATCATTAAATAAAAAAAAATAAAAAATAAAACATTTGTATAAAAATTATGATAAATTAAAAACATTACAGATTTTTTTATAAATGAAATAGAATTCTTGAAAAACTTAATTTAAAAGAAATTAAGGAGTTATTTAATTTAAAAGTGAATTTAACAGAATATTACAAATTTTGACATATACAGTAAGTACAACCCTGGAATTAACTGTTCATTAGTAAATTTCATATTTCAGAGGAACGTAGGAAAAGAATGTTTAAACAAGTGGAATTGAATATAAGAAAGGAACATAAATGTGCACATGTCGCAATAATAAAATACAGAATGTATGTTTCATACAAGAACAAAATAGGCTGCAAATATTAAAAAGAAGTTGTTGAGCTAGAACATTATTCATGTGGGGGTGAAAGAATTTATTTTATTGGTTACATCAAGCACGTGCAGTTGTGCTTTCTTTGGCAGGGATAACTCTTGCACTTCCCACGTGTAACAAGCCAGATGAAGCTGAAAGTTTTAGCGTTATGATATATAAAAAAAAGAAGCTTTAAACAAATGTTATTAACAAAACCAAAAACAGAATAAACCAACGTCTTATTAATTTTCACTGATATAAAATTTGACTAAAATAGTTTGCGAAATACAGTTTGTGGTTTATCTGAGAAGAAAAATATTTCCACCTCTTATAGGGATGAAATTAATGTTCATTTATAACTTAACATCATGTATATGATGTGAACATTTTGACCTATCTAATATCAGCATATCCCTATGCTAAGAAAAAAATCTTTTTTCTTTTTTCCAAAAATATGCCCTGGCTCTAAGGTTATACAAATGAGTTTGGAGACCAGTCAAAAATGTTGCCCTGCCATTGGTCAATTTTAAAAATGTGCTCAGAGACAGCCAATCAAATGCTTGAATTCATAGACTGGTTTCCAAACACAAGTTTTATAACACTGGACCCAGACCTTTGCTGTTAAGTAGAGGAAAGTCTGTAAGATGACAAGATTAATGAGAGGATTTTATACTTTATTAATCTCTTACACAGTGATCTCCCCTTATGGTAAAAAAGACGTCTGCCATTGCAAACAATTATATCATATTTTGATAAATCTTTTTTGTTTTGTAATTTGATATTAGATTTTACTAACTGAAATTGTCTTGAGAACTTGTAAATGATTTGAGGCTAACATGGGTGAAAATATGGAAAATTTAAATAATTATTACTTGAATCATGTGATTTTCATGGTCACATGCAATCTGTGCTGCATTTGATCAATGTGTCATCATTAAAGGGGAGGTAATTGCTGCTGGGAGTTGATATTTTATGTGTATCTGAGTTATGACACAATGAATGATGAATACAGCAAATTAAAAACATAATACTAAAATCTGAACAAATTCTTGCAATAAAACAAATTAAAGCTAAAAAATAACTCCAAAATGTAAAGTAATCAGCCAGTTTTGACATGCATCCCTCCTTAGATAAAATTAAAACACAAATATTCTGTGCATTGTACAGTACACTGTGAAATAACTAGTTTTCGTGGGGAAACTAATTTTTTGTGGGGAACTAATTTTTGTGGATTCTGTTTTGGTTGCATTGATCCACAAACTTAAATTCCAATGAACAAAAAGAATTTCTTTTTATTTTATGTCCGAAAGTTGATATCCATAAATTCATATCCCCATAGAATAGACGTTTTGATCAAAACCATGAAATTTTGTTCCCGTATAATTAAATGATTTCCCAGTAATAGCAAAGCAGAAAACTTTAAAATGAAAAAAAAAGGTTTAATTACTAATTTTTAATCAAGTATACATTGTACTGTTTTAACCCTTGTAAGTATAAGCAGCAATGCAGATCATTTTTCAGAAATATAAAAAACTTGCAAAACTTTCAGGCAAGACACATGAAAATCATTTTGAACAAAATAATAAGTAGATTTATTATGCATGTCATTGCCCAACCTTCCATTAAGAGGCCCACATGATAGATAGTGGACAACCAATATGCAGCCTCGTTAAATAAAGTTGTTACTTACTTTACATACTTACTACAGTATTTTCAAAAGTGAATCAGTATCGAAATGATATGGCAGTTTGAAATTTAAGAAAATGGTTGACCACAGAGGCATGCATTTTTCTGTTTAAAAAACTTTCTAGTCTGAAGCGGGACTAAATTCAGCCTTGCACAATTCAAATACTTCAAAGCTCAGGTGAGCTTACTAGTACAAGTGTGTAAAAAAACTGAACTTTGAGCATATTTCATGGGAAGGGGAGATAATAATTATTATAAGCAGAGATCAGTTAAAAACTTATGTATGTCTTAAAATAATATGGTTTTGTTAAGCAAAATATATGTGCTCAATAAAGCTAAAGCAAAGATGAAAATCCATAGCCCGGTTGCAAAACATCATGACCCTTAGCTGTGAAAATACTAATCATTTCGGACAACGTGTAAGTTGACTAGCTTGATATAAACATGTTTATTATATACCAATAGAAATTATGTAAAATAAAATCGGGTTGTATTTTACAATTAAATATGAACAGACAGACAAATATTCCATATTGTACCTTTTAAATTCCGTATTGTACCTTCCGTATTGTATGCTGCCGGACTATTTTCATTAACATGCATGACCCGACACATTTCTATAAAAAGTGCACATAAAAACTTCACTAAGTTCCATTTAATATCGATAAACATTGAAGATTTCGTTCAAGAACAAAACAAGAATCAAAATGGTAAAGGTATACAGGGTTTCAGAAATCTGCAAATTTACTGGTAGCACACTGGGCTACCAAAATTTTAATCTGGTAGCCCGAACATTTAAGTTTATTTGGCAATGGCCATTTCGGTTTATTTACTATGTGCTTCTAAACTACAGTGGATGGAATGATTAAATTATTAAAGGTTTCATAATTTTAGCCATACCCACATTATTATAAATTTTGTTCTCTTAAATAGCAATTATCATTATTCCTTTTACTCATTTTAAAAGATAAAACTACATGTTTTTAAACTGAGAAATATTATCAGGAGTACTCCTGATAGTTATTGCAACATGGCAATAAAAAAAGGAATGCAAATCAGTTTTTATAAACTTGCAAATTCCTTAGAACTTACTAACTTAGAGCTGTATGAATTGCAATTTATCTCAAAATTATTTAAAGTTGATCCTGTTCGATTCTAAACATCTGTCTGGTTTAATAAACGGACTAGAACTGCGTATATAACGTCTCTCAGTTTCTTGGCACTGTGTATTCATTTATCCGAATTTATGTTTGTCCAAAATTCTGTATACTTTCTGATATTTTACAAAATCATGGTCGATTTTTGCATGTTAGCAAGTATTTAAATTGAAAAGCATAAACAATCAGTGTAAGCACTAAACTGCCTCAAAATCAAATATCTGTTCTTTCTGACCGCTCGATAAATATTGAGGTCAGCGAAATCGAAAGTACACTTTGGCAGGTGGCGCTAAAATGACGTAATTTTAAGACTGGTTTGCATATTGTTTTAAACAATACCGATCAGCGATTTTGATGTTTCTGGATCAGTCTAAAATCACTCTTGCACATGTTTTTGTAAACATTTGCCTGCGGGTACGATTAAACGATTAATTGTTTGCCGATTGTGCATACATGTCAAGTTTCCCGGATTGTCCAGGAGTTTCCCGGATTCAGACCCAATTTCCCGGACGTACGGAAAGCTTAAATATCTCCCGGAAAATCATTTTTCCATAAAAACATATACTTTTAGTGTAATGTTGGACAGATGCCAGCCTTAGCCAGACAGTTTTACAGTTTAAATCCAAAACAACATCAGTAATTACACACTGTGGCTGACGTAATTTATCACTCTATCGATTAACAAGGTCAGGCTCCGATAACATCTGCAAACAGTGTATGTATGGGCTATTTTTAGATTGTGTTAATTGGCGAGTTTACATTATTAATATGATATGGATGATTTAGGTGGTAAAAGATATTTAGGGATACATTTAAATAGATAAATTGGAGTGATGGCAATCATTACCACTGATGGCAGAAGTGTCAACACCTTGAAATAGGTTCAAACATTTTATAACAGCTATGAATATGATTTTGTATTTTATTTTTATTGAGTAAAAAACACTTTTTGATACTATATAAATCTAAAAGGTGAAATAGGCTCATTTCCAATCTATTTTAGCTACGTACTGTTCATGGGCTAAAATTCTAGGAATATCAAAAAGACCTGCATATTATTCACTGGATACTATACTACATGAAGTAAAATGAGGTGTGCTTGTAAATTTCATCAATTCCACTGCTTATAAAAAGATAATAATCGAATAAATTTAAATCAATACTTTTTAAAAAATGGTTTAACCCTTACCCTGCTAAATTTCTATAATGAACTTGCCCATCTTTCTATTTGGGCAGTGCCATTAACTGTTAAAAGAGGTGCTTACCAAAAAGTTACTGACTGAATGGCATACAATGCAGATCATGATCAGACTGCATGTAAGTGCAGGCTGATCATGATCTACACTGGTCGCAAAGGAAGAATCTATAGTGTCCAGCATGATAAGGGTTAAAATGCAAATAACAACCCCTGAAACCATTGCCAAAATCAGTTAATCACTTAGTCAGAAAGGAAATGGTTTAGATCTAATTTGTTTTACAGTTTTATATTCAACCTAGAATTTCCTTAAAAATGATGGTCGATAAAACTGGATTTTCTTCAAATCTCCTGGATTTTCAACTGATATCTCCTGGAAAATTGTCCAGGGAACTTGACATGTATGATTGTGACAGTAGGTGGTAAGATAATTAAAGCCTGGGGCATGTATCTCTTGACACCCAAGGGGATTATAGACAACTATCAAAATTATATTTGAAGACTAAATAATTGGTTTCCGGGCTACTCGATACGGAGTTTCAAGGTAGCCGGCGGGCACGCTCTGAAAAAATTTAGTAGTCCGACAGAATTTTCTGGTAGCCCCCGGGCTCCGGACATGGGATTTCTGAAACCCTGGGTATATAATAAAAGGGTCATTATAGCAGTAGCTGGATCTGGGACGATGTATTCAGCTCTTGTGGATTTTGCAAGGTCGGATCACACTTGGCGCTTGTGCGCCTCGTTAGATCCGATCTGGCAAAATCCACTCAAGCCAAATACTGCATCCCAGATCAAGCTACTGTTATAATAACCCTATTTTATTTTTTGATATGGAGGAACCATTTAATTAGCTATTTTTTTTAATGACCGATTACTGTGAGAACACTACATAACTGCCAGAACACTGTTGCCTATATCAGGCACTGTATATTCCCTAATTAACACCCTCCCACCTAATAAAGGCTCTCCAATAACTTTGTTTTCAAATTGTTTTAAATAGGTTTAAATCACTGGTGAATATCAGCACTATATGGTATTGCTATAATAATTATTGTTAAAATTCATTCATTTTAAGTTGGATTTATAGTTTATACATTTGTATTTACTAAACAAAATAAACGTAGTTTTTTTTTTCATTTTTAGGGCCTTAATAAATAGGCCCCTTTTGCACAATGTTAATAAGGGAAATATGGTATACAAAAAATAAACATGTTTATATTGATGTACTAAACTGACACCTTATCTTCAATGGTCAGTACTTTATGTTTCAGGCAAAAATACTGGAGCTTAAAACAGCATTGTTCAGGGACAATATTCATCAATGTTTAAACCCTGGAACTAATAGCAGACCTAAACTTAAGAAAGCCAAATATTCATTTTGCAATAACTTTGTTTATAGCGAATATATACGGAACTGTCCGTAACTGTCAAGTACACATTCATGCAAAGTTTCATTATGGTCTGTGTTGATTAATCGACGACTGAGTGAAAAGAAGTTTTAGCATTTTAAAGCCAAAGTGTAAATTTCAGAATTAAATCACTGATGAATACTGTGGCCATGATGTATAGTGTCAAGCTAAGTTTGAAGCATAATGTGGTAATGCAAACTCAAAAAGAAAATCAAATATATAAAAGCATGAAATGACATGTAAAAAAAGTATGAATATCTGCAATTCTAAAATGATAAGAAATATTTTTTGATAGATGTTGGAATTTTTGGTTTATCAGAACCATGTCCCTGGGGGCTATCCTAACAAGCACCAGCTAAATAAACAGTTCCCATAATAAAAAAAAAACATGCTTAATTTGTTCACTTAGTTTAAACTCTCAAATTTGCATTAAAAGAGAAATAGGCTTTAACATCTCTAAAAAAATTACCAAGAGTATCATGAAATGATCAATACTAAATCTTAGATTAGATATAATTATGTTTTAATTAAAGGTTTGAGAAAATGAACATTAACTTAGGTTAGATAAAAGATGTTTAAGAAATAAATAAATTGAAACTAAAAAGGTAATTGTGTGATGGGTTAAAAAACAAATTAATTTAATTGAAGAAGTAAATTAATAAATAATTCGTAAGTAAGAACAGTGGATCTGAAATGAAATGCACATGTAGCATATGTGGAATGTCATGTAGCATGTATGGAATGTCATGATATTTCATGATATTTACCGTCCATTCGCCATTGTCCTGTTCAAGCGGTAAAAGAAAAAAAGACAAAAACAAATGTATTAAAGTACACACAAGTAAAATAATTATATACCTACACGAGTTCTGAAAAAAAAACCTGTGATATACAGGGTCACTGAAATGGGGTACAAGGGGATTTTAACACTGAAAATATGGGGTTTATGGGAACACTAAAATTTAGGTTCACTACAGTGGAGAAGGACATCATTAAGTGGTTCGAAGAATTAGGGGGATGTCGGGCTGAATTACTGAAAGTCTACGGAGATGTAAAGCCTCAAGGAGATGGGTAAGATCTGAATACTGTGAAATCATCATTACTCGTGGGGCAAATCAATCCACCCAATTTAATCCCATTGGACAACTAATATTATCATTCATTTTTATGTTGTAAAGTTGAAATTCGCAGATCTATATCCCCATGATATAGCTTTTTTTGGCTAAACTACAAAATTTTGTGCGCATAGAATTAAATGATTTCACAGTATTAAAGATAAATGACACTGTATTAATCATGCTAGACTAGGTACATTCCCTACTTTGTTCAGTGTGAAATATTCAATATTCTTTACAATAAGAGCTGTCACTCTTAGTGACAAATGCTCCCCCACCCCTCTCCAAGCGTGCCAAAGAATGCTACAAATTATTTTCAAATCCCTTGATAAATGGCAGAGTTATGGACCAGACAAGAAACAGACCATGTTAACCTTTAATCTCTAAGTGCGACCTTGACCTTCAAGCTAGGGGGCTGGATCTTGCGCTTACATGTTGTCTCATTATGGGGAACAAATTATTTCATAATCCCTTTATGAATGGTAGAGTTACAGCCCAGACAAGAATTTACAAAGAAGCACACTCGGACGGACAGTGTGATTTCCATATCCCCACCTTCGGGGGCATTAAAACATAATGAAATACTAATTCTGCAGACTATACCTTTTTGTGAATGTTTCTAAAGATTTTTTAAAAAAAAGATAACATATGTATTCTAACCCCAAAATGAACAAAAAATCTTGTGAATAAATTTTGACGAGCCATACTTTTCACACCGAACCTATGACCCCACTTTCTAAATATCTAAGTATCTAAAAAGCTTGAAACAAGCAAAATGACTATGCAATATTTAAACTGGAATTTTTTTAATTAATGTTTCTTCAACGACACACTTTTTCAAGTGGAGTGTTTACCACATTGTTTTCATTTACTGTTAAAATGGTACTGGCAAAAACTGGATTTCATTTTTAAAGAGAATTACGGGAAAGATTCAAACACAACAATCATGTACTATAACAATCAATGTCAAAGAAACTGTGCTTTTCAGGTGGTCAGAAAATAATTCCATTTTTTTGTCCATTTTTTTCACACTTCTCCACTTTTACAAATTTTCTACATAATATATAATGACACTTTTTCAGAATTCTCAAGATCAGTTTCATTCAAGGGCAGTAACTCCAGAGAGACTTGAACAATCCAGCTGGATATCGAGCTTGGCTGAGATACGTGCCCACGAATACTGTGACCAAGTTTGGAGAAAATTGGATAAGAACCACTCAAGTCAGAGAATGGGCAACTTTCTGGACACTGCCCGTCACTGCAGGCGAGCCAATCGTATTTCATGGGCACATAAAATCTTTAATTTTTTTTAAAGGCTAGAAGTTTATAATTATTCTGACAGACTGAACTTGACGGACAAAACTTTAATATCGTTATATTGACACTTTTTCAAACTTTTTAAGCAGCACTTGAAAACCCTACTCTCATAACTTTAAAATTTCCCAAAAGCCACATAAACTAGGATATGTACAACCTGAAAGACACATTTTCATTTTCTAACAAGGGATATTACAGTTCAAAAAGTTTAAATTCTAAAATTAAAGGTAACAGAGGGCTGCCTTTAAGATAGTTAAAAATATCTGAAATGTGTTCAATTTCTGAAAAGGCTGAATCCTTACTTCAACAGCCAATTTACTTCTTAAAGACATCGGTAAAGGTCTTTTCAAGTTGTCACACAGGACTCATTTCTAGAGCTTAGATAAACTGTTCAAATTATAATTTCTTTGTTCAACATTAATAAGACAGGAGCTCATAGAACATGAAATGCCCCCCTTGATACATTCAGTAACTGCACAAGAAACCGAAATTATTTGGTCATTGTGCACTGGACGTTTGACGTACTGACCTCAAATCAATAATTATGGGTATTTTACCAGTCATAAGTGACCTCCGTATCAAACGTTATCTTAGACCAAAGCATTCTCAAGTTATTGGGCAAAAAAAGTTCTACTGTTACTGTATTGGGTCATTGTGACCTTGACCTTTGACCTACTGACCTCAAAATCAATAGGGTTCATCTGCTGGTCATGATCAACCTTCCTATTAAGTTTTATTATCCTAGGCCCAAGCATTCTCAAGTTATCATCCAGAAACAGTTTAACTGTTCCGTGTCACTGTGACCTTGACCTCTAACATACAGACCTCAAAAACTGCTGGTCATGATCAACCTCCCTATTAGCTTTTGTGAGCCTAGGCCCAAGCGTTCCCAAGTTATTGTCAAAACGGTTTAATTGTTCCAGGTCACTTTGACCTTGACCTTTGACCTACTGAACTCAAAATCAATAGGGGTCATCTGCTGGTCATGTCCAACCTCCCAATCAACTTTCACGATCCTAGGCCCAAGAGTTCTTGAGTTAATATCCAGAAACGGTTTAAATGTTCTGGTCACTGTGACCTTGAACTTTGACCAACTGACTTCAAAATCAATAGGGTTCATTTGCTGGTCATGACCAACCTCCCTATCAACTTTCATGACCCTAGACCAAAGTGTTCTTGAGTTATCATCTGGAAACCAATTGGTCTACATACGGACAGACCGACCGACCGACATCTGCATAACAATATACTTTTCCTTCTTCGAAGGGGGGCATAAAAATGCTTCTAAAGTTTTTTTAAAATTTAGTTTGTCTATTTTGAAGTAACAGGGTTTTAAACATGACATCAATTATTTACCTGGCAAGGTAGCTTTTGTTAAGCACAGATGTGGGTTTTTTCCACAGCTGAAACCTTAACAAAAATAAGAGTATACCAGTGTCTTTAAAACTTACACTGCTTGTTGAAGAAGGATTGACTACAAGAGTTACAGCAAGCTACAAGCTATCTAGGGGGCATATTTCTGCTACATTTAATCTATGTATAGTATTCTCTACAGTCAAGCCAATCACAGACAACCTTTGACCTATCAATCGGCCCTTAAAATTGCACTATGACCTTGACCTTACCTTTTCGTCTCTAAACCAGGACACCTCAGCTTCAGGATCACTGACATCACATTCAAAGATGGCTTTCTGTCTTTCTTGTCCTTCAACATCTTCCAATTTCTTCATAAATTCCCATTCTGGCTCTGTGTATACAAAATACTATAAAATACCATCCTTGAACTTCTGGTGAAACTCGTTTGAAAAAATTTACTTCTTTTTTGTGCAGTATTTGTGAAGTATTCATTTTTCTTATTCAGACGATGGAAAATTGTGTTAGTTTCGTGTATGTTTTATTTAATGATTTCATGGTTTGCAGCCTCATTCATGGTGTCAAGAATTCATGAAACCTGAGTGTTTGTATTTAGGACATGATGAAGATTAACATTCTCAAATATTTTGAATTGGGGTGTGGCATTTATTTGCAAATATTAAGACAATTTTGAAAAAATAAAATGAATTTTGAGGTTCAAGCTTGTCAAGTAATTGAAATATCGTATCATTTAGTATGAATGATTTTTCTCATACTACATATCTGGCGCCAGACATGTTTTTATAACTGTACAACTGTAAAAATGTTTAAGCTCCAGTAAATGTTTTCGCTAAAATCTGAGGTTAAATAAGTAAAGAATTATTTTACCATCACATTTGAGGTTACACTCTGTAACAGCATCGCCAACGGTGATCTTACATTCATAGTGACCTTCGTATTCTTTGCCCATTTTCGGGAAACTGAGGATGCAACGGTTTTCCCTTCGTCGGATTTCCATCTTGCCTTGATCATACTGTAAACAAAAGAAGTGAAAAATATTGTCCCATTAGAAAGCTCAGTGTTGGCTGTGTCAAATGTTTGCTTAAAAAGTCAATCTTTTTCACAATAATGAGGTAAATATGGGACATATATACTGTAAAATAATTAATTTTTAGTGTGGGGGTGGGGGGGAACTACTTTTCGCTGATTTCATGGTTGCTTTTACCCATGAAATATAATCCCAACCCCCTTCATTTTACCATCAAGAGTTGAAATCTACCAATTCATTGTGGCAAAAACCATGAAATTTCATGACCACGAAATTAAATGGTTCCGCAGTACATGAAATTTAAAACTGCCACTGAAAAAAGCTTTTCTTTTCATGGTGAGAAACTGCATATAAAGTAACACCTTTCTATTGTCAAACTTCTGTAGTTAAGCAAAAGACAGATATTTCTACATTTATTTAGACTTTATATAAACTGTAACATTTTTGTTCCAATTTTTGCTTTAAATAGGGCATTAACTAAGTACAGTATGTAATTTGTTATGTCTCTTAGACATTTATTCACCAACTCTATTTTATCATTTCATTTATATCATCAGTCTTTAATGCCAAGCAAGAATATTGCATCTTAAAAATTATGCATTTTTATATCCCTATCTTGATATTCTACACATATTGCATGACTTGCTGGTCAATAGTCAAAACTATTGCCCCAGCTCACAACGATGAAAGGTCAATAGTTTTGACTATTCAACAGCATACCATTCAGTAAGTGATTTATTACAAGTCATCAAAAATAAATTTCAATTAAATAGAGGATATTACATGAGTGTCTTTTTATATTGAATTTATCAAATGAGTTGAATAAAATAATAAAATGCGAGGCTCTGCCGAGCATTTTATCAATTTTATACAACGAGTTTAATAAATTTAATGTGGAAAGTCATAAATGTAATATTCTTTTTATCACATGTTAGCCTTTCCTGTCGATACATCAAAAATTCTATTTTCGTTTACTAAATAAACAAATCAATTTAACCAACGTTTCCTATACTATAAATGACGTCGACGTCAATGCTTTATTACACTAGTGTATCATCATTTTTATTTAATGGCTTTATAACACTCCCTCGACGTCAAACATGTGATAACTATTTTTTCAAGATTTGATTAGTCCAACAAAATATGGTGTTGAACTTCTAGAGGGTCATAAAGCACAAACTACGGACTGGCCATTTAACAAACAGAGTCATTTAATAATGTTAAAAAATAAACTTATTAAAAATTAGAGTTTCTTTCTTTATAAGATAGGGTTAAAGGGCACAGAAAACTGTACTTTCATGTTATATATCTTATTTTGACTACCTCTGTAATATAATACCATAATATGCAATCGGATATGTTGTATATTAAAAAGACTGGCAGAAATTCAATATTACCGCAAGTAATCAACCCTGTCTTAAAACAAAAGATTTCACTTCAAACTTCAAACAAAAGTCATTTAAATACTGATCGGGGTCATAAAGCATAACTCAAAGAGTCACATTCTATAATCAGTACGTTTTAGAGAAAAACTTTATTTCCAAACGGCCATTTTATGTCTTATTTCACAAGTCAGAAGATATAAAATTAAAGTAACAAAAACTTAATAAAACATAAGGTGAACTGTGGGAAAACAAAATATACAAAAACAGCTGTACTTTCAAAAAGGGACATTTATAAATATTACGATGGCGGAGATATATAGACAAACCAACGAGATGTTGTATCGGGATCTAGTGGCCCCGGGATACAGCATGCAGGTAAGTGACCTTCACCTTTAACCCATTACACTTAAAATTACAATTACTGTTACTTTTGCAAAAAATAAAAAAATTAAATACAGTGTATTATCCTACATCCTTTAAAAATCTGATTATCAAAACTTTCAAAGAAGAATTTACACAGAGATTCTTGTAAACATATTCTTACAGATTAATTCAATTTTTTAATCTGTTAATAACGTTTTCTTCAACCAAATTTTCAATCCATTTTTTTCTGTAATCCTTGCTCTTGTTTATTTTGAAAGACAATACAAGTATATCATTAATATAGATGAAATATAATAATTTGATTTTATCCCATCATGTTATTGTTGCATGTCTATGACAAACTCAATTTACAATTTTTTATTAAACTTTACCCTGCTAAATTTCTAAAATGGACTGGTCTATCATTCAATTTGAACAAGACCATTTATCATTCGAAGGGATATTCACTGAAAATTCACTGACTGAATAGGGAACAGTGCAGATCATGATCAAACTGCATGGATGTGCAGGCTGATCATGATCTACACTGGTCACAAAGGCAGAATCAATCGTGACCAGCATGATAAGGGTTAAGGATTGTATATAAATATAAAGGTAAAATTACTTCCACTTGTGTGACCTTTTTTCATTATCATGATATCGGCTATTACTGTCTATCAACAAAACCAAATTATCGAATTTTCACTATAATATTATCTTGAAGTGTAAAAACAATAAATTTTCAAATAAAAGTTTGACAAGATCTTTTAATTTCGGAAAACTTAATTTTTACTATTGTTTTAAACAAATTCATTCATTCAGTATTTCTCCAAATATATCTCTTCATAATTATAAAGTAGAAAGATAAAATAAAGATTACACTGAAATTTGAAACCCATTTAATAATTAACTTATAACATCTTCATTTGAGCTGCGCCATGGGAAAACCAACATAGTGGGTTTGCGACCATCCGCGCAGTCTGGTCAGGATCCATGCTGTTCGCTAATGGTTTCTCTAATTACAATAGTCTTTGAAAGCGAACAGCATGGATCCTGACCAGACTGCGCGGATGCGCAGGCTGGTCTGGATCCATGCTGGTCGCAAACCCACTATGTTGGTTTTCCCATGGCGCGGCTCATTTAATTTCAACAATACACTAATAGATTGAATGTAAATAAAGAATTAAACATCTTCATTTTTCTAACAATGCAATTTCAGCCCTGAAAAGCTTCTGAATTCTTTGATATCTGATTTAATTTGTTTAAATCAAGGGTTGAAATTTAAATTAAACAATCGTTAACTTTTAACACATGATACTATGTTTAAAGGTGTATGCCTTTGTCACTAATGTCAAAATTTTAAAAATACTTATATTAATTTTGTTTGTAATTTTGAATGAAAAAGAAGATATATTTACTGTAGATTGTCACTTGATTGGTCTGTCTCTGAATAAATTGCAAGGAAGGATTTTCATTTCATGGTTTCCATAACAAACCTGTATAGCTTGTTATGTGTCATTCACATTTAATTTGGAGTAACTATAAAAAATTTTTTGAATGTCTGCAAACTTATTTTTGGTGATTATTACAGCTTTTAAAGATACAGTAGACATTGTATGTAACGACCACTCAAGGGACTACCAAAATGTTGTCGCTTAAAAGAATGGTCTCTCTATATAAATACCAGATAATGTGCTCATTTGCAAAACAAATTAAACAATACTGAACTGAACAATACTGTTTTGTTTCATTGAAATCTATCAAGTGTCCCTAAAATGCCACAGACTCACAGTAACAATGGAAACAAGGTACTGTGATGTTTTTGATGTCATACCAAATAAGTCGTAATTAACAATTTAAAAATCTGACACTGAGATATTGGAGTATGCTCCTTTAAAAACGGTCCTAAACTTTAACATAAGGCGTAACATTTATATTGGAATGTTTCGATGTATTGTCATACCGGACATAAAACTTGGCAGGACAATTTTGTCGTACAAAGTCGTTATTTTTATTATCTTTCTCTCTCCAATGATTATATCTTTCTACGTGTGCTTCGTATGAGTAATTCATAAAATGAAAAAGTGAAAATTGTGATTGTTTACTAGTTTTGAGATTAACTTGAAGTTCAAAACTGACATATTTCTGACGTAGAGAAAAACAAAGATCTTAAAATCAGCTATCTCATCATAATTGATCAGAAAATCCAAAAATCGGAAATCAAACTATTATCTTTTGAAGTTTGATAAAAATATTGAGTGAAATTTGACTGGTATGTCAAATGCTAATTCTTGTATCAATTCAACGGTGATAAGAAGTTTTGGAAGTAACTGGTAATTAAATTTTTTTTTTTAAACTTTTTACTTTAATTTTTCAACATTTTTCTACAAAAAGAGGAATATGTGGACACAAAATGTTGTTCAAAAAAGACTTTTGATTGAAAACAATTGTGACTTGCTGCAAGAGCAGGTTTTTTTTCTATTTTGTGTTTTTTAATTTTTCAGAATTCTGTCATAGTGAAAAAGCTGTTGTTAGAAGTGCTGTAGGTTTCAGATTCAGTGACAAATTATGCAGGTGATTGAAATTTTTAATGAAGTTTCTAATTTATTTCAGTATGACGCAATAATGGAGAGTGCAAGCGATTCCGACTTCGATTCTGATGATTCTATTGATTTTCTATCAGAGTACAC
This sequence comes from Mercenaria mercenaria, assembly GCF_021730395.1. Taxonomy (NCBI): domain Eukaryota; kingdom Metazoa; phylum Mollusca; class Bivalvia; order Venerida; family Veneridae; genus Mercenaria; species Mercenaria mercenaria. The sequence continues at coordinate 60,023,774 of NC_069377.1, read as the reverse complement.
GGATATTGACGTAAATGGTTTTCTTGGACGAGCAATCGCCATTTGGACTTACAACCGTCTTGATAATCTGACGCTGTTCACACCTCAACCAGATGACACGCTGTTCCAGCTTGTCAAATATGCAGAACAGAAGTTGAAATTCAACAGAGAAAATGAAAAAATTATGGTAATGGATGCGGGTGAAAAACTCCCAAGAGAAATGAAAGACGTGTACCTGCTTAAGCCGGGGAGCGTTATTATGGTTTTACCAAAACGGAACTTAAACATCACAGTCGAAATCAATCAGCTGAACAAAAGGTTTCCAATTAGTGCAGATCCAATGTGTACAGTTTATGATGTAAAAACATACATTAAACGTGTCAAAGGTATTCCAATTGACCAGCAAGATATTCTGTACAGAGATAAAGTGCTAGAAAACTCTAGGCGATTGTATGAGTTTCGTGTCAGAAATGGAACCAATATGCATGTTCTGATTCAAGTATATTTTGACGTCATCGTTCATGTGGAAACTTTTTGGGGCAAGACATATCGCCTGTATGTCGATAAATGTAGCACAGGAAGTGATCTAATTTACAGAGTGTTTGGTCGAACATTTAGCAAACATGGCAAAGAACATGTTACAATGCATGAACTCTATGTGCCAATTCATGTCTTAGTCTTCCAACATAACAAAAGGTCCCTTAACTGGAATTACTGCCTAGGATTCTATGGTGTTCGAAATGCAGACACTCTGGTGCTAAATACAGTTGGTAGGCATAGTGATATGAATGTGCAGACTATAATGGTTGTTACGGAACTTGGTGAAAGTTACGAAGTACGAGTATCACAGTTTGATAGATGGTCTGTTGTCGCTTTCATCCTTCATGGGCATACGGATGTTCCTGTTGACCTGATCCGGTTGTATCGGAATGAAAGCCAACTGAACTTCACTGCAAGTATTGGCTTCGTGCCAAAAAACACCGTCATTATGATGAATATTATAATGACCAATGTAGACAAAGATATGATGTTTGGAATTCCACTTAAAATCACTATTGGGAATGGGATTGTTGAAAATATCAAAGTTTCGCCAACCAAGACAATTAAGTATGTTAAAGAAAGACTAGAAGAAATAGGAATTCCAAACGCCACTTTGAGTGAACTAACTACAGGACAGTTCAAACTCCCTGATCATGCAAAGATCAAGGATGTGATAACAAACTTTGACAAAATGTTGTATCTGAAAGTAGAACGGTTCCCAGTGTTTATCCATGCACCAGATGGGACCATATATAGAACAATGGTTGACGTGAACCATACGTTGAAAAATCTGAAACAGAAGATCGAACTGAAATCAGGTCACGCTATTTCAAGTTGTCGTCTGCTTTTTGCCGGGCAAGAATTGACAATTGCTGATAACAACATTCTGTATGACAGTGGATTTTCTACAAGAAATTCAATATTTGTTGAAACAGCACAGATGTTTGAAACTTTTTTCGTCACTAATGGAGACCTTCTTATCAAACTGCGTGTTCCAGCAAGACCAACCCAGGACAATATCAAGCGTAGTATATGGGGTACGAGAGATATTCCAGAAGGTTCTATCACCTGCCTTCAAACATTCCTGTTTTGGTTCTTTGCACCACGACGGAATAGAAAATTCACTCTTCCTAGAAGAAGAAGGAACAGAAAAAGGATACCACCTTCAAATGAACCTCTCCATCTGTTTTCTGACAGATACGGAACCAAATTTGACGAAAAAAACGTCTCTGATCTTATGCTTGAGCTAAATCACAAAAGAGGAGATCACTTTAAGCCTCTGGTGTACCCGGATGAACTTGCAGAAGATGGAAAAACGCACAGAACATGGCCAATCAGCTTACAGCGACCAGTCCGTCCTCGCAGGAATGTCGAGGACTGGATCAATGCCACTTACTATGAGCCGAGATTCAACAGGAAACACACAAGAACACCAACAAGAAAGAAGAGCTTAAGAAGTGCCAAGAAACAGCCCGAACATCAACAGGAACTGAAACCCTATGTCGTAAACCACCATATTCAACCTCGTTGGCTGAATAACCTTTATGAAAAAGAAGAACATCATGGTCTCTCAGTTGCAGACGACACTGGTTTGGCATATCGCCACAATCCAAAACAAGGACAGACAACATTCTACACAAAGAAACAAAGAAGAAAAGCGGTACGGACACCAACTCATCACCAAGGTGATGCAAGTCTCTCAAAATACCTCCATCACAAGCGACAAATGTTTGACAACCAAGAGTTAGCATACCTCAGCTCTGATGATGAAAAAACAGAAGTTTTTGATGAACTTTCTATTGAAAGACCATACATAATATTACGTTAAATTATAGAAGAACTAAAGGGCACTAACTATGTAGTAAATGTTTGCAGAACAGTGATATCTATGCAGTGAACGACCTTCAGAACAGTGATATCTATGCAGTGAACGACTGCAGAATAACTATGTAGTTAATGTTTGGTAGAACAGTGAAAACTATGTAGTGATGTCTGGTAGAACAGTAACATCTATGTAGTGAACATCTTCAGAACAGTGATAGCTATGCAGCAATGGTCTGGGAGAACAGTGATAACTATGTAGTGATTGCCTGGGAGAACAGTGATAACTATGTAGCGATCACCTGGGAGAACAGTGACAACTATGTAGTGATCGCCTGGGAGAACAGAAATAACTGTTGTTAACATCTTCAGACCAGTGATAACTTTGTAGTGAACATCTGCAGAACAGTGATGATAACTTTGTAGTGAACATCTGCAGAACAGTGATGATAACTTTGTAGTGAACATTTGCAGAATAGTAATGATAACTTTGTAGTGAACATCTGCAGAACAGTGATGATAACTTTGTAGTGAACATCTGCAGAACAGTGATGATAACTTTGTAGTGAACATCTGCAGAATAGTAATAACTTTGTAGTGAACATCTGAATTGTAACATAGCACTACCGTAGTGCTGATATTCAATTATAACCAAAGTTAACTCAAAATATTTTTTGGGAGGTGAGGGGGGTGGGAATGGGGTTGGGAAGGGAAATATGGTTGGGGGTCAGACTTTATCAGGGGGAGGGCATTTATAGAGGAATATATGGTAATTAGGACTACCTTGAACTGAGGAGACTTTATATGCAGAAAACAAAATTTGTAATATTTCAATATTTGTCTTACACTATCAATCTTCAACAGCTTGATTTTTTTCATAAAAAATTACAAAATTTACTGTCTAAGGGACTTATTTCACCTGTGGATGTATTGGAAACTGATTATTTAATATATGTAATGAAGAATGTATTGAAAATGTAGGATATATCTAATTCTAATCTTATCTAATTTGAAAGGATTTTGAATTATTTTAACCGCTCAGCATTACTATTAAGTTTGTTCATCGTATACAAATGTGAGTCTTTATCGCTATATTTGTTCTGACATTATAGCATATTAAAGTGATTTCTTTATTCACAGCCTGCCATATTTCAATTCAAAACTCTGAATTTTGCACACTACCCAACAGGTTTTACTTAGTACACAATTTTTTATTATGAATATTACTGTCTGATCCATGTCTTCCATAACAATGCTTTTCCTTACACCATTGATATTATATATAATTTTAAGGAACTCCGAGGGACAATAATGGAGTCAGGACAGCACATTTTAAGGAGCTAGAAACAAACAAGGTGACCAGGTCAAATCCACTGATAAATATTTACTAGCCCTTATCATGCTGGACATGATTGATTCTGCCTTTGCGACCAGTATAGATCATGATCAGCCTGCACATCTGTGCAGTCTGATCAAGATCTGCACTGTTTGCAATTGAGTCAGTAAATATTTGGTAAGCACCCCTTTTAACAGTTAATGGTACTGTCCAAATTGAAAGACGGACAAGTTCATAATAGAAATTTAGTAGGGTAAGGGCTAGTGTCCATCTGCTCCCAATCTATTGCAGAGTTTGGTATGACTGTATAGTTTGAACTAGTTAATGTCGGTACGATATATGGCTTAAATGACGTAAACTGCATTCCAATTTTATCTTTTGCAGGGAAAACATTTTATCTTACCTCGACCAGAGTTCCATCTTTGTACCATTTGACCTTGGCCTTCGAATCATTGACAAAACATTCCAACATGCCTTCCTTCTTATTCTGAATACCGTATTTTGCTGGCAACTTCTGGTTGAAAAAGTACTCTGGGGGTTTCTCTACAATACCAAGACAGCAAGATTAAAAACACTGTATCATCCGCATGTTTGAATTTTTTTTATACAATTCTATATAAAGTAAAATAATTTAATTTTGTGTACATGAAATTTTGTGTGCAGATTGCTGAAAACTGAAGTGCCCAAACATATTTCTTGAGTTTGCAGAATTAGTGAAAATTTCCTAGCTGCTAAGTTTTCCACTTATACACTTAGTCATATCATACCTTCAACATATAACCAAGCCTGTGTTTTCAGGGGAGCTTTGCCGCACTCGAGTATATAGCGAGCGTTGTCGTCCAGTTTGATGTTCCGGATTGTACATCTGTACTCATCGTCAATTACCTCAAAGTGATACTTCTCTCCTTGGAATATTTCTAGTTTATTTTTGTACCATCGGTACGGAGCATCCGGTTTGCAAAATCTCGCTGAAAACACGACAGCTTCCACACCTTCCCGTACTTTCTGGTCTTCAAGTTCGGTTATCCATTTTTCTGGCATCTGTTTCAAAAATATATATAAACATAGTTTAGCAGCCATTACAGTGTCACATACGGCTGAAATAAACCTTCCGCAGGTGGGGATATCATACACGGTAACCGTTAATGATATGAAACAGGAAAGCGTCAGCCACGAAAGAAAAATTCTGTTAATTTTGAAATCTTATCATTACAATTTTAATAAGCATTTGAATTAGGAAAGAAAGAAAAATGAAAATGTAACAGAATACAAAACGGAATCATAATCTTTCACAGATTAGTAAAAAATGAAAAAAGTTACTTTATGAAAGTACCATAGTTACGTATTACCATAAATCATATGCACATATAATTAGCTTTGATTAGAGATTTTTTTTCCGTAATTCAAGTGCTTATTTCCTAATGCATCAATGAAAATTTACAAGAATGATAACAATTTGGTAATTTTTTTGTAAAATAATGACACACTACTTTTCTTTTTCCACACTTGTCATAATGGAAAAATCACCAGAAGAAATATTTTTTATCATTTTTAAATTTCAATGCATTAGGACTTTCTTTTCCAGTAAAAATGGGACATTTGTTTACAAACCTCGGACTAACTAAATATTCAGTGGAAAGACAACTTCTGCTACAGTCTTTGATTATCTCCCTTACCATTTTTTTTTTTGAAGAAAAAAAATGGTATTTCATATATATAACAATGCCCATTTTTACTGTAAATCAGCAAGTTTCTTTGTGAGATGGTTATACATCCTATATTTAACAAAGTAATTATTTCGATTAGATTATGCTATGTTTTTAATATATAATCATGTAAAAAAACACAGAGCTTTTTTTCATATATCAAATTAAGGAATTATATACAGACTATAAACTAAATAACTAAAAACAAGCCTCTACGAAATTCTAACCTACCGCTATATTAAACTATTTTTGAGAGAAAATGTATTTCAATTTTTCCTTTGATATTTGTACTTCTGTTAATGGCAGTATTTACTTGTTTTGAAAGTTATAAAGCAATGTTTTTTTGTAATTTCTGTAATATCTAGGATGAGTATGTACCGTATTTACCCATATAAGACGACCCTTTTATAAGACGCGATCCTTCAGATACTACAAAATCAGCAGAACTTCTGATTATTTCATTTTCTCTCTTTCTAATTCTACCCAGTTGGAATAATACGTATATACCATATTTATTCACATAAAAGTGACTAGTATTTTTTTAAGCAATTAGTAAAGATTTCACACATTAATCCTAAGTCTAAAATATGCATTTTAATGTACTTATAACTGTCTACAGTATCCATAGTATTATGTATAGAAAGAAACATCACTCTCCTGATGTAATGAGTGATAAAATGCGAACAAGCACTCAAGATACAAACTGCATAAATATTAAATATACTTCTAGAAAATGAATGAACGTGAATATTTATTAGGATTCATACAATGATAAAGAAAGGTATTTTTAGAACAGATATGGTACATATAATGTGCAATACTGAAGCCTTCATGCAGCAAAATATCACCTTACAACATGTTTATCATCTACACAATAACATAACATACATTTAATTACATAAAAACAATGTACAAAGTTATTAATATCACAATGCAATTACAAGAAAACAATATTTTAAAATCTCTGGAAGATGCAGTTAAAATTTTCTCAAACACGCTAAAATTTTATGACAAAGAGCACAGTGTGCCCATAATTCGGTTACGAATTACAATTTTTTTTATATTCTATCCTTCGGAATATTGTACTCAGCAAACTGGCCACCAATAAGCACTGACGAAACAATATTTAACATGCTTCTAAAACTATTCATGTACTGCTCCGATATGGATCGCCATGGTAACAACAAACAGCTCCTAGAGAGTTCCTTCCCCTTTGCCATCTCCTGTTGTCATGGATACCACTGTTCTGTGTATCTATGGAAACGTGCCTTTAGCTTCTCTTCTACTAAATTTAGATTCTATTATTGCAAAATGTTCAAGATAAACTGACACTATCTTAAAGTAGTAGAAAGGATGCAGAATTGGGAAAAGTTCAACAGCTGATCCAAATGGCAGGAGATTTCAGTAAATTGATTAATTTTCTGATATAACTCTAGCCAAATATTAAAAGAAATGATAAAAAAAGTATTAAATTTTATTTCCTGAATTAAAAAAGGATACTGTTAAAACTAAAAGTCTTTTGGCAGGGGTGGCAAAATCAATTGTTCGACTTGACCAGCTTGTCCAAGAGCCCAGACGGACAAGTAGAATTTCACGAAATTTTACTATATAACATTTATAGTTATGGACAAGTGGAAAATGACAAGTACGTCAAAATCAGATTTCACCACCCCTGTTGAGGTCCGACAACATTTCAAAAGTTACAAATGTTCTCAGTGTCAATAAATCTTCTGCGAACAAACTGTGTTCTGAGTTAGGTTTTTGTTAAATTCATATCTATCAACAACATCTATCGCAAGTGCAGAAATAAATTAGGATATCGAACAGACCACTGTAATACGAAGCAACAAAGGAAGTTGGTTGTTAGAAACCATACAAAGCACGACAGTAAGCAACATAAGTCAAACAACAATAATTGACTGAAACAGTTTTTCATCTGGGTATTATGTGACTGGATATGATTTTTGTTCACGAGACTGTTTACATATATCCACAACACGGTCTTATATACCTCCACCTCTTTCTCGGGATGTTTGAGTGCCGGCCAATCCGGAATGGCCTCGACCAATGACATACGTCGTCCCTGCATAGAGGCACGTCTCTGCTGTTGCTGGGCATCGATGGCTTCCAATTTTTCGGGGGTTAATTGAGACTTTTTGGGCATGACGTCAAGCTTATTTGATTCGTCGACTGATTGACGTCTGCTACCACTCTAAGTGTAATTTTAAAAATGGAAGAGAAAACGTAAAATTTCTAAATATAGAAACCAATCTGACTTTAAGGAGCAAGAAATTCAGACAATCCTTAAAACCAAAATGCAAATCTTGCGAATCTCATTCAAGTAAAAAACAAAGCAAACATTTCGCAGGGCGGCATCATTTTTCGATAAAAGCAATGAAAAATGAATGATTATGAAAGTGATGAAACTGCAGACAAACGAGCTCGTTCTGTGTTTCACTTTAAGCTGTGATGTTTTTTTTAGATAGATCTATATTAAACTGATTACAACTCCATAAAACAGAGTAATGTAATTCTTCTTTTACTTTACTCCAAATAAAGACAAAAGCATGGAAATTGGCGAACTTGAAACCTATTCTCCAGTCCTGCAGAAATCTCTGGGTTAATTGATCACTTAAATGAAAGCAATTTTCCAGTATGAAAATAATCTAAATGTACAATAAATCTGAAAAGAAACTATTATTAAAACATGTAAAAAATTCTACTTCATGCCAAAGTGAGTTTATGAATAAGTTATGACAAAACATTAATTTTATCTGGCGTAAAACAGAATAAGTGCACCTGATAAAAATATCTGCATTAAAAAGACAAAGTTATCCCCACAAAGAACACCTGTCCCACCCCCAACAACACCCTCACTTCTAACACATATGATCCAACCAAATAGTTACTAATTTTTCATACTTGAAAACTTATTCTGTTTGACAGTACTGTAATATCAGACATTTTTGCATGTCCCAATTTGTTTTCCTAAGAAGGCTGAAAGTGTAACATTATTACACGACAAAATCACTGTATGTCACAGTAAATAGTCCCAGACACACACTGAATATGAATCTGACGAAAAACAGTCAAAATTTTCCAGAATGTTAGAATCGAAATAATGTATCTCAAAACATTGATAAAATCATTGTTTGTCATTCCGATGTGTATTATTTTATTACTCAGGCTTCACCCTCATGGTATAATTCCGATGCCCCTTAACTCCAGGCAAGGATTATATTGAACAATAAATCACTGTTTTTGATTCATTATTTCTTAGTTTTCCAAAATCTTGCAAAGTGTACAAACAGCATAAGTATTAATCTTCACATAATGTGGAAATTTTTTTCTCATAATATAATTAAAAACGGAGCTTTTGCAAATGATAAAATTGCGAAATACAGCAAAAAATAATCACTCAAAAATAGTACTGATATTACAGCACATCACAATGCAGTTTAACCATTTTTTTTCCACTTTTTAATTTTATTAATCAACAGAATCCTTTTGTTATTTCAACTTAACAAGCATTTAATTGACTTTAAACATAGAACGTTAAATATATTTAAGTAAATAATTAATTAACTAAATTATAAAATTAGAACTTAAAAACAGAACAACTTAAATTAAAAACAGAGACCACAGCTCATAATGGTAACAAAATGTACTGAAAGTGAAAATAAAAATGTATGAGTAATGAATGTTCGATTGTTAATGCATAATGTATTGTAAGGACATAAGTATCAAAACATATAAACATGTGTAAAAAGTCAAGACATGTGAACCTCAGAAAATCTTGAGATAATATATAGGGCAATAAAGGCGGAGATGGACATATTGTAAAATTGTTAGAAAGATGAATTCAAAACATTTTGTCAGCAACACATCTGTAATAAACACAACATTAATTTCAGACTAAATAATCTGTTTTGAACCAAAATTTATTTCCATTGTCTCGCACAATCTTCAAATATTCTAAAAATCTAGACAAACAAATCACTGCAGATTTATATCTGAAAATCTAATCTATCCAGATATATATATACATCTGGAATCTTTCCAACGGCTAAGGAAATATATTAAAAACATGGCCAATCACCACATATGTCTATTTCAAATCTAGCCAATCACTGAACATTTCTGTTTCAAATCAAGCCAATCACTGCATATTTATGTTTAAAATCTAACCAATCACAGCATATGTATGTTTCAAATCTAATCAATCACTGTATATAAAATGTTCTTTTTCAAATCTAACCAATCACAGCATATTCCTGTTTCAAATCTAGCCAATTACCACACATTTCTGTTTCAAATCTAGCCAAACACTGCAATTAATTTCTAAACCAGAAACCTGCCTCTTTGCCAGCTTCTCTATGTTTGAGCTGAACTTTAAATGGAGATTCTTCTGACTGTCCACTAACTCTACGTTTCTTTGCCCCACTTTTGCACCGAATCTCCATATTTTCATAGCCATCTTCTAGGGTCAGAGCCCTAGAGCCCCTGCGACTGAGTGGGTGCTCTATATCAACTGAAGGGGTGCGAGATTTTAACATAACTGACTCGGGCAAGGAAACACTCGACTCAGACACGTTCGATCCCCTTCTTGAACTTGATTCAGAGTCTCGACCCCTTTCAGTCTTGTCGAGAAAAATGACAAAATTGTATTAGTTTTAACTACAAAGAACTTGATTTCTTTCATTAATTTGAGGTAATAATTAGTAATATTATAAAGTTGTGATCAATTATACTACACCGCAAAGTCTGCTAGTCATGACATTTCGCTGTGATTGCAAAATGAAACTGAAGAAGAATTTTTCGAATTTTAACAAGGGTATATTGAGCACAACTATTTGAAATATTGAATAATCAGTTAGAATGATGAGTGAGTTACATTTTATGGCCATTCTAAACAAAAATGCCATATATCGCAAAACCTAGAATGATTCAGTATCAGGTGATTGACACAATGAAGTTGCAAATTCAAGAAAGTTGATGTTACACAATTAGCGAAATTAAAATGTTTAGCAAAATTAAACGTATCTCTCGAGCAAAACATCCAAAGATACTCAGCTCTTATCGTAAACACAAGGGTTTAGATATTTCAACAACACAAACGGCAAAAACATGACCGCCAGCAAATTTAGTAATATTCAGTCATGTATTAAAGGGGCACATATCCAGATTTATGCCAGATTTTTGAAAAATTATAAACTGATTTCATTTGTCGGTATTCATATATTCTGTAACAGAACTAAATGAATCGCTTTATTCTTAAAATTTTGATACAAGGATGAAAATCTGGAAATACACCCCTTTAAATGAGAGACTTCATGAATAGATATTCTGACGAAACTTCACAGAAACATTGACCTTTTCACTGATCAATATTGCTGCAGAGTTTCACCAGAATATTTCAGTTTTCTCCCTATTTTGTAAACCATATATATAAAGAATACACTGGACCAAATACCCTAGATACCCGTGCATAATGCGCACATGTGTATATTGTGCATCCCCGATTCGAGTCCAAAAATATTTGTGTGAAACTTTAATGTTATTTCTCTATATCAAACATGCATTAACATATTTTTGCCCTGTATCAAACATAATCATTATCAAAGACACTGTGAAATCAGCCCCAGAAGACTCCCTAATTCAATATTTCTTTTCACATTTAAGTTCAGTGTATTCAAATGTCAAACGCTAAAGTTGCCTGTATAATAAAATACAAAGCAGAGATACGTCTGCTTGGGACGAATAATTCTCTAAAGTTCTTTGACAAAACATCATAATTATCACTTTTTTATTTCCCTAAAATGATACTTTACTTTTCTTGGTAAAAATGAATTACTCACTTGTTGTTGTTGTCGTTTTAAAGGTTGTTAAATGAACTTAATAATATCTTAGGCTAGTTAATGCTGAAAGCGTTGTATATCTCCACATTCATACGCTGCAAATAGCGAATTAATATTCTCGGAAATAACTATTCAATACATTGTAATACTTCTAGAAGAAATAAAAAGTGTTTATACATGACGAAAATACTTCAGATGTAAATTAAGAACCTAAGAATTAACACACTGTATATTATGGTATATGCCTACCCTTTCATCTTCACTGTCTGATTCTACCTTCTTCAACGCCATCTTAGTGAGTTCGATTTGTGACATACGACGTTTCTGCTCGACTGAAATATAGCACAGAAAATATTCAAACTAGAGCAGGTAATACATATACCATAAAGTTCACAGATCAGCAACATTTTAATCGTATTGTTAAAACTGTGCAAAAATTATTTCATCTGCATTAGTAGCAATGTTAAGTAGCGCGTTTTGCTTAATCAATTTGAAGTATTTAACAGAAGCAGCTCTTTTGTGTATATACTTAAAAATCTGCGCTTTTTCGCTGTCATGTTAACATCAACTGGCTAGATTTACCAACTTCACACATTTATCTTTAAGCTTTAAGCAGCTTTAAACTTTGCGCATTGCATGGATATATTGTATGAAAACAAGAATGTCACTGATGTATAAACCGCTCACCTGAGCATAAATTTCAAAACATCTGATCCAATTCTGGCAAATTGCTAAGTTACTTTTATAAATTTTGACAATGCAGACCCAAAGAATAAGCAAATTTTAGAATTTGTCAAAAAGATGACCTTTCTAGTTTCAAAGCAAGTATCATTATGCTATATTATTAGCATAACATTAGTGTCTAACAAATCAAAAATAAAATCTGAGCAAGAAATTCTATTTTCTATATATTGACTTTCGAATTTTTGTGATCTCTATCAGTAATTCATAACAGATTTGATTCTTTAAGAAACCTAGGCATCCAAGCTTCTACAGCTCTGTCCAAAAATTTTAACCTTAAATATGTTCAAAGCACATCACATTTAGCTCAGGTGAGCAGTAGGAGCATTTTTAAACTAATACCTACCTAAGCTTGCTAGCTAGCTAATGCACACGCTATAATGCAATCTAATATATACATGTATATACATTTATATATATGAATCTAATGTTAATTTACTCAAAGAGTTACGAAATATAATGGCCACACTACCATACACATATCTATGAAAAGAAAAAAAAATCGTCAATTACACTGCCATGATTTTTACACAAGCACTTGAAAAAAAGTTTAAGCTTTTCTTAGCAAAATCTTTTCAAGGTACATCAAGTACTAATAAATAAAAGAAGCCATTCTTTACTAATAGATATAGTTCTAATTTTTAAGAAATAATCTTAAGTAATTTAACTATATATTTCTGAGTTGTTTTTAGAATTCCATTATTCTACTTGAAATGAGATAATAAGAATTTCAAACCCATTCTAGGTCTGGTAGAAAACCTTGTAAATTTGCATTTTAATTATTCTTAAATGTTTTAGAACACTATTTGATTTTTTTTATTGGAGTTTATTAAGTTTCTTGTTTCAACAATATTTCAGTGATGTACTGGTGTGAATTCTGCATCAGTACTAACTCACTCTCCACAAGTAACTGACAAATTCTCCACATGAATCAGAGGTGGAGGATGAATGATTCTATATACATCACCATTTGTTCCATCATCAATTTTGAATTAAAAAAGCTAAGCTATGACCCAGTATTTCTCATAATGGTAAAGTGTAACAAGTGAGTGTTTGATAAATGTTTCTTTTATATGTAAATATTTGAAACATAGCACTTATGCTTTCAACAATAAGTTATTCTTGCATAAAACCTTTGTTTTTTGCCAATTTCGGGCATGCACAAACAGGGAAAAAAACGTGTACAAACAAGGAGATTCTCGTGAGCACGCGCTGTTGGTGAACGTTTTGAATATGCTGTTGCGGGTCCAACGTAATTAAATTATGGATCCCGAATCAATTTTGGCCGAAGTCGAAAGGTCCGAGATTTATGAAATCTTTTCATCTGCATTTTTATTAAAAATATCATTTTTCAACCTAACTTTACTTTAACTTGTAATAAGCGCTACCTCTTGATACGCGACTGCATTGACGTTCCTTATTATTGTATTATTACGCGTATTTGACTCGAAGTAAGTTTACACGCCGCGGCGATTTAATCCCTGAAAATGATAGGCAAACAACATTTACAAAAATTCAATTTCGTTTTCCAAATTAATTTGAGTCGAGAAAGTTGACATGCTAACTTTAAATCTTACACTAAAACTTTTGAAAAATGTTTGTGTCTACTTTACACATCTATGCAGTCTACTGATGTAGTAATGGTGTGTAATGTAAAGCATAAACATGATGAAGCGTAAAGTTTGAAGGATTTTTCCATAGTTAATGAACATTTGATGAACAAAAGGTATTTATTATATATTTTTCAATTTATCTGTAGATCTCACCAACCATGTTTGAGTTTATAAATCCAATCTAAGTTGATTATATCTATGTTGGAAAAATTCAAATTTCTGTGTTTATCAAACTTTGATCGCGATGGGGTGGGGTGCAAAGCAAAATTTTCTAGTTATAGGCCTAGAGATTTCATTTAACGACATGAAGAATATAGGTATCGATACGTTTCTATTAAACGACAATATTTAACTTTAAAAAGCGTAAGGGACAGACTATTAATTTAAACCAAGCAGAATTGTGTTCTGTCGGCACCTCACCTGCAAATTGTGTAAAGACAGGATGCCCTTTTCTCATAATTCCGAGCCTCTAAAGCTAAACTTCCTACCGATATATCGGAAAAAGGGGGAGTCATTTTACATATATTTAATATTAAAGAAATTACCACAACGAGAATGTCCGTTCGACATGTATAAAATATGCACTGTTTCTGTATGCCCTGGAAATGCATAAATAAAACATGTGTCCATAACAACCTGAAACGGCCGACTTCGATCGGCTAATGTCAGCTGAATAGTCTTGTTTTTTCGATATTTCCAGCACTTTAGTTATGTTTTATGCAAGAATAGCGATAACACACGTTTGTTTCGTGAAACAACATCTGCAGAATCCCTCGGGCTATGTTGGTGCACTCGCCCTACGGGCTCGTGCACCAACCAATCCCTTGGGATTCTGCAGATGTTGTTACACAAAAAAACGTGCGTTAACCCTACATCGCAATTGACTTATACTGTAAAATCATTTAATTTCGTGGGCATGAAATTTCATAGTTTTGGTCAAAACGGCAATTTCGTGGGGATATGAATTCGTGGATTTCAACTTTTGAACACAAAATGAATGGGAATTTCACTTGTTCATTGGGATTAAATCTTGTGGATTGACCCAACTATGAAAGCCACGAAAATTAGTCCCCCATGAATATTAATTATTTCACAGTATACCCTTTCTTAAATCTACAGTAGTATGGTATAAGAATGCAGTTTTAACTATAGCGCTTGCTGGTTTTGGACATTTTAATAATAAGACAAATACTAAACATTACAGAAGGCTATAGCTTAAACCAACTGGAAGAAATATCAATTAAAACATTTTAATCAATTTCATATAGCTCTAAGAATTACTGGACAATTCTACTTTGCAATGTTCAGTCCAACCTGTGCTAAAGACCTGAACAGAGACCATCTGGTTCTTAACCCTAACCCTGCTAAATTTCTATAATGAACTTGTCCATCTTTCAATTTGGACAGTACCATTAACTGTTAAAATGGATGTTTACCAAAAAGATTCTGACTGAATGGCGAACAGTGCAGACCATGATATTAGACTGTGCAGGCTGATCTTGGTCTGCACTGGTCGCAAAGGCAGAATCACTTGCCGCAAGCAGGCTAAAGGTCTAAAGGTTAAGACTGCTGATTTTCTTCCCTATTTTAACATTTCCATTTTATTTTAACCTGTGAATAAATACCACCTTCCAATGTCTTTCCCAAGAGTGGTCTTTATAACCAGGTTTGACTGTAGTTTTTCCATAAGGCCTAAAAAGAAATTGTTTGTTTTTGGTATCCCGATCTACCTAAAAATTTGCCATGACCCTCAATGTTTTTATGGCGTTTTTGAAAATTGATATTTCCGTTATGTTTTATACTTTTCGCTTTGTGTTGCTCTTTTTTCATTGTAAATAAGATATTTTTGTGTGTGTGTGGTGGGGGGGGGCATGTTACAGGAAACAAACAAATTGAATATTTTTTTAGGCCTAATGTAAATTTCAATACTTCTGCTAAAATAAAATTTTTCAGAAATATTTATTTTTACAGAAGAAGATGCCCAATACGCTGGATGGCAGTAAACACCATATAAATTATATTACAAATCTGTATAAAATGTTTAAGACTATTACAGGTACAAAAACTTCTGTATTACAATTGCTATTTCTTCCAGTTAATTTATAATCACTACAAACGACTTTACAATACATTTTCAAGGGAACTTTACATGGAGTACTTAGATAAATTCTTATCTTTTTCTGTTTGGTTTGTCCCTCTTTGCTTTTTTTGGTGTTTTTTGTTACAACGAAAAAGACAAAATCCCCTTTAAGGTAGCTGACATGTAATGACTTTCGGCAAATTCCATGCGATTTTAGCATTCTTTAGCCATAAATGTAGTTCATAAAAGCAATGGTTTCCATAACAACTGGAGAATGCTGAAATCACATACGGAGCAAACCTAAAATGGAAATAACTGGTTGTCATCTCCTGTCCGCTACCTTAAGACAAGGAGGAACAAAATCTACTTTCATTTCTGACAAAATTTACATAATTGTTCATGTAAATAAAGTTTCCTTGTGTGTTAATTGTGACAGTAATACAAAAGCTACGCAAACTGCCGATATATAAACTCATTGGTGGACGTACTGGGAGCAGGCTCTTCTGAAACAAAGTATAATTAACAACGTGTGAAAAATACAGAAATCAAAATAAAAAGGTTTGTTACACCCACATTAGAGCTAAAAGAAGTTGTGATTTATCGCAAATTGATATTATACAACACACAAACCCACAATGTCGGGAATCATTACAGTGTCATATGACGTACCGGCTACTAGACACATGTCACAAGAATTAGAAAAATTCGCAGCCTGATCAGGATTGATCCTCGTGGCCATGTTATGCTGTTCCAGTGATGAATCTAACTACATGCCTGCTCAATTTCTCCATATCATCAATGCCAGTAATCATGAGTTTTTCACTAGTTCGTTACACTATTTTTTTCCCCCGAACAACTTTTTAGGCTCTAATGTAGTTTTTACCAAGGTAGTTAGAGAGTGTACGAAATCTTTGCATTAGTTGTAGAAAACATATTTTTCACTTTTTTCAGTATATTTTGGTTATGTATAATTTTTATTTATGAGCTTCATATTTTTTATTTACGAACCTGGACTAGCTGTTTAAAATTAACTGCTTAACATCAAAATCTACACGTCATTGTCATTCTTGAATGGTTTTTGAAATAATTTTCAAATGCGTGAAAGGGTAACAAAGTCAAGGGAAATTGAAGGAGAAAATTTGGTGTAAAATTTTGAGGGAGAAACAAGACAATTTGAGGGTATGAAAAGGAACAACAATGGAACTTTTCTTTAGGACATGAAAACAAGGAACAAAACAAGAACTTTCCTTTAGAACATGAAAACAATGCTACTTTTAACCTGGACCAATAATGCGTGCATAAAGCATGGCAGCAACATATGTCAAGTGGGGAAAAGGAAGGTGTATAAAACAAACATGTAGGGGTCACATGATCAAAATAATCTCTAAACCAAATTTATATTGAATTCGAGACTATTTTGAACATGTAATTCCCCACAGCGAAACAGGGCAAGTCACATCAATAAAATTAACTTTCAGACAAGACATTAAATGTTTTATTTTTTTAACTTTGCAAAACACATAAGATTTTTTAAAAGGTCAATATAATATTTTATCACATGGCTACTGGTTAACTGGTGTGAAACCAATTCATACAAAAAGTAAAGTAAAGTGTTTGTTTATTATAGTGTCATCCCTACTGAAAGGGCCAGCCAATTTGGCTTATGAGACACCAGTACATACACCGAACAGCATAACTTTCCGATTCCTATCTTTTAATGCCAGGCACCAGGCAGGTAGGCAATCGATAACTATTATTTAACTTTATTTTACAAGAAAAGAAAGTTGATCTGGAACTTAGTAACCACTGTTCCATACACATCAGGGTGTGGTCCCCACTATAGTTTGAACAAGCCAAGTTCAGTTGAATTTCAGTTACCATATCAGTCTCAAGTGAAAAATGCTCTCTTGTAATTATAACAATAGAAACTGTATGGTGACTTTGTTTATTTATCTATTTACCTATCTGCTGTTGAATACCACAGGTATTGTACTCTGCTGCTCCACATGTCATCATCGGAGCAGCAGAATATAACACCCAGAGGTAGGTTGGCATTAAATCTCCCGCATTGAATGTACGCACGCATTGAATATACACTATTAAACCTATGTTAAACTAACCCTAACCTTTTAGTCAGTATATAGTACACTCAATATGTGCGTACATCCAATAGCGGGGATTTGATGTTGGTGCCCAGAGGTATCCTAAGATGTTACCATCATTATAAATATTTTTATAGGGTATGGTCATGTTATTTTTATACAGTATGGTTGTGTTATTTACAACACTGAACTAGAAATATTATTATATTATGTTAAGTTTTGTAAGTTTAACTTTCTGAATGTGCTTGTTATCCCATTGTTGGCAAAAAGCATTAAATGTTTAACAAATATTAGGAGCAACGTACCAACAAGTTGAACTTTGATGAATTAGATATATGAGCCATGCCATGGGAAAACCAACATAGTGGGTGTGCGACCAGCATGGATCCAGACCAGCCTGCGCATCCGCGCAGTCTGGTCAGGATCCATGCTGTTCGCTAACAGTTTCTCCAATTCCAATAGGCTTTAAAAGCGAACAGCATGGATCCTGACCAGACTGCGCGGATGCGCAGGCTGGTCTGGATCCATGCTGGTCGCACACCCACTATGTTGGTTTTCTCATGGCACGGCTCATATTACTTTACAACATCAATTGAAGCTATTAAACATACACTTATATTCATATTATGTTGATTTTCTGATGAGTTAAAATTGTGGATGTTTTAAAAAAACACTTTTAAACTAAAAAGTGAGTAATAATTCCTTAAACAAAAGAGATGTTTTGGAAACAAGAAAGACTGTGTGAAGAAACTGTGTTGAGGAGGATTGTGTATGTCTGGTCTGGTTTTTTAAATGCTTTAAATCACAGGGTGGCCAACCCAAATGAATTTTCAAAACCGTACACATGGAGAAAACATCTGGATTAATGTAATGTTTTGCCTAGATTTTCCTTATTTTATTAATTAAGAGCATCACAGGCAGAAAAGAGAGTGCTTTCCTCCACATAAAGTGTCTGCCATCAGTTCTCAGGTCTTTTCTCAATTACTTGGCCCAACTGCGGAAGTGTGTGCGTTATCTAAAGTTTTTCCACGAAAAAGCAGTTGGGCACACCTTATGCAAATCGCAATGTCCCTGGATCATTTATAAGGTGGTATATTGTATCTTTTATGCCAAGTAGGAAGCTAAAATTTGTTTTTAGTACTGCCAAAATGAACAGCAGAGTTGAAAGAGCTGTGAATTTGTTCCAATACTTTCCACAAGAGAAAACAATCTTAAATTAAATCTACTAGGAAGAATTTGTGTGGAACCAGACCAGACATTATGTCCCTCACATCAATTTGACAACAAGCAAGAACTCATTCTACCCTTTATTATCATTTTATAACAATTTTGTTCAATGTACCATCCATAAATATCATTAACATTTATATCATTCTTCAAAGATGTATCTGAAACACAGAACACACCAGTGTGTTTCTTCTATTTTTGAAAAAAAGATAATCAAAATAACAAATATCAACTGACTTGAAACATAAATCACATGGTGCAGCACATTGCTTGTACAAGTGACCTTGCCTTAAATTTAAAAAAATCCTTTTTCATTATTTGTACAAAGTTATTTCAAAATCTATTAATGATTAGAATAGACTATGTTAATTAAAAAGAAATCTGTATTCTTTGACCTTTGAACTTAAAGCCAGATTTTGTTGAAAATATGTGACTGATTTACATAGAATTATATGGTTTAGAAGGGTTATTTCCCTTTGTTCCACTCATTCTATGCCACCATTTGCTATTATACAATTGAGCCATGCCATGAGAAAATCAACATAATGGGTTTGCGACCAGCATGGATCCAGACCAGCCTGCGCATCCGCGCAGTCTGGTCAGGATCCATGCTGTTCGCTAAAGGTTTCTCTAATTGTAGTAAGCTTTAAAAGCGAACAGCATGGATCCTGACCAGACTGCGCGGATGCGCAGGCTGGTCTGGATCCATGCTGGTCGCAAACCCACTATGTTGGTTTTCTCATGGCACGGCTCAATTGCAGAATAATTTCATTAAAAGGATATTATCAATTAAGCCTTCTCATGTTTAATGTTGCTGATTTTTTTTCTAAAGAACTTTTCAGACCGAAGGATCAAAGATTGAACATGAGTAGTTCTGTATGTGACAAGACAAGTGACATTATAACATCACTTACCCAGAAAACCTAGACTTAATCAGGGATCGAATTTAGCGGTTGCTAACTCGCGAAATTCGAGTAAGAATCAAAAATGAGAGTAGGAAATCATAGCACTCGAATATTTTTGCGATCACATTTGAAAATCGATGAATTCGCTCAAACTGTCCTTTGCTCTTTAAAAGCTCCATTGGGATAGTTATTTTACTGATATTCACATGACCACTTGTAGACACTTATCGCAGTATACAAATGTAATTATCGGATATCTAAGTAAGCATCTAGACGATATTTGTTTTCGTTTTGGTCAGTGATTCGCAACTGCGAAAATGGAGAGGAAAATTACAAGTTTCTTTGGGCGAAAAAGACCCACGGAGACCTAAAATGCTAGCGATACCACGGGCAGTTACCTGGAAGAACTTAAAACTTCAGAGTCCAGCCAAAAGTCCAAAGAATCATCGAGTACTTTGGTTCGTACTTCCCAGGCCTGTTCGAGCCGTGAAAAAGTTGGAAACGGAGCTGAACATTAAACTTTTATGTGAAACCAAACAACAACAAAACAACTTAATAAATTTAGCACGTAAAACAGCCTTTAAATAATTGCATTTTTCTGCTAGTGGAAAAAAATGGCACTAGCAAAAAATTGCTTGTGGGAAAAAAAGTTAAATTCGATCCCTGTTAATAAGTTACAATGCTCAGTGACAAACTGATGTGATAGGATGTTCAACAGAATTGATATGACAAAATGATATAAAGTGAAAATTGCTGATTGTGGTGCATACAGCAGGGCTTGGGCGGGCTGAGCTTACGTACCTGTTTTTTCTTTCTTCACATGTTTTAATTCAACTTTTTCTATCCTTTGAACCTGTGTAACTAATATTTGCAGCAATTCAAGTTACTAAATGCGTTACATAATTCAAATAAGAAGCTGGACTTGATGAAAAGTTGCCATCATGACTCTTATCAGCTTTTAGCTTACATCAAGAAGAGAAAAATTCCTGTTGGCACATAAATAAGACAGGGGTATAAAAAGGTTAGTCCTATAGCAGAGTATTTCATAACTTATCCTTGAAATTTGTTCTGCAATTTCTGCAGCATGCTGCTTTACACTGGCAATCGGCAGCTGGCATTTTACGCAGTATTTCAAAATGTTAATCGCAAAATACAGAATAGAAATACATAAATACACAAATCATGATAAAAGAAAGATAAGATCTGATTTCCTGAGATCTTTTTAATATTCTGCAGAATCAAATTGTAAAATTTAAATATTTTTGCCAATTTGACATTTCTAAAACTTTTAGTCTTTTTTTTTTCTTTCAAAAAAGTTTAAAATCTCTGTAGTCACAACCAGCCACATTATAAATGATTTTATGATATTTGATAAAATCGCTTCGTTAATTTTTCAAATCTAAATATAATGTAATTTAGTACTCAAATATAATTAAATCTGGTAGGCAAGAGGTGGTGGCAGTGACAGTTGAGACTACAAAGTATTGACTTAGATAACATACCAGGTTTCAGCATGCCCCAGTCAATATCTTCTTCTTCTCCTCCCTTCTTCTTACCCTCCCTGCAAACAAAATACAGCAAACGTTAGTAATGTCTAAAGACAATTTTACACCTTTCTACAAAGATAGATATAACACATCTCTCTACAATGGCACATATTTTACACCTCTCTTTAACAGTAGATATTTTACACCCATCTACAATAGTAGACATTTTACACCTCTCCACAACAGTAGACATTTTACACCTCTATACAACAGTAGACATTTTACATCTCTCTACAACATTAGACCTTTTACACCTCTATACAACAGCAGACATTTTACATCTCTCTACAACATTAGATGTTTTACATCTCTCTACAACATTAGACATTTTACACCTCTATACAACAGTAGACATTTTACATCTTTCTCCAACAGTAGATGTTTTACATCTCTCTACAACAGTAGACATTTTACACCTCTCTACAACAGTAGACGTTTTACATCTCCAACAGTAGATGTTTTAATCCTCTCTACCATGGCTTATATTTTACCCCTCCTTACAAAGACAAATATTTACGCCTCTCTACAGAAGCAGATATTTTCCTTCCTGCTAAATAAAAGTCGGAGTAAATAAACCTCTCCATTGCAAGAACCTCTCTCCTACAAATAAGTTTTTTTTTGTCTTCCAAACAGTATTCCTGCTAAAGAAGTTGTACTGTATTTAAAAATCACCTTTAAAAATGCAACCTTATGCTTCACCTTAACCGAGAAAAAAATAGCAGTAAGATAAAAATCAAAGTGAAAACTTACATTTTCTTTATTCAATTCGAAAGCTGGCAGTTTGGAAATATTATATTAGAATTCTGCCCATCCCAGAAAAAAGCCAGGCACAAGCGATAATATCCTTTCAACATGAACTATTTCACAGGTAACATATCTAACTCCTACCGAATTTCTGTCAATATATTCCAGGAATCTATAGGATTTCTCAGAAATTGCACAGTAATTCATAAATGTAAACAAAGACAGCCCAAATAAACCATAGCAAAAAGGAGAGGAAGTTTATACAGATCTCCTGCTCCAATTGTTTCTGTTAACCTTTACCCTCCTAAATTTCTGAAATGGACTGGTCCACCATTCAATTTTGGCAATACCATGAATACTGACAGCAGAGCAAATAGTGTAGACTATGATCAGCCTGCACATCTGTGCTGCGCCCTCTTGATATAATTCGATCCTTTGCATCTGAACTCCAAACAATGATTTTATTTGATGACGAATCACAAAATGAGATATATTATTTCTTAAACAAAGAAATTAAGTGACATGTATATTATGCCCCTATGCTTGGATATGCCCCAGTGTTCGGATATGCCCCCAATGTCTAGATATGTTAGCTTATTTACAGAGTATTGTCTTTCGACTATAGAAACTTATTTTTTATATTCTCATTCCTACCCATCCCTATCTAAAACAGTCCATCCCAAAGTTTTTATTGGCAAAACATATACTCCATTTATCCAAAATTGAAATATCCAAATACTGGTACACTTCCAAAAATAGTTTTAAATTGATGATGCAATGACAGGTTTTACAACATTATATTGATTCAAGTCAAAACTGATGAGTAACAGTGATGAAATAAAAATGTGCAACAAAAAAAACTTCCAAAAATTGATAAAAATGGGGAATATTCTATTCTACACTGCTTAACAAAAAAACGTACAACATCAATGCCATCAGACTTCTTAATATGTCACAATAACCTTAACTGGTTTGATACATGAGACAACTAGATTATAATCTGTAAAATCATATTAGTTTTAAGGACATAACAATCTCTTTGGGATGTAATATAATTTGGTATATGGATTGTCAAAATGGTTTGTATTGACTTCCACATCATTATTTATACTTGAAAATTTTTATCAAAATATTTTCTGATCATTTTTTTCTCTGCTAATGCACCACTTAGGCATCAGTAAAAAGACTTCACAAATTGTCCTTACAAGCACTATGATTTTACAATAGAAATGGTGTTTACCGGTATATATAACAGTTTTCTCAGATGTGATACATGTTGAAAAGGGGGAGATTTTAAACAAAGAAAAAATGTCTGTTTCTAAGCAAATTGCCAACTTCTTTTCTGCCTAAAACTGCAATTTATTTTGTAAAGACAAGAAATAGACATCTTTAGATCAAAGAACTCAGTTTGGCTAGAACAGAGATGAGAATTACAATACATTTATATTTTAGAATTACAATAGATATGATATTTTATTCATGCCCTAAGGAATTTTACCTGCTTCCAATTTTTGCTCTGGAAAGAATAAATCTCTTGCAGTTTTAAGTCATAATAGAAAATCTCAGCTTTTGTCAGTGTTTTATTATGCTCCATATAAAAGATCCATAGCATTTTGTACTTTGCAAAATACAAATCCCGCTTTAAAGTCTTAGAGCTCTCTAAAGTACTGTATTTATGTGTCTCTATGACAGGTTTTCCTCTCTAAAAATCACCTTTAATGTGTTGTGTTGTCTTTTAAGTGAATCATTATCATTGATCTAATATATTTATAACAGAATCTGCAAAATCCTACTGATTTTGAAGTGATTACAGGACCGTCTTATACAAGGATCATCTTACAGATGGGTAAATATGGTATATTTCTTTCTCTTAAATACTTCACAGTTAAGGTTGAAAACAAATTAATATTATATCATTGGTAATCTTGAACAAACTTTCCCTTCTTGCTGCCCTATCATACGAAAATTGAGAAAAAAAATCATGACTGATTTTCAACGTTTTTTAGGGGTTGTTTTCAATAAAAGTAGGTGATGAAATGATATACATGTATATGCCTCAAATGAAAAGGGATATAAATACCTGTGTTTAAGGAGGGATCTGAAGTCCATGGCTTGGTCTTTTGGATCTAAAATAGAAAATAAACATGACAGATATTTTTCAACATGAGAAAAGTATGCACAGAATTTTAATGGTACAATATTCGCCGCTCAACACAGTTTCAGCACCACTGATTGTTTCACAATCACGCCTCCTCATATGACACCACCACTGATTGTTTCCAGTAAGTAGACTCAAGAGTGGTACAAATAAGCTTGAAGCTTTCTTCTCAATCAAGCTAAAATAAGTAAGTATAAAGACCGCATTTGGGGAGGGGCAAAAAATGTTTTTTATCACCAGGACTGGTGGTCTATTCTTTATTCTCTGGTAAAAATTTACTGAAACTGTTGAAATATTAAACAAAATCAGTGGTCTTTAGAGCTAGGTCGCCTCTGTTCAGATGTGGCCTTTAGCACAGGTTTACCTCATAAATCTAGTGCAGCAATATCTAAATCAATAGACAAGGACCACAAGGAAGAGTTAGGTACCTTTGATGAAGACACTCCAAACAACTTTGTCTACAACGATGCCTTCCTGTTCCAGGGTTAGAGAATATTTTGCCTCATCAGTGAACCTTGTCTTCTGCACCTGAAGCAAGGCTTGGTTGTCACGTAAACCATAGTTTGTACGAGAGTCTTCACGGATCTCACGCCCGGCACGCCAGAATTTTATCGCTGGTGGTGGCAGATCTGGGAGTACCTCCAAGGGAATTTTCATTCTTAGTGGATCACCTGAAAAATAAGAACACAAGCTGGTGAATTCTTGTTTACAATTGACAGTACTGATTTTACTCTTTTTTTCCCCTTTTCCTTTACAACACACTGAAATTGGTCCAAACTGGAAATATCCTGAAGACCGTTATCCCCTTTGTATTGGAAAACTTGTAACCATTGTGGCTGTGGTCTTGGTCATGAAAAATATGAATTCAACAAAATATTTAAGTTTGTTTTGTTTCATTGGGTTCAAATTTGAAAACGTTTACTGCCTGTCATAATGTTCAGAGTAAATTTCATGGTCTGACTCAACCACAAAATTCATGAAAATTAGTCCCCTGCAAAACTTTTATGACTTCAGAATATAAGGCATTTGGCTTTCGGTAGTGGTGACCTAAGTTGCACCAATGGCCATTACTTCAAGCACAGATGGGCACACTGAACAATCAACCTTCTGACAGCCAGCTTGACGGCTTACTAACATGACTACCTGATTGAAACTCAAAGACACTGAGGTGAAGGACAAGGTCATTTGAAGTTTATGACCTTGACAAAAAAGTCATAGATGCCCAAATTCTTATTTAGTAAAAGTAAAAACTAAAAAGACAACAGACTGTAAAATCATTTAATTTCGTGGGCATGAAATTTCGTGGTTTTGGTCAAAACATCAATTTCGTGGGGAAATGTATTCATGAATTTTAACATTTGAACATCAAATAAATGGGCAGTTTACTTGTCCGTTGGGATAAAATTTGCAGATTGACTCAACCACGAAAATTAGTCCCCCATGAATATTAATGATTTCACAGTTTACCTTCAATGATGCTCTGATTTGATGGTTTATCTTTGATCTTGTGGGTCGGTCCTTCTATCTTGGCTTTCTCTGGTTCCTTGTGTTTTACTACAGATATGCGGCGACCTTCTCCGTGCTGTTAAAATATACACATAATAATGCTTTCTACACATTCTATTCAATCACACATTCAGGCCTTGTTTTACATGCTTGCTTTTTCATGCTTTTTTTTTTGCTCTTTTTTTTTAAAAAAATTAAACAACAAAGAAACTGGTATAACTGACAAGAAAAAGAAAAAAATGTATACATGTATAGTGCATAATCATGCATGTATAGTTTTATTAATTATTAAGATAAAAAAATGAAATTTTGACTAAACATAGAAGAATG
Organism: Mercenaria mercenaria; assembly: GCF_021730395.1. Lineage (NCBI taxonomy): Eukaryota > Metazoa > Mollusca > Bivalvia > Venerida > Veneridae > Mercenaria > Mercenaria mercenaria. The sequence continues at coordinate 59,997,581 of NC_069377.1, read as the reverse complement.
TTTACAATATTTGCAACAAAATTCAGCAATTATTCACGATACAAAGAAAGCTTCGCTCGAAAATTGAGACATACTTCAGGAAGGAGAGAAAGGTAGCTATTTTTTCAGGAATTTAAATAGCCAGTATATTATTGGTTCAAAACAAGAGTACATGTAGGTTGTAAAACAAGACAAATCCAGCATTGATTGTTTAGACATATACAAGTTGTTACGTATTTTTATTAAACAAAGTGTTTTAAGTTAACTTTAGCCTGCTGGGGGCAAGTGATTCCATTTGCGACCAGTGCAGACCAAGATCAGTCTGCACATTCATGCAGGCTGATCATGGTCTGCACTGTTCGCTATTCAGTCAGTAAATTTTAAGAGAACTCCCCTTCAAATAATAAATGGTACTGCCCAAATTGAATGACAGACCAGTCCATGTCAAATTTAGCAGGCTAAAGTTAAACTCAGCTTAAACAAAACAATTCAGTATGAAACAGCTGCTGCAAACTTAATGTAACAAAAGAAACAAGCTTACATGGATAAAATAATGACAGTTTAAAACGAAACTACGGTAATGAACTTGGAATGACAATCCGCAATTTCTGTGCAATTAACTTCTGGATGTGATTTCAGCATCCTTCGCCTCAAAACAATAAATTATTTTTCATAACAATCGGAGAATGCCGAAATCTCATTATGGAGAATGCATTAACAATCAGAAACTGACGACTGTTATAACAAGTACTACCTTAAAGGTGGTTAATCAGATTTTGGTCAACTTTCAGATTTTTTTAAAACTTTACCAACTGATAATTTACACTTATTTGTGTTTATCAAGTTCTTAATACACATCAGATTTTCACTGGAAGAATTTTTAAACTATGATTTTCCTATCCTGGTTGCCCAACCAAGATAGCGTTATTTTAGCATAAGTATAAATTTAATAAACATACATTGCCTAAGGAATGTTATGAATATAAGCACTACTGTATTAGAGTTGTAAAAGATTTGCATTGACAAGAACATATTTTGCCAAATTCATTAGAAATGCAAGTTTATAAAATTATTATTACCTCCCTTTGTCTATCTTGGTTGCGCAACCCAGATAGATTTAAAATAAATCAATTCCAAAGCTACACTTTGTTTCAAAACTTGCCTTTTGTTTCAGGTAGTTGTAATATTCCAATATATATCAAATGCAAATGTAAAACTAGAAATTATATTGAAATTAAAAGAAATAATTCACTTTTTAAACACTTTTGTATTAAAGGGAGATAATTACAAAATTTCTTAAGAAGTAATAAATCATACATTTCCAACAGGTATCTAACTTTATGTAATGGGTCTTTTTGTTCCTTAAATAAATCTCTAACAGAATATATAAATACTGAAAAATGTCAGAAAATGTTCCTCAAATGTGATTGACCACCTTTAATTGTAAAAGCCTTAATTGTAAAATTATTTTCTTTTTGAAATCAATGTTCTAGGTACTTGTAACATTTCTAGAAAATTCTAATAAAATGTGTTGAACGGTTCTGACTTATGTAACTGTTTTGTTTTTGTCTCTGATTTGTTTTCAGACTTGATAATTTATTAGTTTAATGCCCAATCTTTGTTAAATTTTCATCCTATCCTTATACTAGGACATGTTACATGTTACTTATATTAAAATGACCACTCCCTGCTGCATATAACTTTTTAACCATTTGTACTCAACTGCTCAAGTGTAAATCAGTTTTGGAAAAAAAAAGCTTGTTTTGTTACATACTATGGTTTTATTACTTTTATGAAGAAAACTCTGAAATGGAATGATATGTTAATAAAAAGCTGATTATACATATATATTTTTTAATAAATATATAAATTAATTAATTAATCAAACAATTAAAAGCAGAAGCAGAATGTCACAGAACACTGGACGAAACAACAATCAGCCTTGCTTTTAAAGATAAACATGTATAACAATAAGTCCTTTAACACCCTACCATACTGTTCTTCATGTAATTTATTAAAAACCATACCTTACCTTTCCTTTTGGTACACTTTTTTTTATCATACAATTAAGATATTTAAAAAAAATGCATATTATTATTTTCAAGTCTGGAAATCCATGGAAAAATAAGCATTCAAGATACTTTTCTTTGCCATGTATAAGATTTTATTAACCGGATAGGTTTTAGATGAACCACAGTATAACTACTTAAAGAGCCACTGATGACCCTTTTTAAAAACTGAACACTAGTTAAATTTACTTACTCCGATGACTTGCAGAATTTGTAAGAAATTTATAACACACACATAGGATAGTCCCACACTGGATAAATGGCTGTTCTGATGCCAGATCGACAAATATTTGTCTATCGGGCGTTAGAAAAGCCAGTTCTCTAGTGTGAGCCACACATAATAAAAAAAAAAAAAAAAAAAAAAAAACCCACAAGGGTGGTCTAATTTTTCAGATAAAAATCTTGAAAACAAGAGCTGTCTGAGGACAGCAACACTCGACTATTCAACAGCCTTGCCAATTGAATGAATATTTAAGTTGAAAAAGAGGCATAATTTTGTAAAATTGCAAAACAGGGTTATGGAACCTGTACAATGTATATCAGCTCATGACAATGAACAATTGTCTGAAGTTTCAATCCATTCCCATTAGTGGGTACTGAGATACACCAGCTTTATACATACAAAAACTTAACCAAATCCGGAGTCCAATAGCTCTACCTATTCTTTTAATAGACAAGCTAAAAAGTCACTAACATAACCTCACCACCTTAAGTATACTGAGTATATGGATTAAGTTTGTGGACCAGGCATGGCAATCAACAACTTCTGATCTTTTATGTATTCTCGTCTGCTGTTTTGTCATTTTTCGTCAAACAATCTAGCTTGTACTAGCATATGGCTTTTCATACCAGCCGGGAAAGTCAAAACTTCACAGAGAGAATACATAATCAAGCAGAAATTGCCGACTGTCATCACTGTCCACTACCTTAAAGACTGAAATATTTCTGAAAACAGATGAAACATTTTTGTAACGATTGTCTGCATGCTGATTAAATCAAACAAATCATGGAGAAAAAGCATTTTAAACAATTACATTATGAATATCAATCTGTTCAACTGGAATATTAAAGGCAAGAAAAATGAAATGTTTTAAGGTTCAGGCCAGGTGTAGTTGGAGGATCTCACTAAAATACCTTAAAACATGTACAATTAAAAAGATTTATCTGACTCGAACCATATACATATTTTCAAGAAAATATTTTTAACAAGTTTGCTAGAAAGTTTGGACTAAATTTAACCCTTAGCATATGGGACACTACTGATTCTGCCTTTGCGACCAGTGCAGATCATGATCAGACTGCACAGTTTGCCATTAGGTCAGTATCTTTTTGGTATATACCCCTTTTAACAGTTAATGATACTGTCCGAACTGAAAGATGGACAAGCTTATTATAGAAATTTAGCATGGTAAGGGTTAATACTGCGAAATAAGTTAATTTTGTGAGCATGAGATTTTGTGGTTTTGACCAAAAGTGCTATTTCATGCGGACAAAATTTTGTGTTTTGGCAGATAAAATGTTATTTTATGGTGATACAAAATTATGGAATTTAAACTTTTAACATATTCAAACCAACTGGTTGGGATTCAACTACATTGACTGACATATGCAAGAAATCAACAAAAATTTTGTCCCTCATGAATATTAATGATTTCACAGTATATTTACTTGATCCTAAACCTGGCCCTCTCCTTACAGAAAGGTTGTTATTTGGCAGCAAGTGTTATGGAACCCAAGCAGACTGACAAGATTTCTGGCTCAAGGAAAAACAACAAGATACCTTTTTTTCTGATACCTCCAACACAGTTTTCTTAATTAATTCATCCTCCTAGATAAACATACAGACACAGTCACATATCACAAAATCAAAAATAATAATCATAAAACACATGTCTTGATAAAAAAATCAAATCAAGCTTAAAATCGAAATAAAAACAACTACTCTACTGAAAAATATGTAAAAAACTGAAACAAAAAGATATTTGGACACCTTGTTCTTCAATAAATTGCTGCCGGGATACAGTCCATTTTCCTTTTAACGACACCTCAGAACTGAGAACACCTCCCAATGAAGGCACATACTGTCATTCCCATTTGGCCATGATAAATCAGTTGCTCAATTTTCATCCTGTTCCCATTTATTTCATGCCACCCAACTCTTTTTATTTTCAAAAATATATATATAATTATTTTGTTATCTAGAAGTTTTTCAGAGAAATTAATTATTCTTTCATCAATAATTCTAAAGTACTTTTATCATTTTATCATCATTCTTTTTATATTTAACTAACGGTAATAATAGTTAATTGTTTTTTGCTTTTTTTCACAAAGGTTGCTATCAGTTCCCCCCTCCCACTCCTCAATTTCAAGAAAAATTAAGATGATAACCTAGCAGTTCATTTATAACGGCCTTAGAAAAAAATCTTAACAAATGAACTTCTCCTGAGCAATAAGTCGTCTGTACAACAAATGTATTCTAGTCTCCTAAAACAGCGACCCTCTGAGGTAGTGGACCCATAACAACATAAAATTATTCTCGTTACGAAAATGACTGGGTTTACGGTATTGGTTTTAGTTCAGTAATTTGCTCGTGTATTTCATGCGTTTGTGTAGTGGGGTATATATACCGAGTGTAACTTGTTTTTCACCATCTAGAGAAGACTATTTGGCAGTACACATTTATTTCTCATGCCCACCCTTCCCTCCCTGGAATCGGTTTTTAAACTTTAAATTTCAATTGTGAAATAATTTTAAGTAGATATCTATACGCAGTCGAAGAAAATGGGACAGTATTTTAATATATATTTTTTAAGGAAGATGTTTGTATGAATGTGTATAATGTTTTATATATGATAATAGCTTACTTTTCTTTAGGTTTTCTCAAATCAAGGGAGTACTCTGAATAGAGCGCGATTCACAGTTTATAAATATGTTTGGAGTGAACTCCATTTAAATATAGTCTTTTTTGTAGATCCCTTGTCCTAGCGGATTGACAGAAATATTGTACGCAACACTTGATTAAATGTATAATCGAACATAGTTATTCAAGTCCTTTTAGCTTTTCAGATTTATCCATCGGATAAGATACAGACCAATACAGACCATACAAGTCAATACAGACAGTCAAGCAAGAGAAGAGGAGAGGTCTGGGCTCGATGTCCCGCTCAGTGAAATTTATTTGTATAGATATATACTGCCAAATATGATTCTCGTTCCTAAATGGTTTGTGTTTGTTGTCTTTTATCCAGTAATGAGAGTTTAGAGAATAATTGATTTACTCTCAACAGAAGGAGAGAGTAAACAAAAATTTCCAATTTACGAATATGCTTTCTTCACATGCTATTTATTCATCAATCTGCCATAAAATTACTTTTTCATTACAAACGGAGAATCTTGAAATACGTAACCGATAGGAAAATGCTGATTGTCATTACACATGTACAGGTCCACTACCTTTAAAAATAGTTTACAATATTTAATTTTTTATCAATATTTGATTTTTGTTTGCCCTAAGGTTTTTTGATGCAAATTAGTTTCACTTCTCTCAGAATTGAACTAAAATACCAACAAAAGGTGTCCATATACCTTATACTGTCTACTACTACAAATAAAAACTAATTTCATATAAAAAAAAAATAAAAACAAAAACAAATGTAAAACATCTATTCACTGTATCTAGCCAAATGAAATAATAGGGAAAAAACGGCAATTGGAACAATGTCACTAACAAACAAAGGTACATTTATACAAGAGATTTAATTACACACAGTGAATCACATGTATGGATTTCATTAGGAGACTGTCTTGAACATTTAAAATAAATTTCAAATAAAACTTTCAGACTTCATAATAAAAGAATATTTTGTTAGCATGTAATCTAAATATTAATCTCTGACTAGAACAAATTTATGCAGAATGGCGACCTTGTCTTGCTCATAAAACGCAAGAAAATGCAGGCATACATGTGTAACATGACTGATAACACAACTAGAACATATAATTATGCGCAAATGCTTAAAAACACGCTATGCTGCAAGCTTGCAACCTTGAAATCGCAGCGCTATTTCGTATAATGACCTAAGCAAGCAATACTCCAATCAGAAAATCATAATTTTCAAACTTACTCTTCAAAAAAGGAGACAGGAATATTGTATAAATACAAATGGCAACTGTCTATTCTTACTTTAGACAGTCTGATGCAATTTTATTTACAACATAAAATTCAAAATATCTGCACGCTACTGTTATAATCAAACTCATTTCAGTACATTTAAAATATTCTTCCAATGCATTTCTAGTTCAGAAAGGACCAGGATTTGACTGTCTCTTTTTTCTTCCTGTTAGATTTTTTTTATGTGTATGTGACTGAAATTAAATCACAAAGAGTTAGAAAAAAACTGGACCAGTAGTCTCTGGTAGTTAAAACGTGTCAGATGCAGGGTCCAAACCCAATTCTGATTACGGTATGCCTGACTTTGCACCTTCTAGTATAAAACAAAGCCACTTGAAAAACTTCAGTACCTTAAAGAGTCATAATGACTATGTATATAATGTGGCTGATACATTTTTGGTGATGAACATAAAATATAGTGAGTTCTTGTTAAATCTTACTTTTGATAACTGTTTTCTCACATATATTCAAAGGTTTGAATACTTCATTGAGATAACGGAACGTATTATTAAATCTATTGTTTTTATTACCTCCCTTTATGGCTCTGGCAATATAAGTACATGTGCCATACTGACAGTAGTGGTTTTCTAACCATGTAATTATACATATTCTGTATTTGTAGGCTTTTTTACCTGTTTTTAACATAAAATTAAAAGCTTTATGGGACTTCAGAATGAAACAGATTACCTTGAATAACGGTATAAGCAAACAAGAGCTGTTTTATGTGATTTCTCAACAACTGAAATGTTTTATATAGGCCTAATTGCCTGTTCATACAGTTTGTTTCTTTTACAAAGCATAATCATGTAAATGTCAATTTAAACTATATTATTCACCAATACAAGAAGCTGTGGATTGCAGCAGTTACAATACTTACAAAAACAAGAGCTGTCTCCATAGGATGACACATGCCCCCAATGGCACTTTGAATGAATAGTTATGGCCGATGTTGGAGTTTAGGACCTTTGACCTACAGACCTGGGTCTTGTGCCCGACATGTTGTCTTACTGTGCCTTACATTCATGCGTAGTTATTTTAAAATCCATGCATGAATGACAAAGATATGGACCGGACATGCCCATCATTGCACTATCATGAAATATGACCTTTAACGTCTAAGTGTGACCTTGACTTTTGAGTTACAGACCTGGGTCTTGCGCGCGACACGTCGTCTTACTGTGGTACACATTCATGCCCAATAATTTTAAAATCCATGCATGAATGACAAAGATATGGACCGGACACGCCCATAAATGCACTATCATGAAATGTGACCTTTAACGTCTAAGTGTGACCTTGACCTTTGAGCTACAGACTTGGGTCTTGCGCGTGACACGTCGTCTTACTGTGCCACACATTTATGCGTAGTTACTTGAAAATCCATCCATGGATGACAAAGATACGGACCGGACACGCCCATCAATGCACTATCATGAAAAATGACCTTTAACGTCTAAGTGTGACCTTGATCTTTGAGCTACGGACCTGGGTCTTGCGCGCGACATGTCTTCTTACTGTGGTACACATTCATGCCAAGTTATTTGAAAATCCATCCATGGTTGACAAAGATATGGACCGGACACGAAAATTGCGGACAGACAGACCGACAGACGGTTCAAAAACTATATGCCTCCCTTCGGGGGCATAAAAAGCAACAGAAAACATTTATATTTTAAGAGAAGCTGATTTCGTGTTCTGAAAACTACCGTTAATAAAAAAAAAAAATATTACATTAAAAAAAAAGAAGGAAACAAGAGAACAAAGGAAATCCTGATCCTTCCTTGTAGGTTCGGACTAATATTCCAACCTCATCATAATAAATATAATCATCATCATCACTTTCATCATTTGTCTTTGGTGCCTGCAAAATTGAACGACATTTCTTATGTCAAAATGTAGAAATTATAACCTTTTTTTCAATATTTTTCAAACTGCTTTTCACCAAGATCTGAAACTCTTAAAAAACTATAAAGCAAAATCTAAGTCAAAAACCAAATGCTGAGATCTTGTTTATCAACTAAGATGCTTTTTTTCAAATTTCTTCTTAATGAGTATCTAGGTATTTGATAAATTTAATCAGTGTAATAGGTGAAAATGCAGCAAGTAACTATTTTGTCATTTACTTTTTTCTGTGTCACACTAGCATAGTCAGTGCAGGGACATTTTTCTGAGTTCTTACTGGCTAAATACCGTAATATCCATTTTTATATAAATTTTAAGTATTTCTTGAATTCATTTATTAACTGCCTACTTTAATCATATACTGAAATATGAAATACAATTTTCTTTAAATTTTTCTGTATTTTTAACAAAATTTACAAGTTTTCCAATTTTTAAGTTTACAAAACTGAATACTCATTTACTAACTTAAGAGTCTACCCCAGTATAATGGGTTTGAGTAAAGGATACAAGTCTGAATTAACTTATAGTTGTTCATTAAATGCTGACTTAAAAAACAGAAAGACATATAACACTGTGTAAAAATTGTATAAGCATATATGGGTAAAACAGAAAACATACATACATATAGCTGAATAAGGTAACTAAAAACAGAATCCCTATAATGATACAGATCTAACCTAACAGGGTAAATTATATAAGATGTTAATTGGTCTGTTGACATCTGATCTTTGACGCCAGCCATCGCCCGAACTGTGCAACACGCTTTAACGGCAGTTTTAGCGGCACTATTCCTTGTATTCAATATATGCATTAATGCAGTGCTTTTTAACGACATGTTAAAGATAGCTAGCAGCAACAATTAATTGTGATTTTAAAAGCGGCAAGTAATGCAAAAATCGCCGACTGACAACACTGCCGGCATGACAGCAACAAGTGGGTGGGGGTGAAAAAAGCGAGATTGCAAAACATAAGAATTGCTCTACTCTAAATTTAAAATCCAGGGACACTTCAGAAGAAAATTCCTAAAATATATACCAAAGAAATGAATATATATTCAAACCAACATAACCGTTACATACCTCTCCAAGCTCGGACAAGCTTTCTGTTTGTAAAAAGAAAACAGAATTAGGAATGTTTGGAAAATATTTATAAATACAAAAATTTTACATACCTCTGTAAGATCTTTCAATGTTTCTGTTATGTTACCATGGAAAAAAAGAAGAAAACAAAGCAAAATTAATAAAAGTATAGAAACATCTGTAGACACTGTTCAGATTTAGAAAGAAATTATAAAGGAAAAAGAGCCAAAAATGTTTTAAAACTATCAAAGTAAAATAAAACTAACACAAATATAAACTCAAGTATCATCAGAAAGCAGAAATGCACAAGAACCAATAAATATTCAAAACATTTGTTAAGACTATTTTGGTTAATATAACTTGAACTTATCTCTTAGGAATTTAAAGAAGTTGGTAATATTTTGAAGTCTAGAAAATAAGACCTCAATAAATAAGCAATTCTCTATACAAAGGGTCCTCTGTAATTTAAAGTTTTTGTGTTTTAATTAAGGATGCACAATGCTTATCTATCACTAAAATATTTCATCATTTAACACTGATTTAAATCTTGAAAATTTCTTTGAAAACATATTTAAATTGGCTATAATTTATGAAGTGACTTAATATGTAATGCTACACTCACTATTAAATGCCATATGTAGTAAGAGTCATTTGTTTAACACCACTTCCAGTTTTTAAACAGCGTGCATTTACATACACATTTGTTAGTGTGTTGTATTTTCAACCTAACAAACTATGCCATCTCTATACACAACCATGTTTATTTAATTTTTACACAGAATATTGCGTAATAATTGTAAATGTTTTCAAAATTACAAAATTTGGGCATAACATATCTTTAAAAGGATTTAGAACCTAAAATAGGAATGTAAAAATTATAAATACATGTAATGTCATGAATTTAAGAATATATTCCACAATATTTTGTGAAAGCCAGTTATGTAATAAATTCCAAGATTATCAAACCTGCTGTTTGTCATTTTATTTGGCTTAAAGCTTATAAGCGTACATGCGTTTTTTTATTGAGTATTTCCCTAAATATTCCAGTGATAATCTTGTAACTCTATTACAATGGCCTCACAATTAAACCTTGCAAGTCATTTGAACATTTTTCTGGCATCTTCCATCATGAAATATGATTTTTTCAACAATAAACTGCAATGGTAACCATGCACTTCTCATGCCAAAAAAAAAATCCAGTACTGCAAGGGAGAAGACTCTTTCAATCAGATTTTGTAGAATCTTTTCTAGAGTTCTTCCCCTTACTCACACAGCACATATTTCTGAAAAATGTCATGATGAAGAATGAATTAATTCCCTTTCATGTTGCCACGAAAAAATGATTAAAAAATGCATTATGGGATGGAGAAATATCTCGGAAATAGTTCTAACAACATGCTTCCTCCAACCAATAGCTTAAATATAATGCATCATGGTCACCATTTGCATTTTTGCAACCCTGACTTCTCCATTATTTCTGGAAACTACCAAATTTCCTTCTTATGAAAAAGTTTTTTTGTTAGTTATTTATCTAGAATGGAGACCAACGATGTCCTAAATTTTATTTGAACTTTTTGGACAAAATTTTAACAAATATTCTACATACCATCTGTCTGTGGAGTTGGCGACATCCCTCGACTATCTTTGCCGCTTATGTCGCTTTCACTGTCGTCAAGAGTGTCATCTTGAGAAAAGGTCAGAGATCATCACACACACGCACACAGGAAAACAATATGTTGGTTATCATGGTTACTGCATTTTATTTATTTTTATTTTATTTTTTTAACTTGGACCAAATTAGTTATAAATAACAAGCTTAAAATAAAAATTTACTTTTCATTTCATTCTTAAAGGCATTGACCTCCAGATTTTGGCTAAAAATGATCTTTCTTTAAAACTGAAGTTTGGTATGATATTACGAACATTATGATATGAGTTTTTATTTCTAAACTATCTTAAACAAGAGGGCCATGATGGCCCTATATATCGCTCACCAGAGTTGATCTGGCCTACTGACCTTGTTTTTTACCTCACATGAATTTAACCTAGAGATCATCAACACAAACATTCTGACCAAGTTTCATAAAGATTGAGTCACACCTGTAGCCTTTAGAGTGTTCACAAACTTTGCCTTTGATTTGACCATGTGACCTAGTTTTTCAACCTAAATGACCCAGATTAAAAATTTAACTAGAGATCATCAAGACAAACATTCTGACCCAGTTTCATAAAGATTGAGTCACAACTGTGGCCTATAGAGTGTTCACAAGCTTTTCCTTGACCTGGCCTACTGACCTACTTTTTGACCCTAAATGACCCAGTTTCAATACTGACCTACAGATCATCAAGGCAAACATTCTGACCAAGTTTCATAAACATTGGGTCACAACTGTGACCTCTAGAGTATTCACAAGCTTTTCCTTTGATCTGGCCTACTGACCTAGTTTTTGACCCCACATGACCCAAATTCAAAACTGACCTAGAAATCATCAAGACAAACATTCTGACCAAATTTCATAAAGATTGAGTCAAAACATTGGCCTCTAGAGTGTTCACAAGCTCTTTCTTTGATCTGGTCTACTGACCTAGTTTTTGACCCAACAAGACACAGATTCAAACTTAGCCTAGAGATCATCAAGACAAATATTCTGACCAAGTTTCATAAAGATTGGGTCACAACTGTGGCCTCTTAAAGTGTTCACAAGCTTTTCCTTTGATTTGACCGTGTGACCTAGTTTTTGACCCCACATGACCCAGATTCCAACTTGACCTATAAATAATCAAGACAAACATTCTGACAAATTCTAATGAGTTTCAAACTTGAATTGTGGTCTCTAGAGTGTTGACAAGACTTCCCTTTGATCTGGCCTAGCGATCTAGTTTTTGACCCCACATGACCCAGTTTCTACCTTGACCTAGAAATCATTCACACAAACTTTCTGACCCAGTTTCAAAAAGATTGAGTCACAACTGTGGCCAAGCTTTTCCTTTGATTTGAACGGGTGACCTAGTTTTTGACCCAACATGACCCAGATTCAAACCTGACCTAGAAATCATCAAGACAAACATTCTGACTAATTCTAACATGTTTCAAACATGAACTGTGGTCTCTAGAGTGTTGACAAGATTTTCCTTTTATCTGGCCGACTGACCTAGTTTTTGACCCCACATTACCCAGTTTCAAATCTGACTTAGAAATCATCAAGGCAAACATTCTGACCAAGTTTCATAAAGATTAGGTAAAAAATGTGGCCTCTAGAGTGTTCACAAGCTTTTCTTTTGATCTTGTCTACTGACCTAGTTTTTGACCCAACATGACCCAGTTTCGAACCTGACCTAGAAATCATCAAGACTAACATTCTGACCAAGTTTTATAAAGATTGGGTCACAAATGTGGCCTCTAGAGTGTTCACAAGGCAAATGTTGACGGACGATGCACTGATGCACGCCGGACAATGACCGGTCACAATAGCTCACCTAGAGCACTTTGTGCTCTGGTGAGCTAAAAAGCCAAATCAAGAAAAAAACAACCCATGTTGGAAATCGAACCCGGACCACCGCAGCAATAAAGAACTTTTCCGCTGTCATTACCAGCACCAATATGGAGGATTTTGTTGTTAGTGTGCGTTAAATATAGATATTAAGGCAGTTAATACCTCGAGTAATTTTGCGTTACACTTTTCGATTTTTACTGTAAAAATTAGTAAAAACAACTAATTCTCATGTATTTTTACAACATATAGTCTGTCAGTAATTATGTTTTAAAGCATTCCTAAGAAATATAGCATTAATTTCCAGATGTCTAAATATTTTTATATTTTTTTACTGACGTACGATCTGGAGGCCAGTGCCTTTAAAACTAATGATAAAAATACCAAACTGCATGAAATAGAACAATTTTCTTAATTCACTGAATTCCATCACCTCAAAACGAACTTTCATATTTAATTTACTAAGGAGTGGCTTTGAATTTAGATGTATCCATTACTTCGGCCAATGGAAAGAAAAAAGGGCTGAACACTGACAGAACTGAATGTAATTTCTATCAGCTGATTATTTTAACCTCTTGCTGACATTTATCAAAATTAAATTAGATTTTTCTTAAAATGCAGTAATCCATTGTAGTTCCAACATAACAATGATGGGAAAGCAATGAAAGAATTTTTCTTTTGTAAAACTGCATACAGAAAGTCCTTTTTTTTAAATAAAAATGTAAAAAAATAAATTTTCATGACACAGCTCCTAGCAAATGAATGAATCATAATTACAAAATTTTCCAAAATTAATATCCTTTAATTACTTTCTACCATCCAAGTCCATCAAGGCAAATTTAAAGAAGTGCCTTTTATGGATTTTACAATCCCTTTGTTTTTGACTGTCCAGACTGGTCCAGTGACCTTCCAAAAATACACTCTTTTCATTTAAATGAGAATTTCAAATTATGAAAAATAATCATTATTACAAAATTATTCAACAAATATTTTATATACTCTTACTCTTGGTGCATTAAATCACTAAAAATGTTTTTACTGGATATCAACTATGTTAAATGACTGGTTCCATGTCCCAACTGTTATAAAACTGACTGTAGGGACCAGTCCCAAAATTCAAGCATCTGACTGACTTTTTTTCCAAGCAGAAAGTTAAAACTGGCAAATGGCAGCTCTGCATTATACTCAGACTGGTCTCAAAAGTCACTTTTATAGACTTCAGACTGGTACTCCTGCTTTAGTAAAGGACCATACAGACTGTGATCTGCTGCTGGCTTTGAACTCATTACTCAGTCTGTTGGGAGTCAAACACTCTACCTCTTATAATAATACTTATATCATTAAAACAATAGATTTTTTCTTGATATTTATATCAAAATGTTAAATAAATGTTAAAGAGTGAGTTTCGTTACCATGTGATATTACATTGCAAATGATACATATTTTTGGTGAGTATAAATGTTATTATATGTATTTATATTACCACTTATACATTACATAGATTAACTTTTACAACACTGACATAGTCAAATTAGCAGTGATTAAAGATATACTGTTTCATTCAGGATCTTTAGGGCATTCTAGAAAGCTTTAGGTTAATTAGCCTATAATGAATTAAATGACCAGTCTACAATTAAATTTTTTTTTACTGCAAGTGTCTTTTCATATCTATATTTTAATTATTTCTACATGAAGGGAGTGAATTATGACCTAATAAGTTTATAAATACAAGGGTGTACCTAACAGCATCTAAAAGCAGGAAATTGTGTGTTTTTATAGTGAATTTAATAGCGTAACTTCGTACTGCATATTCTATTTGCGACTTCTACTAAATACTGACTTAAAGCTTTAAATAAACAACAGTTGCCTAGCAACATCGATACTGACTAAAGGTCAAGGTCATATCTAAGGAAGGCCACAGGAACATGTAAGTCCTGCACAGAAGAAATGGATACAATATATCTTTATTCATATACATTTTTGTTTCTATTTTTTTCTTCCTTTTTCATTCAACGAACATTTGTCTTTACTAAAAAGAAAATTTGCATTCTTCTGTGCAGGGCCTTTGACCGATATACAATTGACAGAAATACAGATCATGCATCAATAACCAACATGTCAATTTTTTTTTTTTAATCTTCATTACTTTTTATTACTTATTTATTATGCAACTTTAATGAAAAATCAAATTCTATTTAACAAAAACCGTCTTGTAGGTAACAGAAAGCAACCAGCTTATCCTTCCTGCTAATTTTTTTCCCTGGCCAAAGAGACAAAGCTAACACCCATCAGAAATTTAAAGTGAATTTTTCAATTCTAAATCCTTAAGAAATGTTGGTTATTTTTGTTTAGAAAAAGATATCTTACCTTCTTCAACAATGATCGACGGTTTTTTATAGTAAAACTTTGGTTTACGACTGTCCAGTTTTTTAGTGTTCCCTGTTGAATGACAGGTCAGACTAACAGGTTTACTATAAAAGCACATCTATATAATATATATGTACAAACCCAGAATATGATAAAAAGTACAATGTAAACACCTTGCCTCCGTGTCCCCATTTTACCTGAAAATGTCCTCACTTGTGCTCAAAAATCAACACACTATTATTTAAATAAAAGAATGTCCCCATGTTACCTGAAAATGTCCTCACTTGTACTCAAAATTCAACACATTAAGAAACACACTGAGTTAAAATAAAACACACTCTGTGATACATACTTCACTTCATTAAGAATATTTCACACCAAACCAAACACCAGATTAATATTTCAATTTTAAAGGGAGATAAATGCAGGAAAAAAATTCATATTCAAAAGCTTGACATGAAAAATTCACCGATTTTAATTGCTGCTTTATCTGGTACTGCAAAAAATATTAGTCAGTAAAGATAAATCATGTTACTGCAAACTTGAAAATAAACGTAAGATGCAGATTCAAATAATGTATTAAAACAAAAAACTAAAATAACAAGCATTTCTAAGCAGCATGTTGCAAAAATCCGTCCAGTTTGAACTGTCCAATCGTATACCTGTTGTTACATCATCATCAGCAACCACAATAGAAGGCGCTTGTGACCCTTTCCTTTGTGGGGGAGCAGGTGAAGGGCTCTTTGACAGTTTTCGTCTTGATTCAGGCTTTGGGGATGGCTCTTTAACTTTTTTTGAATCAACCTGAATTTCTACTGGTTTTTTCTTTTCAGGTTCTTTATCTTTGGGTTTTTCAGGCTCCTTTGGGGCCTTTTCTTCAGGTTTCTTAGCTTTAGTTTCCTCCTTTTTCTCTACTTTGGGCTCATCCTTTTTGGGTGGGGGTTCCTTTGGCTTTTTGTCTAAGAAGCGTTAGCATATTTTATAAAAAATAAAGAACTAAAACTCTAACACTACTAAAAATCTAAATTATAATAAACATAATATAAACTATAAATGGGATAAACTAAATAGAGCAATTTCTAAAAGCTAAACATTTTCACAGTTTACAGAAACGGTTATTTCATGGAATTTTTGTCAAGCAAAACTGTCAAATGGTGTTACAGTGCAATCTACCTGGAGCAACTACCTTAATAATGTATTTGTTGTACAGAAAATTTTGCTCAAAAGAGTTTAATGTACAAAAAATTATATCTAATTTGAAATAAAACATACTCTAACCTGTAAAAAGCAGCCATCCAAGGAAGTGACACAATGTGGCTACTTAAGGCAGGTAAATGCTTTAGTAAGGCAGAATTAGAACAAAATTTACAGTTTATATATCAGCTCACTGACTGCTTTAGGCAAGTGCAGGTGGCTGCTTAAGTCAGGCGGAAATAAGAACAAAATGTAAATTTGATGAAGATAGCTGACTGCTTTATATAGGTGGTCCGTGAGGCAAATTTAACTGTATATTGTTTTAAACTCTTCAGAGGTGAGGTTAAAGGGGACTATACTGCATAAGCGTTGTGAAAATGCTTAACCTAAATAAATATGGATTCTACTGTAGGATACATTCAAAATGTAACTAAACCTAAGAAATGAAAGAAAAACAGTGGTATAGCTGGTTTCATTTTGCAAAGTATTATTCACCAATAGTGGTGATAAATATCAAATGTGTAACATTAGTTAATTTTTGATATTTTTGGCTTTTCATTTTCATTTGTTATAGTCTAAATACGTGGCCTGACCCTTTTGAAGTTGAAACAATCATGCACTTATTCTCATCATTCTCTACTGCATGATTTGTGAAATTGTATTGAAATTTTAAGCAAAAAATCTTATAAAGTTGCCATGGAAACAAAATGGCTGCTGTTTTTATAGAATATTTTAAAATGTTCATAACTTTTTCATTTTTTCAGCCAATTTGGAAATATATAATGCACAAGAATGAGAGAAATAACCAGCTTTACAATAACAAAAAAACTGTCTAAAAACAAACCCTACAATATCAAAGCTCAGACACAAATCAAAATATACACATCCACTTGTTACTACATACTTTTCTTAGTATTCTCTAATTTTCATATAAACTAGTAGCAAATATTTGAGTGAATTCAGATAAAAAAAAAGGTTAGTCGGGTTGAGCTGAATTTAAATCTGCCATTTTAAATGAGCTTAAAACGAGCTTAAGATGAGCTTAAATTTCCAGTTTTAGTTAAAAATATTTAGACTGTAAAATATTCCACTTGCCTTCCTACCTATAATTACCAACAAATTTAAACTATAGATGGTCAATAGCTTTGCATAGCTTTTGTGTTTATGTACAAAGATCTAAAATAAATTTTCAGACTGTATTATAGCATAAACAGCATGTCTGTAGAACAATTCTGATTGTTCAAACTAAAAAAAAATGGTTTACT
Organism: Mercenaria mercenaria; assembly: GCF_021730395.1. Taxonomy (NCBI): domain Eukaryota; kingdom Metazoa; phylum Mollusca; class Bivalvia; order Venerida; family Veneridae; genus Mercenaria; species Mercenaria mercenaria. The sequence continues at coordinate 59,980,064 of NC_069377.1, read as the reverse complement.
TATACACTTGTTATCTTATCTAACTATTTTTTACATACATAGACCAACATTCCTACAGTATAATTTCATCCACTGATACATACTAACTAAAATATAATGCACAACAGTCTTATAATTATATCAAGGGGAGATAATTGGACATGAATAAGTTGCCTCAAGAATGGAGTGTAGAACTTTTTCTTACCATAACACAAAACTCAGGTCATGTTTGTGCTTCTAGTTTGTGTTTTTCTTTGTCTATGCATTTTTGTGTGCATATTTATTGTGTTCACATCCTAACATATACTGGTTTCAGTTTGTGGGGGATAGGCGTGGGAGAGGGATGCATGTTCTTAGAGCATGTCTTTTCGTATTGGATATAAATCCTTGTTTTTAATGCTTTCTTTTTCATTTTATTTTTTTTGATGGGTTAAGAGTCAAAACAACTCCCACTCCCAGGTGTCCCTCTTGGCATTATTTCATCATTGGCTGGCACCTGGTTAGAACCAATGGCCTTATGTAAGCCAGTAGGATAGCTTCGGCACATGAAGAATTCTACACCCTAAGCAAGGTTTCGAACCAAAATCTTTACGGAGTAAGTGACTGAACCTGAGTGACCTTAACTACTCAGCCACTGAGGCCCCTTTATAGTTTTCAGTTTTGTTAATGGTGCAAAATGACACTACATAAATATAACAACTTCTTTTCATAATCATTAAAGGTTTCTTCTTTGTGGCTTTGTGAATATATCTGTAACAACGTCAATGTATATTATATTTTCAGTTGAACACATTTCCAAGCTTTTAACCAGAAACTTTACACATAACCGTAGTCTGAGTGTCAAGTACAGAAAAGGTCCTACAACTCCTCTAGAAAGTATAAAGTCATGCATGAGTTGTCTACCTTTTTCCTCAGGTTTGGATTCAGCTGGTTTGGATTCAGCTGGTTTAGCTTCTTTCTTTTCCTAGAAAATACAGTACAGTGTTCATTGTATAAAGACACCACAAATGGGATTGTCAAAAAGGGGTCACTTAATAGAATACAGTCTCTTACCAAATTTTGGTAAATACAGAAATGACAAGTTATATGCTTTACTGCTGATTTACCATACATAAATAAATGTTGTTCCCAATCTATTGACCACTGAAACTGTTGTACTGGCCTCTTAGTTGAATCACAGACAAACATAAATATTAATAAAATTTTCACAATAGTGTTAAACTGAGCACTTAAGAGCAGTGGCAGTGCTAACACTGTCTGACTAAGAAACCAGAACTCATGAGTTCAAGCCCCTGCTCCTCCAACTAAATATTAATTTACTAACATTTGGACAAGATTTTCGTATATGGGTGCTTTACACTTGGCATGATAAAGAACCAAGGAAGCATCTGGCATTAGAGCTTCTCCTGTATCTTGCACTGTCCTCCCACTTACATTACTAACAATCTTCTGGAGGAGTATCCCGTATGGATTACCAGTGGTGACTATAGATAAGCTAAGTAAACAAACTAAGAAACAAATATTTACTGATCACTTATAAAGATACAAAATTATACTCACTATTTTTTCTTCAGGTTCTGTTACTTTCAGCTTAGGTTTGTCTGCAAATAAAACAAAGTTTGCAGAAATACTGATATGATGTGATAAAACTCCCTTACAAACACTGAGAGTTCTTTTGGAACTTAGTACCCAGGGCAAGTTGACTTTTCACACCACAAGTTTATTAAACGCTAGCATCTACAATGTATCACCATTTCTGTAAAAATAATTGGAGTAAAGCCTACGTATGACCATGCTTATATACATGATTGTACAGTTTTTGGAGGCATTATTATCAAACTGATGAAAGATGTGGACAAGTAAGGCCTACTTTGATTGTATTAAGAATGTTTAAGCCAGTTGACTGTTGAATAGAAGTGCATGAGATCTTGCCAACATCCCCTGTGAAAAAGGTTCATGAGCTTCATGAATTAATTCATGAACAAATTCATTAAATAGTTCATGAATAAATATTCATGAAAATCAAACTTTATGTTTCATGAATTTCGATATTCATGAAACATAAATTTTGATTTTCATGAATATTTATTCATTAACTATTTTTGTAAAAAAAAAAAAAAGAACTTATTCATGAACAAATTCATGAACTAGTCAAGGTAACCTGGTAGGAGTGTAACACTATGAAACCTGCAAGATCTGCATGTAATGGAATTCTTTGAACAATTTCAGTAGAGCTTGATACAAGAAAAAATTCCTGTAGGTCAAAGTGTTGTTCAGTTAGTGGCCAGAGACTGTTTTTTAGTCTCTGCTGAGTCACTGTGACAATGACATTTTCCACCCTCAACAAATGACATGTTGAGTAAAACAGTAAACAAGTGTGGGATTGGGAGCATGATAAGAAGTAAACAATTGCTGTATAAAATACAAAACATTAAGTTAAACAATGTATAATTTACTTTAATCTCAAGATTGAAATTCAGATACTAGCTTTGCTTCATGGTCGTGAAAACTTGTGACATTTTAAAAGGATTTTATATTTTTTAAAATGAACAATTTATGACAACACCATAATTACTTATTTGATATTCAGTATACTTATGTTCCTTTTAAACCATTCCTAACTGTAGTATGATAAATATTTCCTTCCTATTTGCTGCACAAACTTCTCAAAAATTGCTGAATCACATGTGCAAAAAAATTCCCAGCATGCAGCAAAATAATGGAAACTGATCATGTGACATTATGAATTTAATGTTCATGAACAGTTATGAACTTGTTCATTTTTTTGTAAAAGGTAATAAACTTCAGTTTTATGTTTAATGAATGAACAGTTCAGAAACTCACAATTGGGTTCAAGAACTGGTACTGAACTAGAAAAAGGTTTTGAATTTTAGTAATTTTAATGTACCTGTGTTCATGAACAATTCTGGTTCTTAGTCTAGACCAACAGTAACTGTTCAAGAACTGGTAAAGTTCTATAAGTTCTTGAACTTTTGCAGTTTTTGAACCAATGTTCAAGAACCATCATTGTTCTAGAACCACAGTCTGAGAACAGTTGTTATGCTGGTTCAAGAACAGTTCTTTAAGTTCTTCAGAAGTTCTTGAATGTTCAAGAACTTAATACTAGTTCTAGAACATTTTTACAGAGCATAACCCTGTAGTTCCTGAATCACAATTTCAATCATTATCTGAACTTCATTTTCAAATTCATGAATTTCTTAAATTATTTAATTGAATTTCTGAAATGTTCATGAACTACATTTACAAGTTCATGATATGAAAGTAATATTCTTGAACTTGAGAGTTCATGAATTTAAGTTAGTGAACTTTTCCTTGTAGTTCATGAACTTTTTTGATAATTCAAGAAATAATTCATGAATTTGTAAAAATTCATGAAGTTCGTGAACCTATTTCACAGAGGTTAGACTGGTTTGACACTTGTCCAAAAGCAATTATTTGTATCAATAAATTTCATTGGCTGACTTGTTACACATGGGAGGTTCCCCAAATTCCTAACATAAGTCAGACCTAAATGTCTTCTGTATGAACAAATGAATAAATTTTGTTTGCCAAACATCTTACATATCTAACTATTTTTTTTTCATATCTACCTGTTTTTGTATGTATCTAATAAATTCGACTGAAAGCACAGTTTTTTTTTAAGATACATTTTTAAGTGTACTTGAGTAACATTATGTAAGGCATGTAATGTTAACTATAACTTCAAATATAGTGCTAACAAATGTACCCACAAATATATTATCATTGATCAATCAGTGCAGCTAATAAAAAACTTCTGTTATATCATATTTTAAAGTTCTTATACTTTTGTTTCCTATCAACAAGGTACTGCAGTTTGAGTGCCGCAGTCTGGACTGCAGTTTGAGCGCCGCAGTCTGGACTGCAGTTTGAGCGCTGCAGACTGGAATTTTGAGACAAATCTAACATGGTTTAAAACCAAAAATTTATCTATAAAAACTACATTATTAATCAAGTTATCCTAAAAAAATCTTAAAAGTAAAACTTTACACATAATGAAATCAGAATGAAATTCTGCTAATTTGGCCATAAAACAGCATATTGTTGTGGTACGAATTTGTAGATTTTGTCTTTTAAACATAAAATAAATGGTAATAGGATTAAATTTTGTGGACTACCTCAACCAAAACATCCTGCATTTTTTAGATGAATAGAGAGCATGATTGTACTGTTTTATAAAATACCATTCTTTTTAGGTTTCGTGATGGAAAAATGAAAATATTAGTTTAAACTGACATTGCTTTTTTTGTGAAACACAAAATGGCATACATGATGCCTTGTGAGTGAAATACCATTAATGAATATAAAATCTAAGTATTGTAACTAACATTTTAGAAATACTGTGGTGCAAGTTTGAAACTATATATAGTAACATGACTCACTGGTCTTAAAATAGACTTCACATTTTTAAAAATAGATAATACATGTAAAAATTGACAGTGCAGCTAAATTTAGTAGTGTTTTGGTGCATGTTTTAAAGACACATTTGGTGAGACAATGTTTAAAGCATCTATATACTGCTATAGCGTTAATACATTTATACACATTACATCGTAACTTCACGTACAACTTTACAGTCACATTTACAACAACATAGTGTTAAACAAAATTTATGAGAATTCTTTCTTGATTAAACAGAATGTTGATGGCCTCTATAGAAAAACTGGCAATGGAATCAGTGGTGGCATAGTGGTTAGCAGCCGGACTTCAATGTCAGTGAACTGGGTTTGATGCTCAGTCATTGCTAGTGAGACTGACTCATATTGGTACTGTTTCCAGCAGCACTGGTCTAGACTGGATGCTGGGGAGGTGTATATATCACCTGCCATGGGCACAACTGGCATCAGTACCAGATGGGAACTTTCGTCAACTACTCTTGCTAAACATGTAACCTAAAGTTTCTCAAAATGATGCAAATTACTAAAGCTGAAACTGCACTTTCCTCATAAAAATTATGTTCATCAATCCAGAATATATACAAACTATCAAAATTGTAGTTTTGTGGCTGGTGCATTTCATACATTTTCTTTTTTCACAAATTGTGGTTCAAAATTTAATCAAATGATCAAGTTTAAATTTTCTGAATGGATTAGAGATTTATCATGTTCCAAAAATATACTAACTGAATTCCTCGTTTAAATGTGTAAAAATCCCATAGTTCCTGTGCCTAAGAGTGCAAAAAACCCAGAGAGCAAAAAAAGTAGTTCTGGCTGCGTTTAATGGTGCAAAAATCTCAAAAGACCAAAAACGTAGCTTCAGTGTCTTGAATAGAAACAACTGATATGTTTTTTGTTTACAAGATAATCATTCATGTGAGTTCTCAGTTTAGAAAGTTATTTCCGTCTCTCTTCTCGAGAGCAGTGTTTTGACAGTAACTTGGCACAACCTAGACTGTTACCAGAACTACTTTTTTCTCAAAACAGAAGCATCTTTCAACACTCTGTAACATGTAAGACAAGTGTACAATTATTCGTACATGTTTACATTTATGTACAAAGGGTCATGTACGCTTGCCAAACTAGCTTGGAATTATTTTGTTTATAGTAATACAAATGCTTGCTTGGAAATATCTTTTCTGGTTGAGCATGCTTAAAATGTATTCAAAAGTCCAAGATAGGTTTTAGGGATTCCCAAAGGGGGAAACTGGCTTCTGTCATATTGGATATTGGGGGCTACAAAATGGGAATCAGGGGTTCTCAAGTGGAGTTTAGAGGCTCTGGGGGTGGGTTGGGGGGGGAGGGGGGCAGTTTTCCTGGTGAAAGTTTTGTTAAAGTACAATTAAAGCTTAAACATAAATAAGACAAGAAGAAATTGAGGGCTGAATGGTAAACCCATTTTGCCTCCAAGATATACATGAAGGACAATGTTATTACAATGCTAGAATAATATATTGCCACAGTAGATTTTTTGATGTACATGTATATGGGTTATATATACATTAAAATATTTGCTGGCTGTATTGTTAATTCCTGTTAAAGATTCTGAGCATGCAGTCATCAACATTAAATGTCTGAAATTCAGACTAATGTCTTCAGAATGAGCAATATTTAATTCATCTCAACTTTGTTTATCCAACATTAACTTTATACCACTGAAATTTAATTCTGTTATTGTGTAAAATTTCATTAAAGTCTATTATTATTTCATGACAGAGAACAAGAATTTTGCAGACTAAATTTCAGACATAAAACATTGATGAATACAGGCCCTGTACAGTGTTAAACATGGCTAACATTGTTTATGATGTCATATTCTGGACATGAGTTTCTCTCAACTTTACAACTTGCATGATATGTGATAAAATGAAATGTAAACCAGTAAAAGAAAGCATTTTTCATCATTCTTTTGAAGTTTTGAATTTATTCAGAACGTTTATTTTTTCATTTAAAAATATTTTTTAAAAAAAAACAACACTACCTTTTCACTCAGGGACCTGTGGTTTTTGCATCTGTTATCTAGAGTTGATGATTTTTACAAATCATTGTCACTGCATCACTTTTGAGAGTGAATGCAGCTCTGCATATACAGTTACTTTTTATGTTTTGCCAAGTTAAAAGTCTGTGATGAGGATTTTCCATATTTAGCAATAAAACATTTTAACGAAAGATTGGCTTAGTATATCTTTGAAGTTTAATTCTGAATTTTATTTTAAATGAATGGAAGGTAAGTATATTACTTTATCAACATCAACATAATCAAAGTAATGTTTTCACTGAGAAACTCATCACTCCAAAATATACAGGCATCAAAACAAAATATATCATAATTAAATAGCGGGACTACATTTAGTAATTATGATACAGATCCTTACCCAGTTTCTTATCTGTAATATTATTACACAATAAATTCAGTTATGATTCAAGCAAACATCTGATACACACCTGTGTATCATAGAAAGAAATTTATCTTCTACAACTTTCCCGGCAAGTTTTATTTCCAGGTATAAATGTTTTGACAAACGTCCAAACTATTCATTACACTATATCATTACAAAATTAATAGACTCATTATCAACTTCGTTCCACAATATCATAAATCAGCAGGTAAGATATATATGAGAAACAGACGTTACACATTATAACCCTCTGTTAACTGACGCTTCTTCAGAGCGACTACCTCTCAATAACGAATTTCATTAATTGATTCAACTTCAACTTTGTTCTACAATGCTAATGATCAGCATGTAAGATGTGTATGAGAAACAGACGTTACACATTATAACCCTCTGTTAACCTACGCTTCTTCAGAGCGACTACCTCTCAATAACGAATTACATTAATTGGTTCAATTTCAACTTTGTTCTACAATGCTAATGATCAGCAGGTAAGATATACATGAGAAACAGCCATTACACATTATAACCCTCTGTTAACTGACGCTTCTTCAGAACAGACACCTCTAAATAATGACTATTTTAATAGACCCATTATCATTTTCAGTCTACAATATAATATATCAGTAGGCTAAGATATATATGAGACAGCAGTAACACATGGTTCAGTGATATTCTGTATACAGTTTAACCTCTGTTAACTGACACCTGCAAAGAGCAAAAACTTCTCTATAATGACATATATTTTCCTTCCCACCAGATACAATATGAATTAAGCCTTCAAAATCAACACCCTCTTGACAACAAACATATTTCTGTCTTCTCTATGGTGTTTGCACTAGAAAGATTACACTGTAGGAGTAAAATATTGTGGTCTACATAGATCAGTGTCCCTTGCAACACTCACAAATGGTTGCTGTATAAGGGTGGTTGATCTGGAGACCAAATTTACTCATATGCCTGTCTTGTTGGGGAAAAAATTTGTTGTTCAGAAGTATCTGCTCTTCCGATGTGTCAGCAACAAAGGTTATACAGTACATAAGGTAGTGACTATCAATTACAGATTCTTCATATGTGATTTCGACATTCACCAGTTGGTTTGCTCGTATAAAACTCCATCAGCAGCTGAAGAATGCCAAAACTGCTTAAGGAAACTACATAATCACATGTAAATTTCCAAGTCTTTATGGGTCCACTGCCTTCGAATTAATATTATTTAATATCTCAAAGTCCTAGGATCAGAAATGTTGACTGAAAAATAATATTTTTCCATTTATTGTAATATCACCGTAATATCACATATAGCAATCTGAGTTTACAAAACTCCTAATCAAAACTAAATTTCTGATAAGGAAAACTTTTCAATATAAACTGAACTAAGAATGAGTAATATGGTACTAAAAAGTACAGGAAAACGTTGCATATATTTCCATACCTTTTACAGTTAGAGAGGCCGAGCATGATGCTTTTCCATGCTGATTCTTTGCCTCCATGGCGTAACTTCCGGCATCATCTTTAGCAGCACTAGTAATGCTCAGGGTAGCTGTGTTATTGGCAAAAGTGATCTTGTTTCCGTTAGAGCCGTTAAATGGTTTACCTCCCTTCGTCCATTTGATTTGAATTGGTTCAGTACCGGTGACCTTGGCTGTCAGTTCTACAGCTTCTCCCTCGTCTACTGTCTGTAAAGTCAAAACAACATTCTCTCTTACCTTCTGACATAAAAAACACTACTCATTAATTAGATGTAGTTTTTTTGCTAAAAACTTTAAAAAAAATTCTGAAAATACAAGTCTCGGAGTGTTTTAAGGAGGGTATTAATAGTAAATATATGGTAATTATTTTCAAAGACTCTCAGGATGGACGTACAGGGGACGTAACCAAGGAATGGGATTAGGTCTTTCAACAAAGGTCTGAATGAACAACTGACCCACATAAAACAAGTGGAGTGAATGACTTTATAGCATTAAATATTTATACAGTATATTGCATCTTTCAGTCCAACTTACTTGACAAATATGGTTTAAATAAAATGAGGTGTGGCTATAATTGCTTTGCAAATATCTGAAACTTACCTTAGGTGCAAGTTTAGTGGTAAACTTTGGTGGATCTCCTCTAGCTGCAGCCATCAGTTCTGTAAGAAAAGAAAAACAAGAGGACCATGATGGTCCTGAATCGCTCACCTGTCCCCACATGACCCAGTTTTAAACCGAGTATGATGTCGTTTTTTTCTATTATTTGACATTGTGACCTAGTTTTTGAGCTCATGTGACCCAGTGTTGAATCTGACCTAGATATCATCAAGATAAAAATTCTAACCAATTTTCATGAAGATCCACTGAAAAATATGGCCGCTAGATAGGTCACAAGATTTTTTATTATTTGACCTACTGACCTAGTTATTGATGGCACATGACCCAGTTTTGAACTTGACCTAGATATCATCAAGGTGAACATTCTGACCAATTTTCATGAAGATCCATTCAAAAGTAAGGCCTCTAGAGAGGTCACAAGGTTTTTCTATTTTTAGACCTACTGACCTAGTTTCTGCAGTTGACCCAGTTTCAAACCTGACCTAGATATCATCAAGATGAACATTCAGACCAATTTTCATATAGATCCCATGAAAAATATGGCCTCTAGAGAGGTCACAAGGCTTTTTTGTTATTTGACCTACTGACCTAGTTATTAAAAACACGTGATCAAGTTTCGAACAAGACCTAGATATCATCAAGGTGAACATTCTGACTTACTTTCATGAAGATCCATTGAGAAGTATGGCCTCTAGAGAGGTCACAAGGTTTTTCTATTTTTAAACCTACTGACCTAGTTTTTGACCGCAGTTGAACCTGTTTCAAACTTAACCTAGATATTATTAAGATAAAAATTCTGACCAATTTTCATACAGATCCCATGAAAAATATGGCCTCTAGAGAGGTCACAAGGTTTTCATGTTATTTGACCTACTGACCTAGTTATTGACGGCATGTGACCCAGTTTCGAACTTGACCTAGATATCATCAAGGTAAACATTCTGACCAATATTCATGAAGATCCATTCACAAGTGTGGCCTCTAGAGAGGTCACAAGGTTTTTCTATTTTTATACATACTGACCTTGTTTTTGACCGCAGTTGACCCAGTTTCAAACTTGACCTAGATATCATCAAGATAAACATTCTGACCAACTTTCATACAGATCCCATGAAAAATATGACCTCTAGAGAGGTCACAAGGTTTTTTTATTATTTGACCTACTGACCTAGTTTTTGACCGCAGTTGACCCAGTTTCAAACTTGACCTAGATATCATCAAGTTGAACATTCTGAATAACTTTCATGAAGATCCATTGAAAAGTATGGCCTCTAGAGAGGTCACAAGGTTTTTCTATTTTTAGACCTACTGGCCTAGTTTTTGATCGCAGTTGACCCAGTTTCAAACTTGACCTAGATATCATCAAGATAAACATTCTGACCAACTTTCATAAAGATCCCACTAAAAATGTGACCTCTAGAGTGGTCACAAGCAAAAGTTTACGCACGCACGGACGACAGACGCTGCATGATCACAAAAGCTCACATTGTCACTTTGTGACATGTGAGCTAAAAACATTTAAAACATTGTGGGCATAGCTATCTTTAAATTCTGCCACTCATATACTACACATGTAAATTCAACATTTTAACAAGAGGACCATGATGCTCCTGAATCGCTCACCCGCCCCCACATGAACTGAGTATGACGTCATTTTTTCTATTATTTGACATAGTGACCTAGATTTTGAGCTCATGTGACCTTCTTCTGAACTTGACCTAGATATCATCAAGATAAAAATTCTGACCAATTTTCATGAAGATCCATTGAAAAATATGGCCTCTAGAGAGGTCACAAGGTTTTTCTATTATTTGACATAATAACCTAGTTTTTGAAGGCATGTGACCCAGTTTTGTACTTGACCTAGATATCATCAAGGTGAACATTCTCAACAATTTTCATGAAGATCTCATGAAAAATATGGCCTCCAGAGAGGTCACAAGGTTTTTCTATTTTTAGACGTACTGACCTAGTTTTGAAGCTGACCTAGATATCATAAAGGTGAACATTCTCACCAATTTTCATGAAGATTCATTGAAAAATATGGCCTCTAGAGAGGTCAAAAGGTCTTTCTATGTTGAGACCTAGTGACCTAGTTTTTGACCGCAGTTGACCCAGTTTCAAACTTGACCTAGATATCATCAAGATAAACATTCTGACCAACTTTCATAAAGATCCCACTAAAAATGTGACCTCTAGAGTGGTCACAAGCAAAAGTTTACGCACGCACGGACGACAGACGCTGCGTGATCACAAAAGCTCACATTGTCACTTTGTGACATGTGAGCTAAAAACATTTAAAACATTGTGGGCATAGCTATCTTTAAATTCTGCCACTCATATACTACACATGTAAATTCAACATTTTAACAAGAGGACCATGATGGTCCTGAATCGCTCACCCACCCCCACATGAACTGAGTATGACATCATTTTTTCTATTATTTGACATAGTGACCTAGATTTTGAGCTCATGTGACCTTCTTCTGAACTTGACCTAGATATCATCAAGATAAAAATTCTGACCAATTTTCATGAAGATCCATTGAAAAATATGGCCTCTAGAGAGGTCACAAGGTTTTTCTATTATTTGACATATAACCTAGTTTTTGAAGGCATGTGACCCAGTTTTGTACTTGACCTAGATATCATCAAGGTGAACATTCTCAACAATTTTCATGAAGATCTCATGAAAAATATGGCCTCCAGAGAGGTCACAAGATTTTTCTATTTTTAGACGTACTGACCTAGTTTTGAAGTTGACCTAGATATCATAAAGGTGAACATTCTCACCAATTTTCATGAAGATTCATTGAAAAATATGGCCTCTAGAGAGGTCAAAAGGTCTTTCTATGTTGAGACCTAGTGACCTAGTTTTTGACCGCAGTTGACCCGGTTTCAAACTTGACCTAGATATCATCAAGATGAACATTCAGACCAACTTTCATACAGATCCCATGAAAACTAGGGCCTCTAGAGTGGTCACAAGGTTTTTCTATTATTTGACCTACTGACCTAGTTTTTGACCGCATGTGACCCAGTTTCAAACCTGACCTAGATATTATCAAGATAAACATTCTGACCAATTTTCATGCAGATCCCATGAAAAATATGGCCTCTACAGAGGTCACAAGGTTTTTCTATTAATTGACTTACTGACCTAGTTTTTGACCGCACATGACCCAGTTTCGAACTTGACCTACATATCATCAAGATGAACATTCTGACCAATTTTCATACAGATCCCATGAAAAATATGACCTCCAGAGAGGTCACAAGGTTTTTCTATTATTTGACCTGATGACCTAGTTTTGGACCGCTCGTGATCCAGTTTCAAACCTGATTTAGATATCATCAAGGTGAACATTCTGACCAATTTTTATGAAAATCCCATGAAAAATATGGCCTCTAGGGAGGTCACAAGTATTTTCTATTTTTAGACCTACTGACCTAGTTTTGGACCACAGTTGACCCAATTTCGAACTTGACCTAGATATCATCAAGATGAACATTCTGACCAATTTTCATGCAGATCCCATGAAAAATATGACCTCTAGAGAGGTCACAAGAATTTTCTATTATTTGACCTACTGACATAGTTTTTGACCGCAGTTGACCCGGTTTCAAACTTGACCTAGATATCATCAAGATGAACATTCTGATCAATTTTCGTGCAGAGCCCATAAAAAATACGACCTCTACAGAGGTCACAAAGTTTTTCTATTATTTGACCTACTGACCTACTTTTGGACCGGACGTGACCCAGTTTCAAACTTATCTGTAATATCATCAAGATGAACATTCTGACCAATTTTCATGCAGATCCCATGAAAAATATGACCTCCAGAGAGGTCACAAGGATTTTCTATTATTTGACCTACTGACCTAGTTTTTAAAGGTATGTGACCCAGTTTCGAACTTGACCTTAGAGATATCATCAAGATGAGCATTCAGACCAACTTTCATGAAGATCTTGTGAAAAATATGGCCTCTAGAGAGGTCACAAGGTTTTTCTATTTTTGGACCTACTGACCTAGTTTTTGATGGCACGTGACCCAGTTTCGAACTTGACCTAGATATCATCAAGGTGAACATTCTGACCAACTTTCATAAAGATATCACTAAAAACGTGACCTCTAGAGTGGTCACAAGCAAAAGTTTACAGACGCACCCACGGCACAGCGCGATCACAAAATTAAGAGAAATATCTGATTATTTTCATATGCTCAAAATCAAAAGGGTTAGCTTTTGGTAAATTTTTGACCATAATTGATACATCTTATTTTCATTTTAATTAATCAATGACCAGGCTATACTAATTAATCAGTGCAGGATTTTGACAGATTTCCAACATCAATATTACAGCTTATAAGATTCTTTTACTTGTTGCAGGTGCAGACCAGACTATCCGGTCTGAGGTAAACTGTTTAGATGGTAACGAAACTCTGCCAGCTTAAAGATTTAACCTTTAGCCTGCTGTCAGCAAGTGATTCTGCCTTTGCGACCAGTGCAGACCATGATCAGCCTGCACGGATGTGCAGGCTGATCTTGGTCTGCACTGTTAGCTGTTCAGTCAGTAAAGTTTCAGTGAACATCCTTTTGAATAGTAAGTGGTACTGCCCATATTGAATGATGGACCAGTCCATTTTAAAAATTCAGCAGGGTAAAGATTAAATTAAAGTTACCCAAGAGCTGGACAAACGTGTCTGCACCTACGGTCAGTGGTAGAATCATTTCCTTGCATACTCCATTCAACAAATAATAGCAAAAATAAAATCGAACCACTTTCTTAAATATAGCACTCTTTTCTTATCGTAAGGTATTTAATCAAAGCACAGGAAATTATGTTTGTGAACAGGAAAAACATCATGATGTTCCACAAGCAAATCACAACTGAGAGTTCTGGTCTGTTTTATCATCTACAGTGTAACATTATGAGATTACCACAAAATAACATTTTATTCAACAATGCATGGTCTTCAGACAAACCATGACATGTCACACGACCACATTTAATGTAAAAACCTACATACCTTTGATGTTAATTTTGCATTCAGCATCTAGTGTACCGTTGGGAGTCTTCACAGCAGTTTTGTATACACCAGAATCTCTGTCATTTGGCTGTTGAAATATCAAACAAAAAGTATAATAGTATGGTACGATAAAGTAGATTTAAGAAACTTTAGTCTTAACCCTCACCCTGCTAAATTTCTAAAATGAACTTGTCCATCTTTCAATTTGGACAGTATCATTGACTGTTAAATGGGGCGCTTATCAAAATGATACTAACTGAATGGTGAACAGTGCAGATCTTGATCAGACTGCATTGATGTGCAGGCTAATCATGATCTACACTGGTCGCAAAGGCAGAATCAATCGTGTCGAGCATAAGGGTTAAAAACAAGCTAAAATTATTTCAGCTGTATTATGTATTATGGCGGTAATGTCAGTTTACAGTATTCTCTTTACACCACAGTGGATGCATTCTATCATATTTTCACATAGTACTATTGCCCTATTAGCCCTCTGAAAAGGGCAAAATTATGAAAGTATATTGTGTGATCTTAATATCAAACTTTCTCAGGGTGTTTCATGTTTTTGTTTTAATTAATACTATCACAGTATTGTCATGTGGACCTATGGGCAATTCTATGGAAATACTATACTGCAATGTATATATCGCATTTTGTCACAGTAATACAGTAATTTCACCCTTAGGTCAAGGAGCAATATTGTGATATTACGATATGAAAACACTAAAACACAATGAAAAATGTTCAGTATTGATACTGTCTCTTCATACTGTGTTTTCATGTTGTGTTTTCATGTTTCTGCATCGTATTATGATGCCATTGCATCATGTCTTCACCTCTTCACATCGTATATGGTTATTAAGAAACTTACGGATTTGCATTCCATGAAAATGGTAAATTCTTCCTTATCAGCCTTGTTGGGTTGTACATTGAGAAAATATCTCCCACCACTTTTCAATGGTAATCCTCCAAAATTCCAAGTTGCAGTTGGCTTTACTGATGATTTTATAACAAATTTTATTGTTAACAGTTGTCCATTATTTTCAAGTTTAACAATTGGTTTATCTTTAAGAACTGGTCCGGCAGCGGTTGGTTTTTCCTCCACCTTCTCTGCAGGTTTTTCTGCGGGTTTCTCTGCGGGTTTTTCTGCAGGTTTCTCGGCAGGTTTTTCCGCCGGTTTTTTCACTTCAGCTTCTTCTTTCTTCTCCTCAGGCTTTGGTTTAGCACTGAAAGTAACAGGAGATAACATTAAACAACAATTTACAGGAGGATATGACAGTCAGTAAACAACAGTTGGATGGCTTTCTCACATGAAGAATTCTATAACCAAAGTGATGTTTTGAACGCACAAGGGCTAGTGATTCAGTCTGCGACACCGTAACCACTCGGCAATAGTAGCAGCCTCCACACAAGGCTTATACTGCAAGAAAGTGTGTGTACGCAGCTTACCGTAACCAGATAGTGATTAGACAGTTAAATATAACATAGATAAAGACCTGAGAGCGACTAGACTTACCCGGTGTCGAGATTTATGGTGATACTGGCTGTTCCCTCACCGCTGTCATTCTTTGCATTTACTTTATATACACCTCCATCTTCTTTTGTGAAACTCTAAAACAAAGAAAAGTTCTTTTTCATTAAAAGTAAATTTTGTTATTTATAGAGAGGATATTACAAGAGTGTCTTTTCATATTGAATTTAATAAACAAGTTGAATAAAATAATAAAATGCGAGGCTCTGCTTAGCATTTGATCAATTTTATTCAACGAGTATGTATGTCATTTCGAGATGATGTTAACTTGCAACAAGTGAGAATGGATATTTAATTCCATTTTTAATTCCTCTGCTATTTCTCTATGAAAGATTTTACGTTCTGTGTCAACCTTGACTTACCAGAATATGTTTGATTTATGCAAATGTCTTTGACTTACATGAATATGTTTATTGACCAGAATATCTCTCTCAACACAATCAACACAACATCTTACACTTAAGCAAATATGTATCTTTGACTTATGACAATAACTTTGACTTAGGAGAATATCTTGTCTTATATTAATACCTTACATTAATGACTTAATAAGAATGTCTTTGACTTACAAGAATATGTTTGACTTATAAGAATATCATTGACTTATGAGGAGAATGCCTTTGACTTATGAGAATAATTCTTTCACCTCCAAGAATATATCTTTCATATGCAAAAATACCTTCAACTTGTAAGAATAAAATCTTGGACTTACAAGAATATCTAGATTGATGACAAAATCTTCTCCAGTTCCTGACATGCGAGATTTGACTCTGTTAGTTTCTGTGAGCGGTTTGTTGTCTTTAAACCAGGTCAATGTTGGTTTTGGGCTGGCAGTACATTTGCACTCAATGAGAAGGTTCTTGCCAGCACCCTCCTGGGTTACCTTGGGCTTCTCCTTGAACACTGGGGGCTTGCCTCCTGCCTTGCCAGCTTGGGCTCCTGAAGAAAAAAAATGCAGAAAAATACTGTAAATACAAAATTACTCCTTATGGTTAATTTTGATTTGGCATAAACTTATGCTTTTGCCAGAAACCTATGCTTTTGTTATCTTTAAAGATACATATAAAGAACAGAGTGACCCCAAAATATCTGCTGCCATTTTATTGTTTTATAAACTGAACTAAGACCCAAACACCTAACTCTTGTAATATTTGGCCTAACAGCAAAAAAGGTACACATTTATAGATGGCATAATGGTAAAAACAGTAAGAACATGCAAAATTCTGAAAGCAAATGCTGTAGGCATGAAACTACTGCAAAAAATACTGGCAAGTGAAAATGATATTACTTGCACAGCATGGTTGTCTGAATATGCACCTTTTGAAAAAGGAATCAGGGCAACGTGAAGAGAAATCAAGCAAAATTTGAGTGATACATAACATCCAAATAGCAAAAACTTGTGTCTCAACCTCTTTAAAATAAGAATGTTTCAAGGTGGGTCTGTAGTTTATCATTTTAAACTTTCATGCAAATTGTTAAAACTGATTTTATTATTCAACAAAAAATTTGTACTATGAAAATTTTAGACACTGAACCCGAGAAATTAAATACTTTGTTGCCTTAAACAAATGTGCATTAAAGCGAATGTTCACATATTTTAGATGGAAATCTTTTTCTCTCAAAAGTGACATATTTTTGCATGGTATCCTAAAAAACAACGAAAAATATTGTGTAGCATGGAATTAACAGTTGTGACACTTTGAAATAATGGAGAAAATCAACATTTTTTGAGCTTTTTCACTAGTACCCAACACTTATTTACACTCACTTTATCATTTAACCATTCTAGGCCAAACTTGAAGGAAATGAACATGTTGAAAATTTTCACCCTATCTGTGGGCAAGTAGCTTTAACTTTGAAATAAACATGTTGAAAATTTCATCCAAACTGTGGGCGTATAATTTTCATTTTGAAAAAAAAAAACATGTTGAAAAACTTTATCCAAACTGTGGAAGTGTAGCTTTAATTTTGAAAGAACATTTCTACGAGCAAGCAGCTTTAATTCTGAAATGAACATGTTGAAAAATTTCACCCCAACCATCAGCAAGTTGCTCTAATTTTGAAAAAAAAAAAATGTTGAAACATTTCACCCAAGCTTTGATTTTGAAATGAACATGTTGAAAAATTTCAACCAAACTATGAGGGAGTACATTCAATTTTGAAATGAACATGTCTCACACTATGTAGCTTTAAGTGTAATTAGATAATTTTAGAAGTAATATATTCAATAAAATATTCTGTATAAGTTTGGCATGAGATCAAAATAATTAATTTTCTGCCAGTACATGTATTATTTCATGGTGGTCCTCTTTTTATACCAAGTATCTAATAATCAATTATCTAACATAAAACTGATGTTTTAATCATTTTCATTTATAGTTTATACTAATTCATTTTAGCTTGATTGTGATGAAAGAATCACTCTCGAGTCCTTTTCCTGGAAAAACCAATATTAATATACTGGACAGTAGTGTCATATGAAAAAATTTGATTGAGATCCCAGTCAGATTAAGAAAAATACTTCTTAACAATTAATACACTGACAAAAGTAGTACCTGTACTAATAAACTTTGATAATGTGGCAGTTGATCTCAATACAGTTGACACTGTTTACTTTCCAATACAGGTAAATCCAATATTTGCTGCACAATAGATCTATGAAGGATTATCTTTGAACACCCCTGGACTTATTGGACTCACCTGCCACATTATCAAAGTTTATTAGTACATTGAAAGTTCTTTTAAACACAAACCAGTCAACAGCCTACTACCAAATAAAGAGATGATATTTGAAACTAGAGTACTTGCAGTGAAAGAAACTGAATATCTAAATAGATGCTTATGACTTTTTTAATAATAGCTATAGAAACAATAAATGACACTTTGAACTAGTAATACATGAATATATGATTATTTCAAAAGCACTGGCTTCCCTGACAATTAAATCAATTCAAATTTCAAAGGGTTGCATTCAAATTATCCGAGTTCAAGTGAACAAAGTTCAACAGTATTTTTCTCCAATGTATAGTAGTTTATATTTTTTCTTGAGATTTTAAATTACACTATGAAAGAATTTAGGACAATTTTTCAAAACAAAAACATTTACTTCATTGTCAAAGAAGCCAACTTGCACAGCATAAATATTTTTTTGTGAAAAGCAGAATATACGTTTTAGTCATTATTTACAAATTTACATATTAATTTGTTATAAAATGTGTGTATAGTGTTATTACTCAGTATATCTGCACCCACTGGTAACCATATCTGAATGCAGTCAATTCCCTGACTGGGCGATGGTAAAACTGTACATGGTGTTTTAGATATGCATTATGGGGCAATACTGAATGGTATTTTAGATATGCACTGTGGGGCATTACTGGAATGTTAGCAACTGATTTGTAGTGACAATAGATTACGAACTTCCACAATCAACTGTCACAGACCTATGAAAATCTGATCAATTTCAGACTACAAAAGACTATTGAAACATCACTTTTATTTGTTGTATGCTGCGTTTCTATTCGGCCAAGTATTTATAACATATGTAAGTTGTGTGCGTAATTAGGCGACATCTACGCATCTATAAATTACGGTTATTACACATAACGATTATGATAATTTAAATGTGTTCTTCATAGCGGTAAGCCTGTGATATAGGAGTGCACTGATGCATACACTGCTGCACTGCATTATATACGTGATGGTGGTTCTAAATGCTGACAGTCTGAATATCTACTAGTACGCAGACACGAATACCGTCAGAAATCAGACCAAAAGACGTGACTTTTCATATCATTATCATTCTAAGTCTCCTTAACGGAGTTGTCATTACTGACATCACTTTCATCTCAGTCTATTTACACAAAACTGCTTGTTCCCATCACTTATAAACTGTCGAACATCCATTTAATTTAAAAAGCAGACAACAAACATTACAAAATATCTCTGCCCAAGCTATCTGTAGAAGAATGTATACAACAGTGTAGCCAGAAGCAGAACAGGTGACAGCACAGAAAAAGGGTCAAAAAATATATTTAGAATTTACATAAATTTGCAATTTTCTCCAAATATTATAGCTGGCTAATACTAAAGCAATATCTGCATGATAGAGATGAAAGCATCTAAAGTGAAAGTGAAAACGACAACTCTGTATTGAAGACTGCATCATTCAATATGCATATCATTATATGACCCCATTACTTCTTTCCCCAGTTTTTCAAGTCCACATATCTCAGCATTATTACAATAATTATTTCAGAAGCTAATTCCAGTAAGAAATGTGCTTTTCCATAATTATAGAGTTTATTACATTTGTTTTGAAAAATGTCACCTTTATTACTGAATATCACTTCCTATTAGGTCACGTGACTTGAAACCGGCCAATGAAAAGTCATATAATAACAACATACTTTTATATTCCTTACCTGGCTTGGCTTTAGCTGCAATATTACTGAAAATCTTATCTTTCATGCAAAAATAAGTAGATAGATGATAATGATCAAATGAATGCTATTGATCGGCTTGTAAAATAACACTGCAAAATAGAATTTCCAATTAAGAATATAGTTAGAAACCATTCAGAAAAAAAGTAGACTTAGAAAAAGAAGTTGAGGTATTGATGCTGTGAAATATCTTTTAAGTAATGGTTAAGTTAGAAATGGAAAATGTAAATGAAAAAGTTCTCAAATCTACCAAATTTATTTTATATAAACCATCGGGACCAATATTTCAAACTTATCTTATTCAGACCTAACTTATTCTTATTTAGCAATCAAGTGTACTTTCTCAAATATATATAGTTCCGTTCAAATGTAGATCCATAATAGTGTGAATTATAAAATGAAAATTCCACTGTTAAATGCTACTCTTTTGTAAAATGTACCAATTCCTGGGGGCATTAATAAAGGAAAACACAGTTACCAAAATTTGAGAACATTTTAGAAAGCAGATTTTAAAGATTTTCTAACAGCAGAAACAAATCTTTTATACAGACAGACTTAGTTGAGAAATAGTCTTTTCATTTAACCCTATTCTAGAATTCTGAAATTAAGATCCATACCTTGGAAGTTAAGCGTGATGTTTGCGTTAGATTCTCCATTCTCGTTATTAGCTGTGCATTTATAGGCCCCGCCATCTTCGGGTTTTGGGTCCTGAAATCGAAGAACACGTATGTTGGTAATTAATGAAAACAGTCCAGATTTCCTGTAATATTTTATGTACACTGCATCACAGGGGTATCCGCTGGAATGATCGATATCATATTCGTTTCCATAAAAATATTATCAATTTTTGAGATATCATATGATGTTTCTCTATTTAGAAATGTTTCACTAAGTAACAAAGTTTCATATGCTTTTTGAAGTAACATGTGTTATCTGAATCAGTGTGTAAATAACAATAAGTAACCAATGAAAACATGTTTCCTTAAAGGGAAAGGCAACATTGTTATTATGTTAATTCCATCTGTTAGGATTTCTTTAACCATTCAATGAAGTGAAAGAAATTTTAAAATCAGATTAAAAATGAGAAAGTTATGAGCATTTAAATATTTGATCAAAATGGTGGCCATTTTGTTTCCATGGCAACAAAAAACAAAATGGCGCCTTCATTAAATTTCTAGATGCATATTTGAACTGTATTTACTTATTTCTGAAAAAAAAAAAAATGTCTACTTTTTCCAGCTAAACTGAAAGAAATTACCATATTTTACATCTTCCACTCAAGAAAGATAAGAAATTAATGTATTTAAATGGTTATTTGCTAAATAAAGAATTCAGCAGTGTGTAAATGACGTCATCAACAAACTAAAATGTCTGCCTCCATGATCAGCCATTTTCTTAAATTTCAAACTGACATATCTTTTTCAATAATGGTCCTATTTAAAAAATTCTTTCAGCGTTATAAAAGGCTCAAGGATGGCTTTCTTTAATACCAGTATTTGATTTATATCCAGACCTGATACACACCCCTACCACACCAACAACAAACTTTTCTAGAAAATAAAAGAACGTGCATGCGTATTACTAAACTTTAATAAAAGATTTAGAAGTATTGTGCCAAAATAATATAACTACTTTTTATTAAAAAGAGGAAAACTTACTTCAATGGTCTCATAAATAACTGGAAGAATTTTCAACATTTTTGTCAAACTGCTCTTTTGTTAAAATTAACATTTATCCAGCCTGCTCTACTTGACACTTTTCATTAGCATTTCTTCAAGGATGCCCTACTGTATCCATTTTATTAGCATTTATGATTGTAACAATTGCAACAGTATTTATCCACAATGCCCTACTGGAACAATTTTATTAGCATTTGCCCAATAAGCTATATTGTGGCAATTTTATACATATTTATCCAATATGCCCTCTTGTTGCAATAATTTTAAGATCCATCCAATATCCTACTGAAAATGTTTTAGCATTTATCTAAATAAATTATGTCCTGTTGTGGCAAGTGTAATTAGCACTGATCCTGTTTGACCAATTGTGGCATTTTTAATTAGCAATTTTATTCAATATGTGCTCTATTCCCAATTTTATCCAATATGTGCTCTATTCTAACACATTTTATTAGTATTTATTTAGGTTTCCCTTCTGTAACACTAAATTTTTCATTTATCCTTTTGTGGCAATTTTTACCAGCATTAATCCATTTTTGTGGAGCTATTTTATTGGCATTTATCCAGTGTTCCATTCTGTAACACAATAATTTTCATTTATGAAGTGGAAATTTTCATTAGCATTCATCCATTTCTTGTGGAACTCTTTTATTAGGGTTTATCCAGTATATCTTATTGTGACACTGACAATGAGCATTTATCCAGAATAGTATGCCGTATTGCGGCACCTGAATTGAAATTTCATTTATTTATGCATAATCTAGCACTATCATGTACTAAACTTTTATGCAGCAAAAACAATCAAGATGTAATTTAGTTTTGTAATTGCTTTTTATGGCACTAGAACACAATTAATGCATTTGTGTTTGACAAATTTTATTCCAAACTTCACATTTCTATTTCACCTTTTTCTCCACTGTAAATTCTTTCACCACCTGAGCAAATCTGACACACTCCCAGCTCTATTTGTACCTAAGAAATTGCTTCATCAAATTAATAGGTGAAAGTGATTAGCCGAACAAATTAAGCACACATTTTTCACATTTCTGATTAATTTAACATAACAGCGATTTTATCAGAAACAATTTTCCCAACTCTTGACTTTGGAAGTTCCAAAGACTCTGAGCTAAGTAAGCATTCTGCAAGTTAAGATTGACTCTGGTTCCTTTTTATATGATTCTCTTTTCTTCACACAATGGAGGAGATCAAAACATATCAAGAAAGAATGCAAATTACATGTGTAAATCAAAAACAAAGACCCCACCGTTTCCAAAAATTGAAAGTAAGTCAGCAAGATTACATGAAAAACCAATTGGCTGCCAAGTTTGATATCTGCAACCATCAGACTAATTGGTTCCAATATAATATAGGCTATCTGTGATCAGATCTTCTACATTATCTTGATGTCGGGTACCAGCTATTGTTCCTTTGGTCTGCATGTAATACTGTAAAAGCATTTAATTTTTTGGCTGAAAACTTTCGTGGTTTTGGCCATAACATCTATTTCATGGAGGTTTAAATCCATTGACTCCCAAGTCGAAAGATAAAATACAGAGAAATTTTCATTTTTTGTTGGGATTTGATTTTGAGGACTGGCACAACTGCAAAGTCTGTGAAAATTAGTCCAACACGAAGATTAATGATTTTACCATAATTACTGTTTTTCAATTTTCATGTTGCATTATATAACATAACTTGCTTAACAGAAATGGCTACACCAGTCTGCCTTAAGGCTTTCATCTTTTATCTTTATCTTTGAGCATCCATAGTCTATCTTTTATAATAAAGCCTAGATTAGAAGTCCACAGCACTGGATTATACTTCAAGAAAAACCTGTATAATTTCATATCAAATTACATGGAAACTATCTGTTAACAGTTGTTTTTTCACCAATAATCATCCACTTAGAATTTTTGGTTTCAGACATGGCACTAAAAAGAGCATGCTTTAAGCTGGTATGACTTTACCATGCTTTCTGCAGTTTTACAATGCTTTCTGCGGCTTTATCATGGCTTTCTGCGGCTTTATCGTGGCTTTCTGCAGCTTTATCATGCCTTTCTGCAGCTTTCTGCGGCTTTATCATGGCTTTCTGCGGCTTTATCATGGCTTTCTGCAGCTTTATCATGCCTTTCTGCAGCTTTATCATGCCTTTCTGCAGCTTTATCATGGCAGTTTTATCATACCTTTCTGCAGCTTTATCATGGCAGTTTTATCATGCCTTTCTGCAGCTTTATCATGGCAGTTTTATCATGCCTTTCTGCAGCTTTATCATGGCTTTCTGCTGTTTTCTCATGACTTTCTGCAGTTCCAGCATGGCTTTCTGCAGTTTTCTTATGGCTTTCTGCATCTTAATCATGGTTTTATAAAACTTTATCATGGCTTTCTGCAGCTTTACCATGCTTTCTGCAGTTTAATCAAGGTTTTCTGCATCTTAATCATGGTTTTATCAAGCTTTACCATGCTTTCTGCAGTTTTATTATGGCTTTCTCCATCTTAAACATGGTTTTATTAAACTTTGTCATTTCTTTCTGCAGCTTTACCATGCTTTCTGCAGTTTAATCATGGTTTTCTGCATCTTAATTATGGTTTTATTAAGCTTTACCATGGCTTTCTGCAATTTTACAATGCTTCCTAAAGCTTTTTCCTGGCTTTCTGTAGCTTTACCAGGCTTTCTGCAGTTTTAGCATGGCTTTCTGTAGCTTTACCATGGCTTTCTGCAGCTTTACCAGGCTTTCTGCAGTTTTACCAGGGCTTTCTGTAGCTTTACCATGGCTTTCTGCAGTTTTATCATGGCTTTCTGTAGCTTTACCATGGCGTTCTGCAGCTTTATCATGGCTTTCTGTAGCTTTACCAGGCTTTCTGCAGTTTTACCATGGCTTTCTGCAGCTTTACCATGGCTTTCTGTAGCTTTACCAGGCTTTCTGCAGTTTTACCATGGCTTTCTGTAGCTTTACCATGGCTTTCTGCAGTTTTATCTGGCTTTCTGTAGCTTTACCATGGCTTTCTGCAGCTTTACCATGGCTTTCTGTAGTTTTATCATGGCTTTCTGCAGTTTTATCTGGCTTTCTGTAGCTTTACCATGGCTTTCTGCAGCTTTACCATGGCTTTCTGTAGCTTTACAATGGCTTTCTGCAGCTTTATCTGGCTTTCTGCAGCTTTACCATGGCTTTCTGTAGCTTTACCATGGCTTTCTGTAGCTTTACCATGGCTTTCTACAGTTTTATCTGGCTTTCTGTAGCTTTACCATGGCTTTCTGCAGCTTTACCATGGCTTTCTGCAGCTTTACCATGGCTTTCTGTAGCATTACCATGGCTTTCTGCAGTTTTATCTGGCTTTCTGTAGCTTTACCATGGCTTTCTGCAGCTTTATCATGGCTTTCTGTAGCTTTACCAGGCTTTCTGCAGTTTTACCATGGCTTTCTGCAGCTTTACCATGGCTTTCTGTAGCTTTACCAGGCTTTCTGCAGTTTTACCATGGCTTTCTGTAGCTTTACCATGGCTTTCTGCAGCTTTATCTGGCTTTCTGTAGCTTTACCATGGCTTTCTGCAGCTTTACCATGGCTTTCCGCAGCTTTACCAGGCTTTCTGCAGTTTTACAATGGCTTTCTGTAGCTTTACAATGGCTTTCTGCAGCTTTATCTGGCTTTCTGTAGCTTTACCATGGATTTCTGCAGCTTTATCTGGCTTTCTGTAGCTTTACCATGGCTTTCTGCAGCTTTATCTGGCTTTCTGTAGCTTTACCATGCTTTCTGCAGTTTAAGCATGGTTTTCTGCATCTTAATTATGGTTTTATTAAGCTTTATCATGGCTTTCTGCAATTTACAATGCTTCCTAAAGCTTTTTCATGGCTTTCTGCAGCTTTACCATGGCTTTCTGCAGCTTTACCATGCCTTTCTGCAGTTTTACCATGGCTTTCTGCAGCTTTACCATGGCTTTCTGCAGCTTTACCATGGCTTTCTGTAGTTTTACCATGGCTTTCTGTAGCTTTACCATGGCTTTCTGCAGTTTTACCATGGCTTTCTGTAGCTTTACCATGCCTTTCTGCAGTTTTACCATGGCTTTCTGTAGCTTTACCATGCCTTTCTGTAGTTTTACCATGGCTTTCTGTAGCTTTACCATGGCTTTCTGCAGTTTTACCATGCCTTTCTGCAGTTTTACCATGCCTTTCTGCAGCTTTACCATGGCTTTCTGCAGCTTTACCATGCCTTTCTGCAGTTTTACCATGCCTTTCTGCAGCTTTATCTGGCTTTCTGTAGTTTAAAGGTGCTTCCAAAAGCTTCTGGGTTTACTTGTTTTATCAACTTCACAAAGATATACCAATCTTAAGTAATTCCACAATTTATGTTTTGTATCTGGCTTTGTCTAAACAGGCTACTAACCATAGTGTTAATTCTGTAAAATTTACACTATCCTTAAACACTAAGATTTGTCTTTATTTACTGTTTTTCTTATCATTAAGCTATTTTTAAAAATGTTGAATGTTTAATATGTAATAAGGGTACATGTACACCAGTAATGTAACTTCTAAAGAGGAGAGTTCTTTGGCAGTGCTCATTCCACTGACCATAAAATATGTACTCCAAAAATTACTTTATAAACTTATCTAAATCTAAGTACATATATCTTAGACCTAAGCTATTAACCTAATATTGTTGCCAGGCAATAAACGAAGGAAGATAATTTAGAAGAAATGATCAAGATTAATACAAAATTGAATAAAAACTTTTGGAGTGTTCTCTTATGTGAACCATAACTTAATGAATATAGTCTGACGATTATACATGTTAGAATGACATAAAGGTGGGAACTCTCAGGTAATGGCTTAGACAGAAGTTAAGATGAGACTAAAAATTTGTCCAATGAACATATATGTGCCCAATAAATTCACACTGGCAATAAGTCCAGAAACGAATGGTAACAAATTTACATATTTTAAAGACCCACCACATTCTAATAACCCATTCCCCCATCTGCCAAACACACCTACACGTAAACTTCAGGAAAATCATTCTGATAATACAGGTATATATATACTGTAAGATTTATGCCCTGTCTGAATTAATGAGTTCTTTAAAATTTACCATTCTTGAGTCTGCTTCCAGAAAAAACCAGTATGGGAAGGCGTGGTCAAGACCCCAGTGGAGCTTGAATCAATGACCCACGGGCTGAGCGGCAAGCACCGCCTGAGTCTTTGCACCTAATATGATGAGTCTATGCACTTGACTACAACTTTTACCACTTAGCCACAGAGGCCCTTTTAAATAGACAAATACTAGCCACTTTCTATCTCAATCTGACTAAAGTACATCTCCTATTACGCTACGCATAGGATCTGAAAACGACCTATTCATTGCCTCGTTCTGACGGCCCTTTCACTAGCCAATCAGAGCCTAGCTTACAACATCTTGCAAATCTACCTCTAGCATTGACTTTTGATATTTACAATTCTTATGTCGTATTGTATCAGATAGCTGGTTAGCTCAGTCGGTAGGCCACTTGCTTTGTAAGCGAGGGGTCCCGGGTTCGAGTCCTGGAATAACTGCATATTTTTCTTACTCTTTGACAATCGAACAAGTCGCCTGATTGGATAACATAAAAATAGCAATAATGGAAATCCAAAATATACAGAAGACGAATGTGAATGGGTCGTTCTCAGATCTTCGTTTAGAAGATCAAGTACTTTAGTCAGATTGTTTCTATCTAGGCTAATTTTTGTTAGTTCATTGTTTATTTTGAGTCCAAGAAGCAATCAGTTCAACGTCCCTCTATACATAGAGAAACAATTGTAGGCTTACAATCAAGACAAGTTGAATATATGTAAGATACAACAAGAACAGTTGAATGACCCCTCTATATCCAGCAGAAAGCAACATATTCTATGAGATAACAGATCTGTCAGAAATATATTTCAAAATATTTCCTAGAGAGTAAGGGCAATGACATAAAAACATATTTTTCTACAACCTGTGTTAAATTACTGGATCTTGGCATAACTGTTTATAGAATAGGTGAATGATACTTAAACATGTGTTTCCAGTAATGTACCAGGTGAAGTAAGTGACAAAACAGCCAGTCAAAATTCTCAGTCAGGTTTGTTATGCCAAACAAACAAAAATCCTTGTGTTTAGGGTTACATGACCAAATATACAAAAGGAGATATTACTTTTCTAATTTTTATTTCATGGACAAATTGTCTTAAAAGTGAATATAGCTTCTAACAGATAAATTCTAACAAATGTTGTTTTTTTCTATATTTTGCTATGAAAATTTATGCAAGGATGCTACAGACCAAGTTTGGTGAAGATCTAGCAAGTGTTTCATGTGAAGCAGTAGTTCTAAGATGTAATGATACCAGACAATGGGCAATTGAGAACAGAGGAACCTGCTCTTTAACCACTAGCTCACCCTCAGCTTTCGACAGTAACTGAGTAGGGCAAAAAAGTTCTAAAATTCGAGCTTCACAGCAGTCTGGATGCTGTATTTTATCTGTGTTAACAATTTACATAACTTGACAAAGTATTTTTAGAAAATAAATGTTATCCGAGAAATATTAACAAGGTAGGATTGGAGTAATTATTCCTGGAATGCAATTTACATCAAAATACCAATTCATTTGAGATGTGTGAATGAAACTTTGTACATAGTGCCAAGTAATTTTACTATTTTAAATCTCTAACACTCATAAATAGTTAGATGTTTAGATCTAATCTTTGAGAAATGTAATAAATTTGATAAACTGCCACACATTCCAATTTTCGGCTAATTTGTTGTTGTTGTTGCTATTCCTGTTAAATTAATACCAGTTGAAAATTACTAAATTTTCATTTCAAACAAACAACTTAATAAATTTGCAACCTGGTTCCCGGTTTAGCAGAAACTGGTTCCTGGCATAATAATTAAATTAGTTCATTTGTTCATCAGGAAATGATGAACTTCAAGAAATACACTTAAACTTTCTGTACTTTATTAAGCAACAGGGGCATTTTTCTATTTTCTATCATCATTAACAACTTTAATTTTCATGAATATATTCCTTAGCCTTGAAAACATGTGCAAAATAATCTAACTGGTTGTGTACAAGGATGCAGCCAGACTGGGACTCAATTCTTTCCAGGTTTTAAGCATGGCCTCAATATAAAACAGTTTACTAGATGTGTTAAATAAATTACGAAATAAAATGTACTCTTTCTACGTACATGTGCAAGACTTCTATGGCATAGAGTATATTCAACTTGAGATTGAAGCGGCTGCTTAGTGCATAAATAAAAGTAAGTGGTTATTTCGAGGAGTGTAATTTACAAGGGGCAAGGTTTTGGCATCACTTGAGGAGTAAATGCTCAATTTAAAATGCAGCAAAGAATATTAGTGTACAGACTAAAAAAAGACGCATGAATGTAACACATCAGATGTCAAATTACGCTATCTGGTCTGGTGCACGAGATACTTGCCAAATAATCGGCGATTCATGTGCACTCACGTGCATTCATGTTCTTTCTCAGATAATAAAACAGGTAAATCAAGCTTTGCTATCATCGTTCAAATTTAAACAAAGATGCTTAAATTACCAAACATAATCTAAATGCAGTTTTACACGCCACTCGCTTATATTTCAATCATTCTGCATGATCATGCAATTAAACTCTGAAATTCTTTCCAGAAATACCACAACCTTAGTTTACAGAATATCTCAATGGCGCTGTTTATTGGAACATTTTTTTGTAAGATAAATTACTGTTATAAATTCCTTCTTTACCCGCAAGTTTTAAAACAACCATTGCAGCTGTAAGCATAATTTTTGGAAAAAGTAAAAAAACAAACATACACCCAAAGTGTGCATTCTGGTTATTTTCGGGTTTTACCAGTGGTACAGTGTAGATAAATTTAAATTCTAATTTGATCTTAATTGCTAAAGCATCCTAAAATAACATTGGAATTGTAAACTATTAAAAGCAATTATTGAATTAAGTGGCACGAAATAATGTTATGGAATTTTAAGAATGTGCTTTGTTATATGACTGTTTTCCAGTTGCGTTTCTTACGCATTTTCTACTACGCTTCAAAGAAAACTGCTATGGATTACTGAATTTATCAACAACTTAGAATTAAATTGCCTTGCTACCAGATGGACACGTACAACAAGGTCATCATTTCATACATTTCCGGGATCATAATATGACGATGTGTACAGGAATTTTTGTATTGGAATCTGTACATGTAGGGTTACATTCTTTATTTTAA
The DNA here is from genome assembly GCF_021730395.1 of Mercenaria mercenaria. Taxonomy (NCBI): domain Eukaryota; kingdom Metazoa; phylum Mollusca; class Bivalvia; order Venerida; family Veneridae; genus Mercenaria; species Mercenaria mercenaria. Next base: position 59,950,202 of record NC_069377.1, on the reverse strand, counting down.
CATGCATCCAAGGTTTCAAAAATATATAACATTAATATTAAAAAAAATTTCAGAATTTACTTACAGGTGTTTACATAGTTATGTAACTTGTAGATTTACCTGTATCCCACAACTTGCTTTTTTATCGAACATCGTTTAAATTAACAGGTCTATGCTTAATATTATGTAATGATTTACATGTACACAATATAAGTCATGAAGTCACAATCTTTTTTATGATTACATATCATATACACAAGAGTCGAGTTGCACTAAAATGCTACCTCTAACAAAGTCTCAAGGACAGTCCCCATTTTGTGTCATTCCATTCATAGCCTCAGCAGTCACCACAAAAATTTCAAGTAGTGATATACCTGTATAACAAATTCTTCTTTCATCTCAAATATTTTAAAACATAAAAGAAAACAAATTGTTACATAATTTTTATTACCTTAATCTGTAAAGTTGCAATAAAACCCTCTGGTGTTTTGGCATCCTTTTCCAGTTTGATATTATAACGTCCTCCATGGGCAAGTTCCTGAGTTTCACGGAACCATTTGATCTGTGGTGCCGGTTTTGCTTCAAGAATACATGTCATCACAAGCTGGTTTGCTTGCTGTTTGATTGTTGGTTTCTGAAGGAAGTGCGGAGCTTTTCCGGTTGGGACCCTGTAAATCATATGTACAACCAGGCCTTAATATGCATTTCAGTTTTGAACATTTTTAGATTTCAGACATTTAAACAAGCTCTGCTTTCTACTTTCCCCATTTCTACTGCATCATTTGCCTCATCTCTGGGCTATGTACTCTAACAGTCCATTTCTCACAATCAGGAGAGATCCCACACACTGATATACTTATAATACTGTGCTATCAATGAAATCAAACTTAGGTAGTGGCCTTGTTATGGCAATCAATATTTCTGTTCAATTACATTTTCTCCACATGATTTCGGCATTCCCAGTTTGTTACGGAAACCATTGCTTGTGTGAGCTACATTTATGGTAGAAGAAAACCGAAATAACAGACAAGAATACAAAATCACACGGAAATTGCCCATTGTCATTATGGGTCCATTACCTTAAATTCAGGCATTACTCTTAAATAATACAACTATCTATCATAAGTCTCTACCATTTTCCACCCTCTCCTTTTCTACTTTACCATCAGTTCATGATCAGATCAAGATATTTTTTCATGTTACAGTCCATTGTCCCAATCATAAGGGAACCCACCCTCGATCCCTGCTATGCCATTAACTACTGTAGTTTCATATTTGTGATGGTTTAATTTTCACTAATATTCACAAATTCCACTCAAGATTTCAAAATATTCATCATATTAACCTGGGTCATGTCTTAAAAAAACACAAACACATGTGTTACATATTCTTGACAGCATAAATATGGCTACTACCCATGGCATCACTATCTGAGAGGATACCAATCTACAGTATTTTGGGACAGGATACCAGTCTGCAGCTTTTTGGGACAGGTTACCTGTCTGCAGTTTTGGGACAGGATATCAGGCTGCAGTTTTAAAATAGGATACCAGTCTGCAGTTTTTGAACAGAATACCAGTCTGCAGTTTTGGAACAGGATACCAGTCTGCAGCTTTGGAACAGGATACCAGTCTGCAGCTTTGGAACAGGATACCAGTCTGCAGTTTTGGGACAAGATACCAGTCTGCTGCATATTCTACAATCATCTGTTGAAACAATCCTTTCAAGTATAAGGCTCCCAACCATGAACTCAATAAAAAAAGCCGATGCAAAAATATCCCATATCTACAGTAATTCAAACAAAAATGAGTGTATTGTTTTTCAATTAGACTTTAGCAGACTGCTTTTCAAGATATGTTTTGGGAGAAGATACCAGTCTACAGTTTTAGGACAAAATACCAGTCTGCATTTTTGGGAGGGTACCAGTCTGCATTTTTGGGACAGGATATCAGTCTGCAGTGTAATCTACAAACAACTGTTGAAACAAGCCTTTCAAGTGTGCACTTACAATCTCCCTGCACTGTTGGCAAGATTAATATTGAAATAAAGTTTAATTTTCATTCTTATCAAATTACAAGGAACTGCTAAAACAGTTTTTCACAGACAATGTTGTTTCAAAGTGAAGGAAAATTATCTCTGATGGAGAGAGAAATGTCTGCACCATTAATTATGAAGGTGGAAACCAAAACACAGATCCAAAGAACCCATTTATCAGGTGCCTGCCTAAACTTTCATAAAATGTAAAATATTTAATGAGATACCATCTTAAACTACAGATATTTCTAGGTCCTTTCAGTCCCATTTATCATAAATTAAGTCAAATTTTAATATATGCTAAACTGATATGTAAGTGACCAAAATATTAGTTCTGTCAAAGAGCTATAAAATAAATACCGTATTTTCCCGTATTAACGCCCCCGGGGGCGTTACATTTTCCAAAGAGGGGGCGTTTATTTGAGGTAAAAAAATAAAAAATGAAAATTTTTACAAAACTTAAAAACATCGTTCAAACTAGCTGTAAAGTGTTTCTGTGTTGTTTAATCCCCCCAAAACGTAATTATTTGGCATCCAATTTAATGCAGTGTGTCCTTTATGCATTTAAATACGGTACCTCGTGTATTCCATGTCTGGCTTTTTGACACGCTCGCGACACTACACATTACGTCATGACCCAAACAGCTGTGTACTCCGATAACATTTTCCTTAGTACATGCAGGTAGCTAATTGCGCAATACACAATGTCAATGGTTTGACACGCTGCTGTGCCTGCTTTTAAATTAAAAGTTCTTAAAACTGCCGAAGAAAAGGGTATATCGTCAACACATTGCTGCAAGTTTGTTTAAAGTCGGCAGGAAGCGTGTGCGCGAGTGGTATAAAAACAAATCAAAAATGTATTTACTGTTTAATTTTCTGTTACGTACCGTACTTAGTACAAATGTTTTGGACTTACGGTACATGGACTGTTTAAAAGTGTGTTAAATTTTTAATACATTGGACTTTAGTACTGTAAATTACTTATTATGTGGACTTATAAAAATGAGGTAGGTGATTTTTTCCCGTTCTTGTTGACTTTTTTCCCCTCCAAAATGGGTGGGGGGCGTTAATTAGAGGGGGGGCCTTAATTCGGGAAAATACGGTAGATTGGCAACTTGAAAGGCATATAGAGCAAATCTTGCCAACCTCCCGTGACAAAAAAACGAGATCTCGTTACTGGAAGTGGCGCTTTCTCCACGCGCCATTTTGTATGCGAAAGCAATTATTCATCGGTAAAATAATTATCACCGTATGACCACGCTTCTTTCGATGGCAAAAAAAACCCTGTACTTCGTGTCTTAAGACCATTTCTCATTAAACTAATTTTGTTTTAGAAGCTAACATGTATTTTAAATGTAGTTTTAAAGGTACAAATTGTAACTGCATGCTCGCCGATGTTTGTTTTTAGTAAGATAACGCCGAATCACGCTCTGACACGAGCTCACGCGAGATTACAGCCAGTTGCCATTCTGTGTATTTTATACTTCTTTGGTTCTGTTGATCACCATTTGTAAACATCAGTTGGTTCAGGTAAGAATACAGTCATGATATTGTGCATGTAAAAGTCATAATAATGTACACTCTGACACATAACAGATTTCTACCCGGGTAACTAGAGTGGGTAACTTGAGTGTACCAAGTGAAAACGCTCAGACTGACTTAAATGCTACATGTGCAAGTCATTAAAAACTTAATAATGCATTTCAATTAATTGCACAAGATATTACATAATTTCCACAAGGTAAATAAATATTATCTCTTATTACAGCTTTTCTAATTCTGATAAGCCACTTCCGGCATTCAATTATATTAAAAATCAATTAAAATGTCAAAATAATATAAAAAAAATATACTCACTGAGGCTTTTTACCTGTGAAAAATAAATAAGAACATAGCTTTAATAACATAAATCTTACTGCACACATTTCATGTTATTATTATTATGAGACCAGACTACAGTTTAATATCTAACCTTGAAAACAATTTAGCAAATTAGTTTTTAACTTATTACAGAGTCTGCTATGTAACAGCATAAACAAACATTAGGAAATTAGCAATTATAAACCACTTCAAAATCAAAGAAAAAACATGTTTAGTTCATTAATGTTTTAAAAGCAGAAAATACATGCACACATAAGATAGATATTTCAAGTTTAACTCTGTAAGAAATCAAAGTCCTGCACATATCATATTTTTACAGAAATGCCTGAATTTTTTTATTACACATATATAACTGTTCCATATCTGCACATCAGTCCAAAACAACAGCTCTGAACTGAAGCCAAATACAGTACTGTCCATAAGCTCCCGGTATGTGCAGTACTGCCAGGGAGAGCTGCTAACCTTTATGCGCCAAGGTTATACAACTGAGTTAAGGGACCAGTCTAAGCTTAGAACACTTAAATCTGATTGGCTGTTTCTAAAATGAAATTTGAAATTGACCAATCACAGAGACGTGTTTTGAGACTGGTCTCCAAACTCAATTTTATACCACTGGAACCATGACAATGGTTTTTATCAAAACAATCCCTGAGTCTTTGCATTTCAGGACGGTTGGCATAAGGAAGCAAGCTTTTGTTCCTTTGTTGTCACAAAATCCACTGTCATTAGAATGATAAGATGAAAGATACAAGTTTTAATTTTGCAGACAGACATAATGCTGGTTGACTATTTATTTCATGTACAGTTTTGTTTCAGTAATCAAGTACCCATGTAATATTGCAGAGTATTTTCGGCACCTATTTCATATACAAATGTGTTTAAAAAAAAAAAAAGTTGCAAAATTGCACTTTTTATGCTTTAAACATGGTCAGAGATGTTAAAAAACTCTAAAGGCATAGCCCCCTTATTTGTATTCATTTTTTGACACAAAAATAATTTCCTAAAAGTCCCACTTAATAAAAGAAAAAGAAATTTACCAACCTACCTACCCTAATTTTTTTGAGCATGTTAACAGAAACAAATTTTTTTTACGCCTTATAGATAATAAACAATTTTACAAGAAAATACTATTTAAGCTTAAATGCACCTGATTAAGATCTCGTTCAGATACTCAATAAATCAATCACAACCATTCATATACTTGGAACAGCAGATCATTAACAAAATAATCCCCATAGGTGGAGATAAGAACAGCCATCAAGATATTTTTTCATGTTACTTCCATCAAAATTGGTCATTTATGATGATAAACTCCCTACTCTGTTGTAAGTAAAAACAAGTCAACAACAATCTTGCAGGGAAATCACTTCGTGGGAGTAAAAAATGTAACATAAAAAGTTTATACTGGCTGGAGGAGTGAAATTTGTATGTTTTATTATCAGTTTTGACAGGTTATATACTGGTCAAAAGTTGAAATAACAATCAAGCCAGCACATAGACAGGGTGTGCTTTTTTTCTGAATGTATGAACTTTGATTAAGCCTTGGGAAACAAGAATGAAAATATTGTAAGAAAGTTGTGCCAAAACATGCATTTCTAACAGAAAACATTCGCCTCAGGTAAGATTCTGACACGAAACTCCATGATTAATCTCTCTGCTTTGAAACTAATCAAATTTCTTGTTGCAGTTTCTATGCCTTCTCCAATTTTACTTGGCAACTCCTATCATTTTTTCTTAAAAAAATGCTTGAATGACTTCTTTTATAATATTCTCTTTCACTGTGAAACTAAAAAAAAACAGTCAGAGAGGTATATATTACTGAGGTGATCCCAATTATGCATTTCTGCCATGGTGACATATGGAAAACATTTGAAAAAAAATTCCCCTGAAGCTGATAAAATTCAAGTTATGATAAAAATGTTACTACTATATTTTATTTTTACTATGTATTTCTACATTTCCTCTTTTCCTTTTTAAAGATAGTTTTCTATAGATCCTGTATGTATATATTATTGGTTTAATGATATATTATGCTTGGTGTGTCCTTGTTTCCGCTGACAAAAAGTTCATTATTTTGGAGGAACATTCAGTTTACATAGGGAGAGGGAAGAGTAAAATTAAAGTGATGTTTCAACAGGAGAAAATTATTGTGGCTGGGTTTACAGACTGGGGTGAGGATCGTACAGTGAACAACTGCCTGGGAGGGTAACAGAGAACCATTGTGTAGACAGGTAATAGTGAACCACTGCCTAGGGAGGTAACAGTGAATCACTGCATAGGAGGAAAATAGTGAACCACTGCCTTGGAGGGTAACAGTAAACCACTGCCTGGGAGGGTAACAGTGAACAACTGCCTGGGAGGATAACAGTCAAACACTGCTTGGGAGGGTAATAGCACTGAAACTGCCCTTTCAGAACAGTATTGAAACAGATTTAAATATTCCTGCAAATTTAATCGAAAAGAACTTTAAGGCACTGACATCAAGATTTTGACTAAAAATGAGCTTTCTTTAAAATTGAAGTCTGGTCATATTATAAACTTTAGAATATGAGTTTTTGTTTCTAAACTGTCTAAAAAATTGTAAATCAAGAAAAAAATATGCCCGTGTCTGGAATCAAACCCTGGCCACCGCAGCAATAAAATCTTTCCGCTGTCTCTACCAATACCGCCACAAAAGGAAATGTGTTAAACTAACATTAAATAAAGATTTTTTATAATTAAGGCAGTTTACCTCGAGTAAAGCGTTACAAATACTTTTCAATTTTCAATGTAAAAATTAGTAAAAACAACTAATTCTTGTGTGTTTCCATAACATATAGCCTGTCAGTAATAAAGTTTCAAAGCTTTCTTAAGAAATATAGCATTACTTTCCTGATACCTAAAAATTTGCTCTTTTTTTTTGCTGTCATACTATCTGGAAGCCAGTGCCTTTAATAAGTTAAACGTTCAAGATAAATACTGAACTAATGCATGAAAAGAAAAATCATTTCTTTTTTAGAGTAATGAAAGTGACAAGAAACTTAAAGAATGACTACTGTAAAAAGAATTATAAGTTAACACCTGGAAAAAAAACTTGAAAACTAAGTCTTTGATACAACGAGATAAATTCATTTGGTTGCCTGCCTTGAATACAAGAGATATGCATGTGTTTAAATAGTTCAGAAGATAATTATTTTGAACAAAAGAGAGCTCTTTTCTACCATTAACCTGAAATTTTAAGTGTCTGGAAAGATTCTCTGGCTGTAACCAGAAAAAAGCTTTTTCGTTGTTTTGTATACAATCATGTGTAAACATACAATTTAAGATACATTTCCTTCCTGTTTAAGAACAATAATATACACAGAAAGATAATACAAGTTGCCTGTTTTATCACATTTCAAAATGGTCACTGAAATAAGCAACAAATAAAGCATGATGAAAGCGTGTGTGTATGGATAATTTTACACGGTCAATTCTTGAAATATCTTACCAGACTTAACTGAAATTAGGCAACCAGGAAAGTAAATTATAGTTTAAATGAAACAATAATAAGAAAATCTGCAGAAACAGTATAAATAATCTCTCTGTACATTTTACAAAGAAAGGTATAAAGGAAAAGACTAATTTACTGATAATTGCATTTTAAAAAATGAACTGGAACTACTTTTTAGGATGAACTACTTTTCCATTGCAATTTAAAGAATATAATTTTACAGAGATATAATTTGCTACTATGTTATTTTGATGTACCTATTTATCTGCTTACAAAGTTATTGTAAAACAAAATAAAACAAAATAGCAATTTAAAATAAAATAAATAAATTTAAAAAAAAAACAATAAGAAAAGACAGGATTATAATGGGGTATAAAAAAAGGGCATTACGGGTCACCTCCATCACAACAAGACCAATTTACCTTCCAAATTCAAATTAATTGTAGCAACGGCCTCGCCACGTGGATTTTTAGCCAACACCTTATATTCACCGCCATCTTGTATTCCGACGCCAACAATTTCAAGAGTCAGTATGTGAATACTTTCAGCGTCCTTTGTTTGTGAAATTAGAATGCGTTCACTTGACTGTATAACATTTGCACCCTGCATCCAAGTAATGGTTGGATCAGGTTCAGCTTTTAATCGACATTCAAATACAATTGATTTCTGTACTTGACGAATGACAGGCTTTCCTATGAAACTTGGCGGGCTGGCAGCTACTGTTCCGACTACACACGAAGACAAATACAAATGAAACATAAAATTACGCAAGATAAAAAACACCACACACACTAGTAGTCTATAGCCTAGAAACTCTACGAACAAAAATGGCTACATAATATACATTTCAAACCTATATAGGCTAGTCAAACATAATATTTGGTTGTCTAAGTAAATCTATGAATAAAATGTTATGTTAAGGTAATTCTGCACATGTAGGACAATTTTTTATGACAGTCTTTGGCAACTATTACAAATGTTGATATTTCTGTTACCATTTTTTCATATTTAGAAAGAAAGTAATGTTGCCATTTTTACAAATGTAAACACAGAATGACATTTACATGTAGGATGATTTTCCTTTCGGTATGCCAAGCCCAGGCTTTATTCTATGCTATCCAGATAAAAGATGATCTGTCATGACTTGCAGTTTATCAAACATACAGAACTACCTTAAAAGTACTGGTATGTTATAATGTTATTGTTAAAAGAATTATCCAGCAGGAGTTTATAAAGGTTTAATAATTCGTCAAATAAAAATTAGTATTAAATATGATTACTTGCTTAAAAGATTTTAGATTTTGTTAGAAAGTAAGTATGAATTAGACTCACTGAAAAAATTTCTACCAGAATCGAAACAGATTTATCAACAATGTTATTTTATTTCTCTACTAGATATTCAATTTGACCTACAGACAAGAAGCTAGCCTATAAACACAAAAACATTTTTAATTTCAAAAAAGTATGAAAACAATTCAGCTTTTAAAGTTATTATTTCAAATTTAGTTCTAAAACTGAATAAATATAACAATCTAAAGGCCAAGCCTAGAGCATTTTGTTTACTTTGGTTACCAAATACAGTTAATTATTATGAAGTAAAAACATGCACTATAATATGAACTACCTAAATATCTATTTTTACAAAATAATTATCAAAGCACACAAGATATATCTAAGGTTTGATAATAAAAAGAGTATAATGACTACGTAATAGGAAGTTTGCATACAGATACGAAATAAAACATTACCGTCAAAGTTCAGCCCAATGGTTGCATTGCTTTCTCCAAGGGCGTTTTTGGCAGTGACCCGGTAACTACCAGCGTCTTGTGGCGATACGTTACTAATTTCTAACGTAATTGTGTATTCTTTTGGACTTTTCTGTTTGGTATCCATCTTGAGACGACCTGTTTAGAGTAAGCAATCTGTTAAGAATTTTATCCCATAAAGCTACATGTGCATTATATATTGGTGTCTGGAGTAAACAAATCTGTAATAGGAATTTTATCCAAAAAGATACATGCCCATTATATATTGGTGTGTATGTAAAAAAAATATGGAATGCTAGAGTTCTTTCTGATATACTACTTTAAGCTCTGAAAATATCAAAGCCGCAGTACAGAAATAACAGTGATCTATTGTATGCACAAACCGTATGGGACCAGATTATTTAAACAGGGAAAAAATGTGTAGGTGGTAGGTTAGCTGTCAGCAGAGCATCTTAAAGGTATTTTGAGGCCCTGGGTTCAAGTCCCAGTCTGCCTGTACAGTCTTCTCATTCAGCTTCATTATTCTCTTCAGAAAATGAGCACATTCTGCTAAAACTTTATAAAACTTCGACAATTTGTAAACGTGATGTAACACCAAATTTCTACGACTTCACAACATCAGTTTACAATGTTACTAATGCAGTAGCAATGAGCTAATCTACATAATAACTGTGTCTATAAATAAATTCCTCTGACTTGATAGAACAACTTTGTTTTAACCTTTACCCTGCTAAATTTCTAAAATGGACTGGTCTATCACTCAATTTGAACAGTACCATTTATTATTCCAAGGGGTGTTCACTGAAAATTTACTGACTGAATAGAAAACAGTGCAGACCATGATCCGTGCAGGCTGATCCTGCATGCTGTAGGTTTCGTTTTGGGGAGGCTGCGATTTTGTTGCGTGGCATTCCCTGTTTGATATTTGTCTTTGTTTTTTTGATCTGCGCTAGTCACAAAGGCAGAGCAGGATAAAGGTTAATACTAAAACTGACCTCCTGCGTTGAGCTGTGAGGAGTCTCTGAACCATGTGATAGTAGGTGCCGGGTCAGCGGTGAGCTGACATTCAAACAACATTCTCTTGCCGCCATCTTCCTGTTTGATCACAGGCTTCTGGGTAAAATTTGGTGCTATTCCATCTTGTCTGAAAAAGAACATGAAGGGTTAAGATATCAGTGACTTCATAAAATATTTGATAAAAGTTACTTTATGAACCGTAAATACATGTATGTTTTGCAGTTAAAAAACACTTCATAGTTCAAATAAATTATTAAGGATTACATGGTGTAATAGCCATATTTCATATCTTGTAACTTGATGGTAATATTTAAATGAAATTTGGTCACTCTAAAGACATTCAAAATTAAAAACTTTTCACCGAGAAATTTTTCAAATTTTATCATTTTTTGGGGAGATAATCGGTATTAAAGTTAACATTGATGCCTATGGGAAATATATAATTTCTTTGATTATGAGAATCTTAACTTGAGTTTCGAGAAAATTTTGCGGTAGAAAGCTGTATTATATGATTCTGATGCAAATATAAAAAGAAATCTAAAATTCCCGGTAGGGAAAAGGAGAAAATCATATTTTTTTCTAGTTTTCAGGGGAGATAATTCATGAAAAAAAAAATTATCAGGGGAGGTAATCTAAAGGAAATTTTTGAAAACTTCTGTCACTTTATAACTTGTCAATATGCACCTTATTTCTATCGTTTGACATTTTTTAAAGCTTACATTATCCAGTTGTATGTACGCTTTTGATGAAATAGAGGCCTATTACACCATGTTATCCTTAAAATACAAGCACTTGCTGGAAATATGCTGAAGCATTTTATGGTATTGTGCATTTTAATCGACCTGGCGGGGCGGGGTTTTGTGATGGTCCACTGCATTATTGTGTAGGATATGTAGTATATTCGGCAACCTGATTTCTTTGGCCATCTACCTTACATTGTAACCAATATAGAGGTGAATTTTAGTCCTTGGTCACCGAAAGATTACATAATTAAACAATTAGTCTGTACTGCTCTACCTATTTTGCTAGTTTTCTAAGATTACCATTATTTGCATAAGTCAGAGATTAACTCCGCCCCGCCAGGTCTAATTAAACGCACAATACTGAGACTGTGTAAACATTGACAAAAATTGAAATACTTTGTCATTGTTAGCACATCAAATCTTTTGAATTTTCATTAAGGTTCAGTTGCTTTTTCCTCTTCTTCATGGTAATCGAGAGCAATTTTCAAACCAAAACTTATTTGCATATTATATCACTTGTCTAGTTCATAGTATTTCATGTCACTTTAAGAAAGTCTGAGGAGACGTTAATGTTGCTCAACTCTTACCCTGCTAAATTTCTAAAATGGACTGGTCCATCATTCATTTTGGGCGACACCATTTATTATTTGAAGGGGAATTTACTGAAAATTTACTGACTGAATCTAAGCGAACAGTGCAGACTATGATCAGACCGCACGGATGTGCAGGCTGATCATGGTCTGCACTGGTCGCAAAGGCAGAATCACCTGCCACCAGCAGGCTAAGGATTTGCAATATTTAGATTTTTAAATTTAAAGTGATGAACCTGTAATGACAATAGGCAACTACCATATCAGATTTCAACATCCTACAGCCATAATAATAGAAAATTCTTTTTCATAACAAGGAATGCAAAATTCGTTTATGGAAAACATGAAATCGGAAAATAATGATTGTCATTATGCATCAATTATCTTAATGTAGCACATCAGAAAAAAAGTTACATAACCTGTAGTGCTTTAAATGAAAAAAAAATCAGATGACCTTGCCTGTGACCTTGGCCTTGAAGATGCAGACCACAACTCAAACATATACATATGTCATGCATTTAACGGTTTTGTGTAAATTTTCTTAGTTAAAATGGCATACAATGTTGCTGAGACTTGAAGTGTTTTGGAGGATGGACAAACTTAACATTGTTGTCACTTTATTCTATATACTAAGTGAATATAAGGGGAATTCTTTGTAAAGTTCAGTGGGGTATAATATTATGATGGTCTTGAAACCCGATCTGTTTACACTGCATCGCCATGTATGAAATTTCGGTTATAATGGAATAAGGAACAAAAATTGTACAAAATTAATAACAATTATTCAGTCATAACTCGTTCATTTTGATTGTATTCATCTAAATCTATATTCACATAAGATCCGGCATAAAGCAAGAACAATCTCTGAGAAAACAGAAACATTTTCCATGATGTATTTTTGTATGAAAAGAATTTTTCTAAACCACTGAATAACAAAACTTCTCAGTTGAGTTCCTCGATCATGGGGGTATCTCCAGACAGACAAGCGCTACATTTGCCAAATGATGTCAGTGAATGTCACTGTAATATCTACTTTATCTAGATTCCGGGCTGAAAGAACAAAACTTTTATATCTTGCTGCAATTTTTCCAGGAAAATAAACAGGCGAAATATCTCGTACAATGAATAAACAGGCTCTCTGTATGATATGACGGAAGTCAATCGCATTCCTGAACTTCTTGTACATTTTACGATATTAATCATCATGCATCTTTGGTGCTGATAATGATATACTATTACAGAAGAAATACATACTGGATAATTTTCATGTCACTTTTTTTTTGCGATTCAATACTACAAATTGTTAGATATTTTACAATTTTCACAAGTTACCATCATAAATTTTGAATGAAGTAATAGTTAAACAAATTTAAAATGCAAAACACCCAAATAACCAATTAATTGCTTTAACCTTAAGCCTGCTTGTGGCAAGTGATTCTGCCTTTGTGACCAGTGCAGACCAAGATCAGCCTGCACATCAGTGCAGTCTGATCATGGTCTGCACTGTTCGCCATTCAGTCAGCATCTTTCTGGTAAACACCCCTTTTAACAGTTAATGGTACTGTCCAAATTGAAAGATGGACAATTTCATTATAGAAATTTAGCAGGGTAAAGATGTACAGGTTATCAGCTTTGTATCGGGAAATATGCACAAGTTCTTCAGTGGAAATACTGCGCGATCTTAGGAGCGTAATATTCCTACGCTGAAGAACGAGTGCATATTTCCCGAATGCAAAGATAATAACCTTTTTATTACATACGCATCTACACGTATAAATATAATGCAAATATCATAAATTTGTTCAATAGCCTGAATATGACTGACAAATTACTTAACTAAATAGAAAAAAATAGTGCAACAACCCACACTGAATTACATCACGCACCCGATATGAAATCCAGGCGTCAGTGTATGGAAAAATATTGACGTTTTCAGTACCAGTGTAACTTAATGGGGAATAGAAACAAGTATGTAATAATAATAATTATCAAGCATGGTACACAAAAAATACTCATAAAATGAGTCTTTGTTTCTACCAAATTATCAGGGTTTTTTGTTGTTGTTTTTTTTATGCACAAGCGCAGAATTTTTCTGATTTACTGATGAAATAAACATGGATACTTACTGGTTTTGGGTTTGTGCTGAAAAAGAAAGAAAAATGAAATTAGTTATATGTAAATTCAGTCAAATCATTTAAATTTTTGTCAGCCCATAAATAGTGGTTTGAATATTTCAACTATATATGTGCACTGTGTATAGAATCATAGTAATTAATCTCAATAAAATATGCTGTTTCAGGAACCTAGTATTTTTCTGATTGTACGCCAAAGGCGCCAATTAAGTGCAAAAGTCTGCTTCTTTAAAAATTCACCTTCATAACAAATTTTTACTGAACATGATGCGTTAAAACTGGCGGGCCATCAGACTTAATTGTGCTGTTATCCTTGTTCAAAAGATGTTTACATTTTATATACTTAAGGTCTTTTCATTGTGTTCAAAATTATTTCCTGCATTTTGTTCCAAATAGATAATTATACCATGTAAAATCTTTGCATAATGGCACAGTGTATGAAGGTAAGAATTCTTTCGATTTCATGCAGAGTGACAGTATGCTCTTGTTCAGTTAATTGATATTCAAAGTTATGGCCATCCTCGACAAAAATTAAGATTTTATAAATCAGCTAAATGGTGTAGATGCACTATATGGAGTTTGTACAACACCGCAAGCTTCAACGGCACTTGTATAACCACTGAATCCACCTTTCTGTTGTAGATCTATACATTCAAAGTTGTTTATATTCTTTCTCAATTAAGATATGTATAAGAATTGTCTATGGCCTATTTTGACAAGCGAGTTGAAAAACAGTCTTTGCGCAACAAGATATATATTTTATTGAAACTTTGCATTTATTTAAGTTTAAAGTAAGTTAAGCATTCTCTTCTGTAAGAAGTTTGTCATAATCCAGAGGTGAACCAGGAAACTAGGGTATTGGTAGACCTCTGGTTTGCAAGAATGAGTTACTACTACTGTTCCTTTGACAACAAAAACTCCCAAATTTCTGTGGCATGGAGGTTTTATGTCCTAGTCTAAATGTCAGAATGTTTTGTATGGTTTGATAATGCAGTTTTTTTTCCTAGTCAGTATCTAAATTATTTTCTAATCTTGCAGTGTTCGCACCTTGCTTCCTTACCAGATATTCTCTTGAGCCAAGCACCATCTCTCATGTAAAATATTTTCGGTCGAAAGATTTTAATGTTAAGGAACAAAAATCAATGAAATAATTACAACATTGGTTTAGATTTAGAAAGTGCAAATTAATTTCAAAGATAGAAAACTAACTTTATTTTGTCATGTCAACAAAATCTCTAGTGGACGTATTGGCTACTCCCATTGCGGTGTGTCCTTAATTGGGCAAGGCACTTTGTCGCAATTGCAAATCGGTACCAGCAAATTTGAGGTATAATTGGTTTTAACTGTTCTTAAATAGGGTCTCTCAAAAGCTCTGCAGAGCTTATGTTCATTGGTTCACAAAGCGATGGTAAATAAAATTTACATTTACCTTTCTACAGAAACTTCAGATTAGTTGTTAACCGAAGCATGAACTTTTACAGAGAAAAACAACACTTCTTACAAAATAAAATAATTGTTTTGATTTTAACACTTCTACATATAAATAGGACTCTTTTGTACATGTAAGGATATCTCTTAATCCAGGAATAAAAACCTTGCACGTTCAAGATGGCAATACTTTAACAACTTCAATTTTTATTACAAAGAGTACACCCGAATCCTTGTATCTCAGTCTGTTGAAATATTAGCAACTATGATTAAAAAAATACACCCAAGTTCCTAACTCACGAATGATGAATCCATACTTATCCAAAACTAGTTAAGGTAGTTCTGAACGTTTAGGTCGATTTTTTTTCTACAATGTAGAATTTGATTGAACTCTGATTTTTCAAAACTTCAGACCATACCTAGAAAATTCAGCAAATAAAAAGGATAGGATAGTGTGCTCGATTTTTTGGTAGACTGATTTGAAAAATTTGGACTTAGCGCAATTTTTCATAATGGGAGTCTATGTGAAAATAGCAACTTTTGTAACATTTTTGCAAATAGAAAATTTTCCACAATGTATAGAGTTTAATGAAACTTCTCACAGTCATAAATAAACATATGGCCTAAAATATAGTGAAATAAAATGTATAGGTCCGTGTGCTTATTTCTGATATATTTGGCCATGATTGAAGCGAACCGCCTATTTGAAGCTAATTTTAAGACATTATTTTGAATTATTTAACATGTCAGATGTTTTAAAAGCATATTTTAACTTAAGAAAGATAGTTACTGTTACAGTTAAATACATTCATTCAAGGATTGCCATTAAATAAGAAACTGATTTTCATTTCCGTTTAACGAATCCAGGCTTTATTCTACGTTTTCCGGACGTTACGCCATCACTTCCGGTTTATCAAACATGCAGAACTACCTTAAACAGAAAACTATATTTATAAATCAATAAAGAGTCGCGGAAACCAGTTATAAATTATCGATAAGTACTGGCTATAACTTGTTAAATCAAATATATCATTTCAATTTCATTAAAACTGGTTGATAACTCATACAATTGCCGAATGAAAAGAAAGCAAGTAAACACTTGACAGCATCTCCCGCCAAATTATTTTACGGAATGCTTCTGTCAACATCGTAAAAAAGCAGTTATGGAACGCCATTATCGTGTCTCTCCTTTTCTTTTTTCACCTTTTTAAAAATATTTTTACTGTTAATATAAGGGCTGATTTTGTCGACGTCACACCCTTCATAATTTATTTTCCAGCCTATTTAACACTCTGACTCATGAAACCTTTTTTCTCGAATTTTTACACAGTTTCAATTTTGGAAAGGTTGCTTGTTATGCTGACCAAAGAGTTTATACATCTTTGTGCCAACTAAGATATCCTAAACGTTTATCAGCAATTCATCAAGAAACAAAATCAGAATTCAATATTCAAAACTTTTAGTGACATAAAATGTCTGATATTTTCAATGGAAAAAAATACCCTCTCAAAATAGCTTTTTGGCGATAAATCCAAAGATATTCAAGATATTTCTTAAATTTATAAAGTCCCTATTACCAGGCTAGGGGTTCTAAAGAATGATATAGGCCTATAGTATGAATGGGATAATTTAATATTTATTAAACAAAAATCAAGGGAAAACCTTGTAACGAAATATGTAGATCAAACAGTAGTGTCTTTATATTATGTTGGTAGGAAAGGAATATGTTTTATGTTTCATATTATTGAAATGCTTCAGAATGATATCCGAATAAAATTGTTTATATGAATTATATGAGGAGAAGAATCAGTATCATGTAACCTCTATGTACAATCATCAGCGGGTATACTCCAACTAGAAACCAAAACGATATTACTTTGCAGCTACTAGTAGTCTATAACCAGTTTGGAGCTTATATGTTTACCTGTAATATTCTTGTCTGTCATACCAGTGTTTTTGCATTTGATGAAAAACTATGGTTTTTTGCTGATGTTTTAGATACACAATGCTACACTTAACTGTTCTTCCAACTTCTTAGAACATAGCATGGAGATAATTACTTTCATTTTTTTTAAGACAGAAAAAAGGTGAGTAAAGCCTATTGCAATTAACATTGCATTTATTCTGTTTTGACAACCTACCTCAAAGACACATACGCAATAATATAATGTTAAAGAAAACTGAACGATAATACAACTACTGTCAGACAGCAATCAAATGTTTCTCCAAATGGAATATGTTTGGATGGGATTGCACGGCACTTGTTATGTCCATTTCTATGTGTATATCGGCTGATATATATATAATTTCTGATGAAGAATCCTAACAATGTAAACTTTTTTTGTATGAGCTAGTCAGCGGTCCATTTATTGCGCTACTGGACTGAAAGACCCGTATAGTACATATACTGGTACACAAATGACCAGTTAATGCAAAAAGCAAATAACTTTCATTTTAGAAATAGTCTGTTTGGGTCTGTACATTGCAATACCTGGGTCCCAGCTTTCAAATGCATTTGCAATTGCTAGCACAGAAAGCAGGGTAAAAAGCATCCATGATATTCGAAAACTTCAGTCTAAACCCTATCGTAATCAAGACGGACCGGAATACATATTTCTTTACAGTCAGCTATGGGTGGCTGGAATGTCTATAGGCTTTATCTCTAAGGCCATACCAAATTGATATGTCGTTCGTCGGAACTACCGCATCAATAATTTCATTCCCGAGAAAAAAAAAGAAAAATTACCCGCCCGCACGTATATAAAAATCTCCGAAAAAAAAATTGTTTTTTCGATTACTCGGTCCGGAATAATAACGGCAAAACAGGTTTTATTGCTGTTTTAATGCGTCAAAGTGATATTGATCGGATTTCATGCATCCGTATGATCCAAACTCAAAAAGTCAGGAATTATGGTGTTGTTCATTATTTGTTTTAAATCTGGAGTGTCTGTGTTAGTGCCACACATGGCCTTCGATGTGCCGGTAGGTAATGAAATACGCACATTCTACTTTCGTTCAATACAGTGAAAAGAACGAAGCCCGACTTGTAAGACGTGCACGGGGATGCAGTTAAAAATATTTGGAAATATTGTTCAGATGTAAAGTTTTCAAACCATTTGTTATCAGTTGTTTAATTCAGCATGTTAGATCTAGAGCCCAAAGCTGAGGCCAACTACTATCTTAAAAAAATATTTGTTCACAGATCCTGACCGACCTATCACATTGTCTCGGCCCAAATCTTTTCGAACGTAACTTCTTTAGTACAGCAGTCAGATATTCTATCAAAACGCATTTAGTCAATTTAAAAATTGTTTAGCTTTTCAAACAAGTAGTGTTGATATGAAAATAATTTCAAACAAAATATGTCCTTTTGTAACCCCAGTTTTGCCTGTTTGTACACATGATGCCAGGATGTATTTAAAATTGGCTGTAAATTGATTGAACGAAAGAAACTGAAAAAAAAACAGACTTCCCCCAACTCTAAATTTCAAGTTCAGTCAAAGCACAACAAACAACACTTTTAAGGGTGGCCATATTGGGATCATTTTTTGTCCGTCTGTTATTATTTTTGCCTGAAATGAATCTCTACCACAAAAGCTTAAGCTAGCCTGATCATGATCTGTTAAGAAATTATTCCAAAGGGATTCGAGCAATGTTGAAGCATCTGTATGCCCAACTCCGTTTGGTCACACTGGTCAAGTGGTTTATTACTTCCCCTGTCACCTCTATGGGTTGGAGTTCCACTAGGGGCACAAATTTGTTCATGTGTGAAAGCCATCTAACTGTGTTTCAGAAGAAATGTTATTCAACACAATCATGTGCCTGTTTTGTCTTAAATATTCCTCATCCTTTGCCATTAAAAAGGCACGTCTTCAGATTAATGTAGAAAAATCAAAATTAAAAATAAGACACTCATTTCTTAGTAATTAAAATTACAAAATAAAAAAAATAAAGTGATTCAGTGAGTTTTGGCAAGAATTTATTTGCAAAATCATTCATGTAGTCTTTAAAACATATAGAAAAGCTATATACTGTGTTACCCACACTGTAAATGTTTGATTTCTGTGTTATTTCTAAAGAAATGTTAACTTTATATATAATCATAACCGCCTCCTCAAGGGTTCAAGGTGGGAAAAAAAATTTAAAAAAAAGCCCGCTCGCTCCATGTAAAATCTACCCGCCTCTGAAAAAATCAAAATTGAGAAAAAAAAAAATAAAATAAAAATTTCGCTCGCCCGCTCCTATTTTTTTTGAAGATTTTCCGAAGAACTATTAATCAATTTGGTATGGCCTAATATATATTTAGTACCACTTTGCTTATTTCACAAAGAATCTTACCGTTTCGCAGAAGTTTAAGAACTTGCTGATAAAGACACTTCTAACCTAACGATTTCTCAAACATTATACTACGGAATCCTGTTTCCGCCATCGACTTTTCGACCAGACAGAAAAATTTACCGCGAAAAGTCGTAAACTTGAAGTTTTTAGCACGACAATTGTTGTGCAAACGTCAACTTCTCGATCTATAATCAAGCGCGAAAAGTAGAAATTTAAAAGCCTTAACTTCAACTTCTCGCGCAAAGATATCCCGCGAAAAGTAGAAATCTTGAAGTTTTTGAGCCGAGAATTGTCGTGCAAACATCAACTTGTCGACCCATAATCTAGCGCGAAATGTTGAAAGTAAGTGGCCTATCTTCTACTTTTCGTGCCAGTTCTTTGGCCGATATTTTCGCGATGTTATCGCTTAAATTTCGACTTTTCGTTCTAGGACTAACTAACTAACCCTAACCCTAGAACGAAAAGTCGAAATTTAAGCGATAATATCGCGAAATTATCGGCCAAAGAACTGGCACGAAAAGTAGAAGTTAAGACTTAAATTTTTACTTTTCGCCCTACAAATTCAGTCGATAAGTTGACATTTGCACGACAATTGTCGCGTTACAAACTTCTACTTTTCAACTTTTCGAGGAAATATCTTAGCACGAGAGGTTGAAATTAGCTCTCTTAATTTCTACTTTACGCGCTTGATTATAGGTCGAAAAGTTGACGTTTGCACGACAATTGTCGGGTCAAAAACATCAAGATTTCGACTTTTCGCGGTAAATTTATAGCACGAAAAGTTGAAATTAGATGCTTAATTTCAAATTTTCGCGTATCTGTCTAGTCGAAAAGTCGATGGAAACAGGATTCCGTATTATACATTTACAGATTCAATGTATCAGTGGACATGGTCTTCAAGAGAAAATCATATCTAAGAATAACTAGGCGCATTTTCGCTCGGAACCAATCAGTTTCCATGGTAACAATGACTTCAACAGTTCTTTAGTGAAGACCACGCACGGTCTATTGTCACTGGTTTCTGAAGTTAAGTAGTAGCGTAGAAACTGAGCTAACCAGTAATCTCGATTTATTTCAATACACAAAATCTGCCTCACCTAATGCATTCAAACTATAGATCCAAGATTAGCATTAAGACATTCCAAAGAAAAATCCACTTAAAGCGGTACTCACCATTAAAGTTCAAATTAATAGATGCCGACATTTCACCAAGTTTATTTTTAGCAACAACTTTATAAGATCCACCATCTTGTTGTGTTACACCAGTAATATCCATGACGACATTGTATGTATTTCCACCAGCGTGGTCAACACGCATTTTAATCCTATCTGATTCTTGGAGTGGTGTCTGGCCCCGAAACCAGTTGATTTCCGGTTTAGGGGAAGCCTCAAGGGCGCACTGAAACACGAGTTTGTTCCCATTGTCTTCTTGTTTTAGGGATGGTTTTTGTGTGAACCGTGGGGCAATATCGTCACCCACACCCATCCTGACCCGCTTCTATCTGCAAAGAGAAAACAAAAGAATCTGCAGAAAAGGACTTGTATACTGACAGCTTAATCATGCAAACGTAGTTGTGTATGTCGTGATACAATTACATGCAAACTTTGTAGAAATATAGTTACATGCAAGCACCGTTGCAATATAGTTTCATGCAAACATATTAGTAATACATATATGGTTACATAAATCAATTTCATTCAAACATAATGGTAATACATGTATGGTTACATCGTCATGCAAAAGTATTTAGAGAACAGTTCTATGCAAACATATTGTTAATATCACGGTTATTAACCAGACAACATCCGAAAGCAGCACCAGCAGCAGCGACAACAAACTACATCTGGAATCCAGTGTAATTTTATAACAATAGTGTTTAGAAATTTGAAACGATATTAGTATGAAAAGACAACATGAAAATAAAATGTACTGTATGAAATCGAGGAAATTAATGGAACTAACAGAACAAAGCCGATTGTCTTATCGACTGGTTAATCTACTGGGAATGATAGCTAGTTCAACATCTTACCTATCTGTATGATTTGTATATAACTTATATCTTACAGAGGTTGTTACGCCTACGAACTAAATAAACAATTTATATTTTGTTTATTCTTAACATTCTCTTGCAGATGTTGCAAACTGATCTTGAAAAAGGCTGCCATTTTTATGGTTCGTACGAGCGTTACAAAGATCAACGATAGAATGTGAACTCGTGATGTCACGTTTCGTAAACTTTTGAGACTAATCACCACCACATCAAATGGAAGCCTACTGACATTCTGGCGGAACCTGCATGCTTCTTTTTCATATTAGAATAAGACTTTAAAGTTTCAAGAAGAGACACTGTGAGCAGCATAAGAGTAAATTTAGATGGTCGTTGTAAATACATCCGCGACATTAAAGCTGATACCCCCTTTTTCCTATAAAAGTCACAGGAAATCTGATAGTCTAAGAAATGTCGAAATAACATTATCAAATACGTGGATTGCACAATGAATATCAAAATGAAGGAACAGTCTGATTTAGTGGTGTTCAACCAAATGGATTGAAATGTTACTTTATTTACATTACACTTGTGATATAGGATATTTAACCGGATATTTATAAACATCATTATTAGAGTATCTGATTGAGATTACCTAAACACATGAATCGTCAGTTAATTATAAATAAGTGGTACACGTTCTTTCATCTGCCTTCTGATTTCATACATCAGATATATCTTAAGCAAATTAATATTGAAGGTAGCCGTCTTTTATGTTATTTATCAAGAAATTAGAAATAAAATTATCAGCATTTTATGAGGATATTTATTACTTTTTGACAGGAGGTGCGCAATTCAACAGTTGTATATATGACGAATTTGACGTTCCATAATTGCCAATATTTCATTCATGTTATACCACTGCTTTATCTAGATAAATAAACAGTGTACTTTTTATACTTAATCAAAAACAGTAACAAATGCATTTCTAGGATTAGAAGCAACTATTGATAGTTAATTAATACAAGCTTGCTTTGATGCAGATCGTTTAAGCAGGCATATGGTGACATGCATCGGTTAAAGTCTCCCGGTAATGTCTTGTGTCAGATGCATTTTGCATATTTCATACGCCATAAGTTTTCATATTGGCACGGTTCTGTAGCGAGAATGCAATTCCCAGTTCATTAGTTCAGGCCAATTTTCCTGTTCAAATTATAGTTATACATGCTATTTCATCTCGTTTTTTTAAATAAGTGAAATGCATTCTGTGCACCGATATACTATGTCTGGTCGTTGCTTTAAAGTTGTAAGAAAACAAAGCTAAGAATGAACATATATATATCATTATCGGTTTGTGGGCACATGGTGTGGAATGTACTGCTTTGGAATTTTACACAAAATCCTACGCTTTCTCAAAGCTTATTTTTATTCCCAAAAAGAGGTTTTGGGGATGGCAGACTAGCTACTTGTAACTGTCTGGTCAACATAATGTTATGACGCCAAGGAACATTTTATTTACGTCGCGAGTTCGATCCCCGGGCGGGGTGTATGTTCTCCGTGACGATTTGATGAAAAGACATTGTGTCTGAAATCATTCGTTCTCCACCTCTGATTCATGTGGGGATGTTGGTAGTTCCTTGCGGAGAGCAGGTTTGTACTGATTCAGAATCCAGGAACACTGTTTAGGTCAACTGCCCGCCATTACATAACTGAAATACTGTTGAAAAACGGCGTTAAAACCAAAACAAAACAAAACAAAACAAATTCAATTTCGCATTACTTTATAAGATCTTACATTTCTGATTTCTTTCACTGATAAACATGAAAAGCAAATATAAAAGAAAAGGTACGTATGTTTTTATCTGGTTTCGTGTATATTGCATACGTTTAATACAGTATGATGTAACTAACAGACTGTATTTGCTGTATACAGTCAAACCTGTTTATAACGGCCACGCATGAGAGTACAAACCTGTTTTATAACGGCCACGCGTAAAAATACAACCCTGTTTATAACGACCGCGCAAGCACTTTGTCCGTTGCTACCGTACAAAACTTCAATCGCATTAGTTGCACCTCTTTCAAGAATTTTATTAAAATGGGTCTTCCGAGAGGTGGAAACTATTTTTAAGGCAACGTAAAATTTTAGATGATTTACGATTGGTTCCATGACGCACAATATTGCATATATCAAATACCGCTTATTTGTTTTAATTGATGTTAATCAAATTTATGATATTATCGACCTAAAATAGTCAGAATGGATTTTGTGTACATGAAGAATTATAGAAAGTAGCAGCGCTGCTTCAGTTGTTATTTCTTTAAAACAACACAACTAAATTGCATATGTGCCATACAATTGTCCGTGTTTTCTTTTCTCCTATCTGTTACTTTGTGAAGTTTGTGTCTGTTAAATGAATTGATAGTTTGTTTGTTTGAACATGTCTACACGATATTCTCGGTATTAAAACTATGCAGGTTAGCAGATTCCTACCTGTACAGATATGTAACATGTTCACTTAGGTTCTCTAGAAACATGTTTGTTCTGTCTTTTGAACGCATATCAAATACATGTCTGACAGAAAACAGGTGTGTCCAAGCCACTTGTATGAGTTGAGTCTGAATCTTAAAATTATCCCACAAACGTCTGTGTTAGACTTTAAACATACAAATATATATTTAGTTGTAAAATTCTTTCAGGTAAACAAGCAACCCATTCCATTTGGCATGTGGGCGGTAGTTTAACAGAGACGCCGGTTCAACCCTGAATTAATGCTCGGTAGGGCATATTGGTTCATAGCTAAAAAGATGCTAAACGCATAGCCTGAATATTGTATCGGCGTTACTTTCAGTCATTGTTTTAATCATATTACTTACATGATATATATGGGGAAAAACTGTTTGTATAGACATATATTACATCCAACCTATCAGCATTCGAAACTCATTATGAAGTAATAAAACTAAAGTCTCATTTGCAACTAAAATTACGGCAACAAATTATTAAGCACGGTTTTACGCGGTATTCGATACCCTGATATGTGATAAGTTATGATATATAACACATGTGCTCCACTGGCGCTTCTACAACCAGGAATGCCAGGTAAGCTATCAATCAGTTCCATGGGAGATTTTTTTTTCAGATCAGAACTGAAAGTATACTGCACGACGCTAGTTTGTCCATTTTAACTAAGATACTTCTTGGTACGTTTTAAAATATTCTTTCAGTTATACACTATATTCCCCTTTCACTCTATCAAACCATCTTTTCTAATAGGTTTAAAGGCCAGGATAGTGGCCTACTTTGATCGATTACCCAACCGACACTATAGTGGTAGCTACTGAGGATAGGACGGTCCTCAACTAAATCTATCGATACAAATTGCTGGTTCCTATTTTGCTTTTCGCTCAACTCAGAACCGAAAATAAGTAAACACTGGCCTTGCGCCTTAGAGCGGTGTCGGGCTTGGTCAAAACGGATTATCGCTGCAGTCGAAGTAGGTCGCTATTGCAGATATTTTTCACAACAGTATTAGTCTGTTAGTATAGACATGACAGATATCTTAACGGGTTCAAGGATAAAAACTATTACTTTGGCCCATTGTCAAGGCTGCGTAATTGAATAATGACAAATCCCAACAAGATCATAAATACACAACAAGAAGATGTTGATGTTCATTACAGAAACCGAGGTAACAATGATTCCACATTTTTGAACCATAGTATCACAGTATTCGGATGGTTTTATTGCTGTAAATCACCGTTATAAGAGAATGATGGTTTCCTACTAGAGTCGTCTAAATGCCAAAGCGTTCACTGCCAGATGATATAATGTTCACTGCCAGTCCTTCAACAGAATGATATGGAATTGAAATACCGCTTACCACAATGCTTTGTTTGGTATCCTATGAAACTTTTAGTTCAATATTATTGGACTGAAATCCTACACACTTTCTTTAGAAAATGTGGGGATATAGGTGGGTTCGTAAGTAGGAGTGAAGGTGAGGATATTGGCGGGGTAGAGACGGGGTTATAGGTGGTTGTTTGCAGGGTTACAGTGGGGGATTATAGATAGGGTTATAGCGGATTTATAGGTGGGGTATAGCGGAGTTACAGGTGGGGGAATAGCGGAGTTATAGGTGGGTATAGCGGAGTTTCATGTGGGGGTATAGCGGAGTTATTAGTGGGGATAAAGCGGTGTTATAGGTGAGGGTATAGTGGACTTGGTGGGGTGCATGTATGGTTATTGGTGGCTACCCGATAAATCGGGAGAATAGTTCTTTTTACAGAAATGTTTAAGAGAAAAGTACAGTTTGAAAAAAAAAAAAAAAAAGACGTTGAAACTATCCAATACACAGAAATAGATCCATATCGGACAGCACACTAGTCGTTTCTTTTGGTAATATGCAGTGCCATAAACAGGATATTTTCTAATACTTTGCAAACAACTTCCCCCACCTGACATGCAGTGTGCTTTGTACAGAATAGTAATCAATGTACAACTCTCTCAAAAAGTGTTCAAATATTTGATGTTGGAAAATGAAAATCGAAAAGTAATCTCTAAGAATCTTGCAAAGTGCTGTCTTTAAATATTACGTGTGTCATAAAGAAAAAAACTTGAATTATGATCATTATTATTATTATTTATTGATTAAATGATTAATTAACAATAACAACAGCAACAATATGTAATGCTCACCCTAATAAAACGATTGTAAATTTAAATTTCTAGGAGGTCTATCTGCTAGTTAATTTATATGCTTGTTCTTAGACCCCTTTCGCTTTCAAAGATATCACACTTCTTAGCGTATGAAGATATTTAACAGAGTAAAATGTTCTTCCTTTCTGATTACCTTATTTTTTAAAATCAGTTTTCATTCATTACAATCATACATCCTATGCTTGGTAAAGAAGAAAAAAGGTATACTTACTTATTTCAAATTACAAGTAGCCTATAACACTTTCTTTTAATCCAGTTTATTTTTGTATATAATCACTCTGTCTGGACCCTGTCTGTGTGTAAATTTTAGGTGTTTTGCACTTTTTGATTAGAATTCTTGAATGTAATCCGAAAAAAAAAGAAGATAGACAAGGAGCAGACGAAAAGTACGCGAGAGAGGCACGCGCTGATCAGCCTCTGCAGCAGAAGATAATAAATCGGCAGAAGTCTTACAGTATATTATCGGCTAAGATATTGTTGTAAACATATTTCTGTACCTTTAGAAATGTACGCATTCCGTTAGATAATGAGATAGACATCTTAGACCGCTTTGAGGAGAGATTTCTATCTCGTAATTTCTCAATCATCACAAAGTTTATCAATGAAAAGTGATGAATATCTATGCATAAGGGTACTAAGTGCTATCCAGGGTGTTGGAGTCCCTATGGTGAACAATGTAGGCTTCCCGGGGTCTAGGCGTGATTCCAGACGCGATCTTCGAGATAAAATAATTGTTCTAATAATCAGAAGGTCATTAGGTTTCTTATTGTAGGGCTTATATTGATATTTATGTAATCATTTGAATACGAAACATCAATGTTCTGCACGTGTGATCTTATATAGAACGCACGTGGAATATACTAATTGGCCATATATAATCAAGGTAAAGTTGCCCCCGTTTTACTTTAAATTAAACTGTACAGTCGCAAAATAAATCTTAATCACCTAGTTTTTGTCTACATTTTCTTCTAAAACACCTCTTTCTTTGAACCTACTTAAGATCAGTTCAATGAGTATAAAAATTCCAGACACCAGTTTTATATTGAAACAACAGCATTAGCAGAGATAAAACACTCAAATAAATCATACTAAATGCTATGAAAAGTGTTTTCCACCTCCACATTAAAACTATCTTGGATTCCATTACTAACTGTTTACCTTCTAAATATATCTATATACCTATGTATAACGTAAAAACTGTAGTTCTTCAAAGATTTCTGATTATATCAAACATATTATTGATAAGGAGACATTTGCCATATTTTACTCTAAATATATCTCGTACTGATCGATGTTTCAAAGTTTCCCGCTAAAATGTTTTAACATTCATTTGAAGCCTTGAAAAGTGCGACTAGTAAGTTCGTGCTATGCTTAAATTAAGAAATGAAACTTTTTTTCGGTTTTCATACGAAATGAACGTCAGAATAGGATCGGCAAATCCATGAATCCATGATCCTATTCTGTCGTTCATTTCGCATGAACACCGAAAAATAAGTTTCATTTCTTATATTTACATTATATTTCCTTTCCATTTTTAAACAAGATAATATTATTAATTCCCCACATTTTGTTGCATTTTACATTAAAATCAGCTTCCCGGCCATTCTGTTCACCAGACGGAACAACTGCGACGTCATCTTAGGAACGTTCCCCCTGACTATACGCACACGTCGTCAAAACAGTGGTCAGCGGCGACGTAACTTTCGCGACTTTCTTTTGGCTGTTCATACGAAATGAACGTCACAATTTTCAATGGAAAAGAATAGGGCGAATGTAAATATCTAGAAATTGATGCACTGTTATAAAGTCACTTGACCGTTGCCGACGACGTCGTCGAATTATCCAAATGACTTCATAGCAATATTTGTTTGTTGTTGTTTTTTTTTCTGACTGAGACGGCGTCAAGCCGGAACATGTTAGAAAAGAAATGGCAAAACAATGTTTAAACGTTGGAGGTGTACACCATTATATATTTTGTGAATTTGCACAGATTTGTTTTAGATATATATGCAGGTGATTATGTACTTTTGAAGCGTTTGTAGTAAAGAATAGTAACACCATGAAACAATTAAACGTCACGCAGGCGAAAAATAGTTTTGCAAGAGGACCCATTTTAACATGACATCTGATGTATTTTGTAGAAGTAACATTCCAGTACTATGATTAATCGACTTGTTAAATCATAGAGTGCCAGAACGCAAATCAAACCATGACATCAACGTAAAATATCATATGCGTGACTAAGGTACATTAAATGTCGGCATACTGGCGTAGCTCGTCATAAATATCAGAAAAATATATTCCAGAGGACTAGAGAATTCCAGATCAAAGAAATAGAGAAATAAACAATCTTACTAAATAAACAAAATTACTACAAAATCCCAGTATCTTAAATAAAAAAAAGAGTGTTTTTTTTTTTGGTTTATAATATTATAAAATGTCATACTAAAGTTTTATCGCAATTATTAAATATTTTATCTATATTATGCGATTACCTTTTTTT
Organism: Mercenaria mercenaria; assembly: GCF_021730395.1. Lineage (NCBI taxonomy): Eukaryota > Metazoa > Mollusca > Bivalvia > Venerida > Veneridae > Mercenaria > Mercenaria mercenaria. Next base: position 59,921,611 of record NC_069377.1, on the reverse strand, counting down.
ATTATTCTCTGTAAATTAAGTTTCTCAACAATGCACAATATTGCAAAGAGCTATCTTTGATCATTGTGAATACACGAATTCAAGGATAGCAACTTCCACGAATTGATGTTTCCCTACTTTTCATCATTTCATTATATTCCACTTTTACATTCATTATACATTACTTTTCGATATTTTTTCTTACTTTTTGTACATTAATATTTCATATGTGGCTATAAACTGTAATAATTTTTAACAGCGAAGTAAATATATTATATTGTATTTTAATATATCTAAATCAATTGACAGTTGTCATAATTCTAGGCCGTTCCTTGAAATAGTTTCGATGGCAAGTATACCTACTGAAGAAGAAAATATCTCCAGCAAGTCGGGCATACCCCACCATCATTGCTGCTGTATTCCTTTGAAATGCACATTTGATTGTTATTACATCTGTTTGTAATAAAGTTACAAGGCACCGTTGTTATGAAAATAATACAGAAATATGCAAAACACATGCGGATATAAAGGAGACATTATTATGCAATGAGGTTTTTACTGCAGAATTCTTGTTAGGAGTTTGTCCAAAACTTTCTGGGTAACATTTGTGACCTAAATGATTAGATGGACGGTTTGTGTCAAATAGTTCAGTTCAATTTTTCAACTTTTAATAAAGTATCTTTACTTGATTTTTTTTATTAGTAGTATTATTATTTATATTCTAATATTAGCTGACTTATTCAATTAACAATTTCACGCCATAGCGCCAATAAACTGCCTTTGTGCTTCATGGATCTGTAAGTCTAATTATATGGTTTATAGCAAGGATATTTCTATGACTCTACAAGAATAAAGGATCTAATAGGAACAATCATGATTCAAGAACACAGCCTTCCCACAACAAAACCATACAGTACCGTACATATATAGAGATATGTAGTCAATAGACATTAGCACAAATGTAAAATAGTCACCCCTCTCCTATAAAAAACTAAAGAACCATACAAACATGTACTCGGTTATTTTGCCGGAGATATGACTTCAAGAGAAATACCAGTATGGTCATGAGGAAAAATACCAGAACATAAAATATCAAAGCAATTTAGTCCCAGCGGGCTATTTTGGTGTCATCCAGCAGTTGTTCCGACAGACACTAACGTAAACGAAAGCTTATTGTCCAAATTAACACCAAACTGGTGTGTCACAAGAAAAGCTATTTATAGTCTGACTACAAATTATTGGAGTCTTACAAAACTTGTAAATTACATTCCCATTAAAGTCAGGTTTTTACGTATTTTATAGCAGTAGTGTTCGCAGTTTTTTTTTTAAATTTTAAAGCCAAAACTGAATTCCTACAGAATCTTATACCGTCCTGGTGGACCTTAGATTGTGGCCATATCTTGGTAAGCAAAAAAAAAAAAAAAAAAAAAAAAAACATGGCGAAAATTGGCTGAAGCTAAAAAATAATCACTACAGAACTTTTTTTTATTACCTTTGAAATAACAGCAACTCTAAAAAATTCCAAAGTTGTATTTTAAGCATTTTCATACAGCATCCAACTCTATCTCTCTTTTTTCTTTCTTTCTTATTTTCTTGTTTTTGGTATGTCTCTATAATTAAAAGTTCTGTGCGTGCCAGTGTGGCCGCTACCTATTGTAGTAAAATCGTAGAATTTGAATTATTTACATTCAAAGACAAAACAGATTTATATCTACGTCATTTCAACAAACACTTGTTAGCAACCGTGAAGCAGACGATGGCGTTTGCGACACAATGAACTTAATTATTGACAGTTTGCCAGATAGGGACATATCAAGTGGTTTCAGTCAGGAACTGGCATGCAACTTTAGAAACAAAAACAAAACAATAACACAACACACACACAATACGTCTGCTATTCCTGAAAAAAAAAACTCACAATTTCTGCTGCACAATTTCTACGATAGTTTGAGAGTCAAACACAAAGCAATGAACGATGAAAAACAAACATACTGAAAACAGTTTTTTTTTTGGGACTTTTCTTTTTAACTACGTGGTCTTTAGAATTAACACTGCAGCTTTTGTTCAACTTAAAGTTTGTTGATACCGGTACCTATCATGACAATCGGCATTTTCCGTTTCTGTATATGAGATTACGGGATTCTTCGGTTGGTCCTATAAGAGGACTGTTCGCTTTATGGGTCAGTCACACTTCACCGTATAGCGTTAACAGACGTCCAGCGTACAGAAAATTTGCGGCAGAAAGTTATCCGAGGACGAAAGGCATCCGCCGCTGCTGCTCGGTGCTCTCATGATCGGTGTATGGGGCGCATAAAACGCACAATAACCGCAAGATCAACGCACATACACAGGACAAACAACGTCCAATTAACGGACATCATCGTACTAGTAACGGACTTGTATCGCGTAAAACGTAAGCGCAACGCTTGAGAAACTTACAAAAACGTTATTCGAACAATTGACGAAAGGAGAGATCGCCATGACGTCACGCATTAACACCTGTTTATCTGGTGGTGGGCTAAACAAATGTTTTACATCGTTTGTATATTGGATCGGAATTTTTAATTTTTAATAACTTTTTCACTAATTTATGGATTTTAAAAATTCAAAAAGTTTTGAAAAACTTATGATTTTCATATTTTTTTTATCTAAATATTTTTTTTTAAAATGAAAAACTATTTAAATGACATATGATTTTATTTATAGCGGCGTAACGATGCTCCAAAGTTTTAGAAAAAAAAACACTGTAAGTTAAACGTTCATAATTAATCCATTTTATTTCGAAATAATAATTAAAAGTAATCAATAAATTGCTTGTTTTATATCCTTTCCATTGATCAAAAAATTATTGATATCATTTGTGTTTTAAGAAAGTTTAAGCCGTTAGAAAAACATCACTGTTTACAAAAAAACATGGACGCTCGGCGTCTGCCCACCCGACCTTTGTTTTATCAGTTCTAAAAATAGAAAATACAACGAATTTGTATACAAACACGATCTGTCAGTTATCGTCCGTTGAACATACGTTACATCCACTGCATGCCCGGTAGTACTAATAAACTTTGATAATGTGACAGATGACCTGAATACAATCGACACTGTTTATTGTCCAATACAGGTAAATCCAATACAAATGTAATTGCTTTGCAATAGATGTACGACGGATTATCTTTGAACACCCCTGGACTTATTGGACTCAATTGCCACATTATCAAAGTTTATTAGTAGTCCAGCCGTGAATCAGGTCCACCGGACAAAAACGGATGCGAACCAGACAAGTACAGAATATGGAACGCACGAGTAACGAAGTAAACGCACACCAGCGCATTGCTACCGTACATCTAACGGACAACTTTGTCCGGTGGTGTACGTTCCAAATTTTGAACATGCTCAAAACCTTACACCGGATTGAACGAGCATCGCCGGACAAGGAACGCAGAAAAGAAACGCATGCGAACGGACACGAACGGATTGAACATTTTGTTATACGTTGGACGTCCGTTAACGCTATACGGTGTAGTAGTGTGACTGACATGTAAGGCCGAAGGATGCCGATTTTATTTTTTTTTGGATTTTTTTTTTTTTTGCTCACCGGAAGTAGTTTTTTACGAATAACGAAAACTCATTCAAGGAAAGTAACAACCTTATTGGACAGGACTAAGAAGAATACGTAATCGCAGTTTCATTATGGATCCCACTAACTTAAATTAGCATTCTCGCTTACCGAAGGTCTATCATGGTTCCCTAGCTCTAATGGATGATAATGACTTAATTAAGTTGAACTGTATGACTTTTGAACTACATTTCTTTTGTCTTTGCCTTTAAGACAAAGAATTCTGAACATAATTCAATACTATAGGCTATTTCCGCGTTTTAGAAGGAGTTTACAAAAACTACTAAAACGAAACACAGAATACCACTTTGAATATTTTGATTTATCGGGGATTTTTTGTAAAGTCTGTTTTGAAAATATAAATTTGAACATAAAATCAAAGTAGATACTTCAATGGAAGTTCTGTCTAATCTGCAAGGAAGTTTCATATGAAATTATTCTGTGATAACACAGTTCAAATAACTTCGTTTTAACACAAGTAATACTTTATTTTTTTTGCTCGAAGTTCTTAAGTCAGTTTTAGTTTGAGACAAAACAATCATTCATGGTTCGTAAAATTTGCAACTACGTAGCAATATGATTCTCTTATTCGCCTTTCAGTCATATGGCTCCATCCAATCATATGGCTCAATCTTGTCATGTGGCTCAATCAAACCATATGATTTAATCTAGTCGTGTGGCTCATTCCGGTCCTGTGGCCAAATCCAGCCATGTAACTCAATACAGGCTTGTGGCTCAATGCAGCCATATAGCTCAATCCAATCATATTGCTTAGTCCAGCCATAATTATGACTTAATCCGTTTCAACTAATTTAATTTGATAAGTAGTAACTGTGCAATTTTTACTGTTCGCAAAATTTGGCAGTAGTTGTGTTGTAGGACTTTTTACAAATATATCTTTCGGAAATACATCTTTCTATTTCGATATGAGACGTCTTTGAGACAACCGCCAAAAAAACATGCAACCTATGGCAATTTATGCCGTAAATCATTAAATGAGCCGTGCCATGGGAAAACCAACATAGTGGGTTTGCGACCAGCATGGATCCAGACCAGCCTGCGCATCCGCGCAGTCTGGTCAGGCTCCATGCTGTTCGCTTTTAAAGCCTATTGGAATTGGAGAAACTGTTAGCGAACAGCATGGATCCTGACCAGACTGCGCGGATGCGCAGGCTGGTCTGGATCCATGCTGGTCGCAAACCCACTATGTTGGTTTTCTCATGGCACGGCTCAAATATTATTCATGATTCATTTAAGGTAGTGGATCCGTAATGACACTCAGCAATTTCCGTGTCATAACTTAGTTTTCATATGCTGGTTTCGGCTACCTTCGGCCATAATGGAAAATTGCTTTTAATAACAGCCGGATAAAGTGCCGAAATCGCATTCAGAGACTATGATTCCAAGTGTGATAACGGGTCCACAACCTTAATATTTCAAAGTCAGTTAAGAGGGTAATATAACGAATAATAGAAAACTCCTTACTAGGATTTATTTATTATCTAAACAAAGTTGATTGTTTAATAAAACTGTAACTTCATTTTTTGTTTATATACTGCGGAATATTTAAGATGTACCGACGTCTTTGATTTGAACGTTCAACTTCTCAATTCTTAGTACATTTACTTAATTCAGATTTTAAATGTTGATGAATACGGATCCATGTCTTTTGCATCGGGCAATAGTTCACTTGATAATTTCAGCATCAGGCAATAGTTCACTTGATAATTTCAGCATCAGGCAATAGTTCACTTAATTTTGTAATGATTTTTAAATCGACAGATGAACCTTTATCATGACAGTTTCCGTTTTCGGAACTCAAAAGAAGATAAATATGCATTACATACTACGAGATAACGCAATATTACTGTATACTTTACTCAGAAACAATGATAACATCAAAAGTGGGCTGATAAGCCAAGCCAGATCAGAACAGACTTCTCCGGGAAATCCAACTCCACTTAAAAAGATATTACGAACATACGTTTATAAGCATGAAACTAGTTATATTGACCTTGATGTAAATTAATGGGTAAATTCAACAGTTTTATGGGTATTTAACGACGCTATTTTACGTAAAAAATAGTCTTAAAACTGACCTGTTTTTTGCTAATATTCTGGTAATTGTAGTATACATTTTGTTGTGTAGAAGACTAAAATCGAAGAATGCTAAGTTCCTGCAGTTCAGGTCTTAACAATCAGTTAAACATTAAGTAATAGAAAGAGCATTGAAACTCGAGGGTAAACGATTTGTACGAGGGGGCGTAGCCCCCGAGTATAAATTGTTTACCCGAGAGTTTTAATGTTCTTTCTGTTTTGTATCATAGCCATCCATATATGGTAGTTGTAGGCGTTCCACATTGCCATATACAGCAGTTCAGTGAGTACTTAAAATCCTTGCTTTACAAATGTGTAAAGCCCAGGTAAAATAAACCAATGCTAGAGCAGAAAATCAATAAAATACACTTCTCTGTCTACTGTTCAGCTGGCATACTTTAATTCCTTTACAACAGTGCGGTAACTAGCGTGCGGGTATTAAATATCTGCACACTTTTAGTTACAGCACCCTGTACTCAGTGTATACGAATTACCTGCACCAAATTTGTTAAGAAAAACACCGAGCTATGATACAACTATTGGTATTGCACGTATGCCTCGTGTGAAATTCGAACTTATAAAATTGCCTTGATAATTACACCATGCTCTTTCTTTGGATTTTCTGTAATAGTTAAATGTTTCAGTTGATATTACGTAAAATAGGTTTTTAAAGAGAATAGATTATTCTCTAAATAAACTTGAGAAAAAATGTTAAAATCTGAAACCTTTCGAATCCATGTATCCATTCATTTTAGCAAGGATGGAAATATTGACAGAATAGATGGACTGTGCCATGTTCTTCTGACAGGGAATGTTCCATAATGTAGTTCTAAAACAAGATTTGGCAGTACTTTAAACATTGTATATCTCCATTTCCACTTTCAACAGGTGATGAGAGATTAATTACTGGACGGATTTCAAAGAATTTATAAACCGGTAACTAGCAAAAAATGTCGGGCTATTCTTTTAAACACCGCTTAACTGAAATTCAAAATATGCGGAGATGGCTCTAACGGGCCACCGTAAAAGCGTCAACTGTAGTGGGTCTCTTTATTTTCGCTATTAGGCAATAGACGAATATCCAATTAAGACAATGTTCGTAAATTGCATTGAAAAAACTATACCTAAGTTTAGTGAAAATATACTTTATTGCTCTTTAATAGTAATGCACGTATACTAATAACTATGTCTATGCATATATATATGATATGATAATTCAAAAGTAGCAAAAGTGTTGCGCATTGGGTAATTTGTCATTCTTAATATTGAATTTAATACAGCCCCGAGTCGGCATATAAATGCATTCCTAGATGAAACTATATCATCATCATCATCATCATTATCATTATCATTATTATTTTACTATTTTGAACCTAATGCATATTTTATGTTTACATGAATAACTGCCTGTAGTACTTGTTCATACATTAAATCGTTAAAAAAAGCTCGCGCATAAATATAATCTATAGTATATTTTATGCTGATAGTTAATCTTTAACGAATAATTAAAAAAGCACAACCCAAAAAAAATCAAGAAATGAAGAATCATAAAACATACAGGTATAAGCTTATAATAGCTGCGTACAGTATACCTGGCTGATTAATGAGAAGATATGTTAGATAGACTTGTTTCATATGTATATGAGGGAAAAACTCGATGCCAAATTGTATCCAAGGTTTTTATGTTTACTGCGTAAGTAAGAAAACATACAATATGTATACATATTTTCATTATACAAATATACACAATAGGCAATTATATTGATGAATATAAATTATCAAATATAATATACAGGTAACAAAATGTGATTACGTGGGAAGTAGTAGATATACAGTTATTAGATGTAACAGTAAAAACTTCTAAATCAGATTGGTAAACGCTATATAACACACCATTATTCAAACGAAATTATTTTATATTTGTCATATATTAAAGACCTCAACAACTATAATGAAACTTATTTATTTATTTATTTTGTTGGGTTTAACGTCGCACCGACACAATTTTAGGTCATATGGCGACTTTCCAGCTATAATGGTGGAGGAAGACCCCAGGTGCCCCTCCGTGCACAATTTCATCACGAGCGGGCACCTGGGTAGAACCACCGACCTTCCGTAAGCCAGCTGGATGGCTTCCTCACATGAAGGATTCTACGCCCCGAATGAGGTTTCGAACCCACATCGATGAGGGGCAAATGGTTTGAAGTCAACGACTCTAACCACTCGGCCACGGAGGCCCCTTATAATGAAACTTAGACTGGCAACAAACAGACTAGCTAGATTCTGTCTATGAAGGGAACATTTTGTTTATAAATGCATTCGGAATAACAAAAGAAAATGCACACATTCTACAAATGACTCACTCAGCATGTGCAAAGTGGCAGTGAAGTGGAGCACAGTTTTTTGATTTATTACAGTCTCTCAAGAATGACTTAAGGATATGGAGTAGGTACTTTTGTTTACACCCACTACAAGATTATGTCGTAAATTTCTGTCTTCAACTTTTTATTTATAAGTATTGTCGTCCTTCTTTCCTGCATATTACAGGTATCTCTGCATTTTGTTCGACTGAATATCAAAATATTCGAGAAGACGTACCTGCATCATATTTAACATGAACGTCATTTGATTTCAAAGACATGACGAGCAATGTAAATTGAGAAGGCTTATACTCCGTTATTCCTTGGTATTATAATTATGTTTCTAGAAAGAATACCCGTAACCTTTTCCGTAATCCGTAATGACATTCGGCAATATCCGTGCGATTACGTTATCTCCGAATGCGATTTCGGGTTGCTAACTTATGAACAACATTTGCAGGCGGAGAATGGCGAAATAGCGTTACGAGAAGACGTAATTGAACGAAAAATTTCGAATATCATTACGGGTCAATTACCTTAAATTCTAACACGACCCAAACGTCATAACGTCAAACGTCATAGCGGTGCGCTGGAAAAGAAACTCACACAAAACAGACAAATGGTGGCTGTCGTCAAGGGTGTACCGTATAATCCTTGATAACGTGTTAGAATCGAAATACTATATCTCTAACAGTGATTCGCTCTTAGAAAAAGTTGCAGACATGCAATTATTATTTCTGTCTACAGCTAATTTCAACAAAATAGGCCTATATCTAATCGATTTGTTTCAAAATGTCTTTTTATTCTTTCTAGAATGTATGAGGGCCGTTCAATGAGTTGGTGTCTCAAGATGATGTCCTTTGCTAAAACAACAACATATTAATATAAATGAACTAAGTGAACGAACCTCACACATTCGATAGTATCTTATAATGAAACAAATCAACACTTAAATGAAAAATCAACGAACCACTGCAGTTAGATCAATATTTGACCGTCTTTCATATGCTGTAAAAATATTCATGGTTGATTATAGTCTTGCTGAAGGATGGGCTACAGTGAGCAAAGTAATTGAAACACTGCCAGTGATTGTTACACCAGTTATAACAAATATTTTCACGGAAAATACGTGCATTCTCCGGCAATATATATGCAGCTATATGTTTGTAATGGAACTAATGTTATCAATACATCGACAACTTGCACAGCGAGAATCTAAAAAACACAAAAAACACAACATTTTACTGCCAACAACATGCCAGCATAACCGTATATTTCATGTCGTATTAAGTGTCACTAGACGCCACCTGTTGTGTGACGCAGTTGATTTTGAGAAGTTTTGCTTTTACGAAAAGATCCGAAACAAGCGAAAATATGCGAAGCATTTGAATGAGTATTTATTAATATAAAAAAATTACGATTAACATAGACGCTTAGAATAAGAAAGAAATCTCGTTTTAAAACGAATGTGCATGTTACACATGTTGCATAGAACAGGTCGAGTAGAAACTCCAGAATGCTGATATATGTGCACGGTTTATTTCACATGTATACTTCAAAATTTGTCATGTAGATATGTTGGGTTTTATTTTTTTTCTCTACTTCATATTGAAGAAATATGTTTTCGATAAATACCCGCCGTATCATTATGATCCGTATCTATATGTACATTAATACAAACATATTCTATATTTGCGCTTTTTGTCACGTTGACGTTCGCGTCCAAACGGACGTGACGTCGTTTGTATTGTACGTTGTTATTTCTGACGAAGACATAAAGGTCGAAACTAGTCAAGAATGTGTTGTCTTGGTCATTTTAAATCTTCACGGTTTATCAACTAAGTTAAATATCATTAAATATCGCCTTGGGTGATTTGAATCACATATGCCCTAATATGTTTCGTGAAGAACAAACGAATCATCTCTCCTTTTTGTAAAAAGCGAATATAATTCATTTTCCACATAATCTTTTTGAGAGCTCTGCGCATATTGGTATATAACAGGTGTTTGGAAATTTACGAAATTCACTGTGTGTACAATATAAAATATGTTATTACAGGACTCTTTACAAAAATCGCCGGTCCATAGTTTGAGCTATATGACAGGTCAATATTCAACACATATGTACTGGGTAATAAATTATAGATTTAAAAATAAAACTGAAAATTAATTTATGATGTCATAACCTTAGGACGGCCAGCACATATTTATGCAATCTCGCCAGGCATATGTATGTTTTTTGACAACACGGAAAATGACGTCACTCGACCTTCAGCTATTTCCGGAAGTAAATAAAATGAAAGTAGAAATGCTAAACTTGAAAACGAAAGCCGCATTTTGATTCGTAGATAGTCAGGGGTCACGCGCAGGGGTCACCCCGTCTAAATGTATGCACGTGGACTTTTTTGGGGAGCCAATTTTCAGCACTTTATTACGGATTGAAATTACCTGGGCTTTAGTACAGCATGTCAGCTTTTAATCTATGAAAAAATATTTGAGTTCTGGATAAACACAAATCCCACAGGGGTCCGTAACGGACCAAGGGTACATTGATAATTTTGGAACTTCGTCAAATCGCTCAAAATGTCATTTTTGATGTTGTCTGAGAGTGTCAGTATATGCCTCAGATGTAAGATATAACCGTATTTGAGAGCTGCAGACCTAGGCATTTCAGAAATATTTTCAAAATAAGTTTCGTGTAATAAATGTTGTTTCTAGGAGAGCGTGAAAGGGCCATCAGACGCTAATACGTTTTAGTACGTTAAGGCTGCGGAAAGGATATAATAAAACACGTACTGAATAGTTTGCAGGTCAATAATCAAAGCTGTTTGCCTTCAGTTATTCGGACCTGGGACAATAGTTTTGACTCTTGACAGCGGGGTGGGGGTGGGGGGTATATAAAATAAACTAGGAAAACAATATAGCGCTTTTTACTATACCTAAAATTGCAGTTTGTTAAACAGCGGCATTCAATCATACTTTAGAAGTTGTAGATCTAATATGTAATATATCAGATGCTGCATATTTCATATATTGAAATATTCGCTGGAAATAGGATAATGCATTTGCGTATGAGGAGCTGTTTTCTGTATCCATCCGCAACCTAGAAAACTACATTAAGATGGAATCTGCATTCGACATATCCCAAGGGAAAGAAAATAGTGCCAAAATATTGCAAACGTATATAAAATGAATGTTATTAAAATTGTTTGTCTAAAATTTAAAATAATAAAACATACGACGACTTCTAAATACATCTAGGCCTACTTGAATACTCAAGAAGATTTTGATCGAGTTTTTAGTGTTTTACTTAAAAATTGAATGCTTTTTCTTGCGCGTTTATACAAGTATAATCCACCTTGGGACTTCTTGCAAATCCATGGATCACGCTAGCGATTCTTGGATGATTTGCAAGATGTCCCAAGGTGGATTATAACCATATAAACGCACAAAAATAGCATTCAGTTCTTATATTTACATTTTTACGGTAGTTTGCTACAAACATAAGTGGTTTACTTTCCATGAATGAGTACCCGGCAGAAAATCAAAATAAACGTCGGGATATGTTTTCAAGAACAGTCAAAAAGACCCACCAATGTTCAATTGTAATTCACATTCCGATAAAAATTCAGTTCCTGGTTTTTATTCAAATGAAAAAAAAAAATATAGTCGTGTCGATTCTATTTTGATGTTTACCGTAAAAAGAATTTGTTTTCGCTATAATTTACTGTTCTTTTTTAAAAGTTGGATGTCAAATTTTGCGTTTTCCGAACGACGCCATTCTGTTAATGTTTTCTGTAAATGACGTCAGATTGCGCGTGCAATCTCGCGGATAGGGTCAACGCTTTTTTTTCTTTCCATACAAAATATATTGATCTAGTCAATGTAAATATTGTTCTATAAACATTGAGTTGCTTTTATACGCTGTACAGCTAGTGCCAACCACTCAATGTCGTGTCCATATACCAGAATGAGGCAGAAGGCAGATGTTGCGAAAACAAAACTACTGTTGATGGGCAGAGCTTTCATTTCGTTCCATTATATAAAATGCCTATCGTGCTGAAGCAGATGGTATTGTTTAAAAGTGCATGTATACATGCGACTGGAACATACAACATTCATTGAAGAGCATCATTCACCAGCAGCTGCCATATATTAGCCAATCAGCATTGAACAGATGTAACATACACAAATGCTTATTAGTGATGTACTAATTGGTCAGTACGAAGTATAAGTATTATCAATAAATTAGATTAATCCATTAGGTCGGAGGCCAAGACGTTTCTCGTGTATGTTTCAAGGTTGCACGGCAAACCTTTTCGTAACACTCCAATTTACAAGACTGTACAACAAATTAGCATGGCTATACTTGTATTTTCGCTACTGCACTCAAGGGCATACATTTATTACACGCAACATCCATGCAAGTCACACGACAGCCGACAATACTCTACTTTGTTGCACAAGAGTGCACAGACATTTTACCCCCAAAATCTGTATTTTTAAAAATCAAATTATATCATGTCTAATACAAAATTCTGAAGAATTTTATTGACCTATAGGCAAATGCATTTCTTTTGAATATTTGCCATGATTATGTAATAACTGCTATTCAAACAACACAGGGGACCCATTTTTAATGTCTGAAACTTACATTTTGGATATTGTCAGAGCTGAAAAAATAATCAAAAGAAAATTGGGGTTCATGTTTGATACAAGAAAAATATTTTCAGTCAAACCTACAGACTGCAAAATCAGCTAAAAAGTGAGACCCCAAATTGTAGTGGTGGTGTATGATCTAAGTTTCCATGACAAATTGTGTCATGTTATCATTTCATTATGAATATGCTACCTACATGTCAAGCATAGGCCTGTTATGTGAATAGCAAAAACAATGGAAAGAAAACAAGGAAAATAGATATACAGATCAAAAAAAAACTGAGGACTATTTGAATCCGCCATTATAGGACTTCCATTTTTTTTTTCGTGCCTTTTTCCTATTTAGTGTCTGTATGTCTTAACGACGCAACTGTGTTATGTAGACTGAATAAATTCCGTGATCATAAAGGGTTAGGATCAAGTACAGATCAGCTAAATATACTTATTACACACGATAAATCCAGTATTTCCTATGATTACAGGAAATTTATCTAGAAAATCTATCCCGGTGACGACATCGGTAAATCACCAAAGGTTCTTCGCAGCTCTCTTGTACTGTAAATAATCTTCACCTTATCTTCTGCAACAGACACTTCATACATGTTTCCTCTGAATTTTAACGTTTTTGCTTATTTACATTTTCCTACTAGGAATATTGCATTGGGTGTTCTATTACGCTCTAAGTCGAAAAATGATGATATTACTTGGCATGCTTTCTGAATAATGGCAGAAATCGTAGGTTACATGTACAGTATAGTGCTTTGTTCTTGTGTATTCTGAAGCGCAATTGAAAACAAAGTGTTTATTACTTTTCTTTTGGTATCAGTTTGATATATTTCTCTGTGTGTCTCGTTATGTTTTGTACAGTTATGTTTGAATAAAGTCAAAATTTCAAAAATGATCAAAGAAAGAAACTGCGTGTTACCCTTTTGTGTCATATGTAAATACACTGTTTTCATTTGTATTTCCGAAAAAATAAATCAAATAATTGCACCTTTATAAATACTATCTTAATTCATAGACGGATATAAACTTCTCCATTGGCCAGAATAGTTTTTATTCATAATCTGTATGTTTTTACTCTCGGCTTCGATAGGTCTTAAATCAGGTTCAACGCCGCATAAAACTCTAGTTATTTCTTTAAATCTTCCAGCAGCTTATGTTAAAGAAAAAATATTTCCAAGAACATGTGAAATATATTCCGGCGTCATAAATATATAATGATGTTCATAAAATCAGCAACTAAATAGTCGCCGACAGTTTTATACCGAATTTCATTACCCTATAGACAGATGCATGCGTCTTTGCGCATTACCTTGTCTGAATTTTGATGCTGAGGCAAATTACGTAACATCATTCGATCTACCTTTGAATTTGCTCTAGGATTTTATTAAAATTTTCTTTTAATGACGCTAGCATCAGAGAAGAGATTTTGGAATGCGTTCAAAACTTGTCGACATGTGTAGGGAGGCGTTCCATAAATACCAGGAGCATCATTGAACTTTTATCTGCCTCTATCTTTTGTTTATTGTTTAATCATTTAAATACTTACACAACAGACACAGAAAATGCTTGAAGTCAGTTGCAAGTTATCAGCATTTCATTGGAAAAAAAATCAACATAAGAAACAAAAGGGAAGTTAATACAAAGAAGACTAGAGTTATAAAAACAACATTGTTTTGTTTTATTTATTCTGTTTAATCTTGATCCGTTACAAGTAAGAAATCCTGCGTGTGGCTTTTCAATACCTGTTGTATTCTTTGTGATTTTCAAAGGTTGTTTATGAAAATAACATTGTACAGTACGAGGGTTTTTGATAGAAACATGTTTCAAAAACGGTGCTCCATTTCTAGAAACTAGTTCCTGTTCTGTCTGGGATTGTTTTTCTCCAAGGGTACATTTTTTATTCGTGAATTCATAATTATTAACATCATCATTATTATTATTATTATTTAGTCATAGTTGCAATTATCCTAAAACGAACGGTAATTTCATTTCTTGTATGATTCCGAAATAAGCATATATTTTAATGAGGTGTATAAGGAAACCCTAACATTATCGTAACCATTTTACATATCTCTGTCATTTCTGAGCTAAAACAGAAAGCAAGAATGATATAATTATATTGTCCCATAACGTTACTTTGTTTGATGTGGACTTTAAAACTGAATCTATGAATTATTCATATACATGAAACTTTGCTCATTTACTTTCGTTCAAAGAAACACTTATGCAAATATTGAATACAGATACACAATTTAGATGAAATGTTAAACACATACTCAGTAAATACTGTTTCGAAGAAATGCAATTAAATACATTTGGCACAAGAATAATTACGAAAAGATCGTGCAGGTATTTACACACACGAAAAACCTTGGATCTTGCAGCCTATATAATTTTCACTAAAATCTACCTGAGTCAGTTTTGATAATAGATTGACTACCCAATATTCTGTAGGAAGAAAAGTACTTGGTGATGAGATGTTGATAATTGACTTAGAAGTGTGTGGTTTCGAGAGAATGGTTATTTATATGAGTATAAAACTATCCTATATACACGTGTAGAACTTCTAGAAGCATTCTACTGGCGTTATTCACTATGGTATGCACGAAATATCAATTAGGAATGCGTTTTCTATACTCTTGGTAGATAACACTACGCAATATAATAATAGGTACCATACGAAACACAATCGCTCTATGCAGGTTTTGATATACCTAAGACTGTTGTTGTGATGCATTTCATGGCTCTATAGAAACCATTTGTTTTAAGGGTTATTGAAGTGTTGCAATGGTTGTTTATACATATTTGTTATTTATGACACGAAATTGATGTCAAAGACCAAGAATAATTATAATGGCTTCTTTTGCTTCCAATCTGGGATCGTGTAAGAAAGCAGACGAATTCTATCCAAGTTTTGATAAACAAGGACACGGTATTCTGAAGACCTGTTGGGGTCAGCTAAATTTTTGAAATACTAGCATAGACTTTAATGTAAGAACCTTAATGGTCAAAGGTTAAGGGTCAAGTGTGCTAGTCATCTATATCAATGTGGGTTGTACCCAATGTTAAATGGCCTCTTTGGCAAAAAGATACTCTTATATATCATGCCAGAGATTTATGTAGCGCCCTATTCATGATAAACACATCCAAAGGAGCTTTACATAACCTATGTCTTTCTGGATGTTCTAATTGAAAACTATACCTTTAAACAGGCTCGCAAAACCTTGTCTTTGTGAGTGATATATACATGTGTATCTCTAAAGCTTGCATTAAATACTCTTTTGTAAATGAAATATTACGTTTTACCTGTATGCTTGCATAAACATTTTTAAAGTAAAGCATACCTTTAAAATGTAAGATATACTTTCAAGACTTAGAGGCTTGCAAAACCTTGTCTTACGTAAGTGCACAGTACCTTACAAAACATACAAGCTTGCATAACCGAGTTTTTCGTAAGTGATATCTGTACCGTCACTTGAAGGCTTGCAGAACATAGTTGTCTTTTGTAAGAGATATATGATATACGTTTAAAACTTGTAGGTTTAAATACTCTAGTTTATGTACTGTAAAAGCAGAAATTTTCGCAAGGATTTAATTTTCGCAATATTCAAGAGGCCATATATCTCTCGAAAATTAATCCTCGCATAAATTTTACCATAAGTATAATTCTAATTCAAGCAGGATACCATTTTTACAATTTCGCGAATATTAAACATCGCGAACATAATTTCAAATTCGTGAAATTTTGACCGCGAATAGGCATTGTAATATATTACATCAAATTTGTAGCTTGGAACCTTAGTTTTGCAAATGATATATACGATAACCTGAGCTTGGAAACCTGGTATTTGCAAATGAAATACCGATTAACGTAGGTTTTGAATATCCATTTATAATGATATATACCGATTAAACCTGTAGGCTTGAATATCCCAGTTTTTGTAAATGATATATACCGATTAAACCTGTAGGCTTGAAAATCCCAGTTTTTGTAAATGATATATACCGATTAAACCTGTAGGCTTGAATATCATGTAATCTTTTGAAACTGATATATACCGACTAAATGCAAACTAACTTTGTGTAACAGGTATACACCTTTGAAACTTATAAAAGAATAGCAAGAACACCGTTTAGTTCTGTTTTACGCTCAAACCAGTATCTAAGGACTTTGTGTCCGTAACTGATATAAGTTCTATAACTGTGTGGAGGTTTCTAACACAGTGCTTATCTGTACAGCATGATTTGGAGTCCTAAAATCTTGAAGGAATACATAAACAAGTTTCTAAAAAACAAAAACAAGAACAAAACATTTTTGCTATTTAACTATTTAGGAACAAAACTCCAAAAATGTAGATTTTTTTTAAATAAATTATATCAAGGGCGGTAATTTGTTTATATTTTTGTGAATGTTTAATATAAGTTAAAAATCTATATCTCTCAAAATTCCGGCTATCTCGAAGGCATGTTCAAGCCACGTCCGGAAATCACGTGCACAAAATTTCGGTTATCTCGAAGACATGTTCAAGCCCCGTACGGAAATCACGTGCACAAAATTCCGGTTATCTCGAAGTAAAACGGTCGATCCATTGGAATTCGATAGACTGTGTTTCAGCTGTATAAGGAAATGGCAAATTTATTTACGATTATATTGGTTTGTTACACCCATTATGAATGAAAATGCACGATTCCCCAAGACTATTTATATATTCCCGTGGTAAAAGACATTACATCTATTAAACCACTGCGGTAGACTTCTATTTGCCTTCGTGTTTTGAACCTCCACAATGCTTGCAAAAGGGAAATGCCTGTTATAAAACATGGACATTCTTAAATGTTGAGTCCTTGTTCAAAATAAATCAATGAATTATTGAAATCTGATAGAAAGAAAATACATATATACATGTAGTAAACAAATAAAGTATGTGTCAAGTAGCTAGTAAGCAACCAATGACCACTAAGATGTGTAAGTAAAATATTCCAAAATTAAATTGTCTTCATTCCTTGCCCAAAATTTCAAACATACTTTATCTGTATTCTTTCTGTTTAATCATAAATAGGAAAGCTAATATAATGTATATAATTCAATTTTGTTCTGATAATTATAATTTAAAATGAAAACCAATTAGTGTCAAAATATTCCAGAAAGAGCAGCCATTTTGTCACAGTTCACGCGGGGATATTTAAAAGTTAGTAAAAAATCCCCTTTTTAACACTACACCCTCTGTCAAAACAACGATCAGCCAGTAAAATTCTTAAATCTACATGTAGCATGCTTTAATTTGACCAGGAAAAACAGCGCTTGCAGCGAACATACGTTTTCCCGGATAAGTGCACGCGTAATCGGACACCTGCTTCGTATGTTCTTCGTATACGTAAACCATACCAAAAGGTTTCAAAAGATCAAAGCAAATAAATGTAATTAAAACAGCCACCTCTAAATACATGCAGAATGCCTCTCTTACCTAGTACGAGATGGAATCAATTCCCATAGAATAATCGAACGAAGGTATAAATCGAGTTAATCGAGAATCTAACACTGACTTCAGTTGAATGCTCAGCTACAGACGGAAGCCATAGAATTCAAAAAGAAATACACAGAGTCGAAAACCTCTGTCGGTTCTATTATTGGAACATTAAAATTACGTACAGGTAGACAAGATACAGGGAGAGACTAGAGAAACCCTATCTTCTGCTACAGCTTGCCATATTTGTAACGCGATCCAGAACGAGGCATCGGACCAATATGACCTCCGCGAGAAGAGGTCGTTTCCATATAGAGATTACTGATTGGCCAATGGATTCACGTGAAGCGCGCGGCGTTATTCTACAGGTATCGCTCGCGATGTTTTCGCGTGGAGGATAATGCTCACACGGCAACAGCCGAAATGATTTTACTGGCAATATCTGTTTGTTTTATGCTTTATATAATACAAGTGAAAATTGTGGCGTATTGCTTCGTAGACAAAATATCAGAAGAAGGGTTGTTACAAAAGTACCAATAGCTCATGATGTCGTTTACCAGTATCTGTGTTTGTAAATACATTTTGAAAATATTTGCATGTTCAATGCAATGTTTGCCAAAAATATGTATTCGTAGTTTATTAATGAGTGTATAAGTTTGATAAGTTTGATAAGTTTATTTCAAATATTCCATTAGGCCAAAAGGCCCATGAGGATTTACAATCAATATAATGGCGAGACAAATAATACATTGATATACAAAACATTTAAACGGAGAAGGTTGTATGGTACTAAATCACTATACATACAGTTACGTATTACATATATATAAAGATTGGAGTGTTTCACGCTGAGAAAATAACTCTAAACATGTTCTTCCCCAAATGATACAGCATAATACTTTTATTCATTATGTTTCTTTTCTTCTGTGTCATTTTTTTTCTGTCCTTTGTATCTAAATTAGGCTATAAAAGAATGTACACAATGATATGTTATCTAATATTCTAATATGCATGTTTCTATTAAAACCCGCTTATGCTAAAATGACGTCATGTTAACGGGCGATAACATCAATGTATTTGTTGCGACCAAGAAAGAGCGTTATGGTATATTAGAATTGAAAGAAAAATGTAAAGTAAAATCGTGTTTTGCTAAAATTAATACAATCAATATCGGTTAAACTCCCTAATGAAATTACGTCGCGGACATATAACCTCTTTTTGTGTATTAGTGACGTTAAAACACCATTTTTTCTATACACTATTTCTTAAATATTAGTTGTTTAAGGAAATGTCGTTTTTTTTTCGAGAATCTTCATTTAATTACAGTTAGTGAATTCGCGATGCAATATCCGTGTGATTACGTAGTCTCGTTAGGCAATTCGGCATTGTTCGGAGATAAATGTAGATCAACGCGCACATGGAAGTTTTCATGATACCGGAGAATGCCGAACTCACATACGGAGAATGCCGAACTCACATACGGAGAATGCCGAACTCATATACGGAGAATACGTATTTTGCCGATTATAGATAGTTACGGGTTTACTACATTAAAAACAAATGTTGAAATGTTGAAAAGATTTCTTGTAGATAACGTGGATGTATTTGTTCGGCAAACTAGAAATATTCATATAAGGATTTTGCTGCCATAAACACAGGGTTCAAGTTTGCAAATCAATTGTTACTTTTCTGTCCGTGAATAAACTTAAAGTTTAATTCAGTGCGGTCACAAAACATTCACCAATTGAACACCTTTTGCGTTGATAGAAGCAATATTACGTCGGCGCTTTCAAGTAGTGACAGTTCCTGGTGTGTTCAATACATTTGCTGACTAAAAAGTTACCAGAAATTTGCCAAAACTGGAGAGTTTTAGGGAAAACTGCAGCGCACGTTTCAATGGCAACAAAGTGTAATATAAGTATTGAGAGATAATAAACATGCAACAACATGTTATTACAATATAAATACTGCAACAAGTAGCAGAGAATTTACATTTTGGTTGCCTAAAAAATGTAACGACGTCAACCAAAATCATCAGAAGCAATTCTTATGTTCCTATTTTCATCATAATGACAACAAAAATGATTAATCAGACAAGCTTAAGCAATCAAATATGTTTTAGTTGTGTAATCAAGGACAAATACGATTGCCACTCTTCCTATCTTCATGGCAAAAAAAAGCAAACTGCTTTGCCATCATCAATACGTATCATTCCCTCCAGTGCTTTATATTGCATATTATGACTATTTGCACCTGCTGTTTTCATATTCGAGAGCAAACTTGCTAATAAAACTTCAACAGAACGCTTTGCTTATTATCATTGCATGCTACATTTTGAAGCATGACAAAACATGCAAAATGCTTTGCTGTCATCAATATTTACATTTCAGTCGTTTTTTTCCCCGATGTGGTGTAACGTGACTATTTATATATTTTGTTCACATTCGGGTGCAATCATACAAAACACTCGCTTTGATTCTTTAAGGTGTCTCAATATACAGATGGTTAAAATCATACATAATTTCATACATGGATATGAAAAACAATACAAAAATATAAGTATCAGTCAGCATGCAATAACTATATATATATTAACCGTATTATAATATTTATAATAAAGAAAATAAAGGACCACTGTTACAGCTGATTCTGAAATTATTATGAATTGTTTAAGTTGTTTGTCATTTTCCAGGTTAAAGGTCAGTAATTCAAATCCTTCTTTGTTTCATATAAAAAACGACAACTTCAGGTCGTCTTTACGTATCTTTAGAGAACATCACTTTTTCCTACACCTATTTTTCATGAAAGTTCTATCACAAATTAACGAAAAAATGAAAAGAAAATAGGGGGTTATGTAGTTCCTAGTGAAATGCCAGTCAGTTGTGGTCTGCTACCCTAAAAATGGCGCATATTTAGGACGGATTACACCAAACCGGAAGTGACTACTCAGTGTTACATGTGAAGTAGTCCAAAATGTAGTTCCATGCTATGGATGAAATCTGGTATAATGAGTGACATGAGGAGGTGACAGTTAAATTTTTGGCTTATGTTTATTGCTTATAGTATTGAGAATAGATCTAGACCATTTTCATTGTAAATTTCTTGGAATAAGTTTTATTCTTTGCGAAAAATGTCTACCTACGCGTAACTGCTAAACGGCTGTTTTCATGGGGGCATTTTTAGAGGGTGATGTTTCTCAGAACAGATTATTTTTCTTATATTCAACATAACATGTCAATATTTTTCTATTTTTGATAAGAAGACATGTTATACTAAATGACCATATATGGTTTTCATATCATTGAAATGCTCTAAAGTGCTAAAAATGAGGTCTGAATGTTATGTTATTAATATGAAATAAATAAGGAATTGAACTGGCAGAATGTAACCTATAAGTTGTGCAGGGGTAAAAATTTAAACTTGTTTAGATGTGGCTGTAAACAGGCTAGTTTGGCCAGATTATGATAGAAGATGACAATTTCAGTGCAATTTAGCAGAGAAAAAGAAGAAAAACTAAAAATATTTCAAAATCACTGTTTTGGGTGTATTTTTTTCAAAAAATGCATTTTTATTGACTAAATATTGGTATGTTTTAGGTGTATGGGGTTAGTTTGGGTATATTTTACAGTAACAGTGTGTGATTTGAGTGCAGTTTATAGTAAAACTTGATAAAATATGGCAAAAATAAGCTCAAGCAAGGAAAAGTGGTCAAAAATGTTGTCGCGACAGCTTTTTTCCAGGAAATTTGGCGCGCTAGCATACGTTACTGAAAAAGCCATAAAACCTTGAAAATTGATTGTATCAAACTGAAACTGGTATTTTTTTCATGCATTTAGGTTACTGGTACAATTTAAATGAAAATAACACATTCTGAGTATGAAAAAATGTTTCTTTAAGGACGGATTTACACAACACGGGAAGTGACTACTCAGTTTGACATTGAAGTAGTCCAAAACATGTAATCCATTGCTATGGATTGAAATCTGGTATAAATGATAACTATGAGGAGGTGCAGTAACTATATATTATTGACGTATGTTTATATCTATATATTAAAGAAATAAAGACCATGATACATTTCATGTAAATTTTCGTTGTATAAGTTTTTTCTTTGCGAAATGTCTACTAGCGTAACGCTAAACGGCTGTTTTCATGGGGCACTTTAAGAGGGTTTAGTTCTCTAGAACAGATATTTTTCTTACTATTTTCATAAAGTGTCACATAATTATTCTAAAAATTGAAAGAAGAATGTTATTCTACTAAATGACCAGTCATTGTGTTCTGTCCTAATGGCAATATCTTAGAGTGCTAAAAAGAAGGTACTATGTTTGTGTAATAGTCAAATAATAAGATTCACTGGTAGAATGTAAACCTGTAAGTTGTGCAGGGGGTAATAAATTTTTGCTTTGTTTAGATGTTGGAAAACAGCATTTGGCAGTAATTTTGATAGAAGTTTATTCTGCAAATGTTACTAGGTATGCAAACTGTTACATGGAGCATATAGATAGCAAACAATTATTCTTATATTCAACATAACATGTCATATTGTGTTCTATTTTTGATCAAAGAATGTACTAATGACATATGTTCATTATGAAATCTTAAATGCTAAAATGATCATGTTGTTATATATGATATAAGGAATTGAACTGGTAGAATGTAACCTATTTACTCTCGTCCGCGCAATAAACACCTACTTCCGGTTTCGATCTGCAAAACTTGCCATGTGGGGTGTATGAACATGAAAACCGTCTCATTTCATGCAGAATGTCTTCTAGTAGTGAAAAACGGTGATTAAAGCTCTCGTTCTACACGAATTTGCGCAAAAATGGGAAAATTAGGATCTATTTATTATGGACTTCTTTCTACACCACGGAAGCACATTTTCGACCGAATTACTGACCTTATTCCATATTGCCTCGAAAAACCGCAATCGCAAAACATCGGATATCTCCGTATTCCTCGCGTAGCATAAAGACCGAGGTGATCAGATTGAGACAGATTTCAGCACATTAATTTGTTTACTATTTAAAGTTTTTTCTATTATGTCGTCTGCGTTTATGTTTTCCTCATTAATTCTAATGATTTCATATGTCTGTTCCTATGTTAGACTATGTTTTTTGCTACATTACCTGTAACGACATAATCAACTGACGGAATTAATGTTCACGAAAATGTACGACATGACATGTGTGTTTTCTTTATACTAGTATTTATTAATTAGCAGAAAGCTGTTCAATGACGAAGCGTACGAAATTGCCTGAACAAGCTGCAAAAAAAAAAAAGAAAAAGAAAAAAAAAAAGAACATTTACGGGTATGTGCATATGTACTATTTCAGCACTGGGTAAAATGTCAGATTTCTAATGTAAAATAACCTGGTAGTTAAGAAAAAAAACATTAAAAGTTCTCACAGTCATGTTAAGAATATATCAGTTTTCAGCGCATAACAGTGGTTAATGTATCCGATCCACAGACAGGGAACATTTCGATGCCTGGTGACCCCATGTTTTTTTGTATCATTTGAACGAGTTGTGTCTGCTGAACAAGAATTAGTAAATACGATTGCCATAAATAATATGCAAGAACCATTACAGTTTTTTTTAACCTTACACAGTAATAATTGGATTTCTGATGAAGTATCATTGAAGATTATAAAGAAAAAAAAAAGAAATTCTGTAATATATTTTTTTTTGTAACATACATGTATAATGAGGTTTGTTTGCATTTCTATAAATGCAAAAGTCTCCTCGAGAATTCTACCAAAATGTCTAGTATAGGTCCACAATGAAATAAAAACAGGAACTGACATACATAAAGAATAAAAACGCTACTTTTACCGGGGAAAAAATGAGGATTTTTTTCTTTCCGTCATTATTGGATTATGTTTAGTACTATTGTACCTTTACTGTTATGTTAAAAACAGACAAAACAGCTATCCAAATAGATAATATACATAAAAGCACTGCTTTCAATTCTGCACACGAACTTATGTAGTTAGAGCTAGAAAAGGAGGCAATAAAACAATTAAATCTGTAATAGTTTCTACTATATTAATCAATATTCAAATATTTGACAAATATTTGGGAAAGATTTGTCGAAAATAGGATTTAACAGTTTAACAAGAAATTAGTATATTGTATGTCCGTGAAAAATTGTTGCAACCACATTATAGACAACGGCATTATCAACAGGCGCATGACATTCCGTAAAAGCCGGGCGCATGCGGAGAAGATAACATTACGGGCCCATTATCTTAATGTAATTGTTATGAATGCCGCAAAATCAATTGACAAACTATTTTTCTGGATTTCAAAACTAGCATTTTCTCCACTTTTGACAAACAGGTTTTAACTGTTTAAAGCAAACCCACTTATCGAGTTATTTCACGTTCAGTTTAAAAGATAGAAGTACAACTGTGCACGTCACACTGGCCCGATTGATTTTCTATGTTATGACATATTCAACTGTATTCTCTTTTAGTTCATCCTCGATACTATGCATAGTTATAATTATGCAGATATGTTCGACTTGTATTATATTGTTATCATGGTTGCGGACGAGGAAGTCCATAATTTTTAGCTCACCTGTCACAAAGTGACAAGGTGAGCTTTTGTGATCGCGCGGTGTCCGTCGTCCGTCGTCCGTCCGTCCTTCTCTGTAACTACTCTAGGGTACACATTTTTCACATTTTTATGAAGTCTGTCTTATGAAAGTTGTCTGAATGTTCATCTTATATATCAAGCGTCAAGTTCGACGTCATGTGCCTCAAAAACTAGGTCAGTAGGTCAAAAATAGAAAAACTTGTGACCTCTCTAGAGGCCATATTTTCATGGATCTTATGAAATTGGTCTGAATGTTCATCTTGATGATATCTAGTCAAGCTCGAAAGTGGGTCAAGTGCCTTCAAAAACTAGGTCAGTAGGTCAAAATAGAAAAACTTGTGACCTCTCTAAAGGCCATATTTTTCATGGGATCTGTATGAAAGTTGGTCTGAATGTTCATCTTGATGATATCTAGGTCGAGTTCGAAACAGGGTCATGTGCAGTCAAAAACTAGGTCAGTAGGTCTAAAAATATAAAAACATTGTGACCTCTCTAGAGGCCATACTTGTATCTGGATCTCCATAAAAATTGGTCAGAATGTTTATCTTGATGATATCTAGCTTAAGTTTGAAACTGGGTCACGTGCCATAAAAAACTAGGTCAGAAGGTCAAATAATATAAAACATTATGACCTCTCTAGAGGCCATACTTTTCATGGGATCTGTATGAAAGTTGGTCAGAATGTACATCTTGATGATATCTAGGTCAAGTTTGAAACTGGGTCAACTGCGGTCAAAAACTAGGTCAGTAGATCTAAAATTATTAAAATCTTTTGACCTCTCTAGAGGCCATATTTTTCAATGAATCTTCATGAAAATTGATCTGAATGTTCAACTTGATGATATCTAGGTATATTCGAAACTGGGTTCACGTGCGGTCAAAACTAGGCCAGTAGGTAAAATAGAAAAACCTTGTGACCTCTCTAGAGGCAATTTTCACGAGATCTTCTGAATTAGTGAGAAGTTCACCTTGATGATATCTAGTAAAGTTCAAACAGGTTACTACCTTGAAAACTGGTCAATAGTCAATATAGAAACCTTGTGACCTCTCTAGAGACATATTTTTCATGGATCTCATGTAAATTGGTCAAATTTATCTTGTAATATCTATAAGTCAAAACTGGTCACATGACTCAAAAACTAGGTCACTATGTCAAATAATAGAAAAAACGACGTCATACTCAAAACTGGGTCATGTGGGAGGATGTGAGCGATTCAGGACCATCATGGTCCTCTTGTTTAAATAAACTATCTATTCTAATGTGTCGTTAAAATTAGACACTTTCTTGACAAAAAGAATTCTTTAGAACTTTTGTAATTTATATCTATTATGTTATAATTCTATTTCACATCACTTGTCTCAAACAGATCACACCACGTCTCTTTAGTTTAACTGCATTATATAGAGTTATATGAAAACTTTGAACTATCCGGAAGTGTGATCCTCTCCCTCTAGCCCTTTTCCGTATTCAAAGACATTATTTGTCAACAAAATGACAATTCTTTAGTAGCATAATTGATAATAAACGGGTTTAATTTTCTGTTCATTTTGTATGAGCTTAACTTTCTTTTCATATTGAATCTATTAAACGAATCGAAAAAAAATAATAAAATGTGAGGCTCTGCCTTCTTATTCAACGAGTTTAATAATTCCAATGTGTAAAGACACACATGCAATATTCTTTTTATCACATGTAAGTTTTGCCTTCTGAAACATAAATATTTTATTTTCTTTTCTATTCTAGAAACGTGTGATAAATACGAGCTGTTTGTGTGTGTGTGTGTGTGTGGGTGGGTGTGTGCGTGCGCCCATGTATGTGTATGTTTAGCGTCTTTTTCAACCATTTTTTCAGTTGTCTTCTTGTTACAGTATGCACAATGCCCAGCCTTATAGTGCTGCCTCACTGCGATATCATGGACATGTAAATGATATCGCACGCAGTCACATTATCTTGACGCCCGTCTGACCACGTCTAGAATTATTTTCATAATTCTGAACGTCAAACGAGGAAGCCATGACCTCCTGCATTGAAGCGGACGTTCAGCCAATAGGCTATCGAGGCGGTTTGTACAATCTATGGTATTGCTAAGTGTTCAGTTTTGAAATTACTTTTGCATACATGTTTTTGTTGATAGTTCTTAATTAATAAATAAGTGGATAATTTGCAGACGGATAATTAAACGGCAGATAACGCGTTATCTTGTTCAACGACAGTATTTGAAAGAATAGTGTAAGCAAACGTTCAGGAATGGGACTGTCGTTTGTTTACAATCATCACTAATAAACCAAATGAAGCCATTCTAAACACGTATTACATCTTTTTATTTCAAAAGATAATGAATACAAGTACTTAATTGTAAATATCAAATTTATTTAGATCATGCATTCTCAGTTGTTACATTTATTGGAAGAAAAACGTTTGTTAGAAGATTATGATACGATGAGAATTTTACGTGTATCTATGTATTTTTTTTTTTAATTTCGCGACAAAATGAAATTAAATCTTTTATAGTGAATATGATTTGTTCTATTCACATATTCACCGAACTAAAACCAAGTCCGAACTGATACTGCTTTCTTTTCGTTAGGGCTTTCACATCTTATTCGAAAATTGACCGATTTTCTGGTTGAAAATATGTAGAAGCATGTAGTCGGACTCTTTTTCGGTTGGGTTTCAGCTCAGTGCATATGTGAAATGAAAGAAAAATTATGTCACTTTTACGAAGATGGATAATCGATTACTGTGAAATCATTTAATTTCGTGAGCTCGAAAATTTCATGGTTTTGGTGAAAACTGCTATTTCGTTGGGATATGAATCCGCGGCTTTAAAAATTTAAATACAAAATGAATGGGAATTTTACTTGTTCGTTGGGATTTGATTTTTTTTACGAAAAGTAGTCCCCCCTATGAATATAGACGATCTTCACTGTAACAAAAAAGTAAAATCAAAGAAAATAATTGTAGTCTGTAATATAAATTTCCTGTTGTAGATGACTTAAAGTGTCTAATTAGTTTTTATGAATATTGCCATGTAATCAGCTCGTCCGAACATTCTTCTGTTCCAGTAGTCCGCTGAGTTGATCTTGGAATAAAGGAACTGTGGGTATGTTGGATGTTTGTCCCAATTGCATGTGTTAATTGGTTCATTTTCAGAAACTACAAGGTGCCCACGGTCTGAATCACAGCCGCCATAATGTTTGTTAATAAGGAAACGTCGTGCACGATGTCCTGAAATGAATTCCCCTGGGATTGAGAAGTAGTTGAAGTTATTGGCCGTAGTAAGGTCCGAGAAGCTAGATGAAATAACACGAGTCTTGTCAAACCAGGAGTTCATGTCACTTCCGCTTGCGTTGAATATGACGTAGGCAACTTCCTGCGTGCCATCGTAGTAGGCATATTTGACATATTTTATACCGATATTGGCCCAGTTTAAGATGATACTGTTTCTGTAGTGGCTGGCATATGACCTTGCCATTGATATCGGCTTGTCGACACAAGTACCAACACCTAGTAAATGAAAACAAGAGTTTTAAAAGTAAAAGCATAGCAAAAGTTCCTTCTAGGGCATATCTATATAAATATATAATGATCATCTTGTAAAATTTCGGTTGCAATGTCCGTTTTAAATATTGGCCATCAGTGTGTGGAATCCCAGGATTGGACGCAAGGACAAGACCAAATTTAATACCGAGTGGTTGGGGCACAAAAAGTAAAGTCCAGGATATGCAGGACACAAAGTATGAAGACATTATAATGACTGCAACAGATATGTCTGTAAGGCAAAATAAGTTCTGCTCTGTTTTCAAGGTACTGTAGATAAGAAGAGGGCCATGTGAAGTAGAGGTATATTATACGGCACTTCTACTCCCTTGCCTATCAGCTAGCTTTTATCTTTTATGGCGACATGGTAGAGTGTCCGCTTAGAGAACTCAAGGTCCCTGGTTCAAAACCATGTCGGGCGAAGGAAATTTTTGGAATGTGTTTCTTATCATGCAAAAAGAGTACAAGTGGTCCAAATTCCATTGCTGTGGCTTCAATTACAGAAAGTAGGTCAGTAGGTGATGGTAAAGGTCAGTGTATGTCAGACTCATTTGAAAAACCTTCCTACTAAGTTTGAGATTCCTTGAACCAAGTTATGC
Organism: Mercenaria mercenaria; assembly: GCF_021730395.1. Taxonomy (NCBI): domain Eukaryota; kingdom Metazoa; phylum Mollusca; class Bivalvia; order Venerida; family Veneridae; genus Mercenaria; species Mercenaria mercenaria. The sequence goes on along the minus strand of NC_069377.1, from coordinate 59,892,689 downwards.
AGAGCTGTAAGTTTTTTTTGGTACTAAAGATCACGGTGACATTGACCTTTGCCCGCAGGATCATCTACTGGTCAGGACCAACCTCTCTACTAAGTTTGAAGGTCATAGCCTCAAGCATTGCCGAGTTATCAAGCATTTTGGTACTAAAGGTCATGGTGATCTTAACCATGACCTTTGCCCTCAGGGTCATTTAGCGGTCAGGACCAACATCCCTACTACGTTTGAAGGTCATAGTCATAAGCATTACAGAGTTATAAGCTATTTTGGTACTTAAGGTTACAGTGACTTTGACCTTTGACTTCAATGTCATCTACTCTTCAGGTCCAACCTCCCTATTAGTTGGAGAGTCCTAGGCCTAAGAATTGCTTATAAAGGCTTTTTGCTCTATGTAAAACAAGTGACCCCGGGCGGGACCTCTATTCACCCAAGGGCATAATTTGAACAGTCTTGTTAGAGGACCACTAGGCAATGCTACATACCAAATATGAAAGGCCTTGGCCTTGAACTTTCAGATAAGAAGTTTTTTTCCTGTATAAGTCTATTTAAAACTTGTGACCCCCGGGCGGGGCCAGAGTCATAATTTGATCAATTTTGGTAGAGGACCACTAGGAAATGTTACATACCAAATATCAAAGTCCTAGGCCTTGAACTTTCAGACAAGAAGATTTTTAAAGATTTTTTCAATATAAGTATATTTAAAAATTGGGACCCCCGGGCAGGGCATCTTTTCACTCCAGGGGTATACTTTGAACAAACTTGGTAGAAGACATCTAGAAAATGCTACATACCAAATATCACAGGCCTAGGCCTTGTACTTTCAGACAAGAAGATGTTTTAAGTTTTTTTCCTATATAAGTCTATGTAAAACTTGGGACACCTGGCAGGGCCTCTTTTCACCCCAGGGGCATAATTTGAACAAACTTGGTAGAAGACATCTAGGCAATGCTATATACCAAATATCAAAATCTTTTTTAGCTCCTGTGACCTAGTTGTGCAATGGACCGGCACTTAACTATCTGTTTGAAAAGTTAAAATTTCGCACTCAAAACGGATACTCTACCACTGAGTTATTGAGGCGGTTGTCTAGGTAACCGGTTACTGGAACCCTGGCCCCTACCTTATTGACATATATTCGCTTTATTTTTTCTGTTTAACATTCTTATGTAGTGATTTGATGCGCTAACAGTCTACGTCTCGCACACAACAAACTTAGTGGTCATTGATCAAGTAATTCATGGCTGTAATTTAGTAGTATCTGTCCTAAATCTCGTGAGTGTGGCATCCGGGCATTCGATGCGTGAATTTGTTGCGCACAATGAGAAGGTCGCAATGGGGTTTGTTTTCACATATTGACCGTGCATTCGAAGGTAACGACGTATGTTAACCTTTGTGACAAATAAGATGCTTAGCATGTTTTAACAACGCCTTTTTGTTCCATCCTCGGCTTTAGTAATACGTAGTTCGCGGAGCGCGTTCAGCCAGAGAGTCGCCTCAATTTAGAAAGAATAATTTTAACGTCAGAGGTTATTTCTATTATTTCTAAGGTCACGGAGTTTGATTGGCCAGCTTGTAAAGACAACAGTTTTCGCGATCAGTTGCTCAGTCAAGTGTGACTCACCAATTCTAAGTGTGAACAATGCCCTTGATCATGGTAAATGAATAATATATTCACTATTTATAGAGTAGAGTCTTAGTGAAATCTTCGTCATAAAGGAGCATAGCCATCGGTTTCTTAATGATGAAGATCTATCCAACGCTATAAATAGACCTGCCTTCACTGCTTTAATCTTCCTGACATGAATGATAAGTATTAGACAAAAATGACAATATCTTGCATGCATAAGACTATTTGAAAAAATAGGGTAAACATTAATGGATATATGTCATACATCAAACTCAAATACATAAAATCTCTACAGTAGGGTAGGCTCTCACGCTTATATGATTACTCAAATCTATAAAGCAACTGACCAATCACAACATCGGCATTGACAATAAGTGTACGACCATTACAGACCGGGAACAGTCAATCCTTCCTCAAAGCAGAGTTAGCAGAATCCAGCTCTTCTATGAGGAAGTTATAATTAGTAGGTACTAGAGTCAACCCTAGTGCTTGAGCTGAGCTGAGCTGAGCTGAACTGAATTCACGCACTTGCTGTTGCTGAATTTATTATGTACGTAATAAGTATAAAATGGCAAATACTAGTAACCCTCTCTTTATCTTGTAGTACCAATTCAATTTCAATTCAATGTTTTATTAGGCACATGAACATATATACAGTTCTTCGCCTATGCATTCATTCATAAGCGGTGACAAAGAAACATGAGAAGAGTATGGACAATATACAATGAATGATGAAACATAATAATTTTCAACACTGTACAATGATAACTTTAAACGATACATGAATTCGTACGCACACAACCTTATCTGCATACGGCTAAATTTAGATTGGATCATGAATTACGGATTACTAGTAATTGAAAAGAGGTCAAATATATATCGGGCAAATATTTATAGCACATCGCTAATCCAAAAAATGGTTAAGGCCAAGCAAAATAAAGTTGTATGTTACGTTTAAACAAATGAACAGTATATGTAATAATCGCAGTGAACTGTACAATTAATCGGTATAAGCTGCACGTTTTATGTTTGCTAAATATATAAACTTGGCTAATTTATTTAAAACACTTGATTGTTGAGTAGTTAATAATGTTTTAAATTTCTGTGTTGTAGGCCAATGGCAATAGTATTTAGGAAGACATGCATTTCTTATTTCTCGGTAATGCGGACATACAAGTACAAAGTGAAACTCATTTTCTATTGCATTCATGTTACAATATATACATTTTCTGTTTTCTTGTTCTACATTTCTAAAACGGCCTTCTTCAATTGCCAGTCTATGAGCAGAGCATCTTAGTCTGGTTAATGCTATACGATATGCGTCTGTTTTGACACATGATAAATATTTTTCAAAGCCTATACAATCTTTTACAATTTTATAAGTTCTCAGTTTTGGCATAGTATCAACCTTAGCATAAAATTCTTGATAATATTGACAATACAGTCTTTCAATTACAATATTTAATTGATGCTTATTAATAGCCATTTCGTTCCATAAATATGCAAAACCTAAATTATCAAGTAGGGACTTAACATCTAAAGCCCATGAATTACAAACATTTTTCAATTTACTATCTAATAAACATTTATACTCTAAAGTATCTGGAGAATTAACAATTTTACTCCAGTAAGTAAGAATACGCTCTTTTCTGATAATATCAAGGGGGACTTTTCCAAGTTCAGCATATACAGTAACATTTGTTGTCTGTTGTCTAACATGTAATATTTGTTTAAGAAACTTTATATATACTTTCTCAATATCTGGAGCTTTATGAAATCCCCATATTTCACAACCGTAGTTTAAAATTGGTAAAATCATAGCATCGAACAATTTCAATTTTTCAGAAACAGCTATAGATACTACATCAAATAAAGAATTAAGTGTAAATAAAGCACGTAATGCCTGGCCAGATAATGTTTTCTGAGCATTATAAAACCTTCCGTTGCTTGATAACATCATACCTAAATAACAAAATTTATTGACAACATTAAGTTTAACATTGTTATAATATACATCGAAGTTTTCAAGTCTATTTCCTTGTTTGCAAACCATTGCTACGGTTTTAGAAGTAATGCATCACACTGCCAAATGATCCAGATGACAGGGAAAATACACAGTAAAACGGAATTAGTATTAGTAAACGTTGGTTTCAGTAGAAAAATGGACTCAGTAGTAACGTTATGTAAATGAAGTAGATAAAACAAACACCTGTTGTCCATGCTTCATAGGCGCTTTGTCCGTTACCAGCTGTGGCGCGAAAAATCATCTCCCAGCCATCGTCTTCTAAGTCTTTCACCAGCAACGCCCGTGGTCCAGATGTCAACAAACTGAAATAGATATATCAGAGTATTTTAGACAGCATATTGGTAAATTTCATGCTTGTAAATGTGACTATTTTGTATGTTGCAACTGATACTGATATGATAAAATGTAGATACCTTTCATACCGCTTTCAGTATTTTTTCATAAACATTTGCTCTTGTCATTTCAAGCTCCGGGTAAGGAAGTACTGGTTTAACTCGTGTTGCCTATGGTATAAGACTCTTATGATGAGATGCGTGCTTTTACACGAAATACATTCAAACCTTTAATTTCTATTTGTGATGTCTTTTTGGTACCGAGTGCAGTGTATGTCGTAAATGACGAGTTTTTTCATTTCGATTTGCAAAATTTCAAATTTTTATTTTTAATGTCTGATCTGGTCCATAATAATGACATCTGATTTAACAACACAAACGAGAAAAATAAGTTTCACTAGAAAAAAGGAAGCAGGAAAGAAATCAAAGAGCAGAAAAGAAAGCAATTTGTGTCGGAGATCACGTGGAAAATTCCTTTCCTTTTCAGTTTGATGAATGCGCCAGAAAGAAGGTTGCCTTTTTCGTGTGTATTAATTTTATTTTATTTTAAATATTGATTTATTATATTGTAGGCTTTGTTATTTGTCATATTTATTTCATATGATAGGGGTGTTTGGCCTTTTATTCCAACCGAAATTCCGGATACTGCTTTTTAAAGTTAATTTATGCTAATTTTAAAACCCACTTTATTGTGTTAAGGATTGTTGTATGTTGTGTATCGTGTTGTTACTATGTCGTTGTTTCTATGTATTAAGTTTGTAACTCACTCTGCAGCTCCTTAAAGGTACAAGGCTATGTCTTTTTAATGTAGACATGGCTACATCTTAGTCCTTCCTCATCATTTAACTTGAAATTATCATTTAGAGCCCATATTCCTGATTAGACATTTTTCAGAATAATGGTCTTGATAACATCTTAGCTAAGTTTGAAACTCAGTCATTTCGGATGAACAACTACGTAAGTCTGAATTTAAGTACAACCTTGTGTATGCAATGCATTTCATTCCATATACCGACACTTAGAGGTCAATTTCGCATATGGGTCATGATCTGTCAATAATTAGGTCACTAAATACAACAATGAAAATCCTGCTCACACTACTTCAGTCCAAGGAAAACTCTCATAATGTTATCGGTTTTATTTTGATATTTAACGATATGAAAAAGAGTTTTAGCTTTTAGGCTGTACAGCAATAAATAAATTTGCTATATGTTCTATATAAAATTAACAATCTTCTGAGAGCTGCACCACATAGTCAGGCCCATTTTAAAAGATAATTACTAGCTGTATGTTCTTAAATGACCTATAAACCAAAAAAAAAAAAAAAAAAAAAAAAAAAAAAAAAACACACAAGAAAAGTAGGGGTCATGTATCTTCTAAGAGAGATTTTTTGTCTGGCAGGTCAACACTATGGAATATCTTCCAACCTGACAGCTAAAATGTGGGTATGAACACAGGAGTAATAAGTCTCCTTACAAATGCTATCAAAATGTCAAGTATAGGTCCACAATGAAATAAAAACAGGAACTGGCTTACATAAAACATGAAAATGCCACTTTAACAGGGAAAAAAACTGAGGATATTTTCTTTCCGCCATTATCCGACTAGCCCGGAAGTGCTGCTTGATTACCTATTAAGTACTATTTGACCTTTAAGAAGAAGCTGCTTTCTGTAATAGTGCCAGTTTTACTTATTTGCATGAAAATACTAAGTTCCAGCTTGATAAAATCATTTTTCAAGGTTTAATGGCATTTTCAGTAACGCGTGTCACTGCGGCAATTTTCCTCAAAAATACTTGACGCGACATAACTTTTAACCATTTCTCCTAGTGGAGTTTATCTATGCCCTATACTTTTGTTTTGTACTCAAATTTGCAAGCAAATAACATATAAATACAGTTAAATATATATACTCTCTACTCTGATAGCTATGAATGGATAATATTAGGCTCTGAATATGCCTTTTTTTTTTGGGGGGGGGGGGGGGGACTGGGGGAATAGAATACACCCAAAACAGTGAAAATGTGATTTTTTTTTAATTTTACACAATATTTGCAGAAAATTGCAATGAAATGTTCATTTTCTATCAAAATCTGTCCCAAAAAGCCCATTTATACCTATGTTTAGACAAATCTCAATTTCTGACAAAGTTGATGTTATAGGCTGTACAGCAGTAAATAAATTTGCTATATGTTTTATATAAAATTAACAATCTTCTTGGAGCTGTAACACATAGCCAGGTCCATTTTAAAAAGGAGTTACTAGCCTTGTGGTTTAAAACGACCTATAAGCCACCAAAAAAAAAAAAAGAAACACCAAGAAAAGTAGGGTTCATCTATCGTCCAAGAGAGATTTTTGTCTGACAGGTCAACACTATGGACTATCTTCCAAACTGACAGCTAAAATGTGGGTATGAACGCATGAGTAATAAGGTTTGTTTACATTTCCGTGGCCGAGTGGTTAAGCTCGCTGACTTCAAATCACTTGCCCTTCATCGATGTGGGTTCGAGCCTCACTCTGGGCGTTGAATTTTGCATGTGAGGAAGCCACACAGCTGGCTTAAGGAAGGTTGGTGGTTCTATCCAGGTGCCCGCTCGTGATGAAATAATGCACGGAGGGGCACCTGAAGTCTCCCTCGACCGTCAAAGCTGGAAAGTCGCCATATGACCTATAATTGTGTCGGTGCTACGTAAAACCCAACAAAATAAATAAATTACAATTCTGTAAATGCAGAAAATCTGCTTGAAAATGGCAATTATAAGTCCACAATGAAATAAAAACAGGAACTGGCTTACATAAAACATGAAACTGCCACTTTAACTGGGAAAAAATGAGGATTTTCTCTTTCCGCCGTTATCCAACTAGCCCGGAAGTGCTGCTTGATTACCTATTTAGTACTATTTGACTTATCATTGAACGTTTTATTGTTGTTGTTTTTGTAGCCGGTCTTTTTGGAACGGCGCCATTTTGTTCATAGAATAAATATTTGCACGACAAATAGTTCCAAATTATATTATAAAGTCAGCTTCAGGGAGATTCTTTTTTATCATAGCCAAATACAAATGTATCCTAAAGTTAAGCACAACCATAATTGTCCAATAAGAGTTATTGAAATCGTAGGGATTTTTTCCATTCTTTTTATCAGCTTTTTCCCATTTTTTAAACAAATTTTCCACATACATTGTACATTTTTGATGTTATTCCCTTCTTCATCTTTTAATAAAGTTTCTTCTGGACATTTTTTTGTTTCAATTATTCTAACATTTTCAACCCCATCTCAGAAATTTCCAGTGCCTCGACTGGGACTGGGACTCCGGACCTCTGGACTGACAGTCAAGCGTGTTAACAATAGATCACCATACCATCCATAAAATCTTAACACGCCTTACTTTCCATACTGTTGCTATAGTGGTTTACGTTCCTAACGAACTTTCCTTACACCCTTTACAATGTCAACAAATCTATTATTGTCATATAGAACTATTTTTCTTCCTCAACATAACAATGTGGTGCTGTGTAATTACAGGTTTAAATGAACAAATTTAAATGAATGTGGTTTTAAATCCATCGCAAAGAAATGAAACAAAACCGATTTTTTATTCTAAGATAAAAGAATTTTTCAAAAACGAACTTTTTACCAGATAATATATTCTTTTCTTTTCAAGGCGGAAGAATAATGCATTACGTATTCCCTCGGTCTGTCTTAGTAGGCAAGCTGTAACTTTTCAACCCGTCATTTGTCTAATTCCATAAGTAAGTCTGTCTTAGTAGGCAAGCTGTAACTTTTCAACCCGTCACATGTCTAATTCCATAAGTAAGTCTGTCTTAGTAGGCAAGCTGTAACTTTTCAACACGTCACATGTCTAATTCCATAAGTAAGTCTCCTTTTATAATATAAGAAATGTAAATTTGCCTACCTTGAGACGCCGCCCCTTTGTCGGTTTTTAGTTTCTTCCATTTTATCTAATTTTCCTAACGCTATCTGCATCTTAATATCTATCTCTGTCATTTTCTCCAACAGTCTTTCTTCCATATATCTGGATTCATATGGTTCCTCCGAGCAGACATGTTTAACACCTGCTAATATCATAGATATGTAGCACAAGAAAAACTTTAATTTGTACATATTTACGGACTACGGAAACACCGAAGTATAATCATAAAAGAATCGTGCGTTGCTTAAGTACAACTTTAACTGAACCTTTTTAACCAATCAGTGCAGTAAGTTTTCTTTCGTTCTAATCCCTTTCGTATTTGTTTACTTGTAAAATTCTGATTTGATGTCGGTTAGAATAAAACTGACCAATCAGTGTAGACATTTGAGTGATAGGGATGTTACTTAAACGGTATAGATCAGTAGCTATGCTCTTTGTATATTTAAAGATATTTGCAAAACACTAAAAGTTAAAATGTCAGTTAAGAAATCTTTTCCCTCTTTCTCCTTACAGACGACGTATATTTGCATAGTTAGATATTTTTTTATGCCCCTGAAGGTGGGCATATTAAAATCGCACTATCCGTCCGTGTGTGTGTGTGTGTGTGTGTGTGTGTGTGCGTGCGCGCGTGCGTGTGCGCGCGTGCGTGTGTGTGCGTGCGTCCGTGTAAATTCTTGGCCGGTCTGTAACTTCAACATTGATAGGGGGATTTGAAAATGATTTGACACAAAGGTTAACCATATTGAGAAGGTGTGTCGCGCTAATGGCCCGTGTCTCTCAGGTCAAGGTCACAAAATGATGTGTATTTTTTCATGTCCGGTCCATATCGTTTTGAAACATGGAGGGATTTTGAAATTAATTTGCACAAATGTTCATCTAATCCCCAGAATGTGTCGTGTCAATGATCCGGATCTCTTAGGACAAGGTCAAAATTTGACATATCGGGTTTCTGCATGCATTCATTTTGTTTTTGTTGTTTATATAATAAAAAAAATTATGGATTTAGAAGTCATTTTGTGCAAATAATTATTGTAGCCTGTGAATATGCTATGTGCTTGATCTCTCGGGTCAAGGTCATTATTTAAATGTTTATTTATTTTGCGCAGAAAACTGTAGCATTCTTTGGCACGCTTCGGGGACATTTGTCACTAATAGTGACAGTTCTTGTTTCTTTTATTTGGTTTAAACGAAATTTTCAACACAATTAACCTTAAGCTATACGAGTAATGAATCGTTCTCCTAGATGCAACTTACCGGTAACTTCCCTGCACTATTAGTGAAACATAGTGGAGGACTAATGATTTATTATATGCATTGCCTTCTTTCAAATCATCAAGGAAAACATTAGCCTTGCCGGAATATAGAATACGAGACCTCTGCATAAAAAAGTATTTTGCATCCCGCTGAACGTCGCCCTACCGAACGTCGAATCGTCAAACGTCAACCCGCAATAGGTCGCCCTTCGAACGCAGTCTGGACAAATGTCGTTATGGCACCAAGCCAAACATCGTCTGTCTGTGTTTCCGGAATGTCATTTGTACACCAGTTCACATTTACTCGAGATAGGACTTATGGTGCCCTCGCCTCTAAATTCTTCAGCAAGGTTTTATTTAGATCAATCCGTAAAGAAGATATGTTTGTATTCACAACTTGGATGCCGACGTTTCGATGGCGGGAGCATATTACAGTACCTTTGCAGGCTCCTTGCTTCAAGAGAACTACTCTTTTTCTGTAGTCGTTGGAAAGAAATAGTAATGAGTGCCTATGTTGTTCTGTAATTATAATTGAAGAATATAACACATATTCAATTTTCTTTAATTATTAACTCACAAATGCTGTTGTGTCGTTAAATTGATAGTTTATACATTAACTCCTACAACAATATTTGATGAATTTCGTCTCCTTTTTACAACGAATTGCAGGTTAATGTTTTGTTGCACTTCCCCATAAAATTTGAAAGTACTCAGTTCCAGTTTCTCAGTTTAAATTGAAACTGGTTGTTTTTCATTACAATTCGCATTATATATGACAATGTCAATCACTTTAGCACTATTGATGACTTATACCTCTTTTAATAAATTTTACTGTATTTTTTTGTTTTAATTAAGTGTTATCGCTGGGTTGTGAGTGGTGATGTATATTTCATTACCTTTCGTGACCAGAAAAATCAGGTCTAATTTGCTTATAGTTTGCTTCGTTTTGGACTCCAAACAATCTTCATACAGATTTGATTCCTCTTCTCTCAAACTTAAACTAGTTATTCATCATTGACACCCGTAACATACCATATTTTGTAAATTCTAAAACTCTGACATTAATATTTCATGAATAATTCTTTTGCTTAGAATAGACGAGTTTACAATGCGGTTGGTTGCCCCGTAGTTCTACCGATGTTTTGATTTTCATGCGCATGCGCATTTACGCGTGGCAGAAAAGACCGCTGAACAATTTGTAAACCTTCATTATATTATCATTATTTTACGAATTGTACTGCCACTATAAAATAGATTTTGATCAGACAATTTATTATAAGGAATAACTTGGCTAAAGCTGGATGGCTTTCTCACATGAAGAATTCAACGCCCGGAGTTAGGCTCGAACCCACATCGATGAGGGGCAAGTGATTTTAAGTCAGCAACCTCAACCACTTGGACACGGAGGCCCCTTTTAGTAATATTCCAGAAATGTTATGTAATTATTATGCAACTGACATGATAAAACATAGCTGACACCTTGGTGATCAAGACCGTGACATTGTTCGAGGATGTCACCTAATTAGACCTGGCCATAAAAGTTACTGAAGCAAATAAGATGTCTTTGATGTGCCTTACTGACTTTTGCCCTTCAGCTATCAATGCCATAGTTAGTGCGCACTCGAATAAATATTTCACGTGGCTGGACTGTTTCCTAATAAACACATCACTCGATACCTAAATTGAAAATAAAATCTATAAGAAGGTTGTTTGGAACGTCGGTAGAAATTTAATTTTAAAACGATATTCATATTGTAAAAATAAAAACAATATAATTTCGTAAGATCTGCATCATATCAGGACATAAATTACTATTGGTGTTCATTTACTTAAGGGAAATGCCTAATTATTATATCAATCAACAACCTCCAATTAATAGAATAATTAAAACTTGAATTCCACAAAAAAAAAAAAAAAGATAATGGTCTTACAGCAGATAATGTGAGAGTAGAACACACCCTTCCCAGACCCCGTCCCCCCCTTGAATTTAACCTCTGCGGCCACAACCCTCACTCCAACTCCTTTGATATTGTTACTAATGACTAACTTGGGGGAGGGTTAGCTTTGGATAGTTTGTATCGTATGTTTACCATGCAATAGAGTAACAATTACAATATACGAATTTCAAATATTAGACAATCTGACAGTTAAGAATAATATCAAAATTTCCCAAAGTCATATCATTATTCATCTAAAAAAAACAACAACCTGGTATATATTTAACATGTTTATACCTCATATATTCATCTCAGCGCGAAACAGTGGTTACCTGCTTATGACATTCTTAATGACATTTAGAAACTTTCGTGTGATTGCATGCTCTAGAAACAATGAATTCAGTAATACTTTCTACTATAATAATCATTTTTAAACATTTGAAACATACGTTAGAAATAGGATTGAACAAGAAATTAGTATATTTGATGTATTGGGTCCATTATCTATAAGATAATCGCTTCAATGCTGCAAATCAGATAAAAATCTTTTTCGTGTTATTCGTCCATTTTTTGAACAACAGCTATATTTGTAAAACAAACACATTACTAACAGCGAGTTTCTTCACGATAGAAGTACAAATTTGTATTTCTCACTGGCCCTCCGTTTTTTTAACCAGGTTTTCGTAGAAACCCAGATATTAGACTGGGGTATGTCGTCAGGCGGGCGGGCGGGCGTCACAATAACTATAGTTTGGAACAAGCTATAGAAACCAAACTTGGCCTGTAGATAGATGGTAAGGAGACAAAGGCTGGGATTGCATTTGGGTCAAGGTCAAGGTCGCTATGCTAAAAATAGAAAAATTTGTTAGCGCACAATAACTTAAGTTTGCATTTATTGATTGAAATTAAACTTGGCCTATAGGTAGCTTATAGAAAATCCCAGGTTGGGATTGTATATAGTTTCATTGGGGTCAGGTTCAAGGTCAGGATAACTTATTTAAAAACTTAGAAAATTCATAGGCGTTAAGTTGGTCTGCAGTTTGCACTTTGCAGTTCGCAATTCGAATTGCAAACCGCAAACTATTTTGCATTTTGCAGTTCGAATTGCAAACTGCAAACTGTTTAGCAGATTGCGATTCGAATTTAAAACCACCAACTGTTTTGCAGTTTGCGATTCAAATTGCAAAATGGAATTTGTTTTGCAATTCAAGATTTGTATGAACCGCGTTGTTTTCCGAGAAAGCTGTTATTGTTTTGGGCTTTTTAGGATTGAAACTTTAACAATTCAATCTAACTTGTTCATTGTAATATGAATTGAAAACTGCAAAACATTTTGCATTTTGCAGTTCGAATTGCCAAATGAATTTTTATTTTGCGATTCACGATACATATGAAGCGCATTTTTTTTTAGGCTTTGAAATTTAACATTTCAATCCAATTTGCACTTTGTAATTTGAATTGCAAACTGCAAAACATTTTACATTTTACAGTTCGAATTGCAAAATGAATTTTTATTTTGCGGTTCAAGATGTATATGAACGGCGATTCTCTTTCTAAGAAATAATCTATTATTTTTTGCCTTTCAGGCCTTATTATTAAAGATTTCAATCTAATTTGCACTTTGTAATTTGAATTGCAATCTGCAAAATATTTTGCATTTTGCACTTCGCAGTTCGAATTGCAAAATGAACTTTTATTTTGCAGTTCGAGAGATATATATAATCCGCGATTCGCTTTCCATGAAAAATGTTAATATTTTGAGCAACTCTGGCTTTAACATTGAATATTTCAGTCACGTCGTTTTTCTTTTCTGCGATTTCCGATTCGAATGGCAAAATGAAGTTTTACTTATTATTCATTATATATATGAATTGTGATGTTTTGAGCTTTTCAGTATTTAAAAAAATGAATATATTTCAGGCTTTAAAATCGAACTTTTCAGTCACTTTTGCGCTTTGTATTTTTAATTGCTAACTACAAAATATTTTGCGCTTTACTTTTCAAATTGAAAAATGATTTTTTTCGCAGTTTAAGATATAAATTAATCGCGATTCACTTTCCGAGAAAGATGTTAATGTTTTGAACTTTTCAGAATTTGTAATTAAACATTTCATTCTCATTTGCGCTTTGCATTTCAAAATGAATGTATGGATAACGCACATTTTTTTTCTTGTTATAACATCTGCAGAATCCCGAGGGAAATGAACATGCGTTAACGCAATTCTAGCATAAAACGCGCATGTATAAAAAGAACTGTTTTAATAGCACGTGAACACGAGAACACGTTTACTCTCCTGTTAAAACATCCTCGAAATGTGTCAAGAACAGCAGTTTTATGCTAGATTTTAATTTTGCGGTTCAAAAAATATATACCGCGATTTGCTTTCCGAGAAAATGATTTTCAGGCTTTAAAATCATTCCTGTACTTGTAATTTTAATTGCAAACCGCGAAATATTTTCCATTTTGCAGTTCGAATTTCAAATGCCTTTTTTCCAATTCTGGTAAAGATTCAACAAGTTGTCTTTTTGGCGATGCTAGGAAAAGAATATGGGCTGAATACACTGACCTCAGATCACAATCAAGTAGGTAAGGTTAGTTTAGTTTACTCGGCAAAGAGAAGTATGAACGGAAAAAAATGTGAAAAATGTATAATGGGACTATATTATGTGCAGGAACACAAGCATCAAGAGTTTCTAATAACAATGTACCCCAGTATGCTGGAAACCGTATAAATGAATCAGTTGCACAAAGCTATGCCATTTCTGACTCCCCTTAAATACCAGGGCAACAGAAATCAAGATCCCCGCCATCAAACCGTAGTTAGCGCCAACGAGCTCCCACTTGGTACGATCAAAAAAGAATGTCTGGATACGAAATCAAGCGTCCGAGGTCTCACGAAAAACAATCTCAGGCTATGTAGCAGACTAAGCAAAACCCCAATAGGACAATAGGGATGGAGGATGTCTTAAGTATTACGAATGACTGTAATTTGACACTTGCCTCACTGAATGCCAGTTACTTGAAACAGAATCTCTTTTTTCTGTATCAAAAACCAATATAGATATGTATGATGTTGTAGATATTGAAGGTTATTTGCGATAATTTGCGTATATTTTGAAATATTTTGCAGTTTGCAATTCAAATTACAAAGCGAAAATAAGATTAAAAGCCTGAAAAGCCCAAAACAATACCATGTTTCTGGAAAATTTCATCGCAGTTCAATACATATATTGAATCTAATGTAAAAATCCATTTTGCAATTCGAACTGTAAAATGCAAAATATTTTGCAGTTTTCAATTCAAATTACAATGCGCAATTGACATTGAAATCTTGAATTCTGAAACGCAAAACAAAAATTCATTTTGCAATTTGAATTGCAAAAATTTGAGTTTGCAATTTAAAATTATAAAACGCAACTAAGATTGAAACGTTAAATTTTCAAGTCTGAGAACACCAAACAATACCATCTTTCTGAGAGCAACTTCATCGCAGTTCAATACATATTGAATCATTTTGCAATTCGAACTGCAAAATGCAAAATATTTTGCAGTTTGCTATTCAAATTACAAACCTCAATTGATATTGAAATCTTGAACTCTGAAACGCAAAATACAAATTCATTTTGCAATTCGAACTGCAAAATGCAAAATATTTTGAAGTTTGCAATTCAAATTACAAAGCGCAATTGACACTGAAATCTTTAATTCTGAAACGCAAAATAAAAATTCATTTTGCAATATGAACTGCAAAATGCAAAATATTTTGAAGTTTGCAATTCAAATTACAAAACGCAATTGACATTGAAATCTTGAATTCTGAAAGGCAAAACAAAAATTCATTTTGCAATTCGAACTGCAAAATGCAAAACAGTTTGCGGTTTGCAATTCGAATTGCGAACTGCAAACTGCAAACTGCAGACCAACTTAACGCCTATAGAAAATTCCACGATGGCACAGTGGTCTAGAGCGTTGGAGTTGTTCGGTTATTGTCATCCTTACTGTTACATCACAAAAAAATTTGGAAAAAAGGTATTTAATGTTTGGCATGGTCAAGTACGTACTAAAATAATCTGTCAAAAAAAACACAAAAACAACAATTAAAAGTCTGATATTATCACAGAATTATTACATTATTATTAATAGCTTTAATTCAGTGTACAGTACACAAATAGACAACTGGTCCACCAAATTATTGGTAATATTTAAACTTATCAAATGGGTGTGTGATAAGACTTCACACAATGTTGGAATGTTCGGTTCAAATCCATCATGAGACCAAAAAAAAAAATTTTGTGAATAAAAAGGTCATTTTAATGCCATTTGGTCAAGGTCAAGGTCACAGTTACTAAAAATAATTTTTTTCTCTCAAAATATATTTATTTTCTCAGTGTGATCATCAAAAAGGTGGTTCCCGCTTTATAATTTTAGTCTGGATTTACTTACTGCCACCAAACATTGTGTCAGCAAGCTTATATGAAAAAATAGCTTTGAATTTTAGGGTCAATGTTACTAAAATAGAAAAATGGCTTCCACTCAATATCTTTAGTTTGGGTACACTTATTGTCAATATACTTGGTGTGTAGATAGCTTTTATCAAACACAAATGGTTGGGAATGTATTTGAGGTCAATTGGATCAGGGTCAAGGTCAATGAAGCTAAAAATAAATAAATAAATAGGGTCATATTTGAAATAAAAATTAGATTTTTATGCTGTAGAATGAAAGGTTGTCGGTTCAATGTTCATTTGGTATCAGCTTCACCTTAATCATCATTTTTTTCCATTTTGATAAAGAGAGGATATAGGAGTTTCTTTTCATATAGAATCTATTAAACGAATTGAATAAGATAATAAAATTTATTCAACGAGTTTAATAAATCCAATATGGAAAGACACACATGCAATATTCTTTTTATTAAATGTAAGTTTTGCCTTCTGAAACATAAATATTTTATTTTATTTTCCTAATCTAGACCAAGTTAATTCGACAAACGTCTCCTATACGTCAACGTGAAAGCTTTTTCAAACAGTGTAATATCAAAATTATATAACTAACTCTTTATTTCACTCCCGCGACGTCAAACGTGTGATGAATATGAGTTGTTCGTTTTTTTTGTGCGTGTGTGCGTTCGTGCGTGCGTGCGTGAGTCCATGCAATCGAGCGGCCGTGCGTGAGTGCGTGCGTGCGTGTGTGTGTATTTAGCGTCTTTTTCAACCATTTTTTTCAGTTGTCGTCTTGTAACAGTATGCACAATGCCCAACCTTATACTTATAGTGCTGCCTCACTGCAATATCATAGACACGTAAATGATATCGCACGCAGGGACATTATCTTGACGCCCGTCTGACCAGGTCTAGAATTATTCTCATAATTCTGAACGTCAAGCGAGGAAGCCATGACCTCCTGCATTGAAGCGGACGTTTAGCCAATAGGCTATCGAGGCGGTTTGTACAATCTATGGCATTTACGGTGTTCCCTTAAGGCCGTTTGGGCCAGCGCTTGCTCCCTGTGAACGCGAAGCGCGAAGGTATGACGGTACGATGGCGAAGCGCGAAGGTACTATGGCGAACCGCGACAGTACGATGGGGACAACACGACAGTGCGATGACGAAACGCGACAGTACGATGGCGAAGCGCGACAGTACGATGGTGACAGTCCGTCGTACTGTCGCGCTTCGCCATCGTACTGCCGCGCTTCACTATCTTAGTGTCGCGCTTCGCCATCGCACTGTCGCGCTTCACCATCGAAGTGTCACCATCGTAGTGTTGCGCTTCGCCATCGCACTGTCGCGCTTCACCATCGTAGTGTCACCATCGTACTGTCGCGCTTCGCCATCGTACTATCTTTTCTCTGTTTACTTAAGGGCCGACTTTAAACTCTGTATTGTATAGTATTGTACGGAATTCCGTTAGGGCCATCGCCTTTGTATGTGTTGATCTGAAACGCGATACTCGATAGTACGATGATGAAAACGCGAAATCACGAAACTACGATAACGAAAACGCGACAACACGATGATGATAACGCGATACTACGATAACGAAAACGCGATAATACGATAGTACGATGATGATAATGCGATATACTATCGCGTTTTCACCATCGTACTGTCGCGTTTTCACCATCGTACTGTCGTATTATCGCGTTTTCGTTATCGTAGTATCGTGATTTCGCAATATCATTATCGTACTATCGCGTTATCACCATCGTACTGTCGCGTTATCACCATCGTACTGTCGCATTATCATCATCGTACTGTCGCGTTATCACCATCGTATTGTCGCGTTATCACCATCGTACTGTCGCGTTATCATTATCGCACCATCGCCTTCCGGTGCGCATGTGCATGCTAAAAATGAGAAGATTAGAAGTTATACTTTTAGAACTACAGCTCCTGCTCTAGCGATAGGGCGATATGCAGATTCGAACGCGGGTGCTAGTGTGTGAAAATCTCGATTTGTATTGATGATCCTCCTATAGCTACAGCTGCTAGTTAGTCAAAAGCAAAAAATAATTAACATTTTTCCATGCTTTTTTACCTTTCGTCAATTTAAGAGTCATTTACAGAAAATGAATGTAGGGAGACAAAGCGCGTTGGATGTTGAACAGGTTCAGAATGCTGTGCAGATATAATTTTACTGCATTTCTCATTCCTGTAAAATCATAAATAAAATGTCTGAGTAAGGGGGCGTTAACTCACTTTTGGTTGTAAACTGCTTTACTTTTTATTTTATTTTTGCAGAAAATTGCCAGACTTTGATGCATTAAAAGAAACTATGTGCCATGAAAACTGCAAACAATATTCTTCGAATATTTGCAATGCTCCGATTTCAGTGTTGTTATGCGTCTTACGGAATTTAACATCAATGACCTGAGCTTTACAAGACATGCATTTGCTTTTCAGTGTTGAAATATAAACCATCATATTTGTGAAAATATTCATCATCATATTTGTGAAAATATTCATGTCAGACCAAAATAAAAACAAACAAAAAACGCCCTGATCATGGTACAATATAACATTCTTTTTTTTTCTTGTTATCATATACTATATAGAAAACTCAAACCGGTTGACCTGCAGAGTTTTTGCCTAAGTACATATTTGGTTTTAGCTGAAAAAACTTTTTACAACCCATTAGCAAGCAATAAAAATCATTTTTAATTTCAACAGAGCTTAAATAACAAGATAAATAGAAACCAGAACACTGGAGAGGAAATTCTTCTGTGCGCATGGGCACCGGAAGGCGATAGTACGATGATGATAACGCGATAGTACGATGGTGATAACGCGACAGTACGATGGTGATAACGCGACAGTACGATGACGATAATGCGACAGTACGATGATGATAACGCGACAGTACGATGGTGATAACGCGATAGTACGATAATGATATTGCGAAATCACGATACTACAATAACGAAAATGCGATAATACGATAGTACGATGGCGAAAACGCGACAGTACGATGATGAAAACGCGATAGTGTATCGCATTATCATCATCGTACTATCGTATTATCGCGTTTTCGTTATCGTAGTATCGCGTTATCATCATCGTGTTGTCGCGTTTTCGTTATCGTGGTTTCGTGATTTCGCGTTTTCATCATCGTACTATCGAGTATCGCGTTTCAGATCAATACATTCAAAGGCGATGGCCCTAACGGAATTCCGTATTGTCATCTCTTTCCAATGTTCAAATAATTGGAACGCTCTCCGGCATGGGTATTACTGAAATGAATATCACAAGACCTAATGTTTATTTAAATGAAAATTCCCCGGCAGAGTGTCTCTCAAATGAATATCATCTGACACGATGATATTTAAAAAATCATACCTTATATTGTTTGAAATGTACTATTCTAAAATAGGCTCTGTAGGTCTATGGCTATTTTACATTGTTTACTTGAGGGATAATAAAAACGAATATCACCCAACCGAGTGTTATTTATGAACAAACTAACATTGTATTCAAAATTAACCTCTCTGTGGAAAAATAAAATTGAGCAGCACCATGAGAAAACCAACATTATATAAATATCATATGGCAGCGTGTGTGACATTGATATTGTTAACCCGAGGGCAGAATGTCACCCGAGGCGAAACCCGAGTGGTGACATTCTGTTTCGAGGGTTGACAATATCAATGTCGCACACGCTGCCATATGATATTTATTCTATTATACTGAACAAAATTTAGTACATAAAAATGTTTAAAATGTTTTTAATTCATTTAATTTAACAGTTTCATCTTTAGCGCTGTAAACGCCTGTGTACACATTGAATAGTGACATCACTACTATATGTGTACAAGAGAGGCAATCATATGGCTAAAATTGAAGCAGTTAATTGCCCTTTGACATTCAAAATATCAGCGCGGTCACATGACCTGACAGTCACTTTCGCTTGGTCACGTGTCAAAAAGGTAGAAAATATTTTTGATAGTCAAAATATCTCTTTCTCGGGTAATGGGATTTTATCATTGTAGGCAAAAGAGAGGTATAATAAAGTGCATTTGCAACCAGCATGGATCCAGACCAGCCTGCGCATCCGCGCAGTCTGATCAGGATCCATACTGTTTGCTAACGGTTTCTCTAATTGCAATAGGGTTTGAAAGCGAACAGTATGGATCCTGACCAGACTGCGCGGATGCGCAGGCTGGTCTGGATCAATGCTGGTCGCAAATGCACTATGTTGGTTTTCTCATGATGCGGCTCATATGATAATGTATTTACATGTAATCAATTGTTTGTGAGAAAATCTTGTTTAATCAGCTCATATATTTCAAGCCATGAAACGTTTAACATATATATTGTCAGCTAAAAATAATAAAAATACACTGTTGTATAAGTTTTGCTTATAAAGCTTTTGGGTAAATTTTATGCAAAAGTGTTAATTAGGTCTAGAATACAGTTGTTTGTTTCCGCTTAA
This sequence comes from Mercenaria mercenaria, assembly GCF_021730395.1. Classification (NCBI taxonomy): domain Eukaryota; kingdom Metazoa; phylum Mollusca; class Bivalvia; order Venerida; family Veneridae; genus Mercenaria; species Mercenaria mercenaria. The sequence goes on along the minus strand of NC_069377.1, from coordinate 59,872,652 downwards.
CCAACCGACCCTATCTTTTTACCAATGACCCTACAGTTTTAATTAAAGAAACGTATTGGATAAAAATGTAGATTTATGTTAAACAAGATCATTAGTATTTAAATCCAGAACACGTCCCTCCGACTGACTGTACAATTCTATACATTAAAGTCGGTCCTGGAAAGTTGTTGAAGCGCGACAGTACGATGGCGAAGCGCCACAGTACGATGGTGACACTACGATGGTGAAGCACGACAGTGCGATGGCGAAGCACGACAGTACGATGGTGAAGCGCAACAGCACGATGGCGAAGCACGACAGTACGATGGTGACACTACGATGGTGAAGTGCGACAGGGCGATAACGAAGCGCGACTGTACGATGGTGAAGCGCGACAAAATGAAATTAAATCTTTTATAGTGAATATGATTTGTTCTATTCATATATTCACCGAACTGAAACCAAGTCAGAACTGATACTGCTTTCTTTTCGTTTTGGAAAAGGCTAAGGCTTTCACATCTTAGCCGATAATTGGCCGATTTTCTGGATGAAAATATGTAGAAGCATATAGTCGGACTCTTTTTCGGTTCGGTTTCAGTTCAGTGCATATGTGAAATGAAAGAAAAATTATGTCACTTTTACAAGGAGGGTTAATCGATTAGTGTGAAATCATTTAATTTCGTGAGCACGAAAATTTCATGGTTTTGGCGAGAACTGCTATTTCTTCGGGATATGAATTCGCTGCTTTTAAAGACGCGCCACAAAATAACTGTATTCTTTTGTATTTCCATGATGGTAATTATACATGATTTGCATGAAAAATATGAGATATACAAGTATTTAGTTTCAAATTGACAGTGGCATATAATGCCAAGACAATATGTTTAATGTGAACATTTTATTGAATTAATATAGCAATATGTACAGAAATCAATGTACATTGTATTTAGTTAAATTTCAATCACATTTTGTTTCTACAGTGTAAGATAGTTATTCATCTATATTCTTAAAACTATGCTGAAAAGAGATTGACTGAATAAGTTTGCAGATGAAGGGTTAGTAACCCTAACCCTAACCTGTGAAAACACATTTATTCAGGAAGGGCCTAAATTTTCCACCTGAAAACTTGTAGTATAGCTGTATATTACCTGTATTATAAGAATGATTTTCATGAAGTTTTTGTGGGTGAAAAAAGTAGGTTATAAGGTCGTGGTGGGTCTTTAAATTTTGAATATAAAATGAATGGGAATTTTACTTGTTCGTTTGGATTTGATTTCTTTTCTACGAAAAGTAGTCCCCTACGAATATAAACGATTTCCGCTGTAACAAAAAAGTAAAACCAAAGAAAATAACTGTAGTCTGCATATAAATTTCCTGTTGTGTATGACGTGTTCAAGAAGTGCTTAATTAGTTTTTATGAATATTGCCATGTAATCAGCACGTCCGAACATTCTCCTGCCCCAGTAGTCCACTGAGTTGATCTTGGAATAAAGGAACTGTGGGTATGTTGGATGTTTGTCCCAATTACATGTGTTAGGTGGCTCATTTTCCGAAACTACAAGGTGCCCATAGTCTCCATCACAGCCGCCATAACTTCTGTTAATGAGAAAACGTCGTTCAAGTGCTCCTGACCTGAAATCCCCAAGGATCGAGAAGTGGTTGAAGTTATTGACGGCAGTAAGATCCGAGTAGCTGGATGAAATCACACGAGTCTTGTCAAACCAGGAGTTCATGTCACTTCCGCTTGCGTTGAATATGACGTAGGCAACTTCCTGCGTGCTATCATAGTAGGCATATTTGACATATTTTATACCGATATTAGCCCAGTTAGAGATTATGCCATTTCTGTAGTGGCTCGCATATGACCTTGCCATTGATATCGGTTTGTCAACACAAGTACCAACACCTAGTAAATAAAAAGAAGAGTTTTACAAGTTAAAGCATAGCAAAAGTTTCTTCTAGGGCATATCTGTATAAATATATAATGATAATCTTGTAAAATTTCGGTTGCAATGTCTGTTTTAAATATTGGCCATCAGTGTGAGGAATCCCAGGATTGGACGCAAGGACAAGACCAAATTTAATACCGAGTTGTTGGGGCACAAAAAGTAAAGTCCAGGATATGTAGGACACAAAGTATGAAGACCTTTCAATGACTGCAATATATTTGTCTTTAAGGCAAAAGAAGTTTTGCTCTGATTTCTAGGTACTGTAGATAACAAGAGGGCCATGTGAAGTAGAGGTATAATACGGCACTTCTACTCCCTTGCCTATCAGCTAGCTTTTATGGCGACGTGGTAGTGTCAACTTAGAGAACTAAATGTCCCGGGTTCAAATCTAGGTCGGGCCAAGGAGATTTTTGGAACTTGTTTCTTATCATGCAAAAAGAGTACAAGTGGTCCAAATTCAATTGCTGTAGCTTCAAATACAGAAAGTAGTTCAGTAGGTCATGGTAAAGGTCAGTGAATGTCAGACTCATTTGAAGAACCTTCCTACTAAGTTTGAGAGTCCTAGACCCAAAGTATGCAGAGTTGTAAGTTTTTTTGGTGCTAAAGATCACGGTGACATTGACCTTTGCCCGCAGGGTCATCTACTGGTCAGGACCAACCTCTCTAATAAGTTTGAAGGTCCTAGCCTCAAGCATTGCCGAGTTATCAAGCATTGTGGTACTAAAGGTCATGGTGACCTTGACCAAGACCTTTGCCCTCAGGGTCATCTACTGGTCAGGACCAACATCCCTACTAGGTTTGAAGGTCCTAGTCGTAAGCATTGCAGAGTTATAATCTTTTTTGATACTAAAGGTTACAGTGACCTTGACCTTTGACTTCAATGTCAACCTCCCTATTAGTTGGAGAGTACTAGGCCTAAGAATTGCCGAGTTATAAAGGCTTTTTGCTCTATGTAAAACAAGTGACTCCCGGGCGGGACCTTTATTCACCCCAAGGGCATGATTTGAACAGTCTTGTTAGAGGACCACTAGGCAATGCTACATACTAAATATCAAAGGCCTAGACCTTGAACTTTCAGACAAGAAGTTTTTTTCCCTGTATAAGTCTATTTAAAACTTGTGAGCCCCGGACGGGGCCACTTTTCATCCCAGAGTCATAATTTGATCAATTATGGTAGAAGACCACTAGGAAATATTACATACCAAATATAAAAGGCCTAGGCCTTGTACTTTCAGACAAGAAGATTTTTAAAGATTTTTCTTAAATATGTCTATGTAAAACTTAGGACCCCTGGGCAAGGCCTCTTTTCACCAAAGGAGCATAATTTGAACAAAATTGGTAGAAGACATCTAGGAAATGCTACATACCAAATATAAAAGGCTTAGGCCTTGTATTCTCAGACAAGGAGATTTTTAAAGTTTTTTCCTATATAGGTCTATGTAAAACTTGGGACCCCTGGGCAGAACCTCTTTTCACCCTAGGGGCATAATTTGAACAAACTTGGTAGAAGACATCTAGGTAATGCTATATACATGTACCAAATATCAAAGGCCTTTTGGTTTCAGATAAGAAGTGTAAAGGTTTCAGTTAAAAAATCTATTTTAGCTCCTGTGACCTAGTTGTGCAATGGACCGGCACTTAACTGTCTGTTTGGAAAGTTAAAATTTCGCACCTAAAACGGATACCACCGAGTTATTTAGGCGGTTGTCTAGATATCCGGTTACTGGAGCCCTGGCTTATACCTTATTGACATATATTGCTTACTTTTTTCTTGTTTAACATCCTAATGTACTGATTTGATGCGCTAACAGTCTACGTCCTCGCACACAACAAACTTAGTGGTCATTGATCAAGTAATTCATGGCTGTAAGTTAGTAGTATCTGTCCTAAATCTCATGAGTGTGTCATCCTGGCATTCGATGCCTGAATTTGTTGCGCACAATGAAAAGGTCGCAATGGGATTTGTTTTCACATATTGACAATGCATTCGAAGGTAACAACGTATGTTAACCTTTGTGACAAATGAGATGTTTGGCATGTTTTAACAGCGCCACTTTTCCATCCTCGCTCGGGTTTAGTAATATGTAGTCCGCGGAGCGCGTTCAGCCAGAGAGTCGCCTCAATTTAAAAAGAATAATTTTAACGTCAGAGGTTATTTCTATTATTTCTAAGGTCACGGAGTTTGACTGGCCAGCTTGTAAAGACAACAGTTTTCGCGATCAGTTGCTCAGTCAAGTGTGAATAATAAGTATTAGAAAAAAATGACAATGTCTTGCATGCAGAAGACTGTTTGAAAAAATAGGGTAAACATTAATGGATATATGTCATACATCAAATTCAAATACATAAAATCTCTACAGTAGGGTAGGCTCTCACGCTTATATGATTACTCAAATCTATAAAGCAACTGACCAATCACAACATCGGCATTGGCAATAAGTGTACGACCATTACAGACCGAGAACAGTCAATCCTTCATCAAAGCAGAGTTAGCAGAATCCAGCTCTTCTATGAGGAAGTTATAATAAGTAGGTACTAGAGTCAACCCTAGTGCTTGAGCTGAGCTGAACTGAATTCACGCACTTGTTATGTATTATGTACGTATTAAGTATAAAATGGCAAACAACCCGCTCTTTATCTTGTAGTACCAAGTAATGCATCACACTGCCAAATGATCCAGATGACAGGGAAAATACACAGTAAAACGGAATTAGTTATTAAACGTTGGTTTCAGTAGAAAAAATGGACTCAGTAGTAACGTTGTGTAAATGAAGTAAATAAAACAAACACCTGTTGTCCATGCTTCATAGGCGTTTTGTCCGTTACCAGATGTGGCACGAAAAATCATCTCCCAGCCATCGTCTTCTAAGTTTTTTACCAGCAACGCCCGTGGTCCAGATGTCAACAAACTGAAATAGATATATTAGAGTATTTTAGACAGGAGATTGGTAAATTTCATGCTTTTGCAATGGTTGTACTTGTAAATGTCACTATTTTGTATTTTGCAACTGATACTGATATGATAAACTGTAGATATATTTCATACCGCTTTCAGTATTTTTTTCATAAACATTGCTGTTGTCATTTCAAGCTCCGGGTGTGGAAGTACCGGTTTAACTCGTGTTGCCTATGGTATAAGACTCTTATGATGAGATGTGTGCTTTTACAAGAAATACATTCAAACCTTTATTTCTCCGCGCCCACAGGCGCGGAGTATTTGTGATGTCTGCAGTCCAGTGCAGTGTATGTCGTAGAACGATTTTTTCATTTCGATTTGCAAATTTTTTATTTTTAATGTCTGATCTTGCCCATAATAATGACATCAGATTTGACAACACAAACGAGAAAAATAAGTTTCACTAGAAAAAAAGACGCAGGAAAAAAATCAAAGAGCAGAAAAGAAAACAATTTGTGTCGGAGATCACGTGGAAAATTCCTTTCGTTTCCAGTTTGATGAATGCGCCAGAAAGAAGGTTTCCTTTTTCGTGTGTATTAAGTTAAATATTTTATTTTAAATATTTATTTATTATATTGTAGGCATTGTTATTTGCCATATTTATTTCATATGATAGGGGGTTTGGCCTTTTATTCCAACCGAAATTCCGGATACTGCTTTGTAAAGTTAATTTATGCTAATTTTTGGTTGCACATTTGAACCAAGGTAATTTGCTTTTTAAAGTATCCTTGCTCTATTACCTCAATGTAGGTTTCAAACAGACTGACCTTAGCAATATCAGAACAATCGTCTTCTCTGACTGCACAACATTGACTGTTTGTCCTTCCAAAATACCAGTTGATCAGTATATGACTGTATATAGTAGTAAATGTGTTTATAGTAGCGAACTGTTTAGTCAATATTCACTGCTGCGTATTCAGAAGCTGTCCTATTAAGGAGGGGGTGAAGAAAACAACTACAACAGCAAATACCCTCTAAGCAAATACACCAACGTAATCGTCAACATATTTATAACACTTGGGTTATAATTTTCACGTTCCTTTTCAACTTTGAGTTTCACGCTCCTAGGTGGGATAAAATGATGTTTGTTGTGTTTCATTCATTGTACATCTTGGTCCTTCCTCATCATTTAACTTGAAAGTATCATTTAGAGCCCACATTCCTGATTAGACATTTATCAGAATAATGGTCTTGATAACATCTGAGCTAAGTTTGAAACTCAGTACGAGTACCGAAACTTAGAGGTCAGTTTCGCATATGGGTCATGATCAGTCAATAATTAGGTCACTAAATACAACAATAAAATCCTGCTCACACTACAAAGGCAATGTTTTTTTCTCCAACATGTCTGTCTGTGGTCTACAACAAATACACCAGTATCGTTATATCATCTCCTGTTCTATCAGTACTACGTACACTGCTTTGTTTGGCGCGGAGCTTTCTTTTGCTGCATCTTGCAGCAACTTTTATACTTGTATGTTGAATAGATTAGTTAACAAAGACTGACTCTATATGATAATAATTGAAGGGACAGAGTGTTTAACGAAACAATGCAAGTCTTTGTTACAGTTAAAATATGATCGAAGCAGGGAGAAAAATTATTATTACACCTCGCATATCTCGACATTTTTCTCCATGATAGTAATCATCGTCTTGTAAAAAAAAAGGGGGGGGGGGGGGGGGAAAAAAAAAAGCAAGAAAAGTATACAGTAAGTATTGAACAAATTTATTTGGTTGATTTTAAAGAAGTAAGGTTCTTTTGCGTATATACGGGCGGGTATAACCACACTGGGACTTTTGGCAAACCAGTGAATAGCGCTGGTGATTCTTTGATGATTTGCTGGAAGTCCCAGTGTGGTGTATACCCGTATAAACGAACACGAAATAACATCCAATCTTTAAATTAGTATTTTTACAGTAGCTTACTACAAAAATGTAAGGTTTTAAGAAAATCGCATAATAAATCTTCAACTACTGATCTTTATTGTAGACAGAGCAACCAAAAATACTCGCATTCGTTAGATTTTATTTAGCCTTCCGTTCCTGATTATAATTCATAATAATCTTCAGTCCAAGGAAACTTGCCTATTGTTATCGGTTCAATTTTGATATTTAACGATATGAAAAAGAGTTTTATCTATCAGGCTGTACAGCAGTAAATAAATTTGTTATATGTTCTATATAAAATTAACAATCTTCTGAGAGCTGTAACACATAGTCAGGCCCGTTTTAAAATGGACCTATAAACCACAAAAACACCAAGAAAAGTAGGGGTCATATATCTGCTATGAGAGATTTTTTGTCTGGCAGGTCAACACTATGGAATATCTTCCAAACTGACAGCTAAAATGTGGGTATAAACACATGAGTAATAAGGTTTGTTTACATTTCTGTGGGGCCTCCTTGGCCGAGTGGTTAAGGTCGCTGACTTCAATTCACTTCTGTAAATGCAGAAAATCTCCTTGAAAATGCTACCAAAATGTCAAGTATAAGTCCACAATGAAATAAAAACACGAACTGGCTTACATAAAACATGAACATATCACTTTAACTGGGAAAAAACGGAGAATTTTTTCTTTCCGCCATTATCCAACTAGCCCGGAAGTGCTGCTTGATTACCTATTTAGTACTATTTGACCTATCATTGAACGTTTTGTTTTGTTATTTTAATCCCGATAGCCGGTCTTTTGGAATGACGCCATTTTGTTCATAGAATAAATGTTTGCACGATAAATAATTACAAATTATATTATAAAGTCAGCTTCAGGGAGGTTCTTTTTATCATAGCCAAATATCCCAAAATTAAGCAAAACCATAATTGTCCAATAAGAGTTATTGAAATCGTAGAGATTTTTTCCTCTCTTTTTATCAGCTTTTTCCATTTTTTAAACAAATTTTCCATATACATTGTACAGTTTTTGATGTTATTCTCTTCTTCATCTTTTTATTTTAAGATTAAAGAATTTTAAAAAATCGAACTATTCACCAGATAATATATTCTTTTCTTTTCAAGGCGGAAGAATAATGCATCACTTATTCCCTCGGTCTGTCTTAGTAGGCAAGCTGTAACTTTTCAACCCGTCATATATGTCTAATTCCATAAGTAAGTCTCCTTTACATAATATAAGAAATGTAAATTTGCCTACCTTGAAACGCCGCCCCTTTGTCGGTTTTTAGTTTCTTCCATTTTATCTAATTTTCCTAACGCTATCTGCATCTTAATATCTATCTCGGTCATTTTCTCCAACAGTTTTTCTTCCATATATCTGGATACATATGGTTCCTCCGAGCAGACATGTTTAACACCTGCTAATATCATAGATATGTAGCACCAGAAAATCTCTAATTTATACATATTTACAGACTACGGAAACTCCGAAGTATAATCATAAAAGAATCGTGCGTTGCTTAAGTACTACTTTAACTGAACCTTTTCAGCCAATCTGTGCAGTAAGTTTTCTTTCGTTCTAATATCCTTTTCGTATTTGTTTACTTTGATGTCGATTTCGAAATCAACATGTTGAAACTGACCAATCAGTGCAGACTTTTAAGTGATAGGGGTGTTACTTAAACAGTATAGATCAGTAGCTATGCTCTTTGTATTTATTAAGATATTTGCAAAACAATGAAAGTTAAAATGTCAATTTAGATATCTTTTTTAAGTACAAATGAATTTCTCCTTAAAGACGACGTATACTTGCATAGTTAGTTAGGTTTGGTTTTGTTTTATTTTGGTTCAAATGCCATTTTTCAAAACAATTTTCAGTTTTGTGACTGCGGCAAGTTAACCTAAAGCTATACGAGTATGACTTGTTCTCCTAGATGCAATTTACTGCCAACTTCTTTTAAAAAGGAAAGGCTTGGCTGGTTTTGGCATAGTCTACATAACTGGACAAGTGGGGGTAGGAGTCATTATATAAGATTCTATGCAAAACATGATTGCGATTTTCTACTGCTGTTCCCATGGGAACGCCAGTCTTAACTTTAGAGGTAAGGGTATTGAACAATTCTTGGCGTTTTGGGTTTTGAACTACTGGTGTCCAACCTCCATATAAAATTTTAAGACTCTAGTACATCCTTTCAGGGGGGTGCTCTCTAACAAATTTCACAACTGCCCGTTAAATCTTTTTAACAATTACTACAATGGATAAATGTAAACTCAATCATGAATAATGTAAACGTCAAAATTGAGAAGTTGTCAGTTTATCGTACAGTTCGATTACTAGGTCATACGTGTTTACACGTTTTCAACCCAAAATTTCTCTACTTACAAAATGACCTTTCTACTTTTTGATTATGTTTTTGTTTTAGCTTGAGTTCACGTTTTTCTTATACAAGACACTATGGAACCCTGAGTTTAGGTTACAAAACACAATCTTTAATGTTTACAAACATGATGTTTACGAAAACGAACTGTACAGACTTACGTTTTATAGTTATATTCATATTGTTGTACACCCCCATTTTAATAATAGACAAACAAAAGAGCAACTGCAATCGGGAAACTTTCAATATTTCCGCATTGCGCAGCTTACGTCACAGGTCACTTGTTCCTGCAACCAATCACTGAATTCGTAACATATTGATCTCGGTTTGCGGCAGCTTCCCGGCTTTTCGTATCATACTAACACACACTTGGGTACTAAAAAAAACAAAAAACAATACATAGGCTTGCAGCCGTAGCTATGTGTTATAGTTATATTCATATTGCTGTACACTCCCATTTTAATAATAGACAAACAAAAGAGCAACTGCGATCAGAAAACTTCCAATATTTCAGCATTGCGCAGCTTACGTCACAGGTCACTTGTTTCTGCAACCAATCACTGAATTCGTTACATATTGATCTCGGTTCGGCAGCTTTCCGGCTTTTCGTATCATACTAGCACACACTTGGGTACCAAAAATCCAAAAACAATACATAGGCTTGGAGCCGTAGCTCCAAGCCAAAAATAGCGGAGGACTAATTGCCTCCTTTCAAATCGTCAAGGGAAACATTAGCCTGTCCGGAGTATAGAATACGAGACATCTGCATAAAAAGTAGGTAGCATCCCGCTGAACGTCGATCCGCCGAACGTCGAATCGACAAACGACAACCCGCAAAAGGTCGCCCGAGCAAATGTCGTTGTGGCATCCCGCCGAATATTTATGTGCCAGATGTCGTTATGGCACTAAGCAAAACGTCGTTTATCTGCGATTCCGGAACGCCATTTTTACATCAGTTCTTTGATATTGTGAAATCATTAATATTCGTGGGGGACTAATTTTCGTGAGGATTTCATGGTTGAGTCAATCCACGAAATTTAATCTCAACGAACAAGTAAAATTTCCATTCAGTTTATGTTCAAAAGTTGAAATCAACGAATTCATATCCCCACGAAATTGCCATTTAGACCAAAACCACGAAATTTCATGCCCACGAAATTAAATGATTTACAGTAGTACACCCGTGTCACATCCACACCAGATGGGACTTATATTCGTTAACAAACTAGCCAGTACGGGACAGAGGCTATTAAGTGAAACCTTCAGCCAAAGGCGATAGGGGATCTGTCTGGCATGAAACAAGTCTCTTATTAAGTCAACCATTTTTGACTTTTAAACACATATTTCTCTATGTGTGTCACAACAGTTACTACACGGAAAGGATCCGGCATGTCCCTTGAACACCCCATCTCCGCTCTTTGAGATAGGAACCGCGGTGTTTGGGTGCGACACTACATCTCACAGAGGCCAACATTTTTGCCAAATATTAAAAACGATTGATTTTTGCTTGGCACTGCCAAATTGGATGTACGGACGCGCGCACTAGCGGACATACATTTAACAACTATTGATTCTCTACATTTAGGTTACCTGTTGCAACTATAAATAACAAAGTGCATCATAGTGTTTGTAGATCTGCACACCTTTGTGATGAGGCTGTTGAACATTTTGGTGTTAATGTCGCTGGTTTTTTTAAACGGGCATTCGAAATGCAAGAGTAGAATGAATGAACGTACAAACGAACGAACGAACGAACCAGTCAGTCAGTCAGTCAGCCAGCCAGCCAGCCGTTTAAATAAAATCAAATGAAATCAAATCAAATTAGTCAGTGGATATGTGTCATACATCAAATTCAAATAATTAAAATCTCTACAGTAGGGTAGGCTGTAACGCTTATATAATGACTCCAACCTATAAAGCAACTGACCAATCACATCCTCGACAATGGCAATACGTGTACTACAATTACAGATCATGAACAAGTCATCCCTGCCTTAAAGCAGAGTTATTGGAATTCAGCTCTTCTATGAGGAAGGTATAATTAGTAGGTACTAGTGTCAACCCTGGTGCTTGAGCTGAGCTGAGCTGAGCTGAGCTGGGCTCATGCAATTACTGTTGCAGAATTTATTTAGAATACTAATCATCGTCTTGTAGAAGAAAGAAAACGCAAAAAAGAACAAGGAAGCAAAATACCTTAAAAGGGTCAAAGGTCGCAGTTTGCGAATCAGTATTAAAGTTGTTTAAATAATTCAAACCAAAGTTTTCCAAATTCTCAAAACCGATATCTATCAATAAACATGGGACGACAGTTTAAGCCTAGGTAATAAAATAACATAGAGAAAAAACAGTGTACAAATTCATTTGGTTAATATCAATAAATATAAGGGATCAATTGTTATTTCTTGTGCGTTTAAACGTATATAAACACACCGGGACTTTGACAAACACGTGAATTGCGTTTGCGGTTCTTGGATGATTAGCTAGAAGGCCCACTGTACAGACGCACAAGAAGTAACATTCAATCTTTATAACTGCATTCTTATAGTAACTTGAGCGACCTGTGTGCAGTTTCCAGTTTTTTTTAATTTTACTACAAAAAAAATATGAGGTCCTAACAAAATCATATTAAAACTGTAACTATCGACCTTTATTATTGACAGAACAACCAAAAAGACTTGCATTCGTGACTAGCATTCATTATATTTCATTTAGCCTCCGATAATATTACAGTTCCCGATGTTAATTTAAAATATCTTTAAATCAAAGGAATAATCGCATACTAGTAATCTTATCGGTACGATATAATTAAAATTATTATTATACAATTTTTATATGCACATATACAAGTTCAAAAGTGCTTTACAGAACACACTGCAAAAATACAAATATTTACAAATTCAACACAAACAAAAGAAAATGCCTTTTAACATACATGTACATGAATGTAAAACATACAGATAACACAAAACAAGGCAAACATACATACATATCAAAAAAAAGTTTCCTTTTTATCAGTTTTTTCCCATCTTTGTAACACATTTCTCACAAACATATTATGTCCTTTTCTTCTACAATTTTGATAATTTTTCCTTTGTAACTTTTTGTACCTGGACTGGGACTCGAACCCTGGACATTTGAACCTCTTGACTAACAGTCAAGCGTGTTATCAACAGACCACCGTACCACCTATAAAATCTATACATTCCTTACTTTCCATACTGTTGCTGTAGTGGTTTACGTTTCTAACTAACTTTCCTGTTTTTTACACCCTGTATAATGTCAATAAATCTCTATCATTGTCATAAATAACTATTTCTCTTCCTCAAAATAACAATGTGACGCTGTGTAATTGCAGGTTTAACTGAATAGAAAGTGGTTTTAAATCCATCGTAAAGAAATTAAACAAAAATGATTTTTTTTAAAGGTTAAAGATTAAAAAATCAAACTATTCACCAAATAATATATTCTTTGTCTTTTCAAGGTGGAAACATATTGCATTTTGTATTCCCTCAGTCAATTAGACACAAATGGTTACCATATTGAGAAGGTATGTCGCGCTTATGACCCTGGTCTCTCAGGTCAAGGTTACAAAATGATGTGTATTTTTTTTTCTGGTCCGGTCCATATCTTTTTGGAACATGGAGGGATTTTGAAGTAAGTCTGAACAAATGTTCATCTAATCCCAAGTGTGTGTCGTGTCAATGACCAGGATCTCTTGGGTCAACGTGAAAGTCACAAGATGACATATCGGTTTTCTGCATGCAGTCATTATTTTAATTTTTGTTGTTTATATATGGATTTAGAGGTCATTTTGTGCAAATAACTATTTTAGCCTGTGAATATGCTCTATGCATGATCCGGATCTCTCGGGTCGAGGTCAAGGTCATTATTTATTTTTTTATTTATTTTGCGCAGACAACTGTAGCATTCTTGGGCACGCTTCGGGGGCACTTGTCATTAATATATATAGTGACAGTTCTTGTTTCTTTTATTTTGGTTTAAACGCCATTTTCAACACAATTTTCAGTTTTGTAACTGCGACCAATTAATATAGAGCTATACGAATAATAAATTGTTCTCCTAGATGCAATTTACTGGCAACTTCCCCGCATGATTAGTGAAACAGTAGTGGAGGACTAATGATTTATTATACGTTCGTCTAGGAAAACATTAGCCTAGGCGGAGTATAGAATACGAGACCTCTGCATAAAGAATTATTTAGCATCCCGCTGAACATCGTCCCACCGAACGTCGAATCGACAAACGTCAACCCGCAAAAAGTCTGTTTGGACAAATGTCGTTATAGCTGCTCGCCGAAAGTTTCCCTGCAAAACGTCGTTGTGGCTCCAAGCCAAACGTCGTCTACCTGCGGTTCTGGAATGTCATTTGATAGTACATCCGTGTCACATCCACACCAGACGGGACTTATGTTCCCCTCGTCTCTAAATACGGCAGCAAACACGCCAGTACGGAACAGAGGTTACAAAGTAAAACCTTCAGCCATTGAGACAGACGCATCGGTCTTGCAAGACACTAGCCTCCTATTAAGTCAACTATTTTTACTTATAAACACAGAATTCCTTTTGCGTGTCACAACGGTTACTACTCGGAAAGGATCTGGCATGTCCCTTGAACACCCCACCCCCGTACTTTGAGATAGGAACCAGGGTTTGCACGTGACACTACATCTCAAAGAGGAAAACACTTTTCCAAATATTAAAAAACGTTTTGCTTGGCACGGACGGACGGACGCGCGCTCTAACGCACATGCAAACACTTAACAGCCAATAATACACTGTTCTGCTTTTGTACCCAGCACTACCGAGAGTATCCATAGCTCATAGGAACCAAGGCCTGCATTTCATTGTCATAATATTTATTGACTGTTGTCTGCACTAGGTTTTATTTAGAACAGTCCGCACACGTCCTTAACATTCCGGAACACTACTCTTTTTCAATCCTTTCACTTATTGTGTGCAGGATGTTGTATTGGAATAGTCGTTGGAATATGACTTTTCAGTCGTGAAATTTATTTTTAGACGGCGGGAGAGTATAAGATAGTCCTTATCTCATTGACATAATTGGGCAGGATAGTTAAAGCACGCACTTGGAGTGTTAGTCGATACAAAAGATAACCGTGTACTCTTATCTTTTGAGAAAGAGCTCAAATTATCCAAAAGCATAGCTGTTTAAACGATGGATTTTAACATAATTCTTGTTCTGTGCAGTATATTCGTAGTTTCTGTGGCAGTGGACTTTGGAAATGATGTCCCACAAGAAACCTCGGGTCTGTCTCATCTACATGGCAAAGATGCCAACCTACTACAACGCCTGGAGTTCACAGAAAAGCTAGTACAACAGCTTCTCGGACGTGTGGAATATCTCGAGAAACGAGAAAAGGATCAACAACAAGAGAATCAGAACCTTCGCAAACAACTTGGTAAACAGACCGTCAATCATATTTTATCCGGTTACTTGTACATTTGCGAAACTCAAAAAAACTTCATAGTTTCTATCCCTGAGAGATCTATATATAGAAAATATTCATTGTGGAACACCTTAAAGGGGACGTGGTGCTCTAGACAGTTTGCAATCGTGTATTTTACATGCTTTATTGTAACAATTATGTTACACAGATATTATAAATCTAAATTAATATTATGCGTAAACTAGCTATACGCATTTTACATTTATTTTGTGTTTATTACTATTAATTTACATCAACATTTATTTTGCTCTTAGGTAAAGCAGACGAGCGCAACAGATTTCGTCGCGCAGAAAACGAGAACCCGGTCGCCTTCTTTGCTGCTATAACAAATCACGTGACACACGCCGGAGTCAATCAAACGTACGTATTCGACCACGCCATAACAAACCTTGGTAATGCCTATAACAACCACAATGGTAACTTTGTTGCCCCCGTTGACGGAACCTACGTCTTTTCCGTTACTCTGATGTCACTGTACCATGTGAATGCGCATGCTAAATTCTTCAAAAACGGACAGCCTGTTAGTATTTTGTATGTAAGCGGAGGCGAGGCGGGCTATGACACAACAAGCCAGACTATTGTTCTTCAGTTACAAAAAGGAGACGATATTTCTGTTCACAATATAGACGTTGACGCTTCGATGGCGGGAGGACATTACAGTACCTTTTCCGGCTTCCTGCTTCAAGAGAACTACTCTTCTTCTGTCGTCGTTGGAAGGAAATAGGAATGAGTTTCTATGTTGCTCTGTAAAAATAAAAAGAATGCATTTCGTATAATAGATATTTAATTATTATTTTCTCCTTCAAATTATTCTTGACTGACAAATTCACAGCTGTTTCGCTGAGTTGTTAAAATTAACATCATATACAACGACTCTTACAGCGTTGTTTCAGCACTCTTTTTTACAACCAATCGCAGGTTAAAGTTTCGTTGCGCAACCGCTTTAACATTGAAATTACTTCAAATTAAACTGGTTGTTTCTCATCACAATTCACATTGTAAATAACAATGTCAATCACTTAAGCACTATTTTTGATAAATTATGCCCCCACCAAGTTTTAATGATTTTAACTAATATTTTTATGTTAATTAGGGGTTAGGATTCGGTTGTGAGTGGTGTTGCATACTTCATTTCCTTTCAGAAAAATCAGGTCTAGTTTGCTAATAATCATATCGCATTTGTCGAGGTTCACAACTCTGGAATTAATATTTTATGAATAATGTTTTCTTTTTAGGAATAACGCCTGTTTTTTTATTCTTTTTTTGTGTTATAACATCTGCAGAAATCTAAAGGATTGGTTGATACAAACGTATCCCGAGGGATTCATTCTGAAGATGTAATAACACGAAATGAACATGCGCTAACGCTATTCTAGCATAAAGCGTAAAAACTCATAAATGAATACATTGTCCCTCAACGTTGACGTCATTTCTATTTGAATTATCCGTTTTGGGTCCGTAATACGTTTACGCTTTGCCACGGAACGCGCATATATAAAAAGGTGTGATCGAGAGATTCTCTCTGTTAACACACGTTTTCTCTTCTGTTTAAACACCGCCATAAAATGACAAGAACAGCAGTTTTATGCTAGAATGCTTAGAAAACCAGATTAACGTAATTTTTATTATATGCACACCCATGTTTACACTGCTGTAAGGTTTTTGGATTTTGGTTATTGTGTTCTTCCTACTGAATCTCTTTTCCTTGTTTTGATGCACTTCCTGTCAATCTTTGAAATTACTAAATGGAATTGTAAAACTTAAAAATGTTGTTCGTCATCTTCACAATTTATTGACAAGGGCCATTAGTACATATATCATGCAACCTTTCGTTACTTATGGTCATATTTCGCTATTTATGACCCGGATTTATGACCAACTTCTTCAAACAATCATATATGCGTTTTAAGATATCTTCAAGGTTCAGAGGTAGTATTCTATAATCAATATGTATTTTGCCTAAACATATTCTGTCCGACGTGATATATTGTAACATTAAAAGAAAACACAATCAGCAATATTTGGTTTGCTTTTTATCTGAGAATGCAAAATGTTGAAGCAGGATGAAAATGCAAAATGCTTTGCTATTTCCAAAATAGAGTGCGACATTCTGCATCGTGAATATTTTTTTTCAACTCGAATGCAAAAGTACAGAATACCATAATGATAATCAAAGCCCTGAAAGGACCGATAGCCAGTGCTTATTGAGTGATACTTCAACCGATACACCTGAAAAATCAACATTTCATTGTGCATAGACCGGTCATGATTTGAACACTGTTGGTAGAAGTCCACTAGACAATGCTACATGCCAAATATCTAAGTTCTGTGCAGTGTGGTTAAAGACAAGAAGATTTTTTAAAGGTTTTCCCTATACAACTTTATGTAATACTAGGTTTCAACCCTAAACACTAAACACTAACCCTAAACCCTAACTCTAACCCTAACCCTAGAGCGGAGTGATTCCGAATATTTCGAATGTGAATATAAAGTTCATAATTATTCTAGAATTCGTTGCTGCTTGTTTTTGTTGTTTAAAACAGTAGTCATCAGTTGCTCATATACTCGCACAATATCATTTATAAAAAATAAATATGGGACTATTTTTTACACGTCCAAAATATTTGTGTTATGCGGTCATGTAGAAATAGAAGGAAAACTCAAACGACGCGAGGTTGATTTAGAGTTATAGCCAGTTGCTAAATCAACGTAGGTGTTCAGACAAAGAGTCATATCACACATAATGACATTAAAAGCAGAGACGATGGTAGAATCCTGGATAAAGTCCGAGATATCAAAGGTATAAATAGGTCAATCGTGTATAAAATTTACCTACGCTAATGAAATACGAGTTTTACAATCCATCAAACCAGTTGTCAATAGCGATGCAAAGGTTATATTTAAAACATTTTTATAGTTTGACGCCTGAGAGATGTAGTACAGTAAATACCCAGCGAAGACCTGTATGCAGACGAAATGGTTTGCGTTCGTACCGACATAATTCGCACACTTATATACAGTGCATAATGTAGTACCAATTACATTGTACAATTATTACAGGCATTTAAACATTATGCGCTAACGTGGTATGATGACTTTCATACATAACAGTAAATATTATTCATTATACTTTCATAACATTTATTTGGCTTTTAGGTAAACGAAACGAACGCATCAGAAGTCATCGCGCAGACTCTATAACTAACCACGGGAAACACGCTGGAGTCCATCAGACCTACGTGCTCGATCCTGCCATAATACATAAAAGGTAAGGGTAGATTTCCCGGAAGCACAGAGCACCCAAACACAACCAGAGATTGCTGGAGTTCATTAATTATAATTATTACCTTTGCTGACTTCCAGCTCCAAGAAAGCTACTCCCTTCTATCGTCGTCGGAAGGAAATATGACTGAAAGCAGAAATAATTGGAGAATAAGATGTCTATTTAACAATTACTTTCTCTTTAAAATGCATATAATTCTTGAATCCTAAAGTCAAAGCTGTTCTGTTTGATTTAATATAAGTTTATGATTAAAACTACTTTCATATATAATAAATCCCACACATGAATACAGCGAGTGAGTTCAACTCAAGGATAGGAGTAGGGTTCTCGTTTAAGGCAAATATGGATAGAAATCTAACAGGAGAAGTCACATTCAAAGGATGTAGTCGCCCATACAGCCCTCCACATGGAAACATAATGAATATATGTTTCCGAAGGATCTTCTAATAAATTTTATTAACTATCACAACAGCAAACTTTAAGCGTCGTGTGGCGGCTATAAAAGGACTCCCCGGACTTGGATTCAATGTTGTCATATTCTTTTTATCTTTCATTCAACATCTATTTAATAGAATTGTCTTAAGCCGGTGCTAGGGGACGCGAGTGGTATTGCACATTTCATTACCGTCATGAACAGATTCAATCAATCCGAGTCTGCTATACTGCATCTTCCAAAGGATCTTCTTATAGATTTTATTGCTTTTTCAACCTCTTATTTTTAGTCAAAACCGACATAATAATCGACTGACCCTTCATAGAAATATAGGGGGTCATTATTTGACCGTATTTTAACCAGTGAAAATGCTAGAATCTTATGAGAGGTTAAACAAAGAGATTTTTACTTAATATATTTTCTTCGAACTTGATAAGGCCCACTGTTTTATGAATATGGTACTCTTTTGGCTTAGAAAGTCAGGTCTAGTACGTTTTTGATCATCTGCATATCTATACATACACGTCTGTAAGGTTTGATTTTGAGAGGCTGCGTCTTATAACGTAGGTTCTTCGGTCGTAGCCTGTGTTTTGACCATGAACATTCCCTCTAATTTTGAAATAACAGAATCAACCGGAACTAATTTTGTCTCTGCTTGTTTACGGAACGCTGCGAATAAAATATGGTTAAAAATTAAGTCATTTGTTTGAATTTACTTTTACCTTTTTTTCTTGAATATGGTATGCAAAAAAAGTTTCTGTCCCCGGTTGAAGGCGCGGAAGGAAATATCCGGCTCTCTGGTAAATGTTTACTCGTTGTCTCGAGTCGTGTATTCTCATCTGCATAGATCTACAACCAGTGAAAGAATCTTATAATATTGTTAGTTCTTCCTGACATTGCTGTAAATTGACAACATTTTTATCAGAATAAAATGTAATACATATAATCAAAATGAAATGCATGTTCTGTTCTGATAACATATATCTACAAGGTGTAAAGAAAGTTCGTTCCCGTCAAGGAAATATCCATATTATTTTAATACTGAGATGTAAGAGAAAACTGGAAAGGCTAATACCATTCACTGAAAGACAACCAATGACCATGTATAGTGTTTTACTATCGGATAAATTGAGACTAATGTATGGCATTCATACACATCAGATGTTTTCAAAAAGAAGTTGAAAAGTCATTATTTTGGGAATTACTTTGCACTCTTTTAGAGACTGTGACTGTGATTTTTTAAGATATTGTGGTAACATGAACTGGATGATTTTTATTGTGTAAATTCATTCGAATATGAACAATTTTATCACAAATACAAAAATACAGTTGTTTGTTATAACTTATGGACATGTCACAATAACTCACTTCTACTTACTTATTAACAAAACAGCTATCTTGCCGTATCTTAATATGAAAAAGTTCCCTTACATAATTTTGAGTGTGTAGAAAATGACATTTTTTCATTACAATTTATAGGGGTAGGCTACATCCATACTTAACAGTACACATTATTTAGAAGTTAATTGTTTTGTTTTACATTATAGTAGTTGAATTTGTATTGTACAAATAATAATTCAGATCTGACATAAAATGTTTTTGTTAGAAACAATGAAAGAACCGCAATATGGGGGTACCTCAAAGTTAAGCCAAGTCAAGTAATATTTATTTACAAGAAACTTGAAAACTTGAAACTGTTTTATTTGATTGAACGCCTATTTTACGTAAAACATATTCAATGGCGTTTTACAAACACATAAAAAAGTACGTCTAAAAATTAAGACGTTTTAAAGATGTAAGAAATAAATGAGCATAAATATCATTGTGAATAAACTATTTAGTAAGTATTAAACAAACGATCAGGCCTCAGATAAGATTAATAAAATATTAGAATATCAAAATACAGTAAGATAGATGTTTTGTTAGTAAGTAAGTAAAAGTGAGTTATTGTGATATGTCCATAAGTTATTACAAACAACTGTACTTTTGTACTAAACAGTGATAAAATTGTTCATATTCGTATGTATTTACACAGTGAAAATCATCCATGATTCATGTAACCACAATATCTTCAAAATCAAAGTCACAGGCTCTAAAAGAGTGCAAAGTAATTTATAAAATAATGAGTTTTCAACTTCTTTTCGTTCCAGAGTTTAGGTCCAACAGTACTAAAACTTTTGTCACTGAACGTTTTGCGCTTGTTGAAGGGAACAACGAAGCAACCAGTAAGGAATTTGAAGAACGTAAGATCCTTGTCTGAGTTTGTTTAATGAGAAGTTCCAGGGTTCTAGCCAGGATTTTCTGAAGGCATGTTGCAGAAGGATATTTTTTGACGAGCAAAGGGGTGGGTGCGGGAGGGGTATCCCTTCCTGCATGGGGGGTATGGGGGTCACCCCAGAAAATTTTGTGTTACTACAACTCATTTTGGTGCATTCTGGTGCATTTCAGAGTGAAAAACATAGTGGTATTTTCAGTGATTAATAAGCATCATTTACATGTACAACAAGAAAAGATATCAGGTCATAAAAATCCTATGGAGTTATTTGCTGAATGACAATTAAAAGTTCATCAATTTTAAGTTGCTAAAAATGTTCATTTACTATTTATTGTACATAAAACAACACAATTTTAGCACTGCACACAGATCTATTTGTATTTTAAAGTTTAAGTCTTCTATTTCTGCGGAGTTTATTTGCTGAAAACTTATCCATTTTAAGTTTTTGAAAATGTCAATTGTTTGTTGTACATACATATAAAACAACACAATCTGAGACCAATCTGACCTAAAGTACATCTCCTATTACGCTACGCATAGGATCTGACAACGACCTATTCATAACTTCGTTCTGACGACCCTTTCGCTAGCCAATCAGAGCTTAACTTACAACATCTTGCAAATCTACCTGTAGACTTGACTTTTGATATTTACAATTCTTATGTCGTATTGTGTCAGATAGCCGGTTAGCTCAATCGGTAGGCCACTTGCTTTGTAAGCGAGGGGTCCCGGGTTGGAACCCTGGAATGACTGCACATTTTTCTTACTCTTCGACATTTCAACAAGTCGTCTGATTGGTTAAAATAAAAATAGCAATACTGGAAATCCAAAATATACAGAAGACGTATGTGAATGGGTCGTTCTCAGATCTTCGTTTAGAAGATCAAGTACTTTAGTCAGATTGATTTGAGACTGTCATCCAGGGAAACGCTGGTTTCCATTTTGGATCAATGGCCATTTGGCGTGGCTGGGAGGGATTCTGAAATTGTGACCGGGGCCTCCGTGGCCGAGTGGTTAAGGTCGCTGGCTTCAAATCACTTGCCCCTCATCGATGTGGGTTCGAGCCTCACTCGGGGCATTGAATTCTTCATGTGAGGTTCTTCATGTGAGGAAGCCATCCAGCTGGCTTACGGAAGGTCGGTGGTTCTACCAAAGTGTCCGTTCGTGTTGAAATAATGCACGGAGGGTATTTCAAACTTTTCTCTACAAGTTCTATTTTGAAAGTGACGACAGAAAACATTAATTCTTGCATTGTCTTTTCGATATTCCGCCCGAGAAAACACATTTCATACATGTTACAGCGATAATTGTTCAAAAGCATTTTACCGTGTTGCACAATTTTTGACTTAATTCCTTACATTGTCTTACCTTGATTGCGAAAAACATTCGGACGATAATTGTTGAATCATCTGTCATTATATCTAATAACATGTATAATCTTAAAACTTGCGAAAACAGTCACTTTCATGTACACACAAGATGCCGCCTGTCAAAGGATTTAAAGGCGGAGCTACGATGAAATTTACGTCACACGTTCCACATATAGGAAGCTGTCATTGGTTTATCGGTTATCTTAACTGGCATCCCTTTACCTAAACTATCGGGTAGCACGTGGAAGCTTTCCGAATACACTATCTAATTAATCGGGGTGTTTATTGGGATGATTTTATGACATGTCGCTTCGGTAATTAAGGGATGACGGGGGAAATAAGGGATGTCGAATATACAACTCAAAGTCTGAAGGCATGTCGCACGCGACAGGCGATAATAGCCTGGCGAGAACCCTGAGTTCTGAAAGATATTCCGGAGAATTTCCAACTGAACAATTATACATGTAGGTGAGCATCTTGAATGTGATCCTGGGTAGCCAGTGAAGATCATAAAATCATACAAGTCGGTATATAAACAGACAACATAAAATCTGAAGAGCTTTTGTAACCGACTACCTTGACTTCAGTTGACTTGCATTTCATTGCATACTATTCAACAACCCTTTTTCTCTTCGTTTTCTTGAAGCAAATGTGTGGATATTTTGTGGAAAATAGGTCTACGACGGAGTGACAGTCTAGAAACTGTATCAAAATTGATCTGAAGTAGCTGAATTTTATATGAAAAAAGGAAGAATTTCTTTTATTGGTATATTTATAGCCTAATTGTATGGGCTATCTACAACTGATTTTCTTGTCTAGATTTCAAGATTAATTTCAAAATTTATTTAATACTGTCAAGGTTAAAAAGAACATGTGAAAAACGTGAACATGTAACAACCGGAACATAGAAAATTATACAAAGTAACAAGTCAGTGAATAAAAGTTACAATGTACTCATAATATTTTCTCCAATTTTCAAGGATTCCGGAACATAGAAAATTATACAAAGTAACAAGTCAGTGAGTAAAAATTACAATGTACTCATAATATTTTCTCCAATATTCAAGGATTCCGTACCAAGGCAATTAGCAAAAGTCCAAAATCCCTGGGAGAATGATTAGCCTCTAAACAGTCAAAACTTGACCAATGAAACACAATTATGCATCATTAACAAATTTCTAAAGAAGAAAATTAATAATAGAACATTATCAAAACTATTTGCAGATTGTAATTATTTCTTTACAAAACAATGCAAGATTTTTAAAAATGCTTTGTTTCTACTAAAATGATATATAATTTCTTTTCGCTACAATGCAACTTTCTTTGCGTTGTTTACGATTCTTTGATTCACTAATTTCAGCATGGCGAACTTGCGCGACGAAATATTGAAATTAACAAACCCAGCGCCAGTATTTATAGATCCCGAAGACAATTCAGACGATGGTAATATTTAACTTTTAGAATTTGCATAAACTTATATTCTACGTGAAATATTTTACAAATATAGTTAAGATTATAAGGCATGTTGAATTGTAATGTATTTTCGCGTTGTTTCGTGGAAGTACGTATCGGTAATTGGAAATTATAGGGTCGGTAATTCGTTCGAGAATGTGCTTCCTTGGTGTATTCGAAAAAAGGCCATAGTAAATGGATACTAATTTTCCCATTGTTTGCGCAAAATTTTATTTGTGTAGCCTCGAGTGCTTTATCACACTTTCACTGGAATACCGACGTTTCCCCCCCAAGACAGTTCCCCCTTAAGACTCCCCCCCCCCCCCAAGATGTTTCCCCCCAAGACGTTCCCCCCCCCCCCCCCCCCAATTTAGTTATACCCAAGATGTTTCACCCCCAATTTTTAAATAATTTGTTTCGTAAACAATTTCACCTTAAATTATTAAATCTTGGATTGTATTGAAATAAAGTGTACATTTGTAATGAACTGCGGAAAGTATTTAGTGATATAATTTGGACATTCAAAGAAAAATATAGCTTGTTGAGTCAACATTTTATCCCTCAATTTCATCATTCATTTTGAGATATGGCCTCATTGAATATGGTTAAAAGCACTGGAATTTTTTTCATAACAAAAATTAATGAAAATGAAAAATTTACAAAAATTATCTTTTATTCCAGTTCTTGTTCTTTATGATTTTTTAATCCATTAGTGTTATTTCTAGAGCTCAAAAAGGGCAGGGTGCTGTCTCAAAGGGGCAGGGTGCTGCCAAAAAGGGGCATAGTGCCGTTTTAAACTGGAAAGTTACCGCAGCAGTAGTTCATTTCTAGATGTTTATAGTTATGTATTTATTACACTTATGATTTTTGTGCACATACTTTTAAATCACAGAATAAAGTGGTAAAAGATATGTTCCCAAAACCAGTAACAGAGTTTACAAAAGGTTTAACATTACTTTATATTTTTTGTCAAACCATTCATTGAAGCTTTTTTCTCAAAAAATGTTACCAAGGATGTCAACTTATTCATATGGATAATTATGATATATAGTGGAGGATTTTTATATGTTATATGTGTCTAATAAGCTTGAAGCCAAGATCATGTTACAACATAATAAAACGGTCAGTTTCAGGTCCCACTGTAAACTAATATGTATCAAAATTTATGTCATATTAATTCGGTCTTTCATCAATATTTCATTAACAGAAAAGTGCTATAAAAGTTTGTAAAAAATGTATCCAAAATGTACTATCCGGATACTGGTACACTTTCGGAATGACATGTGAAAGTGGTTTTTGTTCAGTTTACTTGACTCACTACAGGTAAACCAGAGATAATTCCTCAAATTATGATGATACTTATCATAAAAATAACAGTGATATTCAGCTTTTTTGAAGGAATAATTGAAAATTTGCATGTTGTTGTTGTTGTTTGCATACGACATCGGGTGTAATTAGGATCGTGAACGGATATCTATAACTTATTTTTGCTTTCGAAATTCATTAAAATTTGTGGATTTTCTAGTAAAAATGAAGGTAGGATTAGACTGCAAAGATATATTCTTATTATACTAAACAATGGTTTAATTTACAGCTTGCATGAAAAAATTTTACCGGGCGCTTTTCACGTGCTCGGTAATCAGCTGGCCGCTTACGGATAATTTATTAATTGGCGCTTTTTTGACAGTATACATAATCAATACTTTATCAATTAATTATAACACCTCATTGATTCTCGTTACCTGTGTGCACTCGCCGTGACGTAATTTGCTGATCAAAAAATCAGCGAGGCATGTCTACAGGATAAAGGGCGGGATTTAGCAGAAGATCATGGCAGGAGGGCATATTATAAGGGCAGCGTGATGGCAATTAAAAAGGGCAGGGCGGGGTGCCCCGCTGCGTCGCTCTAGAAATAACACTATCCATGTTCATAATTTTTTCAAGTCAGGTGCAAATTCTCAGATACTAAAAAGTGGACTGCCTTAGTTTAGCATTTAAATTATCAAAAGGTGTGATATATACACCTTTTGATTAAATTAACACCAGTGATTAAACGAATGTAGGACGTTTTGGCCCGGATGTTTTGGCCTAGGATCTTTCGGCCTAGGATGTTTTGGCCAGGCAGTTTTTGGGGGTAGGACGTTTTGGCCAAAAATAGATTGTTGAGATTATTCTAAAGAATGCTATAGTATAAGTGAACAAATTAAAGTGATAATAAAACATACTCATGGTATTTTATTTTTATTTTTTATATATTTGCCATTTACAACAAATCAAAAATAAATTTTATTCACAATTATTTTTCTTAAAAAAAGGACCAGTTATACTGTAACATAATTATGATAACATATCAATATCCAAATCATATTTTGCATATTATGGAAATAATTTTTTTGGCCAAAACATCCTACCTCAAAAATTTTCTTGGCCAAAACGTCCTGGGCCAAAACGTCCGTCCTCCTGATTAAACACACAGGTATTTAATGATTATGATATTTATGGCTACAAACCAATTTGCAGGAGATATTTTTTATGTTGAATGATTGAGATAAAAGTTTTGGACGTTAATGATATAGTTGGCCACACAGTTGAAGTGACCCTTATATGTCATACAAAGCAGTGACACAGTCAGAAAATAATAAAAAAAACATCTTGTTTTATTATTTTATTTGACTTATTTAACATTTTGGGTATGACTTTTATACAGATGTTTTTACTTCTCTAATGGAATATATTTCTTTAATGAATCAAACATTTTCAAATTATTTATGAGCAACACCAAGCTAGAAGAGTATTAAATCATCATGATCATTAATTGCCTTTTTAATATATTTTTAATTATTTTTCATGATGTAATTTATGTAATATTTGTATGTAATTTGATGTAAATTTCCTCAAAGATACCAATTTTTGAAAAAGTTCCTAGCTCACTTCTAGTACACTTTTAAGAAAAGTGTCCATGGCTGTGTGCCATCCAGTCTGTTTTAAATTGATGCGGTTTTAATAACATAAGGGACTAACAAAATATTGAAAAACAGCAAATGGCTTGACCCTTTATCATGCTGGGCATGATTGATTCTGCCTTTGCGACCAGTGTAGATCTTGATCAGCCTGCACATTTTGTGAATTTGATTCGTTAATTTGTGAGAATTGAATCATATCATTAATTTTCTTATGAGCCTCAAATATATTGTTATTTAATGTCCCCAATGATTTGCACATTCATGAAATGAGTGAAACAAAAGTTGTTTTTTTTATTCTGACCTGTTAACTTAGAACATAATTATATAATAAATGAGTTTTTACTTGAAATATATATTGGATAACTAACAATGTAATCATGGGCTAAATAATGAGTAATTGGTATTTCTATTATAGGCGAAAAGGAGTTATATTTTTCTGCATACTGAATATAATGCTTTTTTCAACACAATATTACTAAAATGGTTTAATCACAAATTAAAAATGTTTTCATGAAAAGGAGTTATATTTTTTAAATTACTGACTTTGACGCTTTTTGGTAATAATATGAAAACTACAATAAAATTCTAATGTCAGCAAAATTATCTTAGACACAAAAATAATAATCCAAATATGACAGGAAAATATCGATTTACTCCAGTCTGTGTGTCCATGTATCAGTCACAAATCTTGTCCACACCCTAAGTTGAACATTTCTCATCCGATCTTCACCAAACTTTAACAAAATGTGTTTGACCATAAGACCTTGGCGAGGTTCGATAACTAGCCCAAGCATTTTGGAGTCATGGCCCTTGAATTACCGAAAATCGGCCTTTTTACTCGTGTTCGCACATTTCTCATCGAACATTTCTCATCCAATCTTCACCAAACTTAAACAAAATGTGTTTGACCATAAGTCCTCGGCCAAGTTCGATAACTAGCCAAATTGGCCAAGGCACGTCGGAATTATGGCCCTTGAATTACCAAAAATGGCCTTTTTACTCTTATCCGCGCTCTAAGTCGAACATTTCTCATCCGATCTTCACCAAACTTGAACGAAATGTGTTTGACCTTAAGTCCTCAGCCAAGTTCGATAAGCAGCCAAATCGGCCCAGGCACTTGAAATTATGGCCCTTGAATTACCCAAAATCAGCCTTTTTACTCTTCAAAGGTATATTTGTAGTGAGTAAACGGTATATAAAGACTGACTTACTATTTAGATGATTAGGCAGTTGTGGGAGACATGCGCTTTTCTCAAAAGCAGCTCTAGTTATTATTTATTATTATGTTGCCAAGTCCAGAAACATTATCATATAGATCCCCCTTTACAAACCTTCTACAACAACATTGCCATAACTTTCTTTTATTTCTTATTTGTTTTTATGCCCCCAGCATCTACTGATGCGGGAGGCATATAGTGATTGTCCTGCCCGTCCGTTCATTCGTCCATCCGTACGAGGTTAACCAAATAGGACCATTTCGTCTAGCATCAATACCTCTTACTAGAATGACTTGATACTAATGCAGATATAACCTGTGACCATTCCTCATCTTCAGACATCACCTGACCTCAGTTTGACCTTGACCTCATTTTGGACTAGTTGTTTTATATGGGCCATCTCTTGGTTAACTAAATGGGACTGTTTCGTCTAGCATCAATACCGCTTACAAGAATGAATTGATACTAATACAGATGTAAACTGTGACCATTCCTCATCTTCAAACATCACCTGACCTCAGTTTGACCTTGACCTCGTTTTGGACTTAGGTGCAAAATCTGTCGACAAGGATGCCACTGGGGGCATCAAGCGTTTATTGAAGGTAGCTCCTTGTTATCATATATAAATGTGTAAAGGTAGTGGTAACAGGCTTGACTGTCAATCCAGAGGTCCGGGGTTCGAATCCCAGTCCAGGCACTGGAAATTTCTGAGATGCTCTTGAGTGTCTCCCACCTAACTAAGAGGCCTGTACTGGTTCTTCCCAGAGAAGCTGGCTTCGCGTGTATCGGTGCTATACACCAGGCACGTTAAAGAACCAGACTGTCAATTCGCAAAGAGCTAGGCTAAGTTAGCCGGACAGGCCTGTATCTAAAACGGATTTCATTCTTATCTGTTCTGGGGGCTTTATCTCACTCTGTCCCTCTGGTCAGATCGCTCTGTGTCTGTACTAGTAGAGGATGAATTTGGCACCCTGTGTGGCTGCATTTGCGCTATGTAATGGCCTTTGAACCTGTTTATCATGAAAAGGGTGCTATTTAAATCTGGTATAATAATAATAATAATAAAGGTGTGATGAGAATTAGAATTACAAAAAAAAAATATACATGATCTTTCTTATAGTGTGCTTTTACTCTCACCATAGGGGCAGCATAACAGGTGAAAGTGACATTTGTTAGGGATGGACAAACTTTAAAAACATGTAAAACTCTAAATACGTGTCTCACCTCAATTTTCGCATGTTTGGTAAACACACTATATAACGAATGTCAGCTGAGCTTCTGGAAACTCCGTTTTTTCTCTGTACAATTTTCTTAAAAAGGCTTTGTTCTCCATAGCACTATCCGTAAACATATGTTGTACAAAACTAGGAGTGACTATTGAGGCCAATTTTGACCATTGCAATACTATTGATATTGCTGAAAAACTATAGCGATACTATTCTATTGCAGGTTACTATTGCGATACTATTGCAATAGTTATCGGCCACCATGTTTAATACAGTAAAACTACCAACTGACATAATTTGTTACAGTGTGTAAGACACGGCACTGTTTATAATTGCTCTTAAAACACATTGAGCTGTTTGTATAACTGAAATGGACAGAAATAAATCTAACATTAAATATTTTTAACATTTTTTTCTATTTCTTGCCTTCCTAGGCTTTGAAACAATAAGTAAAACAATAAACCTATGCAAAGTATACTCAAAAGAATCAGCCATTTTGTTGCGAATGTCAACATGTTTAATAACCCATAGCATCGAAAAAGACGAAAATTGACGGATCGGACTAAGGTGTACCAGCACTAAATGAAGGGCCCTACCGAACAGTTTGCTATATCATACAAATAGCCTACTTTCTCCATGTCCATAGTACATTTTCTCATAAAAGATTAACAGGTTATTTAAATATATTTAATCAAAGTTTCTAAGAAACTAAAGTTATTTATTATCTCCCAGACTTCCCAGTCCTTTGTGGTAGTTTAATTCCGCGAGCGTAATTATTGTAATGGAGACGTAAACATTTTTCGAGGCGCAAATGAAAGCTGGCTCTGTTTCTTGGTTTATAAATTATAAATTATTTCTGTTACAAAAATTTCAAAACTATCGAAACTATCGATTGTTGAAGGAACTATCAGCAATTGTTATTGGATCGTGATTTTTCTATCGATGCATACTATCGGGACACTCAGTATCGCGATGCATTGATATTTCGATGTATCGTTACACCCCTATACAAAACATGGTTTTTCCATCAAATATCGTGTGCGCGTATAACGGTAGTTACCATGTTGCTTATTCAAAATCTGCAAACAGTCCACGCACTTTGTAAAAACATCATCAATCGGTGTGTACTGTGTGAAACATTATCACTAAATGTGTATTTACAGCAGATCGAAACTGAAAGTTAAGAAATAAAAACCGTCGTAATTTCTTCGTGAGATTTTGCACTCGCAAAATTTTGTGAGTTTGGGTAAAAGTCACTCGCATTTTTCAAAATGTTCTCGCATTTGGCTTGCGTATGCGAGATTAAATTCGAACTCTGTAATATTCTATATGGGAATGGCAGTGATGAAAGTGTCAACGCAAAAAGCAAACCAAACATATAAGGAGCAACATTGAGTTTATCCACAACTGATACTGTTAGCAACAATTATTCAATTTTTCTCGATCAAATTTTCATCATTTACTTTTATTCTTTTAATCAATGCTCATGCAATTTCTAACTTCTGATATTTTCCTTCCAATTTGACTTTTAAATTTTTTTTTCAAGTGGAAAAATAACGTAAGGGTTGGGGCAAAATTTTAGGGTCAGTCGGGTAACCGAATACACAGGTTTGTTTTTTTTTGCCCAAGCAGGTGGACAGGCAATGAGCCTGGAACAACTTTGTTTCATGTCAGTGTATTTGTAAAAAAATGTTAACATTTCAGAGACAAGTGCCAAGGTTGTTGACCAAGGTATAGACGAGTACGAGGAAATAACTCAGCCCAGTAAACTGCGACAGAAAACTGCAATAATATTGGCTGATTCAGATAGGAGGTATGCGGGGAAAAAGACATCAAGGAAGAACTTGAGTTCGGATGTCACTGATGGTTAGAAATTATTTTTATCACTGTTGTTTGAAAATTGCGCCAATTCAAACAATTGAAATTGACAGTACTGAAACTAACATAGATTTAAATTCTTGATTAAATATATAGACTGAAGGTTAAAGTAAAGATTCATCTTCAAACATATCAGACAAGGATTGTTTCACTTAGCAGATATTGGTAGTAGCATCAGAAAGTTTGTAGTATACTCTTTCATAATTACGTTTTAGACAGTGGAGAAGAATCTGGAAACAGTGATGATGATGATGATGAAGTTGGTTCTGATGGAAGTGACAAGAACTCACTTGATGATGATGACAGTGATGATATTGATGAGGAAGATGATGAAAATGTGATGGATGTAGGAGGTGTGGATGAAGAGTTCAACAAAAAGTTCAGCAAATTTGGAACAAAAGAGTTTGAGTAAGTCCCTGCCATTGTGAGTGCATTGCTCTTAACACACAGGCTCAACAAATCTCTTTGAAAGCAAGTTGCTCTGCAGTACAAGCTTCTTAGAATTTTCAGTTGTCAGGCTGCAATTTATACTTGTCCTGCAATTCACAAAAGAAAAAATGGGGAAACAATTTTATGACAGTGCAAAGTTGGGACTGGTTTATACTGAAATCTTCTCATGGACTGTCAAGTGTCTAGCTGATATGGTCATAATGCAGCGTTTGACACTAACTTTTTTGCCAGGTATCCCGAAGGAATACCTGCTGGGAAATTTAGGAATCCCTGCTGAAAATTAGGAGTCCCTGATAACAAAATGTGGTAAGAACATGAAAAAACTAAAATCTAACAAACACAACTGTTTACAGTACTACATGTATTTTATTTCCACTTTATTTCCATTTTACATCAATGACAACAATAGCTTGTATGACTTTTGCTGTAAAAGAATAATGTCATTTCTGTCCAAGTCCTCTTCCCCCTCATCTTCACTACCATCGCACTCCTCTGCCATTTGTTGTAGTTCGTCTAAATGTATGCCGCCTAGTTCATTCCCCCTTATAACCCCCTTATTTGTAATAATTTTTTTGACATAAAAAAAAAAAATCCGAAAAGTCTCCCTTAAATAAAAAAAAAAAATCAAAAAAAAAAATGTTCCGACCTACCTACCCTAATTTTTTGAGCATGTTACCAGATACAAAGATTTTTTAGGCCTTATTAATGCAACTCCCACAGACTTTATCTAAAACTAGTACATTGGTCATAACAGATTTTCTTAAACATTTCATATTTAAGTTGTTTTATTTTGCACATTGCCTAAAAGTGGGTGGGGTTAAGTGTTTGCATGCTTTTATTATCAGCAAATTCTTCTAAATAAGAGCTGCTTTGGCAACAGTGATCATATTTTTCGTAAATGCAGACGTTTTATTGGCTTTTTATTTTAGTTTGTACTAGAAAAATCTTGTAAGAAATGACAAAAATGTTCGAAAATGTCGGTCTAGAAAACGAGTGACAAATACGAAAAACAAAAGTTACAGTTAAAGTTCTTGAAAAACTGTTTAAACTTTATTTTCTCATCATACCACGTATAATTTCTGCTTATTATACCCCCACCAAACATGTTTGAGGGGGGTATATAGGAGTCAGTTTTGTCGCGTCCCGTCGCGTCCCGAAATCTATTATCTCATTTATTACCAAATGGATTTGATTCAAACTTAAAATACATGTTCCACCTAATCATGCACATCATTTGACACAAGGTGCATAACTCTTGACACCAAGTTTTCATGAATTATGTCCCCTTTTACTTAGAATTTAAGGTTAATTTTGTTGTATTTTCACTATATCTCAGTTATTACTAAATGGATTTGATTCAAACTTAAAATAGATGTTCCACCTCATCACCCACATCATATGACACAAGGTGCATAACTCTGACACCAATTTTTTATTAATTATGCCCCTTTTTACTTAGAATTTAAGGTTGATTTTGATGTATTTTCACTATATCTCAGTTACTACTGAATGGATTTGATTCAAACTTAAAATAGATGTTCCACTTCATCACCCACATCATGTGCCCACATCATGTGACACAAGGTGCATAACTCTGACACCAAGTTTTCATGAATTATGTCCCCTTTTACTTAGAATTTAAGGTTAATTTTGTTGTATTTTCACTATATCTCAGTTATTACTAAATGGATTTGATTCAAACTTAAAATAGTTGTTCCACCTCATCACCCAGATCATGTGACATAAGGTGCTTAACTCTGACATAATTTTTTATGAATTATGTCCCCTTTTACTTTAAATTTAGGTTGATTTTGATGTATTTTCACTCTATCTCAGTTATTACAAAATGAATTTGATGCAAACTTAAAATAGATGTTCCACCTCATCACCCACATCATGTGACACAAGGTGCATAACTCTGACACCAATTTTTCATGAATTATGCCCCTTTTTACTTAGAATTAAAGGTAAATTTTGATGTATTTTCACTATATCTCAGTTACTACTGAATGGATTTGATTCAGACTTAAAATAGATGTTCCACCTCATCACCCACATCATGTGACACAAGGTGCATAACTCTGACACTATTTTTTCTTGAATTGTGTCCCCTTTTACCTAGAATTTAAGGTTAATTTTGATGTATTTTCACTATATCTCATTCTGATTGGCTTAGAGCCAAAGGGAAGTAACCTTTTTTTAACTTTTGTACTGAGTTTCTTCCCCTTAAATTCCAGGAATTAGTCTATTTTTAGAAATCCTATTTTTAGATTTTCAATATTTTAGGTATTTTATAACTTTTTTATTATAAGTCCTGTGTAAAAAGTAAATACATTTTTCTGTGGTAACATGGGTCGGTAAGACACTTTTTAGCTCGACTATTCGAAGAATAAGTAGAGCTATCCTACTCACCACGGCGTCGGCGTCGGCGTCACACCTTGGTTAAGTTTTTCGTACCAGTCCACATTTTGACAAAGTCTTTTGAGATAAAGCTTTGAAACTTTCAACACTTGTTTACCACCACCATGGCCAGTTATAGGCAAGAGCACATAACTCCATCAAGGATTTTGGCTGAATTATGGCCCCTTTTGACTTAGAAATCATGGTTAAGTTTTTCGTACCAGTTCATATTTTGACAAAGTCTTTTAAGATAAAGCTTTGAAACTTTCAACACTTGTTTACCATCACCATGGCCAGTTATAGGCAAGAGTACATAACTCCATCAAGGATTTTGGCTGAATTATGGCCCCTTTCGACTTAGAAATCTTGGTTAAGTTTTTCGTACCAGTTGGTATTTTGACAAAGTCTTTTGAGATAAAGCTTTGAAACTTTCAACACTTGTTTACCATCACCATTTCCAGTTATAGGCAAGAGCACATTACTCCATCAAGGATTTTGGCTGAATTATGGCCCTTTTTGACTTAGAAATCTGGGTTAATATTTCCTACCAGTTCATATTTTGACAAAGTCTTTCGAGATAAAGCTTTGAAACTTTCAACACTTGTTTATAATCACCATATCCAGTTATAGGCAAGAGTACATAACTCCATCATGGATTTTGGCTGAATTATGGCCCTTTTTTACTTAGAAAT
Source organism: Mercenaria mercenaria (assembly GCF_021730395.1). Lineage (NCBI taxonomy): Eukaryota > Metazoa > Mollusca > Bivalvia > Venerida > Veneridae > Mercenaria > Mercenaria mercenaria. The sequence goes on along the minus strand of NC_069377.1, from coordinate 59,838,375 downwards.
CTTGGTTAAGTTTTCCGTACCAGTTCATATTTTTTGTAAAGTGTTTGACATATGGCTTTGAAACTTTTATCACTTGTTTAGTATAATAGTCTCTATCTGTGGGGAAGGAGTACATAACTCTGTCATCTATTTTGGCTGAATTATGGCCCTTTTTGGACTTTGAAATTGGTTCTGTTTTCATACAAGTCCATGTTTTGTCAAAACTATTTGACATATGGCTTTTAAACTTTGAACACTTGTTTATCATTATGATTTCCATCTGTAGGCAAGAGTACATTATACTAGTATTACTTATATGTGGAAGCCCAGGATGAAGTACTCCAAAGACTAAGTATTTTTAGCTCACCTGTCACAAAGTGACAAGGTGAGCTTTTGTGATCGCGCAGTGTCTGTCGTCCGTCCGTGCGTCCGTCCGTCCGTCCGTAAACTTTTGCTTGTGACCACTCTAGAGGTCACATTTTTCATGGGATCTTTATGAAAGTTGGTCAGAATGTTCATCTTGATGATATCTAGGTCAAGTTCGAAACTGGGTCACGTGCCTTCAAAAACTAGGTCAGTAGGTCTAAAAATAGAAAAACCTTGTGACCCCTCTAGAGGCCATATATTTCACAAGATCTTCATGAAAATTGGTCAGAATGTTCACCTTGATGATATCTAGGTCAAGTTCGCAACTGGGTCACATGCCATCAAAAACTAGGTCAGTAGGTCTAAAAATAGAAAAACCTTGTGACCTCTCTAGGGGCCATATATTTCATGAGATCTTCATGAAAATTGGTCAGAATGTTCACCTTGATGATATCTAGGTCAAGTTCGAAACTGGGTCACGTGCCTTGAAAAACTAGGTCAGTAGGACAAATAATAGAAAAACCTTGTGACCTCTCTAAAGGCCACATTTTTCATGGGATCTGTATGAAAGTTGGTTTGAATGTTCATCTTGATGATATCTAGGTCAAGTTCGAAACAGGGTCATGTGCGGTCAAAAACTAGGTCAGTAGGTCTAAAAATAGAAAAACCTTGTGACCTCTCTAGAGGCCATACTTGTGAATGGATCTTCATAAAAATTGGTCAGAATGTTCAACTTGATGATATCTAGGTCAAGTTTGAAACTGGGTCACGTGCCTTAAAAAACTAGTCCAGTAGGTCAAATAATAAAAAAACCTTGTGACCTCTAGAGGCCTTACTTTTCATGGGATCTGTATGAAAGTTGGTCTGAATGTTCATCTTGATGATATCTAGGTCAAGTTTGAAACTGGGTCAGCTGCGGTCAAAAACTAGGTCAGATGGTCTAAAATTATTAAAATCTTTTGACCTCTCTAGAGGCCATATTTTTCAATGGATCTTCATGAAAATTGATCTGAATGTTCACCTTGATGATGTCTAGGTCAGTTTCGAAACTGGGTCACATGCGATCAAAAACTAGGCCAGTAGGTATAAAAATAGAAAAACCTTGTGACCTCTCTAGAGGCCATATTTTTCATGAGATCTTCATGAAAATTAGTGAGAATGTTCACCTTGATGATATCTAGGTAAAATTCAAAACAGGGTCACGTACCTTCGAAAACTAGGTCAATTATAGGTCAAATAATAGAAAAACCTTGTGACCTCTCTAGAGACCATATTTTTCAATGGATCTTCTTGAAAATTGGTCAGAATTTTTATCTGGATAGTATCTAGGTCAAGTTCAAAACTGGGTCACATGAGCTCAAAAACTAGGTCACTATGTCAAATAATAGAAAAAACGACGTCATACTCAAAACTGGGTCATGTGGGAAGAGGTGAGCGATTCAGGACCATCATGGTCCTCTTGTTAAGATTTCTAATGGTTGCCATTCTTCTGTGACAAGACCGTATGGTGGGGGTATGAGTCACTCCTGTGACAGTTCTAGTTTAATTTGTTTTGCCCAAACAAGGCCTCGGCAATGATAATAAATTTGTTATAGACCGTAACGGCCGACCGGCTCATGTAATCGTATCGAGCACACAAAATAATGTCAAAACCCGGGACCTCAGGTCAACTGAACGCCCTGGAAGCCTTAGCAAAAGAACGATGTTTGAGCGAACAAGACTGGGGAATTTCATTTTTAGCTCACCTGTCACAAAGTGACAAGGTGAGCTTTTGTGATCGCGTGGCGTCCGTCGTCCGTCGTCCGTGCGTGCGTCCGTCAGTCCGTGCGTAAACTTTTGCTTGTGACCACTCTAGAGGTCACATTTTTCATGGGATCTTTATGAAAGTTGGTCAGAATGTTCATAATGATGATATCTAGGTCAAGTTTGAAACTGGGTCACATGCGTTCAAAAACTAGGTCAGTAGGTCTAAAAATAGAAAAACCTTGTGACCTCTCTAGAGGCCATATTTTTCATGAGATCTTCATGAAAATTTGTCAGAATGTTCACCTTGATGATATCTAGGTCAAGTTCGAAACTGGGTCACATCGGGTCAAAAACTAGGTCAGTAGGTCTAAAAATAGAAAAACCTTGTGACCTTTCTAGAGGCCATATTTTTCAAGAGATCTTCATGAAAATTGGCCAGAATGTTCATCTTGATGATATCTAGGTCAAGTTTGAAACTGGGTCACGTGGGGTCAAAAACTAGGTCAGTAGTTTAAAAAATAGAAAAACCTTGTGACCTCTCTAGAGGCCATATTTCTCAATGGATCTTCATGAAAATTGGTCAGAATGTTCACCTTGATGATATCTAGGTCAGGTTTGAAACTGGGTCACGTGCGGTCAAAAACTAGGTCAGTAGGTCTGAAAATAGAAAAACTTTGTGACCTCTCTAGAGGCCATATTTTTCATGGGATCTTTATGAAAATTAGTCAGAATGTTCAACTTGATGATATTTAGGTCAAGTTCGAAACTGGGTCATGTGCGGTCAAAAACTAGGTCAGTAGGTCTAAAAATAGAAAAACCTTGTGACCTCTCTAGAGGCCATATTTTTCAAGAGATCTTCATGAAAATTGATCAGAATGTTTATCTTGATGATATCTAGGTCAAGTTCGAAACTGGATCCAGTGCGATCAAAAACTAGGTCAGTAGGTCTAAAAATAGAAAAACCTTGTGACCTCTCTAGAGGCCATATTTCTCAATGGATCTTCATGAAAATTGGTGAGAGTGTTCAGCTTGATGATATCTAGGTCAAGTTCGAAAGTGGGTCATGTGCGGTCAAAAACTAGGTCAGTAGGTCGAAAAATAGAAAAACCTTGTGACCTCTCTAGAGGCCATATTTTTCATGAGATCTTCATGAAAATTGGTGAGAATGTTCACCTTGATGATATCTAGGTCAGGTTCCAAAGTGTGACACTCCTTCAAAAACTAGGTCATTAGGTCAAATAATAGAAAAACCTTGTGACCTCTAGAGGTCATATTTTTCAATGGATCTTCATGAAAATTGGTCAGAATTTTTTATCTTGATGATATCTAAGTCACATGTGCTCAAAAACTAGGTCACTATGTCAAATAATAGAAATAACGACGTCATACTCAGTTCAACACTGGGTCATGTGGGGATAGGTGAGCGATTCAGGACCATCATGGTCCTCTTGTTTTAGAATCATATTTTATCTGAAAATCAAGAGTCCCGACTGAACACCGAAATTGTGAACTTTAGGATCCCTTGCAGATTTTTGGTGTCCTCGGGATCCCGGGACACCGTTAGTGTCGAACGCTGTAATGCAGTGCAGTTGAGGAGCATAAGAGCTGTGCATAATAAATCAGCTTGTACTTTTGATCGGTCAGATATTCCAATTATTCTGCAGCTCTGTTTTACACTGATTTTAATACACTTTTAAATCTTTTTACTCTTCTTGCAAGCTCGAACCCTTACATATCATTTTCAGAAGTGTAATTATTTTTGTAACGGCAATATTTTGATAACATTCATAACCTTCTTAAAGTAGCTTCTATCAGTCATTATGGAGTCATAAATGTACATGTCTTCAGTAGATTTAAAGCTTCCCTAGACAATCGATACTTGCAACTCTTTTGAGGATTATGTTGCATGATACAGAAAGTATGACAGTTCTAAAGAGCTCTTTATTTACATGTGAGGTGTAAAACACAAAAACATAATATGTTATATATTATACAATGCCAGTAGGATGTAGGTCTAAAGTCTTATCCTCTAAACTCTTACAAATTTGTGTTAGGTTGCTAGGGCTCAGAAGCACCACAGTCACTTGAATATAATATTGCAGGTTCAAAGATGATGGCGATTATGCAAAGTATGCAGATGATGTTGATGAAGATAGTGGTGATGACAGTGATGATCAGCAAAATGATGATGATGATATCAGTGAAGATGAAGACAGTGGGAAAGGTGATGAAGGTTTAAGTGATGATGATGATGATGGTGATGATGATATGGGAGATGAGGAAATTGATAGCGAAGGTTTGTATTGATTATTAAAATTTAATTTGTATTTAACAAAGGTTCAAGGATACTTTTTTTGCCATTTTGGGAATGGGTCTGAGTCTAAGTAAATAGGGGGGAGGGGGGGGGGGGATTGGGGAATTTAACATCTAAATTTGGAATTTTGGGCAAAAAACAAATTTTGTATCGATAGTCGTTTACTTCTTTGAAAGATGAGGTGTTTCTGGTATCAGTTTTTGCTGCAAAATACATTTCTGTTCATTAGAATTTAAACATTTTCTGGTTCTTCAGAATTGCAACATTAAGTCATCATGATCAGGCTCAGGTATCATTGAGTTTTGTATAATTATCATACGTCTAGAGACGCCAGTTATTATACATGCTTCCATACCTAGACACGGACCACATATCAACAGCAGTTTTCCATTTTTCCTGGAAAGCCCGATAGTGCAACTTGAATTTTACATAAATGTTGTTTATCAGGGCAATCACACTTTGAACATCAAATCACAACTTGGAAATACCGGTAATATGCAAATAACACACTCCAAAATCTACATCAGTGCATATAAAATTTGTTTTGTATTTTCAGACGAGGGAATACAGAAGTTCTCGTCAGCAGCAACAGATGAAGTAGCCAAGGGTCAAGCTGCCAAACAACAGCTTGGTATGTCCAGTGTTTACAACAGGCTTTTAATTTTGAGAAGTAGTTTACTCATTCATGCCATGTCCCATCTAGAGTTGCAATAAATAATTTTGAAAAAGAATAAATTAATACAGGCCATCTTTTGTCCAGAGTTGTGACGAAGATATGTTGAAAAATAATGAATGCATTCTGGCTGTCTCCTGTCTAGTTGCTGTAAAGATAAACCCCCACAGTCACCTCCCACTTGCAGGCTGTAAAGATGTTGATGGCAAAGATATTTTGTGAATTTCATGTTTGAGTCAATCAAAAAAAATTAAATCCTCATGAACAAAAAGTAAAATTTCCATGTATTCAGCATTCATGAATTAATTTTCCCTAGAAATAGCTGTATTGGCTCAAACCACGAAATGTCATGCCCATGAAATTAAATGAAGTAAACTAGCCTAAGTGTAGACACATTTTATTTTGTGAATAGGTCTGTGGGATACATTACTAGAAGGAAGGATTAAGCTGCAGAAAGCGGTTTCCATAGTGAACCAGCTACCACAGAAAGAAGCCTGGAGAGATTTCAGTGAGACATCAGAAACATTTGAAGAGGAGGCTGGAAAAGGTCAGTACTATTGTATTTGTATGTCTTAATTTCAAACCAGGGCCCAAGTCTGTCAACATTTTTAGTATGAAACTTAGACTTTGACAGGCCAAATATTCTTTTTGCTCTTTTGATGTTAAATTTGCATCTGTTTTAAATGAAAGTTTCAAACTTAGTGTGAATAATATTGTGTTCTGGAGCTACAGTTTGCTCTGACAGTAAAATTTCTTTTGAAGTACTGGTAAATTTGTTCTCAACAGAGTTACAGCGCTTGAATATTTGTTGTTTTTACCGAGTGTTAGATTTAGAATAAAATAATTTAGAAGTTGATGAATGATGGCCCAGATCAGTTGTACTGTTTTCTGGCCTTAAAACTACAACTTCGTACCTTTCAAAACAAAGAAAATCTTCTATTTAAGTGTAAAGCTGCACAGTGTGGAATACGATGGGGCTTGAAACGTTTCATAATTAATATTTTTACAATAGATACCCATGTATAATGCAATTATTTTTTGACCCCCAAGGACCTCCCCATGAATGGAAGGTGTGTTTTATAGCTTCAAAGCCTGTTTTTCTTGCAATTCCCAGTACAGTAAAGGGAAACTTTTGTCAGCTTGAATTCAGAAACGTGTATACAAAAAAATTGAATTGAAATTCATTCGAAATCCATGACAATTATCTTCTTGCTGATTGCTAGCGTCGCAGAACGCTTTGTAAACTCTGATGGTTAACGATTTTATTTAAAGACTTGCTTGCTGAGGTAAATCTGATCAGCCAATGTTTACATTTCTATGCATTTTTAGCTCACCTGAGCCAAAGGCTCATGGTGAGCTTTTGTGACCGCTCAATGTCCGGCGTCCGTCGTCCATCCATCAACATTTCCTAAAAAAATCTTCTTCTTGAAAACCACTTGGCAGAATTACACCAAACTTCACAGGAATGATCCTTGGATGGCCCCCTTTCAAAATTGTTCAAAGAATTCCATGCAGAACTCTGGTTGCCATGGCAACCGAAAGGAAAAACTTTAAAAATCTTCTTGTTCAAAACCACAGGGCCTAGGGCTTTGATATCTGGTGTGTAGCATCATCTAGTGGTCCTCTACCAAAATTGTTCAAATTATCCCCCTAGGGTCAAATATGGCCCCGCCCCGGGGGTCACATGGTTTATATAGACTTATATAGGGAAAACTTTGAAAATCTTCTTGTACAAAACCACATGATCTAGGGCTTTGATATTTGGTATGTAGCATCATCTAGTGGTCCTCTACCAAGATTATTCAAATTATCCCCCTAGGGTCAAATATGGTCCCGCCCCAGGGGTCCCAAGTTTTACATAGACTTATATAGGAAAAAAAGTTTAAAAATCTTCTTGACTGAAACCACAACACTTAGACGTTTGATATTTGGCTTGTAGCATTGTCTTATGGTCCTCAACCAAACTTGTTCAAATTGTACCCCTTGGGTGAAAAGAGGCCCTGCCCAGGGGGTCCCAAGTTTTATATAGACTTACATAGGAAAAAGCTTTAAAAATCTTCTTGTCTGAAACCATACGACCTAGGCTTTTGATATTTGGTATGATGCATTGTCTAGTAGTCCTCTACCAAAATTGTTCAAATTATGCCCCTGGGGTTCAAAGAGGCCCCGCCCTGGGGTCACTTAGTTATTATGTGAGTTATATAGAAAAAAAACTTAAAAAATCATCTGATCCTATTTCCAAGACTGTTTAATTATAATTACCTGATGACCCCAAGTAATATGATGTCACTTGACTGTGACCTTGACCTACTGACCTACTTTCTTGTTTTTTAAGATACAGCCTTGAAATTTTGGTGACATACACAGTTTTGCACACATATCGTAAAACTGAATTTCATTGACCATGAATGTGACCTACTGACTTTCTTAATATTTTATCATCAGTTTTACATTTGAAACATGTAGCTCATATTACTCAGGTGAGCCATCCAGGGTCATCATGACCCTCTTGTTCAATTTATTTTCTTTCATCAATTCAGCCAAAAAAGTCTTTTCCCCCAAAATTTTAGGGTTAATTGAGTGGTTCTCAAACACGGGTGCATGTTATACATGGATGTTTACGATTTCTTGTCCAATAATGACAAGACCATCACTATTGGTGGAATTTCCACAATTTACCTTTAGCATGTTATAATGTTAAAAATGGACATTGTTTATATTTCTAGTCGAAAATTGATGAAGATAAATGTCAACCTTATACTGATTTTTTTACAGCTCAACAAGCTTTGGGGCACTTGCTAGGTAGCCTTGTACATTTACAGGACATCTTGCTGCATCAGAACGCAGAAACTAGAAATATTCTTGAGGGAAAACAGGCAAACACGAAAAAGTAAGATTATTCAAAATATTCATGAATATTAAACTGTATTATGTCCTAAAACACAAACTGTCCTAGTACACTAATTTTTAACATGGTGAATAAGGCTGACAGTCATAAAATGGCTAGATAAACCAGTATACAGTATTCTGAAGAAAATTGGTAGCATGTTTATAGACTAGATTAAGGTCACCAAGGTATTTTTAGCTCAACATTTCGAAGAAAAAGTAGAGCTATTGCACTCGCCCCGGCGTCAGTGTAGCCGTTGGTTAAAGTTTTTGATAAAAGTCAAATATCTCTGTTATCATCAAAGCTTTTGACTTAAAACTTAAAATATTTATTTACTATCAACGTCTACACCAGGAGAAACAATCCCCATAACTCTGATTTGAATTTTGACAGAGTTATGCCCCTTTTTAACTTAGAATTTTTGGGTTAAAGTTTCTGATAAAATCAAGTATCTCTGTTACTATCAAAGCTTTTGACTTGAAACTTTAAATAGTTATTTACTATCAAAGTTTACCTCAGGTGAAACAAGCCCAGTAGCTCTGATTTGAATTTTGACAGAGTTATGCCCCATTTTAACTTAGAATTTTTTTGTTAAAGTTTTTTCATATTTTTACTGGCAAAGCGCTAATTCAGAGTCAGGCACTGAGAAAAGTCGAGCGTGCTGTCTTACTGACAGCTCTTGTAAATTTTGTTCACAATATTAACAAACTCTTACTTTCAGGCACACAGTGCCAGAAGACGATGATGACGAAGAGATTCCAAGTGACACAGATGAAGAGATGGACAAACAAGATGATAAACCTATGTCTACAACAACGGTTAGAAAACGGAAACTCAAGTTTGACGAATACCCTGACGTCTTGAAGAAAAGACACTGCAGTTTTCAGGAGTACAGGTAATATTGACAATTTAAAGTAGGGGATTTATTCAGGGATTAAGAAAAGACTAAATTAAACATAGCAGTTTGAAAATTGGTAAAAATAGAATGAGTTCACTTTTTAGCTCACCTGAGCACAAAGTGCTCAGGGTGAGGTATTGTGATCGCTCACCGTCCAGCGTCCGTCCGTCCAGCGTCCGTCCGTCCGTCCACACTTTCCTTTAAACAACATCTCCTAAACCAGCAGGCCAATTTTGATGAAACTTCACAGGGTTGTTCCTTGGATGATCTTCTTTAAAAATTGTTCAAAGAATTGAATTCCATACAGAATTCTGGTTGGCAACCAAAAGGAAAAACTTTAAAAATCTTCTTCTCAAAAACCAGAAGCCCTAGAGCTTAGATATTTGGTGTGAAGCATTGCCTAGTGGACCTCTACCAATTTTGTTCAAATCATGATCCCAGGGTCAAAATTGACCCCGCCCCAGGGGTCACTTGATTTTACATAGGAAAATCTTAAAAAATATTCTCAAAAACCAGAAGCCCTAGGGCTTAGATATTTGACATGTAGCATTGCCTAGTGGACCTCTACTAAAATTGTTCAAATCATGACCCTGGGGTCAAAATTGACCTCGCCCCAGGGGTCACTTGATTTTACATAGGAAAATCTTCAAAAAATTTCTAAAAATAAACCAGAAGGCCTAGAGCTTAGATATTTGACATGTAGCATTGCCTAGTGGACCTCTACAAAATTTGTTCAAATCATGACCCCCGAGGTCAAATTGACCCCACCCCAGGGGATATAGTTTTGGCGTTGTCCGTCCGTCCGTCCGGAGCCATATCTAGGAAATGGTTGGGAATATTTATTTAAAACTTCATATACATGTTCACCACTATGAGTTCTTGCGGCCCGTCAAGTTTCAGTCAGATTGCCCAAGTAACACCAGAGTTATTGCCCTTAGAAGTTTCTAGTGTTAACTATATAGGGTACTATAAATATGGCAATTTCTGCATCATAACTGTTGATATTTTTCACCTAGAACTATGAAACTTAAACAGAATTTAGATCACCATAATGTGGTTGTGTACACACAATTTCGTTTGGATTTATTTGTAAATTTAGAGTTATTGCCCTTTAATTTTATAAAAATCCACATATTTGTACATAACAAACTTACCATTTGGTAGAATTTCATTAAATTTCTTTCATTCTTTTCCATGAACATTTATTGTAAACATGTGAAGTTGTGTACCCACACCTGGTCATCCACTTACCTTGATCACACACCCCCCCCTCCCCCCCCACCCAAAAAAAAATATAAAAAAATTCATTATTTTACATTTTTTCAGACAAACTTCATAAACATGTTCACCACTATGAGGTTATGGGGCCCATCAAGTTTCAGACAGATTGCCCAAGTAACACCAGCAGGGGTCCTGAAATATTTTCAGAGTCTACTTGTCCACGGACAAGTTGGGCCCACAAATCCACTTGTCCGTACCTAAGAAGAACTTGTCCGTACCTTTTAGTTTAAAAAGGAAAGGATCAGTATCATCATTACTAAATAAACAAATAATACAAACATACACTTCTGTTAAGTTCTATTTTAACTTATATAAAGTTTTTATGTTATGACTAGAACCATCCTTTTGAAAATATGTTATAACTAGCAAGCTAAGTGACTAGAACATCCACTTGAAAATATGTTATGACCAGCAAGTTTAGTGAGTAGAGAATAACTAAGAACACTTGAACACATGCCATTGACAAAAATAATCTCAGTACATGTATGTATGCCTAGAATTTCTACCCTGGTCCCATTACATTCAATGAATACTGCACTGGCCTTTCAGGGGTCCTGAAATAAGCTGTCCGAGTTGGTAAATGTCAAAACAATCGACTCGAAAAATTAAGCCACAAATTTTGGCTGCTAAACTTTTTTACATAGCGTCAACCTAGCTAATCGATTTCTGAAATCAAAAATGAAAGTAGATAACGGAATCCCCAGACTGGCACTCATTTTCAACTTCACGGTTTTAATTTTCCAATAATGATCATTAAATGTAGTAAACCAGTCCACTGTCTATAAATGGCTGCTATACATTTTTGTTTTGATAAATTTAAGGGTCATAAATGATCACAAACAGATTAGATATTGCCTTTAGGCATGCGGAAATAACAGATGACGCCGATTAGTTTCGTTTTCATAAAATGTTTACCATGGAAATTTTACTTGTCCCCGGACAAGCCAGCTTCTAAAAACTGCTTGTCCGGACCGAGGAATCCACGAATCGGACAACTCGGACAGCTTATTTCAGGACCCCTGACCAGAGTTATGGCCCTTAGAAGTTTCTAGTGTTAACTATAATATAGGGTTCTATAGATATGGCAATTTCTGCATCATAACTTTTAATATATTTGACCTTGAACTATGAAACTTTAACAGAATTTAGAGCACTATAATGTGGTTGTGCACACACAATTTTGTACGGATTTCGGAGTTATTGCCCTTTAATTGTCTAAAAATCCACATATTTGTACATAACAAACTTACCATTTGGCAGAATTTCATTAAATTTCTTTCATTCTTTTCTGTGAACATTTATTAGAAACATGTGAAGTTGCGCACCTACACCTGGTCATCCACTTGCCTTGGTCACACCCCCCCCCCCCCCCCACCCCCCCCCCCCCCCCCCCCCCCCCCCCCCCCCCCAAAAAAAAACAAATAATTTTTTTTTTCACTTCTTATTTTAGTTTTTTTTCAAACCTTCCATGATTATTTATCAACATGCAAGTTCCCCCACCTCACTCCTCCATACAGTCATGCCCACCACTAATCATGCATCCTCTGGCCCTCCCCCCCCCCCAACTTCACCCTTTTACCCTTTTTTTTTTTTTTTTTTTTTTTTTTTAATTTTCCATCAATATTTATAATCAACATGTGAAATTTTGTTTCCTCTCCCGTTCCCCCGCACCCCCACCGTAAAAAAGTAAATATATACATATATAATTTTATTTCCATTCCTTTTTTTTTTTTTTTTTTTTTAAATGTTCAAAACCTTCAACATGTTAAGTTGTGACTGCACAAACCTTGCCCTCAGCCATGTTCAAGATATCTTACCTGTGTTCTCTTAAGGTCTTAAGGACATCTGTTCTTTTAAATTCAAATGTACATGTTAATCAGCAACACCTGGTGCCAAACCACTCAAAGACAATATTTCGTTCCAGTTAAACTTCAAGCTCACATTTCAATTAACTGCCTTAATATTAAAAGCTAAGCTTATTACTATAAGCATATCCCATTTAAAATCAATTCTTTAGTCAGGGTCAAAGTATCATACATTTATTGTGTACTCTTTAATTAAACATTTGTTTTCTGTTAAATTGATTTTGACTAATGAAATTATTTGCTTCTTATTAACATCCTTAACTTTTTGACGGATATATTTTTTTGCCATTCCTCACCACAAACCCTTTCGGCGGGGGATACCAATTCATCGAATTTGCTTGTTTGTTTAGCTTTAGCAAAGAATTTTTTTCAAGAAAGCAATTAAACTCAGGTGAGCGATATAGGGCCATCATGGCCCTCTTGTTTATGTTTTAGAATGTTTTATGTCAAGAAAATGTAGGTGCTATACAAACAGACAGTTAAGTTGTTGTATTATACTTTATATACAAAATTTGAAGTTAGAATCTGATACATTCATAAATATACAATGAATGAGTTCTAGTACAGTCAGTACAGTGCTTGGTTAAATTTCTGATTAGAGGCTTTGAACAGAGTACAATGACAGAAATATTGCTATATATTAGAAACATTTCTGATGCCAGGAAAAAACGCAATTAGCAGGTATATAGTATCTTTGTAGTTTTTCTTGAGAAAACTGAAATCAACTAGAAAAGCCTAAATTTTTAAAGCTCTTGCTATCTGAAATCTACAAACTGGAATTTTTTTCCCCTAGTAATTTTAGAAAATTCCATATTATTTGGTAACAGACAGACACCATAAGGTACAGCAATGAATAGAGAATAAGTAATATTAGGTCTCTTGCTTTTATCATTTGCCAAATCATTAGGTAATAACTAAAGGGTAAGAAATGTCTAGCCATGTCTTGATTTTATCTGAGAGACATCTTCATGGATATCATAGTGCTTAAAGGATGGCTTACAATCATTTTGTTATACATTGCCATGGAAATGGAATGGCTGCCATTTTGATCAAATATTGAAACATTCATAGATTTCTTATTTTTAACCTAATTTTGAAAATTCTTCCTCAGCCATGAAAGATTTCCATTCCTTTTAATATAAATTCCTCAGTGCATCATTTGATGTTGAATGTATACTTTACAGAAATGCTACCATACAGAAATGGTATGACAAGACGAGGTTAGCAGCTGGGAAAGTGAAAGGAAAATCTTTCAGTGCATTTGATCAGTCTGCTGTTGTCCAAATCAACCAGGTAAATATTCTTGTCAAATATACTGGTAAATATTCCATTTTCAGAATTGAAATAAGAGTATAAAATTAAATTTCCAGTTTTGAAGTCTGTATGAAGTCTGTTAAGACATGGACAGAGGTATAAGATCCTTATAATCTTTTAGCATGTCTAGCTACTAGCAAGTTCTTCTACTTTTAGATTTTGGCTGATAAAGAAAGACTTATAAAGAGAACTCAGCTAAAGAGAACAGTGTACAGAGTTCTAGGTACAAAACCAACACCTGACCAGCCGAGATACTGCCTTCACTGCAGGTTAGAAACCTTATATTACTTCCCTCTCCAAAAACCATGCATGTATCTTCATCATAGGGCAGATAGCTTTTTATCATCTTAGATTTTTTGTTAAAAAAAGAAGTTATAATGGAGAAAAAAAATTTAATTGCTAATTTTTTAGCTCACCTGTCACAAGGTGAGCTTTTGTGATCGCGCAGCGTCCGTCGTCCGGTCGTCCCTGCGTGCGTCAGTCCTATACTTTTGCTTGTGACCACTCTAGAGGTCACATTTTTTATTGGATCTTTATGAAAGTTGGTCAGAATATTCACCTTGATGATATCTAGGTCAGGTTTGAAACTGGGTTATGTGCCGATAAAAACTAGGTCAGTAGGTCTAAAAATAGAAAAACCTTGTGACCTCACTAGAGCCGCTACTTTTCAATGGATCTTCATGAAAGTTGGTCAGAATGTTCACCTTGATGATATCTAGGTCAAGTTCGAAACTGGATCAACTGCGGTCAAAAACTAGGTCAGTAGGTCAAATAATAGAAAATCCTTGTGACCTCTCTAGAGGCCATATTTTTCATGGGATTTGTATGAAAGTTGGTCTGAATGTTCATCTTGATGATAACTAGGTCAAGTTTGAAACTGGATCACGTGTGGTCAAAAACTAGGTCAGTAGGTCTAAAAATAGAAAAACCTTGTGACCTCTCTAGAGGCCATACTTTTGAATGGATCTTCATAAAAATTGGTCAGAATGTTTACCTTGATGATATCTAGGTCAAGTTTGAAATTTGGTCATGTGCCATCAATAACTAGGTCAGTAGGTTAAATAATAGAAAAACATTGTGACCTCTCTAGAGGCCATATTTTTCATGGGATCTGTATGAAAGTTGGCCCGAATGTTCATCTTGATGATATCTAGGTCAAGTTTGAAACTGGGTCAACTGCGGTCAAAAACTAGGTCAGTAGGTCTAAAAGTAGAAAAACCTTGTGACCTCTCTAGAGGCCATACTTTTGAATGGATCTTCATGAAAATTGGTCAGAATGTTTACCTTGATGATATCTAGGTCAAGTTCAAAACTGGGTCACGTGCCTTCAGTAACTTGGTCAGTAGGTCAAATAATAAAAAAAACTTTATGACCTCTCTAGAGGCCATATTTTTCAAGGGATCTATATGAAAGTTGGTCTGAATGTTCATCTTGATGATATCTAAGTCAGATTTGAAACTGGGTCACGTGCGGTCCTAAACTAGGACATTAGGTCAGATAATAGAAAAACCTTGTGACCTCTCTAGAGGTCATATTTTTCATGGGATCTGCTTGAAAATTAGTCATAATGTTCATCTTGATGTCAAGTGTGAAACTGGGTCACATGCGGTCAAAAACTAGGCCAGTAGGTCAAATAATAGAAAAACCTTGTGACCACTCTAGAGGCCATATTTTTCATGGGATCTGTATGAAAGTTGGTCAGAATGTTTATCTTGATGATATCTAGGTCAAGTTTGAAACTGGGTCAACTGCGGTCAAATACTAGGTCACTAGGTCTAAACATACAAAAACCTTTTGACCTCTCTAGAGGCCACATTTTTCAATGAATCTTCATGAAAATTGGTGAGAATGTTCACCTTGATGATATCTAGGTCAAGTTCGAGACTGGGTCACGTGCGGTCAAAAACTAGGTCAGTAGGTCTAAAAATAGAAAAACCTTATGACCTCTCTGGAAGCCATATTTTTCAATGGATCTTCATGAAAATTGGTCAGAATTTTTATCTTGATGATATCTAGGTCAGTTTCAAAACTGGGTCACATGAGCTCAAAAACTAGGTCACTATGTTCAATAATAGAAAAAACAACGTCAGGTGAGCGATTCAGGACCATCATGGTCCTCTTGTCTTACTTTGCCTTTTCTAGCTTTCAGCATCTTTTTATCTTCCTTTTAAATTTCTAAATGACATTTAGATGTGGACACAGTTTGATTTTTTCTCTGAATTTATTTTAAGACCACTTCATTTATGCAGGGGCCTCTGTGGCCGAGTGGCCAAAATATTGATTTGTAATCATTAACCCCAAACCGCTGTGGGTTTGAGCCCTGTGACAAAACCATCTAGCAGACTTGCTGAAGGTCCATGGCTCTACATATTTATTTTACAATTATTAAAGCAAACAGTTACATTATGTATGGGTTCATTCTGGGTAGTGTCAGACATTGCCCTTCCGTGCATGAATTGATGTACATATGGGTGGTTTCATACACCATTTTAAACTGGAAAGTCACAATTTGACCTAAATAATGTCAGTGTGACTGAAAACCCTAACAGGATTGTCACAAACCATTCCACACAATAACAGGATTGTCACAAACCATTCCATACAATAATTCCAACAGTTTTTCATGAAACAGGGAGAAGAGCGTGTGTCAGACAGAGACAATAGCAAAGACAATGATGTGGAGATATTTGACGACGATGATTTCTACCATCAGTTGTTACGTGAGCTTATAGAGAAAAAAACTTCTGATGTCAGTGATCCTGTAGCTCTCAGCAGGTAAAGGACAACTTTGGCTCGGAAAAAACCTGTTATTGCTTGTTTTTCTGTGCATTATTGAAATATGACAGTTATATACATCTTCACTGGATCAGAACTACAAAATTGGTCAAAAATTTGTTTAAAAAAATATGGAGGAAAAAAACTTAAAGAGGATTTGTCGCTTGATGTGTATTTTAGTTCTTCAGATCAATATGAGCAATATTGCCCTTTATTACATACTCATTTTTACTCTCCATTAAGATACAGTGGAACTGGAAACATCAGTATTTTTCCATATTGATGCCAGAATTTCATATCACAAGTGTTGTTGCTTTATTTTTTACATACGTATCATCAATTTTATTCTGGCTATTGAACAAATTTATGATAACTGTATAATGTTAATATGTGTAGATACAGATGTAATCAAAAGAGTATTAGCTTTCTAATGAGAAATATGCACTCGTTCTAACGCAGAATAATATTGCACTCCTAAATTCGCGCAATATTTCTGCTGCAGATTTTGTGCATATTTTTTGCTACAATGCTAATAATCTATAAATATATTAGGTTTATCGAAATACATTGTTGCAGAAGAGGTGGAGATAATTATAGGACAAGCTTAAAAAACTTCAACATTTATGATATGGTTAGATTGAAATGATAGTTTTTCTCTAGGCAGTGGTTAGAGATACAAAAGCTAAGGTCAAAGAATAAGAAGAAGGTAGACAACCGAGCCAGTAAAGGAAGAAAAGTCAGGTAAGAGTTGTCTAACTTGACCTAATGTATTATTTTTAGCTTGACTATTCAAAGAATATGGGAGCTATCCTACTCGCCCCGGCATAGGCGTGAACGTTAGCGTGAGCGTCACACAAATGTAAAGTTTGCGTACCACCCCAAATATTTTCAAAGTCCATTGAGATATTGCTTTCATATTTTGCATACTTGTTTACCATCATGACCCCAGTCTGTAAAAAGGAGGAGGCAACTCTATCAAGCATTTTGACTGAATTATGGCCCCTTTTCGATTTAGAATATGCTTATTGTAATGTTAAAGGTTTACTTATAGCTTATATTATACTATCAAGCACAGAGAATAGTCGAGCGCGCTGTCCACTGACAGCTCTTGTTAATCATATGTTGTCAAAAACGTGTCTGCCATGTCTCCTTTAAGGTTGGAAATATATTTTGACCTGTAATTTTATGACAAGTTGTCTTGATAACGCATAAATGAATACCATTAGTTTGTTAAAACTTACTTGATTTCTTCAAAATTCAGAAGTTTAGTTTCCAACCTGTGTCTCACATGTGACATTAATTATGAAACCATGTTTGACAGAAGTTAATTTGCCTAATACAGACATTTTTTATATGCCCATCTCTGAACACCTTCGGCGGGTGGTCAGCGTCCAAAAGCATGTCTGCTCTGTAAGTCGAACAGTTTTCATCCGACTTTCACCAAACTTGCTGACAATGTTTGTGGGCATAATATCTCGACCAGGTTCAATAAATCACCCAAATCGCCCCAGGCACTCTTGGATTATGGCCCTTGAATTACTCGAAAAACTGCGACTTTAGCCTTGTCCGCTCTCTAAGTCAAACAGTTTTCATCCGATCTTTACCAAACTTGCTGACAATGTTTTTGGGCATAATATCTCGGCCAAGTTCGATAACCACCCAAATCACCCCAGGCACTCTTGGATTATGGCCCTTGAATTACTCGAAAAACTGCAAATTTAGCCTTGTCCATTCAAACAATTTTGATCCGATTGTCCGTTTCATCCCACATGGAACCTCACAAATACCTTGATTCCTTCTTACTCTTTTTTGGGGTTAACAAGGCATACAACATCAACATTATTACCTTTATGATACATAACTGAATATTTAGACGGGCGTATTTTGTGACAGTCTGGCACTCTTGTTTCAAAGATGAGTTTGAATCCATTGATACTTATGATGAAACTGATTTATCATGGGACTGGTAGTCTAAAGGATTTTTAGCTCCACTATTCGGAGAATTGCGGTGCTATTCTACTCGCTCCGGCATCGGCGTGTCACTTTTAAGGTTAAAGTTTTTCGGCAACCTTTGTTTTTCTGTCATATCTTTGTTACTATTGCTTATATCTTACTGTAACTTCACTTAAACATTGTCCAGCATACAAACAAAGTATGTGCAGGGGCTGGGCCCATTATACCCAAGGTCAAGGTCACCAAGTTGTTATACTTGGAATTATTTTCATGTTTAATTTTTTCGAAAGTTTCGCTTATAGACATATCTTTGATACTTTAAAAGATAATGACTTGAAATTAAAAGTATTTCTTTATAATCATCATCTGCATGTGTGGTGACAATCCCCATAACACTAACTGTATTTTTTCTCAGAATTATGCCCCTTTCATACTTGAATTTTTTGACAAACTTCGTTTTCTGGACATAACTTTGGTACTATATAATATAATGACATGAAACTTAGAATGTATCTTTATCATCATCATCTGCATGTGTGATAACAACTCCCATAACTCTGATTTGTATTTTTGACCAAATTATGCCCCTTTCATACTTAAATTTTTTGACAAACTCTGTTTTCTCGACATAACTTTGGTACTATATAAGATTGACTTGAAACTCAAAATATATCTTTAACATTGTCATCAGTACCCCTTCCATACTTGACCTTTAACCCCTCTGTGTAGTAGGGTCTTTTTATATCTCGGTTTATCTTCCTTTTAAAGTATAGGTCTCTTATTGAGACATAAATTCATTTTACTGTCAAATCGCCGAATAGTGGAGCGTGCTGTCTTACGGACAGCTCTTGTTGATCTTCTTTGTCTGCATCAGTCTGCATATGTTCCAAATATTTCTTAACATTTTTCTTTTTACTCCATTCTCCTAGAATACCTGCAGTGTGTTTGGAGTTATGAATGGATAATACGGCCTGTGATTGTTGATTAAAGCATTGAAAATCACAATTAAAATATAACTGTGTGGTTGTAGGTATGATGTACACAAGAAGCTGGTTAATTTTATGGCTCCAGTGGATAACTGTAAATGGTCTCATGAAGCCAGGTATGCTTTTTTTTTAGCTCACCTTTCACAAAGTGACAAGGTGAGCTTTTGTGATTGCGCGGTGTCCGTCGTCCGTCCGTGCGTGCGTGCGCCGTCCATAAACTTTTGCTGTGTGACCACTCTAGGGTCACATTTTTCATGGGATCTTTATGAAAGTTGGTCAGAATGTTCATCTGATGATATCTAGGTCAAGTTCGAAACTGGGTCACGTGCCTTCAAAAAAACTAGGTCAGTAGGTCTAAAAATAGAAAAACCTTGTGACCTCTCTAGAGGCCATATATTTCACAAGATCTTCATGAAACTTGGTCAGAATGTTCACCTTGATGATATCTAGGTCAAGTTCGAAACTGGGTCACGTGCCGTCAAAAACTAGGTCAGTAGGTCTAAAAATAGAAAAACCTTGTGACCTCTCTAGAGGCCATATATTTCACAAGATCTTCATTAAAATTGGTCATAATATTCACCTTGACAATATCTAGGTCAAGTTCGAAACTGGGTCACGTACCATCAAAAACTAGGTCAGTAGGTCAAATAATAGAAAAACCTTGTGACCTCTCTAGAGGCCATATTTTTCATGGGATCTGTATGAAAGTTGGTCTGAATGTTCATCTTGATGATATCTAGGTCAAGTTCGAAACTGGGTCATGTGCAGTCAAAAACTAGGTCAGTAGGTCTAAAAATTGAAAAACCTTGTGACCTCTCTAGAGTCCATATATTTCATGAGATCTTCATGAAAATTGGTCAGAATGTTCACCTTGATGATATCTAGGTCAAGTTCGAAAGTGAGTCACGTGCAGTCAAAAACTAGGTCAGTAGGTCAAATAATAGAAAAACCTTGTGACCTCTCTAGAGGCCATATTTTTCATGGGATCTGTATCAAAATTGGTCTGAATGTTCATCTTGATGATATCTAGGTCAAATTTGAAAGTGGGTCACGTGCCATCAAAAACTAGGTCAGTAGGTCAGATAATAGAAAAACCTTGTGACCTCTCTAAAGGCCATATTTTTCATGGGATCTGTATGAAAATTGGTCTGAATATTCATCTTGATGATATCTAGGTCAAGTTCGAAACAGGGTCATGTGCGGTCAAAAACTAGGTCAGTAGGTCTAAAAATAGAAAAACCTTGTGACCTCTCTAGAGGCCATACTTGTGAATGGATCTCCATAAAAATTGGTCAGAATGTTCACCTTGATGATATCTTGGTCAAGTTTGAAACTGGGTCACGTGCCATAAAAAACTAGGTCATTAGGTCTAAAAATAGAAAAACCTTGTGACCTCTCTAGAGGCCATACTTGTGAATGGATCTCCATAAAAATTGGTCAGAATGTTCACCTTGATGATATCTAGGTCAAGTTTGAAACTGGGTCACGTGCCATAAAAAACTAGGTCAGTAGGTCAAATGATAAAAAAAACCTTGTGACCTCTCTAGAGGCCATACTTTTCATGGGATCAGTATGAAAGTTGGTCTGAATGTTCATCTTGATGATATCTAGGTCAAGTTTGAAACTGGGTCAACTGCGGTCAAAAACAAGGTCAGTAGGTCTAAAATTGTTAAAATCTTTTGACCTCTCTAGAGACCATATTTTTCAATGGATCCTCATGAAAATTGGTCAGAATTTTTATCTTGATAATATCTAGGTCAAGTTCAAAACTGGGTCACATGATCTCAAAAACTAGGTCACTATGTCAAATAATAGAAAAAACGACGTCATACTCAAAACTGGGTCATGTGGAAAGAGGTGAGCGATTCAGGACCATCATGGTCCTCTTGTTTTTTAAAATATCTCCTTAATTGTATGCACAATTGTTGAAGTATTTAACCAGAAGAGATTATAATTCTAGATTGAATGTTTTCATATTAACAATGTTATGAATTTATTCATGCAAAATGAATCACAGTATTACCTTCAAATCCATGAATTGCAAGTGGTTCATGGTTAATATTTCCGATTGTATTCTGTTGTTAATTTCACCAGAACACAGAAAAAAAAAAATTCTTATATTTACGTTATATTTCCTTTCCATTTGTTAAAAAGGCATTTATAAAGTGTTTATATTTCTAAGTATTTAACATTACAATCTGCTTCCTGGCCATCTTGTTCACTAGACAGAAGCAACTGCCAAGTTATCTAAGAAACATTTTTCCTGACTGGGCGGGCGTCGTCAAAACAACATCACTTTATCACTAAGCAGGGTTATTGTAACTTTGGTGCCTTTCCTTTTAGTTTATACTAACCTGTTTTAGTGTGATTTTTATGAAAGCTTCAAGCTTATTTGAACAACTCTCAGGCCTGCTTCCTGGAAAAACTTATGTCATAGTGACATATGTGGTGTTATCATTACTTCAGTTCAGTGACCGACACCTTAACCACTAGAGCACAAATCCCTTTTATTAGCTCACCTGAGCACAAAGTGCTTGGGTGAGCTATTGTGATCGCTCACCGTCCGTCCGTCCACAGTTGAACATCTCCTCCTAAACTACCTGACCAATTTTGATGAATTTTCACAGGGCTGTTCCTTGGGTAGTCTTCTTTAAAAAATTGTTCAAAGAATGGAATTCCATACAGAAATCTGGTTGCCATGGCAACCAAAAGGAAAAACTTTAAAAATCTTCTTGTTCGAAACCACAGGACCTAGGGCTTTGATATTTAGTATGTTGCATTATCTAGTGGTCCTGTACCAAGGTTGTTCAAATTATCCCCTTAGGGTCAAAAATGGCCTACCCTGGGGGTCACATGGTTTATATAGACTTATATAGCGAAAACTTTGAAAATCTTGTCCAAAACCACAGGTCCTAGGGCTTTGATATTTGGTATGTAGCATTATCAAATGGTCCTCTACCAAGATTGTTCAAATTTCCCCCCTAGGGTCAAATATGCCCCCGCCCTGGGGGTCACTTGGTTTATATAGACTTACATAGGGAAAACTTTGAAAATCTTTTTGTCCAAAACCACAGGGCCTAGGCCCTTTGATATATGGTATGTAGCATCATGTAGTGGTCCTCTACCAAGATTGTTCAAATTATTCCCCAAGGGTCAAATTTGGCCCCGCCCTGTGGGTCACATGGTTTGTATAGACTTATACAGTCTAACTTGTACTAACGGTCACCTCCGATCAGCGGTCACCTCTGTTTAGCGGCCATTTTATGATGCCCCGACGGATTTTCCTCTATTTTATTACTTTATTCAGCGTCCACCGAAATTGCCTCCGAACCGCCGTATTTGACCCCTTTCAGCGGCCATTTTTCTTCCGAAACCAATTATTTTCAGGCAGTAATCGCCGAAGATACCCGATTTTTGAGAAGCACGTGATTGCTAAGTTTCGCGTGACTTCACCACAAGAACGACAAAATGACATGAGCTTCTCAATTAAAACTGATAACCAAAGGTGTAATCCCCTTTTGTTATGATAAAATGGCCAGTAATTATCGGCAATTAGCATTTCACCTCGTGTCAATTTTGTTGTTCACAGTTTGACCTCGGTTAAAGATAATACTCGATAACTAATTACTTGTAGCATATTTGATTTTTTCATACTTCTGTCATCAAAATACTATTAAATTCATGCGAAATTTATTGTGTTTGAAAAAAAATATAAACCACTCTATCTTTTACGGAACGTAATGGCAATCTTAGATTTAGCGTAGACAATAAGCGCAGAGAGTAGCTTCCCTTACCAAAATGGCGAAAATTGTAAACAAACTTGTTTTGAAGTTGGAAAATTGTCTGTAACAATTTTTGTAGTAAAAAAACCACACTGGAGTTTTAGATTGCTAAGAAGATTATTCGTATTGCGAAGGCAAATGCACGTCATTGTATCCTGGTAAAATAATAATGGAAAACCCAAAAAGAAATGGGCCTAAAGGCTAAACTGGTCAGAAGTCTGAAAAATACATATACTGGCTGCACCTCCAATCAGCGGTCACCTGGCTTAAGCGGCCAAAATGTCTGCTGCCCTTGGCAGGCTGCTTAAGACATGTTAGACTGTATAGGGAAAAACTTTGAAAAACCACATGGCCTAGGGCTTTGATATTTGGTATGTAGCATCATCTAGTGGTCTTCTACCAAGATTGTTCAAATTATCCCCCTAGGGTCAAATATGGCCCCGCCCTGGGGTCATGGTTTATATAGACTTATATAGGGGAAAACTTTGAAAATCTTCTTCTCCAAAACCACAGGGCCTAGGGTTTTGATATTTGGTATGTACCATCATCTAGAGAGCCTCTACAAAGATTGTTCAAATTATCCCCCTAGGGTCAAATATGGCCCTGCTCTGGGGGTCACATGGTTTATATATATACTTATATAGCAAAACTTTAAAAATCATCTTGTAGAAAACCATATGGCCTAGGGCTTTGATATTTGGTATGTAGCATCATATAGTAGTCCTTTACCAAGATTGTTCAAATTATCCCCTGGGGTTAAAAATGGCCCTGCTCTGGGGTGGCACATGGTTTAAGTACTCAGTTGAGCGATATAGGGCCATCACGGCCCTCTTGTAAGATACACTTTTTATTTTGGGAGTGAGGTGGAAGCTGTCCTTTTGCTTTTCAAATGTGTTTGTAAGTTTCTGTATCATTTCTGTTACAGAATCATTCATACTAAAAATTACTTTCTTTTTTTCAGGGATGACCTGTTCAAATCGTTGTTTGGGAAGAGATTTTCAACAAACCAAGTCTAATACAGATTGATGTGTTGTGTAAAAATCAGAGAATTTATTAAAGTATATAAGACGGACCAATTTTAGTTTTGTAACCAGTGTTACTTTAACTAAAACGGGGGATATTCAGAATTCTATATATAGGAGGGGCGGGTTCATAATAGCTGGTTTCTTTCTCAAGTATGATCACTACCTACAATCAAGTATGATCACTAACTACAGTATGGAAGTTTCTCTCAGCTATCCTTGAAGGATGTACCATTATGGAAAAGACTGTCTATGTGTAGAAATATATTCAGTTTTTATTTTTATGACAACATATACAACTGCATAAGGAGGTAGATGGTGAACTGAACCCTTTCTATAATGTATACCCGAGTTTTGATGCACTAAGAGCGACAATGAAAGTTACAGTGTTGGGTTGATGTTAGACATTGTTTGACCTTGATATTTTGGGTAGATGCTAAGGCCTTGACATGTAACACACTGTCTCACAGAGGTATTTCTGTTGATTAACAACCCGGTTTAAGTAACATACCAGGTAAAATATGAGTGACCTTTGACTTCAGTGTGACCTTGATCTTTGAGAAAAGGGCAGGATTCCAACCTGTGACAAGCCATCTCATTCATGCATGTATTAATTATGTCTCCCACCACACAGTGGTGTGGGAGACATATTGATTTACTCCCGTGTGTGTGTGTGTCTGTCTGTCTGCCGCAAATCTTGTCCGCACTCTAAGTCTAACAGTTCACCAAACTTGAACAAAATGTGTTTGACAGTAAGTCCTCGGCCAAGTTCGGTAACTAACCAAATTGGCCCAGGCACTTAACAATTATGGCCCTTGAATTACCGAAAATACTGATGCCAGTGATACAGGTCTTGGTGCATGGTTGACTCAGATACATAATGGAAAAGAAATGCCAATCTAGATGATTAGGCAGTTGTGGAAGACATGCGCTTTTCTCGAAAGCAGCTCTAGTATTACTCGTCGAAGTTTGTCTGGACAAGGTCCGAATGATCTTTGACCACAAAGTGTGACATTGACTTTGGAGATAACAGAATGGATCTCTTCTTCTTCCTTGTACAGGACAGGACTCCAATAACTGGAATGTACTTTGTCCACGGTTTGGTTGGGGCAAGACAGTCACATCTCTAAAGGCTGTACAGTTAAAAGTTGACTATATACAGTTAAAACTATGGTACACACATGAGCTGTCTACACCGAGTACAGAGGCGGAGCTGCTACAGAGGCATGGAGAGCAGCCTTGAAGGCCTCGATGTCTGTGATGTCTGTGACCGTGGTTGGCAAGCAGTTCCAGTCCAGTATCGTCCTGGGAAAGAAGGACTGCTTATACACAGTGACGTTCGTGTATGGGAGAAATAGCCTCCTGGAACTCCTGGTTCTGCTGTCGCTGCCTCTGACAACTTGTGCTGCCTCTGGAATGTCCACTAAGTTGTGGGAGATCTTAAAGAGCATGTTCAATTGTAAGATTCTTCGGCGCTCTTGAAGAGGTTCCCAGCCGAGTCCCATTAACCATTGCTGTGTCGCATCCTGGAGTCCTGTCAGTGTAGTTGTTACACGCCTATCTGGCAGCACGACGCTGGACTTTGTCATGACGGTTGACATCTTCAGCTTTGTAAGGGTCCCAGGAAGCTGCAGCATATTCCATTGTAGGTTGCACCATTGATTTGTAGGTCGTGTCGCAGACCGCTTTGCTGCAATCTCTCAGGTTGCGGCGGAGAAATCCAAGTGTTCGTGATGCCTTGGCTGCTGTTTCTTGAGTGTGCTTCTCCCACTGAAGGTCGTTGCTGAGGGTTACCCCAAGGTACTTGGCCCTGTCGTTAACTTGGAGATGCTGACTATGGAGATAGTAGCTGGTCTCCCGACAGTGACGTTTGTTTGTTGTAATCCTCAGCACGGTACATTTATCTGGATGGAAGCTCATCTGCCACTTGGATTCCCAGGCCTCCAGAGCTGTGAGGTCTTCTTGGAGCTTGGTGGCATCTTGTGTGCTAGGCAGTATTTCCAAGCAAACTTTTCTGCCAAAAATTGCTCTGACAGTCAAAAATATAGCCAGGACAATATCTGAATGATCTTTTTTTTTTTCAAACTGTGCATGAGACCATTTCTTGAAGGCAAACATTGCTGATAAACAGAAAAACTCCATGAAGTCAAAGCTATTGGCCAGAAAAGATCTGAATGGACTTTGACCCCAAAGTGTGACCTCAAACTTTGGAGAAAGGGACTTTGATTTTGTCTGCCACACTGCATTGCATATAGGCAAACATTTATTTTAAAAATGCTCCATGTATATCAAAGACCTAGACCACCTCTAACATAACCATAAACTCAAGACAAACATATAAAGATTGCTCCATGCATGTCAGTGCTTTTACTAGGACAAGCTACAACCTAAATTAAGTATGACATTGACCTTTGAGACAGGGACTCTAGACTGTGCCTCATTCTGGCAAACAGTTCTGTCCAAAAATATGTTGCTTCATGTATGGCAATGTTAGCCTGGGCCACACCCTAACCTGACATTTGATACCAAAGTGTGACTGACGTATATAGTTAAGGGCCTGGGATTTGCATGACACTCCTTCCCATTGAGGCAAACATGTCTTCTTAATATCAAAAAGATTGCTCCATGCATGTCAAATATTCTGGACAAACTTGGACAAGACAGACCCGAGGACTGGCCACAGGAGATTGACATTTTATCGATAAAGTATCGCGAGGTAAGAATTTTTAGGCCAAAACAACCTAGTGCCTTTTAATAGTTTAAATGTACCATTTCAGGATAATATTTCACTAAACTGGTCAAAATAACAACTGGATAAGTCCTAAAGTCATGATGTCTTACAGATGGATAAAGGAACAAGGCAGTCTGAAAGACAGCTAAATCCCCCGCCACTGCTATGGATAGTGAAAGGGTATGTAAAGACAACTTCCAATATAAAAAAGTTTTGCTTTGAAAAAGCACATATACAACATTAGGCATATCTTTCCATTTCATTTAAGGATTGAATTTTTTTTGTGTGCATATATACTTGTATAAACCACATTGAGATTTCTGTCAAATCCATGAAAACAAAAGAAATATATATATATATATATATAATCAGTTAATATCATGTTGATGTTGACCTTTCTAGTATTATGGCAAATCCATGATGATTTACCAATGGTCCAAATGTTGTTTAAATCCATACAAGAGGCCCAAATAGACCTAAGTTACTCACCTGAAGAAAACCTTAACCATCTGACTTTGCTTCTAACTAGGTTTAGTGAAAATCCTTAAAGCTGTTCATTAAAGCAAAAGGTGTTTTCTTTATTTTGTTGTTGTGCATCAGAAACGCATATCAGAAACAAGAGCTGTCACTAATGGTGACAAATGCCCCCGCAGCGCCTTGACCTTTGACCTGGTGGCTCCAAAGTCAATAGGTGTCATGTACTCAATAAGTACTATTAGCGTTTGAAGGTCCTGGGTGCAGTGGTTCGCGAGTAAAGTGCCTTCTTGCAAAAAGTTAACGTTGGCCCCTGTGACTTTGACCTGGTGACCCCAATGTCAGTAGGGGTCGTGTACTCAATGAGTACTATCAGCATGTGAAGTTTGAAGGTCCTGGGTGCAGTGGCACGCGAGTAAAGTGCCTTCATGCAAAAAGTTAATGTTGGCCCCAGTGACCTTGACCTTTGACCTGGTGACCCCAAAGTCAGTAGGGGTCGTGTACTCAATGAGTACTATCAGCATGTGAAGTTTGAAGGTCCAGGGTGCAGTGTTTCACGAGTAAAGTGCCTTCATGCAAAAAGTTAACGTTGGCCCCTGTGACTTTGACCTGGTGACCCCAAAGTCTGTAGGGGTCGTGTACTCAATGAGTACTATCAGCATGTGAAGTTTGAAGGTCCTGGGTGCATTGGTTCGCGAGTGAAGTGCCTTCATGCAAAAAGTTAACGTTGTGACTAACGAACAAACGGATGGACAGTTGAAAACTAATATGCCTCCCTTTGGGGGCATAAAAAGAATTTCTGAAGTATTTCTATTTTAACTCTAGTGGCCCCTAAATGGGCGAAAGTGCCCTCATTTGAACAAATTTAGCATAAGACCTTATAATGTTACAGACCCAGTTTGATGAAGATCCATCAAGCAATTCATGAGAAGAAGTACTTTAAAAGTATTTTTATTTTAAGCTCTAGTGACCCCTAAAATGGGCCAAGTGCCACCAATTGAACAGACATGGTATTTAAAAGGACCTTATAATGATTCTCCAGACAAGGTTTGCTGAAGACCCAACAAGCAATTCGTGCGAAGAAGTTATTTAAAGGTATTTCTACTTTTTTGTTTATATACATGTATATAATTATATTTAACCCTAGCAGCCACATGTCTCCAACTGAATAAATTTGTTAAAAGACCTTATAATGATGCTACAATTCAAGTTTGATGAAGATCCATGAAGCGTTTCATGAGAAGAAGTCATTTAAAGGCATTCTAATATTAACTCCAGTGGCCTCTAAATGGGTGCCAAGCGCCCCCAAAGTGAACAAATTTTGACAAGGATCTAATGATGCAACAGACCAAATTTGATGAAGATCCACAAAGCGGTTCGTGAGAAGTAGTCATTAAAAAGTATTCTATAAATAAATGTTCTTTTCTTTTTATTTAAATACAGTACAACCTCTCAAGAGTGACCCTCTCTTAAGCAAAAAACTCTAAAACAACCATCAAAACTTTCATAAGCTGAAATATTCTACCAAATTTACCTCTCCAGAACAACAACCTCTACATAACAGTCAATATTTGTATCTCCCAAAGAGTGTTGCTCTACAGAGGTTGCACTGTACATTAAACAAGAGGGCCGTGAAGGCCCTGTATCGCTCACCTGACCTTCTGACCTAAAGATCATCAAGATTAACATTCTGACTAAGTTTCATTAAGATATGCTCATAAATGTGGCCTCTAAAGTGTTAATAGCTTTTCATTTGATTTGACCTGACATGACCCAGATTCGAACTTGACCTAAAGATCACCAAGATTAACATTCTAAGTTTCATGAAGATACAGTCATAAATGTGGCCTGTACAGTGTTAACAAGCTTTTCCTTTGATTTGACCTAGTGACCTAGTTTCTGATCCCACCTGACCTAGATTTGAACTGGACCTATAGATCATCAAGATTAACATTCTGACCAACTTTCATTAAGATGTGGTCATAAATGTGGTCTCTACAGTGTAAACTAGCTTTTCCTTTGATTTGACCTGGTGACCTAGTTTTTGACCCCAGATGACTCAATATCAAACTCGTCCAAGACTTTATTAAGGGTAACATTCTGACCAAGTTTCATTAAGATTGGGCCCAAATTGTGACCTCTAAAGTGTTAACAAGCTTTTCATATGATTTGACCTGGTGACTTGGTTTTTGACCCCAGATGACCCAATATCAAACTTGTCCAAGATTTTATTGAGGGTAACATTCTGACCAAGTTTCATTAAGATTGGGCCAAAATTGTGACCTCTAGAGTGTTAACAAGCTTTTCCTTTGATTTGACCTGGTGACCTAGTTTTTGACCATAGATGACCCAATATCGAACTCATCCAAGATTTTATTGAGGGTAACATTCTGACCAAGTTTCATTAAGATTGGGCCAGAATTGTGACCTCTAGAGTGTTAACTGTCAAATTGTTGACGACTGACGGACACAGGGCGATCACTAAAGCTCGCCTTTGAGCACTTCGTGCTCAGGTGAGCTAAAAATGCAAATATCCACTATTAATCCACAATTTCATTTCTACATTAGTTCACCATTTCATTCTCTATCTATACATCATTTTATTCTCTTTAAATCCACCATTTTATTTTCTATTGATCCACCATTTTATTCTCTAGTGCACCATTTCATTTTCTATTAGTCCACAACAGTAATGCTGCTTGAGCCATTATTTGTTATCAACAGATAGATCTGTTTGTAGTCGTACAACAGTGCCTTGGTCCTTTCTGACACATCCTATTTGCTGAAACCATCTCCAAAGTATGGTGGCTAATTTCTGCCATTTTGTGTTTTCGCCCCCAACCCTAACGACATAAAACACAAGAATTAACAAGTTAAAATGGCGGGGGCGCGGGGCTATTTAATGGGGGCGAAGAGCGAAAACATGATAATAAGTGTGGCTTAAACATCTATTTTTCGCACTGCGCCCCCAACATTCCAGTTACTAAATCTCACCCCGCGACCCCGCTAGTTATCGTTTTCTCACCCCGCGCCCTGCTAAATAGCGAGTTTTCACCAAGCGACCCTGCCAAGTGAAAACACGAGAACTAAGTTATAACTGCGGAGGCGCGGAGCGAAAACTCGCTATCTAGTTGGGGAGTGGAGCGAAAACACAATAATTAGCAGGGTCGCAGGCGAGATTAAGTAACTGGAATGTTTGGGGGGGGGGGGGTGAGCAAAAACTCTACGTGTTTAAACATTATCATGCAACTTGCCATTTGTGGCTGTGTTTTGACAGCGCATTTTAGTACAAAGACAGTATTGTTCATATAATGTTAGACAATTAACTTTGTATTGATAAGACTATATCTCCTTCAGATCACTTAGTATTCAATTATAGAAAGGATTAAGAATTTTTTTAACGTCTAGCAGATATACTCAATTAGGTCAAGTTCAGGCCATTTTTCTGTCCGAACAGGTGTTGTATTCAAGTGGTCTTAACATACAATTTAGCCTGGTGACCCACACTTATTTGGCCATTTTTATGTTCACAATTATCCATACACAAGGAAAACAGGAAATAAATTTATGATACAGTTTTTTCAAAATTTAAAAAAATATTCTTTACTATGAGTATTTTTCATTGAAAACAAGAGCTGTCTCCATAGGATGACACATGCCCCAGATGGCACTTTGAATGAATAGTTATGGCCAATGTTAGAGTTTAGGACCTTTGACCTACGGAGCTGGGTCTTGCGCGCGACACGTCGCCTTACTGTGTCACACATTCATGCAGTTATTTTAAAATCCATGCATGAATGAATAAGATATGGACCGGACATGCCCATCAATGCACTATCATGAAAAATGACCTTTAACGTCTAAGTGTGACCTTGAACTTTGAGCTACCGACCTGGGTCTTGCGTGTGACATGTCGTCTTACTGTGGTACACATTCATGCCAAGTTATTTGAAAATCCATCCATCGATGACAAATATATGGACCGGACACGCCCATCAATGCACTATCCTTTAACGTCTAAGTGTGACCTTGACCTTTGAGGTATGAACCTGGGTCTTGCGCATGACACATTGTCTTACTGTGGTACACATTCATGCCAAGTTATTTGAAAATCCATCCATCGATGACAAAGATATGGGCCGGACACGCCCATCAATGCACTATCCTTTAAAATCTAAGTGTGACCTTGACATTTGAGCTATGGACCTGGGTCTTGCACGCGATACGTCATCTTACTGTGGTACACATTCATGCCAAGTTATTTGAAAATCCATCCATCGATGACGAAGATATGGACCGGACACGCCCATCAATGCACTATCCTTTAATGTCTAAGTGTGACCTTGACCTTTGAGCTATGGACCTGGGTCTTGCGCGCGACACGTCGCCCTTACTGTGGTACACATTCATGCCAAGTTATTTGAAAATCCATCCATCGATGACAAAGATATGGACCGGACACGAAAATTGCGGACAGACTGACAGACCAACAGATGGACAGACGGTTCAAAAACTATATGCCTCCCTTCCGGGGCATAAAAATTCGCAAAAGTGAATATGATACACAATATTTTTTCATTGTAATGATGTAGTATTACAAATATGACTATGATATGAAATAAGTATGTAAACCTTATTGTGCTGTCTTGATTGATGTTTTTGTTGGTATTTATAAAACAAGATGGCCCTAGGTCGCTCACCTGAATAACAAACCATAACAGTGTAAACATGTTTTACCTAGTGATTTCACAGAGACAAATATTCTGACCAATTTTCATTAAGATCGGACCAAAAAATGTGGCCTCTTGAGTGTAAACAAGCATTTTCTTTCAACTGACCTAGTGACCTAGTTTTTTAACACCACGTGAGCCAGATTCAAACTTGTCCAAAATTTCATGAAAACAAACATTGACAAAGTTTCGGGAAGATTGGAGCAAAAAAGTGGCCTCTAGAGTGTATACAAGCTTTTCCTTTGATTTGACCTTGTGACCTAGTTTTTCACCCACGTGACCCAGTTTGAAATCATCCAAGACTTCATGATAACAAACATTTTGACCAAGTTTTATAATAATAATAATAAAGACTTTATTTTAAGAGGCAACAAATTCAGGTAAAAACCCAATCTTCCTAACGAGCCTCTTCATAATATATACATTTTTTACAAAAAAAAAATAAATATAAATAGCAATATGAAAAAGTCATGGTACACTACAAAGATCATTACATTGTTAACAAATTAATTACTTTATATATACAGTATGCAGGAAGAAAGTGAAGATGTAATGTAAAAGTATAGACAATGTTTACACCTGTGACACTTTCCAGTATGCTAGATGTTTTTGTTTGAAAGAATATAAGGTTTATGAAGATGGAATCAAAAATGTGCCCCCTAGGGTGTAAACAAGCTTTTCCTTTGATTTGACCGGGTGACCTAGTTTTTGAATCTGTATGACCCAGTTTCGAACTTTGCCTAGGAATCATCAAGATAAACATTCTGACCAAGTTTCATGAAGACAGGTTCATAAATGTGGCCTTAAGAGGGTTAACAAGCTTTTCCTTTGATTTGACCGTGTGACCTAGTTTTTGACCCCATATGACAAAGTTTCGAACCTGGCCTAGAAATCATCAAGATAAACATTCTGACCAAGTTTCAAGAAGATAGGGTCATAAATGTGGCCTCTAGGTTGTTAACAAGCTTTTCCTTTGATTTGACCTGACGACCTAGTTTTTGACCCGACGTGACCAAGTTTCGATCCAGGCTTAGAGATCATCAAGATAATCATTCTGTGCTAGTTTGTATCAAATCAAAGCATAAGTGAAACCTTTGCCCCTTTCAGGGGCAGTAACTCTAGAACCTATGATGGAATCTAGCCGGTTTTCGAAAGGAACCCAAGATCTTATTGTGACTTAAGTCGAATGTAAGTGTGGTTAAAATCAAATTTAAAATGTCACTTCTATCGTGTTCACAAGGTAAAAATTAACAAATTTTGGCTCTTTCAGGGGTCAATCAGGGACTGTAATTCCAGAACCTATGATTAGATCTGACAGATTCATCATGGAATCCAAAATTTACTGTTTTTAAAGATATTTTGCAAGTTTGTATTAAATCAAACCATAAATGAAGTCTCTATATGGCTGCAAAAGCCAAAATAGCAAATTTGGCCCTTTAAGGGGCCATAACTCTGGAACCCATGATGGGATCTGGCCAATTTTTTAAAGAAGCCGAGCCAATACAAGTTGTGTGCAAGTTTGATTAAAGTTGATTGCTAAATGTGGTCTCTATCATGTTCACAAGCCAAAAATAGCAAATTTAGGCCCTTTAATGGGCCATAACTCTGGAACCCATGATGGGATCTGGCAAGTTTTCGAAAGGAACTGAGATATTATGCCAATACAAGTTGTGTGCAAGTTTGATTAAAATGGATTGCACAATGGGGTCTCTATCATGTTCACAAGAAACTGTGGAAGAACGGAGGGCGATCACAAAAACTCACCCTGTCACTACCCGACAGGTAAGCTAAAAATAGTCACAGAAAAAAATCCTTCATTTATGGTCATCTGTACATCTAGCTTGTCCATCTGTGAAAGTTTTAAGCAAATCAGACTTAGTGTGGGAGGTGTTGGACTCGCAAGATTTTGGGGCAGACTGACATATTTATGTACACAAGGACACTAGCAAAGCTATATGCCCCCCACATGAATGTGTGGGGGCATAAAAAGGTAATTTGACGTTAACGTCAATGTATGACGCCTTGGATTAAT
This sequence comes from Mercenaria mercenaria, assembly GCF_021730395.1. NCBI lineage: Eukaryota > Metazoa > Mollusca > Bivalvia > Venerida > Veneridae > Mercenaria > Mercenaria mercenaria. Next base: position 59,804,567 of record NC_069377.1, on the reverse strand, counting down.
AACCATGTACTCATGATGTGCACCCTGTCTGAGATGCTTGGCATAAGGTTCATACCTTTTTCAGTGTTCTAACCACACAACTTGGGTATTGTTCATCAATATTGATGAAAGAAATTAACAAATATAAATAAATGTAAGCATCTCCATAAGCATCTCCATAAGGCAAAACGTCGTTAACGCCATTGAAATATTATCACAGTGCGCCGGGTTCATGTACATTTTGTAAGTGAGTGTTTTCGAGGTGTATAATAAAAATCATGTGAAATTTACAGAGCAGTTAGCAGAAAGATTGTGAATCATGATGGTATATTTCTTGTTTTGTTTCACTAAAGTATATAAAAGCTTGTATTTGTATAAATGCACAAGAAATAATATCAATCTTCACAGTCTTACGAAAGCTTACTACAAGAAAATCATAATAATTTTTTGTCTACCAATAGAACCAACAGCCAAAAACGACATGTCCACTTCAAATTCTAATTCGCCTTCTGATAGAAATACAGTTCCTTATTTTAATCCATAAAATCCTTGAATACAAAGAAAAATTGCATAGTTTTGTTAATTCAAGTTTTGAACTTTACTGTGAAAAAGGATGTTATTCGCTGTCATGGAACGTTCTTTCTGAAATTTTGACTGCTGATAATTTATTTTCAATAATACTATTTTGTTTATTTTTTTTTTTGAATGATATCAGATCATGGGAAATAAACATTATTTTCTTTCTATAAAGATACATAGTGAATGTAAACATGCGCTTTTAATCCACCAATTCATTTCTCTGTAAGTCCACTAATTTATTCCCTATTAATCCATTGTTTCATTTCTACATTAATTCACCATTTCATTCTCTATCAATCCACCATTTTATTCTATATAAGTCCCCAATTTCAATCTCTATCAGTCAAACATTTTATTCTCTGTAAGTCCACAATTTCATTCTCAACTAGTCCAAAGCTTCATTCTCTATTAATACTGGTAGTCCATCTTTCTCTACCAGTTCATCAGTTCATTCTCTTAGTCCACAACAGTAATACAACTTGAGAAATTGTTTGTTATCAACAGACAGTTCTTTGTGTAGTCATACAACAGAGCTACAGGACCTTTCTGACACATCCTGTTTGCTGAAACCATCTCCAAAGGGCAATCTTCACCATCTTTGTTGAACATGACAACATTATTCGACTGTGAACCAGACAGGAATATAGTACCTTGACTGGTTACACACACTCCCCGTGTAAATCTCAGCCTGTCATCTCGGATTTCGTATTTCAGGCAACCATCCTCGTCTAGACAAAGAGCTCCATCACGACCATTTGCGACAAAAACTGAATCCTGGCCTGCAGCAAGGTGAACAGGTGACAGGTTAATAACTTCTCCAAAGGGCCCAACGACATCAGTAATGACATCTTTAAGGTGGCCAGACAAACAGTATACTCTTATACCACCTCTGAACGACACCCACAAATCACCAGCAAAATAAGCCATTCCCCAAGAACCTCCATCTTCTATCATTATACACTTCTCTGCATGCTCATTGTAATCAAAACCACTGATAGTTAAAAACACTATCCTATCACTCTTCAGTTTCACTGCCACTTCTTCCTTTCCTGTACAACATATGCCTGTTGGTTCACTATTAAATTCACAGATATCGCTTACCTGGTAGTTTTTATCTAGTTTCTTCAGTTTTTGGTTCCTCTGATCGACGACAAGGATGGTTCCATCATGTAATTGACATAAATCAGCAATCAAACAAATAAACTGTTCCTCATGTAACTGCATAGAAACTGTTTTGATTTCCAATTCTTTCTGCTGCTCAACTATGTTTATTTGACCAAATGCTTGTTTTTTCATTAGTGCATCACTTAATCCTTCATCCTCGGCAAACACAATAACTTTATTATGCCTTGAAGTATTTTCTTTGCATAATGTTTTAGCATCAGCAGCAGCCTTCTGTGCAAGTTTAACTTGAACAAACCTTCGACCTTTATCCATATGAACTGCTGTATTCATTTTCTTTTTTCTCTCTTCCAGTTTTCCAATCATTTTGTTTACTTCAGACATATCTTCATCAAGCTCCTTCTTAACCTCACTGTACTTTTCTTTCACGGCTTCAGTTGCAACTCTTTCCAATTTTTCTATGTGGTCTATCATTTTCTTTTTCATATCTTTAATCCTACCAAGTATGCTGGCTTTCTGCTCTTCAGTTTCTGCAAGAATCTTTCCCTTCTTCTTACTTACATCAGTAAGTTGCTCATAAATCTCATTTATTTCAGACTGTAAACCTTGAAGCTCATCTATGCTGTATCTACCTTTAGTTGCATGTTCTATATCTGTTACTCCACTACAAGACCTGAAAAAATTGATATGTATGTAGTTAAACTCCATCCTAAACTCAAAATCATGAAAGATAGAATAGCACTGTTTGTCTACACTTTTTATTTCATACTTAGGTAATGACAGTACTTGCCTTTGATGCCACCTGTATTAAGCATTCCCAAGCATTAAGCAGCCAGTCAGTTAACTTTCTAAATTTCCATTTTGTTCTAATTATCACTTTCCTTAAGCAACCACACTGTGTTGCTCCCTGGGCTGGCTGCTTAATACAGGGTTGACTGTATATTTGTATAACATTAGTCATTGCTACTCTTGGTTTATAAATGGTACCATATTTTTGTTTTATAACAGGATGGAGAAAAATGACTGGATAAACAAGAGCACTGCTGTGGGAAGCACAAGGAAGCCTGAAAACAGCTCTGAAGTTGACAGCGTTGAATAAAACACTTGAGGGACTGAGCAAATATGGAGGCCATTGGCTACATAACTTGACAGTAATCATGACCTTTGTCTATCCCCTGCTCATGCTCCTATCATGTTTGAGAGAACATGTATTCTTAAGTTACTGGGCAGACACTAAATAACTAACAGATGGGCAGTCATTGCCGTCTCATAACATGTCCATCTGACTTTTTAGTATCACAGTACCTAACTATGACCTTTGACTAAGAAACATCAAAATCAATATGCCTATGAGCAATGTGCTTAACAAGCTTGAGAATTATTGTTAAAGCATTCTTAAGTTGCTGAGCGAAAACCTAACTGCCAACAGACGTACAGACAGACAACCAATGCCTTCAAGTAATATGCCAGTCTGAACACAATAGCACGATAGTGACAATAAATGACCATCAACTTTGACTAATGAACTTCAAAGTAAAGATTTTGTGTTTTCTAAGAGTATGTGTTCTTTGCAGTAAAGGTCATAGTGATCTTGACCTTTGACCCAGTGACCTCAAAATCCCATGGGCAGTTCACTGTCAAGGCCAATGTACCTGCCAAGTAAGAGGACTGAAAGTCAAGGGTGACAACATGAGCAGGAAAAGTTTCTGAGCCAACAGTCTCTGTGACCTTGATCGTTAACCCAACCGCCAGAATATCAATAATGATATCCACTGTCTACCCAAAATATGCCTGCAAAGTTTGATGACTGTATGTCAAGGCATTCAAACTACTGAAAGGAAACAGTTTTTGTTTTGAAGGGCACTATGACCTTGACCCAATGACCGTAAAATCCATAGCCTTTCCAACCTGCCATACATTAAAACTTGCATCAGTTATAACTTCCATGATTTGTATATGTAAGTGACTATTGCACTAATGTAAGAACACCACTAACACCACTGATCTCGCTGCTGATGACAATAATCAAGATGATGAAAAGATATATCTAACATGAGTTTAATTAAAAACAGAGTGCCAGAATGTCACAATATACGCCTGTCACAGCAAATTTCTTTACTCTAGCACCTGTATTTGCAAATGGAATTTTAATTTTGTGGTTATTTAGTAATCATTGTAAGTCATTTGTTTTCGAAGTCCAAAAAAAACTCCTTAGCAGGTAGAGATACCTTAAAATACACCTAAAATTTGAAAGTAACATCTATGTTGTACCACAGAAAAGTGGTCTTGTTTTTTCCCTACGGTCAATTTATAAAAAAGTTACAATATAAGTTATTTATAGTAACAACTAAGGGAAGATAATCTTAAAAACAAAAAACAAAAAACAAAAAAAAAATCCAAAAAAAAATTGTAAGAAGTCCACACAAAAATCTTTACCAGGTAGAGATTGGTCAAAATACACTTCATAATTGGATGTAGCATGCATGTTGTACTACAGAAAAGTGGTCTCGATTTTTCCCTACAGCTAGTAATGAAAAAGTTACAATATAAGCTATTTATAGTAACAACAAAGGGAAGTAATTCTAAAGAAGGGAACTGCGCATGACACTTTGTCTCATGATGGTGTATAATTGTGCCAAGTTACATCAAAATCCCTCCATGCATGAAGAAGAAATGCTTCGGACAAAGTCATTCTTGTATCTGACCTTTGGCCTCTAAGTGTGACCTTGACCTTTGACCTAGGGACCTGGTTCTTGCGCATGACGCTCCGCCTCGTGGTGGTGAACATTTGTGCAAAGTTATATCAAAATCCCTCTATGCATGAAGAAGAAATGCTCCAGACAAGGTTTTCATTCTTGTATCCTTTGACCTCTAAGTGTGACCTTGACCTTAGACCTAGGGACCTGGTTCTTGCGCATGACACTCCGCCTCGTGGTGGTGAACATTTGTGCCAAGTTATATCGAAATCCCTTCATGCATGAAGAAGATATGCTCCGGACAAAGTTTTCTTTCTTGTATCCTTTGACCTCTAAGTGTGACCTTGACCTTAGACCTAGGGACCTGGTTCTTGCGCATGACACTCTGTCTCATGATGATGAACAATTGTGCCAACTTTCATCAAAATCCCTCCATGCATGAAGAAGATATGCTCCGAACAAAGTCATTCTTGAATTTGACCTTTGACCTCTAAGTGTGACCTTGACCTTAGACCTAGGGACCTGGTTTTTGCGCATGACACTCCGTCTCATGATGGTGAACAACTGTGCCAAGTTTCATCAAAATCCCTTCATGCATGTAGAAGATATGCTCCGGACAAAGTCTGTGGACGCCGCCCGCCCGCCATCCCGCCCGCCCACCAGGGGCGTTCCCATAATACGTCCCGTTTTTCAAACGGGCGTATAACAATGATGAAATTTCATTACTATGTATTTGAGAATTTGTTTTAGTCTATTTGCAGTTCACGTTTTACCATCAAATTGATCAATGAATTAAGCACTTGTGGAAGCAGTCTACCATGTCACAAATCAAATAATATTTCCTACTGCCATTAAAAGGAGGTCTTATGCCTACATATTTGTTTGCGGTTTTTTATATAAGAGATCAATTGATTTCCTCTCTAGCATTAACAGGTAGAGAGAAACTAACCATATTGTCACATCAGTATACTAAACGTAAAGGCAGATAAACGAGAAAAGTTCAAAAAATTTACGGCATCATCCACTGATATCATACCTATGTTCAGTAGCAATACACCTTGCACAATAGACCATGTTGTGTGTTCCACAAAACATCTCTATATTTCTGTCTGGATGATACCAGCATTTCTCCTCAACTGTTGTACCTGCTGCCACAGGGTTTTGTTTTGCCTGCCTTGCTCCTATTAGAACGTGGCCTCTGGTAGCCTTCATACGTTGATGACATTTTGTACAAGAGGAACAGAGATATTCCTGACAATTGGGACAGTACTGGACAGCTTCTTCTTGAGCCCCATCCTCGCCACAGGGTGTACACATTACATCAAAGACAGCGTCTGAACCAGTCTGTATAGACTTACGACCATTTCGTCCTGCCATTTTATAGGATCACACTGAAATTTTATAGGATCACACTGAAATAATATAAAACAATTTGTCATTTCCTGTCTATCATTTGAAATTTTAAAGGTTATTTCATATGACTTAAGAATAATACATGGCAATGAAGTACATTATTCAAATAAATGAAGTCCATAAACTACATATGGACTAAACTGACATGTATTACTGAAACCAAAGAAATTCAAGAGAGCAATAAGTCAAACCTGTTCTGTATCTTCTGACCTTGCTTCTGACTTCTGATTATTGAATTACTCTATGAAAAAGATGCTAATCAGGTCATTTCAAATCTGATTTGAGTGATATTCTAATTTTTTAAGATATTCTTTAACTACGGCACCTTTGCCCAATATTCCTGGTCACCTTATAACTAATTCTTCTTTTAAATTTGGTAGGATTAGCATGTTTCTCATAGATTTTATGTTATAACTTATCATTTCTTATTTGTAGCCTATTTACTTTTGTTAACCTACACTTGTTATATAGTCAGTTAAAAAAGTTCTTCAGAGCTTATGTTACTTGTAGTTGTCTTGCCAACTTAAAAGAAATCTTATCTTGTCTTATCTTACCAAGTTTGGTCAACAAAACACTATTTTTGTATATGAATGCCTAGATGATACATTAATTGCTATAAAGTTTGAATGAAAAAGTTATTAAATATCACTCTCATAAAGAGCTAAAACAATTATTAATTTACTTCTCCAAAGGCTTTGGGTAAGTGCATTTATAAGTTTGGGTAACTTAACCTAAGTGCATTTATAAGAATGGAAGCAACAAATTAGTTAATAGAAGCGATTCCAATATCAAAATTTCTAAAAATGAAGTGAGTAAATAAAGGATTTCAAAGTAAATGAAAAAAAAAATGTGCGGGGGGGATGTAATGACCAAAATGGGGACGAGTTGGCAGAGTATTTCAGCGGGGCGGGGGGGGGGGGGGGGGGGGGGGGGGGGGGGGGGGGGCGGAAATGACCAAATTTTGGTGACAAAATTACCAAAACAAGGACAAGTTGACTGACTGGGAGATGACTTGACTGGGGGGGGGGATGAAATGACCAAACTTTGGTGACAAAATTACCAAAACAGGGACAAGTTGACTGACTGGTAGATGACTTGACTAGGGGTAGCAATATCCACAGGAAAGATAACTCTTGCAAAGCCTAGATTCAGGTTTCCAAAAAATGTGTCCACAAAAAAATTTAAATACTCGCATTCGCGTTTCAAACCTATCTTATCATGTTTAATACATAAAATACTGTATGATTTTTAAGACTTAAAAATATGCAGATTAGTAATTACACAAGTTGTTTTCCAAAATGAAAGTACCATGTATTTGAATGGGGCTAAATTTTCACATATATTTTTTTATTGAATGGCTTCGTAATCTCAACTAGGGAAATCTTCCTTTATAATGAATGAATAAGTCATGTCAAAATAAATCAAATACATGTAGCAGAAAAAAACGCAATTAAATGCGATCACTTTTGCACAAAAAACCTGAAAATGTTGTTGCGTGTCAAAATCTAGCACATGACTTTTACACCCCATAAAACTTTATCAGTAATATTTATGTTCAACATGTCAGAGAGATGGCCTGTTTGCACCAGGCTGGTTCATGATTTCATAATTGCTTTAAATGCCATCGCCTGATGAGACTCACAGAGGGGTCGAAATAGTTGTTTTCTTTTGTATTGGTTGACACTCAGAAGTGAAATACATCAGCATTCTTTGGGCAAATGTCTGACAGTTGCTCTTGAAAATATTATAAAATTGACTGAAAATCTTAATGGACAAGGAAAACACACTTAGGGGCATCCCAAATCTTAAAATTATCTTGGGGGGGGGGGGGGGGGGGGGGGAACCCCCAACCCATCCCCCCTTACGAGAGGGGGGAATTCGCCCTCTCTCGCTCTCCCCCTCTCCTGCTTTCGGCACTCGCGGGACGCCTTCGACGTCCCATGGCCGGACCACTTTTTCGAAGCCAGCAACGGCCCTGATTACAATCAAATAAATAGTTTCAAACAAAAATATAAAAATATATCCCCGGGTACTTTCTCATATACTTTTATATTTTTGTTACAAAAACACACGTGGGGGATTGTAGTGCGTGGGGTGGTGGGGGGAGTGGGTCCAGGTCACGCGCCGGGCACCTGTGACATGTGCCAGTAAGATAAGATTTATTTTGAGTCAGCAAGACTACAACAAATAAATAAATTGGAAGAAGAAAACTTTTACCAGGTCTACTTTACTATGTTGTATACTAAATAAGTCGATATTTAAACGTTAACTGCATACACTGGGAATAACTTCTTGTTAGTTTTTTCAGTACCGCAAATGGCGTATCTTTGAACTGGGAGGTAACTCATTTAGCTCATAAGATAAATTGTCTAAGGGAGGTAAATGTTGTTGTTTTTTTTTTACTACAGAAACAGATACCATATATTGCGTTAATATTACATTTTCTAACTTAAAACTCTTAAAATTACACAAAATCGCATCCTCTGATATAAATATCCTACAGTAATGATATTTGAAACCAGAAACCAGAAACTACACAAATCTCCCTCCTCAGCCCGCCAACAAAGATTCAAATCCCTTAAGTCTTCTATCCAGAAGCAAATAAGAGCCCAATACTGGTCATATATGGAAAGTGTCATATTTGACCATGACTCACAACCTGGTAAAAACAAAAAGTTTTACAGCTTCATCAAGCACAACAAAAAAGAAAATGTCGGCATTGCCCCCCTTAAATCAGATGGTCTTACCTACACAGACCCCATCCAAAAGGCTACTATCTTAAACAAACAATTTGAATCTGTCTTTTCCCCTCCCAGCCCCTTAGTCTGAAGCATATATGTTCCAACGTCCTCTCATCCCCAGTCTCCATGATGAATAAGATCCAGGTCACCACTGAAGGTGTGGAAAAACTGCTCTATGGCCTATCCCCACATAAAGCCTCAGGACCTGATGAATTATCCCCACGCATCCTAAAAGAACTCCACCATGAAATTGCTCCTGTACTTGCCCATATATACAGGTTATCTCTCGAATCTGGCTAGTACCCAGTGATTGGAAAAAAGCCACCGTAGCCCCCGTATTTAAAAAAGGTCCCAAGTCTAAACCTAGTAACTATCGCCCAATTTCCCTAACTTGCATTGCTTCCAAACTCCTTGAACACATTGTTGTTTCCAATCTTATGACCTATTTTGACAAGCACAAGCTACTTAGCCAGTTCCAGCACGGCTTTAGATCAGGTCACAGTTGTGAGACTCAGCTCATTAATTTCACTCAGGAACTTTACAATAACACTGAACAGGGTCAACAAACAAATGTTATTGTCATGGACTTCTCCAAGGCGTTTGACAAGGTCGATCACATTAGACTAATTTATAAACTACAAAGCCTTGGTGTCAACCCACAAATTACCAAATGGGTCAAATCTTTCCTGTCCAACCGCTCCCAGAAAGTCGCTGTTGATGGTCATTTTTCCAGTGAACTTCCTGTACTGTCTGGAGTTCCCCAGGGGTCTGTTCTTGGGCCATGTCTCTTCCTGGTATATATCAATGACTTACCAGATTCCGTCAAATGTAACGCAAGAATGTTTGCAGATGACACCATAATATACCTTACCATCAACTCCATTTCAGATAGTATACTTAAGAACACTTTTACCACTGCAATTTTATATACAATATACCCCACGTTTTGACATTTTCAAATTGATACGGTATAATTATGAGTATAGTATAAAACCCCTCACCTTTTTCTCGGGCTTGGGTCCGACAAAGAAACGCTTTTCTAAGGCTTTTTTTTTTATAACTTTTACAGCTTTTCATTTTTGATTTGATACTAATAACTAACTAATAACTAATTTCCCCCTGCCCCCACCCCTTTTCCTACGGCCCTGTATTAGTGTCCATTTTTGAGGGGAAAAACGACATCAATAAAATATATATTATGATCGTAAATGGATGCCATTCTGTATTTTAATGACAGATCTAGATCTACAAAGATATTTTAGCAAGAATTAAGAAAAAGTAATATAATATAACCAAATACATTAAAATATCTTTAGATTTACATATTATGATCTGAACATATAGGACGAGCATTGTGTCCTACCTGTATATTGTACCCCATCCCATCCCTTCCACCCCCACTTAAATTTTCACCCCCTCTACAATTCCCAGTTGTAAATTATAATTAACACTTAAAATTATCCTGGATGAACCGTTGTACAGTCTTAATTTTTGCATTATGTAGAAATGTTTACACCAGTCAGAGGGAATGTCGCGTGCAACTCCCAAGGTCATGGCCAATTTTTGGGTCGAAGCCCATGTCAGTTTGTCCCGGTCTTAAATTTGTAGTGCAAGACGTCCTCGTCGTTTTATCAAACGCTTAACAATTGACAAAGTTCCTGATTCACATCTCTTACATTTAAACTAAATCACTAGCAATCTACAGGATCTAGGGAAACATTCACTTCTGGATTGAAGAGTCCATGAGGGTTCCAGTTGCCTCAACCGCCACTTCCAGCGTCCACCAGGACAGCGCTCTCCGCCTTCTTCTCTTCCTGGCCTATGTCAATGATCACCCTCCCAAGGTCAATTTCATAGCCTGCTTTTTTGCTGATTGCTGCTTTCTACACTGAATCATCAACACCGAGAAAGACTCACGCGAGCTCTAAGGAGACTTTCACAACTTTGCATCTTGGGAGGATGATTGGTAGAGGGCTCTTTATCCTGACAAATGTGAAGTCATACACATCAACACAGAGAGACACAATCATCAGTACACACAGTTATGGCTTACAGCTGAACACCACAAACAATAGAAAATACTTTGGTGTTACAATATAAAAAAAAGCCAAAATCTTCATAAAAAGAAACACCTGTTCTAACACCAGTCCTCCGCCTCAAAGCGCCAAAGTCTAAGCATTCAAGACCTACGTCTGACCATCTATGGAGTATGCCTCATCAGTTTGGCTCCTAACTCCGAAAGTTATATCAACCAACACAAGATGGACAAAAGAAGAGCTGCTTGACTTGTGAAAACTGACTATACCCGGATTAGTAGCGTTACTAATATGCTCCATGATGTGAAGTGGGCCAGCCTACAAAGCCGACGCAACTCTTCAAGGAGAACCACGAGGAATAAGATAAGGAACAACGTTATAGGCCTAACTCACAACCTGCCACTTCGGGATGCCAGTACCATCAGAGGTCATAATGAGTTTTACTGCCAAAGTCATTCCCGAATAACCATCTACCAGAGCTACCATCATCCTATGGAACAAACTGCCCAAATCTGCTGTTGACAAGACCACCCTTGAAGATACTGGCTAGCCATCTCGCCTACTAGACTCCTTGGTTGTATGAGTGTTTGTAAATCACAAACTCTCTTCTGAATAAATCATTTGAAATGGTTATAACGCCTCAGCAAGAGATTTTTGAGGTACTTATTTTTGGACGGAATAAAAGTCGAAAAAAGGTTTTGGGAATTTTGAAGAAATTGTTGTTCACGTATTTGTTATCAACTTTTACATTTGATTTTTGTAAATACAAAGATTTTGTATGACATGATTTATAACACGAAATCCACTTGCACAAGTAGCAATGGTCACGCTTGAAAAACAACCAAAGAAATCACCATTCTAGATTGGATTTAATAACAAAATGTACGCTCTATATTCTGAAATTTAAAGGAACTGTCGTCTGCTATAATCTTTCCGCTACAGTTTCTATTCCTCGCAGGCCTTCTTTGCCATATTTGCTCTGACTGTGTTTGCTGTGCCAGTAGAGTGCTTGCGGGAAATCCACCCTTACCATCTCCATGAGAAATGGGCACTACAATTTATCTGCTTAAAGTTTGTCTTTTAGTAGCAGCACATATTTCACTCATTCTCAAATTTATTGGAAATTGATGTTTCATCTTAGATTGTCATAGTGGCTGCGTGAGAGGTGTTTTTGGCGGAGGTTTTCAAACAAAAATGAGCAGTAATACCCATAAAACAACAAACGCTAGGACAAAAACTGATTGATTTGTAATGTTCGATACTGTCGCGTTTTAGTGTTCTGTTTTGTATGGCATTTTCTTGTGCTTTTAAGTGAATTGTTAGTACAAAATACATACGCAATCACTAATCAAACAAACAAATTCAATAAATTCACAAAATTACTAAACATGCCCTTTGATTATTTGTTTTTTGGTGTTTTCTTTTGCAGAAATGGTTGTCGCCTGTTTTTACAATTTCGTTTTAATGTTCGAGACTGAGTTATAATCATATCTTTTGATAATGTGTTAAACATGTCTGTAGTAATTTAAAGTAACTGGTTATGACAGGAATGATATCACAGTAATTTTGATGTAATTTTACTGGAAATTAATGCAAGAATTTGAATGGCAAGGACTAAGAATTTAAAAGCATTTGTTCGTATGATTACAATGTATTATATGAGACCTTTGCAAGCTTTGGGGTATATAAAAATACCGAAATAATTCCATTTTGCATACTAGTGTATACGTAAATGCTTTGACATAAAATTATGATCAATTAGACATGTTATCAGTAATATACGACACTGTAATGTTCAATACCTTATTTAACTGTTTTCTAATTAAAAACAGCAAATGTTTATTTATAACGTTCATTATCATAGTAGTGTTTAGGGATCATTAAGTAACTGATGGTGACTCACATTTACTTAATAGTATTGAACCCATGAGGAAAACAACTTTTAAATAGTGACGGATAATATTTTGATATGGTCCACGATGTAATTTCTTCTTTTATTTAAAAAACATATCTATACATATACAGCATAGGCACTAATGATTTGTTCCCTGACACAATTACATAATTAACATTCATAGATCTATATTCACAAACAATGTAATGTTCGCTACAGTTGATATCGGACATTACAGTTTCCAGGGAAGTGATATTTGTGATGATTTTTTAAAATTACTTTTTGTTGTAATGCTCAATACAAATTGTAGTCCAGAATTTCCATCAATGATAGGACTTCTTAAAATCTGCTTCTGTTCATATGTAGCTGATTATATCTGATAATTTGCAATTATTTTCACGTGACACTTCAATGGAAACTGTGTTTTACTTAATATGACATTATTGTGACTAGACTGCGATAGTCTCGGAAATTACATCTATTTTTGACATTTAACCTTCAAGTCCCTTAGCCTTATACAACAAGCGTTGAATCATTATTATTATCTTGCATTTATCTAAAACACAAATCAACAGAAATCTCAATGACATGTTTGTGATTGTTCTTTAATGTTCATTACATTTTACATTGCATTTGTAATCGAGTGTCTTACGATTATCATGTCCCATTGTAATGTCATTCATAAATGTAAAAAGCTCTTACAAATTTAAGAGGTTTTGGCGTGACTTGATGTTCAAAATATTTTAGGACTTAAACTTAAGCAATACAATTTAGCTGTTATTATAACTTAAAATCTGTCTTGTTTTTTTTTCAGTAAAAAAAAAAAAAACAAAATCCAATTGATTTGAGAATAAGTGTGTGTGCTTTTTATTTTTTTATTTTTTAATACTGAATCAATATGTCTTAAACTTATCTCCCTTTTTGTTAGGTACGCCATTTGCCGGAAAGAGGGAAAAGGTAAGGTAAAATTGGTAAATTTGTCTAGGATTTCGTAGTTTTTACAGACATTCTGTAAATATACGGGCAGTCCATAAATTTAAAGATTTTTCAGTCAATAAATTTACAGAATTTCGTATCCTCGGCGTACCATGAAAAGGCCAAAAAGTACAGATAACTCGCCAATAGCGGGTCACTATCTAAACTTTTAGCATATTATAGTGAAGAATGTTTAGACTTTCATGATATCTAAACTTACTAACACTTAAAACTATTGTTCACATTCATATCAATGTTTGATTTATTTGAATCATTCTTTTATGTCTGAAGTTATGATGAAATATTTATACCTGTCTGATTTACCAATAGGGGGTCACCTAGTTTATCTTTTTTTTTATCCATTTGAAATTTGTCTTTTTCTGACAAAACATGACTGTGGTATTAGAAATAAACATTTCAAGACAGAATATAATGAGAGACAGTATGTTTACATTTCAAACAGGAGATATTAAGTCAAAGAATGTGGCACTAGTTTTCACAGTTGTATTTCTATGCATGATTATCACCACCTATATCTAAAACTAAAATCAAAATATTGATTCATGGAACCTTATTTAATTATCTAGATTTGCCAGTTCAAACCAGTACAACATCAAATCAACCTTTGATTTGTATTTTTAAGCAAAATAAACAACCTTTTGATTATCCCTGAAATGGGTGATTCTCTATTGGCTGAATGACTGCCTCTGTTTGATAGCACTTTTTTTCATCGAAATCAATCTAAAATTCATAATCATATTATTCCTATGAAAGTGTGCGTTTCTCTCTTCAAAATGATACCAGATTTGTGTGGTTTTATATAAGAAATTGTGAGGTATGCTCAAAAATATTCTACTTTGAAGAATTCAAGAGTGCTAAAATCCAAGTCATGAAACATGGTTGCAAGAGTTATCTACTCATGGAACTCAAACTCATTAGATTAGATCCGTCTTCTTTTGTCTAATAATTGCTAAATGATAAGTTTATATAACTGGATACTTAAACATTGTATACTCTGATATGTTTAAGAGAGATTCACATTTTATTTTCAAGTGACCCGCTATTGGCAGTGGTTCTCTATTGGCGAGTTGACTGTACTCCTTTGGACATCGCACTATAACAGTACTGGTTTCCCAGTAGTTTCCGAACACTGCATTGTTCTACATGTGCATAGGAAGAGAAATCCCTTCATCTTTAACTATATCTACTGGTACTGATGATAAACCCGAACAGAAAATGAGGTTTTTTACTTGTAACTTTTTTATTTCTGCAAACTGAAATCAGTGGTCGGTATCACAATAAAGCTTAACCTTTGCTGAAAACTTTATATAATTCAAATTTATATTTAGTAAGCAAACTCACATAAAGTGAGGGCCTGAAAGGGGTATGTAAAAAGGGGTCTGTATGAACGTTGACTGATGATAAATTCGAACACTTTGTCATTTACAAAATTTTCTTGGTATTAATAGTATATTGAAACTTTCCCCAAAAAGCTGCAACAGTCATTCCTGATCAAGTAATGCAAAAGTTAACAAATGTCAGGCCTTCATGTTTCGACAGTGAGCATGCGCAAAAAACACCCTCTTCCCCAGTAATTTTGGATAAATATTTTTTATACAAATTTATGTAAATCATTTATTTATACAGAATATTTACCAATTTTGTTTTTGTTTACACCAGTTGGTGTTGTAAGTGGAAACTATTAGATGGTGTGTTCAATTTTATAAATAACCGATTGCAATCGAATGTTTCCAAGGTGGTCGACTTTATCATCTGTCCGGGTTTATCATCAGTACCAGTACAGGGATACTCCCAACAATCAATTTCTGATCATAACTGGGAGGTCACATTGGAACTACACATTGAAAGGCCATGCATACACTCGAAGTCGATACAGTCACCAAGTATTTGGGCGTCCACCTCACTGAAAACCTCTCATGGAACATTCACATAGATAAGATCACTAAAAAGGCCAACAGTACATCGGGATTTCTCCGCCGTAACCTTAGAATCTCAAACCAATCTGTCAAGAGCAACGCTTACAACTCATTAGTCCGACCACACCTAGAATACTGCTGAACTGTATGGAACCCACACACTAAGAATCTAACACACAAACTAGAGATGGTACAGAGAAGAGCTGCGAGGTACGCCACCAACCGCTACCACAACACCAGCAGGATCACATCCATGCTTGGCCAACTGGATTGGGAAACGCTGGAGGCCAGAAGAACCAAGGCACAACTGACCATGTTCTTCAAGATTGTCAACGATCTCGTAGACATCCCCACAGACCAGTTCTTGACCCCAGCCAGAACAAATACCAGATCCTCTCACTCTCTAAAGTACAGTCAAATTTCAACATCCACTGCCTACTACCAGAACTCCTTCCTTCCAAGGTTGATAACACCATGGAACAACCTGCCTGCATCCATCGCAGAGGCCTCCGACTTAGTATCCTTTAAGCGGGGGCTGTCTGATCTCTCTATTTAAGGTGTAGGATCCCAGCTGTAAGTAAACCATTGATGATCCCCGGGGCTGTGCCGGCGTGGCTACCATAACCAGAGAGGCCTGGGGGAGAAAGACGAAAACACAGCTGGGAAGATCTTTTACTAGTATTCTTTCTTTGATCTGTCATGCTTCTTTTACCTATCCTATTATTTTTCTCTTTTTTCTGACCATGTAACAACCCATCGCATAATAGTCAAGAGTGACTGAGACAACGTACCGCATAGATGTAGATGTAGATGAACTGCAGATTGACTGCAAGCATACTATGATGCTTAATGTCGCTTAGTGGATGCTTTTTAATTTCTGATACTTGCAGCTACCGCGACAAGCCAAGATATTTCAAAACCTGGGGTATTTCCGATCATAATCTAGTTGCTACTGAAAAAGATGAATGAAAATAGTTAGACCTGTTTTACTTTGCATAATATAGTTTTACAAAAGGAATCAGGGCACTCGTTTGGCCGTTTTTGGGGCCGAATATTGGCCACATTCCCCTCATAAAATAATGTTTTTTTCCCCTTTCTCAGAAGAAAATTCCGCTGATATTAGGTTGTTTGACACAACTAGATATGAACTCTCTTTCAGGTTATATTAAAGTGCCTCAAAGGAAGGTTACTGCTGCAATATAGTTACATTAG
The DNA here is from genome assembly GCF_021730395.1 of Mercenaria mercenaria. Lineage (NCBI taxonomy): Eukaryota > Metazoa > Mollusca > Bivalvia > Venerida > Veneridae > Mercenaria > Mercenaria mercenaria. Next base: position 59,787,983 of record NC_069377.1, on the reverse strand, counting down.
TTAGAAATGATTGAAAACAGCATTAATAAGTGTGAAAAGTAGTAACATTTAATATGGCTAAGAACTTCCCCTTTTTTTCTTAAAACGACGAAAAATTCCATTCCCAAGGGGGTATGGGTACCTGTCCCCAAAAGTTGTCTAGTGCCCTGGGAATACGCTTTCTTTAAAACCTTGGGAATTTCTGCATTTAGCTTATTATTGTATCATGCATAAAATCTTGCCAGGGGTTAATACTCTTTGGTAATGATTTAGATTACATTTATTTCAAGTCATGGTTCATTTTGAGCATGTAAAAATATATAACAAATAATTGAACATATCGGCTGCACGGTGATTAATCTGCTCAAACTGTTTTTATCAAATCAGCGTCCCCTGACTAGATCTTTATTATATCAAGCAACAGACTCTTTCTGATTTTTATCAAGCCAAACAGTCGACAAGGTGTTGAAAAATGCAAAATATCAACCTAAACATGTGTAAGTTTGCAAAGTCTTTAAATCCACAGAATAATGAAATATATTAGCTGTTTATATATGCCATGATATACCCATCTTAGCGATAGAATTAATGTGTGGTCTTTGAAAAGCAAGAAAGGCTGCAGTAATTTGTGATGTGTGTTGACATTTGCTTCAGTTGCAACAATACTAGGATGATTTTCAAGGTTTTAGCTATCTTGTGCTGTTTGATATACATTAACTGATGTTTCATGATTTTGACACGGTAGCTGTGTAAGCTCCCTGTCTGAAATTATTGTTTAGTTTTTGCTGGAAAATGACTATTTATGAATGTAGGTTTTAACTGATTTTTCAGACACAGGAAAACTGAGAAACTGCCAATGGCTGCAGGACACATACAGTGACCCTTTTAAGATACCTGTAAATTGCATTTTATTACCAACATTGAAAATGTTGAGTAAAAATCAAAAGAAGTATGCCAGCCTTGCGTGATACAAGAAGAATATTTTCAATCAAACTCGTCATAAAATCTTTCGAAAGTGAGACACCAAAACTGTTGTGGTGGTGTATGACGTTTTTTTAAATAACAAACCTTATACAGCAATTATTTCATGATTAAGATACTGACATATTTTCAAGTATAGACATGCCATAATGTGATTTCAGTAAAACGAAAAAATACAGTGAATGAAATCTATAAGAAGATCCTTTGGAAGCATAGAACACTGTGGGGAGTCACATGACCAAAATAATCTCTAAACCAAGATAAATTTATGAATAATATGGGATAATATTGAAGCAACTTTTGCTGTAAATCTCAAATATAGCCTATCATATGGCAACACCTAAAACTTCTTATTTTCCTTAGTGTTTGTAATTACAGGATATCTATCATTATTGTCAACTACATGATAATTTAACAGTTTTCATTAGTCATATGTTAGGCTATGTTTAAATTTCATATCTTATCATGGTAGGAAATTTATTCATGTTCTTCAAAGTATAACTTTTGTTTGAAGATTGTTTTGATAGAAGACTCGGTTTGACTGAGTCTGTTCATGAGAGGTCATAAAATGTGCAACACCTCTCATGCCCCTTAGCACCGGCTTAGGTGGAACTCTATTATCCATAAACATGGAATGAACTCCATATCCCATAGCACCAGTTAATATAACAACACTGGAGTCCAAGTACGTGCAGTATTTTTATGGCCGCCACACAACACCCGGAGACTGCTGTTAATAGTTAATAAAATCTGTAAGAAGATCCTTCGGAAAAATAAAATATAACGGTAGATTTCACAGAGGCACAGAGCATCCCAAACATATAGATAAACAAATAGAACGCAACCAATCAAAAAGATAGTATCAGACTCGGTTTGATTAAGTCTGTTCATGACAAGTAATGAAATGTGCAACACCCCTCATGCCCCTCCCCTCCCCAGCACCTGCTTAAGCAGAACTGTGTTGTTCATAATAGTCAAGGAGAAACTTCAAAGGATATACAGAGAGCAAAATCTGAGAACTGCTTGATCCTCTCCATTTTAGGTAAAGTATTTAAAAGCAAGTATGTCATTGCTTTTGGTTGGACAGTCAACATTTGGAGAAATACTGTCAGGCTCTTGACAATATCCATCTCATGCTGAAATATTTACTCGGAGACTCTCATTCCAAGCAATGTCATATTTATATAACATTTACTTAAGCTTGAACGAGTAAATTAATATCATAATTATGTAGCATGTTGCTGATACTGTTGATATTTCGTAGTTTTTTAGCTCACCTGAGCAAAGGTGAGCTGTTGTGACCTGTCATTGTCTGGCGTCATGCATAAACATTTGCCTTGTTAACACTCTAGAGGCCACAATTGTGACCAATGTTTATGAAACTTGGTTAAAATATTTGTCTAGATGATCTCTAGGCCATGTTTGAAACTGGGTTATGTGGGCTCAAAAACTAGCCTAAGGTCAGTAGGCCAGATCAAAGGAAAATCTTGCTGACACTAGAGTCCACAGTTTAAGTTTGAAACTCATGAGAAATGGTCAGAATGTTTGTCTTGATGACCTCTATGTCAGTTTTGAATCTGGGTCATGTGGGATCAAAAACTAGGTCACCCTGTCAAATCAAAGGAAAAGCTTTTTAACACACTAGAGGCCATATTTATGACCCTATCCTCATGACACTTGGTCAGAATGTTTATCTTGATGATTCCTAGGCCAAGTTCGAAACTGGGTATTGTGGATTTAAAAAGTATTTTATGTTAATTAACTAATTAGCATATTTATGAATATTAATGAGAATGTTACAAAACGACAAAATTTTGTGAGAAAATAACATTGTCTAAGTTTTAATTCAATTTAAATGTACCAAACAGTTTTAATCTAGTCTTAAAGTCTCTCAGTGTTTTCTAAAATATCATTTTGTAACTCTGATGGTACATTTTTTACTCCAAAATAGGTATGTTTAGCTAATTTGCATGAAATGAACCACTGTCACAACCAACGTCTCAGGTAACAAGATACCACTAAAACTGAATAAAGTGATTATTTAATTGTTATCAATAAAATAACAATTATGAGAGCTATATTGTTTTGGAAATATAGCTTAAACACCTATTTGATGGAGGAATCTGTATGTAACATACTTGACACTTGTTACGTTACCATTTCTGATCAATAATCTTGTTTTATGCTTCAGTTATTTAGAAAATATGTATCAGACAGTTTTGATCTGGTCTTAAAATCTCTCAGTGTTTTCTAAAATAGTATTTTGTTACTCTGAAGTTAAATAATTTTTTCCACATTAGGTATTGTAGTTAATTTGCATAAAATGAACCAATGCTAAAACAGACATCTGCGGAAACAGCATATAACGAAAACTGAACATCATGATAAAATAAACTGTGAATTATTTGAGCTGCATCATATGAAAGTATGGGGGGAAGATGCCACCAATACCAGTGGAATATATCGGGGAATATATCCCTGTAGAAATTTTTTATTTAACAGTATATTTCAAGATGGCGTGATAATTGTTAAATAGTAGATAATGCTTAATAAAACTGTTGTAAAACAACAGGTACCTGAAAATTGACAACAAGTTGGGAATTTTAAATTCAAACTTGGTAAACACTTGCTTGTTTTGCTTTAGAAATTTTGTCTTCTTTTACTTGGGGGTAAGTCCAATCCAGTGTGCAGTATTTGGACTCTAAGTTTCAGTGCAGGAAATAATGAGTTCTGAAATAATTATATTAATAATTATAACAAATTTTTCATATTACAATCCAAGGTAAAACAAATACCAGGATTAATGTATCCTTTAGAAAGCCTCTTTAAAGTCACCACCTCTGTATTCTTTTTCTCATTCAGGAGTAATTAGATCCTATAAAATGGCAGGACGAAATGGCCGGAAGTCTGTTCAGACTGGTTCAGATGCTGTTGTTGATATAATGTGTTCACCCTGTGGCGAGGATGGGGCGCAAGAAGAAGCTGTCAAGTATTGTCCCAGTTGTCAAGAATATCTCTGCTCTGTCATCAATGAATGAAGGCTACCAGAGGCCACATTCTGATAGGAGCAAGGCGGGCAAAACAAAACCCTGTGGCAGCAAGTACAACAGTTGAGGAGAAATGCTGGTATCATCCAGACAGAAATATTGAGATGTTTTGTAGGACACACAACATGGTTTATTGCACAAGATGTATAGCAACAGAACATAGGTATGGTATTATTTCATTTTGTAAATATAACTTTACCTCCAACCCAGCAGGCTTGTAGCAATGTTGAAATAACATCGGATTTCAGTGTTGAATTATAGTTGGATTTATATTTGATTTTGACAGTTGAAACAACCTGAAATCAACTTAAAATCAACATTCATTGATATGAAATATTTTTATAGGAGAATTATGTTTTTACCCAGACACAGCTTTACACCGATGGTCAAGGACTTTGTTTAAGGATTAAACATAGTTTGTTTCAATGTTGTTAAAAAGTTATGGACATGGCTATATGTTGAATTGAGGTTGATTCAACGTTGAATCAATGAACACATTGAAAAATGGTCAAGGCATTGGCTTAATGTAAAATTTAGGTTGAATCTACGTTGATAAATGGTGAAAATTAATATCTATGTTTATAAGTACAGATGTAACCTTGCTCTTGTAGTGTTTTGAGATTTCAAGTTTAAATCATTTGTCCAATAAAAGTATAATAATTATGCTCTTTTTACTGAGAAAATTGTTTTCTGCCAGTAAGAATCCTAGAATAGTGGATGATGAGTAAATATATATATGACAGTGTAATTATGCTATTCAAACATATGAAAGTGGCAAGTGAAACAGCGCTTGCTTAAGCATAATTGGTTCTAGCACCAGGGTGGACTCTAGGAATTATTTTGTCCCGCAGCAATTTTCCTTGTTTTCAGTGTTTGGATCACTTAAACCCAAGGATAAACATTTTGCTTATCCCTATATGACTTACTGTATTAGCATAATAATTATGTATTGCTGTAGACATTTAGCTCGACTATACGAAGTATGAAGAGCTATCCTACTCGATCTGGCGTTGGCATCGGCGTCCTTCTGCGTCCACACTTTGGTTGAAGTTTTGATGCACTTTATCTTTTTGAGTTGGCTAAAGGCTGAAAGCCTTTTGACGAGTCCTTGCTATCCAATGATTCTCTAAATGGACCAAATAACACAGTGAAGGGATGTAGTTCCATTAGATTTCTCAAACTTCAAACAGTTCACTGCATGAATGAAGTTAAGTTGTGTCAATTCCCTTTGCTATGACCAATATACGATGTAATCTGTCATATTTATGACTTGTAATTGTGCAATTCTCGAATGTAACTCATTAAGCATAAATGTGCATTTTAATAATTGCGCAGGCTTACAAAGCTTGGGTAACATCCAGCGAAAGACAAAAAATAGTTCCAGCAGGGCTCCAGATAAGATGCGTATTAGCATAAATTACGTATAGAAATAATGCAAATACGCATGTCTAATAATTTCTAAGCGTATAAAAACGTATATAAAATTACAGAAACGCACACAATGCTTTTTTAAAAACAAAATCTGAATCGTCTGGATGCGTTAGGTAACATAGCCGATCAGCCTTAATTCTCCCACATTGAACGTAAACACGCATCGTATGATTTCTATAAACTTTGCCTGGGTTGAATTTTGCAGTCAGTAAATGGATAAATTATCGGAAGAAGAAGCTCTTACTGGTTTGTTTAGTTACTACTGATAAAAAAAATGATTATAATTCTTATTTTTCGAGAAATAAACAAATCGGTGAAACATTAAATTGTATTTTCTTGTAGTTTTTGAAATCGAAAGTAGATCGTCAATGTTTGGCGAAACGAAACAACTTTTTTATGAAAAGATTAAGAGGTAATTTAACCGTAAACTTCAATGTCAGATACTGCTAATTGCTGCTAAATGTCTTCGTATCATCACAATTTGTAAAATATATTGTTCAAACTGGAGAAAAGTGTTATCGTATCCGGATATAATATTTTGGGTAAATATCGAGCTGTGTTATGAAATTTTAAGAAAAAAACTAAAAACAAACTGAAACTGGTAGACTATACTGTCAGTACATCAATCATTAGCCGACTCAGGCCATTCAGGCCTTTGATTTATTACTTAATGGATTTACTTAAAACTTAAAATAGTCGTTTCTCATCATCACCCACATCATATGGCACAAGGTTCATAACTCTGGCACCATTATTTTATAAATTATCCCCCCTTTTAACTTAGAATTTCAGGTTAAACTTTTGGTGCACTTTCACAGTGAGTTTCACTTTATCTCAGTTACTACTAAATGGATTTGATTCAAACTTAAAATAGTTGTTCAACATCATCACTCACATCATATAACACAAAGGCCATAACTCTTGCACCAGTATTTCATGAATTATCCCCCCTTTTTACTTATAATTTCAGGTTAAAGTTTTGGTGCACTTTCACTTTATCTCAGGTATTACAAAATGGATTTGATTCAAACTGAAAGTAGTTGTTCCACATCATCTCCCACATCATATGACACAAGGTCCATAACTCTGGTACGAATATTTAATGATTTATCCCCCTTTTACTTAGAATTTCGGGTTAAAGTTTTGATGCACTTTCACTCTATCTCAGTTATTACTAAATGGATTTGATTCAAGCTTAATATAGTTGTTCAACATCATCACTCATATCATATGACACAAGGGCCATATCTCTTGCACCAGTATTTCATGAATTATCCCCCCCCCCCCTTTTTTTATCCCCCCACCAAAGGTGAAGGGGATATTAGAAATGCTCTCCGTCCGTGCATCCGTCCGTCCGTCCGTGCGTCCGCAACGATCTTTGTCCGGAGCATAACTCCAAAAGTACTTGAGGGATTTTCTTCAAACTTCATACACTGATAGAACACATTTGGAGGAAGTGCAATGTGCGAGAACAATAACTCTACCTTGCCTACTTTTAGCTCATCTGATTTTTTGAAAAAAAATGATGAGTTATTGTCATCACTTGAGCGATTGTCGGCGTCGGCGTCGGCGTCTGCGTCGGCGTTGCCTGGTTAAGTTTTATGTTTAGGTCAGCTTTTCTTCCAAACTATCAAAGCTATTGCTTTGAAACTTGGAATACTTGTTCACCATCATAAGCTGACCCTGTATAGCAAGAAACATAACTCCATCTTGCTTTTTGCAAGATTTATGGCCCCTTTTGTACTTAGAAAATCAGATTTCTTGGTTAAGTTTTATGTTTAGGTCAACTTTTCTCCTAAACTATCAAAGCTATTGCTTTGAAACTTGGAATACTTGTTCACTATCATAAGCAGACCCTGTACATCAAGAAACATAACTCCATCTTGCTTTTTGCAAGAATTATTGCCCCTTTTGGACTTAGAAAATCAGTTTACTTGGTTAAGTTTTATGTTTAGGTCAGCTTTTATCCTAAACTATCAAAGCTATTGCTTTAAAACTTGCAACACTTGTTCACCATCATAAGCTGACCCTGTACAGCAAGAAACATAACTCCATCCTGCTTTTTGCAAGATTTATGGCCCCTTTTGGACTTAGAAAATATCAGATTTCTTGGTTAAGTTTTATGTTTAGGTCAACTTTTTCTCTTAAACTATCAAAGCTATTGCTTTGAAACTTGCAACACTTGTTCACCATCATAAGCTGACCCTGTATAGCAAGCAACATAACTCCATCCTGCTTTTTACAATAATTATTGCCCCTTTTGGACTTAGAAAATCATTTTCTTGGTTGAGTATTATGTTTAAGTTGACTTTTCTCATAAACTATCAAAGCTATTGCTTTAAAACTTGCAACAGTTTTTCACCATCATAAGTGGACACTGTACATCAAGAAACATAACTCTATCCTGCTTTTTGCAAGAATGATGGCCCATTTTATACTTAGAAAATCGTGGGTAGGACAATATTTCTATTACACAAAAAAAATCAGATGAGCGTCAGCACCCGCAAGGCGGTGCTCTTGTTTTGAGTTATTCCCCTTTATCTTATTTTCTTAAAAAATTTTGTGGGGAGCATAACTCCAAAAGTACTGGAGGGATTTTCTTCAAACTTCATACACTGATGGAACACATTGGGAGGAAGTGCAGTGTGCAAGAACAATAACTCTACCTTGCCTATTTTTTGAGTTATTCCCCTTTATCATATTTTCTTAAAACATTTTGTCCGGAGCATAACCCCAAAAGTACTGGAGGGATTTTCTTCAAACTTCATACACTGATAGAACACATTGGGAGGAAGTGCAGTGTGCAAGAACAATAACTCTACCTTGCCTATTTTTTGAGTTATTCCCCTTTATCATATTTTCTTAAAAAAATTTGTCCGGAGCATATCTTCTTCATGCATGGAGGGATTTTGATATATCTTGGCACAAATGTTTACCACCACGAGGCGGAGTGTCGTACGCAAGAATCAGGTCCCTAGGTCTAAGGTCAAGGTCACACTTAGAGGTCAAAGGATACAAGAATAAAAACCTTGTCCGGAGCATTTCTTCTTCATGCATTGAGGGATTTTGATATAACTTGGCACAAATGTTCACCACCACAAGATGGAGTGTCATGCGCAAGATCCAGGTCACTAGGCCTAAGGTCAAGGTCACACTTAGAGGCCAAAGGTCAGATACAAGAATGACTTTGTCCGAAGCATTTCTTCTTCATGCATGGAGGGATTTTGATGTAACTTGGCACATTTATACACCATCATGAGACGAAGTGTCATGCGCAGTTCCCTTCTTTAGAATTACTTCCCTTTGTTGTTACTTTAAATAGCTTTTATTGTAACTTTTTCATTACTAGTCGTAGGGAAAAAGCGAGACCACTTTTCTGTAGTACAACAAACATGCTAAATCCAATTTTGAGGTGTATTTTGACCAGTCTCTTCCTGATAAAGATTTTTGTGTGGACTTGCAATTTTTTTTTTTTTTTTTTTTTTTTTTTTTAAAGGTTAACTTCCCTTAGTTGTTACTATAAATAACTTATATTGTAACATTTTTATAATTGACCCTAGGGAAAAAACAAGACCACTTTTCTGTGGTACAGCATAGATGTTACTCTCCAGTTTTAGGTGTATTTTATTAATTTTATTATACATAAGGTATCTCTACCTAGTAAGGAGTTTTTTTGTGGACTTTAAAAAACAAAAGACTTACAATGATTACTAAACAACCACAAAATTAACAAATACAGCTGCTAGAGTAAAGAAATTTGCTTTGACGGGCATATATTGTGACATTCTGGCACTCTTGTTCCCTGTTAGCTTTCCATTCCTTCTTTTTACAGTAGCCATATAGAAAAACATCATAGCTATACTCTTCATGAAACTTAATAAAATTTAGCAGTAAACCACCTCACTACTGACTTATTCTTTCTTCCACATCTTAAAACCCCTGATGCGGACCACATCCTTCAATTATGATATGCCCGGTGGGGGGATTAGCCATGTCTGACATGGCTCTTGTACTTATAATTTCAGGTTAAAGTTTTGATGCACTTTTACTATATCTCAGTTGTTACTGAATGGATTTGATTCAAACTTAAAATAGTTGTTCCACCTTATCACCCACATCATATGACACAAGGTCCATAACTCTGGCACCAATGTTTCATGAATTATGCCCCCTTTTACTTAGAATTATACTTACTTAATGTTTTGATACACTTGATCCTTATCTCTCTTATTACTTAACACTTTTGACACAGACTCAAGCTATTATCCAATATCTTCATCCACATTGGAGTCATTAAACACTCCAGTGACACCTCCAGCTTCATCAAATATGCCCAGTTTCACTATCCAGCATCGAAATAGTCGAGCGTGCTGTCTCTTGTGACAGCTCTTGTTTACACTGACGGCATGGGATTATTTTATTGATAAAAACTATTTTTTTCAGGTCTTGTAGTGGAGTAACAGATATAGATCATGCAACTAAAGGTAGTTACAGCATGGATGAGCTACAAGGTTTACAGTCTGAAATAAATGATATCTTTGAGCGGCTTGTTGATGTGACTAAGAAAAAGGAAAAGATTCTTGCAGAAACTGAAGAGCAGAAAACCAGTATACTTGGTAGGATTAAAGATATGAAAAGGAAAATAATAGATCACGTAGAAAAATTGGAAAGAGCATCAACTGATGCATTGAAGGAAAAGTACAGTGAGGTTAAAACTGAGCTTGAAGAAGATAAGACCAGTGTGAACAAGATGACTGGAAAACTGGAAGAGAGAAAAAAGAAAGTGACTATGGCATTACATATGAATAAAGGTCAAAGATTTGTTCAAGTTAAACTTGGACAAAAAGCTGCTGATGATGCGAAAACATTGTGCAAGGAAAGTGATTCAAAGAGTCTGAAAGATATTACATTTACTGAAGATGAAGGCATAAGTGATACAGTAATGGCAAAACAATCATTTGGTCAGATAGATATAGATGGGAGACAGAAGACGCTGGTAATCAAAACAGTTGATGTGAAGAAAGACTGTGATGAATTAAAATGTTTAATACCTGATTTATGTCAACTACATGATGGTACTATCATATTAATTGACCAAAGGAGCTGTAGCTTGAAGAAACTAGATCAATACAACAAGGCAAAACTTTTATGTAACTTTGGTAGGGTTCCAACGGGTATCTGTTGTACAGGTAAAGACAAAGTGGCAGTGAAATTTATGAATAGCGAGGTATTAGTGTTAGCTGTTTGTGATGCTATTTATCAAAAGCATGTACATATAAGAAAGAAGATATCAATAGAAAATGGAGGTTTTTGGGGATTGGCCTATTTTGCAGGAGACTTGTGGATGTCATACAGACATGGTGTTAGAGTTTACAGTATGTCTGGCCTTCTGAAAAGAAACATTACTCATGTGCAGGGTCTCAATGGCATTATTCAGCTGTCACCTGTTCACCTTGCTGCGGGCCAGGATTCAATTTTTGTTACTAATGGCTGTGATGGAGCTCTTTGTCTAGACAAGGATGGTTCCCAGAAATATGAACTTCAGGATCACAGGCTGAGATTTACACGGGGAGTGTGTGTAACCAGTCGAGGTACTGTATTCCTGTCTGGTTCACAGTCAAACAATGTTGTCGTGTTCAACAAAGATGGAAAATGTCTTGGGGGGAAACGGTTTCAGCAAATAGAATGTCTGAGAAAGGCCCAGTGGCACTGTTGTATGACTACATAAAGAACTGTCTGTTGATAACAAACAATTCCTCAAGTTGTATTACTGTTGTGGACTAAAAAAGAATGAAAGGAAAAACTGACTGGTATTGACTGTCTGACTATTTGTTTTGTCACAGAGCATATTTTTTGGTGTATTGGAATCTGCCTTAATGGTTTTAGATATTGATAGATATAAATGTGTCTACCAAGTAATTGTTCAAGTGACTGTTAGAATTAAAATGTTGTTTTTGTACCCCCGACAACAAAGTTGTAAGGGGGGGTATACTGGTTTCAGGTTGTCTGTCTGTCCGTCCGTCTGTCCGTAGACACAGTTTTGTGCGCACCATCTCTCCTCATCCCCTTGACACAATTTAATAAAACTTCACACAAGTGATCAGTAACAACAGTAGTTTTGCATGGGGCATGTTTGGTTCTTTCAGAATTTTTTTTTGCAGAGTTTTGGGACTTTGTTTTTTTTTTTTACTATACTATATACATAGACACAATCTTGTGCACACCATCTCTCCTCATCCCCTTGACACAGTTTAATGAAACTTCACACAAGTGATTAGTAACAATAGTAGTTGTGCATGGGGCATGTTAGTTTCTTTCAGAAAAAAAAATTGCAGAGTTACGGGACTTTGTTTTTTGTTACTATACTATATACATAGACACAATCTTGTGCGCGCCATCTCTCTTGATCCCCTTGACACAATTTAATGAAACTTAACACAAGTGATCTGTAACAACAGTAGTTGTGCATGGGGCATGTTTGGTTCTTTCAGAATTTTTTTTGGAAGAGTTACGGGACTTTTTTTGTCACTATACTATATACATAGACACAATTTTGTGGGCACCGTCTCTCCTCATCCCCTTGACACAGTTTAATGAAACTTCACACAAGTGATCAGTAACAACATTAGTTGTGCATCGGGCATGTCACGTTCTTTCAACAACAAAAATTGCAGAGTTTTGGGACTTTGTTTCTTGTTAACATACTATGTACATACAGTCTGCATATGCAATCTTGTGCGCGCCTAATCTTTCAAACCCTTGCACACAACTTAATGAAACTTCACACAAGTGATCGGTGCCAACCCTAATTGTGCATGGTGCATGTTACGTTCTTTTAGATAAATATTCTGCATAGTTATGGCACTTTGTTTTTAGCTCACCTGTCACATAGTGACAAGGTGAGCTTTTGTGATCACCCTTCGTCCGTCCGTCCGTCAACAATTTCTTGTCTGCACGATAGTGGTTTCATTTATGATTTTATTTTAACTAAACTTGCACACAACTCGTGTCACCATAAGATCTCGGTTCCTTTCTTGAACTGGCAAGATCCCTTTATAGATTCCAGAGTTATGGCCCCTGAAAGGGCCAAAATTAGCTATTTTGATCTTGTCTGCACAATAGCAGCTTTATTTATGATTTGATTTTTACCAAACTTGCACACAACTTGTATCACCATAAGGTCTTGGTTCCTTTCTTGAACTGGTCAGATTCCATTATGGGTTCCAGAGTTATGACCCCTGAAAGGGCCAGAATTAGCTATATTGACCTTGTCTGCACAACAGCAGCTTCATTTATGATTTTATTTTAACCAAACTTGCACAAAACTTGTATCACCATAAGGTCTTGGTTCCTTTCTTGACCAGGTCAGATTCCATTATGGGTTCCAGAGTTATTGCACACTACTTGTATCACCATAACATCTTGGTTCCTTTCTTGAACCGGCCAGATCCCATAATGGATTCCAGAGTTATGGCCCCTGAAAGGGCCAAAATTAGCTATTTTTACCTTGTCTGCACAGTAGCAGCTTCATTTATGATTTGATTTTAACCAAACTTGCACAAAACTTGTATCACCACAATATCTTAGTTCCTTTCTTGAACTGGCCAGATTCCATCTTGGGTTCCAGAGTTATGGCCCCTTAAAGGTCCAAAATTGGCTAATTTGGCTTTTGCAGCCATATAGAGACTTCATTTATGATTTTATTTGATACAAACTTCCAAAATATCTTCAACAACAATAAATCTTAGATTCCATGACAAATCAGATCCAATCGTAGGTTCCAGAGTTATTTTATATCTGATTACCTCCCCTGATTGTAATCAAAATGGATTTATATCAGTAAGTTATATATACTTATAGGACTTATTTGAAATTTCATTTTTGTCATTGGTTGGACTGAGCCAATCAGAGTAGATAACTATGGACTGATTTTATGTCAAGTTACCTCCCTTTATTTCAAATTAAAATGGTATATCTCCATAACTAATGAAGATACTGATCTGAAATTTCATTTATGTCAACAGATTTATTTGGCAGATCCTTCTTTTGTTCACTTACAATCATTTTTTTTTAATTACTTCCCTTTTACGTTACTATAAATAACTTTTTTTAGTAACTTTTTTATTATTGGCTGTAGGGAAAAACTGAGACCACTTTTCTGTGGTACAACATGGATGGTACCTCCAATTTTTAGGTGTATTTTGACATATCTGTACCTTGTAAGAATTTTTTTTTCTTATTGGTTATATTTCTTTCCTCTTTTGTTCCTGTCCTTTGGACTTAGATATTTTTTCTGAAGACTTTCTTGTCCTCAAGTGCAATGATAACAGGTGAGCGATATAGGGCCATCATGGCCCTCTTGTTTGTTACTATACTGTATACATACAGTCTATATACATAAAGTCCACATAATTATGCAATCTTGTGTTCGTCAAATTGCAATGTACTGTGTCAGTGCATGCGGGGGGTACATTCATCACCTTTAGTGATAGCTCTAGTTTTGTTAGTTTTCTTTACAAGGACAAACATTGTCCAAAGCATTAGGATCTAATTTTCTATATGTATGTTTTTGATGTTAGGAATGTGATTTGATACAGCGTAACACCAGATTTAATTGAAACAAACACTTTGAAGATTAACAGTTCAAATTAAGGCATCTTTAGAAACCTGTCCAATTAATTATCTATGTCCTGAATTTTGCACTGTTTGAGACCAAAGCTAAACTGAAATCCATTTAAAAACACTTCTTTAAGTTCAAAGCCTGTTTCTTTTAATCTTTTGTTTTTTTATTTTTTGTCTTGAAGTACATTGAAGATCCATATTTTCTTTGTTACAATTTACTCAGTTAAGGGAAAGAAACCTTTGTTTTATCAAAAACAGTCTTCGTGTTGCATTACTACCTGACAATACACGGAGTCACATAACAGGTGACAAATCGTCCAAGTATAAGTTTGACCAGCAAAATCTTAAGAACCTACTTTGACTGTTGTAAAATCAATCTAATTCAAAAAAAGAAAAGTAGAATATAAATGTTTTTGTTGAAAATTTGAAAATAAAATGTATTGATTTGTTTGTTCGAAATGTAAATGCACTATTTTTATGTAATGTTTTCGATTGATTGAATAAATCAATTATCTTTTTGAATTATTCAAAAATGCTCTTTAGTACTTTTATCAACTCTTTCATGGGAACTTTACAACAGACAGACCAATTTCAGGACAAACCACTCAGATATGCATAATCTCAACAACAAAAAATTCCGCAAGATATTTCATCCATTGTGAAAACTTAAACTGAATACTCTTCAAATGCCATTAATTTATATAGACTCCGATATAACCATATTTGGACAGATAATTAAATTTTTATAAGAAAATCAGGGCTAAAGAATATGAAAATTGAAATGATCATTTCTGAGGCATTGAAGACATGGTCTATGATGGATGGAATACCTTCAGTGATTTTGAATGGTTAAACAATTACTACATTGTCATGTATAACATTAAGATTAGGCAAGAATATTTTTTTCACTTAAAACATTATCGTGTTAGCAGATTGTCATACCTAGAAGTATCATAGCCCTGACAAAAATTTTTAGTGGACTTTGTGTCATACACTATGCCTGTAAGATATTTTTATATCTTATGCTCCTGCCTTTACTTTGTTGGGTTTAACAACACAGTGACTCAGTTTCGGTCAAACTGTGACTTTCTAGCTTTTGCTGGTGCAGGAAAACCCTAGGTGCCCATCCAGGCATTATTTCATCAGAGGCAGGCACCTAGGAAGAGCAATAGAGCTTCAAGCCAGCTGGATGGCTGCTTCCTTACATGAAAGAATTCTATTCTTCTAGCAAGATTTCAAATCATAATGATGACAGGCAAGTTATCTGGTCAGTAGCCTTAACCACTCATCTATAGTCCACTCTGCCTTTATTATTTATTTGAGTTACTGTATGCAAGAATTTCCAAAATAAGTCATTAAATTTTGTCAGCCATCTCAGATTCAGATGTGAAAATGCAAGACACACTTTTCTGGTTAATACTGCCATTACTGGAATGATATATTGTTGAAGAATGGCATTTAACACATATCGAAAACAGTTGGATATTCTGTACAGGCTTACTAAAAACAGTTCTGGGTTTGGTATATTGTAACCAGACTGTGAGGCAAGTTTGAGTAAATTCTTGCTCTTGAAGTGATTTGATGCCTATAATCAACCCTTATCATGCTGGACATGATTGATTCTGCCTTTGCGACCAGTGTAGATCATGATCAGCCTGCACATCCGTGCAGTCTGATCATGATCTGCTGTGTTTGCCATTCAGTCAAATCTTTTGGTAAGCACTCCTTTTAACAGTTAATGGTACTGTCCAAATTGAAAGATGGACAAGTTCATTATAGAAATTTAGCAGGATCAGGGTTATGTGCGTGTGTGTTCTGGTTTAACGTCTTTTTCAACAATTTTTCAGCCATATAAATGATGGTGTCTACTTATAGCAGTGAGCACAATGCCCAACTTTATAGGCTGCCTCACTGGAATATCACGCCGTAGACACGGGACATGATACCCCACCCAGTCCTAGTACTATCCTCTTGATGCTGAGCCCCAAGCGAGGAAGCTACTAGTACCATTTTTTTTCGTCGTTAGTACGACATGGCCAGGGATCAAACCCACGACCTCCCGCACTGTAAGCGGGTGCTCTACCACTAGGCTACCGACGGTTGGATAAAAGTTAAAACCATATTAAAACAGACTGGTGTTAAACTAGAAAAGCTATTTAATATTGCTCAGCAATACGTTTGGGTCTAAAAAAAGAAACTGTTTAGGATAACATCTCAGTTTTAGGTAGGGATTACCTTAAGGTTTAGGAGTATATCACCAAAACACAGAAATATTTTATAAACGAACAACATCGTTACCAATATTTTACCTGACCATTACATGTTCTGACGTACTGTCCCGTACTGAAAATATTCTGAAAAAGTTGCCCCCCTTTGAAAATGAATGCTATTTGTAAAGAAATAAAAATAAACAATCGCTGAAAACTGTGTTCCACCTAGTTATGTGAAATTTCAACACTCGCACGCTATTACAAATGCATCAAAATAAACATGTGTAACAGTTCCTTGAAAATGGGGAGTTTTTAAAAGCGCTTGACTGTCTGGAAGTGGGGCCTGTTTAAACAGTTCTTTTTTCGGAATTCAATGCTTATATCAGTATACTGACACTTGTTTTGTAGAGTAATATAAGTAATATACACGCTATCATTACAAAAACAACAAAACAAGTGTCAGTATACTAATATAAACATTGAATTCCGAAAAAAAGACTGCCTAAATGGGACCCACTTCCGGGCAGTCAAACGCCTTCAAAAACTCACCATTTTCAAAGAACTGTTACACATGTTAGTTTTGATTCATTTGCAATCGCATGCGAGTGTTGAAATTTCACATAATTAAGTGGAACACAGTTTTCAGCAATTGTTTATTTTTATTTCTTTACAAATGGCATTCATTTTCAAAGGGGGACAACTTTTTCAGAATATTTTCAGTACGGGACAGTACGGCAGAATATGCAATGGTTAAGTAAAATATTGGTAACGATGTTATTCGTTTATAAAATATTTCCGTGTTTTGGTGATATACTCCTCAACCTTAAACAAATATTTATTATTTTTTCTGGCAGTGTTAACCTTTGAAAACAATTTACCAGAGAGTCACTTTCATGACCTTGGGTTATTCTTTACTGAATTTTTATGAAACTGGACTACGATGAATGTTTTGACCTATTTTCCTGTATCATTTTAATAGCCATTTTTATGGAAACTGTCGCTCTGTTTCAGTTATCTCCGCTTGTTAAGAAACTGCCCTTTGAAAGGATTTGCTCATAGACTGACCATAGATAAAGTATAAGAATAGTTATGTAATGTCAGAATTAAGGGGCAGCACCTCATCACTAGAAGAGTGCAGTTTTTAGAAAACTTTGTCATTCAGAAACATTTCACAAAATGAAATGAAAATCAGACAATAAGACACATATATAAATGTTTAATCAGATAAAGCAAGTGCATAATTTATGTATTTGTTAAATATACACTATGCAAATTCATGGCTTGAAATTTCAGCTGACATAGTATACAATCATTCAAACAACAAATATCACAGTGACTAAAGGTATCATAAAATGTACACATCAGATTCTATGCTCCCAAAAATGGCAAATAATATTCTTTAAACCAGGCAACTACAGATTTCTACTATATGAGAAGTCCCTCAGTATGCTTTATTAAAGTCTTTTAAATAATATAACGAAAACTTTTCTCCAGAAATGTGTTGACAAAAATGCCCAAGCTATGTTTATTTTGAAGTAATGTGTAGACAAAAATGCCCATGTCACAATGTATGTAATTCTAAGGCACAGAAGTGTACATGTATGTCCTTTGTCTTGCTTGGGTGGTCAAGGTACTTAGAATTATCACTATGTACGCTTGACACATTTTCCACACCTTTCAAGGACTTGCAAGGGACATTTCCCTTCTTTGTTGCAAATGCTTATGCCATTAAGTTATTTGAATATCCATCCATATGTAAAGGCATTATCAACCAGACAAGAAAAAGAACCTAAAATACTGACCTCCAAGTGTGACCTTGACCTTTAAGCTAGAGATGGAAGTCATGCACATGACACAATATTGCTCTGGCGATTCAAAATCTCACCATGCACAGCAATCTGCATGTTGCCTTGCAAGTAAAAAGATGAACAAGAAACGCGGCAATGCCACGAAACCAGGTTTTCAACACTTCTCATAAGAATAACAAGAGGACCATGATGGTCCTGAATCGCTCACCTCTTCCCACAAGACCCAGTTTTGAGTAGGACGTCGTTTTTTCTATTATTTGACATAGTGACCTAGTTTTTGAGCTCATGTGACCCAGTTTTGAACTTGACCTAGATATTATCAAGATAAAAGTTCTGACCAATTTTCATGAAGATCCATTGAAAAATATGGCCTCTAGACAGGTCAAAAGATTTTAATAATTTTAGACCTACTGACCTAGTTTTTGACCACAGTTGACCCAGTTTCAAATCTGACCCAGATATCATCAAGATAAACATTCAGACCAACTTTCATACAGTTCCCATGAAAAGTATGGCCTCTACAGAGGTCACAAGTTTTTTTTATTATTTGACCTACTGACCTAGTTTTGTAAGGCACGTGATCCAGTTTCAAACTTGACCTAAATATCTTCTAGGTGAACATTCTGACCATTTTTTATGGAGATCCATTCACAAGTATGGCCTCTAGAGAGGTCACAAGGTTTTTCTATTTTTAGACCTACTGACCTAGTTTTTGACCGCACATGACCCAGTTTCGAACTTGACCTAGATATTATCAAGATAAACATTCAGACCAATTTTCATACAGATCCCATGAATAATATGGCCTTTAGAGAAGTCACAAGGTTTTTCTATTATTTGACCTACTGACCTAGTTTTTGGCGGCACGTGACCCACTTTCGAACTTGACCTAGAGATCATCAAGATGAACATTCAGACCAACTTTCATACAGATCCCATGAATATTATGGCCTCTAGAGAGGTCACAAGGTTTTTCTATTATTTGACCTACTGACCTAGTTTTTGAAGGCACATGACCCACTTTCGAACTTGACCTAGATATCATCAAGGTGAACATTCTGACCAATTTTCATGAAGATCTCATGAAATATATGGCCTCTAGAGAGGTCACAAGGTTTATCTATTTTTAGAACTACTGACCTAGTTTTTGACCGCACGTGACCCAGTTTCGAACTTGACCTAGATATCATCAAGATGAACATTCAGACCAACCTTCATACAGATCCCATGAAAAATATGGCCTTTAGAGAGGTCACAAGGTTTTTCTATTATTTGACCTACTGACCTAGTTTTAGATGGCACGTGATCCAGTTTCAAACTTGACCTAGATATCATCAAGGTGAACGTTCTGACTAATTTTCATGAAGATCTTGTGAAATATATGGCCTCTAGAGAGGTCACAAGGTTTTTCTATTTTTAGACCTACTGACCTAGTTTTTGATGGCACTTGACCCAGTTTCGAACTTGACCTAGATATCATCAAGATGAACATTCTGACCAATTTTCATGAAGATCTTGTGAAATATATGGCCTCTAGAGAAGTCACAAGGTTTTTCTATTTTTAGACCTACTGACCTAGTTTTCGAAGGCACGTGACCCAGTTTCGAACTTGACCTAGATATCATCAAGATGAACATTCTGACCAACTTTCATAAAGATCCCATGAAAAATGTGACCTCTAGAGTGGTCACAAGCAAAAGTTTACGGACGGACGACGGACACCGCACGATCACAAAAGCTCACCTTGTCACTTTGTGACAGGTGAGCTAAAGAAGTATACTGAATCACAGTGCACCACTTTAAAGCACAACCCTAACCCTAACCTAACCCTATTTTTAGTAACAATGACCTTGACCTTGATCCCAGAAACCCCAAAATCAATCCCAAGCTACAACTTTATATAAGTTTTCTATACACCAAGTTTCATCATGATAGCTCATTCCTAAGTTAAGTTATTGACCGGAAACCCTTTTTCTATTTTAAGTAACAGTGACCTTGACCTTGATCCCAGAAACCCCATAATCAATCCCAGCCTTTGTCTTGATATAAGCTACATACATACCAAGTTTTATTCAAATATCTTTACCGAAACAAAAGTTATTGACCGGAAACCCTTTTTCTATTTTAAGTAACAGTGACCTTGAACTTGACCCCGGAAACCCCAAAATCAATCCCAGCCTTTGTCTTGATATAAGCTACATACATACCAAGTTTTATTCAAATATCTTTACCGAAACAAAAGTTATTGACCGGAAACACCAGTTTGACGCCGCCGCCCTCCCATCCACCCGCCCGACCAACGACATACCCCAATCTAATAACTCAGGTTTTCGTTGAAAACCTGGTTAATAACAAGTACCCCTTCCAGAGAGAAAGTTTATATAAAATATAAGAATACACAAACTATTAAAGCTACTTGCTCATAGTTTGGGTGAATTTTTTCACATGTTCATTTCCACCAAGTTTGGTACATAATGTGTATATGCCAGTGGAAAATGATAAAGTGGCTAAAAATAAAAGTTAGATATGGGTAAAAGGCAAGAAAAATGTAATTTTTCTTCATTATTTTAAAAGCATTGCAATGGTTTACTAGTCTACCTGATGCACAATATTTCTGGTTATTTATAAGATAAATCTTATGTCTAGAAGTTTGTACCACTAGCCATTTTCAGAGTACATGTACTCACTTATTATGGATTTGTTAGGTAAATCATTTTTCCCCTTAAATGTGTGGGTTAGTCCCTTAATGAGTAACAGATTAAAATGAAACATCACTATAAGTATAACTGTGCATTTGTTTAATAAAACTATGATTTTTCTTTGGAATCACATGAAGCTGAAAACATATTATCCAACATACAGGTAAGGTTCACTGGGGTGGGGAGGGGGTCCCTCATCACTGGAGATCTCCATCACAAGCTTTAGTTTCTATTAATGTGTTGTTAGTGCATTACTGACTTACTTCTACACTAAGAATCATAACAGATCACTTTTCCAACTAACAGTGGGAGTTACCTGGCTGCTTAGTTCACGATGTAGAGTTATCCTAAGATGGTACACAGTCCCTTACATGGTAATATATTCTACTAAACTGTGTAACTTTTAGAAAGAGATCTGAATTAGCATGTATCATTTCATAACTACAGCAACAGATGCAGCTGGGTAACAATATTCATTACCACCCCTTCATTCCTGACTGGAACTTTCATCGATAGACCACTACGAGTTCACTAGTAAAGCAGTCAATAAATAATGAAATTTCAGAAAATAGATATTGTTTATCAAAAACAAAGTTACCCTCATGAACACACAGCAACATAATTATAATCTGTTCATTTCCTATTTCAAGAATATCGTTTCTCTTAAAGAGAAGTCCCAGTGTAACTCAATTAAATGAAGGTATCATGACACATGAGTATCTGTCCCAACATGTAATTACACATTCCACTATGTGTGACAGATAGATAAACTGACTGACAGTAACTTCCTTGCTGATAATCCATGTAATGGTTCTGTTGATGTCTGCCATCTGCAGGATTTCAATCTGCAATGGATAACAGGATTCAAATATAAGTCGCTCTTCATCCTAAATCTTGTCTTTTTTAATAGTTTGGTAATGCTTAGACAAATATAATTTCATCAATCAAAGTAGTAAGCATTCCTAAAAAAAGGAAGTGTTTCTTGATTGTTAATGAAAGTCCCAATGACACAGTCCTACATCTGATATCATAATGCATTTTGTGTTTCAGACTTGATTCACAGTACGCTGGCCCAGTAGGCAAGTCAGTAGAGCAATGGAACGGTATTCTGGTCTGGCTGCATGTTTCTTTACACCGTATGACATTTACTATATGAACGAGAACTTTTGTAATGGTAGATAAAATACTGTGAAATCATTAATATTCGTGGGGGACTAACTATCATGGATTTCGTGGTTGAGTCAATCCAGAAATTTAATCACAACGAACAAGTACAATTCCCATTTATTTTATGTTCAAAAGTTGAAATCCTTGTATTCATATCCCCACGAAATTGCGGTTTTGACCAAAACAACGAAATTTCATGCCCACGAAATTAAATGATTTTACAGTAGACTGTGACATGAAATTTCAAATTCATCAAATAGCTGATTTATGCATACTAGTTCTCAGGCTGGTCGCAAAGAAATGACAACATTTATATCCCAGCAAATACTAATCTGCACATAGCTAGTATGAGACAATGTGTTTTGTTTGAAATTATTATCTGGATGTTCATTTATTTATCTATTTTCCTGGGTTTAACGTCACAGCGACACATTTATAGGTCATATGGCAACTTTCAAGCTTTGATGTTGGAGGAAGACCCCAGGTGCCCCTCCGTGCATTATTTCATCACGAGTGGGCACCTGGGTAGAACCACCGACCTTCTGTAAGTCAGCTGGATGGCTTCCTCACATGAAGAATTCAACTTGCAGAGTGAGGTTCGAACCCACATCGATGAGGGGCAAGTGATTTTAAGTTGGCAACCTTAACCACTCTGCCATGGAGGTCCCTCTGGATGTTCAGAGATTATATAGATGTTCAGAGATTACCTATATACATTTTTACTGCAACTTTAAGCAAGCAGACCTTAACTATATAGCATCTAAAAGATTTTCAAGCAATCATTTTAGGAGACCGTTTAGGGTTTAGGATGTTTAGCATGCATTTACTTCTCCTATATCTAGCAAATTAGGAACATGCAGAAGAAGTTTAAATTACTCCATACACCACTTAATTCATACACATGCAGTCCTCAGAATTGAAAGAAAACTCTGAAAATTACTTTAAAGAATAAACGAATGAAGATGCAAATGGATGACTTTGTGCAAAAGATATTGAAAATTATTTGAATATCACTGTTGCTTATACTAGACTGTTTCCGACAGTAATCAGAATGGTAGTGTAATAAAAAAGATTTTGTTGGCAGCGTCAAAAACCTTCTGTGAACTGGTAAAACAAATATAACTTCATTTTGCAACACATATAAATATTTGGATATCCTGCTATATACGTATAATGTCTTCAGATGATACATACTTCTTCTAGTACATGCAAAAGTTGAAATAAAGCATTTAAATAAGAATATAAAAGAATTTTTGCTGTATTACATTGTACATGCATATACAGACCTGTATAAAGACAGGTTTTCAGTAACAAACAAATGACGACATACATTATGTTTAGAAAGATATCAGTTGGATGGTAAAATGCATGAGATTTAACATGGACTGAAGATGTTTCTGGCACTACTGAACTGGAATTTATGGTTAAAAACATACAGCAATGTCAAAGAGGAGTTTTCACACACCAGACAAGTTTCACACACCTGACCGCCATGTGCAGTGCAACCACCATTGAAGAAAAAACCTTTAACCAGATTTGATTTTGATATTAAAAGAGTGCAGACATACCTCAAGATATTAAGCAGCTCTAAACTGGTTTTTCATTGGATAATTTGGCACCATCTTTGAGAGCATTCAAGAGAGGACCGCTCTGATTGGCTAAATGTTTTACAGCACCGCCTACTGTTTTGTTTACTGATTTTACAACAGTGTCTGCCATTGGTTTAATAACCTTTTTAGCCTGGTGGGCCAATTCTAAAATTAGAATACGACTGTTGCCATTAAAAGTGCAGGTTAAAAGAGAGTGCAGGGAAAGTATCAATCAGTGATAAGATATTTTGTATTAGTAAATAGTGCAACTGAACAAGAATACTAAATAATTTTCATCCACTGAGTGTCAAGGTATAGCTTGATCTAACAGACAAATCAGATAATATACAGTAAATGGATAGCTTGCTGGTCAACAGTCGAAACTATTGGCCTAAGTCCAAATGACCAAGGGAAACAGTTTTTAATATAGACCAGCAAGCCTTTTAATTAGTGTTTTATTACATAACAACTGTTTTCTATCAAAATCTATTCACTTTCCGCTATAGTTATATAGGTGTTCAATCTTGAAAAGATATGTTGAATTATTGCTGGTCATTTCTGACTTCAAGCCCACCGGATTGTGGGGTTGTGAGTTCAATCCCCGAGCGGGCCATATGTTCTCCTTGATGATTTGATAAAAGACATTGTGTCTTAAATCATTGTCCTTCAACACCGATTTATGTGGGGAAGTTGCCAGTTACTTGCAGAGAACAGGTTTGTACTAGTACAGAATCAGGAACGCTGGTTAGGTTAACTGCCGGCCTTTACATAACTGAACTAGAGCTGTTTTTGAGAAAAGCATCTGTCTCCCACAACTGCCTAATCATCTGAATAGTAGTATATGAGTCAACCATGCACCAAGACCTCAACTGCCTTATCAGACTTTGAGTGCTTTGATTATTAAAAACAAGTTTCAAGGGCCATAATTCTGAAGTGCCTGGGCCGATTTGGCTAGTTATCGAACTTGGCTGAGGACTTATTGGCAAATACATTTTGTTCAAGTTTGATGAAGAGTGGATGAGAAATGTTCGACTTAGAGTGCGGACAAGCTTTGTGACAGACAGACAGGGAGACATAAATAGTGTTGAAAAATGGCGTTCAACCCAAAACAAACAAACAAACAATTTCTGACTTCAAATTCTGAAATAGAAAAAAATGTTGCTAATTTATTGCTGTGAAATCATTAATATTCCATGGGCGCTAATTTTCTTTGATTTCATGCTTGCGTCAATCCAGGAAATGAAATCCCAAAGAACAAATAACAGTCAAATTCTATGTTTCTTCAAAGTTTGAAATTGATGAATGCATATCCCCATGGAATGGCTGTTCTGACCTATGTGCTCATGAAATTAAATAATTTAACAGTTCTTTTTCATTTAATTGTTACACATGCATTTGTTGTTTTTTTTTAATTACGGCTTGCAGTTAATTAGTAATTACATTTGAGAAAAAAAAAAGACAATACACACATTTACCAAACTAAACTTTAGATGCAAATAAAGATAGTATTACAATATTCTACACAAATGTGTAAGAAGTTTTATTAAATTTCTACTGAACACTAATCATGCACTAGTAGTCCAGTACCTCTGTTTACGTTAGCACCTGCAAGAGCCAAAGGGTGAATTAATTTTCCTCTCCTATCTTCTCAATGCAGAGTAAAAACATAATTTTTAGTAAGAACAAAAGTATTGAAAGGGAAAACATATTTTAACTAGATAACGAAGTTAATACCAGCATACAATCCCTAATATACTGGTAAATCAACTATGGGTTTAAATGAACTGCTACTGTAGATTAGATAACTTTTGCATAGGCTTTATTTAGTGATTTCATGGTAAGCTGCCTAAATCGCTGTTTTACGAATTGGCAAAACACAAATGCTTCTCTGATGACATGACGCAGATCAATATTCACAAATATTTTGATTTCCAGAGGCACTGTTCACAAATATTAGTGAAAATAAAACCATCACATATATTATCCAATTTACAGTATTACAAACTATTATAAGACAATAGATGTAAGTTTTCAGGACTGAGGGTATGGAAGTGTTAGGCTTTCTCAACACTTAGGGAACTACTGAAATTAACCAAAACAGATAGAAAGTGGGTATGAAAGTGTTAGGTTGACCCAACACATAGGGAAGATATGGAAATTAACAAACAGAAAGATAGTGGGTACTGAAGAGTAAGTTAATCTGTTAAGCACAAAACTGGATATATTTCAGCAGCTATCCCTGAATGTTTGCATTAGCCATTTTGTTAAAGTGTTTCTAATACTCAGGACGGTCAAGAGGGGACCAACTTCTGATGTTATAACGTGTGGTCCAGTCCTATTGTCTATGTAAAAATATACACTTCAACTTGCCTCCCATGTGTATTTGTGCATTGAACAACAAAATAATAGTAACTTTAACTGTAACTAGTAACTTAAAATGACCAACAGATTAATGAATTTTAAAAGAAAATCAGTCTACATAAGAAGTTTTAATATCGCCTTGTATCCTTCAATCATAAAAAGAAACCTTCAATAACCATAGATAGTGTAACTTTTATGCCATTGCTTTTTCAGGATTTTTAGAAAACAGCCATAATGGCATGATATGCAGCTGATTACACTGTAAATTCTGTGTTACAAGAGAGTTTTTAACTTAGGTGTCTCTCGCATTGCAAAATATACATGAAAATAAAACCAACATGAACATTAGACAATCTACAATATATTTTCTAAAGTTTTGACCATTCCCGCAAACTAACTTAAACAAAACCCGCAGTGAATCTTAACACTCTTATCTACAACAAGAGCTGTCAGTGGACAGCGCGCTTGACTATTCTCAGTGCTTGATAGTATAATATAAGTATGAGTAAAACTATAACATTACAATAAGCATATTCTAAGTCGAAAAGGGGCCATAATTCAGTCAAAATGCTTGACAGAGTTGTCTCCTCCTTTTCACAGACTGGAGTCATGATGGTAAACAAGTATGCAAAATAACAAAGCAATATCTCAATGGACTTTGAAAATATTTGGGGTGGAACGCAAACTTAACATTTATTCCAAGTCGAAAAGGGGCCAAAATTCAGTCAAAATGCTTGATAGAGTTGCCTCCTCCTTTTTACAGACTGGGGTCATGATGGTAAAAAAGTATGCAAAATATCAAAGCAATATCTCAATGGACTTTGAAAATAATTGGGGTGGTACGCAAACTTTAACATTTATTCTAAGTCGAAAAGGGGCCATAATTCAGTCAAAATGCTTGATAGAGCTGCCTCCTTTATACAGACTAGGGTCATGATGGTAAACAAGTATGCAAAATATCAAAGTAATATCTCAATGGACTTTTTTGGGGTGGTACGCTCACGCTTACGCCGACGCGAGTAGGATAGCTCCCCTTTTCTTCGAATAGTCGAGCTAAAAACACGTGTTCCTTTAGTGTCAATTCAGAACAACCCAAATGTGTTAAATGAAACTGTACAAAATACATACCTGAAGCCACAACAGGTGGGTTAGCTCCCTTTGTAAGTATATTCTCTGCTTTATCCACTGGTACAGGATTTGTATGTGACACAAACACTTCAGATAAATCTACGGATTGAAAAAATAATAATCAAAAAACAAAATAATGACGAAAAGTCAATTATTCTGTAGAAAGAAAGATTTTAATCATAAATATTACTGTTCCTGCTTATTGCATCTATTTCTTTGATATCAGTTTCACATTACATTAAAAATCTTAGTAACTGGTACTACGTAAATTCCTAAGTAAAGTTTATAGTAGTCGCAACTTGACCGCGATGGTTGACCTTAGGCTGATTATTCATATCGATTATTTCATTATAGAAATTAAGGGTGCTTAGGGTAGCCTTGTATATTTATATGGAATTAGTTTGTATACAGTGCAGTATCAAAGTATATATACTTACATTTAATCAGTTAAAACTTTCCAATACACTAACTTATATTTACACAAATTTATATTTCCATTTTCTCGGGCAGCTCGTGTTTTACGAACACTCCTTTTCAATAATAGGTTGTGCCTCATTATGTATTATAATGCAAAGGTCAACCATCGGGGTCAAGTTGCGTCCACTATACAAGAGCTGTTGGAGGACAGCAACGCTTGACTATTCAACAGCCTTGTCACTAAAGAAAGTTAATTGAATGCACACTTTTAAAAGTCGAAAAAGTGGCATACTTGTGGAAACATACAAAACAGAGTTATGGAACCTGTACAGTGAACAAGTGAGTAAAGTTTCAATCCATTTCCAACAGTGAGTACTGAATACATGGGTGTACGCAAATAAAATAATATAAGACAAAAAGGGCCATAATTAGTGAAATGCAATTTATGAGCCTGCACTGCATTAATACGATCATCATGTGGTAACAAGTATGAAATTTCAATATATCTCAATAGTGGGTGTACCTAAATCAGCTTACACACAACATAGCTCCCCTTTCTCGGATGTCGAGCAAAACACGTGTTCTTTAGTGTAATAGACAATATTGTCTAATGAATTTCTAGTCAAAAATATCATACTTGCAAAAAGCACGATACAGGTGTTAGTTTCTTGAATGTACAGTGTCCCTTATCATGGTAACAATGTTGCATTTTAAAACAATAGCTTCAGATAAATTACTGAGAAAAATTAACAAAAAACAAATAATCAAAAGTCAAATGATTCTGTCAAAAGAATAATTTTGAATCAAAATCAGATGGAGTTACCTGCTGCTTATGGGTCACTTTTTTGAACATGTTTGCAATTTACAAACAATAGCTTTAACTGGTTTAAGTAAAATTCCTAAGATAAACGTTATAGTAGGAAATTGACCGTCCATGGTGACCATAAGCTTGATACAGATGATTATTTCATTATGAATAAGGGTCACTTAGGGTGACAAGCTTGTAATTTATATGGAATAGTTTGAAAAGTGATATAGAATAATATACTACTAAACATAAAACTTCCAATACAAATTTATATTTACAAATTTATAGTCCATCTCAGGGCATGTTTTCAAAAAACCATGTATAATGTTTGCCTCTTAGTATATAAGCACAAGGTCACGATCGGGGTAAGTTTCAGTTCCACTAATACAAGACTGTTTGGGAGAAAGTTGACTAATTCAAACCCTTTACAAGAAAGTTCATGAATCACATTTCTAAGTAAAAAGGGCCATAAATCTTGCGAAAATACAAAAGAGTTATGTCCTGTAACAGGTCACTAATGAGTAAAAGTTTCCAATTTTCAAAGATACTTGATAGCTTACGTAAAAATAACTTGACCTAAAAAATAATTTAAATGCAAAGTACGACGCAGACCCGACGCCTGATGCGTCACAACGGCTACAAGTGTATGAATTAATCATCATTCTATAGTTTTCAATAATCAGATTACTAAAAAACTTTGCCAAAATGGGACACTGACAAATGGGCACATGCAACAGCTCTACCTTTTCTTTAAATAGTCTAGTTAAACAAAAGGCCATGATAATTTCATCAAAATGAGCCATATGTCAAACAGTTTAGACAAAATATGCATTGGTACGAAACACTTCACTGATTTCAAAAAGGACCAAAATTCAGCCAAATATCTTTGACATAGTTACATACCCTTGACTACAGATGAAGATCATGACAATGAACAAGTGGTCAAAGTTTCAAAGCCATATTTGAAATAGTTTTGACAAAACATGGGCTTGTATGAAAACTGAACCAATATCCAAGTCCAAAATAGTCCATAATTCTGCCAAAATACTTGACAGATTGAGACTGTCATAATAAAACAAGAGATAAAAGTTTAAAAACCACATGTCAAACAGTTTACACAAAATATGAACTGGTACGAAAAACTTAACCAAGACTTGTAAATTAAAAGGGACTGTAATTCAGACAAAATCATTGATGGAGTTAGGTACTCTTGCCTTAAACTTGACATGGTGATGTTACACAAGTGTTGAAAGTTTCAAAGCTACATGTCAAAAGGTTTTGTCAAAATGTGGACTGATACGAAAAACATAACGTCATGGTGAGTAGGATAGCTCTCCTTATTCTTCAAATATTCAAGCTAAAAACATCTGCAATATTCTGAACCACTGCCTGACAGCATCTTACTGTACGCCACTTTTCAATGATGTTTAGTCTGTTAACCTTTGTTACTTACTATTCTATACATCAACAAATTCAAAGCATTAACGATTTCGTTCACCTTCTGTTCAAAAACAGATTTTTCTGACGCAATGTGTTAAGTTTATATGTCTTAAAAAGCAACATAAGCTATAGTACGACCAGTATTTACTTGCCAATAAAACCAAGTCTTTCTCCTTAAAATCAGATGTGTCATCATATAAGTGAATCATTGTCATCTACCTGAAGTATTTATATTAAAGAGTACTGATAATACTGCCATACTGAAGTAATTGAAGGAACCCGTCATATAAAAAGAATCATCTTATTGATGGGTAAATACGGTAAACGATTTACTGCACATACCTTCAACAATCTGATGATACGCAAAATGAAGATACAACAAAAACAAGAGATTTAAGGCTGCCACGGCTCCACATACAATCATCCTCTGCGTCTGTCCGTGTGTCCGTGACAGGATTATAGATACCTGTTGTGAAATGGAGATAGTCATAGATGTGAAAAAGAACTTTCCTTTCTAATAGAAGGTTTAATAATTTGTGACACCATTTAAGTTTAAATTTCTTGCATATGGAATGAGGGTTTCTAGTACTTTCACCTGTGCTGGCAAACTCATATAACATTCTAGGCTTGAGCAATATATGACATCTAACAGAACTAAATTTATGAATGAGTATGTAAATTAATAAGCTACTATAAGAAAACGAACCTTAAAAGGAAGTTTTAGGTTTTGTTTTTTCTATTAATAGTATGCAAGAAGAATAATCTTTCACAGGCTGTAGGTGCTGTAGGGAAATTGTAATTGTTTTGGTGGTAAATCTAAACCATCAGTGACAAGCCAACACACATATTTACACACAAAAAACAAACCTTCAGAGACACATGTCATACAAAAAGATGCATATAAAATTCTTGTCTGTGAAAAATTTAAATATGTTTTTTTCACTTTTTCTCAGGAAAAGTACCCACCATTCTGAGGGTGGAGAGACCACAAACAATGGCCCACAGAGCATAGAAGAAAAGATGATCATGTGATGTATGTATCATAGTTCCTAGGAATATTACAACACAATGGCTGCCCAAACCATAGCCCTGAAAACAGAAGGAACATCCAATAGACAAAGAAAAAACTGGATGAAATATCGATTGATTACATTTGTCTGAAATATTAGATTTTTAATTTTATTGCAAACCTAATTTTAAGTTTTTTGTTTCCTGTAATTAGGATCTACACGACCATGAGGACACCAATTCTGCCTAAGAAATGATAGTGTTGCCACATAAAAGAGTGTTTTGTAGGATGGCAACATTAAATCTGTTGTAAAGAAAAATTATTTTGTTAAGTTTAAAGTAACACTGACACAATTTTAGGTCATATGGTACCTTCCCAGCTTTGAATGGCAAAGGAAGACTCTAGGTGCCCATCTGTGCATTATTTCAGGCACCTGTCTAGAACCAACGAACTTCAGTTAGCCAGCTGGATGACTTCCTCACATGAAGAATTCTATGCCTCAAGCGAGGTTCAAACCCACAGTGATGAGGGGCAAGTGAGTCGAAGTCAGCCGCTTTAACCACCCCAACTACTGAAACCCTTATTATTCTGGGACGAAAAATAAGAGAGACTGGACAGATGAGTTTTTTACATTGTACTTACCATCATAGATAAGATCTGTATCAATGTGAGATGAGTATTACAGACGTACGTGAGAACCCAAACCAAACCTGAGGCACCAAGCCAGTATGTAAAACATACTCCAAACGCTGTACCCATCAATGTACCTTCCTCCTGAAATATTATGATTTATTTCAACATGACCGAACTCTTTTCCTTTTAAAGAAAAGACCTGATGGGCCTGTAATGCAGCACATTCCCATATGAATCCTCAGTTTTGAAGTAACGTTAAATTTAATAATTTAATCTGCATAGTGACTATCGTGTATGACTCAATGATACCCAGTGATTTGAAAACTTGTCGTCATGCATATTATATCGATACAAGATTCTGTATTCAATTTATATAAATCCTTGAAAATTGGTTCTCTAGAATGGTTCAACAAATACTTTATAATAAATTTTTAGACACACCTGATTTTTGATCCACAATATCCCAGTTTTTAATTTTTTTTGACTTGACTAATAACATACAAGATACATGTAACCAACAATTTTAATACCTATCCAGAAAAACTATCCCTAGAGGTCCACAAAGATTTTAATATTTATTTCTGCTATGAAGTTTTGTTTGGCAATGAGGAATCCATGTAGTTTCCAATGACCTAGATATCATAAATAAATTCACAATTCTGGAGAATATTCACAAATGCCTCTAAGCCGACAGAAGGTTTTGTCTATATTACCAAATGCGACGTAGTTCTGGACAGCACATGAACAGTTTCGAACTGAACCTAATACATCAAGATGGAAACAACTAGACCAATTTTTACAGATCCCAAAAATATGGCATTTAATGTCCAAGGTAATATCTCCTTATATTGGACCCTCTGTTTTTCAAAAAAAAGTTCACAGATGACCCATTATACAACAAACGAACAATCAGAATTCATCAATCATGATACGATTGACTCTAATTTGTACATATAGATTCATAAAAACTAATGTGCCTTAGAGAACAAACGGATTTAATATCTGTTGCTTGGAATGTTTTTTGTCCTGACATTGACCGAATGTTTACAATCCATGACCCTAAATCAAAATCAAATGAACATTTCAGACCTTTCGTCTATATTCCCATGATAAATGTTCCTTACCAGGTCACAAGGGTTTCCTATTAGTACTGTGTACATACACCTATGCTTATTTTCACTGAACCCAGTGTGCAACTCAGAGTAAAATATATCATAGGATAACGTTCTCATACCATTTGTCTGATTAGGACGTTGTGAAATATGATAGCCCTGCTAAACAAAATAGTTTTGAATCCTATTTTTCTATAAGACACTCATTTTTTTGATGAATCCGATTTGAACATTTTTATCACTCTAAGAACATCAATTGGAAATTACCACCAAGGTTCTGAAAAAGATTTGTGAACAATATACTGCTACTAAAATAAAGATTTGTTTAATAAATTCTAATCCATAGACTGACCTCTGTGTTCACTTGAAGACGGTCCTCAAAGTATGTTCGAATCCATGCTCTTTGATTAGCCTCATGACTTCCTGACCACAACTTTAAACATTAATAGTATCACTTCCATTAAACTTTTTAAATCTATTACAAAAAGTTTTAGGAAATGATCACATCAGTCAACCATGATGACACGCGCAGAGAGTGACATAATGGACCCTGAAAGGAACAAACCCACACATTGTAATGGGGAATAATCTCTAAAAAAAAAGGTACTGAAATGATGTGGTTATTATCGCACAAATTTTCAAGTATTTTAAATCCAAAATTTATACACTTAGGGAAATGTCAAACTTGAATAATGTAGAAATAATTTCCTTGATTTTTAAAAAC
The DNA here is from genome assembly GCF_021730395.1 of Mercenaria mercenaria. NCBI lineage: Eukaryota > Metazoa > Mollusca > Bivalvia > Venerida > Veneridae > Mercenaria > Mercenaria mercenaria. The sequence goes on along the minus strand of NC_069377.1, from coordinate 59,754,818 downwards.
AATATTATTAAACAGTGATTTTCACCTTGTAATCATTGTGTTCAGTTGTCTATATATTAATCACTTCAATAGGTGATGAATGTAATAAATTTCCAAACAACCTATGGAAATGCTTTTCAAGAATATGATGCTTCATTTCAAATACATGTATAAACAAACACAGGTATTACAACACCCAAGGGAGTATTCACTATCAAAATACATATCAAATTTTGATTAATTCATTGACTAATAAACATGTGTAACGAAATTTCCTACTGAAAACAAAGTAAATCTTCCAATAAAATATCCCACGACGGCACTGTCATAGAATAGTTACAAAATGCTTTTCATGTTGGCATAAAGTGTGGTTTTAACAGCTATAAATCCATGAAAAATAGTTTGCAAATGCAGATTTCATACTTTGCAAATCTGTAATTTAGATAAAAGCATTCATAAGTCGACAGAAAATTTTGTTTTCAAAATGCATGTTGACGAGTCTGGTCCAAAAGGGCAGGTAACCATAAGACCGTAAATCAGGATTCTGAACCCTGCAAACTGAACATAATATAGTGGTATAGCGTTGGGGGGGGGGGGGGGGGGATATTTCTTTCCAGTCAAAATATACACCGGTAATTGACTCTTTACCAAATAATCAAAAATTTACACAGAAAACGCAATAAACACATACTTAAAACCGAATCTAGTCAGAGCCATATGGCACTGCATTAGACATCGTCTCCTGCGAGAATTTAACCATTGGTGCATATGGTCATCAACATAAAAGCTTTTTTCATAAGTACTAAATTTCAGATATGGTTTAAACAAGTGAATTTTCTTGAAATTTTTTTTGTATAACATTAAGTACTGTGTCCATCCCCTGACAACCCGCTCTATACAAAACCCCTCAAACTGAACTTGTACTCTGTTCAGATCCTTTCGTCTAGAGGTGTTCCACTGTACATGTTCTTACCCACTGACATAAGAATTCCCCTTATATAGCTGACTGTGTACATACCACTCTATGCTCTGCAGTTTTCATCTGGAACAGCAGGAGTGCAATCAGAGTAAATATGATCATCATAGGTCCATATAGTTCTCTATGTACCTTCTGTCTCTGTTCTGTTGGACGTTGTGGAATGAATGAATTCAGCAACCTGCAAAACAAATTACCTAGTTTTGAAGATGCCTTTTTTTTCTATTTTAAGCAATGGCAGCTACATTTTTTTGATGAATCCGAATTTGAACATTTTTGGTCATGTCTCTTAAGAAACATCTTTGTGAAATTACCAAAAGGTTCTGATAAAAAGATTTTTTGAGGCGCACCCAATGTAAACTGTATAACTAAAATAAAAGAATTTGTTTAAAATAAATCAAACAATCTCACCTAGACCTGACCTCATGTGGTTCAACATTGAAGTACGGTCTCAGGAAGTCTATGTTCCCATATACGTTCCATGCTTTTGTTGCCTTCTGCTTTCCTGACTGCCACATCTGTTTAAACAAGGTTTAATTGTATGTAATACACTAGTTCCCATTCAAACTTTTTAAAAATCATATTACAAATTATTGTTTTAAGGAAATGATCACAAATGAGTCAAACCCATGATGAACAGCTTGCCAAAGAGTGACATAATTTGGCTGCTTGTAAAAGGAACTAACCCACACATTTAAGGGGGGAAATAATTTCTCTCAAAAATCCATAAAAAGTGAGTACTCTGAAAGTGACTGTGGTATAAACTTATCGACATAAGATTTTTTCAAGATATTCTTACAAATAACCAAAAATGTTGTACACAAGGTAGTAAAGTGTTGCAAAGCTTTTGAAATAATGCAGAAAATTTATATTTTTCTTGCATTTTTAACAATATTTAACTTTTATTTTCGACCTTTTTATCATTTTTCAGTGTCATATATATATAAACTCTATGCCAAACTAGGTGGAAATGAACGTGTTGAAAAATTTCACCCAAACTGTAGGAAATAGCTTTAAAGCAAGTACTGGCATCTGCTTCATACAGGTGATAATACATGTGATACAGGTATGAATACAGGTAATAATACAGGTGACCAGCAGGGCAGATTCAACATCATCAGAAAGTACATATCACTAAGATACATCCAAGGTTGGCATAAAGTCCTGTGTAACAGAAAATTTTCCCTCTGGAAATCTTCACCAAGTCAAGAGTTTTCCTAATTTTTTAAATGTCCCCACGCACTGTGCTTGACATAGTTATCAAAATGGCTGTTTGCAGTGTTTGGCATATATGTGAGAGCTTGTTACAGTATACATGCACTGCTACAATAATGTGTGCATGCAACCTTCTCATCTTGTGCTGACTGTAAGTTGGAGATAATGAGAGCATTCATATTCGACAGAAATATTTGTTTCAATGAGATGGCATGTTGCACACAAGACCCAGGTCCCTATCCCAAAGGTCAAGGTCAGACCAGAGAGTCAAAGACAGTCATTCAGACAGCTGTGTTGTAAATTAATATAGAGATGGAGTTAGGGGGTAGAGGGGGGGGTGTTGAGGTGTGTGGGGGGTGGAGAAGGATATTTCTTGTCACACAACCTAATGGGTATAAAGGTGACTGATTTAAAATACCATGTAATTAATCAAAAAATTTAACTACAGTAAAACAGCAATAAATCACTGTATTTTACTTATAAAAACGTAATACTGTCCAGTAGGCCTACTGCTCACTACAGGACATTGCCCGGTCTCCCTGCTGAGAAAGCCTGGTGGAGTAACCATGTGTGGCAACCTTGGGTACATCAATATGAAAAGTTTATATTAAGAAAGGAATTATAATTTAAGATATTTGTTTAACATACCATACTGGTGACATTTTCCTGAAATCTTTGTTTCATGGCATCCATGTAGGTCCCACCTGGTCCCTGACCTCGCTCTTCTTTGGGTCCTGATTTAGAGTCTAGAATGAGAAAGTATCGTTTATCTTACCACTACATTCCACTAGCCTAACTATACTTTTCACATACACAACATAATAAAAATCATTCATTACATAGACAAATAATTTGAAATGTACAAGTAAACAGACTAACTAATCAGCTTTTTTCATTTCCTGAACAGAAATAGATCTGGTAGCATTCAACCCTTTGCATTCCATTCCTTTTCAAATTTTGGATTTCTTGCATAAAACTAAGCATCAAATTCTTATACAGAGAGTAAATATAAACAGGGAGTCTTGTTGCCATGGTTAATACCTGTAAAATTTGTTTCATAATCCGAGTGATCACTTCCCCCTGTGTCCATGTCATTCATATCCAATACAGCTGTCTGAAATGTACAAAGAATAAAATATATTGCAGACATATGATACATGTAGCACCCGCTTATGACAGGCTTTCAGTTGCTTGCTGGTCAGATATATCAGGCATCTAGTAACATGAATATACATGGAACCATTACTTCACTTCAGCTGAACACTCTAGTATCTGGTAGGCTGTCACGCTAATATAATTACTCCCACCTATAACTGGCCAATCACAGTCTTGGTCCTTGCAACAACTAAAACTGCTTTCGCCCTCCTCATTCTGCATGACCATTTCAAACTGGGAACCAGTCAACCTTGCCTCAAAGCAGACTTGAAGACATCATGTCTTCTTTCAGGACGGTATGACAGTTGTTACTAGACTTAACCCGAGCTGAACTTGTTCGATGTTGATGACACAGTTGTGAAAAATGTGAAGCCTGACTAGCCAAGGACACTAAACCATAGTCAAGGAATATCATTCCAAAGCTACCAGGCCAACTAAACACAATACTGTTTCACATGTTTGACCTTTTACACAAATTACCACATTACATTAAAATTCTTCTCTGAATACACTGGTTGGTAATCAGTGGCATAACAAGATTTAATGTAAATATGTAATGATATGATATATAAAACTTGTACTGGTAGCTCCTTTGCTTAGCACTCAGTATTTAAAAGGGAACATCCCCGACTTAGCAGCCAAATTCATCTTACATTCAGGCTTGACCACTTTATAGACAGATACTTTTTCATTGTTAAACCATCAAGTGTTATTTCAATGCATGGAAATTCAGTGGCTTCACCATCTCTTTTTAATCAAATGTTTGTTTAAAACATATATGTAAAAGCTCATTAAACACCCATAGATGGTCGAAATAAACATTTAAGATACCAGTAGATGATTGACATTTATCTCACTTTCAACACAAGGATATTGTTGAAATTTACCGTTTTAAGTTCTAAAAGTACATTAAAATTGACTTGAATTCTTCCGTTTTTCGATTTTTTATGATGTCATTGTAAAATGTTCCGAATGATTAAATTCACAGATCTGCTAAACAGACACTGAAGGTGGGTTAATTCTAAAAAAAGCATGTTCAAATGATACAGAAATAGAGACAAGATAATATTTTGTCCACAGTAAAGGTACATTTTGTAAGACATTTCGTTCATCAATGTACCAAATGACTTTTAACTTGGTATATCTGCATGTGCCTAAAATTGCAATGCGCAGTTGGATATGGAAATAGCACATATCAAAACATTTTCTTGTTTTTGTTTGTTTGTTTTGGGTTTAATGCCATTTTTCAACAGTCTCTCAGTTTTGAAACAGCGGACAGTTAACCTAACAAGAGTTCCTGGATCCTGTACCAGTACAAACTTATTCTCCCCAAGTAACTGCCAACTTACCCTCATGAAACTGTGGAGGCTGAATGATTTCAGACACAATGTCTTTTATCAAGTCACATATCTTCGCCCATTTCGTAAAGGGCAGATCAGGGTTTTCCCTCGGAAATTTTGATAGGGGGTAATTATGACCCCTTCATGTTTGACTCTGGGGGTCATTTTCAATTTCAAGGGGTCATTTTTTTTAAGTTTTAAAAAAAATGAATAAAATGTTATTAAAATCTATATAAAAAATCCAAAAGAAACATCAACAAATTAATTGTTTACACTTTTTTGAAATCAGACAGTAATTGCAACCTTTTGAGTGCATCTGCTTGACGGAGGGATCTTTCGACAAGTTTCGTGACGAAATTTTTGCCTAAGTGCAGTGTTGCAAAAATTTTCATAGCCCGATACAAAAGGATTGTTTTGAATCTTTGATACATGGCCAGCATTTCATTTCGAAGTGATGACATATGATGTATATGAATGTTTACATTTTTGTTCGAGGACCTTTCAACAGAGTTTTCGTCCATGCAGATGACAAGAAAAACATAATCTTTTGTTGATGCACCATTTTGTTGAATGGTTTACCGTATAAAGAGATGTCAATATTGAGCTGATAATTAAACGTAGAATGCAGTCTACTTCGTACCTTCGCGTGAATCAGTACTTACTTACAATATTGGGTACGAAAATTCGTGTCGCCGTAATTTCGGCTGGTAGTTGAGTTGCGTCAACAATGACGCGTTCAGAATTATTTTGAGGGTCATTTTGAACTGTTGAAAATCAGTGTGCTAAAACGCACAAAACTGTGCGTCAAGGAAAACCATGGCAGATCAAAGTTGGCAACATTTTTCACATGTAGGGGAGTTTAGATATATTTGTCTTATCAAGACAGATATATAGGTAGATAACTGAAGGAAGAAGAAAGGTTCCATGAAGGTCCAAGATCTGAATATCAGAAACTGTGTATTGTGTAGAATTTCTGCATTGTTTACCTGGAAATATGAGCTTATTTTATTCCACATTGATAACTAATTGAAACTGCACTAAACAAAACAAACGACACAATAAAATTACAGTACTAAACAAGTTTTAACCTGCTGTGTTTGCCAATTTTGAGACGTGTCAGCCATCCTTGTTGTTGTTGTTATTGACCTTAAAGGATAGTTCTTTACACAGAAATAAAAATGTAAATTTTATAAACTTATTATCACAAAAGTCTTAAATGAGGATAGCAAATAAAGTCAAAAGTAAAAGAAAACCGTATTCTGAACAAAACTTGTTCAGATATTTTCTCTTTCTATTAAAAACATGAAATGAAAAATCTGTATGTTGAACTATCCTGTAGATGTAAACAACATGGCTGCCAAGTGACATTCAAACTTGGGCCTTGAAATTTAGTCGCATTTTTACTCTTCCAGTACGCATTGGGTTCAGTTTTTAAATCGTAAACCTTCTTGTAAGTGTAAAATTTAATTGAAAAAAAAATAATATTTCATGAAATGGCAAAATTATGACATAATATTCTTTTAAATGCGTAACGCAAACGAAACCCTGTCATGTTTCCTTACACCCTGCATGACAAGGAACTGAAATCTACCGATACCGCTAAATACGTAGGTGTTACACTAACTAAAGACTTAAACTGGTCTGAACATATTAATACTATTTCCTCTAAAGCAAACAACTCTCTTAAATTCATCAAAAGAAATGTTCAGACAACAAACAAAAAGGTCAAAGAGAAAGCCTATAACACCTATGTCCGTCCACAACTCGAGTATTGCTCATCCATCTGGCACCCCTGGCAAAAGTCCCTCTCATACAAAGTCGAAAAAGTGCAAAGATCAGCTGCACGGTTTATCTTTAACGACTATAACTATACAAGCAGTGTAACCCAGATGATTAACACCCTAAACTGGCAAACTTTAGAACAACGGCGCATACAATCTTCTCTCATCTATTTTTACAAAATCCGAACAAATCATGTATGCATCGACCATAACCATCTAACTCCGACCAGAAACCTGAACTACCTAATTCCACAGTCCCGTACTCAATACCACATGAATTCCTTCTTCCCCCGTACAATCAGACTATGGAATGGCCTTCCCCAATATGTACAGTCCAGCCCCAGCCTCAACATATTTGCTGAGCGGCTGGCCACTGTACATCTGCAGTAACTTCCTTCACTATGTTTTTTAACTTAGCACCTGTAGTAATTTTTATTCTTTGCACCTAATGAGTTTTCTCATTTTTAACACTGCCCAGACAAGCGCCTTCCAGTCATAATCGTTAATGATTGTTGGAAGTATCATGTAGATGTAGATGTAGATGTAACATGTTAGAATAAGTGGTCGTTTCGTACACACAGCAATTCGTACCTAATTTAACATGATTTTTTTTTTGCGTAGGTTAAGTTTACAGAGCAAGCGTGCGAATTAGGCTAAAAGTACGAGAGAGAGCCACCCAGATGTTTTTCCTATTAAGAGTTTGATTGCTCATTGCAAAAGATATTTATGCTAGAATTATTTTTTAATATTTTATATGGACTAACCATACATAAAATAATTCCTGTTACTAGATTCAGTCACCATGGCAACAAGCACTCCATCTCCAACACCATCAGAGGACAACCGTCAGAATAACCGGGATGATACAATGTATAGTGCCCTCGATAAGATCATGGGAAATTCTGTGCAGAGTTATGATGACTTTCTCAACAGCTTTACCTACCTGAAAAAAGGTATTTGTATTTATACACATGAATAGTATGTAACTAATTTTGTTTAGGTTGATTACAAAAGAAGTTATATTTCATATGATTATTAATGTTAGTTTTTGTTTTCAGCAATATGTCTCGTAGCAGATTCTGTATCTAGAAAAAAATTACTGGTTTATTATTTCAAAACAAATATTTGACTGATTTATTATAAATAATTCAGACAAAAAATTAGTGGTTTTTAATCATTTATTGTTCCAATTGAAAATTTGACTGAATTATTACTTCAGACAAAAAATTGACTGATTTATTATTTCCAGTCAAATTTTATTATTTCCAGAAAAAAATGACAGGTTTATTTTAATTATTTTCCAGACAAAAAGATAAATTTATTTGTTCCACTCAAATTTTCTTATTTCTGTACAAAAAATGATTTATAATTTCCAGACAACTTATCTTACTTCTGGTATATCAAGCTTAACAGTATGAAGACAAAAGCATATTTTTATTTTTATACATGTTCATTTATTGCAGGTCTACAAGAGAAACAAGATGGGAAGAAAGACAAACCAAAGAGAGCTGCAAATAAAATGAACAAAACCACATCTACCTCTGCCAGTGTGAAACTGCCAAAGCCAGAGGATGGCAGCAAGGCAGTGTATAAAGAAAGTAAACCAGAGGTGTCGTCATCATCATCATGTGATATAGAGGAGGAGGTACCGTAAATTAATTGGGATTGATTCTGCCTTTCTGACTAGCGTAGATCATGATCAGCCTGCACATCAGTGCAGTGTGATCATGATCTGCACTGTGCACCATTCAGTCATTAATTTTTTTGGTATACACCCGTTTTAACAGTTAATGGTACTGTCCAGATTGAAAGATGGACAAGCTCATTATAGAAATTTAGAAATGTAAGGGTTAATATTTCAAAAACCTTCTGCCTCGTAGCATTACTGTTTCTGTATCAAGGTTTTTCCTTGATTTCCTTTTCAACACTTGTTTTCAGGAGCTGGCTTTTGGCTGAAAAGGTGGTGTTATTAGATATGTAGGAGGTGGAAACAGATTTATAGTGTATCTACTAATTTATTTTAGCTTGATTGTGATGACAGCTTCAAGCTTATTTGAAACACTCTTAGAGTCTGCTTAATGAAAAAACCAATACTGGTGTCTTGTGAGGTGTGATCATGACCCCCAGTAGGGCTCAAACCCACGGCCCCCGGGTTGAGGAGCTGACAACTTAACCACTACTGCTTCTCTTGAATACATTTTATTAAGGCTGTATGTAATTGGAGGTATATAAACTAATAGAATGGACTACCTACCTGCCCAGCCCTTAACAGCATAAATTGTTAGAGGAGAATCAGTTGTTTTCGGGAGCTGATATTTTGGCTGAAAAAAACATGTTATTATAGATATACATGAGGTGGAGAACGATATTATATCATACATTACATAATGCCAGTATTTAATTGAAGGTGTATAAACGCAAAGAATGGTATTAAAATGTCCCTACTTTCCTACCTACCTACTACCCAGCCTTCAGTGGCATGGGTCGTTAGATTGGAAAATAAGATATTTTAATGATAGGCCTCAAAGAGGGATATGACAAGAACTGTCACTGGGTATATTTTATGTGTATATTACAGATACTGTGTGAAGGAGACATTACCAGTAGAATGACCAAGACAAAAGTCATCAAGACTGGCTCATTAGTCAAGGTAAAGTAGTTGCCTTTATTATAGGATATATATTGAGGAAAAACAGATAAAATAAAGTGAAACCCTTCTAAACTGGAACCCCTGAAAACCAGAAACCTCTCCAAACTGAATGAATTTTGTGGCTCCTGAAATTTGGCAACAAAATTACTGCTGAAAGCTGAACATTTTGAAGGAATTAGCGTTTTGGCCTGACCTTTTACCTTGATTACCAGAATTTACTCTATTTGGTAGAATATATCCATAAAAACTTTGATATTTTGTTTCATACAGTAACTAAACAAGGTCAGGATTTAGAATGAATCATGTTGCTTGGTGATTGTGTAACAGATTATATAATGCAGCTTACAGTCCACCAAGAATTCCCTGCTGAACCTAAAACCCCTCTAAACTTAACTTTTACTCTGGTTCGGAGGCTGTTTGATTAAGAAGGGTTCCAGTGTACTGCTGCATTGCTATTGTCCATAGTCAAATGGCCATGGTTTCTTGCTCCAAATTACTTGTCCATCACCACTGTAGGTTTGAAACCCAATTTTAGATTTAGAATTTACAGTATGAGAAAGCTATCTACATGGCTTGTTAGATGCCAGTGGTTCTACCAGTGTACCAGTTTATGCCTAAAATAATGGGCATAATGCCCAAAGGGGCATCTAAAGTACTGGTATTCCTCCACCATTGAAGTTAGAAAGTCACCATATGACCTTAATTGTGTTGACATAACTTTAAACCAAACAAATGAAATTTTAATGTTATAGTGACAGAAAGCAGAATTTTTTTTTCAGTTATTTTCTGTATTTATGACATTTTGTAAACAAAAATACTTTTTTGTTGAAAACATAATGTTTCTTGCAACTTGTAATTTTAATGATGATGTATGAATTATGGATATAGTAATTTGATATTCCCTTTCTACAAAATGCAATATCATGAAAATAAGTAAGAAATCAACTAGTTATGCTTTTGTGTTGCAGTTCGATAACTTTGTAGATCCTGTAGCTAATGATGATGATGATGACATTGAAGAAATTGATGATTTATCAGCTGTAAGTTATACAGCTAGTTTTACTACAGGTAAATTTCTGTATTTATTCTTTAGCTTGTTTGCTGTTCCAGTCGGCTATTTACATTTGCATGACATGACCATACAATATGATAGAGTTATTTAAACAGTGTCTTGGTCTGCAACGTTGTATTCCACTTGAGTAAAATTGCTTGGCCAGGAGATGCTTGTGCAGAGTGTGGTCTGGCCTTGCAAACTCCATGAGAGCCCAGTACATCATTTGAGATTAAGGTGCTGTTTTAATGACACTTTATCATATACATACAGCTTTTTCTAGTGTATTGTCAGCCAAAAGTGACTATAATTTAGATAAAAAAGACTGAAAAACTTATTTGAAACAGTGAACTTTTGAGGCATGGAACACTGACACCTTATCTTTACATCATATCTGACGTCAGATCAAAAGAAAGTAGTCCCACCACTGAAAATTTTGCCGTATCCAATGGAAGTTTAATACAAGGTTTTATATTCATCTGTGAAATGCATGCTGTATTTCCAAAAGAATATTCTAAGGTGTTTAATAAATTTCTGCATTGGATAAGAAATGTTGCATATTAGGTGATTCAGTAGCTTTGTTACAAATAACAGATAAAAAACGTTGACTAATAAAACTATCTGCATGAAATTCAAGGTCAGTAAATATCTGCCACACTGTTTCTGTATAAATGTTTTGTTACAAGTCACGTCAGTCACCTGCATGTGTTGTTTGACCTTTTTTTGGCATGAAAATGTAGACAAAGAATAAAATGATTATTTAAACTGTTACCTGTACTATCCATACTTGGATTCTTTCTCATTACTTGTTCCAGCAAACTGGAATTGTATATTGACTTGTCTGATATGCTTTTTTGAATAGCCGTTGGTCCAAATTTATTGCCATATTATACAGAATTGATATTTTTGCCTCTAAGCTCAATTATACAATATTTGTTTTGTCCCTAGATTTAAAACCACTATAAGGATTTTATATGTTTGTCCGTGTAAGACAAGGTTTTCCCAACCGAAGGAACAGCATGAAATGAGAAATCAAGCTTAAGCAACATTTTTTATCCTGGCCTTCCTGTGGGTTGTGAAAATACCTGTCTGACAAAGACAGACATACCATCATAAGATAATTTTTTTGCCAACAATGAGGAAATATTTAAAGACATTGTTAATTAGAAACTCCTGCATGTAGTTTTTGATTTAAAAATTATGATGTCAGAAGGCGCGCATGTATGATGTAGCTGTTTTCCTGCTAGGTAGGAAGGAAGCAAGTTCTGTCTTTAAAGTATATGCATTTCAAAATTTTTTAATACATTTTAAGAAATACAGTTAATCTTACCTTTGCAGCCACCTGTATTAAACAGCCACTTTGCATAAGCAGCCAATCCGCTAACTTTCAGAACTGACATTTTGTTCTAATATCCTCCTGTCTTAAACAGTCACCTGTCTTAAGCAGTTGCATTGTGTAACTCCCTTGGCCAACTGCTTAATACAGGTTTGACTGTGTTGAAGAATTGTAATAGTCAGTGGGAGGGGGGGTATATGCAGACTTTATATGTACTGTCGAAGTTTGTATATTGATACTTAACATATTTTCACAACAGGTAAATCTACTAGCAACACTGCAGCATCTGAGAAACAAAATGAGGTTGCTGTCACAGCAGCGTCAAGTAGACTTCAGGATGACAGTGATGCCACAAACATGCTGGAGACACAGCTGTCACTAGATGAGAAATCAACGGACAAATTACTGATGAATTTTCTTGCTGATCTACAGAATGAACTAAATGAGGGCAAACCTGTTGATACATCACAGAGTGGAGCAAGTAATTCAGAAATGGATATTCAAAATTTTTTGCATAAAAATAAAAAACCAAGTCAACAAGTTTCAGATTCTGAAGAAGTGAACTTTAACGATGATGATGAAAATGATGCAGTTAGTCTTTTACATGATGACTCTGAGAAAAATGATGTGAAAGTAAAAATAAGTGAACAGGATTTAAAGACAATGGCTGGACCAAATGTTAGGGCTGAGCAAGATAGAATTTCCAGATTGGATGATATTTATAGAAATACTTTGAGAGATTCCGAGGGTAATGTACAAATTGCTCAGTCAGAGGAAAGTGTAGTAGAACAGAAAGCTGTGGATGGAGATATAGATATAGATAAGATAGTGTTTCCTGGTCAGGTAGAAGAAAGGAATGATGAACCAGGAAGTGAAAATGACAGATTGCTCGACTTTAAAGCAACTTTCAGGGAAACATCTACAAGTACAGACACACAGGTAATTATATCACTGAGGCATACAGATATTAAAGCCACTGATAATATATGGACTTTTTTTCTCAAAAAAATAAAAATAATAAAAACAAAATACTGAGGCTGCCATAGAATCGTATGTCATTATCCTTTCACAAGATTTAGAATAAAAATTCACCATTGGCCTCCTTTACATATATTATTATGACTACCAAAATTTACAGTATTTAATCATGGGCATTTATCAGGACTTCAAGACTTATCCTACAGACAGGTAGCTATATTTCTCTATATAAGTCTTTAATGTTCAAGGGACCATGTGAATATCAGAAAATAGAACATAACGATAAAGGCATAAGTAGGAAATTAAGACAGCAGATGTTTGAAGTTTCTTACATAGCTCCAGAATGTGAAGATTTTTTTTCTGCCGAAAAGTTACCTTTTATCATGGCTTCATATTTTATTATTCTGTTTACTTTTATACAAAACTGAGGTAATTATTTTTTCAAAACTTACGTCTAAATAGACTTTGAAAAATGTTCATGTATGTTATAGGTGGAGAGCACAGATCTCATACAGCCGTTCAAGCTAGACGAGGATTTTGACTACGATAATGTTGTTCTTGCACCAAAGTTTAGTTCTGAGGACTTACAACAGTTTAAACTGAATGTGAAACCACAAACTGTGGTAATGTGATCTTACCTTATGTGTCCACTAGCAACATGTACATTCCAAACATAACTTGTGATTATTCGTGCAGAAGGAAGGAATGTCTTTGATTTTTTGTATTAATATATGTTATCATTGTCATCATCATCACCATCATTATTATTTATTTTCAAGCTGAAAAGCAAACATTTTTATTATAATCATTATTTTGTCTAGTTTTATAGTTTGGACTTTGAATTGTTTATGAACACTTATTTTGATATTTTACCTTTTTTTCTGTGTTATAATATTTAATTAAAGAAGGAAAGCCAAGTTCTGTTGTAGTTCTCTCTTTGTTTTTTTTTTACATTCACAAACTGTGAAAGATTCATTTTCATGGGGGTGAAATTTCTTGGTTTGGTCAAAACGCCTTCTTCATGGAGAAATGAGTTCATGGATTTCAACTTTTGAACATAAAATGAATAGAAATATGTACTTTTTCACTCAGATTAAATTTTATGGATTAACTGAATTATGAAATCCACAAAAATTAGTTCCCCATAAATATTAACCTTTAGCCTGCTGGTGGCAATTAATTCTGCCTTTGTGGTCAGTGCAGACCAAGATGAGTGCAGGCTCATCTTGATCTACACTAGTCGCTGTTCAGTCAATAAATTTTCAGTGAACACCCCTTTGAATAATAAATGGTACTGCCCAAATTGAATGATAGACCAGTCCATTTTAGAAATTTAGCAGGGTAAATAATGATTACACAGTTACTGAGAAGTGAGGAAGATTGCTGGCAGAAAATACAGTGTTATTTCGTATTTGTCAGTGCTTTATTGTAACATATTTGATAATTTAACTGTTTCAAACAGTGAGATTATTTAAGAAATAATATATCTCATCCAGTGATTTGTTGTTGAATAAAATCGTTGTTTGGAGTTCAGATGCGAAGGAATTATATCCAAGTGATATAATAATATGCATCTGAACGACAAACAATGATTTTACTCAAGAGCAAATCACTAAATGAGATATACTATTTCGATTCTAACACGTTACCAAGGATTTTTACATATATCCTTGACGACGTCCATCAAATATTTGCCTGTTTTTTTTTTGGTTTCTTTTCCAACGCGCCGCTATGCTGTTGGATAGTATGATGTAATAATTGTGACGTCAGAACTGTGAATTGTTGTAAAATAACACACAGTTTTCTGCCTTCTTTGTTTAATAGGAAACAAATCGAATCGTGTTAGAATATAACATAACTTCACTGATACAGAACTGCACTCAAACATAGAAGAATAGGGATTGAAAATAATCTTAGTTCTTACCTAAAATAATAAGCAGTAAAGACATAAATGTAACAAAATACTACATAATAATATAATTTATCACATAATTGACCCTGTGGGAGTGAAATAAAGCCATTGCATAATTTTGATATTACATTAGTGTAATAAAGCTGTTTTAAGTTCAAATTGACCTATCTTTGATAGGTAAAGAAAGAGGAAATTTTGATGTTTCAGCAGGAAAAGCTAACATGTGATAAAAAGAATAATATATGTGTGCCTTTCCACATTGAATTATTAAATCCCTTGAATAAAATTGATAAAATGCTCGGCAGAGCGTCACATTTAATAAATTCAATATGAAAAAGACACTCGTATAATATCCTAGAGGATAAAGAGTGCATAAAATATATTCTTGGCATATTAAATTGTGAAAGAAATCTATTAATATCATAAACCTATTTAAGTTTTTTCATCGCAAACATTGTGATGCCATGACTTAGTGCACAACATTGACCTTGTACGTGATGTTGCACAGGTAAAATAGGAAAAAAAACTCTTAAAACCACTGAAAAATCATGCAGTGGAAAGAATTTTTTTATGTACATGTAAGCTCAAAATATCTTTTACTTCTGAACACCAACTGATGACAATGATGTGTGTGGTGTTCACTTTGTGATCAACACTTCGATCATACACTGATTTTTTATATCCTCTATATTTCCTTTGTTCATACCATGGACTTGTACCATATACCAAGCAATAAATACCTTTCATTTCTTATCATTTATACTTTCTTCAGTTTTAGAACTGATTTGAATATTTGACTAGCTTGACTCCCAGTTGTGACTTATTTCCCTTCCTATTTTCAGTGTTGGGTGATAACTTTAATTGGTACCATTTCCAGCAGTATCAGCCTAGACTAGCTAGGGGAGGCAAATGTGACACCTACCTTTGGCTTTGCTGGAATCAGATTGTTCTGTTTGATCCGAATGGTGATTGGTCAAGACCTTTACCTTAGATATTTTTATGTTTAGATGTTCGGGTAGCCTTCAGGAACATAGTGACCAATTTTGAAATTACTCAAGGGGAAGGTTTGGAATGGGAGACACAGTTCCCTCTTGCTGGTTAAGACCAGAAAATACAGACAGAAATGAAGTCTCTTCTGTTGACATTTTAAACCGTTTCCTTCTTTTAGCAGAATAGTTAGCAAGGGCTTGGACTACGAAAATGATAAACTCAGGGTTCGTCAAAGTATGAACATCTTGGCCAAACCAGTCGATATGCTTTGGTAAATACTGGAATTATAAAGCAAAATACACATATGCGGCTGGCCTGTTTTAGACTCCTGGGCATTTTTTACTGCTTCTTTTGGCATTTTAGCTATTATAAAGTATATATTTTTTAGGGTTTGACAGCTCATTGAGTATGCCACACTATGCACCTAGCATCTCAGATCTGAATAATAGATATTGCTTAGAGAATTCATTAAAAGGTATTTCTAATTGTATAAATATAGTTATGGGAATTCCCCACTTGTACGATACGTGTGTCACATAAAGCTCTATGGCACTTGCAGGGCTGAAGTTACGTTTGAAGTATTTTAGCTGTGTTAGAACAGGCAAGCATATACCAAGAGTTTCATGAGAAATATGTTTGTCCAAACAGGCAAAGATGTTCAAGGAGTCAGTCGGCAGGCCATTTGTCTACTTATTGGCTGTTATGACTCACTGGCTGGGTGGTAGATGGATATATAAATATGTTGGCAATACAAGATAAAATCTCTTGTTCAATTAAAACAATATCTTTATTTCAAAACAAGTTCACAAATCCATAATTCCAATATTTTTTTAATTAAATACATTAAATCCTAAGAATAATACTATCAAAGATAAAATGAGCCGCGCCATGAGAAAACCAACATAGTGGCTTTGCGACCAGCATGGATCTAGACCAGCCTGCGCATTCGTGCAGTCTGGTCAGGATCCAATGCTGTTCGCTGACGGTTTCTCTAATTGCAATAGGCTATGAAAGCGAACAGCATGGATCTTGACCAGACTGCGCGGATGTGCAGGCTGGTCTGGATCCATGCTGGTCGCAAATGCACTATGTTGGTTTTCTCATGGCGCGTCTCAATATACATCACATAATTTCAAACATTAAAATCAAAGAAGCTTTTTACCATGCCTTTAAAATATAGTTAAAACAGAACATACTGTACACAGACTTAGCAATGTTAATTATGCTTAGATTATTAACAGTTTTTTTTTCTTAATATTCTCCACAGAATTACACTAAACTACAGTTATGTGCAAAAATTTACTTCATGAAAAATAACGAAGGAAGTAAATTTCATAGATAAGAAAATGTATTATTCCTTCTTACATCTTTTTTATGAATGCATGTTAAAATACAGTGTCGTAGTAGTTTTAACTGGGAAAAAACTGTTTTGTGAAGTGTAATTTGGCACGTAACTGTAGCGTTTGTGGAACAAAGCTTCCTCAAGTTCTGTCTGATTCTGATATTTACTGTTTTATGATTTAAAAAATCATTAGTAAATGAATATTTTTGAAGAAAAATGTGCCAACAAAATTTGATATTGCAAAACATAGCAGTCAAACTTATTCATTGGTAAATATAACAACTAAACAAGTAACACAAAGATATTCTAAAGATGAAAATACAATTTTTCTTCTTTTCATCACACAACTTTACATGTTAGCATTACACAGACTATGTTTTTTTTCTTCAGGACAACATAACTAAAGATAAGCCTAAGCAATAACATAAACCAAGTTTTACCACATGGCAGTACACAACATTATTGGTCCCAAACAAAAACACATTTCAAGGGAGGAAACTGATACATTATAATGGTGGAATAAAACTGAGTTACACCCCTTGGTTATAAATATTCAAAAATCTTTAGCACATGTATTGTCCAGTTATGTTATACACTGCACAACTTCAATGAAAATCTAACATTCTGCTTACAATCCTGATCATCATGTGAAAATTCACTGAATCATTCTGTGCATGAAACAGTACATCATTTCCTTGCATCTCCTATATAACCCTCTAGTCCTGCCCTATCCCCTCATATAAACCACAATCACAACTCCCCACCGAAAATACAATGTACAACAGCAAGAGAAAAATGTATTATATGACAAATTGATGTGATTTCAAAATCAACTTTAGTCCTGTGCTCAAATATTAAAGTTTATTGAATGCTTCTGGCCATAAATAAGTCCAATTACACTGGACAAACTGATATAAAACTGCAAGATTTATTTGTAAAAAATCCACATAAAGAAAATAAAAGTACCAGAAATATTTAATTTTAATTTTTTTTTTGTGGAATATTTAAGATCATCAAAATACAATACAAGACTAATTTGAATACATCAATACATCCAAATCAGCCTCATGTCAAGAAAAGAAAATGTAGAACATCAAATTCAGCTCTTTATTAATTCCTTCTTCAATGTAAAACAGGAATTTTTTACCTTTCATTTTCAAATTTTCTTAAATCTGATAACAGATCTTCTATTTGTACATCGTCATTAGTAAAACTTTAAATTTGAAAGTGACGTGCACATGAATTTACGATTGCCTATTTTGCTGTTATTTCCTCTCTTTTTGCCTATAATTACCAATGTGCAATTTTCTTTGAAGATTCACTAATGAAAATACTGCATGATGTGGTTTCATTATGGCAAAAGTAGCACTCAGTAAATGCAGAGTAAATCATTAATTTCAATGAAATACTAATTATAAAATAAAGGATAGCTATGTAACACGGAATTACAAGGAAGCTCTATGCATCTTGTCTTTAAAGCGGTGACTTTAATTTACCCTACAGGAAGTGTCTATGCATTTTGTCATTATTATACTTGTCTGTAATTTATCTTAAGAAGTGTCATTCCAGAAATTATAATTCTGTGGAGTTGGTTTCTCATAGAAAATCCAGTCACTTATAGAAAGGTTGGGAGACTGGATAAGGTTGGTTTTCAATAATTGAGATTGGTTGGGGAGGGGTTTTACTCTGATGGAATAGGAGACACTTGGTGCAGTGTCTCAGCTGGTTCCAACTGTATGGGGGCGGTGTTTCAGTTGAGACATTGATAAGACCAGATGGGGTGACTTTGGGTAACATAAAATGGGAAAATAATATTTAAACCATAGAAAGAATATGAAAGTAAAATCAAACTCTATTCACTCCTTAACATCATCTTTATTTTCATTGCATCTAATATTCTCTTGGTGTGATCTTTCACTGAAACTATGAAAACGGGTGAAAATCATTTACTGAAATGACCTTTTTCTTCTAGAGAATGTATTATGCATTTTGAAAGACTCTTTGTATGTAAACAGAGATATAGTCTGATAGTTAGCAACTTGTAGGGTTTTATTAATTTTGTATCCTTCAATAACATGGTAAATGATAAAACATTGTCAATACTAAGTGAACCCTGGGAAATGTGTCTCCCTCATGTAGTAAGCTTCCATATCTATTTAAAACATACTGAGAATTTTTAACAGAAATACTGTGTAATCATTAATATTCATGACGGACAAATTTTCGTGACTTCATAATTATGTGAATCCACGAAATTAATCTCAACAGACTGATAAAATTCGTTTTAACCATATCTTTAAAATCAAATTAAACAAGAGCTGTCTCCATAGGATGACACATGCCCCTGATGGCACTTTGAATGAATAGTTATGGCCGATGTTAGAGTTTAGGACCTTTGACCTATGGACCTGGGTCTTGCGCGCGACATGTCGTCTTACTGTGGTACACATTCATGCCCAATAATTTTAAAATCCATGCATGAATGACAAAGATATGGACCGGACACGCCCATCAATGCACTATCATGAAATATGACCTTTAACGTCTAAGTGTGACCTTGACCTTTGAGCTACGGACCTGGGTCTTGCGCGCGACATATTGTCTTACTGTGGTACACATTCATGCCAAGTTATTTGAAAATCCATCCATGGATGACAAAGATATGGACTGGACAAGAATGCACTATCATGAAAACTGACCTTTAATGTCTAAGTGTGACCTTGACCTTTGAGCTACGGACCTGGGTCTTGCACGCGACATGTCGTCTTACTGTGGTACACATTCATGCCAAGTTATTTGAAAATCCATCCATGGATGACAAAGATATGGACCGGACACGAATGCACTATCATGAAAAATGACCTTTAATGTCTAAGTGTGACCTTGACCTTTGAGCTACGGACCTGGGTTTTGCGCGCGACATGTCGTCTTACTGTGGTACACATTCATGCCAAGTTATTTGAAAATCCATCAATGGATGACAAAGATATGGACCGGACACGAAAATTGCGGACAGACTGACAGACGGTTCAAAAACTATATGCCTCCCTTTGGGGGCATAAAAATTTGTGTCTGAATAAAACATACATTTTAGTGAAAACCATGTAATTTCTTGCCCACAAACTGTTTTCATATCGTAGTACTTCTTAAATATTACCAAAAGGCTGTAATACTGAATTTGTCCTTCCTAAATTCTAAGAAATAAACAAACTTCACAAACATTATCACCAAGAGTTTTACTACAAATACAGGGCAGAGTAGTTTTGTTTTTTGTTTCCTTCTTCCAATTTCAATTCCCAAAGAAATAGTCCTGACAAACAGCAGAATGCATCAAGCTGAATATCTTGATAGTATAACACAGCATTTGTATCCTGGCTCTATTTTTTCCCCATTAAAATTAAAATGCTTCAAGCTAAACAATTTCCAATTTTCTCATAAAACTTAATTTCTAAAGCCCGTCCTGCAATTTACAACACTAATTAAAATGAAAGGCATAACTAAAATTAATTAATACATGTGTTTTCCAATAATTTCCAATTCTTGGTAGTTTTGAAAATCTGGCAATGAATGTTTAACATAACTCAGTAATTATTTGTTAATTACATTTTTCTATGCTAAAAGTGAAATGTTATAAGATTTAATATTTCTTGGTGTTAGAGGGTTTCCAAATATTTGATAATATCAATAAACTTGGATGGGAACTTCAATTAGCAAAGAACAGGTGTTTTATGTTCATAATGAATCAATCAAGTTTCATATAAACATGCATGTCATAGTTTGTATATAGCTTTATAAATCTGATTACAATCTTGTGTTTTTTCTAATACAAACAAACATGAAAATTTCATCTTAGAACTAGACAAGAACCAGGAAAGGTTCCCAAGTACTTTCATTATAGCTCATAAATTGTTAACATTGCAGTCTATTTGATGTATGCAGTATGCATGCACATGTCAAAATTGCCCTACAAACAGAGCAGTGTTCATGGTTATAAAATATAACCAGACTAAAAATGCAGTTTTTCATTGGTCAATTTCAAAATTGAATTCAGAATCAACCAGTCAGATGCTGGAGGTTTTAGACTGGTCTGCAAACTCAAGTTTAAAATCTTGGAACCAGGATTTCTTCAAGTTTAGTCATTATGTATAAATCTAAACTCTATTATTATTAGTCCTTCTAAACACATACATTTGGTCTGTATACATCAAACTTTATCTGGCAACATATTTCATTATTATAAGTTAACTACTGCTGTAGAAAGTTTCATATGAAGATACTTATATGAAAAAATAGACATTTCACAATTTAACTGCGTACCGCACATATCCTAAAGAGAACCAGTGTTGTATGGGTCATTTTAATCAACTGATTAACTGTACATGTGCATATCTGCATCCTTAACCCAAGATATAGAAATAAGGTTACAAAAAATAAGACAGAAATATCTGTATATTATGATCTTTCTTCAACAACAAGGAACTGAACTGTACTGTTAAATACTTTTCCTACACAAAGTCAAATACTAAATTGTTAATTAAAACAGTTTTAATTAATGGATTTCAACTTCCTTTTATCACAAGCAGTAAACTACCCATAATACATTGTATAAATAATCTAGGATAATGTGCCAGTTGTGAAGATGTAAAAAAGTTTATTATTTCATATGGATGAACAAATTAATTAACAAGAAAATATCAAGTTACATTGTACTAACTGACAGTTCAATGCTAGAAAGAAAGCAGTGTTCACCCATATCAAATATGAAAAATAAATGTGTTTATATATAATTGTTTATATATAATATATATAAATTATGATCAACTCAATTGACACATTATCCTGAATGATCAGTAACTGACTAGAATCTTTGGCAAGCAATTTTACAACTACATAAGAAAACTATGCAGTTGATATAGCTATATATATAGGTACAAGCAAATGGAACTATTTTATCTATTATGCTAACAGTATAAATATACTCATATTCTAATTATACATGTAAAGAATTTCTGAATAAAAGGTAAAGTTTGGACCTGCCTAAATATAAAGTCTAGATAACACAGTTCACATTTCTTACAGATACATTCACATTTTCTCTCAACAATTTGATCTTGTTTTCAAGACAATACATAAAAGCAACAAAGAAATGACTGTAAACAGGAAATTTTTACTCCAAGAATTTTAGTGAAATTTGATACTGAGACCATTTAATTTTATGGGCTCAAAATTGTGTGGTTTCGGCAAGAGCAGCAGTTTCAAGGTGATTAAATTTGTGGATTCATAAAAGGGAAAATTTGTGGCTTTATAAAAGGGAATTCCACTTGTTTGTTGGGATTTAATTTCATGAAATTACTCAACCACGAAATCCACAAAAAACTAGAGATGCTTTTGAGAAAAGCGCATGTCTCCCACAACTGCCTAATCATCTAAATAGTAAGTCAGTCTGCGCTTTCTTGGACCCAAAATGTACCCTATACTACTTGTGCATGCGCTTTCTTGCACCCAAAACGTACCCTATACTACTAATAAAAGTAGTATAGGGTACGGTTTGGGTGCACAAAAGCGCATGCGCTCCGAGGATTTTACGGTAATTCAAGGGCCATAATTCCAAAGTGCCTGGGCCGATTTGGCTAGTTATCAAACTTGGCCAAGGTCTTATGGTCAGACACATTTTCTGCAAGTTTGGTGAAGATCGGGTGAGAAATGTTTGACTTAGAGTGCCGACAAGCTTTGTGACAGACAGACACACACACACACACACAGACTGGAGTAAATCAATATGTGTGGTGGGAGACATAACTAGTCCCCACAGATATTAATAATTGCACAGTACGTAATATGTTTTAAATTGTGTGTGTGCAAAGAATTTTTTTCAGTAAAAGAACACATGAAGGAAATACAGTGTGTATGTGTCTAAAAATATAGCTATCATGGTTATGAAATTAAACCATTTTGTCTTGCTACAGAGGGGCCAAGATAATTTGTTGCTGTTTTAGTTTTGGTGCAAAAACATTTACCTGTGTGTTAAAAAAAAGCCCCAAAAAACAAACAAAAATGTATAGATGTGTATGTGTTCTCGTTTTAACTGTAACAGTCATTTTCTTCACTTTCAAATATGAAATGACATTATGTGGCTAATTATATATATTTGGTGTTTTGTGACATTTAAAATCAGACTGACAGTGGTAATGCCAGGGACTGTATATATGAAACTGTGCATCATAAAATTAACTTTTAACAATACATTATATGACTAGAATTTTTTCAGAGACACCAAGATTTATTACAAACTACAACAAAAAAATGCCTTAACAATTTCTCATTTCTGCAATTCTATAGATATCTTAAAATACTACATTATGATTTATTCACTTAGGTTATATACAGTGTGTTCCAAAGATTTTTAGACACTGTAATTTAGTTCAAACAAGCTACAGTCTTATCGAACAACAGCCAGTTATTTTGCGTAACTGTAGCAGCCACAAAACTAAGTTATGTTCCTGAAAATACGCAAAATTCAAACAAGCTTTTAAGTCAGCAACTTCCCCACATGTTGGCATAGGCTCCTTAAATTAGTACACCCGTAATAACATTCTGCAATTTCCATCCTATTTCGTATTCACATCTGTAATTTTGACATGCTTCCGCCGTAAATGTAACTTTTACAAGTAATGGTTTAGTGACAGCCAGAAAATGCCAAACTCACAAACGAAGGAAACATTATTAAACAAAAATTACCCATTGTTATTACAGATCCACTGCCTTAAGGGAGTGAACAATTACAAAATGTAGAATCTAAATATAGCTCTGTTAATAAAATTTTGCGACATTATGTGTATCAATATTATACATTTACAGGCTATTCAGCTGTGCAATATGAGGTGATATGCACGAGGAAAAATATTATTGACCAAGGACGTAGCCACGAAAAATATGTATTTTCTTATGCATATCACACCCCAATGCTTAGCTGTAACGTATTTAACAGACATAAATGTATGATTCCTTAATGGCCAGTTGACTAGTTAAAAATAGTACACAGTTTTTCAATGACATTCAGTCCTCAATGTCCTGTTTTAATGACTATGAATATGATAAATAAATGCACAGTTTTTTTGCAGTATCAAGTAGTTTTCTGTGAAATGAGGGGTCAATAATAATTACTGACACTATAATTAAATTTTTAATATATTTTTCTCTACTGTAGATATATTTCTACATCTTCGCAGAATTCCTTTCAGGAAAATAATTTACTGAAGAAGAACTTCAAAATACCTGCACAGCATTTCAGATTTCAGCTTTTTTTATATAATAAACATTATGTGAAATACATTATTTTTTCTACAGTATAATGTATGTAAATAACATAATATCTCTGATGAACGTAAAGATATTTCTTTCATTCAGAATATATATTCTTGGGAAAAAAATGTTATCCCTTTTATTAATAAAACAATAAATTACAATACATATCTCTTAACTTGCAGCCATTATACTAGACAGATTCTCATAAAATTTGGTACAGATGTTATTTTCCTGTATTATTTATTCTGATTTAGATCTATCAAAAGCCTGTTTATTTTAACAAGATATTTTGATCCAAAATGTTTTGCGCATAGAAAACATGGTGCATTCAATTCGTTTTTCTTTCCAATAAACAAAATTTTTTTATCGAGTGTGCTGTCAAAAATGAAACAAAAACCTTAAAATTAATTAGATTTCAGATTTATTAAATTAATTAGCAGAGTATAATTTAAAACACATTAAATTTACTCACTGACTTTATAAAACATGCATTCACATTTGACCACATTTTTGCCATATTATACGGTGTTTACTTGGAATTAAAGGCAGGTATTCTATTGAACTCAGAAAATATTAGGTTTCTGTCTATTAAAATACACTGATTACTGTTTGAAAGGATTGAATAGTTAATTAAAATCTTGACTAGTACATGTTTCCAATTTTCTTTACAGATATTTAATACATAAATCCTGAAGAGACTGTAAAAGGATGAAACCCAATTCTAAAGATTCATTTGCTCTAGACGTGAATGGAGAATCCCAAAAACAGTTCAAACTTTAATCAAATGCATGTAATTGTTATGAAGAAAATACATCAAATACTGTGTTTTCTCTAATTTGCAAAAACGGGGCATGTATTTAAGCCCTAAAAAATTTTCTTTACATTTCTTTCGTAAATATAAATTAAATCTTTCGTAAATATAAATCAAGTCTCCTCTTCCCCTCAATAAAAGCCAAAAAAAATAGCAAAAGTACCAAATAAACGGTAACTGATTTATGCAATGACCAAAAAATACTTTTTCCATATCATGGATCATTTAAAAGCAAATAAATGGATGGGGGAAATTATGTCCCCTTACTACACAAAAATAATAGGAGGAAATTAAATTTTTTCTGTGGAAGAGAGATAGATATAAGTGGATTTTGCCAAGATACCCCCAGGACCTATATCAAAAATCATATCACTACCTTTTTCTACAGAAGTATTGTCTCCCTAAATCAGTAGCAATACTGTGGATTGGATAATATCTGCAACGCTTTATTTTTGCTAATAGACCTCAACAATGCCACACATGACTTCAGAATATTCGTGAAATATCCCACTTGTGAATTCAGAATAATTGTGAATAAAAATGCCACACGCGCATTCAGAATATTTGTGAACAAAACTACATGTAAATTCAGAATATTCATGAATAATAATACCACTCACGAATACAGAATATTCGTGAATAACAATGCCACTCATGAATTCAAAATATTTGTGAATAATGCCACTCACAAATTCTGAATAATCAAGAATATCTGCATCATGTCCTAAAACCCATTCACGTTTTACGAATTCTTAACACTGTAGATTAAATGCTGTTAACCAAGAAATCGCCAAATAGAGCCTATGCAAAAGTTACCCAAATCTACAGTATCACAATTTATGAAGAAGGAAGCCCTTAACAAAAGGCAATATAGCTGAAGCATATTTTCTTGAATAAACAATAAAAAATTCATAATGAATTAAATGAAAATGACTTCAGAAATATTTTTTTCATCTATTTTTCTAATAAAGTATTCTCTAATCAAAAATTTAATAGCAATATGGATTTCACATCAATCTAGCGTTCTAAGTAATATCAAATTAAGGACAGTCAGTGATACTAGCGGAAATTACAGTTTTTTTCAATTCATAATAATATCCCAAATTAATCATACTACGATAAATCCATGGTTGAACGGAAAACTGGTGTATCTCGTATAAATAAAGAAGTTATACCAGTTTTCTGTTCAGCCCACGAAATATCACCAATTCTGTATTGCAATACTTTGCAATGTAATTATGCTGAATTTAAAAATAAAGCACTATGATAAAAACCTCTTAAACTCATTCATAAATTTGGCAAAAATATACTTAAACAACTATGACATATAGTCCTAAACTTAAACAGAACTATTAAATATCAAGCCATTTTGACATTTATACAAAAAGAGTTCAACTGCATTAAGCAGCCACTTGTCTTAAGCAGTCAATCAGCCAAGTTCAGAAATTGATTTTTTGTTCTAATTCCAACTTGTTTTAAACAGCCAGATTGTGTGGCTCCTTTGCCTTAAAAAAGCTGCTTGATACAAGTTTAATTTTGTGTCCTAAACTGTGCCATACTATAGGCCTGTCCTGTATGTCAAATAGGTAAATCATAAAGAATATCTAAGCAATCATGTGTGAATATATTACAGAGTTTCACTGGGAAACTGGCTCAATAGGAAAATGTCCAAGCCGAAGCAATGGTCTGATGTAAGGTTATGTGTATAACATGTACAGTCAAACTGGTATTAGCAGCCAGTCAAGGCACTGACACTTATAACAAACAAGAGCTGTCTCCATAGGATGACACATGCCCCCGATGGCACTTTGAATGAATATATAGTTATGGCCGATGTTAGAGTTTAGGACCTTTGACCTACGGAACTGGGTCTTGCACGCAACACGTCGTCTTACTGTGTCACACATTCATGCGTAGATATTTTAAAATCCATGCATGAATGACAAAGATATGGACCGGACACGCCTATCAATGCACTATCATGAAAAATGACCTTTAACGTCTAAGTGTGACCTTGACCTTTGAGCTACGGACCTGGGTCTTGCGCGCGACACATCGTCTTACTGTGGTACACATTCATGCCAAGTTATTTGAAAATCCATCCATCGATGACAAAGATATGGACCGGACACGAAAATTGCGGACAGACTGACAGACAGACTGACAGACCAACAGATGGTTCAAAAACTATATGCCTCCCTTCGGGGGCATAAAAATCAATTTGGGAACTTTGCTGACTGGCTGCATAAGACAAGTGGCTACTAAATACAGGTGGCCATTAAAACGGGTTCAACTGTATGTTAATGCCTCTGATTAACATTTAGGTAACCTAATTAAGGAATGCTTTATGTTTTGTTTTTTTTGTATTGGATGTAAATTTGGGTGAGCCGGTGGTCTAGCGGTAACACACTTGACTGTCAATCCAGAGGTCTGTGGTTTGAATCCCGGTCCAGACACTGGAAATTTCTGAGATGCTCTTGAGTGTCTCCCACCTTACTTAGAGGCCTGTACTGGTTCTTCCAAGGAAAGACTGCCTCGCCTGTATCGGTGCTATACACCGATACACTTTATCTGACTGGCATAGGTTAAAAGGCAGTTAGAAAGTAATGAATGTTGAATAAAATTCTGCCTGGAATTTTACAAAAAAGGAGGGATTTACTGCTGGTCACCTTAAAAATCAATATGACCGGATTTGTATCTGTCTCAATCACACTTTGATATTCACAATGTCGCTTTTATAATTCCATCAACAAAATTTAATCTGATAAAATTCATGTGCAATATATACAAATGAAATAATATATGATTTAAATCACAAACTACATGTATAATTAACAATTAATTTTATAATACAAACACCGTCTTAGTACATTTGAGCCGCGCCATGAGTAAACCAACATAGTGGGTTTGCGATCAGCATGGATCCAGACCAGCCTGCGCATCCGCACAGTCTGGTCAGGATCCGTGCTGTTCGCTAACAGTTTCTCTAATTGCAATAGGATCTGAAAGCGAACAGCATGGATCCTGACCAGACTGCGCAGGCTGGTCTGGATCCATGCTGGTCGCAAAGCCACTATGTTGGTTTTCTCATGGCACGGCTCATTTAACTTTGTACCATAATTGCCCATCTATTAGACGATCTTTCTTTATGACGGGGTCCTATTGGCAGTATTTTGCAGACACTTTTATAAATACTTTAGCCGAATGACAATGACTTGCTTATTAGCTCAGGCAACACATAAAGTCTAATTTTTAATGAGAAAAACTTTGTCTTGTAGGTGAGTAAATACTGTATACCCTTAACCTACATAATATATAGTATCTTTCATTAATATAACTGTAATGAGGCAATAGTATTTTTGATTTTAGTGGATTCAAAAATCAATGATTATTTCAGCAGGGTCCAAAAATAAATATAAATAAATTTTCCTTTTCAGTTGGTCTAAAAGTTAACTCTTCTTTCAATGGGGTAACATGGTCACTCACAAGATCAATAAATAAGAAAGTGTGCATTTTCATTAAAGGAAATTTACTGATGGGCTTGGACAATATATCAATTTTCAATTTCATGCCCACATACAGATATGTTTGTACTGTTCTGTTCAATACTGGCATGGCTACATTTTATGTTGAAAAAAAATCTCAGACAAAAAGGTGCTTTACTGACAGTGTAAATACTTAATCCATAAAACTTGTCTCAAATGGAAAACCAGTTATAAAGTCCAGTAAAAAAAACTTGTCCAGTACAAAGACCAGCCCAGTACTACGATTAACCCAGTACAATGCTTAGCCCAGTACAAAAACTAGTCCAGTATAAAGACTAGCCCAATACTATGATTAGCCAAGCAGAACGACTAACCCAGCACAAAAACTAGTCCAGTACAAAGACTAGCCCAGTACTACGATTAACCCAGTACAACGCCTAGCCCAGTACAAAAACTAGCCCAGTATAAAGACTAGCCCAGTACAAAAACTAGTCCAGTATAAAGACTAGCCCAGTACAAAGATTAATCACTGAAAGCCAATTGCAAGCAAGCACTATTCTCTACCATTGTGTCCATTAAGTGGATTTTTTCAATCAAGTACAGTCAAACCTGATTGTAAATACCACTCTTGGGAAATGAAAAATGTGGTCTTTGTTGATGGGTGGTCTCTCAGTACAGGTGAACTTACACTGACTATAGCTTAACAGGAAGGTGAAACAGTGGCCTTCATAAGCATGTTTTATAGTACATTTGTACTAGACTTTACATAGAGGTGGCCTTTAACACATGTACAACTGTAACTCAAAATACATCACTACTATTCATTAGGAATGATATAAAAGTAATATCTTTGTCTTTGTGCATGAACGCACATCAAATAAATTTTAAAGCTGAATTTTTACAGTCACTTAAGAAAACAATGGAAGGACTTCAAAATCGCAGTTGTGCAAGTATATACAAAAATTGTGTTATGCACATAATACATGAACTATTTTTCCGCTGTTTTTTTTTTAAAAAAAAACATGTTACGTCCTATTTTTCATTTTAACAAGATGTATGCTGCTTGGTGGTGTAAATTCTTGCCTCCATGTTGAGGATGAAAACATGGTCTTTGAATAAAGGCAGATGTAAAAACTGATGATTCCTCTTTGTAGATACACACAAAATATCACCAGGAACATGTGTTTAATGCATTTACAACAATGATACACACTATTGTCAAGTGTTTGTTAAAAAGAAGATAGAAATCTCCTTTACAATACCTGCAGTGTAACGATCAACAAAATAATTAGCAAATCGTGAAAATATCCTGAACTCAGGTCTCTGTTTCTAGATGTAATATCACTAATATTCGACACTAATGAGATGTTTTATATACTGTACTGACGGTGATCCCAACAACGTAACGATTTAAACACATTTCTCGTGCAGCAAAACATGTCTTTTACATTATGATCAAGTGGCTGGGACTCTTGAACCCATTGAAGAGATCTAGAACTATAACGATCCTGGACTTGGGCTCCCGTACCCGCTCGATAGATCGTCACTCAAACTGTTGGTCTGTCGCTTGATTTGCGATAATGCGTTATAGTTGTAAGTCATGTTCGCAAACACCATACGTTCTTCATAGTCATACTCACACAGTATTTTATTATCACACAAATAAAATTTGTCCCCTACACAGAACCTGGAAAAAAAAAAAAAAAGAAATGGAAAAAGTGAATAAAAAGTGTCAAAAAGTTATATATAAAGGGGATGCAGTCATTGGCAAACACAAAAACTGCTCGTATCTGATGTAATAAATATCTTTACTTTGTCAAAGAAGAAGCTTTGAAAGGCCAAAATTGTGCCATTAAGATTCACCCATTATTCTAACTGTAATAATACATGTGACAATAACCCATTGAATTAGCATATCTGACAAAGAATTCCATTTCAACTTGCTGGAACATGGATGTCTGATAAGAAAACTAGTAAACTTTTGTTTTACCTTCAACAAGTGAACACATACAGCTAATGACAAATTCTATATTGGCTCACCTAAGATTACACATCAAACAAATGACAATTTCTATACTGGCTCACCTAAGGTTACACATCCAACAAATGACAAATTCTATACTGGCTCATCTAAGGTTACACATCCAACTAGTGACAAATTCTATACTGGCTCACCTAAGGTTACATATCCAACAAATAACAAATTCTATACTGGCTCACCTAAGGTTACATATCCAACAAATAACAAATTTTATACTGGCTCACCTAAGGTAACACATCAAACAAATGACAAATTCTATACTGGCTCATCCAACAAATGACAAATTCTATATAATGGCTCACACGAGGTAAAACATCCAACAAATGACAAATTCTATAGTGGCTTACTTAAGGTTACACATCAAACGAATGACAAATTCTATACTGGCTCATCTAAGGTTACACATTCAACAAAAGACAAATTCTATACTGGTTCACCTAAGGTAACACATCAAATAAATGACAAATTCTATACTGGTTCACCTAAGGTTAAACATCAAATGACAAATTCTATACTGGCTCATCCAACAAATGACAAATTCTATACTATGGCTCACACAAGGTTAAACATCCAACAAATGACAAATTCTATACTGGTTCACCAAAGGTTACACATCCAACAAACGACCAATTCTGTACTGGCTCACCTAAGGTTACACATCAACAAAAGACAATTTCTATATGGCTCACCTAAGGTTACACATCAACAAATGACAAATTCATATATGGCTCACCTAAGGTTACCACCCAACAAATGGACAAATTCTATACTTGGCTCACTAAGGTACCACCAACAAAGGACAAATTCTATATATGGCTCACCTAAGGTTACACATCCAACAAATGACAAATTCTATACTGGCTCACCTAAGGTTACACATCCAACAAATGACAAACTCTATACTGGCTCACCTAAGGTTACACATTCAACAAATGACAAACTCTATATAATGGCTCACCTAAGGTTACACATCCAACAAATGACAAATTCTATATAATGGCTCACCTAAGGTTACGCATCCAACAAAGGACAAATTCTATATAATGGCTCACCTAAGGTTACGCATCCAACAAAGGACAAATTCTATATAATGGCTCACCTTAGGTTACACATCCAACAAATGACCAATTCTATATAATGGCTAACCTAAGTTTATACATCCAACAAATGACAAAGTCTATATAATGGCTCACCTAAGGTTACACATTCAACAAAGGACAAAGTCTATATAATGGCTCACCTAAGGTTACACATTCAACAAAGGACAAAGTCTATACTGGCTCACCTAAGGTTACACATCAACAAATGACAAACTCTATACTGGCTCACCTAAGGTAACACATTCAACAAATGACAAATTCTATACTGGCTCACCTAAGGTTACACATCCAACAAATGACAAATTCTATATAATGGCTCACCTAAGGTTACACATCCAACAAATGACAAATTCTATATAATGGCTCAGCTAAGGTTACACATCCAACAAAGGACAAATTCTATATAATGGCTCACCTGGTTACACATTCAACAAAGGTCAAATTCTATACTGGCCCACCTATGAGGTTACACATCCAACAAATGACAAATTCTATACTGGCTCACCTAAGGTTACACATCGAACAAATGACAAATTCTATATAATGGCTCACCTAAGGTTACACATCCAACAAATGACAAATTCTATATAATGGCTCACCTAAGGTTACACATTCAACAAAGGACAAAGTCTATATAATGGCTCACCTAAGGTTACACATTCAACAAAGGACAAATTCTATATAATGGCTCACCTTAGGTTACACATTCAACAAAGGTCAAATTCTATACTGGCTCACCTATGAGGTTACACATCCAACAAATGACAAATTCTATACTGGCTCATCTAAGGTTACACATCCAACAAAGGACAACTTCTATACTGGCTCATCCAACAAATGACAACTTCTATATAATGACTCACAAAAGGTCATACATCCAGCAAATGACAAACTGCATTTCATGCATTTACTATTACACACTTGACAAATGATAAAGTACTGGCCAATCTAACACATCTGACAGATTTATGTAAAATTTGTATCCACAGGCAACTAAATGCCTTATAGCTTATGCATGTGACAAACGATAAATTTTATATATATCAAAACAAACCTTCCACATGCCTCATTTGTCAGTTTCCATACTGACTCACCTGTGATTAACTCATATTTTTCTATTAATTCACCTGTGACTACACAATGAAATTTTGTGTTATCTAACTTGTGATTACACATCTGACATACAGCAAGTTTTGTATTGACTCGCCTGTGATTAAACTGCTGAAAACTGAGAAATATTGCATTGACTCACCTTTGTCTACACGTCTGAGAAAGAAGATTTTCTTTTGATTTGTATTAAAGACTTTGATTATATATCACACAAAGCTATGACTACACATCTGACAAAAGACAGATTCTGTATTCACTAACCTGTAATTACACAACTGGCAAATGACAAATTTTGTTTTCTTACTATCCGTAATTTTATTTTTGACAAATGACATAATATTATTTGATTAAATATCAGATTTTACACTGACTCACCAGTAACTACATATCTAAATACAAACATATTTTGTATTGACTCACCAGTGATTACACTGCTGACAGATTTTGTATTGGTTCACCTAAATGCTGACAAATTAAGTAAGGACAAACCTGTGATTACACAGCTGACAAATAACAACTTTTGCCTAGACTCACCTGACAGTTTTGTATGCTCACCTGTGATTATTCATGTGACAAACAACAAATATTGTACCAACTTGCCTGTGATTACACATCTGACAAATGGCAAATTTTGTACGAATTCACCTGTGATAACACATCTGATAAATGATAAATTTGAACCATCTCACCTGTGATAACACATCTGACAAATGACAAATTTTGTATTAACTCACCGGTGATTAGACATCTGACAAATTCATATTAACTCACCTGTGATTACACATCTGACAAGCAAAGCACTCTAAATGATACACATTGTTTTTTGCCCTCATCACCATTTCAAATGCTGGAATCATTTTAGAACAAGCTGAACAATAACCTGTTGTACCGAACAACCTGAAAAGCAAAAAGTATCCAGTTACCTAAAATGCTTTATATAACTTGTAACAGGTCAATTTTTTTTTTACTTACTCTCACATGTTTGATTGATACTGCATGACAGAGGAATACAATTTTAACCATTGCCACTACATGTACAAGGATCATTTTCATAGGTAGCCAAGATGCACTCAAAACTTTCCCAATGAGCGTATCTTCCAAAACATTAAGTAAATACGAAATAAAGTTATTTGACCTTAAATCTCCATGTATGACCTTGACCTTCCGTCTAGTAACCTGGGTCAGGTATATATCTTGTTTTTGATATGCCTGCAGAAATGAATAACAGACCAACTGGTTGTTGTGCAGGACTCTAAAATAGTCCACTAAAATAATACCAGTAAATGCTCACAAACATTTGAGCTGTGCCATGGGAAAACCAACATAGTGGGTGTGCGACCAGCATGGATCCAGACCAGCCTGCGCATCCGCGCAGTCTTGTCAGGCTCCATGCTGTTCGCTTTTCAAGCCTATTGGAATTGGAGAAACTGTTAGCGAACAGCATGGAGCCTGACCAGACTGCGCGGATGCGCAGGCTGGTCTGGATCCATGCTGGTCGCAAACCCACTATGTTGGTTTTCCCATGGCACGGCTCATTTTACTTTTCCTTATTTTTTACCTTGTATGCATTTTCAACTGATATTATCATGTTTATGAGTGTCTGTCAAATGAATGAAATATATATAATATGGAAAACATGTCCTCAAGTAAATGATCTGTATATTAACATTTTTTTAAATTGTTAAACTAAGACCAAAAATGAGTTTACAAACTATCCTTAGTACACAATGTATGTCACCTTCACTAAATAATTTTTTTTACCATTTTCATTATTATTATTATCATTTTCAATATGATATTTGTTATGGAAACCAATTTGTTTAGTCATGAAGACAATTTATAGCAGACCCTTTAGACAGCCTGAGAAATCTGCAATAGGAGTACAATCTTACCTAATGAAATGGGAATAATATGTATCATTATTAACACTTTAATGAGTTTTTGTCATCAGCATTAATGCCAAACAGCAAAATTTATTGCTGAAATAGTAAATTATTTATGTGAAAATGTTTTTGTAATCATTTCTTCATTAAAACCTGAAATAAAATCTTTTGATGCGAGAGCTCTTACACAACTGTAGCTGCTAACCTAAAATACAGTCAAACCTGTCTATAAAAACCACCCTTGGGAGAGCCAAAATGTGGTCTCGGGTTTAAATACACTATGAATGTTAAAATGGGAAACAAAACATGTTGTCTTTAGAGCCAGGTGGTCTCTGTTCAGAGGTGGTCTATAAACACAGGTTTGACTGTAAGTCCAGAGATGTGTTTCTAGACATTTTTTCTCCGAGTTGCTGATAACTTTTATCAAACATCTACAAAAACCTGCATGACACAATTATTTTAACAAAAGCCTAGTTGAAGACTTGAACAGATGGCAATTTGCAACAACACTTAGTTTGGCTACAAACTGTGTTATCAACACCAACCAAAACATAAACCAGGGACCACATCAATTTGTTCAAGGAAGCCTGGATGCTGGAGCTATAGACGCTCAAGTGAGTGGTGTTCCACTAATGAATGGGTCCGTCAACCAACAGAGGTGTATATATTTATATTGTGAAATCATTATTTGTGGGGGACATAAGTCTTCGTGGACTTCTGTAACTTTTATCAATCAATGAAATTAAATACCAATGAACAACTGAAAAATTCTATTAGTTTTATCTATTAAATCCACAAATTTATGTTCCTACAATAGCTGCTTCTGTCGAAGCCACAAAATCTAACCCTTATCATGCTGGACACGATTGATTCTGCCTTTGCAACCAGTGTAGATCATGATCAGCCTGCACACCCGTGCAGTCTACTGTCTGATCATGATCTACGCTGTTCACCATTCAGTCAGTATCTTTTGGGTAAGTACCCCTTTTAACAGGTAATGGCACTGTCCAAATTGAAAGATGGACAAGTTCATTACAGAAATTCATCAGGGTAG
Organism: Mercenaria mercenaria; assembly: GCF_021730395.1. NCBI lineage: Eukaryota > Metazoa > Mollusca > Bivalvia > Venerida > Veneridae > Mercenaria > Mercenaria mercenaria. Next base: position 59,719,324 of record NC_069377.1, on the reverse strand, counting down.
GGGCTAATGCACACAAAATTTCATGATTTCCTACATGTTAAAAATCCAAGTTTGAAGTTTGTACTTCAATACTCAAAGGACTGTCACGCCATTGCAGTAAATATTGTTGTCATTTTTGTTAAGAGAGACTCAGAAGTGAAACTGTAACAAACATGCCCAAAAATTGACCTACCTGAGATAATCTCTACGACAGAGAAGTAAATTTGCTTTAGCAAACAACGTGGACCCAACTTCTCCGAGACGGCAATCACAGCACGAGCATTTCAAGCAGTCTTCATGCCAGTACTGATCTAGCGCTTTTAACAAGTAGCGATCAATGATGTTCTTCTTGCAACCAGAACATTCTTGTTGTTTCTGATTGGTGCCTGCCATCCCAGATGGCTCCTGGGAAATCTGCATTGCACCTGAAAATATACAAAAGGTATTTGATGACATTTCTGTAGAGTATAGTAACAATTATCATATAATTATGTTCTGAAAGATAATAACAAACCATAAAGGAAAAAAATGCTGAATTCTGCATTATAAAACTTTCTTAGCATCTCAAAAACAAAGTGAATCTACCGCTCCGGGAGTTGTAGATAGAAAAATCCTATCCAAGGCTGTGATTTGTTCAAAATGAGGTTCTGCTAAATTTCTGTACATATCTCGAACCCTGGGGATGTGATTTTTTTTTTCCACAACTGAATGGGTGTTATAAATTTAATTTTTCAATGTTTTTTTCCATGCCCTTTATGGCAAAAGTTGTGCACCTGCCAAGTAGCTGGATTATTTGAATATAGTAGTCCATGACCAGAGTGAGGCAAGCAATATCAAATAACATTATCTTCCACTGGTTCTTTGTTCGGAACACTCCGTTGTTCCATATTTTATACATATATACTCTAAGTTTGCTACTATATAAGTGTACTGTTCAAACCTACACAGCCATGTGGAACTTTAGCAAGTTTGGCTTCTAACACTTTATATTCATAAGATGACTTGATTCTAAAAAGAATTTGAATGTCTAGTAAAACAGCATAGTCAACTTGTGACAACTGTTAACACAATCCAACAAACAATGAAATTCATCACCTTAACAAGTTCAAGTACAAAGTTGACAAAATGCATAGACTGGCAACTATGTATACTGTGTCAAATTTCAGAGTCAATATCAGCATTAAATAAATTTATAATATGACACAGCTGAATTTTTAGTAAAAAGTGTAGTAGCACACTTATGAGATCAACCTCCACGCAGGAATATTGTCAAACAATCATCCCTGCCTCCAAGCAAATCACGTGATGATAGTTCAACCATGTGATCGTAAAATGGCGACACGCTTCGCAACGCCTGGTAAATCAAAAATGCTTGCCATAATTATTAATAAAGGCAAATTGACATTTATGTCACAACCTTTAAGAACATAATAAAAGTGTTTAATTTATCTACATTTTGCAGTATGCCATTCATCAAATTATCTTACTGTACTCAAAATACCGTCAAATAATTTCTTTGTTTACATTTTAGCAGGTGCGTGCGTCACAACCCCAGAAAAAGAAGTAATTTTAGTATTACTATATTATTTTTTAGTTTTTTGCTTAATTTACAGGCAAAATATATCATATTTAACTACTGAGATAAAAACTTTGTGCAACAAAATTAAAATATTGAAAAATATAACTCGGCTGAAATTCAGCCCAATTTATACGTTCTGGTAGTGTCTACTGTACCAATAAGGGGTAGTAACAATGTGTTGGAGTTTGTTGTGAGATCAGATTTCAAACAGCAATGTGCTAGAGGTGTTAATATTTCAATGGCATCAATACTCTTGACATGCCTCAATGTGACATGCCTCAATGTGATACTAAACCAGCCTGAAAATCCATATCACTTTCATTAACTCAGTAGTATTTTCAATAAGTTAAATATAGACATCTCAGGCCTCTAATTGGCACTGCATGATCATGTAGAGGATCAGACCCAGCCTTGTTTAATTACTGTCTTGTTTTGTATGTGGGATGTAGTAATACGGTCTTGTTTTGTGCACAGAATGGAGTGATATTGTCCTGTTTTGAATATGGGATGCAGTATATAGTCATATTCTGTATGCTGGATGTAATAAGATAGCTGTTTTGTACAAAGAATGGAGTAATATTGTCTGGTTTTTATGTGGGATGTAGTAATACTATCCTGTTTTGTAAGTGGAATGTAGTAATATTGTCTTGTTTTGTATGTGGGATGTAGTAATATAACCATGTTCTGTATGCTGTGGATGTAGTAATATTGTCCAGTTTTGCACAAAGAATGGAGTAATATTGTCCTTTTTTTGTATGTGAGATGTAGTAATATTGCCCTGTTTTGTAAAAAGAATGGAGTAATATTGTCTTGTTTTGTACATGAGATGTAGTAATATAGTCATGTTCTTACACTGGATGTAGTAATATTGTCCTGTTTTGTACAAAGAATGGAGAAATATTGTCCTGTTTTGTATGTAGGACGGAGTAATATTGTCTTGTTTCTTTGTGAGATGGAGTAATATAGTCCTGTTTTGCATGTAGTCATAATTCATTAAGAAAAGCTACATTTTCTTTAATGGTATCATATACAGTGACTCCCAACTCAATTCCAATGAATTACATTTTCACCACTAATTATAGTGCAAATCATGTTATATTACAGTTCAAACTATACCACCTTCAGCCTCCTAACTTAAAATTCAATATTTAAATACAAAACTTAATAATAACCAACAGTTAAATTTATATCTCTATCAATGGATGGAGGAGTTTATACCTCTATCAAATGCAAAAATTAATCAATGGAGGAGTTTATACCTCTATCAAATACAATTATTAATCAAATTGTAGGAGTTTAATCTCTATCAAATGCAATGAATAATCAATGGATGAATTGATTCCTCTATCAAATGCAATGATTAATCAATGGAGAAGTTTATACCTCTATCAAATGCAATGAATAATCAATGGAGGAATTGATTCCTTTATCAAATGCAATGATTAATCAATGGAGGAGTTTATACCTCTATCAAATGCAATGAATAATCAATGGAGGAATTGATTCCTTTATCAAATGCAATGATTAATCAATGGAGGAGTTTATACCTCTATCAAATGCAATGCATAATCAATGGAGGAGTTTATACCTCTATCAAATGCAATAATTTATCAATGGAGGAGTTTATACCTCTATCAAATACTGTAGATACCCATGTATAATGCGCACCCCCGATTTTGGCCCAAAATCCTGGGAAAAAAACATTTTTGGTCAATTTTGAGGTGGATGGAAAACGAAAGTAGAATTTACATCGACACCTGTAACAAATCTTATTTCCGCGGCGGAGAGCAGCATCGGTCTCGCGGTACTATCGATTTTTGTTTTCTCGAAAATAAAACCAGTAAAATATTGTTTTATTTGTTGTTTTACCTTTTTAATTAACTATTTTGAATAAATAAACAGCAGCTGATTCAATATTTCGGAATGGTATCTTTCAAAATGACATGAGCTTCTCAATTCAAACCAATAACAAAAGGTGTGATAGTCTTTTTGTCACGATCAAATAGCCAGTAATTACCGCCAATTAACGTGTCACCTCGTGTCAATTATGTTGTTCACAGTTTGATCTCGGTTAAAGATAATTCTCGATCTTTAATTAGTATCATAATTTTTGTGATTTATTAACATTTCTTTCATCAAAATACTTTTAAATTTATATGAAATTAATTTTGTTTCAAAGAAAAATAAACCATTCGATCTTTTATGGAACGTAACAGCCAATCTGACTAAAGTATTTGATCTTCTAAACGAAGATCTGAGAACGACCCATTCACATTCGTCTTCTGTATATTTTGGATTTCCAAGATCGCTATTTTTATTTGCGCAAATCTATTTTTGTTTGAACCAATCAGACAACTTGTTCGAATGTCAAAGAGTAAGAAAAATTTGCAGTTAATCCAGGGCTCGAACCCGGGACCTCTCGCTTACAGAGAAAGTGCGGTACCGATTGAGCTAACTGGGTATCTGACATTTTTCTACATAAAAATTGTTAATATCAAATGCCAAGGCTTTTTAAAGCTTGCAGAATGTTGTAAGTTAACTTTTGATTGGCTAGCGGAAGGGTTGTCAGAACGAGACCATCAATAGCTCGTTGTCAGATCCTATACGTAGCGTAATAGGAGATGCACTTTAGTCAGTAAGCGCGAGGAGTAGTTTCCCTTTACCAAAATCAAATGCAATGAATAATCGATGGATGAATTGATTCCTCTATCAAATGCAATGATTTATGATCAATGGAGGAGTTTATACCTCTATCAAATGCAATTATTAATCAATGGAGGAGATTATACCTCTATCAAATGCAATTATTAATCAATGGAGGAGATTATACCTCTATCAAATGCAATTATTAATCAATGGAGGAGTTTATACCTCTATCAAATGCAATTATTAATCAATGGAGGAATTGATATCTCTGTCAAATGCAATTATTAATCAATGGAGGAATTGATATCTCTGTCAAATGCAATGACTAAGCAATGGAGAAGTTTAAATCTCTATGAAATGCAACCATTAATCAATGGTGGAGGTTATATCTCTGTAATATGCAATGATTAACTTACTAGACTAGTTAATAAACAATTTCACTATCCAGATTTCTGAGAAAGACAATGTCAAAGATGTCTTGCCACAACCAGGTGAACACACTCTTGCAAATATCACAGCTTTTCGTCCAGTCATTTGATCTTTCCAATTGAATATAAACAACCTTTTACAATAATCAAAATTCCACAATAGTATTTAAAGTTTCACTAGTCTTCATCGTTAGTAATATCAGCCATGATTATTGGCAAAATCCAACAGAAAAATAAAATTTAAATTAAACAATACAACTTACAAAAGATTTCAATTAAATCAAATCCATTTACACTAGTTTTCAAGCAAAATATTACAAAGATCTCTATTTACTCAAATTTATATTAACTTAAGCTATCCAAATATTCATAGAGAAACTATCCATGCCGGCCTCTGGACAGGAATGATTTTCATGTTCCTGTAATTGAACGAAAGGGAAACAGTAGACATCCTAACTATATTTCTGGCAGCTGTGTTTCGAATTAACAAGTCAATTATAATGTCTTGCATCAAATTGCCAAAAAGAATAAGAAGTCAATTACTGGAGAAATTGAAGTTAGGAAGGCAGCGTAATTGGCTCCTCCATGAATAGAACGTATACAAAATTGCTAATAAGCAGTAGAATTGGGTTCTGTACGAAAGTTTTCTGAGGAAACTACTTTGTAGTTACACATGCAACAATTACAAAAAGACGGCAAAAAAGGTTTTTCTCTGCTTTTCATGTTTTTCCCCCCTGAAGACTGAATCAATTACTGGAAATAATACAACTGAAATGATTTGATTGCTATGGGAAATGATATAATTTAGTTCTGCTAATTCATTAAGAAATGTTTATTAAGAAAGAAAATATTGGGTGAATATACAATAAGGGAAACTAGGTGTGGTATTAATTATATCATTCAAGCAAACCGATACAGACATATAGGGAAAACTAGCCCTGTTCAGCAGCTTTTAAATGAAATAGAATGATTTTATAGTACATATTTGGTAGAAGGTAAGGTATATCTATTACACAGAGGTAGAAAGGAAACATCACAGGAAGGCCAGACTGTATCCATTAACTAGAGGTTAAGAGGGAACATCTCAGAAAGGCCAGACTGTATCCATTACATGAAAGTAAAGGGGGAACATCTCAGGAAGGCCAGACTGTATCCATTACATAGAGGTAAAGAAGGAACATCTCAGGAAGGCCAGACTGTATCCATTACATAGAGGTAAAGAAGGAACATCTCAGAAAGGCCAGACTGTATCCATTACATGAAAGTAAAGCGGGAACATCTCAGGAAGGCCAGACTGAATCCATTACATGAAAGTAAGGAGGGAAAATCTCAGGAAGGCCAGACTGTATCAATTACATGTAAGTAAAGAGGGAAAATCTCAGGAAGGCCAGACTGTATCCATTACATGAAAGTGAAGTGGGAACATCTCAGAAAGGCCAAACTGTATCCATTACATGAAAGTAAAGTGGGAACATCTCAGGAAGACCAGACTGGATCCATTACATGGAAGTAAAAAGGGAACATCTCAGGAAGGCCAGACTGTATCAATTACATAGGAAGGCCAAACTGAATCCTTTTCATAGAGGTAAATAGGGAACATCTCAGAAAGGTCAGACTGTATCCATTACATGAAAGTAAAGAGGGAACATCTCAGAAAGGCCAGACTGTATCTATTACATGAAAGTAAAAAGGGAACATCTCAGGAAGGCCAGACTGTATCCATTACATGAAAGTAAAGCGGGAACATCTCAGGAAAGCCAGACTGGATCCATTACATGAAAGTAAAGAGGGAACATCTCAGGAAGGCCAGACTGTATCAATTACATAGAGATAAAGAAGGAACATCTCAGGAAAGCCAGACTGTATCCATTACATGAAAGTAAAAAAGGGAACATCTCAGGAAGGCAAGACTGTATCAATTACACAGAGGTTAAGAGGGAACACCTCAGGAATGCCAGACTGTATCCATTACATAGAGGTAGCAAGGGAACATCTCAGGAAGGCCAGACTGTATCCATTACATGAGAGTAAAGAGGGGACATCTCAGGAAGGCCAGACTGTATCCATTACATAGAGGTAGAAAGGAAACATCTCAGGAAGGCCAGATTGTATCCATTACATAGAGGTAGCAAGGAAACATCTCAGGAAGGCCAGACTGTATCCATTACATAGAGGTTGCAAGGGAACATCTCAGGAAGGCCAGACTGTATCCATTACATAGAGGTAAAGAAGAAACATCTCAGGAAGGCCAGACTGTATCAATTACATGAAAGTAAAGAGGGAACATCTCAGGAAGGCCAGACTGTATCCTTTTCATAGCGTAAATAGGGAACATCTCAGAAAGGTCAGACTGTATCCATTACATGAAAGTAAAGAGGGAACATCTCAGAAAGGCCAGACTGTATCCATTACATGAAAGTAAAAAGGGAACATCTTAGGAAAGTCAGACTGTATCCATTACATGAAAGTAAAGTGGGAACATCTCAGGAAAGCCAGACTGGATCCATTACATGGAAGTAAAGAGGGAACATCTCAGGAAAACCAGACTGTATCAATTACATACAGATAAAGAAGGAACATCTCAGGAAAGCCAGACTGTATCCATTACATGAAAGTAAAAAAGGGAACATCTCAGGAAGGCCAGACAGTATCCATTACACAGAGGTAAAGAGGGAACACCTCAGGAAGGCCAGACTGTATCCATTACACAGAGGTAGCAAGGGAACATCTCAGGAAGGCCAGACTGTATCCATTACATGAAAGTAAAGTTGGGACATCTCAGGAAGGCCAGACTGTATCCATTACATAGAGGTAGAAAGGAAACATCTCAGGAAGGCCAGACTGTATCCATTACATAGAGGTAGCAAGGAAACATCTCAGGAAGGCCTGACTGTATCCATTAGATAGAGGTAGCAAGGGAACATCTCAGGAAGGCCAGACTGTATCCATTACATAGAGGTAAAGAAGAAACATATCAGGAAGGCCAGACTGTATCAATTACATGAAAGTAAAGAGGGAACATCTCAGGAAGGCCAAACTGTATCCTTTTCATAGAGGTAAATAGGGAACATCTCAGAAAGGTCAGACTGTATCCATTACATGAAAGTAAAGAGGGAACATCTCAGAAAGGCCTGACTGTATCAATTACATGAAAGTAAAAAGGGAACATCTCAGGAAGGCCGGACTGTATCCATTACATAGAGGTAAAGAGGGAACATCTAAGAAAGGCCAAACTGTATCCATTACATAAAAGTAAAGAGGGAACATCTCAGGAAAGCCAGTCTGTATCCATTACATTGAAGTAACGAGGGAACATCTCAGGAAGGCAAGACTGTATCCATTACATAGAGATAAAAAAGGAACATCTCAGGAAAGCCAGACTGTATCCATTACATGAAAGTAAAATGGGAACATCTCAGAAAGGCTAAACTGTATCCATTACATAGACGTAAAGCAGGAACATCTCAAAAGGTCAAACTTATCCATTACAATAGAGGTAAAGAGGGAACATCTCCAGAAGGCTGTGACTGTACCCATTACATAGAGGTAAAGAGGGAACATCTCTGGAAGGCCAATGTTTATCCATTACATAGAGGTACAGAGGGAACATCTCCAGAAGGCCAGTGTGTATCCATTACATAAAGGTAGAGAGGGAACATCTCAGGAAAAAAACACCATCTGTAAAGTGGTTTCTTGGTCTATGCAGCAGTCTTTTAATAAAGAAGTTTTACTGTATCCCACTATTATCATACCACACTTGCAACAGATAATTGCTCTCATTCCCAAATGATTTTAGATCCATTTCAAACAAATATTTTTCAATTCGGCCGTCATCCTAATCTGAACTACAAAATTCAATATACAAAACTTACTAAAAATTTATAACCCTTTATACAATTACTATACGTCTCATTGACAGTAACGACATTGGAATACAATCATGAAAACTGCTTAGATTTCCCCAATCCGATTATTACTATTACGCCTCACTAAGTCAAATAACAAGTTTTTGCAATAAAAGTAAATGATGCAGTCGTCCAATATTCAAAGCAATCACTGGCGAAAATTACAAAATATTCCATTTGAGCGTCTACTTCTCTTTTACTGTCAGAGTACAGAAAATCCTGTCGAAACATAATACTCGAGGTTTATACATCATCTCAGCAATATTTCCATGTAATTGACGGACCTACACTTTCCATTTATATGTAATCCGAAAAACAAACCTATAGGGCAATAATTTACGCCAAGACGTCCACACTTGGGATAACCCTGATTGCATCACGACATAGCAATTTTCTCTTTTAACCACTAAATTGTTTGAAAGCACAAAATTTGCCGAAATTACACTTAATGCATGAATTAACTTAATTCCGATCGCATCTGAATAGTTTTTGCGAATACAGAACCGTCTTACACTTATCATTAGGCTACCATCATATCAGACATTTCTGTGATGGGGCTTAAAAGATTAACTGTCATCGGGCGAAATAAATCTTTTACACTAACGGCACGAGCAGGAGAGCTGAAGTAAGGAAAATAATCACGGATATTGTCGAGTTTCTTGATACAGCCTGTCTGAGTTTGTGAAAAACCACTCTATTTTGTGTAAATACTTTATTAGGAACATAAATACATTGTAAGTAATGGCCATCATGCAGAATGTAACTATATTTTGATAGACAGACATGTTTTCTCTCAAGAAAGTTTGGCATATATGTTACACAAGAAGTCTTGGCATATATATTAAGTCCAAGACTATTGCCTAGCAGTAAAAGTCCCGTTACAGTACCATTAGTTGTTACTGTTAGACTTACCTCGGATAAAAGTACAGCAGCCACATATTTCCTATAGGACGTTCATGTTCACCATATTGTTTTCTATGTATAGCAATTTTCATGAAAAAAAAATCTTGTACTTCGAAGTTAGCACAGAATCTATCTTCTGTCACATGTTTAGATTATATGCTGCTTTAACAACCATAAGTTATGACACAGCACCAAAACAGAACCATTCTCCATTGCGCCATCTATCTATATAGCAAGTTAAATGAAAACAAGAGCTGTCACTGTTGGTGACAAATGCCCCTGAAGCATGCCCTGGAAGAATGCTACAGTTGTCTGCGCAGAATATGTCAGAACAGTTTAGGTATGAATCATTTTGTGACCTTGACCTGAAAGACCCGGGTCATAAGTGCAACACATCTTCTCAATATGGTTAACATTTGTGTCAAATTATTTTCAAATCCATTGATAAATGGCGTTGTTATGGACCAGACAAGAAACAGACCAGGTTAACCTTTGACAAGTGTGACCTTGACCTTGGAGCTAGGGGTCTGGGTCTTAAGCATGACATGTCATCTCATTACAGGGAACATTTATGCCAAGTGATTTTAAAATCCCTTCATCAATAGCAGAGTTATGGACTAGACAAGAAACAGACCATGTTAACCTTTGACTTTTAAGTGTGACCTTAACCTTGGAGCTAGGGGTCTTGGTCTTGTGCATGACATGTCGTCTCACTATGGGGAACATTTATGCAAAGTTATTTCAAATTCTCTTGATGAATGGCAGAGTTATGGACGGACACAAAACAGATGCTGTTAACCTTTGACCTTTAAGTGTAACCTTGACCTTGGAGCAAGGGGTCTGGGTCTTGCTTATGACACATCATCTCATTATGGTGAACATTAGTGCCAAGTAATTTCAAAATCTCTTTATGGATGGCAGAGTTACATTTCAATTTCTCTTAAAAAAACATTTATATGTAGTTTATTAATGCAATATTCTACATAATTCATGTTTCATGTTACCCTCTGATGTGTAACTGCAATGTGTTACCCTCTGATGTGTAACTGCAATGTGTTATCCTCTGATGTGATGGTTTATGTTTCATATGTTGCCCTCTGTTGTGTAACCATCTTTACAGTTTGCCTAAGTTGCTCCGCCAATGGAATCGCTCCTGGCCATTCTATTTCACATACAGTTGTCACATCAACTGTATGTATTAAATTTAATGGTCAACTGTAAGACGGTTATAAGTTGAATACAGCAGTTTTAAGATAAAAATTTCTCACTTCGCTAACGCTCGCTCAAATTGATATATTAAAACTGCTATATTCAACTTAAAACCTATACGAATATAACACTTTCTGATGTGCTACCATCTAAATGTATTACCTTCCAATGAGTTACTCTCTGAAAATGTTATCTTTTGATGTGTAACTCTCCGATACCTCCAATTTCATAAAGCTCATATTATTAAGCTATTTAACATTATAAGTTAAATTATGTTAAATAATTACACATATGAAATTTACAAAACAATTAAATTGGCGCTAATCTACTCCCCTCCCCACCTCCAATGCCAGGGGAGCATTTATTCAGAGATATACGGTATATAATATCATTTCAACAAAAATCACATTTGACTAGTGTATGACCAGCCTATAATTTACAGATGATCTAAGTCAGGTCCCATTGTTTATTCACCTTCCTTACACTGTCTTTTCCAATATCAATTGTTTCTTTTACATCAGCATTTTCTCCCCTTATTCTGTCCCCAAAAGGATAGAAAACTGACAGAACTGTATACAAATGATCCAGTATTCTCAGTTCATCTCATAATGGCATCTGGTCTAATGATTAAGGTGATTTCTTACTTAAAATAAAAGCATTATATGTGTCATAATTGTCAATAAGGATTTGTCAATGACAGAATTATCAAACCACTAGACAAATCAAGCCTCTTGGTCAGAAACTGTGAGATATATTGCCTGCTACTCAATGTTATTCGACTTCTTTATCACTCTTTCTTAAAAGTATGACATTTTTTCTCATACAAATGTATTGCCTGTTGCTCAATGTTATTTATCTTCTATATCACTTTTTCTTACTAGCGTGGCATTTTTTCCCCATAAAAATATACATTTCCTGTTGCTCACTGTTATTCGTCTTCAATATCAATCTTTCTTACAAGTAAGACATTTTTTTTATACACATATATTGCCTGTTGCTCACTGTTATTTGTCTTCTATATCATTCTTTCTTAAAAGTAAGGCAGTTTTTCCACACACATATATACCGGTATGTATTGCATGTAACGCTCCATGTTACTCATCTATATCACTCTTTCTCATTTTTTCCACACATATATGTATTGCCTCAGTTGCTCAATGTAATTTTTCTTCTACATCAATCTTTCTTAAAAGTATTACATTGTTTCCATCTGATATGTATATATTATATATATTTATATTACCGTATGTTATATATTATACCAGATTTATATTAGCTCCCTTTTCATGATTAAAACATGTTCAAAGCACTTTACATATTGTACTGCCTGTTGCTCATTGTTAGTCGTCTTCTAATTACTGGTATCACTCTTTCTTACAAGAATTACATTATATTGATACTTTTTCTTCAAAGGATGACATTTTTCCACACACATATATATTGCCAGTTGCATATAATGGTACTCCTCTTCTATAATATTCATGTTACACGCATGGCATTTTTTATACACAGCTTTTGTGTTACGTCTCTTTTTAAAAGCTTAAATGTCTGATTCACTTAATAACCTGTCACTGCCCATTTCCAGCCCAGACATTCTACTCTAGATGGAAGAAGTAGAAATATTCAGTTACAAATGGAAAACTTCTGCCAACATTCCAGAAATAACTCGCTTTTTACAGAAACAAAATTATAATAACATATGAATACAATGAGTGTCTGGTAATAATACATCCTAATAAGAATTCAATCAGAATTTCATTAAATATGAAAAGTGACTTTAATAATCCATCCATTTAACCCTTACCCTGCTAAATTTCTATAATGAACTAGTCCATCTTTCAATTTGGACAGTACCATTAACTGTTAAATGGGGTGCTTACTAAAAGATACTTACTGAATGGCGAACAGTGCAGATCATGATCAAACTGCATGGATGTGCAGGCTGATCATGATCTACACTGGTCGCAAAGGCAGAATCAGTCATGTCCGGTATGATAAGGGTTAATACAACAAGAGGGCCATGAAGGCCCTGTATCACTCACCTGACCTACAGACCTAAAGATCATTAAGATTAACATTCTGACCAAGTTTAATTAAGATATGGTCATAAATGTGGCCTCTACAGTGTTAACTAGCCATTCCTTTGATTTGACCCCGTGACCTAGTTTTTGACCAGACATGACCCAGATTCGAACTTGACCTAAAGATCATCAAGTTTAACATTCTGACTAAGTTTCATGAATATACAGTCATAAATGTGGCCTCTACAGTGTTAACAAGGTTTTCCTTTGTTATGACCTAGTGACCTAGTTTTTGACCCCAACTGACCCAGATTTAAACTTGACCTAAAGATCATCAAGATTAACATTCTGACAAAGTTTCATTAAGATGTGGTCATAAATGTGGCCTCTAAAGTGTTAACTAGCTTTTCCTTTGATTTGACCTGGTGACCTAGTTTTTGACCCGAAATGACCCAGACTCAAACTTGCCCTAAAGATCATCAAGTTTAACATTCTGACTAAGTTTCATGAAGATACAGTCATAAATATGGCCTCTACAGTGTTAACAAGCTTTTCCTTTGATCTGACCTAGTGACCTAGTTTTTGACCCCACCTGACCCAGATTTACACTTGACCTTAAGATCATCAAGATTAACATTTTGACCAAGTTTCATTATGATATGGTCATAATGTGGACTCTACAGTGTAAACTAGCTTTTCCTTTGATTTGACCTGGTGACCTAGTTTTTGATCCTACATGACCCAGATTCAAACCGGACCTTAAGATCATCTAGATTAACATTCTGGTCAAGTTTCATTAAGATTGGGCCACAATTGTGACCTCTAGAGTGTTAACAAGCTTTTCCTTTGATTTGACCTGGTGACCTAGTTTTTGACCCCAGATGACCCAATATCGAACTCGTCCAAGATTTTATTGAGGGTAACATTCTGACCAAGTTTCATTAAGATTGGGCCAAAAATGTGACCTCTAGAGTGTTAACAAGCTTTTCCTTTGATTTGACCTGATGACCTAGTTTTTGACCCCAGATGACCCAATATCGAACTCGTCCAAGATTTTATTGAGGGTAACATTCTGACCAAGTTTCATTAAGATTGGGCCAAAAATGTGACCTCTAGAGTGTTTACAAGCTTTTCCTTTGATTTGACCTGATGACCTAGTTTTTGATCCCAGATGACCTAATATCGAACTCGTCCAAGATTTTATTGAGGGTAACATTCTGACCAAGTTTCATTAAGATTGGGCCAAAAATGTGACCTCTAGAGTGTTAACAAGCTTTTCCTTTGATTTGACCTGATGACCTAGTTTTTAATCCCAGATGACCCAATATGGAACTCGTCCAAGATTTTATTGAGGGTAACATTCTGACCAAGTTTCATTAAGATTAGGCTAAAAATGTGACCTCTAGTGTTAACTGTCAAATTGTTGACGACGGACGGACAACGGACACAGGGCGATCACTAAAGCTCACCTTTGAGCACTTTGTGCTCAGGTGAGCTAAAAAAAAATAAGCAGTTGGGTTTTAAAGCAACTGGTTGACTTATTTTAGGCAAATATTTTTTTCTCTGAAAGTAGGTACATTTTGTACTTTGAAAATGACTACCCCTGTGAAAAAGGTTCATGAACTTCATGAATTTATTCATGAACAAATTCATGAAATAGTTCATGAATAAATATTTATGAGAGACAAAAAAAATTATGTTTCATGAATTTCGGCATTCATGAACTTGTTCATGTAGCGTAGCCACTCCTTAAGTCCTCTGGATAAATAACTTAATACACTTGTTTTTCGTTTCTATCTATTTTATTTTCCGTCACCAATTGTATAACTTCAGACTGACAGAGCTAACAAAATTCCAACTAGCACAAAATAAGCCTTTAAGCATTTCATAATTCTCCATCTCCGTCTTCAGTCCTTCTCGGGCTGTGCACAGCGCAAGGCCTTAACCATGGCCGGCTTCCGAGCCACCACGTGGTTGCTGTGTGAGCGGGCGTCCCCTTTCAGCTAAGTCCAACAATACACATTTTGTCTCCATATTTATACAGATCGGTCAAATACATCATTTACATAAGCAAAATTAATGAATTCTGGTACAAACCGAAAGTAATAAACAATAAAAATATTTCTCGTAAAATATAGATAAATTGTCACTCAATTTACACACAATGTCCATCATTTTACATCAGAAATAACACTTATATTACCTGACCAATAACTTTAAATGCATTTTATGTGCACTTGGTAAGAAAAACAACATGCTTTTCTATAGTGACGCATTTACTAATTAACCTAGATCTTAACCTGTTTTGGAAGAAAAGTGTTTCTTAACTTATGAAAAGATATAAGGAGAGTGTGTTTTCTTTCAACAAAAAGAAATTATATCAATTTCTTTACATTCATATTTTAAAATAATACATGAACAAGTTCATGAATATTGAAATTCATAAAACATAACTTTTGATTCTCATGAATATTTATTCATGAACAAATTCATGAATATTGAAATTCGTAAAACATAAATCTTGATTCTCATGAATATTTATTCATGAATTTTAATTCATGAAACATAAATTTTGATTCTCATGAATATTTATTCGTGAATTTTAATTCATAAATATTGAAATTCATGAAACATAAGTTTTGATTCTCATGAATTTTTATTCATGAACTCGATTCTCATGAACTTGTTCATGAAATAAAAAATCATACATGAATTTTAATTCATGAACTAGTTCATGAATATTGAAATTCATGAAACATAAATTTTGACTTTCATTAATATTTATTCATGAACTATTTGTGTATATAAAGAGAGAGAGAGAGAGAGAGAGAAAAGTTCATGAACTTATTCATGAACAAATTCATGAACTAGTCAAGGAAACCTGGTAGGAGTGTAACACTATGAAACCTGAGAGATCTGCATGTAATGGAATTCTTTTAACAATTTCGGTATAGCTTGATACAAGAAAAAATCCTGTAGGTCAAAGTGTAACGTTCAGTTAGCCTGGCCAGAGACTGTCTTTTTTAGTCTCTGCTGAGTCACTGTGACAATGACATTTTCCACCCTTGACAAATGACATGTTGAGTAAAACAGTAAACTAGAGTGAGATTGGGAGCATAATAAGAAGTAAACAATTGCTGTATAAAATACAAAACATTAAGTTAAACAATGTATAAATTACTCTAATCTCAAGATTGAAATTCAGATACATGTACTAGCTTTGCTTCAGGATCGTGAAAACTTGAAACATTTTAAAAGGATTTTTTTTTTAAATGAATGATTTGTGACAACACCATAATTACTTATTTGGTTTTCAGTATACTCATTATCCTTGTAAACAATTCCTAACTGTAGTATGATAGTTATTTCCTTCTTTGCTGCACAAACTTCTCAAAAGTTGCTGAATCACATGTGCAAAACATTTCCCAGCATGCAACAAAAATAATGGAAACTGATCATGTGACATTATGAATTTAATGTTCATGAACATTCCAAAAAGTTCATGAACTTATTCATTTATTGTAAAATGTAATAAACCTAAGTTTTATGTTTAATGAATGAACAGTTCAGAAACTCACAACTGGGTTCAAGAACTGGTTACACTGAACTAGAAAAAGGTTTGAATTTTAGTAATAGAAAGAGCATTGAAACTCGAGGGTAAACGATTTGTACGAGGGGGCGTAGCCCCCGAGTATAAATAGTTTACCCGAGTTTTGATGTTCTTTCTGTTTTGTATCATAGCCAATAGCGTAGTTCAGTAGGCGTTTTCCTTGCCATATACAGTAGTTCAATGAGTGTTTATAATCCTTGCTTTACAAATGTGTAAACCCCAGGTAAATTAAACCAATACAAGAGCAGAAAATTAATACGATACAGTTTGCTGTCTGATGGGTCAGACACACCGGCATTTAGAGTTATGCACTTGATCAGTAAAGGTGAATATTTACTTATGACAAAATGGACGACGGGCTCGATGCAATTTTGAGTCAGGTGGCAGAAACCGCGGAAAAAAACTACTATGAGTTACTAAATGAAAGTAGTGACAATTTATTTTTATCTCAAGTACCTCTGGATTGTTACGATATTAAACAGGATAATAACATTGCTGAAGCTTCCTTTGATCTTGGATTAGACTTTCTGTTCGAGACTGAACAAAATGCAGTATCTGACGACAGCGCGTTGCTAAAACCACAGAGTTCGGAAATGAAATGCGAAAGTGATGACCGTTTCGGCAAACCGGTCACGGACAAGGAAATTGAAGAGCTTAAATCCTTGAAACGAAACAAAAACACCGCCAAAAACACTCGGTGGGCGTATAAAGTTTTCGAAACCTGGCGACAACACCGTGATTCGAATAACATACCAGAACTTCATTCTATGGACAAATCAGTGTTGTCATATTGGTTAATACGTTTCGTAATGGAAATAAAAAACCAAAAAGGAGAGGATTACCCCCCGAAATCTTTGTATCTTGTCATGTGTGGACTTTTAAGGCATTTACGCGAGCATGGAGTGCACGACATGAACTTTCTTGATAAAAACAATCCCGCATTTGCTGAATTTTATTCTGTACTGGATAGTAAAATGAAAAATCTGCTAGATCAAGGCCTTGGCACTGACACAAAACAAGCCGATCCAATTTCTGGTGATGATGAAAACAAATTATGGGAGTCCGGTGTTTTTGGCTTGAAAGACTCTAAAACTTTGCAGCTGACTGTGTTTTTTTATGCATGCAAGTTGTTTGGCTTAAGAGGTCGTGATGAACACCGTGGTCTTCAATGTGACCAGTTTGAAATTGGTGAAGATAGTGAAGGACGATTCATACGATTCATTGGCCGAGGATCTAAAACCTACCATGGTGGACTAGGCCAGATGTCTATAAATAACAAAGATATAAAACACTACTGTACACCAGGTATGCAAATTTTTATTGAGCCTTCTACAGTATGTAAACAATTTTACGCATTGCTTAAACACTTGGCTGAATTATTTTATGTTAATTTATTAAGTCAGCCTACTTCTTGCATTACCGTTCAATTCCTTGTCATTTATGCACATTTAAAAGCATATTTGAGCCGCGCCATGAGAAAAACAACATAGTGGTTTTGCGACCATGATGGATCCAGACCAGCCTGCGCATACGCGGATCCATGCTGTTCGCTAACGGTTTCATTAATTGCAATAGGCTTTGAAAGTGAACAGTGTGGATCCTGGCCAGACTGCGCGGATGCGCAGGCTAGTCTGGATCCACGCTGGTCGCAAAACCACTATGTTGGTTTTCACATGGCGCGGCTCATTTTACCATTTTAAGACCTAGGGATGTAAAAACACTTCGACTTGGTGGGCAGGGGCGGATCCAGGAAAGTTCTCCTTGGGAAGGGGATTCCTACCAAATTCTACCTGCGTGGATCCCTCTGAACCCCGCTGGAACCGCCAGAGTCTGGAAATTGGTTGGACCAGACTAGTGATAGGAATTTAATTATTGCAACCCCAGTAATTCATTGACCATAAACTATAAAATGTCACTCTCTAGGCTAATTTTGTTTTTAATTCACAGGTCCACGCTGCATGGCCACGCATTTTGAAACGTATATAAATGCCGTAGGTAACGACGGTGATTTCTACAAGAGGCCTCTTCCTGCTATGCCTAGAAACTCGATCCGGTATGGACATCAGCCAGTCGGTGTGAACACTCTCACTAAATTCATGAAAGAAATAAGTCAGAGGGGATCTTTGAAAGGTGTATATTCCAATCATAGTGGGAAACGAACATGTGCAACCAGCATGTACGAAGCTGGTATAGACGAGCAGGATATTATGGACAGGACAGGTCATAGATCTGTTACTGCTGTCAGAAAGTATAAACGCTTGAACGATAAAATCCGTAAAAAGGTGTCCAATGTACTGGACCCAAATTCTGACGTCAGCTTATCCATGTCGAAAAGGAACGAGCAAAGTGACGATGACAAAGAAATTAATCTTAAAAACTCGCCGTGCCATAAGAAAACAAAAAGTTCGAAATGCTCTGTCGGAAATTACAACGAAATCTGGAGTAGTTAATTTTAGTGGATGCACTTTCAATTTTTAACATGCTTGATGTGTTGAAATACATTTTTAATCTTGAAATCTCGCCGTGCCATAAGAGTCGGAATGTTCAAAATGCACTGTTTGAAATTACAACGAAATCTGGAGTAGTTAATTTTAGTGGATGCACTTTCAGTTTTTAACATGCTTGATGTGTTGAAATAAATTTTTAATCTTAAAAACTCACCGTGGCAGAAGAGACGAAAAGTTCGAAATGTACTGTCTGAAATTACAATCAAATGTTGAGTAGTTAAGCACTTTTAATGAACCTGTGTTCATGAACAATTATGGTTCTTAGTCTTAGTCTAGACCAACAGTAACTGTTCAGGAACTGGTATAGTTCTATAAGTTCTTGAAATTTTGCAGTTTTGAACCAATGTTTAAGAACTATCATTGTTCTAGAATCACGGTCAAAGAACTGTTATGCTGGTTCAAGAACAGTTCTCTAAGTTCTTCAGAAGTTCTTGAATGTTCAAAAACTTAATACTAGTTCTAGAACATTTTTTACAGGGTCATAACCCTGTAGTTCCTGAATCACAATTTCAGTCATTATCTGAATTTCATCTTCAAGTTCATGAATTCCTTAAATGATTTAATGGATTTTCTGAAATGTTCATGAACTACTTTTACAAGTTCATGAAATGAAAGTGATATTCTTGAACTTGAGACTTCATGAATTTAAGTTCATGAACTTTTCCTTGTAATTCATGAACTTTAAAAAAATATATATATATAATTCATGAAATAATTCATGAATTCTTACAAATTCATGAATAAATTCATGAAGTTCATGAACCTTTTTCACAGGGGCAGTGGTACAAACTTATTGACACATGACTTTCACCTGATACCTCAAACAGATATTAGAGGGGAGTAAACCATTACAACGATTTTGAAATAACGTAGAAAAATCTACATAATGTTTCTGCTTTGTTATCAAATATCTAACATTTACATTTTCACTCAACCATTTTTTCAAAGTCATTTTGATATACATTCTATGCCAAACTGGATGGAAATGAACATGCTTGAAATTTTACCCCAACACTTTAATATGAAAATTGCAAAAAGAAATACATGTTCAAGTTATGATTTCTAAATAATATGGCTTCAAAGTAACTTTACCATTTATTGATGGTATCATATGTGATTATTAATTTTTAACAGCATACAATTCTGTATCAGAACTTCAACAGTATGATATTTGTTTGAGATGATTTTACCATGAATTTTTTTATAAGAACTGGGTAAAACTGAAATAGCAAAAGCAACAAACTAGTCTAGGTGTAATAGTCTGAACATCACAATTCGCCTTCTAGTCCAGGATTTAAGATTTTTATCGTAAATCTTGAAATCTGCTTTCATTTCATATCTTTCATTTTCATTCCGAGACAAACTGGTTGGCAGGGAAAACGGACCTTGATGTCAGTTTAAGACAATAATTTGTTTTTTCTTTTGGCATGAAAAATTAATCTTGTGGCAGTAAAACTTAAACTTGGCAGGGTGATGTAGAAAGTGATTATAATTTCATAAAAGTTTCAGGAAGATCTAAAATTAAGATAAAAAATTATTTATAAGATAGACAATTGTCCTTTTGTTTGTTTTATTGGATTAATGTTGTTGTGTTTTGTTGTTTTTCTCAACAGATAAAACAGCATACTAGATTTGTTGCTTTCTTAATGAGATTGTTTTGGAAATAGTTCCAGCCATTTTGGAAATGCAGTTTTAAAGGCTCATAATAACTTTGTTTATAAATGTGGCTGCAACAGTTTTTGTTAGGAACATAAAAATAAATCTCATTTCTGATCATTGTTTTCTCATTATATTTTTCAAAGTTCTTGAATATTTAGCTCAGTTATAAGGAAGTTTTATTGAACCTGTTATTTGTAAGCTTATTCATAGTTGCCATTCAATGGTAACCCATATACGTGACTGTTGTTTCTGATTACCTCCCTTTTTTAATATATGTGCAAATTGAAAGTAGTACTTTTTTTAACTATATGTCATAATTTATGCAAACCCTGTATTTGAACAACTGCTGATAAAATTAAAAGCTTTTTCAAAAGTACTAATGCCATGTTGATTAAAGTTTCAAAGTGATCAGATTTTATTTTTCACTTATTAAGCTAACTGCTGTATAGTTACTGAAGGATATTCAAGAAAAAACAAGCAAATTCAATGAATTAAAATCCCCCGCCGAAAGGGTCAGAGTTGAGGAACGGCAAAAAAACATATCCAGCAAAAAAGTTAAGAATGTTACCAAGAAGCAAATGATTTCATTAGTCAAAATCAAATTAAAAGAAAATGAATGGTTTGTTTGGGTCGGGGGTTGGTGAGGATACAACGTTTACATGTTGATTATAAAATTTGATAGAAAACGAAAATGAAAAAAAAAAAAAAAAGTGAGATTGGGTGGGGGGGGGGGGGGGGGGGGGGTACACAACATCACATGTTAATAATAAATGTTCATGGAAAAGAATGAAAGAAGTTTAATGAAATTCTTCCAACTGGTTGGTTTGTTATGTACAGATCTGTGGATTTTTAAACAATTAAAGGGCAATCACTATATGGAAAATTGACCAATCGAAAAAAAACTTGAACGGCATCGTCGCAGTATCTTGGTTCATGTCTATTTCAAGTTTGATGAAATTCTACCTGCTAGTTACTGAGAAATGGCTGCAGACGGACATTTTTTATTAAATCAAGGGCAATAACTCTGAGGGAAATTGACCAATCAAAAAAAAAACTTGACGGGCATCATCGCAGTATGTTGGTTCATGTTTATTTCAAGTTTCATGAAATTCTACCAAGTAGTTACTGAGAAATGGCTGCGGACGGACGGACGGACTGACTGACTGATGGACGGACAACGCCATTTCAATACCCCCCTCCCGATTTCATCGGCAAGGGATAAAAAGAGGTATACAGCAAGTTCAGCTCACAGACTAGGGTTAACTCTAGTATCTCCTATAATCCTATACCTTCTGCATCGAAGAGCTGAACTCTGTAACTAACTCTTCTGTGAGGATGGTTGATTGGATTCCAGCTTGTAATGGCCATGCATAATAAGCAGGGCTAAAGCAATTTTACTTATTGTCAGGACCTAGACTTCGACTGGTCAGTTAATTATAGGTGGGAGGTATTATATAATGATTGACAGCCTACCCTATTTTTCATCAGAACTTGCCACTAACTCTGCTCTGAGGAACAGCTGACTGGTTCCTGGTTTGTAATGGTCATGCAGAATGAGAAGGGCTACAGCAGTTTTAGCTATTGTCAGGGCTGAGCAAGAGTGATTAGGTGGGAATAATTACATTAGCTTGACTCACTCCAGGACTCTAGGAAAGTTGTGAACCTGACAAGGTTCAGCAGCCAAGACCTTGAACCACTAAACGATTCAAGTATTAAACATTTATAAAATGAAACATGCATAATTTATTGAAGCGCCACAATCTACTACATTAAAACAGACATATCGCTAATTGCAGAATTCTCTCTAATGCAGTCAGAATTAAACTTTCAAATAAAACATATTAATGTAAGAGCAATATCAACTCTATGAAGAGTTTATTACAAATAGCAATTTATTACATACTGCCGATAGATTCAAAATATAAATTTCATGCTGTTTTGGGATATTTTGCATTTATGCAGATGAAGAAGAAGATGTTTTTGCGTACATAAACATTAAAATCGTTCATATCATGTAGGTCTGTATAAAAGTAGGAAATTTTCTGCTAGTAAATGGATCCGATTTGACATAATGACAGATTCTGAGTGCCATTACCATTGTCTATTACAATGAAAATTATGATTTCTAAGCAAATGGACTTCTGAATTGGCTCCCGTTTTGTCAGCTTTATGGCTTACTACAAGACAACAGGCTTGTGCGTTGTCTATTAGTGCATAAAATAATACAAAATTACTCAAATGATTCTTTATATGCATGAACTCCTGACTATATAACTAGGCACTAGAAACTCAGATTAGTTACAAGATTAAATACTGCTAAATCATTTATATTCATGGGCGACTAATTTTCATGTATTTCATGGCTGCAGTAATCCAGAAAAGAAAATCCATATCAATAAACAAATTTTCCTTTGATCCTATCTTAAAAACTTTGAAACCCACAAATTTCATGTCCCCAAGAAAAAGTTGATTTTGCCAATGAAATTTTATGACCTGGAAATTAAAAGATTTTCCAGTATTTTATACTGTAATGAGAATAGCTGTTTCTGTCGAAGTCACAAAATCTAACCCTTATCATGCTGGACACAATTGATTCTGCTTTTGCGACCAGAGTAGATCATGATCAGCCTGCACATCTGAGCAGTCTGTTCATGTTCTACACTGTTTGCCATTCAGTCAGTATGTTTTTGGTAAGCACCACTTTTAACAGTTAATGTTCATTTTAGAAATTTAGATGGGGTAAGGGTTAATATTCATGAGGAACTAATATTCCTACATTTTTCAGATGAATGAAACCTGCAAAATTCAATCCCAACAGCCAAGTAAAATTCCCACTCATTTTTTTCCAACAAAATTCTAAAATCCACAAATTTGCATCCTTAAGACAAAAATATTTTTTTTGCTTAAAACCACGAAATTTCTTGCCTACAAAAATAAATGATTTCAAAATATTAGAAAGCAAGAGAGAGAAAGAGAGAGACATAAAATTGCCACTCACCCACACAAAAAATTGTTGTATTCAAATCATGCAATCAGCTCTACATTCCGAAATTCTATTCCCATGAACTCTGTTTAAATCATACTTTCATAATTCATTACAGTGAGTACTGCTATCACAATGCGGATATAATATACCAAATTAAATATAAAACTCTCTAAACAAATGCGTTTGTAAAAAAAACAAAATTTCCACTTCAAAGATCAACCCGCCAGTCAAAGAGTATCATCGAATTATCTTGTGCGCTTAACTTAGTTGCACATTTCAACACAAACAAATATGCAATTATTCTAATAGAATTTCTGAGTATTTTAACAGACATTCAATATAATGGAAGTGCATCTGGTTGGAACTTAATGTAAATTTCAGACAAATACTGGAAACATAAACCCTCTGTGATCCAATGCAGGGCAACATGCTCCATAATACACAATGCCATGCATTTATTGCATTTAATACGGTGATTTAAACACTGGGATAAATTTTTTTTATACCACTTCATTCTTTTTTATTTCCATTTTATTCGCCATAACATTTAAGTGCCCGCATTTTTTTTAGGTTTAAGGTAAATATGGAATTCAGCCTTCCTCTAAAGAATTATATGAAAACATTTCCTGGCAGTATAATAAATAGCCATAAAGTTAATTTCAAATTAACTGTTGGAATAAATATATTATACCATATTTATATTAATGAAATGTCCCACCTTTTCAAAAGAACAGAATTACTGTAGATCTGGTATTTTTCGCATCATTTTTATTTCACAATATAATAATCAACTTACTCATTTATACTGTAAAGAATTATGCTTCGCAGTTGTTTTTTAACTGTTAAATGTTCACATGAGTTTTGAATCTGAGTGTTGCCCTGCTAATGAAACATCGTGAAGACCTTACCTAATCTTCAGCTTTCTACCTTTTCTTAAGGCTGACTATAAACAAAACAGAAATTTAAGGATTCTTTTTTCAAAAGGGTCTTCCTGTTTTTTTGGTCTACTGTCAAGGGCGTGATCTGACTCATCTCACCTACTAAGGTCAAGAATCAAAGGCATGAAGGGCCTGAGAGTCGGCTAATGATTGATTACTGGTAGTATAGTGTACCAGTTTCAGTTTTTTTTCCCAACAGAACAGAGATTTTGTTACAATAGATGAAATGGAGATTCAATTGATGCCTAGTAAAACCTTGATTGACATTATACACGTATTTAAACCCAATGTATTTCTCTACAATTGAAGAGTGGTTCGCAAAAATTAAAATGTTGAAAGTATAAACTACAATTTGACAGCTGACACTAAGATACTGCCCATGACTATATATATTTTTCCAGTAAACATTTGCCTCTGGCATTACCAAACACAGGCAATTATCGGCTGGTATATATTCGCACATGATAAAATTTATTTAATATGACAATTTATATATTGAAATTTTATAGCGCGGACTGCCACATACAGTTTGTAATGGATGGACGAAAGAACTGTTCATATATTTCACATATAACGGGCCTGGCGATAACCGTGTCATACATTAGGTATTGTTCAATCATATTATAAGTGATGTGAATTTAAAGTATACTTACTTTTGCGTTTAAAAATATGTAAATGTTGCTGAGTGTCATGAATGTTTACACTGACAGGAAAATTGCGCATTCGAAACTAAGGGAAGTTACTCGGACTAGCTATCAATTTCGGAAAAGAAAACCGATATTAATAAATGCAGTTCATTTTTAGTTAAAACCATCATTTATTCTATTTCAGACCTGTTAACCCCTTCAAAACCATGTCAGTAGTCCCAAGTACATGCACTTTCAATTATCCATTTTGATTCATGTAGACAGACAGGCCTGGACTGGGCTGAAAAATATTTGAGCCATTTTTACGTTGGGTGTGGGGAGGGGTGTTCCTTTGAATTGCAGTCAGATTTTGAAATGGGCATTGTGGCAGGTGGTAAAAGGGCAAATGTATCAAACTGTAAAGTGGCAATATGGGGGGAGGGTGTGGGAGGATACCCCCTCCTGCAAGTAGGGTTTGGGGTATCACCACAAGAAAATTTTGAAAATGTACACCCTTGATACAGCCTTTGGTGCAAACTGAAAATTTTATGTTTCAATTTCTAAATATTACCTAGATTCTTTTTAGTATTACAATATCCAAAGTATGAATGACTGTCACTTCATATTTTTACTTTCAAGTCATGCCTCAGGACTAGAATATAAGTCTGATATAGATTCTATGTATGTGTTATAAAATTAAATTCTAGAATCATTTCTGTTACAATAATATCTATCATGTCTGTTACTTGAATGTTAAAATTCTATAACACAGCTCGATACTTAACCAAAATATTATATCCGGATACGTACACTTGTCTTAATTTTAAATACTGCCAAAATCTCCAGTTTTAACAATATGTTTTACAAATTGTGATGATATGAAGACAGTTTAGCAGCAATTGGCAGTATCTGACATTGAAGTTTACGGTGAAATTACCTCTTATTTAAATCATTTCATAAAAAGTTGTTTCGTTTCGTCAAAGCAGTCTAACATAGACGATCTAATTTCGATTTCGAAAACTACAAGAAAATACAATTTGATGTTTCACCTATTGTTTATTTCTCGAAAAATAAGAAATAAAATCATTTTTAAAATCAGTAGTAATTAAACAAAACAGTAAGAGCTTCTTCTCCCGATAATTTATCCACTTACTGACTGCAAAATTCAACCCATGTGTCATTATGAATGGGTGACGGTTTCATTTTTTTGCGACCTGAATCGTAAGCAAATTATCCGAACCAGTCAAAATTCCGGAAAGGTTACGATTTAGAACGAAGTTATAGACGTTTGCAATTTTGCCACTCGCGATTTTGCATCATTTTTATCTGGCCGATCTTAGTATTTTTTCGGTAAACCAAAGTCCGTATTTTCAAACGCAAAGTCGTAGAAGCGTTGTTATAAACAGGTCACGTGTGTTCGCCGACAAGTGCCCAGAATGTAGTTAGGATTCATCCGCGAAGTCTCGCGGAAAAATTAACGTACTGCACATATCTTATTCGGGTCATTTAAAATGAAGCTGCCATAATTTAATTTCATCGATGTGGTAAACTCTTTGATAAGAGACATTCCAATGCTTTCAGAGGTACCCGACTCAATAAAATACTAGCAGTATGTTCTGGAACTATATTTTGTCTTTCGCTGGATGTTACGCAAGCTTGGTAACCCTGCGCAATTCATGAAATGCACAGCGCAATAAATTTGTTACTTGCGCAATGATTTTAAAAATTATTTTTTGAAACGGACAGAGTAACAAATGGATAATTTGGCTAATCAGTTAATATGCAGTTTTTATTTGAATTTGTGAACATCATATTTGCTATTTTGTGACAAAAGGGCATAAAATTAGTCACCATAATCATATATGCGCAAATGTATTACCAAATCCCGCAGGATCGTTATGCGCGTTTATGCTAAATGAGTTACCGCGGAAGAAAGTACGTGGCTTTATTCGAGTATTGCACAATTACACTCTTTGAAATTAAAGACAATCTAATGGAACTACATCAATTCGCTGTGTTGTGAGGCCATTTAATGTGAATGAGAAATCGGGCGATAGCAAGGACTCGTCAAACGCTTTCAGCGTTAGCTGACTCAAAAACTACCATTCAGCTTTGATTTACTGTAAGGAGACCCCATTCATGCCCATTAGGTCACATAAGCATCCAAGCAAATTCACAAACTTTCTGCACTTTCCCATACAGACTTCAAGAGACTTCAACAGAGTTCCAACACAGATATTAAACAGGCAAGATAGTGTTTCAAAATCAGCTATTTTAACCACTCTTCCAAGAAGGTTCATTAATTATATTTATGTAATATGCACCAAAAAGAAATAATTTTTATCTAGATATACCTCCCTGACTAAAGTCATATCCCCAGTGATATTTAATCTAACTGATTTTGAAACAATTTATCAATATATAGTGTCATATTCAACTTTAATTTCAAAATACTTAATCATTTAAATCAGAGTAAATTCATATCCAGTAAATTTATGGCCTCATTATCAATTTTGCATGACCAAGTAATTTCACTCCCTTTCTTACAAATTTGATTTCAGTACTTATTGTGACAGATCAAAATTACATACTAAATTGTCGAGACCATATGCCATTATCCAGTTGCAATCATCATAGACATTAAAAATCTTTAATATAACATTTTCAAGTAAAAAATCTCCTTTATATATGAAAGTGTAGGTCTCATAAATCTTTCGCCACTTTAAAGGAAAGCAACATTTTACTGCATAGTTTACTTAATTACTTTCTATTACCTCCCTTTAATGTGAAATTATTAAATAAATGTATTTTCTGTTGATTTCTATAGAATGTTCAGGCATACTAGTATAATTATCTTCATTTGATAGATACTGTGATAATTCAACAATCTTAACCTTTAGCCTGCTGGCGGCAAGTGATTCAGCCTTTGCGACCAGTGCAGACAAGGATCAGCCTGCACATCCGTGCAGTCTGATCATGGTCTGCACTGTTCGCTATTCAGTCAGTAAATTTTCAGTAAACACCCCTAGTAATTATAAATGGTATTGCCCAAATTGAATGATGGACCAGTCTATAATAGAAATTTAGCAGGCTAAGGGTTAAACAAAATGCCAGTTTAAAATCGATTTGACCCTCGGATTAATTCATTTGCACTCTATTTAGCAATAGATAAAAGGGAGGTAACATAATTTTACAAACTTGCATTTTTATACGCAATTCTATTAATAACATGTAATTTGACAAAAGAAATAAAAATTGTTCTTATATTCCTTTCAGTCCTTATGCAAAGCAAGTTTATCAAATTTATATTACAGCTGAGGTCGACACTGTATATTATGTTTAGGTGTTCAATGAATACAAGTAAGTGCAAACGAACGGTTGTAAAAAAGTCTGGCCAAAATCAGACTGAACATCTTTGATATCAGTTGTAAATGTTATCTCCTTTATATAAACATTAACAAAAACTAACCACCCAGTTAAACATTCACCACAAATTATGTTGACAACTACATTCCTATCACAAGGAGATATATCACATTTAACAAAATTTTATTTCATTTGTATTATGTTTGAAATTAATTTAAGGTACAAAAAAATCTATGTTCATTACACAGAGCTGCATTTAGCTTTTATTGTCTGTAGTTGTTTAATTACCTCCCTTTAATACGAAAATATGTAATATACTGTACATTTCTTTTGTTACCAATGAATGCTGAAGGTCTGAATTGCCACACCCCAGTAGACTCTTCTGCCGTTTTGTTTTTAATCAGTCAGCTTTGAATAACTACTGAAAATGTGAAATAATATAATTTCATGAGTAAAATATTTCGTGTTTTTTCCAAAACAGCAATTTGTGAGGATATGAATTTCAATTTTTTAGGTAAAACATATGAGAATTTCATGTTTGTTGGGATTTATTTTCATGGATTGATGCATTTATGAAATCTACCAAAATAAAACCTACTTGGAATATTTATGATTTTACAGTAATTACAAATTAGAATCAATTCAAGGAAAAAATATTTGCACCAAGTAATAATTGAAACAGCCTATTTTAACCTAGTTCAGTGCTGCTAATCCAGAATTAATTTAAATCAATTTTCTGAATTAACAAAACAAATAATTTCATTGCAGATTTTTCAAATATATTGAAAACGAAATTCATTAAATATATATGTGCATATAAACATTTGCCTGCCAATGTACAAAAGAACAAAGTATTTCTGTATTTAAAGATTT
The DNA here is from genome assembly GCF_021730395.1 of Mercenaria mercenaria. NCBI lineage: Eukaryota > Metazoa > Mollusca > Bivalvia > Venerida > Veneridae > Mercenaria > Mercenaria mercenaria. Next base: position 59,690,089 of record NC_069377.1, on the reverse strand, counting down.
GTAACAGCTCATTAATTCTGATATCTTCTTAGAGTACTTGGCTCCTCCAGGATGACTTGTGGAGACTGGGTATCCATCTCTTCAAGGGATCTCTTCCAGTATGCTATGCATCAATTTAACACCCTGTATCTTCTTCAAAAGCACTTAATTAGTGTACAGTACCTTACTGACGCCTTTAAATAACAAACATCTCTCTATAAAAGCGGATATTTTCCTTCCTATCAGAGATAAAAACCTTAAGTAAAAACAAAAATTGACTTTCAGTACCAAAAATTAAGCAGGTACAGACAATCACAGCTGGGTTTGGATTTATCCAAGATAGTAAGGGTTACTCCCCTTTGTGCCTACTATGCCATTTGCATGTCACTGTAAATATTGCTAACCCTTACATTATTTCTCTAAATCAAATATTTAACATTCTGTTAATTGAAATAAATTATAATATGACTAAACTATATCTTAGAGGTGAAATTTGTGTTCATATACCGGTAACTTACAGAAAATAATTATGAATTTGAACTACAACGGTAAATGGTGCCATATTTTAAAAACATTTTCTGAAATTACTGTTAGTTGTACTTATAGTATGAGGTCAAAGTCAACATGCTAGGGACTAGCTTGAAAATATTTTCTGATATTATTCTTAGTTGTCCATAATAAATTATGGTACAAGAGGAAAGTCAAGATTTTCTAGGGACTTTCATAGTTCGTCTGAACCCCAAAGTGTCTGTGAGTTATAAATAGAACAAACTATATACATGATGAACTGTCTTTAAAACAACTAAATTAATCTCTGAGACTTTTTGTTAATTAAGAGTACCATTAACATTTAGAAAATTCAATAGAAATACCTCTATCAGGCAAATTAATTCTACATTTCTTAATCATTTCTTTAAATGACTGATATATTTGATTAACAATTAATCATTGCTGATAATAATTATTAGCTATTGACTGTTAATATAAAATGTTGACACACTCATTTCTGCACCAGCAACATTACCTGTGACAAGAAAGTAGACAAGGTTTATTAACTCTTACCCTGCTAAATTTCTAAAATGGACTGGTCCGTCATTCAATTTGGGCAATACCACTTTATTATTCGAAGGGGTGTTTACTGAAAATTTACTGACTGAATAGCGAACACAGTGCAGACCATGATCAGACTGCACGGATGTGCATGCTGATCCTGGTCTGCACTGGTCGCAAAGGCATAATCACTTGCTGGCAGCAGGCTAAAGGTTGAGCTGCAGGTCAACACTACAAATTCTCTGAAAGTAGGTAGTCCCGCAGCTGGAAGACCTGTAAATGTACTCATCTTGCAAACAAAATGCCTCTTTGACTGTATTACTTAAAAATCTATCATAATAATGTTATATCAACATATTTATCATAATAATAAAAAAGAAATATGTTTATCATAATAATGTAAAAGGAATCTGTTTCATCTGTTTATCATAATAATGTAAAAGGAACCTAGCTGTTTATCATAATGAACCTATTTATCATAATTATATGGAAGGAACCTGTTTATCATAATAATGCAGAAGGACACTGTTTATCAAAGTACTGCAAAAGGAACCCGTTTGCCATAATAATACAAAAGGAACCTGTTTATCATAATAATGAAGAAGGAGCTCGTTTATCATAATAACTGCGAAAGGAACCCATTTTTCTGTTTATCATAACAAAGAAAAAGGAAAAAATAATTATCATAATAATGCAAAAAGAACCTTTTTTTGATGTAACAGGAATCTGTTTAGCACAATATCTAAAAGGATTCTGTTTGAAATATATGTAACATAATACTTTATATGCATTAACAATGCACACAAGTTCATCTCAACTAATAACCATTTGCATTGGTAAAAAAAGAAAAACATTTTGGCTGATCACTTATATCATAAATAATAGAAGCACTGGTCTAGCAGAGGAATTGTTTGTTAAATTAAACTGAGTTATAACAAACAATGGTTTGAGACCCTAATGACAGAGACTGGAACTTAGGTATCCGCTGATGAGACTTTAAAATAGATTTTTCCAGAGATATCCAAATATACAGAGGCACTATCAATATTAAATCCTTAATAATTATTTTATTAAATAATGAAATCTACTGGATATATTCATACTGACTTGCGTTATCAATATAAAATCCAATATAATTATTTTATAAAATAATCAAGCTGTCACCATGGCGATATCGTATTTTTAAAAATAAATTTTCAAAGCAAAATTATTTTTGATATAGTATGTAACACAAAACTCATTAGTAATGATAAAGTATTGTCTATTTGTGATATATTCCCAAATGTTTGTGATATATTCCCAAACGAGCTTGGAGTTAATACTGTTTAATTGTTAGGAAACTATTAACTGTGATGTAAGTTCAGTCAAAAGTAATATAGATAGGCTAGTGGTTTAATGTGTCAGCCGCTCAACCTGGGTGTCCTGGGTTTGAGCAATACTGGGGTCAAAACAACATTTCACAGGAATAAGTTTTCAAGGAACTTAGACTAGAGTGGTTCAAATAAGCTTGAAACTTTCATCATAATTGAGCTAGAATTAATTAGTATAAACTAAATTAACATAATTGATATAAACACCAGTTCTACTCATTCAAAATGCAATTCCTATCTTATATCAAAAGTTTCGTGTCCTCTTTCATTCTCACTGCTATACTTCAATTTTGTAACTTGTGCAGGTAAAAATATTCCTAAACTTTTAAACAGTGTTTGTGGAACAGCTGTGTCACAATACAAGCTTTCTGTGGTATGTTAAAACAAATGTAAGCAAACAAGCAGGGTCACATATTCTTATAAGTACTGTGGATTAGGTAATTTTCACCTCTGCATTTTTTTCAGCGTTCGAGTGGTCTTATTTTGTAAGGTTAAGAAGTTTTGAACCATGAATGTTTGTGCTTAATATGACGTAAGTATTGCATAATTATATTCAGGAATACATGTTGAAACTCGAACTTGCATATATCTCAAAATTCCGCCTACCAAAGACACTTTCAAGTCTTGTCTGAAAACATGCACAAAATTATCATTTTGGTTATCTCAAAGTAAAACGCTTGACCTCCTGGAATTTGAGAGTATGAGTTTCAACCGTACTTTGAATTCGTGAGTGAAATTTTAGCGGATATTCGCAAAAATAAAACCATCATGAATATTTAACCCAATCTACGGTAACTTCTGTCATGAAAGTACAATGACAGACAATAATTAGGCATCGTTAATCTTTCACAAATTGCATGCCGCTAAATAAGGGATAATTCAATAGTTGGCAATGTAATCAAAAGCAGTTCCCTACCTTTAACAAACAATTAGCGAAGTAATTAGCATTTATAGTCCCCAATTATTGATAAATCCACAAAGTTTTAATCAAAATCCTGTTTCTCCAAGGAAGATTCAATGAAAACGAAACTATAAACACCATAAAAGTAAATGAAACAGACAGGAATAAAACTCGGAACTAATGTAAGCGAAGAGCTTGAAAGAGGGCTCAGGAACTTACGACAGCTGATTTCCAATTTCCGATCACAAAAAACACAGCCAAATTGATCATTAACATCATCCAAACTCCAAAATTATGTATCTCATCTGAGCTTTCCTCTGACAAGTTCTCTAGATTTTGTTCATTAGGGCTGCCGTTATCTTACAACATGATTTCGCTGCAGAATTGAAACCATCATAAAACTTTGCAAAGTTACACTAACTATACTAATGAGAGTAAAAAGTAGCCTTGTTAACAGTGAAACACATATAATTAGGGACATGCTGGGGATAAAAATGCTTTATTTATTCTCGAAATAACCTAAAGCTGTGCAGTGTTTTTGTAAGTTTGAAATATTATAACAGAACTTGCTTATATCATATTAATTATTGAGCAATTATACAACTTTTCTGTAAATGGGAGAGTAGAAAATGTTTCTTAGGGAGGGGCTTTCGCTAGATAGACAATACTAACAAGATATTTTATATTAAGGATTATAACTACGTAAGTGTCTTTTTATGCTGAATTTATGAGACAAGTTGAATAATATTAATAAGATTTGAGGCTCTACCGAGCATTTTATCAATTTTATTCAATGAGTCTAATAAATTCATCATTAAAAGACACAAATTAATGTAATATTCTTTTTATCACATATTAGCTTCTCCTACACAAACATATAGAGGATATTAAAATTTTGTTTGTTTCAGAGTAAGATCGAAATATATTTCACCGAGTAAACATCATATGCAATATTTTCACGAGTGGTGCAGTCACAAGTAAAAATGTAAATTAATATTTTTGTGAGTGTAAATATTTCTATTTTACATGTGAAACAAACAAATTTTCTTTTTAATTTATGATTTTCAGTGGTTTTGACCAAACTATACCAAATTAACCCATGCAACGTCACGTGTATTGCATCATGACGTCATTATTTTCGTGACGCCACAAATTGTCAAATAGTTCTAAGAACCTTCCAGAATTCTTTTACATTTTATTAGGGTGGAGCATCTATTTTTATGTTCGTAGATGTATTTATATACATCTTAATCATACTGATGTACATTTTGTAAAGAATATCTGATTTTTTATATCATTCATATTCTTTTGCACTCTGGTGTAGTTCAGTACCAGTGAAAAATAAAACTGATACTTTCACTGCTTGGAAACAGTGAAAATTATCAATTTTATTTCACTGATATATTCCGGTATGTCATCGAAAAGCATAAATTAAAAAAAAATCTTTATTTTCCTATTATAGATCAAGCCAATTTGACCAACATCTTCTATACTTAAAATGACGTTAATGTCAAGGCTTTAAAACACTAGTGTGATACCAAAATTATGAAATGGCTTCATTTCACAGCCATGACATCATATATCTGCATTTATCAATATACACTTAATTATAAATAAAATTATTTGAAGTAATGGAGAAATCTTACATTCTTCCTGACTTTTCACTAATATCTAACATTTATATTGGCTCACTTCATCAATGTTCATTGCCATATATTCATTCTATTCCAAACTTGGTGGAAATGAACTGGTTGAAAACTTTCATCCCAACTGTGGGAGAGCAGCTTTAAATTATGATGTGAATATGTTGAAAAAATTCACCCAAACTGTGGAAAAGTAATGAACATGTTGAAAAATTTCATCCCATCTGTGGCAGAATAGCTTTAATTCTGAAATAAGCATGTTGAAAATTTTCACCCCAACTGTGGCAGAATAGCTTTAATTCTGAAATGAACGTGTTAAAAAACTTCGCCCAAACTGTGGCAGAATAGCTTTAATTCTGAAATGAACGTGTTAAAAAACTTCGCCCAAACTGTGGCAGAATAGTAGCTGAGGTTTTGAAATGAATATTTTGAAAATTTTCACCCCACATCTATGGGCCAGTAGCTTTATTTTCTGAAACACAACAATTTCAGAACAATTAGCTCTTTCTCCAACGTAAGCTGCTAAAACATTAAATTGAAACGTACTTACCAGCTTTAAAACAATAGAACATTAGTAGTAGCTATACATAAATAATCCATTGAGTGCACTTATTTTAAAAGGATAATCGTTTAGTACAAACAGCCATTATACGAACCAGTGAGAGAAATTATGGAAATACTATTCAAATACAGAATATGAGCGTCGAACATTTACACAATACAATAACGAGTTTGAAACACGGTTTGTCCATTTGTCCATTTGTTTGATGTATGTTGACTTATAGGTCTGAGTTATAATACTGGAACTCCCTCACAATCTTGCTTGAAATACACAATTATCAACAGATTTTTTTTTCTAAAGGAAAAACAAAAATAACTTATTAAGGCATTAAATAAAATATTGTTTGTTTTTCATTATCAAACTGACCCTACGCATTTTTTTCCTCCAACCCTAGAAGTTTTTGTTTTAATTTTCCTTGCAACATTAACCAGTTATTGGCTGATCTTGGGACCTTATTATAAACATAGCCAACTTCAAGAGTTACTGTAAGTCTAAATATAACAACTTGTTGGAGTTTACTGCAAGAAGAAATAAAAGATAAACCATCCCTGGTTAAATGTTTGAAGACTGGATTATCTCTTCATTTGAGAAAAAAACAACATATAATTAAAACCCCGGTCACAAGAACGCTACGAGCTCCGTACGAGTAGGTTTTCAGTCGAATTTTGGCAAACTCATACGGCGTACGTATGGACATCATTGACTCTGTGTCGTACGGATTTTTCAAACTCGTAGAGGACTAGGATACTCAGTGAAAATGTTTCATCGAGCTCCAGTGTTCTCTACCAGCTCGTAGAGATTTTCAAAGTTAGAAGCAGCTCGCAAGAGCCCCGTACAGGAACAACACGGGCCTCAGAGATGCTCGCACGACTACTGCAGGGGACTTGCACGGTCAACGTACGAATCGTCCTTACAATATTAAGGACACTGTGCGGAGTGCTGTTCGAGAGCTGTATGAAACCACAAACACCGTATGTGGTACAGCCAGGCTCCTTGGAGCTCTGCACGACTTGTCTGCGATGTCCGTACAGATATCCTAGGATTGCATCCTCTAAAGATCGTACAGGGTCCATAAGTACTGTGACCAGACACTACGACTGTACAGAGATTGTAAGGATTCTAAACTTAGTGGACACGTACCATTTTTTAAAACTGTAGTATGGTTTTTGTGACCGAGGCATAAAAGATATAGTAATTTAATTTGAAGTAGCTATACAAAAGGTGTAATTTAACAAATAACTGAATGAAAGTATCTTAAAAGGTAGCTTGTCAATAAAAATTCATTTTGCCAGATTGTTCTTTTTCATGTAATGATGCTCAAAAGGCAACTACAAGAAGATAACTATGGACCTTTAAAAACTGCCAGGTGTAAAAGCTATTGTACACAGGACTCGTATCCCAGTTTTAATTAATTTTAGTCGGAGGAGCGGGAGCTTGAACTCATGACCCCTGGTTTTGTAGTCAGGCAGTGCTACCTATCGACCACTGCATCATTCTGCTCTATAATTTTATAAATTTAACCAAGTTAAATCTGTTTAAGAAGGATTTCCCAAGGTTTAATCAATATTTGATTATTATTTGTAGAACTCATTAGAAATGAATTCTAAGCATAATGCACCTTGTTTGAACAAAAAACATCTTTCAAAAAATAATTCTTATAGGTCCCTTACCTAAAAGTTCCTTTATATTCCCAATTTACTTCACAACTACAGAAATACTTCACACAAACTAAAATCATGTTTATTTCACTGTCTGCCTCAAGTTTGTTAATTAGTAGTTTAGAAATGAAATACTGTAAAGCTTCAAATTTCCACTAGTAGATTTTTTTCACTCGCTCTAAAATTGCAAATTGGAAATTTAAGAAAAATACAAATTATTTCTTTTTAAGTGAAACAAAGAATGATCTAAATTTAAACCTACCGTATTTTGGTGCGTATAGGTCGCACTTTTTCTACCCATTTTGCTGCCTGAAAAAGTTCCTGCGACCTATACGACAGAACATTGCCAGCAGAATTTTTTGTTCGGGCCAATTTTCTGACCGTAGCTCGCAAAATTACGTGCATTTGTTACAAACGAACAAAATGGATAAAAAGTATCAATATTGGTGGCTTTTCAACCAATAGCGGTTATTTTCAATAAAATATATCGTAAATAACCCATGCAGACTATTAAAATTATGAATGACTTTAATTCAATGATGTTTACGTTAGTTTCTACTTTCATTTTACTGGACGCCATGACAGGTACATGTACTCCGGGTTGGATAAAATCTGGACAGATCCATATTCCAATTCTTCCAGACATTGTTTATACTAATTCTTAGCGTAATAAAAAGCTTGAAAGATATTTTCTTTCTTTTACTTTTAATTTTTAAATAATAAAAAAAAACTCCAAAAAAGAAATATTTTGTTAATCGTTTTACTCGGAATCAAAAGAACGTAGTTAATTACATGACGCGGAAAGGTGTTATAATTGCTGTGCAAACAATTCACACTTTAACTTGATAACTGAAGAATGTAAACACAAATCGACTGTTGCCAGCTAGTGTCAAAAAGCCGCATTTCTTTGATTTGAGGTGCAGTCTATTACTGATACTACCGTTGGTACAAAATGGTTGGGATCGAAAATAACACTGTGCGATTTCCACCAATCAGGTTCTAATAATGATTCAGTCCGCGGCAGCAATATGGCCGCAGCCATAACTTTTTTGCCGATAAAAATCTGAAATATAACTGCGACTAATACGCTAGAACTTCAATTTTCCGACCATTTCCAGGGCAAAAATTAGATGCGTACTATACATTTAATACCGCGACCTATACACACCAAAATACGGTAAACAGGTTCAGATTTTGATATATGTCTCTTTAATTATGTCATTCAGTGCAGACATAATGGCTTTGACATAATGTGGGTGCCACATACATTTTTTGTTACGGAAATTAAATATAGTAATGTCTTGTTATCTTTATATTTGGTAACTATTATCTCAGATATTTGTAAATAGCGTGCATATTTAATATTGTTTTTATTACCTCCCTTTATGAATCTGACTGAAATTGTAAGTTCATCTGCAACATTACAAGGAAATTTCCAACTATCAGTCTAACAGGTCTACCTAAATTAACTTGTTACCTCCCCTTCGAAATAAAAATACAACAAAACTTACTTGTTTTACAGCAGATAATTACGGTGCTGTCTCCCTAATGGTTAATGTTTGATGTTGACAGTGTCCATATAACTGATGCTAAGTAATTGTTTATACAATCTGAAATGGCTACAAATCTCACTGTTTGTACTTACTGGAGAGTGGATCATTAGAAGCCACTTAAAGGCTGCATTAAAGCCACTGATTGGAGATGATAAAGCTACAGGAGTTTTCACTGAAAACTAGATTAATTATTAATCCTCCCTGGATAAAGTGCTCATTTTCGTGAAGCCATATACAGGTGGGAAAAAAGAGAAAGCTAAAATAAGATAAATGAAATAACGTTGTTTTTTTTTCTGTCATGTTAACTTCATTAAGAAATCTACAATTTTTTTAAACAAGTCCTTTTTTATTATATTTTGTTCAGTATTATCTTTATTGAAAGAATTTATGAAAATTTGAATAAGCTAATTTCAATTTCGAACAATTATTATTTGTTATGGAATATTTTTGCTGGACTTTGTGGTTGAGTCAGTGTGCAAAATTTCATCCCAAGGAAATATGTCACAAAATTTGCAAAATCTGTGAAATCAATTCATAATATGAATAGCAGTATTGTCCAGCCTGCTACCACTGACTTGTAACTGATCTACTTGACTAGGCTACAGTCTTATGATACTAACCACTGTCTTAAATAGCGTGTTGTTTTTGAGTTTAGTGCTGTCTTTCAACAGTATTTGAGTTATATACCAGCTGGCAGTTAACCTAACCAGTGTTCCTGGATTCTGTACCAGTACCTACCTGTTCTCCACAAGCAAATGCCAACTTCTCCACATCAATCAGAAGTGAAGGACGAAATAACTCCTGAAACAATGTCTTCTGTCAAATTGGAACATACACTTCACCCCGGGATAGAACTCACAACCCTAGGATCCATAGATCTGTGCTCTCCCTACTCAGCTAAGCGGTTGCCGAAAGGGACATAACAAATGAAAGTAAAATTATGGCTCAGCAACATATTGCCATTTAAATCCCATTCTCCAGTCACAAAGGTTATCAAACAGACATAAATGTATAGAGACTAAAGGACAAAAGGGGAGATAAATTTGATACTGAGCTTAATTTGAAACTTGAAACTGTAAAGCATAAAAGGTGAGAAACTGAACACAAAAGCATATAATAAGGGGAGATAAATAAAACCTAATCAATATAAGATTATGATTCTTGCTCTCTATACTTTACTTGAATTCTAAAACTTCTTCCCTAACATACTCCATGATTAGGCTGTGTAAGTCTAATTCATGTCAAAGCCATCGATGAAGTTTCACGGTGGCTGGAAATGGTGTTTCTCTTTAGTCCATCTTATCTAAATTCCAAGTCTGCCCACTTGTTATTTAGTTGAACTATTGCCACACTGCCAAGTTTGCTGCTAGATCTAATGCCCCAAAGTCTGACATATCCTTGCGAACAAAGTCTGTACAGAAGCCACAATTACAATAAGTCACAGAGCCAAATGAAAGTTGGCAACAAAGTTCACTTAAAAGTGGGCTAAAATTCATTTTAACTTCAAGAAGTTCTTCAGTGTTTTTTTTTAGTTCTATTTCCATCAGGTTCCTGGGTTCTATTTGATGTTACTTTGTTATAAACAGAGTTCCCCTAAAATAAGCCAGTGCCAGGAGGTGACAGGCATGCTGCAAACTGAACAAGCCCAATAAAAAATGTTGATGGACCTTTGCTACATACTTGAGACACTGCATGTTTATTAATTGATTTTAAATTTTTTGGCTAAAAATGAACTTTCTTTAAAACTGAAGTTTGGTCATATTATGAACATTAAAACACGAGTTTTAGTTTCTAAACTTTCTAAAAAATACCAAATCAAGAAAAACTAGAACTGTCACAGGAGTGACTTATACCCCCACAATACGGTCTAGTCACAGAAGAATGGCAACCATAAGAAATTTTAAGAATATTTAGAATAATATAAAACATAAAAAAAAAAACTTAAAACTTTTTTACTTGTCTTTGGAGTACTTCATCCAGGGCTTCCGCGGCACATATATAAGTAATACTAGTATATGTGCCCAGGATGAGGGATGAGGTAAATATAAAAAATCTCAAATATTAGAGATACACTAAAAATGAATACAAAAAAAGTGTCTTACCAACAAATGGCACCACAGAAAAACGTATTTACTTTTTACATAGGAATAATAATAAAAAAGTTAGAAAAATACCTAAAATACTGAAAATCTTAAAATAGAATTTCTAAACTGAATAGACTAACTCTTGGAATTTAAGGGGAAGTAACTCAGTACAAAAATTAAACAAGAGCTCAAAGAACACGAAATGCCCCCCTTGATGCATTTAGTAATTGCACAAGGAACAGAAATTATATGCTCACTGTAAACAAAAGTTCTACTATTCTGGTTTAATCTGACCTTGACCTTTAACCTAACAAGAGAATACAAAGTGATCTTGGTGCCATCCACTGGGCCATTTTTGAATGTTCCAAATTTCAAGACTAGCTCAAGGTCAAAATCAAGGTCAAATTTCATTTCAGTACAAAACAATGTTTATGTGGTCCAAATTTGAAAGCTGTGGCTTGAGAAATGTGAAAGAAGGTGACTAGATCAATATCAAGGTCAAAGTTCATTTCAGTAGACAGAAATATGCATGTGCTTCAAATCTGGAGGCTGTAGCTTGAGAAATGTGAAAGTAAGTAGTAGGTAAAAATGAATGTCAAACTTCAATTCAGAACACAAAAATATGCATGCGGTCCAAATCTGAAGTCTGTACAATCAGAAATGTGGAAGTAGGTCACTAGGTCAATCTCATGATCAAAGTTCATTTCGGTACACAAAACTATGCATGTGGTCAAAATTTGAAGCCTGTACCTTCAAAAATGTGAAAGTAGGTCACTAGGTCAATTTCAAGGTCAAAATTTTTTTTGGTATACAAAACTTTGCATGTGGTCCAAATTTGAAGCCTGTACCTTCAAAAATGTGAAAGCAGGTCACTAGGTCAGTGTCAAGGTCAAATTTTTTTTCAGTGCACAAAACTATGTATATGGTCCAAATGTGAAGGCTGTGGCTTGAGAAATGTGAAAGAAGGTGACTAGATCAATATCAAGGTCAAAGTTCATTTCAGTAGACAGAAATATGCATGTGCTTCAAATCTGGAGGCTGTAGCTTGAGAAATGTGAAAGTAAGTAGTAGGTAAAAATGAATGTCAAACTTCAATTCAGAACACAAAAATATGCATGCGGTCCAAATCTGAAGTCTGTACAAGGTCACTAGGTCATTTTCAAGGTCAAAATCAACTATGTATATGGTCCAAATGTGAAGGCTGTAGCTACAGAAATGTGAAAGTAGGTCACTAGGTCAAGGTCAAGGTCAACTCATGTCAAGGTTCATCTTGCCACTCAAAACCATACATGTGGTCAAAATTTAAATGTTGTAGGTTATTGACAAGATGATTTTAAAAGCTTTTCCCTAGTCTATATGAACCATGTGACCCCCAGGGCGGGGCCATATTTGACCCTAGGAGGATAATTTGAACAAACATGGTAGAGAATCACTAGATGATGCTACATTACAAATATCAAAGCCCTAGTCTTTGTGGTTTGAACAAGAAGATTTTCAAAGTTTTTCCCTATATAAGTCTATGTAAACCATGTGACCCCTGGGGCGGGGCCATATTTGACCCTAGGGGGATAATTTGAACAATCTTAGTAGAAGTCCATTAGATGATGTCACATACAAAATATCAAAGCCCTAGGCCCTGTGGTTTTGGACAAGAGGTTTTTCAAAGTTTTTCCCTTTGTAAATCTATATAAACCATGTGACCCCCGGGGCGGGGCCATATTAGACCCCAGGGCAATAATTTGAATCATCTTGGTAGAGGACCACTAGATTTTGCTCATACTAAATATCAAAGCCCTAGGCTCTGTGGTTTTAGATAAGATCAGAAACCATTTTAACTGTTCCTGGCCAATGTGACCTTGACCTTTGTCCTAATGACCTCAAAATCAATAGGGGTCATCTGCTGATCATGACCAACCTAACTATCAATTTTCCTGACACTAGGCCCAAGCGTTCTCGAGTTACTGCCCAGAAACCATTTTACTGTTCCCGGTCAATGTGACCTTGACCTTTGACATACTGACCTCAAAATCAATAGGGTATGGTTGACCACCTTTCAACTTTTGACTAGGCTTGCGTTCAGTTATCACGAACCTTACATCAGGTCCTGTGACCTGACTTAATACAGACCTCAATCATAGGTCATCTGCTGGTCATGAACTCCTCACTTCATGGCCTAGTCCAGGTTCTTGAGTTATCATCCGGAAACCGTTTTACTATTCAGGGTCACTGTGACCTTGACCTTTGACATACAGACCTCAAAATCAATAGGGGTCATCTGCTGGTGATGACCAACCTCCCTGTCAACTGTCATGATCCTAGGCCCAAGCATTCTTGAGTTATCATCCGGAAACTGATTGGTCTACATTCCGACCGACCGACCGACCGACAGACTGACAGACATCTGCAAAACAATATACCCCACTTCTTCGAAGGGGGGCATAAAAAAGGTTATTTCCCTTTGGCTCTAAGCCAATCAGAATGATATATAGTGAAAATGCATCAAAATTAACCTTAAATTCGAAGTAAAAGGGGGCATAATTCAAGAAAAATTGGTGTCAGAGTTTTGCACCTTGTGTCACATGATGTGGGTTTTAAGATGGAACAACTATTTTAAGTTTGAATCAAATCCATTTAGTAATAACTGAGATAATAGATTTCGCGATGTGACGGGACGCCACAAAACTGACTCCTATATAGCAACCCTCCAAACATGTTTGGTGGGGGTTTAAAAAACATGCCCAAGTCCTGGCTGAGATGTGAACCAGAGCCGCTGCGGCAATGAAATTTTTCCTGCATTCCTGACCAATACACTAAGGAGAAATACGTAATTAACTGTTGTTAAATATAAAGCTTTATAATTAAGACAGCTTACCTTCAGTACCCTGTTGCAAAATTAATGCTTTTGAATTTTGAATGGAAAAATTAGTAAAACCAACTAATTCTTATGCGTTTCCATAACATATAATCTGTCTGTAACTATTAGTTTCAAAACGCTCTTAAAGATAAATGGCAATAACATTCTGATATCTAAAAATTTTCTTTTTTTGGTTCTTGTACGATCTGGAGATCATACTCATACCAAACTAAAAGGGAAATACGAACTAAGGCTAGTGATGGAAAGATGGGCTGACATGTTCTTGAAAACTGAATCTGGAACAACGGTTGGCAATGATATCTGACAAGTCAATATTAATATGAAAGTTGGCAACATTGTCAGACACATTTGTGTGAAATGGACAGCCGGGTCAGACTGGTTCATATTTTAAAGGCGGAATCGACTGGTTCCAAGCCAATCATAATGAAAGTCAAGGTGTTGAGAAGAAGTTTTGGAACCCTGACCTAAAAGCAATGCGTAGGAATCTCAGGTTTTCTTCCACAAATTAAAAAAGAAAAAAAAGTTGACATTTGTGTCGAGAAAAAGTGAGAAATCACGAGGTAAGGAAACAGTCAGTCTTAGTAAATGGTATTGCAATATCGGACAGATTTATTTTTTGCTATATCCCCTTAAACCATGAAAGTAAACAACCTTATATGACCATACTATTTGTTTCATGAGATGGCCATGCAACGCAAACACTCTATCTCGTAAACCAATTTTATTTTAAATTTATGCAAAATTTTAGCATTATGGAAATGTCTGATCAGCATTTTAAAAAAACAATTAAATAGTACAGCTGAGTGAGGTTTAAAATTGAGATTGGTGAGATTGGGAACCAGTGTAAACATTTCGTACATTTGATTGGTTGACACTGAGCTCCATTCTTCTGATTTGACCAATGGCAACACATTATTCACAAACTGGTCTCCAAACTTAAACATTTATAACCTTGAACTAAGTTTCAATGCTACATGGAGCAGACGCAGTGGTCCAGTGGTAACACTGTTTGACTACGAAACCAGGGGTCGTGAGTTCGAGCCCCCGCTTCTCCAACTAAAAATTTCTAACATTGGGATAAGAGTCCCATGTATAGGTGCTTTACACCTGGCACGCTAAAGAACCAGGGAAGCTTCTGGAATTGGAGCGTCTTCTGTATCTTGCACTATCCTCCTACTAACATTAATAACAGTCTTCTGGAGGAGTTGCCCATATGGGTTAACAGTGGCAAATATAAATAAACTTATTCACACACACAGTTCTACACACATCAAAATGAAAAAAGTTGGAAGTTATTAGAGAGATAGCTAAATTCTGTACTTGTGATACGGGTACCTGTACGTTTTTAATTAGTCTGCATGAGGTGTCAAAATTTACAATTTTCACACTGTTCAGTTGAACAAATTATTTCAGGCCTTAACAAATCCACCCCCTTTGCAAAATATAATGCCAAAAGGGGCGTTTATAAGGGATCGAATATGCAGTAGTTTAAATTAACCAAATTTTACGTTCATCATTGCCAGAAATGCACTGGTATCTAACTGCAAAAATATGTATTAAATTTACATGTTTCAAAAGATCAAACTGGCTTTTAGATTAACTACCACTGCTTTCTTAATTGGCCCCTCTAGACAAAATAATACACCACACTGCATTACAGGTGCTAACTAGGCAAATATATATCAACCATTTAATTGCCTTTTGTTCCATTAACTGCCTTTGGTTTCATTAAAACAACACATTGTCTCATACCATGTAATTATTTCTTTCCCTTTAATTTGAGGAAAATGCATTTCATTGTAACCTCCAAAGCTTTGATCTAATTTAAACGTTTGAGTTTAGTGTGAAATGTCACCGTCAACAGTCAATAAACTCTTATTGCCCTGACATCATCGCTACTGTAATTGTTTTGTCAATTAAGTCACTTCAAACCTTTTAACTTTAACGTTGAAATTGGAGAAAGTTTTATCCAATCTAAAGCCAGCTTCCAAAGCTGCACTCTGTTTGCTTTTAAATGAAAAGCTAAGAGATAAAATGACTACATTTTATGCAATGTCTCTGTTTAATTCAATAGAGTGTATTACTGTCTAATAAAACTGCACCCATCTTAAAACTAAAATTTTTGAAAGGTTATGAGATTATGTAAAAAAAATTGGTGGCACTGAAGCACTTAAATAAAAAATGCTTCAACAAGTTGTTTAAAGATTGAAATTTAAAGGTGCATAATGACTTTGTTTATGGTGTGGCTGCCGCATTTTTTGTAATGAACATTATTATGCATTATCTTACTGATGACAATTGCTTTCTCATATATTTGTCAAAGACTTGAATATTTGGTTCAGTTAGTAGAAAGTATTATGTAATCTGTTGTTTTTTATTACCTCCCTTTATGGTGCTGATCGTATTAGATCATATAAGCAATATTGAAAGTAGGCTTTTCTAATCACATCATAATGCATACTGTCTTCTTGGACAGCCGATTTATCTGTTTTGAACATATAAAATCAAAAGCTTTAAGCAAAATTTTTACAGTGACTGTTTTATTTTCAAATAATATTGACCCCGGCTTCATCAACTGCTAATAAAAGGAGACCGGGCACCAGCATATGCACAGTCCTAACCAACCATTTAGGAGGTACCTTTATTTTGCGAATTTTTTCTGAGATCATGCATCACAATTTATCAAAGACCATGCAACATTCTAATTATTTTGTAAAATATTCAACCATAGCATGCTAAAATCTGGTTTTCAATCGTTGAATTTTTTTACAAAGAAAAGCCATACAATTTTTTTTTTTCATTTTACATTCTCTTACAGTATAAAAAAAAATCTTTGATTAAAATGCACATTTCAAGTTTTATTACTTTGCTGTAATTAATCTAATTTACTTGTTGTAATGCTTGTATCTCTTAATGAAATTTTGTGTGCAAATTAAAGTCATTTGTTTAACTCTAAAATGATATATATTTATTTAATCAATCTAACATCTTTGCTTGCTAAGAGAGCTCAAAATGCTTCAATACTGCACAGAGGTCTGATAAAGCTTTAATGTGGAATCCCAACAGGATTTGCATGCTTGCAGAGGTATCATAAATTTGTTTATACTTATCTGACCATTAGCAATGGGTGGAGATTAAAACATTCTGAGTACAGTACCAATGAGCACAGTATAACAAGAGGGCCATGAAGGCCCTGTATTGTTCACCTGACCTATTGACCTAAAGACCATCAAGATTAACATTCTGACCAAGTTTCATTAAGGTATGGTATAAATGTGGCCTCTAAATTGTAAACTAGCTTTTCTTTTAATTTGACCTAGTGACCTATTTTTTGACCCGACATGACCCAGATTCAAACTGGACCTTGAAATCATCAAGATTACCATTCTGACCAAGTTTCATGAAGATACAGTCATAAATGTGGCCTCTACAGTGTTAACAAGCTTTTCCTTCAATTTGCCCTAGTGACCTAGTTTTTGACCCCACCTGACCGAGATTTGAAACTGACCTATAGATCATCAAGATTAACATTCTGACCTAGTTTCATTAAGATAGGGTCAGAAATGTGGCCTCTACAGTGTAAACTAGCTTTTCCTTTGATTTGACCTGGTGACCGAGTTTTTGATCATACATGACCCAGATTCTAACTGGACATTGGAATATCAAGATTACCATTTTGACCAAGTTTCATAAAGATACAGTCATAAATGCAGCCTCTACAATGTTAACAAGCTTTACCTTTGATTTGACTCGGTGACCTAGTTTTTGACCTGACATGACCCAGGTTTAAACTTGACCTAAAGATTATCAAGATTACCATTCTGACTAAGTTTCATGAAGATACAGTCATAAATGTGGCCTCTAGCATGTTTACAAGCTTTTCCTTTGATTTGACCTTAGACTGACCTAGTTTTTGACCCCACCTGACCCAGATTCAAACTTGACTGATACAGCCTCAAGACTAACATTCTGACCAAGTTTCATTAAGATATGGTCATAAGACCTAAAAAAAAAATTCTTTGTTTCCGGTAACATGCTCAAAAAAATTAGGGTAGGTAGGTTGGAATTTTTTTTTTTTTGGAAATTTTTTTTATTAAGGGAGACTTTTCGAAAATTATTTTTTTGTCAAAAAACGATTACAAATAAGGGGGTTATGCCTTTAGAGCATCAGTAAGTTGATTTCTAACATCACTGACCATGTTTAAAGCATAAAAAGTGCAGTTTTGCATCTTTTTGTTAAAAAGTTGAAAAAAATATTCTCCAAGGCCATAAAAACATTTAGGGTCGGGCCAAAAATTTAGGGTAGGTCGGGATACCGGAAACAAACAATTTTTTTTTTACGCCTAAATGTGGCCTCTACAGTGTAAACTAGCTTTTCCTTTGATTTGACCTGGTGATCTAGTTTTTGACCCCAGATGACCCAATATCAGATTCCTCCAAGACTTTATTGAGGGTAACATTCTCACCAAGTTTCATTAAGATTAGGCCACAATTGTGACCTCTAGAGTGTTAACAAACTTTTCCTTTGATTTGACCTGGTGACCTAGTTTTTGACCCCAGATGACCCAATATCGAACTCGTCCAAGATTTTACTGAGGGTTACATTCTGACCAAGTTTCATTAAGATTGGGCCAAAAATGTATCCTCTAGAGTGTTAACAAGCTTTTCCTTAGATTTGACCTGGTGACCTAGTTTTTAACCCCTGATGACCCAATATCGAACTTGTCCAAGATTTTATTGTGGGTAACATTCTGACTAAGTTTCATTAAGATTGGGCCAAAATTGTGACCTCTAGAGTGTTAACAAGCTTTTCCTTTGATTTGACCTGGTGACCTAGTTTTTGACCCCCAGATGACCCAATATCGAACTCATCCAAGATTTCATTGAAGGTAACATTCTGACCAAGTTTCACTAAGACTGGCTCAAATTTGTGACCTCTGAAGTGTTAACAGTCAAATTGTTGACGACGACGGGACGATGGACACAGGGCGATCACAAAAGCTCACCTTTGAGCACTTCGTGCTCAGGTGAGCTAAAAAGTAAATGATCTGACATCTGGGAGCATATCTTTACGAGGTCCGCATGGAAGTCTCAGGTCCGTTGTCGTGACTAACAGCACCTCCTCTTTTTCTTTTTTTTCTTGACTTGGTTTAATGTCACACTGACACTTACTAAGGTCATATTTTGGGCAGCTGTCCAGCTTTTGACGTAGAGGAGTTTTAGACCACAGGACGCTGGTGCCCCTCCAGGCAATATTCCAGGTATGGAAGGGCATTTGGGTACAATAAATGGCATTAAATAAGCAAGCTGGATGGTCTGCTTTAACCCTTACCCTGCTAGATTTCTATGATGAACTTGCCCATCTTTCAATTTGGACGGTACCATTATCAATCTTTTCTAGCATGGTATCATTTAGGGTTAAATAAAGTCTTTTTTATTACAACATTATATATTAGCATTATTATTATTAGATTTTCCAATGAAATATCGGCTATCAGATTTTTAAAATGATCAAGTTTAAAGCATCTTTGTAATTATACTATCGATTCCTTACATCCCAAATTTGATTTTGAAAAAAAAAATAATTCTGCATCCACACACTTAAATACTAGAAAACTGTCTTATTTTGAAGTTTTGGGCTGAAACACTATCACTACACTTGTTAGATGTTTTAAATTTATCCTAGCGAGACAAGCTTTCACAATGATTGAGATTATTTTTCTCTAATTTTGAATACACTCCCAGGGAAAATGGATGGCAGTATTTTCTGACCAGTTACTTCGTAAAAGCATAACACACATCCATGATCCTATAATGGATGGAAGTGCAATTTACTTCGGTACATTAAAATGTTTTCCAGAGAGCGAAAAAGCCTAGCCATTTCCCTGGTGCATTTTGAAACCGAGTATTAACATTGATAGCAGAGTATCCCAATTAACTGTGAACACGAATTTGGACTTTGTAACGTTTTAGAACCCTTGGAATGCTTTTAATGGAAATTTTAAGTATTTAGGAGCGTGTTAGCGCACTGATCTTTTAGGTATCTTTCACATTTGTCAATAGGACATCATAATGACGGTGTTTTAACCAAAGCAGCGTAAAGCTTTTAGCCCGTCATCGTTTATACGCTGCTATTACGGTAATGGGATGTTATTATAAAAATTGTTCATTTATCACATTTTACTTTCAGCTGGAAGATGGGTTTTTGAGAGGAGAGGATACAAACAGACAGTTTATAAGATGGATGTTTTTCCAAAAATGCATCCATAATCGTCCTGACAGACCTGTCTGTATGAAAACAGACTCACTGTGAAATTACAATTATCGGTATATATCTTAAGTATATAACATCTATAAAATGAACAAAAATTTCTTTTCTAGCTCTTTTGAGGAAATGGTTTATATTTTTCATTCTGAAATGTTTTATTGTTGATTACTGCTGAGGTGATAATAATTATATATTGTATCACTACACTCTAGTGACTGTCTTTTAAGTTTTTATTGAATTACACAACATTTACCATATCAAAGGACCTCTAAAGTTCTCTAGAATAATAGTTTATCGCATTAACTTCTTTCAATCGTATCTATAATACAGGTTTATACTATTTTACAAAAGTTTTCATCATTTATCGCAATAACAGCGTACTGAAGATCATGTTCATGTCAAACATTATATCAAACATTATATCAATATGAAAACAATTACAGGTATCCAATGCCTATTTTTCATTAGATGTTTATTTCAAATATAGAAAATCTTCATCAAGTATTTACTTTACTAAAATATTTAAAAAAATAGCACATGTAGAGCTACATTCATAATTAGTAACTGTCATTTTCTAAAAAAACTTCCAGTTTCTTAGTAATAATACACATTTATGCCACATTTAACTATACTTGTAGTAAGTGAGTACTTCTTTAAATCTAATGCATAGTACCATTAATAAACATAAAATTTTATGACCACAAAAACTATAAAATTATGTAGTAATTAACTATTCATATTTTTAAACATGAAATCTGGGTTTAGTATACCTTTAAAAACATAGTACTCAGATAAATTATACCCATAAAGGTTCACTGAAAGTACTTACCAAACTCGGCAGAACCCATTTTTTAATACTGACACCAGGCCCTTTCCAGATTAAAATCACAAGTGCAACCAAATCTCCCTTTGTGTAGAGAAGTATCTATTCCTACATAGATGACCAATCACTCAAATTTGATGATAATAATTTGAGAAAACAAAAGAAAAGTTAACTTGTCTGTTCGGAAGCTCCGCCCATTCCAGCGGCCAAAAAAATCTGTGAAAAATGTCTGAAAGTGGATATAAATCCACTAGATTAAATTGGCACGAAAACATATTATGTCAGGTTTTTTTGTGGTGTTGTAAAATAAGCGATTTCATTTTCTTTTTTCTCCTCCTTTCTTCACACTATCTTACCAGTACTTATCTTTTCTTCACAAATAACTCACAAAGAACTGAAACTTTCCACAACCATAATTGGAGGACAATTATTTTGAAAACATTTTAGCATGAATTACATTTGCCAACCCTATGTGATCACTTTTAGCAATATCTTTGATTTGTAGTCAAAAAGTGAAAAATATTTAAGGTGGAAATACTCACATAGAAAATTCTTTAGGTGGAAGTTACTCACACAGAAGTTACTTGAGTTGGAAGCACTCACATAGAAAATACTTCAGGTGGAAGTACACATATAGAAAATAATTCAGAAGGAAATACACACATTGAAAATACTTTATGTGGAAGTATTCACACAGCTGCGTTACTCGAGTCGGAAGTACTCACATAGAAAAAACATTAGGTGGAAGTACTCACATAGAACATACTTTAGGTAGAAGTACTCGCATAGAACATACTATAGGTGGTAGTATTCACACAAAACTTACTTTAGGGGGAAGTACTCACATGGGAAATACTTAAGGTGGATGTACTCACAAAGAAAATACTTCAGGTGGAAGTACTCACAAAGAAAGTACTATAGGTTGAAATACTCACATAGAAAATACCTGAAGTGGAAATACTCATTAGGTATATGAGGTGGAAATACTCACACACGAAATACCTGGGGTGGAAATACATAAAGAAATTTCTAGAGGGGAAAATACACAGGAACTACTTGAGGTGGATATACTCACATAGAAACTACCTGAGGTGGAAATACACTGAAACTTCATGAGGTGGAAATACTCACAAAGAAAATACTTGAGGTGGAAATACTTATGTTACTTAGACAACACGTTGAGTGGACAATACTTGAATTTGAAATACTTGGGGTGATAATACTTAATGTGGAATATTTAAGTTGACTGCATTTGAGACAGAAATACTTAGGCTGACATAAATATATTTGGCAGAATACTCAGGCGGACAATACCTGATGTGGAAATACTCTCATAAAAGACAATATCTAAAATGGACAATATTTTAGGTGGAAATACTCAGTTGGACAATACTTAAGGCAGATATACTTGGGTGGTAGAAATGCTCATGTGGACAATACTTGCAGCGGAAAACTTGGTGGACAATAATGGGGTGGAAATACTTTTGCTGACATAATAATTTAACCGAGGTGGAAATGTTCTGGTGGACAATACTGAGGTGGATATACTTTGGTTGACATTGACTGAGGCAGAAATGCTCTGGTGGACAATACTTGTGGTGGAAATACAATACTTGAGTTGGAAAAATCTTTGGTGGCCAATACTTGAGGGGGAAAAGTCTTTGGCG
This sequence comes from Mercenaria mercenaria, assembly GCF_021730395.1. NCBI lineage: Eukaryota > Metazoa > Mollusca > Bivalvia > Venerida > Veneridae > Mercenaria > Mercenaria mercenaria. The sequence continues at coordinate 59,667,656 of NC_069377.1, read as the reverse complement.
GACAACATTTGGTGGAAAAATCTTTGGCAGACATTACTTCAGGCGAAAAAATCTTTGGTGGACAATACTTAAGGCAGAAATGCTCAGTTGGACAATACAATGTGGTGGACAACACTCCGGGCAAAAATACTCAGGCAAACCATACTTGAGGTGAAAATACTTTGATGGACATTAACTGAGGCAGAAATTATCTGATGAACAATACTTAAGGTAGACATTACCTGGGGTGGAAATATTCAAGTAGACATTACCTGAGATGGAAATACTAGGTTGGAAATTATCTAGGTTTGACAATGTTCCAGTATTTCTAACCCAGTGTAATAGAAATTACAGCAAAACTAATAAATACTTAATGACACATTTCAGATCTTAAATATTCATTAACTGTATATAGAGACTGTCCATTATTAAGACAGCATTAAAATATCCAGAATCCTTGTATAGAGCCAAACTAACCACAGGCAACACTAGGCAGGAAATAGAATGGACAACTGGTTTATTCTGTCGCTGATTGGGGTGGTCAGTTTGTTGTTAAGCTTCAATTAATTCTAAATCACTTCACTAAAGGACATAATGAACAAACCAGCTGAATACAGCATTTTCCCAGGGTAAACAGTACCATTCATAATTCTAATTCAGCTCTTAAGTTACATGTCAGTTTAGCATCTTTTGTTACAGGGGCTGTTACTGGTCAGCCTAGCTACTTCTGTGGCATATACTGTTAAATCATAAGTTTTTAAACGGGACTATTTTTTGTGGATTCCGTCAAGTAAATGGCAACTTCCTCACATGAAGCAGAGGTGGAGGAACAGCACCAATAGTATGAATTTTTAAAACAAGAGGCCCACTTAAGTCGCTCACCTGAAGCCGACTTTGACCTAATTAGATCTTGCTTGTGTCAAAGTACTAAATTTAAAAAAGAACTTAAATTTTTTAAAAACAAGGCAGTCTGAAAGACAGCTAAATCCCCTGCCACTGCTATGGATAGTGAAAGGGTAAACCTTTGATTTTAGCTGTGACCTTGACCTTGAACTGACATGGCTGACTCATGAATTCTGCACAACGTCTTGATGAGGTGATCATTTGACCAAAGTTTCATGAAAATCCTTCAAGGGGTTTAGGAGATACAGAGCTGAAACCTTTGACCTTCAGCTGTGACCTTGACCTTGAGTTGACATGGCTGACTCATGAGTTCTTGATGAGGTGATCATTTGACCCAAGTTTGATGAAAATCCTTCAAGGGGTTTTAAAGGGGATACAGAGTGGACACCAAATGGAAGGCTCAAACCTTCGACCCTTAGTTGTGACCTTGACCTTGAGCTGGCATGGTTGACTCATAATTTCTGCACATCGTTCTGATGAGGAAATCATTTGACCCAAGTTTTATAAAATTCCTTCAAGGGGTTTAGGAGATACAGAGCGGACACGAAATGGAAGGCTCAAACATTTGACCTTCAGTTGTGACCTTGACCTTGAGCCAACATGGCTGACTCATAAGTTCTGCACATCGCCTTGATGAGGTGATCGTTTGACCCAAGTTTGATGAAAATCCTTCAAGGGGTTTAGGAGATATAGAGCGGACACAAAATGGAAGGCTCAAACCTTTGACCCTAAGTTGTGACCTTGACCTTGAGCTGGCATGACTGACTCATGGGTTCTGCACTTCGTCTTGATGAGGTGATCATTTGACCCAAGTTTTATAAAATTCCTTCAAGGGGTTTAAGAGATATAGAGCGGACACAAAATGGAAGGCTCAAACCTTTGACCTGGAGTTGTGACCTTGACCTTGAGCCGGCATGGCTGACTCATGGGTTCTGCACATCGTCTTGATCAGGTGATCATTTGACCCAAGTTTTATAAAATTCCTTCAAGGGGTTTAGGAGATATAGAGCGGACACAAAATGGCAGGCTCAAACCTTTGACCTTGAGTTGTGACCTTGACCTTGAACCGACAAGGCTGACTCATGGGTTCTGCACATCGTCTTGATGAGGTGATCATTTGACCCAAGTTTCATGAAAATCCTTCAAGGGGTTTAGGAGATATGGACTGGACACGATTTTGTTACGGACGGAAGGACGGACGGAAGGACGGACAGAAGGACGGACGCAGACCATTCCTATAATCCCTCCGCCACGGCGGGGGATTAAAAATTTTAACTTAAAAGTATTTCTATTTTTAGATCTAGCGGGCCCCTAAAAGGGGTCAAGTGCCCCCATTTAAACAAACTTGGGAGAGGACCATATAATTATGCTACGTACCAAGTTTGATGAAGATCCATCATAAGTTGTTTAAAGTGCCCCCATTTGAACAAACTTGGGAGAGGACCATAATTATAATGATGCCACAGACCAAGTTTAATGAAAATCCATCAAGCTGTGCATGGTAAGAAGTAATGTTTAAAGGTATTTCTATTTTTAGCCCTAGCCGCACCTTAAAGGGGACAAGTGCCCCCATTTGAACAAACTTGGGAGAGGACCATATAATGATGCTTCAGACCAAGTTTGATGAAAATCCATCAAATGGTTCATGAGAAGAAGTCGTTTAAAGGTATTTCTATTTTCAGCTCTAGCGGCCTCTAAAAGGGACCAAATGCCCCCATTTGAATAAATTTTGGAGAGGACCATATAATGATACTACAGACCAAGTTTGATGAAGATCAATCACGTGGTTCATGATAAGAAGTCTTTTAAACATATTTCTATTTTTAGCTCTTGCGGCCCCTAAAAGGGGCCAAGTGCCCCCATTTGAAAAAACTTGTGACATGACCTTAATAATAATGCTACTGACCAAGTTTGATGAAGATCTATTAAGCGGTTCATGAGGGGAAGTCGTTTAAAGGTTTTTCTATTGTTAGCTCTAGTGGCCCCTAGAAGGGGTCAAGAGCCCCCATTTGAACAAATTTGATAGAGGACCATATAACAATGCTACAGCCCAAGTTTGATGAAGATCCATCAAGCGGTTCATGAGAAGAAGTCATTTAAAGGTATTTCTATTTTTTGCTCTAGCGGCCCCTAAAAGGGGTCAAGTGAGCCCATTTGAACAAAATTGATAGAGGACCATATAACGATGCTAAAGACTAAGTTTGATGAAGATCAATCCAGCAGTTCATGTTAAGAAGTTGTTTAAATGTATTTCTATTTTTAGCTCCAGTGGCCCCTAAAAGCGGCCAAGTGCTCCCATTTGAACAAAATTGTTAGTTGACCTTATAATGATGCTACAGACCAAGTTTGATGAAGATCCATCAAGCGGTTCATAAGAAGGAGTCGTTTAAAAGTTTTTCTATTTTTAGCTCTAGCGGCCCCTAAAAGGGACCAAGTGCCCCCATATGTAAAACCTTGAAAGAGGACCTTATAATGATGCTTCTGACCAAGTTGGATGCAGATCCATCAAGTGGTTCATGAGAAGAAGTCGTTCTAAGGTTTTTCTATTTTTAGCTCTAGCGGCCCTTTAAGGGGCCAAATGCCCCCATTTGAACAAATTTGATAGAGGACCTCACCAGGATGCTACAGACCAAATTTGGTGTTATTCTGAACAGTAGTTTCAGAGGAGAAGATGTTTAAGTAAAAATGTGGACGATGGATCATCCACCCTACACTAATAGCTCACTTTGAACCTTCTGTTGAGGTGAGCTAACAATACATTTAAAATTAAAATAGACTCAAATTTAATATCTGAAAATATGAACAACTAGTCTGCATGTTGTTTATGTATAAACATAAAATTAGTAAGTAAGACACATAAGGTCTAAAATAGTACACACTTAACACATATATAGCTAAACACAGTACAAATGTGTACCACTGCTAAAAAATGGAAGTATTTTTAACAAACAACTATTACTGTATGACATTTTATGAAGAATGTAGCTTGATCTACATACACAAAAAAATTAATATTTAGTAAACTAATTCATTCTGATGAGGATTATGTACATCTAAAGTAAACATCTAATGTTAACATATTTAAGAGATTTTTAAGACAAGCACTGGATATCTTTAAAATATTTTTTTTTTTACAAAATTATCAGAACAGGCTGATTTTTAGCCATTATTTTAACACAGTGTTACGCTGTACCATTCATGAACTGAAAGACTGCAAAATTGTCCCTTGTTTTTTATTTCTTTAATTTTGCTGTTATATAAACACACAATGATCATGATAACTAATAAACATTGAATCCTTCAATGTTGTGAACCCATATTAATTACTAACATTTCGTGCAATTTCTGTATGACTACTTTATTTTCGTTAGGCATTTCCGCCCTCTTCCGATGTCAATACAGCTCAACACAAACCTGGCTTTCCATGAAAATTGCAAAATAGCGAAATAATAAATAATATCATTGGTTCGACGAATTCATAATTTACTAATTGTCATCGCGTGTCCACTACCTTAAGAATGTGGTTGGATCATCTCAACTTCATGTGAGGAATATGACAAATACTGTATTTAAAAATTGTTTAATTTTTTGGACGAAAAAAATTGTTTGGTTTTGACCACAATGACTATTTCCCTTGTACTTCAAATAATAAATATAAAATAAGTGGAAATTTATTTGTTCCTGAGGACTAAATTTTGTGTATTAACACAACCAAGAAATTTACTAAAATTAGTCCCCCATGAACTATAATCATTTTACAATGCTAGTAGAACACAACTCAGCACCAGGCGCAATAAAAATAAACAAATTAAAATCGAAAAAAAAGAGCACAAATTGCGTATAACCAAAGAAAAAACAGACATGGTACCTATCTGACCTAAAATATTCTGCCTTTTAGCTTATAATGTACATTCATTCAATTAGAGAAAAACAATTTACCTGCAATTTGTTTTATTTCACTTTCTAGTAGTTCTGAGTGGTCCAATTAAACATTAATGTATAATTCCTAGCATTAAATTGCCAATGTGTAAACCTAAAGAGCTCATTATAGCCACAACTTTTCTATTATCACAGGTACTTGAAAATATGGCACACTGAATCATGCAAAATGAAGCTAAAATCCTGTATTTAATCATTCATTAAGTATATTTACTAAACACTCAGACATTAAATTGACAAGATTTATATTCATAAATAAATTCTGCCGTCAGTAACCCAAGCCCTCCGGAGATAACTGTTCCTGCAATAAACTGATGCTGGGAAGGCCTGGCTATGTCAATTTATTTAATAATATACATGTCAAAAACATTCCGGATTTCATAAAGCTGTAGATTATCAGTAATGGGAAATTCATGTTTTATTTGCTATTTTTATGTCAGCTAGTTTTACTTCATTACAGACAATGTCTGTTTCTGAAACCTGTTGTTAATATATATTAGCTTACTCAACATGAATTTTTTGTTCATTCATAACTTCTGACATAAAAAAAACTCAGTCTGTTACGGATATATCCTTTAAATATATGTTTGGTGATAGAGTTACTGCCCTTGTGCATAATGGTGTTTGTGAATGAGTTTCTGTCCTTGTATATAATGTACAATGTAGCAAGTGTTTATGACTGAGTTACTTCCCTTGTGCATAATGTAACATTTAACTGACTGAGTTACTGCCCTTGTGCATAATGTAACAATTATCTGACTGAGTTACTGCCCTTGACTTGAGCATAATGCAACATTTAACTGACTGAGATTCGCCCTTGTGCATACTGTTACATTTAATTGACTGAGTTACTGCTCTTGTGTATAATGCAACATTTAACTGATTGAGTTACTGCCCTTGTGCATAATATAATATTTAACTGACTGAGTTACTGCTCTTGTTAATAATGCAACATTTAACTGATTGAGTTACTGCCCTTGTGCATAATTTAACAGTTAACTGACCAAGTTACTGACTTTGTGCATAATGCAACATTTAACTGACTGAGTTACTGCCCTTGTGCATAATGCAACATTTAACTGACTGAGTTACTGCCCTTGTGCATAATGTAACAGTTAACTAACCGGGTTACTGACTTTGTGCATAATGCAACATTTAACTGACTGAGTTACTGCCCTTGTGCATAATGTAACATTTAATTAACTAAGTTACTGCCCTTGTGTATAATGTAACATTTATTTAATGTTATGAGTGAGTTACAGCCCTTATTAATAATGCAACAATTAGCAAGTGCTGAGGCAGAACAAGGAAGTTATTATTTTCCTACATGCCTTGAGATAGGAATTTTCATCTGATAAGTAAAACCAAATCTTTCATTTAATCAAAATTTTTGTAAGTGGGCGGTAAACAAAATGAAAACATTTCTAGCAAAATTACTAGGCTTGAAGCTTACACTATTCTATTTATCCTTTTACATGTAAGGTAAAACGTAAATCATCATACTTTGTATCAAACAAGAGCAGTAGAATTCTTTTTGTAATTTACAGATGAACCTGTTTTTTTGACCACATTTATTATACAGTCGTCTGTCTGAAGCAGCCAGTCTGCAGCTGTCAGATTTCCAAAATTAAATTTTCGTTCTAAATTTATTTGCCTTCACCCTTATCGTGCTGGACAAGATTGATTCTGCCTTTGCCACCAGTGTAGCTCATGATCAGCCTGCACATCCATGCAGTCTGATCATGATCTGCACTGTTCGACATTCACTCAGTACCTTTTTGATAAGCACCCCTTTTAACAGTTAATGGTATTGTCTAAATTGAAAGATGGACAAGTTCATTTATAGAAATTCAGCAGGGTAAGGGTTAAGCAGCCAGACGGCTAACTGTTCCATACAGGACTGACTGTATTTTGATAATGATTTATTAATTTATAGTCAACTGAGAGTGGTTTTATTTGTAAAACACAAATTGAGAAGTCAAAAATAGCATTTAAACTTCAGTAAGCTTTTGTTTATTAGAAGTATCAAAAGAAGTGCTTTAATTCCTAAGATTTTTTAAGCCAATTTTAATCTTAGCTTTTACAAATTGAATTCACCTAAAATTTATCATGCAAGTATCATATTTAATAAAAACTATTAAACAGAAATAATCAGTCTATTTTCAGGATGAAAATTAATATAAAATGGTTGGTGAGTAATATAAGGTTATTCCTAATTAAAATATGTCCAGTCTATAGATCCATTTAAGAGAAAATATTAAAATCTGAGCCACTCAAACACAAGGCCATAGTTTTTTTATTTTTCGTTTTACGGGAGCGCCGGTCCTAAATATTGCAAAAGTGGAATAAAATTAAAATTCATTTTCCAGAGTTTTATTTTATTTTTTCCGCCGGTCGGCTGTTTACAGCCCCAAAGAAAATAAAATTAGTGTATTCACCTGGATGTAATTTCACAGGAAGGGAGTTTAACGCGTGCAAAATATCGTGTTTTGCCGCACATTTATCGGCATTAACAGGGTGTAAAATTCCACTCGCCTGCTCGCATTGGCGAGTTAAGTCTGAGTAGGACGAGTGGACCTCGCTGTGTACTCGGACGATCGGGCGAGTGGATTTTTTACGTCCTTACTTTACCAAAATTCAGAAATTACATCTACAAAACGTCAACAAACTTTGAGATGGTTCAGTCGCTACCCGGACTGACTGGAATTTACCCGCGAATCGTAAAGATATCAAAACGTCATGCCGGTAATTTTCCATTCCACAAGCACGTGTGACCTTAGTATCGTAACATCTAATTTACATCGACACGTACACAAAAACCGTGCGTAGTGCATTCATTATTTAATATTTTCGCTTCAAGTTTTCAAACACCCCTTGAGAAATAATACTTTTTGATTTCTATAATGATTTTAATAAGATATCGACAGAAATGTAGGCAAAATTCTATAAAAACGGTCGAATTTTCATATAATCATTTGTAAAAATTCAAACAGCGCGATCTTAGTTACTTATTTCTTTCTAAAAGTAAATAAATGATGAATACTATGGGCTTAAAATTCAGACTTTTGACCAGAAAGTACAAAAAACAGAATAAAAAAATCTTAAATAATGAAAAAGCGGCTGCGATTACAATACATGGAGTAAGACGATTTTTGGCAAACAGATTTCTGTTAGTGCGGCAGAATAGGTTACGTGACCTCGGGAACGTAAGTAGAAATACGATTTTAAAATAAAGCAATGTGATGTCACTGCGGGTTTTAATAAGTTTTAAATGAATCTTTGTACATGTATTTTTTTGACCAACAATTTAAAAGTTTTTCTTGTCAAACAATAATGTAAATTCCTCGAGGGCAAATAGGTCACAGAGGTAGGATATCCACTATAGTAACTATCGTTTGAGACATTTACCTTTTATTCGGGATATAGCACATTCGCTTTTGATAACAAATTAAAGATGAAATTTTTTATTGATTTCTATTTCTCAGCAATTTTAAGAACCGATGTGGTACGATCAGACAGTGATACATGCACATGGCGCGAAAACATGACGTAATGCCATGACAATCTCAAGCAGAAATACGCTTTGATCTCCGCTTCAGATGTCAAGATACTGACACACTTCTTTAGCTCTTAGAGGGGGTGTAAATTGATCATGAAAACAAGGTCAACATTACTTAGTTTATCACTGAATAATTACCGATAATCTTTAACGTTTTTTTCTCTCTCTTTCTACACGGGTGGATGGACGATGATTGTGTCCAAAATTTTTTAGACACTTTTCAAAATATATATTTTTCGGGAAATAATGCTATTGTACATAATACTCATTTCATAAAAGTGACAATATTAAAAGTATTAAATTATCTAAAGATTGTCTTACTCACATTTTGTTTTCAATAGATTCAACTTACAAGTTTGCCATAGAAAGGTAATACAATATCAAAGGTGCTTTGACATTAAATTTTATTCAAAACATTAATTAGTTGTTTGCAGAACAAATAAATGTTTGTAACAGCAGATTTTTTTTACATTTTTATTTCAATGGTGACCCTTCACACTTTACACAGGCTTGGGACTGTCTGGCATAAAGCAGCTGGTAGTGTTGGCAAAATCTCAGACAGATGGTCCATTTCTTTTGTAACTTCAATAGAATTCATAAGTGTATAAAGAATAATAAAGAATACTTTTTATTGGAGACAATATTTTGACAAAAAGTGATGCAACTTCAGTACTTGAACTTAGTGTAGTATAAAAAGGTGCAAATTACAGAAGCAACTTCAGTACTTGAACTAAGTGTATTATAAAAAGGTGCAAATGAGTTAAATGAGGTAAATTTTCAGATTACTTTTTGCTAGATTATCTTTCGTTTTTCATCACTGAAAAAAAAAATCTTGCCCTCTGCACTGTGACTGTTATTCAAAGTTATTAAATACTTTATTTTGCTGATAAAATCCAGTATATTATGAGCTGGCATAAACTGTAAAGTTAGCTCGTTAAAGATGATATTGGTGAAAGATACAATAAGTAAATATTATGTATAAAAAAGCAGAGGTTACACAGCAGAAGATGCAAGCAAACCAAACCACCAAAACTACTATACTACTAAGCCACTTTATACCAGACGTGTTTAGTCTCTACTTGCTGTCACTGAAATTTACTGTGGCTGTTGTAACAGATAAAATAATTTTTGTCTTCCACTTAAATTAAGTAAAACAAGCTTTCTGAATTTTAAAGACTTGCCAGTGTGAGTTACAGTGCCTGACGCAGTTTATTCACAAGTATGCATGAAACTTTTATTCAATGTTCATACTGTATAAATGGCTTTTATAGTCTTAAAACATAACAATACATCACAATATTAAATACTGGACACAAACACAAGTAAACAAAACTTGAAACGAAAGTTCATCAAAATAAAAAAAATCTTAAAAAATTCTATTTTATTTTTATTTTTTTCCGAGATGCTGACTTTCAAGCTTTTTATTTTTATTTTTATTCCCTCCTCCCCCTGCTCATTTTTCAAAAATCTCCCGTAAAACGAAAGATAAAAAAACTCTGGCCCAACCGCAAGCCTTTATTGACATTGATGAAGGAAGTTAAATCCAGCTCATAGAACAGCTTTAGATAAATCAGATACAGATAAATGTATTTTGTCATCCACAAATCACCCAGTATTCAAATTAGATGAATGTGACGCGTCTTAATGATACAGTGAGAATAGTGGTAAAGAGCTCGCCAAACACACGGTGAATCCCTTCATATCAATCAAGAATGTTTCTACTCAATTAAACGTAATAGATAACTCAAAGAAAGAAAGACTTATGTTCTTTATGTTCTTTACGAGTGTGATCTTGACCACCATTCTATTCTTATTCTGCGTGATTTATTCCAAACAAGCGCTTCTTTAGCGGCATTGGTTCTGATCTATGAATTTCCATGATGAATATCATCCCCACCATACTAAATTTTCTCCTTAACAATTACGTTAATACGAAGGTGTCAAATGGGACGTCGCCTCGCACTCCCCAAGGACAATGAGAATTGAATTATCTCCCTTTATAACACTATAGAAAAAGATGTGACTATAAATATTGAACATGGAAGTAATTTTGAAATCTTTGTAAAAACAAAAATATTTTACTTGATGATGCATCTATGACTGCTTAAACTTTTACAACATATCATATACGTGTCTGTGTAATAAGTACAAATTACATTCATACTTTATATGCCGCCAGCAATGGCCCATACTTGGTTAATAAAATATATACTATTCTATTCTAATATATTAATTCATAGTTATATTTTCTTTCATACATTTTAAATTTTCAGTTCGCTTTAATTATGTTTGGTCAAATAATATTGGCGCCAGAACAGAAACACAGAAACATCCTGCTCCGGCAAAAAGCAACATATCCAAATATAACAGCTAATATACTAGAAAACTATAAACGGTGTGAAAACCTGGCTGAAAATGAAAATAGTTTTTCACTGTGTCCGTTAGCTTGATTAGTTAGGGAAGAGCCAGCAGAAGTCATGTCAATATTCAATAAGGGGGCGAGATTGCCTGCCACTACCAGCATGGACACTATGTAGAAATTGATGATATTGCCTCATCCATGGGGTATCCTACTAATCAGAAAATTTCATTTATTCCATTGCGAAAGTAATCAAAAAGTTCAGACTGTGTCACAGTTTATTAAGTGTTAAACCCATCTTCCTCCGACTGGTATACAATCTATTTTCTGAAATTCTCCCAGTTTTTCGAAGATTGCTTTAGTCCGAAGGGAAACAGAATTTGGATAGCACCTTTTATATTACAAATTATATAAGAAATTGACTTTTCACTTTTTTTTTTGCATTTGATAGATTGGTATATGGAAGGGAAGCTAAATGAGATTAAGTGGGTATGCATGAAAACTGAAAATGGAAGAACATGCACACACAAGTATTTTAAGACATATATATGCTAGATCATGAGGTATGACAGTATACCATGAAACTATTCATATTCGTGGGGGATTGACTTATTTTCATGGATTTTGTGACAATTCTTTAACATTGATTATCCACGAATATAAATCCCCAAGAAATTGGCCTTTTGGCCAACAACGAAATTTCATGCCAACAAAAATAAAAGATTTTACAATATTACAATCTGTGTCAAAAAGACCCTATCTGTCTGTCTTTCTGTCTTTCAACTTTCAATACAGATCTGCACTGTTATCAAATGACTCTGAATTACAAAAAAATAACTCTAAATTTTAAAAAATGACCTTAAATTACAAAAGTGACTTGAAATCAGCCTAACCTTGATACACTGAAGATGAATTGTTAATGTATAACTAAGATACTCCAGGAATACAACATAAAACTTAATTCTTCAAAGAACATAATTATGGTTAAAAAATTATCTTTTTTTATATTATACCCTGTGCAAAATTATTATTGGCTAAGAGGTTCATATAAATTGATAACTTAACCCCACTATCAGTTGAAAAAAATTAAATGCTGGCGAAATTTATAATTTCCAATTTTTCTTATCAATTTATGAAATTTTGGCTTGATATTGTGGCTTTAATAATTCTTATTTATTTCATCTTTCAAAGATCAAGGCTACAAATTCTTGGAGCAAAATGCTTCAATTATACTCCTATCTTAAAAACGCACGTGAAGTGAATGTCTGCACTTTTTTTATAGTAAATTTCGAGCTTTCATCCTTTCTAATTGACCTCGCTATCATAAGGTACTTCATCACTGACAAAATTTTAGCTTCTGAAAACGATTTTTGCTAAGCGATTGACAAATCATCACTGAATTGCTCCTTCAGTAAATTCCAACCTTTAGCAAAATTTACTCCCTCGAGATTTTTGTCAGATATTGAAATCCAAATTAAAATTTCCACTCATTTAAAACACCATACCAGCAATTCGAAGCTAAAAACCTCTGGGAAATATCTTAACTAATAATTCGCTGAAGACAGGGCACTAAATTTGAACATATCGCCCTTGTGATTCATTTAGAATAATACAGAATTCTTCCTTTATGATCTAAATTCTATTAAATGACAATATTTCCGTTACTCCTTGCAAGGGAGGTAAACCATCACTGACAGAATATTCTCTAATACCAGAATTAATTAAATTTAATGCCTCACTTTTCATGTATTACACATAAAATTGATAATTATTACATGAATTAAAGTCAACAGGGAGTGATGCTGTATAAAATATTGATCAAGAATTTCCTTCTCGTTAAACAAGGTATGACAACATTTTCAAGAAACGTGATGGTTTGACAAGATCCACGGCAGTACTGCCACAAATCTGAAAGAATAAAAAGTGACACAAAACCTTCCTTTGTGTCAGCCAATGTGACACATTCCAACAAAAGTCAATTCGTATTTAAGTAAATCAAACAGTTACTATCAGAAATTTCTGAATTGTCATGGATGTGAGAATATAAATTTTTGCCTTAAAGACAAATAATTACAAGATTTTATAACTTCTCTGTCATGTGGTATCTGAATGTATTTAGATCAAAACTGCTTGCAAACTACATCTGCATAATGTGAAACCATTAATTTTCGTGGGTGACTAATTTTCATAGATTTCATGGTTCAGTCAACCCACAAAATTCAATTCGAATGATGGAGAAAAATTCCCATTAATTTTTTGTTTTATGTTTGATGTTCAAAACCCAAAAATTTACATCTCCACAAAACTGTTGTTTTGACTGAAACAACAAAATACAGTGAATCATTTCTTAGTAATATGTAACCATTTACCAAGGATTCTGGGTCTTTTTTTTTTGCTTGCTGTCTGTGATAAATTTAAGCCATTTGTTCTAGCGCACAACTAGGTAACTTCCGGCTGAAGCAAACTACCATACAATCTACAAAGTGACATATCCTCTACTGGTCACTTAAAAATGTATAGTAAATCCATGATACATTATAAATGATAAATGTCTGCTAAAAATTAAGCAAGTGAGTTACATCAGTACAGTGAACATCGATTGTTCAAGATCGCATTTAGGAAATGAGCAAAATGCATGAGATATCGCAGGTTTCAAGCGATCCGATGAAAGAAAACGAAATGACTTGGAACCATATGATTTGCTTGAGAATTGGCTCTTCATGATTTGCTTGAGAATTCATTCATTATGATTTGCTTGAGAATTCATTCTTTATGATGTGCTTGAGAATTGGTTCTTAATGATTTGCTTGAGAACTTGCTTGAGAATTGGTTCTTCATGATTTGCTTGAGAATTTGTTCTTTATGATTTGCTTGAGAATTCATTCTTCATGATTTGCTTGAGAACTTGCTTGAGAATTGGTTCTTTATGATTTGCTTGGGAATTGGTTCTTCATGATTTGCTTGAGAATTGGTTCTTTGCTTGAGAATACATTCTTTATGATTTGCTTGAGAATTGGTTCTTCATGATTTGCTTGAGAATTGGTTCTTTGCTTGAGAATACATTCTTGATGATTTGCTTGAGAATTGGTTCTTTGCTTGAGAATACATTCTTTATGATTTGCTTGAGAATTGGTTCTTCATGATTTGCTTGAGAATTGGTTCTTTGCTTGAGAATACATTCTTTATGATTTGCTTGAGAATTGGTTCTTCATGATTTGCTTGAAAATTCATTTTTTATGATTTGTCTGAGAATTCGTTCTTTATGATTTGCTTAAGAATTTGTTCTTTAAGATTTTCTTGAGAATTGGTTCTTCATGATTTGCTTGATAATTCATTTTTTTTTATTTGCTTGAGCATTCATTCTTTATGATTTGCTTGAGAATTCATTCTTTATGACTTGCTTGGGAATTGGTCCTTCATGATTTGCTTAAGAATTCATTCTTTATGATTTGCTTGAGAGTTCTTCATGATTTGCTTGAGAATTCATTCTTTATGATTTGCTTGAGAATTCATTCTTTATGACTTACTTGAGAATTCATTCTTTATGAATTGCTTGAGAACTGGTTCTTCATGACTTGCTTTTGAATTCATTCTTTATGATCTGCTTGAGCATTGGTTCTTCATGACTTGCATGAGAATTGGTTCTTTATGATTTGCTTGAGAATTCATTCTTTATGATTTGCTTGAGAATTCGTTCTTACGATTTGCCTCAGCATTGGTTCTTGAGCCATTGGTGCTCATGCGAACGTGGTTCCACTGTATTTAAAAACTTAATTTATACAAGCCATACGAGATAATACAGTTGAAACTTGATATCTCAAACTTTTTTATCTCAAAATTTTAGCTGTCTTGAAGACATTTTCAAATCCTGTCTGAAAACACATGCTCAAAAATATTTTAAGTTGAATTTCCTAATCTTAAAGAAAAATGCTTCATCCCTTGAAATTCACAATACTGAGTTTTAACTGTAATTATGAAATTAGTTAAAACTGCATTTTTCTGAATTTTGACAATAAAGACGCTAATTTAAATATATGAGAAAACTCCTACATGTGTGTCAACCTCTCTAATTAAACAAAATTAAAGACTTAAAGTCTGTGCCTTATACCCATTATTGAGAACCTCCCTCATAAATGACAACCTTCAACTAACTGTCTTCTTTAACATCACACAAAATCCCATCTTAATTGGGCATCTCTCTATCTACACCAAAATCAGTTAAACAAGAGGGTCATGATGACCCTGGATCGCTCACCAGAGTAATATGAGCTACATGTTTCAAATGTCAAACTGATGATTTTTAGAAATTTTTTGGAAAATTTTCCGATGTACAATCAAGTAACCCCTGGGGCGGGGCCAATTTTACCCCGGGGGTCATGATTTGAACAAAGTTTGTAGAAGTCTATTAGGCAATGTTACATATCGAATATCTAAGATCTAGGCCTTCTGGTTTATTTTAAGCAAATTTATGAAGATTTCCCTATGTACAATCAAGTAACCCCTGGGGCTGGGTCAATTTGACCCCGGGGGGTCAAGATTTGAACAAATTTTGTAGAGGTCCACTAGGCAATGCTACATTTCAAATATCTAAGCTCTAGGCCTTCTGGTTTATTTTTAGAAAATTTTGAAGATTTTTCTATGTACAATTAAGTAACCCCATGGGGCGGGGCCAATTTGACCCTGGGGGTCATGATTTGAAGAAATTTTGTAGAAGTCTATTAGGCAATGCTACATGTCAATATCTAAGATCTAGGCCTTCTGGTTTATTTTTAGAAATTTTTGAAGATTTTCCTATGTAAAATCAAGTGACCCCTGGGGCGGGTCAATTTTGACCCTGGGGGTCATGATTTGAACAAATGTTGTAGAGGTCCACTAGGCAATGCTACATGTGAAATATCTAAGCTCTAGGCCTTCTGGTTTATTTTAAGAAAATTTTTGAAGATTTTCATATGTAAAATCCAGTGACACCTAGGGCGGGGTCAATTTTGACCCCGGGGTCATGATTTGAATAATTTTTGTAGAGGTCCACTAGGCAATGCTACATGTCAAATATCTAAGCTCTAGGCCTTCTGCTTTTTGAGAAGAAGATTTTTTAAGATTTTCCTATGTAAAATCAAGTGATCCCTGGGGCGGGGTCAATTTTGACCCCGGGGGTCATGATTTGAACAAATTTTGTAGAGGTCCACTAGGCAATGCTACACGTGAAATATCTAAGCTCTAGGCCTTCTGGTTTATTTTTAGGAATTTTTTGAAGATTTTCATATGTAAAATCAAGTGACCCCTGGGGCGGGGTCAATTTTGACCCCGGGGTCGTGCTTTGAACAACTTTAGTAGAGGTCCACTAGGCAATGCTACATGTCAAATATCTAAGGTCTAGGGCTTCTGGTTTTTGAGAAGAAGATTTTTAAGATTTTTCTATGTAAAATCAAGTGACCCCTGGGGCGGGGTCAATTTTGACCCCGGGGTCATGATTTGAACAAACTTGGTAGAGATCCACTAGGCAATGCTTCACACCAAATATCTAAGCTCTAGGGCTTCTGGTTTTTGAGAAGAAGATTTTTAAAGTTTTTCCTTTCGGTTGCCATGGCAACCAGAGTTCTGCATGGAATTCAATTCTTTGAACAATTTTTAAAGAGGACCATCCATGGAACATCCCTGTGAAGTTTCATCAAAATTGGCCTGGTGGTTTAGGAGGAGATGTTGTTTAAAGGAAAGTGTGGACGGACGGACGGACGACGGACGGACGGACGACGGACGGACGGACGGACGGACGGACGGACGCCGGACGGTGAGCGATCACAATATCTCACCCCGAGCACTTTGTGCTCAGGTGAGCTAAAAATGCAGCTCCATTTGAAATTACGTGTTTAAATTTTTATGTCAGGTAATATTCTCATGTTTTTTGTCCAGTTTTCAAGGAAATATCACCTAGGGACATCAGAATTACAGGTATTAATTAAGTTAACATGATCAATGTCAAACTGCAGCTACATAATTGGAAGAGTCCAACAGGTTGGTATTTCATTTCTTGCAGGCTGTGTGATGGATTTATTGTAAGTAAACCCTGTGAAAAGTGAACCAGACCATTTTAAACCATGGTATATTAAAAACATCTTTACCAAGGCTTGATTCATACTGGTAATAATCCCTCCAACATGATCCAGCCTGAGTGGTCGGTATTCGAACATGGTAATAGCTATGATCTTGTAAGCTTCTCGGCCACCGTGTCCCTAAAATGTACCCACACAGACCCCGATATATACCAATAGAGGCCCCAGTATATACCCACAGAGGCCCCGATATGTACCCACAGAGGCCCTGATATGTACCCATAGAGGCCCAAGAATATACCCATGGAGGCCCTGATTATAATGTTCCTTCGAGATAGATTCATAGCATAAAGGACTGATAAATAACTTAAAGAATAATGATGGATACATAATCTATAAAGTAGACTCCTAAACTGCAATCGTTAATTTCCGTGCTATTTCTACATCTTTCTGCAATTACTGAAAATTATTTTTCATAACAATCGGAGATACTGAGAGTATGTAAACAAACAGAAATCACCGTCACTCACAGTCATTACAGGTTTACAACCTGAAGTAAAGCATTTCTGTGGATATTTTAGAAAAAAGTTTTTATTCTGAAATCAAAAACTTTCACGAAAAAAGTTACTTTCAATTCCACTTAAATTTCTGAATTACTACCTTAATTAAAGTTGAAGGATCAGGTAATTAAAAAAAATAGTTCCATTCTAAATTTAACAAGATATACCGGTATGTCATCCTAGAATAATGCGGAAAAACACAACACTTACCGCCCCAGTTCAATATCCTCTATCCAACAAGAAAACACGCAACCAAATGGACAATATCCCACAACAGACAGCCAGAATGGTAATTGTCAACAGAAAATTTAAAACCGTTGTCAAACAATCCCGTTCTGAAAGCCTTTGAGTGTACGGACACAAATGACAACAAGAAAAGTTACTCTCTAGAAATTGGAGAAATCCATTATCTTCCTATTATCATACAAACTCATATCCATCACAATTTAATATCTTTTCAATATCAATTCCACTATGTTCCAATATTCCATTAAATCTAACATTTGTTCAATTTCCCTCCTTCATCCACTCAATGCATTTAAGGCCCAATCTAGCTAATCATCCAATTACGCCTGGGGACACAATTCCGAGAAATTATATGAAAATCAAATGACTGTCTAACAAAATATCCGCTACTTTGCCAAAATAGGCTGGGGGTTGGCAATTCTACCATAAATCCTATTATTTTTTGCTATGTTCGGCTACTGAAATGTGCTTTTTATGGTTTTATTACAAGAATGCATAATAAAAGGGGAAGAAATATTGTGCATTATTGTATGTAGTTATTAAAATAAAACTTAACTGACTGGATACTGGAGTATTTTTTACAATGTTCTGAATTTTTTTTCGCCCGTCTCTGAAAGTCAGCAAGGCGTATTATGTGAACACCCGTGGCAGGTGGCGGGCGGGCGGCGTCCAAAGCATGTCCGCTCTCTAATTCAAACAGTTTTCAACTGATCTTCACCAAACTTGCTGACAAAGTTCGTGGGCATAATATCTCAGCCAAGTTCCATAACCACCAAAATTGCCCCAGGCATTCTTGGATTTTGGCCCTTGAATTACCCAAAAAACTGAGAATTTAGCCTTGTCCACTCTCTAAGTCGAACAGTTTTCATCCAATCTCCACCAAACTTGCTGACAATGTTTGTGGGCATAATATCTCGGCCAAGTTCGATAACCACCCAAATCGCCCCAGGTGACCTTGAAGGTGGAGTATTTCTGAGAAAACAGCATCTTATTTGTCATGCTTGACCTCAAAGGTTGAGTACTTCTGAGGAAACAGCATTTTATTAGTCATGCTTGACCTTGAAGGTGGAGTATTACTGAGGTCAAAGCACTTGATTGGTCATGCTTGACCTTGAAGGTGGAGCATTTCTGAGGTCACAGCACTTGATTGGTTATTCTTGACCTTGAAGGTGGAGCATTTCTGAGGTCACAGCACTTGATTGGTTATTCTTGTTTACAAAATTATGTCTAGTCATCATATAGGTACACACATTTTACCAGAGATCGTCAGCAACATGAAGTGACATTAACAGAATGTTGAAGTTTATAGCTAATCTATTTTAGATGGATTGTGAAACAAGTCCTACGACATATATTAATCCCTTTCAACACACCTCATTCCTGATGGTATCCATCTCCATGAGGGTACAATATAAGTTGGATTCCTTTTTAAAGCTAAGCACCAAGGAATGGAGGTACTGGTACCATTACTTTAAGTGCTTTGTACAAAGTGGACAGGGAGTGAACACATACCTCCAGGACTCAAAGCTGATGCTCTACCACTAGGCTATATAACAATCTAGGACTGATCAGAAAACTTCGTAACAAGTTCTTTATTTGCTATGAGCTTTCAGTTCAACCCTCAATATACAGAAAGCATCATTAGAATGTATCTACTCATGGAGACACTTTTAGCCATTGATTTAAATCCTTTACAGATCTACAGCTTCAAAATTAATTAAGGAGGATAAGCTAATACCATCAGATTCTGACAATGTAAGATGTCAGACAGAAAACTGTAAATACAAAACAAGAGCAATGACTATTCAACACTTGTCACTTGAATGAATATAAAAGTCGAAAAAGGGGCATAATTTTGTAAAACTGCAAACTTAGAATCTGTGCACTGTATGTCAGATCATCACAGTGAACAAGTGTGTGAAGTTTCAATTCCCACACTGAGATACCAGCTTACAAACAAAAACTTCAAAAAATTGGGACACTGCATGATGGGGACGCAGACGTGGATGCCAATGAACGGTTGGGACTCCAATAGCTCTACCTATTTTTCGAAAAGTCGAGCTGAAAATGAATGTCTGATTGTTGAGTTTTCAATTGGATATAAAATAGCTGCTTCCACACATTTTTTACACAACTGATGTATTTCATACATAGATGGAAAACTACAAAAGCTGGATTTATTTGTTAATTACTATTGTAGTACTAATATATAATAAATTATTGCGTTAGATAAGTTTTATATATATACATTTGTAACTTATTTAACGCAATAAGCCCTATGCAAAGTACATGGCTAGACATATTAATTTTACTTTGCCTATCAGAGGATTTATAACATTAGAGTAATTTCAGGCTTTTACTTAATTTTCCTGCACTAGTACTCATTTTCTAATAATTAATGATTGTACAAAAATAGACCCCACTAAAAATCAATCTAAAAATAGATCTCCTAATAATACAGTTGAACCTGTCATTAACAGCCGCCTGTATTAAGCGACCACTTGGCATAAGCAACCAGTAAGCTAACTATCCAAAATGACTTTTTGTCCCCTGAGTTAAACCTGCCTTAAGAAGCCAGATTGTGTTGCTTCCTTTTGACTGTATACTTTTTTATCCGAATGTACAAGTTATGTCTGTAACATATAACTTTAATGATTTATTCACAACAACAACAACAAAAATATATATTTGACTAACACAATAATATGAAAACTAGATACGTGTCTATAGGATACTGGTGTCCCCACTCTTGTTACTGTATGCATATTTTTGACTTATAACTCTGGTCTGGATATGTTAAATACCATTATTAAAGCATTCAGGCACACAACAACAATCCTGTGAGGTTTGATGACTCTAGGTGAAATACTTTTTTAGATATGCATGACACAAATTTGGACAGACAGACAATCATATGGACAAGGCAATTTTCCTAAGTGGCCCCCTCCCTCCCCAAAATTGTTGGTCACCAAAACTGGCTAAATTCACAGTATTGAACTACCAATTTTTTGGGGTCACAAAAACTGGCAAAATTCACAGTACTGTAACTGTCAATTCTAGAGCTATCTTCAAACAGTTCAGTGGCAGACCAACTGATTGTTAAACATACCTTTCATCAATAAAAAAAACACATTGTCTCTATATAAAATAGAGAAAGCCACAAAATTAACATTTAAGTTAATTATTATTTATCCAGATGACAAATCGCCACCAAGATCAGCCACATAAATCACTCGAGCCACTATTCAATCAGACACGATCAACCACCATCAGCGCGGCATCTACTTGTTGTAAACAACAATTGTTCATCAATTGCGCTATCTGATAGAAATTAATGTTGTGTGACAACTGGTAGTTTATTCCACAATGAGTTACAACAGCATAAAATTTTCATATACAATTATTTAATTAACAAGATCTGTCGACAGCAAAGACTGCTGTTGTAATTATTTAGATTGATTCGACAGAAATGAAAGGTTAACTTGGTCTTTACCTAATGGGTGGGGCGCTTTTTATATCTTAATCATTAAATTATCAAGAATATATTAACATTAATTTAATATTTTTGTCATTAATATGTTTAATGAAAACATCTGCTGAATTAACTAAGATACCAAAGTTTGTATGTTTGTAGTGTTACTTTTCCCTCCCCTTCCCCCACAGCCCCACCCTGTAATTTTTAACTGAGTATATCTAGCAGAACTCTCTAAGTTAATGACAAAGTATTACTTAATCTAACACAACATACTCAACAGGTAATTAAGATAACTCAGTCAAAATTCTGTGACTCAAGGGACTTAACTCTAATGTTCCTAATTAGTCACCTTCTTATTTGGTACATCATCATTTTCTGATCAGGTTTGGAAAAGGATTGCTCAAGAAATAGTCTCTATTGTGAAAATGAGGGAAACTTGCTAATTCTGGGGCCAAAACTCATACCGGTATTTGTAAATCCAGTTTTGATCAGTCCCATCATATACACTGAAAGAAAGTTTGCTTTAACATGCAATCCTACCAAGTTTGGTCAAGGTTATTAAAGAAATAAACTCTGTGTTCACAAAGCAAATCATGCAATTGTTGCTACTTCAAGGGCAATAACTCTGGTGTTACTAATCATATTAGGCCCATTATCAAATGTGTTCGAGATTTTGAGGTTTGTGATATACAACCTGACCAAGTTTGGTTTAGGTTGCTCAAGGAACACAGTCTTTATCTTCACTACTAAATGGAAGGATGACCGATTCTGCAAGTTATCATACACCATGCACAATATCTCACCAGTTGACATGGCTGACTCATGAGTTCTTGATGAGGTGATCATTTGACCCAAGTTTGATGAAAATCCTTCAAGGGGTTTAGGAGATACAGAGTGGACACAAAATGGAAGGCTCAAACCTTCGACCCTTAGTTGTGACCTTGACCTTGAGCTGGCATGGTCGACTCATAATTTCTGCACATCGTTTTGATGAGGTAATTATTTTACCCAAGTTTTATAAAATTCCTTCAAGGGGTTTAGGAGATATAGAGCGGACACGAAATGGAAGGCTCAAACCTTTGACCCTCAGTTGTGACCTTGACCTTGAGCCGACATGGCTGACTCATAAGTTCTGCACATCGCCTTGATGAGGTGATCGTTTGACCCAAGTTTGATGAAAATCCTTCAAGGAGTTAAGGAGATATAGAGCGGACACAAAATGGAAGGCTCAAAACCTTTGACCCTAAGTTGTGACCTTGACCTTGAGCCGGCATGACTGACTTATGGGTTCTGCACATCGTCTTGATGAGGTGATCATTTGACCCAAGTTTGATAAAATTTCTTCAAGGGGTTTAGGAGATATAGAGCGGACACAAGATGGCAGGCTCAAACCTTTGACCTTCAGTTGTGACCTTGACCTTGAGCCGACAAGGCTGACTCATGGGTTCTGCAAATCGTCTTGATGAGGTGATCATTTGACCCAAGTTTCATGAAAATCCTTCAAGGAGTTTAGAAGATATAGAGCGGACACAAAATGGAAGGCTCAAAACCTTTGACCCTAAGTTGTGACCTTGACCTTGAGCCGGCATGGCTGACTCATGGGTTCTGCACATCGGCTTGATGAGGTGATCATTTGACCCAAGATTTATAAAATTCCTTCAAGGGGTTTATGAGATATAGAGCGGACACAAAATGGCAGGCTCAAACCTTTGACCTTGAGTTGTGACCTTGACCTTGAACCGACAAGGCTGACTCATGGGTTCTGCACATCGTCTTGATATGGTGATCATTTGACCCAAGTTTCATGAAAATCCTTTAAAGGGGTTTGGGAGATATGGACCGGACACGATTTTGTTATGGACGGAAGGACGCAGACCATTCCTATAATCCCTCCGCCATGGCGGGGGATTAAAAAAAAATAAATAATAAATAAATGATTGATAGTCATTAAAAAAAATCACCAAAAATATTTAAAATTGTTACCCGTAATACTGCCTTCATAAGAGGATGGCACTTTTAGTAATTTATACATAAAATTATGAAATTAATATCTGTAAGAATCGATTCATGTAAATACCAATTTATGTAAAAATTGCACTTATATAATACTTTCATGGCATTCACTGACATTTTCCATAATGCCTAACTTTATTCCTGTATCACATTTTTATACCATAGCTTAATATCATATCACAAAGTTATACAAAACATAGTTTTTGTTTTATGTGACTGTAATAATTACCTGTATGTAGGCAGAGATCAAATTTAATGTCAATTCCAAGGGAAAGTAAAACTTTGATCTTGAAATAAAATGTGATTCCTCCGTCCTTCCTTGTTCTCTAATCAGGTACCTGATCTCCGTCGTCTACCTCCCGATCAATGTCAACTCTCGTATTGTGACTAATTAACATTTTATTTAATATCGCAATCTTTATGGAACTAATTAATTAAACAGATCCTATCTCAAAAATCACACAATCACCTACAGTAACAAATAATCAAATTAGAGTCTCCTCTACACAAAGTCCATGTGCACACAAAATATTTGTTTTCTTGCCGCAGAAAGTAATAAAATTTCTCCAAGCTAGCTAGCATAGCGTATTATAGACCAGCGAAGTTAATTAAGTCATTTCTATGATAGCCCTCTTATTAATTTTTCACTCAATTAAGTTTGATCATAACGGATAGAAAAGAAAGCAATCGCTACCTGTCGTGATCATAACAACGGGAACTAGGAATAGAGAAAATTGCCATACTGCAGAAGTGATCACGGTTCTGGACCATGAAATTGAAATCTTTGGCATTTATCACAAAAGTTTTCCTTTATGAGATAGGGATGGGATATTGAAGGATTTCTGAGGAAATTATGACTTTGAAATTGAATAAATACATAAGGAATGAATGAACGAACAAGTCCTTAGACAAATTGGATGAAAGGAAGGAGTGAATGAAAGAACAAACAAATGAATAAAAGATTAAATAACAAACTTGCTTTTTTCCAGTACATGCTCATTCATGTGTTGCCACAAAGATCACCAGAGCTTCTATTTAGGTGACAAATCACATCACAAGTTAAAAGCTAGATCAACAAAATTTGAAAAGCTGAAATGAGTTTGTATCTATACAGTGAATGGTTAAAAACTGAGTTTATTATATACACTGCCTACTGAGTTTGTTATAATACAGTGATTGGTTAAAAACTGAGTTTGTTGTTTATACTGCCTACTGAGTTTGTTATCTATACAGTGATTGGTTAAAAACTGAGTTTGTTGTTAATACTGCCTTTTGAGTTTGTTATCTATACAGTGATTGGTTAAAAACTGAGTTTGTTGTTTATACTGCCTTTTGAGTTTGTTATCTCTACAGTGATTAGTTAAAAACTGAGTTTGTTTTTTATACTGCCTTTTGAGTTTGTTATCTATACAGTGATAAGTTAAAAACTGAGTTTGTTGTTTATACTGCCTTTTGAGTTTGTTATCTGTACAGTGATTGGTTAAAAACTGAGTCTGTAATTTATACTGCCTACTGAGTTTGTTATTTGTACAGTGATTGGTTAAAGAATGAATTTGTTAAATATACAGTGATTTTGTTATCTATACTGCGACTGGTTAAAATACCTGTATATCTCTAATTGGATATAAACATGTAATTGATAGGCAACTTAGTTTTGAATCATGGGAAAAAGCAACTAAACCTAAATAAAAAGTAAAAAGATTTCTGTAATTCTTATACAAAATATTGAAAAATACCCACTATATTAAATTTTACTCCCTCTTGCACACTTTCATATAACGCACAGTTGTTGTGTGTTTACCTGCATGGCACTACACCTGGGAATTTCAACTTTTGGTTTGGATATATCGATTTTAGTCAATATTTACATGTTTTCAATAAAATAAAATGCTTCAACATAATTGCAGCAAATGTTTGTATCATTAATGATTTTATTTAAAGTGTTCCTTTAACTTGAATATGTAGTTTTGCCAGGTTGATTTTAGCAGCGAAAATATTTAAAGTAACACTCTGTATCAACACTGTTAAATATCAACGATATTAAAATTCAACACATTATAAGGAAAAGCATTTTTCATTGTCTATTAAAGTTTTTCTTGTATAACTGTGAAATCATTAATATTCGTGGGGGAATGAATTTTGCAGATTTCGTGGTTGAATCAATACAAGAAATTAAATCCAAACAAAATAATAACACTCCCATTCATTTAAACTTCAAATGTGTAAATCCACAAATTCTTGTCCACACCAATTAGCCGTTCTGGCCTAAACCACAAAATTTCATGCCAACGAAATAAAATGATTATACAGTAATGTCAGAAATTACATATTTTCGTTACTGTACTTGATACTAATATAAGCCTATCTGAAATTATATTGCAATACATGATTTGCATTACGCAGTATGTACCTTGATAAACAAACATCAGTAAGACTGGTACACGGTTAAATACCGCCACTCCTTAATTACCACTGTCTGAGCCTGTAAAAGGAAAGTGTATAATTTACGTTGCATCTTGTGTAATTACTCGGCAAAAATGAGACTTTAAAAACTAAGGTGCAATTTAAACTAGATGCCCGCCTACAACATGTCGAGCCCACCCTCTGACCCTTAACTGTGACCTTGGCCTTTGAGATAGGAACCTGGGGTTTGCACAAGATACTCCGTCTCATTGAGTAAACATTCATGCCAAATATAAACAAGATTCCCCAATGCATGTCAGTCAATTGGGCCGGACAAGATCTGACATGACCTTTGACCTCCAACTGTGACCTTTGAGACAGGAACCTGGGGTTTGCGTATGACACTCCGTCTCACTGAGGTTAACATTCATGCCAAATAAAAACAAGATTGCTCCATGCATGTCAAAGTTATGGTCCGGACAAACAAATCTGGACTGACACACGCACAGAGGGACGCACATACACCGAACAGTCATTTGGTTGACTATGTCTTCGCTTCCGCAAGGGGACTTGACAAAAGGGAAATAAAAGTTTTTGCTGAATTACATGCTAATTGTTTACGTTGCTAATGCCACATAATTATACCTATCACATGATCAAATTTGGGCTGTTCTTATGGTTGACCATCTTATTTTTCTTAAAAAAATAATCCATCAAATCAGCACAAAATGCGGATAACTACACTCACATAAACAAGCACTTATCCGCTATTTGCGCTGAGGCGGACTGACTTTAATTCTTGCTGTTCTTCATTACATAGAAAACAAAACAAAATTAATTCACCACCTAATTTCGTTTATTAATTAAGCCAATCTTGATGTGGGTGGAATGAAATGAACAGAACTAATGTGTTATACTAGTCTTTTATATCACTGGAAACTGGCTACAGACTTCCTTTGATGTAAGAACAAATTAGAAAAGGCATGATCAGCCATTTTTATGTCTTGACTGAATTACAAATACCTCACAAAATAATCTCGAAGATGAATTAAATCCCAAACAGGGTGACATATGTTGGTAGTTCTCTGTAATCATTAGTTTTCAATCAAGAAAAATTGAAATTATCTGATCAAACTGGCTTCCACGGCAACATAAGACACTGGTTCCTTAATAAGAATTGTTGACGACTGTGTTTATTAAGGATTTGAGATAAATGGGAATGGAGAATATTCTACAGACCTGTCAATGCTTATCTCCTGCTATTTGATCAAGTTTGTAGCTGACAACCGAAAGTACTGATTATGACAAGCCCTGATAGCACCCAGTGAACAATTTCACACAGAACCGACAGTTATGCTACATGATAAAATATGCCATCTTTTTCAGTTGACTAATAGAAAGAATTACCGTTTAAGCACATGATAAAATATGACTTCTTCCCTCAACATGACAGTTATACTACAGAAAAACAATGGCCCATTTCTTTAAGCAAAGCTCACTTTGTTAAAAAAGATCGTACTGGTTTAAAAGAAAAAGCTGTTGCAACAGAATAAAAAAAAAAAAAAACTTCCAAATGCTGTCAAATGCTACAACTGGAAAGTGCTGCAACATAATAAACTATGAACTGGGTGTGACTTCCAACACTGGAAAATGCTGCAACATGATGAAACATGAACCCTTTCAAAGACTTCAAAATACTAATAACATGATAAAATACAAATCATTTTAAAGACTGGAAATTGCTGCAACATGATAAACAAGAGCAGTCAGTAAGACAGCACACTCCACTTTTTCTCAGTGCTTGACTCTGAACTAGAGCTCTGCAAGTAAAAACTTTATAGAAATTTCACCAAATAATTCTACGTTAAAAAGGGGCATAATTCTGTCAGAATTCAAATCTGTGTTATTGGGATTGTTTCTCCTGGTGTAGACTTTTTTTTATAATAAATAACTATTTTAAGTTTCAAGTCAAAAGCTTTGATAGTAACAGAGATATTTGACTTTATCAAAAACTTTAACCAAACAGTTCTAAGTTAAAAAGGGGCATAACTCTGTCAAAATTCAAATCAGTGTTATGGGGATTGTTTCTCCTGGTGAGGACTTTGATAGTAAACTAGAGCTGCTTTTGAGAAAAGCACATGTCTCCCACAACTGCCTATAATCATTTAGATCGGCATTTCTTCTCCAATATGTATGCACCAAGACCTGTATCACTTGCATCAGTATTTTCAGTAATTCAAGGGCCATAATTCTGAAGTGCTTTGGCCGATTTGGCTTAGTTATCAAACTTGGCCGAGGACTTATTGGCAAACACATTTTGTTCAAGTTTGGTGAAGATCAGATGAGAAATGTTCAACTTAGAGCGCAGACAAGATTTGTGACAGACACACAGACAGGAGTAAATCAATATGTCTCTCGCAACAGTGGTATGGGAGACATAATTACTATTTTAAGTTTCAAGTCAAAAGCTTTGATAGTAACAGAGGTATTTGACTTAATCAAAAACTTTACCCAAAAAATTCTAAGTTAACTAGAAATGTGTCCATGGGACACAGATGCCCCCACTACATGACAAAGGAGACAGATCAACTGCACAACTGCACATGCTGACCAACATTCCTGTAAACTTTGGTGACTCTAGGTCAAATACTTTTGGAGCTACGTGCGACACAACATTAAAATGACCAATTTTTAACTAAGTCTGGGGCCATAACTCCTACATGACTTAATGAATCCGGACGCAAAACCCCAGGTGCACAACTGCACATGCTGACCAACATTCCTGTAAACTTTGGTGACTCTAGGTCAAATACTTTTGGAGCTACGTGCGACACAACATTTAAATGACCAATTTTTTACTAAGTCAGGGGCCATAACTCCTACACGACTGAATGAATCTGGACGCGGAACCCCAGGTGCACAACTACACATGCTGACCAACATTCCTGTAAAATTTTGTGACTCTACGTCAAATACTTTTGGAGCTAGGAGCGACACAACATTCTTGGAAGGACGGACGGACGGACAGAAGGATGGAAGGACAGATGGACGAACGGACAAGGGCAAATCTATATGCTCCCCCCCCCCACAAAGTGGGGACAAAAAAAGGAGCATAATTTACACTGTCAAAATTCAAACTGGAGTTATGGGGATTGTTTAGCCATTTTAAGTTTCAAGTAAATAGCATTGATAGTAACAGAGGTATCTGACTTTATCAAAAATGTTAACCAACGGCAATGCTGATGGCCATGCTGGGCCGTGTGCAATAGCTCTACTTTTTCTCCGAAATAACACGATAAAATACAAGTCACTTTAAAGACTGGAGAATGCTGCAACATAATAATACAGGAACCCTTTCAAAGACCTAAAAATTCTAGTAACATGATAAAATACTTCATTTCAAAGACTGAAAAGTGTTTATAACATGATAATAATTACATGAACCCTTTCAAAGACTTAAAAATGCTTAAATAACATGATAAAATACAAATCATTTCAAGGACTAGAAAATGTTGCAACATGATAATACAGGAACCCTTTCAAAGATTTAAAAATGCTAATAACATGATAAAATACTTCATTTCAAAGACTGAAAAATGTTTATAACATTATAATACATGAACCCTTTCAAAGACTTAAAAATGCTAATAACATGATAAAATACTAATCATTTCAAAGACTGCTGCAACATTATAATATATGAACCCTTTCAAAGACTTAAAAATGCTAATAACATGATAAAATACTAATCATTTCAAAGACTGAAAAATGCTAATAACATGATAAAAGCACAAACCCTTTCAAAGACTTAAAAATGCTAATAACATGATAAAATACTAATAATTTCAAATACTGAAAAACTCTGCAACATGATATCGATAAAATATGAATTCTCTAAAAATGACTGATTTTTGCTTTAAAAATGTGAAAGATCAACAAGGTATACACATCAGCATGAAAATCATGAAACTGGGGAAAAATATACAAGTAAAAAGCATATTTCACTTTTAGGTACATGTACATTGAATACAAAATTTGTGGAAAATCTTATGTCTCCTACATTATATGATGTGCAAGATAGTGTCGGAGCAAGTAGTATAGGCCATTATGGCCATAATGATGAAATTTCATACCCATGAAATTAAACAATTTCACTGTAAAAATAAGTAGTATGATATTTATGTATACAGTTGGTCACTTGTAAGACATTTTCTGTAGCAAGAAATGTCAAATTCTGCTGTAGCTCGCCATATATACCGTATATATTATGCCAAGTTGACTGAAGTAATTTTAATATACCGTAATCTGTCTGAGAGCGTTATTTGCATCTATATGTACAAAATCCCTCAGAGGAAACACAAATGTTTATGTAGAAGTCTGTCCAATTCCTCTGCCACAGAATTATTTTCCTTTTTTTCTGATGTAATTTTTAACCACACTATAAGCATTGTAAATGGAATGACAAATATATTTTGGTCATTTTTTTTCTCTTTTTCTTCTATAACTGCTATAATGGCTAATGACAAAATGTCATCATTTCAAAAATTGGTTAACTTCACTGGTACTAAAACATAGTTATTAACTTTATGCAGTTTACTACATTTTGCAGTTAACAATGTTTTGCAGTAAATCACTTTTTGCAGTTAACCATTTTTTGCAGTTAACCACTTTTTGCAGTTAGCCTCTTTTTGTAGATAACCTCTTTTTGCACTGAGGTGATGAATTACTGTGTCAACTTTGTAGCTTCATTAAAATGTTTTGTAGTTAACCTTACTGCAGTTAACCATATTTTGTAGTTAACCATGTTTTGCAGTTAACCTTACTGCAGTTAACCATATTTTGTAGTTAACCATGTTTTGCAGTTAACCCTACTGCAGTTAACCATATTTTGCAGTTAACCATGTCTTGCAGTTAACCACTCTGCAGTTAACCATCTTTTGCAGTTAACCATGTTTTGCAGTTAACCATTTTTTGTAGTCAATCATTTTTGCAGTTAACCACTTTTTTGCAGTTAGCCACTTTTTGTAAATAATCTCTTTTTGCACTGAGATGAAGAATAATTATTACTGTGTCAACTTAATGTAGCTTCATTAAAAAAATTTGTAGACGAAAAACCTATATATGTCTGGCCACTGATCTTCAAAAAGGCATATCACTGAAGTTAATATTATGCCTTTCTCATGCAACATCATTCAGCAACATCAAATATCAAAGATGGTTGCCTGACAATGACAGTGTCTACATAGGGACCTCTGAAAAACGTCATCTTCATCAAACATTTTTAAAAACCTGGAAAGATGTAAGCATACTCTCAGCAATCATTTAATTTCAACTGAGCAGTTAAGCTATTTCGATGAGATATCAATTCTTGGAATTCATCCTTTGGAGAAATTTATTTTTAGTTCGCTGTGATTAAATTTTGTGGTACAATACAACAAGAATTCCACAAAATTTAGTCCCTCATGAATACTAATGATTTCACAGTATACAAAACATTACTGCAATAATTCTAGTGTTTTCTCTTCAGCCCCAGGGTACAAAGTCATCCGCAATTAAAGTCAGAAACTTAGACATGGACTTTAGAAAGGTATTAAAAATACTCCATTCCATCAGCTTGGAAGCAACAATACAGGAAAACCAATCCTTAGGCAAGTCAAACTTTAACATTCACCATCATCATTTGAGAGAAGACATGCACCTGAAATCATATTTAATCATCAAACTGGTGCAATTTTTAAAGGTCATAAGAAACAGTTAAGCACTTGCAGTTAATCACTTTCTGCAGTTAAGCACTTTTTGCAGATAACCTCTTTCTGCAGATAACCACAAACCAAATTCTGTGCTGAAGTGATGACTGGTCCCTTATTACTTACCATTTTCCTTTTTTTTTGGTTTGAAGCTAATATACTAAAGCCAAGAACATTAACATAGGGTGGATAAACAAACTTGCATATTTCATTTTGTTGGGTTTAACGTTGCACCGACAGAATTACAGGTCATAAGGCGACTTTCCAGCTTTGACGGTGGAGGAAGACCCAAGGTGCCCCTCCATGCATAATACTTCATCACAAGCAGGCACCTGGGTAGAACCACCGACCTTCCGTAAGCCAGCTGGATGGCTTCCTCACATGAAGAATTCAATGCCCCGAGTGAGGCTTGAACCCACATTGATGACCTTAACCACTCGGCCACAAAGGCCCCAACAAACTAACATTTGGGAAGGTCCTGGGGTTAAGAAAGCTGTAGGAAATTCTTGCCTTTGTCCCTATGACAACCGCAATCTTTTATTTTTAACTTCCTGCTTAAATTAAATCTCCTAAAACACAGTGTGTTCTAGCAATCCCTCAAACAACACGCAACAGCATCTTTAACATAAAACATCTCTCTTGTACAGACGTATAAACTGAAAAAACTATTTTGTATTAGGAAAATAACCTGCTTAAAATTAACTAAATTACACCAAAATTACCTCTTTTGAGGAGATTCTTATCCTATTTGTTTTCGATGTTTTCTGTTCCGACAATAGTCCAATTTCTGTAATTTGCCGTCTGGAAGTTTCTAATATCGCATGCCATTTTACAGTAATGAGCACTGTTGCCCATAAATGTTTAAGTCTGCATAAAAACCCTCGACTTTAATTCGAACCAATATCAACTGGTACTTCAGTATTATTAATGCAGTTAGTGATTAGTGCATCATGTATCATGAAAAACGGCGGCCAATTCAAGGGAGCATCATTGTTCAGAAGGAAATTTCCTATTTAGGCTATTTGGTTCACACAATGTAATGGCAAATATACTGTAAAATAATTTAATTTTGTGGGCAGAAAACTTTGTGGTTTTGGCTAAAATGGCTAATTCAGGAGTATAACAATTTGCAGATTACAACATCAAAACATAAAGTGAATATAAGACTTTTAAATTTGTTGGATTGAATATGGACTTACTCAGCTGCGAAATCCACCAAAGTGAGTACCCCACCAATACTAAAGACTTCGCAGCATATGAAATGCTCGGAAATATATATAAATAAGGAATGGAGAACATTTGTGTTATAAAGAGCAATGACAGGTGAAAAGGGGAATAACTCTTCCTTGATAAAATAAATACATCTAAATATCATGGTGATCCTCTGCAAGACAATAAATATAACAAATTAAACTCAAGTTTTTTTATAATTTACCAATGGCATTCATTAGTAATATTTACGATTAATTAATTCACATAACTACCAGAAACATTGCACAAATTTTCTTAAACCTACTGTCACAATAGCTCCTTCATTTAGCGAGAGTATTTTATTCCTCTTACTTCTTTTGTCGTACTCTGTGAAAGTAATCAACGCGCGATTAGCGAGGCATTCCTTAGGCAATTTCCACAATAATAATTACTTGAACAAACTTCTACCACTGTTAGAGCACTTTAAATTTCCAACCAATTTACACAATATTGTGAGGCGTGTGTCTAATAAGGGATCTCTGCGACTTAAGCCTTGATGAGTTTCAATTCATTTCATTGTGACGGGAAGCTGTCAGCTGATTCTATGGGTTTCCATAATAGAGTGATTGCAGTGATAACATATTTGATTGTCAACATGAGAAATGAAGAGAACAATCATTGAGAATTAAGGTGGTTTAACACAGACTGACAGTTTGCATGGTAGATATTGAGGCAATTTAAGATGGTTTCAAGAACATAGTGCAATGATACACGGCTACTAAACGCTAGCGCCACCACCAAATTGTGGTGATAAGGAAAGGAGCAATCGACATTTCCGTGGTGCAGCTATCGCCCGTTTCTACTTGTAAACACGTGAGTAAAATTTATATTTTATCTTATATTTTCATTGATAGAACCTTTTTCGAAAATCGGAGAATGTAGTTCCGTGTAACAACACTTTTACTACAGGTTGGCTGTGATTTCATTAAAATAATATGCAAATTGTGGTGTCATGAGCTTTTCTCCCGAATCTGACAGTGGCACATTTTCATATCGGCCAGTATTCGAATACCATTCCGATGAATAGACACACTGTAAGAACATACCTGCGCATGCAAATGGTGTAGAAATGATAAATAATTATATACGCACACACCATGAATAATAGAATTTCGGGATAGAAGAAATATACCAGGATTTTAAAAAGTGGTGGCGCTATAACTCTAGTGATGGCGCTATACAGTAGTGGTGGCGCTGTTACGGCATCTAATAATACGAACTGCTGACGCATCCGGAACAAAACAAACACCAACATTCTCTAATTGATAATTTTCCTGCAAGGAATTATGTTATTACAGAAAGAAAAACACGATCATAGTTTACTTACCATTATGAAACATTCTCTATCCAAAAAAAGAACAAAATACGCACAGACCCTTGGGATTCTTGTAGTCAAAGTAAATATTTTCCTTTGTTTAAAATATTAATGTAGAATTATTTTTAACCTTATTACACCCATACTAGAAACTGAAAATTACCAAATTGACGTTAGCCTGGGTGCGGATGGGACACTCCTGGGTTCCACCTCATCTTTATCACAAGAAAAACAACTGAAGGTATCCACCTGTACTAACAGGAAATCTGACAAATTGTGTGACTCTTACAAGTGCATAATGACAACCAGTAGTGAAACTAGTGACAAAAATATAAATGTAAACCAAAATGATGACCAGTATACCTCACTAGATGTTTCTATGAAGGATATCAAATTTGACACTAATGGCTTGAATTTTACGCATTTAAATATTCATTATCTGTATCCAAAATTAAATGAAATCAAGTTTTTGATAGATAAATTTCCAAATATTGATATACTTGGATTAGGAGAAACTTTTCTCAATGATGCATTTTCAGACAATGAATTTCATTTGAACAACTATCAACTTTTCCGTCGTGATAGGCAATCAAATGGTGGTGGAATTATCCTGTATGTTAAGTCTAGTTTACCATGCGAAAAAAGAACTGATCTCGAATCAAATGATCTTGAGGCTATCTGGTTAGAAATGAAAAGCAACAAGCAAAAGCCCTACATAATAGGATACATCTATAGGCCACCATCATCCCCATCTACATGGAATGACAAAATTGAAGAAATACTAGAAAAACTCTATGCAGAAAACAAAGAAATTATAATTTTTGGGGACTTTAACTACAATTTTCAACAATCAGTCTCCACAAATACAAAATGGAATAACATCATTAACACTTTCAATTTAAGACAACTTATTACCAAGCCTACTAGAGTCACGAAATTGTCATCAACTATCATTGACCACCTATATACAAATCAGCCACAAAACATAATCTTCACTGATGTCCCTATACTATCTTTGAGTGACCATTATCCTATATGCTTCACAAGGAAAACACAAGCTAAGCTAAAAAAAGGTCCTTTGCATATAACAATTAATTACAGAAACCTTAAACAATTCAATGCAGACAATTTTATTGATGATCTATCAAATCAACCATGGTCACTCATCGACATGTATAGCGACCCAGATGATGCACTAGATACATTTAATAAAATATATTTACAAGTTCTAAATACGCATGCACCATACAAGCAAAAACGTGTAAAGCAAATAAATCAAAAGGATTGGTTCAATGATGAAATTGCAAGTGCTATAAATAAAAGGGACTATGCTAAGAAAAAACATCAAACAGAAGAATTCAAATACTGGAAGTCACAAGTTAAAAAACTTTCGTACAAAGCTCAAAGGGATTTTTTTAACCAAGAGATAAATTCCAACAACAAAAATCCAAAAAAACTGTGGAAAAATTTAAAAGACCTTTCAGGCAAAAGAGAAACTTACCAGACAAACTATATAAATGACGATCAAGGAAACCCCATTACTGACACAAAAATAACAGCTGACTCATTCAACGCATTCTTTTCAAATGTCTTTAAAAAGGCAGAAAAAATCTCAACTCTCAGTTATGAAACTAAATCTGTCTTAAAAGACAACATGCAACATAAAATAAAAAACAACACAACACAATTTGAAATACCTAAAATAGATGAAAACTCTGTAAAAAAAGCACTAGACTCCCTTGATACAACCAAGGCCACAGGGCTTGACTGTATCAGTGCTAAATTTCTTAAAACTAGTTCCTCTGTGATATGCAAACCATTGTGTGCAATTATTAATATGAGCATACAAACTGGAAAGTTTCCATCCTCACTGAAACAGTCTAAAGTAACACCAATATTCAAAAAAGGCCAAAAATCTGACAAAAACAATTATAGACCTATATCAATATTGCCTGTCCTCTCTAAGATATTTGAAAAACATGTATCAGATCACTTGAAACTATTTTTAGAAACTCATAAATTGATCTTTAACAGGCAATCTGGCTTTAGAACTAAACACTCATGTGAAACAGCTTTGATTAATATAACTGACAACTGGATCAATGCAATAAATGATGGTAAACTTGTTGGGACAATATTTCTTGACCTCTCAAAGGCATTCGACCTAGTAAATCACAGAGTTCTTCTTGAAAAACTCCACTTTTATCATCTGTCTCAAAAGTCAATCAACTGGATTACATCATACCTCTCCAATAGAACACAGAGAGTCAGTGTTTCAGGTACCCTTTCAGAACCTGAAGAGGTTCTGTCCGGGGTACCGCAGGGATCAGTTTTAGGGCCTTTACTGTTCATCATTTACATAAATGACCTGCCATTTCATGTAGACAATTCTACCACAGATATGTTTGCAGATGACACTACAATAACAGCCTCAGGATACTGTGTTCCTGAATTATGCCAAAACCTTCAAGCTGACCTTGACAATGTAAACAGATGGTGCAAACAAAACGCGATGATTTTAAATGCGCAAAAAACTAAAGCAATGTATATATCCTCAAGAAGCACAGACTCAACTAGCAATTCAGATCTATATTTAGAAAATCAAGCCATTGAATTTTCTAAAACTGAAAAATTGTTAGGTGTTTACGTGGATGATAATCTAAACTGGAAGACTCAAGTTGAAAAAGTACTTAAAACATGTAACTCTCAATTATATTTACTGCTGAGAATCAAACAGTATCTTGAAATTCACACAAGGAAGTTATTCTATAATGCCTATATTTTACCACATTTGGACTATTGTTGTACAATTTGGGGTAACTGCAACAATGAGTTGACCACAAATCTAATCAAATTTCAAAAAAGAGCAGCAAGAATAATTCTAGATAAAAGCTATGATACTCCATCTGATGCTTTATTTAGCGAATTAAAATGGATGAAATTTGACGAGAGACTTCAATACAAAAAGGCAATAATGATGTTCAAATCCATCAATGCTGACTCCTTTCCTGAGTATATGAAAGATAAATTTCAAAATATTAATCAAAGGCATCATCATAACTTGAGATCTGTAAATAACTCTGAAATAGTCATTCCAAAACCGAAGAAAGAACTCTTTCGTAAATCATTGGTGTACTCAGGTCCCAAACTATGGAATGATATTCCACTTAATATACGAAAGTCTGAAACACTTAAGGAATTCCAAGCTTCATACGTTAAGTGGAAATTCTCTTCTCATATGTGAATAATGCAATTATAATCTACATGTTCCAACAAAAATATATTTTGCTTTGTGTTAAACTTGATATTAATTATTTGAGTATGACAATCTTTAAATTATGTTAACAATGCCACATTTCTTATTCAGTTTGTACAAAACTTTTATTTATGTACCATTCTTATTTGTTTTGTATTGTAACTTTGTGTAATGCTCTGTTGTTTATATGTATATATGTTGAGGCCCACATGGAAGATTGGGAAACCAAATGTGTAGCCTCATTAAATAAAGTCTTTACTTACTTACTTACTTACTTACTTAAATACAAACGTAAGTGTACTTTAAATTCAGGTAAAAAAATAGTAGCAATACTTTTATTTCAAACAAAGATTTGTGTCCAGGAAATAATTTGAAGATAGTGTAGAATTTATTTGTTATAATTATTAAGATTCTGAAAGTTACTCCCCTTTGTTTTTATACGTCGTTTGCATGTCATTGTAAACAAAAGTCCTTTCTGAAAAGTGAATACAGTACATTTTCAATTCCAATCGATTAAATATGATTAATCATTAGAGCTTAGATGTACAGTCTGAATCCATATACATGTAGATTATTTTGCGATCATGTAGCGGTTACTACATGTATTTTGTCTAGTAACGTAATCTGGGTGTAGTGTGGGATAGGTTGATAACATCGATTATTGTAGAAATTTCCATGGTTTGCAGACAGATATTTTTATATATTAAAAGTGAATATATCAGCCACTAATCATATACAATAGCGCCACCACTACCGTACAGCGCCACCACTTGAGTGATAGCGCCACCACTTTCAAAAATAGTCGTGTTTTAACTTTTTACTGTGTTTTTCGTAATTGTTTGGTGTATGGGAATACGTGTAATTCATTTCTACACCATTTGCATGCGCAGGTATGTTCTTACAGTGTGTCTAATCATCGGAATGGTGTTCGAATACTGGCCGATATGAAAATATGCCACTGTCAAATTCGGGAGAAAAGCTCCTGGCACCACAATTTGCATAATATTTTAATAAAATTACAGCCAACCTGTAGTAAAAGTGTTGTTACACGGAACTACATTCTCCGATTTTCGAAAAAAGTTCTATCAATGAAAATATAAGATAAAATATAAATTTTACTCACGTGTTTACAAGTAGAAATGGGCGATAGCTGCACCACGGAAATGTCAATAGCTCTTTTCCTTATCACCACAATTTGGTGGTGGCGCTAGCGTTTAGTAGCCGTGTGATAACATATTTGATTGGCAACAATGAGAAGCGAAGAGAACAATCATTGAGAATAAAGGAAGTTTATCACAGTCAATTTCTAAGTAGTGATAATATTGAAGCAATTCTAGGTGGTTTTAACAGCATAGCACAACTACTACTCCCGCACGATAATTTAAACGACAGCATGTTTATATTATCGTTTGATTGTTATAGTTCTCATGCATCGTTGAGCTCAAAAAGGTTGTCAATGATAGAAGTTAAGTGCATACTGTAATGTTATACTGTTTTCTTATACTTATTTCTGTACTGATCGTAACCTTTTAATGAAGAAAAATCATAATTATCAAACATGTTATCTTTTGAGTTATTGTGTGGGACTTATGTAGCATAGTGGATTGTCAAAACAATAGTTTAGAATTAAGGTAGTTCAACACAGACTGTGTCTTCAACACAGGCAGTCTATGTATAGTGTAAGTATTCAGATGCAATTTAAGGAAGTTTAACACAGGCAGTCTATATATTGTTAGTATTCACATGCAATTTAAGATACTTCAAGTCTATGTATATTTTAAGTATTCGGATGCAATTTAAGGAAATTTAACACATGCAGTCTACCTATACTTTAGATATTCAGAAGCAATTTATGGTAGTTTAACATGAGCTGTCTAAATGCATATTGTAAATATCAAGAAGCAGTTTAATGTGGCTCAAAACTGCGGCAGTATATGCATACTGTTAGTAATAGTAGTTCAACACATGCTGAGTATGCATACTGTAAATAGACAGAAGCAATTTATAGTAGTTCATTGCTTGCAGTGTAAGCATAATGTAAATAGACAGAAGCAATTTACAGTAGTTCATTGCTTGCAGTGTAAGCATAATGTAAATAGACAGAAGCAATTTATAGTAGTTCATTGCTTGCAGTGTATGCATATTGTAAATATTCAGAAGTAACTTGATCTTTTTCATTATAATTTCTTGTCACCCGTAACATAAATAAATCATACTAGTTATCATTATCATTAAGGTAGTACTACACATTCTTGAAACTGAATATATCAAAATTAACATGGTGAATCATCAGAATTATTCTTTTCAGTAGAGAAATTATGAAAAATACTAAATCCTCTTAAGGTAGTCAATCTATAATGACAAATCAGCATTTTCCTTTTTGATTATAGATCGGCCGTAATAGTCACAGTTTTATCAGTCTGCAGTTTTCAAGAAAAAGAATTTTCATGTTATAGCATAAAAATGCTTAAATCGCATATTGGAAATACATAATCACACAGAAAATTACTGATTGCAATTAAAGGTCCACTACTGCTGAATGCAGAAAATACCATACAGAGAAAATAAAACAGCATGGAAATCACTGACTGTCATTACAAGTCCGCTACCTTAAGGGCTTCATTTAGTGAAACCAATATAACAATGTCATTATCAAAGCTACTAACTAATTTCAGAGCAAAGAGGTAATAATCACCTTAAGGGGCTCAAATTCCTACAAAACATATAAGCCTTTCCTAAGAAAATATCTCAAGAACACTAGCTAATTAGGGCAGTAATTAGAAAAGCAAAAGAAACAGACTTGAGAACAATTGATACTCTTATAAAAGATTCATTTGGGTAAAAACTTGTCACATTGACAAAATAATTTCCTCTTATACGCCAAAAAAATCTCTGGCATCATTCCTTAGTAATTATCAGCTTACTTCTATCGTATTTCTTTGTATCTGAATTGGAAGGACTTCTTCCTCATCAATTGATTTCGGTGTTACACGAGTTAATTTCTATTTTGACGCTAGCATATGTTTCGTTGGTAGAGTCGTCTTTGATTAGATGTGAAAATTACTCACGAAAACCAAATTACTTTTTTTGATTATATTGAAATTTTCATCTGATCTGCTGGTAAAGTTCTTAATTTTCACGTGCCAAACTCCACAGTATTAATACTTCAGAGGTTTCTCATGGAGCTAAGCAGATTCAAAATTGGTATTTGTTTTACTTGGAATTAAGACCCAAGATGAAAAATGTTTAATTTCATTGTCTCTGATTCGCATCTTAATACAGATTCCAAGCACAAGCCTTAGATAATACATCACTTTGTTAATTAAAATTCATTCTGGTTTGAAAAAAGATGCTTCTATATAAAATATAACTTTTTTGTGCTATAAATGGTGGGCAACAGTTAAACAGTTGAATCTGTTTTAGCTGTCATCTGCATTAAGCAAACACCTGTATTAAGCAGACACCTGCAAATGCAGCCAATCAGCAAACTTACTGAACTTACAGTTTGTTTTCATTGCCTCAAGACTTAAGTAGCCACCAGTCTCGAGTAGCCGCATAAATTAACCTTTCTCAGCAGTCATCTATATTTAGCAGTCACCTGCATTAAGCAGACACATTTATTAAGCAAACACCTGTATTAAGCAGACACCTGCATTAGGCAGACACCTGCATTAAGCAGACACCTGTATTAAGCAGACACCTGCATTAAGCAGGCACTTGCATGAAGCAGACACCTGTATTAAGCAGACACCTGCATTAAGCAGATATCTGTATTAAGCAGACACCTGTATTAAGCAGACACTTACATTAAGAGGACACTTGCATTTAGCAGATACCTGTATCAAGCAGACACCTGCATTAAGCAGACACCTGTATTAAGTAGACACAGGCATTACACAGACTAACAGCAAACTTACTGAATTGACATTTTGTTCTAATTACAGCCTAACTTAAGCAGTCAACTGTCTGAAACAGCCACCTGATTTAAGCAGCCATCTGTCTATTTAAGCAAACGCACCATGTCATTAATACAAGATGGACTGTACTCGACAAGTGTTAAGTGTATTTTGTTGTTGTTGTTGGGTGTAATGTGACACCAACACAAATAGGACTGTACTCAACAAGTGTTAAGTATTTTTGTTGTTGTTGTTGGGTGTAATGTGACACCAACACAATTAGGACTGTACTCAACAAGTGTTAAGTGTATTTTGTTGTTGTTGTTGGGTGTAATGTGACACCAACACAATTAGGACTGTACTCAACAAGTGTTAAGTGTATTTTGTTGTTGTTGTTGGGTGTAATGTGACACCAACACAATTAGGACTGTACTCAACAAGTGTTAAGTGAATTTTGTTGTTGGGTGTAATGGGACACCAACACAATTAGGACCGTATTCAACAAGTGTTAAGTGTATTTTGTTCTTGTTAGTGGGTGTAATGTGACACTAACACAAATATAAGTCATAAAGCAACTTTCCAACTTTTGATGGAGGAGGAAATCCCTAGGTGCCCCTCAGTGTATTATTTCATCATGGGCGGGGACATGAGTAGAACCACTGACCTTCCGTAAGTCAGCTGGATGGCTTCCTGACATGAAGAATTCAAAATTCAGCTAGGCTCGAACCCACATCAGTATGGGGCAAGTGATTTGAAGTCAGTGACTTTAACCACTCAGCCACAGAGGCCCCTCTATTTGTAAAGTGGGGTTTCTTGTCATAAAGGTATACTAACCATGTTTACTTGACGAAAGTCTCCGCTGGAATGGATGGAACAACTTATTTCCAGTCAAACCCATGGCAGGTATCACATTTACCTCCCCAGCATCCAGACCCAGCAAATACTGCTGGAAACAGTACCAATTAAAGTATAAATCACCAATCACTGAACACTAGTTGGGACAACAGCCGCCGACAGGTATCAGACCCTGATTGCTGGCACTGTAGTCCAACCTAGTAAACAAGAGCTGTCTGATGACAGCGCGCTCGACTATTCGAAGAACTGATTGAAGAATTGGGTCAAAATATTTCCACGGATATTCAGACAAAAGGAATAAATAGATTAGACAAACAATGTTCCTGTATTACTTTGATTTCGATAAGTCTTGCACTAAATGGCAATGTATGAGCCAATTTCAAAGTCCAAAAAGGGCCATAATTCAGTCAAAATAGTTATGTACTCTTGCCTACAGATGGAAATCATAATGATAAACAAGTGTTCAAAGTTTAAAAGCCATATGTCAAATAGTTTTGACAAAACATGGACTTGTATGAAAACAGAACCAATTTCAAAATCCAAAAAGGACCATAATTCAGCCAAAATAGATGACAGAGTTATGTTCTCTTTCCTACAGATAGAGACTATTATACTAAACAAGTGATAAAAGTTTCAAAGCCATATGTCAAACACTTTACAAAAAATATGAACTGGTACGAAAAACTTAACAAAGATTTCTAAGTCAAAATGGGCCATAATTCAGCCAAAATCCTTGATGGAGTTATGTACTCTTGCCTATAACTGGACATGGTGATGGTAAACAGGTGTTGAAAGTTTCAAAGCTTTATCTCAAAAGACTTTGTCAAAATATGAACTGGTACGAAATATTAACCCAGATTTCTAAGTCAAAAAGGGCCATAATTCAGCCAAAATCCTTGATGGAGTTATGTACTCTTGCCTATAACTGGACATGGTGATGGTAAACAAGTATTGAAAGTTTCAAAGCTTTATCTCAAAAGACTTTGTCAAAATATGAACTGGTACGAAAAACTTAACCATGATTTCTAAGACAAAAGGGGCCATAATTCAGCCAAAATCCTTGATGGAGTTATGTACTCTTGCCTATAACTGGACATGGTGATGGTAAACAGGTGTTGAAAGTTTCAAAGCTTTATCTCAAAAGACTTTGTCAAAATATGAACTGGTACGAAAAACTTAACCAAGATTTCTAAGTCAAAAAGGGCCATAATTCAGCCAAAATCCTTGATGGAGTTATGTGCTCTTGCCTATAACTGGACATGGTGATGGTAAACAAATAT
The DNA here is from genome assembly GCF_021730395.1 of Mercenaria mercenaria. NCBI lineage: Eukaryota > Metazoa > Mollusca > Bivalvia > Venerida > Veneridae > Mercenaria > Mercenaria mercenaria. The sequence continues at coordinate 59,624,570 of NC_069377.1, read as the reverse complement.
TGAAAGTTTCAAAGCTTTATCTCAAAAGACTTTGTCAAAATATGAACTGGTACGAAAAACTTAACCATGATTTCTAAGTCAAAAGGGGCCATAATTCAGCCAAAATCCTTGACTGAGTTATGTGCTCTTGCCTATAAATGGCCATGATGATGGTAAACAAGTGTTGAAAGTTTCAAAGCTTTATCTCAAAAGACCTTGTCAAAATATGGACTGGTACGAAAAACTTAACCCAAGGCGTGACGCCGACGCCGACACCGACGCCGACGCTGTGGTGAGTAGGATAGCTCTACTTATTCTTCGAATAGTCAAGCTAATAAATTACTACATCCCTCATTTCTTACTTTATACTATATCTTCCACTTTGTTAGTAAATTATATTTCTGTGGAGCAACAAACTCTAAACCAGAAACATTATTCAGTCACAGAATTCTACCACATAGAATGAACTCATATGACCCCAAAGGACCAGAAAATATAAGAAAAAAGTGTCCAAGTTCTGGGAGATTTAGGGCTACACATTACACATCAATACTGCAGCAAAATATCATCCAAGCAAAAACAATAACAGACTCAGTTTGACAGAATCTGTTCACGAGAGGTAAAGTTTGATGAAAATCTATCAAACGCTTAATATAAGATGTCAAAGTTATCTGGCTATTTCTATTTTTAGTTCTCGTTACCATGCATCCGATGGACCAAAATATCTTAATGACGTCTTAGTAAGCTAAATGCTTAGACCACATTTAGTGAAATTCTTATGGCCCTACAACACAACAGTGACACCTAATTCAAACAGTGGTTTGTTTTGGGTTTAACACTGCATTTCAACAGTATTTCAGTTACTTAACGACGGGCAGTTAACCTAACCAGTATACCTGGATTCTGTACCAGTACAAACCTGTTCTCCATAAGTAACTGCCATCTTCCGCCATGTATCAGAGGAGGATGACAAATGATTTCAGACACAATGTCTTTTATCAAATCGTTACGGAGAACATACTACCTGCCTGGGGATCGAACTCAAGACCCCGCCATCCATAGATCTGTGCTCTCCCTTTTCAGCTAAGCGGGCAGGTTATAAGTCCCTTAATAATAACAGAACTGAGAAAAAATCCAATTACTTTTTATCAATACAGCTATTGTTTTCAATAAAACTGTACGATAATTAAAACGATGACCAGACTGACACTAGTGTCACCATCTTGACCAATCAGATCAATCTGTCGTCATTTTAAAACAATAAATCACAAGATCCGTGTCATTTTTGATGAAAGATTTCATACACCATTACTACAATCAAGATAGAGTAATCCTAGATAATTGGAAACAGTCACTTCTACCGACAAAAACTGGTAATTTTGTTTTCTTATGGGTAAATATTTATGTAGCGGAGTAGCTATTACATATTGAAAATTGCACGGCATTTTTACTGATTGCTTTTTCCACCGCAGGGGATGGTAGGAAGACATTCCATACACAAGATGTTTCAATATAGACAAATTTCTTTGTCAACATAAAGGAAGTTGCGGCAGATTGATTACTACAATTCATATTTATGGATTTATATGATGAAATAAGTTTAGTCTGACGATAAAAAAATATAAGTAAGGACCACAGACACTAGGTCTATAAATACGTCGGAAAGCTGTAAACCGTGTTAGTCATGTCGTAAAAATTCTGACGTAAAAACAGAACTGATAAAATATATGTATGGATACTTGTGTGAATGATATTCAATTTGTCATTGCATGGCAGTTGCAGAGCACGATCAGTCTCTAGTCCCACAAATTGACACTGAAAGAACTTTTGGTGGGCGTAGTCAATGAAGTGTAAAAAATAACAAACCTTCTTCTAGCTCTTTTCCTTTTGCAGAAATATATTTCTTGACAGGAATATAATTCTATGAAAATCTGACATTCTAGAAAATGTCAAAAAAGGTTATCAAGTAAGACGATTGTACATCAAATCATACTAAATACTAAAAATTTTGAGATTCTACTTTCAACTTATTTTGGTTTGTGTAACTTTATGGTAGTTCTGAACATTTGATAAACCGGAACTAATGGCGTAATGTCATTTATCCGGAAAGCATAGAATAAAGCCTGGATTCGGCGTAGGAAATGAAAATCAGTTATGAATTAAAGGCAACCTGTGAATAAATTTATTAAATTGTAACAGTCTCTATCCTTCTTATGTTAAAATATGATATTAAAACATCTAACACGTTAAAGAATTCAAAATAATGTCTTAAAATTAGCTTCAAATAGGCGGTTCATGGCCAAATATCTCAGAAATAAGCACACAGACCTATACATCTTATTTCACTATATTATAGGCCATATGTTTATTTACTCATTAAAATCTACATTGTAGAAAATTTTCTATTCACGAAAATGTTATGAAAGTTGCTATTTTCCCACAGACTCCCATCATGAAAAATTGCGCGAGGGCCAAATTTTTCAAATCAGTCTAGCAAAAAATCAAGCACACGACCCTATCCTTTTTATTTGCTGAATTTTCTAGGTATATTCTGAAGTTATGAAAAATCAGAGTTTAATCAAATTCTATATTTTAGAAAAAAACTTTGATCCAAACGTGCAGAACTACCTTAACATTGTGAATATAGCTGAACCTGTACTAGCTGACACCTGCATTAAGCAGCCATGCGTCTTAAGCAGCTAGTCAGCTTACTTTCCAAATTGTTTTTTTTTGTTCTAATTTCAACTTGTCATCAGCAGCCTGATTGTGCCCATCCCTTGGCTGCCTGCTTAATACAGGTTTGACTGTATTCATTAAATAATGAAAATTAATCTTTACAAATTTACTTTAAAGGGGCCTAAACTTCTGACTGATAGCAATTTGTTTTTCAAAAATTTGATATAGTTACTATTATAATTTGTCAGTCATTATAAATGAAAAGTAAAATCAAAATAATTTTTTGAGATCTTACTGCAGTGTTTATTAATGAAAACACAGGAGTTTTGAAATGCGATATAAAACAGAAGAATTTCATTTCTCTGTATCGAATAGTAAACTTTTTGAAATGATGGCAGCTTATATGATATTCCAGTGTGACATACATAACTGAGGCATGCCCCTTTAAAATGTTAAACAAAGCAATTCACTATTGTCTTTTTCTTTACATTGACACTTAGCAACGGAATAAGGTCCTTAAGCGATGGGGCGATATTTTAGAAGACTAGGTATCATAACTGAAGTGCTCTTCACAAATACAAGATGACTTTAAGTGGTAGTAGGGAAAGATCTGGTTTATAATGTTTCAAATAATCAACTTTTAAACTATCTTAAAGCCGCAGAAAAAAATGCACAAGTTTGTATTCTTAAGCATTTCACCTGTTTAAAACCATAAAAATATCTAAATATGGCAAACAAAAAAAATCATCAATGTTGTAGCAAAAATGTATACAAGTTTGTATTCTTAAGCATTATGGGAAATATCTCACCTGTTGAAAATCACGAAAAAATCTAAATTTGGAATGAAAAAATCATAACATCAGTACTACAGGCGATATCTTGAGTTTAAGGTCACACATTTTACAGACACAATAACAAATCACAGTCATGCCTGTGTAGGCTGTCACCTCTATTAAGCAGCCACTTGTCTAAAGCAGCCTGCTCTAAGTTCAAATACTTTCAAAAGCAAATTTATCTTAATTAAGCAACAACCCGTCTTAAAAGGCCACTTTTGCCCCTTCCCTTGACAGGTTGCTTAAGACAGGTTTGACTGTATTCTAGACTATTACAAAGAGTGCCAGATTAATTCAAGGGCTGTAATTCCTGAGCAGCAAAGACTATTCATCTGCTTATTGAACTTGTCCAAGATAATATGCCCATAAACTTCTAAGTTTAGTGAACACTGGATTATCTGAGATATTAATATGCCCAAAAACGTTGTGACCCTGTTTGGTGAACACTAGATAAATACTGTTCAGTTAGAAACAGTCAAATTTCGCAATTTTGAGTAATTCAAGGGCCATAACCCAAGAAAAACTTGGGAGGATCAAGCTGGTTATCAGACTTTGCCGAGATATTATGCTCGTATATACTGGATAAGAACTGCTCAAGTTAGAGAGTAGACAACTTTAGTGGATACAACTAGCTAGCAGCCCAACTGCCGTCGCAGGTGATAACAGAAAACTTATCTTTTCTAAAGACTATAAAAACTGAATTTCCTTCTTAAATTAAAGCATTCTTAACTACTATCTACATAAATAGGTTATAATTAAGAGGTGCTTCTAAATGACAGACAAAAAAACTCAAAAATGGAAAAGGAAAAATCACACCCACATGAATTTATTTTTTGTACTATCAATGACATATTTGAGGTATATCAGTTCTTACCCAGCTCCATCAGGCTCCAGAAGGTCTATTACCTAAAACACCTTAAAAACGGGACTGATGTTTTCCAATTCGCACTTTCCATTCCTTTGACACCAGACAATAGTTCAATTTCTTCCAATCCTTTTTTGTATAAATGAAATTCCGACAATTCATAATATAATATAATTAGACCTGCGTTTAGGAACAGATAAATTACTTTTATCTGAAAAATTATGTCACGTATTGTCAAGTTTTTCCACCTTTAAGTGGCACCTGCAGACCTGAGTGAGATATCAATTTTTCTAGATATCACCAAAATGTCTGGTGTGTTGGAACATTTTCCCGTAACTACTGTATATATTGTGCTAGAACGTGTCTAAATAAGGATCAAGTTAAAGTGTGCAATGTCTTCTGTTAGCACACTACGAGACACAGGGTCTCGCAGATATCTAAAATGAAATGTTAAGAATAAATGGTCAGTAAATGCCATCCGAGTGATGAACAGATGGATCCATGCAACCAATGAATGAACTAAAACATACACTGACATAAACATTTTGATTACTAAGAGGCAAATGGGCTTGACAAAAATGGGCGACAAAGATCTTTTATATATATATAATTTTATATAAGCATTTTTTAGATTTTTTGGATGTGACACTCAGAATACACACTGTATACCAAAATCACCATTGAAAAACTGGAAAATAAAGTCTATATAACTCCGGAATTATGACAATTGAAAATACAGCAAGGAAGAAAATACTTGTCATGAAGGTCACACTTATGCACGTGCTCTTAACCACTATTGTACATAAGCAATTGGGCAATTTCTGTGTGATTTATGAGTTCTCCCTAAAGTTTGCAATTTCGGAATTTCTCGGTTAGTACCGAAAATGCCACACAATCATCCAGTGAATGCTGAAATAGCATATAATTATGAACAAACGAAACTGAAAATTCTAATTACAGGTATACAACCTAAAATGTAACTTTCTTTCATCCACACACATTTAAGGTATGAACTTGAGACAACACCTAATCAATTCTCAACAATAATAATATGTTAGGGTGATAATACATCTGTTTATAATACTGATTTACATAACCATTACTCTTGCATATTTTAATGACTGTACTTACAATATAATTATGATTATCTGCGGCTCTGCACCCTTTCTTGGCATGTTTAGCTCAGAAATGATGACCAGACAAAAATATATGAATGCGAATAGGTAACGTCATTCACAGTCTGATTTTACCAAATTATAAACCAAAAAATGTTGTTTTTTTCCACTAAAAGGTACTTTTTAAGGTGATACTTTTAAGGTGGTACTTTTTAAGGTGGCAGACATGAGAAGAAAATCATCAGTTTTAGTGTGTTTACGTATTCTTTGTTTGCCTTTAAACACTGATCGCCAGTTAAGTAACAGCCAGTTGCTTGTATGATATATAATTGTACAGAAACTTTCGAAGCAATTATGGATCAACCACCTTAACTGAATAATTGAACATTTTATCAGAACTAATTTGAACAGCAACTGAATCAGAACTGGGTATGAATCTACATACCATGGTTTACCCATAAACTTTCTGATTCCATAGTAAGAACCACATTATTTTAGACTGGTAATAAATCCATATATGTATATATCATGGACTACTGATAAGCACTTAAGTATTCAAAGCTAACAGACTCGGCAGTGAACTAGACTGGTTACAATTTCACACATACCATTGATTTCCCACCAGAACTTAAGTATTCAAATTTCAAAGACCCAAAGTTCAAGGACTAACTTGTTCTAGACTGGTGTTGCCAGCATTTAAGTATTCAGAGCTCAGTGACTCTTAGGTGAAGAACTATACTAATTCTAGTCTGGTTACAAATCCAAACCATGGATTACTATTACTAGCATAACATTTTTAGCAAATGAGGTAAAACCAACTCACGGAGCATTTTATTTTTTGATAAAGCAGCCATGGGACAGTTAGATCCATTTCATTTTAAATTAATTGATTGCAATAAACCAGAAGAATGGCTGCATGTTGTGATATTACAAACATAGGAAAAGTTTTTCGCCATTAGTGCAAATTGGAATGGAAAGTTTGCAATGGGGGTATATCCTCTACAAACAACACAAACATTTTTGAGACAGATGAATACTATAAAACCTATTAGAAATGTTCATGTTTTTCCATCAACTGTTATTTTCATGACAAATAATTAATGTTCATGCCTAAACAGTGATATCAATGCGTTATTTCTAGCCAAAAAATGATTTTGTAATCATTTAGAAGTCATTGCACTCATACTTCAAGTTAATATGATATAAAAAGAATAAGGTACATGGAACACAAAGACAAGACGGATCAGGTTTCAATACTTTTAATATAATACTAATGTTTCGACTATTCAATAGTCTTCATCATTAAAGTAGCCCGCCCGCTTAGCTCAGTAGGTAAGAGCGTTGATCTACGGATACTGGGATCGTGAGTTCGATCCTCGGGCGGGCCGCATGTTCTCCGTGACTATTTGATAAACGACATTGTGTCTGAAATCATTAGTCCTCCACCTCTGATTCATGTAGGGAAGTTGGCAGTTACTTGCGGAGAACAGGTTTGTACTGGTACAGAATCCAGGAACACTGGCTAGGTTAACTGCCCGCCGTTACATGACTGAAATACTGTTGAAAAATGGCGTTAAACCCAAAACAAACAAACAAACAAATCATCATTAAAGTTAATATATGAGAGGCTGTATAGTATACACTTACTGACTGGCAAGTCATTCAATAAGTGTTTTGTATTACATGACATCAGAAATTAATTATCACAGCTTTATTTTTAACATTCTTGACAAACATGTGTTGAATGTAGTCACCAAAACATACTGCACAAACTATGGACTGGTGAACTATATAAGGACTACTGTGTCAACACCAAAAAAGAAATTCTTAGGATCATGCATACCCTTGTAAGCACGTCATCACTCAAAGAGCAATTTAAGGATTCTGTGCACCCTGGTCAGGATGTCACCACTAAAAATGAAATTCTAGGATCGTATGTACTGTTATTAATGTGTCATCACCCAAAAGACCATATTACATCCCTGATACAGTAATGCAAGATTTTATGAGTGTGCATGACACCACTCAAAGCCCAATTCTAGAATTCCTTATACCCTTGTTCGACCTATTGTCCTTCAACATCTAGTTAATTCCCCACCATGATTCATTATGAAATAGTAGCATTAAAAACAGCCTGTCATACATAATTGATTGCCACTAATCATTGATTGAACTATATTTCGGAAATAGCTTCGGCTGCCCAGTGGTGCACTAACTAAAAAATTTTACAGTGCATATGGTACATTATTGTTTGACATTTACTGGGACATAAAATGCAGCATCATGGCTTTAATTAATGAAATGCGTTTCCAAAAATATTTCATGAAAACGGTGCATTATTAAAATGAGCTTTTCTCTTTTTTTCTCTCATTACAAGAGGTACCATGTTACGACAAACATCATTACCAAGTCTCTACCAAAGAACGCGCATTTTGTTGTAATTAAATATCAAAACACATTAACAGTAATGAAGATTAAGCTGTAAAATGATTGTGGTTTGATGGCATAAAGTTTTGCGATTATAGCCAAAATGGCAGAATTTCATTTGGACAAAGTTTCCTACATTCAAAATTATCTCGATAGATGGATACTCTTTCGTTATGATTTAATTTCACTGGCCGAGTCGTAATCCTGAAAACCATGAAAAGAAGTCTCCCGCATATACATGAATTAATGCTATTACAGCAAACACAGTACTTTAGAAATAGATTCAGTTCATCATTTCTGTATCCCTGTAAACCAGGCATCGCTTTCGCTAATGTTTTTTAGATGAGATTTTTATCAATTAAAATTAATTACAAAACAGCATTTCGGAACAAATGCTTTTATATCATCAGCATTAATTTTACATTTACCTTTTCAAAGTGTGTGTGTTTTTTAAGGTGTACTACACCCCAATTTCATATTATGAAAAATTACTACATATAGGAAAAAACATAAAACATAAACATAAAATTAAATGATTATAATGTTTAAAATAGTACACACTTTCTACATACAGCTAAACACATTATAAATGTATAGCACTATTAAAAAACTGGAAGTTTTTTTAAGAAATAACTTTTACTGCATGTTATTTAATAATGAATGAAGTTCTATATACACAATAAATTAACACATGTAGTAAAGCTAAATAGATGAGGATTTTCTACATCTGAAGATAAAATATTTTTGTGAGAGATGGGCAATGGATATCTTTAAAAAAAACTTTAAAATATTTAAGACTGTTACTTTTATAATTGATAATTATGAAGACATACAAACTATCTATAATCTAAAAAAAATATGATCCAAACATTTAAAAACATAAGCAGAAATGAGCCGTGCCATGAGAAAATCAACATAGTGGGTTTGCGACCAGCATGGATCCAGACCAGCCTGTGCATCCGCGCAGTCTGGTCAGTCCATGCTGTTCGTTTTTAAAGCCTATTGGAATTGAAGAAACTGTTAGCGAACAGCATGGATCCTGACCAGACTGTGCGGATGTGCAGGCTGGTCTGTATCCATGCTGGTCGCACACCCACTATGTTGGTTTTCTCATGGCACGGCTCAAATGAATTTCATATCATGTTTTACAGAAAATCTTTGCAAGACCCTATCATTTTATTGGTCGAATGTTCTTAGTTCATCTGTATGTTTTGAAAAATTGTGATTTAGTCAAATTTGTGATCTGAACATGCACAACTATTTTAAGTTGGATTTCAATGAATTTAAAAATAAAGATTTGTTTGAAATTAACATTGGTCTTAAATATGACTTTTATTCAAATTTCTTTCTACATGTATACAAATTTAAAGGGGCATGTCTTATGATAAACAATACATGAATTTTCAAAACATAAAAAGAAACATATTTAAATCTTGGAAAAAAATAACACCACCAAAGTGGTCACATTTGGAGTTTATGTAAAGTATAACTGAATTCATTCTATTTAAAATTATGCTTTTTAAATGTGTTACTAATATGCTACACATTTCTAGGTAACTTCAGTGTTTATATAAATAACAGAACTGCCAAGAAATCACAAGATAACTCAATTTTTACTTTTTATATACAATTAATACCAAAAGAAAACATTTTCTCAATTTCGAATAATCTGACGTAATTCTGGAGGCATGTTCCTTTGAAACTGTGACACTTAATTTAAACAGTAGCATACAACTGTAATTTTTCTAAAAAATATCGCCAGTTTAAGGTACTCAGGAAGTTAAAACAGACTGTCAAACCTAGGCATATTTATCAAAGCTCCATTTTCAAACTTATTAAAGATATTCTAAACACATAATGCATATGTTAAATACTAAAATATTTCACAGTTGCTATTAACTTTAAAATCTTCATCAAGTATATTCAATTTGGCTAAAATATAGAAGCTAAGTGTATATGCAGAACAAATGTCATGTAGCGATAGTGATTTGTTAAAAGAACTGCCAGTTTTTTTAATGGAGGTACAAATTAATACTATTTATTAAGTGTATAATATTTTTAAAACCTAACACATAATACTGTTTACACAAACAAGAAAATTTTATATTTATTTATTTATCAATCAGACACTGTGAAATAATTATTTTATCTTTTTTTTTTCAAATATAAAATTTGGGTATATCATTTCTTTAAAGTGGTCAAAGAATTCATTATAAATTTTACATATCTAATTTTCTTTAAAGTAACTTTAGACTGAATGTATATGAAAATATGGTACAACATTTTTTCTTGATATTTTGCCCTTGTTCAAAGCTAGATAATAATAACAAACATTTCTTAGTTTGGGTCTTTTGAGATCTACTTTGAATGAAAAACTAAACTGTCAGCCATTTTGTAATAAAACATAAAACAGAAAATACAAAATATTAGAATCAAAGAGGAGTGTGTTACTACTGTCACACAAGAAACTGTCATTCACTTACCTTCTTCTGTCATAACTTTACACTATGGAAGCATGTACATCACAAATTCACCGAGTTTTGAAACTTTCTTGAAGAACTAATTAAAAAGTTATAGACCTGAAAATCCCCAACGTCACACTGATAAAAGTTCAATCTACTGTCTAACTGAAGTTAGGTAATACAACAAAATTGAACTGTCACATCGCTGGTCAACAATCAAATGACAACATTTCATGACCGTCACACAAAATAATAACTCAATTCCAGCGCCCAGATGCTTCATACAGGCTTAATATTGCAATTGGAAGTCTCAGCTATTGGTATCAATAATAATACGCCACTAACCCTCTTCCCGTTTCATTGGAAAAATCGGATGAAATTGCAAAACTGCTATTTTCCAATAATTTCTATGATTGCCATTGTTGAAAGAGCTAAGAAGAAGATCTTGCTTTATAAAATATTTTCTTTTGATTTTTATCAACTGCATATAAGGGACGTCTTGACAAAATACAAAGATCCACTAATTGAATTCTGATTGGTTCATTGTCCATGTCACTTGACCAATCAATGCTCAGATTAGCATGACAATTGGAAAAACCCTTATACATGCGTGTATCAAAATAAGGACTAAGGGAATACTGAATAAATTAAATTAGTAAACAAACCATTAAGGGCAATTAAGACATGACTGGCACATTGTCAAGACTTTGGTTTTGGTGGAACTGATGTTGACAGAAGATCGTAACAGGTTTTTTACCCTGAGTACGTTTAGTATTTTCTAAGTCATTATGCCAAGCTTCAAATGCTGAATATCAAATTGGCATCCTCTACTTTTTCTTGAAAAATGAATCTATCTAAAGGTGCAACAGTTAAAATATTGATTCTAAAATAACCTTATCAAAATACCTGATGTTTTTACTGTCTCCAAAAAACATTTTAACATTTAGCCTGCTGCCGGAAAGCGACCAGTGCAGACAGTAAATTTTCAGTGAAAACCCCTTCAAATGATAAGTGGTATTGCCGAAATTAAATGACGGATCAGTCCATTATAGAAATTTAGCAGGGTAAAGGTTAAAAGATGTATGAAGTAGGAAACAAACATCCATTAAAAGTATTCTGTGTAAATGTAAATCAAAGGCCTGAATGGCCTGAGTCGGCTAATGATTGATGTACTGACAGTATAGTCTACCAGTTTCAGTTTGTTTTTAGTCTTTTTCTTAAAATTTCATAACACAGCTCGATATTTACCCAAAATATTATATCCGGATACGATTACACTTTTCTCCAGTTTGAACAATATATTTTACAAATTGTGATGATACGAAGACATTTAGCAGCAATTGGCAGTATCTGACATTGAAGTTTACGGTTAAATTACCTCTTATTTAAATCTTTTCATAAAAAAGTTGTTTTGTTTTGTGAAAGCAGCCAAACATAGACGATCTACTTTCGATTTCAAAAACTACAAGAAAATACAATTTAATGTTTCGCCGATTTGTTTATTTCTCGAAAAATAAGAATTAAAATCATTTTTAATATCAGTAGTAACTAAACAAACCAGTAACAGCTTCTTGTTCTGATAATTTATCCGTTTACTGACTGCAAAATTCAACCCACGCAAAGTTTATAGAAATCATACAATGCGTGTTTACGTTCAATGTGGGAGAATTAAGGCTGATCGGCTATGTGACCTAACGCATCCAGACGATTCAGATTTTGTTTTTAAAAAAGCATTGTGTGCGTTTCTGTAATTTTATATACGTTTTTATACGCTTAGAAATTATTAGACATGCGTATTTGCATTATTTCTATACGTAATTCACGCTAATACGCATCTTATCTGGAGCCCTGTGGAACTATTTTTTGTCTTTCGCTGGATGTTACCCAAGCTTTGTAAGCCTGCGCAATTCTTAAAATGCACATTTATGCTTAATGAGTTACATTCGAGTATTGCACAATTACAAGTCATAAATATGACAGATTACATCGTATATTGGTCATAGCAAAGGGAATTGACACAACTTAACTTCATTCATGCAGTGAACTGTTTGAAGTTTGAGAAATCTAATGGAACTACATCCTTCACTGTGTTATTTGGTCCATTTAGAGAATCGTTGGATAGCAAGGACTCATCAAAAGGCTTTCAGCCTTTAGCCGACTCAGAAACTGTATACATGCAAAATGAAATAATCTTCCATGTACCTTCTATGGCACCATATATAAGAAACAGGTTTCAAAAATTGGGAAGTAAAAACAGATACCAAACCTTCCTTTTGAGATGTATCCCTTTTCCTAACTTCCAACATGAACATGCGTAACATTCAATTTTTCAACAAAAAAGGCTCGAGATCACTAAAGTATTGTCAGTTTAGGCAATGAATAGTGTCAATAGATAAAATGACGCACATCAAATCGGATGTAGGGTACTTGAAATTTCATTGAAATATTAAAACACTTGTGGAGACTTTGCAGAAAAACACTTTAACAAACTCAAGGGCCCTTAAAGAACTTAAAGGACTTTTAATCAAGGGAAATGATACTAGAAATTTCATTCAACCTATATCTTTTTAAGGGATCATGAGGGATCATAGTTAAAGAAAATGTTGTTGGTATATTATGAAATATAGCTGTGATAAACACTAACTGTGAAAAGAGAACACCTTGCTGTAAACACCAACTGTGAACACAGACCACCTGGCTGTACGGACCAACTGCGGATAAAGACTACCTGGCTGATATGACCAACAGTGAACACAGACTACCTGGCTGTATTGACCTAAACTGTGAACACAGACTACCTGGCTGATATGACCAACAGTGAACACAGACTACCTGGCTGTAAAGACCACCTGTGAACACAGACTACCTGGCTGTATTGACCTTAACTGTGAACACAGACTACCTGGCTGTAAAGACCACAATTCTGAACACAGACTACCTGACTGTAAAGACCACCTGTGGACACAAACTACCTGGCTGTAAACACCATCTGTAAGCACAGATTACCTGGCTGTAAACACCACCTGTGAACACAGACTACCTGGCTGTATTGACCTAAACTGTGAACATAGACTACCTGTCTGTATTGACCTAAACTGTGAACACAGACTACCTGGCTGTATTGACCTAAACTGTGAACACAGACTAACTGGCTTATACGACCAACAGTGAACACAGACTACCTGGCTGTAAAGACCACCTGTGAACACAGACTACCTGGCTGTATTGACCTATACTGTGAACTCAGACTACCTGGCTGTAAAGTCCACAATTGTGAACACAGACTACCTGACTGTAAAGACCACCTGTGAATACAAACTGCCTGGCTGTAAACACCACCTGTAAGCACAGATTACCTGGCTGTAAACACCACCTGTGAACACAGACTACCTGGCTGTATTGACCTAAACTGTGAACACAGACTACTTGGCTGTAAAGACTGCAATTGTGAACACAGACTACCTGACTGTAAAGACCACCTGTGAACACAAACCACCTGGCTGTAAACACCACCTGTAAGCACAGACTACCTGGCTGTAAAGACCACCTGTGAACACAGACTACCTGGCTGTAAAGACCACCTCTGAACAAAGATTACCTGGCTGCAGAGACCAATTATCATTTCCATTGTGTTTTGACTCCTGAATAAGGACCACATACAAACGAAGACTACTTTGGCTTTCCAGAATCTGGTCTCAACATAGAGGTGTGACTGTATTTGTTAATTAATACAAATTAATGCTTAACTGAAACAGGAGTAAAAATGATTTTCACTTCCAGTCACAAAATCTGATATTACAATCAATTTCAGAATATCAAAAGAAAAGATTTCTGAGGATTGTTTTAATGGACCTGCATTCTAATAATTAACATCACTTGTGCGCTATCTTAGAGCAAATTTTTTTTTGCAAATTAATACAAATTGCGAAAGTTCTGGGGGCGAATGAAAGCAGCAGCACGAGAAATGATAGTGACTCAGTGTCAAGGGTCTAACTTAAAACCCATCCGCTATAATAACGTGCAAGCAATATTCTAAATATCGAAGCAGCTTGCTCGGTAACATGTGTTTTTTTACAAGTTAAGCTGATCTCCCATGGATAAAGGGAGCTTAAAAACACGGCTTTCGTATTTTTGAATGCTGTGGACAAATTTAATGTAAGAAGATTAATATGGAAATACTGTTTTAGTTTCTTGCAAAAAATGATGACCAAAAAAAAGCTATTGTTTAAATTAGTTCAGATTCTTTTTACATGATCAAAGAATTTTTTTGTTGCTCATAAATACTTTTACAATTACTGTAGTGGATAAACAGAAATTTCCATTGAATAACCTTTTCTCAATATTCCATTTTGACCATTTTTAGTTTTGGTTGTTAAGAAATATGCTTGTGAAAGCTATTTTTGAAGAATGATTAAAAGCATACAAGAATACATACAAAGTTCTACAGAAATAGTTGACAGTCATGACACCTCTGCCCAACCTCTGTTTACTTGAATAAATTTGGCAGTCCTGCTGAGTTCAATCAAGATCAATAAACAGCTGCAGTTGACTTACGGCCATAATGGCACACAATGGCCTTCAGGTTATGGGGGGCAAGGGACAGTAAATTTGAAAACTCCACAACTCTGCGCTGATACCAGTGCGAAAAAAATCATAAAAAATCCAATTTCGACAAATTCAAGGCAATTGTTGAGCGAATGTCTCGCATAGACAACGCACTTCATTATGTGACATTTTCAGTCTGCCGATTCTGTTGCTTCTGTTGCGATAACAGTTCGACTAAAAAACAATGCAAACACCGCAGGTTTTGCATGATGACTAACTAATATATTTTAAGGACAAAAAATGGGAAGAAAGTTCAACTTCCTTTGAGCGACCTGGTGTACCGTTCAATTTACTTCGCAAAATTGACCGGCCTAAAAAATCACATGTATTTATTTTACACAATAATCACTCGTATGCAGGAATTCTTAGTTCTATAAACATCATAAATAACCAGTTGAATATATATGCCTGTAAAGTACATATGTCTATTTTATTTAAAAAACGTACCCGGGCCAAATGTGAAACTGGCCCCTGCCACTTAAAGCCATTATTACATCAGGTATGCCATTCTGACTAGAAAGCACAATTAACAGCAGTTTATTAACCTCTCAGTAATTAACTCGACATGTTCAAATGATGGCATTCACAGGACTCCATACAATTTATCAAAGAACAAACTCAAGTACTTTAAATCTATCACCTAGCACAATCTGTACAAAATTCATTATTTGAGCTGATTACATTGGAAACAGACAAAATATTTAATTTCATTAATTGTTTTTTTTCTGATTTGAAGCATAGTGACTATAATTATTGCATAAAATATTTATTAATCTCATATAAAGTAACTTTAATCATATTAATTGAAATTTTAATCAGTGATATATAAACTACCTAACTGATAATTTCTTTCCTACCAAAGTTCAATTATATCCAAATGCTTAAATAATAAATTTCAATTAAATAAAGTAATTGTTTATACAGATATACTACAGAAATAGCAAGTGTCTAATGTTTAATATAGACACCATCTCAAAGTGTCAAGGCAATGAAGGGAGGTAATCAGTAACAATAAATTTAATAATAATTTCCCTAGTGCTGATCAAATACTCAAATCAAAGGTAGGTAATCACTAACAATAGATTTAATAATAATTTTTCTAGTGCTGATCAAATATTCAAATTAATTATAAATCCATGAGATAACTTAACCATCTTCAAAATATTGAAAAAAAATGTGCAGCTACTTAGTATGCTATAATCAAAGGCAGTATGAGCCTTTAACCTTTAGCATGCTAGATAAATTGTCGTCTGCTGGAAATGTCGTCTGCTAAAATTGTAAAGTTCATTCAATTTGCTCCAAAATTGGAAGAAATATTGTCAGAGTAGCAAACAGCTTGGAACCTGATCAGACGCCGATTTAATCGGCGTCTGATCTGGTTCCAAGCTGTTTGCAAAGGCTGTTAAATTCGCCTGCAGCAGGCTAAGGGTTAAAACATTACAAGTTCCCTTCTGAAGCTGACTCGCATAGAGTGGGACTAAGAAACAAATAATTGCATCAACTTCCTTTTCACAGATGGCACACTTTACAACAAGGATCTGTTCTACAAGTAGATTATCCAAGCTGACGTCACTAAATACTTGCTTTATTAAATAAATCCGTCTTAAAACTAATAAGTAAGCAATAGATGTAGTAGAAAAAAATGACGTGTCAACCTTAACTAAGAGGTTGTGACTTTCAATCTCAGTGGGATCATAAACATGTTGCATCATTACAGAGTTCAGGCTTTTCCCAAGAAGCTGACTTGTAAATAGGTTACAAACAATTTTTCAACTGTATTCCAATATGTAACAGCATTCACTTATTGTTACCTAAAGAGTAACCCATACTGACTTGTTCTCCATATGTAATTTAGACTAGGGTGGCCAACCCATGTGACTTTTGGATGCCGTATACATGGAGAAAACGTCCTAATTCAGGTAACATTTTGCCTAAATTTTCATTATTACTTGACAGTTTTTATAAAATAAAGCGTATCAAAGACAGCAAAATGAGTGCTTACTTCACAAAACATCTGCAATTATTTCTCTGTACTTTTCTCAAACATTTTGACCTACTGCAAAAGTGCGTGTTTTCTATAAAACTTGTCCAGGAAACACAGTTGGGCAAAGTGTTTGAGAAAAGTACTGAGAACTGATGGCAGATGCTTTGTGCGGAGGAAAGCACTCAATTTGCCACCTTAGATGCACCTTCATTTTATGAAAATCCATCAAGTAATAAGGAAAATATAGGCAAAATCTGAATCGTGACATTTTCTCAGTGTGTATGGTCACACGGGTTGGCTACCCCATATAAGTATGGCTTGAACTCTGCTGAAGAGAATGCCTCCTATGACAAGTGAACTCATGCTGGATCGTGCACAGTTGATGTGCCAACAAGATAACTGGGCAAAGATTGGACTAAAATGAATAAATTCCAATAAATGAATTCAAAATAATCTTTTTTTATATTTGTTTTGTACTAAAATGATCCGTTATGCACAGATATCTTTCCTCTGTAGACATTTTAGAGAAGGGGTCAAAGGATATCACGAACTTCAGCAGAAAGTCTTTAGACAGGACTATTCCCATGTAACTCGGCAATAATACCCGTTTGTTGACACAGCTTGCAAAATTTGGAACAATAATCATCTCATTCGTACAATAACTGAATTACCAAACCATAATTATTATCACACCATAAAACACAAAATTAATTTCCCACAATCCTTAGGGAAACTCAGACTGATGTCGAGCCCAAATGGAACAATATTTGCCGATTAAAATGTGAAGACTATTCCCAAATTATGTCTGCGAATAACTATATAAAATATTAAAAACACTAATGGACGACTCAATGAAAAAAATTGGGAAATATAATTGCAACAAAATTGGAAAAAAACGTTACTTGATTAGAAAATTCCCCAAGAACAATTCTCCAAAGTATTCACTTGATTTTTTTTTCAAGCAATTATCATTGAAAATTATTGTATTTCTAAGACACTCATTCATTAATCTTCGTCAAGGTTCTGGCATACCTCCTGGAAAATCTATTATGGCACCATCTGTTGAAATTTTTAATTTGATTAAACTGCAGAACACTGCAGCTAATTTCCTCTGTATTACTAAGTAATTGTAGCATCTTTTTTAACCTAATCTGACATTTTGTTATAACTTTACACCTAATGATAAAGGAACATTTTGTTTTAAACAAGAGAGTTTTTCTTTAAAGGGGCATGCCTTTAGTTATGTTACATGCAGTTTAACTAATACAGCCCGAGTTGTATGTTGCAATATCAGATTTTTCAACACAGACATAAGCCCCTTTAAAATTTCAAACACTGCAAATACAGTCCTATTAATGAGGTTTATATTTAAGGATTTACCATGCATTATATCTCTCACAAGTTGTTTAAATTATTATCAGATATAAACTTAAAGTGTAGAAAATCATCACCAGCAAGTTGTAAAAAAATTACGACTGCAAATTACATTTATGTGTCATTTGTCATCCTTTTAATCAGTGTTCAATATACAAAGAATTATTATATATACAAGCAATTCTGATAATCTGTTCAGTTTTCAGGGTATAAGGGTCAGAAGATCTAGAAGATTTTTTTAACTGCAAAAAAAAAAACGGAGCTGCGTTCAATAAAGGCTTGATGCCCCCGGTGGCATCCTTGTCGATAGATTTTGCACCTAAGTCCAAAACGAGGTCAAGGTCAAGGTCAAACTGAGGTCAAGTGATGTCTGAAGATGAGAAATGGTCACAGGTTACATCTGCAATAGTATCAAGTCATTCTAGTAAGGGGTATTGATGCTAGACGAAACGGTCCCATTTGGTTAACCAAGAGATGGCCCATATAAAGCAACCTAAGTCCAAAATGAGGTCAAGGTCAAGGTCAAACTGAGGTAAGGTGATGTCTGAAGATGAGGAATGGTCACAGGTTACATATGCATTAGTATCAAGTCATTCTAGTAAGGGGTATTGATGCTAGACAAAACGGTCCCATTTGGTTAACCAAGAGATGGCCAATATAAAGCAACCTAAGTCCAAAATGAGGTCAAGGTCAAGGTGAAACTGATGTCTGAAGATGAGGAATGGTCAAAGGTTACATCTGCATTAGTATAAATTCATTCTAGTAAGGGGTATTGATGCTAGACGAAACGGTCCCATTTGGTTAACCAAGAGATGGCCCATATAAGGCAACCTAAGTCCAAAACGAGGTCAAGGTCAAGGTCAAACTGAGGTCAGGTGATGTTTGAAGATGAGGAATGGTCACAGGTTACATTTGCATTAGTATCAAGTCATTCTAGTAAGGGGTATTGATGCTAGATGAAACGGTCCCATTTGGTTAACCTCGTATGGACGGACGAACGAACAGGACAATCCCTATATGCCTTCCGCATCAGTAGATGCCGGGGGCATAAAAAAGAACATAATTCAGGACCAAGACAACAGTTCAATGGTTTGAAGGGATTTCAGATTTTCAGGGTTACATTGTAATACGGGGAACTTTCTGAGTAAATTTGTTTTTATTTCAAATTATAATGCTGTAAATATTAAAATGTCAACAAAAAGAGTAACAAAGCAATCCCATTACAATATAAAATTTTCTGATTATTTTCATATTAAAGCAATTATTAGTTACTTCCCTTTATATATAAATTGTGAAAATAAGCTGAAATAAATCACTTGCCTTCTTATGTAAATTGTGAAATGGGCAGTAATTAATTACCTACCTTTTTAAGTAAATTGTGAAATTATTAGGCTGTATAATTAAATATATCCCATTATGCATATTAACTGAGAAATAAGCTGTAATTAAAATTACCTCCCTTTATATATACTTTTTTTTAAAACATATAATCTTTGGTCAACTTTTATGTCATGTCATGAATAAGGAAGCCTAGGTCGCTAAGTGGTCAATATCTAATTCCCCCAATTATTGTAGGTGTGAGCCTCATTTGGGCAGTTACAGAATTCCAATATTCAGGTATTTTTTCAACCAGTAGGTTACTTAAATTTATACCTTTTCTCTTCACTAAGTCTTAATAAAGCCAATTTTGCTTGGACACCGCAAAAATAATTTCATCCCTTTTTTCTCTTTTTCTTTCTTCATGTAATTTTTAATTTCTTTTCATCAAAAGCTGTTTTTCTTCTCTCTCTCTAATAACAATTTCTGTCATTTTCCCCTTTCCTTTCCCGTGTCTAACACTTCTTCATCAAAGTTAAGTCGGGCTAAGCCACTAAAGACCCAATCAGAGATTGAAGGGAAAACTGAAATCCCGGGAACAATTTGTCTAAATTACCTATCCGACCCAATACAATTAGATGGTACAACTTAGTGATTAATTTCTCAGAAGTAAATACCATGGCCTTGTCAACAATGCTACTTTATCAATATTTCAGAAAATTGCCGGCCCACCAATTACATAGAAAACGAATCACACTCCTGGTTGCTGAGGCTGCAAAAATGTTATGATATATAGGATAATAATTGTAGATAAGTAATTTGTTAATTAGAAGGCAGTGATCGGGTCCGCCGCAATCAATCGGCCATTCGTTTCAATCAGTTTTGTATGGGATATGTTCATGTTTCACCAAATTGTCGGAAAATTAACCAAATCGCCGGTGGAAATGTGCACAACCATAGAATGATAGAGATGAATGGACGTGATTGGTTCAATACCTTTTACCCACGATTCCATTTTCCCAATTGCTGATTGCAGAGTCCAATTTGCGGAATGTTTTAACCCCCATGATGAAAAGACTTTTCCAATTACGGCTCAATTTTTTGCAATTATTTTAAATGTTGATTGTTGCTGGAAAATTGAAAAGTTTATTTTCGCGATGCAATTATTGTAATGAACGTTATTGATAACTTTTTGAAGAAAGCTCAATCAATATTTCCTAATACCTTTTAAGACATGAAAAGCTTGCTGATAGCATATTTCCCTATTATTCTTCTTTAGGAAGAAAAGTACTTACGAAAAATGGTTTCCACAAGTAATGAGTACTTATTAAGAATTGTAAGGGGACAAAGTTATTAAATATATATGTCAATCAATCAATTCACTTTATCAAAACTAAAGGGTTACTGAGCGAGTACTGTTTTTTTGTGTTTTTTTTTTTACATCTTTATTAACCTTGATGTTGACTTTGACCCATAGGCCCTTAAATATGCAATCCAATTCTTGGTCTTAAACTATACCTATATGCCAAATTTCATTTCATTTCAATATATCAATCCAAAACAAGTTGAGAGGACACTGATTTTTTCTACCATTTAGTACCGGTGAAAATGGCCCCAGTGTCACCATATAATTATGTAACTCCAGACCTGGCATAAGCTTGTTGTATCTTAAAGGGCCGTAATCCCTTTGTTTATAACTTTTCTGCCACATTTTGTTTGTATGAACATAAAACAAGAGGGCCATGATGGCCCTATATCACTCACCAGAGTTGATCTGGCCTCCTGACCTAGTTTTTGACCCCACATGACCCAGTTTCAAACATGACTTAGCAATCATCAAGACAAACATTCTGACCAAGTTTCATGAAGATAGGATTATAAATCTGGTCTCAAGAGTATTAACAACTTTTCATGTGATTGAGCATGTGACCTAGTTTTTAATTCCACATGACCCATATTCGAACTTGACCTAGGGATCATCAAGATAAACATTCTGACCAAGTTTCATGAAGATAGGATCATAAATGTGGCCTCTAAGAGTGTTAACAAGCTTTTCTTTTGATTTGATTGAATGACCTAGTTTTTGACCAAATTCAAACCTGACCTAGAGGTCATCATGATAAACATTCTGACCAATTCTCATCAGTATCAAACTTAAAATGTGGTTTCTAGAGTTAACAAGATTTTCCTTTGATCTGGCCTAGTGACCTAGTTTCTGACCCCACACAAACATTCTGACCAAGTTTCATGAAGATAGGGTCATAAATGTGGCCTCTAGAGTGTTAAAAAGCTTTTCCTTTGATTTGACCACGTGACCTAGTTTCTGACCCCACATGACCCAGATTCGAACTTGACCTAGAGGTCATCAAGACAAACATTCTGACTAATCCTCATGAGTTTCAAACTTAAACTGTAGACTCTAGAGTGTTAACAAGATTTTCCTTTGATCTGGCCTAGTGACCTAGTTTCTGACCCAACATGAACCAGTTTCAAATCTGACCTAGAGATCATAAAGACAAACATTCTGACCAAGTTTCATGAAGATAGGGTCATAAATGTGGCCTCTAGAGTGTTAACAAGCTTTTCATTTGATTTGACCGGATGACCTAGTTTTTGACCCTACATGACCCAGATTCAAACCTGACCTAGAGGTCATCAAGACAAACATTCTGACTAATCCTCATGAGTTTCAAACTTAAACAGTGTTAACAAGATTTTCATTTGATCTGGCCTAGTGACCTGGTTTTTGATCCTACATGACTCAGTTTGCGAACTTGACCTAGAGATCATCAAGACAAACATTCTGACCAAGTTTCATAAAGATTGGATCACAAATGTGGCCTCTTGAGTGTAAACAAGGCAAACGTTGACGGACAATGCACATCGCCAGACATGACCAGTCACAATACCTCCCCTTGAGCACTTTGTGCTCTGGTGAGCTAATAATTACTTATTTCCTGTTAAATCTTATTTTCGATAATTGTTTTCTCACACATTTGTCTAAGGTTTGTCTGATGATTCACACGTACACAGTATGAACATACTGAATTCACCATTTTTTATTACCTCCCTTTATGACTCTTAATTGTGCAAGCTTGCATGCAATATTGAAAAAAAGTGCTTTTCTAACCATGTTATTATGAATATTCTGCATTTTGATAGCTGCTCTATCTATTTTTGACATAAAATCAACAGCATTATGGAAATTTCATTTGATTTGAGTTACTGTAAACAAAATTTTGTGTGTATAAAATTTTTATGGTTTTAGGAAAAAGTAACTTTTTCATGGGAATGTGAATTCATGAATTTCAAATTTTAAAGATACAATTATTGGGATCTCTGTTAGTTCATTGGGTTTTAACTCTTATCATACTGGACACGTTTGATTCTGCCTTTGCGACCTGTGTAGATCATGATCAGCCTGCACATCCATGCAATCACCCCTTGAAACAGTAAATGGTACTGTCCAAATTGGAAGATGGACAACTTCGGTATAGAAATTTAGCAGAGAAAGGGTTAAATTTCATGGACTGACACAAACACAATACCCATAAAAGTAAGTTCCCTATGAAAATTAATGATTACAGAATATTGAGCTGACACTGTTTTTATGTAATGGTGACCTTCACCTTGACCATTTGCATCAGAACCTTTAATATACAGTCTAACCTGTACTAACGGTCACCTCCGATCAGCAGTCACCTCCGTTCAGCGGCCATTTTATGACGCCCCCGACGGATTTTCCTCTATTTTATCACTTTATTCAGTGGCCACCTGCCATCCGCGGCCAGCGGCCACCGAAATTGCCTCCTGACCGCCGTATTTGACCCCTTTCAGCGGCCATTTTCCTTCCAAAACCTATTATTTTTAGGCAATAATCGCTGAAGATACTCAATTTTTGAGAAGCACGTGATTGCTAAGTTTCGCGTGACTTCACTATAAGAACGACACAATGACCTGAGCTTCTCAATTAAAACTGATAACCAAAGGTGTAATCCCCTTTTTGTTATGATCAAATGGCCAGAAATTATCGGCAATTAGCGTGTCACCTCGTGTCAATTTTGTTGTTCACAGTTTGACCTCGGTTAAAGATAATACTCGATAACTAATTAGTAGCATAATATTTGTGATTTTTTTATACTTCTGTCATCACAATACTATTAAAATTTATACGAAATGAATTGTGTTTGAAAAAAATATAAACCACTCTATCTTTTA
Organism: Mercenaria mercenaria; assembly: GCF_021730395.1. Lineage (NCBI taxonomy): Eukaryota > Metazoa > Mollusca > Bivalvia > Venerida > Veneridae > Mercenaria > Mercenaria mercenaria. Next base: position 59,600,715 of record NC_069377.1, on the reverse strand, counting down.
CGGAACATAACGGTAAATCTTAGATTTTAGCGTAGACAATACGCGCGGAGAGTAGCTTCCCTTACCAAAATGGCGAAAATTGTAAACAAACTTGTTTTGAAGTTAGAAAATTGTCTGTAGTAAAAAAACCACGCCGGAGTTTTAGATTGCTAAGAAGACCATTCGTATTGCGAAGGCAAATGCACGTCATTGTATCCTGGTAAAATAATAATGGAAAACCCAAAAAGAAATGGGCCTAAAGGCTAAACTGGTCAGAAGTCTGAAAAATACATATATTGGCTGCACCTCCGATCAGTTGTCACCTGGCTTAAGCGGCCAAATTGTCTGCTTCCATTGGCTGGCTGCTTAAGACAGGTTAGACTGTAATTCATTCTGGCCAAGTTTTGTTTCAACCGATCGTTCCAAGTGGTTATATTTTAAAAAGTTATAAATCAAAAAGAGCTCATAACTGCTCTGATCAAACTGTCTAGCTGTGAACAGTTACCTTACAGACACTGTACAACTATGTATTCTAAGACTTAATGTTATGCAATTTGACATTCTTTGGATGTAATTTATTTATCTGGGTTTTACGGCGCACCAACACAGTATAGGTTATATGGCGCCAAACAGGACTACAAATTTTGGTTCCACATCTCATTTACATCAAAATAAAAACATGAGGTATGGAAACAAAATTTGCATACCTGCTGGAATCACAGAGTAACTGCAAAATCAAGTGTTAAGACCCTACTAGTCGCCTCTTACGATGGGTTAGGCAGTGGTTCCAATTCTTTTCATAAACAGATCCTCCCAGAACCACATGGGGCTCTTTGAATGTAAATGTGGATGCAATCGCACACATGGCTTTCTATAACAAGAGGACCATGATGGTCCTGAATCGCTCACCTCTTCCCACATGACCCAGTTTTGAGTATAACGTTGTTTTTTCTATTATTTGACATAGTGACCTAGTTCTTGAGCTCATGTGACCCAGTTTTGAACTTGATCTAGATATTATCAAGATAAAAATTCTGACTAATTTTCATGAAGATCCATTGAAAAATATGGTATCTAGAGAGGTCACAAGGTTTTTCTATTATTTGACCTATTGACCTAGTTTTCAAAGGTATGTGACCCTGTTTTGAACTTTACCTAGATATCATCAAGGTGAACATTCTCACTAATTTTCATGAAGATCTCATGAAAAATATGGCCTTTAGAGAGGTCACAAGGTTTTTCTATTTTTAGACCTACTGACCTAGTTTTTGAGTGCACGTGACCCAATTTCAAAACTGACCTAGATATCATCAAGGTGAACATTCAGATCATTTTTCATGAAGATCCATTGAAAAATATGGCCTCTAGAGAGGTCAAAAGATTTTTCTAATTTTAGACCTACTGACCTAGTTTTTGACTGCAGTTGACCCAGTTTCAAACTTGACCATGATATCATCAAGATGAACATTCAGACCAACTTTCATACAGATCCCATGAAAAGTATGGCCTCTAGAGAGGTCACAAGGATTTTTTATTATTTGACCTACTGACCTAGTTTTTTAAGGCATGTGACCCAGTTTCAAACCTGACCTAAATATCATCAAGGTGAACATTCTGACCAATTTTCATGAAGATCCATTCAAGGGTATGGCCTCTAGACAGGTCACAACGTTTTTTCATTATTTGACCTACTGACCTACTTTTTGACGGCATGGGACCCACTTTCGAATTTTACCTAGATATCATCAAGATGAACATTCTGACCAATTTTTATGGAGATCCATTCACAAGTATGGCCTCTAGAGAGGTCACAAGGTTTTTCTATTTTTAGACCTACTGACCTAGTTTTTGACCGCACATGACCCTGTTTCGAAACTGACCTAGATATCATTAAGATGAACATTCAGACCAACTTTCATACAGATCCCATGAAAAATATGGCCTTTAGAGAGGTCACAAGATTTTTTTTATTATTTGACTTACTGACCTAGTTTTTGAAGGCACGTGACCCACTTTCAAACCTGACCTAGATATCATCAAGATGAACATTCAGACCAACTTTCATACAGATCCCATGAAAAATATTGCCTCTAGAGAGGTCACAAGGAATTTCTATTATTTGACCTACTGACCTAGTTTTTGACGGCACGTGACCCACTTCCAAACTTGACCTAGATATCATCAAGTTGAACATTCTGACCAATTTTCATGAGGATCTCATGAAATATATGGCCTCTAGAGAGGTCACAAGGTTTTTCTATTTTTAGACCTACTGACCTAGTTTTTGACCGCATGTGACCCAGTTTCGAACTTGACCTAGATATCATCAAGATGAACATTCATACCAATTTTCATACAGATCCCATGAAAAATATGGCCTTTAGAGAGGTCACAAGGTTTTTCTATTATTTGACCTACTGACCTAGTTTTTGATTGCACATGACCCACTTTCGAACTTGACCTAGATATCATCAAGGTGAACCTTCTGACCAATTTCCATGAAGATCTTGTGAAATATATGGCCTCTAGAGAGGTCACAAGGTTTTTCTATTTTTAGACCTACTGACCTAGTTTTTGAAGGCACGTAACCCAGTTTCAAACTTGACCTAGATATCATCAAGGTGAACATTCTGACCAACTTTCATAAAGATCCCATGAAAAATGTGACCTCTAGAGTGGTCACAAGCAAAAGTTTACGGACTGACGCACGCACGGACGGACAAACGACGGACACCGCGCGATCACAAAAGCTCACCTTGTCACTTTGTGACAGGTGAGCTAAAAAGCAGAAAATACACTCAGAGAATACTTAGTTTGCATATTATGATATTACAGATTTACAACCCTGCACAGGCCAACAACTTCTGCTCAAAATACTGGAGAAAAACAAATTCATGAAAACTCAAAACTGAATCAATTAAACACTTTTTTCCAGTCATATATGATTGCAAAGACAATTAATTCCAATTAAAGCTATCTGAAATAAAAGTCAATTACCTGATAAAATTATTTGTTTCTAATTGTTCTTGTCAATTTGTATTGTTAGTTAACTCTTTGATAACGACAATTTCAAGATCCATTTTCAATCATTTAAAGGGTCTTTCTTTACAGACATTTTTGGTGTCGAGACCCAGCTTAATTCCCCTCTCAAGGACTTTTAAAACTTTTTCTCCAAAATTTTTACTAACATTACCCACCATTTTTTACATAATTATCTATTTTAGCCTAAACTTTGTACCCTATATAAGCCTTAACATTTGAAACACAATGAATTGGGCTTTTCAAACAATGTTTTCTGAAATGTAACATACGGGTTATAAAACAATAACTCTTTTTTGATGTGATTTTCTCTATATTTTAACATTTAAGGCATAATTTTACCCTCCTAATGGACCTATCCCCATTTCTCCAAAACTAAAGATTCAGACTTTGATGAATACAGTCTCGGGATCACAAGAATCAATAGAGTGAGCCTTGGTGCTAGAACCACTGATGCCCAATGAAGCAGTATTTCACTGTGCAACAGTAAAGTTAGAAAATGTATCTAAAATAAATCAAGAGATAGAATATATATTATTTCTTGAATAGTGTGTGTGAAAGCGTCATAATACTTCCAAAAGAATAAAAGTAGACTGTAATATAAATATTGTAAAAGTTTCAAATATGACACATCGATAAAGCAACAAAAAAAGAAAAAGGAAAGGAACAATCACATTATGAGATCAGGTTTCGAACAGAGGTTAGAACAAGGGACTGCTATAAAGAAAATTGAATTTGTCCCTACAGGTAATTTGTAATTTATCCTGTCACTTGCAGTATTTTTGACCTGATATGAGGGTGTCGTATATCTTTCTTGATATACGGTCAGTTGACATGTGACCAGTGATATACGGTCAGTTGATCATGTGACCTTATGATCGATATTGTTGTCATAAGAAATTTTGCATTGAAACCATCACCACTATGCTGGAAATGTCTGAACTTAATGTCAATAAGTGGTCAAATAATGAGTTTTTATTCAAAAACGAAGAAGTTATAGCGATTTTTAATTGTAACCACATTACTGCATCGGTGATTACTTCATTATATAAGTGACGTCATTACGAATAATGTCGTTAAAACGGTTGTCGCACACTTATTTTTGTAAAATAAATTGCCAAATATCAGAAAATGAAGTAATAGATTTGAAACAGTATAGATCTTCTGAATTCATTTATCTACAATCTATCTCGGTTGCAAAACCAAGATAGGTAAAGGGAGGTAATAAAAAATTTACAAACTTTAATTTCTAATGCATTTCGGCTAAATATATAATTGTCAAAAAAAGCACCTTTTACATTGTAAGGAGAACACTGTTAAAACAACGCTCACAGTAATATTGACATAATTATGCTCCTTGACAAGGTTTTGTAGAGAGATCATTATTTGGGAATTCCAGGATCACAGAAACGAAATGAATTTTTAAATTGCTCAAACTATTTAGTTAACAGATCTCTTTTACGGAAACAATTTAAAGTTTTCTACTACAACTGGAACTTTCTTAAACTAGAACTATCATTAAATGTGATTAATACCCCCAGATACTGCTTTGTAAAGAGGACTCCCCAAAAATGTGAATACTCTTATTTTTCCTATACCTCTAAAGTTAGACCAGAAACTGTTCTGTCTACATTTTCAATTTCTCTAAATTGGGAAGACATATTTCTCCCTGCAACACTTCCTTTAAATCTGTCACATTCAGTCTCAGATAATATAAACCGCATCCTAACAAAAGTTGCAATCGAAGTGGGGATGAACCATGGTTGCAATTTATCGCACCTTATAATTAACTTGTGGTAATTTTCAGCACTTCGGCAAATCATTTTGTCAAATTTAATCAACACTATGGTGCAGATAAGATCCAGCTTCTTCCAGGCTAATAGCCATCCTCGACAATTTACACAATCTTCGATAAATACATATCTTCGCAAGAGTATTCGAGTCAATAAAAGTAAATTGAAAACAAGCAACTTTTCTCACATCAGCAATTAAACTTTCTTAATTGTATTTATTCAATGGATTAAATCTTACCAATTGGACACCCACATGATTAATGTTTCACACTACAGGGCTTAAATTTCATTCCAAATTAAGACAATTTCCGAATATCTTCATTCAAAGTCGGTTAAGGTTACCTTATTTCGTTCTAATCAAGACGAGGAATCTCGTGCACCATCTTGGGACACTAAACAACCCTCTCGAAGCAGGAACTTTCAATTAAGGCTTAACGAGCACAGACATTAATGTTCATCATCATATTAGGACAATTGTGGCTATCTTTACAATGAAATAGGTTAAGGTTACCGTAATTTACCACCAATCAGGGACAATATCTTAATTAAGGTATGAAGACACTTATAGGGAAAACAGGAACTTTGAAATTACCCTTAATTGTTCCAATCAAAATTACCAATTAACCCTGGAGAAATATCCTGTAGAGTTGTGCAAAAATGTAAAAAAAAATTTTTATCAATAGAGAATTACTGAATTTAGTAATACAGGATTTGCCTTGGACAAAAACCTCTCCCATTCAATAAATGCTTGTTAATTTTGTTGGAGTTTAAGTCATTTTAACACTATTTAGATCAAATTGTTTTTTACTAGCTTTAAGGGTGGAGGATTAGACCCCCACATGTGCTCTCTAAGCATTATTTCTTGAACAGGCACCTGGGTAGAACCACCATCATTCCGTAAACCAGCTGGATGGCTTCCTCACCTGAAGACCCAAGCTAAAGTTTGAACCCAATAAGGTGATGGGCAAGTGATTCAAAGTCAGTGACCTTAATGCATATTTAATCACAATGCATCAATAGTTTTAATAAATTTTGTTTTTAATAGCCAGCAATCTGATTTCTTCAAAGTTACAAGAAGAAATAATTTAACCCTTACCCTGCTAAATATCTATAATGAACTTGTCCATCTTTCAATTTGGACAGTACCATTAACTGTTAAAAGGGGTGCTAACCAAAAAGATACTGACTGAATAGCAAACAGTGCAGATCTTGATCAGACTGCACTGATGTGCAGGTTGATCATGGTCTACACTGGTCGCAAAGGCAGAATCACTTGAAGCCAGCAGGCTAAAGGTTAATAGCAAAAGAATGTTTCCAAAATTTATATTACCTCCCTTTAAGGCAAAACATGTTAAGCATTTAGCTGAAAGCCTGTAACATGTTGAAACATGTCTTTAACAACAAGAGCTGTCACAGGAGACAGCGCGCTCGACTATTTCGATGCTGGATAGTGAAACTGGGCACATCTGAGGAAACTGGACCTGTCACTGGAGTGTTTAATGACTCCAATAGCTGGAGTCGGTGTCAAAAATATCAAGTAATAAGAGAGGAAAAGATAAAGTGTATCAAAATACTATATAAGTATAATTCTAAGCAAAAAGGGGGCACAATACATAAAATATTGGTGCAAGAGTTATGCACCTTGTGTCATATGATGTGGGTGATGATGTGGAAATACTTCTTCAAGTTTGAATCAAACCCATTTCGTAATAACTGAGATATAGTGAAAATGCATCAAAATTAACCTTAAATTCTAAGCAAAAGGGGGCATAATTCATGAAAAATTGGTGCCAGAGTTATGCACCTTGTGTCATAATTATGATGTGAGTGATACGGTGGAACAACTATTTAACCTGAAATTCTAAGTAAAAAGGGGGGATAATTCATGAAATACTGGTGCAAGAGTTATGGCCCTTGTGTCATATGATGTGAGTGATGATGTTGAACAACTATTTCAAGTTTGAATCAAATCCATTTAGTAACTAGAAAGATGCTTTTGTAGAAAAGTGCATGTCCCCCCCTCCCCCTCCCGAATACATAGTCATATAAGCAGGAAGTCAATAGGGGACAGGAGCAAAAGTCTAAGCCACACTGATGACTTGCAGCAATTGGAATCATCTATTTGGCATGTCCAATCATTCCACAAAGTTTCAACACTCTGGGCTAAGTGGTTCTCAAGTTATGAATTGGAAACTTTTTTCCAAGTTCAAGCCCCTGTGACCTTGACCTTTGATTGGGTGACCCAAAAATCAGTAGGGGTCATCTACTCTGCATGTCCAATCATCCTATATAGTTTCATTCTGGGTCAAGTGGTTCTCAAGTTATTGATTGAGAAGAATTTTCTTTATTCAGCCCCCTGTGACCTTGAATTTTGATGGTGTGACCCCAAAAACTATAGGGGTCATCTACTCTGTAACTTCTATCACCCTATGAAATTTGAAGGTTTTAGGTCAAATGGTTCTCAAGTTATTGACTGGAAATGGATTTCCATGTTCTGTTTGTTGCAACCTTGACCTTTAATAGAGTGACCCCAAAAATGATAGGGGTCATCTCCTCTGTAAGTCTTATCATCCTATGAAGTTTCAACATTCTGGGTCAAATGGTTCTCAAGTAACTAAACAGAAATGCATTTCCATGTTCTGTTTGCTGCGACCTTGACCTTTAATAGAGTGACCTTAGAATCAATAAGGGTCATCTACTCTGCATGTCCAATCATCCTATGAAGTTTCAAAATTCTGGGTCAAGCAGTTCTCAAGTTACTGACCAGAAATGTTTTTCCATGTTCAGGCCCCTGTGACCTTGACCTTTATGGAGTGACCCCAAAATCAATAAGGGTCATCTACTCTGCATGACCAATCATCCTATGAAGTTTCAACATTCTGGGTCAAGTAGTTCTCAAGTTATTGATCGGAAATGGTTTTCCATGTTCAGGCCCCAGTGACCTTGACCTTCAATGGAGTGACCCCAAAATCGTTAGGGGTCATCTACTCTGCCTGAACAATCATCCTGTTAAGTTTCAACATTCTGGGTCAAGTGCTTCTCAAGTTATTGGTCGGAAAAGGTTTTCTATGTTCAGGACCCTGTGACCTTGACCTTTAACGGAGTGACTCCAAAATCAATAGGGGTCATTTACTCTGCATGGCTAATCATCCTATGAAGTTTCAACATTCTGGGTCAAGTGGTTCGCAAGTTATTGATCGGAAATGGTATTCCATGTTCAAGCCTCTGTGACCTTGACCTTTGATGGAGTGACCCCAAAAACTATAGGGGTCGTCTACTCCATAAGCCTTGCCACCCTATGAAGTTTGAAGGTTCTAGGTCAAATGGTTCTCCAGTTGCTGATCGGAAATGAAGTGTGACGTACGGAGGGACAGGGCAAAAACAATATGTCTCCCCCAGAGGGGGTGGGGGAGACATAATAACTGAGATATAGTGAAAGTGCATCAAAAATTAACATGAAATTCTAAGTAAAAGAGGGGATAATTCATTAAATATTGGTACCAGAGTTATGGGCCTTGTGTCATATGATGTGGGAGATGATGTGGAACAACTACTTTCAGTTTGAATAAAATCCATTTAGGAATAACTGAGATAGAATGAAAGTGCATCAAAACTTTAACCTGAAATTCTAAGTAAAAATGGGGGATAATTCATGAAAGTGTGAGAGTTATGGCCCTTGTGCCATATGATGTGGGTGATGATGAGGAATAACTATTTTAAGTTTAAAGCAAATCCATCAAGTAATTACAGAGATAAGGAGAAAAAAGAGAAAGTGTAAAAAAACTTTAACCAAGATGGGGACGTGGAAAGATGCTGACGCCGATGCCGGGGTGAGTAGGATAGCTCTCCATATACTACTTATAGTCGAGCTAAAAATTACTTACATTTTCATAATGTTTATCATCTCCTTTAGTATCTAATTACTTTATGTATTGAGCCAAAATTCCTGTTTTCTCAAACAACACATGAAGAAATATTTCAGTAACACTTACTTTTTCATGGTTTATATTATTTCCCTTGAAGCTTAAAATATAAACTACACTACATCCCTTTATGGCTTAAATACAGTAACTGTAAACAATGTTACTTCCTTTTATAGCAAAAATACAGTAAACTACCTATATTACACCCCTTACTCAAACTGCAGTATTACCTCCCTTCATGCCACAAAATGTAACTATATTACTTCCCTTTATGCACAAAGAAAAAGTTCACTCACCATCAACATGATCTTGTTGCATAAATTCTTCATTATCTTCAGTTGTTTCATCTGGAAAATATAAAAACAGTTTAAACCTATTATAACCAGCAATCTACCTGAACAATACAGAGAACAAACTGAGGTAAGTCATCTAACCTAAAAGATATAACAACAAGATACAAAATTTTATTTAAAGCCAGGCATAAGTACAAACAACATTTGCTATATATGCATCTAGGCATAAGTAAAATTGGCTATATATCCAGTACAAACAACAATAGCTATGTATCCAGGCATAAGTACAAACAACATTAGCTATATATCCAGGCATAATCAACATTAGCTATATATCCAGGTGTAAGTAACATTAGCTATATATCCAGGCATAAGTACAATCAACATTAGCTATGTATCCAGGCAAAAGTAACATTAGCTATGTATCTAGGCATAAGTACAATTAACATTAGCTATGTATCCTGGCAAATGTAGCACTAGCTATATATCCAGGCATAAGCAGAAACAACATTAGCTATGTATCCTGGTAAAAGTAACATTAGCTATGTATCCAGGCAAAAGTAACATTAACTTTGTATCCAGGCATAATCAACATTAGCTATATATCCAGGCAAAAGTAACATTAGCTATGTATCCTGGCAAAAGTAACATTAGCTATGTATCCAGGCATAAGTACAATCAATATTAGCTATGTATCCTGGCAAAAGTAACATTAGCTATGTATCCAGGCATAAGTACAAACAACATTAGCTATGTATCCAGGAAAATGTTACATTAGCTATGTATCAAGGCATAAGTAACATTAGCTATGTATCAAGAAATCTGTTACATTAACTATGTATCCAGGCATAAGTAACATTAGCTATGTATCCAGGCAGGCATAAGTAACATTAGCTATGTATCCAGGAAAATGTTACATTAGCTATGTATCCAGGCAAAAGTAACATTAGCTATGTATCCAGGCATAAGTAATATTAGCTATGTATCCAGGCAAAAGTAACATTAGCCATGTATCCAGGCAAAAGTAACATTAGCTATGTATCCAAGAATATGTAACATTAGCTATGTATCCAGGCATAAGTAATATTAGCTATGTATCCAGGCAAAAGTAACATTAGCTATGTATCCAGGCAAAAGTAACATTAGCTATGTATCCAAGCAAAAGTAACATTAGCTATGTATCCTGGAATATGTAACATTAGCTATGTATCCAGGAATATGTAACAATAGCTATGTATCCAGGCATAAATAACATTAGCTATGTATGTCCAGTTATCAAATATCACAAAGACATAGCACATTAATATGTACAAACAGTTTAGCAGAATTATAAATTATCAATGGGCATAGTTGAGACAAACAGAGCAAAAGCATAAATCATAACTAAGACAAGACAATATAAATATGCTGGCTGATTACTGTGGAGTTATCTTGTTGTCAGAGCTAAAATATGACAATAAAAAAACTGGCAAAATAACCTACTAATTTTGTTGTGTTGTTGAGTTGGCATGTTTTTGCCTTGTCAACACAATAAATTTTAACATTCAGAATGCCAGTTCTTGAATCTTATGTTCCTGAATGTAGAATATACAGTTTTTAAATCTTCAGTTTCTAATGTCAAATTTCTGGATGTCAAGTTTCGGAATGTTAAGTTTTCCAGTGAAATTTGTTGAGACATAAAAAATTAGTTATTAGAGACAAAAATAAAACTAATGGCATTGGATAATACTATCCTCTTAATTAACTTGTTACGTGATTAATTACATACATTATATACTTAATAAGTAAATAAAAAACTAACACATTGTAATATTAAACAAATCTTTTTGTAAAGTTTTTGTGTGCACAGGTGAGCTAACTTTCAAAATTACCATAGTTACATGCGACACCTACATGAACACGTCTATAAATGATGTATGCCTTTAATAAAGTGAGAATTACCATTTACAAAGATTATTAAAACAGGCCAAAATTCGTTAAAAGCAGACAGATATTTTGAAAGCAGAAACAAATTAAGTCAAGCAATAAAACACAACTCTGCAGGCAGTTTTAATCATTTCTTAAACTGCGTTCTGGCAAGATAAAATTAAAATACTTTGGTGCAGATGTATAAATGTTCAATTGATAATTGCCAATTACTTTTTTTGTAATTTTCTTTTTCTTCTTCTTCTTCTTCAAATGTGTTATGTGAGCTATATTATAGCAGTAATTTTTAGAAAAGCAGGGAAAAATATTTGCTTTAGAAAGTATGTGTTATTAGATTTGTAAATGATTCTTGTAAAATAAGGTGGAGTCTCTGCCTGAATGATTAAGGTCTGTTGACATCAAATCACTTGTCCTTCACTATTGCACTGGGTTCAAAATTTTGCTTGGGGTGTAAGGAAGCCATCCTATTGGCTTACAGGAAGTTGATGGTTTTACCCAAGTGACTGCCTGCGCCTGAAATAATGCTCGGATGGGAAACTGGTGGTCTAAACTGGAAAGTGGCCATATGACATATAACTGTATCAGTGAGACGTTTAAACCCAGCCAAAGTTTTCACTACAATCTGTCTCACAGATATAATATTTATACACTCTCTTTCTTTTAACACTCTCTGTCTATTGGATATAATACACTTACCCTCTCTGTCTCGCAAATATGTCTTTAATACACTTTCTTTAAACACTCTATGACACACCCACCCTCTCTGTCTTGCAAATATGACATTTGTACACTCTTTCTGGTAACACTATCTATTAAATGTGACACACTTACCCACTCTGTTTTGCATACATGACACGCCTATGATCTCTCTCTCTTTAAAATGACATACCTACACTCTCTGTCTCATAGACAAGATACACCTATTGTCTTTCTTTGGATATAGCACATGCACCTACATCAACATTTTTCTGGGAAATGTGTTGCAATCACAGTATACATATTCATCAAAAGATATGCATTTGTAAACTATATTTCTTGAAATCTTTACAAAATTAACAAACAAAGAAAAGGATTGTCAAATAAATGTAATGTGCAACGAAAATATAGGTTGTTAACATTCTATCTTGTGTCAAATTTTTGCAAGGCTTAGAAGTTCCCTACATTTAAATTGAATTAGTTTGGAAATACTCACAATATAATGTCGTTTCCTTATTAAAGCCCTCAAAAACTGAGATATTATGGTTTTTAGTAAATATAAACTAAACTTTATTATTATTTATTAATTTAAATTTAATTTATTATTTTAAGATGCAAGTTTTAACAATTATAGTACTGTAGATACCCATGTATAATGTGCACCCCTGATTTTAGCCCAAATTCCTGGGGAAAAAAATTGTTGGTCAATTTTTGAGGTGGACAGAAAATGAAAGTAGAGTTTACATCACCACTGGTAATAAATTTACCTCTGCGGCGGAGAGCAGCATCGGTCTCACAGGTACTATCGATTTTTGTTTTCTCGAAAATAAAATATTATGTTTGTTGTTTCTTTTTTTTTTAAATAAAATATTATGAATGAATAGAAAGCAATTGTTTCAATATTTTGGAATAGTATCTTTCAAAATGACATGAGTTTCTCAATTCAAACCGATAACAAAAGGTGTATAATGCGCACCCATGATTCGGGGATGGTCCCGGAGGGTCAAAAAGTTGCGCATTATACATGGGTATCTATGGTACTACCATACTGCTGGCATTCAGTTATGATCTTCAGTGACTTAATTTTTTTTTCTTTTGAAAACTGGGGTGGGGCGCTTTTATTTGGAGAAGGCAGGGGATTTTTTTACCAGGAGGGGAAGCGGCCCAGGCTTGTAATTTGGGGAAAAATAGCTCGGTATTTACTATTTGGGCAAAGAGGAATAAAAACCTGATGTAAACTCACATTTCATATTCGGTGCATTATGTCACTTGTGATGTCACTTTTTATGATGCTCACATTTCATATCCGGTGCATGATGTCATTTGTGACATAATTTCTTACGACACACATTTCATATCCGGTGCATAACATCACTTGTGACATCCATTTCATGTGTGTAAATGCATTTATAACAATGTAACCAAGAAGAACAACTTTTTATCATTTTAATATATCATAATTACATGTACATATGTGTATGTAAAAAAAAAGAAGATTAAAAGATTTGCATCAAGAAATATGCACTCTTCTTTTGCAGAATATTATGCTGCCCTCCAAAAGTTGCACAAACTTTGACTGCATAATTTCTCAATATAAATCTAAATAACCTTATAATAAATACGGAGTATTGGGAATAGAACAAAACAAAATCCTCACAAGAAATTCTGAATTTACAGCCATCAAGCTAAAATTCTTTACAAACTTTGAAAGAAAAAGTTTCGAATGAAATCTGTCTTTTTCAGAATATATTGTACATAGAATGTCTGTACAACAAATTAGCATAATTGCCTTTCTGCGAACTTATAAGAAAGTAATAACGTCCCTCAATAATACATTCTAAATTCTTTAATAACAATATATCAATAAATATCCAAACACGGAATCTTACCACTCAATAATGTGATTATAAAAAGTTCCCGCATTTACGTGAATGCGAAACAGGAAATTGGGTTGCTTCTCTTTGCATTAATAATGCTCCAACTAATTTCCTCGAAATGAACACTGTTTTTCGTAATTTGGACCATTTCAATCAGAGTGAAAGGTCTTTGTATCAGCTTTTGCGGCAAGAAATATAGCCGTCCCAATATAATCATCGGTGGGCTTAATCGGTGAATTAGCGAAGAAAATTTTCTAATTTGCGATAACAATCTTATAAATGATGGCGAATATTTATAACAGTCATAAAACTTTGAGTTAATCAGGTTTTTTGCAATATGCTATGGATTTATGGCAAACTAAACATGCAATATTTTCTCCCATCACCTGCAAGTTCCTTGTTTAGACAGGCGTAAATTATGCGAGTTTTCTTCAAATTTAATAACATAGCTATGATTTATTTATCTAATTAACTGTCAATCATATTCTCTATAAATACTGTAATATATAAAGCTGCGATGAAAATATAATTATTCCTAAAAAGGAAATATCTAACGGTGAAAAGAATGAAATCTGCTATTCAGCTAATTTACTTCCTGGGTAGATTAATTTTAAAACCAAATACATCAGTTTATAGCAATTAAAATGAGCCATAAACAATAATTTAAAGGAAAATTATTTTCATGAAATACTGACATTTTTTCTTTATTAAAAGGAGTTTTTATCCATTGTAAATTGTTAACTTTCAATTCACAGCATCACTCAAAATACGTCAATTTTGCAAAGAATTTTCCTTGCACATTCTGTTTTTTGATGCTGTAGGTTCTAAATATGTTACCTTATTACAAAACAGCTTATTCATCTGAAAAATGCATGATTGTTCTTTTACCTAAAATATAAATTATGTCCCACCCACTCAAAAATTCTGCCTATGACAAAAAGAGAAACTATCCACTTGACCTCTAACCTATTGGTAATCCATGAACTTGAACCAGAATGAACCTAAATGTTGTCTCAATGGGTTGAATATTTTCAACCAAATATAACTAGAAAATGCTTTTGTAAAAAAGCGCATGTCTCCCCCAATGCAAAGTGATATAGGCAAGAAGTCAATAGGGGTCAGGAGCGAAAGTCAAAGAGACACTGATGATTGGCTGCAATAGGGATCATCTACTTGGCATGTCCAGTCATCCCGCTAAATTTCAACACTCGTGGCCTGGTGGTTCTCAAGTCACTGTTCAGGCTCCTGTGACCTTGACCTTTGATCAAGTGACCTCAAAATAAATAGGGGTCATCTACTCTGCATGTCCAATCATCCTATTAAGTTTCAACATTGTAGGTCAAGTGGTTCTCAAGTTATTTCCAAAAAATGATTTTACATGAACAGGCCACTGTGACCTTGACCTTTAATAGACTGACCCCAAAATCAATAGGGGTCATCTACTCTGCATGTTCAATCATCCTATGAAGTTTCAACATTCCGGGTCAAGTGGTTCTCAAGTTATTGATCGGAACTGGTTATCAATGTTCAGGCCCCTGTGACCTTGACCTTTAACAGAGTGACCCCAAAAACAATAAGGGTCATTTACTCTGCATGAACAATCATCCTATGAAGTTTCATCATTCTGGGTCAAGTGGTTCTCAAGTTACTGACCGGAAATGGTTTTCAATGTCCGGGCCCCTGTGACCTTGACCTTTCACAGAGTGACCCCAAAATCGAAAGGGGTCATCTACTTTGCATGTACAATCATCCTATGAAGTTTCAACATTCTGGGTCAAGTGGTTCTCTAGTTATTGATCAGAAATGGTTTTCAATGTTCAGGCCCCTGTGACCTTGACCTTTGACGGAGTGATCCCATAATCAATAAGGGTCATCTACTCTTTATGACCAATCATCCTATCAAGTTTCAACATTCTGGGTCAGGTGGTTCTCTAGTTATTGATTGGAAATGGTTTTCAATGTTCAGGCCCCTGTGACCTTGACCTTTGACGGAGTGACCCCAAAATCAATAGGGGTCATCTACTCTTCATGACCAATCATCCTATGAAGTTTCAATATTCTGGGTCAAGTGGTTCTCTAGTTATTGATCGGAAATGGTTTTCAATGTTCAGGCCCCTGTAACCTTGAACTTTGACGGAGTGACCCCAAAATCAATAGGGGTCATCTACTCTTCATGACCAATCATCCTATGAAGTTTCAACATTCTGGGTCAAGTGGTTCTCTAGTTATTGATCAGAAATGGTTTTCAATGTTCAGGCCCCTGTGACCTTGACCTTTGATGGAGTGACCCCAAAAACAATAGGGGTCATCTACTCCAGCAGCCCTACAACCCTATGAAGTTTGAAGGTTCTAGGTCAAATGGTTCTCCAGTTATTGCTCGGGAATGAAGTGTGACGGACGGACGGACAGGGCAAAAACAATATGTCTCCTGGGGGAGACATAATAATCTTTGAAGGGATTAAAAAGATGCTGTATAGATATAAAATTACAAATAAATGACCTTTGATCTCACTGTACAAATTGACCTTAAGTAGCTCACCTGATCTTGACCCCTGACCTTGATTCTGACTAAGTTTTGTAAGCATCTATCAAGCAATTCTTTAACCCTTATCATGCTGGACACGAATGATTCTGCCTTTGCGACCAGTGTAGATCATGATCAGTTTGATCCTGATCTGCACTGTTCGGCATTCAGTCAGTATATTTTTGGTACGCATCCCCTTTCACATTTAAACATAATGTCCAAATTGAAAGATGGACCAGTTCATTATAGACATTTCGCAGGGTACTGGTTAAAAGAGGCTCCTAAAAAATGTTGGTAAGTCTAACAGTTACTGTGGCCTCACAGATTCATTTGAATTGTCTTGGGAAAGGACCATGCAAGAAGCTGGTGACAAAGTTAATCGAGTATCCATGAGGCAGTGTTGTAAGTTTTTTCTTATTTTTTTTTATTCAGTACATCCCACTGCAGACACTGGTCATGATTGCGGTCCTACTAATATTTCTATACTGAGAATTAAAATTTTCTATAGAGATTAAAGCATCTATAAGATATAAAAATCAAATCAAGTGTGTTAAGTCAATAAAGATGTGGCATTTATATAAAATCTTACACTTTTTATTTGTTTTTGGTTTGAGGGTGGGTTGGGGGTAGGTTTAACGTCACACCAACACAATTATAGGTTATATAGCGACTTTTCCAGCATTTCATGGATAGAACCACAAACCTGATTGACATAAAATTTGTCACATGAAAGAATTCTGCACTCCATTTGAGGTTTCAACTGCATGACTATTGTTACTGACAGGTTTTCAACATATTTTAGAGAATATGTGAGTATTTTTTTCATAAAAGTGAAAAAACAGATCTAAGAAAGACAACTCCAACAGAATTTAAAATACAAGTTCAATGTAGTAATTGAAACATACATGCTTAAAATTTGCAAAACAAATATATTTAATTAAATTCAATACTTATCTATAAAAAAATTTACACCAGTAGACTCATTTCAAAACTGAATCTTTCTTATTTTTTCACTATTTATTTCTGTTTATGGAAAAAGCTGCAAGATTCCCAAGCTGAGAGGTAGGGTATAATTCACTATAATACCACATAATTATGTGAGAATCATTGTCATCCACATCATTCAACCCAATCATTATCTACTTAGCCCTAAATTTTCACATGGCACTAAAATGTCATTAATTTCAACTCTAGCTTACTTTACACTGTGAAGTCATTTTCACAATTTTGCACCAGCTGCAAGCACAGTTATAAGCACCATGAGAAACCCAACATAGTGGCTTTGCAACCAGCATGGATCCAGACCAGCCTGCACATCCGTGCTGTCAGGTCAGGATCCATGCTGTGTGCTTTCAAACCCTATTGCAATAAGAGAAACCGTTAGCGAACAGCATGGATCCTGACCAGACTACGCAGATGCGCCGGCTGGTCTGGATCCATGCTAGTCGCAAATGCACTATGTTGGTTTTCTCATCGTGCGGCCCAATTTTATACTGGCACTTCCAGGGTAGGACAGTAGGTAGTCATAATTATTCTTAAACATTTTATCTTTTTTTTTTTTAATTTCTACTTTTTTATTTTCTCTGTCTCAGCAAATTCACTCCTATAGCTCTGATTATGTATGCTTTGAGAAGAAAAGAGGCATATCAAATATGAATAACCACAGGAGTTAACTCATGTGAACAAAATATTGAGCCTGATAGTAGGTAGTCTATATTGTGATGTAAATATATCACTTTCATTTCACTCCAGCAATAAAAGTCCGAAAAACTGACAAACTGTTAATATCAGAAAATAATATAAGAAAAACAAATTTTTCCATTTGCTGAAGCTAATATATTTATCTTGACGTGAACTTACATGTTTTTTTTAAGGCTTAAAATAAAATTAAGTTTGTTTGACCTTTACCTACCGACCCGATA
This sequence comes from Mercenaria mercenaria, assembly GCF_021730395.1. Taxonomy (NCBI): domain Eukaryota; kingdom Metazoa; phylum Mollusca; class Bivalvia; order Venerida; family Veneridae; genus Mercenaria; species Mercenaria mercenaria. Next base: position 59,582,743 of record NC_069377.1, on the reverse strand, counting down.
AAATTGCCCCGACTCAAATAATTTTATTGCATTCCAGAGAAAAAAAATATTTTTATTTTCTTATCAGAGGGAAAAACTGATTTTGGTGCTTGAAACTGGCGATTATATAAATGCGTAAATAATTATGGCAAGTGAGAATCGATAAAGCAGAATGTTTATTATCTCATGTATTCCCAAAACATGTCAACTTTGCCGATAACACTGCCTAAGACCATAGGATGCAGACGACAATCAAACCACTTATAACCGGAAGGCAATCTGACAAAAGGACATAATTTTACAAATCTAGTATCTAATTTACCCGCGAAACGTAAAGTATACCAAAACGTCATGCCGGTAATTTTCCATTCCACGAGCACGTGCCACCTATCGTAATATCTAATTTCCATCGCTCAACGTTACTTTTGTTTACACATACACAAAAAACGCGCGTAGTGCATTCATTTTTTGTTATTATCACAACAATATTTTTAGCACCGCTTAAGAAGTAATATAGTTTGAATTCTATAACGATTTTAATAAGATATCAACAGGAATGTAAGCAAAATTCTATCAAAACGGTCAAATTCAAATTTAGTTCTTTGTAAAATTTCAAACAGTGCGATCTTAATTATTTATTTCTTTCTAAGGGTAAATAAATGATAAATTCTATGGGCATAAAGTTCAGACTTTTGACCAGAAAGTACAAAAAACAGAATAAAAAAAATCTTAAATAATGAAAAAGCGTCAGCAATTAAAATACATGGCGTAAAACGATTTTTGGCAAACAGATTTATGTTAGTACGGCAAAATAGGTAGGATATCCACAATTATCGTTTGACACATTTTCACGGATGGTAAATGCGCAATCCAATTCCCACTGGAAATACGCTTAAAATGGGTTGCGCGGCTTCCGGTGCTGGTGTTGCGCATGAATATATACAAAATTGAGGTAGGTGGGTTTTTGTTTTTGTAAATAATGACACATTTACAAGTGTTTTCGTAAAAAGCAAAATGCTATTCGACACAAAAATGAACAAAGATCATATGTTTGAAATACTAAATTATTAATTTAAGAATCAGCCCTGATATCACGAAAACTCTGCTGGCTGTAACTGTCAAAAAGTATGGAATCACGTAAAAAGCTAATTTTCTAACTCTTGTGCCTTTTTTTCCGGAAATGTGACGCTTCTAATGATCAAACACGTTTTACAAACACGTGTAAAACAGTCACGAATATTACATACACTTGAATTAAATGTTGCTTTTGGGGGAAAGATTGGCGAAAAAACAATCGGGAATGGGGTTGCATCATGATGTATACGAGCAACTCCACTCCCGGTGCGCAACCCCATCCCCAATGATTTTTTTGTCAATTATGTCCCCGTAAGCAGGATTTGAAGCAAATGATTTTGATATCCGTTACTTCATAACAGTTGAGTTATCATAAAAAGCATCAGATGTCCTCAGATTAGGCATATCGCGGGCTTAGCGCAAAACGGTTGTAACTCCTTCTTTATTTCATATCAGTTACAACCGTTTTGCGCTAAGCCCGCGATATGAAGTCAGAAACTGCTATTTTTGTTGGTTTCATACTTTTTTCACGCTTCGTGTCGCCAGAATTTTTGTGACAATAGAGCCGAATCATAAATTACAAACCAGATATTTTACATATATGATGTATCATCATATTTGTGTCGAATAGCATTTTCCTTTTTTTCGAGAAAAATTATTCTTGTCTCATACTAAGCAAAATCATAACTTCACATACCTTAATTTCGTCTTTTTTTACGCACAACACTAGCACCGGACGTCGCGCAACCCATTTTAAGCGTATTCCCAGCGGGAATTGGATTGCGCGTTTACCACCTGTGATTTACCTGTCAATTTATACAGGATATTGAATTCATACAGGATATTGAATTCGCTTTAACAAATTAAAGAAGAAACTTTTTTATTGATTAATTTAAAGAACCGAGGCGGTATGATCAAACAGTGATGTGTCATATGGCGCGAAAACATGACGTAATTCCATGACAATCTCGGGCAACTATACCGCTAGATGCCATGATACCGACACACTTCTTTTAGCTCTTCGAAGGGGGTGTTAATTGATGATAAAAACAAGGACAATGACTAAGTTTATCAACAGAATAATTACCGATAATCGTTTACGCTTTTTATTTCGCTTTCAATATTGGGTGGATCGTGATTATTTATGTCGATATTTTTGAGACACTTTACAAAATAATCATTTTTCGGGAAATAAGTCTTGAGCAAGTGAAAATAGCTAGTCCTAACACTTTTGGAAAATACGGTAGGGGCTAGACTTTGATTATTAATACTATCGATGCAGTCATTATGGAGAGCAACTAGATGGTGGAGATTACAAAAATACAGTGAAAAAAAATGTCTGCATTGAAAAGGAAATTTAAGAAGAACAAATATGATTGATTACAAAGGAAACATAGTGTACATGAGAATATTATTTGTCTACTATGTGTTAAATTATATTTGAAATTTGCTTGTACATAATACTGCTTTCATAACAGTGACAGTATTGCGGCGAGTGTGATGGGAAATTTAATTATCTGTGAAAATATATTATAAACTGACTTAATTGTTGATTTCAAAATGTCTTTAATCAGATATCGTTTTGAAATGCATTTGTTCGAAGTGAGAAAATCAAAATTTCAAGAAATTGACAAGAGCGTAAATGTGTTGAAATATTACAGGCTAGATAGTTTAAATATTTTAATTTTCTTATGCCAGAACAAAGAGCTATAAAAATCTTATACTTCTTTTGCCAGGACAATGGCATAATAAATGTCTGATGTCGGAAAACCCAATCTTGTTTCTGTTCTTAGTAACATGACCAATATGTGCAAGTAGCTTGAAGCTAAAAAATCATCACTTATGCTTGCATACTGCCATAACCATTGTAAAAACCTTCTAAAACTCATAAAAAGTTATTATCTATTGAATTAAGCATCAAACACTTGTTGAAAATAAGCTGTAATTCAATAGTGCGTTTAGATGCCAAATATCGCGTATTTTCACGACTATATTGTTGTGTACTTTTAATTAATTAATTTATTTATTTATTTAGGTTTTACGGCGCACCAACACAGTATAGGTTATATGGTGCCAAACAGGACTACAAATTTTGGTTCCACATCTCATTTACATCGAAATAAGAACATGAGGTATGGAATCAAAATTTGCATACCTGCTGGAATCACAGAGTTACTGCAAAACCAAGTGTTAAGACCCTATTTGTCACCTCTTACGATCATGCATGGGTAAGGCAGTGGTTCCAATTCTTTTCATACACAGATCGTCCCAGAACCACATGGGGCTTGTACATTTAAGCGCAGATGTAGTGAAAACAATCATGAAAACACTTTTGATATATATATAAAGAAAAAGTGTAGACATGAAAGATACTCAAAGACTTGGTGAACTTTGCCTTATGTGCAAATTAAGTCTGTGCCCATATTGTGTGTGCATGAATAGGGCTAGGGGTTTATATATTGCAAGCATACATTTAACAGAGCATCTGCAGAGATTATCTGCATGCAATAGGTATTAATAGACTTTATTACTGAGGCAACAAACATTTAAAAAACTAAAATATAATAAAATTATTTACCTACCTACCTACCCACTGTAAAAATACTGGGTCGGTAAAGGTCAAACAAACTTAATTTTAATTTAGGCCTAAGCCTTTTCTACATTAAATCTGTAAAGAAACATTTATAATATATACATGATCCTTCAGGATTTAGAGCAAGGTACAGGGGTTCTGTATTTCTCCATCTACATCTATTTCAGGCCATCATAAAAGATACAGGCAAAGAGGTTTAAGGCAATTTTAATTTTAATAATAACTTTAAAGTCAACCCTAAATTTCAGACACTTCAGACAACGTTGACGAAAACATGCTTTTGCAGAAAATGCAGCTGCAATATTAATATATTTTTAAAGACAAGAGAAAAGAGGTTTGCAGCAAAATAAACCTACATGAATTTGACGCCCATCAATGATATATACAATGTTCAATTTTGCCCAGCTTTAGAATTTATGAATACATATTACCTATAATAACTAATTAATTTAATAAATCATGTGCGGTTTTGTAATTTGTGTGCAAACAAGAAGATATTACCCAATTTTTCACAGTCACATATCTATCATCAGCTGCAACATGACTTTTGCTTAAATTTATACCTCACAGTAAACCAAATAAAAGAATAAGTTTTATTTCAGAGAGAGGAATATGTGAACAATGAAAACAGGTTTCTATAGAAATAGCAATCTAGGCAGTTGTCTCCCTTTATGATTTAACCCAGCACAGGCCGTTCCATAGCTAAGCATCTGAATGATAAACTGTGATTAATTTGACGATAAACCACAAAAAGGCCTTGACTGTTTTCATCCTTCAATGAAATATTTTTAAGAATTATGCTCGACTTAATTTTTCCGATTAGTAATGAAGTGGACGTCATGCGACCATTTAATGCCATTATTGAACTCATAATGCTCTCCTACCAGTCTGTGTGTCAACTGTTGTTTATTGCAGATGACTTTCTTCTTTGTTTAACCGGCAATCAAATTGCGCCATGTTAGAATTTACAATTTCTTTTTCCATCCAATCAGTTTAACAGCTTTTTAACCCGTACCCTGCTAAATTTTTACAATGAACTTTTCCACATTTCAGTTTGGACAGTAAAGGGGTGCTTACCAAAAAGATACTGACTGAATGGCGAACAGTGCAGACACATCTGTGCAGTCTGATCTTGGTCTGCACTGGTCGCAACGGTCTGTGTTTAGACCCTGTGTTTTGTTCATAGGAGATAACTCCTGAGGCTATTCAAATTTTGTATAATTATGTCCCTTTTCTTCTCAAAACACTGGATAATCAGAGCCAAGACTGATGAAGTTAGAATATATAACAGAATTATTTTTTCTAAAAACAAAAAGATTATCTAGTCTGTAGCCACACTTATATAATGGTCGCAAAGGCAGAATCACTTGCCACCAACAGGTCAAGGGTTTTTAATATGATGTCATAATTCTATATACAGGTATATAGAATATTTTGTTTGCTTCAGTGTTAGCCTCAAATATCTTTCAGCATGTGAACAACAGATGAAAAATGTAGTTCCACTTTTTCGTGATAGTATATTTCTCTATTCAAACTATTAACTAGAAGTACGTTATGTTATAATGCAAATTAATAATAAAATAAAATGGAACTTTATGTAATGTGTGTCTTTATAACGTCTGTAAGTTGAGAACATGTCTTGTGCAATGTCATTTTTGTTTATGCCTGTCTGTTTCCGGTGTTGAATTTTGTTGCAAAATGTGCATTTCAATGTAATTAAGCATAAAATAAAAAGAAAATTAGCTGTTTTGAGTGATATGGAATATATTTCACCTATATTGAAAAATTTTTCACAATTTCACCTGAATTAGAGATAATTTTCACAATTTCACCTAAATTAGAGAAAATTTTCACAATTTCACCCGAATTAGGGAAAAATTTCACCTAAATTAGAGATAAATTTTACAATTTCACCTGTTCTGTCAGCTTGTGAGCTGTTCCATGACAAAACCTGTATAAGTGACAAAAAATTAAAATTGTGATAACAAAATAATCGTAAAGAACAATTTGTTTTACCTTTAAAATCTGAAAATTTGAAGAAACTATCTTCACTATTTCAAAACTTACAGTCACCTAAAGCATCTAGAGATGTGACGTTAAGAACGTCATGAAAGCAGTATGATGTTGTCGGACTTGGCATATATTTTTCAAGTCATATCATATTATGCGTATCACTAACTAAACATCATACGTTTGAATATTTACAAACAGTTTAAAATGATTGACTGAAAAATAACTTAACCGTGTATTCTGGTTTCATCACAAGCCTTTTACCTATACACCTCTATAATTCTCATGGTGCATGATGGGTGCTTTTGAATTTAGTTTGCCATCACAATACAAATAACATTTATTTGTAAAATAGGGTAGTTAGATAAATGAATTACAATATACAGTTTCTAGTTTCTGCATGAACATAAGAAAAACAATGATTTTCCAGTATTTTAAACGATTTATTATGCAATAATTATATCATGTCACTAATACAGGTTTTCTCATGGAACAGCCCATATGTTTGTTTGTTTGTTTTGGGTTTAACGCTGTTTTTCAACAGTATTTCAGTCAAGTAACGGTGGGCAGTTAACCTAACCAGAGTTCCTGGATTCTGTACCAGTACAAACCTGTTCTCCGCAAGTAACTGCCAACTTCCCCACATGAATCAGAGGTGGAGGACTAATGATTTCAGACACAATGTCATTTATCAAATAGTCAAGGAGAACATGCGGCCCGCCCGAGGATCGAACTCACGACCCTGTGATCTGTAGACAAACGCTCTTACCTACAGAGCTAAGCGGGCGGGCACTAACAGCCCATATGTAATAAATTGGCTAACTTTGCAGTAAGATATCATTTAAAAACATTTTATGTGTTTAGTTGGGTTCAAACCACACTGGGACCTATTGCAAAGCCATGAATTGCACTAAATATTCCTGGATGATTTGAAAGAAGTCCAAAAGTGGTTTATACCGTTCTATTTGCACAAAAAATAACATTCAGTCCTTATATATCTACATCTTTATAGTAGTTTGCTACAAAAATAAAAGGTCTGCTTCCATTAGAAATTCAAAATAAACGTCTGAATATTGATCTTTTCAACATCTTCATAGAACAACCAAAAATATCCCCTCTCTTCCAATAAATTTTAATACAGTTCCTGATAATTATTTGAAATATCCTTAAATCCAGGAAATAAAATCATATACATGTATTCAGTTTTGATCTTTAACACCAGAAGAACTTGTTTGAGCTTGTACCAAATGTGCTTTTTGAAATTTTGAGCTCCAATTTTGAAAGATTTTTTTAGAAGAAGGCCATTTTGTTAATGTCTTTAATGAATGACGTCAGATCACATGTGAATCTTCCAGAAAGGCCACTCCTGATATTACTGCACCAATGTTTTATCTATCTATGCAAAACATGTAGTGAATTTTAATATTATACTGTATTCATTTAAAATGTATAATATGTACATGTTCAACAGAGTAAGGTATTTTAATTTTACATTAAAAACAATGAAACATTCTTTTTATCAATACTTTATACCAAATTTGACCCATGTAGCAGTAAATCCGCTTGATATTTTTCAATATGCGAAATTAAGGTTCTTGTAAAGGTTTGGAACCTCCCTTCAGGTGAATTTTTGTTTTAGTTTTTTACGCCACATGGGCATTTGTTATTCATAAAGAATACACCAAGCTGTTCATAATAAGTAGGAGAAACTTTCAAGGCAGGCTATTTTCAATCTAACAACACATTTTGTCATAATGTACTTTGACTGTTCACATTATATTTTGCAGAAGATATCAAACATCTTTTTAAAAGTATTTTATCATTACTTTTATGATTATTGTGTGTCTAACATATTTCTCCAGGTACTCCGGGAGTTGTAAGTGTTACAAACCATGTACATTTAAAAAAAATGCAAAAATTGCAAAATGAAAGTGAAAGTACAGCTGTCAAAATGACAAAAAAACTGCAATGTTTCAAAAAATATTTAAGATAACTAGTTTTCTTTCCAGCAGTTCCAGACAAGTATGAAAGACACACAAAAAAACAAATTTAGAGAAAAAATGTTTGAAAAAGAAGTTTGATATCTTCTACAAAATAGAATGCGGACAGTCAAAGTACGTCTGTTGTAAGACAAAATACATATTACCAAACAAGGTGACCTCCATAGAAAGTATTTTTTTACTTCTTCTGAACAATTCCGTATAAGCTATGAATATTACGGGTCTGTCAGGTATAAATTTCAAAATGAAAATTTACCAGAGGAATGGTCTAAAAAGCTTTACATGATCCTTAACAGATATATTTTACTGTATAAAAAAATAAAACTTAGAAAACACTGCAGAAATCGTGCATATTTCTCCATTTGAAATAACAGCTTGCAATTATATTTAACACAAAATACCTTTTTCTTGATCCAGCAAAGCTTGCACTGATTGTTCTGTCTCCAGGCAAGCACTTTCATCCAAATAATTTGTCTTCGTTTCTATAGCAACATCTATTTGACCTTCAACAAAATTGGAACAAAGGTCAAGGTCAGATGATGTCATATTAGGCTCAAGTTTAGCAAAGCAAATTTCCTGCTCACTTTCTGATACATTTTTATTTAATTCCATTTTTGCTGATATTTTCTGTGTATTTTTCAAATGAACTGCAGGTAATTAAAATCCACTTAGCTCATTCAGAAATCAATCACAAATGACTAACACATCTATAGTACAAATTGCTTGCAAACTACACTTCAAACACTGTTATATATAATATAGATGCATTTGAAAACAATCATAAAGTAAAGGTTTTTCAGATCTTCTTCCAGATTTTCTTATGCCGCCCAATCAGCGACCATACAATTTCATATTAATATATTAAGAGATTTTTTTATTCAATTGAAAACATTAAGGAGCTAATATCATGGTGACTTTTTCAGTTTATCTATAGAATATTTCTATTTCCTAAAACACAACACTACTTATATATGTTAATCCTGCCTTAATCCAGATTATCTTCAAATCTCCACAAACTGATTTTACAATTTTAGTGTCTGTTTGAAGGGTATAAGCTGTCATTAAACTGTAAGTAATTATCAACTGGTATCAAATACACTCTTACATGCATTAATTTCCATAATTTTATTATCACTTAATTACTATATTACTGGTTAAATTGTTAAACTGGCAGAGTCTATTATTTCTGCAGATAAATGAATACAGTTTTACTAATTATCTAGGATATTGTGTCAGCTGAACAGATCAATAAAGGGGCCTCCGTGGCCGAGTGGTTAATGTCCCTGATCCTAATCACTTGCCCCTCACTGATGTGGGTTCGAACCTCACTGAGGGTGTTGAATTCTTCATGTGAGGTAGCCATCCAGCTTGCCTACGGAAGGTCGGTGATTCTAACCAAGTGCCCGCCAGTGTGCTGAAATATTATGCAGGAAGGGGCACTTTGGGTCTTCCCCCACCATCAAAGCTGAAAAGTCGCCGTATTACCTATTACTGTGTTGGTGCGACGTGAAACCCAACAAAACAAGCAAACAAACAGATCAATATATTGAGACAACCAATGACTCAAAAACTTCACATTTACTGGCAAACAATTGTCAGACCAGTAGATCAAATAAAAGTGTTTATATCCATCTGACACATTATCCTGACTGATTAGTACACAACCTCGATATAGCCCTAACTACTTGTATGTCTGTTAAAGTATTTGATATAAATTTCTATTGCAGTAGTTCCAAGATTTTAAAGGTATTAACTCCGCAGGAAATCTAACAACATGCAACAGAAACAAGCAGTTTTATGTACAACTGAAAGTATAATGACATTTATAAAATTCACAACTGCTAATACTACTTCACAGCAACATGTCACTGCAAACTAAATCGCAATACAAAATGTACTATATTCAGGCCTAAATAGTTTATAGTTAGGTTCTTAGCTAGGAAAAAGTGTTAAAAGAACCCAAGTCTGTCCTGAACAAAACTTTACAGACAATCATTGTGAACTAAATCATAGATATTTCTGAAAAGTTTTGTATACTAAGCTTCTGAGAGTTTCTTCAGAAAAAAAGGAATTAGTTCATGTTCTTATTTTGGGGACCTACAGCTGTGAATCTATGACCTTGGCCTTTGACCCTGACCTTACATTCCCTGTCAACTGACTATTTTATCAGTACAATAAAAACAAGTTCTGCTATAACGGAAAAAAAAAACAACATGTTATGTTCAACGTAAAGTTGCTTCTAATTTTTACTAAAATGTTTAACCTTTATAATACATTGTACTTCAAAAAATGCAATGTATATTTGTCAGTGAATGGACACTACTTGTACATCTTTTTCGGGTTATGAGAGTTTGAATTCAGGTATTAGGCTGCCATTCACAAAACATTTTTTTTTTCAGAAAATATATCAACTGACATTATATACAGTCAAACCTATAATAAGCAGCCAGCCAAGGGAGAAGCACAATGTGGTTGCTTAAGCCAGGTGGCTACTAAGGCAGATTCAACTGTATGCAGATTTTAAATACTGAAAAATTAAACAGTTTCCTAACACAGAAAGAAAAGCGCTTTAAACTGTTAAAAAAACTAAATTAGTCATGCAGTAGGGTCTTTTATGTTGGAACATTTACTAAGACATGTGTATGAATAGATTTATGAGGGCACTTAAAATCCTTTATTTGTTCTTTTCTTGTCTCCATTCCCTTTTAAATTGTAAGTTTAAAAAAAAAGGAATCTTCTGGGAATGATAAAAGAAAATGAATAAAAGGTTTGCTAATATTTTTCAATTGCATAGTTGTCTCTTTTCATTAACTTATAAATGTGATGCATCATATATACCGTAACAGTGAAACACATCTCCCAGACATTATGGGCAACAATTTCTGTAAGGAAGAATATAGCATCCAAAAAATCTTAAGTTATACAATTGAGCCTGCCTAAACTGCCACCTGTACGAAGCAGCTGTTTGCCTTAAGTCAGCTGTATTTCCAAACTGATTTTTGTTCCAGTTTTAACCTATCTTAAACAGCAGTCACCTGAATTTCCAAAATCGATTTTTGTTCCAGTTTTAATCTGCCTTAAGCAGCCAGTCAGCTGATTTACCAGATTGATTTTCTGTTCCAGTTTTAACCTGCTTAAGAAGCCATCTACCTAATAAAGCAACCATATTATGTCACTCCCTTGGCTGGCTGCTTAATGCAGGTTTTGATCATGAAATGTCTTTTACAGAAAACAGTAGATCAAATATGGTACAGGGTTTCATTGTTATGATTGTGCAAACTTGCAAGGTCACAATTAAGATCGCTAGGGTTCCAACGCAAGCATGCGTAACCTTACAAGCTTACAAGCTTGCAAGATTTTAAATAGGTTGCAGGAAGCGCGCGAAACCGCTAGCTTAATTAGTTTGCACAAGCTTAAATAATGGTTGCGATGGTTCCAATCGCAATCTTGCTGCACGCTGAAACAAGTTTGCTGCAAACTTGTTAAGACTGCAACTGCAATCTTGCTGTGGCCTTAATGCAAGCTTAATTAAGCTTGCCATTTTGGTTTGGGATTAATACTCTAGTCTTCATGCAGGCAACATGAAACATAATTTTGACAGTACCTTATTTATGGAGTGATACATGTGGAGGTGTTAATCATCTTACTACCTATTGTCACAATCGGCAAACAATTAACTGTTTATCTTACCTGGAGGCAAGTGTTTACAAAACCATGTGCACGCAAGTTTTTAGACTGATCCAATAGCATCAAATTCGCTGATCCGAAATGTTAAAAACAATATGTGAACCGGTCTTAAAATCATTTTATCGCGACCTGCCAAAGTGTACTTTCAATTCCGCTGACATCAGTATTTCTCGAGCTTTGAGAGGATATACATTGGAACAGAGACATTTGTTTATGAGGCAGTTTAGTGCCTATCCCAAGATTATGCTTTTTAATTTAAATACTTGCACAGACTGCAAAAATCGACCATAAATTAGCAGAAATTGGCGAGTTCATGTCAGAAACTATAAAATATTTCGGACAAACAAATTCGGATAAGTGAATATAGTGCCAAGAAAGTGAGACGTTATTACTCCTTTAAGTCCTTTTAATTTAATTCCTATTAAAAGATGTTAAGAATCAGACAGAATTATTTATCAACTTTAAATGATTTTATGAGATAAATTGCAACTGATACTGCCCAAAGGATTTGCAAGTTTATAAAAGTTGATTGACGTTCTTTTTACTATATTGTCATATTGCATTAATTAAAGGGAGAAGAATTCCCGGTTAATACATTCTTTCTAAGCACCTGTATGGTGCCAATATACAGGTGCCAAATAGTATGTTTGTGATATGTCAATACTACCATGTTTTAATGAAAATAAAACACGATTTTTACAAATTTACTGTACTAGTACAATAAACTTCATATAAAGTTACTACAGCCTTAAGGTTGTGTGATGAATGTAAATTATTAACTTATAAAAAATATGTTCAATCAGATATGTATCTGTGGATGTGAAATTTGTTGTTACATTATCCCCTAATATCATTTAACGGTTGATCAAACCTCTGGAGGCGAAAATTCGCAAACTGTCACCATATTATGTGTACTTCAACTGACATTTAATCATTTAATGGTATAATGCGTAACTATTAAGTAATTTTATATACCCTACTGAAATGCATAATTTGAGTGCTGCATTTCCTGGTCTGCGAAAACTAATAATGACTCTAAATATTGATAATAACTAACCTATTTGAGCCGCGCCATGAGAAAACCAACATAGTGGCTTTGCGACCAGCATGGATCCAGACCAGCCTGCGCATCCGCGCAGTCTGGTCAGGACCCATGCTGTTCGCTAACGGTTTCTCCAACTTCAATAGGCTTTGAAAGCGAACAGCATGGATCCATGCTGGTCACAAAGCCACTATGTTGGTTTTCTCATGGTGTGGCTCATTCAATTTTCACATGTGAATGAGAATCTAGCCATTTGCCAGTATTTTTGTGTGCTTTTTGTTATTTCACCGATAGCTTTATCCTTAAAATATCTCAGTTAATTAAAATATAGTTAACTAATGGCAGGGTGGTGTAGTGGTTAGCTCTTTGATTTCTATGCATGTTACTATGGGTTCAAATTCAGTTCAGACCATATTTTTTTAATTCAATGTAACGCATCAATATTACTTTTACTCTAACATTTTTTTATGAAACATCTCATTTTTCTCCTGAACTGACGCCAATTCCTTGAAATTTTATTATGTCTGTTGACTAAACGTTGAATGAATGAACACTTGTCCAGTCCTGAAGATTTTAGTTGACATTTTATAGAAAACTTAACTGTCATTAACATAGTACCAGAGTATTTCTTTCAATAAATGAGCGATAAATCATGATAAGTGTGACAATTCTCCCATCTGTTAAGTTTACAGATGAAATAAACAAGTATGCCCACGGGCAGAATGTCGAGCCCGCCAGCTGTGTGACCTTGAGCTTAGATCTAGGGACCTGGTTCTTGCGCATGACACTCCGTCTCATAATGGTGAACATTCATGCCAAGTTACATCAAAATCCCACCATACATGAAGAAGAAATGCTCCGGACAAACTTCAATTTGACCTTTGACCTCCAACTGTGACCTTGACCTTTGAGATAGGAACATGGGTTTGTGCATGATACAACTTCGCATTGAGGTAAACATTCATGCTAAATATAAACAAGATTGATCCATGCATGTCAAAGTTATGGTCTGGACAAAATCGGACGCATGGACGGACGGACACACGCACGCACATACACCGACCCGCCAAAAGTGACAACTATATCGAGCTCACCGCAAGCTGGCTCAACAAAAATGATATGGTCAAAAGAGGACTCGAACCTACAACCCTGAGATTGGTAGCTAAATGCTTTCTTTGTACAGCTATGTCTGCATATGCGACCTGAGGCTTTTAATTTATTGGTTTTATAGTTATACTGTTATTTCAGTTCAGAAACAGAAAATTAATTTACGGAAACACACAGAATATTCACATGTGACAGGTCAATACTACGGACAATAATATAACTTTCAGGCCGGTAAACATAACTTCATATTGACCTAAAGATAACTTCATAATGACCTAAAGATAACTTCATATTGACCTAAACATAACTTCATTGTGATCTTAACGTAACTTCACACTGACCTCAACATAACTTCACACTGACCTAAACATAACTTCATACTGACCTCAACGTAACTTCACACTGACCTCAACGTAACTTCATACTGACCTCAACATAACTTCACACTGACCTAAACATAACTTCGCACTGACCTCGACGCAACTTCATACTGACCTAAACATAACTTCATATTGACCTCAACATAACTTCATAATGACTTCAATGTAACTTCATATTGACCTAAACATAACTTCATACTGACCTCAAGGTAACTTCACACTGACCTCAACATAACTTCACACTGACCTCAACAAAACTTCACACTGACCTCAACATAACTTCACACTGATCTCAACATACATTATTTTGACCCCAACAGAACTTCATAAATGATATTAACTATATAAATCTAGTGATAAAAAATGGAATATCAGTATGCATTTATTAACTTAATTTGTTCATTTGTTCTTTCACGGGTACTAAACAGTGCCTGCGGCACTGCCTGTGCCTACGAGGATTGAAGGCACTTCGCTTCCTGTACCGCAGGTACTTCGTCAATATTTACAAAACGAGCGAGATCGGTGAGTGATTTTTGTCATTTTTATCATTTTGTAACTGCATGAAGCATTTTTTCAAAAATCGAGGAATGTAGCGGGGTGTAGATGTATCTTATCTACATATCCATGCTTAAATTTGTGGCAAAAGATCAAATTCTTAGAAACGTTAGGACAAATAAGTTTAGAATGAAACCTGATTTTTTCACATCAATGACTGTTTAGACTCATTTCTTTTCACTGACCAAAACGATGCCGTCTCTGCCGTCGTAAATTATATTTATAAATGACATGTGATCTGCTAAAACATAAAATGTGTCCAGAAAATTCCGAATTTGAACGTTATGCCAATTTTGAAAAAGTGCCGCAGGCATTTCGACGATGCCGCAGCCCCTTCGAGGTGCCGCAGGCACTTCTAAAAGTTTCATAAATTTGGCCCATAACTAACCAAATCTCAAATAACTCGCATTCGTACGATTATATTTTATATTCACAAATATAAAAAGTATAGCAATCGGTTTATCTTCGCGGGTAATCTTAAACTCTAGTATGCGATTGTTCCTGTCAGTTAATTTCCCAAACATTATGCTTTTTGAAAATTGCCTTCTCTGTCCGTCCTATGCTGCCCGATATGTTATTCTTTTTTTCAAAGTTTTGTTTGCAGGAAACGAATAGGTTTTTACGTACATGTAAAAATTCTCCAGTTTGATCGTTTATGAGCTATACTTATATAAGTTCTCCATTTTTCTGAAAACATTTTTACAATATATATATATATATATATTTTTTTTTTTGTTGATATACTTAACATTTCCAGGAAACGTTAGGCTATTAAAATAACTACAGACAATTTCAACATCAATATAGTTTCGGATTTTATACCGAAATAACTGTCCATCTAGTAAGTGTTAGCTGTCCACAATGGGCTCTTACACAAATGGTATCGAGATTATAATGTGAATCATCGCAATAATATTTACAGGAAAATTCTGACTATTGAGACTCTTATTAGAAAACTTCGCTTTATCACGTTATTTCTTGAAGTATCGCGACAGCTACCTGCCTATCTCATGGCAGAGGTTATAATGCAGTAATTCGGTCAAAAATGTGCTTCCGTGGTGTAGTCGAAAGAAGTCTCTAGTAAATAGATCCTAATTTTTCCATTTTTCGCGCAATTGCGCGTAAATCGGGAGCCAAATGAGCATTATTTCACTCGTGGAATGAATTTTAAATAAAATAGGACACTTTTCATGCTAATACTCGCATGTTTTCGAGTTGTTTTACGTGAAAACAAAGTAGGGTTTTTATTCTGCTGACCGCTTTCTGAAATGCGGCAATATGAGGGTACCTGACTTCAGTTGACTTGCATTTCACTGCATACTTGACCTTTCTAACGTAAACGTAATTACGAAACGGAATACTGAATCCGTAAAATTTTAGGCTAATTTGTGGTCTTAGGGAGATATTATTGCATTACTATTGGATGAAATTGTCTCCCCTTGACCACAAATTAGCCTAAAATTTTACGGATTCAGTATTCCGTTTCGTAATTACGTTTACGTTAGAAAGGTCTACTATTAAACATCCCTTTTTCTTTTCGTTTACTTGAAGGAAATGTACGGGTATCTTGTGGAAAATACGTCTACGACGGAGTGAAAATCTAGAAACTGTAACAAAATTGTTCTGAAGTAGCTGAATTTTATCTGAATTTTTTTATTGGTATATAGCCTATACCACCATAATGGATTGATATTTAAAGCGTTACAAAGGTTTGGTCCCTTTTATTTTACAACTATTAAGTCAATTTACTACAGTATCATGGGTGCATTTAGTTTCTGCCCTTCTGTTTCTCTGTTACAGTCTTCCATTTGTCTAGTTTCGGCCAAATTTATGTCCCGATACTTTTTGAAAGTGCCTGCGGCACCTCGAAGGGGCTGCGGCATCGTCGAAATGCCTGCGGCACTTTTCCAAAATTGGCATAACGTTCAAATTCGGAATTTTCTGGACACATTTTATGTTTTAGCAGATCACATGTCATTTATAAATATAATTTACGTCGGCAGAAACGACATTGTTTGGGTCAGCGAAAAGAAATCGAGTCTAAACAGTCACTGATGTGAAAAAATCAGGTTTCATTCCCAACTTATTTGTCCTTACGTTTCTAGGAAATTGATCTTTTGCACAAATTTTAGCACGGATATGTAGATAAGATACATCTACACCCCGCTACATTCCCCGATTTTTGAAAAAATGCTTCATGCAGTTACAAAATGATAAAAATGACAAAAATCACTCACCGATCTCGCTCGTTTTGTAAATATTGACGAAGTACCTGCGGTTAGGGAAGCGAAGTGCCTTCAATCCTCGTCGGCACAGGCAGTGCCGCAGGCACTGTTTAGTACCCGTGTCTTTTGGAGTAGTTTTTGCGGCCATTTTAGAAATCAGAAATATGGCTCCATTCCTGTCTCAAAAAAGTATATTTTTATCCCCACTTCTGAAAAAATTCCCCTCCAATATCTTTTCTTAAATATACCACCAAAACTATAAGTAAATGTACATAATTAAGTAAACTATACAATTTAAAACATAAGACAATGGTTTTTAAGTCATTTTCTTTTTCACTGTAACATATTAATAGGAATTATGGTTTTTATATTAGTATGCAATTTTTTCCCTATTTTAGTCATTACAGTGCCATATTGAACTTTCAGTTTTTCCAATAATCGGTATTATCGATTTTTTGACACATTAAATAAAGAAGGATAAATTTGAATATTCGTTATTTCTTTTAAATGGTTTAAAATAATGAATTTGCTTTGGCGGCAATCGTTGATTTAATCTTTCTCTAAATGATGATATAATTTTAAAAATTGTAAGTTTATTATTTCACTTACCTTTTGAACCATTTATGTTACCACCCTTATTATCCATTGAAGTCAATAGTAAAAGTCTAATTTTGGACAAAATTTAGGGTCATTTTCAGTGATATATCGCTCAAAATTAGGAAAGCGGAAAAAAATAATCGTTTTTGCTTCGGTGATGTTGCAAAGAAAAATTAGTGCTCGACTCAACTGTGTATAAATAAAATTAATATTTCCATTATTTCGCTTACCTTTTGTGCTTTTTATACAATCACTATTACTTTTAAAATTGAGACTCGGACCGGCTCGGAAATTTCCGAAGTTTCCCGAATGCGAGAGGTAATATCTAAGCAGACGACTCGTTTAATTTTAACCTGTACACTTTGTGATCTAAAGATAAATGTCTATGTCCCAGTCATTTAATGTTTTAGATCATCATTATTTATCAGTTTTTAGACTGATTTAAACTTGTTGAAAACAAAATGTCTTATCATCACATATTTCGACTGAAAGAAGGAACAATAGATATACACAGGTTTTTAGTGAAAAAATTACACCCACAAGGATGAAGTTGTGTGTTCTTAAAAGGAAGTGTCACCTTGATTATTTTATTTGTTTTCTTTAGACCGTCAAAATATCACCCATGGATATATAATTCTGTTACATCATACCACACTTCCGTGCTTATATGAGATGCGCGCCAAACCGTGACCGTGATAATCAGTGCGCTGTAGGTTTTTACCGAGTGCAGATGTGGTTTGCACAAGTGACCGTAGATTTTTTTTTTTCTACCGTTGAATAAACTTTTTAGTTTTTTCAACCTAGCGTACAATTTTTATTAGGATAACGTGGTTATTCTTAAATTTATTGAAAAAATATTGATTTTGATAAAATTAATTTCTGCGTGGCAGAAAATCAAATATTTTATCCTGTGTTATTTTTGAGTGCTAGCTTTCGCCATTAGTTTCGTAAATCATGGCGGACGCCATGCTGCAGAAAAAGTCAGAGTCAAATGTGAATGTGGTGAAAGATGCTAACAAAGAAACTAAAAAGGCACCGGAGAAAGGTGGTAAGAAAACCCAAGAAACCGTTGCTAATTCTCAATCTCAAGGAAGTTCTGGTTCTTCGTCCGAGGGTCGGAAAAATCAGCCAGGAACGAATACTTCCGGTCCTTTACTAAACAAAGAGTTATTTTCAATTTTGAAAGAACTGGACTCTAACGTAAACAAGCAAGGGGAAAAGTTAGCATCACTTTCTCCGAAAGTTGACGAGCTGTATGATTATGACGATTCTTACAGTTTTGACTATGATAATGATTCTGAGATCCCGGATCCTGCTGACAATCTCTTTTTGCAAAATTCTCCAGGTTCTGAAGTCACTGACAGATCAGAGCCACCTTTAAAAAGGCAACGTACTGATTCATCTGTATTTAAAGATTTAACAGAGAAATTCCAATGTAGAGAAAAAGTTGATAATGAGGTAAATGAAGATCTCTCGATCTTTGTCAACAATGCTTTTCGCAACGGTATGAATGAGAAAACCTTGTCTGAATTGTTGAAGGACATTAACAGACCAGTTAACTGCGAGGCGTTAACGAAAACAAAAGTAAATAATGCTATCTGGCGTCTACTTAAACCTCAAACACAAAGTGATGATGTTAAATTTCAGCAAATTCAGAACATTATTGTCAAAGCGTCAATTAATGTTGCCGAAAAGCTAGACAAAGAGAGTGAGAATTTAGATACAAATTCAGTGGAATGGGGAACCAATGCACTTGCATTATTGGGTCATTCTTTTTAAACTTATCAGCCATAAACGCAAAGAGAGCCACCGCAATGACTTGGACCCAAAGTTCTACCCGTTGACTTCATCAAGTCAGCCTTACACAGAAAATTTGTATGGTGATGATATAAACAAAAATGTGAAAGATATTCAGGACATAAGTAAGACTGGTCGAAACATTGGTCGTGTACCACAGTTTCATGGAAGAGGCTACAATCGTCGTAGACGTGGTGGTAGACGTGGAATGACTCGCCCTGGAAGAGGTAGAGGTTTCTACCGGAGTTATGATGGTGTGGAACAGGCATCACTTTTGACAAAAAACAGCAGAGTGGGGCACAAGAAGTAAATAATGAGGTAAGCAACATACAGAATAAGTTTGAAGCTGGTAGACTTCGTTTTTATGAAGAAAATTGGAGAAAAATCACTTCTGATGAAACTATTTTGGACATTGTGAGGCATTGTCCTATTGAATTTTATGATGGAATGAACCCAATTCAGACTATTTGAAAAAGCAATTATTTTTCAGAAAGTGAGGATTTATTAGTAGATCAAGAAATTCAGAAAATGTTAGACATGAAAGTGATCAAAGAAGTAGATCATGACCCAAATGAGTACATTTCTCCAATTTTCTTGGTAAATAAAAAGAATGGTGAATATAGAATGATACCGAATCTAAAAGAATTGAATGAAAGCATAGTTTATAGACATTTCAAAATGGATACTTTTGAATCCGCTATTAAATTAGTTAAACCAAATTGTTGGCTTGCCTCGATTGATATTAGGCATGCTTATTATTCAATTTTCATATCAGAAGTTCATCAGTTGAAATTTCGCTTTGAAAAATCAGGAAAACTATTCCAGTATGTTGCACTTCCTAATGGGGTGGCAAGTGCCCCTCGGCTGTTTACAAAATTGATGAAACCTGTGTATGCCACCTTACGAATGTTGGGACACTCGAGTTCTGGTTTTATTGATGATTCCTTTTTAGTTGGCAGTACTTTCAGGAACTGTGTTCAAAATGTCCGAGATACATTTGATCTTATGACAAGTTTGGGTTTTATCATACATGAAAAGAAGTCAGTACTTGTACCTACATGGAAGCTTACTTTTCTAGGCAATGATATAGACTCTGAAAAGATGATTGTCACTTTGCCATCAGAAAAGGTGCAAAACATTATGAATGAATGTTTGAATTTGTATCTATTAGACAACAAGCTCGAGTGTTAGGTCTCATGGTATCCACATTTTCAGCTGTGGATTATGCACCTCTGCATTATAGAAATTTAGAAAGAGAAAAAATACAGGCTTTAAAAGTTTCTAAAGGTGATTTCAATGCCATAATGTGTGTTACTGAGGCTATGAAAATAGACCTAAAATGGTGGTTTGAGAATTTGCATTCTCAGAAGCGTGTTATAGACAGAGGTAATGCAGATTTGACCATAGTTTCTGATGCATCTGCTTTGGGTTGGTCAGGCATTTGTAACAGTGAGCAGAGTGGAGGTAGGTGGTTAGCTGAGGAATGTGGCTACCGATATTAACTATATAGAGTTATTACCTATTTCCCATTCAGTTAAAGCGTTTTGTAAGTCTAGAAAAGATATGCATGTTCAGGTCTTGTCTGATAACACCTCTGCTATTGCTTACATCAATAAAATGGGAGGTTGCAAATCATTACAAATGAATGAGTTAGCTGTAGACCTCTGGAACTGGTGCATTGAAAGGAATATTTGGCTTTCAGCTTGTCATGTAGCTGGTAGAGATAATATTTCTGATTTTGGTTCCTGCCATTTTAATGATAACATAGAATGGAAATTGGATAAGCAGATTTTCAAGAAACTTGTTGACATTTGGGGGAAACCCTCAATTGATTTGTTTGCCTCTAGGTGCAATAAGCAGGTGAAAAAATATGTAGCTTGGAAGCCTGATTCTCAAGCGGAATACATTGATGCTTTTTCACAAAGTTGGTCAAATGATTTTATGTATATATTTGCACCTTTCAGTTTGACTGGCCGTGTGATTGCGAAGATCAGAGCAGACCAAGCAGAATGCATCATGGTAGTTCCCTTGTGGCCAACACAAAATTGGTGGAGTGCATTAATAGAACTGTTAACAGACAGGCCTCGTGTTTTCAAGGTAGTACAAGGAACTTTGACAATTCCAAACACAAACAAAGTGCATCCTCTCCAGAACAAACTGAAATTACTGGCATGTCGTTTATCAGGCAATCACTTAGAAACAGAGAGATTCCAGAAGAGGCTACCAATGTCATTATGGCAGCCTGGAAGGATTCAACAAAGTCTCAGTACTCTGTTTACATCAGAAAGTGGTTTGTTTTCTGTGGTAAACAACAGACTGATCCAATTCAGCCAACTTTAAAATTTGTGCTTCAGTTTATGTCTGATCTTTTCAAAACTAATTTGGCCTATAGAACTATGAACACAGTACCTAGTGCGTTATCTTCACTGGGAATTACTTTGGATGGATTTGTTGTTGGTCAACATCCCTTAGTGATAAAATTTATGAAAGGTGTTTTTAATTTAAGACCACCAAAATCTAGATACAGTGAAATATGGGACGTATCAGTCATACTTTCATACATTAAGTCCTTGTCAGAAAATGAGAATTTGTCATTGAAATTATTGACGTTTAAATTAGCAATGTTAATTGCACTCACACAGGCCAGCCGCTCTCAGTCTTTACATTTGTAGTCCATGGAAGGCCTTAGGAAAGGTCCAGACTTTTATGTTTTGCAGTTCAATAGTGTTTTGAAACAGTCAAGGCCAGGTAGGCCTTTACCAGTTGTAAAATTGAAGAAATATCTTCCAGATAGAAGAATTTGTGTGTATAGTACTTTGGGTGAATACTTGAAAAGAACTGAGAGTTTGAGGAAAAACTCCAAATTTCTTTTTGTCAGTTATCTGAAACCATATGGTCCAGTTTGTACCACTACAATAAGCAGATGGTTACAAAGTTTAATGAAACTTGCAGGAAAAGACTGTAATAAATTTAAATCACATAGTGTTCAGAGTGCGGCAGCATCTAAAGCAAAAATGTGTAACATTCCAATTCATGAAATACTCCGAGTTGCAGGATGGTCAAGTGAACAGACCTTTGCTAACTTTTATGATAAGAACATTGTACAGGATGAACCAGACTTTGCTGATGCAGTGATATCAAGTAGTTTGGGAAAAACCTTGTAAAGGTAATTGTACTTCTGTTAATTGCACAAAAAATTATATATTTTTTTTTGGGCTTTGAAGTCTCATATGAGCACGGAAGTGTGGTATGACGTAACAGAATCCAAAATCAAACGAAACTTACCTTGTTGATGTTTGGTTGGGATTCTGTGTAGTCATACTCACACACTGAAGGGCTTATATCCCACCCAGTAAGATCTCCCTTCTGTAACAAGGTTACAGATTATTATTTGTTTAGTGCTTGATTTGTACTATTATATAATATTGTTTGTTAAGTACTTGTTTTAAGTACTTGCTTTTCTAGTACAGGTAAACAATTTTTTGTGTTACTCTGTGCTTTAAAGACTGATTATCACGGTCACGGTTTGGCGCGCATCTCATATAAGCCCTTCAGTGTGTGAGTACGACTACACAGAATCCCAACCAAACATCAACAAGGTAAGTTTCGTTTGATTTTGGATTATATTTGAACCGTATCATTAGCATGTTCACATGTACATTAGAATCTCCACAACTAGAGAGATCGAAAAATGAAAATGTGTATAGGCAGTGAGACATCTATCTAAATTATCAATTTTAAACCAAAGAGCAATAAAATGATATAATATAACAATGTAATATAAAACTGTATTTTATAGTTCTTTGTTTAAACAAACTATTCTTGCTTTCCGAATCGGGCATATAATTATGTATCTGATGAATTTTAAGATGTTGTGTAAATTATCCACTTTTCAAACAACATAGTTGACAAATAAATAATTTTTCATTTTCAATTTATTGTTTTGTCAAAATTGTTGAAATGTTTAAATATTCCAAACAGGTACAACAAATCAAACACAATTTTGCTTACGCACTGTTACTTAATTAGTGATCAATTGCTTGTTACTTTTATTACCTTTTGCCGAAATAATCTAGAAACCATATTAGGGGTAAATTGTAAGGATGGGGACTAAGAGCGGGTATTTTGCACCTTTATGACACTGTACACAATGAACATGTTTCGTTGAAAGAAAGGAAATATTTAATTGCAGCGATGAAATAAAAATCCATAAAATAGTAATGGTAATGTTTTATTCTTTAATTAAACAAATTATGCTTTTCGCCGGCTACTTCAATTTTAGAGTTATACCTCGCAACAAATAAAGATTCTTAAATAATATATGCTCATGTTAAATTATATAATGCGGAGTAACATAATCCTACTGCAAAGGAGTAAATGACATAATTATGTCAAATCTAAAGTCACTGGCTTCAAGATTTAGGCTAAAAAATTAAATGATCTTTCTTTAAAAGTGAATACTGGTATATGATGAACATATAAACACAGATTTTATTTCTTGACTATCTTAAAAATGTCAAAAAAAAGTATTATGATTATAAGGCAGTTTACCTGCGTATCCCATTACAAACGCCTTTCAATTCTAAATGCAGCTTATTCTTGTATGTTTCCATAACTTATGAAAAAAAAGTAGTAATTTTCTGATATATATGAAAAGATTCTCTTTTTTTATTTTGCAAGATCTGGATTTAATCATCTCATAATCATACCTACGCTTATTGTTATAGAAATAAATGTGGAAGGAACGAATAAATCTATCGGCATATAAATAGATCTATTGCTTTTTATAATTTTTTTTTTTAATAAGTCTGTTAGGACACTTTAATTAAAACATGAAAAAGAAAGCGTTTAAACCAACAGTATTATTAATAAATGATGTAACTGATTTTATTGTATGCAAAAGCTAGAACCTGATAAATCTTCATTTTTCAACGCAGACAGTTTATGCACGTGTTTTTATCAATTAAAAAGAGAAAAAGAAGAATTATTCAAGTTAAGTTTTCATAGAATAGAATTTGTTTTATACAAATAACGAAAAAGAAGGAGGTAGATAACGTGTTTTTAACAATTTAATATCTATAGTTATTATAGTTATAGCAAAAAAAAAAAAAAAACAAACAAGAGGACCATGATGGCCCTATATTGCTCACCTGTTATCATTGCACTTGTGGACAAGAAGGTCCTCAGAAAAAATATCTAAGTCCAAAGGACAGGAACAACAAAAGGAAGAAATTTAACCAAAAAGAAAAAACAATTCTTACAAGGTACAGAAATGTCAAAATGCACCTAAAAATTGGAGGTTCCATCCATGTTGTACCACAGAAAAGTGGTCTCGGTTTTTCCCTACGGCCAATAATAAAAAAGTTACTAAAAATAAGTTATTTATAGTAATGTAAAAGGGAAGTAATTAAAAAAAAATTATTGTAAGTGAACACAAGAAGTATCTTCATTAGTTACAGAGATATACCCATTTTAATTTGAAATAAAGGGAGGTAATTTGACATAAAATCAGTCCATAGTTATCTACCCTGATTGCCTCAGTCCAACTCATGACAATAATGAAATTTCAAATAAGTCCTATAAGTACTTACTGATATAAATCCATTTTGTTTACAATCAGGGGAAGTAATCAAATCTAAAATAACTCTGGAACCTACGATTGGATCTGATTTGTCACGGAATCTAAGATTTATTGTTGTTGAAGATATTTTGGAAGTTTGTATCAAATCAAACCATAAATGAAGTCTCTATATGGCTGCAAAAGCCAAAATAGCAAATTTTGGACCTTTAAGGGGCCATAACTCTGGAACCCATGATGGAATTTGGCCAGTTCAAGAAAGGAACCAAGACCTTGTGGTGATACAAGTTGTGTGCAAGTTTGGTTAAAATCAAATCATAAATGAAGCTACTATTTTGCAGACAAGGTCAAAATAGCTGATTTTGGCCCTTTCAGGGGCCATAACTCTGGAACCTATTATGGGACCTAGCCGGTTCAAGAAAGGAACCAAAATCTTATGGTGACACAAGTTTTGTGCAAGTTTGATTAAATTCAAATCATAAATGAAGCTGCTATTGTGCAGACAAGGTCAAAATAGCTAATTTTGGCCCTTTCAGGGGCCATCACTCTGGAACCCATAAATGAATCTCGCCAGTTCAAGAAAGGAACCAAGATCTTATGGTGATACAAGTTGTGTGCAAGTTTGGTTCAAATAAAATCATCAATGAAGCTGCTATTGTGCAGACAAGGTCAAAATATCTAAATCTGGCCCTTTCAGGAGCCATAACTCTGGAACCCATAATGGAATCTGGCCAGTTCAAGAAAGGAATCAAGATCTTATGGTGATACAAGTTGTTTGCAAATTTGGTTAAAATCAAATCATAAATGAAGCTGCTATTGTGCAGACAAGGTCAAAATATCTAAATCTGGCCCTTTCAGGGGCCATAACTCTGGAACCCATAATGGAATCTTGTCAGTTCAAGAAAGGAACCAAGATCTTATGGTGTTACAAGTTGTGTGCCAGTTTGGTAAAAATCAAATCATAAATAAAGCTGCTATTGTGCAGACAAGGTCAAAATAGCTAATTTTGGCCCTTTTAGGGGCCATAACTCTTGAACCCATAATGGGATCTGGCCAGTTCAAGAAAAAACCGAGATCTTATGGTGATACAAGTTGTGTGCAAGTTTGGTTAAAATAAAATCATAAATGAAACCACTATCCTGCAGACAAGAAATTGTTGACGCACGCACGCAAAGATGACGGACAAAGGGTGATCACAAAAGCTCACCTTGTCACTATGTGATAGGTGAGCTAAAAAGAGAGAGACAGAGAAAAACATGGCTTCAGTAAGATGTTTTTGCCTACATATTTACTGACGTTTTTCTACCACCAGTAAAAACAAGTGTCCATTGAGCCATTAATTAGATATAGCTTGAGGCAATAAATATCGATTTTATTGAAAACAAGGTTTATGGCCCCCCCCCCCCCCCCCCCCCCCACTGAATTTCAGAGATGGAGGTAAATGTACGGAAGATAATGATCAAAGTTACAAGATTATCGATTTTTTCAGCAAGGCTTACCAGCAATCGTGTTTAATACAGAAAGTTCGATATGGCAATTCATCTATCCTAACTTCCCAAAATTTTGTTTTTATGATGTTTTTTGCTACCTCCAACACCAGACAGCCTTCTTGTGTTCTGTGCTCTATGACAAGGCTATCTTTTAAAAGTTGGCAGGATAATCTTGTGAAACACATTAGTCTATTAACACAGTAACAGCACATATTTCCTGATAAAGGACTCCCCCTAATAAATGCCACCCCCCTCCTCCACTTCCATAAAATTAACCCCCCCCCCCTCCCCCCCCCCGCTCCCTCAACTTTCACAAAATCAACCCCATCCCCCCTGTGAATGTTTAAAAGGGAATATACAGCATTTACAGACAGAAAAAATTCTGAATTTACGGTAACTGACAACTTCCATACATAAATGAGACGTACCTGTGTGTCAATTGTCTTACATAATACAATGGTGTTAAGTGAGCAAACAATTCTAATATATGACAAAAAAATTATAAAAAAAACAACTAATCATTGCAACATGCGTGAATAACTGCAAAAAAAATGTTTTAAGCTGTGAACAATCTGTAAAATTTCACCACTCATTCATTTTCATCAGTATGCGATGTGTCAGTCAGCAAGCCAGGGGGCACTAAAAAATAACATAACCGTTTATCTGGCTTTTCACATTTGAGCATCTGACTGAATATTGGTGGGAATATTGCTCGATCATTTACATAGTTTCCTAATGTCTTGTCCACTTTTATACACCCTTTTTCTTTATATATATTCAAGTTTAATGTATTTCTAGTATTCTAAAAATATCTATATCTATGGATTATAAGCTAATTGTGCTGAGGTGTAGAATATTCAGGTACTAACAGTACTGCTACTTATCATCACATACCGTATATTCCCTAATTAATGCCTTTCCACTAACAAACACCCTCTCCATATTATCTTCACAACAAAAAAGTCTATTTAGATCATAAGTGAAAAACAGCACTACTGTAGTGCAATATTTAAACTCTTAAAATTCATTCATTAGCAGGCAGTTGAATCATAGTTTATATTTTCCAAACAAGAGGGTCAGGATATTTCATATGACCCAGTTTTTAACTTGGCATAGGAATCATCAATATAAACATTCTGACCAAGTTTCATGAAGATAGGATCATAAATGTGGCCTCTAGGGTGTTAACAAGCTTTTCCTTTGATTTGACCTGGTGACCTAGTTTTTGGCCCCAAATGACCCAGTTTTGAACTTGGCCTAGATAAAGATAAACATTCTGTGCAAGTTTGTGTCAAATCAAAGCATAGATGAAACCTCTATATGGCTGAAAGGGCCAAAATAGAAAATTTTGACCCTATCAGGGGCAGTAACTCTAGAACCTATAAAGGAATCTAGCCGCTTTTCAAAGGAACCAAGATCTTATTATGACTTGTGTGTAAGTGTAGTTAAAATAAAATGTAAAGTGTCACTTCTATCGTGTTTCACAAGGTAAAAATTAACAAATTTTGGCTCTTTCAGAAGTCAATCAGGGCCTGTAACTCCTGAACCTATGATTGGATCTGACCTATTCATCATGGAATCCAAGATCTATTGTTGTTAAAGATATTTTGCAAATTTGTATCAAATCAAACCATAAATGAAGTCTCTATATAGTGGCAAAAGCCAAAATAGCAAATTTTGGCCCTTTAATACTTTTCAAGTAATGAAATCACCTGAGAAACACACCATAACACAAAATAACAGTGTAAACATGTTTGACCTAGTGATTTCATGGAAATAAACATTCTGACCAATTATCATTAAAACTGGAGCTATAATCTTGAGTATAAGTGAGTATTTTCTGTGATTTGACCTGATAATCTAGCATTTGACCCCACATGAAATTTGGTCAGAATAATTGCATTGATGAAATATAGGTCAAGTTCAAATATAGGTTATCTGGGATGAAGATAAAATGAAAAGTACAGCCTCTATCTAGGTCAAATTTGAATATGGGTCACTTGGGTTTAAAAAGTAGGTCACTAGGTCAGATCAAAGAAAAAGCTTGTATATGCAACAGAAGCTGTATTTTTCAACTAATCTTCATGAATTTTTGTCAGAATGATATCCTTGATGAAATCTAGGCCAATTTGGAAAAAGGGTCATCTAGGATCAAAAATTAGGTCACTAGGTCAAATCAAAGGAAAACCTTGTGTAAATTTGACCTAGATTTCATCAAGGCAATCATCCTGTCCAAAATTCATGAAGATTAATTGAAAAATACAGCCTCAAGCGCATACACAAGGTTTTTCTTTGATTTGACCAAGTGACCTAGTTTTTGACCCCAGCTGGCCCCTTTTCGAACTCTGCCTAGATTTCATCAAGGTAATCATTCTGACCAAAATTCATGAAGATTTATTGGAAAATACAGCCTCTATCGCATACACAAGGTTTTTCTTTGATTTGACCTAGTGACCTAGTTTTTGACCCCAGATGACCCCTTTTCGAACTCGGCCTAGATTTCATCAAGGTTATCATCCTGACCAAAATTCATGAAGATTAAATGAAAAATACAGCCTCTATCGCATACACAAGGTTTTTCTTTGATTTGACCTAGTGACCTACTTTTTAATCCCAATCGACCCATATTCAAACTCGACCTAGATTTCATCAAGGCAATCATCCTGACCAAAATTCATGAAGATTAATTGAAAAATACAGCCTTTAGTGCATACACAAGGTTTATCTTTGATTTGACCTAGTGACCTACTTTTTGGCCCCAGATGACCCATATTCAAACTTGACCTAGATTTTATCAAGGCAATCATCCTGACCATAATTTATGAAGATTAATTGAAAAATACAGCCTCTAGCGCATACACAACGTTTTTCTTTGATTTGACCTAGTGACCTAGTTTTTAACCCCAGATGGCCCTTTTTCGAACTCGGCCTAGATTTCATCAAGGTAATCATTCTAACCAAAATTCATGAAGATTAATTGGAAAATAAAGCCTCTATCGCATACACAAGTTTTTTCTTTGATTTGACCTAGTGACCTAGTTTTTGACCCCAGATGACCCCTTTTCGAACTCGGCCTAGATTTCATCAAGGTTATCATTCTGACCAAGTTTCATGAAGATCAGTTAAAAAATACAGCCTCTATTGCATACACAAGCTAAATGTTGACAGACAGACAGACGACAGACGACAGACAGACGACAGACGCCGGACATCGAGCGATCAGAAAAACTCACCTGAGCATTGCTCAGGTGAGCTAATAAAGGGAGATACTTCAAAAACTAGGTAAAGTAGAGTTATGGTTCTTTGACACTGCACTTCCCATCAATAGCCTCTATCATTTTGTGAAGTTTCAATGAAATGTCATTAATACTTTTCAAGAAATGCTCCAGACAAGCCTTATTTTGTGAAATAAAGGGAGATAATTCAAAAACTAGGTAAAGTAGTGTTATGGTTCTTTGACAATGCACTTCCCGTCAATGGCCTCTATCATTTTGTGAAGTTTCAATAAAATGCCTTTAATACTTTTCAAGTAATGCTCCAGACAAGCCTTATTTTGTATAATAAAGGGAGATAATTAAACAAGAGCCGTCTGATGACAGCGCGCTCGACTATTCGAAGAATTGATTGAAGAATGGTGTCAAAATATTAACATAAATATTCAGACAAAAGAAAAATGTTCCAGTATTTGTGGATTTCGATAAGTCTTGCACTAAATGGCAATGTGTGAACCAATTTCAAAGTCCAAAAAGGGCCATAATTCAGCCAAAATAGTCGTCAGAGTTATGT
This sequence comes from Mercenaria mercenaria, assembly GCF_021730395.1. Taxonomy (NCBI): domain Eukaryota; kingdom Metazoa; phylum Mollusca; class Bivalvia; order Venerida; family Veneridae; genus Mercenaria; species Mercenaria mercenaria. The sequence goes on along the minus strand of NC_069377.1, from coordinate 59,552,843 downwards.
ACTCTTGCCTACAGATGGAAATCATAATGATAAACAAGTGTTAAAAGTCTAAAAGCTATATGTCAAATAGTTTTGACAAAACATAGACTTGTATGAAAACAGAACAGATTTCCAAGTCCAAAAACAGCCGTAATTCAGCCAAAATAGATGATAGAGTTATGTACTCTTTCCTACAGATAGAGACTGGTACGAAAAACTTAACCATGATTTCTAAGTCAAAAGGGGCCATAATTCAGCCAAAATCCTTGATAGAGTTATGTGCTCTTGCCTATAACTGGCCATGGTGATGGTAAACAAGTGTTGAAAGTTTCAAAGCTTTATCTCAAAAGACTTTGTCAAAAAGTGGACTGGTACGAAAAACTTAACCAAGGTGTGATGCCGACGACATGGTGAGTAGGATAGCTCTACGTATTCTTCGAATAGTCGAGCTAAAAACTAGGTAAGGTAGAGTTATGATTCTTTGACACTGCACTTTATCTCAATGACCTGTATGATTATGTGAAGTTTCAATCAAATGCCATCAATACTTTTCAAGTTATACTCTGGACAAAAGTGTGACGGACAGACTGACGGATGGACGGACAAAGCGGCAACTATAAGCTCACCCTTCGGGGAGCATAATAATATTGTGTAACTTTTTGCTGATCAATCGTTGGCACATCATTGGCGACTTCCACTGCAATTAACTCTTGGGGTGTCATAAAATATTTGGAAGCTGCGGTCCTTCTGTTTTGATTAACACTTCCCATTATATAAGGCCATAAAGTCCAAGTCATCGTATACACAAATTGTTGTTTAGGGGAAATCACGTGTGACCTTCATGACCGTACATATTTAAAAATATTTAGGTTTTTAATGGTTGTTATTTTTAGAACGAAGAAAGTCCAGCACATTCGCCAGTCGCAGTAGTTTTCATAGTAATTTTCTATGACATAGCATAGGTTCGAGAAAAAAAGCGGTGTCTTTAGTTGCAAATTACTCAATAGTAACCACATGATATTTTATGCAAATTTTGATGACCAAATCCCACACTTTGCATTAGTAAACATCCGGAATTCGTTTCTTTAGGAAAAAAATAAAAATAAAGCGACTGATTATGAGACACTTGAATATCCGTGTTTGTTCAAATGGTCGATAATTGAGAATATAATTTATGTATCTATACGGTAATCGATAGACACGTGTCAATATGTATCTGTCTGGTAATCGAAAGATACACTGGCATGAACGTATAGGTGTAGTAAAGGGTTAAGAGGCCATAACTCTAGAACCCATGACGGGATCTGGCCAGTTTTCATAAGGAAATGAGATATTATGCCAATACAAGTTGTGTGCAAGTTTGATAAAAATCAATTGCAAAAATTCAATGTGGTCTCTATCTTGTTCACAAGAAATTGCAGACAGACGGATGACAGACAGACAACAGACAGATGATGGACAATAGGTGAAGGGCGATCACAAAAGCTCACCTTGTCACTACGTGACTGGTGAGCTAAAAAACAAGAGCTCGTAGAGCATGAAATGCCCCCATTGATGCATTCAGTAACTGCACAAGGAACAAAAATTATTTGGTCACTGTACACTGGAGGTTCGACATACTGACCTCATATCATATCAATAATTATTGGTCATTTACCAGTCATAAGTGACCTCTGTATCAAATGTGATCTCAGACCAAAGCATTCTCTATATAGTTATTTGGCAAAAACAATTCTACTGTTCTGGGTCAATGTGACCTTGACCTTTGACCTACTGATCTCAAAATCAATAGGGGTCACCTGCTGGTCATGATCAGCCTCCCTATTATGTTTCATGATCCTAAGGCCCAAGCATTCTCAAGTTATCATCTGGACATGGTTTAACTGTTCCGAGTCACTAGTTCTTTGACCTTCTGATCTCAAAATCTATAGGAGTCAACTGCTGGTCATGACCAACCTCCCTATCAATTTTCATGATGGATGGACGGAGGGTATTCCTATAATAACCCTATCATATCTGGTAAAGACAAATCAAAGAAAAAAACCTTGTTTATCCTTTAGCCTGCTGGCGGCAAGTGGGTCTGCCTTTGCGACCAGTGCAGACCAAGATCAGCCTGCACATCCGTGCAGTCTCATCATGGTCTGCACTGTTCGCTATTCAGTCAGTAAATTTTCAGTGAACACCCCCTTGAATGATAAGTGGTACTGCCCAAATTGAATGATGGACCAGTCTATTTTAGAAATTTAGCGTGCTAAGGGTTATAATAACTGAAAAGTCGGATCAGACCAACATGTGATTACTACGATTCTCACTTTGGGAGGCAAAAAAAATAATTCAATATTGCAGAATGTCTGACATCTAATATAATATTTTCTAAATACCAGTCTGAGACTGAAACATGACATAAATGAACACATGTTGTTATAATATGTCAAAATAAGCAGGGATGAAATGATATTTTCAAAACCTTTCAGACCCTCAATCCAAATATTTGTCAAGAATGTTAAATAATGCTGGCATTTTCAGGATAATATTTTTTACACCTGTTGCATTAAATCAAATACCGAATTCACATGCAGTCAACAATACTGGATGTTTAGATATATGCATACTCTAAGCAATATGTCAATTATCTCTGTGATGAAACAACAAAAACATGCAAATTAAGGACGTATGCTAGAATTTGGTGCGAAAATTTTCCCAATAACAGAATTTCTTCAAACTTTGGATATTGAAGGACAATCATCTAAGAAACAAAAAAATGCAATAAAAATCATAGGTCACCGGTATCGAAAAAGAGTTATCTGCCCTTGAAAACGGCATTTCCCCCAAAAATGACGTTTTCAAGGGCAGATAACTCTTTTTCAAATCCGGTGACCTATGATTTTTATTGCATTTTTTTGTTTCTTTGATGATTATCCTTCAATAGCCAAAGTTTAAAGAAATTCTGTTGTTGGGAAAATTTTCGCCCATCTCATATACAGGGAATTCTAGCGTACGCCTTTAAATGAAAGTTAAATGATGCAAAATGCCTAAGTAAAATAGCAATAAATTACTTCTATTTATTTTATTCCACCTACATGAAAAATAATGAAGTTGCCATTTTGTCCGCATCTCTCTTTTTACCAGTCCTTTCACATCACATGATCAAGTTAAATAAAACAAGAGCACCGCCAAGCGGGGCAATATACGCCCGAAGGGTTATATCAGAGGAGGATGGGAGTACTTGACTGTTGAAGCCCAAAAAAGGAACAACAAAGTCCACAGAAATAAAATATTCTATGTCCACAAAAAAATCCTTACTAGGTACAGATATGTCAAAATAAACCTAACGATTGGAGGTACCATCCATGTTGTACCGCATAAAAGTGGTCTCAGTTTTTCCCTACAGCCAATAATAAAAAAGTTACAAAATAAGCTATTAATAGTAACATAAAAAGGAAGTAATTCAATAAAATAAATTATTGTAAGTGAACAAAAAAAAAGAGATCTGCCAAATAAAAACAAGAGCACCACAATGCAGAGCAATATACACACAAAACAAAGTCATATGACCTTTGACCCCTAAGTGTGACCTTGACCTTGAAATGAGCCATCCGAAACATGCGCTCTGCATGTCGTCTCGATGTGGTGAACATTTGTGCCAAGTTTCTTTAAAATCCTTCAAGCAGTTCAAGAGTTACAGACTGGACAGGAAACAAAGTCATATGACCTTTGACCCCTAAGTGTGACCTTGACCTTGAAATGAGCCATCCGAAACATGCGCTCTGCAAGTTGTCTTGATGTAGTGAACATTTGTACCAAGTTTCTTTAAAATCCTCCTAGCAGTTCAAAAATTACAGAGCGGACATGAAACAAACTCATATGACCTTTGGCCCCTAAATGTGACCTTGACCTTGAAGCAAGCCATCCAGAACATGCGCTCTGCAAGTTGTCTAGATGTGGTGAACATTTGTGCCAAGTTTCTTTAAAATCCTTCTAGCAGTTCAAGACTTACAGAGGGGACACGAAACAAACTCATATGACCTTTGACCCCTAAGTGTGACCTTGACCATGAAGTGAGCCATCCAGAACATGCACTCTGCATGTTGTCTTGATGTAGTGAACATTTGTGTCAAATTTCATCGAAATCCTTCAAGGGGTTGAAGAGTTACAGAGCCAACACGAAATTGCTAATGGACAGACAGACGCACGGATGGACAGACACCTGGGGTATAACATAATACGTCCCTTCGGGCAAATAATTAATCAATACTGAGAAAGGCAATAGTCCTGGTGATTACGTATGTGTATCATTGGGTTTTTTTCCCTTCTATAATAGAGGATGTTAACAGGCCCCTTCCCCTCAGAAAATTTCTTTTAAATCATGCAGTTTTCCCCAAAAAATGACTTTACATCAGGTTTTTTATTCCCCTTTGCCCAAACACTGAGCTATTTTTCCCCCCAAATCACAGGCCTGGGCCCAGGGCTCTCGCGACTGGGCGACTTGAGCGAAATAGGCGCTCTAGAACTTCAAACTTCGCTCAAATCTAACCTCAAAGCGAAATGCAAGTCGCCCGATTTTCTTTGATTTCCGCACTCGCTAATTACTGCTACCCAGACTGTTGACAATTTGCACCGTGTCATAATGAGTGTCGAATACACAAACACACGCCGGCAGCATAATTTAAGCTCCGCCTACCTCAGGTACTTGCGAGATTATCCCGAGAAGTGTGAAAGCGAATCAAATTATTCGATACACCAGTCTATTGTGTTAAGCCAATCAGCGCCGCGTTTACGTCTTTGACACTTCGCGTTAGTTGTCAACATGTTTGAGTGCAAAAAAAACAATGTTTTATTAAAGAAACTGCTGATTAACCATGCGATTAATTAGAATATGGTACACAATTATTTGTTATCTATGATAAAAGAACGACATGTAATGTATTAACTACGTTAAATTGACTTCCATCGATGAATTATGTATTTCTAGATTACTGTACACATTTTACTTTCAGTTTTATATTTCGAGTGAGATACTGACATTCTTCGGTGAAAGACTCCGTGCAAAGAGCTATAAAAAATAAATACACGTCTACTTCTTTGCTCGGTGTTAATAATAAACACTTCATACATGTACAAGATATAACCAAAATTTGGCTTGTTACATTTATAGCATCCGCTTGAATTTTGAAAACGACTTTTTTCAGAATTTTGTAACAAAAGGATAACCACTGTATGGGAAATGATCTAACTAAGAAAATGAATGGTCACATCAGTGTTTTTTTTATCAAGAAACAAGAAAATTACAGCCACCTTTCGAATCACTCAACATCATTGCGGTAGAAAAAGTCTCCCCACTTCTCCCTAAAGTCGCCCCACTTCTCCCTAAAACAGCTTGAGGGAGAAGTGACTTCTCCCAAAAATTTGGACCTAGCTAGACCCCTGGCCGGCCCCTTCCCCTCTTGGTAAACAAAAAACCCCTGATCATATCACGTTGCACACATGAGAAGTCCATATGATCCTGGCCTATAAATAAATTAATTCTTACTGGCCAATTTGACCAGTTAGTTATTTGTAGTCACTGAGTAATATATAGTAAGTTTAACACACAGTTTTGTAAAATGACGTAAAACCATGCAATAAGGAACTACCATGGCCAATCAGAATTCACTTATTTATAGTTCATATGATTATTAGAAAAATACTGTAGTTAAATACAGCGACTATCTCTCCACTACACTTAAAGATCTATGTCTTGAAAAAAAAACATATTATTTTTGTCCCTTTAAATAATTGACGTCATAAGTGAAAGGACCAGATGTATATGACGTTTCTTTTGTGGAATGACAATATCAACACTGAAACGTGTTCTGAATCAGGGTTGATTTCAGTAAAATGAAATTACTGTTCTCAAGCGTGCATATTACTTCATTCAAAAGAGGTGAAAACACAAGGATTTTACTTATGTAAGACAGTGTTTTCCCTACCCAAAGAACAGTAAAGAATGAAAAATCAAGCGTTTGTGTGGTTTTTTACACATGTCATCCCCAGGGTCAGATCAGTTTTCTTGCTTATCAAATTAAAAAAAGAAGACGATAAACTAGAATGTGTCTGTAGGACACAGGGTGTGCCCCCACTGGTATTTGTCACAAATAAGGGGCAATAATTCATGTTTGGCCTCAACAAACATTTTATATAAAGAATTCGTAATTCTAGGCCATATGCTTTTTGAGCTATGAGCATCACAAACAAAACAAGAGCACCGCCTTGTGGGTGCTGACGCTGAACTGATTTTTTGTATAATAGAAATATTGTCCTACCCATGATTCTCTAAGTCTAAAAAGGGCCATCATTCTTGCAAAAAGCAGGATAGAGTTATGTTTCTTGATGTATACAGCGTCCGCTTACGATGGTGAAAATCTGTTGCAAGTTTTAAAGCAATAGCTTTGATAGTTTATGAGAAAAGCTGACTTAAACATAATACTCAACCAAGAAATCTGATTTTCTAAGTCCAAAAGGGGTAATAATTCTTGCAAAAAGCAGGATGGAGTTATGCTTCTTGCTGTACTGGGTCAGCTTATGATGGTAAACAAGTGTTGCAAGTTTCAAAGCAATAGCTTTGATAGTTTAGGAGAAAAGCTGACCTAAACATAAAACTTAACCAGGCAACACCAAAGCCAACGCCGATGCCGATCAAGTGATGACAATAACTCATCATTTTTTTTCAAAAAATCAGATGAGCTAAAAATCCACTACTTTGGCTATTTCAAGGGCTGTAACTCTGTAATTAGCATTAAAATCTCAAGAAGAATGCCAAGTGTGTAAGGTCACATCATGATAAAGACTCATTCAAGTTTTCATCAATTTATATCAAATATTTATTGAGCCAGGCACTTCACAATGTGAACATGTGTATTTTTGACTATTTCAGGAGCCATAACTCTGGAAATAGGGGGTGGAGCCAAACAAAAAATATGAGGTGCACAAGTTCATATCATGATTAAGACTCAAGGAAGGTTTCATCAATTTATATGAAATACTTTTTGAGCTAGGAATGTCAAAAGGTGTAAATGTGCATTTTTGACTATTTCAGGGGCCATAACTCTAGAAATAGGGGGCAGAGCCAGACAAAAAATAGGAGGTTTGCAAGTGCATATCATGATTAAAACTTATGCAAGGTTTCATCAATTTATATCAAACACTTTTTAGGCAAAGTGAAACTGAGCATTTTTGACTTTTTCAGGGGCCATAATAGGTGGTGGGGCCAAACAAAAAATAGCAGGTACGCAAGTTCATATCATGATAAAGACTCATGCAAGGTTTCACCAATTTATATCAATAAAAACTAGTATGTGGCAATTTGTTTTTTACAGTTATTCATTCTGGGAAATGGCAATTAATTCAACATCCCACATAACTACAGTAAACTGCAGAGCTGATACTGTTTCAATAACATCTTTCACTTTACATAGAAACATGCCAATATAAATAGTTTATCTAATTACAACCATTTTGCTTAAAGTTGATAAACAAACTACTGTAATTTGTTTACCAATTAGGCCATCAATTTACCTCATTCCCCTGTTAATTAGACACAATTATAAACAATTAACCTTTAATGAATAAGATACACAGCTGATAGTAAAGCGAACATAGCAAGAGAAGATTTATTACAGAACCACTTTCTTGTAAAATTAACCAATGCATTTTCAAATACAGTATGTGTTTGATTAAACAATTTTTTTATCCGTTTGTTTCAGTTAAAGCTACTCGCCCACAGTTTGGGTGAAATTTTTCAACCAAGTTTGACATTCTACTGTACATTGTACATTTTTGTGACATTAAAAAATGATGAAGTGGGTGAAAATAAAAGTTACTAAATAATGCTGTTAAAAATGCAAAAACAATGTAAATGTTCCCATTATTTCAAAGCATTGCAATGGGTTACTACCTTCTGCACAATATTTCTGGTTATTTATAAGAATATCTGTCAATAAGTTTGTACCACTAGTCACTTTCAGAGTACTCACTTTTTAAGGATTTTTGAGAGAAATTATTTTTCGCCTAAAATTTGTGGGTTAGCCCCATTAATGCGAGTGTTATTGTGCAGAGGGAATGTGGAGGTGGGGGGGCAGAAAGGTGTTCGCCTCTTTTAATATGTTTATCATTTAGAGAAGTGAAAATAATAGATAGCTGGGTGTATGATAGTAAGAAACAATGTAAGATAATTATGTGATTTGTGTGAAATAAAACAAGAGGATCATGATGACCCTGGATCGCTCATCATTCTATGTAATATGAGCTACATGTTTCAAATGTCAAACTGATGCTAAAATATTAAGAAAGTAGGTCAGTAGGTCACATTCATGGTCACTGAACAGTCAGCGTTAAGATTGGTGTGCAAATATGTCATCCAAATTTCAAGGCTGTATCTTAAAAAACAAGAAAGCAGGTCAGTAGGTCAAGGTCACAGTCAAGTGATCCCTAACTACTTTGGGTCATCAGGTAATTATAATTAAACAGTCTAACAAATATGATCAGATAATTTTTGAAGTATTTTTTCCTATATAACTCATATACAAGTGACCCCAGGGCGGGCTCTCTTTTCACCCCAGGGGCATAATTTGAACAATCTTGTTAGAGGATCACTAGGCAATGCTACATACCAAATATCAAAGGCCTAGGTTTGAACTTTCAGACAAGAAGATTTTAAAAAAGAATTTCCTATACAAGTATAGATAATTTTTGAAGTATTTTTTCCTATATAACTCATATACAAGTGACCCCAGGGCGGGCTCTCTTTTCACCTCAGGGGTATAATTTAAATAATATTGGTAGAGGACCACTAGGCAATGCAACATACCAAATATCAAAAGCCTAGGCCTTGCAGTTTCAGACAAGAAGATTTTTAATTTTTTTTCCTATATAAGACTATGTAAAACTTGGGAACCCCAGAGCGGGGCCTCTTTTCACCCAAGGGTAATAATTTGAACAATCTTAGCAGCGGACCACAAGGCAATGCTACATACCAAGTATCAAAGGCCTAGGTCTTGTGGTTTCAGACATGAAGATTTTTAATGTTTTTTCCTATATAAGTCTATGTAAAAGTTGGGACCCCCGGGGCAGGGCCTCTTTTCACCCCAGGGGCATACTTTGAACAAATTTCATAGAGGACCATTAGATGATGTCACATGCCAAAGATCAAGGCTCTATGCCTTGCGGTTTTGGACAGAAAGATTTTTTAAGTTTTCCCATTCGGTTGCCATAGCAACCAGAGTTCTGTGTGGAATTAAATTCTTTGAACAACGTTGAAAGGGGACCAACCAAGGATCATTCCTGTGAAGTTTGGTGTAAATCTGTCCTATGGTTTTGAAGAAGAAGATTTTTTTTAGAAATTGTTGACTGACAGACATTGAGTAGTCACAATAGCTCACCATGAGCCTTTGGCTCAGGCAAGCTAAAAAGCAATTTTGTGTGGAGGGGAGGGTGTATAGTAATATCAAAGTCTCTTATATATGGCAATGTTCTATCTTGACACAAACATCTTTAGAGGATTGTTACCTTGACAGTCAGTATTCCAGATCGGAACTCCTTCAGAAGCTGACCATCATCTATTTTATTCTGTATCTTACATAGATGCCATATTATTATCGTGAATATACAGTTAATGCACTGAACACAGTCGTCAGAGCCTCAAAATCTGTCACTGGGTGTTTTGCCCCTGATCTCAAAACATCCCTCAGTATGATGGCAGGACAGGTAGTGTTGATCAGTCATTACCCTGTCTACATCGGCTTTCAAGTTGGTTCACTGCATCATTGCCAGAGCCAACTGAATGCTCCCTCTGCAACTTTCTAAAGTGCATGGGCTGTGTTTTTCCTTATAACCTGTCTTTCTGAAAAAGAAGCAAAAGATGTTATGCTCTTTGAATAGGAGACAGAACAATCACTATATGAAAATTAAAATAGTTCTTAAAGTAATGATATTCAAAGTTCCTTGCATATGTAACTGCACATTTATGAAAACAAGGAATGTTTTGTATCTTGTACCTTTAAGTCCTTCTAAAACTTTTAGGGATTTTGACTCCTTCTGCAGCATGACTTTAAAGGCACTGACCTCCAGATTGTATGACAACAAAAAAATGGCAAGACCTTCTTGGATCACTTGTGATAACAACCACTATCTTCTTGGATAATTTCTGAAAACAACCAACATGGCAAGATCTTCTTGGATAATGTCTGACAACAACCAATATGACAAGATCTTCTTAAGTAATGTCTGAAAACAACCAATATGACAAGATGTTGAGAACAGGATCGGCATTAAATCTCCCGCACTGAGTGTATCACACACCGAATGTATACACCTATGTAACCTTTAGTCAGTATATAGGCTGAACACCACTAAATCCAGCTGTTCTTTATTTCATATAAAATCCACTCACTTCATAACGGTGTTTCAACATTTTCTAGCATATCAGATTTTCAGAGACTTATATTCCCATAAAGAACTAGATCGCTACTTTAGAAAAACAAAAAGAAAAGGGGGTGTTAACTTTTATATAAGAAAACTACAGTTCGTTAAATACAACCCGCTGAATTTACTACTTTTCGCTTCTTTCAATTTCTCTTTTCGTGACATTAAATTCTTACGCCGCCATTTTTATCTAGCATGCGATAGGAACATGCCGATTTCATTACAATGCAAAGTGAAACATACTGAAACGCGGTAGGGTAAAAGTAAGCACGTTGCTGCCGAGAAAATGCACTAGGAAAGGAAAAAAGATTAGTACTATTTATATTTGGACTACTTGTGACTAGACCTGCGGAGGCTTACATTCTATTTGGTAGTGATCAGCCTATAAGAGAAAATTTTTGTCTGATTTTTCCATGAATTTGCATTCATTCTCAAGGTACACCTATTTCACAATGATTCTGCTTTGTTTTGGTGCAAAATATTGAGAAAATGTAGAGAAATGACAATTAATTACAGTCACCCCCATCCCCAAAAATATGCAAAATTTAGCCCTGTGCAAGCAATATTTCAATTAATTTTACCTTATTCGTGGAATTTACATTTACCATCCATTTAATCGTTACAATGTTTGTCATTTTCATTCAGAAACATGCTAATTTCAATATTATTTAGACAACTGAAGTGCTAAAATGCGAGAAAAGACATTTACTAGGTCCTAAAACGAACCAAAATAGTGCCACCTGGTCGAAAATTCGATCTAAATTCCAAAAACACAAGAAATTTAAGCGTTTTCAGCCATTTGTTACCGTTTTACATCATAAAGAATAGATTAATGGCATTTCCATTCATTTTTGAGGGCTTTCAGAAAATAACATGTATTGCCCCTTACAGGCTGAACACCACTAAATCCAGCTGTTCTTTATTTCATATAAAATCCACTCACTTCATAACGGTGTTTCAACATTTTCTAGCATATCAGATTTTCAGAGACTTATATTCCCATAAAGAACTAGATCGCTACTTTAGAAAAACAAAAAGAAAAGGGGATGTTAACTTTTATATAAGAAAACTACAGTTCGTTAAATACAACCCGCTGAATTAACTACTTTTCGCTTCTTTCAATTTCTCTTTTCGTGACATTAAATTCTTACGCCGTCATTTTTATCTAGCATGCGATAGGAACATGCCGATTTCATAACAATGCAAAGTGAAACATACTGAAACGCGGTAGGGTAAAAGTAAGCACGTTGCTGCCGAGAAAATGCACTAGGAAAGGAAAAAAGATTAGTACTATTTATATTTGGACTACTTGTGACTAGACCTGCGGAGGCTTACATTTTATTTGGTAGTGATCAGCCCATAGTACGCTCAATACGTGTAGTACATCCAATAGCGGTGATTTAATGTTGACGTTGATAAAATTAATGTCTTTATGGCAAGATCTTTAGATCTGGATAATGTCTGAAAATTGCCATTATGTCATGGTCCTGTTTGATAACATTATATCATGAATCATAATTTCTAAACTTAATATCCGTTTATGGTATTAAAAGTATTTAGTGTTTAACTTTTTTTGCCTTACATTTTGTTTTGTAGCTGTTGGCATCAATAAAATATGTTTCCACTATGCATATTTGACACCAGATGGCATCTTCTCACTTTGTGATATAAAATTTGCTAAAGTGACATTTCCTTATGAAATTAGCCTCCTTCTTTGGTGAATAATGGTCTTTTTTGTAGTTCTTTTAAAGGCCCATAATGCATTTGTTTCATAATGTGGTTGTCACATCTTTTGCTATGAATTTAAAATATGTCTATTTCTTTTTATTTGATCCTATTTTCGATAGTTGTTGATTTCCCGCCCCCACCCCCTCTAAATTTTGCCAAATTTTGCTTTGGATATAGATATAGGCAGTAGAAAATATTACTGAATACATTATTTATGATTACCTCCCTTTATGGCCCTAACTGTCGTATGTTCATGCATAATATTGAAGACAGCAATTTTCTTACAATGTATTATGCACAATGTACATTAAGGTAGCTGCTTTTTCTGTTCTTAACATAACAAGCAAATTCGATGAATTGGTATCCCCCGCCGAAAGGGTTTGTGGTGAGGAATGGCAAAAAAATATATCAGGCAAAAAGTTAAGGATAATTTCATTAGTCAAAATCAATTTACAGAAAATGAATGCTATTTTTTGGTTGGGGCTGGGGGGAGGGGGACAACATTTGTATAAATACAAAACGCGTGAACCGGATAGAGAGACGCCATTGTGATGTCACTCTAATAAGTATAGCAAACACAAAATGGTGGCAAATTGTGTTTGTTTCGACAAAACAATTGTTTTTGATATCTGGACAATATTGGGGATGTAGACACCAAAAAAAGAGTGCAAAACACTGCATTATTTGAAAAATCTCAAATACTCAAACTAAAAATACAAAATGCAATAGACAGAGGAAGTACCTCAAAGTTTTGTCAAAATTCTTCAAGTAATGATAAAACATTTCACTCAAGTGAATGCCGATATGGTGGTCCTTCATAGAAAATGTCCCTAATTTATTTTCAATACATTCTCACAGAAGCGTAGTATTCTGGATATATACAGTATCAGTATTCCGGTTATTTTTGGTAAATTACACCAATAATCTGGTTAGACTTTATCTGTCCCTGGTAAATAATCATTTCACATAATCTCGTTAGATTTTATCTGTCAATCAACAAGATAGTTAATTAAATTTAACGACATTTGGACAACTCCAATGTTTCTATAGCAAGTTACTGACATGGTAACAGGAAGTAATTAATTTACAGTAAGCCATTTACGACCATAATAGGAACAACATTAACAGACAGAGCTTAGAAAACTTGACACCAAGGTTTTGTAGGGTGTTTATTCCCTCTTCATCAAAGCTAGAAAATAGACAAAACTGGTTATTCTGCCCGTCAAGATGGCTTCCACGTTGACAGTTTGAAGATCCCAAGGATTTATGGAATAACATTGTGTGACATGTGTGTCGCTAGAAATGTAGCAGTTGCAATCTCCTTTCTTCAGCTTGAATCTTACAAACATTAATAACATAGGCACTACTAAGGATTTCATATAAAATATTTAGATATATGGTAAAGATTGTAACGTAAGTTCAAGGAAATTCAGACATTTAGATATTTGGAAAAGAAAAGTAGGGTAAATTGCAGGAAATTCAGACATTTGGAAAAGAAAGTAAGGTAAATTCAAGGAAATTCAGACATTTATATACATGTATTTGCAAAAGGAAAGAAGGGTAAATTGCAGGATTTAATATGAGACAGTCAGGTATTTGGAAAAGAAGAATAGGCTAAATTGCAGGAAATTCAGACATTTAGATATTTGGAAAAGAAAAGTAGGGTAAAATACTGAAAATTCAGACATTTAGATATTTGGTAAAAAATTTTGAGAAGGGTAAATTGCTGGAAATTTAGACATTTATTTATTTGGGAAAGAAAAGTTGGGTAAACTGTACGAGATTAAGACATTTAGCTATTTGGAAAAGAAAAGTAGTATAAAATACCTTTAAATATTTGGGAAAGCAAAACAGGGTAAATTGCAGGAAATTCAGATGTGCCTGTTTGCCGATTTCAGCAATAGTTCTAGCTTACCTTAACTATGCTCTATGATTTTAGAGGAATCTCTGGCTTAACCTATCTATGCTCCATGACAGCTTCCTGAATTTCATACCAGTTCTAGTGCCTTTAGTGAAATTTCAGAATTTTCAGCATTTTTGCAAAACTTCAGAAAACAAACCTCAAGTGAGCAAATAAAGACTGCTTTTACAAAAAAAGTACACAAGAGTAGTCTTTCTTGAAAAGGCGCTTTAAGCCTTTTGTTTGCTTCCAAACTAAGGGTTACCGGTAATGATATTATGTTATTCATAATATAAACAAGAGGGCCATGACGGCCCTGTATCGCTCACCTGCCCTACTGACCAAGTTTCATAAAGATATGGTCATAAATGTGATCTCTAAAGTGTTAACTAGCTTTTCCTGTAATTTGACCTGGTGCCCTAGTTTTTGACCCCACATAACCCAGATTCAAACTTGACCTAAAGATCATCAAAATCAATATTCTGACCAAGTTTCATGAAGTTACAGTTATAAATGTGGCCTCTAGAGTGTTAACAAGCTTTTCCTTTGATCTGATTTCGAGACCTAGTTTTTGACCCCACCTGACCCAGATTTGAACTTGACCTATAGATCATCAAGATCAACATTCTGACCCAAATTTCATTAAGATATAGTCATAAATGTGGCTTCTACAGTGTTAACTAGCTTTTCCTTTGATTTGACCTGGTGACCTAGTTTTTGATCCTACATGACCCAGATTCAAACTGGACCTTGAGATCAACAAGATTAACATTCTGACTAATAATCATGAAGATACAGTCATAAATGTGGCCTCTACAGTGTTAAAAAGCTTTTCCTTTGATTTGACCAGGTGACCTAGTTTTTGACCCCAGATGACCCAATATCGAACTCGTCCAAGATTTTACTGAGGATAACATTCTGACCAAGTTTCATTAAGATTGGGCCAAAATTGTGACATATAGAGTGTTAACAAGCTTTTCCTTTGATTTGACCTGGTGACCTACTTTTAATACCCAGACAACCCAATATCGAACTTGTCCAAGATTTTATTGAGGGTAATATTCTGACCAAGTTTCATTAAGATTGGGCCGAAATTATGACCTCTAGAGTGTTAACAAGCTTTTCCTTTGGTTTGACCTGGTGACCTAGTTTTTGAACCCAGATGACCCAATATCAAACTCTTCCAAGATTTTATTGAGAGTAATATTCTGACCAAGTTTCATTAAGATTGGGCCAAAATTGACCTCTGGAGTGTTAACAAGCTTTTATTTTGATTTGACCTGGTGACCTAGTTTTTGATCCCAGATGACCAAATATCGAACTCGTCCAAGATTTTATTGAGAGTAATATTCTGACAAAGTTTCATTAAGATTGGGCCAAAATTGTGACCTCTAGAGTGTTAACAAGCTTTTCCTTTGATCTGACCTGGTGACCTAGGTTTTGACCCCAGATGACCTGATATCAAACTCGTCAAAGATTTTATTGAGAGTAACATTCTGACCAAGTTTCATTAAGATTGGACCAAAATTGTGACCTCTAGAGTGTTAACAAGCTTTCCTTTGATTTGACCTGGTGACCTAGTTTTTGACCCCAGATGACCCAATATCAAACTCATCCAAGATTTTATTGAGGGTAACATTCTGACCAAGTTTCATTAAGATTGGGCCAAAAGTGTGACCTCTAGAGTGTTAACAGTCAAATTGTTGTTAACGACGGACGGACGACGACGGACACTGGGCGATCACAAAAGCTCACCTTTGAGCACTTCGTGCTCAGGTGAGCTAAAAATAAAACAGCGTCATATTTAAAACATTAGATGATAGGTTGCCTTTCTCTGCATGCATACAAGTACATACACTTGTAATGTTATCCTATAATCACCGCTGACCTCCTAAAACTGGTCATAAAGTGTTACAAATCTTATCCTAACTAAGGCTTTCTGCAAACTGAGGCATCAGAAATATCACAATAGCTTCAAAATCACTGGCATTACAATGTGAAACAAAAGTGCCAGAATGTCACAATATATGCCCGTCATAGCAAATTTCTTTACACTAGCACCTGTATTTGCAAATGGAATTTTAATTCTGTGGTTGTGTTGTGTAGTAATTCTTGTAATTCTTTTGTTTATCTAAGTCCACAAAAAAACTCCTTACCAGGTAGAGATACCCTAAAATACACCTAAGTTGTTCCACAGAAAGCGGTCTTGGTTTTTCCCTACAGTCAGTTATAAAAAAGTTACAATATAAATTATTTCTAGTAACAACAAAGTGAAGTTAATCTTATAAATAAACAAAAATTCTAAGTCCACACAAAAATCCTTACCAGGTAGAGATAGGCCAATGAATGGATGTAACATGCATGTTGTACTACAGAAAATGTGGTCTCAATTTTTCACTACAAGTGGTAATAAAAAAGTTACAATATAAGCTATTTATAGTAACAACAAAGGGAAGTAATTCTAAACTAGAAAGATGTAATCGCTGAGTAAAAGATGCCCTACTGCATTGGGGATTAGGGGGTCTCCCCCAGGATAGTTTTAAATATAGGCATGTAAATGGTGGCTTCTTGTGCATTTTGGGTCTAGATTCTAAACACTCAAATACCACATATCAACAATATTTTGCATCATTATGCCTCAACCTGCATGTGACACAAATGAAAAATATGATAATAAATGTGCATTCAGGGACTTTTTGCAGATTCTGGTGATGGTACCGGTTCCGTTAAAATGGGGAAAATGAGTTGGAAATTAAAGATTTGATGCCATGTAACTAATAGCAGTGGATAAGGCAGCAGGTGTGATATTGTAGAGTTTTGGGAATGACATTTTGTAGATCTGGTGCTGGTAGTGAAAATATTTGGTGTTGGCCTTATTCATTTGGCATAATGGGATGGCTTATTTTATGATCTGATATTTTATAGCTGCCATCCCTCCGATTGGACATCGACAGTCAAAAGTTATCATGCTGTCCCAGAACGTCCTATTATTTGGGCTAATTTGGTGTGCAAGACTAGAAATTAGAATCCCAACATGAAGACTTGAAGCAGACAGAACTACCTCTGATTTTCATGAACAAATCGGTGATAAGTGCTAATCAGTTCAATCAATACATCAATTTTAATATGTTTTATTTCAATCTGCATTCACATCGTCTATATCCTTATATTTCTAGTGGCGAACTATTTATCTAGTTAACTGGATGTTTACATATTTTATCTGCTGGGGACAGATTCCGTTTACCGGAGTCAGTTCATGAAGGAAAAAAATCTCTGGCATTTGATTTACGTATCAAACCTTATTTGCATTAACAAAAACTGGTATGACAACAGAAAATGTATTTTTAAAACTACTTTAAAATCTGGGTGGCCAATCCACATGAAATTTTGGTATCACATACACATGGAAATCGCTTGATCAAGGTAACATTTTTGCTTATTATTTTTTTATTACTTGACTTAGTTTAAAAATTAAAACTGGAAAACAATGCTTTCCTTGACTCAAAACGTGACACAGACATTCTCATTACTTTTCTAAAACACTTGACCTGAATGTTTTTTCATGGGCTAAATGTGTGGGTATATTATGTGCATACTTAGAATTGGGGGAAGCATTTTAAGAAAGTATTGAGAATGTGTGGCAGGCGCTTTGTTTTGAGGAAAGCACTCATTGTCTCATCTTCGGCGCTTTTTAGCTTATCAAAATCCATCATGTAATACAATTTATTTATTTATTTTGTTGGGTTTAACGTCGCACCGACACAATTAGGTCATATGGTGACTCAAGTAATACAAATATAAACAAAAATGTTTCCTAAATCGAGTTATCTTTCCTTGTGTATACAATACTGAAAAGTCACTTGGGTTGGTCCCCCCAAATATTTAGTCCAAATAATAGGATGTTTTGGGACAGTGTGATAACTTTTGACTGCCGCTGTCCTGTGACGTCCAAACTTATTCTCTGCATATTTCTGTGAAGAAATTCCCAATCAAATCCGTTGGGAACGTTTTCTGGTGCATGTACACTGTATTTGTGATGATTACATCTCTGATAATGAATTCAAGTTGACATTAAAGCAAAAAATTGCCTCGCTGACAGTTTTTGAATGTATATTTTGTGTTTGGTATCTGCAATTTCCTGTCTGTGTATAATATTGAAACCGGTGTCGGGGTAGATATCTCCTCGCACCTGTTCACATCATACTTCTCTTATTAGCTAAAAAAATTCTCAGCTAGATAGTTAAGAATTTTTTTTCTGGGTTTATTGTTTTGATAGTTGAGACTTTTTTCTGGGTTGTAGCAGGGGTCTTGTAGGGTCGGGATATTAAGGAACGCCTGAGAATGTCAGATTTTTTTTCAGGGTTGTATCAGCAGGGGCGTAGGGACGATTTTCATATTGGGGCATGGGTGTGGGAAGGTATTTTCCATATAGCTAGAGTAAATGGTGCAATCTGGCGACTTCTTGAACTGCTTATGCCCTAGCTGTTAAACATACTAGCTTATTTCGAGTTTTCAGCCCTAATTACAGTTTACCGTGTTTAAACACTGTAATGGCAGTTTGATGTTAGACACGGACAATGTCTTACCAGGGTAAAACCAGTAATGTCTATGTAGGGGATCGAGCACAAGGTTCTTTTTACAGAATGATCGCTTTGGAAACGCAGAATTGTGAGGCTGATTGGCCTTTTCCTTTTATTATGTTTAAGCTGTAATACTTGTTAATGTAAGTAGATCTGTAAAATCTATGATGATTTTTCTACATCTGATGCACTGAATTTAATCATTATGATTCGTTTCTTTGATATTTCAAATAATATATTTAAGTGTCCAAAATATTTAATTTAATATATTCTACGAAAAGACATTTAAAGATAATGATTTGTGTTTGTGTTTTACTCAAGGTATTTACCTTTGTCAGTAGAATTTGAGACACAACATTAATTGCAATAGTCTATAATCTGTTTGGCAGTAAGCAATTAACTACCAATTAACTTTCATTAATTAATTTATCGCCTATAATCCGAGTCTGCGGGGCGTGAAAATACAGCGACCTTAGTCGTTGCGGATTATCGATTTTGTACAATACCCTGTCACCAAGGCGATTTAGCCAGGTGTCAGCGATATGATAAGATTCTATGCACATATCAGTTGCCTATGCACTTCATGAAAAAATTGACAATTGGCTGTATTTATTCTCCATTACATTTTCTAGCCTTTTCGAAAATTTACGAGTTCGGCATTTCGCCGCACCTCGAAATATTGGGGCAGCGAGCGCCGCTCCTGCCGCCCCAGCTCCTACACCCTTGATCAGGGGTCTTAGGGGGTGGGGGTGTGGAGGGGGTGACCAATCAATGATACTGCGCCATTTGCGGTGTGCGTCACAACACCAGAAAAAGAATTAAGTAATTTTAGTATTTTTGCATTATTTTTTTAGATGTTTTTTGCAAGCAAATTATACGGGAAAACCGAAAACCGAAGGTTTTCCGTCTATAGATAATGTGTACGTGTATATGTCAAAGTAAACCTATATACCGTTCAACTTGGGAATATGTTCTACACCTTCACTGTTTCGTTGTTGTTGTTTTTACCCATAATTCCTGGAACTGCTGCCGTGCAGTTTGCGCAATAAATAATTTTCAGGACAACATTCTGATAAAATAAAATTGATTATGAACGATCCTGCGCCACATTATCAAAACAAATTATTCTATCGAGTTGAAAATTCGCGGTATTAATGGAAATCGGTGTTATTCGGGTTTCTTCATGTAGCGAGTTTATGGATGATTCAAGCGGCCTGCTTTTTGTTTCCAATATTTGAATAATAATGTAGGCTACATTACAGCAGTGTTTGAATAACAAAATCATCGTTTGTTTAGCCATTTTTTCTAATGTAGAAAAGCCAGTAATTTCCAAAATGTCAAAGTAAAACGAATTTAGACATGCTGCCCATACAAAATTTATTTATATACATAATTTTATCACTAAATTGTGTAACACTTCACCGTGGTCCAGTGGTTAGCATACATAATATTATTTTCCATGCGCGAGGGCCGAGTTCGAATCTCGTCAGCTGCTTGAATTTTTTATTTTTTTTGCTTCGGCCCGATTTTATTTTTTTATTGATATTTATCACAATTTTTGCAATTATTGGAACAGAAATCAATAATGTGTATAGTAAACCAATGTTCAGCCTGTAAATTTTAAACAAAAAATTCGAAGGCATGGAAAAGCATATGTCAATATTGCTTATCTCCCCTCCCTTCCACAGTCTTTCACATATATTGCAATTACTTTCTCAAAAAATCAATTCATTGACTAGAGTTTTACACTTGGAAAAAATGTTGGCTATACACTTGAGAGGCCCCAACTACGTTCCCTATTGCGCTAAGAAATTAACCTTAATCATATTCAAAATATGGCCCCAGACTGTTAGGAGTTAGGTTAAATTGGATTTCTTGAATTTCGACCAAGAATGTTTGTGTTATAGATAACATTCTGGTCAAGAACTTTTTAGAATGCATTTGAAATAAGAATTTTACATGTAAATGGTTGTTTGTCATTCTCACATACATGAGTTTAACCATAGCTGTATTAGTGGGCCACAATTTGTCCTTAAAGAGTGTCACTGGACAAAAATGGCATTTAAAAGAATTGAAATAGTCAGTGTTTAGGATAGCAGGATTATGTAAGTTCCGGTATCTATACTACAAAGGAATATCAGAAGAACATGAGGCTGAGCGTGTTGTTACGCAGGCTTAATGTGTAAATTTTGTGGGTTTTTTTTGGTCGTTTTTAAAACTTATTTGTAACAAATGAACTGAAAAGAAACTGTGCATTCCAGGATTCAGAAATTTGTATTAGAGAAAGAAATTGGCAGTAAAGGCATGATCGTTCAGACGCATAGCGCCAAGTGTAGGTATGTACTGAAGAAGGTATACTGAACAGTTTTAAATATAAGTACATATGTAACTGGTGGCCTACTGGTACTGATGATAAACCTGGACAGATGATAAAGTCGACCACCTTGGAATTATTCAATTGCAATCGGTTATTTATATAATTAAACACACCATCTAACAGCAACCACTTACAACACCAACTGGTGTAAACAAAGACAAAATTGGTAATATTCTGTATAAACAAATGACTTACATTTATCTGTATAATGAAATATTTATCCAAAATTACTAGGGAAGAGGATGTTTTTTACGCATGCTCACTGTCAACAAATAAAGCCTGACATTGGGTCACTTTTCATTATTTGATCCAGAATGACTGTTGCAGCATTTTTGGGAAAGTTTCAATATACATTCTTGTAATATTATGAGGAAAATTCTGTAAATGACAAAGTGGTCGAATTTATCAACGTTCGTACGGTCCCCATTTTAAATACCCCTTTCAGGCCCTCACTTCGTGTTAGTTTGCTTACTAAATATAAATTTGATTTATGTAAAGTTTTCAGCAAATGTTAAGCATTATTTTGATACCAACCATTTATAACGATTTGCAGAAATAAAAAAGTTACAGGTAAAAAAACCCTCATTTTCTGTCCAGGTTTATCATCAGTACCAGTATGGGTGCATTTTGGGACTAGATTCTGTGCACCCAAATATCACTATTATTTTTGACTCATGAACACTTTTCCATTGTCTGTCTAGTCTCGACACATTTGAAGAAATGATTAGATCTACGTTCATTTAAACGAAACATTTTAAAACATCTTCCTTTGTTAATTTTTATAACAAGAGCAAAACCATCAGGCTTCTGTCAAAATATCAGAAAGAACAATTTATGCAGAAAAAAAGAATCCGTATTACTAGGTTTTCCCTTCAGATATTCATATTATAATATTTAACTACTGAGATAAAAAATTTGTACAACAAAATTAAAATAATGAAAAATATAACTCGCCCAATTTATACGTGGTGGCGTCTACTGTACCGATAAGGGGAAGTAATACTGTGTTGGAGTTTGATCACGCTGTATCATTTGGACTACCGTCGGATAGGCAACGCCTTATTTCATATTAGAATTTCAAACTGTTGTCGTTTGATATATAACACACAATCACAGATACCATGGACCAAGGCAGGGTCGTAGCTGGTCCAAACCCCACGTATTCTGTGCACTCAATCATACACTGTTACATTTTATGACTAACTCCAATACAAATGGCGCAATAGAAATAAAGGGAAGTAACTCTGATTACATACACTATGTAATTACTTCGTATTTATATATTCATGAACACCAGTAGCTGTGTACTATTATGCTTTAAATTATGACACCTTTTATTAAATCTCATACCAATCAGAATTTAGGTAAGAGGTGTTGATTTAATTAAATTTCTTGCGTTACTGAATCACTTTTGACACCACAGTATAAGCTATCTGGCTTTCAGAACTGTTTTAATGGTACTGGTTTCCAAGTAGTTTCCGGACCCAAGTAGTTTTCCGGACCTTTTACATTTTGTGCTGTACAGACTTTACGCCGTCGTAAAGCATCTGGGTAACAATATCATATCATCTAGACCTTTGTTGCCTTTACATAGCAGCGAAAACCTAGTATTACCGAACTTATTTATTATTTGAATATCCCGGTTGTTTTAACTTACTTCGATGTAATGTTTACACAAGAGATTGTCAACCGCAGGGGAATTCCAGTAGCAATGCGCCTGCGCAGAAATTGAGGTCCCTTGAAGGTAAACATCAGTCAATTGATGCTCCCATTTACAGACGATACAGTAAAACATTCCAACATTAATAAAATAAAACAATGAAAGTCAGAAAAAAATCGACCTATTCACTTTACTACGGCATTTAATTATCGATTAAAAATAGGAACCAAAATAGACAGGGATTTACCTACGATAGATCTACTGTCTATCAATCAAATGTTTAGCAGCAATGTCCATGCCCGAGTGGTCAGGGCGTTAGACTACCAATTTTGAGACACGTCTTGTTCTTTTTTTTTCGTTTTTTTTAAAGCTGTTAATTACATTAAAAGTTCTTAATGTCTTTTTTTGTAATATTACCAGTCCGCTAAATACGTCCCGTCATTTTAGTATGACGTTGCAAACGTCATTCAAACGTAATTAGACGTAACTGTAATGAGCGTATTATAAATCTAGCATTGGTTAAATTCTTGAGATATACTTTTCAAATCGTCATCACGCCTTAGAATTATGTTTTAATTTTGAATATATATAACGAAATCGGAAATGTTTGCTTTTACAGAAAGGGTACAACTGTTACAATGAAAGGTCCGGAAAACTACTCGGACTAACTGAGATATTAATGGAATTAATTGCCCCGTTTGAGGCCTCATCTACATTTGTGTTATGAATGCAAGTGTAATACGAATTCTGCATGGTGTTAACGAAGAACCTAGCTTTTTTCTGTGAAAATTTTATGTTTCTACTATGTTTTGTTTGAAAGTTACCGGCAAAAAATAGCGATTTCGGTCCGGAAACTACTGGGAAACCAGTAGGCTACAAAATAGAACGAGAAAAGTGAAACGAATGGAGAAACCTAATTAGATGAGCTAGATTTTCTGTTTTATTTATTTGTAAAGACCTCCGATTTTTTAAATCATAATTTTCATTCAGTCCGTCACAAATATGAGACCTTGTAGCTTACACGGATTAATGATGAATATCACGTCTGAAACCTAAAAAAGAAAGATTTTTTTCTCGGGAGTGATTTCTCGAACATCATGCTACATTACAAATTCACTGACTTCTTAATATTGCCCAAAATTTTAATTTAAATAAAGAAAAATAACCAGCACTAAGGAAACATTAAACGCTTTTCAATTACAATTTAGCGTTTGCTGTCACCTCCGCTTGTTGCTACGCAACGCGATACGCTGAAGTGCCCGGATATCCGACCTGATCAATTATGTCATTTATTCGGGAAAATACTGCATTTGGTGATGCAAGCATGAAATTTGGCATGTTTACTCGTCTGAGCCTACTTTTTTCAAAAAGCCCGTTAGCCACTTGAAAATTTAAAAGATGGCCGCCATAGGAAGTTGATTTTTGACTTGAACAGACCTATATCAGGTTCGTTTTGTCAATTTTCCGGAAAATATATCTTTTAAATTGTTTTGAGTGTCTAAAACCTATTTTTGATACACAAAAGACTGATTTCAAAATCCAGTATGGCGTCTTTTTTCAAGATGACCGCCGTTTCATGTAAAAAGTGCTAATTTGCTATTAACACTGACGTTCCTAGTTAAATTAATATAAATGTTATTGTCAAATAACATAATTAAAGTGTTGAAGAACAGTTTTTGTCTCACCTGCGACATTAGTAACTGACGGCAGACTAAGGCTTAGCTTTTCCGGCGGCGACGGCAATGACGACGGCGGTGGTGGCGTCAAAGTTCAGTTTATAGGTTAAGTCTTTTCCTCAGAAACTACTATGTTTATTGGGCTGCCTTTGTGGTCATTAAGCGCTGTACTAGGCAAAGTTCAATTAATCTGCCATACATTTTAACAAAATTATCCCCCTTTTTAACTTTAAATTTCAACGTTAAGTCTTCGTATTAAGTCTTTTTCTCAGAAACTACTAAGTTTATTGGGTTGAAACTTCACACATGCCTTCATGGTTATTAGGCACTGTACCAAGCCAAGTTCCCTAACTTTGACATATATTGTTTCAAAATTATCACCCCCCCCCCTTTCAAGATTAGAAATTTCAACATAAGTTTTTCGTGTCTACATGGAATATTGTTAATTATGTCTCTTTATGGCCGTCACTGCTTGATTGGAACTTGTGGTCAAACTTTATATAAGGCGGACATTTTTAACATTAAAGTGTATGTAGCAATACACGCAGACACATCAATTTTGATAAACAAAAGACCTGCTTTGTGTCATAGGTAAAGCAATGCAGATCTACTCTACTTGTTTCTTTTGGAAGGCATGTCTTAAGATTTTAGTTGTCACATTTGCAGCTGCATAGATCATACACGGGGTCAAAACATAGCTTTACCTCAACATTCTTTTTCATGCACATTTGGTCAGTTCATACACAGCTATCAACTGTGAATAGTTGTCCAGTGTATTGCAAGATCACCTTGTTCCCGTCCATCACAGGATTCCATTCCTTTGCAAAGCATGCCTTTCATATCACCATGGCACTTTGGTGTTATGCACAGCTGATGCTGTCAAGCTGGCTAGAATGTATAGTACATTATATCTCCAAATATACAACTTTTCAAGAACCCCTTCCCATTAGTTTCACGGCCATACACGGATGTTCACATTCATGCAAATGCTGTGTGAAGTCATAAACAGTATTGTATTAGAACAACACAGTTATGTTGTCATACTATCAAGGCTTCATGTGATTTTGAGCTGAAGATCTTAGCCTTGAACAATTGTTGGTAGTCTTTGGACAGGAACAAATTGAATGGACTCCATACGGATGTCATGAATGCATAGAATGTTTGTGACAGGTCATAAACACTTCATAAATACAGACACAGATCTGTTGTCATCGCATTCTGTATTACTGAATTAAGATCTGCCAGACATGATGTCATTCGATCATCGCCATGTTTTCATGCGTTTACAGGTTGTAAACAGTTGTGTCAGGTTTCGGAAAAGTAAAAAGCTATTGGCAAACTTAATGTTGTCGAGTGACAGTGTTTTTAACCATAAGGTATATCGGCAGTGTATCTATAGACATGGGTTCTTGAAAGTTTGCATGTGAAAATTTTAAGGGTATCTTTGGACACGGGAACAGAAGTGAGATGGCTATACGGATATTTTCAAATAGAAATCAAAATTATGTACAGGGTCAGTAAACTTGTCATATTCCAAAGCATACAGGGACAACAGATTACGTGCTTCACGCTATTCATGTATTTACTGAATTGAAAGATCTTGCCATGACATGATGTCATTCGATCAATCGGCCATGCTTTCTTCCATGCGTTTACAGGTTGTGATGTAGTGTCAGGTTTCCGGGGAAAAGGTAAAAAAGGCTATTTGGCAAACTTTAAATGTTTGTCCGGAGGTGACAGATGTCTTTAATAACCTAAGTGTATATCGGCCAGTGATATCTAATGAGGACAAGGGGGTTCTTGAAAAGTTTGTCATGGTGAAAACTTTTAAAGCTGCACTCTCTTTTGAAACGCGAAAGAAGTAGAAGACGTATATGTATTGTATGTTATTTTACAAAATAAAAATAAAAAATGAACAGAGCGGTATCGTTTCTTATCTTTTCATTATTCCCAATGTCTAAAATGATGGATAAACATATTAACGTGACTTCACGTCGTTCAAATGAGTCCTATCCCGAAAATTGACTACACCAAATCCAAGATGGCGGCTTTTCATCCTTGTTCATCAATACCCCCACTATGCTCGTTTTCATATTATGGGAACATTAATTTTGTAAAATAAGATTGGATTTCTAATTTTCGAAGTGATGATTACATTTTTGATGGGATTTAGATTCTTGTTTTTCTTACTCTAAAACGCTCGAAATTCGCTCTCCGTTGACCCCGAGAAACAAAAATTTTCCGAGGGACACCCCTCCCGTACCTACCCCCATCTGGACCCCTCCTGGAAAAATATCCTGGACCCTGCCCTGCATTCATAATACTTAAAATGTAATGCACATAGCCATTCTAATAAAATAATTATAAGAGTCTGACTAAAATCATTATCATAACACTCCCAGTAAGACACTTAAGCTCTGTAAATGCTGCTAAACATAATAAGTAAACCTATTACTACAAATAAAACCATAAAGTACCCCTTAAAACAATTTATATTAAGAAATCAGCACCCGCTGTGATAATGTCAAAGAGTAAGAAAGTATTTGCAACATTTACAGAACAAAAATAATTTTACAAAGAAGCTCATGTACTTTATGAACACTATTTACTACGGTATTCCGTTTGGACAATCGTGACTTTTTATTTAATAATAAACCGCGATGCACGATGGTACGATGACAAAAACGCGATGGCGCGATGGCACGATGATGAAATCGCGATGGTGCGATGGTACGATGGTGAAATGTCGATGTAATATCGCGTTTTCATCATCGTACCATCGCGTTTTCACCATCGCACCATCGTGCCATCGCGTTTCCATCATCGTACCATCGTACCATCGCGTTTTCACCATCGTACCATCGCGTTTTCACCATCGTGCCATCGCGTTATCATCATCGTACCATCGTGGTTTCACCATCGTATTATCGCGTTTTCACCATCGTACCATCGCCTTCCGGTTAGAAATGCGTAGTCCCGTACACTTGTATTTTTGTCAACAATAGATGAATGTATCTCAATGTATTTTGTGAGAAGAAATTTACCATTTAGATTCTGCTGTTTTGCAAAATGTTTTACAGAATGTTCAGTGCTCAGTTCATTAAAACTGTAAAATCTTCAAGGCCACGTCCTTTGTATTTTATGTATTCATGAAAGTAAATAAAAAGCTTGGTGTAATAGTCACATGGTATTATTCAAACTCAGCTTATTCTTGTTAGGATGTAGAAGGTACATAGTGCAATGTGAAAATGAGATTGTATCAAGCCTGTATTTTACTGACACATATACTGTACCACTGCGCATGACCACCGGAAGGCGATGGTACGATGGTGAAAATGCGATGGTACAATGGTGATAACGCGATGGTACGATGGTGAAAATGCGATGGTACGATGATGAAAACGCGATGACACGATGGTGAAAACGCGATGGTACGATGATGAAAACGCGATGATACGATGGTGAAAACGCGATGGTACGATGATGAAAACGCGATATTACATCAACATTTCACCATCGTACTATCGCGATTTCATCATCGTGCCATCGCACCATTGCGATTTCATCATTATTATTGTTATTATTAATTATCGCGTTTTCATCATCGTACCATCGTTGTTTCATCATCGTGCCATCGCGTTTTCGTCATCGTACCATCGTGCATTGCGGTTTAGTATTAAATAAAAAATTCAAACGGAACACCGTAATTTACAAAGATAAAAATTGCGTTGCTGTAATATATTAAAACAGGTTTTGACACATAAGTGTATCAATGCCGGATTAGTAAACAATGTAATAAGCTGGTTTGTCTTAGATAGCAATTTAAAGTTATCA
The DNA here is from genome assembly GCF_021730395.1 of Mercenaria mercenaria. Lineage (NCBI taxonomy): Eukaryota > Metazoa > Mollusca > Bivalvia > Venerida > Veneridae > Mercenaria > Mercenaria mercenaria. Next base: position 59,524,651 of record NC_069377.1, on the reverse strand, counting down.
CAAACAAAAGAGCCTTTTTCTAATAAGGAAAACCTAATATCATCATACAAGGAACAGTCTAGAATTGCATGGAATTCATCTTCAGCTACCTGTCCACCACAAAATGGACAATTGCGCTCTCAACACTTAGATTCATATATTAAGCGTATCCCCAGTGGGAACTGGATTGCGCGTTTACCACCCGTGATTTTGCAGTCATACTGCATGTATTTATACAGTTAAAAAAATTGACTGATACCTTCCCTCATGGAAAAAACCCTGAATTTTTGGGAATTGTAATCTGAATAATTGCTGAACATTTCTGAATTTGTCTGAAAATCCCTTCTTTGCTGATTTCTGAATACTTGCTTCAATTGGCAAAATTCAGAAAAAAAAACAGAAATGTTCAGACATCAATTCAGAAATGTTCAGACATTAGTTCAGAAATATTTAGATCACTTCAGAAATGTTCAAACATAATTCAGAAATATTCAGACATGATGCAGACATTTTCATAAATCAGTTCAATCACATTTAGAAAATCTCAGGCATCCGATGAATACAGAAATATTCAGCCATTTAGAAAATCTGAAAACTATATTTGTGAAAACTTCTGAGAATTTCTAAACTTTTTCTTAACATATGCTTTTCATTAACACTTTCTGCATTTGACTTTTATTTTAAAACCTTGATCTGTAAATAATCAATACACTTACATCAAGTTATTTTTTGTTCAGAATTGAATAAAAATGTTTTTTGTTTTAATAGTCCATCACCAGAATAGAATAATTCAGGAGTAACTTTTAGGAGTATTTAAATGTAACAATAATACAGACTTGTACGTTCAGTCAGTATTTAGGTAAGGCTAGGCCGATATAATTACGTCTATAGTACATTATTACTATATTATAGCGCCCTTTTCATGATAAACATTTTACATAAAAGGGCAGTCACACAGGGTACAATTCAACCAGTACTAACAAAGAATGATCTGACCAGAGGGACACAGAGAGGTCCGTGAACAAAGAGAAATACATTTGATACAGGCCTGTCTGGTTAACAACCTAGCTTTTTGCGAATTGACTGTCCGGTTCTTTAACATGTCCGATAGATTTTTGTATTTTGCAGATTTTCCCAATTAATTAAGACAATTTCCGAGAGCAGTTTCCCTATGCCTGGTTTATAATGTGGCAGCCACATTTTTGCTATGAACACTAAGTGCATTAAGGAAAAATAGATATATTATTTTGTTGATTAATTGTAATATTGTTGAAGTCTATATACATGTGAGAAAAAGACAGTGAAGGGTCTGAAAAAGATCTTGGTTTTGAAAGGCTGTACCAAATTTTTCTTTCTGAACAAAAAAAAATCTTTTTAATAGAATAGCAGTGATTGTTTAACATTTATTGAATACATAGATTATTGATGTGCATATTAAAGGGAGAGTACACACTTTATCCAAACATGCATTACTCCTACTACTTGTATGTTTATGTATTGTGGGACGGTGGCCTTTAATTACAAAATAAAATTGTCGAGTTGATTTGAAATGATAATGATCATGGACATACTAATTTTTTTTCTCTTGTAAAATAATGTAATGAATTAATGAAAAAAAATATTCATAGGTATCTTTTGTGTATAAAAATATTTTTGAAATTGTGAATTTAGAAAATTCATAACAAGAAACAGTTTTAACTTATTTCTGATATGTGCATTTCAGTAGTATTTTAGAAAAATTGGTCAAATGGAATATCCTTAATTTGCTTTTTAATCTTTCAGGAATATTTCAGTAAAAGCTCAGAAAAATCATCTTCTGAAACTTTCCGAATTCGTCTCTAAATCTTTCAGATACAGTTCAGTACAAGTTCAGAAACACTAAGAAATGTCCACAACATAAACTCCCTGTTCAGAAAGATTCAGACTGCTAAAAATGGTTCAGACAGGGTTCAGTCTATGTTCAGACATGTTTCAGAAATATTCAGAAAAATAATTTCACCAACTGAGTCACAATAAGGTAGAAAATATGTCAGGCAGCCAGTATGTTCGGCCAGTAAAGCACTGCCGTATATAAGCAAGGGGTCACGGATTCATGGGCAATATTGCAGACTTCTACCTAATATTGCACTGGCTGATATCGGGTTTTCAATTAAGTGAATGAATGAATGAATGAATGAATGAATGTGCAGGCTGATCAAGGTGTGCAGGCTGACCAAGATCTGCATTGTTCGCCTTTCAGTCAGTATCGTTTTTGGTAAGCACCCCTTCTAACAGTTAATGGTAGTCCAAATTGAAAGATGGACAAGTTCATTATAGAAATTTAGCACGGTAAGGGTTATTATGAATAAACCATTTACTCATCTGGAAATTATTAACATGTTATTTACTGTGTTCATTGGTATCAATTATAGATATTAAATGGGTTTGTATTTATTTGTTCAACAGCAATGTTTTCCTAAATGGTTTACAGTCTTGCATTGACAGCAAGTAAAATATGGTAAACCTTTCAATAATGGGAAGTTGGGGCTCCAGTGTTCTGTGATCAGCATCTTGTCTTTTCTTTGATTTGTTTGGGGGGATACTTATTTCTTTCACAGATAGCTATGAGGATAATATTGTAAACTTCCCGTGAAACTTGAGCATTTTTCTGAAAACATTTCAGCAAAACATAATATTTTATAGATATTTCATTTGTTTCCTGAAAATATTAAGTAATTTTTAGCATAAAATGTCATGTTAGTGCTTGAAACTGCCACAAGATGCTTGGTAACTATTATGATAACATTCTTAAACATATTCTAGAAAAACTGTGCATTTTTCTGAAAACATTATAATGCCATAAATTACTGTTTTCAAGATATGCTTTTTATTTCCAGGAAACTTTAGGCTATTGAGATAATATTCAGAAAAGTTAAAAAAAATCAAGATAATTCCTCAGAGTTAAGATAGCTGTCTTACTGATATTGAGATACTAATGTAAATTTTCCAACACTATTTCCAGGAAACTTTCAGCTATTGAGATAAATCATCTTTTCAGAAAACTTCGCTTTATCAAGATCTTTTTAAGAATCACAATAGCTACCTCACTGGCAGAAATATGCCAACATAGATTTAAATGCCAATTTTTTATTTTGAAATTCAATTATATAAAAGCAAGTCTAACTTCAAGCAAATCAAGCTGGACTTTTTTCTATAAAAATCACTATTCCCATAGAACTCCCTCCAAATGGATGACCTCTTACTGGTAATTTGTGACATATTAATAGACAAACTATAAAGTGATTCCAATATACTCTCAAAACCTTGTTTTGTAAGGGTAGTTTATTTATTTATTTGGGTTTTACGGCGCACCAACACAGTATAGGTTGGCGCCAAACAGGACTACAAATTTTGGTTTCACATTTGTAGGGGTAAGGCTTTCATATTAAATTTATAATAGTTATTATTCATTCAGTCCAGCTGTTATTATGTGCCCTCTGGACATACTTTGTACCATTTGTATGGATGACCAATAAATGAACAGTTATATGGGTACATGACCAATTTTAAATATTGAAACAATGACATTTTAAAATCATTTTTATGTTTTTATGGACGAGAACAATCCTATTTAAAAATGTATATAATATGCATGTGAATAATAAAATCAATAAAGATCATTGTTATTTTCTTTCTTTTTTGAAAAAAAAAGATTAACAAATCCTATTTAGAAGGTTTATGACATTCACATGGTAGAGAAATACCTCGTGCTTGTATGCGGACATACGAAACTTACAATATATCCTTGAACCGCTCATCACGAGGTCAGGTGTTTCAAGAACTAGATTAACGTCATCCTGCTGGACCGTATACAGGATATCATTCATCTGCCACATTTTCTTCACCTTCGTGAAATAGTTTATCCACGCCACTCATCAACCTGAGGTGTCATAGTAGACATCTTACATGTTCATTAAAGAAATGCAAAATTATATACAAATATACAGAATATATATCAATTACACCTATGAATCTACGAAATAATTCTTGCACACATTGGAAACGGCCTTACATTTCACTTGCATGAAGTTCACTACTATTGGATTCGGGCCATTTCTGAATTTGTTTTTACTAATGGTCTGTAAACTGAATATGAAATTACAACTTATATTATTGTGAAAATTAAAACGGAAAATCATTTGTTTGCACTTTATACATTGGCATGTGGTATACACATATCAGGTGTGAAATGAACGGAAGAACAAGACTCTCAGTTTAAAAGAAAAAAGTAACATTTAAGGATGTATATAAACTCATCTCTTGTAACAAGGTATTGAACACTGTAATAACATTTACAAGCATGTAGATCAATTTTTAGCATGTTAAGCAATTCGTTGTCTGCTTCCATTCTCAAAGTAGAAATGTCTAATTTTTCTCTTTCCAAAACATTATCACAGTGGTCATTGTTAATAATTTGGATCTTGATGAGATGACTAGTTGCTCGGTATTTTATCTGGATCCTAATTATTTGTTAAGGTAATCACGAATTCGCCTGTGGCTTAAACTTAACATAAAACACAAGATAAACAACCTGGAATAAAGTCAAACAAAGAACAAACTTTTTAAACTTTACAACTTACAACTGCTGGGTAGATCTCATCACCGTGGCTTATGGCCAGATAGGTTCCGCTTGAAAACCTACATACATAGATAAAATGTCCATGAAGACACTAACTAATAACTTACCATGTCTCAGAGCTTAGAATAAATAATGAACTTGATTTGTTCAGTAAATGGCAAACTATAAGGAAGAATTCTTTGAGATATAATGCACATTAAACCTACAGGCAGCCCTTTTTTACGCCGATTTTGGGGCCGAAATTCGGCCCCATTCCCCAGGCAAAATGATATTCTTTTTCCCCCAACTGAACTTAAAAATTCCCCAACCGTAAGTGATTTTTTGATTAGCGAAAATTTCCATCGCCGAGGACTAATATAACCGCATTTTTTACTGTATCCGCGGTTTAAACGCTGCAATCGGAACACCTCGGATATTACTGTTAGCGTCGCTTTAAAATATCCGGGGATTTCCCTTTCTATAGTAAATTAAAAAAGCGTTCAGGAGGTTAAAGGTCAGTAATTCAAATCCTTCTTTGTTTCATATAAAAAACGACAACTTCATATCGTCTTTACGTATCTTTAGAGAACATCACTTTTTCCTACACCCTATTTTTCATGAAAGTTCTATCACAAATTAACGAAAAAATGAAAAGAAAATAGGGGGTTATGTAGTTCCTAGTGAAATGCCAGTCACTTGTGGTCTGCTACCCTAAAAATGGCGCATATTTACTCTCGTCCGCGCAATAAACACCTACTTCCGGTTTCGATCTGCAAAACTTGCCATGTGGGGTGTATGAACATGAAAACCGTCTCATTTCATGCAGAATGTCTTCTAGTAGTGAGAAACGGTGATTAAAGCACTCGTTCTACACGAATTTGCGCAAAAAATGGGAAAATTAATATCTATTTATTATGGACTTCTTTCGACTACACCACGGAAGCACATTTTCGACCGAATTACTGACCTTATTTTTCAAGTGATTTTTCGATCAATATGTCGCACAACCACAGGTGTTACGTAAAAAAAGTTAAAACGGACACTATTAAAGGATGCAAAAAGTTAGATGTTATGTTCAAGCAAGCGGCGCTCGGGTCGGCCGGGATGACGGAGCCAACGAACGTTTCCCAGCTGTCGATTTCAGCAGCAGGTGAGCCCTCGATTTCAACAGAAGTGATCAACATGAAAATCCCCCGTCTCCGATCGGTGAGAAAGCTGTTCCAGACATCGAGTCTGGTGATGATGTCAGCAGCGATGATGACAGTAGTGTTAGGGTGCCAGATGCACGTTTATTTACATCAGCAAAGTATGAATCGAGGTACAATTGGCTGTATTATTCTCCCTCAAAATCAGCATGTCTGTGTAAAGTATGTGAAATGTTTGGTACCAGTACTAGTCGGGGAACGTTTGCAAGTGGGGTGAGTTCCCTTGGGACTCACCCCTCAAGGAAGCTAGTGAAGCATGAAAATTCCAAAGAACATCATTTATGTTTGCAGAAGAAACTGATTGCCAGTGGTGGTTCTCCATCGGTGCTCTCATTGCTAAGAAATGGAGCGGAAAAACAATCAAAGGCTGAAATTGAAAGAAACCGCAAATATTTTTCAGTACTTATTTCTATAATATATAATACTGTGAGGCAAAAGAGGGCTTTAGACAGTGTTGAGGGTTTAATGAGGCACATGGCTGCTGTTGGTAATAGAGAAATAATTGAGTAATACAACCCACAGATAAAATATACGTCACCAACATCTGTTTCGGAGATTTTAGCATGCATTGACAGCTATCTTGAAGAAGAAATTCTAAATAAATTAAGGGAGGCAAATACCTACGCATTATTAGCGGATGAAAGCAGTGATGAAGGTCATCGTGAACAATTTGCGATAATCGTTAGGACAAAGGGATCTAAAGGGACCATTGAAGATCGTTTCTTGGGTATCACTGGTCAGAAAACAAGATGCGGAGAGTCTTATGATGGCGGTGGAGGACTTCCTGCTACGAAAGGGTATTGAAATCAGAAAAGTCTTATTTGTAGGCTTTGATGGTTGCAACACCATGTCTGGTGAAAACAAAGGTATAAAAAATGCAGTGAAACTTTAATGTTCTGACATTTTCCTGTTCTAAATTGATGTGTATTTAACCATTACTTTTCCAGAAACATTAATAACATAACTTAATTAGGGTTGAACTTACGCTGCAAGTTTCATTTCATCCGCCAATGTTTAGGCACTTGCCTCCATTAAGCGTAAAAATGGTTTGTTTCCGACCCGGTAACAAGCTGAGATAATCAAGGTCAGTAATTGTTTTAATTTATATTTTTATTACATGGGACTTTCTAGAAATTATTTTTGTGTCAAAAACTAAGGGGGTTATGCCTTTAAAACATCAGTAAGCTGATTTCTAACATCACTGACCATGTTCAAAGCATAAAAAGTGTGGTTGGTCAGATACCAGAAACAAACAATTTTTTTGCACCTTATGAAACATTTCTTCTTTCAGGACTTCAACGACGATTTAGACACCTTGTACCACACCAGCTCTTTGTGAACTGTCGCAACCATAAGCTTGCCCTGTATGTAAAACACATGATTAAGGAGTTTCCTGTCACAGAGAATGTTGACACCCTGCTGATCTCAATAAGGAAGCTATTCCATTATTCCCCGAGAAACTACGCCATTTTCCAGGCTATTCAGGAATCGTATGGATTGAAGAAACTGAAGTTCATCAGAGCAGCTACTACACGTTGGTTATCGCATGGAAAGTCCTGTGTTCGCCTTATTGACCGTTATGAGCAGGTTTGTGAAACAGCCTTTCAGTTCTATACTGATTACAACAGTAATTTTTAACCAGAGATTCCTGATTGCACGTAATTTATAACTGAAAATAATCTATGATTCAATGAAAGCTGTCCCTGAAATACACAAGAGGCGTAGACTAGTAACAGTCACTCTTGTTGTCTTATTTCCTCCGTTTTTGAATAACGACTGCCCGAATATGGGAACAACCACCTCCCTCGTAAAAAGTAGTTGTATGACTATTTGAATTCCACCCCCTCCCCCCATTTTATCATATATATACAAAACTGACCTCTCTGGAACTCATCTGAAAAGTTTTTGTGTTTCCAGTGTATCGGCTATTTGACAGGTTACACTAATTAGATGACTGACAGATATCATAGTGTCATTAGTATTGGCTGTTTTGAAGTACTCTGCCAAATGATTATATAAAAATGTTAGTACAATTCCCTCAGTAACATTGTAATACATGTTCTGGTCATTTTGCTTTTTAAATTTAATTAGGTGCTTGATGCCATAGATGCTAGTCTTGATGACAAGTATGTTCCCGAGGTGTACGGCCTGCGACATCAGCTGCTTGACAAACCTACTGTAGCCATGGTGCTAGTACTTTGCGACATTTTGCGACTGGTCATCAACTTCAGTGATTATCTTCAAGGGGAAAATGTCTTCTCTGATATGCACATCAGATGTGGGGTATGACATTTCAGCCCTTCTTAAAACTTCTATGCCAATTTTGAAGTCCAACTGAACCTTTAACTTAAATGTTTGTGTTGCAAATTTTATGCTTACTGATTTTAAACTGTTAAGCTTACTAATTTTAATTAAGCTGGACTTTAAAAAAATTTAGTGTTAACTGACATGTGTTGAATTATGACAAAACTTTGAAAGGTACACAACTGATATTTGTTCTCCCATGTTTTATCAGGAGCTGATAGACCAGCTACACCATCTTGTGGTGAGGTTTGATGTCTCTGTTGAAAGGCCAGACCAAGACTTGTATTTGTCAAGGATGGAGACCCTTTTCCAAGTTATTGATGACAGGACTGCATTAGCACGGCGCTTAAGGTATGCTGAATATAAAAATATTTATAATTTAATACTGACAGGCTGTCTACTTTCTGGATTTTTTTGTTGCGGAACTGTTAGCAGTAACAAGACAAGCAAATAGGACCATCTGTCTGTTCATCTGTTATAAGCTTATGGAGTCTGAAAACTTCATAGGAAATAAATGGCATTGATTAAATCAATTACATTTGCCTATCAATGTGAATTATGGAGTAAGACCTATGAAAGTTGAGAGAGATTACATTTTTTAGCCCTTACAGAGGTCTGTATTCATACATTAAGGATACAGTTTGTCACTTTAATATCTGAAATTCTGTGAAGAAATGCTACCATCTTAACAGTTGATGCAAAGACCACTTATTAGTCTAATGGGTCTGGTACCGTACCTTGGGGTCACAGCAGGGTATGCATACTTTTCTGGCCCAATGTTCACAAAACAATATCAGTCTCAGCTGAGTTTGATAATGAAACTTTATTTGTTATTTATATCTAAATTGCATGTTTTAAAATTTAATGTTAAGGACTTTTCAAGTTAATATTCAGTACTGACTGTCAGTCTAAATGGGCATTTTAATCTTGAAATTTTTGTAAAAAATGCAATTTAAATTTCAATCTCAAACTCAGTTGAGTCCGAAAAATGTTTTATGAACATGGGGCATGAAAACTTATATTTTCCATTTTATCATTAAAATCTCAGACATAGACCTGCATATTTCTGCTTTCAGAGGTCCAGCAATGATGACTCCAAGGCAGGTAGTTGAGGAAATTGCCAAACCTGTTACTTATGCGCTTATAAATGAGATTAGTGACGCATTCCAGTGTTCACCAGTGCTGGCTGCCTTTTCAGTATTCAACCTACAGAAAGTTCCAGAAAATGTTGCTGAGATTAGTTTATATGGGGAAGTTAGTATAAAGTTGATGCAGTGTGCTACAGCTACTGCAGAGTCGGGGCTTTCAGATTATTTGTTCTGTCATTTCCAGAGGATGATCTTTGCATTGAAAGCTTTGAAGTTTCTGTATTTAATCTGAAGTAAAGATACTTCTGTTTGCAAGACTTAAAAAGTCAAATTCAACTGAATGCATTATATGGTTTCTTCTAAAAATTATATAAAAATGTAGTACATGCATCTCTGTCGCTTGCAGAGAGAAATAAATACCCTAGCCAGTCACTATGGCAGACCCAGAAATGATGTGTTCATGGGCCACAGGACTCTTGCGGAGCCTGTTTACTCTGAAGCAGAGATAAAGGCCCGGTTCCAGGGCTTCAATCACCAAATGTGTCTTAAAAAGTGAATACTGACTACATGTCAGCTGTTTCACTGTCTGTTATAACTTAAATAGTATATAAGTCTTCAAGCACAGTCTGTGATTGACTAAAAGAATAAATGCAACATTATCAACATTATCAATCTGTCAACTCAAAAATTATGCATCAAATTTTTTTCAGATGAATCCACCATTCACATTGTCAAACAAATTCTGAAAGTATGTATTTTACACTGACCAAACCAGACTGTGCTTGAAGTTGTTGCAGTGTTTGCACTTTTGTTCAGTTAGAAGAATTTGCAACTGTGCATTTGCGTTATCATTAATTTTGTCATTCTTAAACTTTTCATGATATTCAATGTTATTTAGTTTGTAAACACTGTTCCAAAAGTCTCGGCGATATATGACCATTTTGTGTCGATTCGCCGTAAAACCCAACTCACTCACTCACTGTTCCAAAAGTGAAACTTAACACATGCAGTCCAATAAAATTTTGCCAATTTTAAATCAGTCAAGAAAGTACTCATTTATTTAGCTAAACACCAGATATTGATCAAATAGTTCAAACAGACAGTTTGCTAGTTAAATGCGCTGTGATGTAACTTAATTGTGTAGAGTTAATCATATACTTCCCTAAAGCTGTACATCTAGAACTGGAACTTACAATAATTGAAAATCTATGCTGGTAACATAGTTAGAATAATGGACAGTCTGACTTAATATCTTCTTATTTTTAAAGGCAAAGAGGTGGTGCCGATGTTACTGCTCTATTCAAAGGGGATGAGGTCATGAAGAATTCCTATCCAGCAATGCAGTTCCTTGTGGATCTCAGTGTGATAATGCCAACTTCAACAGCTTGTGTTGAGCGACTGTTTAGCTTCTCAACTTACTCTGTACATCATCAAGGAGCACCCTTGGAGTAAGAAAATTGGAAGCCCTAATCCGCATTTGTTCTGCTGACAAAGAACAGTTGACTGAGAGAGATATTGATTCTATAATAAATAAATTTAAACAGTGCAGAAGGGACATCAGTTTGTAACCTGCTAAGATTATGATAAATTGTAAAAACAAGATGACTGTCTGATCAGGTTCATGATTTTGGACAATGTGGCAATTCTTTAAATTTGTACGTTTTTATTGTCTTTAGCATCAAAACTGCTTAACAGATGATACATCTTACTTACTCTGTGTTTTTGTTTGTTATAAAAAAAATTCCCAAATTTGGTATTTTACGATGCAAATTTCCCCTTATGAAAGGACCCGCCACCCTTCCCCAAAACCATGAACAAGAGGACCATGATGGTCCTGAATCGCTCACCTCTTCCCACATGATCCAGTTTTGAGTATGACGTCGTTTTTTCTATATTTTGACATAGTGACCTAGTTTTTGAGCTCATGTGACCCAGTTTTGAACTTGACCTAGATATTATCAAGATAAAAATTCTGACCAATTTTCATGAAGATCCATTGAAAAATGTGGTCTCTATAGAGGTCACAAGGTTTTTCTATTATTTGACCTATTGACCTAGTTTTTTAATGCACGTGACTCAGTTTCAAACTTGACCTAGATATCATCAAGGTGAACATTCTGACCAATTTTCATGAAGATCCATTCAAGGGTATGGCCTCTAGAGAGGTCACAAGGTTTTTCTATTTCAAGACCTACTGACCTAGCTTTTGATCGCAGTTGACCCAGTTTCAAACTTGACATAGATATCATCAAGATAAACATTCAGACCAACTTTCATACAGATCCCATGAAAAATATGGCCTCTAGAGAGGTCACAACGTTTTTTCATTATTTGACCTACTGACCTACTTTTTGATGGCACGTGACCAACTTTCGAACTTGACCTAGATATCATCAAGATGAACATTCTGACTAAGTTTTATGGAGATCCATTCACAAGTATGGCCTCTAGAGAGGTCACAAGGTTTTTCTATTTTTAGACCTATTGACCTAGTTTTTGACCGCACATGACTCTGTTTCGAACTTGAACTAGATATCATCAAGATAAACATTCAGACAAACTTTCATGAAGATCCATTGAAAAATATGGCCTTTAGAGAGGTCACAAGGTTTTTCTATTATTTGACCTACTGACCTAGTTTTTGACGGCACGTGACCCACTTTCGAACTTGACCTAGATATCATCAAGATGAACATTCAGACCAACTTTCATACAGATCCCATGGAAAATATGGCCTCTAGAGAGGTCACAAGGTTTTTCTATTATTTGACCTACTGACCTAGTTTTTGATGGCACGCAACCCACTTTCGAACTTGACCTAGATATCATCAAGGTGAACATTCTGACCAATTTTCATGAAGATTTCATGAAATATATGGCCTCTAGAGAGGTCACAAGATTTTTCTATTTTTAGACCTACTGACCTAGTTTTTGACCGCACATGACCCAGCTTCGAACTTGACCTAGATATCATCAAGATAAACATTTAGACCAACTTTCATACAGATCCCATGAAAAATATGGCCTTTAGAGAGGTCACAAGGTTTTTCTATTATTTGACCTACTGACCTAGTTTTTGACGGCACGTGACCCAGTTTCGAACTTAACCTAGATATCATCAAGATAAACATTCTGACCAATTTTCATGAAGATCTTTTGGAATATTTGGCCTCTAGAGAGGTCACAAGATTTTTCTATTTTTAGACCTACTGACCTAGTTTTTGACCGCACATGACCCAGCTTCGAACTTGACCTAGATATCATCAAGATAACATTTAGACCAACTTTCATACAGATCCCATGAAAAATATGGCCTTTAGAGAGGTCACAAGGTTTTTCTATTATTTGACCTACTGACCTAGTTTTTGACGGCACGTGACCCAGTTTCGAACTTAACCTAGATATCATCAAGATGAACATTCTGACCAATTTTCATGAAGATCTTTTGGAATATTTGGCCTCTAGAGAGGTCACAAGGTTTTTCTATTTTTAGACCTACTGACCTAGTTTTTGAAGGCACGTGACCCACTTTCAAACTTGAGCTAGATATCATCAAGGTGAACATTCTGACCAATTTTCATGAAGATCCATTGAAAATTATGGCCTCTAGAGAGGTCACAAGGTTTTTCTATTTTTAGACCTACTGACCTAGCTTTTGACCACTTGTGATCCACTTTCGAACTTGACCTAGAATTTACCAAGATGAACATTCTGACCCATTTTCATAAAGATCTGATGAAAAATGTGACCTCTAGAGATGTCACAAGGAAAAGTTTACGGACGCACGGACGACGGACGCTGCGCGATCACAAAACTCACCTTGTCACTTTGTGACAGGTGAGCTAAAAAGGGCTGGTCCGCTTTGAGTGCGTGAGGTCGTGGTTTCAATCCCCGGCGGCATAATACCGAAGACGAAAAAAAATGGTACTAGTAGCTTCCTCGCTTGGCGCTCAGCGTTAAGAGGATAGTGCTAGGACTGGTCAGCCCGGTGACACACACACACACACACACACACACGCACACACGTGTACGCTAAAATGTGTATATGCAGCATAAATGTGCAAAATAAATTAAATAAACAGAACAGATGTATATTGTCCGTAAGTATTGACCTGGCACTCATGAATATTCCGTGTATTTCCGTAAATTAATTTTCGGTGTCCGAATATAAATAGCGGTATAACTAAATAGTACATATATCGTTCTAACTGATATACTGTCGCATGTGCAGGTAGCTGTGCGGACAAAGCGTATACTTGCAAGTATCAGGATTGTAGGTTCGAGTTCTACGTCCGAACATATATTTTCCCCCAAATTTTATATGCAGACTTACTACTCATTTGATCAAATGTATCGTGATATCTATGGTTCAGTTATTAAGAGTAATCATATTTTCCAGTTATAAAATAATGGAATAAAATTGTTTTAATAGTATCTTAGATAAAAAGACAAGTTACCTGTCACCAACGTTCCAGGAAAAGAAAATATTACAAGAGAAAACAATCAAAATTCATGAAATATGACACATAAAAATAATGTAAACGATAACCTTACAATGCATTAAATTGAAAAAAGATCTATTCCGTAAGTGATTTCGAACCCATGGTAACGTGCGTGCTAGTCAGACACCTTACCTCTACGCCACCGTGTCATTGATTAACTTTACATGTTACTTTAGTAATGTAGATACTTTCAGGATACTAATATTGCGTAAATTAACGAAAACGCCCGAAAATTTTGGCGAAGATTAATGAGTGCCAGGTCAATACTTACGGACAATACCAATGTATGACTTCAAATTCAAAATCATATCTAAGCTGAATTTCATTCATATGTATCATTTCGAGTTTTATTGTAAAACTGTGAAATTTTGCATTCTGTTTTGGTTTACATTTTGCCTAACATGTGCACACTGCTATGACCTCTAGACCGGATGTTCATTAGGGAAGTTCACGCAAGTTTTTTTTTCTGTAACGTTGACGAATGCATAAAATACGTAGAGTATCTCTGCAATATGAAATATTGAGACAATGTGACTGATGCACGATGGAAGATATATTATCGCTTGTTCAATATGCTAGGTACCCATTCAAAGAACTGCGCGTTTTAGGTGAGAAATGTACGATTGAAATGATTTAGTGCACTTTCCCGTTCATGACCATGGTTCTTGTAGTATACCTAGGGGTAGGGTATAACATGTACAGAGTTATTTTCTTTCTGGTCTGGTGCCAGTGAACCGGTGCACTTGTAAAAACAACTATATTTTGAAAAATCGAAGTATACGAAGAGCTCTGGTACGGTCTCTACATATGATGTGGCCTCCGGTTATAACCGCCTCGATAGCCTAGTGGTAGAGCGGGAGGTCGTGGGTTCGATCCCCGGCCGCGTCATTCGAGTGTTGGAGGTCGTGGGTTCGATCCCGGCCGCGTCATACCAAAGACGTAAAAATATGGTACTAGCAGCTTCCTAGCTTGGCGCTCAGCATTAAGGGGATAGTGCTAGGACTGGTCAGCCCGGTGTCAGTATAATGTGACTGGGTGGGGTATCATGCTACGTGTCTACGGCGTGATATTCCAGTGAGGCAGCACTATAAAGTTGGGCATTGTGCTCACTGCTACAAGTAGACCAATCCTGCTCATGAAATTATTTTTAAACCAAAGTACTCTGATTCATATGAGGAAAAACCAAAACAAATCAAACCGTTTGGATTTCGCAAAAAATCTTCTATGAATGAAACTGACTTCGAATTCGATAGTATTAAAGAAAATTCAATTCCAGATACACCACCATGGACCCTTCATACCCCTACAGTTCTTTTCGATTTGAAAACTGCCTTTAGAAAGTCTGAAACAAACCCTGAAATATTCAAGTCCAAATATCATGAAATCAAATCAACTTACAAGGACTATTTTGCAATTTTCACAGACGGTTCAAAAGATGAATCAAAGGTTGGCTGTGCTGCTGTCAGCCTCCTTCATCAATCAAAATTACGTTTGCCAAATAATGCAACAATATTTTCAGCCGAGGCCAAGCTATTGATTTAGCTCTAAATTTTATATCAAAAAATAGTGAAGAAAGATTTATTATCTTTTCCGACTCGCTTTCTGTTTTACAGTCAATACATAACCGAAATATGGAAAATCCATTCATTCAAAATATTCTTCTCAGGTTTCATGAACTATCTTTTAAAAAGTTTATTATATTTTGTTGGATTCCTAGTCATGTTGGTATTCATGGAAACGAGGATGCTGATATTGCAGCAAAGAAATCCCTTTTATTATCTCAATCTACTTTGAAATTACCACATACCGAATTTAGGCCCAATATAAAGAAATACATTTTATCTAAATGGCAATCGTCATAGAACAGTGCTTCATTCAATAAACTTCATGATATCAAACCTACTCTAGGGGAATGACACCAAGGGAACAGATCTGTTCGCAGGGAGGAAATTGTTCTTTCTCGCTGTCGAATAGGTCATACCCGTTTGACTCATTCTTATCTTTTGAATAAAGAAGATCAACCCGAATGTGTACCATGTCAAACACCGCTAACTATTAAACATATTCTAATCGACTGTGTGGACTTTGCTACACAGCGCGGTACATATTATGACGTTCAATCCTTGAAAGAATTATTTGAAAACGTTTCAGTGGGAAATATTTTATCGTTTTTAAAGCAGATAGGAATATATAAAAAAATCTAACATTTCATATTTTTGTTTACATCTTGCAATATTATTATATTATTATGTTTGCAGCTGATATTTTGACAATCACGTATATACATTTTTACATTGATGTTTTTAGATAGGCTTTACATTTTTACATGGATGTTTTTAGATATGTTTTACATTACTCATATTGTTCTTTACATTTTTACATGGATGTTTTTGTGTATGCTTTACATTTTTACATCAATAATTATGCTGTCTAACGGAAGAGGGGGAGGACTCTATGATAAGCAGTTTTTAAATCCTACCAGGACTGAACTGTTTTGATATCTGTCTTCTGGCCTGTTTCATCGGGCCCTTAAGGGTGTTTCTCTTGTTGCTCTGTCTTCTGAAAAGGCATTGAGTACATACGTTTTTGGTTCTAAAGGTTTCCTTTTTATATATTTACACACGAGCATTTTTGTGTTTTACATGCCATGCCTTTTTGTTTCCATTACGTGTGTTAGAGATTCACCTGGAGGGGATTACTTTTATTTACTGTCCCGTGTCTTTGGAACATGGTGGGGGTAAGAGTGAGGTTGGGTGCGCACCATAAACCGGTTTAAGCTCCCCAGTGGTGTTTTTGCCACTGACCGTTCCAAGGCGGTGCCCAACTGTGTTCCTTTGTTTGTTCGTTTTGTCCTCGTGTGTTGGCTTTGTGTGTGTGGTGTGTGCACGTGCGTGCTGTAGGTTTTGTTTTGGGGAGGCTGCGATTTTGGTACGTGGCATTCCCTGTTTGATATTTGTCTTTGTTTTTTAGCTCACCTTGTCACATAGTGACAAGGTGAGCTTTTGTGATCACCCTTCGTCCGTCGTCAGTCCGTGCGTGCGTCAACAATTTCTTGTCTGCACGATAGTGGTTTCATTATTGATTTTATTTTAACCAAACTTGCACACAACTTGTATCACCAAAAGATCTCGGTTCCTTTCTTGAACTGGCCAGATCCCATTATGGGTTCCAGAGTTATGGCCCCTGAAAGGGCCAAAAAATAGCTATTTTGACCTTGTATGCACAATAGCAGCTTCATTTATGATTTGATTTTAACCAAACTTGCGTCACCATAAGATCTTGGTTCCTTTCTTGAACTAGCCAGATCCTGTTATGGGTTTCAGAGTTATGGCCCCTGAAAGGGCCAAAAATCAGCTATTTTGACCTTGTCTGCACAATAGCAATATCATTTATAATTTGAATTTAACCAAACTTGCACATAACTTGTATCACCATAAGATCTTGGTTCCTTTCTTAAACCGGCCAGATCCCATAATGGGTTCCCGAGTTATGGCCCCTGAAAGGGCCAAAATTAGCTATTTTGACCTTGTCTGCACAATAGCAATTTCATTTATGATTTGATTTTAACCAAATTTGCACACAACTTTTATCACCACAAGATCTTGGTTCCTTTCTTGAACTGGCCAGATTCCATCATGGGTTCCAGAGTTAAGGCGCCTTAAAGGTCCAAAATTGGCTATTTTGGTTTTTGCAGCTATATAGAGACTTCATTTATGGTTTTATTTGATACAAACTTCCAAAATATCTTCAACAACAATAAATCTTGGATTCCATGACAAATTAGATCCAATCGAAGGTTCCAGAGTTATTTTATATCTGATTACCTCCCAAGATTGTAGTCAAAATGGATTAATATCAGTAAGTACTTTTAGGACTTGAGCCAGTCAGAGTAGATAACTATGGACTGATTTTATGTCAAATTACCTCCCTTTATTTCAAATTAAAATGGAAATATCTCCGTAACTAATGAAGATACTGATCTGAAATTTCATTTATGTCGACAGATTTGTTTGGCAGATCCTTCTTTTGTTCACTTACAATATATTTTTTTTAAATTGCTTCCCTTTCACGTTACTATAAATAGCTTATTTTAGTAACTTTTTTATTATTGGCCGTAGGGAAAAACTGAGACCACTTTTCTGTGGTACAACATGGATGGTACCTCCAATTTTTAGGTGTATTTTGACATATCTGTACCTTGTAAGATTTTTTTTCTTTTTGGTTTAATTTCTTCCCTTTGTTGTTACTGTTCTTTGGACTTAGATTTTTTTTCTGAGGACCTTCTTGTCCTCAAAGGCAATGATAACTGGTGAGCGATATAGGGCCATCATGACCCTCTTGTTTTACAGTTGGCGTTTGCAATATGACTTCTTCTCGGCGATATATGACCATTTTGTGTCGATTCGCCGTAAAACGCAACTCACTCACTCACAAGTAGACACCTTCGTTTATATGACTGAAAAATTGTTGAAAAAGACGTTAAACCCGAACACACACACACACACACCGGCCGCGTCATACAAAAGACGTAAAAAATGGTACTAGTAGCTTCCTCGCTTGGCGTTCAGCATTAAGAGGGTAGTGCTAGGACTGGTCAGCCCGGTGTCAGTATAATGTGACTGGGTGGGGTATCATGTCACGTGTCTACGGCGTGATATTCCAGTGAGGTAGCACTATAAAGTTGGGCATTGTGCTCACTGCTACAAGTAGACACCGTCGTTTATATGACTGAAAAGTTGTTGAAAAAGACGTTAAACCCGAACACACACACACACACACGCCTCCGGTACATCCCCATCCAAATGGGGGAAATTTACAATTCTAAAACAAATCATCCCTCTTGTCATAAATTTTGTTTTGTAAAAAATTGTCGTAAACAGAGCAACATAAAATCTCTTTAATAACTTTAAAAACAAATGTGCGCGACAAGGGGTGCACAATTTGTTCCCATGGCAATACGAATTACTTATCTGAAAACTGCATTCCCGAACCTGACTTAAATATTGTTCAATAAAAAGGAAAGGGCTTTACAAATTGTCACAGGTCCACATAGTATCATTCTTTACAACTAGTAAAAAAAAAGGATCGAGTACATACGTTCTTGGTTCTTTAGGTTTGCTTTTTATATATTTATACACGAGCATTTTTGTGTTTTACATGCCATGCCTTTTTGTTTCCACTACGTGTGTAAGAGATTCACCTGGATGGGATTACTTTTATTTACACTGTCCCGTGTCTTTGGAACATGGTGGGGGTAAGAGTGAGGTTGGGTGCGCACCATAAACCGGTTTAAGCTCCCCAGTGGTGTTTTTGCCACTGACCGTTCCAAGGCGGTGCCCCACTGTGTTCCTTTGTTTGTTCGTTTTGTCCTGGTGTGTTGGCTTTGTGTGTGTGTGTGTGTGTTCCTTTGTTAGTTCGTTTTGTCCTAATGTGTTGTCTGTGTGTGTGTGTGGTGCACGCGTCTGCGTGCTGTGGGTTTCGTTTTGAGGAGGCTGCGTTTTTGGTGCATGGCATCACAACAGCGGGTGTTAAGTGCTGTGTGGCGGCCGTAAAAAGTCGCCCCGACTTCATCTCAGTGTTGTTATATTTTCTGGTCCTTCGGGATCATTGATTTCAACTCGTATAGATTTGAAGATTGAATACTGCTTAAGCCGGTGCTAGGGGGCGTGAGCAGTGTTGCATTTTCCATTACTGCTCATGAACAGACTCAACCAAACCGAGTCTGCAATTTTCACTGTTTGCATTGTTCTCGGTGCTTCCGAGGAATCTACTTTTCAGATTATATTCCCTGTTTGATATTTGTCTTTGTTTTTTTTAGAGATTCACCTGGAGGGGATTACTTTTATTTACACTGTCCCGTGTCTTTGGAACATGGTGGGGTTAAGAGTGAGGTTGGGTGCGCACCATAAACCGGTTTAAATTCCCCAGTGGTGTTTTTGCCATTGACCGTTCCAAGGCGGTGCCCCACTGTGTTCCTTTGTTTGTTCGTTTTGTCCTCATGTGTAGGCTTGATATGTGCGCGCGCGCGTGTGTGTTTGTGGTGTGCACGTCTGCGTGCTGTGTGTTTTGTTTTGGGGAGGCTGCGTTTTTGGTACGTGGCATTCCCTGTTTGATATTTGTCTTTGTTTTTATAAAAACTTTGTAAGATTTTGGGTCATGGTAATTTTCCAACTGTATTTGGTAAAATTATAAAACGTTTTATTAAAAGAGGTTACGACCCAACTGTTTTGAGACATACCGCAAGTTTTGTGTTCAACCCGTTTACAGTTGGACACTACGCTTCTTTGTGTCTGACGGAAGAGGGGGAGGACTATGATAAGCAGTTCTTAAATCCTACCAGGGCTGAACTGTTTTGATATCTGTCTTCAGGCCTGTTTCGTCGGGCCCTTAAGGGTGTTTCTCTTGTTGCTCTGTATTCTGAAAAGGCATTGAGTACATACGTTTTTGGTTCTTAATGTTTGCTTTTTATATATTTATACAGGAGCATTTTTGTGTTTTACATGCCATGCCTTTTTGTTTCAATTACGTGTGTTAGAAATTCTCCTGGAGGGGATTACTTTTATTTACACTGTCCCGTGTCTTTGGAACATGGTTGGGGTAAGAGTGAGGTTGGGTGCGCACCATAAACCGGTTTAAGTTCCCCAGTGGTGTTTTTGCCACTGACCGTTCCAAGGCGGTGCCCCACTGTGTTCCTTTTGTCCTCGTGTGTTAGCTTTGTGTGTGTGTGTTTGTGGTGTGCACGTTTGCGTGCTGTGGGTTTCGTTTTGGGGAGGCTGCGTTTTTGGTGCGTGGCATTCCCTGTTTGATACTTGTCTTTGTTTTTTATCGAAATTGCAATCAAGAAAAGTAGCATTTTTCCTGGAAAAGTCGTTTGAATTAGGGCAGTTAGCTTTCCATGTTATGTGCTAAGTCGTATGCAAAGTATAAACATCGTATGTACTGACTGAAACCTTGTGATTATTAATTCTAAATTTATGCAGGATTTCGCCAGAATTCTTTACCGAACAATATAAGATTTTACCAGAGTTTTCGTATACTTTGTCACAATACCTTTTCACGTGGGTTTTACAGCAGCAAGGCATGATATTAACACCACAAGAATCACAAGAGCTTCTCATATTAGATAAAGACTCTATATGGAAAACTGGTAGTTTTCCAGGCTGTCTGTGTAACTTATTCTCAAAAATGTTTTCCATTTCAAAGATGACTTCATGAATACAGTTTGATCAAATTTATTTTAAAGTCATACTATCGTCTGAATTTCCTGTGTACACATTGAATAGTGACGTCACTACTGTATGTGTACAAGGGAGGCAATCACGTCATGATTTGGCTGGAAATTCTTTTTGTTGCCCTTATATGACATTCAAAGTATCAGTGCGGTCACATGACTGACAGTCACTTTCGCTTGGTCATTTGTCCAATAGGTTGAAAATGTTTTTGTGGCCCCCATATGCCCGCTCGTGATGAAATAATGCACGGAGGGGCACTTGGGGTCTTCCTCCACCATTAAAAGCTGGAAAGTCGCCATATGAGCTATCATGTGTCAATGCGACGTTAAATCCAACAAAAAAATGAGTGGTGGGGCATATATATTTGGTCTTGTCCGTGCATGCGTCCGTCTGTCCGAAGTTCGTGACGCGCCTAGCGCAAGAAGTATTTGATATAAATTGAAACCTTGCATTAGTCTTTCTCATGATATGAACTTGCGCAACTCCTATTTTTTGTCTGGCTCCACTCCCGTCGTTTATATGACTGAAAAATTGTTGAAAAAGACGTTAAACCCGAACACACACACACACACACACACACACACTGGCTCCACTCCCTGTTTCCAGAGTTATGGCCCCTGAAATAGTAAAACATGCACATTTTCACCATGTGACACACCTAGCTCAAAAAGTATTTTATATAGATTGATTAAACCTTGCATGAGTCTTTATCATGAACTTACGCACCTCCTATTTTTCTTCTGGGTCAACCACCTATTTTCAGAGTTATGGCTCCTGAAATAGTTAAAAATACTCATTTTCACCTTGTGATGCGCCTAACTCAAAAAGTATTTCATATAAATGGTCTTTTTCATGATATAAACTTGCGCACCTCTTATTTTTGGCTGGCTCCACCCCTTTTTAAAGTTATGGCCCCTGAAATAGTAAGAAATGCACATTATCACCTAAGAATGTGCCTGGCTGAAAAAGTATTTGATGTAAATTCATGAAACCTTGCTCGAGTCTTTATCATGATGTGATCTTGCACACATTGCATTCTTCTTGGGAATTTTAGCTCTTATTACAGAGTTGTGGTCCTTGAAATAGCCAAAATAGTGGATTGTTTGTGATGCTCATTGCTGAAAAAGTGTATGGCCTAGAATAACGAATCCTTTTCATAAAATGTTTGTGGAGGCTATACCCACTTAAGACTGCAAACATTTGAATTATTGCCCCTTATTTGTGCCAAATGTACCACTGGGGGCACGCCCTGTGTCCTACAGACACATTCTAGTTGATAGTCAACTTATCTCTTTCTCGGGTAATGAGATTTTATCATTGTAGACAAAAGTGGGGTATAATAAATCAATTTGAACAATATTGCATGTGAATCATTTTTTTTAAATGTTTGAAAAACATTGCAAGATGTTTTATAAAATGTAATTTTGATGTAGGCATGCCCTTTTAATAGCCACACATTGCCTGCATTTGACTTATTCATGTGTACGTATTATAAGGTTCTTAAATATATTATTTACCTCTGAAAGGTACGTTCTCTAGTTTTGTAGTACAGCTGATGGAAGGAAAGTGGACTACGGGACAGCTTTCTTCAAAATCAACAATCTTTGGAGTCCGTTGACAAGTGTGTTGCTAAGATTCCTGATCAAAATTACATGGCAGCCTTCTTTCAACCACAAACGTGGTGGTGCAGTACTTTTACCTTAGTGGTAGTTTTGCCACTGACCGTTCCAAGGCGTTGCCCCACTGTGTTCCTTTATTTGTTTTGTATATGTGTTTGCGTGTTTATCGTAAGCGCGTCCGCGTGCTGGGTTTACGTTTGGGGAGGCTGCGTTTTTAGAACTTGGTTTCCCTTGTTTTAATGAGCAAGTGTATGTCACCAGAATCTTCAGAAACGAACTCTCGTATTTGCCCTGGACTTTTAGGAATTTCACGTCTATTATATACATTTACTTAGTCATTGTTTGAAAATAACATTACTCTAGTTTCCGAGCCAACAGGAAGAGGTCTTTCTAATTGCTTGAAGAATGAAACTATTTCAGCGGAAACATTACCCTTGGACACGTCATGGATTGCTTTAATGAAACATCCATTGTCTTGCCTAACGGCTCCAGTCAAAACCACTTTGTGTCAGCAACTTTTCAAACAGGTCTTGTGAAGCACATGTCACTCTCATCCTTGTAATCTTTGTTTGGCATTGGCAACAGCTGAAAGAGGTATCCAAGCACAATAACCTGTATACCGCCAAAATGTTTGGACAGATCTTTGATAGAACAAATATCTCTTAACTGCTCAAAGAGCTTAGCGTGGATATTTCGATAACAAACTTTGTAGCGTTTTACTATACTTAGATTAGTTCTTTTAGTATACCGTCCGTCTTCTAATACTGCCCATTGGTGTATTGTTTGTGCATGAACGCCAAAATTTGCACAAGCGATTCCGGTTGTACATGTAAGAAAAGCGGTTTTACCTTGAGCTGTGAACTCTTCATTAATATTATTATGTACGATTTTCCTCCTCTACCTGCGAGGCCAACTAGCAGAAAATTGTGGCCTGACAACGCTGCTTGCATGGCTTCTTGTTGTTTTGCAATGATTAAGCCCGTCATTGTTGATTGATAACGCACTATGCTTTTTAGGCAATTTAAAATTGTTCCCGCGTTCTACTGTAGTCCCTTGCAATTGGCTTGGAACCTGTAATGCGGGACAGTACGGCATAGATTTTCTACTTTCGTTTTTGAGCTGTATGACCGATCGTCACCGTTATTTTGGTTTAAACTGTGTTTATTTCCACAATTATATTTATAAACACGAGTAGTACATTTAAGTTTACAAAGTTTGATAACACATACAAACAAACAAAGAAAATATTAAACGAATGGATTGGAGAACAAGTTATTTAAAACTTATATGAATTCCGCTTTATAAGAAGAATAGAAAAGAATAGAGGTTAAATGAAGAATGATAACTAGGCTGTAAAAGTATGTATGTCGTGTTGTATGAATCGAAATATGAATGTAAAAAATATATGTATAATACGAAGATTTTTTAGAATGAGGAGTGAAAAAATTAACGAGCATAAGTTTGCTATTGTCTCGTCGTTTGGGTTGGGAGAGGGGAGGTGCGGGGGTCGCAGCTCATGCATTGAATCATAACCGCCTCGGAAGCCTAATGGTAGAGCGTCCGCTTTGAGTGCGGGAGGTCGTGGGTTCGATCCCTGGCCGCGTCATACCAAAGACGTAAAAAAATGGTACTAGCAGCTTCCTCGCTTGGCGCTCAGCAGTAAGAGGGTAGTGCTAGGACTGGTCAGCCCGGTATCAGTATAATGTGGTTGGGTGGGGTATCATGCCACGTGTCTACGGTGTGATATTCCAGTGAGGCAGCAATATAAAGTTGGGCATTGTGCTCACTGCTACAAGTAGACACCGTCGTTTATATGACTAAAATATTGTTGAAAAAAAGACATTAAACCCGAACACACACACACGCACACGCACACACACACACACATGCATTGAATCTATTTGATGAAATGATGAATAGGGGCATATTTTGTTATAATAGATGTTCATTACCATACAGTAGAGTGTTAAAGAGTAAAAGGGCATTGGGTCGGTTAGAAGATTTTGGTATTTTTGACAATGTAGCAGATTCTATATCACCACATTCAATCACATCTAGCAGTTTCTGAGTCCTCGGCGGTTTAGGTCATGGTTAAAAGAGCTACATCCCAGACGTAGCCGAGCATGAAGAATTTGGCCTTTTCTGGATCCGATTTTAAATAATGGATTTCATTTTGGTATGGTTTTTTTTCAGACTTGATTTGAAGGCATTGATTGAAGGAGATAATTTGATATGTTTAGGAAATAAGTTCCAGTCGTGTCTTGTTTGGAAGAAAGGAAGAGTTCTATGAATGAGATTTGCGAAAGATATTTCCGATGTTTCTTTGGTTATATCTAGTATTGATACTGTGTTGGTTTTCAGGAATTAGTGAAGACAGCTAGGCGGGTGATAAGCCATAGACCATTATATCATTACATAGAGTTTTTTTAGCTCACCTGTCACGGAGTGACAAGGTGAGCTTTTGTGATCGCACTTCGTCCGTCGTCCGTCCGTAAACTTTTACTTTAAACGACATCTCCTCATAAACCGCTAGGCCAATTTCATCAAAACTTCACAGGAATGTTCACTGGGTGCAGCTTTACAAAAATTGTTCAAAGAATGGAATTCCATGCAGAACTCTGGTTGCCATGGCAACCGAAAACAAAAAATCTTCTTCTCCAAAACCGTAACGCCTAGAGCCTTGATATTTAGTATGTGGCATCGTCTAATAATCATCTATAAAAATTATTCCAATTATACCCCTGGGGTCAAAAGGGGTCCCGCCCGAGGAGTGCAAAATTTTACATAGACTTATATAGGGAAAAGCTTTAAAAATCTTTTCCCCAAAAACCAAGAGGCCTAGAGCCTTGATATTTGGTATATGGCATCATCTAATGGTCCTCTATGAAAATTGTTCAAATTATACCCCTGGGGTCAAAGGGGGCCCCACCCTAGGGGTCCAAAATTTTACATAGACTGATATAAGGAATAGCTTTAAAAATCGTCTTCTTTAAAGCCTTGATATTTCGTATGTGGCATCACCTAATGGTCCTCTATTAAAAATTGTTCTTATGTTTGTAGCTGATATTTTAACACACACGTATATACATTTTTACATAATTGTTTTTAGATATGCTTTACATTTTTACATGGATGTTTTTAGATATGTTTTACATTACTCAGTGTTCTTTACATTTATGTTTTTGGGTATGCTTTACATTTTTACATCAATGTTTATGCTTGACAGTTGGCGTTTGCAATATGACTTCTTCTGGGCGATATATGACCATTTTGTGTCGATTCGCCGTAAAACCCAACTCACTCACTCACTCAAATTATGCCCAGGGGTCCAAAATTTTACATAGATTTATATAGAGAAAAGCTTTAAAAATCTTCTCCAAAACTATATTGCCTGGGGTCAAAAGAGGCACCGCCCGAGGAGTCCAAAATTTTACATATACTTATATAAGAAAAAACTTTAAAGATCTTCTTCTCCAAAACCACAAGGCCTAAAACTTTGGTATTTGGTACATGATATCACCTAATGGTTCGCTATGAAAATTGTTCAAAATATGCCCCTGGGGTCAAAAGAGGCCCCGCCGGAGGGGTCCAAAGTTTTACATAGGCTTATACAGGGAAACGCTTTAAAAGTCTTCTTCTCCAAAATCATAAGGCGTAGAGCCTTGATATTTGGTATGTGGCATCATATAATGGTCCTCTATATAAATTGTTGAAATTATGCCCCTGGGTTTAAAGGGGGTCCCGCCAGAGGGGTCTAAAATTTTACATAGACATATAGGGAAGAGCTTTAAAAATCTTATTCTCCAAATCTATAAGGCCTAGATCCTTGATGATTGGTATATGGCATTATATAATGGTCCTCTTTGAAAATTGTTCTAAATATGGCCCCGGAGTCAAAAGGGGACCCGCCCGAGCGGTCCAAATTTTTACATAGACTTAAAAAGCAAAACACTTTGAAATCTTCTCCAAAGTCAAAATTTATACAGCCTTGATATTTGTGACCTACTTTTCATTTTATGTGCAACAGCTTTCAAACTTTGACAGTATTTTAAGTTTTTGATACGGAAATAAATTTTAACTTTGATTACCTTTACCCTAACATAATGAACCTTGGGGTCTCAAGTTTAACGTAAACTTAATTAAAAGCTTTAAAAATCTTCTTGTCATAAACTGCAAGCCTTAATACCTAAAACCGCTGGATGAAATGCACAGCTACCAAATAAGAAAAACAAATAGACACTGATAAATTTTGTTGGAATTATTTTGGAATAATTTTCTTTATGTTACAAATACATTCAATCAGTTGATCATATAGCATTATTTTCTATTATATTCATAAAGTCAGCTGAGAACTGTCATTCATATACATGTACATAACTACTATAATTTTTGTGGTAGATTGATACTTATGTGAATAAGTCCAGAATCAGCTTCTTGTGAAATTTCTCTACATCTATACATTGTATTGATTTTAAAATGTACAAATGTTGTTTCTTTTTTTCATATTTGCAAATTGATGGAACCTTTCAGGGATATTGAATGGTGTATTAGTTAGTGCAACGTCCATTTTACTTAATGAAAAGTGACCAGCCTCATCAAAAACGTGCCATTGATGAAAGCCTATTTGATAATCATAAATTTCATTTTAATTATCATAATTTTCATTCTTATATTAATAGTCGGTTGTAATCTTCCTTTCATGCTTGGTTGATCTGATTTGATTCTAAATTAATTCATCAGTGAAACAAAAGGGCCTCTTACACCTGGGCATGTTACCTCCTTGCAGATCAGTGTTCCTTTTGCTTATTTTGTTCTACTGATTTATAATATTATTGTAATATCATTTACTTTCTAATGAAAGTTAAACTGTAAAGTTATAGAAGTATTTATTATTTTTACACGTTATTTTAGAATTAATTAAACAGTTTGAAATAGTGGTTGATGAATTGAGTTTTACAAATCAAGGTGCTTAACAACTGTGATGGATATTACTTTAATAAAGTTTGAAGGAACATAAATTGTATATCTAAAACAAGTATCTTGTGTTCCCTCTGTACCAGGTAGGTTTCTTTAATATGTTATATTTTTACAGTATCGTCCCAGTGGACACAAACATTTATAGAAGAGACTATCATAAAAATAACCATTGATTGACAAGACTTTTTGTGACACTACATTGTGATATATATCAGCGACAGCATTCATATAGTGATTGTGACTCTACATAGTGCTTGTGGTACTTATAGTGCTTCTGACACTTTATAGTGATTCTTCTGAAACTAAGTAGTGCTTCTGCCACAGCAGTGTTACGTTGGAAACTGTGAAAACTGCTGCAGTGGTGGCTTTCCAGTCTAAGAAAGGTATGTCTTGGCTGAAATTAATGGGTTTTGCAGTGGCAATGAGATTCAAGGCTGAGTTAGTTTGTCCTTAAAAACAAAAAAGTCAAGATAAAAGTAGATTTTAGACACTGTTTAATGATTCTTTTCATTTCCATTTTAATAGCACCGGCTTAAGCAGTATTCAATTTTCAGGCGAAAAAGCAGTATTCAGTTTTCAGGCGAAAGAGATGGATGATGGGTAGAAAGTGTAATAACACTGTGAAGTTCAGGGCGACATTTTATGGCCCCCACACAAGCAGTGAACATCTGTGGTTGTGAAGTATATAAAAGTCTGGATGCTATATTCTTTCAGTAGGCAGATATGGTTTAAGCAAATGTGAAATAATCTCTGAGACGAATTTTTCAAGATTTATATTAAAATGGTTATCTTTGTATATTTTGAGGCATTCAAACAATAGAAAGGCTGCTGACCTTTGTTTACTTTTTTAGCCCACCATCTGCCAGATGGTGGGCTAGTCAAATCGCTTTTCATCTATGGTCTGTTCATCATTCCGTCCGTTAAACAATTCTTGTTTTCGCATCTCCTCTGAAAGTACTGGGTGGATTTCAATTACGCTTGGCCACAATGATCCCCCATTGCCCTAGTTGGTCCTAACTGAGAATGAGGTCACTAGGTCAAAGATCAAGGTCACAGTCACCTTCAATTTGAAATTTTTTTGGTAATTTTTGTTATTGCATCCATTCTACAACTACTGGGCGGATTTCAATTTAACTTGGCGATAATGATCCCCCAGTACGCTAGTTGGTCCTGAGAATGAGGACACTAGGTCAAAGGTCAAGGTCATAGTGACCTGTTCTTTGAAATGAGTTTCTGCTCATTAAAAATTATTTTTTTAACAAAAACTCAAGAACTATTTCTCAAAGGACCTTATTGGTATGTTGTTCAGTACGTATTCATTTTGGGGTCACTGAAAATTTTCCATCAAAAAGATCATTCAATGATGGGCAACAAGATCCCTATGGGATCTCTTGTTTATTTATTATTTCAGTTAGACATGCCACTTAGCAAGTCCTGGAAGAGGGCAAAGGCCAGGAGAGCAATATTGGGAAGGAGGGAGCAGATGTTGGCAGAAGATCCTGATACAGTCCCTGTCGTAGGTCCGGTCAACGTGCCGGCAGAGAGGGCCCCATCAGCACCTGTCGTAGGTCCGCCTAACGTGACGACAGACATGGTCGCTGGGGCAACTGATGTAGGTCCGCCTAACGTGACGGCATTCAGAGCCCAAAAAGCACCTAATGTAGGTCTGGTTAACGTGCCGGCATTCAGGGCGCTTGAAAGACCGTTCAACGTGACGGCAAACACTACACAATGCTCAAACAAAACAAATGCTTTATATGCCGAAAAGGTGCAAATATTTGCAAACAATTCTAACTTGAATGATAGAATATGCACTACGTCCTCTGCAATGCAGGAAGACCAAAGCGAAACTGTGAATCAGTCCTGTCAATCCTATTGCACAGGTATGCCCTTCAGCTGCTTGTCATTAGTATTTGGTTCTTAGCGTCAAGCACATAGTAGATTTTCGATTGACACTAGAGGTAGTCAATACACTATTAACTCAATATGTGCTTTGATATATGCAAAATATTCTGATTTGATAACAACAGAAAATGTTGATAAGGTCTTAAACATTGGAGACAAGCTGTACAGGAATGTTGTTAACAATTTAAAACAACTTGGTAGATTTAAGCACCGACTATTAAGTCTTGACGAAATGCCTGATCAAGTGAATTTGTCCAAAGTTGTACAAATCAGATAAGAAAACATTGTATCAGGAATGACTATTCAGCATTTTGGAGATACTGACTTGCCAACTCTACATCAAGCCTTGCATGCAGCATTTCAGAGAGCACACCACGCATTGGTCATGATAGGAGCAATTTGTTCCGCTGTGTTTGTTAAAGATGAAGAGTTTTGGCTGTTTGATTCACATTCACATGGAGAATATGGACTGTCAAAATTTGATGGAAACTCTATTTATGTCATTTAGTAAACTTGAAGACCACTTATACTAGAGCAAGAAAAAATAGCCAAACAAGAATCACGAAAATGCCCTGAATTCAAGCAGAAAGAGATTGATATACAAAATAAATCTAAACGAAAGGCAAGGTCATATCTACTTATACTAGAGCAAGAAAAAAAAAAGCAAAACGAGAATCACGAAAATGCCCTGAATTCAAGCAGAAAGAGATTGATATACAAAATAAATCTAAACGAAAGGCAAGATCGGATCCACTTATACTAGAGAGAGAAAAAGAGGCAAAACGAGAATCACGAAAATGCCCTGAATTCAAGCAGAAAGAGATTGATATACAAAATAAATCTAAACGAAAGGCAAGATCGGATCCAGTTATACTAGAGAGAGAAAAAGTAGCAAAACGAGAATCACGAAAATGCCCTGAATTCAAGCAGAAAGAGATTGATATACAAAATAAATCTAAACGAAAGGCAAGATCGGATCCATTTATACTAGAGAGAGAAAAAGTAGCAAAACGAGAATCACGAAAATGCCTTGAATTCAAGCAGAAAGAGATTGATATACAAAATAAATCAAAACGAAAGGCAAGATTAGATCCACTTTTACTGGAGCAAGAAAAAGTAGCTAAACAAGAATCTCGAAAATGCCCTGAATTCAAGCAGAAAGAAAATGATATACAAAATAAAACAAAACAGAAGGCAAGGTTAAATCCATACACATTAGAAAAAGAAAGAATTGCAAAGCAAAAGCGGAGATTAGATGAAAGAAACAAAAGCAAAGAAAAAATAATAGATTGTGAAAGAAAAGCTGAAAAACGTAAAAATCCATCATTTTCAGAAGCGGAAAAAAAATAACTGCAAAATGAATAAAAAGTGGTAATGATATTGAAGAGTGTATTGCGAAATTCCATCAAAACATACAAGTGGGTCCCGTCTATGTTTGTAGTTCATGCCACCAGACGTGGTTTAAGGAAACTGTATCAGAGGTGCAAACTTATTCTTGTAGAGACAAAAGTAAGTATTTAACTGGTCTAAAATCAGTAGCTGAAAATGAATAGATATGTGCTACATGTAAACCTAATATTAAAAAGGGGAGATAACCTACATTGTCTGTTTTAAATGGAATGAAGAGGCCAACAAAACCAAAAGAACTGGATCTGTTTCCTCTTGAAGAACGTTTAATAGCATTACGCATTCCATTTATGCAAATGAGAGAACTACCAAGAGGGCGTCAGTTATCTACAAAAGGGAATGTTGTTAATGTTCCAGTTGATATCCAACCAGTTGTGAACGCGCTTCCAAGAACCTTCAATGAAAACATTACTGTGGCTGTGAAATTAAAGAAAAAGATGTCTTTTCAGTAATGTGCATTTTCTGAAAATGTTCGGCCACTTCGAGTACTTGTTGCTTTACATTGGTTGATGAACAATTGTGCTCTTTATAAAAATGCGAATATTAACATTGATACGCAATGGATTAAGGATGTTACAGAAAACAGTAATGAAGTCATAAATGAATTTTTTGCCTCAAAAGCAACATCTTCAGAAGACATGACCGCTGAAATGTTTCCGGAGTGTGACACTGATAATAATGTAGAAAAAAAAAATCTGGAAAGTAGATCCCTCGGAAGCACCGAAAACAAGGCAAACAGTGAAAATTGCAGACTCGGTTTGATTGAGTCTGTTCATGAGCAGTAATGGAAAATGCAACACTGCCCACGCCCCCTAGCACCGGCTTAAGCAGTATTCAATCTTCAAATCTAAATGAGTTGAAATCAATGATCCCGAAGGACCAGAAAATATAACAACACTGAGATGAAGTCGGGGCGACTTTTTACGGCCGCCACACAGCACTTAACACCCGCTGTTGTGAAGTAAATAAAATCTGGAAAGTAGATCCCGCGGAAGCACCGAAAACAAGGCAAACTGGAAATTGCAGACTCGGTTTGATTAGAAGCATTGAATGATTTATATGCAAATGCAGAGCAAGACTGTGTACTAGAAGTGAATGAACCTGATTCTCGTTGTTCCAGTGACAATGTTTCCCAAGCATTGCACATTTTTTTTGAGGAAAATATTAAGCTATGTAAAACACTGAGCACTGTTGACTTTGAAGACTGTGTTGGTGAAATTATTGAAGACTGTACAAAAATCAAAAACACTGAAAATAAAATTTCAAATTCATCGGTAGAAGATTTATATGACTCAGATGCTGAAGAGGTTTTAAATGGAAATGTGGGAAATATTGACACCCTTTTAGATGATGCAGACCTTGAAAACAGACATGCTACTTTTACATTTGCGCCTGGAGAGGGTCAGCGACCACAGTATTTTTCAAGATAAAGATTCAGAGTATCTATGTTTCCCCAGCATATTTTCAAAGGCGTATTGATAATGAAAACAGAAAATTACCTGTTAACTATAGTAACATTGCTAAGTGGGAACTTCGAAGTCAAGATAGAAGTGCTGCAAACAGTGTACCTTACATATTTTTAAGCTCAAAAAAAATCCAGATGAAACAATTAAATGGCAAGTCAAATTTAACTGTCAGAAGAATTCAGGCTGGTACAAACAAATTAACTGCTGCCCAGGCTAGAAATGTGGAATGCATGAATACAATTGTAAAAAACGATGAAGGTTACTATTTGTTCAAACAGCTGAGAAATAGCCCAGCATACGTAGAATCCAGAAAGAAAGATGTTTATGCAATGATTAGACAGTTAGGTATACCAGCTTGGTTTACGTCATTGTTTCTGCTGATACCAGATGGACAGATCTTCTTAAAATCCTCGCAAATCTAAATGAAAAAGATAAGTTCAGCGATGAACAAATAGAAAACCTCACTTGGGAACAAAAGATAAAATTGATTCAATCAGATCCAGTTACATGTTCAAGGTATTTTGACCATAGAGTTCAGGAGTTTATAAATACTGTTCTTAAAAGTGATCACAAACCATTAGGTAAAGTGACAGATTATTTTTATAGGGTCGAATTCCAACAACGTGGATCTCCACATATTCATATGATTGTATGGGTAGAAAATGTTCCAAATTTAAATGTAGACTCAAATGAAGAGATAGCAGCATATGTCGACCAGTACTTATAATGTTCAATTAACAATGACTACGTGGGGGCATTGTTAGACATCCAAATTCACAAACATTCTAGAACATACAGAAAAAAACAAGATAGGATATGCCGCTTTGGTTATCCATTACCACCTCTACCAAAAACTATGGTGTTAGACCCATTTGAAAATGACAAGGACAATATCTCAAACAGTAGCAAAACATGCGAAACAAATGAATGATGAGAAACATGGATACAATATGTCTTACGAGACATTTTTGACAGATATTGCACAGATGAATGAGGATGATTATATTAAATGCATTAGAAGTTCATTAAACTCTTCCAGGGTGTTTTTGAAAAGAAATCCAAATGAGATACGTATAAATTTATACAATGATGTAGTGTTGAAAGGGTGGAGAGCAAATACTGACATACAATTTGTCTTAGATCCATATGCTTGTGCCATGTATATTGTTTGATATATAAGTTAATCACAACGTGGTATGAGTAATCTTATGCATGCTGCTGCAAAAGAAGCAAGAAATGGAAACCTAGATATAAAAAGGCAAGTAAGACATATTGGAAATGTGTTTTAGAACAGAGTTGAAGTTAGTGCACAAGAATCAGTCTATCCGATTTTGCAAATGCCCTTGAATAGAAGTACGAGAGATGTTGTATTTATTAATACGTCTGAACCAAACCAGAGAGTACAATTGTTAAAGCCTAAGTCAGCTCTTGATGAGTTGCCTGCAGACTCAACTGATATCATGTCAGATAACATAATAAAGAGATATTCAAAACGCCCGAAAGCTTTAGATAACTACTGTTTAGCCGATTATGTTTCACAGTTAGAAGTGGTTTACCCAGATGAGAACAAAGATATAGGCAATGCAGAACAAAATGATGATGAAAAAAATGCTGGAATGTCAGAAGATGAAAATTTTGATGAAAGCCAAGACATTTGTATACTGAAAAGTGGTATAAAAATCAGAAGACGCCGTAATTCAAAAATCATAAGGTATGTAAGATTTAATCGTAAAACGGATGAAGAAAACTATTATAGAGAAAAACTTCTTCTCTTTTATCCGTGAAGAAATGAAGAGAGAGATTTACTTGGACATTTTGCAACATTCAAAGAACATTATAAATCGATCAAAAATGCTGTAAATGAGAAATGTGCATGTTATGAACATCATGTTGAAGAGTTAGAATTAGCAAGAAATATGGCTGAAGTGGAATGCAATGCATACGATGAAATTGCTCCTGGAACTCAGCAAGAAGAAGCAGAAACTGCTGAAGAAGAACCAGTTGAATCAGAAACATTTACATATATCGATCCAGATAGAGTTAGTGAACACAGAGAATATGGTATTGGCATAGAAATTGGATATTCGGTTTCATCTGCACAAATAAGTTCTAATGAAAATATTTTACCAGATGAAGAGTACAGAGCTCTTCTGCGTTCCTTGAACTCTAAACAGAAACAGTTTTACAATCACGTTGTTCACTGGATAAAAACTAAAGATGCACCTTTGTATACATTTCTTTCTGGTGGAGCTGGTGTTGGTAAAAGTGTTGTCATAAGAGCATTTTATCAAACACTATATAGAATGCTTAATCTGAAAGAAGGAGAAAATACTGACGATATAAGGGTTCTTTTGTGTGCATATACTGGAAAAGCGGCTTTCAATATAAACGATTCTACTATTTCGTCCGCATTTAAGCAGAAGTACAAACAGTCCGACCAAACATTAACATGTGACAGCTTAAATACTTTCAGATCCAAGTATCGAGATTTATCTGTTGTCATAATCGATGAAATTTCAGTGGTTAGTAATACTATGATTAACTTCATAAATCAGAGGCTGCAAGAATTAAAAGGGACACGCAAACCATTTGGAGGTGTGAGCATTATCGCAGTGAGAGATTTATTCCAATTAAAACCTGTAAATGGTGATATTTAATGATTTAAGTCGTGATGCTGCATCTTTGTCTATGGATTGTGGAAAGAACTGTTTGTTATTTATGAGTTATCAGAAGTAATGAGACAAAAGGATGATTTACCATGTGCAGACTTATTAAACAGTCTGAGAATTAACTCACTGACAACAGAAGGTCAAATAGTTCTTAAAGGTCGTGAAATTGAACTCAGAGCTAACAATTATCAAGAAAACTCCCCACAATTATTTGCTGAAAACTATTACATGCATATTTTCAATGAGACACTTCTAAACAGTTCAAACAATCAAAAAGTGTCAATGCTCTGCCATGATTCTGTTGTTTCACCAAAGTTATCAAAGGATAAACGAAAAGAGGCTATCAAAAGATTGCCCACAGATCCAAACAGAACTGCAAATCTTCATTGTCCATTGGATATTGTTGAAGGGATGTTGTATGATTTAACTGTCAATACAAATACTGAAGATGGCCTTGCAAATGGTGCGTCATGTGTTGTAAAATTCATTGAGTATAAACTGAAGGAAACACAACGTCCTAGTATCATATAGGTACAATTTGAGGATTTGAAAGCAGGTTGTGAAACTTGATTAAAATATAAAAATCGAAGCTTATATCATGATCAGAGAAATGAAAACTGGACACCTATATTTGATATCGCAAGGACCTTCACATACAATAAAAGAAACTTTTGAAAGAATCCAGTTTCCGTTACAACCTTCTGCTGGGCGATCAGTTCATAGGGCACAAGGAACAACGCTTGATAGTGTCGTTATTGACTTATCACAAAGGAGAACACGAAAAGTTCCACACCTTCACTATGTTGCTCTGAGCAGAGTGAGATCCCTAGAAAAGCTTCAAATTCTCAATTTTAATGAACAGGCTTAACAAGTTGATGAACAAGTTAAAACAGAAATGGAAAGATTGTATAAAGATGCTTCTCTAGAATTATGTTACGTTCCCTTGGAATATATATCTTCAAGTATGTATTTTAAAATTGCATTCAACAATTGTAGGTCATTAAATAAACATTTCATTGATGTGAAACATGATCGGGGATTGGTATCTTGTGATATAATTGGATTTGCAGAAACTCGATTACATGCGAATGATAAGGATACTTCTTATCAGATACAGGGATTCCATTTAATACGCAATGATCAGTGTGCCACATCTGCATCTGAAAGACCTCCACACGGCTTAGTTATTTATGTCAGAGATGATGTAGTAATAACATCTACTGGTAGCTTTAGCTCTCGAAATTTTGATTTATTTTCCTGAATATTGAAAGAATTAAATGAAATGCAAGTCGTTGTATTATACAAATCACCAAAAATGTCTGATTCTGCTCTTCGCACTGTGCTGACAGAGAAACTTTTTCCACATTTGGTACATCATAAGCCTTTAGTTATTCTGGGTGATTTTAATATAGATGTTTTAAAATGTCGTGAAGGTGTTTTGCAGTATGTGTATGACAAGCTTAACTGTAGATTACTTCTTAACGAACCTACAACTGATTATCTATCTGCATTGGACTTGATAATAACAAATTTTGATGCCATTGTGGGTACAGTAGAAACTTACTGGTCAGATCACAAGATTGTCTACTGCTGTTTGAAAGAATTTCTCTAAAATAAATTGTAAGAATATGCCCATAAATATAGATGTATCAGTTTTTATACAGAATATCTCTTTTTTGCTAATGTCTAGAATATATACGTATATATATATAAAACAAAGACCATTGTATTGTACTACAATTTTAACGATTGAAATTAAGCTTATGTTTGAATAACAAGATGTTAAGCTAAACAGATCTAAAGTGTATTCATTCATAGTTACTGAGGTATGCTTGATAAACAAAGAGTCTTACAAGACTTTGTCTGACTCTACAAGAACTCCACTTTTAACATTTGGTATATAATACAAAAAATGTATTGCAAAGTGGTTTTTTACCAGGATTGTTAAAATTGATGCGTAAATGCATATAATAATATTATATTCTATCCTTTTGAAGCTTGTCTGACCATGTTATGATTGTTCTCTTACCATTGCAGACTGTTACTAAATATCACAGTAAAACAGCATGAAATATAGTGTGTTGCCACTCTAACATGAGTTATAAGAGATCATGATTTACGTATCCGTATCATACACATACATTTTACCAATTCATATACATATATTAAGCACGCACATACAAGTATTAAAAGTATTGAGATCAACAAATATTCGATACCAACAGATAGCACT
This sequence comes from Mercenaria mercenaria, assembly GCF_021730395.1. Taxonomy (NCBI): domain Eukaryota; kingdom Metazoa; phylum Mollusca; class Bivalvia; order Venerida; family Veneridae; genus Mercenaria; species Mercenaria mercenaria. Next base: position 59,487,468 of record NC_069377.1, on the reverse strand, counting down.
ATGCCTCAACACTGCATTTATGAAACATGTTTAAAAAGTAAGACGCATCCGTTAATCACAACACAAGAAGAAGTGTCTAAAAATTTATTTAAAAGAAAAAAAAGATAAAATTTGAACAGGTTTTGAAAGGTTCGCTATATGTGCTCTAGTAGGAAATGGTTCTAGCAAAGAGTCTTAAAAAACTTCTACAAGGGCTCAACTTTTGGCATTTGGTATATTATATTGCAAAGTGCTCTTTACAATGTAAATGGCTTATGTGCTATTTTAGCTAAGGGAGGTAATTGCCACCAAAGAACGAGAAAAGTACGGGAAATAGCCACCTCTGTAAGGGAAGTAATCGATGCTACTTTTCTCAAAGGTGTAGTAATATGTGTTCTTTTGAGTTTCAACTTCGAATAACTCTGTGTCCCGAATGGAAGATATATTATGACTATCATATTTTATGCAACGTAGTTTCATTCAGTTTTCCATAATGCTCAAGTTTTCAGCAGTTTTAAAATAGCAATATAAAAAATATAGAACTACATTTTTTAAATATACACTTCATAGAGTTGTGCTTTGGTCTCCCGCCATTAGTGTAGAAAGCGCCATAATTGCCATCATGTGCACTCCAAAGAAACAGAAACAATGCCATTCGATGTTGGGCAGCAAGATCCCCTTAGGATCTCTTGTTTTGAGTATTCCCAATGTCGTCCTTGGTGTATGTACGGCAAACGATGTAATTCAGTAACTACTTCATATATTTAGCTGAAATTTTCACAAATTGTTCCTGAAATATTGTATGTTCAAAATATCTAAATAACTTAAATTTCAAGAATTATGTCCGAAGGGCTCTTCGTATGAGGCTGGCCATATTTAAAACTAGAGTCACCATAACAAGAAGAAAATTCTGTCATGGTGGATATCTTCCGTGAATAAAATGTTGCCAGTTAAAAAAACTAATTGCGTATGTATTGCTAAAAGTGTTATCGCCGTATCACTGTAATAGCTGTTGCTATGAAAATCTTGGTGTTCTTAAATTTAATAACTTAATCTGATTTAAAAAGGCGCCTTTTCACGTCTGCATAAAGAGCTCTAATTGAGCATTTGACACATTTGCACATGTTGTGCTTTATAAATATTCTTGCTTTTCTGTTCTTAAGTTGTGAAGTTTGTTCATTTTCTCAAAACTACTTGTTTTTTTAAAATTATCTGAAATATGGTTTCATGATAATGTGTATTGAACTCTTCTTAGTTTACAACCTTCGCAGTTGATGGAGGTCGGTAGAGTTGTCTTGTGTAATCATGTAACATTAATTGTCTGTGGTAAGACATTATACTTACTGTTGAGTTATTATATGGCCAGAGTTTACTTGGGACATTTGCTGATTTCCTTTCCACGACCTATTTTGCAATTCATGGAATCTTGCAATTCAAGGAATCATCGAAGAATATATTTGAAATATGGTGTTGCATCTTATCCGATGATGAAAATAGTAATGTTCATATAAAAATTATCTCAAGTTTACCTGCCATGTAATAATGTTAAACATCCAAGCTATGTTGTTTGGTTTTTGCTTTACTTTCATTATATCGTTTGTGAATTAGTGATCGATGTTTGCTGTTTGCTGTTTTTGTTACTTACCTGATATAAAGGAGCAGGCACTTACTTGAAAATACAGTCTACCTTGTGTATAAAGACCATCCTTGACAGGGCCAAAATATGGTCGTTATTGGGAGATGATATGAAACAACTGACTTCTAATAAGTTACGCATTTCTTTTAATTTATTAGTAATTCAGTAACATAACTTCTACAGCTTAAACTACTAAAACTAGAACTGGGCAACAGCAACAGACTGAAAGTGATGTCTCTGAACAAACTGAGTTGTTTGGCAAAATACAAAACATTTCAAGCTGAGCAAACTACTGCAATTACTAAAATATTTTTTATATTATACAGAAAACTTTTTTCATAAAACTTAAAAAATATTACCATACTAAAATGGTACGAAGAAGCCTGCAAACTAACAAACGGGGTTTTCAGCAGATTAAACAGTAATACTGAAAGCAATGTACTGCCAATTAAGTACCTTTTAATGAATTACTTTGTAAACTTCTTTTGACACATTTAAGTTATTAGCTTTATAATAAGAACTTTTTCAGTGTACTAGAATAAAGTTACCACAATTTTTGCATGTTCTTTTTCAAAAATTTGAATGCTTGCTTATATTCATTTTAAAACCTGACGTTGAAGAAATGTTTAGTGCTGGTTTCTTCACGGGGATGGTGCTAAGAGCCACAGGGCTACCTCTTCGGGCAAAAGTCTTCTATGTATGTGAGATGTTAATAGGCAGCACAACCAGCTGGGAATCCAAGGATGTAGCCTCAAGTAACCAACTATCGACCGTTTTCCCAACATAGTTATGGTAAATTTGTGACAAATGATTCTTAGGCAGAATCAATATGATGTGATAACAGGCTGACTTTTTGTCTTAAAATTCCACTTTCTTTTTAGCACGTGATGTAAATATGTGACGTCATGGTTTTCCAGGTTCATCCTATTACAAAATGGTGGACATGTTCTGAAGTAATTATCGACAATGGCATACTACCCATTAAGAAGCGTTTCCCGTTTACCAGTTTGCAGTCTGTTTGACCTCCGTGACCTCGGTACATGTGCATGTATATTTCAGTATGGGCGAAGTTTATCGATAGGCATGTTTCAAATAAAAAAAGTGGAAAATCAAATACTTGGTTAGGCCCAAACCAAAGTTTTGTTTTCTGTTTTTTTGTTTTATTTTTTTATTTTTTTTAGTTTTGTTCATTGAAATATTTATGTTAGCTCACCTGAGCACGAAGTGCTCAAGGGTGAGCTTTTGTGGTCAGTGATTGTCCCGCGTCCGTCGTCTTGTCCAAAACCACAGTAGCTAGGACTTTGATATTTGGTATGTGGCATCATCTAATGGTCCTTTACCAAGTTTGTTCAAATTATCTCCCTAGGGTTAAATATGGCCCCGGCCTGGGGTTGCGGGGGGTGGGGGTCACATATTATATAGGGAAAAACTTTGAAAATCTTCTTGTCCAAAACCAATGGGCCTAGGGCTTTGATATTTGGTATGTAACATTATCTAGTGGTCCTCTACAAAGATTGTTCAAATTATTACCCTAGGGTCAAATATGGCCCCGAATATATGCACCAAACGATATCCTAATCCTTAGTGTTATGGGACTGCTTTAAATTTAAGGAATTTTCGAGGAATCGTCAATCTTTTCGGCGTCATGACATACACGTACTATTTTGGAACGGTCAGTGGCAAAACACCACTGGGGAGCTTAAACCGGTTTTATGGTGAAGAATTGTTATTATGAAGAACGACACATTTTCCGAATGTCTCGTAAAACAAGAGCTAGTTTATGCGTATTTTTGACGGGCCTTCCATGATGTGCCTCCGGTAGTCTGCGTATACAGTTGATTAGTCAGTTCCGGATCATGGGCGTTCCGGATCACAGCACCGTTTATAATCATTTAATTCTTAGCATGAATATTTGCTTCAATAAGGGAACTAACATACCAAAATATAAGTTTTGCAGACCGCTGGAATGTGGAGAAAATTCGTATTTTTTCAATCCATGTGATTCGGAACACAACAGAACACAACACAATCGAGAAGTTATTTTTAAACAAGAAACTATTTTTTATCTTTCCAGCTTGCCAATATGTTATGATTTGGTCGGATGAAAGAAAACAATTTTTGTATCACAGGTGTCCCAGTGCGTTTTAGTTTTATTCTAAACTAATCTAAGATAGACCAAAATGATCCGTAACTGACCGAAGTGGTGACACCACTGTGGAAAACAGGTTTTGCTAGTACAGAATCCAGAACACGCCCGCCGTTACATAACTGAAATACTGTTGAAAAATGGCGTTAAACCCAAAACAAACAAACAAAACCAAAAGTTATAAAAATTGGCCAATTAAGGTGATGTCACTTTTTGAATTTCCGGTGAATAACAAAAAACAAAGAATATTCAGTTCTTTCCAAAAACTGTTATATTATGATTCAACCAAATAGTTTCAATTGTCTACCAGAAAGGAACAATTCTTATATCTCAATATTGTGATTTGGTATCTTTATAACAGACAGTAAACTAAAACAATAGACATTCATATGAGACGTGGATGAGCTCATCAAAACAATTTCAAGCACAAATATTAATGCGGAATGTAAAGTAAGTTACACACTACAATATCCGTCCAAGATACTTTCAAAAACAGTGCATTTGCAGAATAGAGAGATAAAAATAATTTTGACAGCTCGTGAAAACTAATGACAAATTTTGACAGGTATATGATGACTCATGAGCTAATTATTTTTTTTCTGTTATTTCTAACTTCCAGTTTGATTTTCATAAAATTGGTATTCTTAATTGTAGCTTACAACTCATACATTAAAACAATAAAAGAATATATTGTTACCTCACTGTCGTTTTGTCTATCCATCTTTCGTACGAATTCCTAGTGTTTCAGTCATTTGTCAGCAATTAGAGCAACTCACAGTGTTGCAATCATACAAAACACATCCCTTATTTTCACATAGATATTGAGGATTTATCTAATGAGCACATGTATTGGTAACACAGTTTCAATACCGACTGTGTATTGTAATAATGCTAAACTATCTCAGCCGTGACGTCTCCTTAAGAAATAGATAGTTACTGCAGTCAATTTAAATGAGGAACAACACACCAACAGTTTACATTTCCTATGTTTCGTTTGTTTGTTTGTTTTGGGTTTAACGCCGTTTTTCAACAGTATTTCAGTATCGTCTCAAAACCCAAAATACCATGGTTCTATAGTACTTTTATCTTTTGTCTCATTTTTCAGCATTTAAACACTCAGAATGGAACCCAGTGGGGGCACATGACACATCCAACCATTAAAAGTCGATAAATATGAAGAACATTTTTGTACTACAGATACAAAAAAACAAAACAAAACAATGATAATTATCAAACAAGGAATGCCAAAAACACAGCCTACCAAACGCAGATACAAAGCAAACGCGACAAAAACGAATGAATGAACACAGCGGGACACCGCCTTGGAACGGTCAGTGGCAAAAACACACCACTGGGGAGCTTAAAATAGAGAAAAGTGGCTTAAACCGGTTTATGGTACGCACCCAGCCTCACTCTTACCCCCACCATGACAAAACAGGTCAGAATACCGGAATCTAAACAGGTCAGCCCAGGTGGGATTTGAAAACTACTTACCACAGAGTCCTCCACCTCTTCCGTCAGACACAATCAAAGAGGGAAAGCCACCTCGGTAGCCTAGTGATAGAGCGTCCGCTTCGAGAGCGGGAGGTCGTGGATTCGATTCCTGGCTGCGTCATATTAAAGAATCTGACGTAAAAATGGTTCTGGCAGCTTCCTTGCTTGGCGCTCAGCATTAAGAGGATAGTGCTAGGACTGGTCAGTCCGGTGTCAGTATAATGTGACTGGGTTGGATGTCATTCCACGTGTCTACGGCGTGATATTCGAGTGAGGCAGCACTATAAAGTTGGGCATTGTGCTCACTGCTACACGTAGACCGTCGTTCATATATGACTGAAAAATTGTTGAAAAAGACGTTAACTCTTAACACCCACACACAAAGAGGGAAGCGTAGTGTCTAACTGTAAACGGGTTGAACACTAAACATGTGGTGTGTCTCAAAACAGATAATTCGTAACCTCTTAATGAAACGTTTTATAATTTTACCAAGTTCAGTTTGAAAATGATCATGACTCAAAATATTACGAAGTTTGTAAACCACATCCCTATTTGAAATACGTTCTTGCAGAAGTGTCTATAAATTACGGTCAACTCGCCAATAGCGGATCACTGCCAATAGCGGGTCACTTGAAAATAAAATGTGAATCTCTCTTAAACTTAGTAGAGTATTCAATAATTAAGTATCCAGTCATATAGAGTTTTCACTTAGCAATTCTTAGACAAAAAAAGATGTATCTAATCTAATGAGTTTGAGTTCCATGAGTAGTTAACTCTTGTAACCATGTTCCTGACTTGTATTTTAGCACTCTTGAATTCTTCATAGTAGAATATTTTTGAGCATACCTCACAGTTTCTTAGATAAAACCACATGAATTTGGTACCATTTTGAAGAATGAAACACAAACATATCTAGAATGTGTCCTGGCTTCTCAAATAATCTCTAGAGTAGTCGGGTTATCAGCTTGGATATGAGAACAAGAGATTTAGATCCTGCTAGAAAGGCTTTCTTCACAATCAAGAACTACCGCCTTCAAAAAGTCATTTGAGGTACCATGAATATTTTTCAAAAAGTCTGTTATACTGTCTTTATGATAATACACTGCCTGACCAATAAGAAATACCATATCAAAACGGTTACGTTTAAAATGCAGAATCTGGTTGTTTTCATTTTTTTCCTTCAGGTACATTTTTTATGGTAAATTGACAACTTTCTTTTTGTCTTCCCCACTTCCAAAACATTTGCTACTTGTTTACAACAGACGCAGTATACCGCTTTCTGATTTGTGATATCTTTTCAACTCATTTTTTTTTTTCCTGCAGAACCTATTTCCTTTCCATAAAGATACTTCTTTTCAAACGTTTTAAGGCTGCTTCAGTCTCATCTGCAATGCCAACTAGGAGATTGTAATCCGCAGAAGAAATTGTTCATCTGACCGCACATTTTTTCCACATCTTTATTAAGCTGATGATAGTTGACTATTATCTCTGGTAGAACAGAATTTCTGTATTCTTGTAACAGAAAATTAAAATGGTTCTCTGTGCTTGCTCTGTCGGACATATTTTAAATCAGAGACAATAACTGAAAGCCAACACCAAAGTCATTGTTATTCGTCATTTGTTTACAGTACGTTAATATGTCTTCAAGTATTACTTTAAATGTGTCCAGTGTACATGTTCATTGTTATTCGGCATTTGTTTACAGTACGTTGATATGTCTTCAAGTATTACTTTAAATGTGTCCATTGTACATGTTCATTGTTATTCGTCATTTGTTTACAGTACGTTGATATGTCTTCAAGTATTACTTTAAATGTGTCCAATGTACATGTTCCACTCTTATTAACCACTTCCCTTAATCTGAGCAACTAAAATTATCAGAATCTGATACAATGTTGGAATGATATGTATGTCTATATTTCCTAGTTTCATCTGTGTAATGGGATGTATCTTTTTAATCTTTAAGTAAATTTCCAACCTGCTTTTAGGCAATGGCTAATTTTTCTGTCAACAAATTCATCAACTACATATCTTGATGGTACACTGTTTATAGTTTTACCAAACAGCTTTCCTACTTCTTGTATGACTGGACCAACATTACGTGTTGTAACTTTTAGATCAGTTAAGTGCATTGAACATTGTACTAGCTCATTTGTGTTATCTTTATCAAAAACAATATGTTAATCCCTTTCCTGAATCAAATCTTCAAAATAATCCACACTTTCATCAGTTCCACTTTATCATTTTTTAATTTGTCAGCGCTCAGCGATAAGTCTAGATTGTCTTTTTAAAGATAATCAGCTTTCTTTTTTAGTTCCTCGTTATTCATATTGATCTTTAAGCACTCCTCTCTTGTGAATCAATGCAGATGACATTTAATTTTTTTGACCTACGTTTTTCAATTCTAGAATTGACGAGTCTTTCGAGATTTTCAATTTTCATTTTATTACTTTTAACTTCTGCCTCTATACGCATTTCTTACTCTGCCTTGTTATAGTTTTTGTTTAGCTTTTTATTTCTTCTATATATTTTTCTCTTCAATTGTTTTTCCCCTTTTAGTTTTCACCTCTTTGTTTTCTTTTTTCCCAAATTCAAAAATTTCAAGCAATGCCAGACATGTCACAGTTTTTATTTTCAGTCCTAGTGAACTGAAAAATTCATCAACACAATGTCCTTTGAACAAAACATTTTGTCTTTTATCAGTTTTAGTCATTGAACATATCTGCAGAGACTTGTCCTGTAATAAGTGTTTGTGTAATTTTTCTCCTCGGAGTTCTCCATCAGACACTAGACATTCTCCAGTGTAGACAAAAGAAAAGGTATTGTTACCTGAGGTAATCACTGTGTACTTCCACGTTTTCGAGCGAATCTGAATGAGATAAATCCTCATCATCAGTCTGAAATACATTTCAACACCCACCTTCTAATAGCTCTAAAGAACATTGTTTAACAGGCCAGTTTTCTAATAATTTACATGATACATTGCAAGAAGCATAAAAAAGTTTACTGTTAAGTTCAATTTTAAACACGGTGAGGATGCGTACGCCGGATATTGCCATTTAGTGATGAGGTAATTTCTGAAAACGTGGTTAATTTTCGTAAACAAGGTAAGTAAAACACCGATTTACTATTGCATGTTACTACTATAGAAGAACAGAACTTTATCTTTAATAACCAGCTACTTTGTATAAGCTCTGACATGCTAAAATTTGAGAAATGCATGCTGTAAACACATTTATCCAGATACCGTCATCTATTTGCATTGAGGGGAAATTTCTGAATCGTACGATTTATTTGGTTGCATACAAAACATTGTGCACAATTTCAGCTTTGCAAATCTTTAATTGACGCAGAAATTGGCCAGAAACGACCGCCGACGGTGTACGGTGTATTGAGTTTTAAAAATAAAATTTGAACTGGGTATTGAAGTTTCGTTTACTGAGTATTGATATTGAAAATCGTACATATTTTCATTATTGATGGTCATTAAATAGACAAGACATGTAATGGCATCTATCCAAATGATCGTAATTGAAAATGGAATGTCTTTTTCTGATTGCAGATGGCATTAGACTTCACAGCGAAGTTCTTTAGTACCATACATGAAAATAACAAGCACCAATTTGAACACTGAAATTACAACTTACAATTACAGCAGCATGCCAATAGTTACTCCGAGAAACTGTCGAAAGACAAACCATTGCTAAAAACAGGTCCAGCTACAAGTACACCCATGAGGGGCCTCCGTGGCCGAGTGGTTAAGGTCGCTGACTTCAAATCACTTGCCCCTCGTCGATGTGGGTTCAAGCCTCACTCGGAGCATTGAATTCTTCATGTGAGGAAGCTATCCAGCTGGCTTACGGAAGGTCGGTTGTTCTATCCAGGTGCCCGCTTGTGATGAAATAATGCATGGAGGGGCACCTGGGGTCTTCCTCCACCATTAAAGCTGGAAAGTGGCCATATGACCTATCATGTGTCGGTGCGACGTTAAATCCAACAAAAAACACCCGTGAAGTTTTCCAGAATATTATGACGATAAGTGTGGAAAAGGTTTCTCCTCACATGAAAATATGCAATTCTGTTATCTTAAAGCTTCACAGAGACATAAAAACAAAGAAAAATATCAAACAGGGAATGCCACGCACCAAAAAAAAACAAAGTAAAATATCAAACAGGGAATGCCACGCACCAAAAGCGCAGCCTCCTCAAAACGAACCCCCCAGCACGCAAACGCGTGCACCACACACACACACACACACACACACACACACACACACACACACACACTCAAAGCTTACACATCAGGACAAAACGAACAACACACAAACACACACTTAAAGCCAACACATAAGGACAAGACGAATAATAAGCATACACACACGCGCGCACACAAAGTCAACACACAAGGACAAAACGAACAAACAAAGGAACACAGTGGGGCACCGCCTTGGAACGGTCAGTGGCAAAAACACCACTGGGGAGCTTTAACCGGTTTATGGTGCGCACCCAACCTCACTCTTACCCCCACCATGTTCCAAAGACATGGGACAGTGTAAGTAAAAGTAATCCCCTCCAGGTGAATCTCTAACACACGTAATGGAAACAAAAACGCATGACATGTAAAACAGAAAAATGCTCGTGTATAAATATATAAAAAGCAAACCTTAAGAACCAAAAACGTATGTACTCAATGCCTTTTCAGAAGACAGAGCAACAAGAGAAACACCCATAAGGGCCCGACGAAACAGGCAAGAAGACAAATATCAAAACAGTTCAGTCCTGGTAGGATTTAAAAACTGCTCATCACAGAGTCACCCCCCCCCCCCCTTCTTCCGTCAGACGCAATCAAAGAGGGAAGCGTAGTGTCCAACTGTAAACGGGTTGAACACTAAACATGCCGTATGTCTCAAAACAGTTGGGTCGTAACCTCTTTTAATAAAACGTTTGATAATCTTTCCAAATACATTTGGAAAATTACCTTGACCCAAGATCTTACGAAGTTTGTAAACCACATCCCCATAAAAAAACGGGTTTAGAAATACCTTCTCGCAGAAGTGTCTTTAAATTACTATTGAATTTTAAAACTAAATCAGAATTACGATAATAAAATTTAGTAAAATATTTACGCAATTTGTAATAACGGTAGCCTTGCTGAAGAAGTTTACTTGTAATATATTGATTACGTTCATTGAAATGCTTGACATGACTACACGCTCTGGCAAACCGAATTAATTGAGAAATATATACCCCATAAGATGTAGCCTGAGGTACATCCCCATCCAAATGGGGAAAATTTACAATACGAAAATTAAATTCATCCCTCTTGTCATAAATTTTGGTATGTATAATATTGTCATAAATAGAGAGATGTAAATCTAAAAATGAAGCATTAGTATCCGAATTGTTAGTTTTAATTAACTGAAGCTCCCTAGGATAAATAGTACCCACCAAATGACCAAAACACGGATTATCCATATTAAGAATATCATCCAGATAGCGTGATGTATTATTAAATGCAGTTATAATATCTGCTTGCGTATCTGGAGAAAGGCTCAACATAAAGTCTCTTTCATAACAATATAAAAACAAATCTGCGACAAGGGGTGCACAATTTGTTCCCATGGGAATACCAACAACTTGTCTAAAAACTGCATTCCCAAACCTGATGTAAATGTTGTTCAATAAAAAGGAAAGGGCTTTACAAACTTCGTGACAGGTCCACATAGTATAATGTTTAATAATATTGCTAGTAAAAAAAAGCGCAGCCTCCTCAAAACGAACCCCCCAGCACGCAAACGCGTGCACCACACACACACACACACACACACACACACACACTCGAAGCTTACACATCAGGACAAAACGAACAACACACACACACACACACTCAAAGCCAACACATAAGGACAAGACGAATAATAAGCATACACACACGAGCGCACACTAAAGTCAACACACAAGGACAAAACGAACAAACAAAGGAACACAGTGGGGCACCGCCTTGGAACGGTCAGTGGCAAAAACACCACTGGGGAGTTTAAACCGGTTTATGGTGCGCACCCAACCTCACTCTTACCCCCACCATGTTCCAAAGACATGGGACAGTGTAAATAAAAGTAATCCCCTCTAGGTGAATCTCTAACACACGTAATGGAAACAAAAAGGCATGGCATGTAAAACACAAAAATGCTCGTGTATAAATATATAAAAAGCAAACCTTAAGACCCAAAAACGTTTGTACTCAATGCCTTTTCAGAAGACAGAGCAACAAGAGAAACACACTTAAGGGCTCGACGAAACAGGCCAGAAGACAAATATCAAAACAGTTCAGTCCTGGTAGGATTTAAAAACTGCTCATCATAGAGTCCTCCCCCTCTTCCGTCAGACGCAATCAAAGAGGGAAGCGTAGTGTCCAACTGTAAACGGGTTGAACACTAAACATGCGGTATGTCTCAAAACAGTTGGGTCGTAGCCTTGGACGAAAGATGGTCCCTATTGATTTTGGTAAGTAGTTCCAGGGTCAAAGTCGCAGGGGCTTGTGAACTTTTAATGTGTTTTTTTCCTCAATAACCTTAGACATATTTGACCTATTTCTAGTATCATTTGAAAATTTCTGAAAACCTATTCAATTTCTTATATAACATGAGAAAGCTGACAGGTATATCTATTTACAAATAATATAATTAAAGTTATTTCTATTGCTTTAAATTAGGAATGGCAACAACATTCGATTATTCTTTAACTACATGAATATTCAAATACTAGTATTCACTATTCGAATATTCCAAAAAAATATTAGATCATGAAAAATAAGTAAATGGCAAATAAAACGTTTATCTATTTGCTCAAACCCGCTTTCATTATAAATACCTGCGAAAATTGCTTCATTGCGTCATTATGAGACGTGTCATTTTGTATATTAGCATTCCGAGATTGTAAATCGTTATGAACATAACTGCCCGCCCGCTTAGCTCAGTAGGTAGGGCGTTGGTCAACGGATCGCGGGGTCGTGAGTTCGATCCTCGGGCGGGGCGTATGTTCTTCGTGACTATTTGATAAACGACATTGTGTCTGAAATCATTAGTCCTCACCTCTGATTCATGTGGGGAAGTTGGCAGTTACTTGTGGAGAACAGGTTTGTGCTGGTACAGAATCCAGGAACACTGGTTAGGTTAACTGGCCGCCGTTACATGACTGAAATACTGTTGACAAACGGCGTTAAACCCAAAACAAACACAACATAACATATATCTTATTCAACATAAAATTGCATACATACAATATATAGTCAAACAGTACAATTTGTGTAAAGCATAATACATGACAATCATTTAACTGAGAAGATTCAGTAGATCAAATCCTATAACACTATTATATCATATCTCCTGACATTAAAAGGGTATGAAAAGTACTTGATCATTAAATATACTTAGCATGTGTTTGCCACAACACAACTTAGTGCAAGGTAAGTTCTAGTAATTTTAACAGATTTCAGAGTTTATTTCTCTTGCATTGTTCTTTGAGTCGTGAAATGTTCTTTTAGCATATGTGAATATGTGCTACTGGTTGTGGCAGTTTACCCTGTAGTTGATACCGCTAATTTCTTACCTTTCGGAATTATAACGGTCACAAATTGATGTAAATCCATTAAAACTCGCCTCGCTTTCGGTAGGTGCGAACCGCGTGTAATTATAATTGTTTTTTTTTTAATATAGAAGAATCTACTCAATATTTAGAAAAGGGTAAAGTTAACCCAAATATTTCTTCTTTTTTTTTCATATTAGACTTCCTCATCCCCGCAGGCTAAACACCTCATTTTTGATTGAAAATCGTGTTCATACTATTACGTTAATCTATATTCAAAATGCAAGCAATGCCTCCTGTCGTTTTGAAGTATTTCACGCGACCACCCGTAAGAAGTCTGCTACGTACATCCCTGTAAGAAATAAATAAAACCTATATCAAAGTACTGAAAGTACAGTAAGGCTGGCTACCACAAACCACAAAATAACTGTTTGTGGAAAAATGTGTGCAAAATCTGAGATATGGGTTTTCCGTATCTAACTGTTGAGTGGAATCATCTTACTTAACTTGAGAAAGGTATCGTTAGGATATTACAGATAATAGAAAATCACATTGTGTTCGCTTCATTGAGGATAACACAATTAGTGAGACAAACAGAACGCAATCCTCACTTGTGATTCCGAAAAAAGAAAACAAAGATTAATATCTATTAGGAAAAGTCAGGTTCCGAGAACACTGCCCCCATCAAGCCGCAACCCCGTAGCAATGTATATATGGATGTGTACACAAATATATCTAAACAATATAGACGAAGTAAAACTTATAGCAACGAAGTCAAAATGAACAACGAAAGGAACACATTCGGGCATCATCTTGTAACCGTCTGTGGCAAACACACCTATGGTAAATTTAAACCATTTTTGCTGCGTTTGTATCCTTATACTTGGCCCCAACCATGGTTCCAAAGGCAAAACTTAAAAGGCAAGTTGAGTCATTGAGTTTAATATAGACTTGCATATAAATAAGTAATTTTATTGTAGAAAAAGATCATATTTATATATCGAGAAGCATGTTTAGAAAATGAAATTGCTTACAATGAGTAAGTTGTAAGGGGTGCAAAGAAGAAAAGCTTTGCAGAGCAATACAAGACTACTTCCTAGGAACAATGCAGGCAAAATGAGGTATTTTAAAGAACAATAACCAGAAACAGAGGAACTTAAAAGGAAGAAGTAAAGATTGTGACAAAAATTATCCTACGTTGCCAAATTAAGTCTCCGTTTATGTATAAACTCTTGATTATTAAACTTTTGGTAACTATATTGCACGTTTTAACGTTAATTTGGTAAATTCAGTCAACGTTAATATATGTATGTGAAGAAGCTCACTGCTTTTGCTCGCGATTTTTAAAATGATATTTAACTTAAAAAATAGACATTTAAGATATCAGATAACATATATAAGTAACAAACACAACATCTTTATTTCGATATGCAATTCCCAAAATTATGTATAAACATTACTCAGGTTGAAAAGACTTGCATTTTTTTATCAAGTTCTAATAAATTATGTGAATTGAATGCAAAGCACTGATACTCGGCAATAGGGGTAAGGGGCCTCAGGGGGCGGTTTCTGTAATAGATTCCTATAAACATATATATAGCACAGTAAGGTAGAAGAAACATGCGGTACGGCTTTTATCATTAGTCACATATAGCCTAAAATAGAACACGGAAAACCCTAAAAAATCTAAGGAAATCCTAGATTTTGCATGGGGAAAAGTCCATTACTTTTTAAAGCAAGTTTGGCATCTTCACTCTTTATTTCGATGTTTCTAACACTGTGAAATATATAATATATTTAGAATTGTAAATAGATATATTGATAAAGTTGTTGACAAAACTCTTATTGCAAGATTTTAAATGCGTTAGTTTGTGTAAGAATTTAACCACTATCTCTGCTTAAAATAGACTATCCCACAGCCTCAAAATAAACTTGTTTGCATGCATTACAAAAGTGAATGAACAAGCAGAATGACATCACGCCAGCTCAATGAAGGAACGCGTAGTAAGTTTGAATATGTAATTAGCATCGCCTTTATAAATATCTGTTTTTTTACTTTCAGATACTTTTTCTTTAAAAGAAATCATGATTATAAATGGTTGAAAAAAAAAGATTTATTGAAACAGGTAATTTAAACTATCATTAAAGAGATTCATGGTAAAATTGATATACAGCACGGAAATATTTGAAATAATTTTGTGTTGTCAGTCTCAGCAGTCTGTGTGACTTTCAATTTGTGGTAATAGTAGTCTAGCGAACAAGTTCGCTAGCTTAATAAATTATATGTAAACGACGGCAAATGACAAATATATAATACAAGCGGTGAGAATGGTTAGTCAGTCTTCATACGTCACTGTCTTAATTACTACAGGTGTAAACGAAAGGTGGCTGATTAGATTATAATAAACACATAAGAGTGTTTGAGAGTGCCAGAGTTTCTGCAACTAATTTTATGAGATTAAGTAATAATGATACAATGAAATTGCTTTTTACTGATAATATGGTAAGAATTCTTCTTAATTCTACAAAGGAGACAATTTTACATGTGTAAATAGTGGCTACTTGTTTAATATGTATAAATCTTTTTTTTATAATTTTCTATCTTGCCTATCTATCTATTTTATTGTCGAGTCCGCTTGCGGTGAGCTCGACTGAGTTGCCACATTTGGCAGATTGGTATATGTGCATGCGTGCGTCTGTCCGTCCGATTTTGTCCGGATCCTTACTTTGGCCTGCATGGACCAATCTTGTTTATATTTGGCATGAATGTTTATCCCAATGAGAAGCAATGTCATGGGCAAACACCATGTTCCTATCTCAAAGGTCAAGGTCGAAGTTGGAGGTCTAAGGCTAAATGAAGAATGAGTTTGTCCAGAGCATTTCATCTTAATGTATGGTGGGATTTTGATGTAACTTGGCATGAATATTAACCATTATAAGATGGAGTGTCATGCGCACAGAACCAGGTCCCTAGGTCTAAGGTTAAGGTCACACTTAGAGGTCAAAGGTGAGATACAAGAATGACTTTGTCCAGAGCATTTCTTTTCATGCACAGGGGGATCTTGATGTAACTTGGCACAATTGTTCACCATCATGAGACAGAGTGCCATACGCAAGAAGCTAGAATTACTTCCCTTTGTTGTTACTATAAACAGCTTATATTGTAACATTTTTATTACTGGTCGTAGGGAAAAATTAAAGACCATTTTCCTGTAGTACAACATGCATGTTACACCCAATTTTGAGGCGTATTATGACCTTTATTAGCTCACCTGTCACGAAGTGACAAGGTGAGCTATTGTGACCGCTTGATGTCCGTCGTCAGTCGTGCGTCGTCCGTCGTGCGTCAACAATTTGTAAAAAAACCTTCTTCTTGAAAACCACAGGGCAGAATTACACCAAACTTCACAGGAATGATCCTTGGGTGGCCCCCTTTCAAATTTTTTCAAAGAATTGAATTCCATGCAGAACTCTGGTTGCCATGGCAACCTAAAGAAAAAAAAATAAAAATCTTCTCAAAAACCAGAAGCCCTAGTGCTTAGATATTTGGTGTATAGCATTACCTAGTGGACCTCTACCAAATTTGTTCAAATCATGACCCCGGGGTCAAAATTGATCCCGCCCCAGGGGTCACTTGATTTTACATAGGAAAATCTTAAAAAATCTTCTTCTCAAAAACCAGAAGCACTAGAGCTTAGATGTTTGACATGTAGCATTGCCTAGTGGACCTCTACTAAAGTAGTTCAAATCATGACCCCGGAGTCACTTGATTTTACATAGGAAAATCTTCAAAAATTTTCTAAAAATAAACCAGAAGGCCTAGAGCTTAGATATCTCACTTGTAGCATTGCCTAGTAGACCTCCACAAAATTTTTTCAAATCATGACCCCCTGATTAAAATTGACCCCGCCCCAGGGGTCACTTGATTTTACATAGGAAAATCTTAAAAAATCTTCTCAAAAACCAGAAGACCTAGAGCTTAGATATTTGACATGTAGCATTGCCTAGTGGACCTCTACTAAAATTGTTCAAATCATGACCCCGGGGTCAAAATTGACCCTGTCCTAGGGGTCACTTGATTTTACATAGGAAATTCTTCAAAAATTTTCTAAGAATAAACCAGAAGGCCTAGAGCTTAGACATTTGACATGTAGCATTGCCTAATGGACCTCTACAACATTTGTTCAAATCATGACCCCCGGGGGTCAAAATTGACCCTGCCCCAGGGGTCACTTGATTTTACGTAAGAAAATCTTCAAAAAATTTCTTAAAATAAACCAGAAGGCCTAGAGCTTAGATATTTCACTTGTAACATTGCCTAGTGGACCTATACAAAATTTGTTCAAATCATGTCCCCCAGGGTCAAAATTGACCCTGCCCTAGGAATCACTTGATTTTACATAGGAAAATCTTCAAAAAATTTCTAAAAATAAACCAGAAGGCCTAGATCTTAGATATTTGACATGAAACATTGCCTAGTAGACTTCTACAAAATTTGTTCAAATCATGACCCCCGGGGTCAAATTGACCACGCCCCATGGGGTTACTTGATTGTACATAGAAAAGTCTTCAAATTTTTCTAAAAATAAACCAGAAGGCCTAGAGCTTAGATATTTGACATGTAGCATTGCCTAGTGGACCTCTACAAAATTTGTTCAAATCTTGACCCCCCCCCTCCCCAGGGTCAAATTGACCCAGCCCCAGGGGTTACTTAATTGTACATCGGAAAATCTTCCAAAAAATTTCTAAAAATCATCAGTTTGACATTTGAAACATGAAGCTCATATTACTCAGGTGAGCGATCCAGGGTCATCATGACCCTCTTGTGACATATCTGTACCTTTAAGAAAATTTCAACTATATTTTCTCATGATTCTTTTGATTGATCTTGATGATTTTATTACCTTCTTGTCCTTAAGTGCAGTGATAACAGGTGAGCGATATAGGGCCATTATATGTCTATTGATAAGGATTTTTTTTGTGTGGAATAAAAGTGTCCAGTGCAACTCCCAGTCCTTTTGACAGCTGGCGGGCTCGACATGTTGCCCATAAATGATTTTTTATTATTTGTATATGGATGAGACTATATTAATTATAAAATCTAAAAACGAGAGGTTGGTATTAATCAGTTTAAAACAGATCTGTTTTTTTACTAGATACACATTAGTGATGATTTGCTTTTCAGTTTTTTAAGATCATTATTTTTAGCTCACCTGAGCCAAAGTCTCATGGTGAGCTTTTGTGACCGCTCAATGTCCGTCGTGTGTCCGTCAACATTTTCTAAAAAGTTTTCTTGAAAACCACTGGGCAGAATTAAACAAAACTTCACAGGAATGATCCTTGGGTGGCCGCCTTTCAACATTGTTCAAAGAATTGAATTCCATGCAAAACTCTGATGGCCGTGGCAACCGAAAGGAAAAACTATAAAAATCTTCTTGTCCAAATCTCAAGGTGTAGAGCCTTGATATTTAGCTTGTGACATCATCTAATGGTCCTCTATGAAAATTGTTCAAATTGTGCCCCGGGGGTGAAAAAGAAGCCCCGCCCCAGGGGTCCCAAATTTTACATAGACGTATATAGGAGAAACTTTAAAAATCTTCCTGTCTACAGCTACAAGACCTTCGCCTTTGTTATTTGGTATGTAGCATTGTCTTGTGGTCCTCTACCAAAAGTGTTCAAATTATTACCCTGAAGGGAAAAGAGGCCCTGCCCCGGGGGTCTCAAGTTTTACATAGACTTATATAGGAAAATAAATAAAAATCTTCTTGTCTGAAACTGCAAGGCATAGGTTTTTAATATTTGGTAAGTTGCCTTGCCTAGTGTTCCTCTACCAAGATTGTTCAAATTATGCCCCTGGGTTGAAGAGGCCGTGCCCTGGGGGTTCCAAGTTTAACATAGACATATAGGAAAAAAATCTTCTTGTCTGAAAGTTCAAGGCCTAGGCCTTTGATATTTGGTATGTAGCATTGCCTAGTGGACCTCTAACAAGATTGTTCAAATAATGCCCCTGGAGTGAAAAGAGGCCCCTTGGGGGTCACTTGTTATATGACTTATATAGGAAAAATTACTTCGAAAATTATAAGATCATATTTCCTAGACTTTTAAAATAAATGTAGTGTAACTACCTGATGACCCCAAGTTATTATGGATCACCTTATTGTGGCCTGACCTACTGACCTTTTTTCTTGTTTTTTAAGATGAAACCTTGAAATTTGGATGACGTCTACAGTTTTGCACACCGATCCAAAACTGACTTTCAATGACCATGAACGTGACCGTGACCTACTGACCTACTTCTTAATATTTTAGCATCAGTTTGCCATTTGAAACATGTGGCTCATATTATTCAGGTGAGCGATTCAGGGTCATCATGAACCTCTTGTTCTTTATGGCAGTTTTTAAGCCTTTAAAAGCCAAGATTAATGTCAGCTTCTCGGTTTTTACACGTCGTATATTTTTACACATCGTATTTATTAACTTAACTTATTTAGAACTATGTGTTACATGTAAATTGATATTGTAATATTTTGTGATAGTCTCTTGTAGTCCAAATTTGAACGGTCATGTACTAATTTTATTTATGTATTGAAATGTAATTTTATACCTGTGAAATTGTACATGGTTGAGACGTAAATAAAGATTAATATATATAAGATTTTGAGTTGATTTGTTGATCAGTTGATGAATGAGTACTATTCGAATATTCGAATTCGGAAGGTTGATACCATAAATGCTATTCGTTGCCATCCTTAC
The DNA here is from genome assembly GCF_021730395.1 of Mercenaria mercenaria. Classification (NCBI taxonomy): domain Eukaryota; kingdom Metazoa; phylum Mollusca; class Bivalvia; order Venerida; family Veneridae; genus Mercenaria; species Mercenaria mercenaria. The sequence goes on along the minus strand of NC_069377.1, from coordinate 59,467,876 downwards.
TCTAAATGTATTTTACTTTCATAGTTTTTGAAAGGTAATCGGCTCACCACTTACATTAGGTGTCTTACGGATTGAGCAATTCGTTTTTAAAGTGTGACGAATCCATGCCATGTGTTATGAGCCCAATTTAGTTACAATATATGCGTTGCTATGCAAACAATTCGTTATTACTTTCACTTTCCTGTTGGTCCAAATAGTATTTTTTGTCAAGGTACGAATGTCATCAACTTTGAACAATAACGATAACATATAAACGATCAAGCACTGGTCAGAAGATAATTCAGAATTATGTCTTCCTCCACATAGTGGTGTAGGAGACATATTGATTTACTCCAGTCTGTGTGTGTGTGTGTGTGTGTGTGTGTGTGTGTCTGTCTGTCTGTCACAAAGTTTGTCCGCACTCTAAGTTGGACATTTCTCATTCGATTTTCACCAAACTTAAACAAAATGTGTTTGACCATAAGACCTCGGCCAAGTTCGATAACTAGCCGAATTGGTCTAGGCGTATTGGAGTTATGGCCCTTGAATTACCAAAATATCGGCCTTTTTACTCTTGTCCGCACTCTAAGTCAAACATTTCTCATCCGATCTTCACCAAACTTGAACAAAATGTGTTTGGCCATAAGACCTTAGCCAAGTTCGATAACTAGCCAAATCCGCCCAGGCACTTTTGATTTATGGCCCTTGAAAAACTGATTTGATCCACTCGTCCAGACCATATAATTGGATCCACTCGTCTAAACCATCTAGAGAAACTAGACATTTTTCATAGGGGCAGTTGTGGGAGACATGCGCTTTTCTCAGAGGCATCTCTAGTTTATGCATGTATTCATACTTTTGAATGTAAAATGTTAATGAATTTTGTTATTTTATGATTTTTTTGTTTACGATTGAATATTTTAATGAACATGACTATTTGTTCTTTATCAAAGTAAAATATGGCTTTTAAAATATTGCTTGTCAAATAATGTTCAGTAAGATAAATCTGTTACAACAGAACCTATTTCAATAATTCAGTGGGAGAAGACCTCTGTAAGCTGTTGCTTTCGTCTCTGATCCTTTTTCAGGCATTATCTTATGTACCATGTATAATGAATTGTAAATATTGCAATTTTGTTTGAATAAACTATGTTTAAACTAAACTAATAATTCAGTATCAATGCCCAGTCTTTTACGTGGGAGTAATTTACTCTCATTACATTTATGCAGTAACCAGCTGCTTCTGTTAAAGTCAGTAAGTCTTCGTCTGTCTGGCATTTCTCTTTCCTGTTGATTTAGCGCCAGTGGTTTCTGTTTCGCAAGTAATTGTATAATATGAGCCGTGCCATGGGAAAACCAACATAGTGGCTTTGCGACCAGCATGGATCCAGACCAGCCTGCGCATCCGCGCAGTCTGGTCAGGATCCATGCTGTTCGCTAACAGTTTCTCCAATTCCAATAGGCTTTAAAAGCGAACAGCATGGAGCCTGACCAGACTGCGCGGATGCGCAGGCTGGTCTGGATCCATGCTGGTCGCAAACCCACTATGTTGGTTTTCTCATGGCACGGCTCATATGTTTAATCCTCAGAAGAGTTTTAAGCCGGTCTTTCAAAAACAACTACTTGCATTCTTCACTATACCTTATATTAGCCAAGTTGTCGAAGGAAAAAGTCTTGCGACTTCAAGAAATAGAAAGAAAACCCTATATAATTTAAAGGAAACTTTTCTTGGCAAATAAACTGATTAAAGGCTATATATTCATCTATTTTGTCACATTCTTTCAAAGACTGTATAACTGTGTGTACTCTTTTAAAACCTTGTCTATCCATGGAATTACGCTCTGCCATTGAACGTTCCATGTACATCGCCGTTTGAATACACCTGTGGATGTCTCTAACTTGTATTTTGGTACTGGTAGCAAGTGCAAATGTTGAGTTCTGCTCAACCTAGGCTACCGTCCATTAACAGGCTCAAACAAACAGAGCCTGCATCGTTTTCATTTATATTATATTGGGTGACCTGTGGTTTTCCATTTATCTGTTTAATCCTCTATGTAGATAAATCAACCTTTTTGAAGGGGATTTCTATTTGAAATGGGCCCCTTTAATAAGTAGGTTCCTTTTTGAAACATGTATTTTCATATTTTCTGAAACAACAGTAATTATTCTGCTTTGTTCTCTGCATAAATTTATCTCAGTATAGTATTTAATATTATTTTATAGTAGGACCGGGTTTTCTGTAAAATATTGAGAGTAACACTGTAGTGACAGTGTTTTTTGAGATAACTCTTATAATATCAACTGCTGAAACATTGCTCAACATCTAAATAGAATATACATTTACAGCTGGTAAGCATAACAAAAATTAATGCATATTGTGACGGTGAAACAAAAACAATAGGAGTGATATGTGAGTCACGCGGAGAGGGTAATTTTCCTGGTGCTCAGAGGCGGTCACGTATCCTTTTATATAACAATGGGTAGTGTTTCACATTACGGGACAAGTCCAATGAGGTCAGGAAATTTTCCCAATGTCTCACGCAATTCCTTAACACAGTTCTCGTTTAAAAGTCATGATCTGTACAGACTTTGCTCTGTACCAACAGGAATGGAATATTATGAGAATAGACTTAAGTCTTTCGAAACCTATCCGAAACAATTGTTACCGGATAAATATTAGTTAGCCAGAGTCGGATTTTACTACACTAAAGAGGCGGATATCGTTGTTTGTTTTCGATGTCGCGAACATATGAAATAGTCCCCAAACTGCGAGTACATGAAAATGATAGGTCCAGAGAAATATAATAGCTTTGGAACTGGAGCTAGATTTGGTATTGGAGCGAGAGGAAACGAAAGACCCTCTTTCGAATTTGGAAGAAATAATACTTCAACGCCATCATTCGGATTCGGGTCAGTAACAGGCACTTACTTGTTCTGGAATAAGTAATTAAGGTATGACCTATGTAATAGTGTACCCTCTTTTAAAGAGTATTCAATTCCTACAATTAACCTACTTTGACTTAAATTTTTCACGGGGCATAGGATCAAGCCCCACTGGGACCAAATTTGGTTTTTCCTTGTATTCCTTTTTTTTTGTTGTAGTAAGTTTTTACTTTTTACAAGACTTGTTATTGATTTATTGTACAAAATGCCTATGCTGGAACTGAATCAAAACACATTTTACAGGCGTCATCACGGTGGGAATTGGCACGTGACCGTACAGAGCGGATTTAAGTGCGTTGACATCCGAAAATTCTGGTTTCTCGAAGGTTCTAAAGAAATACATCCCACCAAAAAAGGAGTGACACTGACATTCAATCAGTTTAGACAGTTGAGAATCGGATTAAGGATCATAGATAGTTTTGTGTCGGAACTGAGGGACATGGTTCATTGTTATTCTAAATCGTGTCACGACGAGAAGAACTGTACTAATGCAATCCAAAAACCAGTGTAAGGAGATTTATTACAATATGGTGGAAAGACCGTACGTGTCTTGTCGTATCCTGCCTTCTGACCCGAATGCAAAGCCTATTCGATATCAAGATATTGGTTATATCAAGAGGAAACCTCACGAATATTTAAGAAACTTTTATATAAATTAACCTTAAAATACGATATATACATATACATTGACGCCCTAAGCAGTGATAACTGGAATAAACACGTCACTTTAATGAAAAAGTCATAAAAAACCGTTTACCACTGGAAACACGATTGTTGTATCTCGTGTAATTTGGGATGTAGCAATCCCTACTTAGACTATGTGCGATATGTGAATCGATGTATTAGTCTGGGAGCCAAGGTCCAAAATTTTGAAAAAAGTGTACGGCATGTTATACAAAATATTTCTACACCATGTTATAGGGGAAGGTCCACTACTTATGAAAAGTGAGATTGGCCGTCTGTCTACCGTCTCGGTAGCCTAGTGGTAGAGCGTCCGCTTCGAGTGCGGGAGGCCGTGGGTTCGATCCCCAGCCGCGTCATACCAAAGACTTAAAAAATGGTACTAGTAGCTTCCTCGCTTAGCGCTCAGCATTAAGAGGATATTGCTAGGACTGGTCAGCCCGGTGTCAGTATAATGTGACTTGGTGGGGTATCATGCCACGTGTCTACGGGGTGATATTCCAGTGAGGCAGCACTATAAAGTTGGGCATTGTGCTCACTGCTGCAAGAAGACATCGTCGTTTATATGACTGAAAAATTGTTGTAAAAGACGTTTAACCAAGATGGCCGCCAAATTAAAGGAAACGGACAAAATATGTAATGTCAGCAGCATTTTGAATTAAATCAAAATATGGTATTGGAAACAACTTAAATTTCAATTACAGTGTACAAGTCCTCAGAAAATGTGTTTACAAATATCTACAACCTCAAAGTCAATGTCACATTGTCATTGTTATGTACAACATTTGTGTGTTTTCAGTCTTGAAACCATTCAGCTCCATATTTTCATTACCAGAGAGTAATACAAGATGACGACTAAAGTGGCTGACATTTGCAGAAGAAGTTTAAATAAGTATGATTTAAACGTAAATGAAGTGTTTGACTTTTATCATAAGCAACTGCACAAAGTATAATTGAAAATGCAGTAACCAGTGCAACAGAAGCTTAAACTGCAATCAGATGTCAAAGGTGACTTTGCTTTAATCATTCAGATGATATGATTTTATTAAACCTTTTCATATACTATTTCAGCTTCACATACTGTTTTCAGTTCACCTCAGTTACTATACAAACATATACACACACACACACACTTTCCATTACTATAAGCAAGAACAGAATACTGTGCAATGTTCAGTATGTGCCATTCCAGTGGTACACTTTGCTAGTTGAAGAGTATAAGTTTTCTGTACCATTGCATTTCAAACATACCCCACCCACTCTATTTATAATGGGAAATAGCACCCAGTCTTGCTGGCAGATCAGAGTCTACAATGTTCCTTCCTAAGTCAGCAGGCAAGGTTTTATTGTTTGAGAATTGAACAGCATAGACTGATCAGCTGGCATCATTTTATTCAGATGATCAGGGTCTACATAAGTTGGCAAGGGTAAGTAATTTAAGCACTCTTAACAGAAAAATTTGTAACACATACAGTGAACATTCGCTACAAAAAATATATGGCAGAGCAGGTTCATTGTATTCGTTTAATACAAAATGAATACAATCTGTTGAAAGAATATATTCCTTTGAGAATTGTATATAAGTATTGTAACCATAACTTAAGGCATAATCACGTAAGGTAATGTATACCAGTTTGATAGTGATCCTCTCTGAACTTGTATCAATTCTTTTACAAACTATAAATTGATAAACTGACTTATAAGTTGCTATGACGATCTCGTTATGATATCTTTTTAGCTCACCTGAGCCAAAGGCTCAGAGTGAGCTATTGTGGTCGCTCACCGTCCGGCGTCCGTCCGTCCGTCCGGCGTCCGTCCACACTTTCTTTTAAACAACATCTCCTCCTAAACCACCAAACCAATTTTGATGAAACTTCACAGAGAGGATCTTTGGATGGTCTTCTTTAAAAATTATTCAAAGAATTGAATTCCTTACAGAACTCTGGTTGCCATGGCAACCGAAAGGAAAATATCTTCTTGTCCGAAATCACAAGGCCTAGGGCTTTGATTTTTAGTATGTAGTATCATCTAGTGGGCCTCTACAAAGATTGTTCAAATTATCCCCCTAGGATATAATGTGACCCCGCCCAGGGGGTCACATTGTTTCTATAGACTTATATAGGGAAAAATGTGAAAATCTTCTTGTCACAAACCAAAGGGCCTATGGCTTTGATATTTGGTATGTAGCATCATATAGTTGGCCTCTACCAAGATTGTTCAAATGATCTCCCTAGGATGAAATATGGCCCCGTCCAGGGGGGTCATATGGTTTATATAGACTTGTATAGGAAAAAAACTTTAAAAATCTTCTTGTCTGAAACCACAAGACCTAGGCTTTTGATATCTGGTATGTATTATTGCCTTGTGGTCCTCTAACAAGATTGTTCAAATTATTCCCCTGGGGTGAAAAGAGGCCCTGCCACGGGGTTCCCTAGTTTTACATAGACATATATAGGAAAAAGCTTTTAAAATCTTCTTGCCTGAAACTGCAAGGCCTATGCTTTTGATATTTGGTATGTCGCATTGCCTAGTGATCTAATATCAAAATTGTTCAAATTATGCCCATGGTGTGAAAAAGGCCCTGCCCTGGGGGTCCCAAGTTTTACATAGACTTATATAGGAAACAAATTTAAAAATATTCTTATCTGAAAGTTCAAGGCCTATGCCTTTGATATTAGTACGTATCATTGCCTAGTTGATCTCTAACGAGATTGTTCGAATTATGCCTGAGGTGAAAAGAGGCCCCGCCCCAGGGGTCACTTGATATATGAGTTATAAAATGAAAAAATATTTCAAAAATTATCAGATCAAATTTCCTAGACTGTTTAATGATATTTACCTGATGACCCCAAGTTATAAGGGTCACCCGAATGTGACCTTGACCTACTGACCTACTTTCTTGTTTTTTAAGATACAGCCTTGAAATTTGGATGACATGTACAGTTTTGCACACTGATCTTAAAACTGACTTTCAGTGACCTACTGACCTACTTTCTTGTTTTTTAAGATACAGCCTTGAAATTTGGATGACATGTACAGTTTTGCACACTAATCTTTAAACTGACTTTCAGTGACCATGCATATGACCTACTGACCTATTTTCTTGTTTTTGAAGCTTTAACAAAGAAATTTGTTCAGGCAAGAAATATAGCTCAGGTGAGCGATAAAGGGCCATCATGGCCCTCTTGTTTCAACCTTTTGGCCATTTCTGTATCTTAAATTTATATATATGTGAACCGTAGTCTTTTATTTTCTTCCATTTAAGTACAGTCAATTTGTGAAGTCAATTTGGTCCTACAACTGCATTTTTTTGTATTTTGACAATAAGACTATTTTAAGCAGAAACTACTGACATAATTACGTTATCTCAATATAATATTAATACAGTGTATGTACTATTATGTTAAATTCGTTGTAAAAGTGCTGTCCTCAATCTGTTCTGAAAACGTGCGATCTGTAGTGCCCTGAATGAAATGTTTCAGCAATGCATTAATTTTGTAAAAAAACCCCTAAAACTGAGGTCTTGTGACAGGAATGTCTTTCTCTTGACAAAATAGGGAACCCTTGATGCTTGGCCTGATTTTTGTATAATTTGATAACACTGTTACAGGGCAAAGCTGATGCTTATCTCTAGTTTTATTTAAGTGAACCGGATTACAACGCTGATTAATTTTGAAGCGATTTAAAGTTACTAATAAATGTCTTTTCAAGGACTGGACACATCACTTAACTTCATTTGGCAATCCCACCCCTGTTAAGGAGCGACTAATTCGCTAATTCTGCATAAGCCAAAGAATGCAAGTAAAAGCAATAACAGAAATAGGACGGACTCGTAATGACATTAGGTGACACTCGGAAAAGTAGCACATAACGCCATTAATACGTCCGCGTTTGTCCCCAGAAAAATAATAACGAAAATATTTGAGATGTCATTAAATTCAAATAATTTGTGGTAATAGTTCAATCCCGAGATGTAAGTTGAAATGCTCCTCGGTAACAAACTTTTTTCAAAAAATTGGGCAGTAAAAAAATAATGTGGGTGGTTGGAGCTGGCCAAATCTCATTTAACTTATAGGTTTGTCTAAATTGTTTAAACACATTTAGAGCTACTTGATAGGTTGAGAGAGAAAGACAGAGTTGTGTGCTACACCGAACCGTAATAACTGCCTGGCTCTAAGCTGAAGATATCCCAGAGAAAGGCTGGTACCTGACGAGGGATTAGATCTGCCTCATAAACATGTTCAGCTATAAACACTTTAATGTTAGGATTCCCACAAGACACCTATTGCGTTCTGACTTCGACGACTACTTATTAAGAATATGAACCACTGCGACATTATGGCAATTAAACTTTAGCGTTTTGTTTTTCAATTCACCGCCTCAAGTGAACAAAGCGACAACAATAGAAAATAACTCTAAAACAGTAATGTCGGACGTAATGACTAAAACATGCCATGAATCTAGCAATAATGACCGATAAGTGTGTAAGTGTGGTTAAAATCAAATGTAAAATGTCACTTCTATCGTGTTTACAAGGTAAAAATTAACAAATTCTGGCTCTTTCAGCCAGAACTATGAAACCTGTATCTTACGGATTCATCATGGAATCCAAGATCTATTGTTGTTAAAGATATCTTGCAAGCTTGTATCAAATCGAACCATAAATGAAGTCTCTGTATGGCTGCAAATGCCAAAATAGCAAATTTTGACCCTTTAAGGGGCCGTAACACTGTAACCAATGACGGGATCTGACCAGTTTTCAAAAGAAATTGAGATATTATGCCAATACAATTTCTATGCAAGTTTGATTAAAATTCATTGCAAAGTGTGGTCTCTATCGTGTTCACAAGCCAAAATAGCAAATTTTGGCCCTTTAAGGGGTCATAACTCTGAAACCCATGATGGGATCTGACTAGTTTTCGAAAGGAACCGAAATATTATGCCAATACAAATTGTGTGCAAGTTTGATTAAAATCAATTGCAAAATGTGGTCTCTATCATGTTCACAAGAAATTGTGGACGGACGCCGACGGACGAAGGGCGATCACAAAAGCTCACCTTGTCTTGTCACTATGTAACAGGTGAGCTTTAAAGTTCACGCGCAATCATTTATACAGGGTGATCCCTGCGCTGATTGTAGACCAATGGAAATGCGACTTTCGTTTTCAAGTTTAGCCTGTTTACTTTCATTTTCTTTACTTCCGGAAAAAGTTGAAGATCGTCTGACGTCATTTTCTGTGTTGTCAAAAACATACGTATGCCTGGCGGGATTGCATAAAATTGTGCCCACATTCTACTTTACTATCATTATGTCTCCCCCCACCCCCGCCCCGGGGAGACATATTGTTTTTGGTTTTTGCCCTGTCCATCCGTCCGTAACCGTTTTCGATAGTAGATGACCCCTATTGATTTTGGGGTCACTCTAATAAAGGTCAAAGTCACAGGGGCCTGAACATGGAAAAACATTTCCGATCAATAACTTGAGAACCACTTGACCCAGAATGTTGATACTTCATAGGATGATTGAACATGCAGAGTAAATGATCCCTATTTGTTTTGGGATCACTCTATTAAAGGTCAATGTCACAGGGTGAAGATGGAAAAACATTTCCGGTCTGTAACTTGAGAACCAATTGACCCAGAATGTTAAAACTTCATATGATGATAGGACATGCAGAGTAGATGACCCCCTATTGATTTTGGGGTCACTCTATTAAAGGTCAAGGTCTCAGCAAACAGCACCACATGGAAATCCATTTCTGGTCAGTAACTTGAGAATCACTTGAGCATGAATGTTGAAACTTCATAGGATGATTGGACATGCAGAGTAGATGACCCCTGTTGTTTTTGGGGTTACTCTATAAAAGGTCAAGGTCACAACGAACAGAACTTGGAAATCCATTTCCAGTCAATAACTTGAGAACCATTTGACGTAGAACCTTCAAATTTCATAGGGTGATAGGAGTTACAGAGTAGACGAACCCTTTAGTTTTTGGGGTCAAACCGTCAAAATTAAAGGTCACATGGGACTGAACAAACACTTTTCAATCAATAACTTGAGAACCACTTGACCCAGTATGTTGAAACTACATAGGATGATTGGACATGCAGAGTAGATGACCCCTACTGATTTTGGGGACCCTGGATCAAAGGTCAAGGTCACAGGGGCCTAAAAATTGTAAAACAGTTTTCAATTCGTAACTTGAGAACCACTAAGTCCAGAATGTTAAAATTTTGTGGAATGATTAGACATGCCAAGTAGATGACTCCTATTGCAGCCAACCATCAGTGTCGCTTTGACTTTTGCTCCTGTCCCCTATTGACTTCCTGCCTATGACTATGCATTGGGGGAGATATGCGCTTTTCTACAAAAACATCTTCTAGTTTATACTGGAGTACTTGAACAGTTCACGTCGTAATGTTGCACATTTTGCTGGTAACGACGCAAAGACAGTTAGACATTTCTCCATATCGATGGATGACTACCCGTAATAGGCCTCAATTTCACCAGAAGCGTACATACAACTTGATAATGTAAGCTTTGAAAATGTCAAACGATAGAAATAAGGTGCAAATTGACAAGTTATATAGTGACAGAAGTTCTCAAAAATTTCCTTTAGATTACCTCCCCTGATAATTTTGGTTTTTCATGAGTTATCTCCCCTGAAAACTAGAAAAAAAATAATTTTCTCCTTTTTCCTACGGAGAATTTTAGGTTTCTTTTTGATATTTGTATCAGAATCATATAATGCATCTTTCTACCGCAAAATTTTCTCGAAACTCAAGCTCAGATTCTCATAATCAAAGAAATTATATATTTCCCATAGGCATCAATGTTAACTTCAATACCGATTATCTCCCCAAAAAATGATAAAATTCGATAAATCTCTCGGTGAAACGTTTTTCATTTTGAATGTCTTTAAAGTGATCAAATTTCATTTAAATATTACCATCCAGTTACAAGATATGAAATATGGCTATTACACCATGTTATCCAGATTTTCGATCGTCGTTTAACGCCAAAGGCATTCCGTTCAGGTGTTTTTGAAAAGTGGTGTGGAAGGAGACGCTTAAAACTTCCCTTCGACATATTTGAGGGTCTTTGTCACTCTCAATTCAACATAACTTTTTTTAAACATTTTCTGGAAGAAAACAAACCTTAAAGCAACAGTTGATGCTTTAAGTATGGTTGTTACACGTAGCCGGCTCATATGTATTCTTGCACAGGTTTAATCAAAAACAAGCAAAGAAATTGTTGATGCAGATGGTTGTTTAATACATGAAGTAATCCGAGTACATACAAAGGAGATAGCGTTTCTTATTACATCCACATTTTAACATCCTTTAAGCGAGTGTCATAGTGCTCACCTTTTCCTAAGCTGAAGGTTTATGATGTTTCAAAGCGAATTATGTTTGATTTTACATAAATTATGACTTACTTTGTATTCAAAGCCAAGCTTTAAGAATTACTTAGAAATATATTGAAAAATAACGGAAAAATTCTACATGTATGCCAGGATTTTTCTTTATGATTTTGCAATGGAATTTTATGTAGTGAAATATATTGTTCAATCATCTAGTGAAGTAACTCTTTGAACAAGGATGTTTTACACAATTAAAGATATTACCAATGACCAATAATGGACGACAAAATATTAACTATAACTGCTTTACGGCATATTTGAATTTAAGTTAACATGATTTGCTTCCCTTTGACCAATATCTTGCACTCATATGACGTTATTTTTGTAGAAAAACGTACAAACTGTATCATTTTGCAGGTACGGTACCAAATCAAAAAATGCTTTTTGAGTGAAGGAAATTGCCGTTTCGGAACGTCATAGCGGCTTAAGGGGACGCATACTTTGAAATTAGAAAAAGTGGGTGGGGTATTATAAAATTTACCTGCAAAAAAGTTCAAGGTTTTGGTAAATGAAATGAATACTGTTTCAACTGTTATAAGTACACAAAGGATTGCTCACTTAAATAAAAATGAGAAAAACTGAAACAAGAAAGTTATTGTTGAATTACATAAGACTTCTTGTGTACATTCAAAGTCAACAATTAAGACTTTTTGGTGCGAAAATAATAGTGCTTCGCTTTGTCCAAACATTTATCAATGTCCTACAGATTCTAATTTAAAGAAAGAATGTGAAATAAGTTCACTGTCTTGCTTTTCATTTGGCATATGTGAGCTAAAACACAATATTTAGTTTGTTTACAAAGTAGTGCATAAGAAAAGATACGGTGGTCAAGGAATGCCACATTCCAAAACTAAAAGAGTATATTCCCCTTAATACATTAAACATTTATCGTTACAGAAGTCTAGTGGCTTACAATAAAGGCCTAGAAATGTTGCCATTATTAATTTTTAACTTGGTATTCATGAACTACAATGCACTTAAATATCAAAACACATTCAACAAACTTTTAAAAATATATCTTCTTAAAAATCCCTAAAATAAGGTATGAAATTTGGTTGAGAGGTCCAATCAATGTGTATATGTGCAAAAGCAACATTCTATTCTTGTTCACAAAAGTTACTAATACACAGCAGGAATGTCAATGATCAAAACTGGACGAATATACAGTTATCCTCACTTTAATGTCATTTAAAATTTGTCCTTGAATTCTCCACCATACTTTTCATAACTCTGTTTGCACGAGTTGCACGAGAATGCTGTCATTCACGTAAAAAAACGGGGTCAAATAAGTTGTAAATGCAATATCACCTAAACGTAATTAATGGATTATGCAGTTCAAGACAAACTTTATCTCATAACGTAACGAACATGTATAATGTTGTAACAACAACTTTACTTACACTGATTTAAAGTAGCAGTCGGTTTATAAGTGACGTTATTGATTCATTTTGTGTTTTGTTATTGTTGTCAAAAAGTATAACGGAAGTGCCTCACAACTGAAGCGGAAACCAGTTTGATGCGCAAAGTAGTCCACTGTAAGTAATATTTTTGACAAATGTCCACAGAAATTAATAATTTTCTAATATTAAAGACGAATATCTGAATAGGATTCATTATTTGATAAGAAATTATAATCATCGACATGTTTTTTTAAAAATCGTACACGTGCTGACACCTAAGTTGTCTCCCGTTGTTTATTAGAGTTACCTTTCGTCCGGCGCAGTAATACATTTGCAGTGAATCGCCGAGAAGTCGTGGGAAAATTAAAAACCATGTAAACAAACTAAAATTAACCACCTTTTCAAGATGAATTTCAAGTGATCGACATTATGCATTTAACCAGCCTGACCTGTGTAGCATCTTAGATATCTGTTCTAAGGTATTCATTGTGTAGAATGTCATGTTATGCCCTTGCAATGCTAATTCCACTCTGATTTTTTTGTTTACATTTTTTATCAATGAGAAATATGGCGTCCATCCCGAGATGAACTGACGTGGCGTTAAATCTTTACATGTTTAAGCAAACCTGGTGTGTTAGAAAGAAAATATCATCCCTTCAACATTATTTGGAACACTGTTTGTGAAAAACCTGTTTTTCCTTATACAAAAGCGTAATATTTTGTGTTGAATGTACTTTCACAAAGACCTCTGTTTTCCTATTACATTCATAGTACCACATCCTTATCCACAAAATACTGAATATTACAGGTGTCCATCAGTATTATATCAGTTTAGGAATATGTTTTTTTTATTTTCCCACCATTGATTTCTTGAATATGCACCCCTTCCGCATTGCTGTATGAACTGTGAATGTAGCAATATGCGTCCCCTTAAAGGAACTCCAAAATTCATGTAATAAAAGAAATTCAGTACGTTAACAAATACATTATTGAGCTGTCTCCCTTTAAAACTCTCCAAAAATTTATTTGGAATTCTTTGTTTTTATCTAGATGACATGCACTCAGCGCTGAAATGTTTACAATGCGACAATGTATTCCTGATGAAACCAGCTAGACTGCGATACATATAATTCAACGACAATTAGTGAGGCGTGACATATCAGTTATCCTTGGTATTTAGGCCTAAAAAATTCTTTGTTTCCGGTAACATGCTCAAAAAAATTAGGGTAGGTAGATCGGATTTATTTTAGAATTTTTTTTATTAAGTGAGACTTTTCGGAAATTATTTTTGTGTCAAAAAATAAATACAAATGAGGGAGTTATGCCTTTAGAGATCAGTTAGTTGATTTGTAACATCACTGACCATATTTAAAGCATAAAAAGTGCAGTTTTGCAACTTTTTATTAAAAAGTTGAAAAAAAAATTCTCCAAGGCCATGAAAACATTTAGGGTCGGGTCAAATATTTAGGGTAGGTCGAGATACCGGAAACAAACACTTTGTACGCCTTATTGCAGTATTGTTATGAGCTAAAAGTACAGACACGCATCGATGCATAAAGTTAATCTATAGTGACTGACTGCAAATATCACGTGCTTGATTATGCCAAATACTAATGAGACATTCAGACGGAAAGCATTATACATACAGGGAGGAATAAACTAAATATACACGCATATTAGCATGTTCATTACGTAAAAATAAGAGATAATGTGATTACATGTAGAGGAACTAAGAGGTTTGACATTTTCCGTAGATCAATGGCGATTACTCCACCTTCGACTTGGAAGAGTGTGGCACATTGCTGGCGTTACGACGTCTGTGCAGCTGCATTTACTACTACTACTGGTAATATACTCTTCTTCATCTGCATCTTTGCCATTCCATTCTTCGTCTGTATCATTCTCTGTCTCATCGCCGTCTTCTTTCGGACCAGTAGCAGGCGGCTTATTCGTATTTGCAACATTACCTATGATAGCAACGTCAGCGCATGCCTGAAATGTTTCTTGTGGTCCTAGACCTGAGAATGTACAAATGCAAAGAGGTCGAGATAAATTTTATGTAAAATGTTTTAAGCCTAGGCAATATCAGTAAGATTATCCTTAAATACAGTATCATCTAACGTGCCGTTTTTAAAGTTAATCCTATATAAGTTTCCGTTTTGGTGTGTTTTTTGTTCGATCCCCTTAGAAAATCAAGAAGGCCAGTATATGTAACATGCAGTTGTTATATCGTTGCCTAGTCTCATTGTTTTAGACTGCAAGTCAGACCCATTTTACAGGCTGACATTTTACCGTATATCTGTATTTGCGAAGGACGGCCATCTATAATTAAATATAGCAAAGATCCCTAAATCCCACAATCAGTTCGTTGCCAAACATGTAGTGAGTGAGTTAGATTTTACGGCGAATCGACAATAAAAGGCCATATATCGATGAAAACAAGTGTTTTGAAAACGTAAATTGTAAAGCATCCCTAAAAACAATTATGTAAAAATGTATAAACATATAAAGGGTTAAAAGTAAATTGTAAATCATGTCTAAAACATTTATGCAAAAATGTATATACATATAAAGGGTCAAAATGTCAGTGGCAAACAATGATATTGTAAAATATGTGAATAAAAATATATGATGTTCAGATTTTGTGATAAATGCCAATCTGCTTTAAAAAGGACAAAATATTGCCGACTGAAACTTTTTCAAACAACTCTTTCAAAGATTGAACGTCATAGTATGTACTGCGCTGTGGAGCGAAGTCTACACAGTCGATTAAAATATGTTTAATAGTAAGCGGTGTTTGACATGGTACACATTCAGGTAGTCCTTCTTTGTTCAGAAGATAAGACTGAGTCAAACGAGTATGACCTATTCGGCAACGAGAAAGAACAACTTCCTCCCTGCGAACAGATCTGTTCCCTTGTTGCCATTCACCCAAAGTAGGTTTAATATTATGAAGTTAATTGAACGAAGCATTGTTCCAAGACGATTGCCATTTTTATCAGATGTATTTATCTATATTTGGCCTAAAATCAGTATATTGTAATTTCAAATTAGATTGTGGTAATAGAAGGGATTCCTTTGCTGCAGTATCAGCATCCTCGTTTCCATAAATACCAACATGTCTAGGGATCCATAAATATGACAGACTTTTTGATAGATAGTGCATGAACCCTGAGAAGAATATTTTATATGAAAGGATTTTCCATATAATATTTCGGTTGTGAATTCACTGTAAAGCAGAAAGCGAGTCGGAAAAATAATAAACTTTTCTTCACTATATGTTGATATAAAATTTAGGGCTAAATCAGTAGCTTTTGCCTCGGCTGAAAATATTGTTGCCTTATTTAGTAAACGTAATTTTGACTGATGAAGGTGGCTGACGGCAGCACAGCCAAACCTTCGAGTCATCTTTCGAACCGTCAGTGTAAATTGGAAAATAATCCTTGTAAAGTGACTGGATCTCATTATATTTGGATTTGAATATTTCAGGATTTGTTTTAGGACTTTTTAAAGGGGGTCTTCAAATTAAAAAGATCTGTAGGGGAAGCAAGGGTCCATGGTGGCGTATCCGGAATTGAATTTTCTTTAATATCTTCGAATTCAAAGTCAGTTTCGTTCATAGAAGATTTTATGCGAAATCCAAACGGTTTGATTTGTTTTGGTTTATTCTCATATTTATACTTGACGATTTTATGAGCAGGATTGGATTTGTTTGCAGCCATCCTCAAAGCACTCGGCGTGTGTAAAGAGAGGGTTCGTTTGCCTCAAGATACAAGCTTTCAACAGGCGATGTTCTAAATGCACCAAGTGCAATACGAAGACCTTGATTATGGATGGTATCTAACATTTGTGGATAAGATTTTCTTGCTGAACCATAAACAACACAACCGTAATCTAACTTGAATCTAATCAAAGCTCTATAAAGTCTTAACAAAACCTTGCGATCGGCTCCCTAATTAGTATTTGAAATTACCTTTAAAAGATTCAGTGATTTCAAACATTTGGCTTTCAAATATTTCATATGTGGTATATATTTTTTTTTATCAAAGATAACACCAAGAAATTTTGCTTCGTCAACAGCGGATATTTTGGTACCATTTAGGAAAAGCTCAGGGTCACAGTGTTGTTTCCGTATTTGACGAAGGTGGAGACACTGAGTTTTCGACTTGGAAAATTTAAAACCATTTTTCATGGCCAAAATTTGAACTTTATTCAAACACTGCTGTAACTGGCGTTCAATTGTATGCATATTTTTCGAACAATAACATATAAAAGAAATCGACATGTAATGAGCAATCTGTCCCTGGTAACAAACTTTTCACAATATTATTGATGTTAATGCTAAAAAGTGTAACAGATAAAGTAGAACCTTGTGGAACGCCCTGTTCCTCCTCAAAAGAGTCAGAAAGGGTAGAACCAACACGAACTTTAAAAGTGCGATCTGATAAAAACTTAGATATAAATACTGCAAGACGACCTTTTAAGTCGTCAAGGTCATTCATACTACCATATTTCCGTGTGGTATCATAAGTTTTTTTCTAAATCGAAAAAGACAGATACAAGATGTTCTTTTTGACAAATGCACCACGAAAATTTTCCAGTCGAACAAGATGATCAGTTGTGCTAGGCTGTTTGCGTAAATCACTTTGAAAGTTTGTTATAAGGCCTTGAGATTCTAAATACCAAACTAATCTAGAATTAATCATACGTTCTAGTGTTTTATATAAGCAACTAGTTAGAGAGATCAGTTTATAATTACTGGGGTCGGTGTTATCTTTCCCAGGTTTTGGTATGGGAACAACTATAGCTTCTCTCCAAGAATCTGGAAATATTCCATTTTTCCACGTAATATTGTAAATTTCGAGGAGGAGCTCAAATGATTCTTGTGGTTAGTGTTTTAAAAGTTGATAGTGAGTTGATTTATATTTAACAACAGCAGTGCATGGCTCTACCGACTCATATTATTAAAAACTACTCAACTTCCATTATTCTCCTTTTAAAGAAATTAAACTTTGTAAATAGTCCATCTTACCTTTGCCTGACTTCCCAGTAGCCGGGTCCGTTCCCCAATTATTGCCAGCTGTGTATCGCCACTGTAGGACACAGGCCGTGCAATTTACATCAGCAGGTAATCTGACTTTGTATTTCACGTTTTTCGACGTGCCAACTTCATATTTTGTGTCACCGTTCTCTAACTTTAGCAAATGCTTGTCAAAACATTCTTGTTTCACCCTCTTGTTCGGGTCGTTATTTTGACATAGTCTGAATTGTGCATTACCCAAGTGATTAGCTGTTAGCTCGAATTCGACATCGATGGTTTGCCCTACTTGGTATGTTGCGACTATTATACCATTTGCATATTTCCCTCCAGCTTCGTGTGCTGGCTGGTTGTCATCATAAGCGTCTCCGCACACTCCACACTTACCCCCATTCACCTGATGTTGTTTCTGAAATGATATTTAGAGTGCGTATTAATCGAAGTATTAACAGTACTGAAATTTATCGCTGTCACTTGTTGCCAATGTGAACAACGTCCTCTGAAGTTGTTAGTTATTTAAGGTTTATGAGGATAGTGTCATCATAGTGTCCCAAACACACCTGGTTCTTTTATCTGCAGGGTGTATAGCACCGCTCCGAAATACCGTTAATTATGTAGTAGAGGAGCTGCCACTCTTAGATTACACGTGTATTACCACTAGACCAAGGATCCACTCCCAGTACTGAAAGATATTATTGCTGCCCATTTCTAAGGTGAAATTGCTGGATATTGAGGCATGGCATATTAGCTGTAATGAATATGTAAACAGAAAACAGAAAAAAAATCAATTAAGGTCACAATTATCTTATCCGATTGTTCCAGTGGATAGGTAGGTAGGTATGCAGAAAAATATATACATGTACATGTGTAGGTACATTTTAGGAGTGATAAAGACAGGTGGCCTATAAAATGGAGTTTTCTTAGCGAATAAATTCTTCTGCAGTGGGAAAACGATAAGTGTAGTGATGTAACTGTGCTACTCCAGTATTCGGTATTACACGACTATTACATGAAGCAAAGAAAAATGTCCCCCCCCCCCCCCCCCCCCCCCCCCCCCCCCCCCCACACACAGAGAAACAAAAACAAACCAAACAAAACAACAACAAAAACACAACACACACACACACACGCGCGCACAACATAACAATTAAAAACATATTTTACTGTAACGTTCCGTTACAATTTTCTAGTATCACAGGTGCTTGAAGCTCTATCAATTATAGATAGATAATTTTGTGCATTATCATATCCCATCCACTTAATATACTATGAAATAGTACAGGTTAGCAAGTAAATCGCGTATTTTTAGTCATTTTTTACCGTCTGATAACACGAACAGCACCTCAGTTATTAATGTAGATACTCTTTCAGAAGAAAGAAAAAACATTCATCTTATGTCACGCTGAGCACATCTGACAAGTAGAATATATAAGTCGTTC
The DNA here is from genome assembly GCF_021730395.1 of Mercenaria mercenaria. Taxonomy (NCBI): domain Eukaryota; kingdom Metazoa; phylum Mollusca; class Bivalvia; order Venerida; family Veneridae; genus Mercenaria; species Mercenaria mercenaria. The sequence continues at coordinate 59,448,972 of NC_069377.1, read as the reverse complement.
ATTTGACCAGCTAACTAACACTACCAAAATCACTGTCTTGGAAGTCCGCCATGCCTTATCCAACTTACGGTTGTAAAATCCGAAGTAATTCACTTTTGAAAAAAAAAAACATAAATTCATTATTAACAATTTTTACCAAATAAGAAAGGTGATTGAACAATTATATAAAGACTACCTGCAAACACTTCAAGCCGATTACAGTCAAAGAGGAAAACCCAAACGTTTTCAAAAATTGTGATTTATATTCGTTACAGCATTACAGTTTGAAGATGATGAGGTTCTGCTTTGTGGTTTCTAATCACAGTGACTGATCGTCCGAATATTTTTCAACTTTCTGGACATTCCTCATTTTCATGATCAGAGGCTGTTCAAAAAGTGCAAAATTGATGATTTTGACGTGTTATTTTTAATGGATGGAGTAAAACTTTCGTTTTGATAACTTTCTGTATTCTTGTATGAGAGTCCTGATCTTGTCATTAATTAAAAGCACAAAACATGCACACAATGTATAAAATGGTCACCCTAATTCTGCCCATTAGGGAAGTGCAATATTACGACTCGCTACATGTAAGCCTGACCGTGCCCAAAAGTTTCGAATCTAAGTGTATCCTGTTACCTTTAGGTAGCAGGGTACACTTAGAATTTTGGCCCCCGTCAATATTTGTAATAATTAGAACTTCGTGACTTTGGATGTCTGTAAATTACAGTGAGGGATAACGATTGTTAATTCTTTAGAAAATTTAAACAGCTGATACATGTAAAATTCTGATTTCAGTTGTAAAACTAACTGCTGCTAGCTTTGTATGAATCGATGAGTCATCTCGGTGAGGGAAATTCAAAACATTGAAGAGTCCCTTGCTTGTTGATTGACACTCAGCACATTTTTGTTATTTTTAGAAAAAGAAACAACGAGATGGCTAGGCCGACATTCCATTCATATCCCATCTATTAAAATGCAAAAAAAAATGGACATTGTTCCTGCAACGGGATCATTGCAGGCTGTCCAAAAAGTGCAAAATTGATGATTTTGGCGTGTTATTTCAATGGGTGGGGTGCAACTTTCGTTTTGATAACTTTCTGTATTCTTGTATGAGAGTCCTAATTTTGTCATGAATTAAAAGCACAAAGCATGCACACAATTTATAAAATGGCCACCCTGATTCTGCACAAACGAAATGTTTTTAAAACTGTTGATTTTGTGTTAGTCAATACGGTGACAGCGACAAGTAAGCACAGTTCTGGGTATATTTTTGTTGCCTTTAGATAATGAAACCACCCGACCACACTCGCATTTCTATTTTTTTATTTTTGTTTTTGTTTTCATGTGGTGGGTGGGGTGTAGATGCGTTGCATTCTTGGTGTTTTTTTATATAGAGGGGGACTTTTTTTATATAGAGTTGTGTTGACTTATGGATAGAATTTCAGGTTCCTGTGGTTCATTTAACAATTCAACAATAGGAGACCACTTCCAGTATTCAAGGAGTATTTAAATAAGGTATATAGTTTAATTTCTTTTCTGTTCTTTTTTTCTTTCTTTTTTGCTCCATAAATGACACTTACCATTTTGCAATTTTTAATCAGCTGAACGATTACCATGTTCGTCTATAACTCATGTAATGAAAAGATTCTTAAATTGTTGCTAAGCAATGCCTATGGACCATTCACACCTGACTGACCGGAAGCTGAACATGGAATGGCCGAATACCAAAACTGCTCATGTATATTTTGTCTAAAATATGTATACTTTAATCGAAATTATGATTAGTTACGTACGTTCCATTAAAATTAAAATATCCGTCTTTGAAATGGTTTTAACTGATAACAATCCGTCATCATTTGTCTTCATAATCGCCGTTCATAAGATCGAACCGAGGCGTGAAGTTGCCAACCTGGATCGATCCCCGGCCGCGTCATACCAAAGGCGTAAAATAATGGTACTAGCAGCTTCTTCGCTTGGCGCTCAGCATTAAGGGGATAGTGCTAGGACTGGTCAGCCTGGTGTCAGTATAATGTGACTGGGTGGGGTATCATGCCACGTGTCTACGGCGTGATATTCCAGTGAGGCAGCACTATAAAGTTGGGCATTGTGCTTACTGCTACAAGTAGACACCGTCGTTTATATGACTGAAAAATTGTTGAAAAAGACGTTAAACCCGAACACACACACACACACACACACACACACACACACACACACACACACTTTTAGAGATATACGATCTCTTCAAGATATCTAACCTGCATATATGTTTTATTGATAGAGCTTCCAACACCTGTGTTTGTATATACATGTACCGAATACAGAGTAGCCTATGGAAAGCCGCAATTTTCTTGTATGAACATAATGTATATTTTATGCAATCGTATCAGTAACTTATATAATCATGTTCGGTGTGCTTGAAATGCTAATAAAAGATATTGAAAGGTAATGTGTTTATATAAATCATAAAACGACCATTTCTTTATACGTTACAAAAAGTGTTCTGATATCGATGTATTCTATGAAGGTACCTATGCAAAAAATAAAACGGCAATGTGATTATATGGAGCCTATTTTAATGTTGTAATACGGACTTGCGTTTATACGATAAGATAAGGTCAGTCAAGAACATTGAAAATAAATATAACACATGATCCAAATTTCATTGCTCTAGCTTGAAACGGTCAGCATTCAAAACAATACATATGGTTCAAATTTCATTTGAAATCTGCTACCAGTACATATGGTTCAAATTTCATTGTTGTAACTTCAGAATCAGGAAAGTAGGTCAAGGTAAAGGTCAGCCAATGTCCAAGTTGAAATCTACGTGCAAAACAGTATACATGGTCCAACTTTATTCATGTATCTTTAATAACAGAAAGTAGGTCAAGGTAAAGGTCAGCCAATGTCGATGTTGCAATCTACATGCGAACTGTCTACATGATCCAATTTCATTATTTCATCGATATAGCTTCAAACAGGTCAGTAGGTCAGATCAGTATCAGCCATTTTTTTTCTTGGATTTAACGTCGCACCGACACATGATAAGTCATATGGCGACTTTCCAGCTTTTATGGTGGAGGAAGACCCCAGGTGTCCCTCCGTACATTATTTCATCACGAGCGGGCACCTGGGTAGAACCACCGACCTTCCGTAAGCAATGTCAGCCAAGGACAAAGTTGAAATCTACATGCAAAACTATACACATAGTTCTAATTCCATTTCTTAATTTAGAGGAAAGTAGGTCAGTAGGTCAAGGTCAGTCGATGCCAAATCTGAAATCTGCTTCAATTATCACTGATGTAGCTTCAAAAACAAGGAGGTCAAGGTGAAGATCAGCCATTGTCAGAATTGAAATCTACATACAAAACTGTATACATGGTCTATATTTTATGACTGTAGCTTAAAAAGTAAGAAAGCAGGTCAGTAGTTCAAGTGACCCAGGGGCTGGGCTAGCTTGGACCAAGGGGGGTATGATTTGAATAATCTTTGTACAAAACCACTAGGCTAGTTGAGGCAAGAAGATTTTTTGAAAACATATTTGTAACGTTTAAACAGATATCGGATTGATCAAGGTATAGCTAAAAGAGCAAGAAAAGACCAGAGTTATAATGCATGGTAAAGTTTACCTACAGTAGATTCAAAATTACTTGAGAATACTTTTATTGTATATACTATGGTCTTTTGGTCAATTTTTTTGAAAGCGTGTTTCCATTTGCTGACCACCTTTCGATTTGTTTACAACCATTCTCATTCTCATATAAATAAAAATGTACTGTTGTGCGTTTTATTCGACCTGGCGGGGCGGAGTTAATCTCTGACTTATGCAGATAATGGTAATCTTAAAAAACGAGCAAAATAGGTAGATCAATATAATTGTTTAATTCTTAATTCCGTAAACAATGACTAACATTCAACGTTACATTGATTACAATGTAAGGCAGATGGCCACTGAATAAGAAATCAGGTTGCCGAATATACCACATATCCTGCACAATAATGCAGTGGACCGTCGCGAAACCCCGCCCCGCCAGCTCGATTAAAACGCACAATACTCCCGCACGATAATTTAAACGACAGCATGTTTATATTCTTGTTTGATTGTTATGGGTTGTCAATGATAGAAGATAAGTGCATACTGTAATGTTATACAAAAATATTTTCTGTATTGAAACGTTTTAATGAAGAAACATCACAATTATCAAACATGTTATCGTTTCAGTTATCGTGCGGGATTTACCTGTCTTACATCTTTATTGTTGATAATATTGGTTTTCTGTTTATAAACAAAGGTCAAAATATCGGCTTTGATTTGTGCTTTAAATTCCTAGTACAACATAATGATAAAACATTTATCATAAGTCATTGATACAGGTCTAAAACTGACTTTTTCTTTCAAGGCAGCAAATACTTTAACTATTCTGAGCAGGCCAAAATTGCACTATCGAAATGAACCATGTCATTGTACTTTGTTCTGTGCATGTACTAATATTTTGACTGTTACATTTTAAATCTCTTTTTACGTAAGTGCTTTTCCGTAACATGAAATTAAACGGCTGTTGCCAAGGTAATGGTTTCAATCAAAGTATGCCGAACAAATTAAATGATGTCTTTGGACTTTCAACAGCCCAAATGTTTTTCATACCAAGGTGAAAGACAAAAGTACGCATTTTATTCCTTAGATACACGAACAGAGAAAATTTACCAACTCATACATACATAAGCGCCGCCGCAGTTGCCTCCCGAGTCACTAGTATCGTGGGGATTGGAATAACCATGTCTCCACATAGTAGCCCTTGAAGGGGGTTTATGCAGTCGACCATGACCGTGGACGATGGTATACAGAATAGCAAACTGAACAACCGCAAGTACGATCCTCATTCTGTTTGATTCTACAAATATACATTTACAACATGTTATATTATTTTGTGAACGCATAAAGGATTGAGCAGGAAGCCTTTCTCCTTATGTAATAAAAGTATAACGTTAACAACTTTTTGTATATCAGAACTTTTTTCTAACACTTGTAATATAGACTTTATTGTATCTAGCATATTGCCATATCCATAGGCCACATCTTGATTTGCCATGTCATGGGTACTCATAATTGTAACTAAACACGATATTGATACTTGTTGATACTTTGTAATACCATTATCATCATTTGAATAATTAAATGTAAATGGTTACAAGTGTGTTGTTCAAAACGTTGACGTAAGAAAAATCATTATACGGTAACTCAGGGCTACATTTTTATAAAGTCCAATCATAATGTATAGCATCGTTTTTTCACTATTAAATAAACTTTCAAAATACCGACATGAAAAGACATATAAGAGACTGTAGTACATTTGAAAAAAAGAAAAAGAAGAGTATATATATTACCATTTGTAAATTTCTTGCGATATTTTACGATTTGTAATTTTTCTACAATTTTGATGTGAATATTGACGCTTATGTAAACGTACTTCTGCCATATTTAGTATATGTGAGCATGTATTGCCACATGGGATTAAGACCTTCTGGAAGAACTTGAATAAACTTGTATCATATTATGATATTTCGGTAACAAATTAAGCGCAATTAATTGATGTTGCGCTTGCAGTTTATTCGTTCAACATTTGGTTAATCATACATAATTACATTTGTACAAATTATTTAGACGTAAATTGTTAGAGGAAGAAAATAACTGAATATATTCATTAATAAGTAAAGCTTGACATTTCATTAATAAGTAAGGCTTGACATTTCATTAATAAGTAAAGCTCGTCATTTCATTAATAAATAAGGCTTGACTTTTCATTAATAAGTAAAGCTTGTCATTTCATTAATAAGTAAGGCTTGTCATTTCATTAATAAGTAAGGCTTGACATTTCATTAATAAGTAAAGCTTGTCATTTCATTAATTAGTAAGCCTTGACATTTCATTAATAAGTAAAGCTTGTCATTTCATTAATAACTAAAGCTTGTCATTTCATTAATAACTAAGGCTTGACATTTCATTTATAAGTAATACTTGTCATTTCATTAATAAGTAAGGCTTGACATTAAGCTAGTACAGGAGTGGAGCATCTCAGTGATATCGAACAGGAAATATATGTTTATGGAGAACAGACAAAGGAGCTAGAAAGATGGTTCAAGCGGAAAGGTTGAAGTGGTCACTTACCTGATTCTGTTCACAGAGCGACTGAAGAATTCTTTTAATGCAATGGCCTCTTACAGATTTGTATAAAATCTATAAAATAAATGTTTGTTAGAAAGTTAGAAAAAATCTCATTCGACAGTATATACATTCGTTACGCACGGTACCTAATCGAAATTAAGATTCAAGATTTATTTATTGTCAAGACTTACATGAGAATGTGACATACAATAAATGAAACAAGTTTAAATGAATGAAATGCCATACAAACTAGCAGTTGCAGTTTAGAACATAAGCATATATCGGAATGTACACTACCAAAGTACAGTTCTAGGAAAAAAGAACGCACTGCAAAGAAAAGCTAAGTTGGTGACTTGATATCCCTCGCCAAAAAAGCTTTTACTTTGACAATCCGTCAGAAACTATGGATTTTATGGTGGTATGTTTAGGACATGCATTTTTAAAAAAAAAATTAAATTGTCTCGAGCGCACAACATCTTATCTCGAGCGCTCGACATCTTATTTCGTGCAAACGACATCTTATCTCGAGCGCTCAACGTCTTATTTCGAGCGCTCGACATGCATTTTTTAAGAATTAAATTATCTTGAGCTCATGACATCTTATCTCGAGCGCTCGACATCTTATCTCGTGCGCACGACATCTTATCTCGAGCACACGACAACTTACCTATATATATATTTATATTAGGGCCATTTGTGTGTATTTGGGTCATCAATAAAAACATACGGACAAGTAGATAATTTGGGTCCCGCCTATTCAGATGTTATTTAAACTTCCCACAAGTACAAGTTTATCACATCATTTGGAACAGCAGTGCACCTAATTTGTCACCCTATCTTCAAAATTAAACAAACATAATCACACTGGATAACCAGCTATCCTGACGCCCGCTGGAAATGTAACCCAGCTGGAAATATAACCAAGCTGGAAATCGGTAGGTAAGTTTTTCATTTATATCTATCAAAAAGAAGCCAATTCTTGCAAATCAACTTGACAGTTTTGTGAAGGAATGACCATGGCTTACATTTACAATTTCTGGGCCAAATACGATCGTTACCTTTTGAGATATTCGCTAACAATTTCTTCAGTTTGAAAAGTCGGGCAAAAATCCAAAGTTTGGCGCAAATTGTTTTGTTTATGAACAACCTGTGAAAACTTTTATCAATCGGTTTTACAGATGTGTCCTTTCGGAACACCTGTGTGAAGTTTCCGGGTTCTACGTTATTCCTAAAAAAGTATATTAGCCGTTAAATAGGCATGGTCGAAAAAAAAACAGACTGTCGAAAACGGCCGCTGTATTTGAAATAGGCATTCGTTGAAGTCAGCTGTCGGCTATCGAGATTACAGCTGTATAAAAGTAAAAAATCTGTCTTGTAGACATGTTATATGCGCCGTAGCGTATCTTCTTTATGTATATTTTGTATCTGTTTAGTCTGTCTGTGTTTTTGCGATTTATTTCGTCTTTCATTTTTGTAAAATGTGTATACTTGCAGTCAGTAAACAGTTTGTATATACTTATGTATGGTCCTTATTGCCATATCGAGTAATTCTAGCTGATTTCATTACCATTGTCCTTTTGGTTTAGGGTCTAAAAGTTGCTTTGTTCCTTTCGTCCGTCCGTCCGTCCGTCCGCCCGCAGTGTCTTGTCCGGGCTCTGATTTTACATGCATGGACTGATTTTTAAGTATTGATTTTTACACTTCAAACATGTGTTGCCGATGATACAAGTATTAGTGAGGCCCATTCATTAATGACGACCTCCAATGTCAGTATAACAAAACAATCTTTAACACAGGTGTGGCAATTGGTCTGCTGATGCGTCAAGTGTGGTGTGCTGTGTGTTGTGTGCTTGTCACCTTCCGCTTTCAGCCTCCACCGCTGGCTAGCCCTCTGGTGAAAAAGGAGCCGAGTGCGTAAGTCTTCCCTGCCAGTACACAGCCCTTCTGCAGACAAGCCCTTTTGCAGTGCCTCCGAGTTGGCGCCACACGGTAACTGAGCACCTTGCGGCCTCAGGCAGAACTGCAGAGGACTCGGAGGAGGTCTGCCCCCAGACATGTGGCATGCCAGGCCCACCGGTGTGTGGACACGCCCTGATGCCTATGAACAGACCCCCAGCTATGGGACAAATAGCTCCTGTGTTCCCAGGATAGGGTTTTAACTCGGAACTAAGGGTGAGGTAACCCCGAAAGAAAGCTAGAGAGTTGAAGACAGAGGTGCTGGGCCATTGGCACTCTCTTAACGAACCACAGCACCATGCAATATCGCTATGTCTACACAGCCATTTATGCGAACGACAAGAAGAAGACAGAGCTATAAATAAGTATTTTGTGTCAGACTGGCAACTCCTACATGCATAGACAAAATTTCAAATATATTGTGTCGTATAGTAGAACTTTTATTTTCATGTGGTTTTATTTGATAGCTGACTGTGTAAGATCGTAAACAAGCAAAGAAGAGTTCCGATCTACCTTGTTATATGTTGATTAAAGCTACATGTGGCTGCCTTGTTAAGAAATAACTGATTAACAGTCATGTGAGATTTTGCAAAGTTCTGCTTATTTAGATTTGAAACAATCGTTTGCCTCTATGCATCAACTTGCAGTTTTAGACCATGAATAAACTGGTATTTGTTGAAAAGGTATTTATGAATAAAACAAAATGGCAGATTTATACACCTATCAAGCACCGCACTAAGAACACTTTTCAAAACAAGAACGGGCATTTGAGATTCATTAAAGATGCTGAATTCTTGCCTACCCAGCGGGGAAAGTATACATTTATCCGAGCACGCGCCGGGGACAGATATTCCTGTCTTTCCCTAGGGAAAAGGCTTGTCTAAAATAGCGTGTACTAAGGTGACGTCACATAGTACTAGCACCATTGTGACGTCATAAACTTTAATATGAAATTAGGTGCTACCTAAAAAGCAGAGCGCCCGGCATGAAAAATCACCAGTGCCCGTTAAAAATTAAAGGAGTGGTGCTGGAATTATCAGGAATTATGGATTCGTTTAGGAAGTTTATGTTCTTTAGATCTATTAAAATTATTAATGATAATTCGTGAATTCTGAATGCATGTTTTAGACTGCATCAAGATTAATCCTCGACATGTGAAAACTCCACAAATATTCTGTATATAATCAAAAGAAAGTTCGGTATAGATTAACATCTGCACCAAGATAAAGAAAAAAACGTACTTGAATAATTTCTGTTATTCTTATTACAACGTTCTGCATCAACGATTTTACATAACTTATTATCATACTGGAAACCAGTCACAAAATGATAACTGCTTCAAACTGAAAAGCTTGAACTTTGAAAATTTCAAACCTAACAGAATCTCTTTACGCCAATAGCCAAAGGAATTCTGTGTCTTTGCATGTGAATGTTGGGCAATGAGGACTTAACGTAAAAAGTTAATGTTCCAATTCCAAAGTTAAGAGAAATTAGAATTTACGTAATCCTGGAAATGACTATTGTAATTCTTTTAAATGTCATTATTGTCAAATTTTGGTTCTTTTTGGAAGGAAGAATGTGTCCAACTTTCAGTCAAAAATACTGCTATAACAGACGCCTGGTATGAGAAAATTACAATCATTTCCATGACTGTACAAAGCTTGTTTTAAACCCAAAAGTGGTTAATCTTTTAGCACTATAGAATAGGGATGGTAGTAAGAACTTCTTTGATGTTCGCCAATTTGTTTATTTTTATTTTTTTGGATTATCTGGTCATGTTAATATGGATGAAATAATTGTCGGAAGGCTGTATTTTTTCATAACGTGACATCAGTTATGTACGATATACACATACTAAGTACTATTCAAAACTAAAGAAACATTATAATTGTTTCAACCACATATTAATGACAATTTGATCTAAAGAACTGTCTTTCAAGGTCTTAATGTCACTGACTACTACACAGGTACTACAAGTTGATATATAAAAGCTCAGTAAGAAACGTGTAGACTTTCGTATATACAATATTGTGTCTTAAAATCTCACATTCTCAAGAAAATGAATTATAGACATTATTTCTTATTACAAACGTAAAATGCAATTCTGGTTCGAGTGAGTGTTCAGAACAGTAGCGATGACCATACTTGTCAGTTACAATCGCGAACGTCAGTAAAACAACTCATTTGAACATGAAATACATTAGTATTATTATTAAAAAGTTCCATAATGGCAGTTGACAAAGTCTTTCAATGAAAAATATTGTTTTTCGTTTGTCTCGTGAAAATAATTTAGCACTTATTTCTATTATCAAAGTCAGATATTAAATTGCAGCAGTGCAAGAAAATTAAGTTCTGAGTGTTTTCATTAACAGCATGGATAAAAATCCGACATCACCGTTCAAAAGACCCGTTTACGATAGAATTATTCTCATTGGTTACAAGACTATTTCATTGCCCGGGAATAGCTTCTAACTGAGAAATGAATTGTCCACATTTTAATAGGCAAAAAATTACAAGTTGCTGTCGAAGTGTACTGCAGATAAAATACTGGTTTTTCATGTGAAAATGCAAAGACGTGACTAGTTCAAAATCATCCGATGTGTAATGAAAATAGGTTCTAAACCTAGAATTTTTTTTGTCAATACGAGTATCAATAAAAGCAATCTAGGGTCTTTGTTGTCCGACACAGTCCTTTACGTTTTTTTCCCGACCATGCCTATTTAACGGCTAATATACTTTTTTAGGAATAACGTAGAACCCGGAAACTTCACACAGATGTTCCGAAAGGACATATCTGTTAAACCAGATGATAAAAGTTTTCACAGGTTGTTCATAAACAAAACAATTTGCGCAAAACTTTGGATTTTTGCTCGATTTTTTCACACAGAAGAAATTGTTAGCGAATATCTCAAAAGGTAACGATCGTATTTGGCCCAGAAATTGTAAATGTAAGCCATGGTCATTCCTTCACAAAACTGTCAAGTTGATTTGCAAGAATTGGCTTCGTTTTAATAGAAATAAATGAAAAACTTTACCTACCGATTTACAGCTTGGTTATATTTCCAGCTGGGTTACATTTCCAGCGGTCGTCAGGATAGCCGGTTATCCAGTGTGATAATTAATGATGCTTACTGCATGTTAGAATAGCAACAATATCAATTCGCTCATTGTCAGAAAAGTTATAAAATTGCATGCATGCATTACGGGGAAACGGGGCAATTCTTTGATATATGGGCGAAGCCTATATACTAAATCTGCCTTTTTTTATCAGTTTGTGTTTTTAAATTACTAACCCGTGAAATGGTTATAGGTATAAACGAAACAAAAGCAAAAACGGTGGCAGTCGTATGTTTTTACTGATGAGCTGAATACACACAATGAGGTTTAATATATATAGATAAGATGTCGTATGCACGAGATAAGATGTCGTACGCTCGAGATAAGACGTCGTGAGCACGAGATAAGATGTCGATCGCTCGAGATAAGATGCTGTGCGCTCGAGAAAAGATGTCGTGCGCTCGAGATAAGATGTCGAGCGCTCTAGATAAGATGTTATGCGCTCGAGATAAGATGTCAAGTGCTCGAGATAAGATGTTGTGCGCACGAGATAAGATGTCGTGGGCACGAGATAATTCAATCTTAAAAAAATGCATGTCCTAAACATACCACCGTAGGATTTGCTGTGACTGATCAAAAATTAGAAAATGTGTAAGACAAGAACAAATAAACGTGTGTCCTTGTTTAAAGATGGGGAAGATTGATAGCACTAGATCACGGTTTTCATGGGAGAAAATTGTATCGAAAAAAAAAAAACAGCGTTTATTTATGCATAAAACTTGAAAAAAAAAAGATCCAGTAATGTGTGTACATGTATCAATGATAATTTTGTTTCATGCGTCGTGCAAAAGTGTGACTGAAAGTCGTTTGTATTAAAATACAATAAGCCTTATACACTGATAAACAATTTATTTGTTTCACAACTAATTTGTGATATTTTATAAAACAATTAAAACTATATTTCCTTATATGCAAAGTTTTTGCTGAAAAAATAAAAGTATTTGTTTTAGAAATTTAGGCCTACCTTTTCTTCTTAATTCCCTGAACATCCGAAAGTGGAGTGATTTGAATCCGAATCTTTAATTTTATACAATGTCACTATTCTGTTCTGAAAAGTCTTCTCATGTAACCTAATTTAAAAACATGAAACTTTCAATAAGGCGTGCGGGGATTTACAAAATGTTTGAGAACGCCCGCAAATCACGCAAAATAGAAATGAATATAGGTTTATATTATACACAAAGCAAGCAATTTTGCTAAATTTGATATGTTATTATAAACGTAATTTTCATACTATTATCAATCGCAAGTCATTTTACGGTGTATACTGTTCTACTGTTAGTAGTTCAAAGTACGGGGGCGTAAGATTTTTTTACACAAGAGCCATGAACATGTGATATATGAGTAGAAATAATATTATAAATATTTTTAGTTCTCGGATGATATTTATGAAAGAAACTTACGAGACGCGTCATTAGAAAACCAACGTTATGCCTTTACGACCAGTGTATGGATCCAGATCAGCATGCGTATACGCACAGTCTTATCAGGATCCATACTGTCTGTAACAGTCAGGGTCTGAAAGTGAACAGTATATTATTTATACTTTATGTCTTTAAATAGTCGTCTAAAGGTAGTTTCGATGGTAACTGGCTTGCGCAATGTAATTGAAAATCCTGATAATAAATTATTGTCTCATTGTACTCGTTGTTCCAAATATACATAAGTATAGGAAATGTGAAATGACAATGCTTCATTGCTAATTTGATTTATCAAGCTCTGGTATACGGCCATCTTGTGGGGATTTGCTGAATTATGTCTAACAGTCTCTAGTTTGTCTGATTGTTTTGTCTTGTTTTTCTTTTTTTCAGCTCTGTATATAGCGTACATTTTCGTGTATACAATGCAGTGTATGTTTGTGGTATATTCTTGTTTGCCTTAGACATGTTTTCCTGTTGTTATTTTTCTTTTCTATGCTTTGATATAATAGTGTAACTCATCTCTATGGTGGATAATAAATTCAATCAATCCTGATCAGACGGCGAGGTTGCGCAGACTGATCTGGATCAATACTGGTCGCAAAGGCACAATGTTGGTTTTCTCATGACGTTCCTATATTTTTTTGTTTTACTTATTATCTTGCAAATGAGAATAATGAATAATTATATATATTTTTGGTTAATAGCTTTTTTATTATTAACCGGTACATTCTTTATTTATACACTCAAAGCCACTTTTTTTTTCATTCACATTTTTACATTTTTATGTTTGCAACTGTCTTTTTACACTATATATGTATATACCTTTTTACTTTAATAGTTTTATATATGCTTTACAATTAACGTTATTCATTTAACTTTTTTCTCGGCGATATATGACCTTTTTGTGTCGATTCACCGTAAAACCCAACTCACTCACTCAAAGCCACTTTTAACCCGACACTAATATATTTCAGTATAATTGGTTTATTTGTCAACAGATTTCGTTCAAATCTGGACTCTGAATAATTTAACTTATCATACATACTTCCTAGAAATTTATTTTCAATTGATCAATATATAGACATAAAACTTAACAAATAAAAACATCTCTGTTAAATCCGAATTCACCAAAATGACATAACATGTGTAAAATCACTGAATCACAAAAAATCCGTACGTCCGAGAAGTAATAGCTCATTTGACCTCACTTGGCTCACTCTTCCGCGAGGCTGCTTGGGTTCGTCATCAACTCGGCCAGTACGCTGGGACTTCTGCAGTACACTGGTTATGGCGGACACATGCCTGTCAAAGACTCGAGAGCTACATGTAAAGAAACAAAATTCAATATAAACTAGTTTTGAAAGATAAATTAACAATTTTTTTTCTTATGATTTATAGCAAAAATGTTCATACTGCATATTTTTGCAATTTAATTTTTTGTTAATAAATAAAAAATCATTTACATACATGATTGTTCGAGTGATTGGCCGGCCTGCAGCATGACAATGGCGCAACCGTATTCTTGGTTATTCATCGAACCATAACAATTTTAAAATCAAAATTATGTTGTTTTTTTCGTTGTGAATTCCCTTCTTGAATAATAAAACAAAATAAAAATCGATTGTTTTACTCAATTCGATTTTCTCGTGCAGAATGGTGAAATCGTACCTGTCCCACGTGCAAAAGTGACCGATCGTTGCAGTTGAACGATTTTACCATTTTTGTATAGCTAATGCAGCCAGCTAACATAATCTGTATTTCAAATCAATATCTTGAACCATGTTCGAGAAAATCGATTTTCAAATGTGTCGGGTTAGAAGCGGCTTAAAGTGCATATATATATAATTTATTACTACATGTATTCTTTTAATTTCATAAAGCTGATTCAACATCATTGTGTTCGTTTAAAACATCACTGAAAACACACTTTTTCATTCAAGAATTTGAGATGACTGGACGAAGTCTCACACTTGTAAAATGGAACTGTGATATTGAAGTGTCTTGGAGTGGAGTCTGGAGTGAGATCTTGGATTGACCTTGGAGTCTAATTTTGGAGTGAGATTTTGGAGAAATATTTGAATATGGTTTTTGGTTGCGGGTTTATCCCGCAAACAAAGTTAAGTGTATTTCTGACAATCATGTAGCATCTTTATTTGATTCCAAATTACAACTAAAGGAATTTATTCATGTGCTACACAAAGTAGTCCAATTCATGAACAATGCGGATGAATTATCAATGATCAAGCATTTCTTATTCATCCTCTATCCATTCACACTGGTCATTTAGATTATATAAGATTTGTCAATGATAGGTATTCCAGCCCATGGTTACATCACTGACTTCCAGCTGTTCATGTAAGGTCAGGCAGAGATTATCTTAGATCAAGGCATATTAGTATTTGTTTCTTATACATGTATATTTATAGATTGGCATTTAAAATGAAAATAAACCTAGCAAAACCCGCAACCACCAGACATCTCAAGGCTTTGTTTCATTTAAAGTTTGAAAAGTTTTTAAGATTTAATAAAAGCAGTGCTATTTTTGGAGAAATTTCATAAGACGAAATACAAAAATGATTAATGTATGTTGCTGTTGCTGTTGCAATCTATAGTAAGAATTGTGATTGTTGGTATTAAGAATCAAATGTAATATAACGTGAGATTGGTTGTTATACTTTTGATTATGGGAATGGTGATGATTTGTTATATATAATTAAATGTTTACAACAAAAACTATTGATTGTTTTTGTGTCTTTAGGATGAAAATGTATATCACCAATCATGTTACCATCATCATTATCGTCATCATTTTTATCCTGAAAACCAATTTATCACCCTTGACAGACAAAATCATCTAACACTCTTAAAAAAAAGAACTGTCTAAATTTCAATTATCACCATTATCATTAACAAAAATACAAAACCTATAGTCATCATCAACATCAATAACATCAACAAACCGGTATCTTCCGACCACAACTGTTTTTCCACTTCGTTCATCAGCAAAGACATCTGTTAAACTAACGATGATAATGATGATGTAATGACAGACGATGATGATTATGATGATGATGACAGTGGTGATGATGACTGGTGATAAATCATGATGTTAATGATGATTATGTTGGTGATGATGATGATGGTGGTGGTGGTGATGAAGATGATAATGTTAATGATGATGATGGTGATGATCTTGATGAAGTAGGTGCTGCTGGTGATGACAATGTTTGTAATGATGATGATGATTATGACGATGATGATGACTGGTGATGGTGTTAATGATGATTATGTTGGTAATGATAGCGATGATTATAAATTATGGTGTTATTGTTGTTGGTGATGATGATGATGGTGGTGGTGATGAAGATGAAAATGTTTATGATGATGGTGGTGATGATGATGATGATCTTGATGAAGGTGGTGCTGCGGATGATGATATGTTTGTAATGATGATGATTGTCGTATGGATGTGATGACAGTGGTGATGATGATGATGATGATAATGGTGGTGGTGATAAAAATGTAGATAATGAGGATTGTTGTGGTTGTTGTGATGATAGTGGTGGTAGTGATTACATAATGAATGGATTTTATAAGGCACACACTAAAGAAACAATTTTGCAGGTGTAACAACTGAAACATGTGGGAAATGACAAAGCAATTGACCTTAAAACCTTCTAATGGTCCCTTTTTCCAAGCAAGAGCGAATTTTATTTATTCATTCATGTTAAATGTACCCAAGCATGCAGCAGTGGAATAATGATATGACTTGCACTGATAAGCCCAGTGTGGTCTATGTATAATATAAACAAGGTTAATGTTTTCATGTGTCCAATGGCGTGATGTTTTTTTTATGGTGTTTTTGTTTTGTTTGTTTTTTATGTTTTTTTTTTTGTTTTTTTGGTTGAGAAATTCAAATATGATATTAAAATAATCTGAAAAATTAAAAAAGCTCAACTACGAGCTTTCCAGTTCAATATTGGTAAAAAGACCATGAGGATTTTTCTGATGCTGATGTTACTGATGACGATGATTTAAAAATTAAAACCTAATATACAGTTATTACATCTAATTGAAGTATCACAAATGTTTTAATTACATTCCCATCATCGCAAATATAATAGCAGTATAAATCATCATCATTATCATATACATGCCATTCTTATTTCGCTGACATTATAATGAAAATAATTATCTTCATCGCTATCAACATCATCATTAAAAACATCCAGTCATCAAAATCATCATCATCATCACCAACAGCAGCAGCAATAACAAAAATCAAAATAAATTACATAAAGAAGCGGCATAACTACATGTCATTCTTTTCCCTCCCTTTCACAAATCAAAAAAAAGGCCACCATCATCATCAGCACTATTAACATCATCAGCTGCATTTTCATCATCAGCAGTATAAAAAAAAGCATTGACAAAGGTAATATCAGCATAATATTTATAAACATCATCATCAAATAATGCTGCAAAAACCATCATCATCATCATCATCATCAGTAGCTGCGCTATTTCCAGCAACATTCTCTTTCCACCACTTTCCTTCTTTATGACTTTCATCATGTAGTCAATATATCTGATATAAAAAAACAACAACAAAAACTGTGATTTTGACTCCACTCCATATTTTGTCGTATGCCCAAATGTCTATCAAGTTGGTTGTCGAATAGAATTGGTATACATGTTGTTTGCAAATACTAGACATCTTATAAAACATTAACGGAGAAATTGTTTTACAACTTTAAGTGTGAATAACTTTGCTTTTGATGTTTGTACAGTTCACAGACGCTATTTGCACATTTGTTTATAATGAGGATACCAATATCATAAACGGTAAGAAAGATATGTGAACTTTTCCATAAATTCGAACCCTGCTGTTATACAATTGCATTGACAAGTTCGTTTACCCGTCTTACCTTTATACTGTTGATAATATTGTACAATGATCAAAATAGCGTCTGTGAACTGTAACTGAGCGTCCTCGTAATCTCAAGTGACTCTGTAAATAAACCAGACACTGAACATCTGTGATAACGTTTAAGTTTTTTTCATGCATTTATGAATACAGCAGAAAGATGATCCGACAGCTGATAGCCTGAAAACGGTTTTAGGGGGCAAATGTCATATATAATGTCTCCTAGTCGACCGCGTAATGTTACATGGTAGGCGGAAGGCCATTGAATTGATATCCCCTGCCGAACAGGCAATGGATACAAAAAGGTTAAGAACGTAATTCAAAATCCGGAACCCTTCGATTTTGAGGCGAACACGCTACCATTGCGCCACGATGGCTTCGCGATACTTGATAAGCAAATCCCGTCTATATAAACATTCCTTGCAAGTTTCAATCATGAAATCTAACCAAAGGTTGCTGAAAATGGCTCCAGACAGAAAAAGGTTTTAAAAAATGAAAAAAGGGCTTCTTTTCAAAGAATAAACATGATTATAATGATTTTGGTGTAAATGTAACAAATTCAGAAATTATAAATTATCAAATAAACAAAAAGCAATTAGTAATTATTGCTATATATACATGATTTATTTATTTGGGTTTTACGGCGCACCAACACAGTATAGGTTACATCGCGCAAAACAGGACTACAAATTTTGGTTTCACATCTCATTTACATCGAAATAAAACCATGTGGTATGGAATCAAAATTTGCATACCTGCTGGAATCACAGAGTTACAGCAAAACCAAGTGTTAAGACCCTATTAGTCGCCTCATACGATCATGCAAGGGTAAGGCAGTGGTTCCAATTCTTTTCATACACAGATCGTCCCAGAACCACAGGGGGCATACATACATGATATATACATGATATCTCACAGACTGGTTTGCCCACTATTATATTCTTGTTTTGAGATGTGATGTCTGTATATGCACAAATACTATACACTTTTGTTAAGACGACGAAATTATTAAAGCATCTTAATTAAAGGTCCAGTAACACTTTGAATTTACTTACAGAACATTATTTTTGTTGATAGTTTAGGCCTAAAAAATTGTTTATTTCCGGTATCTCGACCTACCCTAAATTTTTGGCCCGACCCTAAATGTTTTGGGGCCTTGGAGAATTGTTTCATCTTTTCACAAAAAGTCGCAAAACTTCACTTTTTATGCTTTAAGCATGGTCAGTGATGTTAGAAATCAACTTACTGATGCTCTAGAGGCATAATCCCCTTATTTGTGTTCATTTTTTGACACAAAAATAATTTCCGAAAAGTCCAACTTAATAAAAAAATTCCCCCCCAAAAAACAAAAAAAAAAAAACAACAAAAAACACCTATTTTTTTTCACCATGTTTCCGGAAACAATCTTTTTTAGGCCTAATATAAATAAAACTGAGTTTTATTTTACTCCATATACATTGTACTTTCTGTGGCATTTTAGTCGTTTCTTCATGGAAAACAGTTTTCTTGTAATTTTTGCCATATCATTGAAAAAAAAAAATACTGTGTGACGGTATTATGGTACTGTGCTAAAATTTTAAACTTAAGCAACGCTAAAGAAGGCCAATTTCAGCGGTAATTGAGATATATTTCTTGATAAAACAAATGCTACTTGTAATTGTAACCGTTCCAAAGTGTTACTGCATGGCCTTTTACGAAATAACGTCTTATACTGCTTTCACAGCCAACATTTTACACCTGCCCGATGTCTTCGTAATCGGCTCGTTATTGGCTGGTGTATCGGTCCGACATGAAAAGTGCAACGCGGCTCGATATCGGCCCGATATTGGCTAGTATATCGACCAGGGATGGGGTCAATTAATTGGTAACGTAATGCATTACTATTACCATTATATTGAGATTTACCCCATTACCATTACATCAGTTTTGAAGATAATGTATTACCATTACTTTTAACATACCATGGTATTGCATCACCATTATATTTAAATATTTTAAAGAACGTTTATAGTATACTAATCAATACTTTTATTTTAAAAGCTGGCACATGTTATGAGTGCACACAGTAAATAACTACTACTAAATGCCACTTATAAAAGTCAGGCATTGGCGGCATTTGGCCTTAAAGTTTCCAGATGTATCAGAAGGAACTTAAAATGGGTTTTCAGTGTTTCCATCTTGACTATACTCCAAACTAGATGATATGATATACTAATCTATACAGTGAACATACAAAATGTATAAGGTATAACATAATAACAGACTATTCTTGAGTTAATAGAACAATTATCCTGAGTTTTGTTCACCAAAAAAACATAACATTTACAATATACTGTGTTGAGTTGCCAGGCAGTACAGTATAAGGGTACATTTTGAATAGGATTTAGGATTAAAATGCTGAAATGTGACATTTGATCCTTCAGACCATAGACCACGATAATCCGTAAATAGCCAATCGCAAAGCAGTGTTGTACCCGTCTTTATTAAATGCGTGGGTTTCATGTCAATTTGCTATCTAACAATACAGGCTAATGGGTAAAATATGGGTTTAAAAAGATTAGCATAAACGTCTCATAAAAACATATGACCTGAGGGTAAAATAACTACGTTTAAAATAATATTGTAAAAACGCCTCAAGTTACTGGATATCAATAAAAAGAGGTGACATGGCAGAAATACGAAACTTAGAATAACTAATACATTGTTGAACAATGCACGTGTGAAAATTAAAAACCAAGCAACAAAAATAACAGTTTCCATAACCACATGTATTTACATTTGATAGAAAATTTAAAAATCCAGCGATCCGCTGAATAACAATGTAGAACCAAAAGGGTATATACTAGTATGGAATTTCACATCACTGAAACGTTCCCACTTGATTATGACAACAATTGTAATTATTTCTGGCACATTTTTTACAGGACATTTTCATCAGGATATAACGCAATCTCTGTCGTAGCTTTCTTGTTGGTCTAACACCTGATCTGCACGATCCTTCTGTAACAAAATAGAACAATTATAGCATATGTGATATATTGTTATTCCTACGAGTGTTTATGCATTAGATATATCAAAATTAACAACAAAAAATTTAACGCTGATCAGTAAAATGCAGGAATTTAGTAATTTAAGATAAAAATTAAAAATTAAACAATATACTTAAAATACCAGTTTACTTTAACTAACATATAAACGCCTCATCTGCTGTTAGCTTTTTATGGTTTTGGAAACTGTCTATCGTCTTGAATCAAAGTTTCTGCCTTGGTTTTTCGCAAATATGCCCACTCCACACAAAAAATATTGTCTGGTAGTTTTAATTTAGAGTATTTTCACCCCAGGCGCACAACTGCACATGCTGACCAACATTCCTGTAAACTTTGGTGACTCTAGGTCAAATACTTTTGGAGCTACGTGCGACACAACATTAAAATGACCAATTTTTTACTAAGTCTGGGGCCATAACTCCTACATGACTGAATGAATGTGGACGCGAAACCCCAGGTGCACAACTACACATGCTGACCAACATTCCTGTAAAGTTTTGTGACTCTGCGTCAAATACTTTCTGAGCTAGGCGCGACACAACACTAAAATGACCAATTTTTAAAAAGTCAGTGGCCATAACTCATTCACGACTGAATGAATCCGGACGCGAAGCCCCAGGTGCACAACTACACATGCTGACCAACATTCCTGTAAAGTTTTGTGACTCCACGTCAAATACTTTTGGAGCTAGGCGCAGCACAACATTCTCGGAAGGACGGATGGACGGAGGACGAAATGACGGACGGACGGATGGACAAGGGCAAATCTATATGCCCCCCCCCCCCCAAAGTGGGGGCATAATAAAAACATGGATTTCCTTGGCTCGATATTGGCCCAATATTGGCTGGTATATCGGTCCAACATGAAAAGTGCAACGCGGCTCGATATCTATCCGATATTGGCTGGTATTTCAGTACGACATGAAAAGTGCAGCGTGGCTCAATATCGGTCCGATATTGACTGGTGTATCAACCCAACATGAAAAGTGCAACACGGCTTAATATGGGTCTGATTTTTGCTGGTATATCGGTCCGACATGAAAAGTGCAACGCAGCCCGATATCGGCCCGATATTGGCTGGTATATCGACCCAACATGAAAAGTGCAACGTGGCTCGATATCGGTCTGATATTGGCTGGTATATCGGTCCGACATAATATGCAACGCGGCTGGATATCGGTCTGATATTGGCTGGTATATCGGTCCGACATGAAAAGTGCAACGTGGCTCAATATCGATCCGATATTGGCTGGTATATTGACCCAACATGAAAAGTGCAACATGGCTCGATATTGGTCTGATATTGGCTGGTGTATCAGTCCGACATGAAAATTGCAACGCAGCTCGATATCGGCATGATATTGGCTGGTACATCAACCCAACTTGAAAAGTGGAATGCGGCTCGATATCGGTCTTATATTGGCTGGTATGTAAGTCTGACATGAAAAGTGGAACGCGGCTCGATATCGGCCAAATATTAGCTGGTATATCAGCCCAACATGAAAAGTGCAGCATGGCTCGATATTGACCACATAATGGCTGGTATATCGGCCCAACATGAAAAGTGCAATGCAGTTTGATATCGGGTCCACTCTGACACCATTAGCGTCACTCTTAGTTACTCTTACTCAATACAATAAACTCTATAAATTCAGGACTAGAATCTATTGCCAGACTGTACTCAAAATAAGCATAGCAGCTCGGCTCCTGAGTTTCTGCTTGACTGTAACTTGGGTTTGTTGGAATAGGACCAGCAGTAAAGTAGAAGATTCTTCTGACAGAATTTCTGTGTGTGTGACACTTGTGACTGTGGCAGTACTGCTGATAATTGACAAAACACTGTCTTCTAGTTCTATGTCACTTGTATCATCAAACAACTGAAAAAGAATATAAACAGGAAACAATGACTGGCATGATCCAGATCATATCAGTCAGCGAGTTACGGCAAATGGACACATGAAATGTTTTTTTGGCTTACTAAGGCCTAAAAAAAAATCTTTGTTTCCGGTAACATGCTCAAAAAAATTAGGGTAGGTAGGTCGGAAAAAAATTTTTTTTGAATTTTTTTTATTAAGGGAGACTTTTCGGGAAAATTTTTTTTGTGTCAAAAAATTAATACAAAAAGGGGGTTATGCCCTTTTGAGCATCAGGAAGTTGATTTTTTAACATCACTGACCATGTTTAAAGCATAAAAAAGTGGGAGTTTGGGCAACTTTTTGTCAAAAGTTTTAAAAAAATTATTCTCCAAGGCCATAAAAACATTTAGGGTCGGGCCAAAAATTTAGGGTAGGTCGGGATACCGGAAACAAACGAATTTTTTTTTTACGCCTAATCAATGAAATACCAAATAAATACGCTTACTGAGTCAGAAAAACCACTTCTGGTACGGGATAATGCAATATAACTTTGATGAATACTAGTTATATTACTGCATACACATTTGCCCAGGGAAAAGCCCTTTAACTATCAATTTCTACACTTTTACTTCAAAATACTCTATAAAACACATTTTTTTTTAAGAGAAAAGGGGAAACAATTCAATTTTCAACATGACAAAATTATGTTCCAGATTCTCAGGAGTTTTCCCTCTTTGATTAAAGCCAGACTGGTTCATTTTGGTCATTCCTTCATGCTGTAAAAGAGCGTATAAAACAGTTACCTATTCCAAGGTTGGAATTTTCTATGTTACTCAAAATAGCTTCCGGCGCGCCACCTAGTGGCTGTAGCATAGCATTACCCCCCAAAAAAAGGATGCCGCGCAATATTAATGATATCATGAAATAAGTTTTTCATTAGAACTGATATCATTAAATGCTTTTAATTTAATTCAAATATGTATTTTGATATCATTAATTGATGGATATCAAGCAGATATTGATGGATATCTGAAATCGGATTAATTGATACTATTGTATATTATACGAAATATTTTTATTTCATTTTGGGATATTATTAATTAATTCGATATTATCTATCACAAACATCATTGTATGATATCTTTAACTATGTTTTGATATCTTAAATTACTTTTTGATATCATTAATAAATTTCTGGATATTAAAATCTAATTTAATGATATCATTAATTGTATGTGATATCACTTTATTGATTGAAGGATATCATTAAATTAGTTTAACATTAAAACCGATATCATGAAATGCTTTTAATTCAGTTCTTGATATCATTAATCAATTGATGGATATCAAGCATATATTGATGAATATCTGAAACAGATTAATTGATATCATTGTATATTATACACAATACAGTGAAACACCGCTCGCCCGAGGTCGCTAGGGGATGAGCAAAAGGCTCGAATTATCCATGGTTTCGAGTGGCCCAAACATTGACCAACATACGAAGAAAATTGAAGATTGGTATTGACCATATAGAGAAGGTAAGCAAAATGACATGGAAGATTTTCAAATTATAAATCTGGCTTTTCCTTATTTTCTGCCACTTTTATTTGAAAAACTGTACTCCAACTTGCAATTTTCTTCTCCAAATTAAGATCTCATAATTATCTTCTGGATCCTGAAGAAAAGATGTTATAAGTAATAACATACTTGCTTTAATCTAACACAAACAGTAATTGATCAATATTTGATCAATAAAACTTTTGTTCAACCTTTCATCAATAATTAATCTCATTATCAGATCAAATATACCAACAAACAAACATTTAAGATAGTCGGGGAATAGACCATGCAATTCTCACTGCATACGAAAATTCTAGATTAACCGATACATTCTGACCGCCAAAGTTGTGAAAAATTTTGACACCTCTGCTCGAGTTTGCCAGAAGCAACAAAGAGTAAATAATTACACAGGGACCAAGTGTCATGCTCGAGCGATCGAGACCACATTATTGCTCGAGCGAGCCAGGATACCCGAGACATCGATGCTTGAGCGAGCGGTGTTTCACTGTATCTTAATTTCATTTTGTGATATCATTAATAAATTCGATATTATTTATAACAAAAATCATTGTATGATATCAATAATTGTTTTGATATTAATTTATCAATTCTATGATATCATTTATTTCAAATTGGAATTAATGACATCATACGTGAATTATTGATTTAGATTATCATGAAATATTAAGTATTGAGGAGAATTTTAGTGCATTCTTTAAGTGAAAAAAAAGTTTAAAGTTGTCAAATAATACTAATAGCATTTAATCAGCTGGCCGACACTGGGACTCGAACCCAGACATACCTCTAAGTTATCATTTGACAAAACCCGAGGCTGTTCTGCCATTGAACTATACCGGCTGCTCAGATTAAATGCATTTTAAAGAACAAGAGGACCATGATGGTCCTGAATCGCTCACCTCTTCCCACATGACCCAGTTTTGAGTATGACGTCGTTTTTTCTATTATTTGACATAGTGACCTAGTTTTTGAGCTCATGTGACCCAGTTTTGAACTTGACCTAGATATTATCAAAAAAAAAATTCTGACCAATTTTCATGAGCTCCATTGAAAAATATGGTCTCTGGAGAGGTCCCCATGGTTTTTCTTTATTTGACCTATTGACCTAATTTTCGAAGGTACATTTACCCTCTTTTTAACTTTACTAGATATCATCAAGGTGAACATTCTCACTAATCTTCATGAAGATCTCATGAAAAATATGGCCTCTAGAGAGGTCACAAGGTTTTTCTATTTTTATACCTACTGGCCTAGTTTTTGACCGCACGTGACCCAGTTTCGAAACTGACCTAGATATCATCAAGGTGAACATTCAGATCAATTTTCATGAAGAGCCATTGAAAAATATGGCCTCTAGAGAGGTCAAAAGATTTTAATAATTTTAGACCTACTGACCTAGTTTTTGACCGCAGTTGACCCAGTTTCAAATTTAACCTAGATATCATCAAGATGAACATTCAGACCAACTTTCATACAGATCCCATGAAAAGTATGGCCTCTAGAGAGGTCACAAGGTTTTTTTATTATTTGACCTACTGACCTAGTTTTTGATGGCACATGACCCAGTTTCAAACTTGACCTAGATATCACCAAGGTGAACATTCTGACCAATTTTTATGGAGATCCATTCACAAGTATGGCCTCTAGAGAGGTCACAAGGTTTTTCTATTTTTAGACCTACTGACCTAGTTTTTGAACGCACATGGCCCTGTTTCGAACTTGACCTAGATATCATCAAGATGAACATTCAGACCAATTTTCATACAGATCCCATGAAAAAATATGGTCTTTAGAGAGGTCACAAGGTTTTTTTATTATTTGACCTACTGACCTAGTTTTTGATGGCACATGACCCAGTTTCAAACTTGACCTAGATATCACCAAGGTGAACATTCTGACCAATTTTTATGGAGATCCATTCACAAGTATGGCCTCTAGAGAGGTCACAAGGTTTTTCTATTTTTAGACCTACTGACCTAGTTTTTGAAGGCACGTGACCCAGTTTCGAACTTGACCTAGATATCATCAAGGTGAACATTCTGACCAATTTTCATGAAGATCTTGTGAAATATATGGCCTCTAGAGAGGTCACAAGGTTTTTCTATTTTTAGACCTACTGACCTAGTTTTTGACCGCACGTGACCCAGTTTCGAACTTGACCTAGATATCATCAAGATGAACATTCAAACCAACTTTCATACAGATCCCATGAAAAATATGGCCTTTAGAGAGGTCACAAGGTTTTTCTATTATTTGACCTACTGACCTAGTTTTTGATGGCACGTGACTCATTTTCGAAACTGATCTAGATATCATCAAGATGAACATTCAGACCAACTTTCATACAGATCCCATGAAAAATATGGCCTCTAGAGAGGTCACAAGGTTTTTCTATTATTTGACCTACTGACCTAGTTTTTGACGGCATGTGACCCACTTTCGAACTTGACCTAGATATCATCAAGGTGAACATTCTGACCAATTTTCATACAGATCTCATGAAATATATGGCCTCAAGAGAGGTCACAAGGTTTTTCTATTTTTAGACCTACTGACCTAGTTTTTGACCGCACATGACCCAGTTTCGAACTTGACCTAGATATCATCAAGATGAACATTCAGACCAACTTTCATACAGATCCCATGAAAAATGTGGCCTTTAGAGAGGTCACAAGGTTTTTCTATTATTTGACCTACTGACCTAGTTTTTGACGGCATGTGACCCAGTTTCGAACTTGACCTAGATATCATCAAGATGAAGGTTCTGACCAATTTTCATGAAGATCTTGTGAAATATATGGCCTCTAGAGAGGTCACAAGGTTTTTCTATTTTTAGACCTACTGACCTAGTTTTTGATGGCACGTAACCCAGTTTCGAACTTGACCTAGATATCATCAAGGTGAACATTCTGACCAATTTTCATGAAGATCTTGTGAAATATATGGCCTCTAGAGAGGTCACAAGGTTTTTCTATTTTTAGACCTACTGACCTAGTTTTTGATGGCACGTAACCCAGTTTCGAACTTGACCTAGATATCATCAAGGTGAACATTCTGACCAATTTTCATGAAGATCTTGTGAAATATATGGCCTCTAGAGAGGTCACAAGGTTTTTCTATTTTTAGACCTACTGACCTAGTTTTTGAAGGCACGTGACCCAGTTTCGAACTTGACCTAGATATCATCAAGATGAAAATTCTGACCAACTTTCATAAAGATCCCATGAAAAATGTGACCTCTAGAGTGGTCACAAGGAAAAGTTTACGGACGGACGGACGGACGCACGGACGGACGACGGACACAGCGCGATCACAAAAGCTCACCTTGTCCCTTTGTGACAGGTGAGCTAAAAAAATTCCAGAGAAATTAAATGCAAAAAAATCCATTATTACTTCTTCCCTTCAGCTTTTTCAAGGACTCAGGAACTTTTAGCTTTAAGAAATAGGGGTGCCAGTGCATGGCTTGAACCATTCCGCTGCAGCTGGTGAGTGCTGCTCCATATCCCCCAAGTGCATAAGAGTGTAATAACACTTTCGTCACAAGTTTTCCTACTATTAATAAACATATCTTTCAAAAATATACAATGTAAACACAATCAATACCTATAAGTCAGAAGCACAGGAACTGACATCGCCAGGATACGTCCAACTGGTTAACAATCCCTCCACTCCAAGCAAGGTACTTCCCCAATCAATTTTTACACTCCAGGTTCTCGGTGACCATGTTGTAGTAATCTGTCAGTCTGAGTACCTGTCACACCAGGGGGTAAGTTCAAGCTCAGGTCCGCTTGTACCCATCGCACGCGATGTTGGTACAGCGCAGCTGAACGAGCCACAACTTCCTGGGCATCCACATTAGCAAGGAATGGGCAAAGTCCCTGTCATCTGAAGGAATATCTGAAGAGATTAGTGCCGGATGGTACAACAGCTGAGTGGGATGGACCTCCAGCTTGCCCTGGGCATTTAACCTGATAATCATCTTCGAACCCACTTCTTGTCAACTTCGGGTAGTGTTGTCTTCCATCCTTCCAGTAGAGGGTATTCTTCTACAAATTTTCAACAGAATTAGTCAAAAAAATATTGCCTCAAATTTTAACAGGTTTAACATTAGAAGTTAACAGATTTAACATTACTTAAATTAATGAAGTGTTTACTTATTACAAATATCAAGACAGTGTTCCCACTCAGATTTTTTTTCAGGGGTAAACTTACCCCCCGGGTACAAAAACTGGGGGTAAAACACAAATTTTGGGGGTATGAAATTTGCCGTGAAGCCAAACGCCGAAAGCTTCGACTGCAACATTCTTGCAGATGAGACAGTTCCTGGGGACCCGGATGTAGATCGGTAACCGTTTAATAAGTGTACATTCATTTACTAATGCGTTAAAAGATACAACCCGTCTACATTTTTTGACGTCAGAGAGCTGTAAGCCAATCGATTCGCAGATGACGCACTGCGGCAGTATTTCCAAGGTTTATTTTTGTACATATAGCGTGGGATTCCAGCTTAGCGGATTCGTCCCCGGCAGTTTTGTATGCGCGCGATCTCGCACCGGGTAAAAAATACTTGCGTGAATTTTATTTTTGTAACGTGATTTACGTAGTATTTTACGCGAGTGGGAACTCTGCAAGAATTACTTAAGTTCCTATAAACAAAAACCATCATGGTCCTGAATCGCTCACCTGTCCCCACATGACCCAGTTTTGAACTGAGTCATGAGTATGACGTCGTTTTTTTCTATTATTTGACAAAGTGAACTAGTTTTTGAGCTCATGTGACCCAGAATTGTTTGCACAGCAATTATAACACCTTTCCGCAGGCCTCGACCTTAACTTTTTTCAGCAGTTGCCAGCAGGTCCACCAACTGCTAAAATCTAGTAGACCTGCTCAGACTTTAGTGGACCTCCAATTCTATCACATAAATTGTGATGTTGTTGACGTCATAACTTCATATGACTCAAAGAAAAAGGACTTATTTCTAAAATAATTAAAAATGAAAGACTGTAGCAATCTGTTATCCCGAAAATAATTATTTTGAAAAGTGTCTCAAAATATGGACACAATAATCATCATCCTCCCGACCCGTGTTGAAAGTGAAAAAAGAAAACATCAACAATTAATTATCGGTAATTATTCTGATGATAAACTAAGTAATTGGCCTTGTTTTCATTTTCAATTAACACCCCCTCAAAGAGCTGAAAGAAGTGTGTTGGTTATTCGTGGCATCTGAAGCGGAGATCAAAGCGGTATAGTTTCCCCGAGATTGTCATGGCATTACGTCATGTTTTCGCGCCATTTGACACATCACTGTCTGATCGTATTCTCGATTCCTTTAATTGTTGAGAAGAAATCAGTAAAAAAGTTTTTTCTTTAATTTTTTAAAAGCGAATGTGCAATATCCCGAATAAACTGACATGTAAATGTGTCAAACCGTGAACGATGATAGTGGATGTCCTACCTCTGTGACCTATTTGCCCTCAAGAAATTTACATTATTGTTTGAGAAGAATATCTAACAAAGTGTTGTGTCAAAATATAAATGTACAAAGAATCATTTAAAACTTATTAAAAACCGCAACAACATCATACTGCTTTATTTTATACCACATTTCTATTTACGTTCATTAGGTCCCGTAAGCTATTCTGCCGCGCTAACAGAAATCTGTTTGTCAAAAATCTTTTACTCCATGTATTTAAATTGCTGCCGCTTTTTCATTATTTAAGATTTTTTAATTGTGTTTTTTGTACTTTCTGGTCAAAAGTCTGAATTTTATCACCATAGTATGTACCGTTTATTTACTTTAAGAAAGAAATAAATAATCAAGATTGCGCTGTTTGAAATTTTACAAAACATTATATGAAAATTTGATCGTTTTTAAAGAATTTTGCCTACATTCCTGTCGATATCTTCTTAAAATTGTTATAGAATTCAAACTGTATAAGTTCTCAAGCGGTGTTGAAAATTTAAAGCGATTATATTAAAAAATGAATGCACTACGCGCGTTTTTTGTGTCAAAAGTAACCGCGATGTACATTAGACATTACGATAGGGCGCACGTGCTTGTGGAATGGAAAATTACCAGCATGACGTTTTGATATTTTTACGATTCGCGGGTAAATTCCAGTCAATCCAGGTAATTTTGCCTGATGTAATTTCTCAATTTGGTAAAGTTACCACGTAAAAACCACTCGCCCAATCGGTGGAGTAGTCCATTTGTGCTCTCCTGACTTTTAACTCGCCAATGCTTATAACGGTAGAATGCCGTACTTAAGGCAAAATCAACTTTCGTTTTGTGAATTCGCCGATATGGGTACGATTTTCCCTCCTATTTTTTTTTACTTTTAAGGGTTTTATTTTATTTGCAGACCGTGACTGAAAATTGGTTGACCGTCGGTCTACCAAACTTTTGATAGTTAGTGGACCTGTCGATATTTTGGTTGTGTCGGTCCAACGGTCCACTGCTAAGGTCGAGGCCTGTTCCGCGTCATGTAATTAACCACGTTCTTTTGATTCTGAGTAAAAAGATTAACAAATTATCTCTTTTTGGAGTTTTATTTAAGTTGAAAATTAAAAGTAAAACTTTGCTTTCAAGTTTTTATTCCGCTAAGAATTAGTATAAACAATGTTTGGAATGGAGGACGGATCTGTCCGGATTTTATCCAACCCGAAGTACATGTACCTGTCAATGGCGTCCAGTAACATGGAAGTAGAAACTAACGTTATTCAAACTGCAAATACATCATTGAATTAAAGTCATTCGTAATTTTAATAGTCTGTATGGGTTATTTACGAAATATTTTATTGAAAATAACCAATATTGGTTGAAAAGCCGTTGATATTGATACTTTTTATCCATTTTGTTCGTTTGTGACAGACGCACGTAATTTTGCGAGAGCTATGTGCAGAAAACTGGCCCGGAAAAAAATTCTGCCGGCAACGTTCTGTCGTATAGGTCGCAGGAACTTTTTCAGACAGCAAAATGGGTAGAAAAAGTGCGACCTATACACACCAAAATACGGTACTCTACAATTTAAATTTCATTTCAGTATTTCCAAAGTTTATTTCAAAATTTAAGGCTGTTTAATATAATTTACCTGATGTTGAAGGTATGTTCGGTGCTGATTTCTTCCCGGGTGATGGTGCCGGGATCCTCCGGGCAACCTCTTGGGCAGAAAGTCGGCTGTGAACGAGGGATGTGGTAGCCTGTGCTTGCTTCCTCTTCTCAAGCATATCCTTCTTGGCTTTCCACTCCTGTTTGCACTGTTCGTAGGCCGCACAACCATCTGGGAAGCCAAAGATGTATGCCTGAAAACAAGAGGACCATGATGGTCCTGAATCGCTCACCTCTTCCCACATGACCCAGTTTTGAGTATGACGCCATTTTTTCTATTATTTGACATAGTGACCTAGTTTTTGAGCTCATGTGACCCAGTTTTGAACTTGACCTAGATATTATCAAGATAAAAATGCTGACTAATTTTCATGAAGATCCATTGAAAAATATGGTCTCTAGAGAGGTCAGAAGATTTTTCTATTATTTGACCTATTGACCTAGTTTTCGAAGGTACATGACCCTGTTTTGAACTTTATGTAGATATCATCAAGGTGAACATTCTCACTAATTTTCATGAAGATCTCATGTAAAATATGGCCTCTAGAGAGGTCACAAGGTTTTCCTATTTTTATACCTACTGGCCTAGTTTTTGACTGCACATGACCCAGTTTCTAAACTGACCTAGATATCATCAAGGTGAACATTCAGATCAATTTTTATGAAGATCCATTGAAAAATATGGCCTCTAGAGAGGTCAAAAGATTCTAATAATTTTAGACCTACTGACCTAGTTTTTGACCGCAGTTGACCCAATTTCAAACTTGACCTGATATCATCAAGATGAACATTCAGACCAACTTTCATACAGATCCCATGAAAAGTATGGCCTCTAGAGAGGTCACAAGGTTTTTTTATTATTTGACCTACTGACCTAGTTTTTTAAGGCACGTGACTCATTTCAAACTTGACCTAGATATCATCAAGGTGAACATTCTGACCATTTTTCATGAAGATCCATTCAAGGGTATGGCCTCTAGAGAGGTCACAAGGTTTTTCTATTTCAAGACCTACTGACCTAGTTTTTGACTGCAGTTGACCCTGTTTCAAAACTGACCTATATATCATCAAGATCAACATTCAGACCGACTTTCATACAGATCCCATGAAAAATATGGCCTCTAGAGAGGTCACAACGTTTTTTCATTATTTGACCTACTGACCTAGTTTTTGATGGCATGTGACCCACTTTCAAAATTGACCTAGATATCATCAAGATGAACATTCTGACCAATTTTTATGGAGATCCATTCACAAGTATGGCCTCTAGAGAGGTCACAAGGTTTTTCTATTTTTAGACCTACTGACCTAGTTTTTGATCGCACATGACCCTGTTTCGAACTTGACCTAGATATCATCAAGATGAACATTCAGACCAATTTTCATACAGATCCCATGAAATATATGGCCTTTAGAGAGGTTAGAAGGTTTTTCTATTATTTGACCTACTGACCTAGTTTTTGATGGCACGTGACCCACTTTCGAACTTGACCTAGATATCATCAAGATGAACATTCAGACCAACTTTCATACAGATCCCATGAAAAATATGGCATCTAGAGAGGTCACAAGGTTTTTCTATTATTTGACCTACTGACCCAGTTTTTGATGGCACGTGACCCAGTTTCGAACTTGACCTAGATATCATCAAGGTGAACATTCTGACCAATTTTCATGAAGATCTCATGAAATATATGGCCTCTAGAGAGGTCACAAGGTTTTTCTATTTTTAGACCTACTGACCTAGTTTTTGTCAGCACGTGACCCAGTTTCGAACTTGACTGAGATATCATCAAGATGAACATTCAGACCAACTTTCATACAGATCCCATGAAAAATATGGCCTTTAGAGAGGTCACAAGGTTTTTCTATTATTTGACCTACTGACCTAGTTTTTGACGGCACGTGACCCAGTTTCGAACTTGACCTAGATATCATCAAGGTGAACATTCTGACCAATTTTCATGAAGATCTTGTGAAATATATGGCCTCTAGAGAGGTCACAAGGTTTTTCTATTTTTAGACCTACTGACCTAGTTTTTGATGGCACGCAACCCAGTTCCGAACTTGACCTAGATATCATCAAAGTGAACATTCTGACCAATGTTCATGAAGATCTTGTGAAATATATGGCCTCTAGAGAGGTCACAAGGTTTTTCTATTTTTAGACCTACTGACCTAGTTTTTGATGGCACGTGACCCAGTTTCGAACTTGACCTAGATATCATCAAGATAAACATTCTGACCAACTTTCATAAAGATCCCACAAAAAATGTGACCTCTAGAGTGGTCACAAGCAAAAGTTTACGGACGGACGGACGCACGGACTGACGGACGGACGACGGACACTGCGCGATCACAAAAGCTCACCTTGTCACTTTGTGACAGGTGAGCTAAAAAAAACATATTCATTATTCATTGCAGTAAATAATGCGGTAACACACATTCAAAATGTTTTTGTAGTAGCAGACACATTATGTCACATAGCATTTGTTAAACTAAATTGTAACTTACCCGGAGATCACACTTGTTGTCATTCAACATTCATTCCCAGTGTTTCCTCCCTCGGAATCTACCTGGCACAGCAGCTGTGTTGCACAGCTCATGTCGTTCTCTGCGATCCAGTGGAAGGTCTGGCCTTAATATTGCCCAAGCTGGATCTGGTAGAAACCAAGCAGTGTGAACTCGTCCGGATCGTGGATCTGTCTCTCTTAAATTTCGCTAGTCTGACTGCCTGTGTTCTTGGTCCTTGGTCATGCACCTGACTCGCTGTTTGGTCCTCTTAGCCTTTCCCTCGTCTGTAGAGTTGAAAACAATGCGACCAGACGGCTTCTTCCTCACTGCTGGATACATCAGCAACGTGCCTGGGAAAAAACCGAAATAACCCTTTTGAGAACTGAATCATGTACACAAAGCACGTACACCAAATACATGTTTCATGGCTACCAACTCAAAATACAAGCCTCTATGTGCCCTGTAGGGGTGACTATTGAGGCCAATTTTGACCACTGCAATACTATTGATATTGCTGAAAAACTATTGCGATACTCTTCTATTGCAGGTTACTATTGCGATATTATTGCAGTAGTTATCGGCCACCATGTTTTATACAGTAAAACCACCAACTGCCATTATTACACAGTGTAAGTAAGACATGGCATTGTTTATAATTGCTGTTAATACACATTGCATTGAGATGTTTGTATAACTGAAATGGACAGAAATAAATCTAAATATTATTAAAATTATTTCTATTTCTTGCCTTCCTTGGCTTTGAAACAATAAGTAAAACAATAAACCTATGCAAGGTATACTAAAACGAATTGGCCATTTTGTTGCAAATGTCAACGTGTTTAATAACCCAAAGCATCGAAAAAAGACGAAAATTGATGGATCAGACTAAAGTATACTAGCACTAAATGAAGTGCCCTACCGAACAGTTTGCTATATCATACAAGTAGCCTACTTTCTCCATGTCCATAGTACTTTTTCTAGGTTTATTAAATATATTTAATCAAGGTTTCTAAGAAACAAAATTTATTATTTATCTCCCAGACTTATCGGTCCTTTATGGTAGTTTAATTCCATGAGGGTAATTATTGTAATGGAGACAAACATTTTCCGAGGCGCAAATGAAAGCGGGCTTTGTTTCTTGGTTTATAAATTATGGAAGTGTCTAGGGGTACGGATCCGTACCTCTAGACAAGCCTGTTAGAGGTCAGGGTTTTTTTTTTATTCTATAGCAGAGGCCGAATATCGGCCTCGTCCCCCAGCCGAGGATTTCCCCCACAGCCAAGGATTTCCCCTACCGCAGTCGAAATTCCCCTACGTCCGAAATTCCCCCCTCCAAAATCGTAAACAAAGCAATGGAGATTACTCCCAGCGATTTTCCCGACCGAATATCGGACCCGTTCACAATTGCAGACGGTCTTTCACAATTTTCAATGGGTGTGAAAACCTTTAGAAATAGTAGAAAAATGTTAGAAGAGCGTTCAGTGGACCCGAGGTTCCGGCTTTGACCAGCGAAAATCGATAAAAACTCGTATCTGACCCGCACATAATATGCCGTGGGCGTCTGCTTGTCTCGCGGTAATACCCTTTGATGCGTAACGAGTTCGAAAGCTCTGCCCCTTGTCAATCAAAATCCCAGTGAACTTCATACTGTTTATCGAAACCAGCGTAAGTATGACTTAGGCGGAGCGGCGTATGTTAATTAGCTACTGCCAGATGTCAATCACGCCACGCGCTGACTGACACGTGGTTATCATCAGCATGTAATATAGATTATTGATAAACAATGCAGCAACAGAGTATCGTGTTTGTACCTCTTGTTAATTAGCGGTAACAGCTTATGCTGTATTGTGTAACATGTGTTGTTAATTTAAAGTAATTATTTTATGTGCTTAATTCGATTAAATAAGCCGATCGGCCGTTACACAAATTTATTATCTCTGCCGAGGTATTTTGCTAGAGCAAAATAAAATATAAATGTTTTAAGTAATCAGATATTGTAAGTATGGAATAGTTCATGTGAAAAGATGAAATTTAAAACGGGTATTTTATCAAGAATTTTTAATGTTTGCTTTCGTTTTTTCATATTTGTCACACGTTTTTGCGATCGTGATTTTTGGACTTTTTTATCCTTTCTGACAAGATTTTCTAGTACAATTGAAATAAAAAGCCAACAAAAGTATGCATTTAATAATAATATGATGACTCTTGCAAAAGCAACTCTTATTTTAAAGCATTAATAAAAGCATGTGACCTTTAAATATTCAATGATTTGAGCATTTCAACTCTCCCCACCCACCTTGTTACAATGATAAGTGAACATTAGTGCAAATCCATCTATTGCTAAGTGACAGTGCGTATAGTTGCTAAAAGTTGCAAGAATATGTAATAAAAACATAGTTTAAAGTGTTTATTATGCATAATTGTAAATTCCCCCCTGAGTGAAAAAATCCCCCAAAACTGCTCGTCACGTGCTATTTTCTTCCCCCAATGACAGGCTGGGGCCTCTTCCCCCAGTCGTAAAAAAAAACCCTGGAGGTTTTCTAGGGGTACGGACCTTCATTTTTCTAGAGATTAAGGGTCATTTAATGTTTCAAATTTTGTTGAAAATGAAATAACAAATAAGACTTCATCAGCATTCACCTAAAACTTGGATCTAAATGGTTTACAGAAAACAGCGTTCATCCAATTTGTTACATTTTCTTTCAGAACGTAAATAACCGAGGAACTCCAAATAAATCATGAGGATTCGAACTGGCAGAAAAAAAGATATAAAGATTAAACAAAATAATGTTAAATATGTTGGGAAAAAAACTATTTTTAATTGATAATTAACCCCAAGTGTATTTATGTTTTTCACACATTTGGTAGCCATTACGAGATACAAGGGACGTTTTCACATTCACAGTCTCTTTTACTTTATGTCGCTTAATTGATTATTAAACAATCAGTTCCGTGCCAATTATCATTATACCTTGTTAAATAACAAAATAGATAGTTGCATATTATTATGCCTATTTTTATTTATTTATTTATTTTATTTTTTTTGTTGAATTTCAAATAGAATTCATTTAAGGGATAGATTCATTCATTAATCTAGCTGTTATCAACAGTTTACTTTAAAACAAACTAATCGGAACAGTGTATTCATTTGGAGTTCCTCGGTTATTTAGGTTTTGAAAGAGAAGATAAGCAATCAGGTGAATGTTGGTATTTGTAAACCAATTGGATCCAAGTTTTAAGTGAAGACTGGTTAAGTCTTATTTGTTATTTCATTTTCCAAAAAATTTATATTAATAAGTTATAAATAACCCTAAATCTCTAGAAAAAGGAGGTCCGTACCTCTAGAAAACCCCTAACAGGCTTGCGCAAGTGACTGTCACCGCAACAGTCCCTGTCAACATACAGTATGGAAGGGGGAGACTTACAAGCATTAGCGTAACGTTCTACAATACCTTTAACCATTGCCTTCAGACCATAACCTTCCATTGCTGTTAGCACTGTCATTAGCACTTGTCCATTTTCATTCCCTACATTTGTTGCCCAAGCGGCAGTGTTCGCACTGTATCCGGCTAACTTCTGTGCTATCTGAAATGTACATTTACTTTGTGTTAAGAATAAACAATTTTTTCAAAATTATTTAAATTCATTATTACATTAAAGACCAAATCTGAATAGCAATGACTTAATTTTCTCTCTTACACTTATATAAAGTAATGGACTTATAGCGGTACCTTCTTTGTCGAATCTATCTTTAGGACGGTCCCAAATGTTGACGTTATTGCGGCCTTTACCTCATCAGCTCGGCGCATGACATCCTGGCAGTACACTAGTTGAAACCACTTATATTTTGGTACTGCGATACGTGTGGGTGGATCTTGAAAGAATACAGATGTAATCAAGCCTTTCTTAGATGCTTGCTTGTACACGCGACAGGCTGAAAGGTAGTGAATAGTCTTCTGAAGCCATTTCTCGCTATGCTGTTCTTCCAATTTTATTTGCAGCTGAGAAGCACTGTTACCTAGGCCGCGTTGACGAAGAAGTGTGATCACACTTATATCACAAGCGAACCTGAAAATAAAACTTGTTTTATCAAGCGCTTTGTTACGGAAAAGACGACTTTGTTTTATGACAAGATCTCTTTAATATAATTTTATTTCAATAAAATTACCTGTAAGTCATGATCACTTGAAACAGGTAGCGGTGGCCAATATCAAGCTGATCTAGGACAATCTTACTCCAACCAGTGACCTTCTTGCCACAACTTGAACACTCCAGGTACTCTGTTACCAGATGATAGTAGTCATTTATATCAAGAACACGTCTCACAGTTGGGTACAGTCCAGCATGTGTCAACTCTCTGGAAGCACAGTCCTGGTATGGGCACAGAAGACGTACCTTCCACATTCGTTTCGGCAGACAGACGAACAGACGGTGAGCAAAGTACCTATTGACTGTAGGAATCTGGTTAAAAGTAAGTGACGGCTGTGGCGGATACAGCCACAGCTGCAAGTTTTCAGTTTTGAGTTCAACTCTACGGTCAGACACACTTGACTTTTTGAACCGGAAAAGAGCCTGTGACACCCAATGTCGGTCAACATCACTCAGCATTTCACGCCATCTGTCAGGTAGGGGGTCATCTGAATTAATTAATAAAATGCATGCCAATAATATGTACTACAATATCACCCTGCCTGACCACTTAAATTCAGAAAAAGATATGAACTAAAATATCACCCTGTTGGACAGCCAAAATTCAGAAAATAATATGTACTAAAATGTCACCCTGCTGGATACCATATCTTATAACAAAATAAGTAACATGAAATGAAACTGTTAGTAAAATTACATGACCAACTGATAATTAATATACAAACAATGCCAAAGTTAGTTAAGTAAGAACTATTATTATCTGCAGCAAATACAGTCTTCTCTGCATTACACAAAATAAAACCTGTAAAATCAGTAGTGCCGAGATGAAGGGTGAAAGAAGTGCTAAAACAAAGTAAAAAGCTAGTTTACTATATAGTGCAAGATGGAAGGTGAAAAGCTACATGAAATCTACATTATGAGATAGCACACCAAACACCAAATGCTTACCAATCAAGGAGAAAGTCCTTCTGTTTTTCCTATTATGGACATAAAATTCAGTTATTCCTTTTCATTCGCATTCTGCCATTTACAATCTAAATTAACAGAATAATCTACACCGGCATTTAATTACTGAAAGTTTATTAATACAATAAAATAATAAAGTGTCTTGCGATAACTATTTCTGTTTCTTTTAACGCAGTAACTGATACTATTTTTAAAATAAAAAAATTAATTAAATGTAGAAAAACATTTTATGTATAATAACTCACCTTGCTCATTTAATGCGAGACCAGTGAAGGGGCGCTCTGCTCTTAGCTGCGAAAGCTTGGATACAGTCGACACACTTGCTGTCTTGGTCTCAGAGACCAAGGATGCTTCAGTTATGACCATCACTGTCTTCTTTGGACGAGGAGCTGGCAAAGTTTTAGGCATCTTCGCTTCCATGGAAAGACCAATAGACAACAGCTCTTCATCGCCGAGTTCAGACGCTGGTGATTCAGCCTGTGCAACTATGTGTGTATATATAAATATAACTTTCATGTTTTGTTTTGTCATAAAACTCGGGGGAAGAATGTGTTTATTTTACATGTAGTGGAAATTAATTACCGACATATTTAGTTTTTTATTTGGCAGTATATAGCTGTCCAGTAACCGGAAGCCTAACCTGCATTCTTAGGCTAGGCGTCCGGTTAACGGACAGCTAGACACTTCTCTTTATTTTATAAAAAATATAATGGAATAATTTATGAGGAAAACAATTACCGGAACTTGACGGAACATTTGGTTTGAACTTTGGCGGAGAAGACATTTTTCCTATCCGCTTGGCTATCACATGCGGTGACAAATTACTGGCAACTAACTTGGAAGACTGTGAAACAGTAGTTGCTGGCACATTTTTAGTACTGATTTTTGAAGCATGTTTTTCTTCAAGCTCCCTTTTTTTCTGTTGCAGGGCACGCCTTCCAGCTGGGAAGCTCTCCATGTAGAGCTGTCAATAAAGAACAGTATTTACCTCTATATAAAACCATTAATCCAAGTGTAATCCTTTAAAAACATGAAATTAAAACAAATATTTACAATTCTAAATATTGACTGGATCTGTTTAAGGTATGTACGTACGAATTAAGCAAAATATCACTGTCATCCTGCATCATCCCCAGGATTGTTCTATTCTATTCTATACAGTGCAACTGAGGGAGTCTTGCTGTAGGTGTCTTTTGGGTTTTTTTTTTTGTTGTTTTTTTTTGTTTCCTGTACCAGTATGCATTTTTTTATATATGAGACAGAAATAGGATACCTATAGCTGCTTCTTGGTGTCTCCGAGTGGGGTATCTGGAAATGATCCCTCACGCATGGATGAAGCAATGAGAAAGCTTGCATAACCAATGTCGTTTTCGAGTAACCAAAAGAAAGTCTGTCCAATGTAGTACTTCCCCAACTGAATTTGGTACTGTCCTCTAATGTCAAAGAGACTGGGGTCCTTTACGCCTTTCTGCTTCAAAGCATTGACTGCGTTTGTATGAACTTCTGTCTGTGACAAAGCACTTGGTCGCGACTTCTTACTGATTTCGTTGGCAACACTACTGGCTTCATCGGAACAGCGAAAGATGATCTCGCCCATGCCAGTCACGTTTACCTTAGGAATGCGATTCATGATGAATATCTGTTTGAAGAAAATGCAGATTTAGAGATAAATCTGATGATAACTATTTAATATCTATGTTTTCTTACATTTTAATATGTAATAAATGCAGTTTTGGTGAAAAAAATAACAAAAGTAAAATACTAATTTTTATTTTTTGAAATGGAATAATGTGCACATGCTGCACGGTGTCATATGAAACGAACAGTAGATGTAGTTTGTCGTTGATACCCAGGCATGTTTACATGCGAAAATCATAAGCTACATCGCTGATAAGATGTAATTACTGGCGATTGAAATCTTTGTTTTTGTTTCAAAAGTTGACCTATTTGTACGCTAAGAACTGACATGCGAATCACTGCAACCAGACGGAATTGAGTGTGATTTTCGGTCTTGATGGATGCATTCGTGTATATAAAATGCTGTTTCTTTGATGATTTAATGAGAAAACGTAAAATACATACTGCCCGAGGAAAAAAAAGATTGTGCACAATTTCTCGATATTATCCAATATGGCGGATGAAATATAGTTGATCACGTGGTATATTTAGAGTGCTGATTTGATTGGTTACAAACATGGAACTCTTGGGCGAAACATGGGCGTATTGACCAATGGCATAATGTATATGTTCCAAGTTCGTTCCATGTTTGTCCTCGAACATTCGCCTGTCCCCTGCGCAAGGATGACACGCAAATTCGTGAAGCGTTCCATATTTTTTTTCTATTACTATATTATGTCTTAAACTGTAATAAGCAAGCACTCCGAACTATACATTTTATTTGACCACATCATAGACAATATGCCGGATTACAAATGTGGAGTACTTTCGTACACTCTACTTTGTGAAATATAATCTTCTTGCGAAAGTGTCATCAAAAATGCGATTCTCCAGTAGACACCCTTAATGAAACTTGCGTGAGTTCCGAATTTTTCAAATTTGTCTAGCACAAGCCAAGCACACGGCCCTATCTTTTTTATTTGCCGAATTTTCTAACTACCTTACGAAGATAAAAACAATCAGCTTTCAATCACACTCTATATTGTAGAAAATATTTTGATCCAAACGTGCGGGAGTATTTTACGAGAGTTTAATACCTTTTTAATGAACCGACCTCATACACAACCAGTGGCTTCAACATACGTATACATAGTTTTATTGTTAAATGACAAGATAAGCGACAGCAGTAATGTAATCTTATCTTTCAACACATGCATCAACGCCGCGCATAATCTCACTCCATTCAACAATTTCTAAACAAAGCATCACGCTGGAATTTACATAATATCCCTAATTAAAGGGACAACAGAAATAAGTCTATAGACTCATAGCATGTTCCTCTGCACGGAAATCTTTAGTAAAAGGCGAAAGATTTATACGTGACTGTAGAGAAACCAGAGTTGACTTATCATATATTCTCACACATTTATATATGAACACCAGGATGCATTTTTGCCCGTGTCAATGATTTTCAGTTACGTGATTTTCGCAGTTACCAAAACTCACAACCCGCATAATAATATCACAAACAATTCATACAGCAATTTTTATATTGTGTTTTCGATGCAGTATTTCATCTTATGGCAAAAAGCGCGAATCTGTAACGTTACTGTGACGTTTACGCCGCTTAAAATATTTTGTGTTGATATATGGATATTTTCGCTTTGTTGGAGGCCATTATACCTTCGCCTTGTAAGGGGGTGGGGGTGGGGGACGTCTTAGTGTCTTAAAACTATCTCTTTGGTCATTTCTCGTTTAAAACGGCCGTATCATACAGAGCCGGCTTGGAATCAATATATGTGTTCCGTTCAAAACGCGCGCGTCGCGCTTGCGCACGCGCATGGCGGATATGAATCATATCATAACGTACCGATAACGTGTTTAAATTGTATACAAATTTATCACGATTTGTAGCATGAAATAAATGCTTTCTCCTCTGAAACGGCAGATTCATTTAGAAAGGAGTCAAAGGAAACTTTAATTTTCATTTGAAAATTAGACCATTAATCTGATGAACACAAAATAATCCGTACAAGAACTTGGCCATATTTCCTGCAGATGTTAACAAGTGACTGTAGGTGATATTACATTTAAGAAGCCTGTTGATGGTTGAGAAAAATAAGCCCTCGTATATAAAGGCATTCACAAGAGAACACTAATGTACTTGCTTCGGCAGTACATATACTAAAATTGGAACGATACAGAGAAGATTAGCATGGCCCCTGCGCAAGGATGACACGCAAATTCGTGAAGCGTTCCATATTTTTTTTCTATTACTATATTATGTCTTAAACTGTAATAAGCAAGCACTCCGAACTATACATTTTATTTGACCACATCATAGACAATATGCCGGATTACAAATGTGGAGTACTTTCGTACACTCTACTTTGTGAAATATAATCTTCTTGCGAAAGTGTCATCAAAAATGCGATTCTCCAGTAGACACCCTTAATGAAACTTGCGTGAGTTCCGAATTTTTCAAATTTGTCTAGCACAAGCCAAGCACACGGCCCTATCTTTTTTATTTGCCGAATTTTCTAACTACCTTACGAAGATAAAAACAATCAGCTTTCAATCACACTCTATATTGTAGAAAATATTTTGATCCAAACGTGCGGGAGTATTTTACGAGAGTTTAATACCTTTTTAATGAACCGACCTCATACACAACCAGTGGCTTCAACATACGTATACATAGTTTTATTGTTAAATGACAAGATAAGCGACAGCAGTAATGTAATCTTATCTTTCAACACATGCATCAACGCCGCGCATAATCTCACTCCATTCAACAATTTCTAAACAAAGCATCACGCTGGAATTTACATAATATCCCTAATTAAAGGGACAACAGAAATAAGTCTATAGACTCATAGCATGTTCCTCTGCACGGAAATCTTTAGTAAAAGGCGAAAGATTTATACGTGACTGTAGAGAAACCAGAGTTGACTTATCATATATTCTCACACATTTATATATGAACACCAGGATGCATTTTGCCCGTGTCAATGATTTTCAGTTACGTGATTTTCGCAGTTACCAAAACTCACAACCCGCATAATAATATCACAAACAATTCATACAGCAATTTTTATATTGTGTTTTCGATGCAGTATTTCATCTTATGGCAAAAAGCGCGCGAATCTGTAACGTTACTGTGACGTTTACGCCGCTTAAAATATTTTGTGTTGATATATGGATATTTTCGCTTTGTTGGAGGCCATTATACCCTTTGCCTTGTAAGGGGGTGGGGGTGGGGGACGTCTTAGTGTCTTAAAACTATCTCTTTGGTCATTTCTCGTTTAAAACGGCCGTATCATACAGAGCCGGCTTGGAATCAATATATGTGTTCCGTTCAAAACGCGCGCGTCGCGCTTGCGCACGCGCATGGCGGATATGAATCATATCATAACGTACCGATAACGTGTTTAATTGTATACAAATTTATCACGATTTGTAGCATGAAATAAATGCTTTCTCCTCTGAAACGGCAGATTCATTTAGAAAGGAGTCAAAGGAAACTTTAATTTTCATTTGAAAATTAGACCATTAATCTGATGAACACAAAATAATCCGTACAAGAACTTGGCCATATTTCCTGCAGATGTTAACAAGTGACTGTAGGTGATATTACATTTAAGAAGCCTGTTGATGGTTGAGAAAAATAAGCCCTCGTATATAAAGGCATTCACAAGAGAACACTAATGTACTTGCTTCGGCAGTACATATACTAAAATTGGAACGATACAGAGAAGATTAGCATGGCCCCTGCGCAAGGATGACACGCAAATTCGTGAAGCGTTCCATATTTTTTTTCTATTACTATATTATGTCTTAAACTGTAATAAGCAAGCACT
Organism: Mercenaria mercenaria; assembly: GCF_021730395.1. NCBI lineage: Eukaryota > Metazoa > Mollusca > Bivalvia > Venerida > Veneridae > Mercenaria > Mercenaria mercenaria. The sequence continues at coordinate 59,404,706 of NC_069377.1, read as the reverse complement.
CCGAACTATACATTTTATTTGACCACATCATAGACAATATGCGGATTACAAATGTGGAGTACTTTCGTACACTCTACTTTGTGAAATATAATCTTCTGCGAAAGTGTCATCAAAAATGCGATTCTCCAGTAGACACCCTTAATGAAACTTGCGTGAGTTCCGAATTTTTCAAATTTGTCTAGCACAAGCAAGCACACGGCCCTATCTTTTTTATTTGCCGAAATTTTCTAACTACCTTACGAAGATAAAAACAATCAGCTTTCAATCACACTCTATATTGTAGAAAATATTTTGATCCAAACGTGCGGGAGTAGTTTACGAGAGTTTAATACCTTTTTAATGAACCGACCTCATACACAACCAGTGGCTTCAACATACGTATACATAGTTTTATTGTTAAATGACAAGATAAGCGACAGCAGTAAATGTAATCTTATCTTTCAACACATGCATCAACGCCGCGCATAATCTCACTCCATTCAACAATTTCTAAACAAAGCATCACGCTGGAATTTACATAATATCCCTAATTAAAGGGACAACAGAAATAAGTCTATAGACTCATAGCATGTTCCTCTGCACGGAAATCTTTAGTAAAAGGCGAAAGATTTATACGTGACTGTAGAGAAACCAGAGTTGACTTATCATATATTCTCACACATTTATATATGAACACCAGGATGCATTTTGCCCGTGTCAATGATTTTCAGTTACGTGATTTTCGCAGTTACCAAAACTCACAACCCGCATAATAATATCACAAACAATTCATACAGCAATTTTTATATTGTGTTTTCGATGCAGTATTTCATCTTATGGCAAAAAGCGCGAATCTGTAACGTTACTGTGACGTTTACGCCGCTTAAAATATTTTGTGTTGATATATGGATATTTTCGCTTTGTTGGAGGCCATTATACCTTCGCCTTGTAAGGGGGTGGGGGTGGGGGACGTCTTAGTGTCTTAAAACTATCTCTTTGGTCATTTCTCGTTTAAAACGGCCGTATCATACAGAGCCGGCTTGGAATCAATATATGTGTTCCGTTCAAAACGCGCGCGTCGCGCTTGCGCACGCGCATGGCGGATATGAATCATATCATAACGTACGATAGCGTGTTTAAATTGTATACAAATTTATCACGATTTGTAGCATGAAATAAATGCTTTCTCCTCTGAAACGGCAGATTCATTTAGAAAGGAGTCAAAGGAAACTTTAATTTTCATTTGAAAATTAGACCATTAATCTGATGAACACAAAATAATCCGTACAAGAACTTGGCCATATTTCCTGCAGATGTTAACAAGTGACTGTAGGTGATATTACATTTAAGAAGCCTGTTGATGGTTGAGAAAAATAAGCCCTCGTATATAAAGGCATTCACAAGAGAACACTAATGTACTTGCTTCGGCAGTACATATACTAAAATTGGAACGATACAGAGAAGATTAGCATGGCCCCTGCGCAAGGATGACACGCAAATTCGTGAAGCGTTCCATATTTTTTTTCTATTACTATATTATGTCTTAAACTGTAATAAGCAAGCACTCCGAACTATACATTTTATTTGACCACATCATAGACAATATGCCGGATTACAAATGTGGAGTACTTTCGTACACTCTACTTTGTGAAAAATAATCTTCTTGCGAAAGTGTCATCAAAAATGCGATTCTCCAGTAGACACCCTTAATGAAACTTGCGTGAGTTCCGAATTTTTCAAATTTGTCTAGCACAAGCCAAGCACACGGCCCTATCTTTTTTATTTGCCGAATTTTCTAACTACCTTACGAAGATAAAAACAATCAGCTTTCAATCACACTCTATATTGTAGAAAATATTTTGATCCAAACGTGCGGGAGTATTTTACGAGAGTTTAATACCTTTTTAATGAACCGACCTCATACACAACCAGTGGCTTCAACATACGTATACATAGTTTTATTGTTAAATGACAAGATAAGCGACAGCAGTAATGTAATCTTATCTTTCAACACATGCATCAACGCCGCGCATAATCTCACTCCATTCAACAATTTCTAAACAAAGCATCACGCTGGAATTTACATAATATCCCTAATTAAAGGGACAACAGAAATAAGTCTATAGACTCATAGCATGTTCCTCTGCACGGAAATCTTTAGTAAAAGGCGAAAGATTTATACGTGACTGTAGAGAAACCAGAGTTGACTTATCATATATTCTCACACATTTATATATGAACACCAGGATGCATTTTGCCCGTGTCAATGATTTTCAGTTACGTGATTTTCGCAGTTACCAAAACTCACAACCCGCATAATAATATCACAAACAATTCATACAGCAATTTTTATATTGTGTTTTCGATGCAGTATTTCATCTTATGGCAAAAAGCGCGAATCTGTAACGTTACTGTGACGTTTACGCCGCTTAAAATATTTTGTGTTGATATATGGATATTTTCGCTTTGTTGGAGGCCATTATACCTTCGCCTTGTAAGGGGGTGGGGGTGGGGGACGTCTTAGTGTCTTAAAACTATCTCTTTGGTCATTTCTCGTTTAAAACGGCCGTATCATACAGAGCCGGCTTGGAATCAATATATGTGTTCCGTTCAAAACGCGCGCGTCGCGCTTGCGCACGCGCATGGCGGATATGAATCATATCATAACGTACCGATACGTGTTTAAATTGTATACAAATTTATCACGATTTGTAGCATGAAATAAATGCTTTCTCCTCTGAAACGGCAGATTCATTTAGAAAGGAGTCAAAGGAAACTTTAATTTTCATTTGAAAATTAGACCATTAATCTGATGAACACAAAATAATCCGTACAAGAACTTGGCCATATTTCCTGCAGATGTTAACAAGTACTGTAGGTGATATTACATTTAAGAAGCCTGTTGATGGTTGAGAAAAATAAGCCCTCGTATATAAAGGCATTCACAAGAGAACACTAATGTACTTGCTTCGGCAGTACATATACTAAAATTGGAACGATACAGAGAAGATTAGCATGGCCCCTGCGCAAGGATGACACGCAAATTCGTGAAGCGTTCCATATTTTTTTCTATTACTATATTATGTCTTAAACTGTAATAAGCAAGCACTCCGAACTATACATTTTATTTGACCACATCATAGACAATATGCCGGATTACAAATGTGGAGTACTTTCGTACACTCTACTTTGTGAAAAATAATCTTCTTGCGAAAGTGTCATCAAAAATGCGATTCTCCAGTAGACACCCTTAATGAAACTTGCGTGAGTTCCGAATTTTTCAAATTTGTCTAGCACAAGCCAAGCACACGGCCCTATCTTTTTTATTTGCCGAATTTTCTAACTACCTTACGAAGATAAAAACAATCAGCTTTCAATCACACTCTATATTGTAGAAAATATTTTGATCCAAACGTGCGGGAGTATTTACGAGAGTTTAATACCTTTTTAATGAACCGACCTCATACACAACCAGTGGCTTCAACATACGTATACATAGTTTTATTGTTAAATGACAAGATAAGCGACAGCAGTAATGTAATCTTATCTTTCAACACATGCATCAACGCCGCGCATAATCTCACTCCATTCAACAATTTCTAAACAAAGCATCACGCTGGAATTTACATAATATCCCTAATTAAAGGGACAACAGAAATAAGTCTATAGACTCATAGCATGTTCCTCTGCACGGAAATCTTTAGTAAAAGGCGAAAGATTTATACGTGACTGTAGAGAAACCAGAGTTGACTTATCATATATTCTCACACATTTATATATGAACACCAGGATGCATTTTGCCCGTGTCAATGATTTTCAGTTACGTGATTTTCGCAGTTACCAAAACTCACAACCCGCATAATAATATCACAAACAATTCATACAGCAATTTTTATATTGTGTTTTCGATGCAGTATTTCATCTTATGGCAAAAAGCGCGAATCTGTAACGTTACTGTGACGTTTACGCCGCTTAAAATATTTTGTGTTGATATATGGATATTTTCGCTTTGTTGGAGGCCATTATACCTTCGCCTTGTAAGGGGGTGGGGGTGGGGGACGTCTTAGTGTCTTAAAACTATCTCTTTGGTCATTTCTCGTTTAAAACGGCCGTATCATACAGAGCCGGCTTGGAATCAATATATGTGTTCCGTTCAAAACGCGCGCGTCGCGCTTGCGCACGCGCATGGCGGATATGAATCATATCATAACGTACCGATAGCGTGTTTAAATTGTATACAAATTTATCACGATTTGTAGCATGAAATAAATGCTTTCTCCTCTGAAACGGCAGATTCATTTAGAAAGGAGTCAAAGGAAACTTTAATTTTCATTTGAAAATTAGACCATTAATCTGATGAACACAAAATAATCCGTACAAGAACTTGGCCATATTTCCTGCAGATGTTAACAAGTAACTGTAGGTGATATTACATTTAAGAAGCCTGTTGATGGTTGAGAAAAATAAGCCCTCGTATATAAAGGCATTCACAAGAGAACACTAATGTACTTGCTTCGGCAGTACATATACTAAAATTGGAACGATACAGAGAAGATTAGCATGGCCCCTGCGCAAGGATGACACGCAAATTCGTGAAGCGTTCCATATTTTTTTCTATTACTATATTATGTCTTAAACTGTAATAAGCAAGCACTCCGAACTATACATTTTATTTGACCACATCATAGACAATATGCCGGATTACAAATGTGGAGTACTTTCGTACACTCTACTTTGTGAAAATAATCTTCTTGCGAAAGTGTCATCAAAAATGCGATTCTCCAGTAGACACCCTTAATGAAACTTGCGTGAGTTCCGAATTTTTCAAATTTGTCTAGCACAAGCCAAGCACACGGCCCTATCTTTTTTATTTGCCGAATTTTCTAACTACCTTACGAAGATAAAAACAATCAGCTTTCAATCACACTCTATATTGTAGAAAATATTTTGATCCAAACGTGCGGGAGTAGTTTACGAGAGTTTAATACCTTTTTAATGAACCGACCTCATACACAACCAGTGGCTTCAACATACGTATACATAGTTTTATTGTTAAATGACAAGATAAGCGACAGCAGTAATGTAATCTTATCTTTCAACACATGCATCAACGCCGCGCATAATCTCACTCCATTCAACAATTTCTAAACAAAGCATCACGCTGGAATTTACATAATATCCCTAATTAAAGGGACAACAGAAATAAGTCTATAGACTCATAGCATGTTCCTCTGCACGGAAATCTTTAGTAAAAGGCGAAAGATTTATACGTGACTGTAGAGAAACCAGAGTTGACTTATCATATATTCTCACACATTTATATATGAACACCAGGATGCATTTTGCCCGTGTCAATGATTTTCAGTTACGTGATTTTCGCAGTTACCAAAACTCACAACCCGCATAATAATATCACAAACAATTCATACAGCAATTTTTATATTGTGTTTTCGATGCAGTATTTCATCTTATGGCAAAAAGCGCGAATCTGTAACGTTACTGTGACGTTTACGCCGCTTAAAATATTTTGTGTTGATATATGGATATTTTCGCTTTGTTGGAGGCCATTATACCTTCGCCTTGTAAGGGGGTGGGGGTGGGGGACGTCTTAGTGTCTTAAAACTATCTCTTTGGTCATTTCTCGTTTAAAACGGCCGTATCATACAGAGCCGGCTTGGAATCAATATATGTGTTCCGTTCAAAACGCGCGCGTCGCGCTTGCGCACGCGCATGGCGGATATGATCATATCATAACGTACCGATAGCGTGTTTAAATTGTATACAAATTTATCACGATTTGTAGCATGAAATAAATGCTTTCTCCTCTGAAACGGCAGATTCATTTAGAAAGGAGTCAAAGGAAACTTTAATTTTCATTTGAAAATTAGACCATTAATCTGATGAACACAAAATAATCCGTACAAGAACTTGGCCATATTTCCTGCAGATGTTAACAAGTAACTGTAGGTGATATTACATTTAAGAAGCCTGTTGATGGTTGAGAAAAATAAGCCCTCGTATATAAAGGCATTCACAAGAGAACACTAATGTACTTGCTTCGGCAGTACATATACTAAAATTGGAACGATACAGAGAAGATTAGCATGGCCCCTGCGCAAGGATGACACGCAAATTCGTGAAGCGTTCCATATTTTTTTCTATTACTATATTATGTCTTAAACTGTAATAAGCAAGCACTCCGAACTATACATTTTATTTGACCACATCATAGACAATATGCCGGATTACAAATGTGGAGTACTTTCGTACACTCTACTTTGTGAAAAATAATCTTCTTGCGAAAGTGTCATCAAAAATGCGATTCTCCAGTAGACACCCTTAATGAAACTTGCGTGAGTTCCGAATTTTTCAAATTTGTCTAGCACAAGCCAAGCACACGGCCCTATCTTTTTTATTTGCCGAATTTTCTAACTACCTTACGAAGATAAAAACAATCAGCTTTCAATCACACTCTATATTGTAGAAAATATTTTGATCCAAACGTGCGGGAGTAGTTTACGAGAGTTTAATACCTTTTTAATGAACCGACCTCATACACAACCAGTGGCTTCAACATACGTATACATAGTTTTATTGTTAAATGACAAGATAAGCGACAGCAGTAATGTAATCTTATCTTTCAACACATGCATCAACGCCGCGCATAATCTCACTCCATTCAACAATTTCTAAACAAAGCATCACGCTGGAATTTACATAATATCCCTAATTAAAGGGACAACAGAAATAAGTCTATAGACTCATAGCATGTTCCTCTGCACGGAAATCTTTAGTAAAAGGCGAAAGATTTATACGTGACTGTAGAGAAACCAGAGTTGACTTATCATATATTCTCACACATTTATATATGAACACCAGGATGCATTTTGCCCGTGTCAATGATTTTCAGTTACGTGATTTTCGCAGTTACCAAAACTCACAACCCGCATAATAATATCACAAACAATTCATACAGCAATTTTTATATTGTGTTTTCGATGCAGTATTTCATCTTATGGCAAAAAGCGCGAATCTGTAACGTTACTGTGACGTTTACGCCGCTTAAAATATTTTGTGTTGATATATGGATATTTTCGCTTTGTTGGAGGCCATTATACCTTCGCCTTGTAAGGGGGTGGGGGTGGGGGACGTCTTAGTGTCTTAAAACTATCTCTTTGGTCATTTCTCGTTTAAAACGGCCGTATCATACAGAGCCGGCTTGGAATCAATATATGTGTTCCGTTCAAAACGCGCGCGTCGCGCTTGCGCACGCGCATGGCGGATATGAATCATATCATAACGTACCGATAGCGTGTTTAAATTGTATACAAATTTATCACGATTTGTAGCATGAAATAAATGCTTTCTCCTCTGAAACGGCAGATTCATTTAGAAAGGAGTCAAAGGAAACTTTAATTTTCATTTGAAAATTAGACCATTAATCTGATGAACACAAAATAATCCGTACAAGAACTTGGCCATATTTCCTGCAGATGTTAACAAGTAACTGTAGGTGATATTACATTTAAGAAGCCTGTTGATGGTTGAGAAAAATAAGCCCTCGTATATAAAGGCATTCACAAGAGAACACTAATGTACTTGCTTCGGCAGTACATATACTAAAATTGGAACGATACAGAGAAGATTAGCATGGCCCCTGCGCAAGGATGACACGCAAATTCGTGAAGCGTTCCATATTTTTTTCTATTACTATATTATGTCTTAAACTGTAATAAGCAAGCACTCCGAACTATACATTTTATTTGACCACATCATAGACAATATGCCGGATTACAAATGTGGAGTACTTTCGTACACTCTACTTTGTGAAAAATAATCTTCTTGCGAAAGTGTCATCAAAAATGCGATTCTCCAGTAGACACCCTTAATGAAACTTGCGTGAGTTCCGAATTTTTCAAATTTGTCTAGCACAAGCCAAGCACACGGCCCTATCTTTTTTATTTGCCGAATTTTCTAACTACCTTACGAAGATAAAAACAATCAGCTTTCAATCACACTCTATATTGTAGAAAATATTTTGATCCAAACGTGCGGGAGTAGTTTACGAGAGTTTAATACCTTTTTAATGAACCGACCTCATACACAACCAGTGGCTTCAACATACGTATACATAGTTTTATTGTTAAATGACAAGATAAGCGACAGCAGTAATGTAATCTTATCTTTCAACACATGCATCAACGCCGCGCATAATCTCACTCCATTCAACAATTTCTAAACAAAGCATCACGCTGGAATTTACATAATATCCCTAATTAAAGGGACAACAGAAATAAGTCTATAGATCATAGCATGTTCCTCTGCACGGAAATCTTTAGTAAAAGGCGAAAGATTTATACGTGACTGTAGAGAAACCAGAGTTGACTTATCATATATTCTCACACATTTATATATGAACACCAGGATGCATTTTGCCCGTGTCAATGATTTTCAGTTACGTGATTTTCGCAGTTACCAAAACTCACAACCCGCATAATAATATCACAAACAATTCATACAGCAATTTTTATATTGTGTTTTCGATGCAGTATTTCAGCTTATGGCAAAAAGCGCGAATCTGTAACGTTACTGTGACGTTTACGCCGCTTAAAATATTTTGTGTTGATATATGGATATTTTCGCTTTGTTGGAGGCCATTATACCTTCGCCTTGTAAGGGGGTGGGGGTGGGGGACGTCTTAGTGTCTTAAAACTATCTCTTTGGTCATTTCTCGTTTAAAACGGCCGTATCATACAGAGCCGGCTTGGAATCAATATATTGTTTCCGTTCAAAACGCGCGCGTCGCGCTTGCGCACGCGCATGGCGGATATGAATCATATCATAACGTACCGATAGCGTGTTTAAATTGTATACAAATTTATCACGATTTGTAGCATGAAATAAATGCTTTCTCCTCTGAAACGGCAGATTCATTTAGAAAGGAGTCAAAGGAAACTTTAATTTTCATTTGAAAATTAGACCATTAATCTGATGAACACAAAATAATCCGTACAAGAACTTGGCCATATTTCCTGCAGATGTTAACAAGTAACTGTAGGTGATATTACATTTAAGAAGCCTGTTGATGGTTGAGAAAAATAAGCCCTCGTATATAAAGGCATTCACAAGAGAACACTAATGTACTTGCTTCGGCAGTACATATACTAAAATTGGAACGATACAGAGAAGATTAGCATGGCCCCTGCGCAAGGATGACACGCAAATTCGTGAAGCGTTCCATATTTTTTTCTATTACTATATTATGTCTTAAACTGTAATAAGCAAGCACTCCGAACTATACATTTTATTTGACCACATCATAGACAATATGCCGGATTACAAATGTGGAGTACTTTCGTACACTCTACTTTGTGAAAAATAATCTTCTTGCGAAAGTGTCATCAAAAATGCGATTCTCCAGTAGACACCCTTAATGAAACTTGCGTGAGTTCCGAATTTTTCAAATTTGTCTAGCACAAGCCAAGCACACGGCCCTATCTTTTTTATTTGCCGAATTTTCTAACTACCTTACGAAGATAAAAACAATCAGCTTTCAATCACACTCTATATTGTAGAAAATATTTTGATCCAAACGTGCGGGAGTAGTTTACGAGAGTTTAATACCTTTTTAATGAACCGACCTCATACACAACCAGTGGCTTCAACATACGTATACATAGTTTTATTGTTAAATGACAAGATAAGCGACAGCAGTAATGTAATCTTATCTTTCAACACATGCATCAACGCCGCGCATAATCTCACTCCATTCAACAATTTCTAAACAAAGCATCACGCTGGAATTTACATAATATCCCTAATTAAAGGGACAACAGAAATAAGTCTATAGACTCATAGCATGTTCCTCTGCACGGAAATCTTTAGTAAAAGGCGAAAGATTTATACGTGACTGTAGAGAAACCAGAGTTGACTTATCATATATTCTCACACATTTATATATGAACACCAGGATGCATTTTGCCCGTGTCAATGATTTTCAGTTACGTGATTTTCGCAGTTACCAAAACTCACAACCCGCATAATAATATCACAAACAATTCATAGAAAAGCGTATATAGGTTGGATCATATTTTCTTCAAAGCGCGCGTCGCTTGCGACGGCATGGGATATGATATTCTACGTACGAAGCGTTAAATTGTTAATTTATACGTTTGTGCTAAAAATCTTTCTCCTCAAACGGCGTTCATAAAGGTCAAGAAATAATTTTCTTAAAGCCTATCGATGAACAAAATAACCGTACAAGAACTTGGCTATTCCTGAGATGAAAGTACTGAGGGATATTACATTAGAACTTTATGTGAAAATAACCTGTATTAGGTCACAAAGAACACAAGTCTTGCTTGCTAAATTAAAATTGGAGATACAAGAAGATTGATGGCCCTGCCGGTAAGCATTCGGAACGTCATTTTTTTCTATACTATATTATGTTTAAGAATAGCAAGCCCCGAAATACATTTATTGACCCAAAGCAATTCCGATTACAAATGTGTACTTTCTACACACTGGAAATAATTTCTGCGAAAGTCATCAAAAAGCGATTCCAGTAGAACCCTTAATACTTGTGATCATTTCAAATTTTCAGCAAACCAAGACACGCCCTATTTTTTATTCCGAATTTTCTAACTACCTACAAGAAAACACCTTCATATCATTTTAAAAATATTGAAACTGCGGATATTTAGAGAAATATTTTAATGCCGACTTACAACAGTGCTTAAATACGTAACATAGTTATTGTTATACAAGATACAAGCTAGTATTTTTTCAACACAGATACGCGCGATAATCTCACTCTTCAACATTCTAAACAAACATCACGAATTAATAAATCCCTATTAAGAAACAATAAGCTAAGATATCATGTCCTGCACGATCTTGAAGGAAATTATACTACTGTAGAGAAACAGAGTTGACTATCTATATTCTCACACATTTATATATGAACACAGAGCTTTTGGCCCAAACAATTTAATTTTTTTGTGTTTTTATGCAAACACAAGTACGCGTTACGCTTAATTTGTTTAAATATTTTTTTGGATATTTCGCTTTGTAGGGGTGGGTGTTAGGTTGTGGAATCTTGTCTTAAAACGCCTTTATCGTTAACTATTGCCGTTGAAACATTTGGTTCCAACGCGCGGGCGTTCACATGCGTAATTTAAATGATATGTTAATTTGTACAAAATAATGTTTTCTGAAGAAATCTTTGAAAGGATATAGAAAGTAAATTTATTTATTTGAAATTAACCATAATCAAAACAAATAATCCTAAATGCAATCGCGATGTAACATAACTGTGTTTATAAAAGCCTTGTTAAAAATCCTGAAAAGGATTCCGGAACTATACTATTGGAATTAAAATTAAGACGGAAGATGCATGCCCGCAGAGACGCAATCTATTCTATTTTTTATTTAAATATAGTCCGAACATACTTTATTGACCACATCATAGACAATGCCGGATAACAATGATATTTGGATACTTTTAACTTTGAAATTCTCAAAGTCTCAAAACCCTTAGAACTCTTATTGAATTTTTCCAATTTTCAATGCACACAGCCATATGCCATTTTTTTATTTCCGAATTTAACTTCGAACAACAATCATTTAAAATATTTGAAATTTGATCAAACGGGTATTTAGATTAATCTAAACCGCCTTCAACATACTATACATATTTTATTGTTAAATGACAAGAAGCGAAGGTAATTATCTTATCTAACATGCATCAACGCCGATAATCCACTCCATTCAACAATTCTAACAAAGCACAGTGGAATTTACATAATATCCTAATTAAAGGGACAACAGAAATAGTCTATAGACTCATAGCATGTTCCTCTGCCGAATCTTTAGTAAAAGGCGAAAATTTATACGTGACTGTAGAGAACGGGTTGACTATCATATATTCAACACATTATATGAACACCAGGATGCATTTTGCCCGTGTCATGATTTTCATACGATTCGCAGTACCAAAACTAAACCGCATAATATATCACAAACAATTCTACAGATTTTTTTATTTTTTTATGCAGTATTTCATCTTGGAAAAAGCGATCTGTACGTTACTGTGACGTTTAGGTTAAATATTTTGTTGTTATTGGATATTTCGCTTTTGGCCTTTACTTCGCTGTAGGGGGTGGGGGGGGGGCGTCTTAGTGTCTTAAAACTATCTCTTTTATTCTTTAAAGGCCGTATCATAAAGCCGCTTGGAATCAAATAGGTCCGTAAAACGCGCGCGCGTTGCCAGCATGGTATGAATCTTATAAAGTATAAGTTTAAATGTATACAAATTATACGATTTGTATGAAAAGCTTTCTCCTCGAAAGGGATTCAAGAAAGGATCAAAGGAACTTTATTTCATTTGAAATAGACATTAATTGATGAACACAAATACCGTACAAGAACTTGGCATATTTCCTCATTAACAAGTCTGTAGGTGATATTACATAAGCCTTGTGGTTAGAAAAATAACCCTGTATATAAGGATTCCAGAAACACTAATTTGCTTGCAGTACATATACTAAAATTGAACGATACAGAGAAGATTAGGCATGGCCCCTGCGCAAGGATGACCGCAATTCGTGAAGCGTTCCAATATTTTTTTTCTATTACATATTATGGTCTTACACTGTAATAAGCAGCACTCTCCGAACTATACATTTTAATTTGGACCACATCATAGACAAATATGCGGATTACAAATGGTGGAGTACTTTCGGTACCTCTACTTTGTGAAATATAATCTTCTTTTCTTGCGAAGTGTCATCAAAAATGCGATTCTTTCCTCCAGTAGACACCCTTATGAACACTTTGCTGAGTTCCGAATTTTTCATTTTGTCTAGCACAAGCCAAGCACACGGCCCTTCTTTTTTTATTTGCCCGATTTTCTAACTACCTTACTAAAAAAAACAATCACAGCTTTTATCACCCCTCTATAATTTAGAAACATTTTGATCCAAACGTGCGGGAGTATTTTACGAGAGTTTATACCTTTTAAGACGACCTCATACACAACCATGGCTTCAACAATACGTATACATATTTTATTTGTAATGACAGAGAACGCAGCGTATGTAATCTTATCTTCAACACATGCATCAACGCCGCGCATAATCTCAACTCATTCAACAATGTCTAACAAGCATCACGCTGGAATTTACCAATAAATCCCCTAATTATAAGGGACACAGAATAAGTCAACATAGACTCATGAGCATGTTCCTCGCACGGAAATCTTTAGTAAAGCGAAAGATTTTATACGTGACTGTAGAGAAACCAGAGTTGACTTATCATATATTCCTCACACATTTATATATGAACACCAGGATGCATTTTGCCCGTGGCTGATTCTGAACTGTCAAAATGATAGCTGTCTGATTTTTTTTACTACTTGTTGAGAAAGTTTTAAACCTGTCAATTAATTTTCTCCTTCGATTTTTTGTTTAGAAAAATCCACATTTCGTTTCAATTAATACAATTGTGTTAGGCGCATGCGGAACGTTTGCAGTCAAAACGGCCCCCATACTACTTTTCACTTTTGATAAAGTATCTTTTAGGGAAAGATGGCCTGTCATCCCAAGGTTTAGTTGGAACTTCATCCTTGGCAATCATGTGTATAATATATAATTATGATAATATTATATATATCTATTAATATATATATATATATAATCATATAATTATATCTATATATTTGCATTTCAGCTCATCATCATCGATCATCCATCATCATCATCACCACCACCACCACCACCACCACCATCATCGCCGTCGTCGTCTTCGTCGTCGTCGTCGTCGTCGCCGCCGCCATTATAATAATTTGATATAACTGCAGTTCCTTCTATTACTACTACAACCATCACCATCATCACCACCACCACCACCACCAGAGCCGCCACCACCACCACCACCACCACCACCACTACCTCAGCCGCCACAACCACCACCACAACCACCATAACCACCACCACCACCACCACCACCATAGCCACCACCTCAGCCGCCACAACCACCACCATTACAACCACCACCATTACAACCACCAACACCACCACCACCACCACCACCACCACCACTGCTGCTACATCAAGTACAACTACCATGTTATGACGGCGATCAAAGATGGGCTCAGCGTTTGCCAATATCTACACCCAATCCGCACGCACACGCACTCGCAGTTGTGTGAAAATACTTTTTCTTTCATATCCGAGAGGATCGGCCAATTCGACAGCCAGGCCCTAGAAACTCCTCTTCTTTCCCAAAATCAAAATCCCCGATCTGCACTGGGTTTAAAATGAGGTTGCTGTCGAGTGATATTATATCATTAATTTTCCATTAAAAGCGTATTTGAGCCGCGTCATGAGAAAACCAACATAGTGCGTTTGCGACCAGCATGAATCCGGACCAGCCTACGCATCCGCGCAATCTGGTCAGGATCCATGCTGTTCGCTAACGGTTTCTCTAATTACAATAGGCTTTGGAAGCGAACAGAATGGATCCTGACCAGACTGCGCGGATGCGCAGGCTGGTCTGGATCCATGCTGGTCGCAAACGCACTATGTTGCTTTTCACATGGCGCGGCTCATTTATATTTGAAATCAGTAACCGACTCTTACTGATTGACATCAATACTGCTTCATGGCAGATGAGGTACGACAAGTAAGCGAACGTTTTAAGAGCAGTTTAATTTAGCGTTAAGGAAATGTTGATTTCAGTAATCCTATGTAAGACAGTGAAAATCAATTTTCAGTTGTACTCGATCATTCAAACATCGTCAGTATCGTGATAATTATTATCTAATATTATTATAATTATGCCACCATTATTCTGAAAGCTGTGTTTATTTGATGATAAATCCATAACTGGACCGCTAAATTTCCAGTAATTTAGCAGCCTGAAATCTAAATTTAATCTGCACGGACTAAGATATCTTACAGCTGTAAATTTATCATATTTCAAAAATTCGTATTATCATCATTTATTCTGATCATGAAATACCTATTTTTGTACCTTAATATCCTTTTCTTTTATTGTCATAAGCAATGGTCATATAAATACTTTTGTACTTCTGTTATGCAAAAATAGTACCCGAGCCACTTTCGAAACAATAGCCAAAGCCAAAATTAATAAGGCGCATTCCATTCGTCTCGTCTATTGGAACTGGAATATGTTCAGAGCAACGAAAGGAATAGGTACAATTTTGGATAATGGCGAAAAGAAAAAATCCTCTTTTTTTCCAGTTGAAGTGGCATTTTCATGTTTTATGTATTTCATTTTGTTCTCACTCTGGACCTGTACTTGACATTTTGGGAACATTTTCAAGCAGATGTTTTGCATTAGGTAAACAAACCTTATTACTCTGTTCATACAGTTTAGCTGTTAGTTTGGAAAATATTACATAGCGTTGGCCTGTCAGACAAAATATCTCTCTTAGAAGATACATGACCCCTATTTTTCTTGTTGCTTTTTAGGTTATTTAAGAACATACGGCTAGTAATTCGTTTTTAAAACGGGCCTGGCTATGTGTTACAGCTCTCAGAAGATTGTTATTTTTATATACATGTATAGAACATATAGCAAATTTATTTACTACTGCGCGCAGTGGACCTTTGCGCGTACCTTTGTTGGAGGAAATGGACGATCATATGGCAATATCACGTCTGTTTTATTAGGAATGTAATCTATTTTATATGCATATAAAATGCTTTCTTCCTATACCCAACATAAAAAAAACAAGAGGGTCATAATGACCCTATATCGCTCAACTTAGACATGTTTCTTTGGGGCTATGTAGGACCACATTCGTAACAGATCGCATTTGTAACAGGTGTTACAAAGGCGATCGCATATGTAACAGAAATCAAGCACATTTGTAACAATTTTGAGACAAATGTGATTCGATGCCGATTTTTGATGTGACACCTGATCACATTTGTCAAAAGTCATTTTCAATCGGAAAAATGAAAAAAAGTGCTTTTTAAAACATCTGAAACACATTTGTAACATGTTTTAGCTCATTTTTAAACGAAGTGACAAAGTAAGCTGTTTGATCATCTTTTGTACGTCGTCCGTCGTCCGAACCGCCGTCCGTTCACATTTTCTTGTGATACGATATAAAACAACATTTATTATTTGATTTTAAAAAAACTTGCACAAACTTATATATACCTATGAAAATCTGGGTTCCTTTCAACTATATCACCTTATTCGTCTTAGAGTTATAGTCCCAGAGCTGCAATAATTACTGATTTAGTCTTGGGGAACGCGATAGAGACCATTATTTTGACTAACTTGCACACAATTATATATCTATAAGATCTCGGTTCCTTTCAAAAACAACCGCATTGCATCATGTGACTTGGAAATAGGGCAAAACATTATTTTTTTTACCCTTTGTCAACACAATGAGACTACATTTGTTATTTAATTTTTTTAAAAACTTAGAACGATCTACTTCCTTTAATAACGGCCATATCGCGCCATTCGTCTGGGATTATGGCTGAAATGGCAAAATTTGCTTATTCTAGTCTTTGAAGACAATAGAGAAGACCATTTTTATTATTTCATTTTGACCAAACTTGTATAGAAGTTATATATCTAATAACATCTCGTTCCTTGCGAAAACCAGCTATATAGCACCATTTGCCCTGGAGTTATGGCCCTTAAAATGACAAAATTTGCTGACTTTGCATTGTAAACATGACAGAGATCACATTAATTTGTTATTTGATTTTGACCAAATTTGCATTGAAATATTATTCATTAAAATTTTTGCTTTTTTTCCCCGAAGAGTAGCCACATCACACTATTTGTTTTAGAGTTAGGGCCCCTGAAATGGCAAATATCGCAGATTTAATAACATGTATAATGTAGTATTACTCATGTGAGCGATGTGGTCATGACGACCCTCTTTTTGATTAGAGGGATATTTCCGGTCAGGTTAATATCTTGGTACGGGTTTATCTGGCAATTAAACTTGGGAAAAACAGTTTACATGATGGTCTGTTCATAGTACCATGGTACTACATGTACATATCACTTATAAATTTCCCATATCGGTCTTGGTTTGTAAGATTTTTATTTTACTAAAGCATATGATATGTAAGATTAAAGGGAAGATGCACACCACATGCAATCCCTGTTCAACTTTTATAATCGATAAATCGCTGGTTTGTATCGCTTCAACAACAAATAAAATGTCACTAAAAACAAGAAACAAGGCATTCTCAGCTAACGTAGAAGTCTTGTAAAAGCTTGTTTCCGTAGAAAACCGGTATATATACATTTAGTATACTTTAAAATAGTGACTACTTGACTATTCTTAGACTGCTCATGTCTATTGTCTGATCCTGATGTCGTCGGCGTCCGCGGTTCGCTGCAAGATGTTTTTCGTTTCGTTTTGTTTTTCTTTGTCAATTCGCATTGCTTTAAACATCAAAATATATAAAAAAAAAACTTAAAATGACGACAATTGATACATCAAATGAAATATGTCCCATTTAAAACCCTGACGTGAACTCTTATTGGATTATATTTAATAAGAGAGTTTCTTGCCAGCCTGGGGTCTGCGTTCGGGCCGGGAATTTCCAGAGATATTGGTTTCTCATCCCCCCAGTTAAGACTTACGTGTATCGGTGCGTTTTACCGACCCGTAAACGAAAGTACGAGTGTAAAAATCGTATATGAGCCAGGGTATAATTTCAATTGAATTAATGGGAAGAACTAACCATCGCTAGAGTGTCAAGGACGAACGTTCGAGAACGGGAAAGCTACTTCGTATCTGTTCGGATTTCGCATATCGGTGCTGTTTCGAGCTGGAAGTTTTCTGTTACTAACAAAGATACTGTTGTACTGATTTTAATATTATTGACATTTTTATTATCATTATCATCATCATCATCTTCATAAACTCATCATCATCTTGGACGGTCCTTGTAGGATCAATGTAAGATTATAACTGCACTAAACTGTATTACCTAAATACTGTTGAAAACAGGGGCTCTGAATCCCAAAAAACAAACATAATATTCATCAAAACCATTTTACAGGGGCCAAAATTTGAGACGTTTGCAGTAAAAAGTGTAATATGACACTACAGATTGTCACTAAATGGGGTTATTGTACGAAAGTATTTGAAAATCTGACTAAAGCGAGTTATGATCTGGACACAAAAGTATATTTACAACAAAATAACAAAACAAATCTTAGTTCAAAGCTGTGACCTTGATCTTGGATATAGCAACATTGGATCATGATCGCAACAAACCTTCTATCCCTGCTGATCATTTGTACCAAATATTTGAAATCTAATTATGCATGGGCAAGTTATACCAAGGGCAAGAAACCTATATATAACTGCACGAACGCACAAACTCCGCTATTTCACGGCGGGTTATAATAGGGAAGGCCTATTACCTCTGAGGCGGGCTCAGTGGGGTGAGGGTAATAAAAAATAAAATGTAATTTCTTAAAATCTCATAACATAGTCCGCAACAAGATCGGCCCCTAACTTAAGGCTAACGACCCCCGTCCATGACAAGTTATATATAATTTGTCCCACGACATAAGCAATTCCTGTTTGTCAAACCCCAAATTGAAACAGCTCTTTATAACGAAAGATAGCTACACAGTTGACGGGCCAACCCGGGTTCGAAACCAGTGACCTGAGCCTGTAGGTCTACATTTCAGCTAGTCGAGGGAACAGTAGAAGTAGCTGAAGTTGTAATCATATTATAGTGGTAGTGGCAGTTGGATGAGAAATGATAATAAGAATTGAGCCACGTCACGAAAAATTGGCATTCGGGCATTTTTGGAATTTCCGGAAAGTCTATATTCAGGCTGACCCGTGCATTTTTGCATCTGAATTAGGGTCAGAAAAGTCCATATTCAGGTAGAATAAGCGATTCTTTGAAATAACAGCGATCGGTGTATTCCCGTGATCAAACTGCGTGATGTCAGGCTGATCTGGCCTGATTTGGGCCCACAATGGTTTGCAAAGCCTCGAATTCCCGAAGGTCCATTTCGCATGATGCGGCTCAAATAAATTTGTGACGTCGATGACGACGAACTTGTGATGGTGCTTATGGCAGTCATTTAATGATGTTGCGATGGAAAACCGACTGTTGAAGATTTGCAGTATAAAACTCAACATGTACAAATGTGCTTCTTGTCAGCCCTCATGTTGGACAAACACATTCGTAACACATTTTACCTGTTACGAATGCGATCGCATACGTACGAAATCTGTTGGTCCTACAGGGCTATATTGAAGGTTTAACAATTTTTGCAAGTTTTTTTGTTGGGTTTAATGTCACACCGACACAACTATAGGCCATATAGCGACTTTCCAGCTTTGATGGTGGAGGAATACCCCAGGTGCCCCATCCGTGCATTATTCCGCCGACTTTCCGTAAGCCAGCATGATGGCTCCCTAACATGAAAAATTCAACGCCCCGAGTGAGGCTCGAACCCACATCAGTGAGTGACAAGTGATTCAAAGTCAGCGATTTTAACCACTCTGCCTGGGATGCCCCTTAAAAAGTCAGTGAAGTGGCAATTAGTGAAGTGTAATTACTGTTGTCACTGAGAGAACGATAATAGAGCATATAACGACTCACGCGCCATTGTCCGGTTGGAAGCGTTGATTACAAATGTCAACAGAATGCGGACTGTAGCCTATCCCGAAAGGTACTCAAGAGTTGAATATCGTAAACTTTTTTGACTGATCGATATCTCCCTCCTCTAGGTAGACAACGTGAAATATTAGAATGTAAAATCGGTCTACCCGAGGTCTCATTATTTAGACTAATCCCGGATGTGCAAATATTTTGACCGACTTGTCAGAAGCCATGGAAGTAGTACAAGAGCTAAAAAGGTTTGTAGATTATAATTGTTATTTTTTGTCAAACTGAATACATGGTGACCAGTAAGAAACCCGATCAAAATTTCCCTCCTAACCCACAAGTGGCTAGGGGTCCGGTAACCGGACCTCTAAACAACCCGTACTGGGCAGGCTGGAGGTCCGGTATTCAATATACATGTACTATTACAAACTGTAATACAGTACCAGCGTATAAGGTAATTGCTGGTAAGGTAATTGTTGGTAAAAGTTATGATTAGTTGTCATAAAGTTGCCTTTATTACGTTTATTTTTGTAAATATTTTATGTATAATTAGCTGTCACTCGAGTTCGATACATATTGAATATGAAATTTTAACAGCGATTTCCTGTAGTCACCGTTATTTATTTCCTCTCACTGTTATGCGTTTTGAAAAGGTAGCTAAAATCCTTATGACAATGTGAAATCGGAGTCTTCTATGACAAAGAATTTCACTTGCAAAGGGCCGTGCAGTCTGTAGTTCAAAGCTCAAATTATGATGTCAAAGAAGTTTAATTTGAAAACGTTTTGAGCGTGAGTACCAAAAGCCCATGTGAATTTGCCCGAGTTAAACAGCATTATTTGATAGTTTTCCTTAAAGAAGATTGTTTAATTTTTATTTTGCTGAGACAGCTAAAGTTAACTTAAGAATTAAAAGGTGTATTGGCACCGAGGCTTCGTCCTTTTTACAGGAGGTGCAAAATTGTTGCAAATTCTTGCACTAAAAGGTCCACGCATACAAATATACATCCACGTACGCACGCACGCACACGCAAAGCAAAGCAAGACGGTGCCCAACTAGTTTGTTCTTTGTTTTATTTTTAGTTTACCGCTTTGTTTATGTGTTTCTTGATTATTAGATCCTAAAGTGTGAAGTTGTTCACTGTTCATAGTTTCTGACCATTTCTAAACGATGTCACGTCCCATTTTCAGCGTGCCTTTTGTCCGTAGAGGTTTATATGTTATGTTAGACTGGCTCCCGTCCCTTTGTTTGTTCTTATTTACATATATCAGTTTTCTTCATTAAGAGGGAAGTAACTCCAGTGGGTTGTTTCTACATTGACATTTTTTATTGCCCCTGGCTCCAAACATAGGTTCAGCCATCGTATATATTTGTGCTATTTTAGAGGCTTAAAATTTTCTAATAAAATGTTTCCTTTATTTATATAAGAAATAACCATGCAGCCAGGGAGCCAGGCTAATGTTATGTATATGTATATTGTATTGTGGTGTGCACTGGTATACCGATCCACGTTTAGATACTGAATTAATTTTAGATATTATTAAACATTTTAATTTGAAAATTTGGTAAATTTCGTTTAATTCGGGACCAAAGGAGTAACAACGACTAAGCCGTTTTAATTGCCACGTTTTCATCAACAGGCGTGAGACGAATCCAAAGCCAGGCGTAAACAGGCGTAACCTGGTTATAACAATGAGTACAAGTTATCAAACAATACAATTTCTAAAGTAGAAATCAATATATTTTGCTAGAATGTGTTTTGTATAATGATTTATGTGAAAAATCTTAAGCCGTATTTTTATAAAAAAAAAAAAAAAAGACCGAACATACACAAATCAACTTTATTGAAAAATCTGAAAACATAACTTAGACCATTAGAAATATATAGAGACGTTGAAAACAAAAAGTCTTATGTTTTATTGTTTAACCCACGATGAGTAGTTTCAATTCAAATTTAATATTTTTCTTTGTAACTGCACTTTTAACGTACTAGAACTAAAATACATAGTCTCCTGTCACAACTTTGCATTTGTCAGGAAAACTTTTGTGAGACTAAATACTAAAACAGCGAGGTTTATTTCTCATGAATGTACCCTTTACGCGTATATCCGCCATCGACAATCATTTTCAGAATGTGACCATAATTGTCAAGTTCAAATATAAATTATTATGCAACGGGTATAATTATGACTAAATATTGAATAAATTTCTGTCTGCCCATATTGCATCTCTTTTTGTTCACTTCATTGAAAACAGAATCCGGAGTCATTAACTCTTTTTGTTCACTTCATTGAAAACAGAAACTTTTGTAAACGCATCTACCCACTCGGTTGCAAACGACCTTTAGAACATATTTTATTTTGTTTTCCCGTACAAATCACAATATTTTACTGAGGTATGTAATTTAGAAATATTATATATTTACGGATAAATGTGTCTACCCGGATGAAATTTTATTAATTTTAATTCATATTTACCGGTTTCTACAGCTTAAGTGTCTGGCAAACTATGCAAAGCCTGCAATAGCTGTATCATGTAATGGATCTTGAGTATACCTACATGCAATGAGATGTTGATATTAATTAAAACAAATATAGGCTGTAATCCCGGTTGAATGAAATATTTTAGAAGAACCTTTGCAAGCAAAGAAAATAATACCAGACTCGATTTAATTAAGTCTAATAATGGGAGGTAATGAAATATATAACACCCCTCATGCCCCCTCATACTGGCTTAATCAGAGTTTACATTGAATGGAATCCGCTACTCTAAAAGTACGCCCGCTTTGCGCAACCAAGCAGACATAAAACATACTTGGTTTAATAAATTCTGACCATGAAGTAATGAAATGTTGTGCACAATCCCTCATGCACACACAGTTTAGGTCATATGGCTTCTTTCGAGCTTCCACAAACTAGCTTGGTAGTTATCTTAAATGAAAAAGTCTATATTATAAGCGGTGTAAAGGCCTCAGCAGACGGTAGGTTCTAGTTGTACAACACTAATTATCACAAAGATGTACAATTATCTTTCACATTCAGACAGTAT
This sequence comes from Mercenaria mercenaria, assembly GCF_021730395.1. Taxonomy (NCBI): domain Eukaryota; kingdom Metazoa; phylum Mollusca; class Bivalvia; order Venerida; family Veneridae; genus Mercenaria; species Mercenaria mercenaria. Next base: position 59,382,035 of record NC_069377.1, on the reverse strand, counting down.
TCCACTCCCATATAAATCACAGAGATTTACCTAGTAAACATAGTGCATCAGGTACTGAAAAGAATGTAACCATTAATAATAAAAAATAATATTCACCTATTTATGCCCTATGAATTTGATTACGCATGACACAAATGAGCCAAGCCATGAGAAAACCAACATAGTGGCTTTGCGACCAGCATGGATCCAGACCAGCCTGTGCATCCGCGCAGTCTGGTCAGGATCAGTGATGTTTGCTTTCAAAACCTAATGCAATTCGAGAAACCGTTAGCGAACACCATGGACCAGAGTGCGCGGATGCTGGTCGGAAACGCACTATGTTGGTTTTCTCATGGCGCGGTTCAAATCATTTAACTTTTCAGTGTCATCCTTTTTCCATTATGCATTGGAAGCCATTTTATATTCAGATTTGTGTTATTTGTTTCTGGAATTCCATTCACTTGCCTCTTATCAACTAATTATTTACCAATTTGTTGCTTGTCAACGTGGATGGTACGTAAGGCAAAACTTACGAAATAGAACATGTCCTAATTTTAAGGTATAGGTCCATGTTTCGGAGAAAAAAGTTCGAACGTCATCAAATCATAGAAAGAAAGCACTGTTTTACTTGAAAATTTAACAGCATATAAAACATTTATATTATTCTACAAAACCATTGTCAATTTACTGATATATGTATTGAATTCCGGAAAGGGACTGCATGAAGGGGCCACACTTCTGGGCAGTTCAGCGCCTTTAAAAACTCGCCATTTTTTAAAAGCTGTTACACGTCTTCGTTTTGATGCATTTGCAACATTGTGCGAGTGTTTAAACTTTACATAACTACGTAAAACATCATTTTTGACAGTTGTTTACATTTATTTCTTTACAAATGGCATTCTTATTTAAAGGGGGACAACTCATTAAGAATATTTTAAGTATCCAACTCTGTGGGACAGAACAGTAAAACATGTATTGGACAGATAAGTTGTGTGTCAAGATGCTGTTCATTCGTTAAAAAAATCTGTTGTTTTGTGATATACTGCTAAACCTTAAGATTTACGGAATCAAGGAACAGCATCGTACACACGATAATATTTGGCTGTACATCCTAAATTTAATTGGTGTTGTACAACAAAAACCCACCGTCTGTTAAGCTTTAAGGGATTAACTGATAAAGCACTTTGTTAAGCCCTCTACAGACGGTAAGTTTTTGTTGTACAACACCAATTAAATTCAAGATGTACAGCCAAATATTACCGTGTGTACGATGCTATTCCTTGATTTCGTAAATCTTAAGTTTGACTACAGATTAGGACATGTCCTAATTTCGTAAGTATTATCTTAGTCACCACGTTGACAGACCACACCATGGTAAATCAAGATTATGGTAAACAAGTGCATGAAATCAGAAACAAATTGACCAAAAATAAACATAATATTCGATATTAAAATGGCTCTATGAATGATTAAGCATGACACATAAGATTGAGCCAAGCCATGAGAAAACCAACATAGTGCGTTTCCCGGAACCAGCATCTCGCGCAGTCTGGTCAGATAGTGTACGGTTTCTTAACTCAACTAATGCGATTTGGAGAAACCATGTTACGAAAAACCTGCACGATGCAAGGTGGTCGATGCTAGGTCGAAAGCCACTATGTTGGTTTTCTCATGGCGGGTTCAAATCATTTAACTGCTATCATTCACTCATATCATGGAACCATTAATGATATTAATTTGTTATTTTTCATGGAATTACACTGCTCTTTCAGTAATTGTTACCAATGCTTGTACTGGTCAAATATTCGTAGAAACTATCGAATGAACATACTAATTTATCGGAACAATGTACAATCTAAAGTAATCTGCTGACATAATTAATTTGTTGTACAACAAAAACCTACCGTCGTTAGTAGGGTCTGTTAACACTCTACGTATACAGAAAATTACTAGCTTAGAATTTGTTATGATTGACTTATTTGATTGATTTAGTCTAGAGGTTATTTTACAATTTAAAATCAAAATCGTTTTGTTCAATACCATAAAAATTCATTTAAACAGATTGTTTCCCTGAGGGCTTAGGGTAAGTCTCTACTAAATGCACGACGAATTTTCAACATAATGAAACCAAAATATGAATTCAATGCAAGTGCATGAGGATACAATATTAGTTTCACTTAAATTGTGTTAGCAAAAATAAAATTTCAATCTGATGCATTAGTATAATGTTTCATCCTTCATTTTAATGTTTTTATAACAGGCTCGGTTGCCTGTTTTGATGGGGCAACTTGTGCAATGCAATTATTAACCATGCAAGCTAATGACTGCACAAACTTGCACACTCAACTAAGGAAACGGGGAGGGTGGAGGTTCATGTCTGTTCCAACAGATCAAGGTTATAGAGGTTTGTAGCAAAGTGATCCACAAATATATTTATATAATTTATATAGCATATGTATTGACCTACAAGTACGTTGCACTTTTTCCACTGCCGACGGATCACTTATCATTTGGCCAGAGTTGAGAAACACCTTTCTAAATAAGCGACAGTCACTTCGGCCGACCATTTAGGTAAAGGCCCCTCTAACGGTCAAGAACGCTCGCCCTTAACACCAATGATAAATTGAAAGCCAGTCGATCGCTAAAATTAGAATGCTGATCTACTGACTAACAAAGGAAGTGAGCTTGGACTTTTGCGATACAGTTGCTGTATCAAAGGCCATTTAAAGGCAAGTCAATTGTGTGGATCACATTTTTATTTTTAAGCTCCCATGTAATGGGCGGACATCGGTTTCTGTTTAAGTTAGAATAATACTGCGAAAATACAATACGACTAATCCTGCACTTGTTTACTGAACAACTTTTCTGCTACGTTTTAATATTCATTATGAGCTATGTTGAGAACAAATGCCACGACTAACAATTGAAACTAAAATGCTTTAAATGATATTGTATCTGAAGCCATTTATCCCTATAACCTAGAATACAACCTTTAACAGGCATTATGGAATCATAATTTATGAGTAATTGCATCCTCTTTCCTAAAGTTGGCACATGTCTCAAATAAAATCATATAAACGAAGACAATTTACAGCTGAAAGACAGTTAATAAAAAATCTACATTAAGAACTTTCATCTATTCATATATTTTCTGCCACATTTCACTAAAATAAATGTTATGTTCAGCGTTTTGGGGTTTTCACCATGAAATTTCAAGATGTGGTTAATTTAATTGAGCGTCTCGGTAAATTCATCGTCATCATTATGCTTTATTATCATCATTTATCCATTTCTTTAATTCATCACCATCATTATTTAACAGTTTTATTCATGATAATCATTCATCACTTATCATAATTATTCATCACTAATCATCATCATAATTATCGTTATTATCATCACAAATCATCATCATTTATCCAGCTTTCACCCATTATCATCATCATCATACGTCAATATTCATGACATCGTGCTTATTGTCATTCGTCATTTATTCAATCATCATCACCGTCTATCCAATCATCAGTCATAATCTGTCTTATCCATTATAAACATCCTCACCGTTATCATCATCAGCAATCATTATAAATATTAATCAACAGCGTCATCGTTATTCATTCTTAAACTTATCATTCAATAATCATTATTCCCATTGATTATTACCATTCATCATCATCAGCAGCAGTATCAGCAGCTTTTATTCATTTATATGATAAAAAGATGTTAAGCCATAGTATATAATGGAAGAAAATCACATTTGCTCACTTTCTTGGTGTATCAAACGATATTCTATGGCTCACTGGTTAGTAATTTTATAATAATACAGTTCAAAAATGAAGACAAAAATGGTAAATTTATTTGTTTGCGAAAAAATCTTTTTTAAACGATGAACTTTTTAAGCATGGAACGACGAGACGCAATCATTTGAAATACATAAAATATAATAATGTATTTGAGACAGGAATTTCATTATATAATAGATCAGAGAGGAAAACAATAATATGGTATTGTCCCGTTATATTATTATATGTCTGACTACCGTCGCAGATAAAACAATGGTTGTACGTTGTACCATTTTCCATGCATACTGAGGTAAGATCGCCTTCAGTTTTATGACCTTTATCATTATTTTATCGGCAGTAATTGTTCGTCAACAAAATCAAGTTATTGTGTTTTCACTATATCACAAATCTGATGACATTTTCCGCAGTTTATTTTGGCTAGGTATCTCCGTATCACAACTTTCCACAGTCTACCCAGTGGGAGATGATTGATCTACAAGTGTTTTATTGCCTGTTAATTATTAATCCCTTATTATCAGTTATTATGCACATTACTTACACTTGCTATATTTTAGCAAGGCAGTGTACTTTGTGCACAGTGTACCTTGTGCATAGTGTACCTTGTGCAAAGGGGTACGAGGGAAATTAACAAACTTGGTATGATTTAAAAAACGGACCTGGAGTACTCAGAAAAAGGTCAAATTCACTTTTTTTCACAATATTTCATCATTTCTTGAATATAAACTCTTCTCAGTTGTATTAACCATCTCCTGAATATTTTTATTATTATTATTATTATTATTATTATTATCCATTAAACAACGGTAATTCAAAACTGACTTTCGCCAGACTCCTGTTTGTAATGGAGCTAGATTGGAGCACATGCGCTTGAAGCGCTCTATAAATAAATGTATGCATTTTCATATTCCACCCACTTAATATACCATCTCTTTAAGAGATTATCTAACCTGCATATACATTTTTATTGATTGAGCGTCAAAGACCTGTGGTTCGAGGTTGTCACTTTCTCGTAGAAGACTATAAACTTATTATTTTAAAATATTTGCTTAATCTACTGTAGTGTTTCAACAGAATTCTCGATTTTTTCATCCCACACACTGCACACAGGTACCCTGCGGCTGACGAATGGCCGACGTGTTGACTACACGCCGTGATTTGACCGATATCTATCATATTGAAATTGCTTACACATGTTGTCACCAAATAACCAAAATTTTTGATTTAAACGCTTTTTACAAAATATTCTTAATTCACCGATGATTATAAAAAAAAATGATATCGGTCAAAAATCAAGGTGGGTAGTCAACACGGCGGCCATTCGTCCAAGCGCAGGGTATAACCTGTGACACTGCACCATACGCACGCGCTAAACGTACAGCATGCACTTCTTCTATGCTATTCAAATACACTACTAAAGTATTAATATAATTATATTTTTTATTATAGTAAAATATTTGAATACTGACCTTAAACCATTGGTGAATATATCCATATGTTTTCTTTTTTAACAGAATGATAACTAGAATTCTCACACTGGCATTGCCGCCCAAAATTATCTGCGACGTAAATACCACAGCTAGCCTCGACTATTTATTGTTGCTGACCTATATATCCCAGACCACGTTGATTTATGGGCCTGTTGATTCTCCGCGTCTGATAATTAACCAAGGTGTGAGAGTTCTATTTATTTTCAAATTAGTGTTTATCAACTTGCTGATTTATTATACATCTATATATATATAAACTGTGTTAAAAATTCAATGTCACCTTTCTTGATTTTAAGTCAGCTAGGGAAAACACACAAGTAAATGATTTTAATTCTCTATAGAAAGCCTAGTCTGGCTACTGACTAATTACCCTTTTTCTTTTTTTAGAAAAAATAATTCTGTTATAATTATACGTTCAAACCAGCCGAAATGAAAAATTATGTTAAGAACCTGTAATATAATGACAATATCGAATTTGATGATTCTGATGATTATGATGATGATGCTAGTTCCAAAGTTTCGTCAATTGTTTTTGAAAGAGCGGCGAGAGAAAAGCCATTTGATTAATAACAACGAAATCACAGTGGCAAAATATATACTGTTTGAAAGCTGTGTTTAACATAAGTAAATTCTAGCATGGCTTTCTATAGTGTGTTCAGAGATGTGTTTTGTTCACAGGAGATAACTCCTGAAGCTATTCAAATTTTGTATAGTTATGTCCCTTTTCTTCTTAGAACATAATCAGAGCCAAGACTGATGACTGATCGGTGTGCAAAACTGTACATATCATCCAAATTTCAAGGCTGTATATTAAAACACAAGAAAGTAGGTCAGTAGGTCATATTCATGGTCACTGAAAGTCAGTTTTAAGATCGGTGTGCAAAACTGCACATGTCATCCAAATTTCAATGCTCTATCTTAAAAAACAAGAAAGTAGGTCAGTAGGCCAAGGTTACAGTCAAATGAACCCTAATTACTTGGGGTCATACGGTAATTATAATTAAGCAGTTAAGGAAATATGATCAGATAATTATTTAAGTATTTTTCCTATATAACTCATATAAAAACTATGTGACCCTCGGGGCGGGGCCTCTTTTCACAATAGAGGCATAATTTGAACAATCTTGTTAGAGAGCCACTATGCGATGTTACATACTTAATATCAAAAGCATAGGCCTTGAACTTTCAGACAAAAAGATGTTTAAACGTTTTTCCCTATGTAAAACATGGGACCCCCAGGGCAGGGCCTTTTTTACCCAAGAGGCATAATTTGAACAATCTTTGTAAATAACCACTAGGCATGCAACATACCAAAAATCAAACGCATAGGCCTTGCAGTTTCAGACAAAAAGATTTTTTAAAAAAAATCCTATATAAGTCTATGTAAAACTTGGACCCTCGGAGCGGGGCCTCTTTTTACCCCAGGGGCATAATTTGTACAATCTTAGTAGAAAACCACAAGGCAATGCTACATACCAAACATCAAAGGCCTAGGTCTTGTGGTTTCAGACAAGAAGATTTTTGTTTTTTTCCTATTTAAGTCTATGTAAAATTTGAGACCCCCGGGGCGGGGCCTCTTTTCACCCCAGGGGCATAATTTGAAAAAAATTGGTAGGGAACTAAAAGGCAATACTGCATACCAAATATCAAAGGCCTGGGTCTTTTGGTTTCAGACAAAAATATTATTTAAGTTTTTTCCTATATAAGTCTATGTAAAACTTGGGACCCTCGTGATGGGACCTCTTTTCACCCCAGGGGCATAATTTGCACAATCTTTATAGAGGACCATCAGATGATGTCACATGCCAAATATTGTGACTCTATGCCTTGTGGTTTTGGACAAGAAGATTTTCAAAATTTTCCCAATCTAAGTCTATGTAAACCATGTGACCCCAAGGGCGGGGCCATATTTGACCCTAGGGGAATAATTTGAACAACCTTTGTAGAGGCCCACTAGGTGCTACATATCAAATATAAAAGCCCTATGACCTGTGGTTTTCGACAAGAAGACTTTTAAAGCTTTTCCTTTCGGTTGCCATGGCAACCAGAGTTCTACATGGAATTCATTTCTTTGAATAATTTTTAAAGAAGACCATCCAAGGAATACTCCTTTAAAGGAAAGTGTAGACGGACGGACGACGGACGGATAAATTCTCCGTTGGCATGGTTGGTAAAAACAGGATATTTTGAAATATTGTAACTTCTAATATTATATTCCGGTTGGAGATCCAAAACCTAATTCCTCCCCTTGTTTCTTTATCTAAAATTCCTTAAAACTTAATTATCCAATAGATTTTTAATCAATCATACATCACATGAATAGTTTATCAAATAAGAACCAATGAAATGCATATAAACAGCTCGCCAATATTCTGTACTACAACACGAAGGAAACCAGACCCAGCGGCCGGATAAACAATGTTTACATCTTAATAATAAGTATCCTAGCACGTAACCATAAATGTAGACAATAGTCTCTGAAAGGTATTGACCACTGGTCAGCGTATAAAATACGCGTAGTAATAAAAATATTTTGACATAGACATCTCTTTATTTTTATATATATTTCAAATTGCTTCTTTAAAATTCCTACATTTACAATGCTAGAATTAAAAAAAAAAAAATTACAAAATTTTACTGCATAATATCTCTGTAATAAATCGCGCCATGAAAGACATTAGGGTGCAATTAATGTTTCTTTGATACAAAATCAAAGAGACCCAACAAATATACATAATGGACGAGGGATTGACTTTATGACCGTCACAAATTTAACTGCTGATGTTGGTTGCATTGTACAATAGATGTGCTGGTAACAATTTTATTATTTCTGATGAAAACGGTTGTTTTTCCTTTCATTTCATTTTCTCTGCTTCAACTTTTTAAAAGTACGTTGATGAAAATTCTCACATTTTGACAAATCATTGCCAGTAGTAACCTATATAAATTATATATCAAAACTTCTGCAATGATGCAATATTGTTAAGCCTGGCTCCCCGGGGGTTGCAGGGTTTTTTGTACTACTGCAAAGATTTTATAAGTTAACTTTAAGCCTCCAAAATAGCACATTTTTATCTAATGGCTACACCATACAAGCCTGCTGGAGTTTGTGCATGAAGAAAACTTATATATAAATATAATAATACTGTAACAGAACAAACATAGTAACGGGAGCCAACCTACAATAATATTATTCTATTCTTTTTAGGAACATTTTCAGTTTTTAAACAAATATATCATTTCTGACGATTCAAAGGAGTACATAATATTGAAATTTTACTGGTTTGTCCTAATAAATTTAATTTCGTTCCTAAGATACGATTAGAAACACCTAATATGTGTTTGATTTTGTATTTTTAAATTATTGGGCTGAGGTTGTATCAATGAATAACTGAAAGATATAATATTGTAATTTCATTTCGTTTAAATCTGTGTATGCTTTTGACAAAATATTTGAGAAATTCACAAGTCTAATGTCAGTGACATGAAAAGTAAAGTTTTGCCATAATATGGAGAGATTGTTAAGTATATCAGTAACTGTAACTGTTGCATGTAATACATTGTGTGCTAAGAATTAGCTGATGTAATGATCAACTTCTGTCCCTAATGAAGACATTTTTATATACATTGTTAGTTCCTTAACTCTGGCAGGTAGAGAAACAGACGATATGTTTATAAATAAAAATTCCATCATGCATGATTGCATTTTCTTGAAAAATGAAAGCCTAAACTGAACTATGTGGACAGAACAGAACTGAACAAAACGAAACATAAATTTATTTCTTGCAGTCGCAGCAGCCTAATTAATAATAAAAATCCAAATCAGATAATAATTACATAATGAGATGTATGTTCAGTGTGAAACATACGTATTTGCCAAAAAACAAAATCGTATACGCCACATTTCCGTATAACTCGTTTCCGTATGCTTGTGATTCGACCTATACCTAATATAAATATATAATATGTAATATAAAGAGTACGGTTCAACGGCACTTTAAATAACATCTTAAAGATTATCGGTATGCACTTCATTCTAATTTATTTCATTTACTGAGCAAAATGACCCCTATATTGAATGATTCAATTTTATTTGGAGAGCCTTTGTCTTTTACGGACACTGAATTCCATCGATTTTGTTTTCTGTAAATACCATCTCATTAAATACACCAACGCTATCCCTTCTGTAACACTTGGTCCATGTCACATTGTTTCCCAGATCGATTTCTGTTAATTTTGTATGAAACAATCGGTTTAGTATGACACTCAGTACAGACTGGTCAAACCTATGGCAGTATCCGAACTTGTCAGCATTTACACATTTACTGCTAGGTTCACGGTCAGCCGCGATGCATCTTTTAGTTAAAGCACACGAGACCCATGGTCTCATGACATATTTGTAAATTATTGAACTTTTTCTGATGAATAAAAGTGCCGCATTGAATTTAAAACTATTCTGGAATGTACACGGTTTTTCTCCAAGTGTTTCGAACGTAGTGTTGTCAGTTTCGAATGCTAGGTTAATATCCGGGTATGTCACCCTCTTGTGTCCGGCAGCTATTCCGTGAGTCCGGGCAATATCTATCCCAGCTTGTAGATTTCCGTCAGGTAAATAAACAGCCGAGTCCATCCATATAACAAAACCAAACTTCTGAAGCGCCAACTGAAATTTGAAATAATGTTTCAATTTTAAAGATATCTAAAAGTCAAAAGTATCGTAATTTTAGTTTGTGCGAATATTCCTGTACGAATTCCGGTGTTCTGTACTGTCGCCCACAGCTGCGTGTTATCTGAAGGTGCGTTATTAGACAAAATTTAGACCTGTCCCTAGACTATGATATATCTTTTTACATTTTTATAATTTAAAATATAATAGTAAACTGAGCCAGTCTATATCCTTTATCCAATATCATAGTCTGATAACTTTAACACCATTCCTCAAAGAAAATCTCTGAAGTGAAATTGTATGACAGTAACTGTAATTTAGCTGGCTATGTTGGTGATAGAACCCAGGAGCTCGCCCATGCCCGAAACAATGCCCGGAGGGACAGCTGGGGACCAGGAGGGACAACTAGGGGGTTTCTCCAGCAAAACAAGCTGGAAAAGTCGTATTATAACCAAATTTGTTTCTGTGTGACTTTAAACAAACTAAACTTACACACGAAGTGACTGATAACCCTTACTATGTATGGCCACGATGCGACCAGTGTTGATCATGTTGATCATGATATCTGCACTGTTCGCTATTCAGCCAGTATCTTTTTGGTAAGAACCCCTTTTAACAGTTAATGGTACTGTCCAAACTGGAAGATGGACTACAGAAATATAGCAGGGTAAGAGTTAATGTGCGATTTATATGACATTCACTAAATGGAGATAATACAAAATGTAAGTGAGGTAAATTACACTTCTTGCATAAAACACATCGTCATGCCATGTTGATCAGTTGTGTCAAGTTTTTCTTTTGCGAAAGGAAGCTGTAATTACTGCAATAGTATGCCATCGCAAGGGGAGTGGGGGAGGGGCGGGGTGGCATAAAAAAGCGTTTCTGTTGAAAACTAACTGTATGTTCAACTCTGAGTCCAGCTTGGTCTGTGGAAAATATTGTATAAATATAAATGATCTAGTATGCTGTAATATATATATTCAGTACTTAGTCTTTTAAATTTATTATTATTATTTATTATAATAATATCAGATTTGTATCGCGCCCTTTTCATGATAAACATGTTCAAAGGCGCTTTACATTTCGTACTTTTGTGCGATCGATGTAAGATGTTTAGTCGAAATAAGATGTCGCATGCTCGAGATAATTCAATGCAATTTTCTTTTAAAAAATAAGCGTGTGTTCTGATACTTTGATACCAGTCCTGTACTATGATAGACACTGTTTTTTTTTTAAATAAATAAATGTACACTTTGCATCCTGGATACTTATATATAATCTTTTATAGTACAAATACACACGAACACTCAGACTAGTCCTATGCACATACACTGTTCCTGAAAATATCCCTTTTCAAGCATCAAATCAGGATTTCACGGTACTGAGAAGATTCCGATAATATTAATTAGTAAAGGCCATACATTAATTGGTACCATATGGTCCATATAGTAAATATCCTTTTCTCCTGATACATTTCATTTCATATTTATACAGTATATGCTATACATTTTGATACTGGGGAAATAGTACAAATTAAGGAAATGCCAGAAAAAACAACAGAAAAAGTAAAAATTGAAAAAAAAGACATTATTTAGAGTTTTTAGAAGTAATAGTCATGATTAATATTTTTGCAACCTATAATTTATTTGTAGAATTTAAATATGCGAAAAAATTGCAAACAGTTTAAAGTTACCCCTTTTGAATCTCTTGAGATAATCAACACAAATTCAAAAACTGAAATCTAACATCAAATGATGAAATAAACGATTTTTCAAGATCTTTTTTTAAAAAAGGTTTTTAATAACTTTAAGGGGAGACCACTGTGTAGGAGAATGTTGTTCATGTTGACGCCATGTCAACCTACTATTTGACATCATACACGTCATGTTCCGAGGAAACACGCTTCTCTCTTTCATCTAATTATTTATATGAAAGACATGTTAGAATCGAACCATTATACAAAGGAAACGTTTTTGAATTATCTAAACAGTCTGAACTGGTTATATGCTGCATAAAATAATTTACTTCGGCTATGCCCTCATGAAATGTTTTTGTCTAGCCTGGGAAACCGTTGATAATATTCGTGCTTTGTCAGAAGAAATCATACTTAATATCTGGAACAACTGATACGTATTAGACCTTCCTGTTAATATCTATGCATTAAAGATCCCACTTAATTTGCGCTAATTAGTGTTAATTGGCATTCATCGAGTTATTATTAATTTGCAGGTAGAAAAAAGTTAGAAATTGTCAGACTGGACTATTTGTCGTATATAGATATACATAGTTCTGCTATATGATTGTATTATTTCTTAGAATCTATTAACACATTTGGTATTTAGATGAAAGAGTTAAAGGTGGTCAATCAGCAACATTCTGTGACATATATTTCAGTTGTCCTATATATTATGTTAGCAGTGAATACTCGGTGCTGAGTTACTTTAACCCTTAGCCTGCTGGCTGCAAGTAATTCTGCCTTTGCGACCAGTGCAGACCAAGATCAGCCTGCACATCCGTGCAGTCTGATAATGGTCTGCACTGTTCGCTATTCAGTCAGTAAATTTTCAGTGAACACCACTTTGAATAATAAATGGTATCGCCCAAATTGAATGATGGACCAGTTCACTATAGAAATTTAGCAGGGTAAGGGTTAAACACATGCTGAGCAGACCCAACTCTAAATACGATTGACAATTAATATCAGGGAGTTGTGATAGATGGACATGTGTTATAGCTCCATGCTAATACCAACTGGGATACGTTGAAAAAGAAACTTTACCCTACCTGGATCAAGACCGGTTTCCAAGCAATGATCTGCATTTTCTCTTCTAGGAAAGTAGGAAACTCCGCAAATGGAAACTTTCGTACTTCACATCCGCCATCTTTGCATATCTAAACACATAATATCAATTTAAAGTACATCACTGAGTGCATAAAATGATATATGGTATTTAATGTAGGGTTTTATATTCATATTCTTTACAGAGCAAAACATGCATTAATAAATGAGCCGCGCCATGAGAAAACCAACATCCGCGCAGTCTGGTCAGGATCCATGCTGTTCGCTTTCAAATACTATTGCAGTTGGAGAAACTGTTAGCGAACAGCATGGATCCTGACCAGACTGCGCGGATGCGCAGGCTGGTCTGGATCCATGCTGGTCGCAAAGCCACTTTGTTGGTTTTCTCATGGCGTGGCTCAAATAAATGCAACAATATACATTTGCAACAAGCCATTAGACACGACAGAATTTGACGGCTCGCTGAGCAACCATAAACAGGAAATTTTCGGATTGAACATAATTGATATGACTGCTACATATCTCCATACGAAAAACAACCCCAAATTTCGGTCTTCTAGGCGGGGTTCTTATACACTGGAGGTACCGTATTCTTAAAACAATATCATCAATACCGTGAACATTCTGGAGTTGAAAAAATAGGCACTGTTCACTTAAAAAATTAATTAACGTTCTAAAATTCAGACAAAAATGCACTTTTATCAGATGAACATTCTGAAGTTAAAAAAAGAACACTGAAGTTCGAAAAATAAACATTCTGAGCTCTGAAAAAAACGAACAATCTGAACTCATGAAAACAAACAATCTGAACTCATCTGAACTCTTAAAACTGAACATTCTGAATTATAAAAATACACATGTCACGTTAATAAATTATTTACTTCCTTACTATATATACCCTCAAATTACTGTATTAACTACTAAGCGAATGTTAGTTATACTACCCCAGCTAAAAGGTATATATCACAGACAAAAGTATATAACAAAATTAGAACAGGTCCTATTCTTTCCTACAAGTTTGCTGTCATTTCCAGAAGAATTGATGAAAAGAATGTGAATGTGGGGATATTATTATACTCATAATAAAATGGTGTTGTAAACAGAAGTCACACACCAATTAATAGATTAATATCAAGAAAGGGAAGTGCTATGGAAAAGTACCCTTAATGAATACCATGATCGGAATAAGAGGGACTAGGAGCAAAGCATCTTTGAAAGGAATGCTAATAAATTGTCTTGATAGCTTAACCAAATTTTATAAGATATACAATATCAATGACCAAACTTACGTCTAAGAAAAACGTCTGAACTTTTATCATAGTGGTTCTTACGTGTAACGTCTCTGATAATCAAACTTCATCGGATTAAGTGGTTAACACGGACTTACTGGAAAGGCTAGCTCCTAGATTAAGTGGTTAACACGGACTTACTGGAGTAGACTAGCTGCTTGATTAAGTGGTTAACACGGACTTACTGGAGTAGACTAGCTCCTAGATAACCACACGGACTTACTGGAGTAGACTAGCTGCTTGATTAAGTGGTTAACACGGACTTACTGGAGTAGACTAGCTGCTTGATTAAGTAGTTAACACGGACTTACTGGAGTAGACTAGCTCCTAGATTAAGTGGTTAACACGGACTTACTGGAGTAGACTAGCTCCTAGATTAAGTGGTTAACACGGACTTACTGGAGTAGACTAGCTGCTAGATTAAGTGGTTAACACGGACTTACTGGAGTAGACTAGCTGCTAGATTAAGTGGTTAACACGGACTTACTGGAGTAGACTAGCTGCTAGATTAAGTGGTTAACACGGACTTACTGGAGTAGACTAGCTGCTTGATTAAGCGGTTAACACGGACTTACTGGAGTAGACTAGCTGCTTGATTAAGCGGTTAACACGGACTTACTGGTGTAGACTAGCTCCTAGATTAAGTGGTTAACACGGACTTACTGGAGTAGACTAGCTGCTTGATTAAGCGGTTAACACGGACTTACTGGAGTAGACTAGCTCCTAGATTAAGCGGTTAACACGGACTTACTGGAGTAGACTAGCTGCTTGATTAAGTGGTTAACACGGACTTACTGGAGTAGACTAGCTGCTAGATTATGATATATATTTTTCTAATTTTCATTTTTAAAATTGTGTATGTAGCCAGTCTATATTCTATGTCCAATATCATAATGATAATATGTTAATATTACAGCCAGTCTCTTAAATAGACTTTTGTCACTATCACATAAGAGAAAAATTACAAAAAAAAAATCTTTATTATCAGTCTAGTGGCTAGTCAATTACTGGAACACCATGTCTTACTGGTAAAAAGTCTCCTATTTCGACAATAAGTAAAAACTAACCACAGCGTGTATATAAAATATGGACAATTAAGGTTCTTTTGAAAAAGCTAAAACTTGTTTACCTTTTGTTTTTGATATTCTGCCATTCCAATGTCATACACCACAATTTTCAGTTTAGGTTTCATGTTAGATTTTAACCTTTCAACCAGGTCCACGGCGTATGAGAAATGATTGGATGACGTGGCCGTTATGACAACCGGATCACCAAGGAAACTTGACACACGATCGAAATCCTGGAGTCCGAGTTTACTAAGATATATGTAAGAATCTCCCAGTGGATAGCTCCCAACTTTATTCCTATTGTCAACAGGATTTGACGACAACATGGCTGACTGAGGACACGGTTGCTCACTTAGTTTCTTTTCGTTAGGAATTTCTGAAAAGCAAATGAAGAAAATATTGCAAACTTCTATCTGACCTAGCCTTTAAATGCGTTCTCATATTACAATCTTTCATAAATGAAAGCAACATTACTGACAAAAAAGCATGTTTATAAAATGCGTGATTGGAGGCTGTGACCGGCGTACACACCCCTCATTACTCACCTTTTACCGTCATGTCCGGCATTCGAACCACCATTCTTATTATCAAAGTGAAATTAACTAGTGTCAGTAATGCAATTGCCCAAAGACTTTTAGTCCTTTGCGAAATACGTGTAAATCTTATCCTCCCCATTTCTTCTTTAACTTTCTTAAATGTCCATAAAGTCAGCCCTTCTTTTAATTCACGATTCCTTTTTAAAATCTAATGTGCTCATCCTTTATTTTCCATCATACTTGTTGAAATTTATATTCAAGCTATTGACGTGTACAAATATAATATGTTTTTGTCATGAATAACCCAACTGAATGTTTTGGTTTATGATTTTGATTATATCGTAATAGGAAGGAAGTTGCACGGTTCACTGCCATGTAAAGATGTTATTTTTTATATAAACTGACTAAGTATAATGATTTCACTTTGAAAAAACCCATCTTTCATAGTATATATAGGTTGGTACAAAATGAAATTTTACTTCCTACAACGAAGTATCCACCGGGCAAACTAGTCGCAGACTAAAGATGGTGCTAATAAATCGCAGTTTTGGTGCACGTTTAGTGAAGTTGCAGATAACAGAACCTTTATAAATAGATATTTAAACAGTTTTAAAAAGATTCCGATACGTAAAATTACGTAACAGGATTTATGTAACTATGCCTTATAAATAGCACTTAGAACTGATGCTTGTTCGAAATTTCTGATACTTGGTCGAAATTCATCGTTTTTCAACTAATTCATGTATTTATTATTACTATGATAACTTGTTATCTTGGGATTTTTTTTGTTGCACTTAAACATATACATTATGTCGAAATACTATGCCCCAACGATAACTTGATATTTACAAACATGACTATAAATAGATCAAAATGGAACATAGGGTATTCAGCGTTTTCCTAACATGTTACAATCTAAATATTTCTAGATTTTGTACCAATTACAAATTAGCTCAGTGGTAAAGCATACTGTCCGTGGTCAACAGATCTTTTGCCGTGTGGGTTCGAAACTCGGCATTGAGAATTATTTTTTATTTCACTTTTGCATAAAAATTAAGTTTCCTTCATGAGCTCTGTGACAATACGACAGAGAGGTATCTAAAGCCGATATGGCAGATCAGAATAGTTTATTATATATCAAAGATGATATTGATTAAATGCATGCACTTAAGCCATGCAAATAATGAACATACTGTTGTGTTATATAAATACATATATACAAATTCAAACCATCAAAGAAAGAAACAAAAATAATGAAACAAAAATGAAAACGAATAGAAAAAATAAACAAATCTGAAAAGACCCTCATGAAGATTCGAACCCACAAAACGATTTGCTTACATCCAATTTTTGTCTGCTGTTTACCCAGCTGAGCTATGTTGCCATATACATAGTGGATATTTAAAATGAAAGAAATACTAATATTTAATTGTCAAGTAATGGGTAACCATTATGAATTATTATTTTATCAGTTATCATGAAATAGACTCGTCCTCGCGTTTCGGCGGGAATCACGTTATCATTGGGGATTAGTAGAATTTATAACCGGTTTCAAGGGACATAACCTAAGTAAACGGCTATAAAATGCGTCTGCTAGAGTTACTTCAGATGTTTAAACTAACACATGTTGTGGTCGTATTTCAACAGTTTGTCTCCAGAAGCTTCTTTTTCTCCATACTCTTCAACTACTGTAAAACGCAATGGGTTTCAGCTATTTTACAACATGACGTGCTCTAAAGAACAATTCCCGCGAAAACGGGTGTCCTTTAGTATCTTTCTTCGAAGCAGGCATTACCAAAGTCTTTTAATTTCATTATGAAAAAAGTTGTGTTTTTATATTGGATAATAGGTTTCAATTATGAACCGACTTTCTCTGTCATTTCTCACCGTGTATAGAAAATGGGTATATATACGAACAAGAAGTTTATAAATTCTTTGATCTTCAATACCTTATTGGTCTGCAAAGAAGCAAATGTATTATCGCCATTAAAACAACACTATGTATCAGGAAAAATACTGTTTGTTTATAGGAGTGGGTGATATTCTGACAATTTGTATAACCAAGTCGATTGAAACATAACAGTATGTCTAGCACATCAATATGGCGCAAATTGTAGCCTTCCGCGTCGCTGAGAGCCAACACAAACTTCAGAAATGGGAACTAATGAAACGTTGTTTTCTTAAAGAAAGTAGTCAGCATCAGCAAAAGAAAATGTAATCGAGATATTGATATCTTGCTCCACGTCAGCCATATTTTGTAACATATGCCAGTGTTGTCCGATAGTAAACATCCACAGGAGCTTGGATTTTTATATAAAATGCAATTATATTGGTAGTTTACAATGCTTTTAAATGTTATTTATTTCAAATCCCTGTGAAAGAAGAAATTGCTCCCTTTTTTACTCTGAAACAAGAACAACGTACTTCTACAAAATTAACTTCTGTCTAAATAACCATCATCTTTAAAGACTAAAAAGCACTTGGACATTATAAATTTATGAAATTAGGATTAACGAAATTCAGCGACTTAGAGAAAAATGGAATAAATTCAGGTATGTTTATCAAACTTCATATATCATGGTTTTATGTATTAATCAATTCGCATATTTAATCAAATTCAAGTGTACTCTTTTTCTTAATTCTCTTAAATGTTGCATATTCAGTGATTTCTCGTTGTTTGCTGATACAAATGATTAATTATCAAGCTGCATACATGAATTTCATGGTTTTAAGTATTGATCAATATGAGTTAATCAAATTAAAGTGCAAGCTTTTTCTAAATATTCTTAAATGTTGCATATTCAGCGATTTTTCATTGATAAAGCCATGCATTTTGCTGATAGCTAATAGCTAATAGTTAATTGGAGATTGGAGATGTACTTTAGTCAGATTGCTGCCAAACTCATCTGTCATCCTCTGAAATAGTCTATTTGTGGTATTAATCTTACGTAAATGGTGTAAAGAAAGTTCGTCCAGATTCAACAAATAATTAGATGTAAAAGATACAAAAAGGGCAAACATGTCACTCGATGCTTCCGTAGTCATACATATGACATGCTTGTACTTAATTAATTAGTGTTGCTTAATTCCAGGTACTCCCTTCGAATAAATGTGACATTCATTTCGAGCCAACAACTCAACAACGAAAAACGACAGTTTAACATACACACGGAAAGGTCAAACACATCAAAGACAACTACATATAGCACACTAGCTTATAAAAATAGCCAGTCCCTTTCGACATACAGACATCTTTTACACAGTATTGTCTTAAACAATATAGTTTTCTGTTTATAACGAAATAAAATGTTTTCAAAAGTAGACATTGCTCATGTGAAACAAGTTGGCTTGGGCTACCTTGAAGAAGTCAGCAAAAGGCTGTCTAAGCTCAAGATAGCGGGAGTAAGACTGTCCAAAGGGAGATATGAAATGATCCTGAGCTTGTGCGTCCTCGGAAATATCTGGCTTTTACATGCTATAGTTTACTATAATCTTCAACACCTAAACCAATTTCAAAACGGGACAGACATTGAGGAGGAAGGAGAGTATGACCTTTCAAGGGTCACTTTGAAACCAGGGCTGGATACATTAATTGGCACTAGTTACGTACCAATAACATTGCATAGAGAATATTTAATGGAAAATAAAAAACTTTGTACTTCGGTTAAAAATTTGACTCTTATAGTGACCGCTTACACCGCCCCAGCAAATTTTGACAGACGCCAAATAATGAGGGGTTCTTGGCTGAATAATTCAAACTATTTGGGTCTCGGGACTGTGAGAGTTGTCTGGCTTTTAGGAAAGACTTCAAATGCCACCTTGCAGAGAATGCTTGAGGAGGAATTTCGGCAGTATGGGGACCTACTTCAGGGAGATTTTGTCGACCATTATTTCAACTTGACACATAAAGGCGCAATGGGTTTCAAATGGGTTGCAGAGCGTTGTAGGAATGCCAAAATAGTTTTGAAAGCTGATGACGATATGATTTTGAACATGAAGCAACTTTTTACACATATTCTTCCGAGGACTATTCTGAACCAGCGCCGGCATCTTTACTGTTACCGAAACCCACACAGTCAAATTCTAAGAGATAAGAAGCTGAAATGGTTCATCAATGAAAATGAATTTAGGGGAGACGTGATATTTCCCGTGTACTGTGAGGGACCAGCTGTATTTATGACAAATGATATTGTTCCAGCTCTGGTGAAATCGGCCAAAATGTTACCGTTTTTCTGGCTTGAAGATGTCTATTTGTATGGCGTGGTACTTCAGAACGTTCCTGGGCTGACTTACACACAATTTGGTAGAGGGGTTGAATATGACTTACACGGGAAAAGGGTGATTAAATGTTTCAGGGAAACTTTGACGACATGCACCTTTATGATTGTGGCCTGTTCCAACCAGACAGATATGGTTGAGGTTTGGAAATACATGCAGCAGCAAAATGAAATGTACTTGCCACATATCATGGAACGAATATTTGAAAATATGGTCCTTCCCCCTTAAATATTTCCTGTGACCGTTCGTTTGTATGCTAGTTGATATCATAATGTAGTTTGGACTCATTGTTTAACGGGTATCTGAGAGCCAGCAAACGGATAATGTCTGACTGAAATTATTAAACTAAATAGGATTATTACTTTATATGAGCCGCACCATGCATGAGAAAACCAATATAGTGCAATTGCGACCAGCATGGATCCAGACCAGCCGCGCAGTCTGGTCAGGATCCATATTGTTCGCTTTCAAAGCCTATTGCAGTTAGAGAAACTGTTAGCGAACAGCATGGATCCTGACCAGACTGCGCGAATGCGCAGGCTTGTCTGGATCCATGCTGGTCGCAAATGCACTTTGTTGGTTTTCTCATGGTGCGGCGCAATTATGTAAATGCCACGTTGATGTAAGCCAAAACGCAAAAAAATATGCCACATTTTATTCTATAGTTGTTGAACAATTTATTTAAAGTGAATTTCACACTGTGTAGAATTTATTGTACATATACAACATTACATTTTGTAAAATTTCACTTCCTGCATCACTTGATTTGTAATATGAAATATATAATGACTGGATGTAAACGTATAACATTACTGAATAAAATTCGATTTTAAAGGCAAGACTTTGAAAAAAAAGCAATGAGGATAACTTTTAAAATAGTATATGTTTGTGTAGTTGACCTGAAGTTACCGACAGTTCAAATCTTTAGCACCATCGGCCAAGAAGCGACAGCGTCGGCCAAGTGGCAATGAACTTTTTAAGTAACCTTCGGTGCATGTCAAACAATTTTACTTTCAAGAGGATACTTGCTTGTTTAAATGTTTTGCGTGCGAGTTTAGTATGCTTGTGTTTTAACTGCATTTATGTCTTGTACTGTTATCATATTTAAAAGTTAAGTTTAAAAGTTAAGTTTTAAGTTTACACCGTGCTTCTCTGACAATTGCAACAAAATCTTGAACCATAATGTATAATTTATTTTTAAAGTTGTTTTATTTTAATCTCCAAAATCTACTGTGAACCAATGTTCTAGGAGAATGTCATCTTTTGCAAACCTTGGTTTATGTTAAATATGAAGTGTATATATGCATGTTAAACTTATTATTATGTAAAGTATTACTTTGTTGCCACACAAGAAATTTCTGTTACTTTGAGAAATAATTATTGAAAGTAAATAAATATTGTATGTAAACTGTGTTTGCTTTATACAATTCTACGTAATCTCACCACTACAGACAAAACATGCACTACCATTTAGATATCTCCCCACTACAGACAAAACATGCACTACCATTTAGATATCTCCCCACTACAGACAAAACATGCACTACCATTTAGATATCTCCCCACTACAGTACAGACAAAACATGCAGTACCATTTAGATATCTCCCCACTACAGACAAAACATGCAGTACCATTTAAATATTTTTTACCTCCCATAAGGTTCTAACATTTTTATTTGTTTTAAGGTGGTCAGGTGGTGCCCCCTATATTTCTGTAGAGGGTCAGTAAGTGATCGATAAAACAAATCAATTATAGGGTTTGTTTGTGACCTTCGACGGAAACATGTGGGGTCAGTTTGGCTAACGTCTCGTCCTCCATTTATCATGCTGACCCCATATATTTCCGTGGTAGGTCACTAACAAACCCCATAATCAATAATATTAACGTTACATTCGATCGCACATCCATTTATTTGTTTGCATTACTCTAAATACATAGAGATATAAATTTCCTATAAAGATTTAGTAATTCAATTTGTTCTACTGTACAGTTTTTGTGTTCCATTTACTTAAAAAGCATTGTCCAACTTAAAAAAGCAATGGACATAATTAATAAAACAAATTAGTAAATAAGTGTCATGTTTGGTTATGGAACTGTTCATACCACACTCTAGAACAAATTCAAATTATGATCACAGTTGAAGTAACTGAAGTTCCAATGTGCTTTGTAGACTGATTTAAAAATGGAAATGATACCAAGTTATGACTTTTAGACCTGTGAAAAAACACTTATGGTAGCAACGATTTTATTTGGGGAGGCTCTTCAAAACAGTATCAAGAACAATCGCAGTCGTGATATTTTTCAGATATAAACAGTTAAAGACCCACCACGACCTAGTGACCTACTTTTTTCACCTACAAAAACTTCATGAAAATCATTCGTATGGTACAGGTAATATACAGCTATACTACAAGTTTTCAGGTGGACCATTTAGGCCCTTCCTGAATAAATGTGATTTCAAACGTATTCAGTCAATCTCTTTTCAACATAGTTTTAAGAATATAGATGAATAACTATCTTACACTATAGAAACAAATTGTGATTGAAATTTAAATACAATGATTTCTGTACATATTGCTACATTAATTCAATGAAATGTTAAAGACCTGCTCCAGTCCTACCTTTTAACCTTAAATTGTCACTGAAAAAGCATGAAAATCCTGACTATGAACAGTGACGCCTGTCAAAATAGAGTCTATTTTATATATAAAATACCTGTGGTTTTGCATGCTAAAGTGTGGCGCGCGGCTGTTAACTGTTACCTATTGTAATCATGGGTTGCATAACACACAGTAGAATCTGAATAGCCGCGGAGCAGGGCTTTAAGACATTAAACACATTGTCTTGGCGTAATATATGTCACTGTCAATTTGTAACTAAATACTTGTATATCTCATTTTTTTTTTCATGCAAATCATGTATAATTACCATCACGGAAATGTAAAAGAATACAGTTATTTTGTGGCGCGTCTTTAAACGACATCACCATACACCTTGAAGAACAAATACTAGTTAAAGCTCTTGTTGGTTAAATGGATTTGTCTATTTGCTCGTTTTAATTATGCGTTATAGGACAAGTCTACGTTTAGTCTGTGTCGAATTGTCTGAACATATGAGTTTGTGTGTGTGTTGTTTTTTATGCCCCCAAAGGGAGGCATATTAGTTTTCAACTGTCCGACCGTTCATTCGTCACAACGTTAACTGTTTGCATGAAGGCACTTTACTCCCGAACCACTGCACCCAGGATCTTAAAACTTCACATGCTAATAGTACTTATTGAGTACACGAATCCTATTGACTTTGGGGTCACCAGGTCAAAGGTCAAGGTCACCAGGTCAAAGGTCAAGGCGTTGCGGGGGTATTGTCACCATTAGTGACAGCTCTTGTTTTTTGCTTTATTTTATGAAGTTGAGTTTTTTTTTTAAAGTTTATACACCCATCCTCTCAAATCCATTGGTAACATTTTTTATCATCATTATTTTGGGTGGTCATCTTGACTTCAAAATGGCCGCCTCAAATTATGCAATTTTCCATTTTCTTACCAATTAAATTTCTCTAAAATGTACTGTATGCATTTTGTATGGATTATAAATGCTAGAATTTATTAAACAAGTTTAAATGGAACATTATATAAATACCATATGGCAGCGTGTGTGACATTGATATTGTCAACCCGAGGGCAGAATGTCACCCGAGGCGAAAGCCGAGTGGTGACATTCTGTTCCGAGGGTTGACAACATCAATGTCACACACGCTGCCATATGGTATTTATTTTATTATACCGAACAAAACTAAACACATAAAAAAAATAAAAATGTTTTTGATTCATTTAATTCAACAGTTTCATCTTTAGCGCGGTAATCAGTTGTGTACACATTGAATAGCGACGTCATATTACAATATGACATTGTGTACAAGGGAGGCAATCATATGGCTAAAAAAAACTGAAGCAGTTATTTGCCCTTATATGACATTCAAAATATCAGCGCGGTCACATGACCT
The DNA here is from genome assembly GCF_021730395.1 of Mercenaria mercenaria. Taxonomy (NCBI): domain Eukaryota; kingdom Metazoa; phylum Mollusca; class Bivalvia; order Venerida; family Veneridae; genus Mercenaria; species Mercenaria mercenaria. Next base: position 59,358,127 of record NC_069377.1, on the reverse strand, counting down.
GACAGTCACTTTCGCTTGATCACGTGTCAAAAAGGTTGAAATGTTTCTGATAGTCAAAATATCTCCTTTTCGGGTAATGGGATTTTACCATTGTAGACAAAAGTGAGGTATAATAATTAATTTTATCTTGTGTTTTTAAAATGGAGTTATTTGTGCTTAAATGGAGATAAATCGCTTGTGATTTTATAAATTTAGTATAATTTGCAATATCTTCAAAATACAGACATGACATGAACAAAATACAAGCCTTTATACAAAATGTCTAAATCAACCATACTGTATATCTTTTAAGTTAATCTTTACAATATAAAGCATATCGATAACATTATAAAGACAAAGTAAACGGAGGTAAAAAGCCAGAATGTGCATAACTCGCCACGGAAGGCGCTCATACATAAAATTGTAACTATAGCCGTTTTCAGTGGGTGTTTTCTTTTCTGGAGATTTTGTGTGAATAAAATGATCAAGTGCTGTCAATACACCTTTTTATGTAAACGCGTTCCAATAGTGAAACGTAAACGTAGTACAGCCCTTATTACACGTTTAATGCTAGAATAGCGTTAACGCATGTTTGTTTTGTGTAATAGCATCTTCTGAATCCCTCGGGATACGTTGATGCATTCACCATAATGAGCTTGGGCACCAATCAATCCCGCGGGACACTATTACACGAAAAACATGTGTTATTCCTACACTGAAAAGTTTAATGTTAATCCTTTTTTTCACATTTGAAGAACATGGCTTTTAATTCCCTTTTTTTCAAGTATTAAATTATTCTATCACTTTTTATGTGTTTATGTCCGACTTCCCTCTGGTTATTGGTATGTATACGTCAAGATAACTAACGTGATTTCATTTATGATACTATTACACACAGCACAAAAAAGTTTTCTTATTCTTGTTGTATCTGTGTTTTGCAATTTTTTCTTTTGTTCTTGTAGCCCAAGTGTTATGAAAATGTCAACAAGTAAGGGGTGAAATTACATTTATAATATGTCTTATTTTTGGCCAAAATGTTGCAAATATTACAGTTGCGGCTAGATATGTTGGTAAGTTTACGTCAAAGAAAACTATAAACAATTGAAGTATGACTTTTATATTTATTTTAAGTAAATTTCATGTAAATAAATGTTCCGGTATAAATAAAAACGGTTGTTTTTACATTTATCCATTATTTAAAAGAACGAATGACTCGACGCAAGCACATATATACCAAACATTCACATAGTTTGACCAAGGACGGAGACATCGACAAATACATATATACATAACTAATAAAAAATACCTCTAAATATAAATAAGGAGAACAAAAAGGATGTAGGCCAACATTCCGATCAATCAATCACAGCTTTTCCACTACCAGTCTAATAATAGCATATGAATTGCTAACTTTCTACAGTCTGTCTACCATCGTAAAATAAATTCTCTATCTAGTTAAAACCTTACAGGAGACAAAATACTAACTAAATGTACCAGGCGAACCAGATTTATGGACACGTCACTTTTGCTCATATGTTTTTAGACACAATTGACAATATATAAGAACACTTTCAGATTAAATTGGCACAACTACCTAAGCATGACTAATCAGGATATATAGCAGCAACACAATGTAAGAAGCCGGGAAACATTCAAGGCAAGTTATTTCTCCTTTCCATTACTGCTCATACGTATATACGGAAAATCCCGAGTACATTGTATATGTCTTGCTTATTCAACCTTTCGTCAAGACTTCTACCAACTACCAGATCTCTGTAAGGTAGATATGACCTTGCGTTTGAATAGGAAGAACATTGTTTGCTAGACTGATCACTGTTTCACAGCTTCCGACTCAGGACACTGAATTCCATCTTGCTCATTCTTTATGTACGCCATCTCGTTAAACTTGGCAAGTTCTTCTTTAATGTAACATTTTGTCCATCTCACCCTGTCCTTAAGGTCTATTTTATCAATATTTAAATGATATAATCTGTTTAGTATTATACTTAGCACCGACTGATCAAATCTGTGACAAAACCCGTATTTGTTCGCAGATGCACAATTTGAATAAAATTTGGTATCTGCAGCAATACAAGTCTTAGTCAATGCACACGATACCCAAGGTCGCATGATGTAGTTATACGTAAATGCGTTCCTCTTTATGAAAATCAGAGCAGCGTTAAATCTAAAGCTCTTCTTGAATGCACAAGCCTCTTCACCAAGCGCTTTGAATGTCTGGCTGTCTGTTTCGTATGCTAAGTTGATTTCGGGGTTTGCAAGTTTCCTATGTCCGGCTGCGATACCTTCCTTCTTCGCTATATCGATACCTCCCTGTAGATTACCGTCGGGTATGTATACAGCCGAGTCCATCCAAATGACAAAACCGAACTCTTGTAAGGCCATCTACAAGAGGAAAGCAAATTACACAATTTACAATCTATGTCAAATAATTTGTATCTAATCTTACAAACATATATTTGATTAATGAATACTAGTAAATGGATTCGCGGATGGTATCATAATGGTCGAGAGATACTTAGAAAAGACCTAGTCCCAATTTCACGAAAAAGCTTAAGTATTTACTTAGTTAAGTCTGTTATTTTAAAATAGTGCTATTGCTTAAGTTTTTGTTATTTAATTGTTTTTTTCTATAACAATGTATTTATAGCTAAATTATACTATGGTTAGTAGTATTTGTCTGCAGTACTTATTTCAGTCATGCAAATACAATATTTCTATTTAAGCACGATATAATGAACTTGAGTATTTGCTTAAATATATTTCTTATTGCTATACTTCGTTTTCTCTAAAATTCAGAATTGTTGTTTTGATCTATATGAAATAGTCATATACGGTTTTGATATAGATGAAACAGTATAGAATTGAAGATGCATAAAGGGCAACAACAAACATTTGAAATAACAGACTTAGCCAAGTACTTACTTATTTTTTTTTTGTTAAACTGGGACCTGGTAACAAAAGAACATTTGCCTTCAACAAAAACTAACATTCCGGCGTTTCCTGTTGATTTGTTTGTTTGTTTTGGGTTTAACGCCGTTTTTCAACAGTATTTCAGTCATGTAACGGCGGGCAGTTAACCTAACCAGTTTTCCTGGATTCTTTACTAGTATAAACCTGTTCTCCACAAGTAACTGCCAACTTCCCCACACAAATCAGAGGTGGAGGACGAATGATTTCAGACATAATGTCTATTATCAAATCGTCACTGAGAACATACGGCCCGCCCGAGGATCGAACTCACGACCCCGCGATCCGTAGATCTGCGCTCTCCCTATTGAGCTAAGCGGACGGGTAGTTTCCTGTTGAAGACAGACGCAAACGGGACGTGTCAGATTAGATTCTGTTATATATTTTATAGTGTTCTGTCAAAGAAAGGCTTACATTTAACAAATAAGTACGAACTGATAGAAACAGAACTACGCATTGTGCTAGGTGGGAATTCGGTTCTCCTGAACAACCTTCATTATTGGTCAATACTCGGTAAATAAATAGTTGTTTTTTTCAGAGAGATTTATAGTTTGCTTCCATTTTATACTCGTAGTTCAGGATAAAGAAAGTGAAGGTATTTAATGAAAGGGTCATTTTAACAGTAGCTTCAGTAGGGATGTTGTATTCAATGACAAGGTTATCCTGAGGCCAGATTGAACTTGGTACAAAGTAAATGGTAATCACAGACTGGCTGCGAGATTTAACAGAGCGCAATATTTCTCGAACACCACATGGACCAACAGTTGCACTCACGCATTTCTAACGAACTGAAAATAATTAGCAACACTACCTGGATGACAACCGGTTTCCATGCGTGTGATGGGAGATAATTTTCTAGGAAGTCGGGGTATTCGTCGAAAGGGAATTGTTTCACTTCACATTTTCCTTCGGCGCATATCTGAAATATAAACGCAATAATTTAGACTCTTGCTTCAGCTCGGTCGTCGACTAATGCCTAATACCTTGGCGGGTTCCAGGCCCGGCTTCCGGAATATTTGACTGGGGGCCCCAGTCTAGAACGAAGACGTCACCGTCGGGGCGCATAGCACCGAGAGCGGGTACGTATGGGAAGGGGGCCTCTGCCCATGTTATGGGGGTTAGGGAGATCTCCCATGAAACTTTTTGAAATAAAGGTATGAAATGGTGGCCTCTGGTGTATTTACTGGTGGTGGCACTGGCCTCATTTTAGGGGGGTCAGGGGGTGCTCCCCTGAAAATGTATGAAACACAGGCATGAAATGGTGGCCTCTGGTGCATTTTTAGGTCTAAATTTTGAGGTAATGGAGGGGTTAGTCCCTTCTTGATGGGGGAGGGGGGTTCAGGGAGCTCTCCCCTGGAAAATTTTGAATTATATGTATGAAATGGTGGCCTCTGGTTCGTTTCTGGGTCTAAATTTTGAGAAAATATTATTCCTTTGCAAAAATAGTTGGGTGCATTTTTGATGAGTATAGGTCACGTCTCAGGCAACTAGGGGAAGTGGGCACTAGCCCCCACTGGACCGGGCCTGTTCGAACCCCGTCCGAAATGTGTATTTATTACACGTTAGGAAGCAATCAGGTTGTCTTTTGTTCTCACCGATGTTATTTTCAAGAACGGACAGACACCTGGGTAATTCTATTTGCACCTTGCTAGCTTCCCGACATAGGAATGGGGCTCAAAATACAATGAAATAGTAAAGCTTATGAATGTTGAAATCGGAGTGTAGTTGACACTCGACTCGGTTAGTGTCTTTGCAGGTTTTATTGCTTATTTGCATGTCTAACAACAATGGTTGGCTTTCTTTTGTTTGTTTTGCATTAATAACAAAACTCTTATGTACGACATATTTGAACAGTAGTTCAAATGTTTGAAGGAGCTTACAAAAGATATAAATGAAGATTTGAAAATAATTGTTTATACACTTGGCAAACTTGGTAACTGTCTAGACAAGATTAAAATATAAATTGTCATATACTAGATAAGTGACTTTGATAAACAATCGTTTTCCGAAAATGACAGGCTTGAGTTAGAATAAAACTAAAATTATTTAATTGAAATTACATATTTTTGCGTTTAATTTCAATAGTAATGGTTATTTTTTTTGTCGAATAGATCTATGGTTAAGTGATAGTTACCGAGTCAGTGATCAGTTAATACACAAATTACAGAGCAAGTCAAATTTAGATTTCTGTCCACTCGAGCAAGTAAGATCGATTTATCAACATTTAAATACGCAGGACATGACATTTAGTAAGCTACCAACAGTGATGATCGATAATCAAAGTGTATTTTGGCTCTACTTCTGAACGCTATGCTGATAAGAGCGAGATATTACCAAAAAAAAAAAAAAAAAAAAAAAAAAAAAAAACACCAAGTTTTTTTTTTCATATTTGCAACGTTTAATGATACATGTACTTCAATTTTTGACCAAGTTTTGGTGCTATTTACAATCTTTAACACATTTTTGTAAAACTTACAATTTAAACCCAAGTTTTTTTGATATTTACAATTTTAACTACGTTTTTTTGTGATACTCACAATTCTTAACTAAGTTTTTGTGATATTTACCATTTTATCACTATTAACTTTTTTGTAATATTTACCGTATTTAACCTTGAGCCTGCTAAATTTCTAAAATGGACTGGTCCATCATTAATGTTGGGCAATAACATTTATTATTCCAAGGGGTGTTTACTGAAAATTTACTGACTGAATAGCGAACAGTGCAGACCATGATGTGCAGGCTGATCTTGGTCTGCACTGGTCGCAAAGGCAGAATCACTTGCCGCCAGCACAGCAGGCTAAATGTTTTTTACTGTAATAGTTACCATTTTAAACTAAGTTTTTTGTCATATTTACCGTTTAATTTGTTTAATTTTCTTATAATTACCGTTTTCCTTTGATCGTCTGTCATGCCCACATCGTACACAACAATCTTCAGTTTTGGAGTTATGTTAGAAGACAGTCTGTTGATCAGTCCTGTGGCTAGGGATATGTGATTGGCTGACGTTGCCGTGACAACAACAGGTTCATCCACTTCTTTTAGATCACCGATTGTTTGAAGACCCAGTCTATTGAGGTACCGCTTCGAGTCCACTAGAGGGTAGTTGACTATTTTCATCTGGTTTTCGTTCTTGTTAGAGGATAGGAGGGCAGACTCTGGACATTGATTTGCTTGAGCGTCTGGTAACTCTGAAAGAAAGGAACATCGGCTATTTCACGTGATTTTGTGGAAGAAATAGTTCTCTATATTTTTTACACTTACTTGGTTTTATCTGCCAAAATAAAACACCGTATATATGTAAGATATATACATGTACAAAGGGCCATAAAACTTATAATACTGCAATCTGACCGAAACTTGCAGGCTGGCATTTCCCTACAGCAGTCAGCATTTCTACCATGTGGTTTAATACTCCACACCATGTCACAGAAATTGTTTCGGAGGGACAGACGAATGGGCGGACAAACAGGACGGACGGACGAACGAACGGAAAGACGAACGGACTGGTGGACAACGCCAACGCTCGCTCTGCCCGCCCTCGTCGGGAGATAAAAATCGTGTCAACAGCCCGTATCGTTGCGAAAGTACAGGTCCGGAAACACGAAACTATCCTCACAACATGTATACTGATATGAAAAATTTCATAAATTCTTAATCAATTAATCTGACATGGAATAATTGCTGTTGATTTTAGTGCTGCACAGACATACATTGATTTGCGATAATGGACTGAATGGATGATTAAATATTTATACAAGGTTCAGGTTATCGCTATAGAATTATGCTGTATTTTTGAAATATAGGCTGGGCTGTGCAGTGGGTATAGTATCTTGAGTTTTCTCGATAACTAGATATTGGCATCATACGGTACTACTGAAAACAAATTAGACAATTCCCGATTTTTGCAATATTTATCCCCCTTGAAAAACCTGGAAACCATTTTGGATATTAAAAATAACAGAGGTGTAAGGACTCCTACGCACTAGTGTTTTTGAATCTACGTCTTTTAAGAAAATAAATAACCAAAGAACAAAAGGAAACAACGATGTGTTTAAGTTATTCCGGATGACACTAAGACTTAGTTAAAAGAAATAATAGCTAAAAAGAGAGTTAAACAATCCATGATTTGAACCACAGTCATATTCAAGTCCGTCATTACGTGTAAACACATTTCTAATTAAATTATAAACAAATAAGTATATTGTCTGAAAAATTTGACGGTAACATTAAACTGTATACACCTGATCTGCCTGCACTTTCCTTTTGATAAGGTCGGGTCAATATTAAAACTACACATTTTAAATGCTTAAAATAATATAATAAAAAAGGAAGGGATTATCTAAAGGATTACGTTTTTGTTCTTAAACTAGGTACTCCTTTTCTCCATACATAATCCTTGTTATTTTCATATCTGCGACCAAAAGTGACGGTTAATTGTCCTGTAATTGGGCTTTAAGACTATAAAAAGTTCGTTACATTCCATTTGGTACCCGCTGACAGTAATTGGGGAAATTAAACTCTTTAACATACAGAGAACCTTGAACCTTTAATGATATTTTTCAAAAGATTATGTACATGAGAATAAATGTAAAGATCAATAGTAGGAAAATATTTATGTAAAACTTGATTGTATTGGGTATAGAGGTAAACACAATAAACGTTCATAGATTGAACTGACTTGACGTGTCCTTCAAATCATTTCTTCATTCAAACAAAACGTGTTGCTGTAAACTTGTAAAATATATACAATTGAATAAACTGTCATTCAAAAGGCAACATGTTACATATTCTTCATTAATTAATGGTTTGAGTAAAACATTTTGTAAGAGGATGTTTATTTCGTTAAACATGAGTGTACTCGTAAATATATGGCTTGAGTTAATCATTTGGAGACACAAAACGTGTAACTGTGGAAAAAAATGAAATGAAAAAATGTAATTGAATAATCTGTCATTCAAAAGGAAACATGTTACAACTCATTTCATGGCTAAATTAGCCAATTTCTTAGGAGGAAGAAAATGTACGCATAAATGCTTACATGTAAAATGCTTACTTCTGTATTTGCAATTGAATAACCGCGCTCAGCACTCGTTCAAAACAGCAACATTATTTTTTAAAATAATAAATTAACAAAATTCACGTCTAAAGATGATGATTATTTCGTTAAGAAAATCTATGCATAAATGTACACTTATTAAATTTATAAAACTTATTACGGTAAAGGAGGGTTGAGATAACTTTCACCATACTTGTCAAAGTTTAGATATGTAAAATTTCATTTAGAGTAAATAAACAGTACTTGCCTATAATTCCCATTCGAACCAATGTATACGAGACGATTACAGCTGTCATAATTATCAAAAGAACATGTAAATTCCATCTCGTCCTAAATGTGGACGCCATTCCTATACAAATGACCGGTAGTTCATCGGAACAAACCGAACTAATTTACCTAAAAATTATAGAAAATCCCCGCGTCCGTTTATTTACATTTCTTTTCAAAAATCTCCCGGATAAGTAATTGTATACATGAATCAACATAAGAATGTAAATACCCTTAAATCAACGCAAACACAAGAATGGACATGGCATTCTATGCATTATACTACCGCAAATTAAAAAAAAAGCGTTCAATTGGCCATGACATTATATATAATCCTATGTAAAGGCAACTTTAGTATCGTCTGCCGGTAGCAAGGTGGTATTATCGATTTGATATAATCGATACGTTTAACTATTAGATCAGTCAATCACCTGCTATGATTTCTTCAAATGGTTTAGGATTTTTGCCTTGAAGCGGTTCGTTTAATACAAATTTTCCAAAAAATACTTGTAACTATTAATTTAAACGATATGAATATACACCTACACTGGCATGAAAAAGCGACGTTTGCAAATATATAAACTAATATAAGAGTGGTTGACTCCATTGATGCTACATTTCTCTCATCTAACCATGATTGATTTTGCCTTTATTGATCACGTGTTTTTATTTCACAAGCCTTGAAGGGATAGGAATAGATCTAAATTTGCTAACTGTATAGATATCCCAAGTTGGCAGTGGGTTCGCACCGCCTGAAGAACTTTTTCACCAATTTTACAACTGAACCTGATTGACTCAATAAAACTTCGAAGTGTTTTTAATTTTTCCTGAAAAGAAACGTAAATATATCTTGACTTTTACTTATAGATTTCTTGTCTTGAAGTGTTGTTTTTTTCTCCACATTTTATTTCCAACTCTTATTTATTATTCATAGTTGAAACTTTTGTCTATATCCTTTCCGCACCTAGGCTGTAACGTAATAAAACGTATTAGCGTCTGATGGCCCTTTCACGCTTCCGTAAAATCAATATTTGTCACACGAAATTCATTTTCAAAATTACGGTGTTCCGTTTGGACAATCGTGACTTTTTTATTTAATACTAAAACGCGATGCACGATGGTACGATGACGAAAACGCGATAGAGCGATGGCACGATGATGAAACAACGATGGTACGGTGGTGAAAACGCGATGGCACGATGATGAAATCGCGATGGTGCGATGGTACGATGGTGAAATGTCGATGTAATATCGATGTAATATCGCGTTTTCATCATCGTACCATCGCGTTTTCACCATCGTTCCATCGCGTTTTCATCATCGTACCATCGTGCCATCGCGTTTTCACCATCGTACCATCGCGTTCTCACCATCGTGCCATCGCGTTTTCACCATCGTACCATCGCGTTTTCACCATCGTGTCATCGCGTTATCATCATCGTACCATCGTGGTTTCACCATCCTACCATCGCGTTTTCACCATCGTACCATCGCCTTCCGGTTAGAAATGCGTAGTCCCGTGCACTTGTATTTTTGTCAACAATAGATGAATGTATCTCAATGTATTTTGTGAGAAGAAATTTACCATTTAGATTCTGCTGTTTTGCACAATGTTTTACAAAATGTTCAGTGCTCAGTTCATTAAAACTGTAAAATGTTCAAGGTCACGTCCTTTGTGTTTTATGTATGCATGAAAGTAAATAAAAAGCTGGGTGTAATAGTCACATGGTATTATTCAAACTCAGCTTATTCTTGTTAGGATGTAGAAGGTACACAGTGCAATGTGAAAATGATGAGATTGTATCAAGCCTGTATTTCAGTGACACACATACTGTACCATTGCGCATGACCACCGGAAGGCGATGGTACGATGGTGAAACCGCGATGGTACGATGGTGATAACGCGATGGCACGATGGTGATAATGCGATGGTACGATGGTGAAAACACGATGGTACGATGGTGAAAACGTGATGGCACGATGGTGAAAACGCGGTGGTACGATGGTGAAAATGCGATAGTACGATGGTGAAAACGCGATGGTACGATGATGAAAACGCGATATTACATCGACATTTCACCATCGTACCATCGCACCATCGCGATTTCATCATCGTGCCATCGCATTTTCACCATCGAACCATCGTTGTTGCATTATCGTGCCATCGCGTTTTCGTCATCGTACCATTAAATAAAAAGTCATGATTGTCCAAACGGAACACCGTAGAAAATATTTCTGAAATGTCTAGGTCTACAGTTCTCAAATACGGGAATATCTTACATCCGAGGCATATACTGACACTTTCAAACAACATCAAAAAGGACCTTTTGAACGATTTGACGAAGTTCCAAAAATCTCTATGTACCCTTGCTCCATTCCGGACCCCTGTGGGATGACCCCTGACTATCGACCAATGCAAAGGCGACTTTCGTTTTCAAGTTTAGCATGTCTACTTTCATTTTCTTTATCCGGAAATAGCTCAAGGTCGAGTAAAGTCATTTTTTGTGTTTCAAAAACATGCATATGCCTGGCGAGATTGCATAAAAGTGTGCCCGGTGTCCTTAGGATATACAATCCCATAGCTTAACCTTATTAGTTTTGGTTGAAACCTTTAACATTTAAGATCAGGCGATGTTCCAATGGAATCAGAAAAAGAACAACTCCCAATTTTAAATTTTTCTTTTACAGAACTAATAACAAGTTACTTAATTAGCTCAATTAATAGAGGTTAAGATTCCCCGTTCCGACAAAAACTGAGGTCCATCACGGACGCCCAAGGTAGATTTCCTTTTTTAAATATTTTATTGTTCCGATACCTTGTGAATTGTGCAACTGTTTAAATACTTGTCTCATTTGCTTTGAAACCGAAAAGAGTTTTAAATTACATATTTATAAAGGATAAACTTTCAAAATAAATGTATACAATATTTGATACACAAAAATTGAAACACTAGAATGTAATTTGTGCATGTGTGCAGGGGTGGGGGTACGATTTATCTACGGTCATTTACAAATATACAAACGATGTCACTTTCGTTAAACTTGTAGGCAGTGTTGCATTTTCCATTACTGCTCATGAACAAACTCAATCAAACCGAGTCTGCAATTTTCATTGTTTGCCTTGTTCTCGATACTTGGCGCTCAGCATTAAGAGGATAGTGCTAGGACTGGTCAGCCCGGTGTTAGTATAATGTGACTGGGTGGGGTATCATGCCACGTGTCTACGACGTGATATTCCAGTGAGGCAGCACTATAAAGTTGGGCATTGTGCTCACTGCTACAAGTAGACACCGTCGTTTATATGACTGAAAAATTGTTGAAAAAGACGTTAAACCCGAACACACACACACACACACACACACACACACACACACACACACACACACACACACTTCCGAGGGATCTACTTTTCAGATTTTATTAGAAATATTTTCACTTATTTACATGTCAAACTGATTTAACTATTATTTGTTTTGTTTCGCTTTACTGACATTCCTTCTGCACTACCCACTCCACTATCTGACGAATTAGTACAAGCTATTAGTTTTGATCCACATAAATCCGTCTATAAAATTTATTGTTTCTTAGTATATGTCAATTGAATTAACTGTATTCTGTATACCAGTCGTAAAGGATGCAGTAATTAAAACGGTAATATTTACTGAAGTCGTCCGTCAAGATAAATGGTGCACGGACCAACTTACAGTAAATGCGTTTTAAAACAGACAATATTGTAATGCGGCCGTTAAAGGGAAACATCTTGGAAACAAATCTTCTGCAGTTGTCGTTACTTTGTATATCTGGATATTTCCCCCTCAGATGGCCTTCGCTTTTTTTTTTTGGAAATAGACTAGCAATAACAATGATTCAACAAGGCAAGTGACTGGCGATTACTATGCTTTGAAAACAGAAAACAATTAAGAAAATTGATTATTATTCATACTAAAGGTATCCGATCCACAGATAAGCAAGTTCTATATAACAGTGCTATTAAAATATACCAAATATTGATGCCTGGTAAGCTCATATAATTTTGGTATCATTTGAAAGTGTATTGTCTACAAAAAAAAAAGAAAATATAAATTACATGACAAAAATATTTTATAGAGTTCTTATTCTTTACCTTATAGTCTTCAATGATACTTCAACAGAAATCCGGTTACTAGTATTACAGTGTAAGATTTATCATTTTGTAGTCAAAAAACATGACTGTAATGATTTTTGCATATTATTTATGGTCATCTTGTTCAGCAGACACAATACCATAAAAAAAGAGGTCACCAGGCATCCAAATTTAACATATTTGTGGATCGGATATTAAGGTAATAGAGCACGCCAGTAAGATGCCTGGTCGCATAACCCGGTAAAAACTAGATAAAAACCGTATACAAATCAAATCGTGATAGAAAATGGTTATGTTAATTAATATGAAATGATAAAATTGTTATTTTGTAAAATAATTACTTATACTTTAACATTAACTTGACGAGTTGACACGGTTATTGACCGTCCAATATGGATTCAGTAAAGCTCTTGCTTGAAACTTTTATTCCGTATCCGGTCACCAACAAGCCGTGTAATTATAGAATGATATCTAAGGAGCGGCGACGTGAGGAGCGCAATGGCGCGAAAGGACGAGTGCACAGTTCTTGATGCTATTCTAATAACATTTCATTACATGTATATTCATTATTATATAAATGATATATATTTAATTATTAGTCTGAGTAAAATTGAAACTTTGATGATATCGCCGTTAGTTAGGTTTCAAAGCGTCGACTCACATGAAACTGATGTAACAAATTACTCAACGGAACTGATAAGAAATTTGCGCAGGTTTTGACGTTACTATTAATATTACATAATTTCACATCGGTCGCTTGGGATTATTTGTGACATCATTTCATGTGTCCGTCGCGTTAAAACGTTCACTAACTACGATATTTTCAATATTACTCACGCTATCTTACAAATGTATAAAAGATTCAAGTGAAGATGCGTATGTAATAAAAAAATTGTTAGACCTGCATCGAGAATACTTTACTTTACTTTTACAATCTGGTGTGGATCTCAATTCCTTCTTGAAACTGCTCAAGGACGGCGCTGAGACCATGCTTTGGGGTAATTTATTCCATGAGTCAACAACACGATTTGCAAAAAAAATATTTCCTTACATCAGTTCTTGAATGTTTCTTTTCAAGTTTCTGATATTATTATTATTATTATTATCATTATTATTATTATTATTAATATTATATAGCGCCCTTTTCATGATAAACACATTCAAAGGCGCTTTACATATATGCACTCGTTCTTCCGCGGAATAGTATTTGCGCGATGTTTTTGCTGTACAACTCGAGTATATTTCCAAGTTCCATCTTGAAATCAGAACTTTTGGTTGAAAGAAAAATTATATCTGCATCATATCTATTCAAGAGGTAAATAAAACATTCTTTATAATCAGTCTTGCGTTAGCTATCACGAAAAAAAAAACGTGTTACCTTATTTTTGTACTGAACAGAACCAAGTAAAGTGAGGTATAGAAAACTGAAATGCTAACTTATAGAAATAATGTTGATCCTAGAATATGTTATTTCAACTATTACTGCTTCAGTTCAAACTGATTCTAAAGTGGGAACCAAGTTTAGGGAAAAAAGGACAGAACGACTCATCACATACGCTTGCAAACAAAAACTTGATGTAATGTATCTTACGAAACTGTGAGTGAAGACAAAACAACAACATAGAAATGTACAGGTAATCAATGACAACCTTCCATGCACCAACACCAGTTGTGTGATCTACATGGATTGGGCTTGCACCTTAAACTTATCTCAGCTACACTACTACCTGTATCGCATTTAACATACAGTCATCAACGCTCGTATTGCGTAGTTTCAATCTGGATAACACTTTTTACAAGTCTAGGTGGAGGCCGAAGGCTTTAACGCATACTTAAAATATTTCCAGATAGCAACTATATAATCACAAATTCGGCAACTGATAAAGGTCACCGAATCGACAAAATTGTCCACAAACGGCAGATGTTGAAATACGGGTAGCAAACTACTTCAGGTGAGTATATATGTCAAGCTACGCGATAAATGGGTTCGTGCTTCTTACTGAGTCAGATACAACGGATGGGCTGAAGTAACTCCAACTGACATATGTATATCACATTTTATTTTTGATTCTTTGCTCCGAAAATGAGTACTTGGCATTTGAGAATATTTATGAAAGATGATTAAAAGTAATTTAGAAGTACTCATCTGTCCAGGTAACCAGGCTATTGGAAAATGGATGTTTTTAGGCCGAAAGGGAAAGAAAGTTTATTCTCTAATCTTCACCCTTATAATTAGATTTTATAAAATAAAAGAATAAGGACACAGATCTAAAAGGAAGAGAACAATCTCTGGAAAACAAAACCCCACAGTAGCGACAGACAAATCTTAGACAAAGTGAAACAATTAAGACAAAGTTGGCAAAACAAACACATTATGGAACACGATGTGGGCATCGATATGAAACGACCAGTGGCAAAACACCACTGTAGATTTTAAATTGTGCGAAAACCTTCAATCTTTATCCCGACCACGCTCCAGTGTTTACATGACAGTCCAAATAAACGCTATCACCGCCAGATGAATCCCAGTTTCAAAATTTGCTTGAAAAAAAAATCGCCATTTGCTGCGTACCAACCTGCTTTCCATATCCGTGAATCCTAGATATTCTTCCCTTTTATTGCACATCAATCCAACTGTCCCAAAACCCTTGAGTCCTAGACAATTTCTCCCCGTTTACTGCTTCAATCTCCCAATGCCGTGATTCCTAAACATTCTTTTTACTTTACTGCACATCAACCAGCTAACGAAATCTCGTGATTCCTAGACTTTCCATCCCTTTTCAGCACGTCAACCCAATCATCTCAACCCCTTGAGTCCTAGACATTCCTCTCCATCAACTGATCATAAACCCAGTTATCTCAATCCCTTGAGACTTAGACGTATTTCTCCCTTTGGTGAGCATGAACCTAGCTATTACTATCTCTTAACTCCTAGATATTCTTCCCTCTTTACTGAACATCAACCTAACTATCCCAGTCACTTAAATCCTAGATATTCCTCTACCTTTACTGAGAAGACCTTTGCTGAGCCTAGCTATCCCAAAAGCCTGGTTTCCAAGACATTTCCACCCTTTACTGCGCATCAGCCTAGCTATACTATTCCATTGAGTCCTAAACATTCAGTTCCTTTACTCAGCATCAACCCAGATGGCCATCCTAATCCCTTCAGTCGTAGACATTTTTCCCCATTTACTGCGCATCAACCTGTCTATCCCAATTGCTTGAGTTCTAGACATTCTCCTGCATTAACTGATCGTTGAGTCGTAGACATCCCCCATCAGCCTAGCTATGCTATTCCATTGAGTCCTAAACATTCAGCTCCTTTACTCAGCATCAACCCAGCTATCTCAATCTCGTGAGTCCTAGACATTCTTTCCTAAGAATTGAGCATCAACTCCGCTCTATAATTCCTATGAGTCCTGGACATTCTTTCCACTTTACAGTCAGCCAGACTATTCCATATATCATGTGAGTCCTAGAGATTCGTCCCATAGAGTCCTAGAGATTCATCCCCTTTACCGCACATCAGCTCAGCTATCCGTATCCAATGATTCCTACATAAAATTCCCAATTTACTGTATCTCAATCCGTTAAGTCGTAGACATTCTTCCACATTTACTACGCATCGGCATAACTTTCCCGATTCCTAGACATTCTTCCCCATTAACTGAACATCAGCCCAGCTATCGCTATCCCTTGAGTTCTAGACATTCTTCCCCATTTACTGCACATCATCCAAGCTTTCCCAAACCCGTGATTCCTAGACATTCTCCTCCTCCATTGACCATTACCCCTTCTATTTCAGTCACGTGTGCTCTGCATCATCTGCTTCCCCTCCATTCTCTGCCAATCTCCATATACGATGAGATGACAGACTGGTACATAGTGTTAGCAGAATAATAGTTAGAAAACAAAAGTTACCAAATTCTGATTTTCTTGTGACTAGAGCGGACGCTGGTCTAGTGTTAACACGTCGGACAACGAAACCATGGGTCTTGAGATCAAGTCCCCGCTGCTTCAACAACTAAAACCATAAACAAGGATTGTTAGTTCAAGCCTCCTCTCCTCCAACTTAAACATTAACATTCAGGTAAGGGTCCCGTATATGGGTGCTTTGCACCGGACACGCTAAAGAACTAGTGAAGCATCTTTTGTGTTTTGCATTGTCACCCATCTAAGTTAACTATCAATCTTATGGAGGACTCGCTCATGTGGGTCAACGGTTGCGGCTATAAATAACACACACACACACACACGCACACTCCATTACGACTTCATCCGAGTAAATTCGCGAGTGTCATAGAAGACGGAAATGCTACTTACCATCTTTTCGGGTGCATGTCATCAACAAGATTGGCACGGGTAACAGTAATATAACCAGTATATCAATAACCACATTCTTCCATTTTTTTACATAACTCTTCGAGACTGTGTTTCTCTTGATTGTTGATAACATCTTCATTATGCCAGGCATAGTGCAACAGTGGCTTTTCCTTTTGTTTAAAGATACAGTTTTAACAAAATAGAAAACAAAATTAAAGATAAAAATGCATAAACGCAAATAATTAAATCCCTTTTATAATTCCTAGATACAAGTTTTCTGATTTTTTCTTTTGTAAGGAAGTAAATATCAATATATATATATATATATATGTTGACATCATGTTGTTACTGTATCGACGAATAGTGCGGCCATGCTTAACAGAAATCTTTCAACATCTGTTTTCACTGAAAAAGAATGTTTTGGTCGATCGAATAGTTTTAAAGATGTTACACAATATATACTCAATAATTCAAGCTTAAGACAGTAGTAGGCTTGCGTTATACATATTTCAATACAGTTCCTATCAATGTGTGTAAGTTTGGAAACAGATATTGTTGCATACTAGTTGCTTGTACAAAGGCAAGAACCAAGTGGTTTAAACAATTTTATTGAAAGCATTTTATGAATCATTAACAAAAATTACAAAGGAAATGGACAGGATTCAAATAAGCCTACAACTGTAAAGATGCATAAATGAGTTTTCCTGACACATCTGTTAAGAAAGTAAGCTAAGCAATTCAACAATACAGAAGTTAAAACAAATAGTTACAAAAACATATGATTACACAATCAAGGGAAAAAAAAAACATTTGATTTTAAACTTCACGTTTTCGCATGTAAACGAAAAAATAGATATTAGATATTCTCCCCCCTTTACTGAACATCAACCTAACTATCCCAGTCCCTTAAATCCAAAATATTCTTCTCCCTTTAACGAGCATCAGCCTGGCCATCCTGATCCCTTCAGTCGTAGACATTCTTCCCTATTTACTGCGCATCAACCTAGCTATTCCAATTGCTTGAGTTCTAGACATTCTTCTGAATTAACTGATCGTTGAGTCGTAGACATACCCCCTTTGCTGAGCCAAGCTATCCCAAAAACATGGTTTCATTCCCTCTTTACTAGCTATGCTATTCCATTGAATCCTAAACATTCTGTTCCTTTATTCAGCATCAACCCAACTATCTCAATCTCGTGACTCCCAGACATTATTTACCAAGTATTGCGTATCAACTCTGCTCTATAATTCCTATGGTATTTGATATGAAAATGTGATTGTAGGATTTAACAAAAAATGTTGTTAGGGGTGTAGTTTTTAGCAGTTTCATTTACATCTAATAACTTAAATAAGACTAAATAATGGAAGTTTTATGAGCACATGTGTAACTTATTTGATTAATATAACAAAAAAAAAAAGGGATAAAAAACATAAGAGACGTAGAAAACAAGGGAAATTTGAGATTATAAAACAGTACAATAATGTCAGATGTCAGTTATCGTTTTAAGAATACGAAGTGTATGTATAACAGACCCGGTTCCAGAAATATTTCATTGGGGTGGGGGAGGGGCACCAGTTAAGAATGAAGGTGGCATCGGCCAGCCGAGTGGGGTTAGGTACGGATAGAAGTGATCCCTCTTGTTAGGTGGGTCAGGGCGTGTCCGTCTGGAAATGTTTGAAATACGAATATATGTATAAAATGGTGGCCTCTGCTGCATGTTTTGAGTCCAAATCTTGAAGTACGGGAGGGGTAAACCCCCTCCTGACAGTGAATATAATCTGAAAAGTAGATCCCAATGCAAACAGTGAAAATTGCAGACTCGGTTTGATTGAGTCTGTTCATGAGCAGTAATGGAAAATGCAACACTGCCCACGCCCCCTAGCACCGGCTTAAGCAGTATTCAATCTTCAAATCTAAATGAGTTGAAATCAATGATCCCGAAGGACCAGAAAATATAACAACACTGAGATGAAGCCGGGGCGACATTTTACAGCCTCCACACAGGCTCGACCCTGGATCCGAGCCTCTACAATTAGAAAAATAATTAGGTATACGCTAGGGCCTCAATGAAGATTAACTTATTCAAATTTTATTATTATTATATAGACTAAGTGTTCTTTTAAAACATTAAACGTATGGCAGAGCACAGCCTTATCAAAGAATACACTTACTATAAATTGATTGTAACTCTGTATTGGCGTCATGGAATTAATATCAGGTTTATCGAAAATTTATCATGCAATTTTATAATATATTGATATCCTCCATATGTGTATATATTAGTACTTTTGTACTCCCAATATCCTCGCTGTAATGCTGAGTAGAGTTATCAAAATTGAAACACAAAAAAATATCTGTCAAAAACACAGACTTATCAGATCTGGCCATTATCAATAAATGTTCTTATTATTCCAGAGATTGCTTTGATACATTATGAGAAAATACATAAAATATAAGTGAGAAGTAAAAAGGCAGAAGTATTTAGTTTGATATTCGACTTTCGTCTTTCGATATTTTTTATGGACAGTTGTAACAGAATGGTATTGGGCAAAAATATACATAGAATATAAGTCAAATTTATTCTTAAACTTATATTTTCTAGTTGTTTTGACATATTTTTGCATGCAATTATGTTGTGTTCAGTTCAGTAATTGTTGTGCGCATGTCTAACGGAAGACGCCAAAACGAAAACTCGACAAATAAGATATTTGTCGTGTTTTCGTGTCGGCGGGGCGAAAACACGACAACACGACAGCACTACATATAAAGGGCGCTAACACGACATATTCATACCCGCCAACACGAAAACTCGACAAATAAATATGTCGTGTCGGCGCCCTCTAAATGTCGTGTTTTCGTGTAAAATTTGTCGTGTTTTCGTGTTGTCTTGTTTTAGCCCAGCCAATACGCCAACACGAAATGGCAGAAATCAGCCACCATACACATTAGATATAATAAAATGAATAATTACTAACTGACTATAAATTGATGTTTCAAGACTGAGAACTGACATTTTTCAAACACCTTACAGTAGTTTACAGATTTACAGTAAAAACAACTTCGTAAAACGTTTAGACTCTCTGATTTATGTATGAATTATGCTGAGTATCCAAGGACACTGAACGATATCCTTATAAAATGGCATTAAGGGTAGGGTTCCCAGATTGGGAAATAATATAAAGTAGTTCTGTTCTATGGCCTGTAAGCCTTGGATAAACAAAATGTAATATGTTATGTGTGTCATTTTCGTTCCTAAGGGCACACATGTGTTGTTGACTACTAGTAGTAGTAGAGGGGACAGGATTTGAAAGATATTGATAAGTAAGATTATCTCTTTTCTGATAGGAGTATAAGCTTTTGCTCGTGTCGTCGTCATTTCTCTACTTTAATCTAACTTCTGCCTTAAGTTTTAAACATGATACAAATTTCGTGGTCCCAGTAACAACTCCTTTTTTTTTCTTGATGAATTTTCTCCAGTTCTTGTTTTACAGAGTGACGGTAAATAAGCTCAAGTTACTTTCTATTAACATGAAATTTTAGTTTTTTTTTCTAATATATAGCCTTTACTATGCTTTATATTTAAAAATGTGAGTGGATCAGCAACACTCATGTGACAGATTGACGCATGAGTGTATATGGTAACATACATCAGTTACGTTTTGGTGCTGCATTCGATCAGGAGTGCGAATATTGTCTTTGCGATGTTTACGAGATATATATAAAAAAGATTTTTAGACTTGAGATATATCAGCAGATTTTGTTTCCGCCCATGAACTAAATCTTTGGAGATATGAATTGACAATATGATGCAGAAACTGTACATTACTAAAATAACTGTGTTGGTATAAAAAGGGGTAATATTAGCTTGGATGTATTGAAATATGTCATTGATATATTTGAGAAAGAGGAGATGGACAAGGATGGACCCTTGTGGAACACCAGCAGTTATTTAAATAATACTGTAAAATCTGGTAAATAAGCGTATACGCTTATAATAATTTTAGTGACACTTTTATACGCCTATTTTTGATATGCGCTTATACTTAAGCCAAAACTATGCGCTTATTTTTGACATGCGCCTATAGACAAGCCATGTGCGCCTATTTTTGATATATTATAGAGATAGACCCTAAAATTTTCAATGATAGTAATACATTAAATAAAGTCTAGAAATTTATTTCCAAGTCCTTGAAATAACCAAAAATGATTTCACAAATGTAAAGTTTATGATAGTTTTGTTAATTTCAATAACAGAAGTTTTAATTTTTAATTCAAAGTTGTGATCCACAAAGAATGACAACTCTTGCCTTGGGCTAGTACTTATAAGCAGAGATATCTATTAGTTTACTTCCCTTGCAATTATACAAATGAGTGGAAAATGAAAACAGTTTTAGACACAATATCATACTTTTTTGCACAACAAAAACATTTAGGATTTATTCATTTGTGTTTGATTTATCCCTCAAAAAATGGTTCCTATGATTCTGTCAACTTACATATGGTAAAAAATTAACTTTTAACAAGCCGATAATAAAATGAAATACCAGTAAGTAATTAATAGTGCAGATAATACAGTTTTGCTTGTATCAAAATTTCACAATAGAAGCACTTTTGTAATACAGAACACCTGGTAGGATTAGTAAAGGTGCAATTATATTGATCTCTATTTCCTATGCCTGTATATTAGGACTATTTGAATTGCTTACCTTGGTTGAGAAAACAAAAATAAAACATGGTCATGGAAGTGGGCAGTAAACTACTTCCTTTTATTGCATAGACCTACAGTATTTATACATAATGAAAGCATAATGAACTTCATTATTTGCAAAATATGGTCAATCTCTCGGATCACTCAATAATTGTTTAACAATAAGATTTTAGCATTTTATCCATACTTTTTTCAAAAATTTACAAAAGAATGACAAACTGTTATGACAGCGCAAACAACTTTTCTGGTATTCAAACTTTTACTTTAATTTACTGAAAACAGTTTCTATTCGAAAAGCATGATTATCGTAAACAATTATCATTTATCAGACAATAGAAGTTATAACCTTTTAACACCTATCGACTATTCAACAGGTAAGAAAACTTGTCACCTGTATTTATGATCAACAATTTTCACGGTATAATACCGTTAATTACGTCTTTTTTTCTGCATCTGTTGTTTGTTTACCAGTAGTTGGATATACGCCTATTTTCGAGACAAAATTATGGTAAGGGCATGACATGCGCTTATTATCCCATATGGAATAACGGTAAGGCCGTATGCGCTTACTTTTGATATGCGCTTATATTCGAATATGCGCTTATTTACCAGATTCTACAGTATTCGATTTACAACCATGAAATAGAATTCTTTGCTTCATGTTTTGCAAGCAAGATGAAGACTAAAGTAACATATGTCCGGAAAAGCCAATAAACTGTGATTTAAAAAGAAGCCCATTTCGTCAAACACGGTCAGATGCTTTGCTTATATCACAAAAGATAACTCTTACTTCCTTTCAGGAGTCAGCAGCTATTACGAATTAGTGTGTTGCTTAATTGTTGAGTCTCCCGGGACATATCCGGATTGTAGAGGAGAAAGAAGTTGTCATCATGGAAATTATTGAAAGTGAGTATAAACACAGTGCATTTGAGCACTTTATTTGTTGTATTTATTAAGGGTATTGATCGATAGTTATTGGCCAAAGACGGATCGCCAGATTTAAAGAGTTGAGTAACACTTGTCAACTGAATAACTGAAAAGAGAACAGGAGTACAGAGTTCAGAAGAAAGTTGCCGAAGAACGTGATTGTTAATCGTGCAAATATGTTACGTAAGTTTAAAATCAAGTATTAAATAATGGTTACCAGGATCTGTTTTATGGGGTCTGTAAAATAATCAATAAATAAAATACGTTCATTGGAAACCATTACTTCAATCCTTATATATTCCATGCCGATGATTTAAACGTCATGTTGTCTCAATAATGAATGCACGATCTTTTCTCGCCGGATTTATAAATGAGTAAAGATCTACATTCGAAGTTGGAATATGTGGATCCATGTCTCCAAAAAGAGATATTATGTCAAAGCCATTCCAGTCATAATAACGCTGATCCAATTTTAGAGCTAAACTATGAAGTTGTAGTTTACAAGGACAGATCTAAAATAAATCAATGTATTTTGCATCAGAATTTGTAAGGGATGAAGATGTATTTATAGAATCAAGCCTATGCTTTTCTTGGATGTTTTTGGACAGCAGAATAAGATAATACAGGTGTCAGAGTTATATAAGTATAAAAACATTGAAATGAAAATGATCCGATGAATGTTGCTAGTTGGATGTGAACGACGGGGAAAGAATACATACAGTTGTGAACGATACGCCATTTACATGAAGTACAGAAGTAACTGCAACAGGTACATCAGATACAACGAGAAATATGAAAAGCATTACTTGCATAAGAAAAACTCTAATCTTAAAGTGAATGCGAAAAACTCCTATGTTGGTCTTCGTATATCAGATTAAAATTGGTCATGTTTCAACCGATCACGTGATTTTTTAATCATCAATGACACATATTATCTCTACGTCATTGATGATTAAAAATCGCGTGATCGGTTGAAACATGACCAATTATAATTTGATGTCCAAGACCAACATAGGCGTTTTTCGTATGTGCGTAAATATTTTGTTCACCAATACGTCATACAGTATTAAGATTATGTTCAAAGGTTACAAGTCCTCACTACTTATCATGTGATGGAGTCTTGGCGTTTTCTTTAACCAGGATGACACCATCAGAAGTCTAGCAACTGTCCATCTTCTGTCTAACCGATAATCTCGCCGTGAACAAAGCAAAGCTATAATGTTGTTCGCTTAAGATCCTTGCTATTTATAACATTCGTTGCCGAACTAGGCACGATATAAATTTGACAATAATGGTCTTTGAACCAACTCAATGGCTTCGGTCAATTTCAAATTATTTCATGTTGACATTAAGTGTATTTCAAGTATCAAGGATTGTTTAATTTTGTTTTCAGGCATTAAGTAGTAAAGGTGTTTTTTTTCGACGACCGTATTGTTCTGAGCAGTCAGTCATTGGAATATACTCGATCTTAGCTCGTTATTTTTATGCCGTAGTTTTATCTAAAAGTTTTCAGATTCGAGCGATTTCACTTTTTTTCTGAAGCACAGACAAACCATCAATGATAGCTTTGAAGACGAACTTACAGCGTCCTTCCCAGTAAACACCTGACGTCGTATCGACGTTGGTTAGACGTTGGATTTTGGTCGCGACGTCGGCGACTCGAATCCAACGTCTAACCAACATCATATCCACGACGTCTAATAGACGTCAGACTTAGACGTCTAGAAGACGTTGGAATTAGGTTGGATAGAAAGTCTGATAAATGTTATGAATTATAAAACTTTTAAACTAGTATAATTTTGCTAGTATAGTTTCAAGATATTTACTATTTATTATATAATGTTTTCATAAAGGCCTGGACATGCGCTTATAAATAATAGTTCATTCGCACATCAAATATTGTTAAATATATTATAATATCGCATGAGATTGTCTTTTTTCGGAAACGGATTTGTTCACGAATTTTAAACTGTTCAAGATAAAAGTGCATTCTATACACATGTATAAATTATTCTACCTAAGGATCTTCTCTTCTACACATGTTAATTTATTAGTCATACATCCGCGAGATAAGCCTGCATCGGTTTACACAGTCTTCCTGTAATTTGATATTTGTTGGGATAAGATAGAGCAAGTTTATAAATACTTTACACAAAGGGAGGGATCCGCAACGTGAGTAACAGATTTTTAAAAATTATACTTATTTTAATAGTTATGCTGATTAATGTTCCGTATTTTTCCACAGACTGATGCATATTTGTTTGTAAAGCAATTTCAATTAACACCAAACTTTTACATTTTACGAAATTATAGAAGATTTTTCATAGAATTTAAAATATTACATATTTGTTTTGCACTTAGTAATTAAGCTCTTTTTAATAGCACTAGTATATTTATATAAATTTTCTATTTTTATGAAATGATGAAACTGACAAATTTTATACATTTCAGATGGAAATATTAACGGAGTTGAAGAAACATGCAAAACTGACGAAACTTGAAAGTTTCAATTATCGGATTACTTTTTGGACTTATTGTATTTGACTTACGTCGTCATAATATAAAATAAAGATGATAAAATACATGTGTTGATCACTTGTTAGACCGCAAATTACGTAGAAAATTTGGTCAGATTTTGGTTGAAAAGTGGTTAGATTTAGGTTGGAAAATGGTCGGATTGCGACGTCTAGTCAACGTCGGGATCCGACGTCTAAACGGTTTGCAAATCCAACCAAAATCCAACGTTAATCCGACGTCGGGGTCCGACGTCTATACGACGTCTAACCGACGTCAAATGCCTACTGGGTTGCCATTTCCGCTATATCATCTTTAAAACAGGATTTTTAACAATTTTGATATTTTCTCTAAATCGTCATGAGTGAAAGCATGTCCGTGATACGTGGGTCATCATGCACAGTATTGGAAATTGAGAAAATTTCTTAAAATCAACACTTTCAAAGAGTGGTGACATGCGCTTCTTCCTTGTACTTGTTTCAGGGTTCGTGCATTGACGAGTGCGACTCTTAATTTGCACAAAACTTTATATGCAAGTTACTTCGAAACAAATTTAAGATTTGTACATAACTACTGCAAGTGATCGCTGGCGTATGAAGTTTACGTGGGAAAAGTGATATTTCAAATAATGTTACGTTGACAAAGTTTTTATATTTAAAATCATATTTATCATCAGTTCAAGTCCTTGCACAATATCCAGCGTAACTTTCAACCCCCAAAACATCACTAAATCATTACAATATTAACTTTTATAAGTTGCCGCCATGATCACGTGATTTTCTTACGTATATTGTCTTAAGAAAATACCAGAACTAAACAAAATGGTTATGAAAGTTGTTCCATTTAATACAAAAGCAAGTACAAAAAGGTCATGGAGACAACATAACTAAGGACAGATTTATTTTACTATTTCTTTAAAGTTCCAATTTTCCATCTGGACATTGTATGATATCTTTCTTCTCGTGTTGTAGGTATACAATATCGTCTATGAGAATATGGTCCTGTCCTATAAAGCACTTTCTCCACTTTACATTGTTGCCTAAATCAACCGTGTCCAGATATGAGTAGTACAATCTATTTAAGATTATACCCAATACGGACTGTGCAAACCTATGGCAGTGTCTATAGTTCTTTGAAAATTTACATTTGTTTTGAAGCGCACGTCCACCAGCAATGCAAGACTTCGTCAGAGCACACGAAACCCAAGGTCTCATTATATATTTATAAGTGTAACGACTTTTCTGTATGAACAGTAGCGACGCACTAATAGTTGTACAGTTTTTAAATGCGCATGGGTCCTCTCCAAGTGCGCGAAATGTTTCTGGGGCAGTTTCAGATGCTATGTCTACAGTAGAAACGCCATATGTCTCGTGGCCAATGGCAAAACCTGTTTCTTTAGCACTGTCTATACCAGCTTGCAAATTGCCGTCCATCA
This sequence comes from Mercenaria mercenaria, assembly GCF_021730395.1. Taxonomy (NCBI): domain Eukaryota; kingdom Metazoa; phylum Mollusca; class Bivalvia; order Venerida; family Veneridae; genus Mercenaria; species Mercenaria mercenaria. The sequence continues at coordinate 59,331,803 of NC_069377.1, read as the reverse complement.
GAAACACTGCAGCATCCATCCAGATCACAAATCCAAACTCTTCAAGGGCTAACTGGCAATATATGATATAGAAATATCATTACATATTTTATAAAAAAAATATACAAACGTTCCTATGTCTTGATACTGCCTGTCATAAGTGACGTGAAATTCGGAATGTCAACATAACTGAAATTGGTATATGTAAATAACAAATCTGGTAAAGTATATATGCTGTTTCACACAAATGAACAGTCAAAATCTCTCCGAATAAAGGTCATTACCACGAAACCTGCTTATAACGGCCACTACACTGTGAAATTTAAATTTTTTCGTGGTTTGGGTCAAAACAGCTATTTGTTTGGGATATAAAGTCGTGGGTTATGACCGTCTTACATAAAAGGAAAGGAATTTTACTGCTTCGTTGAGATTAAATTTCGTAGATTGACTCAACCACGAAACCAACGCAGATAAGTCCCCCACGAAGTTTAATGATTTGACAGTTTTTTGTTTGTTTGTTTTGGGTTTAACGCCGTTTTTCAACAGTATTTCAGTCATGTAACGGCGGGCAGTTAACCTAACCAGTGTTCCTGGGTTCTGTACCAGTACAAACCTGTTCTCCGCAAGTAACTGCCAACTTCCCCACATGAATTATCAGAGGTGGAGGACTAATGATTTCAGACACAATGTCGTTTATCAAATAGTCACGGAGAACATACGCCCCGCCCGAGGATCGAACTCGCGACCCCGCGATCCGTAGACCAACGCTCTTACCTACTGAGCTAAGCGGGCGGGCTGATTTGACAGTATTCTTCTTCCAGTTTACCATAATGGAGATAATATAAATTTACATGTGTTTAGAAATCACCCGTCAGCACCTCCAGCAGACAGAACAACGACAATGGTTACAAAATCCTCCCATCCCCTTATGTCATTGCACCGCATGTACTTATTATGATGACCGCAACGCTGCGTATTTCCTGCGCATAAACCCACAACAAAATCACGTGTACACCAGAACATGATATCACCACTAATAGTTGAACTATAGTGGTATTGTCCATTATTTGTTTTTGCTTGCAACTGAATAACGATAATATGACAGCTTTGGTGCTGTTACATGAGAAATACGATATGCCACAGCAGTACGATGACACGATGGTAGATACGACAGAACGATAGCAGGATGATGATGACAAGACAGCCCGACGAAGATTGAATGATAGCACGGTGATGGAGGTAAAACATAATGAAGCAAACATGACGTAATATCAGGTCTTCGTCATTATAACTTCATTCAATCACCATCGTGTCCTCCCTTCACCGCCATGCTATCTTTCTGTTATGTGGTCTGAAAAGATGACAAATATCACATTGCATGATAAAATAAATTGTTTCGTTAAACTTGATATATACATCCTATTAAAGAATTTTAACGGTTATTGTAGCATGGGATTAATTCTTGTTTTGAAAATAAACCACGAAAAGGATCTACTAAATGATACTTTTTATTTAGGGTGGATATTTGTTAGCAAGTGGGGCCTTCATCTAAATTTCGTCTCATTTTACACAGATTTGTGTCAGATAAGCTAATAGTCACAAATGCCAGTTTGTGCAGACGAGGTGAGCTACAGAACAATACCACCGGGATGTTGCAATGTTATTCTGATGCACAATAATAGCTGAAATTTCTGTACCTTACATGTTGCCGCAGATTCCACTATCGTCCACTGAGCACCAGTTCCTTCCATCAGTATTCATATTCATATTCTGTTCCCTGTGTTTGTCAGGACCATATGTTATGCCTGTGATTGTGTCATGGTATTCAGTTTATTATTAACAAGGTTCAACTGATAGACATAATTTGCAAGCACCACAAAGACAAGGCCAAGAGGTTACCTGTAAGCTTCAGTCACAAGTTGACAAACACAGGCTCCTTAAAGATATAAGTGGGAGCTGTCATTAAGGACTAGAATGGAGGAAGCTGATATCATAACCCCATAGCAATTGGTGTGTGAGCAGAATTTGTGACAGTGACATGTGATTACACATTCAGATTTATTTTGTTGATGCACTTCTTTGTTTTGTTGGTGCACTTTCTGTACTCAAGGATATATCATGCTCTCTGCTGATGGAGGAAACTGTGCTCAGCAGACAATAGTGGATATTGTAGCAGCATGAAAGACTATGACTGCCTGTGTAAGACAGAGTTTTCCCAAACCCGAGAGGCAGCGTGGAATGGAAAACCGAGCACTAGCGAGATATTTTATCCACGCTGTTCCGAGGGTTGGGAAATCACCTGCCTTACTCAGGCAGCCATGTTAGGTCATTTTTCTTGCACACTGTTGATATTACTGCAACCTTTTCAAAGACATCATAAATTATAATCGCTCAGACACTATAACGTCATAATACGACGTCAAATTATGACGTCAATGTTCTCGCGCATGTTCTCTAGCCCATATTTCCCCGCGTGGTGGCTATTACATTCCAACTCTTTGCAGCTCATAACCTGTCTGGATGCGATACTGTTGCCAAACTATGTGGCACTGGAAATGCAGCGGCTGTCAAACAGGTGAAACGAGGATGCAGTCTAGACAAACTTGGAGATGTAGATGGGATATGAACAAGGTCTTTGGAGAAATTATCAGTTTTTTTTGCTGCCTGTTATGAAATGAAAGGGGCTAAAAGGCTGTCCGATATCAGAAATTATATTTGGACATGAAAAATGGTAAACAAAACTGCTCAAATGATGTCCAAACAACAATCGTTGCCAACTACATTGAAATCGTTCAATGAGAATTTAAGAGCACACATACAGACATGCATATGATGGAGTGGTTTGGACCCAGACCCTTGAAATTTTGATGCCATCAGTTTTAGATGGAGCAAGGATCCAGCTCTTAAGACGCTTGTACCGACGATAATCCTTGTAGACAACCCCCCCCCCCCCCCCCCCCCGCACCAGCTTTGTCCTAAAGTTCATCCTTTCTGGATTAGAACAACCATGTGCAACATCCCGCTGTCGTTCTGTGGCTCACCTCGCCTGCACAATATTATGTAACTTCCATTAAAACTGTAGCTGTCAAAATAGATTGGCGAAGGATGTATATGAAATACTCAGTGATATAGATGATGATTCTAGTGATTCTGACGAAGAATACGAAAACTTAACAAATACATACACGCCAATTGTTCAATAGCTCAAAGTTAAACAAAATATATCATATATAGATAACAGTGCAACATGCATAATACAAAAATAGAACAAGGATCAGTAAATTTTTTACAGGAACATTGTAATGACATTTGATATATCATTACTGGCAATTACAGCAAATGTATCGCAATCATACCTACTTCTTACATACATTTTATGTTCAAATTGTTACGCTTTTGAATACGATATCCATTTTATCCACCTCTTTGTTATGAAATTACTGAAGAAACATTCAAAGTGTTGTAAACATTTCTAATCATTAGAAGTACCCATATATGGTGGAAAAAATCTGCACATTTAGAGTGTCTAATGCAATATTTAGGGATTTTCCCGTTTGGCGGCCATTTTGACCGCCATTTTAGATTTTTTTAAATGAATTTCTTCTTTGAATTGTACATTTGATGTTTATCATGTTACCTCTAGCGATAAAATAATATATATGTTGCAATCCTGTCCTAATCTCCTGTAATTTAGGAGATATGCCGTCTTTGCATTTTTGGCGGCCATCTTGAATATTTCAAAATGCTCAATGATGACAAAGTTGCATCATCCAGTTTCTATGAAGGTACATGTTGTAGAACCTTTTCATGTAAAAATATTTTGTGCATACTCCAATTTTGGGTTTTTTGGTCGGCATACTGACTATAAGTTGAAATCGCGATTAATTAATTAACGATTTGATGTTACTAAATGGGGATAATAATCATATTCGTTTGCATGACTGACATTGCGCAAACGGATTTTGGTTCTTCAAATTTAAAGCCTACAAAAATAATCTTCTTATAATTTAATTAGAATCTATAAATTCAACGTCGCAATTAATGAAAGTAATTAAAACTCCACATCTGGTATTTTGACAAGATTAAGCAAGAAAGGAATTATCAACACGGGTTTCTTGAAAACATAATTATTATATATACTTTATTTTATTTCATAAAGTTCTTTAAATCCTTTATTTTTTCCATGGGTCTAAATCCATTAATATTTAGTATCAAGGTTGTAAAATTCGTAAAATTGACATGGGAAGGGGGGTAAGTTTACTAAAGAGTAGTACCAAGGCTAAAATTAAACAAATATAGCCATGATCCCATCAAGTATTCCGGCATAGGTAGGGTTATCTTCATACTCTATGTCCGACCCGTCCGATATTTGGTTTCCTCCCTCAGTAAGAAAGGATGCAACTCCGAAATACTCTCTCACTGCTGATGATTAGATTTAGGTGTTTGGGTACCTTCTCTAATGTGAAGGGATGCAATCTTAATATATTCTCAAACTGCTACTGCTTAGAGTAAGGTGTTTGGCTACCCCCCCCCCCCCCCCCCCACCCCTTGTCTGCAGGGTTGCAACCTTAACATATTCTCACACTGCTGCTGATTAAAGTTAGGTGTCCGGTCACCTCCGCTAATTTGAAGGGTTGCATCCTTGATTTACTCTCACACTGCTGCTGATTAGAATAAGCTTGTTGGTCATCTCCCTAAATTTGTAGGTATGCAACACTGATATATTCTAACACTGCTGCTGATTAGAGTACTAGTAAGATATTGTGCAACCTTCCCTATTGTGAAGTGATGCATTCTTGATTCACTCTCACACTGCTGCTAATTAGAATTAGACGTTTGGTCATCTCCCCTAATGTAAAGAGATGCAACCTTGTGAGGGTATATTAACTCCCTGGGGCCGAAATGCGACTATTGGCGTTATATTTTCTACCTCTGTAGCGTCGATATGCGACTATACGCGCGTTATCAGGACTCCCCAGGACGGCGATTGACGAGTATAGTCGCGGCACCGAGATCATGATGATAGCGATAAGTACTTGTTAATTTTTGATAATCTTGACAAAAGCAAAATTTCTTTGCGTAGTGGCTATTATTTCTTTGATGTAATAATTACTAGTTGTTCATTCTGTATTTCAAAAGAGTAAAATAATGTCGTCGGCCAGAGATCTTCTTAAAATGAAGAAACTATTTATTTATTATCATGCTGATTCTGAAATATTAGTTCCGTCGGATGATGATTCCGACGATGCGATTCCATTATCAGACAAATGAATGGTCGGAAAATGTTAAGTTTTAGAAGGTTGAAATATTGTTACACTTAATCACATACGATACAAATGGATAAAAAATAACACAACAAAGCATGTTTCATAAAATACCAACAACAAAAAATATGTAAATAAACGCATGTTTGTAAATTGAATAATTATTCAAAGATGGATGTAAATATTACAACTTAACTGTCTCAGCGCGTGACACACAACATTTGTGTACATGTTTAGAAATAGATATACATCAAAATAAACCATTGATTTTCACACAAAAACGGGTGTAAATTTCGAGTAAATTATTAAATGCTGATGTAAATATTCATTGTTAATGATGCATTTCTATTTATTGGAATTTAATGTTCAAATATCTATTAAACGCAGTAGGTGTGTTAAAATTGTGAATATTTCGAAGTGATTTTTTTTCTTTTTGGATATAAGCTACGGACGAAATTGGATATAAAAAGTATTTGTTCATACTTCGAATATTTTGTAAGTATATTTTGATTTACACACAAGTTAATAATGTTTCCCTGCATGATTTCAATTGACTGTATGCGAGTGTGATTATGATAAGGTTGGATAATGTTCTTTGACGTCAGGTGGTAATTCTTATCCCGCCGCAGCAGGCATGTTACGATATCGGCCTCAGGGAGTTAAGGATGCATCTCCTAAATAAAGAGAGGTGACACTGCTGCTGATTAGAGTTAGATGTTTGGTCATAAAGGGATACAACCTTGATTTACTCATACACTGCTACTGATTAGAGTTAGATGTTTGGTCATAAAGGGATACAATCTTGATTTACTCATACACTGCTACTGATTAGAGTTAGATGTTTGCAGCAATGTGATATTGAATCAAGGATGCATCGCTTCACATTATGGGTGATGACCAAACATCAACTCTTATCAGCAGCAATGTGAGAATATATTAAGGTCGCATCCCTTCACATCAAGGGAGGTGACGAAACATCTAACTCTAACCAGTACCAGTTTGAAAGTGAATCAATGGTGCATCCCTGCTGATCAGAGCAAGATGTTTGGTCATCTCCCTAATGTGAAGGAATACAACCTTAATATAATCTAACAATGTTGCTGTTTAGCTACCTCCTCTAATCTGAAAACAACCTAAACTACTCTCGTATGAAATATTGGCATTTTACAAGTGTCATTTCTGCGAACAGTGTTCAAAGTAGAACCAGTATTATCACCATTGTTCAAGGGAATATAACCAAATACTATTACAATGTCTTCTTCCCTTTTTTCCATGAAAATACCTTGTCCTACCTCTGATGTAACGTACTTTAAACCTACAAAAACTACTCGAAAACAGGAAAGGACCAACATAGGACCTTGTAGTACGCGTCATGTAGTGGGAGTAAAAATACCCCACAAACCCTACTTTAATAAATAAAACAAATTATTTGTAAATTATTAAATTTTCTCTGTTACTGTACTTTTGTAATAGATATGTCTTTACCTTTTTTAAATCTGTGTGTATTGTAAACTCCTTGTACAGAATTCACATTAAAAATAGTAAAAAAACCTATATAATACTATGAAAAGACGCAACAATGTTGAGGGCATAGAGAGGATCCCTGAACCATTCTAACCCAATTCTTCATGTTTCTAGACCTAGACCTGGAGATCATGAATTTTCAATTATGCCAGAGGTTTTCTTGTCAAAAACATTTGCCCAAGACGACCTTAAGGAAGCATTATCTTTTAAAATAGAAAAATATATATACATTGTACATGTATGTTTAAAAAGTAGCTCAATCACTTTTCAAAAGCCGATTTTTTATAAGCCCTCGTAGCACTCACCCCTCCTCTCCCTCCAGATAACTTGCCTCGGTGGTCTTTCTGGTCTGGTTACGGCTTTCAAACTTAATCATAAAATACTTCAAATTTAGTTGTATGCCCGAATAAAGTTGTAACCATTCGTGTAAGGTCTTTAACACAAGATAGAGGCAACAGAATGTGGATAAAAAACATTGAAAATAAGTGAGATAGCTTGGTTACCTGAATCGCAAGTGGTTTCCATGATGTACATGGTATACAATCTTCAACAAAGACAGGAAACTGGCGAAAAGGGAACTCTTTGACCTCGCATTGGCCGTGCTGGCAAATCTACAAATAAATGTTTTCAGATGTAATACTAAGTAAACATTTTCTCGCCTTATGAATGAAAACAAGTTTTATTTTACTAAAACAAACCATTTTGATATTTATAACCTGATGGTATTGGGCTGACATGCAAGAATGGTGCGCCATAATACGAAGTGGACTTAGTAACTACATATAGCATGTCAATTACGCAGTAGCACACAACTATTTAAAGGAATACTACCTGTTCACGTTGTTGTGCAGTGAATCCAATATCATAGATGACAATCTTCAGTTTAGGTTTCATGTCTTTTATCAAATGCTTCAACCAGCCTTGTATCCTGGAGACATAAAATGAAGAACCAGTCGTAATTACGACAGGTTCTTTATGTATGTCAGAAACATCTTTAAACTTCGCTAAACCCAGTGCTGGCAAGTATGACCCCGAGTTGCCAAGAGGGTAATTGCTTACAACTCTGCGATTGTCCTCGCGTGGAATGGAAATAGACGCATTGACTGGACATTCTGCCTTTTCAGTTATTCCGTCTGAAAGTACAAAGCTGAGTTGTATTTATAAAAAGTATCAAAACACACATGTAATACACTTGTAGTGTTAGAATGCAGTAAATTAAAATTTTGTTTGAATTTATGCAAAAAGATATCGATGAACACATTTGTTCTTATCGAATAAAGTATTATTAGCTGTATTTCGGAATTAAAACTTGTCTTACTAATGTGAAAAACTAGTAAGGAAGGACTAGCATGCAGTTATATTTTTTCAGAGTGGATGTTGAATTGTAGACACAAGTGACCCTATAAAAACAAAACGCAAATGTAAATGGAACAAAATTAATTTCTACAGAACGCGCAATAATGTATGTGGCTAGCTTGGGGTTGGAACCTGTAAGCACAAAAGTTATGTTATTAATTAATTAATCTTATACACGAAAGATGTTGAAATACAAAAATACTGGGTTCATACATTTCATACTTTTGTATATCCAGGCCCACTGAAGTCATTTTCAGCAAAACCGAACACTGTTTGAAAGAAAAGTCACACAAGCCCATACATGGATGTTTAGAATATGTGATACTTACATTTTTTGCTTAAATAGATCACCAAAATTATCAACGACAGTAAAATAAGATACCACTTTAATCTGTTGCTCTTCCATTTCATCGTAGCGTGACTGTTTTGAAGTCATTCGAGTTAACTCATTGAAATATAAACTATCAATATGAGAAATCTGAAAATTATCATTGACATTTATATCCACATCCACTTTTTGTGTTTAATTTTGTTATTCACGATTTAAATTATAAAACAAACTAGGATGTCATTTTATACTATTATGCATGACAGGTATTTACTTACCTGTTAAATCAGATGTTAGATCTCCCAATGAAACAGTTTCAGGGGTGGTATAGTACGTCATCAACAGATGCGCACAACACTTCTCGATGCGTTTTTTTCTGTCAAAACACCTCGATTCGGTGAGTAAACTTGCGATTATTTCATTGGTAACGAATAGATTTGGAAATGACATATAGTCTAAAGTACCCGCATGTGTCTCTAGTTTATCACTGACGTTTGCATTTCCGTTTAAGAGAACATTCGTGCACAATGCACTTCATGAAAACACTTCCCCATCCATCACACCATATATATCATATCGCATAAAAAGAGTTTTCATGCATTTCTAACGACTCAAAGCCTTGACGGGTGTTCTTTTATAGCAAACAGAGGTCAGTGATACCTTGATTAATTATTGGAATCTAAACTTTCCAAAAAACCTGTAATATAAAATTTCACCATCCCGGTTCACCAGCTGAATTAATGTACTTCCCGGCTGACCGGCCGTGCGACATCGTCCAAATTTTGCGTGTTGGACTTGACATGAAAGTACTTTTGAAAAACCTTTCGATTTATTTTGACGCATGGTACTTAAGTTACCATACCAGGAAAAAGTAGTATTTAGCAATGAATGTTTATGTCAGTAATATACAGTGCTGGATGAAAGCATTTCATTTACCTTGCAAGGGCTATGTTTATGACACATTTACTCTTTCTTTTCCAGACCACCACGGAAACACCCGAGATATTCCGTAACTGTTTATCAGAATTGAATCATGAGGCCAAACCCTTGGGGTTCAGCAGTGTGATATCCGTGGACAGATAAACATAAGCTGCATATAAACTCGGGAACAAATTACACGTCGAAAACGTCAAAATTAAAGAAAGAACAAAACCCGTCTGTGAAAAATGTCAGAAATGAAGACCACACACGTAGTCGTTGAATGAGATTTACTCACTGCTAAAAGTATGTGGCAATATGTGCAGACACCGTTTAAAACAGCTCACCGTTACGTGTGACCACTACCGAACCATATTTAGCCATGAACAGCTTCTGTAGACGAAATTGAAGGTAATTTTGCGTGACTATGGTGCCCTTAAAACATTTTTTTATATATTTTTGTCTCGTCTGTCTGTGTTGAAGTCACAGAGTCTTGACAGTACCTCTCCTTTCTTCTAAATACCATTTGACAGATTTTGATGAAACGTAACAGCAGTAATAAAATTTGTATAGGATGTAGTTGACAGTGTCATAGGGTAACATCATAATCTAAATAAATAAAATGAATAAAGTGGTTGTTGTTTTGCTGTATGAAACTGGGTGAATATTGTCTGTTTACTAGACATATCGCCAAAAATAATTTCCACCTTATTATTTCGTGAGGAGTTGCTGTTGGAGGTATATTAATGAGAATTTTCCTGGCATGTCCCTTTAACGATTGTCTTATAGCTTGTGCGATGATATTTTCATGATACAATTTTGTTGCACAGAGACATTTGATTTATGTCTTCCATTCTTCTAAGGTAACTTCGTCCTTTGGTTTAGGTTTGTATCCTGAAAAGTGACTGATTTCTGGTTTAATCTGTACAATAGTTTCTCTTGTAATCTCCCTTTCATCTTTGTCTTCTTTCTTCGTTTTAGCTTGTGTATTCTCTGTGTTTTCCTTGTCGACGCATGGTTTCATAACCTCTTCTTACTTGTCTGCCTTTTCAGGACTACCGTTTTTCTCATATATGAACCATAATTCCTCTTTCTTTCGTAAATGTGCCTCTCGTTTTGTTAATTCCTCATTTCTTTTTCTCAATTCACTTTCTATTCTAGCTATCTCTTTATTATTTTCATCTTCTATCTTCTTTTGCTCTTCAGCTTTCCTTAACCTTTCATATCTCATATCACTTTTTCTCTCCTCTTCTTGAAGCTTCCTTTCTCTTTTCTTCATAACATTTTCTCTCTTTACTAATTCATCTAACATCATTCTTTGTCTGTCTTATTCAATCATGCGTTTCTTCTCTTCTTGTAGAATCTGCTTGTGCTTTTGATCTTCTATTTCAATAAGATCTCTCAATTCAGCCTTCCGCCTTTCTATCTCTGTAAGTTCTCTATTCACTGATTCTGTAATCACATTCTCCTTATATCTTTCTTGTGTTGTCTCTTTATCTTTAACATTACTTCCAAGTTCTCCTCTAACCTTTGCTTCAATTGGTAGTAATGCTATTTCATCCATTTTTCTGTCTAAGAATTCAAGATCATCTATGTCCTGTTGCCTTTTATGTGAAGTTATTAATCCCTGTCCAATCGAATTTCTCTTACTTTTTGACTCCTTATCTGACGTATAAGTGTCTATTTTATGTTTGCCTTCAGGCATTAGCTTATACGTATGGTGCATTTCTGTGGCTTCATACCATGGCATATAACTGTGTCTATTTTCAGTTATTCTCCTTCCGGTATCAATATCTATTTCATTTATTCCTGTGTACTCATTCCTTTTAATATGATATGATATTTTTGATGTGTCACTGAATCACTCCGATGCATTTGGCTATGATGCCTTGTCTTTGGCTCTCCTCGTAAGTCTGTGAGTCTTTCCTCTAGGACTTCCGTTTCTAAACTTAAGACTAAGCTTGCTCTGTCATGTGTTCGATTTGTCCTATTTACTATTGCATCTCTGTTGCTTGTTGTACTGTTTCCTGTATTTAAATTATCTCTTTCAGGTTCTCTTTGGTACCTTTCCTGTGGATTTACATAGCTCATTTAGCTGCCTTCATCAATACCTCGTACTTGCGGAGAGCAGGTTTGTACTGGTACAGAATCCAGGAACACTGGTTAGATTAACTGCCCGCCGTTACATTACTGAACTATTGTTGAAAAACGGCGTTAAACCCAAAACAAACAAACAAACAAACAAATCATCAATACCTCGTTCTGTTGTAGGTAGGTTTTCACCTGCAGCGTATTGACGAGAAGCTGGAGTATTTATATTCCTCCTTCTAGTTATATTATCATTGCCGTTAGTATGTATTTGTCTATCCTGTAACAGAGGTGTTTCATTCCTAGTTATATCATTATAGCTATGTATATCACCCATCTCTCTTTGCTCATTCCTCCTTTGAACTAATAACAAATCCCTTTGACTTTGCAATCTATTCATATCAATGAGTAGCCTTTGTCTTTCTCTTTCTATATTCTCAGTCCTTATTTTTTCTCCTCCTCTAGTCTCAACTGTTCTTGTAGTATTTCTCTCCTCCTCATCCTTATTTCTCTATCCGTCATGTGTTCTGCCATGTTTTCTACTCAAATAGATATTACACTTTTGTGCCACTATCTTGCTATAGTACTTATTCTTCACTAATTGAGACGTTTTTGTATAACTCACTATGTATATTGTTCAATTCACTTTTCACCTCACAGTTGCACTACTAGCCTGGCTCCCTGGCTGCATGGTTATTTTTTATATAAATATAGGAGTATAAGCTTTTGCTCGTGTCGTCATTTCTCTACACACTCCAATCTAACTTCTGCCTTAAGTTTAAAACTTGATACAAATTTCGTGGTCCCGGTAACAACTTTTTTCTTGATGAACTTTCTCTAACCTTTGTTTTTCAAGCTGCATACTTTTCAAATAAAATATCATCGTACTCTAAAATGGGTCATTTGAGTGACATTTGAGTGACTTCTATTAAGATGGGGGTTTTTTTTTGTTGTTTTTTTTTCTCTCAATATATACCCTTTACTATGCTTTACATTTAAAGATGTGAGTGGATCAGCAACAATCATGTGAAAGATTGATGCATGGGTGTATATGGTAACATACTTCAGTTACGTTTTGGTGCTGCATTCGATCAGGAGTGTGAATATTGTCTCTGCGATGCTTACGAAATATATGTAAAATATTTTTAGACGTGAGATATATTGAATGATTTTTTTTCCGCCCATGAACTAATTTTTTGGAGATCTGAATTGACAATATAAGATGCAGAAACTTTACTTTACTAAAATAACTGTGTTGGTATAAAAAAGAGTAATATTAGCTTGGATGTATAGAAGTACGTCATTGATATATTTGAGAAAAAGGAGATGGGCAAGGATGGACCCTTGTTGAACACCAGCAGCTTTTTAAAAAATATTATTAGATTTACAACCATAAAGTAGAGTTCTTTGCTTCCTGTTTTGCAAGCAAGATGAAAGCCAAAATAACATACGTCCGGACATGCCAATAAGTAATAGTTATTGTTCGAGGAATAGGTCTGCATTGTGTTTATAGACCTGTGAGGGATTTGTGAACCGAGCGAGCGTATCGAGCGAGGTTTTCAAATCTCCTCACAGGTCTATAAACACTATGCAGACCTATTCCGAGAATGATAACTGACTTACCTACATGCTTCTTTGTTTTACATAGTCCAGGTTGGTTTCGGATTTGTAAAACGTTTGTAACGTGTATTTATTATTAAAAACAAATAACTAGAAGAAGGAACAAGACAATATGTGCTACAATTTATCGGATACTATTAATATAACAAAATGCCCAACTTGCTACGCACCTGTAAATATATTTGTCAGCAATTAGGACATGACATTTTGTATTGCATGAAAAATCCGTGCACATCTGGGAAATATTGGGAAGATTATAGTCTCTTTTTGAGATCATCAATGTGTGTCTAGTCAATAAGTCAGAATTTTACGCGAATGTGTGTATGTGTGTTCGGGTTTAACGTCTTTTTCAACAATTTTTCAGTCATATAAACGACGGTGTCTACTTGTAGCAGTGAGCATAATGCCCAACTTTATAGTGCTGCCTCACTCGAATATCACGCCGTAGACACGTGGCATGATACCCCACCCAGTCGCATTATACTGACACCGGGCTGACCAGTCTTAGCACTATCCTCTTAATGCTGAGCGCCAAGCGAGGAAGCTACTAGTACCATTTTTTTACGTCTTTGGTATGACGCGGCCGTGGATCGAACCCACGACCTCCCGCACTCTAAGCGGACGCTCTACCACTACGCTACCGAGGCGGTTTTACGCGAATGTTATTTAATAGTTTTTTTTACATAATTAGTTTAAGAAACTTTAAGTTTATTTAGTTCTTTAAGGTTTCGATGGAGGCCTTGAGAAACAAAAATCAAACATCACCAAATCATAGAAAGAAAGAGTTGTTTGACATGAAAATTGAACAGCATGTAAAACATGTATATTACTTTACGAAACAAGTGTCAGTATACTGATATAAACATTGAATTCCGGAAAAGGGCTGCCTAAAGGGGCTCCACTTCCGGACAGTTAAACGCCTTTAAAAACTCACCATTTTCAAAGAACAGTTACACATGTTCGTTTTGATGCATTTGCAATAGCGTGCGAGTGGTGAAATTTCGCATAACAAAGTGGAACACAGTTTTCAGCAATTGTTTATCATTATTTCTTTACATATGGTATTCATTTTCAAAGGGAGACAACTGTTCCCGATTATTTTAAGTACAAATGGCATTCATTTTCAAAGGGAAACAACTTTTTTCGATTATTTTAAGTAATCTTTGAGAAAAAGTTGTCTCCCTTTGAAAATGAATGCCATTTGTAAAGAAAAAAAGATAAACAATTGCTGAAAACTATGTTCCACCTTGTTACGTGAAATTTCACCACTCGCACGCTATTGCAAATGCATCAAAACAAACATGTGTAACAGTTCTTTGAAAATGGTGAGTTTTTAAAGGCGTTTAACTGTCCGGAAGTGGAGCCCCTTTAGGCAGCCCTTTTCCGGAATTCAATGTTTATATCAGTTTACTGACACTTGTTTCGTAAAGTAATATACATGTTTTACATGCTGTTCAATTTTCATGTCAAACAACTCTTTCTTTCTATGATTTGGTGTTGTTTGATTTTTGTTTCTCAAGGCCTCCATCGAAACCTTAATTTGCTACTTAAATATACATTGCCGTATAAAAGTATTGATATAGATTTATCATTACATTATCACAAGTTAGACCAGGATAATCCGTAAATAGCCAATCGCAAAGCAGACTTGTACCCGTCTATATTTCATATACAACAGTAGCGTTGTATATATATCGGGGGAAACTTGGGCAAAAAACGCGTGAATTTCGTGTCTTTTTATCATCTAAAAATACAGGCTAACGCCGGAGTTAAATGACCTTGCAATATTCTCAACAGTTATCAATGGGATAAGAAATAAGACTGACTTGGAGGTAAAATCAGTTGACAACGTCTAAATATTAGTATCGTAAAAATGACCACGTGTTATTGGATATCAATAAAAGGATTCACATGACTGAAAAATAACTAAAGACTGGAATAACTATAAATTTAAAACTCAAATTGAATTACAAGAAACTACATATTTGTAGTGTAGAACCAACTGGGTAAATACGTAATTTACACATTCGCTGAAACGTTTCCAACAGTTGTAACTTTTATGTTAACTTGTTATAAAATAGACATGTCAGCACGATCCTTACATTTGCAAACAACGGGATCCAGTTGTTCGAAGCTTTAACAGGCGGTTGAGCTAACTGTCGATTAACTTTATTAGTATATTTCGACAGTTTAGAAAACTTACAAAAACAAATGTGTTAAGGATTATACACACTAAATCATCTTTACAGTAAAATTAAAACATCATATTAGTTTTTCCCACCCACCAAGACTAGTATCTTGAATAGAAATTAGGCAGGCGGTTAGTTTAACAGCTTAATGCAGGGGTCGTGGGTTCGAGCATCATTGGGGTCACGACCCTGACTTCTCTTATGACCCCAGAACTGGTTTTCCTAGGAAACGGACTCGTGAGTGGTTACAGTAAGCTTAAAATACTTTCGTCATAAACTTAAACAAGTATAAACTAAACTAAACTAACACCCCGTTAAAGTTTCGAACAACTGGGCCCTGTTAGAAAGTAGAACGACTACATCATTCTTACAATGAAGGCACAATATAGTAAAAAGTGTTCGTAGTCGTACGAGCATCTACGCACTAACTATATCCTGACAAAATAAATAAATAAATAAATAAATAAATAAACACCGGCACTGGTTCCTGTTTAAATAAGAGAAAAAAATGAATATAACCATAATTATTTTGTCACTTTATACCGATTGTTGAAAAGTGATTTCTAATAGAGTCTGATAATTTGTATGTGATTATGTATATACCAGTAAGCTCTAGTCCACTGGCACCAGATCAGAAAAAAAATGCTTCCGTACATGTTATACCCTACCCCTAGAAAGAAAATGCCTCCGTACGTGTTATACCCTACCCCTAGAATACCTAGGGGTAGGGTATAACACGTACGGAAGCATTTTCTTTCTGATCTGGTGCCAGTGCTCTAGTCCATACTTAAAATACCAGATTACTTCAAACAACAGTAATTTGTTTTATCCAACATGTTTACCTCCGATTTGCTGTCAGCCTTTTTTGTAGTTTCGGAACATGGCTATCTTTTTGAATCAACGTATCTGTCATTGTGTTTCGCCAACATACTAACTCCTCACAAAAACTAATTGTTCAGCAGTTCAATTTTGAGTATTTTTTGAGAAATCCATATTTAACTGTTTAGCATTTGCGATTGCAAATGACTCAAAGTGTTAATGAACGTCAAATTTTAGTAAATGCGGTATTTGAGTAAAACTTAATTTATACAAAATAACCTGCATTCTTTCATATGCCCTACTGTCAAGCGCTAACGGTACAAAGATAATATCACTCTTATAAAAACACCGTAATCCTAATTTCTATAGAACGCGTGGGACAGTTTTCAATAATTGCAGTTTTTATGTCACGTGGTCTAAGTCGGATAGACAACTCGTGTCGTTGTCTACGGGATATATACAACTCGCTTTGCTCGTTGTATATATCCCGTAGACAACGGCACTCGTTGTCTATCCTATACAAATGCGTATCATCCGTATCACGTTAGCCTGTAAATGGTGCGTGCCCATTACGTTACACACAAGTAGCATAATTGGGTTTTCTTGTATATTTTTGAAAAATATTCTTAGCAAGCTAGGCATTTCTCCCGAGGGTATATCATCTCGATCGGGATAAATAATATACATCAATCGGTGTAACGGGGATAACATAGGAACAAGAGAAAACACTAAAGTTTTGATAACGTTTTATTAAGAAAGTGTTAATACTCATACCACCATGACAACTTTGTAAGATACATGTATAAAAGTTCATCTTTTTTACCAAAGGAAAACAGGTAAAATTGTATGCAGGCGTGTTCGTATTGTTGATATATAGCTAAACTAAGTAACAAATTATGAGCTACATAAAATATAAATGTTAGCACTTTTCTAGAGATACTGAAACTTTTGTGTGATTTTTTTCTGTTGTTCTTGTATTTCCCCGATCAAGGCAAATTAATCCGACCCTAATATACCCTGGTCAGGCGCGCGCCAAGAAGACACAACGAAAAGTGCTAAAAAAAACTGCGCGCACACCATCGAGAAGATATTAAACCTTAAGATCAATCTTCTTGACAATGAAAGTAATGAGTACTACTTATTAAGAGGTGTGTAGTTCGAGGATTTGAATAAAACATTATTTCGTTTAAAGTCGTTCTGGTCCTCCACATCTGATTCACGTGAAGAAGTTATCAGTTACTTGTGCATGTAAAGTCAAAACAAGTATAGAACTCAGGAAACTGACAGTTTTACGCAAATGAAAGACTGTCAGGTCAACAAAATTTTGTGCAGTGCGAAATATTTGATAATATGTAAAGGCATAAAAATGTCAACCGTTAATTTGATATGAATTAACGACATTCAGCAAAATTAGAACATTTTTCAGAAAACGAGTAATGTACTTTGACCAGTTTCCCAACAATTACCACTACATAAAAACCTTAAAATATGTTTAAATTGTCATACGTCCAGAATATATCACGAACATTTAACTGGGTTATGTTCAAAAATACAACTTCGTTACTTTTGTTCAATGTTAATTGTACAGAAAATCGTCACAATTTTCAGTAGCAAATTAATAATTAACTTGGAGGAAATCTGTGGTGTTTGTATCTTTGCAATTACATCATTGTCATTATTTTTCTTTGTAAAATAAAATGTTCTGTTTCGTGAAGCATTCTCCACTTAGACGGAAGAGTATGCCCGTATTAACTTTCAGACCAATATCAAGACCTGTTTAGAATTGAATGTTAAAATTTTACAGCAAAGTCATGTTTAGATCAATTTTCAATTTTTGTAAAACTGGTTGGAAATTTTTCACTTAAAACGGACTATATTGAAACAAGTGATAATGTTGTTTACGATGTCAATCATGTGCGCACCGTAAATGACATGCACGGACTTCTCATGATTCTACTGCATTGTTACGGTCGCTTACGCACAACCTTAAATTTAATCTCTGACAACTGCGTTGACAAGTGTGTTGACAATTTAGCTCAGTAGTTAGAGCATTGGACTAGCATCCGAGCGAGTCAGGTTCGATTCCCGCTACAGGCACTTGAGATTTTTCGTCATAAACATTTTCGTGTAAACAGTCGAGGTAGGACAGGTCTGGTTATTGTTAAAAACCTCATAAGTAGTCTATAAGGTGTTTATAGACCTTATCGAAACAAAGAAGCCGGTAGGTAAACTCTGATATAAAAGAAACCCTTTTTGCCAAACATGGTCAAATGCCTTGCTTATATCACAAAAGACAACTCGTATTTCCTTTCAGGAGTCAACAGCTATAATGGATAAGTGTGTTGCTTAATTGTTGAGTCTCCCAGGACATTTCCGGATTGCAGAGGAGAAAGAAGTTGTCATGATTGGAAATGATTGAAAATTAGTATAAACACTGCATTTGAGCACTTTATTTGTTGTATTTATTAAGGATATTGACCGATAGTCATTGGTCAAAGACGGATCGTCAAATTTAAAGAGTTGAGTAACACTAGCTTCTTTCCAAGTGACAATTGAATAACGGATAAGAGAACACACAGGAGTACATAGTTCAGAAGAAAGTTGCCAAAGAATGTGAATGTTAATTTTGTCTGACCCAGCGACCTTCCCGACAGGAAACGACACGAGTAGATAAGCGCTTCATGTAGAATGATGGCAATATCGTGCAAATATGGTACGTAAGATTAAAATCAAGTATTTAATAGTGGTTACCAGGATCTGTATTATGGGGTCTGTAAAATAATCAACAAACAAAAGACTTTAATTGGAAACCACTACTTCAATCCTAATATAGTCCATGCCGATGATTAAAACGTCATGTCATGTAATGAATGCATCATCTTTTCCCTCCGGATTTATAAATGAGTAAAGAACTAAATTCGAAGTTGGAATATGTGGATCCAGCCATGTCTCTGAAAAAGACATTATGCCGAAGCACTTCTAGGCAGAATAAAGTTGTTCCAATTTTTAGAGCTAAACTATAAACGTTGTAGTTTACAAAGGAGAGACCTAAGATAAATCAATGTATTTTGCACCAGAATTTGTAGGGGATGAAGATGTATTTATAGAATCAAGCCCAGGCTTTTCATGGTTGTCTTCGGACAGCAGAATAAGATAATACTGGTGCGAGAGTTATAAGTATTAAAACAATGTAATGAAAATGATGATATTGAAGGAAAAGGTAGCATTGATCCAATGAAAAATGCGTGAACAACGGTGAAAGAATACATACATTTATGAATGAGAAGTAAATAAGTAATTCCAACAAGTATACCAGATACAACGTGAAATATGAACAGCATTACTTGCATAAGAAAAACTCTAATCTTAAAGTGAATGAGAAAAACTCCTAGATTTGTCTTGGACATTAAATAATTATAACTGGTCATGTTTCAACCGATCACGTGAACTTTCAATCATCAATGACACACAATACAGATTACGATTTATCTCTTCTGTACGTGCGTAAATATTTTCACCAATACATCATACAGTACTAGGAATATGTTCAAAGGTTACAAGTTCCTCACCGCTTATTATATGGTGGAATTTTAGCGTCTTCTTTTATAACTAGGATGACAATATCAGAAGTCCAGCAACTGTCAACACGGTACTATATATATTTGACAGTAATTGGCCGTGAATCTCTAGATTCGCTGTTATTACCAACTCAAGGTTATCGGTTCCACGTTGACATTAATTGTATCACATGTGTCAAGGATGATTTGAT
Source organism: Mercenaria mercenaria (assembly GCF_021730395.1). Classification (NCBI taxonomy): domain Eukaryota; kingdom Metazoa; phylum Mollusca; class Bivalvia; order Venerida; family Veneridae; genus Mercenaria; species Mercenaria mercenaria. Next base: position 59,311,949 of record NC_069377.1, on the reverse strand, counting down.
TTTGTTTTCAGGTATGGCAGTAATATGGATGTTGTTCCGGCGATTGTATTGTTGTGAGGATTTGTTTGGGATTAATACCGTTTTTTCAACATTATTTCAGTTACGCAACGGCGGGAAGTTAACCTAACCATCGTTCCTGGATTCTGTACCAGTACAGACCTGTTCTCCGCTGCTAAGGTAGCTGCTAACTTGCCTACATGAATCAGAGGTGACAGACGAATGATTTCAGACACAATGTCTTTTATTAAATCGTCATAGAGACCATACGCCCCGCCACGACCCCGCGATTAGTAGATCTGCGTCCTCGGGCAGGCATTGTTCTGAGGAGTCAGTCATTGGTTCACTCTCGATCTTGTTATTTTTATGCTTTAGTTTTAAGTTTTCAGATTCGAGCGATTTCACTTATTTTCTGAAGAAAAAAACAAACACCATTGATGATAGCATACAGCATCCTTGACCATTGCCACTATATCGTTTCTAAAAGAAGACAATATGACACCTCGGACATTATCTCTGAATCGTCATGAGTAAAAGCTCATTCGTGAAACTGGTTTCACCAAGTATAGTTTGGGAGATTGTACAGGTTTCTTAGAATCAGCACTTTCAAACAATGACATGCAGCGCTTCTTCTTTGTACTTGGTTCAGAGTTCGAGTATGTTAATGACGTGCGTGATTCTTTCTTAATATGATACTTAATATAATGTTATAAGGACATGGTTTTCATATGTTTGAGTTTAATCATATTTCATACCGGGTCAGTCAAGTATAAACTTTATCCTACAGTTTTAACTTCTGTATTCAAGGAAGAGACATAAGTTGCCACCATGATCACATGATTGATTTTTTCACGCATATTATCTTAGGAAAATATCATAACTAAACAAAATGCTTATGAAAGTAGTTCCATTTCATACAAAGCAGGTAAAAAAGTTCTAGGAGACAACATTACTGAAGACAGATCTAATCTACTGTTTCTTTAAAGTTCCAATTTTCTATCCGGACATTGTAGGATATCTTTCTTCTCGTATTGAAGAAACACCATATCGTCTATAAGTATATGGTCATGTCCTATATAGCACTTTCTCCACTTTACAGCGTTGCCTAAATCAACCGTGTCCAGATTTGAGTAGTACAACCTATTTAGGATTATACCCAACACGGACTGTGCAAACCTATGACAATACCCATAGTTCTTTGAAAATCTACATTTGTTTTGAAGCGCACGTCCACCAGCAATGCAAGACTTCGTCAGAGCACACGAAACCCAAGGTCTCATTATATATTTATAAGTGTAACGACTTTTCTGTATGAACAGTAGCGACGCACTAATGGTGTTACAGTTTTTAAATGCACATGGGTCCTCTCCAAGTGCGTGAAATGTTTCTGGGACAGTTTCAGATGCTATTTCTACCGTAGAACCACCATAAGTCTCGTGGCCAATCGCTATACCTGTTTCTTTAGCACTGTCTATACCAGCTTGCAAATTACCGTCCATCACAAACACTGCAGCATCCATCCAGATCACAAATCCAAACTCTTCAAGGGCTAACTGACAATACATAATATAGAATTATCATTACATGATAAAAATGCAATCTCTTGTTTATAAAAAATATACAAACGTTCCTATGTCTTGATACTGCCTGTCAAAGGTGACGTGAAATTCAAAAGTCAACATAACTGAAATTTATATATGAGCCGTGCAATGGGAAAACCAACATAGTGGCTTTGCGACCAGCATGGATCCAGACCAGCCTGCGCATCCGTGCAGTCTGGTCAGGATCCATGCTGTTCGCTAACAGTTTCTCCAATTCCAATAGGCTTTAAAAGCGAACAGCATGGATCCTGACCAGACTGCGCGGATGCGCAGGCTGGTCTGGATCCATGCTGGTCGCATACCCACTATGTTGGTTTTCTCATGGCACGGCTCATATGTAAATATCAAATATGTAAGTGGTTACACACAAATATACAGTCAAAAACATAGTTAATTGATTTTTGTTTTAAAAACAACGAAAAGGATCTTTTAAATTATTTTTTATTATGGATTGGTATTTTTGAGCTAGTGATGCCTTTGTCTAAATTATGTTCTATTTTACATAGATTTGTATCAAATAAATTTTCAGTAAACAGTTAATGAATTGATGTTACTAAAGGGGGATAATCATCATACTGATTTAAAAAGAATCAACAACAAAAACAAAACACATTCATTTCGTTTGCATAACTGATGCATAAACATTGCGTGATTTATACGAATTTTGGTTTATCAAATTTAAAGTCTACAAAATTAATATTCCTTCAAAATTAGTTTGAAAATTTGTTAATTCAACATCGCAATTAATGAAAATAATTAAAATTTCACATCTGGTATTTTTACCAAAGGTTAAAAAATTTCAAAAGATTTAGCAAGAAAGAAATTATCAACATGGGTTTCATGAAAGAATAATTATTATATATATTTTACTTGATGTAATAAAGTGCTTAGAATTATATATTTTATCTGCGGGTCTTAATCCATTAATAATTAATATTAAGGTTGTAAAATCCATACAGCTGAAAAAAAGTTTATTAAAGAGCAGTACTAAGCTTAAATTAAACAAAAATAGTCATAATCCGTCAAGTGCACCGAAATTGGTAGGGTCCATCTCGTCCTCTTCCAACACGGACAATTGGTTCAACACCTGATGATGTGGCCAGAGAAGGTCTGCTGAACTTCTGAGAGAAAATTAACATTACAACTAACTTGTACCTCGGCATCCTAATATTTGTCTGTTTTTCTTTCACCTGTTTTCTTTTCCCAATGCTGTATTTTTTTTATTATTGTTGTCTGTCATCAACTTCCTTCTGTCCCTATGGTTTTGCTTTCACCATTCTGTTTGTCTGTTGCGTCCTCTCTAATTCTTCCAAAATTTTCTTCCATTCTTTCCTTCGCCTCACTTGCTTCTGTTTCTGTAAATCTTCGCGAAGCTTTGTGATATTGATCATTATTGTGATTATTTTTGCCACTGCATACAGACACCTGCCCGGAGCAGTAAGTAATACCTTGTCCTGCTAAAAACTTGAATAAATGCGGGAGGTTGCTTTTATCGACTTTGGTCACTTACATCTTGACAATTCTAACACCTGATTGAAATTTGCCATTCCTTTCTGCTGTAACGTTTCCTGAGCTGACTGAAAGCTCTTTACATTGCCTCAAGTTCCTTTTTAAAACGTATCGACCAACACCCATATTCTTCAGAAAATCTATGACATCATTGATCCTAATGTTTCTGAATAAATTTAAATTGTCATTCTAGATAGCTGTTATTCTTTGTAAGGCATTGACATTTAGTAGCCCTTGGCATAATGGATGTAAATCTATTACGGCTTCCATACTGAGACGTTCTTTGATGGAGTAAGATGTTTGGTTTCCTCCCTCAATATTAAGGGATGCAACTCTGAAATACTCTCTCACTGATGCTGATTAGAGTTAGGTGTCTGGTAACCTTCTCTAATGTGAAGGGATACAATCTTAATATATTCTCAAACTGCTACTGCTTAGAGTAAGATGTTTGGCTACCTCCCCTTTGTCTGCAGGGTTGCAACCTTAACAAATTCTCACACTGAAGCTGATTAAAGTAAGGTGTTTAAGTATGAAATACTGCCATTTTACAAATGTCATTTCTGCGAACAGTGTTCAAAGTAGAACCAGTATTGTCACCATTGTTCAAGGGAATATAACCAAATACTATTACAAGTTCCTTCAATAAAACTCTTTTTCCCCTTTTTTCCATGAAAATGCCTAGTCCTGTATCGGATGTAACTTACTTTAAACCTACACAAACTATTCGAAAACAGGGAAGGACCAATATAGGACCTTGTAGTACGCCACAATTGCTTGGGGGGGGGGGGGGGGGGGGGGGGGGGGGGGGGGTGCATATAGAGGATCCCTGAACCATTTTAACCCAATTCTTCATGTTTCTAGACCTGGACCTGGAGATCATGATGTTCAATTATGTCAGAGGTTTTCTTGTCCCGAGAGGACCTTAAGGAAGCATTATCTTTTGAAATATAAAAAAAATGTATATAAGTTGTATGTTTAAAAACTAGCCCAATCACTTTTCAAAACCCGACTTTTTATAAGCTCTCGTAGCACTCAGTCCTCCTCTCTTTCCAGATAACTTGCCTCGGTGGTTTTTCTGGTCTGGTTTCGGCTTTCAAAATTAATCATAAAATACTTCAAACCATTCGTGTAAGGTCTTTAACACAGGAGAGAGGCAACAGACAGTAAATAAAATAAAAACGTTGAAAATAAGTGAGATAGCTTGGTTACCTGAATCGCAAGTGGTTTCCATGATATACATGGTATACAATCTTCAACAAAGACAGGAAACTGGTGAAAAGGGAATTCTTTGACCTCGCATTGGCCGTGCTGGCAAATCTACAAATAAGTATGTTCAGATGAAATACTTAGTAAACATTTTCTTGCCTTATGAATGAAAACAAGTTTTATTTTACTAAAACAAACCATTTTGATATTTATAATCTGATGGTATTGGGCTGACATGCAAGAATGGTGCGCCATAATACGAAGTGGACTTACTTCTTATATATAGCATTTCAATTACGTAATATCACACAACTCTTTGAAAAGAATATTACCTGTTCACGTTGTTCTGCCGTGAATCCAATATCATAGATGACAATCTTCAGTTTAGGTTTCATGTCTTTAATCAAATGCTTCAACCAGCCTTCTATCCTGGAGACATAAAATGAAGAACCAGTAGTAACTACGACAGGTTCTCTATCCATGTCAGAAACATCTGTAAACTTCGCTAAACCTAATGCTGACAAGTATGGCCCCGAGTCACCAAGAGGGTAATTGCTTACAACTCTGCGATTGTCCTCGCGTGAAAGGGCAATAGTAGCATTGACTGGACATTCTGCCTTTTCAGTTATTCCGTCTGAAAGTACAAAGCTGATTTGTATTTATTTCATTATCATTATAAACAATAGTGTTAAAATGCAGTGAATTAAAACTTTTTGTTTGAATTAATGCAAATAGATATCGCAGAACACATTTGTTCTCTGTCGAGTCAAGTATTATTAGCTGTATTTCGGAATTAAAACTTGACTTGATAATGTGAAAAACTAGTAAGGAAGGACTAGTATGCAGTAATATTTTTTCAGAGTGGCTGTTGAATTGTAGACACAAGTGGCTTTATTAAAACAAAACGCAAATGTAAACGGAACAAAATCAGCTTCACCAGAACGCGCTATAATGTATGTGGCTAGTTTGGGGTTGGAACCTGTAAGCACAAAAGTTATGTTATTAATTCATTAATCTTATACACGAAAGATATTAAAATACAAAAATGTTTGGTTTATACATATGTCAAGGCCCACTGAAGTTATTTTCAGCATAACCGAACATTGTTTGAAAACAAAATCACACAAGCACATACATTGATGTTTATAAAAAGTTGAATATGTGATACTTACATTGTTTGCTTAAATAGATCACCAAAATTATCAACGACAGTAAAATAAGACACCACGGTAAACTGTTGCTCTTCCATTTAATAGAATACCCCATTGTAACGTGAATATTTTGTAGAGTTAACTCATTGAAATATAGACTATCAATATGAGAAATCTGAAAATCATCATTGATATTTATATCCACACTTTTGCGTTTTAATTTTGTTATTCACGATTTAAATTATAAAACAAACTAGGATGTCATTTTATACTATTATGCATGACAGGTATTTACTTACCTGTAAAATCAAATGTTAAATGATCTTTATGATAAAGTAAACGTACTTACACAATTTAAATGCATGTCAGTAATACGCATGCTTATGTACAATTATGTATAGTTTTGCTCATTTAGTCGCATACTTGTATGAAGACAAACTTATTTCATAAACGATGACAGTATGATGTATAGCTAGGCGCCTTGTCGTAATTGGGTGCTTTATAAATGCACCCTGCGTGTGAAGTTTTTCTAGCCCGGGTCAGTTGAAAAGGCCTGTCGAAGCCACTGCTGATTTATGAGACATGAACAGAGAATGACAGTACAGTTCAGGACCTTTTTGTAAAGCGACATTGTCTTCCAACTGATTCTTTAATGGATCCAATCATTACACTTAACTCACATTGATATCATACTCATATTGACATCATTATCTAGCTAAGTTCCATCGTAAATATGGAACTTTACATGCTAAACTTGCTATTAATGACACGATTGACTCTGCCTTTGCGACCAGTGTAGATCATGATCAGCTTGCACATCCGTGCAGTCTGATCAAGATCTGCACTATCGTCATTCAGTCAGTATCGTTTTGGTAAGCACTCCTTTTAACAGTTAATGGTTCTGTCCAAACTGAAAGATGGACAAGTTCATTATAGAAATTTAGCAGGGTAAGGGTTAATCAGATTCTTGGTTATAATAGTTCTGTATGCAATGGAAATGTCTATATGAGAGAGATGAATAATTATAAGAGAAAACACAGGTACTTGTGTACTTCTCTCCAGTCAAATTATTGTGACTGTCGATTGCATAAACTGAGCTGTAAAGGTGACTGATAGTTTGTTTGTTTGTTTTGGGTTTAACGCCGTTTTTCAACAGTATTTCAGTATGTAACGGCGGGCAGTTAACCTAACCAGTGTTCCTGGATTCTGTATCAGTACAAACCTGTTCTCCGCAAGTAAGTGCCAACTTCTCCACATGAATCAGAGGTGGAGGTCGAATGATTTCAGACACAGTGTCTTTTATCAAATCGTCGCGAAGAACATACGGCCCGCCCGGGGATCGAACTCGCGACCCTGCGATCCGTAGATCTGCGCTCTCCCTATTGAGCTAAGCGGGCGGGTTGAAGATGACCGATACCCTGGTAAAACTATTTATTCAACTTTATCGTGACGCGAAGCCTTGCTGGTGCTTTTCGATGCGGCTAAAGTCGGTGGTTTAGAAATTGTGGCGACCTCTCCTTATGAAAGGATATATCATTTAGGATACTATAGTATACATGTTTTCATGGATGTTTCTTGTGATCGTGTTATTAACACATGTTTTATATGCCCCTTGGCAAAACAAAAGATTATAAGAAAAAAATAAACTATTATACTTTTTGAAATGTTTTTAAAATCTCTAAACAATTAAAGCAGTGCTAAAGACTACAAAAAGGAATGGGCCACTAACTGGAATCACAATCAGGGTATAAACAAGGTTTGTTGTTGTTGTTTTGTGTTAAACGCTTTCCAACAGTATTTCAGTTATGTAACGGCGGGCAGTTAACCTAACCAGTGTTCCTGGATTCTGTACCAAGACAAACCTGTTCTCCACAAGTAACTGCCAACTTCCCCACATGAATCAGAGGTGGAGGACGAATGATTTCAGACACTATGTCTTTTATCAAATCGTCATGGAGAACATACGCCCTGCCAAGGGATCGAACTCACGACCCCGCGATCCGTAGATCTGCGCTCTCCCTATTGAGCTAAGCGGGCGGGCTATATATAAACAAGGTTTACAGCTAGGGGTGTATTTGGACATTGTTATGATGGACTATACAAATGGTCATTTGATCGTGTCTCAGGGTGATCGTTCCCATATCAAAATCCTGACAGTAGCTGAATAAACAGCAAGGACAGCTGAAACTGACATCTATGTCCTTCCATCACTTAACAGTAGATGTATTTCGATTGCCGGAGTCCGACTATTTAATCCTTTCCGCAATATCAATACTACTGCAATAGTAAAGTTAGGCATGGAAGGCAATACAAAATGAATACTAGTTTGTGAAAGACTGGAAAGGCACGGATAGGCTCGAAAAATGCCGGAAGTTAACGACGGTGACTGAAGAGTCGTTGAGCAAAAGCAATAGCTTTTTGTGCCTGTGCCAGTCGGTACCCTAGGTGAGTATAGTAAGCCGGAGTGCGACGGAAAGGTTAAGAAGCTACCGATTGAAACTTGTGTCGGAATAAGAGTGGTATATCAATTATTACGCAGACATTCAAGAGGTGCGTATACGTCAGCACGGAAATTGATAGCGTCAAAATTTGTACGATGGTGGACAATATCTCGTATTAAAAAGGGTGTATACATGTATCAGAGATACGTTTAATATTACATTTTTTTTGTTATATGTACCATTTGTTTTTGGTTGTATAAATGAAAATTTGTAAAATTTGTCGTAAAGGTGTTACAGTTAATAACATTTTCGGAAAGGTTGTAACAGTAGTCTTTCGCGATACAGTTACGATAAGGAATGTCACAGTTATTCTTTGAAGATATGACCCTTTTCCAAATCTTACAACTGATAAAAGGAAAACAAAACACAGCCAAACATCAACATCGCACTTTTCTATCGTGTCATTGCACTATTGTCATGTTGATAAAAGGACGATATAACGAAAGTACGATAGTGCAGTGTTAATATCGATTTTTCGCATCGTGATTCGTTTTTTAGCATCGTATTATCATGTCGTCGCCTATACGACCTAAGGTTTGATTTGACAGTACAATATAGTGCGATGTAAATATCACTTTTGCATCGAAATAGAACTGGCAATATCAAAATTTGTTCAACAGAAATGCAACTTTTAGTCATTGCTGCAACAGACTTTCGTGTTAGAGTGTTGCCTGTAATCACCATATATATAGATCTGCGTCACAAGTAAATAAGAACTATTCAGTTTTTTCCATAAAAATTGTTTATTTGAATGTACAATTATCTACACAAAAATAAAAATATTTAATGAAAATTTATAATGAAATGTAAGTATTGAGTTATTCAATCACAAAATACCTCAGCACACAAACAATTATAAAATATAACATATATCACAGATTTACAGACAAGGGAAGCCAAAACTTACAAAGTTTAGAAATACATGTGCCAACCATTGTTTCTACGGTATCTCTGTGTATACAATTTCACATAGCCTGGTGGATGAGAATGAGAGTATAATGCATCCATGACGCTGAACTTTCGTAGTTTTTAAAAGTTCGTTACTTTAATCCTTACCCTGCTGCAGGCAAGACTGATTCAGCCTTTGCGACCAGTTCAGATCAAGATCAACCTGCACATCCGCGCAGTCTGATCATGGTCTGCACTGTTCGCCATTCAGTCAGTATCTTTTTGGTAAGCGGCCCCTTTTAACAGTTAATGGTACTGTCAAAACTGAAAGATGGACAAGTTCATTATAGAAATTTAGCAGAGTGAGGGTTAAAATTTAGTTCAAAAATACACCAGAAGAACAGTCCTATGTACATTGTGGATTATGTTTTGAGAAGAAAGATGACTGAAAATGTCACTTTCTTACTGACAGTCAGCTCACGGTTATATGATTATAAATAGGTACAGTTTCTTCTATAGTGCCAAACATGATTAACCTACAGGAGAAAAGTATCCTCTAGGTTTCGTTTTTTTATCCTAAACCAATCGGCAATAAATTGTCCAGACAGACTTGTAGTACGTTTTTATGTACTGCTGTCAAGACTGTATTTAAAAATAAATTGATTTGTTTTCGCAAAACACCACATCTAAGTTTTACATAAAAAGGCAGTTTTTGCAAGTAATCTCTGCGTTGGGGGAAACACACATAGAAAAAAGACCAAATGATGACTGTTTCTTGTGGTATTTAAAAAGAAAGCCCGATTGTTTATCCATCCATTCGTCAGACTGGAGAAAAAAATGTAAAATATGTTTAAAAAAAAATCCGACATTTTTCCTTTCAGCAAATGGTGATTTTGCTTTCATTCCAGGATAGATGTTGACTAAAGACGTCGAGGAATTCTATTTTCAAGACTGACCACATTTTTCAAAAGCAAGTATTTTCGATAAGAAGACAGAAACATTTCTAAATAAAATAAAACACCAAGAATCAGCCATTTAATCTCTATCACAGACAAGTCCAAGTAAAATCATTCCCACACCCTTATGAAGTCTTGAAATAACCAATGTCGTGGAATTTCATCTGAAACAATAAAAAAAATGTAATAATTTTAATACAAACTTATACCGGTAAATGTAAGGTTTAAACGAACTCCCTAAATTCGCGCAGTTATATACAATGTCATGCATATTTCTCGATATAAGTTACCTAGTGGTTTGCCTTCTTTCTTCCAATATAACCAGGTATCACATTTTAGAAATAGCTTAGAACTGATAAATGTAAAACGTAAGGAATTTTTATAATACGCATTCTCATTGGCTAATTCAGCCCAGTATAATATAGATATCAGATGGTATGAAGTTTCATTCTACAACTGATCTATATAGATTGATATAATAGCTTTAATAATTCATGAAGTATGGACTTTTCAGCTAAACAGTATGATGTGGTATGGAACGGAAAAATATCATTGGCAAGGGAGCGATCTCAGAATTAAGGAGTCGGGGTGGGGAGTGTGGTAAGGCACCAGCTGAACCTACCCATACTTCCCTGAAAACGTTTTAATGAACGACAAAAAAGGAACGTTCTTCCCCTTATTGACAATAGATGTCATATCCTTATCTGTACATAAGAACATCTAAATTCTCTCACAAATTGTATTATTGTTTAGAAAAATCAGTTTTTTGTCAAAAGTTGTGGGGAGTACAGCATATACTGTCCCTACTCTCAAAGTTGAGAAGCCGCATCCTCCACGTCACTCCCATTCCAACTCCGCCCGCAAGCTTCTATACCAATGAATCTAGGTCAATGTAGTATTTTGTCAGTTGAAAAGTCCATTATTTGTATAATATGTAAAGTAAAACTGCAAGTTGCAGAAGTCTTAGTAGTATGTTAAAAGAAGCATAAAATATAAAGTTTGCTTTAGAACCGAGCCCATCAAATAAGAGCCAGTTGCTTCTAGGTCAGTGTGAAGAGTACTAGTATAGGAAGCTAGCTGGAAGTGAATGTCTATACGCTGCTCTTTAATGCTTTACTAAGAGACTGCAATCGAAAAAGTAGGAATTAATATTTTGAACTGTTAGTACAAACACGACACGCTAAGTTCTTGTAATTATTCTGCAACAGAAATGAACCCAACGTATTTATTTGGACCGTTTGTAGTTTATTTATTTCCAATATTTATACGAAACAGAAGCATGCCAGCTGTTGCAAAATAGAGTAAACATTTCATTATACGGCTGTTTATATTTTAACTCAACTATTCAGCAAGTGTTTGTAATACTAAAGTATAAGTTTCCATGTTGAAAAGACATTTTGAACATCTTAGATTAAATCAAAATGACGTAGTAATTCTGTATCCAAGGCTACTGTTGCGTAAATGTGGTTTCAATTGCGAGAATATTTTTGCGAGTCTCCTGTCAAATTGAAAATAAAATATCCATAAATGGAGAAAAACAGTATACTTTCGCACAAAGCGGCAAAATTATGTGGAAATGCGCAATAGAATTTCTCGAAAGTGGAGGCACGAAACCGCTTCCGTACATACCAATAACTTAATTATTACCCGCTTCAGCGTTGTTTCATTCGATTACTTGACGTTCTTTGCTGTCATTACGTAGACGTTTTTAACATAAGTTTAACCACATTACAGTAAAAATTGACATATCAAAAAACACGAAATTCTACCTTGAAATTTCTTACAGCCAGCTTACCCATCTTGACATACAAACTTGTAGTTCTGCGATCGTCACTACAAAATCTTAGAAGCTCAGAAAGCCCCAGAATTAAAGTGCATGAATATCTAAGTAGTATCAAGTAATTAGACTATGCTAATAAGCTTTGAAGTTAAATTTTATTAATGACGCAATTACGATGGAACCTACGTAATACGGTTGCAGCTACTGGAACTGGAACATACCGTCTAGTAAAATCCGTAAGGATTAAACTGTAAAACACAAAATGATCTTTTGACTGTTTGGTTACCGTTATTATACATCTACTGTAAGAGAACGCACTGACTATGCATGGAATCACTGTTATAAAACGGACTAGCACTAGATTGGTAATAATAAAATACGACCATATAAATTGCATTTATATATATACGCATATATATTTCGAGGCTCTTTTCAAAATAAACAAAACTCAAGTAAACTCTTGTTTATATATAATTCTTATAATCGTTATAGAATTCTTGATTAGGTGTGCAACTCCCTCTTACCAAACATGGAGTGTATGTGCACTACTTACATTCCGAGACCTTAGCGACTGCTAGGCCTAAAACCCTGCACATGTACAAGGATAAAATATGATATTTATTTCATTGTTCACTATTGTTTTTCGCCGATAAGAACGCATGTTAAGATTTACACTGGGTTCATCGTACCAAACATGTAATCGAAAGGGATCGCTTTTTTTTAAATTTCCAAAATGTTTGGTTTGACTTAAAGACAGTTGATGCCGTTATCAGCAGTAATAATCAACGCACGTTAAAAAATTTCTTAATTATCATTCAAAAAATAATTACAATGATGAGTAAAAATCTTTGCAATTCTTGTAAAACACACATTGTCGTTTAAAATGTTTTCTTTGCTCATTTCAATCATTACAATTTCAATGCATTGTTTATAAATGTACTGAAATAAAAACAGAACTGATGTCCAAAATCCGGAAAGTGACACTACTGAAATATCTAGAATAATGGAAACCTCAAACCCGACTATAAGTTAGATATGAATTACGGGGAAGGACTTTTAGCTAAAAACGCAATGTAAAAACGAAGAAAATAAGACACCCACCATTCTACGTCCAATCGGATCGGTGCGGATGAGCTTGGATTCCGGGGTCCATTTTCTACAGAGATCACAGCAGTAGTGCCAGCGTATAGAGTCCCGGAAGGGGCCATCAGATCCCGGCATCATTGACATGCACTCGTCACAAAACTGATGAGCACAGCCTAGTTTGTTCATACACTGTTAAGAAATAAAAATAGTATAACTTAAGCAATACAGATGTTACAAAGTTGCAAAAAGGTCAATTTTCAATGGAAAAACAATAAAAAATGATGATCAGTCTGTAAGACCGTTTGGGAGCATAAAACGCAAGATAATAACAATATCTGTGTATGAGATATAATGAAACGTGCAGCATCATGTCACGTTATCTAGAAACGGCTTAAATGGAACTTTATAACATATATTCAACATGTACCCCAAGGACGGGGCGATTTTTTACGACCACCATACCGCACTTTAACACTGCTATTGTCCGGTGTAATCTAAACTTCTTTAAAGATAGAACTCATTCAACTTTCCAGGATTTTATTAAAATGTTTATGGGTCACATTCTTTGTCAAGATATATTGACTCTTGATTTCAAATGGTTCTGAAACAAATCATATCAACAGAAAATGCAAAAATGATTCCGTACGCTTAATTTAGGATACAGCAGACACAAAAAAAATGGAAATGAATAAACAAATTTAGTTGAATACTAGATTTTTGTCCAAAGGAAACTAGTGTCCCCACTTCCGGTCACTGTACATAGTGTCATATTTTTAAGATATATGCAACATAAACTTTAAAGCACTTGTGTAATTTTCACTAAGTCAATTTTTTACTAAGTCAATGACCATAATCCTGTCCGGCTGAGCGATATCCCAAACAGAACATCAGATGTACAATTTCACATGCTATTTAACAATACCCTAATGTATTATGACTCTAAGTCAAATACGTTTTGAGATACGTGCGATACAAACTTGTGTGCACTCTATACATGTTTTTGGCGAAATCAAGGGTCATAACTCTGATCTGACCCCAACAAAACCCCAGGTGCACAACTTTACATGCTGAATAAAATTCCTATTATATTTCATGACATTAGGTCAAACACTTTTTTAAGATTCAAGTTACTCAAGCTTTTATGCCTTTTATACTCGTTTATGCATATTTCTCACTAAGTCATGGACAATAACTCTGGTATTGCAGTGTGAAATCTTAACTAAAACGCCAGGTGCACAACTTCACATTTGGCTGAAACATTTTTGAGAGATGTATGACACAAATTCAGACGGCCGGACGGACGTTTATATTTATGACTAAGTGAAGGGTCATAACTCTGGTCTGGCTGCGTGAAATACCAATTAAAACACTAGATGCACACTTTCACATGCTGGGTCAAATACTTTTTGAGACATGTACGACACAAATTCGGACTGACGGATGGAGGGACGGACGGACGTTCCTACATATGGGTATTTATGTGGCTACTCTTTTATTCTCTCTATTGTTCTTTTAGCCACGTAAAAGAAAAATAGCCACATAAAAGCCTTACGGAATGAATGACATCAAAGAAAAAGTACAGTTACCTATTGTTCCTATAGCCACTTAAGTATGCAAATGTGGGCTCGGACACACTGACGCGCAAGGGCAACTTTAAGTTTCCCCAAACATTTCGGGGCGGGGCGGGGGGGGGGGGCAAGTACGTATGATAATTGCACTGCGGAAATATATTACCACATCCGGTTTGAAGCATTTATGACACATGCACTTTCTATGGTCATGTGGATCTGCTGATTGTCCATCCACCACAAGATCGTCATACTGTGCGCGCAGATGTTCTGATCTGACATCGCGCATCCTTTCCTGCGGTCGACCTCGTTCTTGCTGGTGTCCTCGCTCTTGATGGTGGCCTTTTTGGCCTTCGTACTGTTGCTCTTGGTAATATTGTTGCATATTGCCCGGTGGCGGTTCCTGAAATAACAAATATTACTAGATGAGTGCAAATGTCCATGCATTTATTCTTGATACCGCAGATTTTAACGAAACAAAACGTGGAATTAAATATTAATTAACAGATAAACATATACTGAAAATAATTAGTATTGCTAAATATACTTTATGTATTATAATCAAAGCATCACAACTCAGTAAATATTAATTCAACCTTAAAACCGGTAATTTATGCATAACAATGCTTGCTACTGATCACATTCCTATCGTTAATTTCATTAAAGTCGCACCAAACGTATAGAAGAAGTTTTTTTGGTGGGTTTAACGACGTCGCACCGACACATGGCGACTTTCCAGCTTTGATGATGGAGGAAAGCCCCATGTGCCACTCTTGCAATATTTTATCACGGGCGGGCACCTGGGTAAAACCTCCGACCTTCCGTAAGCCAGCTGAATGGCTTCCTCACACGAAGAATTCACCCCCAACCCCGCCCCTCCCTCCTCCCCTCCTCCCCTCCTCCCCGAGTGAGGCTCGAACCCACATTGGTCAGGGGCATAAGATTTGAAGTCAGCGATATTAACCATTCGGCCACGGAGGCCCCTGTAAAGAAGAAGTAGTCTGGGCAAATTCTATTAAAGTGACCTTTGAAGGACCATAACTCTGCAAAATATCTCCCGGACATCCCATGCCAACGACATGCATCGCTAGTGTTTATACCAATAACTTCTGTAACGTTTCAATGAAATCTTGACAGGTATTTAATAGATATAGTGCATGCAAGAATCTCTTTATAGACTTCATGCATAATAATCAAAGGGTCAAAAACTCTATGAAAATAAATTCAACTCTCTATCCGTAACGTAAATGTCACTGATAGTACTTATGAAGTTTCATTCAAAACCGACCAACTGTACAGGAGAAGCAGTCTGGAAAAATTATATTAAAAATGACCTTCAAGGGACAGTAACTCCAGAAAATATAAACCGAGTGGGACGTACCAAAGATGACAACACATAATAAATAAACCAATTATCTAGAAAAGCTTTCATAACTTATGATGATTGCATGCCAACCTGAGATCAAAGAACGCGCGAGTAAGCAGCGCCATCCCTTGTTCTTTAGTAAAATGTGTAAAAGAACAATGCTTGTCAACAACGACAAAACAATGTGTCGTGTTGTCGTGTAACACCCCGCCAGTGCGACACATGACAAAATGCTATTTTTTTGTGTTCGCGCTGTCGCGTTGCATCCCTCTAAAACGACAGCGCGACATGGCAGAAACGAGCATAATCCTGTAGAAAATGCACTTAGATCTGATCTTTAGCTTTCAGATTGTTCCGACAGATCCAGTTTTTTGAAGTAAACCACTTGTAAAATGAATTATTTCACAAAGAGTTTCAAAGTATTTCGAAAAAGCACGTCTTAGTCCCAGAACCTGTATTGAATAAACAATGATATCCATTTCATCTAAATTGCCATTCATGTATATGATTGTGCTGAAAATGCAGGTCTGCCATGAAATAAATTATTAACCTGTGTAAACTAAAGTCTCCTCAGCCGTGAAAGGTAGCATTATCCATGTTTTCCACTGACAAAACCATTAGAAAAATGTAGATCTCACTAAGATGCTGATACTGTACAAACTCACGGAAATCATGCAATCTTAAAAGGCTTTTTTGTTTCTTATTTCAAGCTTTGGTTTCCTAACTAAAATAAACATGAGTGATATTGTCCGCCCGTTAATTTTGTCCTGCTCTGTACATTTTTGAAACTCGTGTTTTATTTTTTTAATGTCCATTTTTCACTCCCCTGTTCACCAAGTTTCTCGGACGGAAGGAAGGGCGGCTATGATACCAACTGATTCCACAGGCATTAGGTTTGACAGCAGATTATGTGAGGAAGCTGACAAAGTCAATTTTAGCTCTGCTGTCAAACATGTACAATGCTGACTAGATTTTATGCATACCGATATTCAGCACAAGCATGAAAACATGTTCACGTAAGACATAAATAAATTAAAATACAATTACACAACATGTATATTAAAAAATTAACCCTGTATTCATCTCTCCTTGGAGTATCTTCTTCTGAACGAGCTCTGTATTCTCTTTCTTTCTGCATGCGCTCAAGTTGTTCCTGCTCGTAGTAGCTCATTTGTTGGTACGGCTTCTTGTTGCGTATTGACGATTCATCACGCGCGGAGGGATACGGATTTAAGTCCTGCGGGAACCAGCGCCCAGGTCGCTCTGGCTCCCGAAATGGTTCATACGCTGGTGATACCTGAAACGTGGGCACTTTCATATATGATGTTCCATATGTGGTGTTAAAGTTGTCTGGTCTGTATTTATTTACCAGAGACATGGCATAGGGGTTGTCTTGGTACTGCATCTGAAAATAAAATGGAGTTCACGTGTGTTCAAAGTAGGAAACTGGTCAAAGACCTACAACTCAATAGTACCAAAGCAACAAAAGTAGAACTGAACCATGCCACGAATATATATTAAATTTTTGATGAATTTAAATCTGTTTAAAGGTCTGTTTTCTTGTTAGGGACACATGGCTTTCTATACGGCGTACGGGAAAATCACTCGAAATATACTAAAAGCAGCAATTTTTAAAGAAGTGTTTTTTTCAACGCATTACATATTTATGTTGAATTGATTCTCCTGAACTGGCAGTCCATAACGTTCCTCTAATTCTGTTCATACTACAGCGGTACAGAAGGGACATAGGACATATACTTTCATTCTAACAATATGTCGTTCACCATTCCCCAATTAAATTACCAACAGTCTTCAGTTAGTTACTGCTGGCGACTACAAATTAGCGTAAATACAATAGTAAACGTATATACATAACGTTAGGACTAGGGTTAGCTACCGATGGCGCACGCAGATATGTATTCGCCAGCAGCAGCAGTAATCCATATGGGCGACTCCTACAAAAAATGTTAATAATTTTAGTTAGAGGATAGTGCAAGATGCGGAAGATGCTCAAATGCCAGTAGTTTACTTTTGGTAATTATCTATATTTTACAGCACCCATACACGGGACTTTTATCCGAAGAGCGCAGGGAATGAAACTCACGACCCAAGGTTTCGTAGTCAGTGTTACCGTTGAATGCGTCCGCTTGCGAAGCTATATACTGCGAGTATAGGCTGTTGGATGCACATGTAGAGCTAATTAAGGCGTCTTTATCGTTTCAAAAACTATGAGAAAATAGTTCAATCAAAATAAAACTCCTTACATATACTCAATTATTTTGAAACCTGGCGAACAAAACGACCAAAGGCTACATGCAGTGCAGACAGTAAATGTTTAATCTTTCAGTCTTATTTTGACCCTACAAATCACTTAAAACGTGATGGTATTGAACGTCAAATATTAATACAAGATTGAATTTCTCTGTTTTGACACCTGTGCCAAAATTTGGACTATAAAGATTGAACGATTGTAGTGGTTCAATGCTTTTCTTTTCATCGCCTATTTTACACCAATTTAATTAGTCACAGTGCGAATAGAAACTTGCAACATAACCGAACGGTATGTTATAGTTATAATGTTAAAGGTCACTGCACGCATAGTTTATGTAGTCACTATATTAGCAGACAACCTGTAATTATGGCAGTTTCTTATATCAAAATATTATTTCGACGCCTTAGTGCAAAAGGGGGATAACTGCATTGACATAGACCGACAGTTATCCAGTTTTTGCACTAAGATATCGAATTATAGGACAGTAATATAGAGCCGCCCATTATTTAATTAAGTAAGAAAATATCCAAAAGAAAAACTCGTGGGATATTTCTCAGCCAGCCGCTTATCTAGGACGTCGTGGGTTAATTCTAGCTCCAAAGGGACCATGACCGCATCTTT
This sequence comes from Mercenaria mercenaria, assembly GCF_021730395.1. Lineage (NCBI taxonomy): Eukaryota > Metazoa > Mollusca > Bivalvia > Venerida > Veneridae > Mercenaria > Mercenaria mercenaria. Next base: position 59,293,447 of record NC_069377.1, on the reverse strand, counting down.
TCTTATTATTCCAATGTTTTTTATTTTTGTTTTTCAGGAAGCAGACTCGTGAGTGGTATACTTACATCACAACGGAGCTAAAATAAATTAGTACAAACTAACCGAAATAAGTCAGTGTTCTTAATGAAAGATTTAAATCCTTTTAAATTGCCGTTCTAGGCATGGGTAGTCTTTATAAGCTGGAAAAACTTATAGATGAAAGTAGAAATCAAAATATCAACATTCTTTCTCTTGGTTCAATAACGCATTTAAACCATAAATCGCTTGAGATGGTTAATATTAATTTAGGCGATTTATTTTCTTTATCAGCGCATTACTATATTCACGAAGGACGTTTGAAAAAACAAAACTTATGGTACTTGTTGATATCTAGTTTTAAAAGTCGTTTTACGTAAACTGAGTCTATAGCACATTATATGGTTGTTAAAATTCTAAATTCTGAAAACTTCACGTTTTATACATACAAGGACATGTAGCACAATTTGTAATTTGTAAAACGTCGCAACTTCCTATTTGAACTGTAAAAAATAGTTTCACCTTCTTTTTAACGCACAAATAGCACTTATCATCTTATGTTAAGATTTATTTATCTATTGATTTCTAAATCAACAGTGGGATATGGGTAATTGTCAGTCATATCAAAACCCCCATAGCATGTGACTGATTGATCTAGAAACTGAGTAAACATTCAACATATAGCAATTGCCAGATAATCCAAGATATTATTTCAGTGCTTAACATGACGCATTTCAAACTTCTAAACGTTTGAGCATATCTTGATTCATTAACATGGAAAAAAAAGAAATATAGTATACTACTATATGTATTTCAAAAAATCACCTGCACGTGCAACAGTTGTAAACGTATAATAAATTCAGACAAAATCGACTGACCCTACCGATAGCATTCTGTGAAATAAAATGTTTTCTTTGACATATTGTTCTCCATACGAAGGCTTTTGGCTATTAATAGAGTCATATGTACCCGAAGTCAAGGACGAGTAACAAGTACCAAATATATTTTGTAAATTTGTGAAGGAAACCCGCCAACGTACGACCAGAATTATAGTTTATAAAATTCATTTTCAAACACGACTGAGAAGACATATGACCAGGGGTAAAACTCGTTCTGTTAAGTTTAATGTCGTTTTAATACACAGTCTCGCCTTCACTAACCTTAAGTCATCATACTGCAAAATGAGAGAAGTTTCGACTTGCATGTAATTTTGACCTTTTATTTTGACATTAATCGCAAACTGGTACTGAAAATTGCAACAAGTGTTTATACTGACGTATTTGATAAAAGAAGAGAGGCGATTGTTGATAAGCCTCATTAGTATTTCAATAAACCCCTTATCTGTGTTTTATGCTAATTCATACAAAGCATTTCTCTTTCGGTCTCGCCATGCATATATCTCAATAGCGAGCGAACTTGAATACTAAGCTTGTCTGATGGCAAAAGTAACTTATTTAAAGAAATAAAAATTCTAATAAACTATTCTCACTTCGAATTCAGCTAACTATATTTAGTATGCACTAACACAAATTAAATCAGTATCAAAAATTCCTCCGCTTTTAAAATAGAAATAAGATCGAGCACTCAGTTTTCATTTTCAGATAAGTTTTAACATTAAATGTGAAGGCAAATGTATCAAATTTACACAAGCTTCTGAGCCATGATAAGATTATTTTTGACGTATTTTCATACAGTATAACATTATTATAAAACAAGAAGGAGAAAATAATAATTTAAAAAAAACGATTACCTTGTTTAGGTAAAATTATGCCGTTGCTATTATCCACGATCTGGACCGTTTCCAATCTCTTAGAGAAATTAATAGTGTAAAGTTTCTACTAGTTTAAATTCCAACATAAATTTGGTCGCACTTGGCGGAACGAAAACGCGCTTCTGTATGGATATAGGATTAGCACTTTCAATCGAAAAATATATAACTCTTATTGAAGCAATGAAAATAAACAGCAGATGTTTAAATCCTATTTATTCTGGATAGTGTTTATCAACATTTTTTTCAATTGCATCTACCGAATGGTTGATTCGAACTTTAAAAGTTATATCGATTTCAAATAGAAAGATTGACAAGAAGACGATAGAGATACATTTAGTTGTATATACCCGTAATTAACGTCAAATATATAAATGACTTTTGAATTCGTATAATTGGTTCGGCCTTCGTTCGCTACAATATTTATAATAACTAAAAACCAGATTAGAATTTACATTATTAAGACAATTTAAGTAGCAGTGTAAATACGCGATATTTTCTCACTATTGAATAAATGCCAAGGTCTATTTGAACTTTTTTTGTTTTGTCAAAGCGAAAGTCGGGTGACAGGTTACCAGTAAGGCAGAGAATACTGTAAATATTTATACACCGTTTATTGAACTCGTTCTCCTAGCTATTCTATTAAGACCATAAAGATAGACAATATTACAGAAGGCTATAAAACCGTATAACTTTTTGTTGAAAACGAAATATTTACACATCTAAGCATACCAGATGAGATGGGATATTAAGTGGATATGTTACCTAGAGGCAATTAGAATGAATGAATGGAAAGCGAAGTCTTGAACATTAACATTCAATTAGTATGCCAGTTTAGTGTGGTTCTTCGCTGTCCTCCATTTCCCACAGCATGCAAAGGCTTCTTAGGGTGAAAAAGGTGTGTTCATAAGAAACATTAAATTCTAAATCCTATTTTTTTTTTTGGAATAAGAAAATCTATATTTGGGAGGACATGTAGAATCACCATACAATGAATATATAAAAAATACATGTGCTTAATTTTTGTGGCAGGGATCGGTTGTAGTGCCAAATAGTCGTCTTAAAGATGTTTTTTCATAAAAAAAAAAAAACAAAAAAAAAAAAAAAAACACAACAAAATAAGCCGTAGTAAATACTTAGACGTTTCAAGACATATTACTTGTCAAATTACATTGAATGACTATGCATACCTGTGTGTACTTACGCCCTAATCATTACTTTAAGATAAGGTGATAAAAATGTTTACTTTAAACTGATAATCGTTGAAAATGAATTTCAGTCAGAAGTACTGTTTGCTAAATGATGACGTCAGTGAAAAATTTCAGTGCACATCAAGATAACGGAAATCCTTGGTTCAATGTTAGGGCCGAGTACATTAACAAGGTAAAATGTGTGATCAACAATTGTATGGCACATGTCCCCTGAAAATGCTTGTCAGAGGCCATGACTAGAAAATGAACGGACAAGAATATCTATCCTAATAAAATATGAAAGTCCGTTTCATGATGCTGATATCTACCAACTTTCATTTCATTAGGATGGAAACTGTAAGAAAAGTTGGGTACAAATTCAGAGTCCAAAAAGGGTCATTACTCCTAAAAATAACCAAAAAAGAAAGTCCCGACTACATATGCATGTCTGTTTTATGTTGATGGTAATACAGAGTTTCATTTCAGTTGGTTGGAAACTGTAGTAGGAGTCAAGTTTACAACGTTCTGACGTCGTGGTAATATTACAGTCATAAAAGGGCCAAAACTAAAAAAGAAAGCCGACCATTAAAGTCCCGAAAATATGAGCGTCATGTCCACTTCATGTGGATGATGTAATTTCAGTTAAATGTAAGCTGTATGGAGACTGAGTTTACAGGAAAATATGACAGGCGGACAGAGAGACGGACAGTTCAAGCACTTAATGCCTCCAAGGTCTTCGACATCGGAGTGGGGTGGGGCATAAAAATATTTATATGATGAAAGATGATTAACATTTAAAGATTGGGTGTTTTTCACAGTTTTAAGTCATAACGAAAAAATTTAAGTCATACAAACGACGTCCGATCTTAGATGTTACAGAAAGGCCCCAGGGCACTGTTGAATCCAAAACCCACGACCGAACATGAAAAAATTCTACACCAGCACCAGTCTGTATTTCAAGCTTACAGCAGTGATTCTTGGTAGGAATATACTAGAAACACAGAATTTCCTCAGAAGAGGAATATTGGTCAAAGCAACCACGTATGCGATCAAACAAAAATTGTCATGCACATCTGATGTTCTGTCATTAAACAGACTGTTAGCCCTAAGCTTGACTCAGCATGAATATTTATCTAGTTGGGCTTTGGTTAATGAAAAGCTTTAAATAAACTTTCATGGTGTAGTTATACAGTTGAATAGGAACTTATTTCTAAATGTAGTAAAGTATCTATGTCCGGTGTTAGTGCAATATACAGTATGCCCCTGGGCTTATATTAAAGTAAGATAATATTATCTTTGCTAATAACTATTTATTTATTTATTTGGGTTTTACGGCGCACCAACACAGTATAGGTTATATGGTGCTAATAACTAAGTTTCTATAGAAGTTATATAAATAAGATATATATGACACAACACTGCCTAACTCTTTTTAAATTCGCATGTCGTATATTGTCATTTTAGTCATAAACAGAACTGCTTTCATGAATAATTGGTTCATTATTTATATATAATTTTATATAGGCACTGGCTAGTCTTTAATAAAATTGCCCTCTGGACAATAAAATGAAACCTTAATTGTAAATATGGTAGTAAACAGAGAGTGTTCAAACTAAACCAGCCTAATTTATCAGGCATATTTTATGTGTTACATTCAATGCCATATGGAATCTATGTCCGTTAAGTAAAAGGAACATATCACTTTGCGGTAAAGTACACTGAAAATAAGAGAAAATATATATTGTTTGTGATTACCTTCATTTATTTCTAATAAATAACTAACAAGATGCATGTAAATTATAAATTTATGGACATGCAACAATAGTACAAGTGTAAATATTTCATTTACGTAACAATATATATGTAAACACATAAACTACAAAGACAATAGTCCCATATAGGCCTTCAATCACAAATATACAGTCAATTGCATGTATAAACAAAGGTCTGAATAAAAAATTTGGACGGACTTAACAACATTGATAAATATTTAGAGGCATTAAAAACTCTCTTGAATGACCAAAACATAAGGCTGCCACACATCCAGTAATATACTGGATAACACAAATTGCACGGGCATTGCACAAGGAAATCCATTTTGCTATTTGGATGACAAAAAATGAATTAATATTTGAGCCGTGCCATGAGAAAACCAACATTGTGGGTTTGCGACCAGCATTGATCCAGACCAGCCTGCGCATCCGCGCAGTCTGGTCAGGATCCATGCTGTTCGCTAACAGTTTCTCCAATTCCAGTAGGCTTTAAAAGCGAACAGCATGGAGCCTGACCAGACTGCGCAGATGCGCAGGCTGGTCTGGATCCATGCTGGTCGCAAAGCCACTATGTTGGTTTTCCCATGGCACGGCTCATTTGTTGTTTCATTTTCTACTAATATAAGAACTTGCTGACAAGTATCCTAAATAAATAAGGTCTTCAACTTTATCCAGCTAAATCTCTAAAATGAATTGGTCCATCATTCAATTTGGGCAGTACCACTTGTTTATCAAAGTGGTGTTCATTGAAAATTTACTGACTGAAACAGAGAACAATGCAGACCATGATCAGCTTGCAAGGACTTGCAGGCGAGCATGGTCTGCACTGGTTCAAAGTCAAAATCACCTGCCACCTGCAAGCTAAAGGTTAAACCTGCAATCCAATGTTTATTAACTATATTGCATGTCTAGCAAGGTAATATTTATACATTTGAAGTTTTCAAACTTAACCCTTATCATGCTGGACATGATTGTTTCTGCCTTTGCGGCCAGTGTAGATCATCTGCATTGTTTGCCATTCAGTCAGTATCTTTTTGTAAAGCACCCCTTTTAACAGTTAATGGTACTGTCCAAATTGAAAGATGGACAAGTTCATTATAGAAATTTAGCAGGGTAAAGGCTAACACAACAGTAGAAATGCAAAAGGACAACATGAGCACTGCAAAGAAAGGAATGTCAAAGCTGACAGAAATTGCAATTGTTAAGTTAGGTAGTGCAAATGAACCAAGGCCACTGTCTTTAACAGTGGTAGTAAGAACTTTCTGAGCTCAAATTCTGTAACCAAGATTAGAAACAGTTTCAATAATACAAGAAATAGTAATAGAATGAAATAATGTATGATTCTAAGTTCACAACTTCTGCAAATTTACACAGTACAATATCTTAATATTTAAATTTCTAACTGCGTTTTCCCATTTTTAAACATTTACGCAAAGTTTAATTGTACTCAATCCAAGCATTTAAAATTGTATGAAAACTTGACATCTAGACTGAATCATAAATCGGTTAATGACTCCTCCCATTAACGACACCTGTTGTTAGCAACCCCTCCCATTAATGACACTTCCAAAAGGACACCTCTCTATAAAGACGTATACAATTGAAACTCGGTACCTTCAACTCACTTATTTATAAATTCTGGCTACTTTGAGGAACTTTTGAGTACTGCGCCAAAAACACAAGCAAAATTTATCATCTTCATGTCCAATTCCGTTATCTGTAAATAAAGCACTTGGTCCCTTCTAATTCACATCATAACGATTCAACAGTGTTTTCTTTCCAATTTCTAACTTCATACTTAATCAACCTCTTGAGACTTATCAGCCTGAGAACAACAACCACTACTTTGTCTTCCCAGTCATGTTTACTGTATAGCGGTTGCACAATAGTTTGATCCACAAACTTGGACAAATACTTACAGAAAAAACGGACCTAGATGTACAAGGAAAATCTACATTCTAGCAAAAACTAAAATTTAAGTCATCTTTTATTCCTTAATTATCTCTAATACTGTGAAATCATTAATTTTGGAGGAACAAAATTTTGTGGTTTGGGCAAAAGGGCTATTTCGTGAGGATATAAATTTGTGGACTGTAAGATTTTTCATTGGTTCATGGGGATTTAATTTTGTGGATTGAAGCAACCAAGAAAAGTAGTCCCTCATGAATATTAATGATTTCACAATATACTGTAAATGCCAATTAGGTTTGTTCTAGCTACTAAACAGCTACTTTTGATCAATATGAGCAAATTTCATTAAATAATTATATAAGATATAAAATAATTGTAAAATTTTGATTAACAAGGACTAAAAAATCAATATAATCTCTGTGATTGAAAATAAGTGATTAAAAACAATAATTAAAATTTTCGTAAAAACACAAGAAAAATTGATTATCTATAAATGGAACAGAGGCAGGAATATATCAGATAAAATGTAACAGAAGTAACATAACAGAAATAATATCAGAGACATAACAAAATAGTAGAAATAGAAATAACATATTAATAGAAATAACAAGTACCAATAAACACATTCTGAACTGTTGTATTCCTACTAAAGATATATATCACAAATTCAGTACAGCTTAAATCTACTATTATACACTTAAGAGAGAATATCATCTCCTACTGACCTTCTTAACAATATAAAACAGGAACAAAATTTGCAGATAGAACAATAATTTGATAACATAAGTAATAATAACATCACCATATCCAGTCATGCAACTTCACACAAGTCAAGAAACTTTATACTTGTATCATACTCTATTTTAAAAGCACCAAATCTTTAACAAAGGGGTGTTTACAGCACATGACATCTTCATTCATCTGACAAGCAATTTCCAGACAGTATTTTCCCCTGAATTAATTAGTAAAATTTAGTGATTCTTGATTGTGTATGTGGATAAAAATGAAGTTGTAAGAATTAAAGTAGTACAATACTCTCAAGAGTGGATTTTTGTGAATTAATTTTTGGTTGATATGTATATGCCATTAAAGGCCTGGCCTAGCTGTATATTACTACGAACCTTGCTTCTTAACCTATCCCTTATGTGCAAATTCAAAATGTTTATTTGGAATTCATTTAATTGCACTGTAAAGTTACATGCATTATCCAAAGGCACTCACAGATTATCTAATGCTAACTGATATCTACTACAACTAATAATTTCACTTAAACAGCCCTGGAACAGTCAATGGCAAATATTTTCCCCACACAGGATATACTGAAGCCAGTGATCTAATCCCTTACTATTTCTGATCTCAACTATTTACTATGACATTAAAATCAGATTGGCAACTGAGTAAATACATAATAAACAACCAGTAAACTTGAAATAACTCTCAGCACAACATAATCTAAAGCAATAATGTGAGCCTTGCCATGAGAAAACCAACATAGTGGGTATGCGACCAGCATGGATCCAGACCAGACTGCGCATCCGCGCAGTCTGGTCAGGATCCATGCTGTTCGCTAATAGTTTCTCCAATTCCAATAGGCTTTAAAAGCGAACAGCATGGAGCCTGACCAGACTGCGCGGATGCGCAGGCTGGTCTGGATCCATGCTGGTCGCATACCCACTATGTTGGTTTTCCCATGGCACGGCTCATGTAACCATGCTCTATATTTATACTGGGAGATCTTAATTTACTATCACAACTAACAATAATCTGACATCAAATTATTGGTCAAAATAAATAACTTTGTAAAACAATAAATATAGATTCTCTACAATTGAAAGCAAAAATATTTCTACTTTAAGCACAACCTTTGCACATTCTTAACAATTCTCATAACTGCAGAACAGATAATATTCCAAATGGTTCATTTCAGCCTATATTTGCAAACTGAGTGACTCTAGATAACAGTTGTGAACATCAAGCTACATTACCTACCTCTATTTAATCAGTTGCAAACTGTAAATTCTAAACATTATGAATACGACTGGTTTCTTTTTGTCTATCGAATTGCGAAATAAAAGGGACACTAAATATGTCCAATGTAAAGAACTTTCCTATCAGCTGCCTTTCTATTTTGAGAGACTGCTGCACTGTTCACACTGTCTGCATAACATGTGGCTGTAAATGTGGCACTGTGTCTCTTCCTGACACCCATGTGATGTCGAACAACCTGATCGAGCGGAACAACATCGCAAACTGTTCAAGCACTTTTCTCAGTATATCTCCAAATGGTGAAAACATGTGTCGCATTCCCACAAAAACATTCCAAAAGAATATACTCCCCGGTTGGACGAAGCCGTTAAACATTGCTGAAAGAAACGGTTTCACAACAAAGTCACCCAATGTCACAAATATTCCAACAATTAGTGGCTGGAAGATATGTTTGGCAAGAAATCGGGAAAGTTCAACGAAAAACCAGATCACAATGCTTAGAATTATACGTAGTATTGCAAATATTTCTTGCCACACTCTCTGGACTACCCTATCCACCCTGAAAAGAGAAACGGAAATAATAAATTAAATGACTTCTTGAGTTTACTAGAATTTACAGGAATCAATATGTACATGCAACCTAAAACTTGAATAAAACTGGCCAAAATGTTTGGCACAAACAGTTGCTGTTTTGTAATTAGCTGAAAAATCGAAGTAGAAACAAATTCCTTATAAATGGGTTATTAAAAATAGTACTCACTTGTCAGCAACTGGTGGTAAACTGGCCTCTTCAAATTCTTCATTTACTTCATAATACCGTAGGTTACCATGTCCAAAGTAGTACACATATCTGCAAAGAAAGAAAACCATGAGACATTCAAACAGTGGTAATCATGAAATGTCCTGCTTTTAACCCTTACCCTGCTGAATTTCTATAATGAACTTATCTATCTTTCAATATGGACAGTACCATTAACTGTTAAAAGGGGTGCTTACCAAAAAGACACTGACTTAATGGCGAACAGTGCAGATCATGATTAGACTGCACGGATTACCTGTTTTCAGATACAAATTACTACTGTTTTTATTTAAGAAATAATTTATAGCAAGACTGTGTTTTAACACTATCTATACAAGATGGATTGTTATACGTCAGGTGTAATAATTTCCAGAGGGTGCAGGGTTATTTCAGATACAGGTGAGCAATATTTTCAACAAGCCAGCTGGATAGTTCCACCCATTAATGACATGTCCTAATGGAGTTTTAAAGTCACAGTGGTGAGTGGCAAGTGATCCGAAGTCAATGACCTTAACCTCACGGCCACAGAGTGTTATTTTATTTCTTTAATCAATACCTTCCAGTGTCTTCATCTTTCATAAAGAGTCTAGGAGGGTCCTCTAGGAGCTCTTCTTCTTTCTGCACAGCAGGGGCAGCCACTGCAGTGGCGGGGTATGGAACATACTGGACCTGTGGCATTGGTGGACTTGTACTGTACCTGTAATATAATGACGTTATTATAGAAACTTTGTCTGGGACATTGTAATTTTCTCCAGTTGATTTTGCCTGACATGGATCACAAGAGACATTTTTTTGTTTTTGTTTTTTTTGTTTAATTTTAGCTAAAATGACTATGAACTCATTTAAAACATAGAACTTTCTGGGTCATTAACAATAAATTAAATGCAGAAAGTAGTCTAGTTACAGGCAAAATACGTAATCAGAATTCTAGCATAATACAAATTTTGATGTTTGTCATTTAGTTTCTTTTTGTGAAATACAGCTCTATTTGACTTGTCATATAATTTGTATTAAATCAATACTGCTGAAATGAAATTTTGCATAACTGCCTGTACCTAAACTACAAGCTTTATACAAAGTTTCATCACAATCTGTGGTAATTAAACAACACACAAATTTTTTTTAGTGTTTTCAAGTCTTGATATTTTTTCATTGATTCTATTTTCATTGACATACCTTTGGTCATATACTTCAACCATGGTTGGAGAGGTCACCTCTGCTCTCTGTGTGACAGTGCCTCCTTGTGCAGCATGTGGCTGTGACCTTGAACTTTGCTGTGGAGGCTCGCGAGTCCTTGGTGTTGCCTGGGCAGCAGATGCCTGAAATAATAATATAGTACACTGTCATGTGACTAGATAATGTCATGTGACTTCCAACAATGACATCAGTCAGCTAATGAAGACCACAGGATATGGTTGAAATATTTGTCCAAGTAGGAACTCTTATCTAAATTATGAATTCAGAGCAAAGAAACAACAAACCGGTATTTAACTGAATAATGTTGAAAGTTCTGTAAAGTAAAAAACAAAGAAAATATAAATGATAGCCCCACCATCAGGTGTCAATGCTTGTCTGTTAGTGCTTAAAATAAAGTAATATGCAAGAAATAAGTTATAGTTCATTGCCTTCTTACTAATCTAATGATAATAAACTTGGGCTTGAAGTTTCATATATTTAAAAACCTTATGATAATAAACAAATGTGGAACTTAGTTCAATACAGTATTCATGAAAATGGACCTAAACAGAAACTTTAACCAAAACAGTAAATGAAGAGCCATTATTCTGTCAAAATGCATGTCAAAGTTATGGCTCTTTGCCTACAAACTAACTTAATAATGATTAATAAGTTTGCATAGTTTCAAATTGATGACAAAAGTCACAATACCTCGTAGGCTAATTCTAAATTTGACTGAGGAAAATGAGACTTGGTATTGTTTTGTGGATTTAAGAGTTATTTGTCAACCAGAGACATTTTTCTATGTTTTGCACCAACATGAGCATGGGATGGTGAGTCTAACTCCTGCTGATGTGGGTTCAGTGGGGTAAGGGTTTATTGGGGTTCTGCTCCCCTGCGAAAAAATTCAGAATAGGACACGAATAATGCATTATGGAGACTGGTCTCCAAACTCAGTATACAAGTGAGTCATTAAGTTACCAGATATTTTCACAATGCTTTACAAGCATGAACCTGTAAATTCTATTTATTTCACATTCTTTGACCATGACAACAAGGCTGAGTGAGCTAGTAAATTTATGCAGTTGGGATTTTCATTCAATGTTCTAATCTAAATTTCCTACCTGTGACTGAGTATTATTCTTTGGCCCTTTGTTTTTCTTGCCAAACTTCCAGCTTCTCCAGGTAGTTTCTGACCTAGCTGTCTGAGGTGCATCCTCAGCAACAGATGTTTCTGAAAATTACATCAGAAAAATATGATACTGTATCTATATAACCTCTGCAGCATTTGACTGAATTTAACACCATTATTTTTCAACAAGAATTCAATTTTGTAACAGCTGTCAGTTAACCAAGCCTGCTAGTGTTTTTGGATTCTGCACCAGAACTGACCAATCCTGTTAAAGTAAATGATAATTTCCCGGCATATATCACAAGTGAAAGACAAATGATCTTAGGCACACCCATCTTCTGCGAAATAATCAAGGGCAACATATATGTCTTGTCCAGGAATCAAACTTGCCACCTCTTTCCAAGCTTATGCTCTACCCACTGAGCTACTGGTATTATACCAATCGGTATGTGTAGGATGTAAAACCATAAATATATAATGCTAATTGGAAAGATGTCTAATGCTAATGATCAGAACAGCCAAAAACGAAAAAAGCAATTAATGACACCTATAAACAAGAGGACCATGATGGTCCTGAAAATCGCTCACCTGTCCCCACATGATCCAGCTTTGAACTGAGTATGACGTCGTTTTTTCTATTATTTGACATAGTGACCTAGTTTTTGAGCTCGTGTGACCCAGTTTTAAACTTGACCTAGATATCATCAGGATAAAAATTCTGACCAATTTTCATGAGGATCCATTGAAAAATATGGCCTCTAGAGAGGTCACATGGTTTTTCTATTATTTGACCTAATGACCTAGTTTTTGACGGCACGTGACCCAGTTTTGAACTTGACCTAGATATCATCAAGGTGAACATTCTCACCAATTTTCATGAAGATCTCATAAAAACTATGGCCTCTAGAGAGGTCACAAGGTTTTTCTATTTTTATACCTACTGACCTAGTTTTTGACTGCACGCGACCCAGTTCCAAACTTTACCTAGATATCATCAGGGGAACATTCAGACCAATGTTCATGAAGATCCATTGAAAAATATGGCCTCCAGAGAGGTCAAAGGTTTTTGTATTTTTAGACCTACTGACATAGTTTTTGATCGCAGTTGACCCAGTATCGAACTTGACCTAGATATCATCAAGATGAACATTCAGACCAACTTTCATACAGATCCGAACTTGACCTAGATATCATCAAGGTGAATATTCTGACCAATATTCATGAAGATCCATTCAAAAATATGGCCTCTAGAGAGGTCACAAGTTTTTTTTATTATCTGACCTACTGACCTAGTTTTTAATGGCATGTGTCTCAGTTTCGAACTTGACGTAGACATCATCAAGATAAACATTCTGACCAATTTTCATGAAGATCCATTCAAAAGTATGGCCTCCAGAGAGGTCACAAGGTTTTTCTATTTTTAGACCTACTGACCTAGTTTTTGACCGCAGCTCATCCAGTTTCGAACCTGAACTAGATATCATCAAGATGAACATTCAGACCAACTTTCATACAGATCCCATGAAAAATATGGCCTCTAGAGAGGTCACAAGGTTTTTCTATTTTTAGACCTACTGACCTAGTTTTGGACTGCAGTTGACCCAGTTTCGAACTTGACCTAGATATCATCAAGGTGAACATTCTGACTAACTTTCATAAAGATCCCATGAAAAATGTGACCTCTAGAGCGGTCACAAACAAAAGTTTACGGACGGACGCACGCACGGATGGATGGACGACGGACGCTGCACGATCACAAAAGCTCACCCTGTCTTTTTGTGACAAGTGAGCTAAAAATGAAAATGGAGCATAAAATCTTTAAACAAAATGGACTATTTTCTAATTTAAACTTACTGTTGTTATTAACAATGTTGAGCTTTTCTTATTCTCTTTTTACTTTCAATAAATAAACATATACGAACAGGCCAACATTCAAATGTTACAGTAAGATTTCAATAGGAAGAAAAAAATCCACATGTTTCACAATTGTTAAACATATGTAACATGTACAGCTGATATAAATCAACACATTTTTGAAACAGATGTTAGGGTGGCATTTTTTTTGTTTTTGTGGTTAATGGGGTCTGAACATTATTTTAGTCAGAAAAACAATCCCGCATTTGCGGTTTCCTTAACAGAATAAACCTGTTCTCTGCAAGCAACTGACAACTTCTCTACATGAATGAGAGGTGAAGGAGGATTAATCATGATAGGATTTTTAGGCACAGTCAATCATAATGAAAAATATAATGATGCCACAGCTGGGCATAGATTTATTTAACTATCAAAAAAGCAGTAAGTGTTACGTGATGGCTGAAAAATGTACTTATTCTTTACTCTGCTAAATTTCTAAAATAGACTGGTCTATCATTCAATTTGGGCAGTACCATTTATTATTAGAAGGCATGTTCAGTGAAAATTTACTGACTGAATAGCGAATAGTGCAGACTATGATCAGCCTCTACATATGTGCAGGCTGATTTTGGTCTGCACTGGTCGCAAAGGCAAAATCACTTGCCTCCAGCTCGCTTAAGGTGATACTCCATTCATTGAACTAGTAAGGATGGTTTTTAGATAGAATAATTTTATCTGAAAGTTTTCTAAAGGCTAGGCATCCTTAAATACAACTATTTTAGATGAGAACTGGCCTTATGATTAATGAAGCCCGAATATGAACGGAAGAAATTACAGTTTTGGTATGAAATACATAGGGTTGTAGAAGTATGTGGGAGACATTCAGAAGTACTAAAACACACACAGTCTTGTATTTCATACCAAAACTGAAAGTATTAAAACATTTTTATATTTACAATAAGGTTTTCTCTATTTTTTTACAATTTTTCAATTGATTTGGTGTTGCATAATATATACTTTTGAAGTTCTAGACCTCTGAAATGACAATATCTCTAACTTACGTCTACACTTGAACATCAAAATTATTAACTAATGACGGCTGTTGGAATAGCAATTATTCTAATACTTTGTCACAATGCATGCTTAACATGACTAAAGGCCAGTAAAATGTGCATATATCACGGAACGATGTGATGTAATAAAAACTATACAATCTATTTGTCAAGCAAGTGTTATGACCTCTGGAATGCTCTCTCTCCTTATGTGACATCTTTAATCATGTGAATTTACTGTACACTATAAACACACAGATCATAAAGGTAAAATTTCAAATGCAGAAGCAATGTAAGCAGAAGCTTATTAGAATAATAATCAAAGGCTGACAGCTGAATATGCAGATTACACATCATTGTTAGTACAAGGAGTATATCAACAAATAATACACAACTCTTATATTATATGGTAGGAGTTGGGAGGTAATTGGTAAGCACAATAAAGGTGTCTCATAAGCCAAATTGGCTGGCCCTTTCAATAGGGGTGACACTATAATAAACAAGAGCTTTACCTTTACCTTTTACATGACTCCTTATAAAAATTGCCAGTTCACAGTACACACTTACTGAATGGCTTGTCAGTCATTAGTCAAAACTATTGCCCTAGGTTCAAAAACCAGGGGCCAATACTTAAAGCTTTCACTTTTGACTGGCAATCCGTTCAATAGGTGTTTTATTATATGAAATCAGAAATAAATATTTGTATTATTTCTTTTTTGAAGTTTTGACTTTAGCCAAGCAAACTCTAGTGTTCAACTCATAATAGTATGAACCATGGACTGGAGCTTTGTATCAGAAATGTAACAATTTGTTGTATTGACCGGTCAACAACACATGTTTGCTAAACTAAAATCAAACTTGCGCAAAAAATACCCTCTTGAAATGTATGTCTGATATCATGCAATAAAATACTTATTGAAAAGCTTTGGCTTGACCAGCAAACCATTCAATAATTGTAGAAGTGTACCGGTATACTGAAGCATAGTGTTTGCTTTGAATCTCCGATAAACAGTTTTGGCTAGTATATTCCAAGCTGTATACTGTTACTAATGTGGTGTCAGGATTTTTTATTATTAAGAGAGGTGGAAATTCCAAAGACATCAAGGCTCTGTTGTCTATGTGTCCATCATATTAATCATATTCCTAATACATGTATAAATTAATTCTATTTGTAAGAATCAATTCATGAACCAAAACTTCTTCCAATTTGATTTTAAATCTTTAATTTCAAGATCACTAATAATGGGTTTAAAACTTTAGAGGGGGCACAGGCCGGGTAACCACCCTCTGAAACATAAAGCGCTTTTTTGTGAGTCAGAAATAGAAGATGCGGATCAATGTTATCAAAATTCATCATCAAACAGTTAAAATACTGTCCAACACTTAAGTTAATCAGCAAAGCAGCTACAAACAAGAATATATATATCTACTCACAGGTGCTTGAAACATACTATTTTTAATGTTCTATATGGTCTATATAGTATATAGTCCAAATAAAACATTAAAAATAGTATGTTTCAAGCACCTGTGCATCTACTGTTAAAAAGCATAACAAATAAGAACAGTATATATCCCAGTCACCAGTAAATAAATGTTCCTTTTTCAAACACAGTTTACCTTCAACAATTACTTCATTATTATTTTCTGGTTCCCCTGGGTCGTGTACTTAAATAAATCAATTTATGTTTAGTGTCACTATTCTTACTTGAAACCTAACTACCAGGCAGGAAAAAAAAACAAGAAAGTGTTGATATAAATAAGGTTTTGTATGTATCATGTCTATCTTGACATGCAAACCAAAGTGATTAATAATAACAAGATATAAAATACTAAGTACTAATTTACAACACAACAAGAATTAAAATGATAAAAGAACCAGATTTTCAATTCAACATGACCTTTCCTGAAGATTTCTAACTGATACAATTTACAAGTGACAACTATTACCTGAGTTTTTACAATGTGTTTTAAGTAAATGGTGTATAATGTATATATCAAACATAAATTTACAGTAATTTATACAAAAAAGGAAAGTCTTAATTATTTTTCTAAATGCAGTCATTTTTCAGTAAACATTCTATGCTGAACTTTGAGGAAATGAAAATGTTGAAAATTTTTACCTGAACTGTGGGGGCAGTAGCTTTAAATGATATTTTATTAAAGTATTATAGAAACAAGTTACCAGTCTTGACATCATGGTTAAATAAGCATTTCCACTTATAAATGTCACACATTAAAATCTTATTCATTGAAAATGATGTCATAATATCAGCAAGGACTCTGCCATTCCCCATCTGATCTATTTGCAAAACAGTGATTTTTTTTTAAATTGTGAATGGGTCTGGTAAAAGCCAGAAAAATTGTGAAAATTTGCGTCGTTTTTCTCAGAGTTTTGAATTCCCCACCTCCTTAATTGTGATTTTTTTAATACTTTGTTGTTTCATTAACAACTGTGGATCGGAACAATTTAAATGATTCGTACCTAAACGCACTATGAATTAAAGTTTCGTATCCAAACGTACTATGAATTAAAGTTTCGTATCCAAACGCACTATGAATAACGTTCAAGGGTCAATAATATAGGGTGACGAACGTAACAAATCTTGATCAATCAGATGCTTTTCCTCGCAAAAGTCGATAACAAACTTCTTTAAAGTTTTTCAATGCTTTTTTTACATTTTTCTACTATTTTTAGAGATTTTTCCAATTGAGAATGGGTCCAAAGGACCCAATTTGAAAATTGTGAAAGACCATTTGCAATTATGAACGGGTCCGATATTCGGTACCACTTATGTAAGGAAAAAAATCGCTGCTAAAACTTCATGAAAAAAAGAACTTTTCATGTGGCTCTTTCAAGCTACTTTCTTGCATTATATCAAAATTATGCTACTTCGCACTAACAGTGAAAAGAAACTTTTGAGCCAGTGTGAAATTAAAATTAAAGACGAAAATGAACTTTTGAATGCGATGATGCACATCAAAATGTCTATAGAAATCATGATGTGTAAGTGGCAATGGATTATGAATGTACACCCTGATATGTTTTCAAGATTTCGTTCATTTACATTACACAAATGCCTGACTACGATTGGTACATTATATGTAACATTTGAATAAGTACTCACCTTCTTTCATTTTTTGCTCTTCTCGCTGTTTCTCCTGCCTGTATTTTGACCTAACTTCCCGCAGAGTCCGTTCATCAGGATCTGAATCATCCCACGAGCCTATACCTGTAAGTTAAATAAAGTTCTAGTGATTACACCGTGTCCAACGTATACGTCGCATTTACGGTGGGTACGCTGCATACATGGTATATTGTACGCTCCATTACCGGCATTTCCTGTTGATTTTGTCAACATCCCTTATAGTGAGGTAAGAAAAAACTACTTATTTTCATTAAAGTTCAACGTGTTCAAAGTAACGATATATTCAGTACGAGCTGCAGATCATTCAAGCTCCCAATGGGAATGTGTTTTTGGTCAGTAATTTTCTAGTTTCTTCAAACATTCGAGTAAACCGGCGTGTGAAGTCGGTTTTGAACTCGGATGTTCACTTTCAGGTTCATTTTCTGTCTCTTAAAATCCTTCTGTTGACTTTTCATCGGTTTAACGCGAGAATAGTATCACAAGCTACAATTTGAAATATATATCATGGCGTAAATTCATGTTTAAAGGGAGCTTTATGCCAAAATAAGCGATGTACGCCCTATAAAACGGCGCGTCTACAGAAGTACGCCACATAAAAAGGCCGTTATATATATCTAAAATGCAACAGTTACTGTCATTATTGTAAGGAATTTCCGGGGAGGATACCTAAACCCCACCACTATAATAAATTCCTAGCAAAAGGTCTCTTTAAAATATTAATTTTAATGTCGAATTATCAAATAAACTTGACTAAATATATGAAATAACTGTGTTTGTAGAGTTACATTCACAATTAGATATCATGTATAATAATTTTCAGTCAGTTGTCCACAAGCATTTACCTGACACTCATTAATCTTCGCCAATATTTTTGGGCGTTTACGTTAGCTTACGAAAGAATCGTATCCTGAAAATAATTACATATATGTAGAAAACACATTACATGATGGCGTGGTGTCTCAGTATTACACAATGTTATTGGCACTGATTTTATTCTTATATCATTTCACGTGTATGTAACATATTTTACGAATTTTAATTGTTTTCATTTGTAGATTTGAGCCCCAACATCAGAAAAGAAACATGCAGTGGCTTTGCGACAAGCATGGATACAGACAGCCTGCGCATGCGCGCATTCTGGTCAGAATCCATGCTATTTGCTTATGGTTTCTCTAATTGCAATAGGCTTTGAAAGCGAACAGCATTGATACTGACCAGACTGCGCGGATATGCAAGCTGGTCTGGATCCATGCTGAAAGCCAATATGTTGGTTTTCTCATAGCGTGGCTCATTTTTACTTTCAGGAATCATTTACAACAGAAAATATGTCTTTCTTTCTTCTTAGATACTTTAAAAGAAAAATTGACAATTTCTTCCAGGGTTATCTTGGAAACAAGTGCTTTTCATTCAGGAAATGAACAAGAAATGATGATTATTAGTTTGATCAGATAAGTAGGGGAGAACGCTGTTGAATATGCCACACGTGACTTATAATATTTATTGAAGAGCTTAGACGTCATTTACATTTTTTTTAAAAAATGCCATTTTTTCAAATACTCTTCTTGGAAAGCACAAGCATTGTAAACAAAAGGACAACCAAACTGTGTTTGAAATACCGATTTTGACCGCTAAAAGTAATTTTTGACGTATAACACATTTGTGTTCTGACAGTTCGTTAACATGTAGATATATCGACATAAGATATATAATGAAATTCAGCATTTCCCTAAGGTTAAATGCCATGTACTTTCATACTGCTATACCATACTGAAAGGTAAGGGTGTACCCCGCACAGTGTACCCCGCATACTGTCACAACCTACCCCAGACGCGGGGCAGATTGTGAAGTTACAGGCCATGTTCACACTAGCAGTATTCGTTTTGTCCGCAGTCTACCTGATAATACGACAATATGTTACTTGTGAAATACATTTTCAGTTTTTAATTCGTTTTAGGTTCCGACACCGAAGATTACTTTACGAAAATATATGGAATGTTCATGATTCCCAAGTAAAAACTTTAACGGGCAATTTTATACCGGACTGTTTATACAAAACAAGCATGTTTATTTTATCTTCCGAATAATTAATATTACTGTTATTACATTATGTAATTCCAAAACCGTTTATAATTGTTAAAAAGTGTAAATAAAATGAAAGAATTGATGCGAGTGAAGACATACGTAATCAGTTGCTATAAATATAACGGCCTTTTTATGTGGCGTACTTCTGTAGACGCGCCGTTTTATGGGGCGTACATCGCTAATTTTGGCATAAAGCTCCCATAAAACATGAATTTATGCCATGATATATATTTCTATTTGTAACTTGTTATACTATTCTCGCGTTAAACAGATGAAAAATCAACAGAATGTTTTTAAGAGACAGAAAATGAACCTGAAAGTGAACGTCCGAGTTCGAAACCGACTTCACACGTCAGTTTACTCGAATGTTTGAAGAAACTAGAGAATTACTGACCAAAATCGCATTACCATGGGGAGCTTGAATCATCTGCAGCTCGTACTGAATATATCGCTTCTTTGAATACGTTGAACTTCGATGAAAATGAGTAGTTTTTCTTACCACACCACATAGGATGTTGACAAAATCAACAGGAAATGCCGGTAATGGAACGTACAATATACCATGTATGTAGCGTACTCGCCGTAAATGCAACGTATACGTTGGACACGGTGGATTAGAAACTTACTAATCAGAAACCAATGTTTGTCGTGTGATTAAAAATATATTTTATGTATATAACAAACAACTCAATCAAATATATTTTATGTATATAACAAACAACTCAATCAAATGGCAATGTATTGACTGTCACTAAAAAACCTATATTTGCACTATGGAGAAATGACGCTTAGTCTTCCCAACCAAGTATCACACTATACAAATCTGTCACTGCATTAATCGTAAAATACAGACAAAAAACAATATAATAAGAAACATATTTGAAAACAAGTCAAACCACTGTAAGAAAGTTCACAGAAAGTTTGGTTTCCGGCTTCTTTTAATTTAATTAATTGAAACTTACTTTTAATGCTGCCTTGATGTTTCTGTATACCCCTTGGTGTTGGACTCGGTGCCGGGTCATATGCTGTCCCTTTCTTGTCTTTACCTGGTGGACCCCTTTCTACTGGCTCTGGGGTTTGTCTCCTGTCTAAAAAACAAAGAAAGCAGAAGTAATTGATGCACTGGATTTCCAGGTGTACACAAACAGTTTCTAACAATCAAGGTAAAAATGAAATTCATCTATTCATATCCCCCTGGAAAAGCCATTTTGGCCAAAGCTAAACAATTTCATGCACATGAAGTTAGTGCTTATACAGTATGCAATTAAATCCAATTAAATCAACCTCTATGTTAAAGCCGCTAAAATCACACTTTCAAGATGTCATGTTCAGGATGAAACAAGGCTGCAGTATTAAACATCTGTACATACAAATGAAACTGTAGCAAAATATCTGCAGACATTTAACAGAAAGACTGAATCCTGCTAATATAGAATAATTTCTGCTATTTAACAGATCTATACATTTCTCAGTTATTGATAAAGTGTGTGTTTGTGGAACACAGTAACTAATCAATAAGTTAAATAAATATAGCAGTTTTAGTTTATAAAAGGTATATCTGTTAAAGTAGGTTGAATTTTCTCTAGTATTAATCAGCTGAAAAATAGAATAAAAGGAAATATCTTAAATAAAGTTTTACTACGGAAAATTTTCGTCCTTACAGAACATGAATTTAAAAAATAAAAAATATCAGCTAAAAATGGTGATCAGATCTCTTTAAAGTTTTTCGTTTTGAATCAGACATTACTTGGATTTTTTCATAAAATTTTGCTGACCTATTTTTACCTAAAACAATAAATTACAACTATAATGGAACCTGTCTAAATTGGACAAAGTTAGGGACAGGCCACTTCAAGGTGATGCCTATTTGTCGAGGTTTTGTAAGCAAACAAAATAATTATGAAGATGGTGACTTGTAACAGGACACCTAGTTGATGTTTTAAAAATAATTTTTGTGTTACCTGAAAAACGAAACTGAAGGGTATTGTAATTTGGTCTCTCCATCTTTGTTTTCAATTTGATTCCTTTCAGGTAATCTTTTCTTCCATTTTGGACAGGAATCGAAAGTAAAATTAACCAAATTTTGGACATGAACCAAATTTTTCAGACAGCTGCTGTATCTGTATTGAATTCCATAGTATTCAAGCTTGATGAATGTGAAATCAGGGTAAAACTGGCAACAAAAAAGGTATATATCTGGGTTCGAGGAGGGAGATCATACATGGAGGGAACAATTATAACAGGTTCTCTTGTATACTACTATACCTACCAGATATAGCCTCTCTAAAGTTATACGGTGGAGGATCCGGGGTCTCTGCTTTTTGTGCATGCTGATTGGCAGGCTGTTCTACTCTGTAATTATAAGACACTGATATGTGTACGTCATATAAGGGAAAGACCTGTAGCTTATAGCTTGTTTAAAAGTAATTGCAATTTAGCTGTAATAGTATCTTTATTGCATTTTGAAGCAACAAGTTCATTTTTAATACTTAATATTAGGCCGGTGGTCTAGTGGTAACACGCTTGACTGTCAATCCAGAGGTCCGGGGTTCGAATCCCAGTCCAGGCACTGAAAATTTCTGAGATGCTCTTGAGTGTCTCCCACCTAACTTAGAGGCCTGTACTGGTTCCTCCCAGGAAAGACGGCTATACACCGGGCATGTTAAAGAACCAGACTGTCTATTCACAAAGAGCTAGGCTAAGTTAGCCGGACAAGATGTATCTAAAAAGGATTTCTCTCTATCTGTTCTGGGGGCTTTATCTCACTCTGTCCCTCTGGTCAGGTCGCTCTGTGTCTGTACTAGTAGAGGATGAATTTCGCGCCCTGTGTGGCTGCGTTTGCTATATGTAAAGCGCCTTTGAACGTGTTTATCATGAAAAGGGAGCTATATAAATCTGGTATAATAATAATAAAAAATAATAATAATATTTGTAACTGTTTATATTACATTCCCTGTACAGTATGTCTAAACATGGTTTAACTGATGATAATTCAACTGTTTCAACTTACTAACTCTAGTTAGAGCAGCATGTCTTGAAATGATTTATAGAACTAGCATTCCAAATCAACAGTATCAAGGATTACTACTGAAATTAACTTTACCCAACAATCTTACCAGACTCCACATAAAACTGGCTGTATAACTTGTCTTAGTAAATCAAACTGTTTGTAAATTTACACAGAAAACTTTTTATGTTTGGCATGTTATTGCCAAATCTTAATAAACTTCACTGAAAACAGACCAGACAATCAAAACTGAAAAGACAAAGTATACCATCTATCCAGAACTGTCTAATTACAGAATGCTAAACCCTTTAAAGCCCTTGCATCTAATGCTAGTTTACATAAAAAAGCTGTAACAAATTTTTTCTAAGTTAAGTTATACAAGGGGCGTTATTTTGCCAAAAAGTAAGCAAGAGTTATGAATCTTGTCATATCAGGTCACTTTATAATACCAAAAATGAATGCAGAATCTGACAACATTTGGTCAAGTAATTCCTGAACTACAAAATATGAACTAACATTCAGTTGGGATGAATAGTAACTGAGACATGAACTTTCTCAGAATCGTTAATGTGTCTGCATATGACACCAGAAGCTGTACATGACACCAGAAGCTGCACATGACACCAGGGGGAAATACAACAGCTCTAGTGACTTTCACCACAGTGTGCATATAAGTTATTGCAAAACTAGAATTGTGTCCATTGGACATGGATGCCCCCACATACTGTGCCATCCTCTAAATAGCAAAGTTTTTAGTAAAGACAACCTTCACATGAAGGATGTTCAACTAAAAGTTTGAAACAAACTGTGTTCTGATAAGGCTGTGCATCTGAGCAACTCTGAATCCATTCCTTCAAAAAGTGTATGAGGAATTGAACACACCAAATTTCTTCACTATGGCCTATTTTGTGAAATTTAGAAAGGGTCATAATCCACAGAAAATATCCATTATTTATGGCCATCTTCGCATGAAAGTCCTTTATCTGTGAAACTTTTAAGCATATCCTTTCAATAATTGAGGAAATGGACACACAAGATTTTTCTCTATATAATATTCTATAAAGCAAAACTGTCATAAAAGTGGGGGTATGGTAAAACAAAATACTGGTAATACAAGGGAAGCTACTCTGACAAATGTTTGAGTAACTAAGTATGTATGAGTACATTCCCTTGGTCAATTCCATTAATGTTTATTGTTCATATTCCATTAGAAGTGTGACCTTTATAAACCTTTCTTTGTTATGTTGTTTCCTGTTATGTCTAATAAAGCACTGGATTAGGTCTCACTTTCTATAATATTTGTAATTACAGAGTCACAACTAAACTTGAAATAGTCTCAGAAAGCTTAGTCTGATCCAGATTGTATGTGAATTCTTTACAAATGTTAGTATGGCTGACTGTTGTAAATATGCGGCCTTAAGTATTAAACTGTATAAAATGTTTGTAGGATACCTCTGCACTGGCTGTGACTGCCTATGTTGTATATTCTGTTGTTTCTGGGCAAGAACAATATTGTTTTCTTTCTGATTACTGCGGTTACTGATGTTAGGTGAAGGTGCTCTTGGTCGGTCCTCTGTTGGCTTTAAATCTGCAAAGCATGAAGACAAGAATTTGGTATTCTTAAAGGCCTAGATTTTGGCAGTGGGCCAAGGGATTTCTGTTATTTTATGATTCTGATATTTTATAGTTGCCATCCCTCTTATAATTATAATGCTGTACTGCACATCCTGTAAGTAGTTCTACTACATAAAAAGACAGATGTTATTATTACATTCCTCCTTACATGAATCGCAAGTCCATAGTTTGTACTCTATGACCAGTCTATATTCAACTGGTCTAGTAAATCAAAAATTAAAAAGTATAACTGTGAAAATCTATTTTTGTTGTCATGTACTAAACCATTCCATGTTTTTAATAGTTAAAAATGAATTGACCCTCAGTCACTCTGATCTCTGGCAATAATTCATCAACTGGCACGCCATTCAATTAAAGATTAGTATAAAATGTCATAGAATAATAATAAAATTCTACAAATTTTCTGACATGGGCAATAACACCTACCATTTTTAATGACTTGCTTATCATTTGGCAAGTTCTCTTCCACATCAAGATCACTTTCATCAGACAATGCAGACTCTTCTTCAATTTCTAAGTTTATACCAGGTTTCAGCTGTCCTATACCAACATGCCTCTGTGATGTAAAATCCAGGGTACTGTCCCAATCCGAGTCACTACCATCTTTCTCTGTGTCATCCATTATTCTACCTTACCTCTGGTAAAAAAAGGAAAAGTGCTGTTATTTTTCATAAGTGTTCGCCTGATATTCGCAGCATGATTGCAACAAATGTTCCCAGCAAACTATAATATTTCCATAAGGGTCAACAAAATGGAAGGGGGGATATTGTCACCCTTGGTCAAAATTGAGCAGGGAGGATTGTGTCTGTGAAGGGGAGATTTTGTCATTCTTTAGTTTTCTACACTCCACAGTGCATATAGCAAGAAAGTGTTTTGTGAATTTAGTATTGGTCAACACATCAAGCAAGATGGTCCTGAAACATTAACTTTAAAATGAAGGAAGTGGCTATTCATATGGTCCCGTACGAATAGTGGAATTAAATAAGTCTGCAGGTGGCTACTCATACAGTAGTTTTGTATTACATTCTACTGTAGTCATTCAACCAATTTCTTTACTTTTCAGTCGCAAGTATTTCAGAAGTATTTTTAGCTCTTTAATCCCGAAAATATTAAATTATTTATAAATTAATAGCTCTCTACTCAAGTAGTAAAACGAACTCAACAATTCATTAGCACAATCCATGTTAAAATAACTAAATTCTTCAGTCTCGAGAAAAACACAAGACTGATAAAATAAAGTGCTAATTACTATCATTAATTATCAAATTTGCGATCATGTTTTTCTCAGGATTAAATAATAATAAATAATTCTGTTTCCTGTCTTTTACAATGTATCTATAAAACGATGAAAAACGCTGTTAAAATTTCACATTCAACAAGCCTCCAACCCGAGTGAGAGCTATTTATAAACAAGAGGACCATGATAGTCCTGAATCGCTCACCTCTTCCCACATGACCCAGTTTTGAGTATGACGTCGTTTTTTTCTATTATTTGACATAGTGACCTAGTTTTTGAGCTCATGTGACCCAGTTTTGAACCTGACCTAGATATTATCAAGATAAAAATTCTGACCAATTTTCATGAAGATCCATTGAAAAATATGGTCTCTAGAGAGGTCACAAGGTTTTTCTATTATTTGACCTATTGACCTAGTTTTCGAAGGTACGTGACCCTGTTTTGAACTTACCTAGACATCATCAAGGTGAACATTCTCACTAATTTTCATGAAGATCTCATAAAAAATATGGCCTCTAGAGAGGTCACAAGGTTTTTCTATTTTTATACCTATTGGCCTAGTTTTTGACCGCACGTGACCCAGTTTCAAAACTGACCTAGATATCATCAAGGTGAACATTCAGATCAATTTTCATGAAGATCCATTCAAAAATATGGCCTCTAGAGAGGTCAAAAGATTTTAATAATTTTAGACCTACTGACCTAGTTTTTGACCACAGCTGACCCAGTTTCAAACTTGACCTAGATATCATCAAGATGAACATTCAGACCAACTTTCATACAGATCCCATGAAAAGTATGGCCTCTAGAGAGGTCAAAAGTTTTTTTTTATTATTTGACCTACTGACCTAGTTTTTTACGGCACGTGACCCTGTTTCGAATTTGACCTAGATATCATCAAGATGAACATTCAGACCAATTTTCATACAGATCCCACGAAAAATATGGCCTTTAGAGAGGTCACAAGGTTTTTCTATTATTTGACACAGTGACCTAGTTTTTGATGGCACCTGACCCACTTTCGAACTTGACCTTGATATCATCAAGATGAATATTCAGACCAACTTTCATACATATCCCATGAAAAATATGGCCTCTAGAGAGGTCACAAGGTTTTTCTATTATTTGACCTACTGACCTAGTTTTTGACGGCACATGATCCACTTTCGAACTTGACCTAGATATCATCAAGGTGAACATTCTGACCAATTTTCATGAAGATCTCATGAAATATATGGCCTCTAGAGAGGTCACAAGGTTTTTCTATTTTTAGACCTACTGACCTAGTTTTTGACCACACGTGACCCAGTTTTGAACTTGACCTAGATATCATCAAGATGAACATTCAGACTTACTTTCATGAAGATCTTGAGAAATATATGGCCTTTAGAGAGGTCACAACGTTTTTCTATCATTTGACCTACTGACCTAGTTTTTGAAGGCACATGACCATGTTTCGAACTTGACCTAGATATCATCAAGATGAAAATTCAGACCAACTTTCATACAGATCCCATGAAAAATATGGCCTCTAGAGAGGTCACAAGGTTTTTCTATTATTTGACCTACTGACCTAGTTTTTGATGGCACGTGACCCACTTTCGAAACTGACCTAGATATCATCAAGGTGAACATTCTGACTAATTTTCATGAAGATCTTGTGAAATATATGGCCTCTAGAGAGGTCACAAGGTTTTTCTATTTTTAAACCTACTGACCTAGTTTTTGACAGCACGGACCCAGTTTCGAACTTGATCTAGATATCATCAAGCTGAACATTCTGACCAATTTTCATGAAGATCTTGTGAAATATATGGCCTCTAGAGAGGTCACAAGGATTTTCTATTTTTAGACCTACTGACCTAGTTTTTGATGGCACGTGACCCAGTTTCGAACTTGACCTAGATATTATCAAGATGAACATTCTGACCAACTTTCATAAAGATATCATGAAAAATGTGACCTCTAGAGTGGTCACAAGCAAAAGTTTACGGACGGACGCACGCACAGACGCACGTACGACGGACACCGCGCGATCACAAAAGCTCACCTTGTCACTTTGTGACAGGTGAGCTAATAAAATATTACAAAACAAAAACCGTAATATAATGGCAACTTTTTTTCACGTGCACAGTCCATGTCTTAAATACTAACAAAAACAGTAAGTTTATTATTTTAATTCATCGGTCCGAGAAAAGCAAGAATTTGATAAAAGCTTCCAATTTCGAGGTAAAAATTGCAATTATTATTTATTGAATTTGCGATGGTATTTTTCCCGGGATTAAAGAGAATACTTCTGAAATACTTGCGACTAAAAAGTAAAGAAATCATTTGAAAAATGTATTGGTGGAATGACTTCAGTACAATGTAATTCAAACTGCCATAAGAATAGCCTGAGAGGCTATTCGGATGGGGCCGTACGAATAGCCACTTCCTGAAATGAAACACCTGCTTTGTTTTTTCAAAGCAACTCTGCAAATAAATGGCATATCATTTACACTTAATTTTTTCTATCCTCTGTTTTAAACAGTTAACAAAAATTACACTCTGAAACTGAAAATACTAAAGCCAAACCAAAGAAGTATAAAATACACAGAATGGCAATCTTGCATGATCTCGAGTCAGAGCGTGAATTGGCATTATCTTAGTAAAAACAAACATCGGCGAGCATGGAGTTACAATTTGTACCTTTAAAACTAGAGTGGGCAGACCAATGCTCGGCGTAAAAGCTACATATTTTAAATCTAAAAACTGATTTTACATTAACTTACCGTATCTTTTTATCGTCAGTTTGTAGAACAGTGCGGTTCATGCGGAAGTATACCAACGCTCGGTGTACGGCATATTAATCTGCAGGTTGTAATTTTGAACTATTTATGCATTAAAGTGAAGTATAAGAAATATCTAACACAAGACATAGGTTGTATTGATTAACCGATTATTTTAAGTACATAAACATGTACGTAAATTACCCCTCTCTCTATTCTGCATTCACATTTTATACAACAATTATCTGAAGGAATTCATTTGAAGATAATTTATCACAATTCTGTGAGTCTAACTTCAAGAAATCAATAACTTATGATATTTGATGATTTATTTCCATTATTTTTGGAAATCTTTTCAAAAGTGTCATTAGTCCACATAGTATATCAATTACTTGAACAGCATAAGCTACAGAAAAGTGCAGTACAATTGGTCCGTATAAAATGCCATGATAAGGGTTTATAGTTTATTTAAGTATAAAAAAATAAAATAATTAAAAAGAAAAATGCTTTTTTCTCCATAATTCCGCCTGCAATCTACATTTTTAATACATGTTTTACCAGAAAATCTGTTTTAATGAGAGTAGAACACAAAACTGAATGGCTTTTAGCCTTGCATCGTCTGCTTTACTGTGACCACGTGACCATACTGGAAATGAACCGCACTTGGATAAAATTACGCGTGATGTAAACAAACGAAAAGGGACTCACAAGAGCTGATATTTTAAATATATATTAAGAAATTCTCAGAGAAACGTGATATACGCAGAGCGTTGGTATGCGCCGAGCATTGGTCTGCCCACTCTACATTTAAAATACATGTTAGGGTCTAAAACAACATAAGTTTAATGTGAAATAGTCTTAAGACACAAAGTACACGTTTCTTGCCATCAAAAGAAGCATGGTCATACGGTGATAATTAACTTACCGATGAATAATTGCTTTCGAATACAAAATGGCGTGCGGAGAAAACGTTACTTCCGGTAAACAAGATCTCATTCAGTTATCACGAGATGTTGGCGAGATTTGCTCTATATGCCTTTCAAGTTGCCGATTTATTTACTTTTATAGCTCTTTGGCCAAACTAAATGGGGACATGATGACCTGTATCAAAAGTTCTGTGGAAAGCCCTCCAACTGGATTGCGACTAATAATGTATACTGGTGGCAATAGTGATGAATTCTTATTTGATATTTCATTTGCAACAAATTAACAATGTACATTACCAACAATATCTAGTTAAAAGGGATCCACTCTTCTAGACAATTCCTTACACAGATATCTTGAGGTACAGTCCGTACCTCGAAATCTAAAACTCAGATCATCAGTACCCTTAGATACTTCCTATCCGAAAATGACATAATTTTTATGATATAGAAAGCTTCACGGGTTCAGACTTTAAAATGGAAATAAAATAGTACATGCAAATTTCCTAAATATGTCTACTATCTTCTAAGGAACTAGTGTTCTAACTAAAGCTTTAAAACGCACAGAAAGTGATACGCTCGAACAAGTTCGCTTCCTTGTCAACAACCATCTGTGTTGCCGAACGCTCTTGAAAAAAATGAAGAAGTACGCCCGTTTGGTTAATCAAGATTTTTTTACACCAAAAGGGGAAATTATAAAGCCAAAGAATTGAAAAAGAAATTCGGGCGTACACGCAAATTTAGAGATTATCTAAGAACCCCAGCTTTTAATAGCTAATTAAGACATCAATTTACCAAATATTGAATGGGGGGAAGCGGGCATTCAGACTGACGTAGATTCTGTAGTGTCTCGAGGTAATGATACTCTGTCAATTAGACCCAAACGTCAGCCAGTAACAAAGGAAAATTACGTTGTAATAAATCGAAAAGGAAGAGAATATAGAAAGTAAAATTGGTTGAACAAAACACAAAAAACATGGACAGGGCGGATGGACCAGGGATGGGGCAATGGGTAATGGATAATGGGCATTATTACCCAAAATAGTCCAGGAACCCACTCGTGAAAACCATATTCTTGACCTGTTTTTAACAAGTACTGTAACCCCTCCATTATAAGAATAAGTAGTGTGAAACCTTGTATTAGTGATCATGATGCTGTACTGGTGGTGTCACACACTTCAGCCCAAATGAAGCCACAGAAACCACGCAAACTCCACCTGTTTAATAACGCTGACTGGGAATGTCTAATACGTCATTGACATCTCGAACTTTTCCGTCGCTCCATCACTGGTCAAACAAATACCAACCTTAATCTGTAGAAA
The DNA here is from genome assembly GCF_021730395.1 of Mercenaria mercenaria. NCBI lineage: Eukaryota > Metazoa > Mollusca > Bivalvia > Venerida > Veneridae > Mercenaria > Mercenaria mercenaria. The sequence continues at coordinate 59,262,672 of NC_069377.1, read as the reverse complement.
AACTGTGACAACCAGCTCTAGTGCAATAGAGGAGGATATAAACACGTTTATCCCGTCAAAATGGTCATCTTAAAAAAAATAAACTCCCCTGGATTAAGGTCAACGTCAAACGATAATATAGGAGACGGGATAAAGCCTACAGAAAATATAAAATTAAGAAACTAAATAAATTCAAAGATCAGTACCTCAGGTTAAAACATCTCTGTAAGAAAGAAACCAAAATGGCTTACAATAATATCTAGAAGAAATACTGGAAGTGAACACTGGCGATCACGAAGTACAAGAACACACAAAACTTAACACCAAAAAGCTCTATTCTCTCCTCAAGCATTCAAAGCAAGACATATTTGGCACTGACTCACTCAAAAAACACAACAAATTACACTGCAGACACTGACAAAGCCACAGTACTCAATGAACAATTTCAGTCTATCTTTACATCTAAATCTCCTCTCTCTCTTAAGTGTCTGGCTGAAATGAAGGTACAGGATCTTGAGGATACAGATAAAGAGATTCCACAGCCACCGTTTAGTCCCCATAATCCAGTGCCTGATATTAATATATTTACAAATGGTGTAGAGAAACTCCATAAAGACCTTGACTCCCACAAGGCTTCAGGTCCAGATCAAATAAGGCCAATACTACTTAAAAATATATCCAAAGAAATTGCCCCTATCGTCTCTCAGTTATTCAGATAGTCACTGCAGACCTATACAATTCCAGATATTTGGAAAATGGCAAATGTAGCTCCTGTTTTTAAAAAAGGCTCCAGGTCAGATCCAGCCAATTACCACCCAATCTCTTTTACCTGTATCTTGTGCGAAACCATGGAACACATTGTCTCATCCAGTATATCCTGCACTCTGTGAACAAGGGCATAGTCAATCCTCATATTACTTGACTTCTCCAATGCGTTTGATAAGGTCAACCATGAAAAGCTACTCTAGAAGCCTGCTTTTCTATAGGTATAAGGGCCAAACATCTGAAATGGATCAAAAGTTTTCCTAGACAACAGATCACAGTCCCCTAAGTGGTAAATGGGGTCCACAAAAATGCCCAGAACCTCATGAGTTCCAACAGGGTTCAGTTTTCTAGGATTTCTCGCTATTTCTTATCTACATAAACGATCTTCCTGACTGCATTCACTCTTCTAAAGTCCGGCTCTTTGCTAACGACACAGCTATCTACCTCTCTCTGATAGTAGCCTCTCACTCTAGTCTTCTGCAACACGACCTGTACCAACTGGAACATGGAATCTAAAGGGGACATGAAATCAATCATCCAAATGCCAAGAAAATCAAATCACAAAACGACAACAGCGATCCCACAAAATACTATTGCATAACACACCCTCTAAACAGTTTCATCAAGCAAAGTATCTTGGCAACATCTTTCAAATGATCTAACATGGAAAAATCACACATAAAATATCACCAAAAAAGCAAATCAAACACTAGGTTTAATTTCTTAAGAAGAAACATCATTTGCAGTGCACTCATAAGGGCTAAAGTCAGCAGCATACAGGACACTTGTAAGGCCCCAGCTGGAGTACTGCTCCTCAGTCTGGGCCCCATACACTGGAACTCTCATAGACCAACTGGAGGCCGTACAGCGCAGAGCTGCCCGCTGGGTCAAACACGACTACGGCCGAATGTCAAGTATTTCAGACATGTTAGCTTCCCTTCAATGGAGACGCCTTGACCTTCGCAGAATTGACTAAGGCCTGGCCATGTTTCATAACATCTTGAACAACCAAGTTGCCATCCCTCTTCTAGACTATACCTAGTCCCAGTCTCTAGATCTTCACATTCATGTCATTTCTTAGTATTTCAGTATATTCAGACCAAAACAGATTATCATAAATTCTCATTTTCCCTTAGAACTGTTATCAACCGGAATGCATTGCCGCCGGACGTTGTCACCTTGTCTGGCCCTGAGTTCAGTTTGGCCATAGCGAGATTGAACATATCTCTCCAAAAAATACATGCTCTGTTTTTAACCTGTTTTAACCAGCCTTCCTTCGATCTTTATTTCTTATCTTACTAATTTCTTGTCGGTTGACGCGCGTCAAGTCTAGGTCCCCAGCAGGCGTTTGACTGATTGGAGGATAGATAGATTATTTTTTCAGGAATGTAATGTAATGGGTAATGGAGCTATTTTCCCATTACATGAAATGGTAATGCAATGCATTATTTAAAAAAAAATGAAGGTAATGGTCAATTAGTTTTCCATTACTTGCCATTACTTATCTACATATATTGAAAAAAAATCCATACCTTTATTGTCTTTAAAGCAAATGTTTTAATAAATAAATTTACCCTCTAATCACAATGCATGTGTTGAACAGTCTGAACATTGTTTGATCAAATATAAGGTGTGAAAGATAAGCTATACAACAAGTACAACACCTATTGTTATGGACTGTGAAATATAACCTGGGAATTTGGTATAGCAAAACAAGCAGGTCTGAAGGATCAATTTAAGTCATATTTAAGCATTTTAATCCTTAATCCTATGCAAAATGTACCCTTATACTGTACTGCTGTTATACCTTTTATATTCTCTGTATAGATGAGTATATCATTCGCATCTAGTTTGGAGATGGAAACACTGAAATTCCTTCTGATACATCTGGAAACTTTAAGGCCAAATGCGCCGTTGCCTGGCTTTTATAGGTGCCGTTTTAGGTAACATTCCAACTTCAGGCCCAGATAGAGATGCACGATTAGTGACTTAAAGTGCGCGGCTTTGATGATGATCAAGACAACTGAGACACTTTTAAGATCAAACATTGACATAGTTGTACAGTAAAACATTTAAAATGTACGATTAGTAGTAGTTATTTACTGTGTGCACTCATAACATGTGGCAATTTTCAGAATAAAAATATCGATTAGTATACTATAAAAGCTTAAAATGTTTAAATATAATGGTAGTGTAAATGCATTACCATGGCATGTTAATGGTAATGGTAATGCATTATCTTCAAAATTGAGTTAATGGTAATGGTATTGGGGTAAATCGCAATGTAATGGTAATGGTAATGCATTGCATTACCAAGTAACTGACCCCATCCCTGGGATGGACTGAAGTTACACATTAACACCCAGAATGAAACGCATATCAATCTGGCTTAAACTTCCTTTGATGTGATCGGGAGATTGTCGGAAAAACTTGACATATTGGAAGGTAAGTTTCTCGATGAGCATACAGAAGATGATGAGGGTGAAGATAAAAACGGCATAAAGGTTAGAGGCCACCAGTTGTTTTCCCATAGACTTACATTATAACATAATGACGTGTACGGCCTTCCATACATTGAAACATGTATATCTAATTACATGTTTTTCAAGAACTATCTTAGTTCTACCAAAATATCGGACGAAAAACATATGAAAAGTGATACTTTTTTAAAGTAATTTTCGTGTGAATGAGATCACAGGGATCCGTCACATGCTATAATAGTGGGGTAAAATTTCTTATAAATGTTTTTTTTTAATGGAATTCAAGAAAAGAAACACAAATAAACCATATATAGAGACAAGGGGGAACATTGTGAATTCAATTTTTCCCCTACGTTCCCTTGTACCCCATGCTATCGAGCAACATTTTGGTATTAGTCGACTTAATCATAACTACTGAACTACACTAGCAAAGGATGATACCTAACAGAAAATGTATACTATTGCTCACCTTAAAATAATACACAAAGTCGTAAATGTATAATTTTTCTATATGCTGACAGACACAATCGGAAATAAATATACGCCGTGTTTACAACATGACACATCCGTAAAAAATTTATTCCCAGGTGTAAACTGCAATACATAGCGGAAGAACTTGGTGAAACAAGTTAGATTCATAAGAATGTAATCCTACACTAACTGCAAACATTTACACACCACGAAAAGCTCTATCGGGAAGAATACGCGTAATTGTTCTCATAAACAGGCAACATTTCTTCTTTTTCCGTCCATGAACCGCAAGACAGGTCCTCTTGATCATTTTTTGTAATCGTCCAACCAATCAGAAAACAGGTTTTTCATCACATTTAGACGGCTGTCAACATGGAGAGAAATGTAGGAACGTAGAGAGAGAAAGACAAAATACAAGTATTCTTCTCCGATAGAGGTTTATGAGGTGTGTAAATGTTTGCAGTTAGTGTATTTATTAACATTCTTATTAATCATAACTTGTTTCTCCAAGTTCTACCGCTATTTATTGCAGTTTACCCCTGGACATGACCGTTCACTATTTTACGCGATCGTGTCCCTTGTCTTCTATAACCAGTATAACTAGAAATGCTTTTGGTAGAAAATCGCATGTCTCCCCCATAGCATAATAGTAATCGGAAAGAAGGCAATAGGGGACAGGAGCGAATATTAAAGAGACATTGATGGTTGGCTGCAATAGGGGATCATCTACTCGGCATGTCCAATCATCCTATGAAGTTTCGGTTTGGAAACGGTTTTCCATGTTCTGGCCCCTGTGACCTTGATCTTTGATCGAGTGACCCCAAAATAAAAAGAGGTCATCTACTCTGCATGTCCAATCAACCTATGACATTTCAACAATCTGAGTCAAGTGGTTCTTAAGTAGTTGATCGGAAAGAGTTTTCCATGTTCAGGCCCATGTGACCTTTACCTCTAAAAGAGTGACCCAAAAACAATAGGGCCAATTTACTCGATAAGCCCTACCATCCTATGAAGTTTGAAGTTTCTTGTTCAAATGGTTCTCCAGATATTGATCGGGAAAGTGTGACGGACGGACGGACGGACGGAGAGGGCAAAAACAATATGTTTTCACAATGGGGGAGACATAGTAAATATCGTGAGAAATGGAATTAAGAAGATACAGCGATTTTGGGAATTGTGCCGTAAAACTAACCAACACTTTTATAACATCTGGTCTCAACCAAATGATATGTACCCCTTATCAGCAACATTATGTGATGTTTGATGATCACAAGGGCTATAGTTAAGAAGATATAGAGAAATCGAGCAGCTCACACACACACACAAGAAAAACAAAAAAAAAACCCCTCAAACAAACCTGCTCTATAATAATATTTGACCCATTGATCTTGACCTTTGAGATCCCTGATACTAACTTTACGAAATTTTACAGATGTAAAAGACCTGTATTTTCCTTCGAAATTACAGTCGTGATTATTTTAAATTTACACCTGTAGATTTCATATAACAACATTGACTTTACAGCTGTTAATTGAAATTGGCAGCTGTAAAACGACTGTAAAACAGTTCGAGTTATGCAAATGTGTTACAGCAGCTGTAAAAATACAGCTGTAAAAACGAAACACGTTACAGCTGTAGATATGCCTAAAAGTTACAGCTGTAGAAATATTACATATTTTAAGGAACGAAAGCAGAGGTACAAAAAGTTTTAGGATGATTCTAAACAAATGGCAAAATAAAAGATCTAGTAAATAAAGAACAATATGAAATATGTTTACAGTATAGCGATAGCAAAACTCAAATGTAGGAAAAAAAGTAGAAACTATGCATCACCTCTTCTTTATCTTTTTATAAAACTTTCTTTGTCATGAACACATATGACAATCTTGTAGATAGTTATTTTAAAATTATCAGCTCCAAATAAAGTGTAAAAAGTTAATGCATGTACGTATACATGTATATGTCCTTTTACAACTATATTAGATCATTAAACATTTGCACTTGCTCCATAATAGTTAAAATTCCATTTTATAAAAAATATGGTGTCTCTAAGAATTGTAGGTATATCCCGCCAAAATGCATTAAAGGTGACTGACAATTCTCATATTTCCCTCCAAAAATGTTACAGCTGTAACTTTGAGACATGACCATTTTACAGCTGTAAATTTCAATTACAAATTTTTACAGCTGTATTTTTTTAGACCTGAATGTTTTACACCAGTAAATTTTAAAAGTATTTCTTCTCATTTTCCACTTACTGGACTTTTACAGCTGTAATTTTCAAATACAGGTATCTTACAGACGTTTTACAACTGTGCAACAGGTCCCACTTTCGTACAGGTAACTATCATATAGGCATACAGACACTAAATAGAAAAATGGCGCAAAAAATGGTATCGCATAATGGCGGATACAGATAGTTCTCAGGTTTTTTTTTTTTTGCTCTTTAGAGCATTTTCCTTATTTTCTTTGCATTTGTTTGCTAAAATCACATGACAGATCTATGCTTGACTTGGTAGGTAGCATTTCATAATGAAATAACAAGACTAAATGCTCATGGAAACTTAATCAAACACTGCCAGTGATCCGGTCTCATTTCTTAGGTGATTTTGCAGTTTGTGTTTTGACTGAAATTATTTTCTTGCATCATACATGACCCCACTTTTCTTTTGATTTTTATTTACAGCATTGACAAAACCTCTCAAGAAAATGTAGTTACAGACATTTAAAATGGGTCCTGATGTGTGCTGCGCCAATGGAAATAGTTCTGTTATATATAGAATAAAGAACAATAACTATTTAGTGTGTTATAACCTACTTCCACTCTTACTAAGAACAACTACTGTGTGAAGTTTGACGATGGCAGGGACAGAAGTTAGCTTGTCGTAAAACTGTAACCTGAAAGCAACGGCGAGGCTACTACTCTTTATATTCAGTTATCTTGACATTTAACAAAATTAACAAGATTTAAAGTGACATAATACGCATCTTACTGTACATAGTGTGTTTTTGGTGAATGTTTTAAAAAGGCAATTTTCGGTGGCTGTACATTTAAATGTGTTAAATTAATGACAATGCCGCATAAGTATTGAGATGATTATTAAGAAATAAAGAAACGGACTAAAAAAATAGTAGTTCTTTTCTTTAATTCTTCTACGCAAAGATCTCCCTTACCTAAAGGTAGAGATTTCTGAAGTTGAAGGAAGCAACTCCTGCGTGCTGTTTTACTTTCTTAAAAGTCTGCCCCAGTCAAAAATAGAAAAGTCATATTGGAAAGTTATTATTCTTACTGGTAACAGGAAGAGTTTGGTATATTGGGTTAAAAGCTATAATTTCATCCACCCCTTTTTACACACACATCTATTTCAGCTGCAGTTTACTTGAAAATGCGTATACTTCCACTTTAACTCAATACATCAAAACATTTACGCTGAATTAAATTTAATGTTAAACTCACGGCTCTATTTCATATTTCATCGGTATTTTAGTCTGACGTAGTTCTGTTGTCTTCTTCAATACTGTGGTCGAATACTTGTAACATGCGGGCTTTAGGTCGTTCCTCTGAGTTCCAGAGCTTAAAAATTGTAGACAGTGTGCATCTAGGAAGAGGACCATTATAATATGCTCCACGTGTTGAATTTATTTATTTATTTATTTCGGTTTTACGGCGCACCAACACAGTATTGGTATTATGGCGCCAAACAGGACTATCAATTTTTGGTTTCACATCTTATTTACTACGAAAAAAAAAACATGAGGTATGGACTCAAAATTTCATACCTGCTGGAATCATATAGTACAGCAAAAACCATAGTGTTAAGACCCTATTAGTCGCCTCTTACTATCATGCAAGGATAAGGCGGTGTTCCAATTCTTTTCATTCACAGATCGTCCCAGAACCACATGGGGCTCCACGTGTTGAAAGTTCCACAGGCAGTAGAAGCTTATTACATAAATTAGTGTGGCAGATGACTGTTTAAACACTATATCCTTCTTAGGTCTTTTACATAGGGTGGATAAAATACACACAGACAACTGGAGCAGGCAGAAGGTCTTTTGGAAGATCTCTTTATAGTGGTTATCTGCACCCAACGATTCATGAGAAGAAGTTGTTTAAAAGGTATTTCTAAATTTCGCTCTAGTAGTCCCTAAAGGGGGCTGATGCCCCCATTTGAACAAGTTTGGAAGAGGACCTTACAATGATGCTACAGACCAAGTTTGGTAAAGATCCATCAAGCCTTTCACGACTAGATGTTGTTTGAAGGTTTTCCCATTTTCAGCTGTAGCGGTCTCTAAACAGGGATGGGTACCCACAACTGAAACAATTTTCGGAGCGGTGGTCCACAATGATTAACAAAGTTTAATGAAAATCCCATAAGAATTTGTGCTAAATTGAAGCCGTGGCTCACAGGGAGGATATGCGTCTCCATTTGGATAATATTTGGAATGACTTATAATGAGGCTACAGAGTTTGATGAATTCGTTTATAGGTATTTCTTTATTTAGTTTTAGGGCAAAGCCCTCCATTTGAACAAATTCGGTTGAGGACCTTAAAACGATGGTATAGACCAAGTTTGGTGAAGATCTATGAAGCGGTTCACGAAAATTTCTGTTTCTAGCTTCAGCGGCCCCTAAAACTGGCTGGGTGATCCAGTTAAACAAATTGGGATCGGATCTTACAGTGATGCTACAGATCAATTTTTATGAAGATCCATCAAACAGTTCATGAGAACAAGTCGTTCAGACGTGTTTTTATCTTTTGCTCCAGTGGCCCAGAGTGGACCTTACAATGATGCTTCAGACAAAGTTTGATGAATATCCATCAAGCCGTTCATCAGAAGAAGTCGTTTATTTCTATTTTTAGCTCTAGCGGCCCCTTTAAACAAAGTTCAGAGCGGTTCTTACAATGAAGCTACAGATCAAGATTAATGAAGATCCATTAAGTAGTTCAAGAGGACAAGTGTGTAAAGGTATTTCTATATTTAGCTCTAGTGACTTCTGAAAGAGGCCTAGCGCTATTAGCTAAGCGGACAGGCTGACTATATTGACAGCGTCAGATTTGCTTGTTGTTACTTCTACATTCTTCAAAATACATCTTAATGTTGCATCTCGTACCAGTTTCAGTCACAATACTTTGAATAAAATTCTAAATCAACTTGGTACAGTTACGTATTTTGTCACCAATAAATAGTATCTGCGATGGTATTTTACACCATGCCACATTTTGCTACAATTTGCAGCATTACTGTTTCCAGCACATGACTCTCAAACACACAAGGCGCGAGAAGAAACAAGAGCACTGCTTCGCGGGTGCAGATGCTCATCTGTTTTTTTTGTCTCTGTATAATAGAAATATTGTCATACCCATGATTTTCTAAGTCCATATTTCTTGCAAAAAAGCAATGTAGAGTAACCGTACTTGCTGTACTGAGTCAGCTTTGAATGGCGAATAACTGCTCCAAGTTTTAAAGCAAAAGCTTTGACCGTTAAGGAGAAAAGTTGACCTAAACGCAAAACTTAACCAAGAAATCTGATATTTTTAAGTCCAAAAAGGGCCATAATTCTTGTAAAAAGTAGGATGGAGTTATGTTTCTTGCTGTACAGAGTCAGCTTCATATGGAAAATTAGTGTTGCAAGTTTTAAAGCAATAACTTTGATAGTTTAGGAGAAAAGCTGATCTAAACACAAAACTTAACCACGAAATATGATTTTCTAAGTCCAACAGGGGCCATAATTCTTGCAAAAAGCAGGATGAAGTTATGTTTTTCCCGTACAGAGTTAGCATTTGATGGTGAACAAGTGTTGCAAGTTTTAAAGCAATAGCTTTGATAGTTTAGGAGAAAAGCTGACCTTAACACAAAACTTAACCAAGAAATCTGATTTCTATGTCCAAATGGGGCCATAATTCTTGCAACAAGAGATCACAGAGTGATCTTGGCGCCCACCATTGACCCATTTTTGAATGTTCAAAATTTTTTCAAGACTAGCTCAAGGTCAAAAATCAAGTCAAAGTTTCATTTTGGTAACACAAAACTGTGCATGTGACCAGCTGTGGTCCAAATTTGAAAGTTGTAGCTTGAGAAATGTGGAAGTAGTTCACTTGATCAATTTCAAGGTCAAAGTTCATTTCAGTACACAAAACTAAACATGTGCTTCAAATCTGAAGGCTGTAGCTTGAGAAATGTGAAAAAAGGTACTAGGTAAAAAAACAAGGTCAAATTTCAATTCAGAACACAGAACTATGCAAGTGGTCCAAATCTGAAGGTTGTAGCTTGAGAAATGTAAAAGGAGGTCACTAGGTCAAAATCAAGGTTAAATTTCTTTTCTAAACACAAAACTGTGCATGTGGTCCAAATTTGAAGCCTGTACCTTCAAAAAGGTCAAAGTTTATTTCAGTACACAAACCTATGCATGTGGTCCAAATTTGAAGGCTGTAGCTAAAGAAATGTTAAAGTAGGTCACTAGGTCAAGATCAAGGTCAAAGTTCATTTTGATACACAAAAGTATGCAAGATCAAGGTCAACTCATGTCAAGGTTCATCTAGCCACACAAAGCTAAACATGTCGTCCAAATTTGAATGTTGTAGGTTAGGGACAAGAATATTTTTAAAGTTTTTCCCTATACAAGTCTATATAAACCATGTGACCCCCCCCCCCCCCCGGGCCGGGGCCACATTTGAACCTAGGGGGATAATTAGAATAAACTTGGTAGAGAACCACTAGATGATGCTACATTCCAATATCAGTGGTTGGCAAGAAAATTTCAAAGTTTTATCCCTATATAAGTCAATGTAAAACAATGTGTCCCCCAGCGCCGGGCCGTATTTGCCCCCAGGAGAATAATTGTGAAACAATCTTAGTACAGGAATACCTAGATGAAGTTCACATATAAAATATCAAAGCCCTCCGCCTGTGGTTTTGGACAAGAAGATTCAAAGTTTTTTCCCTATATATTGCTAAATAAACATGTGACCCCCGGGACGGGCCATATTTTAACCCAAGAAAAAATTTGAACAGTCTTGGTAGAGGACACTAGAAATATCAACATACCAAATATCAAAGCCGTAGGCCTGTGGTTTTTTTGGGCAAGAAGATTTTCCAGTTTTTCCCTATATATTTCTATGTAAATTATAAAAATAAACAAAGGGCCATAACTCCCTCAAAAATTGGTTGAACATCTGATTTTCGTGGGGGGGGGGGGGACACAAACGTGGGTATCAATCATCATTCTGACAAAGTTTGGTCAAAATCCCCCAGTAGTTTTCTGAGATGTGATAACGAGAAATTGTTAACGGACGAAGGACGATGGACAACGGAAACAGACTGATTTTGAATACCCACCACCCTGATGATGGTGGCTCAAAAAGCAGATACAGTTATGTTTTCTTGCTGACAGAGTCAGCTACTGAGGTGGAACAAGTGTTGCAAGTTTTAAGCAATACCTTTTATAGTTTAGGAGAAAAGTTGACCTAAACAAAAAACTTACCATGAAATCGGGGGGGGGGGGGGGGGGGGGGGTATTTTCTAAGTCCAAAAGGGCTATAATTCTTGCAAAAAGCAGGATGGAGTTATGTTTCTTCTTTTATGTACAGAGTCAGCTACTGATCAAGTGATGACAATAAATCATCATTATTTTTCTAAAAAAATCAGATGAGCTAAAAAAAGACAGCACTTGTAATTTTATATGACTCCTCTGGGAACATTCACATTCCAATCATTTTAAAATTAAATGTATAAAAAAAATACAAACAAGAGCTGTCACAGGACACAGCGCGCTCGACTATTTCGGTGCGGGATAGTGAAACTGAGCACATCTGAGGAAACTGGAGCTGTCAATGGAGTGTTTAATGACTGCATTGGTGGATGAAGATATTGCAAAACAGCTTGAGTCTGTGTCAGAAATATCAAGTAATAAGAGAGGTAAGATAAAGTGTATCAAAACACTATATAACTATAATTCTAAACAAAAAGGGGGGCATAATTCATAAACTATTGGTGCAAGAGTTATTCACATTGTGTCATATGATATGGTGATGATATGGACTAACTACTTCAAGTTTTTGAATCAAAATCCATTTCGAAATAACTGAAGATATGGTGAAAATGCATCAGAAATTAACCATTAAATTTCTAAGTAAAAGGGGGCATAATTAATGAACAAGACTTCCGGTCAGACACCGCGCTCCACTATTCCGGGATTTGAAAGTAAAATGAATGATGTACAATAAGAGACCTCTACTAAAAGAAGATACACCAAGGGGCCATAATTCTGTCAAGAACACAAATAGAGTTCTTGGGCTTGTAACCAACATGCAGATGATATGGTAAAAGATATGTTTTGAGTTTCAAGTCCTTTATCTTAATATAGTACCAAAGTTTATGTCCACAAAACGAAGTTTGTTAAAAAATTTAAGTATAAAGGGCAGAATTTGTCAAAAATACAATAAGATAGTGGGATTGGTTGCCAGACATGCAGATGATGATGATAAAGATACATTTAATTTCAAGAACTTTATCCTTAATCGCATTAGTTATAATCCGAAAGCGATTTTCAAAAAAACTAATTACAAAAGGGGCATAATACTGTCAAAAATACAATTTAGAGTTATGGGGTTTGTAACCGCACATGCAATGATGTTTTTATTTCAAGTCATTATCTTTTAAAGTAGCTGGGGGGGCCCCGGCCCCACACCAAAAAAGATATTGTCTATAACCAAGCTTTACGAAAAAATATAACATGAAATAATTCCAAGTATAAACAACTTTGGACCTTACGTTGGGTATAATGGGCCCAGCCCCTTCACATTCTTTGTGTGCTGTAAATGTTTACGCGAACTTACAGTAAGATATAAGCAATAGTTACAAAGATATGACAGAAAAACAAGAGGGCCAAGATGGCCCTAGGTCGCTCACCTGAGAAACACATCATAACAGTGTAAACATGTTTGACCTAGTGATTTCATGGAAACAAATATTCTGACCAATTTTCATTAAAATTGGAGCAAAAATCTTGATTGTTAACAAGTATTTTCTCTGATTTGACCTAGTCACCTAGTTTTTGACCACAGAAGACCCATATTATCAAACTTGACCTAGATTTCATCAAGGCTATCATTCTGACCAAATTCCTTGAAGATCAATTGAAAAATACAGCCTCTATCGTACACACAAGGTTTTTCTTTGATTTGACCTAGTGACCTAGTTTTTGACCCCAGATGACCCATATTCGACCTTGACCTAGATTTCATCAAAGGAAACCATTCTGACGAAATTTTATGAAAATCAGTGTAAATCAGCCCCATATTGCATACATAGTTTTGCTTGATATGACTAGTGACCTAGTTTTTTGACCCCAGATGACCCTTTTCGAACTTGGCCTAGATTTAATCAAGGCTTATCCTCCTGACAAAATTTCATGTAGAACAGTTGCAAAATACAGTCTCTATTGCATACCAATACAAGTTTTTCTTGATTTTGAACAAGCGACCTAGTTTTTGACCCCAGATGACCCTTATTTGACCTTGGCCTAGATTTCATCAAGGCTATTATTCTGACCAAATTTTATGAATATTCGGTGTAAAATGCAGCCCCTCTTGCGTACACAAGGTATTCTTTGATTTGACCATGTAACCTAGTTTTTGACCCCAGATGAACCACATTCAAACTTGACCTAGATTTTATCCAGACAAACATTCTGATCAAATTTCATGAAGATTCTGTGTAAAATGCAGTCCTTATTGCATACACAAACTTTTTGTTTGATATGACATAGTGACCTAGTTTTTGATCCAAGATGACCCATATTTGAACTTGACCTAGATTTCAATAAGGCAATCATTCTGATTAAAAATTCATGAAGTTCAATTGAAAAATACAGCTTCTATCGCATACACAAGGATTTTCTTTGATTTGACATTGTGACCTAGTTTTTGACCCCAGATGACCCATTTTCGAAGCTGGCCTAGATTTCATAAAGATAATCATTCTGACAAATATTCATGAAGATCAATTGAAAAATACAGCCTCTATCGCATACAAAAAATGTTATTCTTGATTTAGACCTAGAGGCCTAGCATTTGACCCCAGATGACCCATTTTGACTATAACCTAAGAATTCATCAAGGTAATCATTCTGACACATTTTCATGAAGGTCCATCTGAAAAATACAGCCTCTATCGCATACACAAGCAAAATGTTGACAACCACAGACAACGGACGACAGACCCGGACATCGAGCGATCACATATACTCACCTGAATTGCTCAGGAGAGCAAACAAAGGTTGCCGAAAAACTAACCTGTAAAAATAACCTAAGTATAAAACACAACTGTGTGGGGGGACCTTGACCTTGGGATATAAGGGGCCCAGCCCCTTACATACGTTGTTATGCATGCTGGACCAATGGTTTAAGTAAAGATACAGTAAGATATAGCAATAGTAACAAAGAAATGACAGAAAAACAAAGGTTCCGAAAAACTTTAACCTTAAAAATAACTCTTAAGCATAACACCTTTGGTGACCCTGACCTTGGAATGCTTGATATAATGGCTCAGCCCCTACACATACTTTAGTTGTATACGTGACAATGTTTATGTTAAGTTACATAAAGATAAAGCAACAGTAAGAAGATATGACAGAAAAACAAAGGTTCCGAAAAAAATAAACCAAGAAAGTCACGCCGACGCCGACACCGGGGCCGCGCAAATAGCCCCTATTCACTGAAATAGTGGAGCTAAAAATGGTGCGAGAGTTACGCATTCTGGTGTCATTTGATTGGGTGATAACAACATAAGTTTTAATCACAAAAAATCCATAGTAATAACGGAGATAGAGTGTTAATGTAATCAAAAACTTATAACCTATATTCTAAGTAAAAAGCGGGGATAATTCATAAAATATTAGTGCAAGAGTTATGGCCCTTGTGTCATATGATGTGAGTGATGATGTTGAACAACTATTTTAAGTCTGAATCAAATCCATTTGGTAATAAGTGAGATATAGTGAAAGTGCATTAAAACTTTAACCTGAAATTCTAAGTTAAAAGTGGGGATAATTCATGAAATATTGGTGCAAGCGTTATGGCCCTTCTGTCATATGATGTCAGTGATGATGTTAAATAACTATTTTCAGTTTGAATCAAATTCACTTAGGAACAAGAGCTCGTAGAACACGAAATGCCCCCCTTGATGCATTCAGAAATTGCACAAGAAACAGAAATTATTTGCTCACTGTAAACAAAGATTCTACTATTCTGGTTCAATGTGACCTTGACCTTTGACATACTGACCTCAAGGTTAACAGGGATCATCTGCTGGTCATGATCAACCTCCCTATTAAGTTTTGTGATCCTAGGCTGAAGCGTTCTCAAGTTAACGTCCGGAAAGGATTTAACTGTTATTGGATAATGTGACCTTGACCTTTGGCCTGCTCAACTCAAAATCTATAAGGGACATCTACTGGTCATTACCAAAGTCCCTATCATGTTTCGTGATCCTAGGCCCAAGCATTTTCCAGTAATCGTCTGGAAACAGTTTTACTGTTCTTGGTCACTGTGACCTTGACCTTTGACCTACTGATTTCAAAATCAATAGGGGTCATCTGCTGGCAATGACCAACCTCCCTATCAACTTTCATGATCCTAGGCCCAAGCATTCTTGAGTTATCCTCCGGAAACCATTTAACTGTTCCGGGTCACCGTGACCTTCATCTTTGACCTACTGACCTCAAAATCAATAGGGGTCATCTGCTAGTCTAGGGTTCCCACAAAGCAGAGAATATAAAATTCCCTGACTTTTCACTGACTTTTCCCTGACCAAAGTCCAATTTTCCCTGACCAAAACGCTCCATGTTCACAGAAGTTTAGCTGGGCATAGATTCATAAATATTGGCCTCAATCCTCCATATCAGCTAAATTTTATCACCTTTCTTGTTATAATGATAACAATGGTGTAAATAAAGTTTGTTCCAGTTAAACAAACCACTAAAGTATTGTAGTGAGATGTAACAGGCAATAAAGTCCATATTATTCGCTGAAAGACTACCTTTGACCATGTTTTGGGTTTTACTACTGGATAATTTCAAACGAATGTATAACTTCTGTGAAAAATTGCCCTTTATTCATACATGATTTTTATAGAAAATAGCATTTTTTTCACTTAAATGGTAGGCCCCTTGCAGACTTAATAACACAGTCATTTATGCTGCAATATATTTAGAAGTTATTTGTTTTGTTTTATATTACTGTGTAGTTCAGTTTGCACTGTAAAAATAATAATATAAGATCAGACATGAAATCAATTAGACATGCCAGTTTATTTTTGAAAGTTAAAAATTTCTGAACTTAGTGTATATAGAATAAATAATACTTTCACCAAAAATAAAACCTGAAATTAACTAAACTGCTGCAGCTGCAACATGTAAACATATCATCATTTAATATGATTAACAAGAGCATCATCTTTCGAGTGCTGACACTCGTCTGATTTTTTTGTCTCTGTATATTAGAAATATCCTACCCATGATTTTTTAAGTCCAAAAACCTGAAAAGGTAGAGTTATGGTACTTGCTGTGCAGAGTCAGCTTTTAATGGTGAATAAATGCTCCAAGTTTTAAAGCAATAGCTTTGACCGTTAAGGAGAAAAGCTGACCTAAAACAAAACATAACTAAGAAATCTGATATTCTTTAAGTCCAAAAGGGGCCATAATTCCTGCAAAAAGCAGGATGGAGTTATGTTTCTTGCTATTGATGGTGAACAAGTGTTGCAAGTTTTAACACAATAGCTTTGATAGTTTAGGAGAAAAGCAAACCTAAACATAAAACTTAACCAGGCAACGCTGACGCCAACAATGATGCAGGTCAAGTGATGACAATAACTTATCTTTTTTTTCTCAAAAAATCAGATGAGCTAAAATTTCCATGCAAGCATAACTGACAGTAACTGTTATTGCTTTTATGTCAGTACATTTTACGATGTAATAACTTTTCAATAATGCAGGACTACACATTTCATAGCATTTGTAAAACATGACATTGTTCGAAGCAAACAGAAGGGATATAAGCTTGCTTAACAAAATTAAGTTCTACAGTCTTAATTTTTCTGTAGTTTTGTTAAACAGACTTCTAGATAGACTATAATATTTGGATATGAAATACAGAATAATTTTATAGTGCTAACTAAAATATTGGCAAAAGTGCTAGGTTTAAACTAAATTTTAAGAAACTGCCATAGCCTTTTATTACATTCTTTCTGCTTTTTACAAATTGATTCCTAAATCCTCGACCTGTAATTCCAAATTTCCCTGACTTTTGCCCAATTTCCAAATTTCCCTGACCAATTACAAAATTCCCTGACTTTTCCCTGACCTTGAAAAAAGTATGTATTTCCCTGACCGTGGGAACCCTGTCATGACCAACCTCCCTATCAACTTTCATGATCCTAGGCCCAAGCGTTCTTGAGTTATCATCCGGAAACCGTTTAAGTGTTCCGGGTCACTGTGACCTTGACCTTTGACATACTGATCTCAAAATCAATAGGGTCATCTGCTGGTGATGACCAACCTCCCTATCAACTTTCATGATCCTAGGCCCAAGCTTTCTTGAGTTATCATCCGGAAATGGATTGGTCTACATACTGACCGACAGACAAACCGACCAACCGACATCTACAAAACAATATACCCCTCCTTCTTTGAAGAGGGGCATAATAACTGAGATAGAGTGTAAGTACATCAAAACTTTAACCTGAAATTCTAAGTAAAAAGGGGGGATAATTCATGAAATATTGGTGTGAGAGTTATGGCCCTTATGCCATATGATGTGGGTGATGATGAGGAATAACTATATTAAGTTTAAAGCAAGTCTATCAAATAATTACAGAGATAAGGAGAAAAAAGAGAAAGTGTAAAAAAAAACTTCAACCGAAGTGCAGAAAGACACCGACGCCAAACGCGGGGGTGAGTAGGATAGCTCTCCACATACTTTGTATAGTCGAGCTTAAAAGCAAACTTCATGCGCCACTGAGCAATGGACACAGGGTGATTATATGATTCCTCAAATCAGAGGAGCTGATGAAATAATGATGTATATCTCGAGTCGAGCCATTTTTAAAATATGCCTTTGCTTACTTACTTATTTGCTTAATTTCACTTTTAACTTGATCTACTTTCGTGAAAGTATTTATCTATTTATTGAAAAGATCACAGTTCTTAAACACGGTTTGCAAAAAGACCTGGATTATGCTTATAAAATCTAGGTTTTACTGATTTTATTGAATACTGATAAAGTGAAAACAGCAATGAGTTAATGGTTACATTATTTAACAACTGAACCGTATCTTTTTTATCAAACTTTGTTTTATTAATAAACAGATTTATAATAAATACAATGAAGTTATATCATTCTATCGTAAGACACTGGCAATTTATATGACAAAAAGATATAATGAGATTTTATGTGACTTGCACGTCTCCCAAAGGATACTGCAAAATATATGAAAAAGTTGCAATATTTCTGTTTCAAAGTATAGAAGTAAACTATTCCAAGAATACATGTAGTAATTTTATAGTTTTCAAATCATTCATAATGTTAATTCACAAGAAACTTGGCTTATGACTGCGTAAATATACAGTTAAGAACTAGAATAAAAGATAATTTCTAGACAAAAACATTTCCTTTTTAATAGCAAAGTATTTTTCTGTATTAGGTTAAACATCATACCATTTCAGATTTATAATGAACATATTCTGGGGAAGGTCGATGGAGACTGACATAAATCACCAGGCCTTTTTCCATCATTTTGGGATTACCTACAACACCAGTGAAATTGGGAAAATTGAAATATTCTAAATTGGTAAAAAAATGTAACTTTGATACATACAGAGGTATCTTATTTTAATAATGTTTTGCAAAAGTGGGATGATATTGCAATAATTATTCATTCATATTTCATTAACCTAGATACATATAGTAACTATGATATACAAAAGTAGCAAAACTATAGCAATATAGCAAAAACCCTCTATATATTAACAGGCATTTGGAATTAGGAAAAAGAAACTTTTTGTTTTGAAACTGCCATTTTTTACAGGAGATAGTTTTCTATGGAAAAAAGCCCTGAACAGGTTACTAATTTTTTCTCAAAAGTACATTCAGTGAATCAATGGCTTTTCATGTTTTGTATACGAGGGGTGTTCAATAAATACCCGTGAAGTGCTATCATTTCTACATATATGATAAAAAAATCAGTGAAACTGTCATATAACTCAGATGAGGAAATACTGAAGTTCATAATATTATGTCAAAATCATACTTTCCCTGGACTATTAAGTAAATACTAGTCCCCATGGCAATGTCATGTGACATCATCCAGCCCAGTGTATGTCTTTTTCTATTTTTGCACTTGCTAAAACATTACTTGCCATTTACCTATTTTTCAAATTAACTTTTCTTAATTAGGGTGAATATTAACATAAAATGTAAGCATTTGGCTAATAACGTTGGATTATATAATTATGTGACATCACTAAAATGTTTGGCAGGCGTATTTTCTTTGCCATCACTTGAACATCAGTGTTGAATGGAGATATGAGGTAACATCTTGTGTTTTAAATCAAAGAAATCAAAGAAAAAGACAAATGCTATGCTGCAGAAGACTTAAGAGTTAGTGCCTTTATGATAAGAGGGCCAAGATGGCCCTAGGTCTCACCTGTGTAACACACCATAACAGTGTAAACATGTTCTACCTAATGATTTCATGGAGAAAAAATTAATATTCTGACCAATTTTCATTAAGATTGGACCAAAACACGCAGCCTCTTGAGTGTAAACAAGCATTCTCTTTGATTTGACCTAGTTACCAATTTTTTCCCAGCCTGACCCAGATTCGAAATCGTCCAAGACTTCATGACAACAAACATTCTGACCAAATTTTATGAAGATAGAATCCAAAATGTGCCACCTAGGGTGTAAACAAGCTTATTCTTTGATTTGACCTAGTGACCTAGTTTTTGACCCCACATGACCCAGATAAAAATTCTTTCCATATTTCATGCAGACAAACATTCTGACCAAGTTTCATGCACATCAGATGAACAAGAGTGTTAACAAGCTTTCCCTTTGATTTGTCCTTATGACCTAGTTTCTGACCCGATATGACCCAATTTCTAACTTGGCCTAGAAATCATCCAGATAAACATTCTGACCAAGTTTCATGAAGATAGGATCATAAATGTGGCCTCTAGGTTGTTAACAAGCTTTTCCTTTGATTTGACTCGATGACCTGGTTTTTGACCTGACATGACCCAGTTTCGATCCAGGCCTAGAGATCATCATGATAATCATTCTGTACAAGTCTGTATCAAACCAAAGCATAAATGAAGCCTCTATATGGCTGAACAGGCCAAAATAAAAATTTTGCTGCTTTCAGGGGCAGTAACTTTAGAACACATGAAGGAATCTAGCCAGTTTTCGAAAGGAACAGAGATCTTATTGTGACTTAAGTTGCGTGTAAGTGTGGTTAAATCAAATATAAAATGTCACTTCTATCGTGTTCACAAGATAAAAATTACCAAATTTTGGCTCTTTCAGGGGTCAATCAGGGGCCAAAACTCCAGAACCTATGATTGGATCTGACAGATTAACCATGGAATCCAAGATTTATTGTTGTTAAAGATATTTTGCAAATTTGTATCAAATCAAACCGTAAAATGAAGTCTATATATGGCTGAAAAAGCAAAACTAGCAAATTTTGGCCCTTTATGGAGCCATACCTCTGGAGTCCATGATGGGATCTGGCCAGTTTCAAAAGGAACCAAGATATTATACCAATACAAATTGTGTGCAAGTTTGATTATAGTGGATTGCAGAATGTTTTCTCTATTGTGCTTTTATCTTCTTACAGTAGCCTTTATTTTAAATTAATTAAAAAATTTATTACTATAAATTACACTCACTGAAATGGACAGTACTAGTCAATTCAAATTTTGGTCCTAGGCAATATATCCCTGATTTATACATATAGTGGTAATAATACCTTGACTGCATAACTTATTTTTTTAAACAGCTAATTAGTGACTAGACAGACAGGCCTGCAACATATAATCTATTGTATATTGTAAGACAAGGTGTCAATTAATCAATGTGACAATTGCTGTCAAAACACAATTTAACCACTTCCATGAAAGGTTCCAGTGTCCACAGCAGTTTTTCATTAAATTATATATACCAGTAAAAATAATTATATTTATCACTTGTGAATCAAACACTTACTGCTACAGTTTATGATATGTATATACTTTCTACAAATGAAGTTCAGTTAAATTAGCAGTTTTTCCACTTATTGTGACATTTCTGTAGAAAACTAATATGTCTTTGTAATCTAATCTAACAGAAAATGTTTACTGACCAGTACCAATCAGTACTGACCAATCGACCATTTCTGACCAACTTGGGAGTATTGATTTGGTTGCTTTAACTAAATAATAATGTCTGCATTCACCTTAAAGTGGAAGTATACGCATTTTCAAGTAAAAATGCAGCTGAAATAGATGTGTGTGTAAAAAGGGTGGATGAAATTATAGCTTTTAACCCAATATACCAAACTCTTCCTGTTACCAGTAAGAAATAATAACTTTCCAAATATGACTTTTCTTATTTTGACTGGGGCAGTCCTTTTAAGAAAAGTAAAACAGCACGCAGGAGTTGCTTCCCTTCAACTTCAGAAATCTCTACCTTTAGGTAAGGGAGATCTTTGCGTAGAAGATTAAAGAAAAGAACTATTATTTTATTAGTCCGATTTCTTTATTTCTAAAACATCAACTCCAAATACTTATGCGGCATTATCATTAATTTAACACATTTAAATGTACAGTCACCGAAAATTGCCTTTATAAAACATTCACCGAAAACACACTATGTACAGTAAGATGCGCATTATGTCACTTTAATCAAGCACCAAATGCTCTAAAACAGTCATTATTTAATTGTTCATAACCTCTGCAAAATATCTTAACAGTCAGTATTGACTAATTGACCAGTACTGTCCAATCGACCAGTATTGACCACTTCAGGGAGTATTGACCGAGGCCATTTTAAACCGATTGTTAAAACCGGGGCCGGTTTTAACCGCCCAACATTGATCGTGTTCACAAGCCAAACATAGCAAATTTTGGCCCTTTAAGGGGCCATTACTTTGCAACCCATGATGGGATCTGGCCCGATTTTGAAAGGAACAGAGATATTATGCACATGCAAGTTTTGTGCAAGTTTGATTAAAATTGCTTGCAAAATGTGGTCTCTATCATGTTCACAAGAAATTGTGGACGGACGGACGAAGTGCGATCACAAACTAAAAACAACATTAAATTTTATGAATGCTATGGGAGGTTTAAAAGTTGTCAGCAGAATATTGCCAACTATTTGCTGTCCAGAAATCAAAAGACAATAACGTCTAGTCAGGTTTTGAAAATTAAAAAGTTCTCTGATACAGATTGGTACATCACAGTGCAATATGTCCCATTTCATCAATATGATAGTTATATCATATGAACAGTATCTATTTGTTCAAAGGAAGATGTAGGAAATGCATTTAATGACAAGAAAGACTAAAATTAAAAACCACTTGTAATCCTGAGTTTATTTATTAATTGTGTGTGATATGACAGTCTCATGATGACAATGGGCTGCTTCAGATGTATGTACATTGTCATAGACAGTCAGCAGTTACTTTTTCAACACAATTCAAGCATTTTATAACCTGTATTAGTTATAAAATATAGTTAACCCCAGTAAGTTATTCAAAAAAAGTCTTTTTGCTGTTCTCTCAAAGTGACCTTTAAAGTGAAATTAGTAGCAAGCTGTGGTTAATCCAATTCTCTTTTAGTCTGATCATGACCTGATAAGCAAAATGGGATGTTAAGAGTTTTATTATAGCTTTACAACTTTTGCGTAAATCCTTATCAGCCTTGCGTAAAAAAATTTGACTGCATAGCTGGAAAGATAGAAGTTCAAGGATTGAGGAAATAATTGCATTAGTCTCATTCAAAATGAGGAATTGGCACACGAGGTCTTTGTAATATTTTATGATAACTGAAACAAGTTATGAAAGTATAAGCAATAACTCAAATGGGTTATAAACTGTGATAACTTGAAACAGTTACACCCCTGACTGATAGACAAGATTCAATAATGTGTATGTTCTGAAATCTGTCATTAATCATTCACATTTAATATGTTCTGATCAATCATATTTTCAAATCTAAAATAGCAAAACAGGACAAGAAATAAAGACATTAGAGTACTTTCCTGGATTATTTTTTGAACACCCCTCATACCAGTAAAATGCACAAATATTCTTGTTTGAATAAACAGAAATACTGGTAAACACATGAACACTTTCATTCTCTCAATACATGAATTCAAATTTCCCTTAAAACACTTCTAATGCAAAAAAGTGGTATTTTTCTAGTAATTTTTGACTGTATATATTTATATGACAATTTAGTCATTTGCCTCAGGCTTGCTTGCCAAAAAAACTGCAGCAATCCGTACTTTATCTCCGACGATATAACCTTTACTTGGATCAAGTACTTCAGACAATTCTGCAAAACTACGCCATCCCCAGTCAGACTCGTCCTCTGTAAATGTATGATCAATTTGTCTACTCAGGTCTTCTGAACGCGAATTTCTCAAAATAAGCCGACCCTTAACTTTAACAGACCATGATTCTGATACATTATCTGGTGGATCCACTTCTAAAAAAATCCCAAATTTTGTTTTGTTATTTTCACGCTCGTACTTGACAAATGCACGAAATTTGAAATTCCAGAAGTCTACAACAGGACTTGAATGAATCACTCCGGTGCTGCTTGTTTGCCTTTTTGATACATCTTTTGATACAAAATCTATCACTGCACCCTTTGCATCGGTAAAACCCTCAAACTCGGTTTCTCCAACAGCTTCATTTATGCCATTTAGAATATAATGTTTCACAAGCTCTAAATGTTCCCTTGTGACAAACCTTTTCATAACTTCGAACATTGTGTCTTTGCATATTGGTTCAATTTCTGCTTCAACAATTTCTAACGACTTCATTCTCTCAATTTTATCTACACAAATATCCTTAATTTCCGCCATATGATATCGCTCTGAAACAGCTAAACATTTCAGAATATCTTGTGTAGACGTTGTTTTTTTACCAATAAACTGACGCAAGAATATTTCACATTTTGTCATCAATGTTTTGACTTGATATTCATCAGCAAGTGGTAGTACCTGAAAAACATTCTCCTCTGTTATACTTCTCTCAGAACCTGGGTAGATACATCTCATAAATTCCAGAAAAGTTTCATACTTTTTTCCTGGTAGTTCTACTTTCGATTTGTCTTTTTCACTGAATGGGTGTGAAAACATTGCTTCAAACACTGGCGAAATATATGCCAAGACGTTTTTCGCGGCATATAACTCTTTTCCTTCAACAAGAAGAACCACATCCTCTTTCCACGTCTTTCCAGAAAAATCCGGGACATTACTGTCATTAGTTAGCTCACTTTCGTTTTGAATATTTTCCATGTTACAAATCTAAATCAGTTGTTGTTGTAGTTACATTCAAGAAATAAGATCCATTCCGTGACATGTGTTTACATACCAACGCCAACTTTAAGTTTAAATGTATAATTCTTATTAAATCATATGTTTATAAACTTAATCACACCCTTGTTGAAGTTGTTCACATAATCTCTAATGTGCAAATGACGGAATTTTTTCAAAGGGAGACAACTTTCCAATAGTACAAATCCCAAAAGGGAGGAAATCCATTAATGATTTAGACTTAATACTATCGTTACACTTCCTCATGATAATGAAGATTTTGTGTAGGCGCTGCATGGGCGTAGGAGCGAGTTTAACTTTGGGGGAGGGGGGGGGTGCAAACATTTTCGACCGGCGGCGAGTGGAGGGGGAGAGGGGGGGGGGGGGGGGGGCAAGGTATCTCCGGTGCATTATTCATGACAAAGCCTCAAAGCCTTGTACAGGGGCCAAATGGGCCATAGGCCCCCTCTAGCCTCTGTGTTTTAGCAATCATTGAGTGATTCTGATGATACACATACGACCCTGTAAACATGAAGTCATTGGGCCAACGACGGAAAACCGTCAAAGGATAATCGTTGTTGGCCCAACAATATGATTAATAAGTATTGTAAATACAGCTGTTGGGCCAACGTTGAACCAACTTTAAATTTCAGTCAAAGATTTCTCTGCATTGGCCCGATATTGATTTTCAGGGAAAGATTATACAGAGAAAAATCGTTGGCCCAACGTTGGGCCAACGTTGGTCCATTAGAAGTAATGATATAATAATTGTATATTTTACAGGTCATGTTTATCACAAACCCCCAAGGTATACACAGGTTGTGTAACTGTAACATGCAATATTTAATTAATTATTAAACACTTTTCTGCGCCAATTGTAATCAGTAAATTTGGGCTAATTAAACTAAAAACTTACCTGCAGCCGTAATGATATTTTGAACTATTTCAAATCTACTACTTGAAAAAATTGTGAAAAAGGTATTGAAGAAAACCCTTCTAACTCTGTAACAAATATCAAATTTTATACAATCATAAAATGTTTACAATAAATCTGTTGAATATTCCAGAACATGAACTCTCGTTAACCCGAGTTATGTAAGAAATCCCAGAAATGTGGTTAATTTTTCTCTCTAGGCCAGATTTCTGGCTTTATACACATGTGAAGTAAAGGAAATATTATACATGTGATAGGTCTAATTTAACAAAAACCCGGTCTTCCAGTTATAAACTGTAAGTAGAAGTTTTTTTTAAATATTTTTTGATAAAGTTATGGAATCTTATACAGAATTTCTTTTTATATCATGTATGCATGTTATATCCATATGACTTGAACATATGTTAAATACTTATATTTAAAGCTGGCGGATGGCACTTGTGTTGAGTATTAAATTCTGTAAATAAAATAACTCATTTTCTTGTTAATTCTAACATATTTTTCTCGGTTAAATACAGACACAAATTAATTTCATACATTTTACGCAAGTTTATGTCCAGATATTTATGTGCATTTCTTTAGTTATTGTTATCAATTTGACGTAGATGGTTTAATCAACATTATGATTTTTGTTTTTACAGGGTGATGTTCAAGGGAGTATAATGGAGTGCCTAGCACTGTGGTGCACAGGAAAAAATAAAAATATAAAAAGCTGCAACTTCAGTGAGAAAAGAAAACAAACAAACAGAACTTGGATTATAATGAGTTAATATACAGACAGTAATTCACTTTAGTAGATTTAATTAGTGACTGAATTAGAAAAATATTTAGATTTATAAAAGACTGGAATCAATATTTTACATGTTGTAGTGATGAAATATTCTGTTATATTTCTTCAGGAAAATTGCAAACAAACTTTAAATAAATGTTAGATTTCTTTTTGTTAATTGTTAACAAAACCACAACTATTTGAAAATAAAACATGTATTAAACAATGCTAGTTTTAGTCTTTTTTCAATTTCGTAATCGTTGGGATAGCGTTGGCATCCATCTTGGCCAACAAAGAAACAGAGTTGGCCAACGTTGGACCAACCGTGATAGACGAAAAAATGCTGTTGGCCCAATGGAGGGCCAACGACGAGTGTAGGATATCAGTTGTTGGCCCAATGGAGGGCCAACGATGAGTGTAGGATACCAGTCGTTGGGCCAACGGTGTACCAACCGTTGGGCCAACGTTGCGCCAATTAGCAAAATGGCGTTGGGCCAACGTCGGAAATCTTCGTTGGGCCAACGAAGAGTCTGCCGTTGGCCCAACGTTGGGCCAATGCATGTCTGCTATCTGGGGACTAGGCACTGAACTGTCTTAATCAGTCATATTATGTATTGTTCTAATTAAGTGTGCCATTTTTTTACATTCTTCTGTTGAAGCCCTGGACATACAATCAATTAGCGCTCCATTTGTCTAATTGTGATATAAAGTTGTGGAAAAATCATTTCCCTTGAATGGACAATAAAAAACAAAAAAATACATAACGTTTATACATGCGTAAACAGGCTTAATTTTGGCCTACATAGATTTTGCAGACGCTCAAACCAGAACTATAGTGATTGCGCTCAATGATATATTATTTTTATAATTTAAAAGTGTAATCAAACAATCCTTGGCGTGGCGCGTACAGATTTCGATCAGTACTCACACTACGGAAAGAGACTAGTCAGAATATAAGGGAAGGCCCAATGCAAATCAGAAATCAGGTTAAAAAGAATTATATGATGCTGAGTAAATGTTATATTAGACTGCAAGTTATATCTCTTTTCCAAAATATTGGGGGGTGGGGGGGGGGGGGGCAAACTAGAGTTTGGCCTGGCCCCCGCTGCCCCCCACCCCCCGCTCCTACGCCTATGCGCTGGTGAATTTAAAACATATACATATAGTGTTAAATAAGATTTATTAACACTTGGCAAAAATCACTTGATTTTATTGTAAATTACTTTTTTATGTAGACGATAAGATATAAGATATTCATGAAAAGAAATTAGATAAGTTTTATTTTAAGTCGGCAAGACATATAACAATAGAAGTTACAACATAAGCTCTGGCTTGGCTTTTTTAACCCACTTCTGAAAACAAGTACAAACAATTAGCAACAAATATATAAGAGTTGTAAGTAAAATAATTTCATTAGTTTGTAGTTTAAAATAATACCACAATATAGGCCTAATAGTCTGCATGATCATACTACTAAATTGTAAAATGCACGATAAAAGTTGTTTAAAACTTGCAAAACAGTGCGAAACACGGTCACCTTTAAGAATATACCAAGCAAATACCACTTTGTAAACATTACTATTAGGCATCTAATACATTAAGATTACAACATCAATTGCACAAACAAAATGCTAAGAGACAAGACAAATAAAAGGGACGGTTATAAAAAAAGCAAGTATCACATGAGAGCTTATTAAATGTGAAATTATTATCAACTCCACTACTAAGTATAGTTAGAGGTACCACCAAAAGAACTTAACCATTTTTAACAAAATGCACAATACCAGTACACATTTTTTTAAGTCCAAAGAGATTACAGTATAGACCACATTTAAAGGACATAATATATATATATATATATATATATATATATATATATATATATATATATATATATATATATATATATTAAAACAAAAACATATTTTGTTCTCGAGCTTGTATGACTAACATAGTGAAAAATAATTTATCAGACTAAATGGTATTACTACAGAAAAGTTTTTTCTCGATTATTCGTTGCTAAAGCCTTGAAAGACAAGCATTCTAAGCACTTTATATCACGTTCACGTCCCTTTCGTTAAAGTTGTGTTGTACTTATAAGCTATAGCAGTATTGTTACGGAAACTTTCAGGTCAAGATATTAAGTGTCTTGCCGTGTATTTGACATACAACTATAAAACATATGTGCAATTTTATTTTCCAACACCTGTCAGTCGTTCGATGCACCATGCGCATTTACCTGCAAATCGCCATTTACCTGAATTTGCGTGATATCACTAAATCAATTACTTGTCCGTATCATTACACTTACACAATCAGAACAGTACGCTTGAAAATTAACATACAACAGTTACAGTTATATTAACACAGGGTCACTCAAAATGAAAGACCCTGATTAACCCTATATATTTTAATCATTTGAAAAAAGTGTGTTGATCGGCACACTTACAAGTAATTCTGATCATCTCTGCCTTGTTTAGAGTTGAAACCGGATACCAAACGTAAAAGGTTCACAAAAAGTAGGTACAAACATGAAAAATAACTTCTTTTTACATGTTTTTTTCTATGTTTAGCAAGAAATACCATGTTCCAGAGAGGTTATTCTAAAGTTTCTTTTGCTACGTCGTCATGAATGTTATTAAAGAGCGTCCGGTAATCAGGTAAAAAAGTAGCTGAAACACCTTTGTTACTGCATATGCTGCAGGTTTAGAATGATATATGACGTATAAATATTACTTTATTGTTTGTGAGGGTACGTGTCGTATTTGTTTTGACAAAGCTACTTTATGATATTATATATGATTTCACATTTTTTAATGTAAATGGTCAAAGTGTTGTAGATTATCTTTTATTAAATCAAACAGACTTTGTACTCGTACAGCAATTTGAAATTTTGCCAATTACCGAATTTTCAGATGATTGCGCACTTCATTTTTGCATAGAACGTACGCGTAGAAGCACACCGAATGTATCACGTGGCGAGAGTACCGCCCAGGAACTATTTATCGCGTGGGATGATACGAGCATTAATACAATTCGATCGAAACTACTTGACAATAGTTTAATACTTGAGATTTGAATAACAATACGGTCGATGATACGGTGCGGTCTTTTACTTTATTTATGCAAGATAATGCATTCAGCGTATTTGGAAAAACACGTTCATCGATAAACCAACTGTTGGTTTAAATAATGATAGTAAAAAGAAATGGTTTAATCAGGATTGCTTCCTGGCACGTAAAAATTTTAATAAATCTAGAAATTCATTTTTAAGAAATAGGTCACTTGAAAACAAAACGGCATTTTTAAATGCTAAAAGACAATACATGAAATTAAAGAAAAGGCATAAGCGTATATTTCAACGTAAAGACGGCGAGCGTATAGCAAATCTAGCGAAATCGCAACCAAAACGTTTTTGGAAAAGTGTGAAATCGCAATATAAAGCTGTTTCTAAAGATTCACAAAATGTTACAGTTGATTCTTTATTTACACATTTTCATAATTTGTATAGCTCTGACGCACCAAACGATCGTAATATTGGTGATAATATGACATTATCTGATGTACATGTTTCTGATAACGATCTAGACAAAGACTTCTCGGAAAGAGAAGTAAAAAATGCAGTATTTGCTCAGAATAATTCGAAAAGCCCAGGGACCGACCATTTAATAGCGGGAGTGTTTAAACATCACTTCTTGTTAAACTATACAATAAAATATTTACCGACGGTTCATTCCCAGAAAGTTGGAGCGAAAGTATAATTATTCCAATATTTATAGGGGGTGCTCCGGAAGCTAAGAATTTCCGAGGAATCACTTTAAATAATATTATATCAAAAATATACTCAAAACTTCTTGTAACACGTAAGCACAAAGTTTATTCTAGCAATTAAATCAAAGTATTTATCAGTTAAGTCGTTTAAACGTTACAAATCAACAAACTCAGACTTTATAAACTCGACCATGGGGGTAAAACAAGGCCATCCGGCCAGTAGCATTTTATATCTTTTTTTTTTAAACGATATAGTTAATAACGTTAATACAAATATCGATGGTATTTTGAACATTGATGACTTACAGTTATTTCTACTATTATTTGCCGATGACGCAGTTGTATTTGCACACGACCCAAAATCTTTACAGTCTATGTTGAATGACATAGAAGAATATAGTAACCTATGGGGTCTACGTCTTAATATAAACAAGACCAAGGTAATGATCTTTGAAAAGGGTCGACATACTCATTTTGATTTCTCTTGGTATAACAGTCGCATCGAATTTGTAGACGCATTTAAATACTTAGGCGTATATTTATATAAAAACGGTAATTGGAATCGTACACAAAAAAGAATTGCCCAACACGGTTCGTATTCATTACACAATCTTTTTGTAGTATGTAACCAGCTAAATCTACCAATATCACAGAAGTCTAAACTATTTGATTCACTGGTTGCTTCTACGTTAAATTATGCCGCAGAAATCTGGGGTAATCATTCAGGACCGGACGTCGAATTTAAGTGCGCTCTACGGAGAACTTGGTAGAGTTCCGATGAGTATAAATAGAAAACTTATCATGATTAAATACTAGGTTAAGTTACTAACATCTAAAGAAAACTCAATACTGTTCAAAACTTATAAGATGTTAAAAACTGATGTCGACCAAAATAATACATATAGTAAATGCAACTGGGCATTTCAAATCAAACTTATACTCGATGAGTGCAGTTTGTCGTATATTTGGCAAAATCAATTTAATATGCTGATCAAAGAGTTATAAAAATAAATACTTCTTTGGTGTGTATTTTATCCTTCTTTGTGCTGATTAACTATAATATTATAAATCAAAGAATACTTGATATGTTTTATCAAAGCTGGTATGGATCTATTAACAACTCGTGACGCTTAGAAACATACAGTACTTTGAAATATAATTTTGAGTTTGAAAAATATCTAGATTTTATAAAAGATAAAAGATTCAGAATTGCTTTAACAAGATTTCGAACGTCGTCTCATGACTTGGCTACTGAAAAGGGTAGATATACAGGTATGCCAAGGAATGAAAGAATTTGTAAAAACTGCAATTTTGGACAAATAGAAAATTAATATCACTTTTTGCTTACATGTAATAAGTACAAGGATTTAAGAAAAAAACATTTGAAACACAACTATTATACTTGGCCTACATTACAGAAATTTACCAATTTGTTAATGTCAGATTCTAAAACAGTTGTTAAAGGTTTATCGAAATATTTATATTTTGCAAACTTATGTAGAGAATGAACATGTTGTCAATTCAGTCGTATGAATTCAGTCTAACCTATAATATTTTAATATATCTTAAGAAAATAGACGGTAGACTAGAAAATGTCGAAATGAAACTTAACAAATTGGACCTTAAAAATGTGTATAAAACTATTGTGCGCAAAACAAAGCATTCTTACATACGGAAACAGTCTCAGGAGCTGAAAAATCTACGTAAATCAAAAACTAGGGATTTCTGGAAACATTTCAAAAAGATAAAGGGTCAACAATTGGGAGTGATATTCCATTAGATGATTTCAAAAAGAAAGTACTTATCAGATATGTTTAATGACATGCGAACCACAGTTATTGATGACGTAGAATCTTTTAATGAGGAGAGTAATTTAAATATTGATAACCCAACATTTAAAGAACTGAATGTACCAATAACGCCAATAGAAGTTAGGAAAGCAATTAGAAGTTTAAATAGAAACAAAGCTTCGTGTCCTAGTGATAACCCATTAAATGAATATTTTATTGAATCTTTGGATATCCTTGTTGGTCATATTACCGATATGTTTAATAAAGTATTTGATGCTGGTTATTTTCCCGACATATGGTCTCAAGGTTTTATAGTGCCCCTACATAAGAAAGGGGACCGTAAGGATCCAAATAATTATAGGGGAATAACTTTACTGAGCAATTTAGGTAAAATTTATACAAGTATTTTGACATCTAGAGTAGATAAATGGATTGAAGAAAACAACTTTTTGTCAGACGCACAGTTTGGTTTTCGTAAAGACTGTAGTACGATAGATGCCATTTTCGTCTTACATAATCTAGTTAATGATATATTGTACTCTAGAAACTTAAGATTATATTGTGCCTTTGTGGACCTGAAAAAGGCCTTTGATTCAGTCTATAGAAATGCATTATGGTTAAAGTTATTCAATATGGGTCTAGATGGTAAAATACTTAGCTCTTTTAAAGCTATGTATTCTGTGGTTAAATTATGTGTCAAACATTGTAATGCACTTTCTGAATTTTTTGGTATATCGATAGGTTTAAGACAGGGGCAAAACAATTCCCCGGCATTTTTTGCTTTATTTGTAGAAGACTTTGAATTATTTTTACAAGGTAAGCAAGACAGCGGACTTTCATTGTATGATTTGAGCATAATTCTTTTGTTATTTGCTGATGACATGGTCATAATTGGTAAAACTCAACAAGACTTACAAAACAGTCTAAATAATTTACATGAATATTGCTGTTACTGGGGGCTTGAAGTTAATACTTCTAAAACAAAAGTTGTTGTATTTCGTAAGAGGGGACCCATCAAATTATATGAGAAGTGGTATTATGATAATGAACCATTAGAAGTTGTAAATGATTTTAATTATTTAGGGGTTGTTTTTAATTATACTGGTTCATTTGTTCTTAACAATCAGTGTATCGTTGGCAAATCTTTAAAGGCCATGAATGTTTTAATGAATAATATTAACAAATATGATATAACTCCATTCATATCGCTTCAACAGTTTGTGGGTTCTATTTTAAATTATGCATGTCCGGTATGGGGTTTCTCAAAGTCTAAAGATCTTGAAAGAGTTTATCTTAAATTTTGTAAAACCATACTTGGCGTGAAACAGAGTGCATGTAACGCTGCAACATATGGTGAGCTTGGGCGTTATCCCCTGTATATAAAAAAGATATGTCCATATTATTAAGTATTGGTTTAAGTTATTAAATACAGATAATGTTATTTTAAAAGGTATTTACCAAAATGCTTTAGAACAGTGAAATCATAATGGTGTAAAACATTGGGCATACCATGTGAAATGCCTTCTTAACGAGCATGGTTTTTCTGATGTTTGGAATTTACCAAGTCAATTTGAAGCCAAAACATTTGTACCCATTTTTAAACAAAGAATTATAGATTGTTTGAGGCAACAATGGTGCGCTGACTTTGCTGCAAATAATGTTTTAAACACTTTATATTCACATGTTAAAACAAATTTTTGTATTGAAAATTATTTGAATATATTATTATGTAAAACATCACGAAGTTGTTTAACGAAACTACGTATATCTGCATATAAGTTACGTACAGAGTCTGCCAGGTACGGCAGAGACAGGTTAGAAAGACATGAACGAATTTGTCAGTTATGTGATCTTAATGAGATTGAAGATGAATTTCATTTTGTTCTTAAATGCAGAGTTTATAAAAAATTACGTAAAAAATTCAGCAAACGTTATTTCTATATTCATACAAGTATGTATAAATTCTTAGAATTGCTACAATCAAATAATAAATCTATTCTAGTTAATTTGTTTAAGTATATAACATTAGCTAATAGCAAGAGAAATGAATTATTGCAAGGAATTTAAACTCATGTCTTGGAAATGCTTGTGTGTTTGTTTGTGACATTAATTATTATATAACATATACTGCCATTCAGTTGATCACCAAGTATTAAACCACCTATACTTCTTGAATGCGTAAATGCATATTATTTATTAGCATTAATTTTTGTATACTAGTATAACAAGATTGATATTGTTTCTATTGTGATATCGTTGTAATATTCCTGTAACATATACTGATGGTTAAAATCAGATCTGTTCATTCTCTGCATATACTTAAAAGTCATTTTGCCTATCACGTGTATTGTATTATATGTATAATTTCATGTTGTATTAACAAGATACATGTATTGTATACGTTAATAAATAATGTTCTGTTCTGTTCTATTCTATATTTCATCATTACTGTGTAGTTTATACTCCTTGTAAATCCATGTCTTCAGCTTATATATATATGTTTTTGCTATAAGCATATAATTGTATGTTTAATGCAATAAACTATTTGAGTTGAACTGAGTTGATATTAACTTTGTGACATATATAATATTTTATTTTAAACTTGATAAGTCAATGATGGAATGCTTTCAAAGATTTCTAAGAACGTGATTTCCCATTATATGTAAAATGCATTTAGATGCTTTCAAATATTCTTTCATGTATACTCCATTTATTATTTGAATTTTGGCGCGTTGAAAAGGGTAAAAACGTGTAGTGTTTGCTTATTATTGTTTGTACCCGCCTTCGCCTGTCTGTCTTACTCGCGCTGTAGAGCTCATAATTATCCATACCCGAATTAGTGTTCAAGTCTAAGCAAGGAAAAAGTTGGGTTTTTTTTCGGCGATTCGTTTTGCTGGTTTGTACACCAGTCCTTATCCTGACTGAAAGTCACATTTTCATATACAGAAAAAAGTTTGTAACCGGGATGCTGGCCGGTCAAATTAGCGTTAAAAGGCCAAATAAACAAATGAGTTTATAAAAAAAAAAAAATGTTTGCAAAAATAAACCTAGCTCCTCCCCCGCAAAATAAAAGAGAAAATTTAAAAAGAAAAAGAAAAAGACACAAATTTTTACCGAAAAAACATTTTGGTTGTTTATAAAACATCGTTTACATCCATACAGTTACTTAATTGTTATTATTGTAAATATAGATACATTAATTGAAAACAAGATAATTACATTCATGCGGTATGTTTTGCTTCTGAAAGTTTAGTCTATTTCCGAAAGTATAGAAATTGGGTGGAGTCATCGCACAGGCGAATGTATCATTTTGAATAATAAACTATACTGACTTACAAAAAGATTCCTGCACAGGTTTGTAACTAAGTTTAATGCTTGTTAGTATATATCTTGTAAGTAGATATAGTATAAATGCTCTTAAAATAAAACACATTCGCCATTTAGGCTACACTATATGTATATATTAGGATTTACACTTGAACCATACGCCTATACGCGTTTATCAGATGGTAATGTATATAATGCGATTAAATAAGTTACAGGTGCCTGATTGATAAAGAATTTTTTGAGGAATTATTTGTTGAATCAGTTCATTGTGCTAAAAAAAAGGAACTATTTTTCTACGCAATATTGTTTCAAGTGACCACCAGACAGAAAACGGTTTCCGCTTAATATATCAAAAAGGCTTGGGCATATAACCATTTTTGTTTCAGAGGTCAACGGTCGATCAATATTATATGTCAGACTTAAAACGGTTTCCGCTCAATAACTGAAAAAAGCAAACTTCATAAAGACTGAAAGCTGTTTCCCCTCAATAAATGGAGAAGGGTTATAGGCCTAAGGTAGCCAAACTTCATCGGACAATTGTCTGTGGAGAAATGATTACCCCTATTATTTTGAAGGTCAGAATGTCATAGATCAATATCCCAGTGATTTTCAGGCTGAAATCGGCTTTCGCTCATTAACTGAAGAAAGTCTGGGCCTGTAGTCTTAAATGCTGATTACATTTGCTCATTTGGTGATCCCTATTGTTTTGGGGACCAGTATATACCAAATGTCAAGGTTACATTGTCCTTGTGACTGAAACCGATTTGTGCAAAAAAAATAGAAATGCCTGGGCCTGTCAAACTTCAAAAGATGATCGCATATGGTCAGTACATGTCTCCTATAATTTTGGATTAAGGTCCCACATCACATTGTTCTAACGTTGTTATGACGTCTTTCTCCGACGTTGTAAAGACGTTCAACTTGATTTTTGGTTGTTTACAGCTGTCTCGGTCCAGCAAAGAGAAAAAGGGCAACCTATGGTGCCTTCGAGAAAAGGAACCGTAAAGCGGTAAGCATTTAATTGTTTTCGATTCTGTGCATTTAGATTACCATGAAGTTACTTAGTCGAACTAATCCGACACAAACAGTTGCATTTTATATTTAGTGGAACTAATCTGACGTATACAGTTTGTTTCATATTGTGACGGTCAAACTGTAACGGTGGCTGCAAATGTCAGAAATTAAAAGCAGCCACTCAGCGACAGATAGTAAGCTTGTCTACCATGAAGTCAGTGTAGATCTATTGCAGGTAAATAATTTTTAATGAGTGCAAAATGTAGTAGTCTTCCGACTCATCAGGAATCATCAGGAATGCTTATTTTATGATATTGTCATCCCTCTAAGCAAGTCATAATAATTTGACATTCAGATTGTGTAGGAAAGAAAACACATTAAATATGATTTAATCAAAATATTTTTTTATCAAGTACATTTACCGTTCAGTCAAAAACAAATTGCATTTAGTAGATGCATGTCATCTGTAACAAAAGCTGTTCGGGGACAGGAACGATCGACTATTCAAGCCTTGTAACAAAACGATAAGTAAGTGAATAAAACAACATACACTAGAATAAAATGGGCAACCGTTTTACTTGAATGTAACAAGTCATCAAATAATATGAAACAAGAGCTGTCTGGAAAGCAGCATGTTTGGCTATTTCAAAACTTAAAAGTGAAAAAGGGCATATTTAAGGACACAGTTAAGAACCACCACTGGATTGATAGTCAGTTGTCATATGATTCAGCAGATGATATTAAACAATTAATCAAATCAATTAGGCAATACCAGAGACAGAGTGAAAGTGTATTAAACCTGTAACTTTAAGTAATAAGGGAACGCAATTCATTACATATTGGTGCCAGCATTATAGACCTTGTGATGTATGATTAAGGTGATGGTCTGAAATAAGTATTCAAGTTTGAATAAAAGGCATCGAGTTACAACAAAAACAGAGCGGAAATGCACCAAACATTTTACTGGAATTCCTAAGTAAAAACAGGACATAATTCAGAGAATATTAGTGCCTACTTTCAAGAAAAGTTTAACAAGGAAGTGACAGCAACATTCACAAAAAGGCTACATTGCCGTACCTTTTGTGCAGTTTCCAAAACTGATTCTAGTAAAAATATAATTCCGGCAAAAAGTCTTACAATGTGTCAAGAAAATTTAAAAAAAAAATGCACAGTTTGCCATCATAATTAATAATAAATCAAGTGAAGTTTCACTGAACTCCGACCACAGGTTATGGAGAACAAACATGGGCAGTTTATTTTTCATAGTTAACCTTAGACCTTTAGTCAGGATTAAAAACTTACCGTCATTTAATGTCGAGTCCTTATATGTCTTCCGATCATAAATTTATGTGACAAATTATTCTCCAACAAATATTTGAGCATAACTACAGTATTGAATTAAAAAAAAAAATATCACTAAAAATTAAAATTATTCTAACCAAAAATTTTTCAAACTCTTCAATTCCGAACACAGCAAGTGATTATCAATTTATCAAATTCATTAGAGTTTGATATTGATCATGACATTCTTACCACGGTATATCATATTTTGATATGCACCGCGGTATTTTTCAGATGTGTCTAGGAAGGCTCCCACATTTTGTAAATGCTAACATAAATCGATACCATTCATTCTGCCTTCAATTATTTTCTTCGGTCATTGAACTGGGTGGCTTTTTGTCTTTCTATAACAATCATTAAGGCATTATTTTCTCAAATTAAAGTGAAAGAACTCACAAATTCAAGTAAGTTTGGTAACATTTATCTCAAATTTTGTGCAGCTTTGTTGTTTATAGCATTACCACATAGTATAGTTGATCGTTAACAAACAAGTGCGCAGAAATGGTAGCTGAAACATCTAATACCGTTAACAGACTGAAAACACTTGTTTCGTTATGTTTTATGAACAAAGAAAGATTTTGATGGTTTGTTGCACCTCAAAATGGTAGCTACGCATTTTGGTAGTCGCTGCCAAAATTCGGCCGAGTTTTGATAGTCACTACCGAAATGCATTACACTCAACGCAATTTGGAAGTTTACAAAAATGTTGTACCAAAATGAGTTGGATATGTACACATCCAACGCAAAATGGTATTAATAATAATCTCATGATTTACAAAAAGAATATTTTGTGACGAATAAACAATATTATTTCAAAGAGAGTCATGATGGAACTAAACCGCTCATCCGACCTTGACCTTTTGACTTTTAAAATATAGTTTTGATTTTGTCTTAAGTTTACTTAGTGAAACATGCTTGTAAATTTTCACAGAATCAAACAAGAGTGCGAAATTGTCACAGAATACGTCCGTAATGCAGGAAGAATGGATATTGGATAAGAACTGCTCAAGTTAAAGAGCGGACGTTGTCAAAACTGATCCAGCTGATTAACGAACTTGTCCGGGATGTTAACATTCTGACCAAGTCTGGTGAACATTGGACAAGAACTGCTCAATTTAAATAGCGAACAACTTTTGGAGCCGCCCGCCCTCCGCAGGTGTTCTCATAATACGTCGTATACAAATGAAGAAAAAAGCCAAAATCTGCGATAAATATTTAGAGAAAATCATTCGCATTTATATATGTAGATAAATAATAAGATACATGACATTGTATACCTTATTGCGGAGGAAGCTTCATTTCTGAGTAAATGATATTTCTTACCTATCTAAACACACCGAACCCACCATTTCCATGCGTTGTCAGGGGAGGACCTCAAAAATACCGCTCGCATGTATACATCAAAATAAAAATTTTAATCTAACGACGGAGAGTTTAGTTTTTGGAAAATTATTCGAGTAAGCCCACGCCTACATTTTACCATTCTTTTACGATGTGTTTCAAAGATTGCTGTGGTGGACTCTCGAAACCCCTCACCTTTAAAGAGAAAAAAAACAACCTTTTATTGCCGAAAATATTTATCTAAGACCCCTAATCCATGCACAGAATTCACCATTTATGTTTATGTGGGATGTTATAAATAGCCTAGGTGGAGGACCCACGTGTCATCCTCACATTTATATTTCGTTTTACAGAATTCAACATTTTCGTGCTTTAAAAATTCTCGGTGGACTATCCCTCCGGCAACACTAGCACATTAAAACAATACAATGGTAATGCATAGGAAGCGTCGTTTAAGGCCCCTTTCACACGCTCAGGAATCTCATTTTGGTTGTTTTTATACGAAAACTATATCTCTCGAGGGGAACTCCGGCTCCTCCCACCACAACAATGGTTTAACCGCTGATTATTTTGTCCAACCGAGTATAGAAGTTTTATTAACATTTACCAATACACGGGCTCATTTAAACGTGGGAGCCTTAGACTGTCTACTGAGTTTTATCTTATTGTCACTGGCCATCTCGATCTTAGAAGCACAAAAGAGATTTCGCTCTGCGTCAACATTATTTGACAGAAATGAAGTAAACTCTGCCAATAATTGTTTTTTCAAGAACAATTATGCACTGAACATTTTTCTTGAAATAACATTTGAAATTTCATAACTATGTAGAATAATAATTGATATCTGAAAATATACTGGTACACATGATTCCGTTAATACTGCACATCCCAAAAATATACCGGATATTAATTCTTCAGTCTCGTTTAAAACAAAAAATAATAAAAAAAATTAACTGGCAACATTTTGACATCTTATGTATTTCATTTTTTGAGCAGAATTTGGAATTTACGTAAAGATCCACTTTGTAAGCATTTGTGTTCGCATTAAACATATTTCACATTCAAATGTTTGTGTTGGTAATTCATGACTTCTGCTATTTCACAAAAGAGTTCCTAACAATTTCGGATTCCCATTTGAAATGGATTTCTTTCTGATAAATCATCCGGTATGAAAAGGTATAATATTGCATATCAATCAGTGGTACTCCTCCCAGGTTCGCCTTTCCGGTCCTATGAATATTTGAAGAGACTGGCAAGACCTTTTTCGAACTTGATGTTGTTCCCTTGGTAACTCATCTCTACGCAGGCTAAAATATACATTTTAGCACATAAGTAAACTTCAACATTTTTTGTCACTATGAAGGTGGTCACATAAGTTAGAATTATGTATTACATATAATGTTCAGTCTACTGTTGACTAAAATAGACAGGGAAATATTAGTGAGTATTATTATCAAGACAATATAGTCACTCCTCTGTTACATATTTTGTTGATATTTCTATTTTATGACAAATAACAAGTTTTGTACTAGACATGTGTTGAGATGTTCAACTGTAATATTGA
The DNA here is from genome assembly GCF_021730395.1 of Mercenaria mercenaria. Classification (NCBI taxonomy): domain Eukaryota; kingdom Metazoa; phylum Mollusca; class Bivalvia; order Venerida; family Veneridae; genus Mercenaria; species Mercenaria mercenaria. Next base: position 59,222,542 of record NC_069377.1, on the reverse strand, counting down.
CTAAAGACAAAGATTATAAAAACAAATATTTGCAGGCTTTATCTCATTTGTCCCACACTTTTTCAAGTACTAGGCAAGAGATAGCATGTGTCCTCACATCGAAAGAATAAATCTATTAAGCAATAGAGAGCAGTTCCAAAATCATATGAATTGGAGATGGGCAAAACTAAAATGTTTCAAATTAATTTAATATAAAACATGTATTTGTCAGACATACGAGACGGACTTGATCTCCAATATCAAGGTCTTAAAACTACGCATAAAATCCAAGGGAGTTAATTCTAATTGTTACTGTAGTTAAAGGTCTTAAACTCCTAAAATGCCGACATGCTTGCAAAGTTTGGTTGAATTTCATGTAAGTAGTGCGGACAATACTGTAACAGACTACCAGGACAAAATCAATTGTCTTCCCGTTGGAAAAAATAATGAAGCATTACAGTCATTGGCGGGTTCATTCACAACATTGGAATGACTATTCTTAATAACGCCATTGTCACAGAAGTATCAGTAATACTGTATTACTGACTTTACAATAAAGATATATATCATAAAATATCTTATTCTTTAAATATTAACCCTTTAAGACGGAAAACAATGTTGTCTTTTTGAAATAACAGTTTCCTATCATGGTTTGCTCTCCACTGATGTAAAACATGGTCATTAGTTTCACTGTCATCAACCTGTGAAGATGGTGATAAAGGGTTAAAAAGGGTACAATATGAATTATATCACTAAAAATAAATCAATAAGATAATTTAACACATGACAAAAACAACCTCAGTTATAATCATTATTTGTAATCTCTAAAGTTGTCTTCTAAATATAAAACATTAAATTAAGTTCAAACTTAATTAATACATTTCATTCAAGGTCAAGTGAAAAGAAAGTAGTTTCTGTATGGAAACTATTTCAATAATACTTACTTTTCAAGCACCATACCACCCTTGTACAGCCGCCAAATGTGCCACAAGCTCCAGAGTGAGTGCTGTACATAATCAGAAGATGACGATACAATTCACAGAGTCTCTCAGAGAGCAGACAACACAGAAACCAGTGCCAACAGCAAAACATTTAAAATTTGAGCTATTATGTAATAATCTACATTTTATGTCAGCACAATAGTATACATCCATGCATAATATAAATTATGTGGATTTACAGTGTATTGCATTTTAAATATAATCAGCTTTGAATTAGTTTCTTATTAGTCTATGGTTAATGAACTTGTGCACGATATAATTCAGAAATTCCGAAGTTTTCGTAAAACAGATGCTAGGTTTCTGTACGAGGCATTATTTGAATAATAATAGAAAATATATCAAACGGTAGATAATTAATAAAGATGGAGTAATCTTAACAGATAAAGGTTTAATAATATAATAGCTTATTATAACAGTAGCTCGATTTGGGATGCCGTATTCGGCTCGAGTGGATTTTTGGCAGATCAGATCTCAGACCTTGCAAAATTCACGAGAGCCGAATACCAAATCCCAGATCTGGCTTCTGTTATAATGACCCTTTTATTATATACCTCTAGCTTTTTGCTTGTTGTTTTGTTATTCAACGAAATCTTTAATGTTTATCGATATTAAAATGTAACTCAGTGAAGTTTTTATGTGCGCTATTTATAGAACTCACACAGTGTTAGGTCATGCATATTTATGAATGTAGTCCGGCAGCATACAATACAGAAGGTACAATACGGAATTTAAAAGGTAAAATACGGATTTTTTCTGCTGTTCATATTCAGTTGTGAAATACAAACCGATATTTTTACAGAATTTATGTAGGTATATAATAAATCAGTGTATTACTAAATATATTCTGCATCAAAATTCAGTTCATCTTGCCACCGGCTCTATGATACATGCACAGGCTGACAGTTGCAGTTTTTAACACAGAATGATGCTAAAGGTGACAATTAAAGTTTTGCAGTCTTAAACAATGTATTATCACACAAGATTCAAGATGGCAACTTTCGGCAAGAAGAAAACGAAGCAGTTTTTATACCCTGTGGCACACTAATACATGTATTTGTCAAAGGTTTGAACACTGACTAACATACTGTAAGTTAATTTTCATTGAAACCATCGTCAGTCTTATCATACTGAATCTGAAACGCAAATCTATACTATCAACTATGTTGATTATCTGATCATGATTACACAATGCAGACAAACTACTGTGTAGACAGTAACAAGGGATTTAAAGAACAACACAAGGCTGTAATAATCAGAGGTCTTGAAATAGATTTCAACAAGTTATCGCTTAGCGGTTGCTTCGAGTGGGGTACGAAAATTACCTATAAAACTTGATCTTACATATGAAAGCCACTTTCTAAAACCAAGTTTCATTCAAACTGAAATCCTATAGAAGATTATGTATCGACGACATGTTTATATATATTTGTTATACTTTACATTTGTCTACAATGATAAAATCCCATTACCCGAGAAAGAGATATTTTGACTATCAAAACATTTTCAACTTTTTTTTTTGGATGTCATATAAGGGCAAATAACTGCTTCAAGATTTCAAGAGTTCAAGATTAATTAAAGAACTTGGTCCATATGGGCATCAGCCTTGTAAAGGCGAGACACACATTTACATGCGAAGTCGTGTACATAGAACAAAGCGTATATATGTATACATAATAAAATCTTACTGTTTAAACATTTTTAACTTTTTTATTTACTTAATTTTGTTCGGTATAATAAAATAAATATCATATCGCCTCGGGTGACATTCTGTCCTCGGGTTGACAATATCAATGTCGCACAACGTTTAAATGTTAAATAGCTTGAATCTAAATGGTTCACAGATATCAGCGTTCACTCGTTTGTTTACATTTTCTTCCGAACCGTAAATAATTTAACGTACTGAAGAAAACCAAATAATTATTAATTATATTCCATGCTGCTGATTAATTTATTGTAAAATAAATCGGAACAGTTTGTTTTACAATCACTTATCAGATCTACACACGTTGGAAGAATTGTTTGTGAAATCTTCGCGGTATCTTGTAATTAATTGTCACTGGTCAAGCTCCTGTCCCTAAAATATTTATTGGAATACAAGTATATTGTTTGATTGACCCTTGTTGATTTCTGCGTATGGTATATTTTTGCGAGAGATCAGGTATTTTTCTTAATTCAACAAATATTAATAGTGATTTTAGGCCTTGATACTATCGTTGTAGATGATGCTGATCTTAGATTTCGATGAATTAGAATTAGATATTTTTCGGCGACGCCGTCTAAATTCGTTTACGTTACCTATGCCACGTGACTTCAGTTTGCAAATCAAACTACTTGATAATGCATTATAGATAATTTATCAAAATGGAAGATTTATGCAACACTCTGCCTGATTGGACGAGAGTGTCATTTTCTTTCACTCTGTTGATTGTGCTACGCTGAGTGAAATGTAGACAAAGCGTTTATCCTAAATGACGCTGTTCACAGTTTTAAAGCTAACTTTGGCTCAGTATATTTAGCAAGAATATTGATATATCTCAAAATGATAAGTAAGTTTAATAAATATGATAAAAACAAAACCTGTTCAAATACCAACATATATCAAATTAAGAAAGAGCTGAATACGGTCTGCGTATCACATGGATAAGGGTGTGATAAGAGTCTTTTATGTAGAGAAGTGCTTTTTAAAAGATTTTCCTTGTTACAATTGTCGTCTGTATATGAAAAGGTTTCTTGCTTTTGTGACTTATTCAGATTGCATATTAAAATGAGTACTTGTTTGCTTTGATATATTTGTTATAAATTATTTAACTGATTTATTATATATGAATATTTTTCTTTAGTATGGCATGCAAATATTGAACTCAGTTGAAATCTGTTTTATTATATATATGCTATATAATGACTGAATCTCATTACACTGAAATGAAGGTACGCTGCATACAGTTTATCTATGTGATATGACTACGGTCAAACTTTGCTTATGCAACAGAAATATTGAAATAATTAGGTGTGACGTCATTGTCTAAAGATTCATGAATAGCGAATATGCTATTTGTTAAAGCGGGATCAGTTGGCCTATTTTAGAAATAAATAAAAATAATAAATAAAAAATCCTTTAATTGATTTTTTCTCATGTATTATAATCAAACTTGATTTGTAGCATCTTTATTAGGCCCGCAGCCAACTTTGTTCAGCTGGGACATTTGACCCCTTGTAGGGGCTGCTAGAGCTAAAACTAGAAATGCCTTTATACAGCGTCTCATGAACAGCTTGGTGGATCTTTGTCATACTTGGTCTGGAGCATCATTATAAGGTCCTCTTCCAAATTTATTTATATAGGAACTTGGGCCCTATTAGGGACCACTATAGCTAAATGTAGATATGCCTTTCTTCCCATTAACCACTAAAATGTAATGGATTTTTATCAAACTCGATGTGTAACAATATCGTAAGGTCTCCTGCTATTTTGTTATAAATGGGGATAGGGACCAATTTAGCTAAAAATATAAACACGTTTAATGACCTCTTCTCATGAACCGCTTCATGAATCTCCATCAAACTACTGCTGTAATTATTCGTCTAAGGATAAACGAAACAAAATTGCAACCCTACGAAACCTTTGCGAAAAATTAAAACAGAACCATATAAATTGTTAAAGTGTGTCGTTTAGTTTTGCAATTTGAAAAATGTTAGATGAAAGATGAATGTTAGATGAAAAATTCATAAACTTCTTTCCTTATTACCATTCGCCGACCACCATTTTTAAAGATATTTCTTGTTCAATGTAGTAGTGGTAGTTTGGGTATTATATGGTGAACACAACCATGTAAACGTTTCTTCTATGTATTTGTAGGACAGTACCAGTATAGTACATGAAGAAAAACCTAAAAACATGAAACAGTAAAATCAGAAACATGAAACAATACGAATTACAATGCAACATAATAGCAGACGTGAAAAATACAGATTTCACAAAATACATCTCTCTCGGTTATCAGGTTATTACTTAATTCTAAAAGAACAAATGCTAAATAAAATAGCTTACCAGAAACGTCTAGCAAAGGTACACTTAGAAGCTAAAGAGTAAGGTGTCCAAAGGTAAGGACGTTTTACCAAAGTACAAAGGTAGTTCTAAAGGAACTTGTGTTCACTAGCAAATGATTCTCAAGAATGATGTATAGAGGGCCGTGCAAATGTTAGTTCGCGCCAAAAGTTGTTATTTGTGCAAAAGCATAACTGACCAATGAAAACGTCTCCTGTCTTGCAAAACAAGTTCATATGCACGGGTGGACACATGACTGGACTTGATAATACAAACACGGAGTACAATACAATACACCGCAACACAGAGTACAAACATGATACAACGGAATGCGGAGTAATGATATACGACATAAACAGAAATATAATGAGTGAATTATTTCATCAATTTAAATAAAGTGTGAAAATTGACTTTGCTACATCAATATCAAAAGGATATTTCTTATCTTTTGTGTTGTGACGCGCACCTGTTAAAATGTAAACAAATCAAATATTTAACTGATAGTAGTTACCTCCCTTTGAAGAAATGTTGCCATTTGCTCTAATATAGATAAAATGGAAAATGAAAGAACAATGTGTGTTCCGGACTTTTCAAGAAAGACCTGGAAAGAGGATGTGGTTCTCCTTGTTGAAGGAAAAGAGTTACATGTGGCGAAAAATGTATTAGCATATATATCGCCAGTGTTTGAAGCGATGTTTTCACATCCATTCAGTGAAAAAGACAAGCCGGAAGTAGAATTCAAGGGGGGTATTCGATCTACTCTTTACCCCCGAAACAAAATGGCGGCCAAAACTGAAAATGTGAGTTTTTCTTACTTTTTATCTTTTTGAAGGATTTCTAGACCATTACACATGGCTATCAACCTGCTCCACTGTTTTCTCTATATATCAGTACCTTTAACTTCGGAAACAGTGCTGTAATTTGTCTGGAATGCTGGTCATGGGATTTGAATCGATGGAAAATCCTCCGTTAAACACGGGATAAGGAATAGTGCGATTAGCAAAAATGGTCTTTTTTCCTAATTATTCAAACAGCTGTGAGCTATTTTTTTATTAGAAGTAAAATATCAATATATATTTCCTTCATGGTTAGTCTGGAGCCGATTAAAAGTCGTAATTTTAAATTACACAGTTTTTTGTCTGATGGTAAGGAACAGTGTACGAAAATAAGAGGATAAGGTGCAGTTCACAATTCTTCAAGCGACTTTTTCCTTCGCTCTTTTCAGAGATAATCAAGTAAAATTCTGTTAAAATAATATTTTGGTATCATTTATAACTATCTCTTGCTCAATGTAGTGAGATTTAAAAGGTATCCGCCTGTCTATCAGACACGTGATGTACTGAAAGCCAAAAGTTTAGCAAGTATTTAATATAGTATCCCTTGCTCTGTAAATTTCTTTTGGTATAGGAGGGTTTACGCTATGTGCTTTTACATTTGTGTTTTGACAAGTGGTGCTTATGCTTCTAATGTTTTTGGAGTTCCCACTATGTGTTAAAGCATACATGTTAATTTCAGGGGTGAAAGCAGTATCATAAAATACGTTTATCAACACATCTAGTTCCATAAGCTTTATAAATAAACGAATCTAAATCTTACTATTATGATTTGAAAACACTACTGCTGACATCTTTTTATGAAAAGGACTACACCTTATTTTCCAGATTCTAAAAAAATTTCTCCTAATGGTATATAATAATTCAAACATTTTAAAAGCTTTTTTGGGGAAGTAATTCACCCAAAAATTACTAATAAGGCGTATATAGGTCGTAAAAAGTCTGAAAAAAAATAATTTTGAGGTATACAAGTGAGGTGTTTTCATTTCCAAAATAAAACATACCTAGATTAAACACACAAAAACAAAAAACAACCATGAAAATTTTCTCTGAAGAAAGTTATGATACATTAAAAAACATCACCACTTTTTCCTTGAGGGTTTTCAAAATACATACGTAACTACACCAGTGTTTAAAAAACAAACTGTTTTCGGGAACAGTTGCGCGGTTGACTGTGTCGGTATGTTTAGTAGAATAGCTGAAAATATACCAGCATTTTAGCTACATACTCATTATACAAACTGCATTTATTTTTCCGGCTTCATATATCAAACTAACAAGATGAATTGAAATCAATTTTATTTAAACATTCAGAGTGAACTAAAGCAGGTTTTTTCTTTTTTTCTATGTAATTTAAACGTAATACAAACAATAGTTTTGTCTGAAGGAAAAGTCCTGGAATATTTACAGTCATTCTAACAACTTTGAGAACATTCTATCATATTTTCATCATACATAACACAAAATCGATGAGTATGCTCAAGGTAACGTATGTACCAGTTAAGTAAATTATGCATATACAATGTATTTACCGATACCACTTTTCGTTAATTTAATAAAATCTTTTATATGCCCTTTGAATATGTTTCGATCACATTAAATTTTGTATTACTGTTTATGGGCAATAGTGTATTCTCATTTGAATTCAGTCATCTATGATACTGCCCTGAAATTTATGTACGTCCTAAATTTCTAGTATATTGGTCCAAAACTATAATAAAGGAAATGTTTTAAGATGTTTAATCACTATCAAGGCAGTTATGCATATCATGTGAATTGCAGAAAAGAAGAATCAATATCGCGACAACAAATAGCTTTTTTTCAAAGCAAATACATACGTTACTGCACAATTACACTGGCATGTAACCTCCTGCTGTACAAAAGTAAGAATATGCGTTATGTAATCGTCAAAATTCTACGAAAGGATATAAAATCCATCCTGTACGACTGAATCGAAGCATTAGTATTGATGTAAATGAATTACAGATCAAATGGAACTTGAATTACATTGTCAAATCAACTTTGGGGATAAATAATGGCACCCGGTTTGAACATAATACGAAAATACTTTCCTATCTATTCATATCCTGTAATTATATTCCGAGCATGATATTCAAATAATTGTATTACTACATTACGAAATGCCACCAAAAAAGAAATGTTTTTTATTTGAAATTATACATACGTTTACTATTGGATACGTATGTATCACTCGTAAACACTGTATCTTTACTTTTATATACATTAATATACATGTAATGATTTTATTTGAAAATAATAAACATATTCTATATTTAAAAAATATTAGATATGAAAATTTATTACGATGTGATATTATTCTCTTATCATATCTATAGCATACAATTCTCAAAACTGAATTTGTTTACAATGTGTACGTGATATAAGGTTATCAAAATTAAAAGTTGGCGACCTAAAAAGCTTGTAAACATGAAACCCTGCGTCACTGTTGATGTATGCTGACGTAGGAGTTAGTTTTAAATATTTCAGTAACGTATGTATCGATCACGTATGTATCATTTCCTTCTTTGATGCTCATAAAGAATATTCATTGATAGATATTTGTTGCCTAAAGGGTAATCAGCTATCAGATATGACAATGAACTTCGTCTTTAAGAGCATTAAAAAATGAATTAAATTAAATTTGATATTTCTACAATACGGTAACGGATGTATCAATCTGTTATATACGCTTTTAGGTAAGGTTTTCCACGCTGATATGGTATAAAATGTAACCCGAATTAACAGCATGAATGAGCAAGCATAATAGTTATATAATTTACAAACAGACATGTGTGAATGTTTATTCCACCCAGAAACGGCAAAAACATTATCATATTCTTTGGCATTATTTTAAATGATGACTGATACCAAAGGAGTCAGGAAAAATTTGTATCTATGTTTGATTATAAAATAACTTCCTATGTTACTTCATAAAAATATGTGATTTCATTGACTACTGATGAATTTAACTACAAGAACGTTCATTAAACATAAAAATGAGCTGGCGACAGTAGCGTATGTATTGTTTACGGTAGTTTGAAGCTTCATAAAGTACTAACAGACAAAGGTAACAGTCAAAGATTCGGTATAAAAATCAAACAAGCTTAGTGCTATATGACATGGAGACGAATTACTCTTCTATTGATTTGTGAATAAGATAGTAAACAGTAACAAACACATGCGCCTCACTAGTGATTTTGGGTGAATAATTCCTTTTGCATTTTTAAATGAAGACTGAATCCCAGTCCCCATATTTATAGCCATGTTTATGAAAATGTTTACATTTTTCACTTTTTTCATGCAGGCTGATAACGAGACATCCTACTTGGAAGTCTTTCAAGTGAGATTGGATTATCGTATGTTTTAGCATACAGAATAGAGCATTGTCCTGTCCAGAATGCCTGGTTTATATATTTCAAAAGCACGACAACCAGATACTTTGCGGAAATATCATTCATTTTACACATGGAAATGCACAGCAACTGAAAATTGCTACTAGTATTATACTACACGAATTACAGTAAGATGATCAGAGTTTCACTTTAAATATGCAAATGAGATTGTGAAATAAAAAGCAACGGTTCTTGGCCGTCATGAATAATCATAAAGTCTACCAAGAGACCTAACCGATTTGTAATTTCCAGAAGAATCGTTGTTGTTTATATTTCGTGAAAAGCTTCTGAAGTAGAAATCAAACTTTTGTAGTATATATATCTTCTGAAGAGGAAATTGGTTGCTTTGTATATTTAACCAATGGAAAATTCGGTTACATTTGCTCCCGACCTATTTATATTTGAATGGCCAAATATAAGTTTCCTATAAAATGTTTGATTGGCCAAATATCTAGGTCAAAAGTGATATAAGACACCACGTAGAACAGAGAACAACAGTTTGTTTAATCGACAATCACTGAAAAAGTCAAGTGTGCTTACCTACTGACATATCTTGTCTGGTAATATGTTCATTCGGGGATTATGTTACTGTTCTACTCCTCAATCCGACCCCTTCAATTATTACATGGTAGAGAAATGTAAACTGGTTATCTCAGAAACGATGAAAGAAAACTGTAAAATCCGTTTGAAAAAATTGCACTGCACCTTATCCTCTGATTTTCGCACACTGTTCCTTACCATCGGACAAAAATTGTGTTTTTTTGAAAATACGAACTGTGATCTGCACAAAATGAACAGTATTAGATAAGTATGTGGAAATATTCCTTCCAATCAGAAAAATAGCTTATAACCTGCGGTATATTAGGAAAAAAGACCATTTTTGCTAATCGCACTATTCCTTATCCCGTGTTTAACGGAGGATTTTCCATCGATTCGAATCTCATGACCAGCATTCCAGACAAATTACAGCTTTGTTTCCAAAGTGAAAGGTAGCGGTTGATAGAGAAAACAGTGGAGGAGGTTGATAGACATGTGTTATTGTCTAGATATCCTTGAAAAAGAAAAAAAGTAAGAAAAACTCACATTTTCAGTTTTGGCCGCCATTTTGTTTCGGTGGTAAGGAGTAGATCGAATACCCCCCTTGGAATTACCAGGAAAGGAATATGAAAGTTTTCTTGAATTTTTGAGATGTGTCTATCCAGGCCCAAAACGAAGCATTACAATGGATAACATTTTCAATGTGCTACCGCTTGCTGATGAATATCAAGTGAACGAACTGAAAGAAAACTGAGAAGTTCTTAAAAAAGTTTGTTAGCAAAAAAAACCACTACTTTGCACGGTCTTCTGAAGTGTCTGGCTGTCTCAGAGCGCTATCATATGAAAGAAGTTAAAGACGTCTGTGTAGATAAAATTGAGGGAAAATAGCCTGTAGAAATTGCTGAAGCAAAAATCGACCCAGTTTGCAAAGACACAATGTCCGAAGTTATGAAACGGTTAGTTATACGACAACAACTGGAACTTGTGAAACGTTATATTCTAGAGAGCAGAAATGAAGCAGTTGGAGAAACTGAATTTGAGAATTTTACTGATGCAAAAGGTGCAGTTATAGATTTTGTATCAAATGATGTGTATAGTAAGCAATCGAGAAACTGCCTGGTGGTAGACTCTAGTACTGATGTAGACTTTTGGAATTTTAAATTTTCTGCATTTGTCAAGTACCATCCTGTAAATAACCAAAATCAGTTTGGTGCTTTTCTAAAAGTGAAGCCACCGGAAAATGTATCAAATTGGTCCTGCCAAGTTAAGGGTCGACTGAGTCTGAAAAATTCACTTTCAAAGGACATGAGTTTTAGGATAGACCATAAATTTACAGATGCTGAGTCTGCTTGGGGATTCTCTAAATTTGTGGAGATGTCTGAATTACTTGATGCAAAGAAAAGGGTACATCGTCGGAGACAAAGTCCGAATTACTGCAGTGTTTTTGGCAAACATGCCAGACGTTACTGTAAAAGATGTCTGAATTGAGATTGAAAGCATGTACAAAACTGATGAATGATGTAGTTGGAACTGTTTTCTTACCGTGAGTGTAAGATGCATCTGAATTAGGAAAATTACTTTTGTTCCAGGAGATTGCGAGATTGCTTGCTTGTTATACTTAGCAAGAGAGAGGTAGAGAGTGATTTATGCTGAAGACTTAAATACCGAATCAAATATGAAGCTTTTTTCTGTTATTTGTTCATACAGAAACTGCAGAATATCAGAGGTATATTGCGAGGATGAGGGGTTGAAATTAAATTTTGTGTACTTTAAATGTACTTTGGAAAGATTTAATACTTGCATTTGTTTTCAATGTCAAACATGTCACCGATTACAAACGGCTTTTATGAACTTTTAAATTATACAAAAATAAAATGTGTTGCATATATTTAAATAAGTAGTACTAGTATTAGAAATACAGTCAAGGGTCGTACAATTTAAGTGTTTTTAAAACTCACTTGACAAATGTATAACTTTTATTGCAAACAACTGATTGAAAAGTACTTAAATACCCTGACTGTGAATGGGACCTCCGTGGCTGAGTGGTTAGGTCGCTGACTTTGAACAACGTGCCCCTCAGCGATGTCGGTTCGAGCCTTACTCGGGAAGAAGCCATCCAGCTGGCTTGCGGAAGACTGGTGGTTCTACTAAGGTTCCCACCCGTGATGAAATACGGCACGGAGGGGCACCTGGGGTCTTCCTCCACCATTAAAGGCGGAAAGTCGCCTTATGACCTATAATTGTTTCGGTGCGACATTACAAAAAGAAAACAAGAACTGTCACTATTAGTGACAAATGCGCCTGAAGCGAGCCCAAGAATGCTACAGTTGCCTGCGCAAAATATTTCAGAATAGTTTAGGTATGGATCATTTTGTGACCTTGACCTTGACCTGAGAGACACGGGTCATCAGCGCAACACACCTCAATATGATTAACATGTGTCAGATGATTTTCAAATCCCTTGATAAATAGCAGAGTTATGGACCAGAAAAGAAACAGACCATGTTTACCTTTGACTTCTAAGTGTGACCTTGACCTTTCAAGCTAGGGGTCTGGGTCTTGCGCATGACATGACACGTCATCTAATTATTGGGAACACTTATGCACTCACAGATGGACGGACAGTGCGATTTTAATATGCCCGCCTTCGAGGTCTTAAAAAGCTTATTGTGAAAATCATCCTTGCTCATTGAGCTAATCCATAATATGTAGTTTTTGACAATCAGTTCTTCTTCAGTGTCTCCATTAGCTGCAGCATACCTTTGATTTTACCTAGGGGCCTCTGTGGCCGAGTGGTTAAGGTCGCTGACTTGAAATCACTTGCCCCTCATCGATGTGGGTTCGAGCCTCACTCGGGGCGTTGAATTCTTCATGTGAGGAAGCCATCCAGCTAGCTTACGGAAGGTCAGTGGTTCTACCCAGGTGCCCGCTCGTGATGATATAATGCACGGAGGGGCACCATGGGTCTTCCTCCACCATTAAAGCTGGAAAGTCGCCATATGACCTATCATGTGTTGGTGTGACGTTAAATAAAAAAAAAAAATTTGATTTTACCTATAGATAAGAAAACAGGCCTTCAGGTGATGAAATTCCAAGGAAACATAATCTATTTTTCGTCATATTCTCTTGCAGAAGATTTCTATATTGGCACTTTTAAAGGTCTAGCATACAAAGAGTTTGACGTGGGGTACCAGATATTATTACATATTTTCGAAGTTCAGTTACCAAACATTGGTATTTTGGGGCCAGTCCCATCCTCACCTACGCCCTAGGCAAATGTCAGCCAAAATCCTGTAGCCTTTCAAAACAAACTGAGCACAGATATCGATCATGAATTATGTTTTGAAAATTCTCATTTAATCTAAAGGTCAGGCACTGCTAATGTTTTTTCCATAGGCTTCCATTATAAGAAATGACACTGTCACATACTCCAAATTGAACGATGACCATCAAAATGTGATTCTTTTAGTAAGACAGATTTCAGACACAAGAAAATGGCAATTTTAGTCTTATCCTATCCAATTCTTATAATGCTGTCTTCAAACAAATCCTCTCTGTTGAATGGCATTTAGAGGCAAAATGCTCAATGCCACCTACTATTCTAAAGAGACAATGAAAAGGTCATGCATTCAGCCAGACAATTGTAAAATATTCTAAATTTCACAGAAAAAAAATGTGTTGCTTGTTTTTGACACAAATTTTATGATTGTAAACACTACCTTATTATCCAACCATCTTACGTCTCATTGAATCTTACGAGGTGCCCTACAGTTTCTTTCCTCGTTTCAGTTAAAACCTCTGACCTCAATGCAATAACGATTAAAGCTTGCCAGCATGCTTACTTCAGGATTTTGAACCCGAATAGACCCGAGCTTGGTTTTACGTAGTCAAATTCATCAACAGAGCCGGGACACAGACGGCATCATTTATAGTTAAAACAGATGTAATATCATGTAAAAAATTGTGTTATCCTGTGACCGAGTGGTCTAAGGCACGTAATGGTTTGTGTGTTCGTTGTTTTTTTTCATGGCCACGGGTTCGCTTCCCGTTGGGTGTGTGTGTGGTGGTGGTGGTGGTGGGGGGGGGGGGGGGGGGGCTGTATTGCCGTGTGAGACCTTTTCTATGTTTGTTTTATAATGCTAAAAGATAATGCCTGTCTTAAAAGTCTGATCCCTGATGTATGCATAAAGCAATTATAAGTCTTAAAGTATTATCAGCAAAATAATAATTCTCCGAATGTGCTATCATCGGCAAACGAAGTCCATTTAAACAACGTGCTCGGAGTGAGCTATTGTGATCACTCACCATCCAGCGTCCGTTCGTCCTTCCACTCTTTCTTCTTCCTTCAAAGGACATCTACTCTGACATGCGCGCAAAAAGGAAAGAAAATGGTTTTTCGAAAAGGCAACATTAGGACCGCATTTAAAGTGTATCTGGCTGGTGCTACATACGAACCCAACGTAATTTATATATATGTTAATTATCTCATTGAAACAAAAATCATTTTCCCCAAATTTAACAGGTGAGCTCATAAAAATGTGAAAATAAGGGGTATATTGTATATAAAATTGCAGTGGAAAGGGTGTTCTTAAATGCCCCTAAAATGCAGGAGATGAAGCGCTGAATTTCAAGACCCCGGACCCCCTGTTTGTCATAGTAAGGGTTCGGTCGGACCCCCAGCCCCTGAGAAAATTGGCTGGATCCGCGCATGTCTGAAACGGTGTGGTGGAAGTTGATGAAATTTGGCCTGGATGGTTCAAACCGTTGCAGGGGGAATGGTCATGTGTATATGGGAAAATTAAAAAAATTAATGAAACTTTACACAAGGGATCAGTAACAACAGTAGTTGTGCATGGTGCATGTTAGGTTCTTTCAGAAAATAAATTGCAGAGTTACGGGACTTTGTTTTTGTTACTATATTATATACATAGAGTCTGCATATGCAATCTTGTGCACACAATTTAATGAAACTTTACATAAGTGATCAGTACCAACCTTACTTGTGCATGGTGCATGTTAGGTTCTTTCAGAAAAATATTCTGCAGAGTTATGGGAATTTGATTTTTGTTCCTATGCTATATACATAGAGTCTATGTTCATACAGTCCACATAATTATGCAAACTCTCCTCATCCCCTTGACACAATTTAATGAAACTTCACACAAGTGATAAGTAATAACAGTAGTTGTGCATGGTCCATGTTAGGTTCTTTCAGAAAATAAATTGCAGAGTTATGGGACTTTGTTTTTGTATAAAAATGTATATACACAGAGTCTGCATATGCAATCTTGTGCGCGCTAAATCTCCTGAACCAATGCACACAATTTAATGAAACTTCACACAAGTGATCAGTAGTAACCCTAGTTATGCTCGGTGCATGTTAGGTTCTTTCAGAAAAAAATTCTACACAGTTATGGTACTTTGTTTTTTGTTAATATTATGTATACATACAGTCTGCATATGCATCTTGTGCGCGCCTAATCTCCTGAACCCTTGCACTCAATTTAATGAAACTTCACACAAGTGACCAGTACCAACTCTTGTTGTGCATGATGCATGCTACATTCTTTTAGATACATATTCTGCAGAGTTATGAGATTTTTTTTTTGTTACTATACTATATACATACAGTCTGCATATGCAATCTTGTACGCGCTTAATCTCCCAAATCATTGCACACAATTTAATAAAACTTTACATAAGTGATCAGTACCAACCTTACTTGTGCATGGTGTATGTTAGGTTCTTTCAGAAAAATATTCCGCAGAGTTATGCGACTTCGATTTTTGTTACTATACTATATACATAGAGTCTATATTCATACAGTCCACATAATTATGCAAACTCTCCTCATCCCCTTGACACAATTTAATGAAACTTCACACAAGTGATCAGCAAAAAAAACAGTAGTTGTGCATGGTGCATGTTAGGTTCTTTCAGAAAATAAATTGCAGAGTTACGGGACTTTGTTTTTGTTACTAGTACTATATTTTATACATAGAGTCTGCATATGCAATCTTGTGCGCGCTAAATCTCCTGAACCCATGTACACAATTTAATGAAACTTCACAGAAGTGATCAGAACCAATCCTACTTGTGCATGGTGCATGTGACGTTCTTTTAGATATATATTCTGCAGAATTATGGGACTTTGTTTTTTGTTACTATACTATATACATACAGTCTGCATATGCAGTCTTCTGCGCGCCTTATCTCCCGAACCATTGTACACAATTTAATGATCAGTACCAACCTTACTTGTGCATGGTGCATGTTAGGTTCTTTTAGCAAATATTCTGCAGAGTTATGGGACTTTGATTTTTGTTCCTGTCATACAGTCTATATACATACAGTCCACATAATTATTCAATCTTGTGTGCATCAAATTGCAATGTACAGTGCCAGTGCGTGCGAGGGGGGTACATTCCTCACCTTCAGTGATAGCTCTAGTTTTACACAAATGTTCCTCTGGTGACCCTTTACGAAGGTTGTTCAAATTATTCAGATTCATCAATGAACATGGCTGCCAAGGGGCGTGTTCACTTTTCCTTAACTTTAAAAATCTGGTCAGAAACTGCTAGCCTGATTTTGAAATAATATTCTGTGTTTTCAATATGACAAAGGCTACACAAGCTCGAAGCGATAATTATGCTCCCATAATGCTAACCTCAGTTTAAGATTTTACACGAAGGCTCAGCAATGAAGAGCATTGTCCAACGGATACCAATATATATTAGCATCCGTTGGACTATGATCTTCATTACTGAGTTATCGTGTAAAAAACTTAAACTGAGGTTAGCGTTATGGAAGCATATTGTTTCGAGCTTGTGTAGCATTTGCCATATTGAAAACAGAAGTATATTAGCATCCGTTGAATAATGCTCCTTATCGCTGAGCTAACGTGTATAAACTTAATCTGAGGTTAGCGTATATATAAACTGTGCTTGAAATTTAAGACCGGTTACCAAACTCAAGTTTTGTAACCTTGAATTCAGGATCTAAAGTTAAGACGGGGGAGGTACAGTGATACGTTGTGAACATTAAAGTGAGCGTAATGTTTTGCTGAAATAAACTGACGGATTTCTAAGCAAACATACTATGTGGTGGAGATTGTTATACAGATAACATGTTTTGCATGATATTTCACAAATTATTTTAGTGCTGTGGCACCAATCCTGTTCTTAGGCAACATTCTGATAACTCTTAAGACTATAAGATTCTTTCACTGGTTGTAGGTGCAGATGGGAATTTCCGGCCTCAAGGGTAACTGTTTTGGCGGTAACGAGGCTCCTGCCGAGTTACCGCCTAAACAGTTAGCCGAGAGCCGAATATTCCCATCTGCACCTATAACCAGTGACAGAATCTTTTTCTTGCATACCGATTTCAAGAAATAATAATAAAAATTAAATCAATCGAACGGCTTTCTTTTTAGAACTATTTCTTATAGCAGCGTATTTAAACAAATCGCGGGAAACCAACGTCCGTTTTGATAAAATAACGTGTTTTGAATCGAGAACTATACCATCAGGAACGAGGAGGAACTGTCAAGGTATCGGAATTTTATTCCGTTTTTTTTAAATAAAATATAAATTACTACATAAATCTGCTACATATATTAGTCCGTAATACGTCATTTACTATGACGTACCATTTGGGTCAAAAGTCTGAAATCGCTCGAGCGGTACCATAATACACGGTAAGCGTGTAAATTTACACGCTCACCGTGTAAATTTATACGTTAAGCGTGTTTTTTTACACGGTTAGCGTACAAAATACACGCTAAGCGCGTAAATTTACACGCTTACCGTGTAAATTTACACGCTCAACGTGTATTTTCGTTGACCCGATTCCTAATTTAGAATTCGAGCGAATAGACCAATCAAAATTTAGTTTAGAACTGCAAAATGACTGCATTCACTGCGGACCAGTAGTATGGTCGTCTTCTGTATCAATATGAAAAGAATGCATACAGCAGTAGTTTCTTAAACGAGTGTATATTATTAAATGGGAAATAATTTACAACTAAAAACAAATGGAGAATTATTTCATTGGCGAAATGGATAATATTTATTCCTGGGTAGCCAACGACTGGCTACGCGAAGTCCCGGTTATTTATTTGATGCGTAACTGTTTCTAACAAACTTAAATAAAATTGATAATAATTTATAACTACAACGAAATGGAGAATAATTTCATTGACGAAATGGATAATATTTATTTCTGGGTAGCCGACGACCGGCCGCGCGAACATCCTGTAATATTTATCATGCGTACCTGTAACTAACAAAGTTATTACTGAAATGAATAATAATTTATAACTAAAACGAAATAGAGAATAACTTCATTCACGAAATGGATTTCTGGGTAGCCGGCAACCGGCCGCGCGAAGCCTAGAAAATGTATATTATGCGTTTAGTTTTTTTTTTTCCCCCGAGTTAAATCATATTTTATTTATTATGTTTACATTTATACTAACAAACATAAAAAATGTACATGTACAGCCAAGAAAATAAACAAATAGGTCGGGCCACAAGTACATGTAACAAACAAACTTATTACTAAAATGGATAATAAATACAACGAAATGGAGAATATTATTTCATAGCCGAAATGGCTAAAATTTGTATTACCTAAATGGAAAATAATTATATATGGAACATTTAAAGATCAATTATTTATACCAAAGTATTTGTCTTATTTCCTTGCTCGACCTCGCAGAACTTACAACCTGCCGCAATAAGCTTGCATGATACTTGTAATATAATTAAAAAGTTGAAAATGAAATACATGTATTCAATTAAGTCCAGCCTTTCATATTGTATCCACTAAATGACTTATACTAAAGTGAGGATGAATTCATTCCGTATTCAAAAATAGTAATCATCTTAAAATTGTTATCATTTCTATTGATTCTTCGAATTGAAAGTTTTTATTTGAAAATATGAAATGGCAGCGGTCAGATTTAAGAGAGAGAGTGGGGGGGGGGGGGGGCGTGTAGCAGCAGGGAAGAGTGTTCTAGACTTAAAATCTTGTTCTATTTTTTGCGGAATTCAGCTTTATCATTTTTTTTTTTTTTTTTTTTTTGTTTTTGTTTTTTTTTCTCCATTTAGATATCTTGTATTTCGTTTCGGCAAGATACCTTAATACAAGAGGGCGAAAAAACGACCATTTTAAGTATACGAAGTGATCGTTCAATATAGCTTATTTAAACGCGAGTTTCAAATTCCATTGAATTGTAAAAAGTCGTAACAACTTGCTTTATTAGTAGTCTAAGTGATATTTGCTCTATCTATTTGGTGATTTATGAAAAGAAATACACTTAAAATTATATCTTTTTGAATATATGTGTTAAATGTATGCCACTGAATCCTAATATATGTATATGATTTTGCTGTGTTAATATCGAAACATACTATAATAATGAACTCTATTCACACATGTTTGATAATTATGTATTCCTTGTTTATACTAAATTTGTTTCATGTTTTCTCATGTACATGTAAATAGTTGTTATATATGTTATAATCACTGAAAAGTGGAAATAAAGAGTATATATGTAAATTAAAAAATAGAAAATTATAGATTTATATTAGCAGGAAGGTCTAATACGTATCAGTTGTTCCAGATATTAGGTATTTCCCATCAGTAGTAGTTTAAGTCCTTGATTCATATCTAACGAATTTACATTTTTTGTTACTACACGTTCATCGTTTTAAAAATAAATGTCCATTAAATTTCCAAATATATTCTTACAGATTTTAGAATACTAGATATCCTGTGAAATTTTTATTTTCGTTTCACAAGACAGCTCCGCCACGTGATATATTAATCCGTGTTCGTTCATATATAGTGGCATGGATGACCGAAGGCATTAAATTGTATCATATCAAAGCCATCTTATATGCTTTAGTAAATTTTATGATCCGCTCTAATTAGGGAACCTCGAAAGGATCTTGATAACTTAGGTGACATGTTTTATCATGTCATTTTGCATAACAGTTACGTAATGATTTCCGGTAGATCACTTAAAACAGCAACTTCAGTGACATGGAGCCGCTCGATTCCCCCCACCCCTCCCCAATTATGTACATGTTATTCAAGTCGGAGAAAAATAAATACTTTTATTATTTATATATATATTATTTGAGGTTGTAGAAAAAATAGATATATGATAACAAATGGCATTTTAAAATGCAAAGTACAAGTTTTATTTGTGTATGATGTGTGGAATTAGACTGGAAATGCTTGTTCTTTTCTGACGAAAATAAGAATAAAGCAGGCTTTTCAGGTAAGATATAATAAAAATATACATGTCTTTAATCAAAGCATATATACTGTAGAATAAATTACTTGACTGAAATCATCTTTACAGTGGCAAAACAATTCGTAATATAATGAAAATATTATGTATGTTTCCTTAAAAGTAATAATTCAATCATAAACTTTATAAATATCTTCCTTTGTAACCTGTATTTTGATTGGCTAATTTATTTAAAAGTGTAACTCAAGCGAGCGATACGCGCCCAGCGTATAGATTTGTACGCTAAGCGTATATTTTACCCGGTAAACGCGTAAAAATACACGGTGAGCGTGTACTTTTATAGATCTACCGATTGAAATACACGGTAAGCGTGTAAATTTACACGGTAAGCGTGTAAATTTACACGCTAACCGTGTATTATGGTATCGCTCGAGCGATTTCAGACTTTTGACCCAAACGGTACGTCATAATTTACAGCACGAGAGTCAACTTACACCCCGGGGTGTAAGATGGATTTTGCAGCACCGGTAAAAATACCGGAAATCCCCGTCTGGTATGCAAGAAAAGTAAATTTTATTGAAGGTTTTTGGGTGCGGGTGCATTGTTTACAAATCATTGTCATTATTTTTAACTGAATATTTTCTAAATATGACAATTCTCCCTTTATGTTATAGTTTCAAGTTTCAAATTTATTGACAATCATCACAGTACATGTCTTTGGTCATATACAAACAAAACATGAATGGCAAAGACAGACGTACATAAATAAATCAACATATAAATCAAGTAATTTACATGACATTTAAATGCAAATGTCAAGAAACAGTAATATTTTCAAGGGTATTATTTCTTAAATTAAAAGCATCTTTACTATATTTTGCTAAGTTGTGTAGTCTTTTCTTATCCTTGACATAAAACAATTAAATATATTCATACAAGGCCAAGGTTCATAAGAACGATGTTTGTTTCTAAGACTTCTAAGTCTAACTTCTAATTTCTGACCTCGATCTTAGACAGACCTCCTAAATAAGTAAAGCTGTCAACCTGCTCAATTTTCGCACCATTTATATATAATTCTACATTTACAGCACTGGATCTTCGTTTTTCAAATATTCAAATTTTGGTTTTACTTACATTTGTTTAAAGTTATAAATGTCCTTTCCTTTGTACCGAAGTTAATGGTTTATCTTCCATTTCCTGGTAATTTGACCGTACGTAATCCACTTTTTTGTTGAACAATAAAACATTAAGCACATTTAGTTAGTCTGCCAAACATATCAGCAAATTCACTTTTAATGAAAACAGTTAGAGTTTACTCGATAATAATAAGATATTACAGGAAATACTTGTCACTTTGTCAACATTGTAACCATAGCTAAGTGTACGATGGATAACACTTGATAGACTTCACATAGATTAAATGCCAACGCAATTTCATTATTGTGACAAGTTGTTTTAGTAATTCAGGATACAGGTACAGGTGAATATAATCAGCACAAAATGTTCACAAATATTCACTTTTCGTTCTTAAGGTTGTTCTACACGTTTGGATGAAATTGTTTTCTAGAATGTAGAATTTGATTAAGCTCTGGTTTTTAATAACTTCATAGAATACTTTTATAATACGGCAAATAAAAAAGACAGGGTCTTGTGAGCTATTGTGACCTGTCATTGTCCGGCGTCCCCCGTCGTCCGTCGTGCGTCGTCTGTCGTGCGTCAACATTTGCCTTGTTAACACTCTAGAGGCCACAGTTATGAACCAATCATTATGAAACTTAGTCAGAATATTTGTCTTGATGATCTCTAGGTCAAGTTCGAAACTGGGTCATGTGGGGTCAGAAAGTAGGTCAGTAGGCCAGATCAAAAGAAAATCTTTTTAACACTCTAGAGGCCCCATTTATGACCCTATCTTCATGAAACTTGGTCAGAATGTTTATCTAGATGACCTCTAGGCAAAACTTGAAACTGGGTTATGTGGAGTCAACAACTAGGTCACTAGGCCAGATCAAAGGAAAATCTTGTTAACACTCTAGAGGCCACATTTTAAGTTTGAAACTCATAAGAATTGGTCAAAATGTTTGTCTTGATGACTTCTAGGTCAAGTTTGAATCTTGGTTATGTGGGTTTAGAAACTAGGTCACTAGTCCAGATCAAAGGAAAATCTTGTTAACGCTCTAGAGACCACATTTTAAGTTTGAAACTCATGAGAATTAGTCGGAATGATTATCTTGATGAAATCTAGGTAAAATTAGAATCTGGGTCATCTTTGATCAAAAACTAGGTCACCCGGTCAAATCAAAGAAAAACTGTGTAGGTAATAGGGGCTGCATTTTTCAATGGATACTCATGAAATTTAAGCAGAATGATCTTCTTCATGAAATCTAGGTCAAGTTCGAATATGGGTCATCTGGGGTCAGAAACTAGGTCACCTGGTCAAATCAAAGAAAAACTATGTGTAGGTAATAGTGGCTGCATTTTTCATCTGATATGCATGAAACTTGGTCAGAATGTCCCCATGAAAGCTCGGATGTGTTTTTATCAGGGTCACATGGGGTCAAAAAGTAGGTCACCAGGTCAAATCAAAGAAAAAGCTTGTTTACACTCTAGGGGCCACATTTTTGATTCAATCTTCATAAAACTTGGTCAGAATGGTATCATGAAGTCTTGTATTATTTCGACTCTGCGTCATGTAGGGTCAAAAACTAGGTCACTTGGTAAAATCAAAGGAAAAGTTTGTTTACATTCTAGAGGCTACCTTTTTGCTCCAATCTTCACAAAACTTTGTCAGAATGTTTGTTTTTATAAAATCATGGACGAGAGTTATAATCTGGGTCATGTGGGGTCAAACACTAGGTCACTAGGTCAAATGAAAATTGGTCAGAATATTTGTCTCCATGAAATTTCTGACGGGTTAAAAATTTGTTCCGGTTGGATCAAAAACTAGATCAATAGGCCAAATCGAAGAAAAAACACTAGAGGCCACAGTTTTGCTCCAGTCTTCACGAAACTTGGTCAGAATGTTTATCTCCTTGAAAACACAGATGAATCTGAAACTGGGTCATGTGGTTCAAAACTGTGTCACTAGGTCAAACATGTTTGTTATAGTGTGTTACTCTGGTGAGCGACCTAGGACAATCATGGCCCCCATTGTTTACTAGAATAGGTTAAAACATTTGGACCTCACACAAATTTTCACAAATGGGCGTCTTTGGGAAAGTCACAATTTTGATAACATTTTAGCGAATAATCATATTTCTACAATGTTGCTTTCAATAAAAATGTTCACAGACATAAATAAACGTATGGTTTATATCATTGTGAAAACAAATATATGTCCTTGTGCTTGTTGTTTTAAGAGATGTGCCCATTATTTAAGAGAACCAAACATTATACGCTGATTTTAAGACAATATTTGGTAATATTTAACGTGTCAAACGTTTAATTAAATGTTATATTCTATTTTTAGAAAGGTAGTTACGTTGCCGTTTTAATAGATTTACTCAATGGTTGCCATTAATTCATAATTTACTGTAATACAACCGCCTTGGTAGCCTAGTGGTAGAGCGTCCGCTTCGAGTGCCGGAGGTCGTGGGTTCGATCCCCGGCCGCGTCATACCAAAGATGTGAAAAATGGTACCAGTAGCTCCCTTGTTGGCGCTCAAAAGGGAATTAAAGGGGAAACTGGCCTCTTCTCTCATACCCTCGTGGCGATGGATTCCATCAGGAATTAGGTGTCGAGAGTGATTAATGTAAGTTGTAGAACTTGCTTCACAATCGACCTAAAATAATTCTGTATAAACTAATTTACTATAATACTCCTTCATGTACTCTATACATACGGTTGATTGATATACGTTATTCAGGGTAATTGCTGTTTACATTATGTACTATATTTATTGATTGGTGATATGTTCATTATAACATGATAATGATAACCATATATGTATTTTATGCCCGAAAGGGTCCTTTGACTATAAATAAACACTATTCTATTCTATTCTATTCTGAAACCTTTTCATTTCCGTATACCGAATCCTGGCTTTATTATACGTTATCCGTATAAATGACTTTATGCAATTACTTTCGGTTTATCAAACGTGCGGAACTACCTTAAGGAAAAGTCGCAAATTTAGCTAGTTTGAACCTTTTGCTAACTTCGGATCATATATCGTTTGAAAAGCTAGTGTCGGATACATTTACTGTGACAGATTAGTGACTACCAGAAGATTAGTCCAACATACATTTCGGGATTGGAACTAATTTTCCAAAGTAGACTCTTCAGTCGACCCTGTTATTAAGTCATTTGCATGCGCATGTGCTGTGCTTTAAATATCCCTTAATGATACATGCATACTGTTGTCACTTGTCGGTAAAACCAGACAGTTATTTTATAATTTACAAAAAGCCAGATCTTAACAGGGGTTCCTTGGTATGTTTGAGTCTTGTAGCTTTTTGTGGTTTATGTGGTCCATCTTCACACTAAGTGTTAAACACGTAAGTACTGATGCATAAGGTCACAAAAGAAGTACCTAATCTTCTTCCTGAGTCTATATTAAGGTTCCAGTTATGCGGTGGAAACTTGGATGAGAGTTTGTTACTGTCATCTTAGTAACCGTTCAAAGAAATGCACTTTTGAGGTTTCTCTGGACGTTCAGTTTGAATAGTTTATTCGTGCGGACGTGCTTATGTGCATGCGCGTTTGTGTTGGTATGCGCTTGCGCGTGTGTGTTTGTTGTGCGTTCATGCGTTTGGGACGGATGGGTATCTAAGGGCTGCCTTCGTCAGTAAAAGATAAAATATGTCTCTCCCCACGCAAACAAATTAAATTACTAGTAATTAAAAAAAGTTTAACTGCGCCCTTGTTAGGAGTTATGCCTTGCTTCGTTTCCTAATATTTTGAAGCGGCAGTAATAACATTAAAATGACCACTTTTCTGCAGTTATACGAGGTTTACGATATTGTTAGAAAATTGTTATTGCTAATTGAGTACGAAGATACATGATATGAATAAAGGCTTCCAAAAATAATTAAGAATACACGAGCACAACCGCATATTAGTATACACACCGGCATTAACTGTTTAATTGAGGCAACCATCTTGCCATATGAGGAATCAAATTATCTTGATATCATAAACGCTACTGAAATGCAACAAAAGTCATGAAAATTGCAACAGAGGTAATGAGCAAAACTACAGCTCCAAGTCCGAAAATTTTGTCCAGTTTGTGACTAACATCTCGCCATGATATCTTCTTTTCTTCGTTTTGAGTAGTATTCACAGCGGGTTTCTCACGACTGGTGTCTTTTTCTTCCCCGTTGTCAGCCAGTTTCACCTTATGCGTGACCTTTATCCCTTCTGTATGTATTTTCCGCCATTTGCATGTGCCACGTGGTTTTCGAAAACAAATTCTGGTCACTAAATTTGGAACTTGTCCTTCCCTGTAGTAAGTAACGAGGCAAATTATAGTTTCAAAACATATGACCGCGCTGTGTCCAACATTTAGCAACAACAGGTAACAAATTATAGCCATGTGTTTAGAATTTTTCGGCAAATTTTCACTAACAATGGTCATGAAAACAGCTAACGCTAGGAAAACCGTAATGGCGTATGACACACGCTCTCCACTTTCCACCGGAAGAAAGAACACAAGAACGTTCAGGAAACTTATTAAAATAACTGGTACAACAGCATTCACTAAGAAGAAAACTGAACGTCTTTTAAGGTGAAATGTAACCGTATACTGAGAGAAATATCCATCTAAAACATCACCGGATATTACACGAGAATCAGCTAGGATCCATCCGCCGTTTTCGCTATAGAATGTTTGACGAACCTTATCTTCAACGCCTGTGAGCAAAATTTCATGTGTTTGGTAGCCCCATGGTATGAATGTTAAAGTACAAGTTTGTTCATCAAATGGAAAATAGCTTACATCGATATTGCACGAGGATGTGGTCGTATCTGCTGGATTCCACAATATTCTTCCATCATACAAGCATCTCACTACTACCCAGTCCTGGTCACCTCCTACAGGAATTACTTTACCGACAGGAGATGTGAGGATAAGGTTCGGCTTCCAGATCATAGTAACGGGTATATTGACATTTTTCGTACCATTGAACTCAAGCGGATCCCATGTAAGCCGACTGTCCATCCATGTTAGGTACAAGATAATAACGACTGATATCTGTTCCGATACCTCGTCGAATTCTTTGATGTTTACCAATTCCATAGTAACATTTACCTATAATGTTAAAACAGGTAATAAATCAAAATAACATGATATATTCTCTTTCCATTTTACTCTCAAAATGTTTAATCATTTAGATGTTTATATCTTTAAACCTATGTTAATTTATTTAAGAATTTATTTATCGCTTTTCTTAATAATGATGGTATGCTTTGTTATTTCAAACGTTTGGAGAATAAGAACTCGAAGAGACAGGCAAACTTTTTTTCTAGTTATAGGTAGTTCAAGCCATCGAACAATATACATTATAATAGGAATTTTGCCAGAACCTGACGATGAGTTCGAACGAAGGGTGTCTATCGAATTATCCGAATTCGAGCGAACGAAGTTTGACTATAAATAATGATTGATTACAAATGAAAAGGATGGGTCTTATAACTATATTGAATCATTCACATATATTTTACCAAACCTACTTGTACAGGATGCGACTGGTTGCTTGCCGGTCTCACGTCAGAACTATATCCAGACAGTATTGTGGTCAGAATATTTTGAGTATCCTCCATAGTTTGTCCTTGACCTACATACAGAACTGTTGCCAGTAGTAATGCACGTGTTGTCAAATACATTGCGTTTTGTTTCTAAAAAATGTAGTACTAGTATTAAATTTACTCTTAAACAACAAGACGCTCCTATTCATAATCATTACATACTGTCTATCCCATGTATGTTTCCTCTTAATTCACTTTGTTTGCCAACAAATGTTGAAAATTTATATAAAAAGTCAAAACAATAAAAAATGATATCTTTCTTGTGTTTGTAAAGTACCTAAAGTAAAAATAAAATCTGTCTATAATTGCAACAATATAAAGATATGCAATTACAACAATATAATGAAACAAATTTGAACCGCGATGTTACCTGAATACCTCTAATTTTTTCTACCCTGAAATGCTCCTGGTTATTATTTATATACACACAGATACACGGAACATTAACTATGGTCGAAAATATGTCTATTTCACTTTAGATTAATATCTAAGTTATTCTGTCCTTTCAGATGCTTCCGATCACATGGAATATTAATAGGGAGATTGACGATGGCTTTGTTTTGAGCAACTAATTTAAGTTGTTTTTTGTTCTCCATCAGTGTCAAACCTGTGGGAATATGCAACACAATTTATTTTGAATGTAGCTCCTAGTGGGACGAAAATTAATCAGAATTTAGTATTAATCAATAAATCTATATGAGATAACATGAAGAATAAAACTGAAATGTAGTTTTACCATGTTTAATACTCTCCATAGACTCACATTAGTTCTGTAACAGTTGCAAAAAATCCCGGGAGATAAGTTGTCGATGTATTAATTAATATCTGAAAAAAGAATTCATTACATTGCAAACACGACTAGAATTACTAAAACGAGTTCTAAAACACATTTGAGTAGACGTTGTCACACTCCACGAGATCTGACTTAAACATTGATGAGATAGGAAAGAGAATACCGGTCTATATATCTTTATATCTATATCTATGATTGATATTCATTCAAAGCACATAAATCCTGATAATAGTATATATTGTATTAGCTTTTTCTGCAGATTAAATAATTTTACAAATAGTAGCCGGTCGTGAAAGAGAGTGCTTCGTAGAATAATTTAGTAATTTTCAGAAAGGTGTAACCTTCAAGAACAAACCTAAATATCGAAATTACCAATTCTATTTTGCAAGTAAATTTTTTAAAAAACTGTGTTACTTATTTTGACTTGCAGTTTCATTCCGATTCATTAACACTGGGAAATGGTACAGTGACAACCTGTTCTTAGTCATGTTAGAAGCTGGCTTGTAACTGTTTTAAATAGGATAAGATGCTAGACGTTTTCAGTTGACAGTTAACCAAGTAAGTGCGTCATTGTTTCTAAAATCACTATTTTACAAAATTAATGTTTCTTTTTTTTTATTACAGCTGTGCAGTACAACATCCGTTCATTTCTCAGTCGTGTATATCATTCATAAATTTTCAGCACTTTTAATATTTATTGTATATAAATGTTACGAATTACAGGAACATCCTTGTGTATGTGCATAACTAATGTGTACTGTGAACGAGATGCAGTTTTAATTGTCATAAAACCCTACGCGTCTTTTTCAGAAAGGGACTGACGTCCGCAACGAAAATGAAAACGAAAAAGAATTATTGCTATATTTCTGAAAAGGCTTTGAAACTTAGTTAATAACAATTTGTATGTTACGGAAACATGTGAGAAAAAGTTGTTTTTTACTTTGTTTCCATTCAAAATTAAAAAGCGTTTATCAAGGGTACCAATGGTAAACTGCTTTAATAATCTAGCCGTTAAGTACGAATTCTTCCATGGTATACTGGTCAAGATAGTTGGATATGATTCCTGTGAAACTCAGATTTTCAT
This sequence comes from Mercenaria mercenaria, assembly GCF_021730395.1. Taxonomy (NCBI): domain Eukaryota; kingdom Metazoa; phylum Mollusca; class Bivalvia; order Venerida; family Veneridae; genus Mercenaria; species Mercenaria mercenaria. Next base: position 59,193,857 of record NC_069377.1, on the reverse strand, counting down.
AATGATAATATATCTATACTGCGTTGTTACGCGAGATGTGCAGAATGAGCATAGGTGACGATCATAAAACGGGTTTTGTTACAATATCAGCATGGTTTGAAAATACACATTATTTTACCATCAATGCTCTTTAAATAGAGGATATTACATGAGTGTTTTTTCATATTGAATTTATTAAACGAGTTGAATAAAATAATAAAATTCGAGGCTCTGCTGAGCATTTTATCAACTTTATTCAACATGTTTAATAAATTCAATGTAGAAAGACACAAATGTAATATTCGTTTTATCACATGTTAGCTTTCCCTGTCAAAACATCAACATTTCTACTTTCTTGAACTATCATAAACAAGTAAATTTGACCAACGTCTCCTATACTGTAAACGACGTCGACGTCAAAGTTTTATTCTAACACGGTCCGATTCATTTACCTATTAAACAAAGAAGGCTGAAAACAGTGAATTATTATTCAACAATTCACTGTTCTGACGTCACACGAAGTACGTCATAGCGTCAAACGGCATAGCGGCGCGCTGGAAAAGAAACCGATTGAAAACGAGCAAATATTTAATGAATGCCTTCAAGGATGTACTTTAAAGTCCTTGGTAACGTGTTAGAATCGAAATAATATATCTCATTTAGTGATTTGCTCTTGAATAAAGTCATTGTTTGTCGTTCAGATGCGTATTATTATATCACTCGGGCTACGCCCTCGTGATATAATTCCTTCGCATTTGAACTCCAAACAATGATTTATTCAGCGACACATCACTAAATGAGATGTATTATTTCCTAGTTATACCAGTGTATTATCATTTTCATGAAATGGTTTTATTACACTCTCGCGACACCAAACATGTGATAAAGTAAGGATGCGCATCAGTGAAATTGACACTTGGAAACAATAGTCGATTTAGCTTTTAAATAAGCACCTACCTATAAATTCCTGGTATCAATCAACGGGTCTATAACACCAAATGACACCAGTCCTGGAAACTGACATTCGGGTTCCAACGAGAAATTAATAAATATCATAAATCAATCAGATTTACTTGTATGGAACACAACCCTGTGAAATGATCCCTGCTTTGTACGGACTTCCGTTAGAGCTATCGCCTTTGAATGTGTTGATCTGAAACGCGATAGTCGATATAGCCTGGGAATCCAGTCTGAAAATTTCTAACTGTTTTTCTACCTGCAAATTGATAATATTAGTAACTCGATGAATGCCAATTAACACTAATTAGCGCAAATTAAGCGAGATCTTTAATGCATAGATATTATGTATGATTTCTTCTGACAAAGCACAAATATTATCATTGGCTTCCCAGGCTATAGCCGATAGTACGATGATGAAAACGCGAAATCACGAAACAACGATAATGAAAACGCAGCAACACGATGATGATAACGGGATACTATGATAACGAAAACGCCATAATGCGATAGTACGATGATGATAATGCGATATACTATTGCGTTTTCGTTATCGTAGTATTGTGATTTCGCAATTTCATTATCGTACTGTCGTACTGTCGCGTTATCACCATCGTACTGTCGCGTTATCACTAGCGTGCTATCGCGTAATCACCATCGTACTGTCGGTCACTGTTAAACCTAACTATATTTTTAATCTGTTTAATTAATACTAATCTCATTCCAGAAGGCGAAAAGACGACGTTCGGCGGGGCGACGTTCGGCGCGGAGATTCGGCGGGGCAATGTTTGGCTATCCTCCCGTAGAGAGGCCCGGGCCGTAGATAGGCACTTCATAATGTATTTGCATTCAAGAATTTATATAAATTCTGTTCCGTCAGATGACTTTATATTTTTTCGACCAACCTTTCAATACATATTACCATGTTTATAATCTACATTTGTCACATTTTCTGTTTTGCAAATGAAATCTTTCTTCAAATGGAGAAAAATTTCTGTTGCGCAAATGCTAAAATGTTCGATGGGAGGAAACTCATCAATGATTTATAAATCCATGGTTTGAAATTAGATGAACAAAAAATTCAATGAATTGGTATCCCCCGCCGAAAGGATTTGTGGTGAGGAATGGCAAAAAATATACCCGGCAAAACGTTAAGGATGTTACTAAGAAGCAAATAATTTCATTAGTCAAAATCATTTTAACAGAAAATGATTGCTTGGGTGGGGTGGCAGCGGGGGAGACCGGGTGAGGGTACAAAACTTCACATGTTGATTATAAATATTGATGGAAAATTAAAAATGAAAAAAGAAAAATTGTGGGAGGCGGGATGCATGATCGGGGTGGTGGGCATGACTGAGTGGAGAGTGAGGTGGGGGAACGGTACAACTTTGCATATTGATAAAATATTCATGGAAGGTTTGAAAAAAGATAATAAAAAGGAATAATTTTTTTTTTTTTGGGGGGGGGGGGGGTGGTGGGGGTTGTGAGGGGGGGGGGGTGTGCCCAAGGCAAGGTGGTGACCAGGTGTGGGTACACAACTTCACATGTTTATAATAAATGTTCATGGAAAAAAATGGAAGAAGTTTAATGAAATTCTACAAATTGGTTGGTTTGTTATGTACAAAACTGTGGAGTGTTAAACAATTGAAGGGCAATAACTCTAAGGGAACTGAATCCAAAAAGAAAATTGACGGGCATCATCGCAGTATGCTGGTTCATGTTTATTTCAAGTTTTATGAAATTCTACCTGATAGTTACTTAAAAATGGCTGCAGATGGACATTTTGGGGCATTTTTCATTAAATCAAGGGCAATAACTCTAAGGGAAATTGACCAATAAAAAAACTTGACGGGCATCAGCGAAGTATGTTGGTTAATCTTTATTTCAAATTTCATGAAATTCTACCAGCTAGTTACTGAGAAATGGCTGCGGACGGACATTTTTGGGCATTTTTCAGTAAATAAAGGGCAATAACTCTAAGGGAAATTAACCAATAAAAAAACTTGACGGGCATCATCGCAGTATGTTGGTTCATGTTTATTTCAAGTTTCATGATATTCTACCAGCTAGTTACTGAGAAATGGCTGCGGACGGACGCACGCACGGACGGACAACGCCATTTCAATACCCCACACCCGATTTCATCGGCGGGGGATAATAACTAAGACGAAATTATGCGATTTTGTTAAAAATTGTTGCATTTATTTAGACGATTTCTTAAACAGTAGAAATCGCTTATCAGATTAAATGGTAGTGCAAAACTGCAGATACAATATCATATAGATTGATATCTAAGCATAAAAAATCGCCAGTTGTCATAAAATTTGTGTAAGATATTTGCTTAAAAGACATATGCTTAATAGAGGTATTGGAGAAGTAACATACGTTTTAAGCACAACATATCACGTTCAAGAACTTTACTTGAAGTGTTGTAGTGTTTAAGCTATAACAGCGTTGCACCGGAAATTTTCAAAACAAGAAATTAAGTTGTTATATTGCTGCGTAATGGTATACAACTATGAAATATATGCAACTTGAATTTTTCACTACTTGTCAGTCGTTCAATGCACAGTTTATCTGAATTCCCGTGATAATTTTATTTGATATCATCAGTGTATCTGTATCATTGCACTTACACAATTAAAGCAGTACGCTTCAAATTCAAAATACAATTGCGTTATATTAACTCTATACCATACTCATGTGAAAATGTGATGATAAGCACGTTTACAAGTATTTCTGATCATCTCTACTTAGTTTATTACAGCTACCTAGTTGTGAACATTTACGTAGATATATTTCGGCCAATAAAAATGCTTTAGAATATAGTTCTCATTCTACGCAAACAAATTAATAAAATATAGCTTTACTGTATAACTGCGGTCGTGTTGGGAGTTATGCTACATACTAAGGCCTCGCCCTCATTTTCGGAAATTTAACACGTTTAAAACATAGGTTTCATTAAAGTGTACTTTCAGCATATATTTACCACATGTTGCTTTCCTTCCAATTCCTGCAAGACTTAAGTTTGCAATAGTTCCATTAGATAAGTGTAAGTTTCTACGTCAGAAGAGTTTTACAATATTTGAATGACCACTTTGTAGCATGGCATGGACGATCACAACCGCATATCAGTATATACACAAGCATTAACTGCTTAAATTGAGGCAATAATCTTGCCGAATGAGCCACCAAATGTTATTAATATTATATACAAACGCTACTGAAATGCAACAAAAATCATGAAAATGACAACAAAGGAAATGAGAAAAATTACAGCTCCAAGTCCGAAAATTTTGTCCAGTTTGTAACTAACATCTCTCCATGATATCTTCGAATTCTTTTCTTCGTCTTGATGAGCATCCACATCAAGTTTCTCAAGACTGTGGTCCTTTTTGTCCTCGTGATCAGTAGGTTTCACCTTGTTCGTGACCTTTGTCCCTTCTGTATGTATTTTCCGCCATTTGTATATGCCACAAGGTTTTCGGAAAAATATTCTTGTCATTAAATTTGGGACTTGTCCTTCCCTGTAGTAAGTAACGAGGCAGATTATAGTTTCAAAACATATGACAGTGCTGTGTCCAACATTTAGCAACAACAGGTAACAAATTATAGCCATGTGTTTAGAGTTTTTCGGCATATTTTCAACAACGATAGTCATATATACATCTATCGCCAGAAAAACAGTAATGGCGTATGACACACGTTCTCCGCATTCCACAGGAAGAAGGAAAACAAGAACGTTCAGGCAACTGATGAAAAACACAGGTACCACAGCATTAACCAAAAAGAAAATTGAACGCCTTTTAAGGTGAAATGTTACCGCATATTGAGAGAAATATCCTTCTAGAACATCCTCGGATATTACAAGTGAGTCAACAAGGGTCCATCCTCCGTTTTCACTGTAGAATGTTTGACGAACCTTTTCTTCATGACTTTTGAGCAAAATTTCATGTGTTTGGTAGCCCCATGGTATGAATATTAAAGTGCAAAATTGTTCATCAAATGGAAAATAGCTGACATCGATATTGCATGAGGATGTGGTTGTTTCTGTTGGATTCCACATTATTCTTCCATCATACAAGCATCTCACGACTGCCCAGTCCTGGTCAACTCCTACAGGAATTATTTTACCGACAGGAGATTTGAGGATAAGACTTGGCCTCCAGATCTTAGTAACGGGTATATTGACATTACTTGTACCATTGAACTCAAGCGGATCCCATGTAAGCCGGCTGTCCATCCATGTTAAGTACATGATAATAACGACTGATATTTGTTCCGATACCTCGTCGAATTCTTTGATATTTACCAGTTCCATAGTCACATTTACCTATAGGTGAAAACATGTAAGAAACTAAAGTAACATGATATATTTTCGAAGAAGATATTCAATTATTGCATTTAAAATGGATAAAATAACAGTTGTATTTCACATAGTTATTTAGGCTTTTATATAAACCAATGTTTTAAAATAATAGATTCATGTATTCCTTTATTCATGATAATTGTACGCTGTGTTACCTGAAACATTTCGAGAATAAGTGTATAAATGATTGATTTTTATTAAAACGGTTGGCCCTTATAACTATTGTGACTCCGTCACATAATTATATTTTTACCAAACCTACTTGCACGGGAAGCGACTGGTTGCTTGCCGGTCTCACATCAGCGCTATATCCAGACAGTATTGTGGTCAGAATATTTTGAGTATCCTCCATAGTTTGACCTTGACCGTCGTGCAGAACTATTGCCAGTACTAATGCACATGTTGTCAAATTCATTGCGTTTTTGCCTGAAAAATATACCATTACATTTTCCCTTAAGCTACACGCTTGTTGTTAAACGCACATCTATTCGTTAACATTAAATACTGTCTGTTCAATATATGTTCGCTATTTTTTTTTTCAAAATTGTTTGCAAACAAATGTTAAAACTTTACAAAAATGTATGTCGGAAAAAAACAACAATATCGTTCTTGTGTTTGTAAAAGCACCTTAGCTTTAAACCGAAATAAAAAGGTCTGCAATTGCAACAACATAATGAAACAAAAGTAACGCATCTTAGACACGATGTTACATAAATACCTCTAAATGGTTCTACCCTGAAATGTCCCTGGACTTTATTTACATACACACAGATACACCAAACATTACACTTTAGTTGAGAATATCTATTTTACGTTAGGTTAATGTCCAGCTTATTTGTCCTTGCAGATAATTGAATACTTAAAGGGAGACTGGCGAGTGCTTTGTTTTAAGTAAATAGATAACAAGTTTTTGTTCTCCATCAAATACATTTATGTCCAACCCGGGGGAATATGCAACACATTTTACTTCGAATGTTTTTCCTAGTGGGACCGAAATTAATCAACATTTAGTATTAATCAATAACTCCATTCCAGAAAATAATGAAAACGTGAAACGTGCTCCCCAAAGACTCCCATTAGTGAGATAAATTGCCTTAGCGACCAGTACAGACCAACATCAGCCTGTACGTCTTTGCAAGCTGATCATGGTCTGCACTATTCGCTATTCGGTCAGTAAAATTTCAGTGAACACCCCTTCGAATAATAAATGGTTCTGCCAAAATTGAGTGATAGACATGTCCATTTAAGATATGTAGCAGGGTAAAGGTTAAAGGATCATGGAGTCTGTTCAATATCTATGTAATATTTACGGTTAAGCGGATGCTAGGGGATGTGAGGGATGTTGCACTTTTCTTTACCTCTAATCAATCAAACTGTGACTGCTATTATTGTTGTATTAGAACTATGCTTCCAAAGGATATACTTATAGATTTTAATTACTAAACATTATGTCTGTGAACGAGAAAATATGTGTAAATGTTACTGACATTCCTTCAAAGTACATAAATACTGATATCTGTCTTATTTTATTTTTGTACATTTAGGCCTAACAATATGACACTTATTCGTCAGTCAATTGACGGAAGTATAGATCTAGGCTCCATAAAATAATTTAGTTATTTTCAAAATGGCGTTGCCTTCAAGAAACGTACCAAAATATACGAATAGTTTTTAACAGTTCTAACCAGTTCTAACTGGTAAATATTATCAACACATTTGCAATGCCTATTTTGACTGACAGTTTAGTCAATCTCAGTTCATTAACATAGGGAAATACCATGTGATGCATGGTCCTGTGACATCCTGCGTTTAATCATGATAGTAGCTGGCTTGTAAGGATAAGATGCTAGATAATTCAGTAAACAGTTAACTAATGAAGTGCATCATTGTTTCTAATCATATGATTTTGCAGTTGTTTACTTTTTCACAATTACGCAGTACTGCATCCATTCATCTATTTGCATATTCTAACATGACCCGATTTGTTTTCCTATTAAACAAAGAAGGCTGAAAACTGTCTGTTATTATTCAACAATTCATTTTTCTAAGGTCACAATTATTACGTCATAGGATTAGACGACATTGCGAGTAGTTAATATTAGGATGGTTTTGAAACATCTGACCCCACTTGACCTTTTGACCCTCGGTCCAAACTAACCAATACCGGACAATTTAAAACCCACATGTTTTGACAACTCATTGTGAAAACCTTCGGTTTGATGAACGTAAGTCCCTGGGAGCTTTTAGCTTCCATAAAGTACTGAGAAAATACATATTTAACTTTCAAAATATCTTAAAAAAGCCTTAATAAAAACTTAAAAAACGTTATACCCGGACCGAAAAACAATTTACAAAATAGTTTTAGCCTCCGGTTTAAAGCCGATATTGACTTTACAGTGTAAACAGATATTGGGTTTCCATTATAGTATTTCGCAATATTGCATCAGCCGGTTACGACTAGTTTTATCAATACACATAACATTCTTTACTGTTTTAAGTATTATAACGAAAAAAGTGGAATTTAAACAACTGAAATGTAAGTTTTATTTTATTATTTTTTTATTTGTTAACAAGCTTATGTGTGTGTTCGGGTTTAACGTCTTTTTCAATAATTTTCCAGTCATATAAACGACGGTGTCTGCTTGTAGCAGTGAGCACAATGCCCAACTTTATTTTGCTGCCTCACTGGAATATCACGCCGTAGACACGTGGCATGATACCCCACCAGTCCCAACACTATCCCCATAATGCTGAGCGCCAAGTGAGGAAGCTGCTTGTCCCATTTTTAACGTTTTTGGGTAGACTCGGCCGGGATTGAACCCACACCCCCCGCACTTGAAGCGGATGCTCCCCACTAGGCTACAGGCGGTTTTTTAACAAGCTTAAAAAAATAATTATATTTTAACCCTTCCCATTTTTTTTCTATTTACTATTTTACGGTAGAATAAGTTGTTGAATGGGTTTTTAATTTTTATTTGTTTTTTTTTATAGGTATTCAAAAATTCTAAAAAGATATTTTTACCAGACGATTACAACGGAAAAAATCCAAGCTTTAAAAGAAAAACGAACGTTTAACACAAAATTACTCGAAGACTTCAAAAAAAGAATTTACCATAGCAGGTTGAAAAATAATACTTTTCATTTTGTTAAAATCACTAACCGTAGGAGTATGCCTACCATACGCGGGGTTGGTTCATAATTTTTTCATGTTTTTTTAGAACACTCAACCTAGGAGTATGCCATATCATACGCATGATTGAATATCAAATACTTTCATGTTGTGAAAATTACTACCATAGAATTATACCAAAATCAACGCATGACTTAATGTTATATTTTTTTGAGTTTTTTTGAAATCACTCAACCGTGGAGTATCCAAACTCATACGCAGGGTTTGAATATACGCTTTTGGAGTAGTAGGAATAAAAATTTTTGGGGTCATTTTGGATAGTAGTAAAAATATAGTAAAAATTTATTTTTTTTGTACTTTTTTAACCCCTTTTTTATTAAAAAATTTATAAGTTTTTCATTAGTTTTACATTGTTTACTCTCATGTTTTATACAATGAATCAAAAATTTTATACCATTTTGTAAATTTTATAAAAATAAACAATAATAACCACAAAATTGTTTGTTTTGCTTGATATTGTTTTATTATACTTAACCCAGGTATTATATCAATCACTGTCCTTTTTCAATGATTATAGAATTTATGTAACATCCGCCAAAAGCAAAATTTTTTGAGATGTTGAATCGTAAAGGAAATGTCAATCACGTCCCTTTTTTTAGATAAATTTTAATTTTTTTCTTAACATAGATATTAACTGATCGTGAAAAAGTCCCAGCTTTTTATATTTACTTATCAAATACATTTTTTATACCAAGAATTGTTATATTCGCATTCCCCCACCAAAATAAAAAATGTGATATTGGGCTTTTAATCGGTTTTTTTGGGTTCACCTGGGGGCCGGTCCCCGTTAATAAAATTTTAAATATCATTATATACATTCCGGTTTTTTTAACTTAAACAACCACTCAAAAGAAATCTGTGCAAATAATTTAATTTTTGGGTTTTGTTTTTTATAAAATCTTTATAATCTAAAATTAATTCCGGTTTTAATTTTAAATGCATTTAAATATTTTCAGACCGGTCTATTTTCATATGTTGAATATATCCGGGCACCACAGGGTTTAAAAATATTTTTTTCATTTTTAGAAATATAAAGAGTTTATTATAGTTTTTTCAAAGAGAAACACTTCTGCCCCCTTCCCCTCTACCTTTCTTCAAATTTTTCCGTCTTTTTTTTTTAAGTTAAAAATTTATTTCAGCTAAATCAAAAGTCGTTTTGTTGTGGCAACTCGAAGCAGTAGATTGTCACATATTTTTTGTTCTAGCTAATTGTGTTTCTTGTTTTAAGAAAAATTTTTTATTTTTGAAATTTTCTTAAATTAGTGGAATTTCTCCACTTTAGGGTTATTTTTTTAGTATTACAGAATTATTGGGGTATTAGCAGGATTGATTTTTTTTTAGCTGATATTTCAATTACGATCAAATCATTTATTATTATTTTAATTTTATCTTTAAAATTTATCATTAAATTTATCATTAAATTCTTAATATCTTTTTGTAATAAACCTTTAAGTTTACTTAACTCTTGTACTTTATATTGTGACTTGCATCAACATTTTTTAATCATGTTTACAAGTTGTTTTCTAAAAATTTTCTAGCTGTATTAACTGGTTAATTGCTTCAGTATTACAGAAATTAACTCCCCTTTGTTTAACTGATTTTTCAACTACAAAGCCCATTTCATTTTTATGTTCTTCAACTTTAGATTAAGCTGCTCATATCTTTTTGTTTTTTTTTTTAAAATATTAAAAAGTCGCATCTTTAATTATGAGGTTGAACAATACTAACCAATTTTCGAATTTTTTTTTTTTAAAGTCATCTATTTAGAATTTGGCTTTTTTTTTAAAATCCTCTAAGCGATCAGATATCACCTCTTTGTAAAAGCTGCCTTTTCCCAAATTAAATTTTATTTCTGCAAGTTATTTGAAAATAATTCTAATAAATTTTATGTTTTTTTTTCCCAGTTTCAGTTTTTAGTTTATTTATTTCTTTTCGATTTCAACTGAAAAATTTTTTGTAACTTTTTCTCGTTAAAATCTTGTTTTTTGTTCTTCATGTTAACATATTTCTTTTAATTTTTGAATTTGGGTTGAAAAAAATGTTTAAAATTAACTCGAAAATTTTTTTATGTTTCTCTGTAAAATCAGTTTTCTTTTCAAGTTCTTTAATAAAATAAACCACAGCTTTCATTTCTTTAAATTTTTACCTTGTAATTCAACTATGAAAAATAAATTCTTTTTAAAATTTTTTTAATTCTTAAAAATTTCTTTATTTTCTTCTAATGTCTGTTTTTAATTTGATGTCTTCAAGTTTATAGTATCTATTCTTTGAATTTTTTTTTAAAAAAAAATCGTTAAAGCTACATCGGGATTTATCTGCTTTTCCCTAGGTTGATTATTTTATTACCTCCCATATCTAATCTTTTTCTTTGTTTACAAGTTCTTTTTCTGTGAAAAAATTGTTCATGTCCTTTCAAAGCTTTTTGTATTTTTTTTAGTAGATAATCACTTAAATCAATATAAAAATTTAATTTTACTATCGTGGTTCCTTTTTGTTTTTAAAATTTTTAAAAACTTTTTATATACCAGAAAAGTTTTTTCAAAAAATTTCCCTTGGGTTTGTCAAATAAAGAAATCATATTTTTGTTTTGTTGCTTAGCAAAAGAGTTGGGGTTAAATTTTTTTCATACAAATAACTTTTTTCTCTTTTCCGGGACTTCAAAAAAAATATAAGTGAACAGTTAATTCGAATATCTTTTGGGTTTTATAGTAAACTGACTTAAATAAATAACACAACGTTTTTGTGTCGTCCTTGAAGAAAGTATTTTTATTTTCATTTGAATTTTTTTTCTTCACATAAAAAATCATCAAATATTACTATTTTTTGTTTTTCTGATCAAGTTTTCCCAATTTTAAATTTTGGGTTGGGATCAGCTGAATTTTCAATATTTCTTTTTGGTTTACTTTAAAATTTTTTTTTGCAATTTGGTTTAAGTTGTTAATTAAATCTTGATATTTAGATTGTTCTGGGTTTTTGCATACAAGATAATTTTATAAAAATAATAAGGGGTTTTTCAAAGTTAGCATTAATGTATTTGTTTTTCCAAAACCAAAAGATCCAAATTAACATTCTAAAACATGAATCTGGCATAAAAGGTATTGCTTAAATTGTTTAAAGTTTTTGGATTTATCACTTTTTGTATCAAAATTTTTGGAATTTCCCATTTTTAAAAAATTACATTTTTTTTACATTATCTTACTTATTATTAAATCAATCAAAACTTAATAAAAATAAGAATAAAAAAAAATTATGGGGCAAAAGAAGGACTTAGAGAAGAAATAATGGAAAAAAAAATAAAAAAAGCTACAAAGGGGGATATTTACACTAAAATTTATAACCCAAATTACTGAAAAAATGAAAGTAAAAAAGAACAATTATCAAGTCGTTAAAACATTCCCTGGAATAAACAAAAAATTAGCTTTACTAGGTGATGAAATGAAAGAATAAAAACAAATCAGGTTTACCACAGCAATTCCAAGAACAATCGATTTTACCGCGAAAGATCATAGGGTTTTGGATGATGAAATATGAGTTTGAAGACACAAAATTTCCTGAAGAATCAGAAAAAAGAATTTGAGGCAAATTTAGATGTAATGTTGATAAAGATTTTTACAGTTTGGGAATTTTACCTGTTTTATCAGATTTAGAAATAAAAAAGTAAAGATATTGGAAAAAAACAAGAAAAGATTACCAAAAAATTAAAGAAAGTACTCTAGAAAAATAAACAAGAAAAAAAACCAGATAAAAAAATTTGAATTTTCGAGAGAACCTATGACTGTAGGGAGAAAAGTTTCGAGAAAAAATTTAACAAAAAAATTTTAAAAATATAGGTAAACGTTTATAAAAAAATGTTAATGATCAGAGTTTTTTTTTGGGAAAAAGGAATAGAATCAAACCCCATATAAATTTTTCACCAAAGGAAAATATGGTAATTTAATTATAACTTAAATAAACTTTAGGGTCAAAACAAATTAATTGAAAGGATGAATAGGGAAAAGAAGTATTAACACAAAGTAATATGTTTTAATTGATTGATAATAAAAATATAACAATAATAAAAAGCATTAAATTTCATTCAAGAAAAATATTTTAAAAATTAACAGAAAAGTCAGATTCCCTACAATAAAAGATTATAAAATTTTAAAAGAGTAAATGGGGAAAAGGGTTATATTTTTGCCTGTAATCCGAAAGAAGGGTTAATGCCTGGAGAAAAATTGTGGTTCAATTGATGCGGAAATAATAATGAAGAACAAAAAATAAGGTTTAGAATAATTGATGAACTATTAAAAATAATTCACTCTTCCCAGAACAACATAAAAATTTTTAAAAAAAATTATTTTTCTTGAATTTGTTTTTAAATTTAAAAGTTTTAAAATTTTAGTTTTTAATTATATATAAATGGAACAAAAAAAGTATTAATTCTGAAACAGTTAAAGATAATAAAAAACCCCGAGGATTTTACAATCGATTACGTTCTTTAATTTTTAAAAAAAAAAAAATTATGTTTTTGGGTTTGGATAGTATTAACATATGCCCTATCTTGGAAAAATATTATGAGAATAGACAATAAAAAAATTCGTTTACAATAAGGGAAAAAGATGGAAAGATATTAATTTAAAAATTTTTCTTACAGTTACCAGAATTATAATTATATTGGGGAAACATTAATAATAATGTTTTTTTTGAATTTAAAAAATCAGAAATTGCTCCATAATTTTTGGGAATTTTTTAAAAGTTTTAAGATTTGATTCAATTACAAAAATTTTTATGTTTTTTTAAAGAATGTCAATTTTATCATTGCTTGGGATTGAGAAAAAATTGTAAACAAAACGAATGGGGAACTAAACACAAATATAACTAACTTGTGGATACAATTTACATTCATTGTGATTTTATTGATAATTCATTTGTTAGGGAAATTTCGTGATTTTATCTAGTTTTAAAGACTGCGATTTACAAACTTATCCTTTTACAAAGAACCACAAAATTGGATATTCTGAAATTAAAAATTATATAAATTCAAATTTGAAATATATTACAGATTATTTGGAGAAAAAATTAATTCTAATGAGGTTGAAACAAAAATTTTTCACTAATTTTAAAAAAAAATTAATTAAAACAAAAGTTTAAAACTTTTAATTTAAAACTTTTATTAAATTTTTGTTGATATAAGTACAAGAAAATTATACAAAAAATAAAGGAATATTTTTTTAGTTTTAGCTACACAGGAAAAGAAAAACTACTGGGGAAAAGGATCTTGACACTTTAACGAAAATTTTTTTCAAGCGGAGTTCATCTTTAGTTAGCACAGCTGGAAAAAAAGCTTTGGAAACAGCAGGAAAACACACTTGAAAGGGAAAAAAAAAAGGTTTGGAACAGAAGTTGGAAATTCACTGCAGCAAACTTTTGGAAGCTTTACTGGGATACTAAAAAAAAATTGTTGAAAAATTTAAAAAGAAACCTCTCCACAGTTTTGGAATTTTAAAGCAAGGAATTACAAGAAAAGAAAACAGAAAAATGTAAGGAGGAAGGATTCATTAAATAAATAGAAAATTTTTGGGCGGGAATCCAGCCCAAAAAAAACGTATTAAAAATTAATTTTTTAAAAAAAAAAAAATAAAATAAAAATAAAATAAAAAATAAAGTTTTTTAAATTTAAAAAAAAAAAAAAATAAAATTAAAAAATACATGTTTAGAACAAAACAATATTGTGAAAGATATGAATTTAAATCCTATTCAATTAGATACAGCTTTAAAATCGTCCTGGGAAATAAGTTAACAAAAAAAAAAACGGTTATCACTTTACAATTAAAGATAGAAAGTTTATATTTTATTGTTTAATCTTATTTTGAAGTAAGTTTTAAAGTAAATAAGCTTGCTAAAGTAAAAAATTAGTATGGAGATCAAATTGCTTTAATTAATAATGCGCTTCATTAAAATTTATCATTAGTGGTTAAACAAAATGGAAAAATTGTTTATGATTTTAATTTTATATAAGGTAGTAAAAGTAAAGAGTTTGGTTGAAAATATCTGAAGATTATCAAAACAAATGGAACAAAGAATTTACTCTTTAGATAACTGCTGTTGCTGAAAAAGGGATGCCAAACTGGATATAAAAGTGGGTTTCGCTATTAGAAAGAAATTAATCCAAGGGGGGTGCTGAGGTAAACACAAAAGCCATTAAATAATTTATTCATTTTTTTCAGGTTTAGAAACTAATATTTTACCCCCAAGCAATTCAATAAAACTGCACGACAGATGATGATAATTAATTTTTAGAGCTAATGCTGTGATCCAGGGAGGGGGTTTTAACAAATTAATTCTATGGGTTCCACGTTTGATTTTTTAATGAATTGGGGGTTTTATTAATTATATGAAAAGTTTAAAAAAGCAAATGGTCATACCTTTTGGGGAAAAGTATGCAACAAGTGCACCACAATTTTAAAACAACTTTTTGAATAACAGCTGTGTAAAAAAACCCCAAAATGTATTTTTTTTTTACAACGCCTGACAAAAGTAATAACAAAAACATAACCCACATTTATTAGTACATTTAAAGTTAAGCAGCAGTTTTGCTTGACTTTGAGTTTTGTCGCTTGAAAATTTGGAATGGGGTTTTTTTTCCAGAAACAAATATACAAATATATCAAGAATATAAAAAAAGTATTTTTTTTTTATTATAAAAAAAAATAAGACTCCGGGAAATCTCTAAATAGTCAAACTTTAATAGTTTATTTTGGGTTTGTTCATTTTAACTTAGAATATAAAAAGGGGGAAATAACTACAGGGGATCCAAGCAGATTACAAACAATTAATTTTAAAAACACTTCCCCCTGAAGTATCGTATTTCGCAATTGTATATATGAGGAAACAGTTGAAATAAAACTATTGGAATGAACTTGTTTTGTTTAAATAAAAAAAATATAAATTTAAAAATAATGAATCAAATTATTTGAATATAAAAATTTAACCCTTTCAGATGGACAAAAGAAAAATTTACACAAGCTTATAAAAATAAATTCCACATACTTTTTTGTTAAACATAACAATTTGTGGAAACTTCCCTTTATTTTAACAAAAACACAAAATTTAAACAAATTAAAAAAGCTTTTGCAAATAATAGGGGTTTAAAAATTTCAATTTTCAAAAAAAACAAATGTCCAGTCAAGGCAAAAAAGGGGGATTTTTAGGGCTTTTGGGTGGTTTGTTAGGAAAAACAATTTTTCCCAAAGGGACAAAAATAGCTCCAAAAATATTGCCCCTTAGGGATTGGGGCTTTGTCTGGGCTAGCCAGGGACGTGTCTGTAAGTTATTGGGGAAAGGTATGATTCGGTAGTAATGATAAGAAAAAATGATATCACCATATCTTACACCTAATCAAAGAAAGCAACAATAGTCGGGGGTGATAAATTAACCAAAAACAAAAAAAACGGGGGTTTTTGGTATGTTGGGTGCTATTTTTGGGGGTACCTTTGATTACATCTTTGTTTAGTGGGAAAAGGACATGGTCAGGGTATACAGATTGATTTACAAAAGGGGACCTTACAGACGAATTCCTTAGTAAAAAAAAAAAAAAAATTTATAAACAAACCTTTTCTAAATTTTTAAATTGAACAATGGGGAAAACAATTAAAAAAATTTAAAAAATTTTAGGGTGTATTATAGAAATAATTTTTTAAAAATTAAAAAAAGGGGCGAGTGTGGGGAAATTTTAAAATTTGGCGCTTATTTGGCCTGGAACCATTTGGTTTGTTACTTTTAAACTTTGTATTTCGATCCGTTTGGGCTTCCTCCACCAAAAAGAAGTAATTCAGTATATACCAAATGTAAAATACAACAATGTTCAATACAAAACAAAACTACACTTTGGGATATTTTTGTTTATTTTTTATTAAAATGTTAAAAATAAAGACCGTTGATGATTTATTGTATAAAATACTAAAATTCATAATGTAAACAAAAGAACAAACTATTATAAATTATTTTAACTAATAAGGACATTTATTTTAAATGGAATAATTAATATAAAGGGAAATTTAATAATATAAAAGAAAAATAAAAAAAATAAAAAAAAAAAGAAAGGCAATTAAAAAAAAAACCCCCATTGTTTTTAAAAAAAGTTATCCCAAGAACGAGGTGGGTTATTTCAATGGAAAACGTAAATGCTAGTCCGGTTTAGTTCAAAATGGTATAATGTAACAATTAAAAAAATTCATCTTAATTATTCTTGTTGAGCAATTAAATTGTAAAAAGGGGAAGCTAAATTACAACTAAAAAAAAAGAAAAAGTAATTCTTCAAGTATCAGAAAAAATAATAAAAAAATGAATTATTTCTATTAAATTATGCAAAAAGAATTTTAAAAAAAATGATGTTTTTTATATTAATTTTTTAAACTTATGAATAAACTTTAAAATTTATGGTTCTATAATTTAAGTTTTTTTTTAAGAGTTAATTAATTTAAGAATAAGCTAAAGTTCAAAACCCTTATCAAAAAATATCTTTTTTCGATAACTGATAAAGATGTTTTATTTAAAACAAACTGGGAAAAATTGTTTTTTCAGAACGAATAACTTTAAAAGGGGGATTACTTTGGGGGAATTAAACAAAGTATCTTTTTAATTTTTATGACATTGTTTTCTTAACAAAAAAGTTTTTTAAAATTCCCCTTTCATTTTTTAAAATTTACTTCGTTTCTAAAAAATAAAAATACATTTTACTTCTTAAAACCAACAAATCAACAATGGGAAAGCCGCAGCTTCATCTTTTAAAATTTTTCCAATTATTTTTTTTTATTACAAAATAAAATTTTTAATTACTTCGTAATCACTATTATAAATAATCTTTGTCCTTTTAAAAACCCCATATGCATCTTTGGTTTTTATTTTATAACTTAATGAACAGTGCAGTGAAAGTAATTTAACAATTACCCCTCATTTCTTTTCTTAAAGTAATTATAATGAAAATTACATTAAATATTTTGATAAAACTAGAATGCACATTCCAACATAACAAGGTCTGTTTTAAAAACAAAATTTTTTTAATTTATAATACCAAAAAGGTTGAGTTTTAAAAACGTTGAACTAACAAATGAAAGTTGGCTATGATTTTAATAAAAAATTTCATCATAGTTAATTTAATATTAACCCTCTTGCGTAAATTCCCCATCGCTTACCGAATACAGAATTTTTCATTAACTTAAAAAAGTCCCTTTTTAATGAATTTTTTTCTTTAATCTTTTTTGAGTATTAAAAAATATATTTTTTTTTAACCCAAAGGAGATGAATAAAAGTTAATATTTTTTGTATTTTTGTTACTTTTAACCCTAAAATTTTTATATTGTTTAAGTTTTTTTTAAGAATACAATTTTGTTTTTCATAAAGTTGGACAGTTTTTTAACATTATATTTTCCAAATTCCCAAATTTTTTTAATATTTTTTCTGTAATTCGAAACCATTGATCTGGTATTTTAATTTTTTCGGGCTAAAGGAAAAACATGTGGGGTTTTATTAAAATTTTTTTGGATTTCAAGATCCAAATTTAACTTAAAGTTAGTTTTACCTTTTTCAAATTTAAATTTCTTAAATTGTTTTCGGATATAAAAATTTTAAAATTTCCAGAGGGTAAAAGGTTACACATGCCCAACCGTAAGGTTATTGGGGTCGAGGGACATAAAAGTATTTTTTTCTTTTTTGAATTTAATCCTTCATATATTTATTGTTTGCTTTACTGTATCTGTTTTTAAATATAACTTATTCCTCCTCTCATCCCTTTTTTTAATAAAAGATACATATCAATACAGTTATTAATCTAACTTTTTCCTCATTTTTTTAAAATTGAATCCCAACTAAACCAGGACACTAAAAAAATGACAAGGATCAAATTTTTTACTCAAATAGTTTTTTAAATTTTCGAAATCAACTAAAAGTAAAACTCAGTTTTTTAAAAATGATCAGATATTCTCCCCGTGTTTAAATTTTAAATTTTTTCCAAATATTTTTAGATGTTCTATTCTTGTCAGATTTTTGTTTCATTTTAAAAATTAATAAAACTCTTTTTTAGAAGGAATTCTGTTTCTTTAAATTTTTTTAAAAGAATCCATGTAATCATAGGATAAACCCTTTTGTCTTTAATAATTCAACATTTTCACAAATTTAAAATTTAGTTGAGTGTATTTAAATTCTGGAATATTTTTTATAAGTTATCCAATGATTGAGAAAAAAATTTGGGAAAGAATCAATAAAGACCAAGTTAGAAATCATAAATCCATTATCTTTTCCATATTGTTAGGAAAAACTTAATTTCTTTTTTTAAAAATTTTCCCCTTTTTTTGCTAATAAAATGACCGTCATAACCTCTTAAATTATGAAAAATAACAGGAATTTTATGTGTTAGTTTAAAATTAATATTACATTCTGAGTGAGCACTTCCTCTGAATTTTCCTGTTATATGACAATGATCACGTACTGGCACTTCACCTTCTATATATTCTTTTTCACAGATATGACAAAACTTTTGTTTTTTAAATTCACTTTCATCTTTTTTAGACATTCTCAAATCTTTGTTAAAATGTTCTTTAAATATTTCTTTACAATATTCCTCTTCCTCAAGCATTTTTTCAATAAACTTATAAACTGCATTAGGGCCTCTATAAATCTGGGTTGGTTTAGTATATTTATCGTCATAACAACAAACAACTTTATAGCCGTAACCACAATCTATATGATTTTGATATGGTTCAGTAAATGAAGATTCAGTTGATGGTAAAGCAGTTAAAACTTTTTTAGTTATTGATTCAAAATCAGCATAAATTACAAAAGGTACTGCTAAACCTTTATGATAATTTTTAAATTGTACTTTACTTCCCTCTTTTGGCATTTTTACACCTTGGGTACCATTAATAGCTAAACAATTTGGAATATGTTCATTTAATATTCTTTCTTGAGAAAAATGTTGCAGACAACTTTTACAGAAGTGTTTTTTATTTGCATGTTTTGTTTTGTTAAACATTAATCTATTAAAGTCTTTTATCCAAACATAATGTTGGACTACAGTTCTTGAGGGCTTACAGTCATCATCATTTATTTTATCATTTATTTTATCATTAGTAATTAGCAACATGTCACAGTGTTCTTCGTATTGATATTTTGATATGTACAATGGATAAATACTATTTTCTTCATATCCAAATATATTAAATGATATTTCATTTAAAACTTCTATTTTAGGTATTTGATTTAATGTAACAGGAAATTTAATTCCAGTATAATCAAGATCGTTTATATGTTTTTTATATTTTGAAACTCTATGAGGGATTTCTTTAACAGGAAATTTGTAAGCTAAATGGCACCATCTAAAACATTCGTTATCATCATTCTTTATATTTATTAATCCTTTCATTGGATGTTGTAATGGTTTTGGTAATTCTAAATAACTTGAAGCAGCCAAAGGACTATACTTATATCTATTTATATAATGAGAATCAACTGACTCTATTCTCCAGCCGCTTCCTTCAGAAATCCAATTACCAATTCTATTTATTATTTCATCAAAAGCTTGATGTAAAGTTTTTTTTATTTCGTTTGTGTTAATAATTTCTAAAGCCTTTGATTGAAAATAAGCTGATTTATATATTGTATCAGTTTTATCCATTTTTGCAAAAGTTATTTTTAAAACAACGTTTATTTTTATACCTTTTAAAGTTTTAAGTTCAGATTTAAGTATTTCATAAGAGTCGTTTATAGTTAAATATAATTGATTTTTTGGATCTTGTCTATATGTAATTTTAATTTCAAATTTCTTATAATATTGTTTTGTAGATCTCTCGATTTCCATCTATATATTATATTTAGAAAATAAAATTCGTTAAGCAAAAAAGGATTAAAAAAATAATTAAAAAAATAATTAAAAAAAAATAATAAAATAAATAAAGTTTTAAATTATCTTTAAGAAGAAATAAAATATTTAAATTTATATCTTTTTCCATTAGTTTTTGATATTCCACATTTTACTCGGTTTTCTCCTTTGCAGCACATTGTTATTAACCCAGAATTAATACCAAGGTCTTTAGACGCTGCATAATTGCTTTTATATGTTTTTTCTTCATTAGTATCACAGTCGGTTACAATAACTTTTTTAGGATTGTTTCGAATATTATTTGGTTTGGGACAATCACATAATCTTTCAGCATTTTCTTCTTCAGTTAATAGACAACCACAGTTCCATTCAAATAAATTATTTTTTAAAAGATAAGGATCTATAACATTTTGTAATTTATCAATGACGTGGTTTTTATATTCATCGCTAACTATTTGATCAAGTTTTGATTTAATAACATTTCTTCTTTTAAGAACTTTCTTATATGAATTTTTATCTGGATTCATTATTTCTCCTAAAGTGCTAGATAATTTTGTGCATAATCATTCTATCTACCTTTCTATTAATCATCTATATATATATATACTTATAGAAAAAAATCTTTAAAAAACACACCTAATGAATTATATTGATTTGAGAAATTTGTTTATATTATCTATATTCTTTTGAATAAGATTTTAAATCATTTTTTCTAAATTGTTATCAACTGTTAAAATTTTAATACCTTCTTGAAACATTCTGTTTAACCATTCTTCGTGTAATTTGTGTAGTTTTTCTAAATAATCTAAACCAACTTTGTTTTCTTCCGTTCTGTTTCTTTTTTGAAGTCTTTTAAAACATATTTCTGGGTCGGTTTTTAACTAAACAAATCCATCAATTGGATTTTTTCCGTATGGTTTTATAATATGATCAGTTAAGAAAAGATTGTATACTGCCCACATCGGGGTCATTTATAACACCATTGTCGTGATGTTGTTTTGTGAAACGTTACTGTTAGTTAATAACACGTTCAAGGACAGAAACACCATCAAACTGTTTAGCA
Source organism: Mercenaria mercenaria (assembly GCF_021730395.1). Lineage (NCBI taxonomy): Eukaryota > Metazoa > Mollusca > Bivalvia > Venerida > Veneridae > Mercenaria > Mercenaria mercenaria. The sequence continues at coordinate 59,172,445 of NC_069377.1, read as the reverse complement.
GAAGATAACATTTTTATATGACTGTTTAAAGTTGTTAGCTGAAAAGGAAATAAATATTGGAAGGTTCTTGAGCAGCAAGTTCAAAAAGGTTATATGAATTATAACTTGCGAAGCTGGAACCTCGGTTGCACGTGGATCCATAACATTTTGCCATTCGTGAATTGGTTCTGGAATTATATTAAATTAGGATTATATTCTTTAATAATATCTAAAAACGTACTTTTTCCTGATGCAATATTACCTTCAACTGATATAATTTTTCTCATTTTATAAATACTTATAGAAAAAATCTTTATAAATCTTTAATAATCTTTAATAACCTTTAATACAACTCTTCTTCTTTTTTACTTTTATATCCGTTAAGTTTAAATTCCTTCATATGCATTTCAAGAGGTGTTGAATAATTTTTTTTCTTTCTGCATTTCTAATAGTATTGTAAAAATATCCTGAATAACTTTATTTGGATCTTCTTTATTTACTTTTCCAATCCGTGCTTTTGTTATAAGTTGTTTTATTTTGTGATGATGTGTTTTTAAAATAAATTTCTTGTCGTCAAGTTTTAGTCTGTTAGTAAATATGGTAATTACTGATGGAACAGCACCAGCAACTGCTACAAATACAGGAATAGCTGGAACAAGTGCTAATGCAGCTGAACAACCAAAAACACCTGTTGTAATATATAATCCGGTACTTACTCTCCCACAAAATTTATAACTTTTTCTGTAAGCAGCAGCTAGTTTAGTTAAGTGAATAATTAATTGATCTATTGTTTCTATTCCATTATTATTAGAAATAAGATTTTTATTACTCATTTATATAATTAAACTTTTTATTTTCTAAATTAAATTTGTTCAAGATCGCTAAACGGAACCCAACTATTAAATTCTTCACTATAACCTTTCCATTTTACTAAAGCTTGTTTTTTCTTATAGTCTCGTCTAATAACTTTTTCTATTCTAAAAACTTCTTGTGTAGTAGGTAAAAGTTCTTGTTCATAAATGAACCTTGAATTATTTCATCATTTAAATCTTTAATAGTGTATGTTCTGGATTTGTATTATTATTTTATAAATTATAAATATTTCCTCTGTCCAATTTGGTGTATATCCTTTTTCAAAATGTCTTTAAGTTTACTTAAGCGAACTCGATCACCAATTTTAAATTTTGCTTTACTCTTTGGTATCTTTAAATCACCATATAAATTAAAGTAAACAGTACCTTTATTTAAGTTTTTACTAGCTTCGGTTGGTGTCATTTTATACTAGAATGTTTTGTTTGTTATATTTATCAACCATATCCTGCAAATTATCTAAATAAGTATAAGTATTATTTGTTGTAAAATATTTCCACATTATTCTTTTTAAAGTTCTATTAAATCTTTCAATTACTACAGCTTTGCCTTCATTAAATGTATGATACATATTAATCTTATTTTTATTCAAAAATGATTCAAAGTTTTTATTATAAAATTCTTTTCCTTCATCTACCCATAAATTTACTGGTAATCGTCCTTCTAAAATTATTTTTTCAAATGCTTCAGTAACAGATTCTCCAGTTTTATTCTTTAATGGAATAACCCAAGCATATTTACTAAATATATCAATAACGGTTAACAAGTACTTTACTCCTTTATTGTATTTTGAAAAAGCTTGCATGTCAACTAAATCAGCTGACCAAGTATCATCAATATCATTAACTATCACTCTTCGTTTCCTAAATTTTCTTTTAATTGGTTTGTGTAATTCTTCTGCTAATTCATCGCTCCATGTGATTCCGGGGGTATACTCTACCCCCTTTTCCCGTTTTTTGACTTTTGTCCCAGCCCAAGTTTGTATTTTGTTTTAATTATAGGTTTCACAACTAAATGTTTTGCAATCTTTTCTCCAAATGTTTTTGATTTAGTGTTATTTAAATTGGAAAGCATTTGCTTATCACATGTACTCTTTTTTACACCACTGTCATAGCAAAAGTCATGGTCCATACATACTGCATCCAGTTCGTTGACAGGAGGTCCGTTATCTAAAGGATTTCCTGGTCCACAATAGTTATATCCTGGAAGTGTTAAACCTTTTTTAGGTAATAAAGGTAACATTGCTTTATGAATATCTAAATTACCTGCTTTGATAGTACTTTTAACAAATTTTGCTTTCATTTTCCCACAAGACGAACAGGTAGCTTTTATCATTTTTCTCCCATTTTTTGTTATAACATAATGGGGGTTTATATTATCAGTAAATCTTCTTTCTTTCAAACAATATATTTTATTTTGTAAACTCATCTATATCATATGTATTTAAAATTTCTTAGCTGGTTTAAAACCTGTGGGTTTTAAATTGTCCGGTATTTACCAGTCCTGACCAAGGGTTAAAAGGTCAAGTGGGGTTATACTGTTTCAAAACCATCCTAATATTAACTACTATTGCGGCATTGTTGGAAAGCTTTTATTGCCTAGGCAATCCGGGTTTGATTCCCGACTCAGGAATGACATTCTTCTTGATTTAACATAATTTAAAATGGTTAACAACAACTCATGTTATAATGTTTATCATGTGACCAAACTTCAGTTTAAGAGAATGCTCATTTTAGCAAAACTATGAAGTTCACAGTCCCTTTAATATCAGGTCTACTTTTCCGGTGCTGTAAAAAATGGTTAACTTCAACAACGAGCACCATCTCCACATAATAGCAAAAACTGTTTTTTTCTTCTTCTCATTTTATTCATGAATACAACAGGTAGCAGTAAGATAACAGAGACCGTATCAAAATCTAGAATTGCACACTTGAGATTGCAGTGACATTTAGTTGATTAATTATGTCTGTCCGTATATACACTCCAGGAGAACTACGTTCCAACGTAAGTCAAGTCTCATCGATATCATGTGACATACCTCAACGATGAAGCTACGGTATCGCTTCGAATGACCTTGTTGATTCACTTATAATGTGTAATTAAGCATATATTTTACGTTTTCATATTAACTGAAAAGATAAGTTTGATTTGTAGAAGATATATTAGCTATTTGCAGCATTTTGCAAGATACAACGAACTAGTTACAAATACACATTTGTAAGCTACATAAATGTTGCAAGGCCGCAACGATAACATACATTATGTGACAACGTCTCACATACAGTGTTGCAAAGTCTCAGCATCATAATTACCATTTGAACTTATAGAAAATTACACTTATTAGATAGTACGTACATGCGTACGCCGGTAATCAGTACTGTATAGATAATCAGGATCGTAAAGCATTACTTCAAGAACTTTCCACATAAATTAGCTATTTCGTAACAAATGTTTTCGACACCATGTGCAGACGTATTGCTCATTTTGTCCGCATATAATAATTATTATTACGCCGTGCAAATGTATTAGGAACCTGAGACGTCATAACTCGTAACCATACAAGGCGCAAGTGCCCTCAGGACGGATATTTCTGTCGAGTTGGTACACACATAAAAGATTTTTTTTTTGCATATCGTATAAAAATTAGCGTTTCATTCTGACAGATCATTTTTGTTGCATGCCGTATTTTACAAATAACAACAGAAATTTAAAAGCAATTAGAAACACTTCATTTGCAGTACTCATTCTTATGGCAGAGCATGCACCCACAGATTGGGAAATGAACGTCCGTAAGCCGAAGTGACGTCATTACATTCTAGTGAAGCACAATAACAAAGTTCCACTTTAGTTTTATCGTTTAAAGCGTAACGGTATGTTCTTTCCGTAAAATAACGTATTTCAGACCGACAAAAATACTACATGTAAATAGGACGAAGAGAAGGTCTCAAGGTACGATATTGTCTGAGTTCACATATACAATACCATATAATATCAAAGCAGCACAAGTTTTCATAACCAGCACGAGAGCCATCGCATGGGGTGCCAGATGGGTTTTGCAGGCATTGGTAAAGTCGACGGAAAGGCCAGTCCGGATTATTTTTTCTTATTACGTATCTAAAATTATTTCAATTGAGTTTCAATGGACTGCGATCGTGCAATATTTTTCCTTAGTATATACGTTACTATAAATAGTAACAAAAAGCCGTTTAAAACGGTCATTACGGCTTCTGTTTATGTATCCATAATGGCGCAGTGCGCCTCTGGCGCCATAACCATAACGGCCCCGGGTAACCAGAACGTCAGCGCGTTTTGATGTTGACGTCATGAAGCAACATTATTTATGGCGATTGAAAGGTCGCTGAATCAGATCGGTTGTCAAATATTGATGGCATTGTTGATAAAAAAAGCAAAACAAATAATTCTTTGAGGTGTTTGGAAAATATATAAAATGAAAATACCAAAATAAATATGAAGTGAACGTATATTATAAAAAGTCAATAAACGGCTGGTTGTGCCTTCTAGCCGCAATGGCACAACTAGTTTCATAATGGTCCTCGGAATAAAGCCCTTGGGCGATTATAACACTAGACGTGCCATTATGGCAAGAAAGCACAACCCAGTCGTATATTAACTTCGTAGCAATTCTTCATGAAATGATTTTCTTTTCAACCCAAAATTATGCTTTATGTAAGAAAGTACAACTATCAAGGCATTTGATTTTATACAACATGTAGCCTCTTATCCAAATGGTATAGAAATTGAAAAACCCCAGTAAATGCTTGAACAAATGAAAAATGCACTTTAAACTTTTCTTACACGATTATAGGTACACGAGTGATAAACAGGTAAATAGATAGTAGAACGGTGTCTTTTAGTGATAATGGCCATAAAAGAAAATAATAGCCCTCGGGCTATTATCACCTTGGCAGGGCCATTATTACTCAAAGGCACCACTCTCCCATATATTAAACTGTACATATTGCGGACAACGCTTTCATGTCGGAGAGTAATGTTTTCTAAACGTTTAAATGGAAAGAATCGCGTGATGTCCATGACGTCCACGCGCACGTTGCGACATCTATTTGACGTTTCAACTTGCGGAAAATATGAATGCACGTCAGCTTGGTTTGTTTATTAGATTTTCGGAGAAATTCTTCTCGTATTTCTCCAGTTTTTCGTACCAGAAAGAAAATTTAGACATAAAGTAATTACTTGATAGTAGGTATGTAATAAAAACGTTATCAACTGTGTATGTGGATATATGCGCTCGTTCTTTCGCGGATAATATTGCTCCTAAAGTCGCGCAATATTACTGCTGCAGAACAAGTGCATTATATCCACATACAAAGTCAATAACCTATAAATATTGACGTTTTAGTTTTATTTCGGGTGCGTTTCGTCAGTTGTGACGTCAGTTTCATGGATATCGTCATGTTTTTAAATTCTTTAACTAGGACATTTTCAGTTCCACTTGGGTTAAAGAACATTTTTTTTATCATTGATATAATGAATAATACACGTAGTAATTATAAAAAGATTTTTAGATTTGCATCGATAAATAAGCATTCATTCTTCATAAAGTCGCGCAATATTTCTCTATTTCCGCTGCAGAACGCGTGCATATACCTAGATACAAATCTAATAACCTACGATTACATGCTTACTTCAGGTTTCTTAGTTGCGTCCTGTGCTTCAAAAGAATCTTTTTACAGACTTAATAATAATTAAGGTGTGTGCATGCAATAGTATAAGTTAACTCCACGCTACCCCGTACATATTGCTAGTAAGATATCTTGGAGAAACCGTCAAATGATAATAAAAGAAACGGATAAAAAGATACTAGTACATATGTACATACTTTGAACAAAATCTGATTTTCAGTCACAGACTTGCTGGTACATTTCACTCGAATATAAGTAATGTTTAGCCGCAAGACTTCGATGAGTGTCAGTAACGCTTACCTATGTCGCGTTTAGAGTTAGTAACATCATCGGTTAGAATGAGGAACATCATATTAAATAAATATTGCCTGTTTATGATAAAGCAGTTGCAGTAATATATTTCTAAGATTATAACTGGCATTGCCTTTAATCGATCATTGACTGTCAGTAAGTATTGCTGTTGAAAAATGTAGTATATTTGTTTTATTCTGGAAAATAGCAAAATGCTTCTATTTTCTAAATAACAGACAACTGTTTTTAAGATTTAAATGTTTTGATAAATTTATGCGATTACTTTTAGAATCTGAATACATGTTCAAGTCAAGACATAAGTAAATATCATAAAAGTAATTGCTATATATGAAAATAATATAAGCCGTGTTATATTGAGCGATACGGTAACCAGAAGTCGTTGAGATATGTCACATGATATCGTTGAGACATGACTTACGTTGGAACGTAGTTCTCCCGGAGTGATATATATCAATTTAGGCTATTTTCACCAAATTGTGTATGCTGTTATTCTATGCGTAGGAGTGAGGAGTGTGGGGCTCTAAAACTGTGCTATACAATTTACAACGGAACCTCAACAAAAATGATTCAAAGAATTCATTTAAAAACGTGATACAACAGTGAATAGATAAGTGTTTAAAAGAAAGAGTTGGCTGTTGTTAATGGAAAAACCTTCATTTTTCGAACTCATTAACTAACTCAACCATTTTGCTTCACCAGAGAGGCCTGTGATGTCTAGGTTGATAATGAAATACAGCAGGGAAAAACAACAAAAACACAATGTGCGAAATTGTATTTGATACGAAGCCAGAAATGAAGAAACCAGCAAAACATCATTTTCACCTAAGTTATAAAGAATATGTTACATGGTCTTACTTCTTAAGCTTCAGATAATGAATCTGTTGCAAAAACAATAAAGAAACGTCGTAATATACACTGTATTGTAACTACAACGGTAGCCGTGTGATTTGATTTGTCGAATATGGTCGCTCAAAACAACAATAAAAATATCAATAGAACATCATGTTAGTTCTTGACGATATTTACTACGTCTTATTAAGTTTGTTACCGAACTGTATTCAGCAAACGCTTGCATGGCGATCTAAAAGGTATTTAGCACAACTATATTTTCTAAACTTATGAAACTTATTCAGTTTCGTGTCAAAGGTTCCAAATGTTCATTTTTATTGACAATATAATCAAACTCTTTCGATATAATGGATGTAAATATACATCATAATAATCTAAAATGTAAGTATACATAAACTGTGACATGTGCAAAGTTCTCAAGATTCAAAAGGACCAAAAACGTGGAGTGTGATAGAAACATAAATGCAATGGTTTGGATAACAAGTGTACACCGGTTTGGAGGACTTAATCTCTTTATATATTTGTGGTTTGGGCTTATTTTTTAACGACAATAATGATTGTTCCTAAGTAATGTTTCCATGTTTTACATGGAATGTACAGGTTAGTGTTACATGTTCAATCAATAACTCTTAAACCGCCTCAATATGTCAGCTTTTTGTGCGGGAGATAAAAGGTTTTAAAAAGACGTAAAAAATGGTACCTTGTACTAGTATTCAAAGGGTTTAACCAGCAGAAACAAAGGGTTCTTTTTCTGTATCCACATGTATATATAAGTAATAAAATACGATTAAACTAAAACAAAATAATCTTTTTATTACATGTTTTGACTAAATTTACCCATTTAATAGTTTCTTATCAGTGCAAATTTTATTTGATATTTTTCACAGTGAACATACCAGATGTATTATACTCCAATATTTCGATATTCACTGAAAAACATGAAATAAAAATACTTTCGCGGGAGGTTTGTACTTGAACACTTTAAAATCTAACTTTCTTATAGAGACTTGCACGAGTATTTCAAAATCCTTGCATTTACTTTTTTAGCAGTACAATACCTTGTACATATGCATAATTTGGTTTGAAAAAATCTTAGCTGTACCCGCGAAAATATGTGACAATTGGAGAACACAGTGCTTGGGCTTTTGAAGACTAAACATTTACATAAGAGATGAGTCTATGAAAGCTCGAATATAATATTCTTTTATTGCCACGCCATAAATTAATTAACAGTGCAATTTTCCGAAAACGACTTATTACGGAAACTATTGTTATTTAATCAATCTGTTTAATGATCTTAATAGTTAAACACCTAAAGTCTGATGTCAGCCAAGTGTCGTATTTTACTGCGTTTTGGTTTAAAATGAGAGCGCTTTATTCCACAGTCGCACATACAGCGCGGATAACTACGTCTAGCTACGGACAGAAACGTAGTAATCCGTATCGATCCGTACCTGAGCCGTACCTAAGAGTAGTCATTCGTATTAATCCGTACCAAAACGTGGTCAAAACTTATTCTAAACTTGCAAGTTTCTCCAACTTTTGAACATGCACAAAAGTTTGAGCGAACCGTAGCCATTTGAGCGTGACTTTAGTCCAACTTGGCTGAAACTTATTCATCCGTAATTAAACGTACTTAAACGTAGTTATCCGTGCTGTTACGTACCTCTCCGTAGCCGAACGTAGTTATCCGAAGCTGCTCGTACTTGAGCATAAATCAACGTAGTTTACCGCAGACCCGTCCGTGCGCTGGGCAAGTTGCAAGGCACAGTAAAACGTAATTCAACGTAGTACCTCGTACCTATCCGTACTTATTCGCGTCCTGTGATTGTTTTGTCCATTTTTCCCGTACTCACGGGGGAGGAAGTGTTACACGAAGGATGAAGTTCTTCTGAAAACCTCTTATGTTTTCTTCTGATAACTGTTACGGAGTTCCTGGAAAACTTTACAGAGTTCTTCTGATGTCTGAATGACGAGCCAAGGAATCAGTGGATAAAGTTGTATTGATTTATCTTTAAATAGAGAGAATGGGGTGTAAAACTAAAGTTTGATGATCAAGGTTGCCTGATGTCTTGTGCAATGCGTCAGAAAGAAACTGTTTAGTCTAATAATCAGCGCCATTTCTTTGAAATAAAGACATTTTGAGTAAAACAACCAAATCGTTTGCTTATTCATACATATTATTCTTCGTATTCACATTCTTCATCCTTACCACATTTAATAGAATAATTTTAGCGCAAAGTTGCAATCATAAACCATTTTCTAACAATTTTATGCCCGATTTTTCAAATGTTACGGAATTCAGGTGATAACTCTGAAGATGTCACAGAGTTCCTATGATAACTTTTATTACTGCCAGGGTGTTTCTTGAGCTATGTTAAGATACTTTTTAGCTAATTTAATTATTTACAAAGGGTGTTAATGATGTTCTAACGTAATATATTTATCCAAGGCACAGTATTGTGGTTATATCATGTACGGCATGAGTCTTTCGTAAATTTTAAAATTATGTGCAGTATAATGACATATATAGTAAAATACGAATAGATAACAAATGCAGTAAATTGAATTTTTTCGTTCTATTAATGGATGTGTCAATGTTCGTGAACAACGGTTTATTGGTTTCCGTTTTGATTTCAGTCTGCATCCTGTACAGGGTAGTATGTCAGTACACAGATAATGCCCTGTATATTATTTTAATCCGAATTAAACTATACGGATGTTTTCACCAATAATCACCAATAATCAAATGAGAAAGTTATTGACCGAACACTTATGTAAGTTATTACTCGTTCAATTATTCATAAGATTATAATTGTATGACCTATAATATTTCTATACATCAATTGTCAACTTTCCTATATCAGCAAGCAGAACCTTAATTAGTTGATTGATCCGTGTTATATCTACCCATTGCTCTTATACTGTATTCACATAAAATATTGGAATATTTAACACGGTTTTATGCAATTAGTTATGCCTGAATAATTTGTATTAAACACAACTGTCGTTGCAAAGATAACATTCGCTTTTTTGGATGACCAAAATATCCAAAAGTACGGTGATTTTATTTTTCAGTTATAAACACTCATAAACTTGCACAAAGACAAGCAATGACGGGCAGTTTCTTAGGTTGTATACTCTGGTCTAGATGAATTGTGGTATGGTAACGTTAATCAACGTTAAAAATTCATTCTCTTCTATTGAGAATTTCTAATTTTATAAGTAAATGTTTTATTCTATTTTTTATCATTTGATGTCTTTTGCGTTGATATTATCAATGCTAGGCATCTCAAATGTTATTTTTGCGTCCGACATAACAACAGGGCAGTCTTTTTATTGATTGGTGTTTTTACATTTATAAAAAGATATACATGTAGATTTACTAATAAGCTACGTCATGTGACGTCAACTTTAGATTTGATAATATTTCCTTAAAATTACACAATATGCTATTAGAATCATACTACAGTGATGTTAAATTGTCAAACTTACATTTTGATTGGTACACTATCTCCCTTGATTGACTACGAAGTCCTCTTTTTCATTAAAAATTTGTTTTGCTAGTATTTTAAATGATTACACGTCATGTCGTTTAATTATTTTGTAAGTTGATTTTTTTTAAGAAATAATTTATAGCAAAAGAGTGTTTTAACACTATTTATGCACGATGGGCGGTTATACGTCGGGCGTAATAATTTCACGAGGGCGCAACCCGAGTGAAATTATTTGTACGACGTATTACCGCCCGAGTGTATAGTGTTAAAGCACGGTTTTGCTATAAATTATTTCGATTCTAATATGCCTTTAATCTAAAACAGTAGATAAAATATAGTAGCGCTCTTTCTTGATCGCAACAAAAACTTTGACTTCACCGCAAGTTAACGTGTCGTCATTCTAGCGTAAGCGTGTTTTAACAGAGACAAGCATATTAGAATTCTTATTTAAACACATGGCTATTTCATAACATACGTAGTTTATGCCACTACTTGTCTTGTAATATTTTACGTTTATAAATGTATCTTATTTAAGTATTCTTAGACTAACTTAAATAACATTCTACACTCGAATTTATATCATTTACAGCGTCTTCTACAGTGTTCGTTAAAAAATCTTTCAAACAGAGGCATAACGTTGTTTTGTTCCAACACTATAATGATGCCGAACTTCTAGCATATCAGTTATAAACTTTACCATCCTTTGAAGATATTTGATGAACTTTGAGTTGAATGTTACTATGTTTAAGTGATAAAATATGAAAACCATATTAGATAGACCCCATTCCTATTTATGTTTTACCATACCAAGACGTTTAAACTTAGACACATATATCATCAAACTCGTGTAATATGGTAATCTGATGAAAAGGATCGTCAGTTAGCAAAGTAGTGAACCATTTCGTTATGCTGTCCTGGCGTGCGCCAACGCGCCATACAAAACGTTGAAAGTTTAGTGTGTCGTTTTGGCGTGCGCACTGACGCGATAAAAACGAAACTAACAACGCGACATAACGAAGCATATTGAACGCGACAGAACGGATATTATATTTCGCGCATGCGCGCGCGCCATCATTAAAAGTTTTGTGTTAGTGAATGAAATGTTTCGTAGTTTCGCGTTGACGGTGTGCGTTTTTAACAAAGATTTCGTTTTGGCATGTTGGCACGCGCGCAAAGATAACACAATGAAAAGTGTTACAAAAACGGTGTACACACCAACGCGACATAAATAAATATCCTAAATTAGCCACTATACCTATCAGATTTTTGGACTCCTGATATCTTTATTTTCTTCATGTTATAACTTTATGTTTCATTCAATATGCTTACAGTCGCTTGTCAGTGACTACATGTCGGAAACATAACAGGTGATATCAACATTATTATATGCTCTTTTCTAACAAGTATTGACATTGCATTTACCAATAAGTGCTTGTTTCGGGTTAATTTGATCTTAAACTTAATTGTTCTTTATTATTCAACTGTATCATTTATTCTCTGGCTAAATAAACAAAAGAGTATGTGTTTTAAACCTTTGAATGTCATATTGCTCTGTCTTAAGTAATTTTACTAATTATAGATATCACGTGGTTATTGGCCAAATATAATTGATACATTATACCATTACCAGCTAACACATTTGAATATTGGAATCTGTATTGCACGTAAGTATTGTACCTGTTGTAATTTACATTTTCTTCGTTTACATGACGACTAAATGAGCTTATTATGTACAACACCTTTTATATGCAAATCATTGTGGTTTTGATTTAAGCATATCGAATATCTTAATAGGACCAAATAATAACTTTATATTGTGATATAACAGTTGTAACATAATCTATACAGATCCAAAGACCTAACCCCATTTGCTATTTTTCAAGTAGTTTAAAAATTACTGGAAGTACATTGCTTAAATTAAGGGGACAGTTAGACCGATCTATGAATATCAACATATCGAAATTTCAATGGTATTAAATTACTCAAAAAATATGATTTTATTTAATTTATTCATTTTACTATTGAAGTCCATTTTTAAAAAGTCACAAAAATACACATGAAAGATGCGTCTTTAGAAAATGAATATATAAAAAATTATAGAAATAAGCAAGTGTAGATTTTAATATTTTACTTGGAAATGTTTGAATATCACACACCTGATAAATGCTCTTTTACGATAGGGCATGACACGCCACTATTATGTTTTTGCTGTCATTTTCTTCCCCCACAACATTTTTCGCTTGTTTGTAAATTCTATATGTTTTAGAGTATTTTTGTGATTTTTCAAAGATGGGTTGAAGTCTTAAAATGAGGAATTAATATGATATCATAATTTGATTATTTTTGTGAAATTACAAAAACTTATCAACAGCATATTGTTTCAGCGTAGACAAAATTTCAAAATTGTAAGTTCAATATTTTTCAAATTACTGGCAAAAGAACTAATGGCATGTTAGCTGTTTTGTTCGGTATATTAATACAATATTTTATCATTTATCACGTGACTTTGTTTAGTAATAACTGATATCATCATTCTTTGTATAAATGCTCAATGCCAATTCCTTATTTGGCTAAGATGAATATATAAACATCCCAAGTGATTTAAATGTTTCATGCGCAAAATTGTTATTTCGGCTTTCAGCGCATATGAATTTACCAGTAAATTAATATCATACGCGCAATAACAACACTATTTTGGTTTTCTACGCTTGTGATATTATTTCCCATGCTTTCCGTTTGGTGATATGATATTAAAGACTGCAACTATCAAAGTTGACTAGGCGCTGATTGATTTTTATTTCCACCAAGCATTCGTCTCATAATAACTAAGATAATCCCCAAAAAACAAAAACAAGAAGAAGAAAAAGATTTTACAGCAAACGTGCCACCTGTTTGGAGTACGATCTTCAGCCTATAATGGACAAAAATAGCTACAAGTGATTTATCTTTATTTTATTGCTGTAAATATTCTACGATTGACTTATTATTTCAATAAATAATTAAACTCTTTATGTGGATTTTTCCATTAAATGTTTAGACCCTTAAGGCCTATATATTTTCGATATCATATTCGATATCATAAAATAAATTTTGCATTCCGTTGAGGGTGACATGAAAAATCATTTCCATATCACACTCTCAGGAATGTGATGTCTATTATATTGTCACATAATTTTTTTTGTAAAAATAATGAGTGTACAAAAATAGTTATAATAATAATAATAATAATAATAATAATAATAATAATGACTTTATTTATTGAGGCAACACTATTAGGCATGCCCAATCTTCCAAGTGGGCCTCAAAATTATGTACAATATTTACAAATAGATTTCAAATACAAATTTGACAATAGCATGATTACAACATTCTAAGCATATTTTATGTTGTTCATTTTCCAGTTTGTTAAATAGGATCTTTTGAACTGCTCAAGACTGTTAGAATTTTTTACTTCAAGAGGTAATGTGTTCCAGATTTTTGGTCCCGAGTATTCAAGGGATTTTCTGTACAGTTCTAAGTTTGGTTTAGGTACTTCAAGACATTTATTTGATTCTGATCTTAAATTAATGTAAGGATTATGTACAAATTTAAATTTACTTTGAAGATAGGATGGACTAAGATTGTTAATTGATTTAAAGACTAACATTGCTTTCTTATAATGCAGTCGTTCGTTGAATTTCATCCAGTTCAGCTCTTTAAACAAATCTTCAGATGGAAAATCAAAACATTTATCAAGGATGATTCAAGCTGCTCTTTTTTGAAATTTTGTAATTTTTTCCATTGAATCCCTGTTGCAATTACCCCAAATCGTGCAGCAATAATCCAAGTGGGGTAAAATATAAGCATTAAAGAAAAGTTTTCTCTGGGGAATATCTAGGTAGCATTTTATTCGTTGTAAAAGATAAAGTAAGGAATTGCATTTCTTTAGTGTGTTATCAATATGACCTTTCCAGCTTAAGTTATTACTGACATGTACACCTAACAGTTTTTCTGATTCTGTATATTCGACAGTTTCATTGTTGAATGTAAGAGGCGATGGGTTCAAAGTATCTTTATTAGTTCCTCTTGATGAGATAAACATTGCTTTGGTTTTTTGTACATTAGCTGTCATATAATTATGCTTGCACCAGTCCTCAATTTTAGAGAGTACAGACTGTAATTCAGAACTGATTTCTTGTTTGTTGTTTCCAACAACAGTTAAGGTTGTATCATCTGCAAAAATATCAGTGAAACAGTCTTTCAGATGTTGGGGCAGATCATTAATATATAAAATAAAAAGCAGAGGGCCGAGCACAGAGCCTTGAGGGACACCAGACATTATTGGCTTTGATTCAGATATTTTTCCAGAAATACATACTTTTTGAAATCTATTACTTAAATATGATTTAAAACAATCTAGTGATTCTTGACTAAAGTTATATATTTTTAGTTTTTGCAGCAGTACCGAATGGTTGACTAGGTCGAATGCTTTAGACAAGTCTAAGAATATTGTACCAACTAGCTGTCCATTGTTAATTGCATTTTTCCATTTATCAGCTATAGATGTAAGGGCTGTTTCACAGGAATGGTGACTTCTAAATCCTGATTGATATTCATATAAAAACTTATTGATTTCAAGGTAGGCTTTCAAACTGTCACTGACATGACGTTCAATGACCTTTGATAATACAGGCAAAACTGATATTGGGCAATAGTTTTCTTTTTCTGATTTAGACCCTTTTTTTGAATATTATAGTTATTTTAGCTAGTTTAAATTGATCTGGGAAAATACCAGTATTAATGCTAAGATTTATTATAGTCTTCAATGGTGCTGCAATTATTTTGTACGATGACTTTAGAAATCGAGCACTTACTCCATCTAGCCCTGTTGCTTTTCTAAGGTTAAGAGTTTTTAGATGATTTGCTACAAATTCTTCTGTTATCAGTGGGATTTTAAATTCATGAACATTGTTTGATTTTACATGGTTTTCTAAGAATTCCAAGTTATACTTGTCATTTTGACATTCAGAGTGTTGAGTTTCAGAGTGTTGAGTTTTCTTATATATTTCAACAAAAAAGTTATTAAAAACATCAGCTGCCTCTTTAGGATCCGTAATAGGATTGCCATTATCATCATTTATGTAGTTTGTTTGATGTTTCATTGATTTACCAGATAACTCTTTCAAATGATTCCACAACTTTTTTGGATTTCTTTCATTGTTGTTTATAACATCTCTATAGTATGACTTCTTTGCATATTTTATAATTTGTTGAACCTTATTTCTCCAAGATTTGTATTGAGTTGAATCCCCGGATTTCTTAAAGGAGTCTCTTGTTTTCATGGCACTTTGAATTTCTTGATTAAACCAGCCAGGCTGATTGTTACTAGACTGAGACACGTTTATGAAATTATGTTTCTCTAAATATTTGTCTAAAACGTGCTTTTACGATTTGTTTTATATTTCTTCTGTGTAACACAGAAAATGTATATAGCTTTATAAAGATAATCAAATATTTCACCCCATCGAGTAAAAAGTAATTTTAAATCCGCCGTTTGCGTAAATTGCTGCACTGACTTTCTTTCACCAGTCTGAGACCTTTTATCATGCTTTTCAAAAACATTTCACAAAATTTCTGAAGAAAAAAAAACACCTCACATTAACTGTGTGATTATATTATCAATAATGAAATGGGAATAATTGGTCCGAGGAAAGTGTTGGCCGCCAAACCCAATCCTAAGTAAACAACCGTATAGTATTGATTTTATTTGTATGTCTCTTGCAAATAAATATGTAAATCGCTCAACTGAACTTATCCTCTATTACTGATATACTATTCTATATTTAAAAAGAGGGTACAAAGCGCACCCATATTTTTGACTTTTTTGTCTATGCCCCACGCTACCTTAGCTGTTGTGTCACAGCGTTTCATATGTACATTTTATGTTAACCCTCGAAAAGTTAGCTCTGCAGTTTCCAAAGTTTAAAGTAGAGTAAGCTTTATTTTAGAATAAGATAGTCTAGATTAAAACATTAATGACGAACTGATTGTGCTATGTGGATAGAAATAAAGATACAAAATACATTAAAAAGACAATAAAGTTTAAGTTAGTATATATTAGAATGCATACACGGGTCCGAAACAAAAGCTTATTCGTACTGAAGTAAATAACTATAATTGTAATGTGAAATGAATCATTTCATTTTCTATGATTTCTTTTACAGTTCTAAAACATGCCGACAGTATATTTTGTTGGTGTAATCCTTACACTTGGTGCGCTCTCTGACGGACAAACGATTGGTGACATAACGATGTTACACACTGCATTGCTTTTGGAGTACAACAAAGACGTCAGACCAGCAGTTGACCAGTCAAAGCCTGTTGACGTGAACCTTACATTTGAACTCGTCTCATTACGGGAAATAGACGAGATAATGGAGAAAATTTCGATTGTTGGAATATTATGGATGTTTTGGGAAGAACCAAGAATGATATGGAATCTATTAGAATACAATACAACTTTTACAACACGACTTTCAAGTACAAAGGTCTGGAAACCAGAATAAGTGATAGCCCATCCCATCGATTCGACAAAAGCGATTGGTTTTGATCACAACTGGTATCCTGTACGCTATCATTACAATGGGATGGCCGTCTGGGCTCCAGGTGACGTGATGACGACAACGTGTAACATAGACATAACTTATTACCCCTTTGATACGCAAACATGTGATGTGACATTCATTCCATGGGGCTCTATGATAAGCGAAATGAACTTGCACGTTGCCCAGAAGGAAGTTTCTAGGAGGTTGTTCACGGAAAATGGGGAATGGGCTCTCCAGAAGGCAACCACAGCTACAGGACTATTTGACGGGATATATCCTACATACAGTGTTGTGCTTGAACTGAAAAGGAGGCCGACTTTTGTCGTCGTCAACGTCATTTTGCCCGTTTTGTTTATGGGATTTTTAAATGTGCTTGTGTTTTTCCTGCCTGCCAAGTCTGGAGAGCGTGTTTCATTTGCCATGACAGTTTTGCTTGCATTCGCTGTATTCCTTACACTTGTCGGTGACAACATGCCGAAAACATCAAAACCCATATCGGCATTATGTTATTTCCTGCTAAACAATCTTATACTTAGCTCCCTTATAATGACTGCGACGATTGTAAATCTCAATATTTATCACAAAGATGATAACATTTCAGTCCCACAATGGCTGGCGACAATCGTACGCACGTTAAATTGCATGCAACGTCCCAAGAGAACAAAGGTTGGAAACCTTGATGAACGTGATAGAAAAGCCGATAACAAAAAGATGAAGTCAGAAAATCTAGAAGCTGACCCAGACGATTTGCCTGTGTACTTGAAAGACCGTATAACGTGGTGTGATATAAGCAAAACATTGGATTTTGTATTTGGTGCGGTGTCGATCTTGTGGCACCTTATTACGGCCGTCGCCTTCTTTATTCTTGTAGTCTAGCGCACTGTAGTCGCATCCGAAAATAATTGATTTACGTTGTTAACTGTTGATCTAGACAAACGCAGCATGTAGATAAATGTAAATGTGATAACGTTTGGTTTAACTTTCATTTGTTCATAAATCTATATTCATAGAACATGCACTATACATCCAAAATAAATGATTGATTAGGACTTTGCCACGCAGACACACATTTCCTGGATCTTAATAAACATTTCTAGTTACGATAGTTGATAATTAGGATTTTATGTAAAACAAAATTATATTTATGCGTAAGAAACAATTGCTCATGAATGCTTATACTAGAAAGAGTAACATCGCTTCCATTAGTATCGCTTGCGATACGTCCATCCGAAATTCAACACGTGCGCCAGAATAAGTGGTCACATCGCAAGTAACCTTGGCATTTGCACTGCTCCAGATAAATTAACAGATGCACTCGGAGGTCAAAGCTACACGTGTCAATAGCGTTTGCAATGAGGCTTTCCAGAAAATAAACAAAGTTCCGTGAACGCAAGAACTTATAAGGGTCACACCGCACTATCAATGCACACATTCAACTGGTAAAAATACTTATACAATAAGGGTACTTAGCATGCGACTGTTTCATATGTTATATTAAGTCAGGTGTTTTTTGTATTGAAATGTCTAACAAATTCACTGAACGACGACATGTACACTTACTACTACTTACATAGAACAACAGAATTGAATGGACAAACTTGACTGACCAGACTTAACGAAAAATGGAGAACTCCAAAGAAATCCGAAATACCACAGGTAATTTTATCTTCCTGTCCATGCATTATGTATTTAACTAATGACTAACCACTGCAAACCGAAATACATGCCTTTATCAAATTACGGAGAGAAGGACGTACCATTTGGTCACGAAATAGGGATTTGCTATTTCAATCTACCTGCTGAATCGTTACCGTAGTTTACACACTGCGACGCCCGTCATCCTGAAAATACAAATTATGGCCCCATAACAAGGAAAGTAAAATCCGACCATATTCAATAGAAAGAACTGGATAGCATTTCTTTTGACAGCACTGCATTGATTACATAATTCGGTTAGGCAGCAGCACTATTTACATATTAACAATTCCGTGAGCAAGGAAAATAAAATTCCAGATTCTATTCAGTACGGGAAGTTTTGCATAGCTAAAACTTGCTTATAAATGTCAATAACTTAACCGAGTTTCAAAACTTTCTATATGTTTTTTTTCTTTAGACAAGTCACAATTATCGAATTTGTGTACGGTACTCAATGAACCCGTTCGAAATAGAAAGTTGTTATTGGAAATATAAATGAAAATTTGTTTATTTGTTATAGATTAGGACGAAGAACGAATAATTTCGCTCTTTCGCTGTTGGAAACAATAAGTGCTATAATGAAATCATCTGCAGATTTTTTTCAATAATCCTGAACATTGTGATCAAGTATAAATCAAATATTGACATTGAACGAGAAGCAAATATATTACAAGCAATTATAATTCATTCAGTAAACTCGGACAAGGTATATTTTCTGACGAAGCGGGTGTTCTTAGAACAATATGCAGCAAAATACGTCTAAGCAAACAACAACAAATATCTCCATTAAAAACTGTGCTATACGTGTATTTAATCTACTTTCAACGGTAACGACCTCAAGGAATACTCCTAATAACTGTGTTTGTTTTTCTTCCGAATGCATTAATTAACACATTTTAAAGAAACGTAATTCAATGAATACGTTATTCGTCTATACTACAATACTTTTTGTATTTTTTTCCCGTCACATTACTTTGAATGTAACACGAACGCCTTTAAAAGACGGACAGCCAGATCTTACTTTATAGCTTTATATATTGTTTTATATTTTATATTCTGAACCTATTTGTTGACGCACGCAGATTTCTAAGAACACCTATAATGCACAAGCAAAAGACTTTGAGAAATAGTTTCAATTGTGTTGAGAAACGACTTTCGTCTAAAATACGTATATATGCTTAGAAAGGACGTTAAGCACTTTCAAGTTGAAAATAAGGCCGTTTGTCAAGATGTGGATATATATGGCTCAAAGATGTTTCTACACCTTATATGTCAATCACCACACAAGATTGCTATGTCTTATACTAGCAGATAAACTATCTTGAACGTCCAATGTTAAACCGCTGTGCTTGTGAGACATATCCCATATATGATTTTACAATTGCTACATCGACTTAATGATCCGTATACCAATGATTTTCAATAATGTCAGGGATCAAGCAAATAGCAGAGTAGCATACATTAATAGCATATTTTCTTTCAATACGCTGACACTACTTTTACTATTGGTCTGGTCAGTTTGTTTGCAGCTTCTTTGAATCAACAACATACGAGTCCTACCCCATAGATGTCAATATATCTACCTTGATTCCTTAATGGTCAGCTATAGCTTTCAATTGTCACAAAGGTGTAAGCATTATGTCACTGTACTTCGCCAATGTTACTGAATATTTTGTCGTTTGTCTGTAAGCTGGAACTCTCCCTCCGTCGAAATAATTCGCCACCTTAGAGAGAAGTTGGTCCGCTTATAAAGTATAGACAAACTATGTGTTTATACTTCTTTTCTTTGTCTCAGGATCTCGATGTTCAGCTTAAATATATAGTTGTCGTCTGTAGCATTGTACACTGATATGTATATATCTATCGCTGGATATCGAATAATTTCTCGGTGTTTTGTTTTGTTAAATCCGTTTTTATTCCATTACGCTGACATACGTGCTCATAGCTGTTTCAGGCCATTGCATATCAATCGCTGGCCCGGTGAAACAAATTCTCAATTTCAGGTCGATGCCTTGATACAATCCAAATTTCATATACTGTAGTTGCAATGTTTTTAATAAGACTTTAATTCAAGTTCCGGATGTATGTTTTGAAAATGTTTTGATACTGTTGTGGGTAGATTTGATTAGTATATACTTGCAGAAATGTTACATAGTCAAAGATCACGTAAAGTATTTTACAATGAGCACATGTTCTAACAGATGATTGGTTATGTTTAAACATAAAATGAAATAAAGGGACAGGCATTTAATACCCAAAATCTTATGATTTACCATAATACAGCTATAACTACAGCAACTAAATTGTAAAGGGGGCCATGCTCTAGCTTTGTTAATATATCACGTTATTAATACATCCAAAATACAAATTGATCTGACACCGTTATGCTGAGTTATGCTTCGATAGGAGGAAAAGTTATACGCTAAAAGTTCCATAATTGATGCCGACCTGCCTGATAAAACGTAATCAATAATAATCTAAGATCATACTGAACAAAGGTTGATTTAATTTAATGAGTTCATAATGTTAATGATTTAAAATGAGCCGCGCCATGAGAAAACCAACAAAGTGGGTTTGCGACCAGCATGGATCCAGACCAGACTGCGCGCATGCGCAGTCTGGTCTGGATCCATGCTGGTCGCAAACCCACTATGTTGGTTTTCTCATGGCGCGGCTCAAATAATATGGCCCAATATTTACCGATCTTTCATTGTTTCATTTGATCTTATATTTTCCATTTCATTGTTTATTCTTTTGAATATCAAACATAGAAGTGTGTGATATGTAATATTCTTAAAGCACAAACGTGATTCTAGTTAAGTCTAAGCATTTTTACAAATAATGGGTATCACGTGATCATTGACTAGATCAACTCATCAAAACCCTTTATATGTTACTGCACTACACTTTCGAATACTGGAATCTGTTTGACATGTAAGTACAATTTTAGTCGTCTCTGTGGGATCTTAAGTAAACGACATTTCACCTCTCTTTTTTTTAAACCAAAAAATTATCTGAGGAAACCACAGTATATACAGTAATGCTGTACCGTACTGTACTATGAATACTTTATTTAACATTTTGTTTTATGCTTTTCGGTGAAATAATGGGAATCATCAGACACCAACCACCCTGTAAGTGATCTACTTGTACATTGTGTATTAATTTCTAGTTTTTTCACATAAAACGGGGTGAAAATTGTAGCCACTTTTTATTCTTTATAGTATAATACTTGATTCAAATAACCCCATTTAACGAGAATTTCCATAAAGGACACTTTAAACAATTGTCATATGTGTCTTTGTAACGTCACAAGATGTCTGATGTAATTTACGTTTACGCACG
Source organism: Mercenaria mercenaria (assembly GCF_021730395.1). Taxonomy (NCBI): domain Eukaryota; kingdom Metazoa; phylum Mollusca; class Bivalvia; order Venerida; family Veneridae; genus Mercenaria; species Mercenaria mercenaria. The sequence goes on along the minus strand of NC_069377.1, from coordinate 59,150,653 downwards.
TCTGTTCCCCGCACTGAGATAAAAATGTGTTGCAAAATGCATATTGCAATGTAAATAAGAATGAATTTAAAATAAATTTTGTTTGTTTTTTTTTTTCTCGTAAATATGGAATATATCTCACCTTGAAGTCAAACAATGTTAACATTTCAGTTTAGTGATACCATTGAATAATTTGAAACGTGATTTATCTCCAGAAATTTATTCAGACAGATATCTCACCGGACATGCAACAATATATATATCCTTAAATTTTACTGTTTAAACTTGTTTTGAATAAACCCGGTTTCATTTTTCTACATGTTTATATTCTAATGCAGTTTTAACCGAAAGACTATCCCAAACATGTGCGGGCTCAAGTTATACATGTAAATAAAGCTAAAAATAGAAATACCTTTAAACGATTTCTTCTCATGAACCACTTGATGGATTTTCATCAAACTTGGTCTGTAGCATCATTAAATAGTCCTCTCCCAAATTTGTTCAAATTGGGGCACTTGGCCCCTTTTAGGGGCTGTTAGAGCTAAAAATAGAAAAATCTTTAAACGACTTCTATTCATGAACGCCTTGATGGATCTTCCTCAAACTTGGTCTGTAGCATCAATACATGGTCCTCTCCCAAATTTGTTCAAAAGGGGGCACTTGGCCCCTTTTAGGGGCCGCTAGAGCTAGAAATAGAAATACCATTAATCGACTTCTTATCATGAACCGTGTGATGGATCTTCATTAAACTTGGTCCGTGGCATCATTATATGATCCTCTCCCACATTTGTTCGAATGAGGGCATTTGGCACCTTTAAGGGGCCGCTAGAGCTAAAAATATAAATACCTTTAAAAAGCTTTTTTAATCTTTTCTTTTTTTTAGTTTTTTTCTTAAATACTTTTTTAAATTTAATACTTTGTCACAAGCAAGACCTAATTAGAAAAAAATCTGCCTCAGGTAAGCGACTAAGACCCATTTTGTTTTTGTTTTATGTCGGCGTGGGTGTTGGGTGAATAAAGGGCGAGTGTGATATACGTACAATGTAGATGTGTCACAGATAAGGGATCAGCAGTCGTTGATGTAACGGCCACATATGACAGAATTAGTACATTTAGACCAGGTCATGCATATTAAATTGCATTTAATGCAATGCATTTTGAAATATACCAACACACGTAACAGACGAAATAAAATGAAAACTTAATGGCAGGAACAGGACTATTCTATATTGTCAATACTGTATATGTTACAGAGATCATCCATTACTTAAACGATCGCATTATTTTTGTTACTTATTTCAGGAAAAGGAGATCATGTCACGTACATATTTTGCTGGTTTTATCCTAACAGTTGTCGCTCTTGTTGAAGGACAAACAATTGATGATGTAACGCTGTTACACAATAAATTGTTGTCTGGCTACAACAAATACGTCAGACCATCTACTGACCAATTCAAACATGTCGACGTTAACTTCACGTTTGATCTCGTGTCAATAAGAGACCTCGACGAGATCATGGAAAAACTATCGATCGTTGGAATACTATGGATGTTCTGGGAAGAACCAAGAATGAACTGGAATCCCATAGACTACAACAACACTTTCATGACAAGAATTTCTATGCAGGAAGTTTGGAAACCAGATATGGTAATAGCCCACCCCATTGGCTCTACAAAGGCGGTTGGTTCCGATCACAGCTGGTATTCGGTAAGATATCAGTACAATGGGATGGCCGTATGGGCACCAAGTGATGTGATGACAACAACGTGTAACATAGACGTAACGTATTACCCTTTCGATAAACAAAAATGTGAGATAAGTTTCATTCCTTGGGGATCTGTCATTACAGAAATGAACCTGCACGTTGTTCAAAGAGAGGTTTCTAGAAAATACTTTACTGAAAATGGGGAATGGGCTCTTGAGAAGGCAACAACAACCACCGGACTACATGAGGGGATATATCCGACATACATTGTTGAGCTCGAGTTGACAAGGAGACCAACTTTTGTTATCGTCAATGTTATTTTACCAATTCTCTTTATGGGACTCTTAAATGTGCTTGTTTTCTTCTTACCAACAAAGTCCGGAGAGCGTGTTTCGTTCGCCATGACAGTTTTGCTTGCAATTGCCGTATTCCTTACACTTGTCGGTGACAACATGCCGAAAACATCGCAGCCTATGTCGACAATTTGCTACTTTCTGCTGACAAATCTTGTCCTGAGCTCCCTGATAATGATCGTAACGATTTTAAATTTGAATCTGTACCACAGAGACGACAACCTTGTAGTGCCAGAATGGTTGGAGAACGTGGTACGTATATTAAAGTGCAATCGACTACCCAGACGTACAAAAGTTGAAAACCTCAAGGAAGATGATGACGGGAACAAAAAAGAACATCTGGAGAATGTGGATACAGTTAAATGGGCATTGCCAGCTTATACGGAACGTATAACATGGCGTGATGTTAGCAAAGCCGTGGACATGGTATTTGGTGGAGCTGCCATATTATGGTTGTTGATGACGACATTGGCATTTTTCATAATGGTATCTACACAAAGAGTTCCTGGAGCAAATAAATGAATATTTATGTAAATGCATTGGTTTAAATTTCAGACAACTATATATGAAATTAAAAAAGAAACGTTATTGTATTGAATGTGCACAGTATGTATGCATTGGGAATGTATGTTATATTTATCGTAAATAAGCTTGCGCTCTCTACTGCGTAAAATTTGTAAAAGAAATTATAATGTATGCTTGTTTTCACCACACAAAATATATTTACACCGTTGTTATTTTAAAATTCTATCAATTTTGCAATGGGAGAATGAATGAGGCACCTGACAGTGCCAAAGGCAGTCGAGTTCCGAAAACTTGTGATACTAACTTAAAGGTAGATTGCCCTGCTCAAACCATTCTACGACGTGGGCAATAATTAGTGCGTCGCTGCCTCCCTTAACTCTTTAAAGTATAAAATAGTACGTACGTACAAATATAACAACTTAAACCTGGTTTTAAGGCTGTGTATTGGACTGCTTGCCGTAGAGAAAGTTTACTTATTTTATTATTATTAACATAAAAGGATAAAAATAGAAAAAAAAAATAATTTCTTGGTTTGGACATCAGATTTTTAAAATTGCAATTTTGGCTGCATGATGTTGGATTCTTTTAACATTTTTAGGATTTATGAGTTAGTTTAAAGCAAGCATGCCCCTATGCAAAATAGTATTAAACAAAGTATTGAAATCATAATAGGTCAAACGATTAGACGGGCATTTCCTTAGAAAAAGAAACAATTTGGACACAAATCAAAAAAGAATAAAGTTAACTTAATACATGCATTTTAAAAGTAGCTCAGTTAACAGTCAATGCCAGTGTTTTAATAATCAACAGATTAGCATTGTGTGAATTAGTTTTAGTTAAGCTATATATGTACGTATTTATTTTAGTCCGATAGTGATGAAAGCTTGAAGCTTATTCGAATCAATCTCGAGTCCGCTTCTTGGAAAAAAACCACAGAACTAGTGTCAAATGAGAAGGTGTGATCGAAATATCAGTAGGGCTCGAACCATTAACATTCAAGTTGATCGGCCGGTACTTGTGCTTTGTGATTGTTTATCCAACCGCTTCGTGAGGGTACTCTTTCAGATATTTTCGCATGTTACTACAGTAAACAAATTCAAGAGACAGTTAAATAACTGCATGTGTTAAAGCAAATACGAACAAACTGTGTTGATCCTAACAAATTGGTCCGCCCGCTTAGCGCAACAGGGAGAGCACAGATATACATATCTACTAATCGCGGGGTCGTGAGTTCTATCCTCCTGCGAGGCGTATGTTTTCCCTGACGATTTTATAAAAGACACTGTGTCTGAGTCCACTCGTCCTTCGCCTCTGATTCATACGGGGAAGTTAGCAGTTACTTGCGGACAACAGGTTTGTACTGGTACATAATCCAGGAACACTGGTTAGGTTTACTTAACTGAAAAACTGTTGAAAATTGGCGTTTAACCCAAAACAAACTAACAAAACCTAACAAATTAAACATATTATAATTCAAAAGAAGCATACTTTGGGCGTTCTTTACATTTTCGACATTTTCAAAACGGATTGCGACAATATGTTTTTATTCAGTAAGTTTTACTTAAGTGATATATCTGACATACATTTCTGAAAATTGGTGCACGTTTATAAATGTCATGCAGAAATTCCGACATAATAAATTTAAGTCGTTGATATGTTTTTCTCATTTTCCCACAACATCTCATTTTCCAAAGTCACTACAACACATAAACATATAATTAAATTCGTATACATATATAAAGCGCAAAAACAAACCGTAAAACGTACAATAAATAAAAAGGTCCCTATGCGAATGATTTCAATGGCCAATTGGCAGAACACTGTCTGAAGGTATCTATCATGTACTTACGACATGACGTTTGTAAGCGAGTGTGAAGTCAGTCATGAGAACTTATCAGAAATTGTATACAAATGGGTCATGCAAGTTTATTGTTCTGTAGAAGTACAAGGTTTACAATAAAGCAAAGTTTAGCATCCTTCTCCCCTACCAATGCCACCACAATTTCCTTCAATCACTTGTTGTTGTTTTGTACTTACGCCTCATTAACAGACGCACCCAGTCAATGGGTGACGTTATGCATATTAATGATACGTCAAGTTGTTTTCCTATTTGATAATTATGCAGAAAGCCGGAGAGCATACATCCTGTTGATTTGCAGATTGAGTTCAATATAGCATTTATTCAAATTACTTTTAATCTCATATTTCTGATGCTACGAAGCAAATATTGTCAGACACGCAGTAATATTTTGTGAATAATTTGACTAAAATTTATGTAGTAGACCTGTAGCGACACTCGACAATTTTCCGTGATATTACGTGTTCTTGTTAGGCAATATGCATTCTTCGGGTGAAAGGTAGCTCACCGAGCACATGGCTTTCCGTAGTTACCGGAAAATGCCGAACTCGTATATAGGATATACGTAATGTGCCGATTGAAATTACGGGTCTACTAGCTGAATGAAAAAATAAAGATGAAACATTATGCTGAATAGAAACAGTCCATCCTAGAACAGAAAAATAGAAGACCGAATGTGTCACTAGTAATACAAATTGTATTCATGCGAGTGATTTATCGAACTGTACTCTCTTAATTTCAGCTTAATTTCTCTTTACTGAAAAAAATAACTAAAAGTAACGTTGATTCTTCTTATTCCGAACAATTATTCGTTGACTTATTTCCATAATGCCGTTTCTAGCTGATTAATAATTTTGGGGATTCGAGTGTCAATGACTTTACAATACTTACAACCATGTTGAACTAAAATTCAGCCTGTTTATATGTTAGTTCTACAAGGCCACAAATTCACCATCATACAGAAGTCATAGAGACATACCTAATGACACCAAAATCTCAATTTTGCCATATCTAATATTGAAAAAAATATGACAGAATCTTTACTCCCTAATTACAATGTATGGTTCTACTATATAGCTTGGTCTAAGAAATTACAATGTATCTCAATAAGACATGTGAAAAGATGTGTCAAAAATATTAGTTATTAGATATTTTTTCTTTTTTTAGTAAAATAGGTTTGGTAATGAATGAAAAACATTTTCCTCGAATATACAGTGAATTACGTCAGGTTATTCGAGGTCGCAGAAAAAAGTAATTTATTTGTTGTGGGGAAAAATCCCTGAAGAATTGAAATGGAGAATCTAATTAAAGAAGAGCGCGTGTAGCACAGTTGTATTTCTGATAATTCTATAAGATACTGGTATTTTTCTTTGGTCGTTCATTAAAATTTTGCTTGTCTCTCAAGCAATGAAATATTTCGAATACCCTTCATTGTATGGTTAACCTCCCCCACATTCGCCTTAACCGCACCGTACATGCAAATTCACTTCATTCGAAACGCCTGTGTTAACACTTTCAATAATGATTGTAGCTAATATATGAAATGTTCGTTCACGAGATCATTATTTGTGCTAACTATTAAATTAAGGATATATCTGTAGGGTTTTCTTCTATAACCCTCCGTGAGGCAAAAATACACAGTAACAAATATGTTCTTTCTAAGAAGAAAGCAGAAAAGTCATGAATTAAGATATGTGTAACTCCATTTATCAGTACCAGCATGAAAAATAGATATTCACTAATAATAGGAAGTACAAGGTACACACACGCATGAAACATACACGTTCATCTGTAACAGTTAACACACATATAATCATTATCTGTTACTCAATAAACACCTGGTGTTGTCATTTTACTAGACTGGCATCAGTCGTTAGAGTCATTAAATGTAATGCACTTGGCCATAAAATCAATCCTCTCTGATACCACTTTCTGAAAACATTTACAATATCTCTTGCTTCTGTCTCTAACGTTGAGATGAGCCTAGAGAGAATATTTTTTTCTGAGAAAATATCAGCGTCAGTATGAAGAAATTAATATTATTACAGATTATTTGATCTCAACAGACTTTGTAAGTCTGTCATTTTACCAAAGACATCCAGTCAGTTAAGCACCTTCATACCATTTTGACCTTGATCAATTTGTATGGGAATTTAGCCAGTGATATATTATCTGGGGATTTTCTTTATTGTGTATTTGTTTGCAAATTCTATACCTGGATAAAAAAGAATGTATTATGAACTTAATATGACACTATTTGTCTCAGACTGTAAATTTATTCAGTATTGATGACAGATATTGTACCGTTAGACTATTGTTCTATGTCAAAATTATTTATGCAGTCATACAATTTGTTTTGTAATTTGAAAGAAACTCAAATAAGTTGATATGATATTGTATTGGGAGTATAAAACATGTACTGAAATTGTATCAGGGATATGTTTTCATAACAGGGCCTAGTTGTGTATAGTAGGGACTATAATTTCCAACTGTATTATAATTATTGCTAAAAAATACATAAATATACCTCGTCTACCACCAGTTTTGAACTAGCATCGCCTGCGTGACAAGCAGCCAACACATCCACTGGGCTATACCTTACTTGGAATATCTAAGTTGATAAGAACATATTTTTATCTATTATAAGTATGCATCCGTTGGGGATATACCATGCTTATTTATAGTTTGTTGACAAAATGACGTTACTGTCAAAAATTCTCGGTGGATTAGTAGTCCCTAACAGAGACATATTTATTATACATAGAACGTACCTACTTGCGCGTTTATTATCTCGCTTTCAGTTAATAAACGATAGTTAGTTAGCCAAACATGTGGTCTTTGGTTACATACACGTCAATAGCTAACTTGTTATCCGCAAGTAAATGTAACTATCCATGTTTATCAAGCTGAAGAAATTGAATTTGAATGACTTCAGACATATCGTTATAAAGAAAAATAGCCACGGTCATGATCAAACCCGCCACATCTCGATTATCAGCCACGCAACTTGCATGGTCACAGTTCAGGATCTTCATGTTGAAACAATTCACTCCCCCGCATACTGAAAGTGATTTTTAATATACATATTCTATAAACACACATATACAATTTACAACGTAAAAATATTGAAACTGTAAATTATTTCACATTACATAACAATTTTATCAGTATGCCGCCACTTTAAAATATTTGAAGAATGAGACACAAATAAAACTATAACATCATTAAAAAAGACTTCCGGCACCAGAACCCTGTAAGGGCACATGTATGAATTTATTAAACACAGAAAAAAGTAAAGCAGTTTTTTATTTACAAATGCAGCTGCTCAAACGCCTATTTTTTTTTTAAATATTAAGGATTATATAACTTACTGCTAATTTAGTGTCTTGTCTAAAGGTATTTTTTATTGTTTAAATGGTAATAAGGTTTTTTCATAGACTCTCTCCTCGTCGCTAGTATTATAGAAACTGGACTTGTAATAACATACATGTATCATGAAAAAGTAACACTGTTGAACAAATAACAAGCATCTGTATAATTTTGTCACATAGTATATTCACTGGCGTTGTACATTAAATTATACCAGATTTATAAGCCCAAGGCGCTTTACAGACACAGAGCGATCTGACCAGAGGGACAGAGTGAGACAAAGCCCCCACGACAGAGAGATCAGAAATCAGATACAGGCTTATCCGGCTAACTTAGCCTAGCTCGTTTCGGATAGACAGCCTGGTTCTTTAACGTGCCCAGTGTATAGCACTGATACACGCAAGGATTGCCTGGGTTCCTGACCAGTACACCTCTAGTTGGGTGGGAAACACTGAAAAGCGTTTCTGAAAATTCCCGAGGAGCTGCCAGGGATCGAACCCCGACCTCGGGATTGGAAGGCCAGTGTGCAAACCACTGAGCTATCCGTCCACCCATAATACTATGCAGATAAATCGTCTATTTTCTTTTTAATCAAAATTAGGAAATTCGTTATATAAAATGGTTAGGAGCGCCAAAAAATAGATCAAAACGTTTTCCCCTTTTTCTAAACAATAACTTTAGAAAAATATCTCCTAAGCATCGCTTTTTGTATTTCAGTTTGACATTATCTTAAATACTTGTGTAAATTATCTAGAATATTTCACAATCATTTTGAATAAGATCATAAATAAGTTTTCAAATATCCTTGAAAAAGTATGAGAAAACAAACATGGCATTGCATTTCGGTTGTCAAAACCAACCATTCTCCAAGATATATCTGAAGTAAAAAGAAGAAAAAAAAATCGGTCGCCTTTTTGTTCATATGAATGCAAATAAAGAAGCACAGTGAATTTTATTGAACCCATATGATTATTGACCAGTTCAGCGTAGTATATAAATCTCTTGTTTGTTCTACCCGCAGACATTCTTAAAGTGGGATCGAAGCTGCCGCTATGTAAGTAATATATGACTGGAATTTATTTTTTATTTGTATCCTTTTTTTCTCTACTATTGCTTCGCCGCACATTACGTTATGGTATATTCGTTCTATAAAATCTGTAATGTTGTTTTTGTCTATTATTTAGGAAAAACAACACATTAATTAGATATTAATTGGCATTAATAATACTGGAAAATAACGCTGATTTTAATTTACAAATAGTATGTATTTTCTTAACCCTGTCTATGTTTAGTTTGTGTTAAGAACTATCATATTTCAGAATTGTGATATTTACGATTATTTCACATACTAAGTTAGAAAACAATTGTGTTAGTTTATGTAGTTAAAATATATTTGTAAATACGTAAAGTAAAGAAAAGAAAAATATTAAAATTCCAAATCCATGTTTCTTATTGTTACATACAACAATATTTTAGACTACTTAGTATTCGATGTGTATATGTATAGCTGTTATAGAACGACTGACAGATAACAACTTGATGAGTTCTCTTGTCTGTGTATGTATATATCTGTATTTTCAGGTATAACAAGATGGCAAAAGAATATTTGATTGTTTTACTGCTCGTCTGTGTCATTTCTGTCGGCGGACAAACAATCGATGACGCATCTCTGTTACACGATACACTGATGTCTGGCTACAACAAATACGTCAGGCCATCTGTTGACCAATCCAAGCCTGTTGTTGTCAACCTTACGTTTGAGCTTGTGTCAATAAGAGAACTTGATGAGATCATGGGGAAACTCTCGATCGTTGGAATGCTGTGGTTGTTCTGGGAGGAACCAAGAATGACATGGAATCCCTTTGCATATAACCAAACATTTACAGCAAGACTTCCAATGAAAGAAGTGTGGAAACCCGATTTGGTAATAGCCCATCCCGTTGATTCAACAAAAGCAGTTGGTTTCGATCACCATTGGTATCCAGTTCGCTATTACTATAACGGAGTGGCCATATGGACTCCGGGGGACGTGATGACCACAACGTGCAACATAGACGTAACGTATTACCCTTTTGATACACAAACTTGTGAAGTAACATTTATTCCATGGGGGTCTTTAGTTAGCGAGTTGTACTTGTATGCCGCCCAAGAAATGGTTTCAAGACGATTCTTCACAGAAAATGGAGAGTGGGCTCTTGACAAGGCCACTACAAACACTGGTCTCATCGATGGAAAGTATCCAACTTATATTGTTAAGCTCGAGTTGAGAAGGAGACCAACCTTTGTAATCGTCAACGTTATTTTACCGATTCTATTTATGGGACTCTTAAATGTGCTCGTTTTCTTCTTACCAGCAAGTTCTGGAGAGCGTGTTTCCTTCGCCATGACAGTTTTGCTTGCATTAGCTGTATTTCTAACACTTGTCGGTGACAACATGCCGAAAACATCGCAGCCTATGTCGACAATATGCTACTTTCTGCTGACAAATCTTGTTCTGAGCTCCCTGATAATGGTCGTAACGATTTTTAATCTGAATCTCTACCACAGAGACGACAACCTTGTCGTGCCAGAATGGTTGGCGAACGTGGTACGTTTACTAAAATGTAAACGACTACCAAGACGTACAAAAGTTGAAAACCTCAAGAAAGCTGAAGATGAAAACAAAAAAGGAACTTTGGAGAACGTGGAGACAGACAAAAAGGAAAAGTTGGAAACTGTGGATGCAGTTAGATGGGCATTGCCGGCTTACGAAGATCGTATAACGTGGCGTGAAGTTAGCAAAGTCATTGACATTGTATTTGGTGGAGCTGCCGTTCTGTGGCTACTTATCACGGCGGCGGCGTTTTTCATCATGGTTGCTACACAGAACGTGCCTGGGGCAAGAAAATAAACTTTGAACATACGTAATAATTACATTGACAGTAAGGATTTCAAGACGTTAAATGGTGCATGTTTGGGAATATAAATGAAGCAATCATTTTTGGCGGAGATAAAAATATTGAACTGAATTGAATTATTACATTTATAATTTATATTAACTAAGCTTTATTATAGAAATACGTATCATCCATTAATAATTTTCAGAACTTTCAATTTCGTAAACAAGTTTCTGATGTACACGCACTCGTATATTGTATCTTTCACTATGGTACAAGTCCAAATTTAAAAAATGCGACAACATCGAAATGTAGCAAAACTTTTTTTCTCAGTTCATGTTACTTAAAACATCAAAGATTCACGAAAGCGTTGCTCTTTATTAATTAATAACGTAAATATGCCTAGAACGTACTTCTACACAACAAAACGTGTCTCCAAATAATAGCATAGGATTGGCGCATGTTAAAAAAATAAATGTGTAATATGTTCTTAGTGTTTTAAATCAATCTATATCAACAGAAACGAAAGCTTAAAAATCAACAGTGTAAGTATTTCTTAACAAGCCATTTTGTCAATTTTCATTCGAACAAATCAAAAGGTAAGGGTGTTTATCAAATATATACCAAAAGCCTATTTTTTCCATAGGACTACATTTTAAGAAGTTAATGGTTGACATGCCTTTTCTGCACGGAACTTTTCTTGTAAACTACAACATAATTTATTGCTTCTCATGAGAAGTTATATAGTAACATATGATAAAATGAAAAACCTGTTGTCTAAAGAACATAATCCGTTCTTACAATATAACTTTTAAACAATTAAATTCCGTTGGCATAAAACGTCTTGTTTCTAATCTAATCAGCTTTTTTGTTGGGACGTTAATTCATAGATTTCAAATTTAAAAAAAAAGTTTAGTTGTTCGCTGGGATTAAAATAAGTAGATTTACTCATTCGCGAAATACGATAAAGTAGTTGCCAACGTATTTAGATGATTTCACATTGGCGATGAAAGCAGTGACAGATAGCTTCATTACAAAATTGTTGGATGTATCCTTCTTTTTAAATTCCGTACCGTTTCCTAGAAAGGTTTGCAAAATTAAGTCAAACCACTGAAAACGGCAAAATAAAGAATTTACCTATCGATTTTTTCGATTTTGCTACCCCTCTAATAAAAGATTAGATAATAGTTCACAGGTTGTGATTGCGGATGGGAATATCCGATTCGAGCACACTCGAGGGTAACAATTCAGGTGATACAGATAACAATAAAGTTCCGGTTTAGTTTTTTTTTTTTTGGGGGGGGGGGGGGGTTAACGTCGCACCGACACAAATATAGGTCATAATTATGGCGACTTTCCAGCTTTGGTGGTGGAGGAAGACCCCAGGTGCCCCTCCGTGCATTATTTTATCACGAGCGGGCACCTGGGTAGAACCACCGACCTTCCGTAAGCCAGCTGGATGGCTTCCTCACATGGTTTAGTTTTATCGTTTGTAGCGTAACGTTATGTTTTTCCAGTAAACAAACTTATTTTGAATCGAGAAATATACTATAAGGAACGGAGAGCAACTAGGATTGGTATATTATTTTATCGCATTTACATAAATAATATATTATCATTGCACGAATCGTCGGTTGCCATTAACATCACGAGCATCATCTGGCATTGAGGGTGCCAGATGGGTTTTGCCGGTGTAATGAAGTATTTCGACCCCCATAGAATAACGACCCCCGGTCATTATTCTATAGAAAATGTGACTCCTTTCCTGTAAAATATTGACTCCCCTTATAAAAAACTGACTCCCTTTGAAAACACTATAGAATAACGACCCCCGGTCATTATTCTATAGAAAAACTGACCCCTCCAAGTAAAATACTGACTACCTAAAGATGACTCCCTTCGAATCTCATAGAATAACGACCCCGGTTATTATTCTATAGAAAAAGTGACTCCTTCCATGTAAAATACTCACTGCCGAAATTACTACATTCGAACTCTCATACAATATCGATTCCCGGACATTATTCTATTTAAAAAAGTTACCCTTTCCGTGTAAAACACTGGCTCCTAAAAAGACTTTCGACGATAATATCTATTAAAAAGTGATCCCCACCAAACCTAACGGACAATTTTACTAGATCTACAACTCTAATATCCTCCATTGCCAATAGTTAACATTTTGATTGTACTACTACTACTGGTGCCGCTACTTCTATTGCTATTACTACATGTACTTCTTCTTCTTCTTCTATTACTACTACTACTACTACAACTGCTACTACTGATGCTACTTTACCTACTTCCACTAATACGTCTTGTACATCTACCTCTTCTTCTCCTGCTGCTGTTGTTGCTGTCACTTATTCCTCTGCTGCTACTGCAACTGCCACTACCATTGCCACTACTATTACTACTACTACTACTACTATTACTACTACTACTTTCTATTGTTGCCGCTACCGTACTTTACTGCCACTGCTAAGTATTGCAACTTCTATTAATACTAAGTTCTATGCTAGCAGTTTCTTGTGCAGTTTTCTTCTGAAGAATTATTGCAGGGATTATTGACACTGGTGTGTTTTGTGAACGTATTGTGAATTGTTATTTTCCTGAAAAAATGTATACACCAAGACACAGCGTCTAGAAATAGAATCCCTTTTCCCGTTGCGGAATGCTCTGATTTCTGTGTCAAGTGATGGTATCTGGGGCTAATGGTCAAACGGAAGGACGGACGGACAAGGGCAAATCTATATGCCCCCTCCCCCGAGTGGGGGCATAAAATGCAGCAATTAAGCCTTAGATACATGAGTTATCACTAAATTTGACCAAATGACAGGGGTCGTTTTTTTATGGGAGTCAATATTCTTCGTGAGGTTCAGTTTACTTCACGTGGGGGAGTCATAGTACTATGATCTGGAGGTCATAATACTATGACCGGGGGGTCACTTTTTCTATAGAATAATGACCGGGGGATCATTATTCTATGGGGGTCGAAATACTTCATTACACCTGCATGGGTAAACTCATCAAAAACGCCAGTCAGGTGTGCAAGAAATTGACGTCCGTAAATAGAAATGACGTGAAGACGTATAAGGATGTAGGATCATTTTTTAACAGTTTAAACTTTTTTCATACTCTATGAGCTTTATGTAGATTAACATTAGTTTCAAAGACAAGTAAGGGCAGAAAAAGCATAGATCATCGCACTCGTTTTTATTTTATAAGGCATTTTCTTCACCCACTGTTTAAGCATTTCTGAAAGTAAGTACTTTTTTTAAAACATATAATATCGCACTTAATGTTATAGGGATTTAAGATATTGCAGGTTACTATGAATACAAGGTGATATCGGTATTATATAAGCATAAATGTCACTAACAAATCTCTTTCATTTTTACATGTTGGTATAGTTAACCCACCCACTTTTGATAATGGAAAAACGTATTTGAAGCTACAAAAAATTGTTGTTAAGATTTTAAAAATATTGTAATCAATAACATGGAACTACTTTACTGAGTAGTCACTTCCTATTTGGCGTAAACAGTCCTATTTACTGCAGTATAATGTTTTTCTTGAAATAACTTTTTTGAATCAAGAAATATACTATTAGGGGAAAAAAGAGCTCTCACAGTATTTGATTTTTATCCTGTTTTACATGAAACATTAAAAACATAATGCATGGATATTCTACAAAATGTAGTGCGTTAGGCGTACAGCCTCGAACAAATCATTTCCGTCAAAACTATCACGTGACCATGAAACCCACATGACCATTGCAAGAAATTCAAATATTATTTTCTTATTTTCCGTTTTATTTCTTCATTAGATCACTCATATTGGCCTTAAACTGCTGAAAAAAATAGTCACAACAATTTTGATATCAAATGATAATCAGCAAATGAAACAAAAATCATAATTAACTTAGCTAGTCCGTCCGCTAGCTAGGTAGGGGAGAGTCATCTTCAACCTCTGTGTATGGCGGAGTTTTCCTAATGAATATTTCTCAGTAAGGATACCAACATTATCTTCTCGAATCCACTGTGTGCCAACTAGAGCCGTAAGCTTGACCTCGTGGCAGAACTATAGAGATGAGATCAAATAATTCGATTTAATTATTTAATTAATTAATTATTGACACAAGAATTTCACGTATTTACGCTACCTTTATTAGCAAATAATTGATAAAGAACAGTTCATGTTACAAGGCATCTAAAATACGTAAACAAAAGAAATTGGTCAGCTGGATATTCATGTTAAAACAAATTCGTCGCCTAAATGCTGGTCGTGTGATGTGGCGTCACGGAGTTAAATAGGTCTTGACCTTACTTTACAACAGGAAATATGAAAACAGTAAATGTTTCAATGGTTGTCAATATTTTTCCAATGTCCAAGTGAACTTTCAAGTTATGTATGCTTTGCACTGTATATACAGAACAATAATGATTTCTACTGCTCCGCGTGCTAGGAGATATAATTGTTCAAGCACTTTGTATTTAACAATTGAGAAATCCGTTTTCAGTCGTTTTACTAACACCAGCACCTATAAAAAGCAAATGTACGATATACCTGCATTATTTATGTATGCAGACGAAATTAGGCAATATGATATTTACAACATGTAAGACATTAAGATAATTACGAAAAATCAAAATGAGATAAACATTAATTTGGAATATCTTACAGATCAGTAAAATGAACGGGGAAAACAAAACACGAACGTATCACAGGAGCCGGCTGACTCCCCAGAAATTATCTCTACATTTACAAAAAAGCAGAATAATTGTTTTCAGCTTTTGCATATTGTAAAAAGGCTTATAAGTGTGTTATTCAAATTTTTGCTACAAAGTGTGTTCTAGATAAGAGTCCCGGAAGCTTCTGGAATTGGAGCGTCTTCTGTATCCTCTTACTGACACTGGAGGAGTCCTCCCATAGAGGTTACCGGTGGCGACTATAAATACGTTTACGTACATACAAACATACTTGATATTGTTCCCAGCAGTATCGGCCTAGGCTTGATGCTTGGGAGGTAAATATGACACTTGCCGTAGGCTCGGCTGGAAAGAAGTTGTCTCATCCATTCCAGATGGGGACTTTCGTCGACTACCAACTTTAATTAAACAAGACACCATAACCGTAATCGTCACCGTCAAGATCTTGCATATTGCAGAAGTTCATTATAGTATGTTCTTTCGCTTTTAAGTGATAATAAAAGACTCAGTATTATAGATCATCCCATGTGAATATTATCATTTTACAATATTGATTATTAACTGTGTCCACTGTAAATGTCAACGTACAAGTATATTGTAAAAGTACATTAGCTTCAAATACTGAATTTATTCTTGTCTGCTATTATCTTGGTTAATAATTAATTAATGTACTTTTAAGTACATGTCAAACAAACGGAATTTACGTGATACTTTTATTTATTGTTAAACCGAGTAAAGGTTATCAAATTAGTGCTTCTCTTTTTTTTATAAGATATTTAAATAGTTCGTAGCCACTAAACAATATTAGCAAAAAGACTTTTATATTGCAGAAAAAGTCAAATATCTTTTCCATAGACTACATTTTAAGAAAGCGGACTAACATCTCGTTCAACAGAGCTTACCTGTTTAAAAATACCTTTTGCAATGAATGACGTCAAAGTGGTGTCTTAAACCCTTAGCATTGAACAACTAAAGGCTAGACAAAGGATTCGTCTTAGAATCTAGGTTGTGGTCTAAGAATTCGATTTCAATTATTTACTAAAGACATTTGCGTACTATCGCTAATTTTATTTGCAAATACTCAATACAGAACAATTAATAATTCAATGTGTATAAGCAAAAGAAACCGGTCAGCTGGAGTTCAGTTTGAAACAAATTCGTCGGCTACCCGCTGACAACGTTTAGTGTCATGCCATTGACTAAAGTAAGCAATGACCTTGCATCTCATCAGGGAAAATAAAAACAGTGAACCGTTGCAATGTTTGTCAATGCTTTTTTATTGAATTTGATCTATTTGAACTTCCGTCCTCTTTAAAGCAACGACACTTGCATAAAAACATTAGTGTAAATATGAGCAACAATAGAAACGGGGTGCTTTATTTATGCATGCAGACGAAAGAAGACACTGTATTTTTTGCAAAAATAATTAATTTTAAAGAAATTAAAATTACTGATGTACACAGATGTACGTTTTAAAATAAAAGACTGGTGAAACTTTGCATATGTTTAAAAGAGTTTATAATTCCTTACTAAGTATAGCAACTGTACCGAAGATTCTTCGCGTACTTTGATTTTAATAGAATTGTTCCACTGTACTTTATTTTTCGCGAATAGTTTGCCCAATGTTTAGCAATCCAGATCACTGTTGAACATCCCAATACAAAATATTCAGTATGTTATGCCCCTTTGATAATTCTGATATGCATGTCACAGAATTTGCTTTTATATAGAAATATTAAATGCTCACAACTATGCACTTACTGTTAAAATATTATGTATATGTTTATTTTAAGAAATAAAGGGACAAGTTTGCTTTGGTTACAGAAAGCATTCTTTGCTGTAAATAATTCACCAACCCAAGGACAAGTGAACCATTGCAATGTTTGTCAATGCTTTTTTATTGAATTGGATCTCTTTGAACTTCGGTCTTCTTTAAAGCAACGACACTATGTGTGTCAATGATGTATTTCAATGACAGAAATTTTGAGAAATAAAGAAATATGCCTGCAATTCAAAGCTTTTTAATTTGAAAAATTAGGCACTGTCTCTACAATGTAATTTCAAACTTCATTATTCTTAAATTATCATTTAATAGACCTACATAACTGATGTTTGTTTTCCAAATATATGTAAATGTCAATTTTCAAATAAGCTTATAAATAAGTTGTTTGTTTTAACTTCAATTAATGAATAATTTAAAACTGCAACATTTTAATATTTTCTGCAACTGTCCTTGGGTTGGTGAATTATTTACAGCAAGGAATGCTTTCTGTAACCCAAGCAAACTTGTATGGTCCCTTAAAATTAAGCCTGTTTGAAATAAATTCGAAACAAAATTTCTGACGTCAAAATCTTTGTTAGTAACTGTTCCGAAGGTTGTTTGTTTGTTGGCTTAAGCATGTGTCTGTTAAATTTACCAGGGTTTTCAATAATGTATAAGTACTTTAGGTCTTAATCGACAACTCCATCATAAAAATGAAAGGTAGAGGACAAATAGCATATTGTTTTATCAAATTTCCTGACTTAAAATTTCTTCTCTTTGATTAAGAGCCCCAACCCACAGGTGGCAGTAATGCACCTAGGATACAGTATGGGTCCATTGGCCATATGCACTTAAATTTATTACAATTATAATGTTTTCTTAGGAAAAAAATGACAAAAAGCCATTTTGAAAAAAAATTTGCTCCCGTGACAATGAGCCATTTACAAGGTAGATATGAACAGTTTCACACGTGCATTGCTACCAGGTCCGTATTTTTTTTTTCAAAACAATATTTCCTTATCAATGATTGGCCGCCTTTTCGGCAAGAGATTAATCTTTCAGAAAAACCTTACTTCAAAACCCAGTTCCAAACCGTTTACGCATCACGAGCGACCAACGGCGTACAAAACGATAGTGATTTCTCCACCCGAAAAAATCCCACACATTTTTCGCACCGAAGTCTCCCCCCCCCCCTAAAACACATCAAGTACTCCGTCCCAGTTAAAAATAACGTTACAACCGGTCAGAAGTGGCCAAATACAAACTAACTAGACCGAACATCAGGTTTAACTCTTCGTAATTACTTACAAATTTGCAATTTAACTTTTTCGCTTTCGAAAATTACCTTCGCCTGCCATGATTACCGTTGACAAAACGGTGGTTGTAAAGAACGTTTTCATTGGCGGAGACAGTTTACGTATTTCAAACGTAGCGATAAAATCCAAAGAGTACCCGAATATAAACAAGCAGCGATGGCTCACGAAGATTATATACCAAATTCAAATAAATAACAACTGGTAAGTAATAAAGTAGAATTGAACCTTATTTTTAGTCTTGTTAGTTTACATTTAGCATATTCTGACTGCTTGTAGCGCAACTTTTTACTGACAAGGTGCACTTGATTTGTTTTAGGGGGGAGACTTCGGTGCGAGAAATGTGTGGGATTTTTTCGGGTGGAGAAATCACTATCGTTTTGTACGCCGTTGGTCGCTCGTGATGCGTAAACGGTTTGGAACTGGGTTTTGAAGTAAGGTTTTTCTGAAAGATAAATCTTTTGCCGAAAAGGCGGCCAATCACTGATAAGGAAATATTGTTTTGAAAAAAAAAATGACCTGCTAGCAATGCACGTGTGAAACTGTTCATATCTACCTTGTAGATGGCTCATTGTCACAGGAGCAAAATTTTTTTCAAAATGGCTTTTTGTCAATTTTTTCCTGAGAAAACATTATAATTGTAATAAATGTAAGTGCATATGGCCCATGGACCCATACTGTATCCTAGGTACGTTACTGCCACCTGTGCCCCAACCTCGATCACCAAACCCCGGGATCCATTTCACGATCTCGAGAGAATGGAGAACTGATATGTGCACATGAAGTTGACAATAAGAACATAAATTGTCATAATGTTGGCTTAAATGGTTTATTTACACTATACAGTTTATACAAGTCACATGTATGTACAAATCAGCTGATTTTACTGAATACAAATTTAAAGTAAAATAAATGTTCTTTATTAAGGGATTTTTTCCTCCCGATAGTGTCAAACAACATCCCATTAAAATTCAATATCTTCCCATCTATCACTATCTATGCTATAGTCTATGATAGGGGTCATAGGGGCCACCTGGTCCCGCAGGCTCTCTCCGCTGAACCAAACACGGCGATCTGTATCTCCGGGAGATCGAGTAAAGGAAGGCAATGATTTCAAATCAATTTCCAATTTCTCGTATGGATTTTTCATGTCTGAAAATACACAAATAGACATTATAGATGAATAATTATTGACTGATCATTGAGCGTGCATTCAGACTGAATTTGATGATCGTAAAAGTTTCTATTTAACATGCTGAAGGACTATCTCCCTTGTATGAAAGACATCCTATGGCCAAATACATAAGACTGTGAAGAGTATTAGGAGAAATTACTTCACTCTTTATTTTAGCGATTGAATAGCAAGTGATGATAAGACTTACAAAGAATAAATGTAAGACTTGTATTTTACATGCAAGCAGACAAAAACAAGAGCTGTCAGAGGAGACAGCGCGCTCGACTATTTCGATGCATGAGGAAACTTGAACTATCACTGGAGTGATTAATATCTCCGTCAGAGGAATTCTACCAATTCAAATAAGTGAACATTTAGGCTGTTCGAGCGTTCCCCACCTTTGTGTCCATAATTCCACATATTACCAAGTAGTAATTACAATGTTTAATCCAATGAAGGACAAACCTTAGACAGATGTTAGTTTTACTCAAATGGCATACAAAAATGCATATAATAAAGTGACAATGGATCGCAAATTTTCACAGAACACACCTCCAACTTTACTTCTCAATCTTTGAACGCTATGAAGTACTTTATTTAATAGCTTTTTGTTGGAGCGCACCAACACAATTTAGGCTATATTGCAATTTTATAGCTTTTCGTGGTGGCGAAAGACCCAAATGGCACGTACCCTTCCAGACATTGTGTAAGGCACATATGGTTACCTGGGTAGAAACACCGACTTTCCGTAAGCCAGATGGAAGGCTTCTTAACATGAAAAATTCTAAAACCCAAGTCAGGTTTCGAACCGAAATCGGCAAAGGCTACGTGAGTTGAAGCCAGGGCTCTTAACTACTACGTCATTGAGGCCCCTTAAAATTGAAGATACTAAACCATAAATAGCAGGCAGGTTGTCTGGACGAAAGCCTGAAAAGGTATATGATAACGGTGACGTCACTGTCGTCTGCGGTGAAGCAGGATTTGAATCTATAAATTCCTCACGATCTAAAATACAAAATCACATCAATGATAATAAACATTCTAAACTTTGAAGATAAGTTTTAAAGGTCCATTACTAAGGGAAAGTGAGTTGGCAATTTTTTTCATAGCCAGTGCATAGACTTCTGCAAGACACTAAATAATGAAGATTGGCAGGTCAAAATTTACAGAAGGTCTTTGGAACTCAAAGAAATGTATGTGTTTTATGTTGAAATTTCAATGAATCGACAGAATGACCCCCAGGTCTTTTTAACTTTCTTCATACTTCATAGAAAAATAATTGTACATACACTGCGATTTATTTCGAATTTCTACATACCAACTTTCATTTTCCAATAAAATGAAATAGTTTCTGTGCTTTTTAAAAGAAATTAAAATGTTCACTTTCCTTAGTATTGGACCTTTAATTCGTGTCTTCGCCACTGAGCAAAATGTTTAGCAGAAAAATAGATTTTTTACAAAGGCCATTAACTGGATCAGACATACTTCTCAGTATACTGGGTATGTTTTCTAGTAGGTTATTTTGTTGAAAAAGAGGCAATCTTGATAACGTCTTAAATTACCGTTCCTGTGTGTGAAAACATCATTAAACTATAAGAAATGGTACCATTAATAATTCGTCACTGTTAGACTAAACCCCGAGGGTGACGAACTGAACATAGTCAAAAGTACTTTAGTTATTTAAGAGTTATTTACCTTCTATAATGTCTGTTGTAAATGGTGAAACAGTGTTCCCACTTGGATATGCTTGTTGTCCGAGAAATGCCACATCAACACCTAAAACATAAATTGTTTAAATTCAAAATTTAATTTAATCTGATTATAAGTAATTATGACCTGTTAATGTCTTAGTGAGCATCAGTCAAATATTAAACTTGTGTCATCTCCATACAACAACATGTTAATTTTTGGTTATAATTTATAGCTTAGTTCATGATTGTGATCGTCAGTCTACCTATGAACATAACAATGGTCTCGTTTGAGTCCATAAGTATGGCCAAAACCATATATTTCTCGTCCAACACGGATCTAAAGCCAATGTAATGGTACTAGGCAACAGCTTTTCTGATAATGACAGTAAGTTCAGTGAGATGTTTACAAGTCAGTAGTATCTCCATCACTACCTACCCTGGAGCTCCTTTCCGTGCTGGATTGGCACCATATCCAATATTCTTGGTATCAGCAGCACAGCACCCGTCAGCACGGCCGAGAGAGTTGCCATGGTTACCGCTATAGTGACGTTCCATACAATAGCCTAGTTGAATAATTGTCAAAAACGGTTATAGTAATTTTAATTTGTTTCATAGAAAGTAAAAGACCATGTGCGAAATGATGGACTTTAAATATTATCTGTGTCATTTGTATATAGTCAACTTTGAAAGAGTTGAAAGTTCATGTTCAGCTGCATGATATAGATGTTTTTGTCTGTAAAAGGTACAGACAAAATACTAGTATACAGCCAGGGCACATAAAGCAGCCGTGGCAGTCTAACCATAACCTGGGAATTTTAATAAATAGGCATGAATACAGGCAAACAACATTGTAAAGACCTAAAGCTTCATTAAGTACAGGTAAAAAAAAAACTTCATAAACGTTACAAAATGAGATCCGGTCGGACTTTGAAATCACTTGCCAATCACCCATGTGGGTTTGAAATATCGCTATGGGTGCAGAAATCTTCATGTAAGAAAGACACCCTGCTTGTATAAGGAAAGTCAGTGGTTCTACCCAGGTGGGAACATGCATGAAACAGTGCCTAGTTGGACACCTAGTGTCTTCCTCCACCTGCAAAAATGCTGGAATAAATTGTGTCGATATGACGCTTAAACCTCGCCCAACCCAATCCCTAAATAAAAGCGGGAGGACTCTGACAGTAAAAGTTAACTGTGTTGAAATATCCTATAAAGAACACTTATAAAAACTGTTTACTGTAGGAGACTTGGCAATGATCATGAATTTTAATTGATGTTATCTAGATATTGACTTTAAAATCAATATCCTAATGTGCTTTATTAATCTTAAAAATGGCCTTCCTCATTAAGTATTCCGTCTGATGATTATTGTTCAGCAAAATTCGAATAACATAAATATCAAGATCTTATCTTTACCTGTTACAATATATACAATTTTATACCAGAGACAGTGGTGGAATGCGAGATATATTGTTTTTAAATGTATTTATTTGAAGGCTAATTAAAACAGTGCTACAATGGGTTTTCCAAAGGCTCATGGTGTGATATAAAATTTGTATACGTTTATTATCATTATTGTTTTTAAAGATGGACGGACAGATAGATAGATGCCTTCACTTTAACCGCTGTAAGCGAAGTACGAATTGGTCACTTTGTAGTCTTTAAAGTATTTCTCACTCTTGTAATTTTACACTTATGATTTTCTATGGATATACGTCTGTTAATTGCAATTGCTTAAATTTGATAAGATATCATGCATTATACTTATATACATATTACTATGTCCTAAAGAATAAATAAAAAATAAAGAAAACCATTAAAACATACCAGTCCCGCAACTGATGTTTGATCAGCAAATACTAGACCAGTCTTCTCCCTGAACAAAGTGACACATATAACACCCCATAATCCTCCACCTAAATGTACTGAAAAACAAAACTTTTAACATACAAAGAGAGAATACAAATATATTATTACATGTACAAACAATTATACATGTACTTCTGTTTTACAACCAATTCAAGGTGGAAGCACAATAGACAAGTATTAAGTTTTCTCCTCTAGATATAGTATCTGGAAATATTAGTGTACAGCGTTTACTGCGAATGAGTATTTTGTTTTATTTTATTTCTTTCATTATTCGAAGTATACGATAAACAAGAAAAAAATATATCACTGGTAGAAGATGCGGATGGAAATATCTGGCTCTTGGGAACCCCTCGATTATCTAAAGAAGAAATTTATTACTTTTTCTGTATACCGTACCTGACTCACCATTACCTGTAATTTCCTTGGACATTAGATCTATACATACCCGATATCACACCTATTGGATCGTCTATTCTAAGGAAATACAAAACTTGACACCAGACCACATAACCGACAGCCGACGTCAGACCGACAACAAATGCAGCCCAATGCGGATAGGAATCACATCCGGCAGCAACTGAAATCTGAAGTAAAAACAAGGAGCTGCGTTCAATAAACGCTTGATGCCCCCCGGTGGCATCCTTGGCGATACAAAGCAACCTAAGTCCAAAACGAGGTCAAGTTCAAGGTCAAGGTCAAACTGAGGTCAGGTGATGTCTGAAGATGAGGAATGGTCACAGGTTACATCTGCATTAGTATCAAGTCATTCTAGTTAGGGGTATTGATGCTAGACGAAACGGTCCCATTTGATTAACCTCGTACGGACGGACGAACGGAAGGACGGACGGACGGACGAACGAACGGACGGACGGACAGGACAATCACTATATGCCTCCCGTATCAGTAGATGCCGGGGGCATAAAAACACTGAAATAAATTCGGTGAATTTTTTGTGAGTCTAAAACCCGACTGTATGCATGACGAGTAGTAGCTAAGATATAAGCTTCTTTATACATGACGCTAACGCCGGGGTATTGAAATTGTTCTGGTGACTTTCGTCACGCCGAGAAGTATCCACACTAAAACAATAAAACATGAAAAGTTGAATAAAATTATTCTGAATGTGGAATTATACAAAGTTATACTTTTGTTTTTATTTAATTTAGAAATTTCACACTGCATATTCACGTTGCATGTGCACATATAAATGTACCAACACTAGACAAACCTGTCAGAATATCTCTTGTCATCTAAATCGGGTAGTTTGTGCCAGACGAATACATACCATGACGGAAACATAAAACACATGTAATTTCTTTGCAACAAGTATTTTTTGGAAAAGATACTTTGGGCACGATTTTCAGTAAACAACTAAACTTTCGATATGCATAGCACCCATTTGACGGCTTTGTGTTTAAACCTGGATTTCCCCTTTGTACCATTTTTCTGGTCTGGTGCCAGAACATATGACAAAACTGCCTAAGCACAACAACATAATAAATGAGCCGCACCATGAGAAAACCAACATAGTGCGTTTGCGACCAGCATGGATCCATACCAGCCTGTGCATCCGCGCAGTCCGGTCAGAATCCATGATGTTCGCTAACGGTTTCTCTAATTGCAATAGGCTTTGGAAGCGAACAGCATGGATCCTGACCAGACTGCGCGGATGCACAGGCTGGTCTGGATCCATGCTGGTCGCAAACGCACTATGTTGATTTTCTCATGGTGCGGCTCAAATGGTGTCATTACGGACTTTCATAACAAAATACCACCCTTGTTTTTCTTTTTCATAAGAGACGAGACAGACAATTATAAATCACATAAGATGTTGATTAAATTTTGATATTCGCGTCTGTTTTTTAAGCAAATCCTATCAAAAGAATTTTAAAGAAAAAAAGCGCAGAAAACTTACGATTCCAATGACAGCACCATTTGCTAGCTGCCTTGAGATGAGGTAATGAAACCGCTTCCTTCCCTAAAAATACGTTGAAATTTTCAGTCACATTTACTTAGATATCTTAAGTAAGAGCTTCTTAATTTCCGTAGAGCTAAACAGAAAGACAACACGGTTTGTATAAAGTTTAAAAAAGTCATTTACCGCAAGGGTTAATGTGGTTGTTGTGTTAATGTGGTTTTATTTAGTTTATACTAGCCTGTTTTAGCTCGAATTGAATCACACTCGATTCTGCTTCCTAGAATTACCGGTCAGGTGTCCCAGTGGGAATCAAACCTACGACCTCAGGGTTGAGTGACTGACCTTATAATCACTCCATCACTCCCCTTAACGGTATTATTTGAATAATTATCTTTAATCTAAAAATTAATTCTAATTGTTATGTTACAAAATGCATTTAAACAACCTTTATTTTGCAAATACCTTTCTTTTGATTTTTATTCAGCACTGACAATATTCTTCAAGAAAATATAAGTTACAGACATTTAAAATGGGCCCTGATGTGTGCTGCGACCATTGGAAGTATGTCAATTTTATATAGAAAACGAGGAACAGCTATTGAGTGTGTTATATCCATAAACTGTGTTAACCCTTACAATGCTAAATTTCTATAATGGACTGGTCCATCTTCTAATTTGGGCAGTACCATTTATCATTTGAAGAGGTGTTTACTGAAAATTTACTGACTGAATAGCGAACAGTGCAGACCATGATCAGACTGCACGGATGTGCAGGCTGATCTTGGTCTGCACTGGTCGCAAAGGCAGAATCCTTTGCCGCCAGCAGGCTAAGGGTTAATAATTGTAGGTATCTTCTATAAATTTGAATATAATAGAATATCTTAGTCATTGAGTTAAACGCAAACAATTTCTTACCATCAAAGTCTTCATGAGATATACGAATACAACCGTGCTCAGGGACGCTGAAGCAGCCGATATCACGCTGTTTACCACAGCACGTGCCACAGTGTTGCTAATGGAGTGACACGTGATGCACGTGGTTGTCAGACGAACACAGTTACAACAAAAGAAACAGACGACACAAAAATACCATCCTATCAACTCGAGCTGAAATGTAATGAAAATCTTAATGTATTTAGTTTTTATCAAGAGAACGTAGTATGGTTTCAAACTTTAAATGATTTTGAAGTATTTTATCTTAAACAATTTTGCAAGTTTAATCTCATATTTAGATCATTATAAAACACTTGATATTTTTCTTTAGAAAAATAAAAAATGCATTTTAAAAGGCAGCTTCTTTAGTACAGCAACTGTAGTTTCAAAAAAAAATTATAAAATGGAAGTAAATTGAAAGTTTAGCATTTAAATGCATTTTCTTGTAAGAGTTATCGCCTGTTGTACTAAAACTGGAAATAGTCTTACAAATGCCTTACTATTGTTTTAGTAAAATGTAATGCTTTTACCAATCTAACCTTTTACATTTTTAATGTAATAATGGAAATCTGCATAGTTATACACCAGCTATTTTGTTGCATCGACTATTTCCAGTTTTAATACAACAGGCGATAACTCTAACAAGAAAATTGATTTAAACATGCAAACGATATGAAAAATACCACAAGCACTTATGGAATACACATACGACAAACTGTACCATTTGAAACGAGTTTTTGAAACATAAAATTGACCAGTCGGGAATTTTGTATTTCTTTCAAATACCAGAGCTGCACATATATTTATTCAAGTCCTCACTTTATCATTTGCAACAACACGAACTGCTCAACAAATGGCATAACAAAAATAACATAGATGCTTTTTTTACATATTAGACGGAGATTTCCGTTTTTTACCAGTGCTGGAAAAATCCATCTTACACCCCGGAGTGTATGGTTACTCTCGTGCTGTAAATGACGTATTACGAACTACATATGTGTAGACGATTTATGTAGGAATTTATATCTTATTTCTTAAAACGGAATAAAAATCCAATACCTTGACAGTTCCTCTTTGTTCCTGGTAGTATATTTCTCGATTCAAAAAACGTTATTTTATCAAAACTTCTAATATGCTTGTCTCTGTTAAAACACCCTTACGCTAGAATGACGTCACGTTAACGTGCGGTGACGTCAAAGTTTTTGTTGCGACAAAGAAAGAGCGCTTCTATGTTTTATCTACTGTTTTAGATTAAGGGCATATTAGAATCGAAATAATCTATAGCAAAACCGTCTTTTAACACTATGTATACACTCGGGCGGTAATACGTCGTACAAATAATTTATTACGCCCGACGTATAACCGCCCATCGTGCATAAATAGTGTTAAAACACTCTTTTACTAGAAATTATTTCTTAATTCATAATGTTACACTGCAACTGATAAAAGAAAACCGGAACTAAACATTGATATTTGTATTTGAAACGTCATTACGTCTTTCCTGTTTACGGACGTTGGTTTCCCGCGCTTTGTTAAATACGCTGCTAAAAGAAATAGTTCTAAAAAGAAAGCCGTCCGATTGATTTTATTTTTATTATTATTTCTTGAATATGGTATGCAAGAAAAAGATTCTTTCACTTGCTGTAGCTACAGATGGGAATATCCGGCTCTCGGCAGAGCGTCGTTACCACCTAAACAGTTACCCTCGAGGCCGGAAATTCCCATCTGCACCTACAACCAGTGAAAGAATCTTATATGGTAACACTTTTACAGCAAATCACTTTTGGGGTTTTAAGTAAAGACCCAGGTAAAGTCGCCTAGAAAAAAAACTTTACATAAGAATGTATTGATTATCTGGATTTTTATTGGCAGAACCCAATACCTGTTGTTGTTTTTTTTTATACGTGGACTGTAACTTAGTATGAAAGAGAATTGATAAATATGAAACCCACTTTTCTTGAATGAGTTTCCCACAGGTAGAAGTTAATTGATCATGTTTTCATAAAATGCATGCAGCTACAACATCAGAGTCCATTATATTTCAATCCAGGTAATTATGAATTCATATCAATATCCGGAGTGAAAACATGAAATTGTATCCATTAAATATTATTTATTTGTTGAATATGCAGTTTAGTTTGGATTGCTGAGTGATAAATGCAGTAACATAAATGGTGCATTTGTGGGCATGCGGGGGACTTAAAAAAAGTTTCCTCAATAACGTATCGGTTTTCAAAGCTGCAGTACAAAGACTCAGCTGTCAGATATGATATTCGCATTGTTTGATTTCCAAAAGAATTAACAAAATTGATTCATTTTGCTTTTTGATGAAAGTTTTTGTAAATAGATATCACTGCTCGTCTATTTTTCCGTTTTTCTCTTAGGCACTTGGCATATCCGTTTGATTCCAAATCAAACATAAATGAAAAACATAGTCTAGCTCTTCTAGTAGACTGAAACAGTCAGTCGATATATCTGACGGCAGAAGAAGGCAGAAGAGCTTTAATATGTCTGTATCCAATGTTAGTGCAGTCAATCCGATTTGTAAAGACTAGGATTGTGCGAACCGAAGGCGTTTGTATTTGCCTGTGGACTTCATTTACAACTACAAATACAAGTTGCAAATGTTTAGAATGTAAATAAAACTAACGTTTTCAAAGCCATGTGGATTCTAGAATATTACTTTGCTACGCAGGTGTTGAAGATTTGGCAAATATCACTATTACATGACTCTTCAAACAAATCGCCGGTCCATAGTTTGTAATTATATGACCGATCTATATTCAACAAATGCTTAATGGACTAGTTAGTCAAAAAAATAAGAAGGAAAGTGTGAAAATTGATTTATGATCTCATTTAATAAAACA
Source organism: Mercenaria mercenaria (assembly GCF_021730395.1). NCBI lineage: Eukaryota > Metazoa > Mollusca > Bivalvia > Venerida > Veneridae > Mercenaria > Mercenaria mercenaria. The sequence continues at coordinate 59,121,753 of NC_069377.1, read as the reverse complement.
CTTATTGAATGGTTGCAGGTCAATAGTCAGAACTATTGACTGGAAAGCTATTCAATAAGTTTAAACTATTATACATGATATAGTCTACACAGTCTAGTTATGGTTACACGATATCAAGTGTTGGCTAAATAGTGCCTTGTGTCAAATCAGAAACACACATACCGGAAGTGAGTGGCCGTCTAAATCGTTGAATAAGATTCTAGATCTAGAATCCCTGATCCTACTGTACCGTGGGCCCAGCAGCAAGGACAGGACCAAGGCAGATGAACCACCAACCATGTGAATCACACCACTACCACCCTGGTCCTAAAAGTTAATGGTAGACCGTTGTGTAAACAATTCCTTACGGAAAGCTACAAAATAAATTTTCTTCAAAATAAAACAATTTATTGTCTAAAACTGTTCGCAAAACTTGTTACTGAAGTAGTTATTTAGGCATATATTTACTTACAGAAATACATTTCAGCTCTTAGTTTGAATTAACACCCTCAAAGTACTATGACGTATTTGAGCTTTTGTCGAAAATCAACATGGCTATTCAAAACTTCCAAAGAAATCTATACAAATATTGTCATTACAACATTTAAATTATCAAATGCATGCTTTATTTAAGAAACTGTGATTTGTCGTTGAATAAAATCATTGTTTGGAGTTAAGATGCGAAAGATATAATAATACGCATCTAAACAACACTGTTTGAGATATATTATTTCGATTCTAACACGTTATCAAGGATTATAATGTATATCATTGACGACATCCATTAAATATTTGCCCGTGTTCTATTGGTTTCTTTTCTAGCGCGCCACTAGGCCGTTTGACGCTATGACGTAATAATTGTGACGCCAGAACAAGAGCACCGCCTTGTGGGTGCAGACGCTCATCTGATTTTTTTGTCTCTGCATATCCGGAAATATTGTCCTACCCTTGTGTTTTTATGATACAAAAGGGCCATAATTCTTGCTAAAAGCACGACGGAATTATGTTTCTTCCTGTACAGAGTCAACTTTTGATGGTGAACAAGTGTTGCAAGTTTTAAAGCAATAGCTTTGATAGTTTAGGAGAAAAGCTGACCTAAACACGAAATTTAACCAAGAGATCTGAAAAGGGGCCATAATTCTTGCACAAACAATGCAGAGTTACGGTACTTGCTGTGCAGTCAGCTTTTAATGGCAAATAACTGTTCCAAGTTTTAAAGCAATAGCTTTGACCATTAAGGAGAAAAGTTGACCTAAACGCAAAACTTAACAAAAAAAATATGTAATATTTTCTAAGTCCAAAAGGTGCCATAATTCTTGCAAAAAGCAGGATAGAGTTATGTTCCTTGCTGTACAGAGTCAGCTATTGATGGTGAACAAGTGCTGCAAGTTTTAAAGCAATAGCTTTGATAGTTTAGGAGAAAAGCTGACCTAAATATAAAACTTAAACAGACAACGCCAACGCCGACACCGACCGAGTGATGACAATAACTCATCATTTTTTTTTTAAATCAGATGAGCTAAAATGAATTGTTACATAATAACACATACTTTTCAGCCTTATTTGTTTAATAGGAAATCAAATCGGGTCGTATTAGAATAACTGATGAGTCCATTTCAATGATACTTGCCTTATAGGCGACACCTTGGAAGGGAGAATAAACCATTGTCCAGCTGTCGCGATGCCACGCCCAACGATCAGATAATGCGGCAACCACCCCTGTTATCATGCACAAAGGTTCTTATTATATAAAGCCAAAGAAACTATCCACTCACTAACTTAAGACAACAGTTTTATTTCACCTTGTGCTCAAGATCTACGGAAATCTTGCACGTAAAACTTAAATGTTCTGATCAAACAGCATGTCCATAAAATGTCTGAAGAAGAAAAGTGTAAGAATGTTCATTTAGAATTTGATCGGTCTGTGCTATATCTTTTCTACATAAAACTAAATCATTTCTGCATTTTATCGGTTCGTGGTACCGTTCCTGTATAATGTTAAATAATTTCCAGGAAAATGCTGCTAAAACACAATTGTATTTGACACTCAGACTCTTTATGTCAGTCAGCTGTTTTCGGTGCTTTTCGGAATGCTTACATAAAGATCACTTTCATGATATACTTATCAAAGTCATACAGAAATGCTTCGATTAATGTTGTTACTAGAGACACGAATGATGATCCGTAACCTAGTGACCTAGTTTCTTCAATCGATTGACCTAGTGTACTATTTCAGTAAAAGTCAATTACCAGGTTAGCTATGCACGTCAACCTTTGGTTTAGTCATATTGATATAATATATATATCTAATTTAGTATTCGGTATGTTACCTGCAATAATAGGTGACAGAAGACAGTTAACGTAGATTGGACATCTTTCCAGCCCGCCAGATGTCGCTATGTTGGCGGTCGTCAGAACGAGGCTAAAGTGTAACAGCCAGTCAATAGATAGTTTTGGCTCGAACTCATGGCTAAACCATTGATGGTAGCCTAACATTGTCAGTCCATCTGATCTTGCCAGTGCGTATCCAACCGCCCAGAATGACAGGCATGATGTAACTATATAAAAGATAACAAAAATTAAACTATGTAAACATTATATAATACAAAATCATTTCTTGCATTACCGATATAAATTAGTCAAGAACAAAATGATTATATCTAAATTATGTCATGATAAACTACAACTCAATTATAGTGGTGTATTGTCTAACAAATATACGTTGCATGGAAAATTTACTGTATATATAGTTTTATCATAACTGAAATATTTTCAGTGAGATCACTGACACATATTTTATGATATGTATACATATCTGGTTTAATTATATATCATCTCAAACAGTCTGATATTATATTTTATGAGGAATGCAGTTATAAATTCATATCATACCTAGAACAAGAATGTTAGTGATAAAAGGTACAGCAGCACTTTCTACTCTTGAAGCTCCACTTTGTAACATAGCAAATCCAATCTGACAAACTGCAATGATAAAATGGATTTAAAAAAAAGAAGAAAAAACCAAAAAAAAAAACGCAATTTCATTAACCACTTCTAAATGTTACATTTATTCAATTATTCGTGAATTCATGAAGTGGAAATCGTGAAATCATGAAGCAGAAATCGTGAAATAATGAAGTTGAAATGTCACCACGGGTCTTTCGTATCAAACAGCTTGAATATTGCAAAGAAGAGAAAAAATAGTTTGAAAAAAAAACAACAAAAAAACCCTTTAAAATCTTACATTTTAACTAAGAAATTATATATCCTAAACAGTGATTTGTCATTGAATAAAGACCGCTTACAAAAGAAATAGGAAGACTCATTATCAGGGTTCAACTGTATAAATGACTAAGCACAGTACTTACATACAATAAGAATGACAGGGACTATGGTATAGAGCTGGGTTACCATGGTAAACAAGACTGCATCATGTGATGAATCCGAGACAGTCTGGCCAAAAATATCTAGAACTCTCCCTGTCTCTTCTGAAATAAAACATTTTTGTCGCGTCATTGTTAACCAAATACGTAACCTACTATTCTAACAAATTGCCACATGACGTCCGATACATTACTCCTCGCGTAAATGAAGCCCAGCATAATATTTATTAAAATATATCAATGACCATGTCAGAATGAAAATAATCAAGGCCTTCTTGTGATTTATCGTCTAATTTACCACGGTTCATTGTTCAGATGCTTCAGTATTTAACCACTCGGGCTAACGCCCTCGCATTCTCGCATACCAGAGGTCTACCGTGGTTCCCCGGATTTTGACGAACCTCTGATGGATGAGAATGACGCCCTCGTGGTTCAATTCCTACGCATCTGAACTCTGAACCGTGGTAAATCAGACGATAAACCACTCGAAGGCCTTGATTATTTGTTAAATAACATACTACATTATTGTACGAGTATACTTTATATAAATAGTATAAAGAAAAAGTAATTGAAAACGGTCATTACGGCCGCCACTGACGGACCCATAATCGCGCAAAATTCCTCATGGTCCCGGGTAACCAGAACGTCTGCACATTCTGACGTTTACCCGTCATGTAGCAACGTCATAATGGCGGGTGAAAGTGCCCTGACGGTTCTTTTATTCATTTTCAAATAATGGTGGCACTGTTGACGCGAAAAACAATACAAATGATACTTATAAGTTTGTGGAAATATTAAATTAATAATGAAAATACCAAGAGAATTATGAAGAGAAGAGATAAATAAACGGATGATGAGTGCCTTCCTTCCATAATGACATGCCTTGTTTCATAATGGCCCTCGGGCTCAACTAAGCTTAGTAATATATACAGTTAAAGTACAATCCTATGCAATTTTAGAATTATAAGAGAATTATTATCAAAAATAATTTACATCAACTCATATTGAGGAGCAACCGCTAATTCAAAGTTAAAGAAGTCATAAAAAATAAACTAAAGGTATTAGGTATCTTAAAACTTTTAAAATACAGACAACTTATCATTTTGTCTATACAGTCTAAATCTGTGACTCTAGATCCCTTCGCGTTGCCATGAAATGAAACTGATAATGTCACAAGTTCGACCGGAATAAGTGTAGCAGCGATGTTGGCATTATTCCTATCTAGACATAAAATGAGAATTATTTTCTATAAAATCATAATATATATAATATAAAAGTAAATTTCAAAATTGACTTTTAGGCCATCCGTTTAGCTCAGTAAGGACAGCACAGATATGGGGATTGTGAGTTCGATCCACGAGTGAGACGTATGTTGTCCTTGACGATCACTGTGTTTGTAAGCATTTTGTTCTCCACAACTGACTCATGTGGAGAAGTTGGCAGTCACCTGCAGCGAACATGCCACTTTTTTCTACATGTAGGAACACTGGATAGGCTAACGGTTACGTATCTGAATTACTGTTCTAAAACAAATGATCAAAGTTTACTTTTCCGAATGTGTTAAGCAGGGTTTTACGTCTATTCTTGTACTTATTATCGGGTTTCATTTATTACGTCCTTTTTGTATGCACTTTTATGTAAAACTGAATTCATACGCGGATATCTGAATGATCTGAAAATGAGTTGTTTAAATTTCTTATACTGTATATATACTTAAGGAAAAGAGTCATATCTCAATAAATACACTTTTACTCGACATGTTTGTATTTAAAATCAACAGTATATATGTTATGCTTACGGCGGTTTGTCTGCAAGGCTACTGAATAGGCTGGTAACTGACATCTGCTCCACAGAGATCAGATGCGGAGATCGGTGACTTTGAAAATGTGTCAGTGGTGCCTTTACGAAGAACATTTAAACTCCTCTAGGGAGCTTACTTATTTCTCCTCATTCCGTCTAAAGAGCTAAACCAGCCGCCATTATTATACACACGGTTTCAATCAGAAAATAACTTACCTCCTAAGTCTTTTCCACCGACAACCTTTAGCTTCTCCACCATTCGTTCACCGTCTGCCACCAGCTCCCTCGAGTCCGTCAGGTTGCCCAAAATATCTCTCGGAAGTCCAAACAGTGATGTCATGATTTATATCGTTATTTCTATGGCCTAAACTTTCCTACAAAATAAAAGTACGTTTTGATAAACAATAAATTCTATTTTCAACAAAGTTAAACGTTTCCGGAAGGCAGAGTGAAACTTAAAATAATACAATTTTTATGAGAAAAACAAACTCTTAAAAGCTCAAAAGTTATTTTCGTTTCAACAATTAGGTATGGCACTAAACTCGATCTATATATGTTCTATATATGATAAGCATACCATATGATAGGGAAATTTCATTATTTATCATATTTTCAAAACTTTTTTTTTGTATCAGTTGGGAGCAATACAAAATTGCATCGACTTGTATCTTACGAAAACAGTATCAGGAAACATTGTTCGATTAAAAAACAATTTGAAACCTTTCACTGATTTAAAGGTTAACAAGAGCACCGCCTTGCGGGTGCAGACGCTTATCTGATTCTTTTTTTGTTTCTGTATAAAAAGAAATATTGTCCTACCCATTATATTTTAAGTGTTAAAGAGGCCATAATTCTTGCAAAACGCAAAGTAGAGTTACGGTACTTGCTGTGCAGAGTCAGCTTTTAATGGCAAATGAATGCTCCAAGTTTTAAAGCAATAGCTTTGACCGTTAAGGAGAAAAGTTGACCTAAATGCAAAGCTTAGCTAAAAAATCTAATATTTTCTAAGTCCAAAAAGGGCCATAATTCTTGCAAAAAGCCGGGTGGAGTTATGTTTCTTGCTGTACAGTCAGCTTATGATGGTGAACAAGTGTTGCAAGTTTTAAAGCAATAGTTTTGATAGTTTAGAAGAAAAGCTGACCTAAACATAAAAATTAACCAGGCAACGCCGACGCCGACTGAGACCCCAACGCCGGTGCCGATCAAGTTTTTAAGCTTCATAGGTCTTTGTTTTTCATAAAAAAATACCAAACTGTCCAGAATAAGTCGAAGAGGCTTTCAATACAAGTCCATCGTTGTAGAAAATATCAAACTTCTTCTTCACAATTACTTTGTCATTTTAGCTATAGCTATCGTGTGTCGTGCGTGTTTTTCCAGATACTAAGAGTGTTCAAAATATTACAAAACATGTCTATTTAAATCAAATGCAAAACAAATGAAAAACGAATGTGAAAGTATTAAAAGCTGTTGAAATGACAAAATAACGCTTTGTTTCAATAAAATTTACAGTCGTTACTCATTTGTTACTGGGAGAACCTAGACTAGCATGTTTTAAACACAACCAAAACAAAGTAAAAGAAGAAGTTCATTTGAAAGAAGTTGACATTTTCTAAAAGATAGAACGCGGACAAACGAAGTACATGTGATATAAGACAAAATATATATTCCCAAACAAGTCTACCACCTTTGTATAAGGTATTTTCTACTTCTTCCAAACAATTCAGTTCATACAGTATGAAAACTAATATTCTATGAGGTATAATTTTTTAAATATAAAATCACATGAGAGGTGTTTTCCAATCAATTTACACGATCCTTAAACAGTTCTGTCCTTGACACTCATGATTCACCCAGTCACATCATGGTGACCATATAGTCATACAGTATTTAGCTATTGAAAGCTTATTCTGTTCGCAAAGCTAGTTTGTAGAGATTTTCATTATCAAAAGAAACACAAACATACCTCTTTCATGAATTACAAATGTGAATTAATGCCCGTTTCACATAAATATGTAAAAATATCAAACCACTTTCCGTAGTATATGTGATACACCGTTATTTCTGGTTGGATAAATGCACGGGATTTTCGCGGATATTATGAGATTATTTAAACAATTATCTGATTATGACATTGAATTGCATGTAATAGGGTGTGATGCTTCTGTTCATCTGAAGTGTATTGGCCTTTTCCCCTAAGAAAATTGTTTAATTAGTGTAATTCTAAACAGCATGCGAAAAAATGATGAATGGTCAAATATATCGATGAAAATCAATGCATAGCATGAGAAATGTTTGTTTTGTTGATTCTCTTTACCGTTAAATGGTTTCTGCTGACAGAAAATTGTCATGAAATGTATTTGAAAAAATTTAGGTTTCTGCTGACAGAAATATATCTAAGACTTGATGTAATAGTCAGAAAAAGTTAGACCCTAGGTGAAATTTGTTTCACGAAAATACTTTAATTATTATTTTCTTCTTCTTCTTCTTCTTCCTTAGTACAGACGCCAATCATCTGGCATATACTCGTACATACACTTACGTGATGTAAACAAAAATTTCAGGTGCATAACTTGTTAAAAGATACGCAGCTTACCACTTTCTGGGAAGAGTGTTCCATAACCTGATAGTGTCTGTGAAAAAAAAAATGGTTTCTGGTAGTTGAGAGTCCGGGCAAAAGACACCTGCAGGAATTTCTGGTCATGACCTCTGACTGTGGTCAACGGGAAGAAGTGTGTAGTTGGCGCATCCACTAATCGATGGACAACCCTGTTCATCATCGTGACCTTTGCCTGTGCTATCCGTTCCATGAGTGAAGGTCACTGACGGTCATGGAGCATAGGTGTTACGCTGCTGGTTCGTTTGCAGTCAGAAAATCATTCGTGCTGACCTCCTATGCATCATCTCCGGCTTCTCTGTATTTTCCTGTGCCTAGGGGTCCTAGATGACCGTAGTGTATTCCATTAGTGGTCTCACCAGCGCAGTAAAACAAAGTTCTTAAGTTTTCTGTGGACATTGTTGCAATTTTCTCTCAATATATTAAATATATATTATTTGACTTATACAATGGTCAGGGGCCTATTTCGTGAAGTATACAAAGGACAAAGCCTTATGTATAAGATCACATTACTCGAGGGCATTCTACAGACAACGTACAGCCAATGACTCAAACAGCAGCAAGTACACATCACGTGTCCATATATGCCAAAACACAAGATAATTATAAAAGTTAGAAAAGTTTACTTACGATTCTTACAGACAGTACTTCCTCTCAGTGTCCTTTTTCATTGTGCAAACTTTTGACAAGATACATTTTTATGACATTTTGAGCTATGTTCCCGACAAATAAAGGAAGATAAGTAAAAAAAAGCAAAATATATTTATGGTTTAGGAGTATATCACCAAAACACAGAAATATGTTATAAACGAATAACATTGTTACCAATATTTTACTTAACCATTACATGTTCTGCCGTACTGTCCCGTACTGAAAATATTCTGAAAAAGTTGTCCCCCTTTGAAAATGAATGTAATTTGTAAAGAAATAAAAATAAACAATTGCTGAAAACTGTGTTCCACTTAATTATGTGAAATTTCAACACTCGCATGCGATTGCAAATGAATCAAAACTAACATGTGTAACAGTTCTTTGAAAATGGTGACTTTTTGAAGGCGTTTGACTGTCCGAAAGTGGGTCCCATTTAGGCAGTCTTTTTTTTCGGAATTCAATGTTTATATTAGTATACTGACACTTGTTTTGTTGTTTTTGTAATGATAGCGTGTATATTACTTATATTACTCTACAAAACAAGTGTCAGTATACTGATATAAGCATTGAATTCCGAAAAAAGAACTGTTTAAACAGGTCCCACTTCCAGACAGTCAAGCGCTTTTAGAATCTCACCATTTTCATGGAACTGTTACACATGTTTGTTTTGATGCATTTGTAATAGCGTGCGTAGTTGAAATTTCACATAACTAGGCGGAACACAGTTTTTCAGCGATTGTTTATTTTTATTTCTTTACAAATGGCATTCATTTTCAAAGGGGGACAATTTTTTCAGAATATTTTCAGTACGGGACAGTACGGCAGAACATGTAACGGTCATGTAAAATATTGGTAACGATGTTGTTCGTTTATAAAATATTTCTGTGTTTTGGTGATATACTCCTAAACCTTATAGCTCTTGTACATGACTCCTCTCATGAGCGTTGGTCTACGGATCGCGGGGTCGCGAGTTCGATCCTCGGGCGGGGCGCATGTTCTCCGTGACTATTTGATAAACGACATTGTGTCTGAAATCATTAGTCCTCCACCTCTGATAATTCATGTGGGGAAGTTGGCAGTTACTTGCGGAGAACAGGTTTGTACTGGTACAGAATCCAGGAACACTGGTTAGGTTAACTGCCCGCCGTTACATGACTGAAATACTGTTGAAAAACGGCGTTAAACCCAAAACAAACAAACAAACAAAGACTCCTCTCACTCAATGTCGTCACGCTTTGTGCCCGATTTGAATAAAAACCATTCAACACTTTAGGCACAGAATGTCGCAGATAAGCAAATTTAATAAAGGGACATATTTCAAAAAGGAGCGAGGTACTGTTATAGTTTTTGTATATTGCACCTTTTAAAATGTCCTGCCATTACATGAAAATTGAACAACATTTCTTTAAAAGCTTTTGAGTTATGCTTATGACAAAATGTTATGAATAAATCAAAGAAAGGGAGATAATTCAAAACGTAAGCAAGGTAGAGTTATAGTTCTTTGAACACTGTACTTTCTCCCAAAATGGCTTATGTCATTGTGTAAAATTTTAACAAAATCCCTCCAGTAGTTTTGGAGTTATGATGCGGACAAAGGAGTTCCAGGTAAATCAAGAAAACAGAAGATCTTTCAAAAAGTAAGAAAGAAAGGCAGAGTTACAGTCTCAATCAAACCAAGTCTGCTATTAATTTGCTTGGTTATATTCTAGACTTCAAAATGATCTTTTTTCTTTTTCGTAAATGACCTCTGTCATTATGTGAAGTTTTAATAAAATCCCTTGAATAGTCTCAAAGTACTGTAGCCCCAGACAACAGATAATTCAAAAAAGTAAGCTTGATAGATTTATTTTTCTTGTATACTTGTATATAGTTCTAACAAAATCCCCTTAACAGTTTTGGAGACATGCTCCGGGCAAACGTGTTACGGACGAACGAACGCACTGACGGACACCAAAGCGTAAATTTCATTCCCACAACGTTAATGAATGAATATGGTGTAAGTCTGAAATTTATGCCCAGAACGTTTATGAATACAATCGTACTCTCAACGTTTGTGCATTCGTGAATACGACAAAAGTCTAAATTTCATTACTGTCTAACTAAAAATACGATCTGAAATTCACAATCAGATCGTTAAAGAATAAGTCATAGACCAAAGTCCAAATATCATACTCAAAACGTTGGTAAGTACGGCCTAAGTTTAATTTTCATTGCGATAAATACAGCCTTAGTCTACAACGTAGGGATAATACAAGTTTTCTTGTGTATTAACGTCTGCAGAAACCCGTGGGAATGTTTATATCCGAAGGGTTTCTGCAGACGGTAATGCACAAAACAAACGTGTATTGTCGCTATTCTTGCAAAAAAAAACATGACTAAATGTAACGTTTTCATATGTGATGACCTTACGATTCCTGTACAATTTTCAGTTCCCATTCTGTTGTTTTTGGAAATGTTTTAGATATCCATAACTGGGGCCTACAAATCAACAACACTACCAAGGGTTTTCAAACGATTTTGTTTTCATTTCTCATTATCACAAACATGACATTACCCATAATTTTGCATCTTTTATTAAAAATTCTGTAAACAGGAACACAATTTGAAGAATGATAAATTTTACATTCGAGTTATTTAGAGTACGAACACTTATTTAGTGTACGGATTAGTACGACAAGCTTTCAAGATTTAAATGAATTCTGTGAGAAATTAAGTAACACACACCGACTGATACTTCCCAAAATCATTGCTAAGATTCCTAAAAACAAACAATCGCACAAGTTACACGCGATTGAATACATTCACGGTTATCGAGAAAGAGTAAACCGCGGGAGAAGCTATTAAGCACATTGTTGACTCTGTAGGGGAGATGGTAGTGTGTTTGGGGTTGGTAACTGATACAATAAAACATACAATGGATTAGATTGCATCTTTTATACTACAAAAAGGGGTTATTATGGAAGAAACAAAACGCAGATACCAGATGTCCATCTGTCATAATTTGAGCAGTAATACATATACGTCTCTGACAAAACATTTCAAAAATGAAAATATGTATTAACAGCACGTGAATTGCCTTGTTAGCACACAATTTTTCTCCCGTTAACACATGGGCGGATCCAGTGAAATAAGTAGTTCTTATACAAGAATGTAGGGATAATGCGTGTTTCTTCATTTCTAACGTCTGCGAGCGATTGGTTGGTTTCCAAGCCCAGTAGAGTGAGAACACCAGACAAAACTATTCTAGCATAAAACGGGTAACAACTAAAACAATGATATTTTGTTCATCAACGTCGTTAAATGTCCATGAAATGCGCGGGAATGTCTACGTTGTTTAATCACAATGGTGCCATTTTCTTTCGGATCATCCGCTATCTTTAAATGGTATATGTTTTTGCACTTTCACACTGTCTGTATTAATACTTATATTTAGTTTAAACAAATTTATTCCCAAAGTACTGGACATACGCGCTGGAAGGGATAATGGCGGAAGACAAGACTTATAGAATTCTTCTATGGGCATAGGGGGCTGAAATCTATACTGGGACTAGGAACAAAGTCTTAAAATCGTTACAAACTGTTTACCAGGCATCGTCATCCACATCAGGAGTATTAACTACTCTAGTGATAGCCCTCATCCACATTGGGTGTACATTAACACTCCAGTGATAGCTCTAGTTTCCTCAGATATGCCCTTTTTCGTTATCAAACACCGAATTAAATGGTATTGCCTTGTATTAAAACGAATCAAGAAAAAATCTTTGCCACAGAAATGATGGCTCAAACAGTATATTTAAGCTTCATTCTTGCATTGTTGATGAATATGAGCACAGCATGGCTGAAAAATTAAAATAACTGCGTCTCATTTATTTTAATGAAAGATTGATGTCGATGTTATATTCGTTACGCGCTTGCGATCATGTAAAAACATACAGCTTCTCTCGTTGCCATATTTCATTTTTATTTCTGCTGAAGTAGAAACCCATCAACCTTTTATTAATTCACCACATTTAATTATTTTTACGCGTAAATTATTGGCGTTCTATAGACGTGATTGAAAGATATTGATAAGCGCTGAATATATAATCCTAGACTCCCTGCGGGTTAATTCGAGAAAATGGTTAGAAATTGCGCGAAAGGATATGATTATAGGTCGATAAGTGAAATAATAAACAAAACAATTTCATGTGTGCTTTCTTTTGAAATAAGGCATAATCAAAAAGACAAGCATTATAGTTGCCTTATTCAAGGAGGAGCACTTTGATGTTATTATTGTTAAAGCAGCGCGAATGGCTATGAAAGCTTGAAAAGTGGTAGTACTCGAACAGTTCTAAAATTCTGATTTCTTGTAAAATGTAGTAGAATAAAAACGCGTTAAGTAATAAACAGACGGAGTGACATTTTGAAATTCTGAACAGTGTCGTCTGCGCATTAGAATGGTGCATCTGCTGGCAGAAACGTTGATTTGATATAGTGTAGGAAATATAGCGTGCTCATATCATGGCCGTTACTGTTGGTATGTTTATTTAATTATTTAATTGAAGTGTAAACTGTATATCAATGCTTTCTTCTTTTAAAAAGAATCTTTAAAATATTCCGAATAATATTTTTTTCATCAATTTTATGTTTCAATTTCAAGAGATTACACTTGTCATATGATAACTTTTTCTATTCCTAAATTTAGGTTGAACCTTAGTATTTTTCAGCCATATGCTTAAAGCGCAATGCAAGATATTTTTCAGATTTTGTTTTTTGGGGGTGGGATGGAGCGCGGGGTTGGGGGGCGGGGCGGGATCTCATTATGTCATGCAATTGTTTGAAGTAGCAAATTTGACAATATGTACATTCAAAATAGATAGTCTACACATCGTGTCTTTTTTATGCAGAAAAATATAAAGTGAAAACAATCGATGTCACATAGAGCTACACATTAAAATATGGAAAAAAAACAAAAAAAAAAAAAAAAAAAAAAAAAAAAACAACAACATAAGAATGAATAAAAATTCGTTCTGTTTATACAGCAACGTTTCTTGTGACTGAACTACAAAATGCAATTTCATAGTAATAAAGGTTCATTACACAATAAATTTAATAAATGAATGGAACGGACGGGATATTACAATTTAATAAAAGGCATGATGACTAGAGACTGGTTTTGATCTGATTTTTTTAAAATGGATTATGTCGTAAAATTGCAAGTCTCTATCAAAATTGAGCCGAAAGATAAATGGTTGTCAAACCCTCTTTTTTTTCTTTCTTCAGCATTTTGCACACTTATGGTGCTGATAGCAACGGCTGAACAAAGCTTCGACTATGTTTGGAACATAGTCGGTGGAGTCAACGATCCGAGTTCTGACAAACATATACAGGATATCGGGGAAGTTGTCCGGGCAGGTAACTACAGAAGTGCCCTAGTAGACAACTGGCAACTTCAGTCCTTTGATTCTGTAAGTGTCCTTTTAAAATTTGAAGAGTTGAGTACATGCTCTTTATCACATTGTGGATGTACAATCAAACTTCAACCAGTTGTACTTAAATATCTTTCTAAAATGAATGCTCTTATAACCGTTGACGGAAAAGTAATTTTGAATTTATCCGAAAAAGCATTTTCATTTCCTTCCATATTTTATGTAGTTTGTTTTTCAAACTTTATTCGATCCTGTTAGACTGGCATCAGTCGTTAGAGTCCTTTAACATAAATATCTCCGCCATTAAATCCTCTCAAATAGCACTTCTTGAAAAATCTTACAATATCTCTTATCTCTGACTCTCTGTTGAGATGAGCCTAGAGAAAAAAAGGTTTTCTTACCAGTGCCATTATTAAGAAAGAAAGAAATTTTATTACAGATTACTTAATTCAAGACTATTTTATATTTAATAATGACTGATTTAACTGAAATGATCCGCGTGTTATCTAGTAAATACTACGGTCAACTTTGTTATAAGAATTGAAAATTACATTGTGTTGCTGACCTACTTTTATAGTGTGCGTCATGCCCAAAGATTATGATAGGAATAGATTGTAAGGATCAGTGCATTAGAATAAATAAAAAAAAAAAATCGGTATGATTTTTTCATTTTAATCAATGATGTAGTCTTATAGCCCGCAACTTGTCGCATTGACCCCTTTAGGGCTTGAGCTATAACTGAAATATCGTTGAATTTAACCGAAATAAACTCCATTAATCCTCTCAAAAGCATTTTGAAAAAACTAAACAATATCTCTTATCTGTTCTGTTGAGTAATCCTAGGAGAAAAGTTTCTTAGAATTCACAGTGCCATTATTAAGAAAGAAAGACATTTTATTACAGATTACTTAATCTCAACAGACTTTGTAAGTGTACAATCCTGTTCGTATTGTCCTTTACATTAGACCATACATTCTTAAAATATCAAGGGGAGCGGTGGTCTAGATAGTGGATAAAGTGCCGGCCGCTCAATACAGGGGTTCGTGGGTTCGAGCCCCATTGGGGTCACGACCATGACTTCTCATATGACACCAATACTGTTTTTCCAGACTCGATAGTGGTTCCAATAAGCTTGAAACTTTCATTACAATAGAGATAAAACAAATTAGCATAAACTAAAATATCAATAAAACGCTTATAAATTATGCAAAAATACATCATTCATTTCGTTGCTTGAATAAAACAGTACTAATTATTCTATCTTTCCTAAATACAAATCGCACGTTAGCTATATGACAGTTAGACTATAGCTCCTGGACTATGTTGTTTCTTTAATGTAGTGAACTGAGCCAGTCTATATCCTATGTCCAATGATAATTTTAACATCATTCCTCAAAGAAAATCTCTAGAATAGACTGGAATTTGGCTCTACAAATGGAATTATACAATAAAGCAAAAACTGTTGAAATATCTATATTATCAGTGTAGTAGTCATTCTATCTGACAGAGGGTTGTTGATTACGTCAAATTTGAATATATTTTATACCTAATATATAAGAAATACGACCTGTACAACAAATTGATAGAAATCAAAATCCGTTATGTATTATTCCATATTTTGGATATGTGTTAGGACTACTTTCATAATTACATGTTCATGAGCCAGTAAATAAATAGTTCTTTGTTTCGGAGGAATTTTAATTTCGTTTGGCATAAATAAAACAATAATAAGTGGCGGTATATCTGAAAGGGTCATGATGATATTAGTTTGATCTAGGCTAAATTCGGGTTTCGTGGATTTTACCAGGTCGGAGCACTCTCGGAATCTTGGCAAAATTCATATGTGACAAGCTACTGTTACAACAGACTTATTTCAATAATAATACATCTGAGTGCGAGATACAAGATACGATACGAAAAATATCAATGAACAATTATACATTTTTTTTCGGCGAACGCCGTCTAAATTCGTTTTCTTTACCTATGCCACGTGACTTCAGTTTGCAAATCAAACTACTTGATAACGCAATTTAGATAATTTATCAAAATGGAAGATTTATGCAACACTCTGCCTGATTGGACGAGAGTGTCAATTTCTTTCACTCTGTTGATTGTGCTACGCTGAGTGAAATGTAGACAAAGCGTTTACCCTAAACGACGCTGTTCACAGTTTTAAAGCAAGAATATTGATATATCTCAAAATGATAAGTAAGTTTAATAAATATGATAAAAACCTGTTCAAATACCAACATATATTAAATTAAAGAAAGAACTGAATACGGTCTGCGTATCGCATGAATAAGGGTGTGATAAGAGTCTTTTATGTAGAGAAGTGCTTTTTAAAAGATTTTCCTTGTTACAATTGTCGTCTGTATATGAAAAGGTTTCTTGCTTTTGTGACTTATTCAGATTGCATATTAAAATGAGTACTTGTTTTGCTTTGATATATTTGTTATAAATTATTTAACTGATTTATTATATATGAATATATTTCTTTAGTATGGTATGCAAATATTGAACTCAGTTGAAATCTGTTTTATTACATATATATGCTATATAATGACTGAATCTCATTACACTGAAATGAAGGTACACTGCATACAGTTTATCTATTTGATATGACTACGGTCAAACTTTGCTTATGAAACAGCAATATTGAAATAATTACAATTGTATGTTTTGCTTGATCTTCACTTTTTTTATAGGTGTGACGTCATTGTCCAAAGATTCATGAATAGCGAAATTCAATATGCATTTGTTAAAGCGGGATCAGTTGGCCTATTTTAGAAATAAATAAAAATAAATAAAAAAATCGGTTAATTGATTTTTTTCATGTATTCTAATCAAACTTGATTTGTAGCATCTTTATTAGGCCCGCAGCCAACTTTATTCAGCTGGGACATTTGACCCCTTTTAGGGGCTGCTAGAGCTAAAACTAGAAATGCCTTTATACAGCGTCTCATGAACAGCTTGGTGGATCTTTGTCATACTTGGTCTGGAGCATCATTATAAGGTCCTCTTCCAAATTTATTTATATAGGAACTTGGGCCCTATTAGGGACCACTATAGCTAAAAGTAGATATGCCTTTCTTCGCATTAACCACTAAAATGTAATGGATTTTTATCAAACTCGATGTGTAACAAAATCGTAAGGTCTCCTGCCATTTTGTTACAACTGGGGATAGGGACCAATTTAGCTAAAAATATAAACACGTTTTATGACCTCTTCTCATGAACCGCTTCATGAATCTTCATCAAACTACTGCTGTAATTATTCGTCTAAGGATAAACGAAACAAAAATTGCAACCCTACGAAACCTTTGCGAAAAATTCAAAGAGAACCATTTAAATTGTTAAAGTGCGGTGTTTAGTTTTGCAATTTGAAAAATGTTAGATGAAAGATGAATGTTAGATGAAAAATTCATAAAGTTTTAACTTCTTTCCTTATTACAATTCGCCGACCATCATTTTTAAAGATATTTCTTGTTTATTGCTTATGACGTTTTAAAGCGGCCTCTTGGTTGAAATACTGAAATACAAACATCTGATTCTCCACAAACAAACAAAATACATTGAAGGACTTTAAACCTTAATTGTGTGTATCTGTGCATCACACTTGGAAAGAAAACAGCTATAGCGGCGATAATTTTTATCGCATTTCCAGAAAATAAAAATGGAAGAGGTCATATAGTTGCCGCTTTGTTCTGCCTTCTGTCCATATGTCCATCCGTCTGTCCGTCCGTTCCGAAATCTTTGTCTGGATAACGTTTCCTTTACGTTATACCTAAGTCTTAACACCCCCTCCAACACTTCCTCCCTCTAATAAAGGCACAACCTCTTCTGTTTGCAATAATACTATTTCAGTATTGTTACTATATGCATGAACTACTGCATACCCCAGTATGAACTAGTCTCTCCTGATAAACACACGATTTCCTCACATATTAACCAAAATAAAAAATAAAGAATATCATTTTTACAGCGCTATCTAAGTTTGCAAATTTTAAGCATATTCTGTGGGCCCCTAAATAGTGGCCCCTTTTGCAAAATGAATATGCAACTATATAATAGTATTTCGAGTTCCTTAAACTACGAATAATATCATTGAGACAAACTTAACTCACTCCTGTGTAAATATTGATTCATCTCCCCTTTTAGCACTTAAATCATCATAACGCCTTTGTTTATAATGTAGCTGCCACGTTTTTTATGAATATAAACTATAATAATTTCATGTTAAATTCTATTTTTCATAATTGTTTCTCCAATATTTGTCAAAGTTTTGAATATTGATAAACAAAGATGAAAGTTTAATTGAATCTATTGTTTTTATTACCTCCCTTTATGGCTCTAACTGTATAAGTTTATGTGCAGTATTGAAAGTAGTGCTTTTCTAACCATGTAATTATGCATAGCATCTATTTGGACAGCAGTTTTATCTCTTTTTAAAATAGAATTTTAAAAATGCCTTATGGAACGTTAATTTTATATTTGTTTTGTATGAAACATAGCCCTTTCTTAATGCTTTAAGCCTGATTCTCTCATGCCCTTTAAGCATGCTGTTGTGCTTCCTGTGCTCAGGATTTATTCGGGGTTCAAACATCTACTAGTATTCAGCGACAGCTCTTGTTATACTGTCATTCTTGATTCCAACCGGCTTTCAAAATTCCTGTTTTGTACAGTAAAACAGGGATAAACTTCTCCAGTCAACTGTGGTGTTTTGTCGCTCATTGGTTTCCTATATTTGTTTGTTTTGGCCTCTTTGGCTATCTGTTTGCGTCTGTTGAATTTGAATACATATATAACATATACATATCACGCGCGGTTCCGTTTTGATGTGACTGTGTTCTTAGGCCACGATTATTCCTTTCTAATCCTTGTCTTTCGGTTTTATCTTTAAAAAATCTAAGTATTGTGTACCGTAAGAGATTAAACACAAATTTGATGTACTTGTAGGTTTCTATGTATGGAATGAATATGTTTGGAGATGTGTTTTGGGAAACCGAGTTCAACATTACCGGGACGACGTGGCCATTGTCCTCGTGGCTCCTTGGGGATCACATACTAAGTTCATCAGCTGAAGTCAGTGGTACACAATCTGCTATATATAAGTACGTATGATTCAATGGAAATATATTGATAACAAAACATTCGTCTGCCTATTTAATTCTAAACTTAGTATTTTCTGCATAAGTTTGCATTGTTTTGTTTTACTTGACATCATCGCATTTGTCACACATGATTTCATGTAAAAGTTTAACTTAACAACAGAAAAGAGTAAATCAATTTGCATTAAGTCTGTATTATGTATATGTCATATAACATTCTCTTTAACTTTATTCCTGAAAGAGGTTCTTATTTTTCTGAAATTCTTATTATGCACTTTTGTTGTAATTACAGACATAGCGGGCAGTTTGTTTCGGACTTGATATTGCATTTGTTTGTCAAACATGTCAACTAAAATTGCTTTAAAGGCATTGACCTCCAGATTTAGCTAAAAAAATAATCTTTCTTTCAAATTAAAGTTTGGTAATATTGTGAATATTAGAATATGAATTTTTGTTTCTAAAATATTTTAAAAATTCAAAATCAAGGAAAAAAGATGATCGCGTCGGGAATCGAACCCCGGACCGCCGCGGCAATAAAGACATTTTCCTGTCTTCGTAACCAATTAAGAAATTAAATGATTTTTTTCGGTGTTCATGCGAAATGAACGACAAAATAGGATCGGCAAATCAATGAATCGCGCCAGCGATTCATATTTAATTTGCCGATCCTATTCTGTCGTTCATTTCGCATGAACACCGAAAAAAATAGTTTCATTTCTTATATTTACATTATATTTCCTTTCCATTTGTAAACTTTATGATATTATGAATTGCATATAATTTGTAGCATTTAACATTAAAATCAGCTTTCCGGCCATTCTGTTCACCAGACGGAACAACTGCAACGTCAACTAAGGAACGTTCTCCCTGACTATACGCGGACGCCGTCAAAACAGCGGTCTGTTATCACTAAGCAGCGATGACGTAACTTTCGCGCCTTTTTTTGCTGTCCATACGAAATGAACGTCAAAAGTTTCAATGGAAAAGAATAGGGCGAATGTAAATATTAGCGTTATAGCGACAGTTTACCTGGAGTAAAAACGTTACAAACGCTTTTCGATTTGCAGCGTAAAAAGTAGTAAAAACAGCAAATTCTCATGTGTTTCCGTAACATATAGTTTGTCGGTAATTAAGTTTTAAAGCCTTCTTAAGAAATATAGTATGTATTTCCAGATATCTAAAAAAATTATTTTTGTTGTTGTCGAATAATCTGGAGGCCAGTTCCTTTAAAATAAAGCAATGCAACGTCTCTGACCTGTTTTAGAACGGTCACGGACTTTTACTACATAGACTTCACCATGTCAAAGAAAAACAGCCAATACCTTACAAAAACTAACAAATTAACATTTGTTTCAACAATTACATAATAACACTTATATTGATGGACTTCCGTTTCAACAATTGTCTTGAATAGTGATAATGTGATACATTTGATATCAATTTCAGTCAGAGTAACTATGATCTTCGCCTATCTCCTAGCCCAGATAAATCCTGGTTTGCTATTTCCACTAGGGGTTTGTCATACGGAGGTTTGCCACTATTTTTCGTTCCACGATCAGCCTATGTGCCATTCAGCGATCCCGCCATCCTAGACGGTAAGACGTTTCTATGGAAGCCCTGGAGGCCTTTCGTATTGACTTATGTTTACTTACTGCATTTCTGTTGTCATAAGGTAGTTTGCAATAGTCAGCAGGAACAAAGAATTCAAGAACATTGTTATTTCAACTTTTAACCGGCAACGGTGATATCTACAAAATACACTACACAAAAAATCGTGTCACAAATACGTTTTCACAGGATACTTGATTTCATCAGTTTTTATTGTATTGTTTTTTAATGGAGACTGCAAACAAAGCGATTTCAGATTAACTGTAAGAGTTGTCTCTCATTGTATTAACGCTGTTTAGTAGTCCCTTAAATCACATACCTATGAGACCCTGTACAACTGTCTGTGGGTGACGTTCCTTGAGCATGGTAAATGCGTACTTCACATACGCATAAAGCTCCCCAGGTAACTTCCCGAAAGCTTCCCGATAGCGTTATACGGAAGGCAGATTCACATGCCGCCATCAGGCTATGGGTTAAGTTTAAAGCTATCTAACTCGGTCGAGATCAACGTCATCGTTATCAAACTTATTTCATGATAATCATCGTCGTCTTTTGTGGTCGTCGGCATCATTATTATTGTTATCGTCACCTTCGTTCCTACACGTTTTAACATCGTCATAAATGTTGTCAGACTATAAGGATCTTACATGCCTGCCTGTGTAAGACGGGGTTTTCCCTACCCGAGGGACAGTGTGGAATGGAAAACCGACCGTTAGCGAGTTTTTTTATCGATGCTGTCCCGAGGGTAGGGAAAACAGCTGTCTTACACAGGCAGACATGTTAGATCATTTTTCTTGCCTATCATGTTCAAAAAAGATCGTGGAGACAAATAGGTATAGGTATTTCTTGACATTATTTATGAAGTTTATGACGTCACAATGATACCAGTACTATGTGACGTCACCTTAGTGCACGCTATTTTAGACAAGGTTTTTCCCTAGGGAAAGACATAGAGAATCTGTCATTGGTCTTCGGTTAAGATCAGAAAATCCCAACCCGAGGGCGCACCGCTCAAGTCTTAAACGAGGCTGTGTCGAGTTGACTTGCGCGGTGCGCCCGAGGGTTGGGATTTCCGATCTTCACCGAACACCAATGATGGACTCTATTTCTCACTTACCACAACAAAAACAATAACAATAAAAACAAGCATGAAAATATGGAACTATTTAAAACGCGGGAAATTGACGTCCGTAAGCAGAAGTGACGTCATGACATTTCAGTGACGCACAATAACAAAGTTCCGCTTTAGTTATATCGTTTGTAGCGTAACGGTACGTTCTTATCATAAAGTAATGACTTTTGAATCGAGAAATACACTATAAGGAACGGAGAGAAAAGATAAAGGTACCTGATGTTTAATTATTTTACATAAATAATATGTATATTCAGTGCATGAAGTAGTCCGTCACAGGAGTGTGGGATAACCCATGTGAGATAAGGTTTTCTAGCATTTCTAAAAATAGAGATTTTTCTGTCCGGTAAGTGAGAATATAAGATTCTTTCACTGGTTATAGGTGCAGATGGGAATTTCCGGCCTCGAGGGTAACTGTTTAGGCGGTAACGAGGTTCCTACCGAGTTACCGCCTGAACAGTTACCCGAGAGCCGGATATTCCCATCTGCACCTATAACCAGTGACAGAATCTTTTTCTTGCATACCGGTATCAAGATATAATAATAAAAATAAAATCAGTCGAACGGCTTTCGTTTTAGAACTATTTCTTATAGCAGCGTATTTAAACAAAGCGCGGGAAACCAACGTCCGTAAACAGGAAAGACGTCATGACGTTTCAAAGACAAATAACAATGTTTAGTTCCGGTTTTGTTTTGTCAGTTGCAGCGTAACGTTATGAATTTTTGATAAAATAACGTGTTTTGAATCGAGAAATATACTATCAAGAACAAAGAGGAACTGTCGAGGTACTGGATTTTTATTCCGTTTTTCGAAATAAAATATAAATAACTACATAAATCTTCTACATATATGTAGTTCGTAATACGTCATTTAAAGCACGAGAGTCATCTTACACCCCGGGGTGTAAGATGGATTTTTCCAGCACCGGTAAAAATACTGGAAATCCCCGTCTGGTATGCAAGAAAGGAATATCTGTCCCCGGCGCCTGCTCGGATAAATGTATACTTTCCCCGCTAGGTAGGCAAGAAAAATTGGTCAGCTCGTTTTGGTTGATCCCATTGAAAATCATAATTTCAACGTTAAAATTTACAGGACTCAGACTTTGTTTAGAACTGAACACTTGTCTATTTTCAACGCTTAATAATATATTATCTGGGCTCATTTTAATGGAGCTAAATGTTACACCGGTGCCGTTCTCGGAATTAATTTTGCGTTTTACATAATCTCGCAGAAGACTGACTCTTGTATATACATAACTCGGATGGTTAGAACAAACATTTTGATTATTTTAGATCTGGTCTGAGAACCCATGCCCTCAACGTGTACCTACAGTACTGTAATATGACGTAAAGGTATAGCAAATGAAAAAGTAGAAAACACTTGTGATGATGATGATTTCGATGATGATGATTATATGGCTCTCTTTAAAAACATTTAATATTCTGTCAGTTGTACTTGTTATACAACTCTACAGAATATAATAAATGTATGCATGTATATCTGTTTGTACGTTCACTGTGAGATTTGTCATCATTGAAACCTCTCGAAATAAGTTCTCCAGGATGGCCGGTCAGAAATTTTGCTAAATGTATGGTACAACCATTTGCTTCTCATACCGTAAATTCGACTTGTTGATACATTTGTGTATGCAAGCATTGCTTATTGACCCGAGTTGTGTTGATAAATCTTACGAGACTATTTTTGAGAAAAAATCAACAAACATACATAATTAATAGAAACCCAAACAAACAATATAATGGGGAATCAGTGCTTGTTGTAGAAGTAATCATACGGTTTATTATACACGTTTTATATCTTG
Source organism: Mercenaria mercenaria (assembly GCF_021730395.1). NCBI lineage: Eukaryota > Metazoa > Mollusca > Bivalvia > Venerida > Veneridae > Mercenaria > Mercenaria mercenaria. The sequence continues at coordinate 59,098,250 of NC_069377.1, read as the reverse complement.
TCAGTATTAAATGCCACTGTTAATTTGTAGAAATAAGAGAGGAATCATGTAAAGGCTATATACCGTAAGGTCTAATGAACATAATACTTAATCAATGAATGTACAGTCTCTCTTGACGCTACATTAAAGCGTTACATGGGTTATGAGTCGGGTTTCCTGAAATGGCATGGAATAAAAGAGGGCATTTAGTAAAAGGTTTTAATAGTTCAAGTCTGATATTTAGCTGATGCAATTATTATATAAAACATTTATCTACGATCAAAACAAAAGCTCTTTTAATTAACAAGGTAAATGGAAAAGTCGTACCGTTACCGTACCGTTACCATTGAACGTATCATTTTGCAACATGGTAATTTTCCAACATTAATTAACTGTCACTAACGTTCTTTCAAGATTTTCTGCGATTTCCTAATAGAAATATAAATGCTCTGACAAAGATAATATATAACACTAGTTGATTCTTTCAAACAAAGTTTTCGATTTTTCAATCAGAAATCCATTTTCATCTGACGAAAATACAATGTTGATTTTTATTTGCCGTTTAATTACACTGTTGTTTCCTTTTGTCACATGAATGCCTCTACGGTGTAAAAAAATTGATAAAAGTCCGTAAATAAAAAAAAAATGTTACACCTTACAGGTCCACTGGGATGTTGGGATCTGAATGACCTTATCAACGTGGTGTTTCAGTACGAGGACAATACATATATGACACCGGCTACGTGTATTAACAGATGCTGGGATAACGCTACTGTAGCTATGTTAGTGGTAAGTCTAAACTATGATCACATGGGGTAGTACGACCTTTTGCACCCAACGGTAATTGCTTGAACAGTTCCATTATATTCATAACATCAAAGGTTGTAAAACAGCCGTCTGCCTCTTGATCGGCGAAATCTCGGCAACTCATACCATGCAGCGATGTAGAGCGCATTTTGATTTGATTCCATCCATTCGTCGGCCCCACTGTCGAAACAATTGAGAACCTAAATCTGTTATGTTATTTTAAAAAGCTCTTTCCAGTCAACAAGTGAAATGCGGGTTTGCGGGGGCGTGGGGCGGGGGGGGGGGGATTTTGAAAGATAATTTTCGTGGTTGACAATTGACAACGGAAAAAGGATACAAACCATTTCACATTTTTTTTGGATTGAAGATTGTAGAATTTGCAAGTACGTTTCACCCCAAACATACATTCTTATGCCTGAACACTTCGATGCCTAATTAATTGTAGCGCAACAAACTAATACGTGTATACTATAGATATAAATAATACCAACCTACCTATACCCTATCTTTTTTAGCATGTTATCGGAAACGAACAATCTTTTTTTAGGCCTAACGGTCACTTAACAAATTTTACTTTGTAATGTTTAAAACTCCTACAGTACTTTTATTTACAGCTTGTCAACAGGACAATTAGAAATCTCGGCGGTAATATTCAACATTATGTTAAAAGTTGCTCTGATACAAAAATATTTCAATCTGTTGCAGAAAGCCAAACAATGTTACTGTGCTGATATAAACCCTGGAGTCCCGCCAACAGACATTCCGTCAAACTGCTATTTAGAATGCTCAGGCTCGACTGCCATCTGTGGCGGTTTTAGCGCAACTGCTGGGAACGCATACCATGTGCAAGGTATCATTAAATGAACACAATCTTTAGCAGTAAGCAACATAAAATATGATGGTCCATTGGCATAAAATATGTTGGTCCACAACTCTATTTTCAATCCAAATCGAAAACATTATTTTACACAGAAACAGTTGCATACGCTTGTGGCCAACATGTAATCTCTTAATCAGTTACTTTGTCCGGAAAGTATACTTAAATGCATGTATACAGTTTAAGAAATGCCCATTTATCTTTCAGCCCATTTCTCTTTCAAAAAGAGCAGAAACAATAACTTTTAAAAAATGACCATATATTATTTGTTGGCAGTTTTAGAATACTAAGCAGCATGATTTAAATATAGTTTTCAAAACATCTACAAACGTAACAGCTACTAGAGTTACAACTTTCAAGTTGACAACTTACGCAAGATTAGGGTTTTTTTTCTTTTTGCCATTTGGGTTTACACAACTGACTTTAACTTTAAAGAAGTTTTTACCATTTTATTATATTTGGAAGACATCGTGCCATGGAAATAGTAGAGTAGAACGAGGATAATGTTCGAAATGTTTTAAACCACGTTCTCAAAACACTAGCATTGTTTGTATGGATGTGTAGTCAAAATTATAGTGGTTGATTTAGGACAATTCGTTATGTCGCGTTGACGTCCGTTAGACATATGTAGCAATTTTTTTTTTACCTTCTGTTATGTACAATGTTTCACTGTGTCACGTTGATAGATTATTTGGCGCGCTGTTGTGTGTGACATGATGATAAACAAAACTTCCATATCGCCGCGCAAAGACGACAAAGACGGAATATGTTACACGTGACAACGGGACATAACAACATACCCTAAATTAAACACAAAAAAGAAGTACATGTATCTTTAAAAAAAAATACACGGCCGCATTAGTCAATGCACACTTTAATTTCGTGCATGCACTTTTACATACAATCAACAAAACAAAATGTAGTTTTTAAGGTAAATTAAAAGTAAATTTTTCATGTTTTTACAACATAATTATATTAATCATAATCTAGGAAACTTTGACAAAATAAATATGACTAAAAAGGAGGGCCGAAAAGTAGGGGACTAAATGATCACAATTTGAACTCGTCAATTGATACGAAATGACCAAAATGGGGACGAGTTGACTGTAAATCTTTTATGGGAGATCACTCCGTATCAGAGTGTCGGAGTTTGTAGGTCTGTAGTCGAACTCTGCCGCAGTTTCATTACCGAGGGGATTCAGGTTTATAACGTAAGCTATTTCCACAGGAGTCTTGCAACGGATTATACTGTCTAACTAAACAGCACAGAGCACCTGCTCACCCCTTAAGAAAATATTATCTATTTCATTCGAAAACCTGTGGAATTTTTCATCCACCTGTCAAAATGTACAGTTTTAATCAGCTGTTAAATGACTTTCATCCCAGATATTTACAGGAAGTGAAGGTGAAATCAATTCCAGCTTGCGGCCGGAAAAAGTTAAGTAAAATGTCACGAAGACAAGGAAACCAGTGTGGCATCTCCAATGAATAACATTATTATAGACCTTAGGAGATTAAGTCGGTGAAATATTTTTTTCCAAACTTTATCCTAATTATTCCAACCAGGTTCCTGAATTACATGATATTGTAATAAACTTATCACCGGGTCATGGACTAAAATCTCAGGCAGCATTTTGTTGTTTGTTATATTTTATGTGAATTGTATGATATTACAATTGTTAAGTTGTCTTATAAAAATCAAATTTTCAGGAAGTAGAATGCCAGGTTATCTCGATACAGTGCTTCTCTATAGTACAATTCGAGTGAATGTGAATACAACTATTCAGGTATATACAAGTTTTATGATACTTTATACATATTTTGTTACATGCTTACAAAATAGTGTTTCTGTAAGTTTCAAAATATTTCAACGTTTTAGTGGTTTAGTGTAGTGAGCAAAAGTCATCAATACTGTGTAATATTGACATTTTTGGTTGCGGGTTTACCCCGCTATCAAAGTTACAAGTGTATTTCTGACAATCATATACTTTGATTTATTCCTAATCACATTCAAAGGATGTTCACGTGCTACACAAAATAGTCCCATTCATGAACAATGCGAATGAATTGTCGATGATCAAGCAGTTCTATTTCAACCTGTATCCATTCACACTAACCATTTAGATAATATAAGATCTATCAATGATAAGGTATTCCAGCCCATGGTTACATTTCCAGCTGGCAATTTAGATAAGTTCATGTAAGGTCAGGCAGAGTTCATCAGAAAATAAATCTACGAAAACCCGCAACCACCAGACGTCTCAAGGCTTTGATTATTTCTAACTTGCGGAGAGTATATTTTCGCAGGAATGTATAATCTTATGTATGCTAGGGTTGTATCGGCACAGGTTGAACCGTAAAATATGGTTTGAAGTATTGGCTGTCTCGGATGTATGACATCTTATTTTCTTTTTTGTGTTTTATTAAAATTACTCTCTTAAAGATAAAATAAGCGTAAAATTCTTCAAGTAAATGATACGAAATTATGTTTGAAGACTATAACTTTCTTAACTCCCGTCCTTTTCTAAAATATTCAAGGACATATAAATAGTTTCAGCCATGATACAATATTAAACATCTTCATTGATGTACTATATAGAGTTATTTCAATCATGTTCAACTTTAACTACTTCAAAGACATATAAATATTTTCAGTCACGGCATACCTTTAAAAGTTTACAGTGCTATAGACTTTTTCAACCACGGTACACTTTTCAAACTCTTCAAACATATTGAGTATATGCTCTTTACAGCTAAGCCCAGTTTACTCGATTAAATTTATCAAAGATCTTTATAACCATTTTTAGATTTAAGATGTAATTCTCTTTGTAAATTCTGGTTTTTTCACGTAATACTTTCCAGGCTTTCACACTGAAAGTGTTTGGTATTTCATTGCAAAGATGAATCGATCTTTCTGCGAATCTGGGTAAACAGTTCCTGCATACATAGCGAACTGTACATTTTACAGGTGCTGTTACCCATAAACTTAACAAGAGCTATCTAATGACAGGGCGCTCGATCATTTGAGACCCTTTTCACCTAATACTAGCTTACGTACAAAAGCTTTTAAATTATCAAAACTTTGAAAAAGGGGCACAATTTTGTCAAAATTTAAGCAAGAGTTATGTCACTTGCAGTGTGAGATCATCTCATGATACCAAAAATGTATGGAGAATGTGAAAATTTTTGGCCAAAACCGGCTTACTTGCAAAGCTAAGATGAAATTATGTAACTTTCTTTTGAGAGGTCAACTAATGCGAAAAACATGTGTGCAGTTTAAAAGCATTTGGCTTAGTAGGTTTAGAGAAACCTACTTACATGCAAAACTTCAAGATTTCAAAGTTAAAAAGGAGCATGATTTTGACAATATAAAAGCTAGAGTTATGTAACTTGTCCTGCCAAAGACATATGTTGAGTTCAAAAGCATTCAACCTTCTTGTTTAAGAGACACATCCTCGCAGATATTGTGTGATGTGGACGCCAGCGAAAGGGTAAAAACAAAAACTATGAGATTTAGAAAATTATAATAGATTCTATTTGAGCTAACAAGCAAAAAAGCATATTAATTACTATGCAATGTTTAAACTTTGGCTGTGTAACTTACAAGGGAGGCGACTTTATTCATACAGATCAAAGCTATCATTTTTGCTGTAGGACACTTTAGTGTTTGTTCGTTCAATTAATTTTCAGAATTATAAAGCGGATATCAGGTTATGAAATAATGGTTTCTTAGTAAACCAACATATAAGAAATTGGAATTTTCAATTTCACAGATGAAGCTTGAGGGTAGAGGGGTGATAAGTGATGTTTTACCTAATTCTTCGTCAGACATTGCACCATAAACTTAGTCCTAAAGTTAAAATTGTATTTAAAGGCAGCTGGATTGCAAAATTATCTTTTCTTGCTTTCATTATCTTTTGTGTTCATTGGTGTTAAAACAAAAAGTGATTTATAAAAATTTCAGATAGATATTTCTGGTGTATCTGCGGCGTCAACTGAGCCCATCTTTATTTCACGGATCATGGTAAATGCCACTGGATCAATGACCTCGACATTTACGGTACAGTACAGCGATTTAAATTGTGCGGAGTCAAGCGGAATTATGAAGATTTTATCATATTCTACGCCAACGGTATGTAGAATTTTTTTATGCTAAATCTAATATTCTGCCATATATGTGTGTTCTGTTTCTATTTAGATAAACTCATTCTCTGTTGCTTTTTTTCTGATTAAAAATCCGTAAAAATATATTTAACCCTTCTGCTATGGCTAAGTTAAACGTGGTCTCAAATTACAATGTACGTTAAAAGTGGATTTACGTCTAAGAGTTACTGGCTAAAAGATGTTTGGAAAAGAAGACTTGGTTTCCCTGAAAGATATTTTCTCTGGTAAGTCAATTCCACAAAACTATAATTTCTAAAATTAAAACGACAAATTGTCATTTGAATTACGCTAAACTGATCTATATCAAATGTTTACAAAAAATAGTCAGTTAATTGTGTGTTTGTATTTTTCAGACGTTTTTGGCCGATGGAAGCCATTCGGATTTCAGCATTCTAAAAGTCCGTTGTTTAGAACTCGTACTTGATGCTCCTGTCACCGAGGCTGTTGTGGAACTTTGGGGACCCGACAGTAAATTGTGTTGTTGTTTGTGTGTGTGTGTGTGTGAGTGTGTGTGTGTGTTTTGACAGGATTTAACGCTTAGCCTTGCAGGTTTTGAGAGAGAAAAAATCAGCAACACCAAATCATAGAAAGAAAGGGTTGTTTCACATGAAAAAAGAACAGCATATAAAATGTTATATACATTGAATTACGGAAAAGGACTGCATAAAACGGCCACACTTACAGACAGTTCAGCACCTTTAAAAAAAGACACAATTTTCAAAGAACTGTTGCATATCTTTGTTTTGATGCATTTGCAATAATGTCCCACAAAATTAGACCGATAGTGGTTTTCAACTATTGTCTATTTTTATTTCTTTACAAATGACATTTATTTTTAAAGGGGAACACCTTTTTTCAGAATATTTTATGTATCCATCATACGGGACAGTACGGCAGAACATGTAATGGTCAGGTAGATTGTTGGTAAAGATGTTGTTTGTTTATCAAATATTTCTGTGTTTTGATGATATACTCTTAAACCTTAACCAGACATACATACAGGTCATATGGCAACTTTCCAGCTTAGACGGTGGAGGAAGACCCCAAGTGTCCCTCTGTGCATTAATTCATCACGGGCGGTCACCTGGGCTGACAGTAACACATTGATGGTTCACTTTCATTGCCCTGTACAAATATTGCATTAATGAACGTTCTCGACGCACTGACAATTAGCTAATTGTTCCACCAAACGTTTGTATTTCCACTTATATGTACTCATAATTATGAATGCATTTTGCATATTTGATCGTAGCCTCTGCAGGTATCTCTAAACTTTATTTATGACAGCTTATTAGCAATTAAAAGGAAATTATTCATGAATTTGCGGGCGCAGAAAGACTTATTTGTATAGAAGAATTGGCATATGGAAACCCTAAAATTAGTAAACACATCTTGTTTTGATATTGATATAGTCTCATTGAAATCAACTTTGGTATGATTATTTTATATCACACATCATTTCAAAGCATCATTAGTGAATTATGTATGATATATTTCTGCATTTTCGTTGTCAGTAATAACCTAGATGAGAACAATCAGTCGTAAATATGATATATTTTTATGAATTTTATGAATTCATTTTTGAAAATGGAGTTACTTACAAGTAAAGAGCAACTGCCTAAATGACTTGCTAATATGTTTATCAGAAACTGATTCGATTGCTCAACAAGGAAATTTGCATACGTAAAAAACTATTGTTTTAAATATTGCATTTAAAGTATAATGTATGGTGTAACTTCTGTAAGTCTGAGAATATTATTTTTTGCTATGACTGACTAAGTAAGGAAGAATAAACAAAGGCCTGTAACGATCACTGCATGCTACAAATGAGAGACAGAGGTTAAAACTACGATAAATCTTATTCACCACTCAGTCAAAGTTGGTTAATCAGATTTTGATCCAGTGATGGATTTGTTCGAAAGTTTAACAAATGATCATTTACACATTTTTGTGTCCACTGTGTGCTTAGTTCATTTTAAATTTTCACAGGCTGTATGTTTCCTATCCTGGTTGCCCAACCAAGATAGAGTTACTTATGCAAATGTATAAATTTAACGAACATACTTTGCCTAATGAATGATATAAATATAGGTACTATTCAACAGTATCTATCACAGATTTACATTGACAATATATATTTAGCTGAAATTCATTTGAAATGTAAGTTTGTAAAATTATTATTACCTCCCATTACATATCTTGTTTGCACAACCAGGATAGATAGTAAATAAATGAATTCTGAAGCTACACTTGCCTTCTGATTCAGATTGTTGAAATATTGTAATATCTATCAAATGCAAACTTAAATGAAATCCAAAGAAATGGCTCACTTTTTGAACACTCGTATTACAGGGGAGTAATTATAAAACTTCTTGAAAAATAATAAAACATTCATTTCTAGTACGGATCCAACACTATGTCATGGGTCTTTTTGTTCATTAAATAAATCTCTTACAGAATATACTTAAAATGAATACTGTCATAATATGTTGTATCAATGTGATTGACTACCTTACTATAGAGGGAGTACAGATACGTCTTAGATTCTAATAATGAATACAAGCTACATGTTTTGAATTCTGTAAGGACATTAGTTTGCTTGTTTATTATTATTTGTTTGTGATAGATGACTATCTCACATTTTCAGACAGTTCCGAGCACGTGGGTGTACCGGCTCTAGTCATAAGAGGGAAAGTGTATACTGAAGGTACGGGTTTTACTCGTTATTTCAGTGACATTAGTCTAGTTCTTTCCTTCCAAAGTAAGGCTCTTTAGAATCTATTTATGCTTAAAGTATTTTTCTTTATATAAGTTATTTTAAAATTTGTTATTTTACAGAATTAGAGATTTTTTCCAGGTAAGGCAAAACAACATCTCATTTATATTTCACTCGAATCATTTCAAACCAAATTTTGGTATCAAAGTCTTATTCGAAATATATCAATCTTTCTTCATTTCCATTGATACTTTCGTAACTTTTTATATGAAAATAAAATTTTAAATCATCGCTGATTGCATGCAGTATTTTAAATGCTTCATGTATGTGGTTACAAAAGAATATATATGTAATTATTTGGAGATAAACCCGAGTTATAGCAGTCACATACCGGCAAAACATGTAAATGATATTAAAGTTTTTTTGGCAATTTTTTACATTTTTAAACTCAGTTTAGGTAAAAATACACTACCTGTATCTTTTCTTTAACAAACTCTTGTATATTTGATATGTCTTAATAAAGGTTTGTATCTTTTGTTTATATTAATAAGAAAACATATAAACCATTTGGAATAATTCTTAAATATCTCCTTTACCAAGGCATACAGCTAGGGTTAACCATCTATACCCATACGTTTCACCACATTTGATAACACAATTTCATTTGGAAGCTAAAGTAACTGTAAACTGATTTTTAAAGAAATGATCTGGTTCAATTCCATGACCTTTTTGTATTGTTAAGGAGATGTAGCCCTCAGTCAAAGCACGTATACTGCATAACTTTAATTTGACATCTGACAAGGAATACCGTAGAAATTGCAATAAAACCTTTCGATACTGACGGTGGGCCGTAGCCGCAAAACTTATTCATATTGATGATGCGTAAGACATTTTTTTCCGTTCAGTGGCCTATATTAATTTGTAATAGTAACGTAAGTTCTATGCTCTGTACTGTTTCATCCTTTAGCATTGCCAAATGGAATAGGGTTAGACATTTTCTAAATACGGAAAAATATATAACACTTTAAAGATTAATTTTATAAAGCGTTATACGACATCTGAATTCATACAATAGATGTAATTTATTTGTTTGTTGTTTTTTTTTTTGTAAAGTTACAACAACAAGTTCTACAACATCTACATCAACAACAACGCCGACGACGACGACGACAACAGCAACAATTACCACCACTGTTTCCACCACAACGTCAACAACGCAGTCTACTACTACATCTTCAACCCCTTCAACAACATCATCCACATCAACCACGACAACCTTGCCTCCCGCTACTACAACTAGTACAACTCCGTCTACAACATCTTCTACATCGACCACGACAACTTTGCCTCCCACTACTACAACTAGTACAACTCCGTCTACAACATCTTCAACTCCTTCCACTTCAACCGCTTCCTCCACATCTTCTGGTACTTCAACAACATCATCTACATCAACAACATCTTCTCCTTCCACTACAACAGGGCCGCCTTCTACAGTACCAAGCATAGTTTCAAGTTCAATAACAAGTGCCACATCAACATCTTCAACAGGTGCAAGCACATCAGTACAAACCACTACAAAAGCTACTTGCCACTGTCCATGTAACACAACTTTGCCTCATTTAAACCTTACGACGGAGGAATTACAGGTACGTTTTAGATGCAAATAATGATAACATTGTTGATACACCAGTACATCACTGTCTCAAAAATGATCATAGGTATGTGTTTATTGCTGTCATAACCAAAGACAATTTGAAAGTATAGCGGTATCCTTTCTGAAAGTCAAATTTTGTTAGAAAGATAAGACAGGTTCCTTTACAACTATCCATTGGTATATTTTCATTGCCGTTGTGTTTTCTGCAGAGTATCTACGTAAATATTTTGTCGCATTTAAAGTTTTTAATTGGGATGTGTGTAATTACCCTACATTAACCTCTGTTTTCTTCAAGATTTATATATTATGAGCTTTAAAATCTTCCTATTTATACAGGAAAAGATAGTTGAAATACAACGCCGTTTAGCCGTAAATGTCTCGGAACTGTCTTCAACTGTTCGAAAACTAACCAGCGCCGAGGATTCCCGAGTATCAGCGGTCAGTATCGGTTATATTGGTGTTGGTATACTGGTCAGCATAGTTGCATCTATTGTTTTTATAGACTCTGCTATGCTTTTCAGAGATGTAAAGAAGTTGTTTGATAATATCAGAACAGGACTATGTCCAAAAGAAATTAATCCACAAAGTTAGCAGTGTTCATGAACATGGCTGGAAAAGCAAGATGTAGCCTCAACGTTTAGGGAATGGCACTCCTGGAAGGGAGAATACTCTGTTTGAAAAGAAAACGTGTTAGTTAGTAAAGTTTCACTTTGTTTAAACAGCTTTAATGCAGCTCGAATGTGGAAAAACTTTTAAATGGAACCAGTTGAGTAAAGCAGATCATAAACATTCAAATCAATGATAGTTCTTCATTTTTCTGCACTTCAGGAGACTTCTTGTAAATTCATGAAATTCAATCCAGCTAGAGATTTTTTGTCAGAAATCCATATATGGTTTATATCCGTCCAAATGCACAAAAATAACATCCAGCCCTTATATTTACATATTAATCGTAGCTTGCTTTCGTTCAGAAAATATAAAATAATTTATTTTAAAATACAGTTTCAGATGTCTTTAATATAAAATATCATCATATCCATTTTTTTAAACTTTAAGATGTTTATAGCTTCATCATTGCTTATTGTATATTGTATTCATGTTATAAAAATAATACGAATAAAATATATTTATCCATTGTCATATATGATTGTCTAAAACAGTATTTATTATTCTAAGTTTTTGTTTTGTATTCAATTTTTTGCACGTGGATATACATTGGTGATCATCATTAGGAATGCAGAATGCGGCACAAAAGTCGTAGGAATGAACCAGTGTAGTTAAACGGTAACAGTATTTTGTCGCATCTATCTATATTTGTTGGGTTTAACGTCGCACTGACACAATTATAGGTCATATGGCGACATTCCAGCTTTGATGGTGGAGGAAGACCTGAGCGGGCACTTGGGCAGAACCGCCGACCCTCCGCAAGTCAGCTGGATAGGATACTCTATAAGCCTTCAAACGGATGACACACATATTTACCAGAAATATAGATAATTGAACTGAAACCTATTTCTTACATTCAACTTGTAACTTGTAAACAAATAATTTATTGTATTATAAATAAATCTCAAAGCTACGTTAGATTAAAAATATACCATGCATTATAAAATCCGAAATATTTGCAAAAGCACCAAACCATTAAAGTTCAAAGAATAAAAATGATTAGCGAACGAATACAATAGAGAGGTTCTGTGCAAAAATGCTGGTTTCATCTCGTTCAGACTTGCTGCCAGACATATATGATATTGGCATTGTGGTTCCATTTAAATGACGGGCTTCAAGTGCGATAGTATGAACATTTTGTGTCTTTAAAAACGACTGATCAGTTGTTAACTCTAGGACGGGACCAAGAAATGGAAAAATTGTGCTGTACCTGATCTTTCAGAGGGCGAGAATGAGCTATATTTACAAGAGGTAAAGCTAAGTGAAAAGATTAAAAGTAATCAGAAAGATATTAATTGAACTTTATAATGTAAATATATGTTCGATTCTGTAATCAGTTCAAACAAATAATATTGAGTTTGCAGCTACTGAGGTCGAATTTGTACATAAATTACTACAAACGTACAAACAAAACTTTTAGTACAACTATTGAGGGTCATTCGTCAGATATACATCAAATTGTATTTTAATCATAAACAAATAATATTTACTTTAATATTGAGTGATTATATAGAACTAAATTCCTTCTTTGATCTGTTTTATTATGTGACGAATGCTTTCCTGCAGATTTCATTGACTGTATACTGACATTCTAAATTGTGCATTGAACTATCTGCTTCTTTTTACATGTACTTTTTATTTGGACTTACTAAATAATGGAACAATTTCTTAATTTCAAAAATGTTTATATTAATTTTGAGGCGAAGCACTGTGATCGTACTCAATTATAATATACATGTTTTCAAGAACTAATGGCTTAAAGAAAACGAAACATTATTTTAAGCGTTCATGCAAGACCAAATAGTACTTAGAAGTATGAATATAGGTAGGATAGAAAGATGTATAATGAAAGATACAATTCATGATTGTTTTTTAGATAATCGTGAATTATTCATGCGCATTATGACGTATATCTGAGATAACCGTTAACAATACACAAGCTGATTGTTATTTCAGACATTCGGAAGCATGTAAGAATAAAACATTACATCCCAGATATTTGATATATAATATACAATTCAAATGCTTATTAATTAGAAATGATCTTTTTTTAAAACACACACTTTACTGACTACTTACCAGGGATGTGCCTAATTATAATTGTAATTTGATTAATTATAATTAATTACAAATTTTGATGTAATTGAAAATAATGAATAATTAAGCACAAACTAAATTAAAGTAATTGAAATTAATTAATTACTGACTTAGATTTGGGTTGTAATTGTCAATTAAATCTAATTACTTTCAATTACTTTGGCTTTTTTACTGATCAATGGGCGTGTGAAATTTTCACAGTAACAGTAAATAGCTGACAGGTATTGTTGTATCAACAATCGGGTGTTCGAGGTGTTAATCCCTAGTCAGTTCTGTTAAGTGTGATCACTGGGTGAACATTTTAGTCACTAAACCTAATAATTAGGAATGTACAGAAAAACTGATATTGAAACTTGTCATTCTGTCGTGGTATTACACATAGCGCAAATTCCGCCCAGACAGGTCCAGGCTTACAGACAAAATTTTGAGGCACTCATGTTCTTAAAGTGCAATAAACCTTTGTGAGTTGCAGGATACTGTCTCATATGAATGTCAATGTGTACATTTGCTGATACGAACTGAATGACTGAATTTCAATATGTTTTCTTGCTGACATTTGCTGATATTAACATGCATGTATTAAGTAAATGATTTGATTTGCTGCTTTTATGCACATTTTGTCAAAAAAGCTTTGAATTGTAAATAATTATGTTGAATAATAAAAATTGTTTTGCAAATGACTGAATTGTTAAAGATAAAATAATTAATTATAATTAATTACTTTTGGCAAAATAATTGTAATTAATTAATTACTTTTTGAAAATGGCTTGTAATTTAATCTAATTTAATTAGCCATTTTCTCAATGTAATTGGAATTAATTAATTATTTCTGAAAATAATTAGGCACATCCCTGCTACTTACTACATTAAAAGGTCCCATTCACCACTTATTGTCTCTCTGCTTTCATTTACAACATTAAGTTTTCAGCGGTAATATTTTACACTTTGCTGGGGGTAAATTTCATTTATCATGGTTTAAAACTTCGAAACAAGGTAGTAATTTACAATGAGGTTTTGTACTATATTGGCCAGTTTAATTTCAGAAGTCCTGTATACTTACTGGCCATTTCAAGACATTGTTACACTGTGATTTTTTGTTTTGTCCTCTTCGTCTATATTTGCCACTTAAGCAAAACATTTTATTTTTATATATTATTTATTCACAAATCATTTTTTAATGTTATTTATTTCTGAAGAGGCTGTGCTTTTGGGACGTTTCTATTCATTTCGGATCTGTGATTTTGTGAGCCAGAAGAGATATTTACATATATAATATCAAGCGTAGTTGGAGAAATATATCTACATGCATAAACCAGATTTTTTGAAAATGCATAAATGTACATGTCTATGCAAATAAAGAAATAAATCTACCTACATAAACCAGAATTGTTTGAAAGTGCATAAATGTACATGACTATGCAAATAATGATATACATTGTTCAATATCATCAAGTAATACATGTTGTGTTCCGGATGGAGACTATTCTTAAAAGGAAAGACTAGTAATATATTAACAGTGAAAAAAGACCGTGCACATGATCAGATAGTTTTTCAAATGCTGTTTGAGTAACTTATCAGTAAATAAACTTAACTTGCAATGTTTGGGTCTATATTAATATCGTTAACAGTTGTATTATAATTTGTTATCCTTGCTCGAAAGAAAAAGAAACAAGTACGAAAATGACAAGGACAAGTTGACCAGTAGGTTCCAGAAATCCAATTACACACAATAAATTAGCGGCTTAATAAGCATACATAGTTACCTTGGCAAGGTTTTTTTTATCATTAACATGGTATTGATCTAGGGGAGGAAACTCTAACAGATACTTTTGTGTGGAGATTGCAGAGTTGCATATCTTCTCTAAAATAACTTATTCAACAAGTTATATGGGGGAAAAAAGGGAAAAAATGTAGTTTAAAAAGTACAAGGTCAGAATGGAAAAGAGTCAGTAAAAATATCTATTAATGAAAAGCTAATAATGCTCCATAGATAGCATGTAATTCAGACCTAAGTTAATTTTTTACTGAGAAATAAAAACAGAACAAAGGAAAAAGAAAGACAACAGGCGCAGTCACTATGAAGCCCCAGACCCACGTGTTACACTTCACCATCTACAAGTAGAATCCTAAAACTATTCCATTTTCTATCAAAGCTATTCATGTTTTGGGGTTTTTTAGCGACATACTTCTCAGTTTTCAAATGTATTCTTAAACTATTAATAAACATCTGTAAGGTAGGAACCGCCTCCTTAAATTTACTTTGATAAATAGTGTATTTTCCAAGCAAGATTAATAATAGAGTAGCTGCACTGAAATTTGAATTACCTAATAAAATATCTGATATTGACCATTCAATATCTGCATTAGGACATTTTTTTAATCCATCTTTTAACTTCTTCCCAAAATGTTAGTGAAATTTGGCAATCTGCAAATAGATGCTCTATGGTTTCTGAGTGATTGTGACATAGAGTACAGAGATTATCATTTCTTTTCCTCATATTTTTAATAAATAGTTTGTGCCAATAATTCTGTGATTTATTTTGAACTGAAACCACTGAAGTTTTGGGTCCTTTGTTATTGCAAATGGACATTTGTGTATAAATTTCCAGTTGAAATCAGCATTTAAATTTGATTTGTCTCTCCATTTCTACTTGAATCTGGTAACTTACGAAAGTTTGACAAAAAGTCATAAATACACCTACAACCTTTATTTGCTCTCTGAATGATTTTTATTGGTAAAGGTTGCAAAGGATTTTGCTCTTTGACAGCGCCTTTGAACGTGTTTATCATGAAAAGGGCGCTATATAAATCTGGTATGATAAATAATAATGAGGAAATCTTAATTTATCTAAAAATTCCCTAATAGATTCAACTATACTTTGGTACTGAAGAAAGTTAGTTTGAATACTATATAAATTTATAAAACTGTTAAACGATAACAGATTTCCATTTCTGTCCAGGAAGTCATTCACAAATTTTACTCCCTTTTTAAAGAATCTCGAAAAATATTAATTATTTTAAACATACTATTATGCCAAACTGGTAAAACACAGAAATCTTTCCATGATTTTGGATATTGCATGCTGAGTTTTATATATCCCAGGAAAACATCTTTCCAAAAATGATTTTTCACATTATGTAGTTTGTTTTTTAAAAAGTCAGCACCAAAACTGTGGAATGTATTAAGAAATGGATATATCTGTGTGATAAAGTTAAAGTATTTAGTATTATAGGTCAGGTACTTTCTAAGCCATGTAATTTTAAGAGATGTCATAAAGGTTTCTAAGTTCACCACTCTAATGCCGCCATAATCATAAGATTGTGTTATGACTGTTCTCTTTATCTTATCAGGTCCAGAATTCCACAGAAACTTATAAAATAGGTTTTGTATTGATTTAGTTATTTCTATGTTTGGGTTTGGTAAACTTAATATTAGGTGATTCAATTTTGACATAGCTAACGTCTTAATAACTATATTCTTGCCTATTCGTGTGATCATTCTTTTAGACCATTGTGTTAATAAGTTTTTAATTTCCTCTATTTTTGAATAGTAGTTAACAATATTATTCAGATTTAGTGTAAAGGTTACACCCAGTGATTTAAATTGTTCTTGTTCCCAATGTAGACCCAGATCAGTACATAACCTTAAATGACTATTGTTCATTGCTCCTATCCAAACAGCTTTTGTTTTTTTCTACATTAATACATAATCCAGATATTTTGGCATAGGAGTTTAATGTTAGCATTGTGTTTCTGAGAGATGCTTCACTTCCATCTAATAGTACAGTTGTGTCATCTGCATATTGTGACAGTAGAAATTCAGAATTATTGAGATTAATGCCATTTATTCTTGGGTTTTGTTTTAGCATAATTGAAAGAACTTCAGTACAGAGTATAAAAATATAAGGGGACAGCGGGTCCCCCTGACGACATCCACGGTGAATATGGAACCAATCTGAGAGATGACCGTTTATAATTACACAGGATTGAATATCATTGTAGAAAAGCTTAACCCACTTGATGAAATTTTCACCAAAATTAAATAATTTTAGAGTTTTATACATGAATGACCATGACAGAGAGTCAAAAGCAGTAGCAAAATCCAGTAGTAAAAGCATGTCAGGTATATTATTTTTTTCTGTAAAGTACATTATGTCATAGATTAACCTTATGTTGTCTCCTATATACCTGCCTGGTAAAAAGCCTGTCTGGTCTTCACGAATCAATTTATGTAAATATAATCTGAAAAGTAGATCCCTCGGAAGCACCGAGAACAATGCAAACAGTGAAAATTGCAGACTCGGTTTGATTGAGTCTGTTCATGAGCAGTAATGGAAAATGCAACATTGCTCACTAATTTTAAACGTTGGGCAATACTTGCGGATGCAATTTATCACGATACATTTAATAGTGATATTGGGCGCCATTTTTTATGTATTGTTTGTCTTTATTTCCTTATGGAATACAAGTAATGACCCCTTGTTTTAAAGTGACTGATAGTTCACCTGTACCAAAAGCATGGTTAACTGACCTAACAAGAAAATGACCAATATCTATCCAGAAAAACTTAAAGAATTCTGTTGTAAAACCATTACTACCAGGTGATGAGTTATTGGACATTTTTTTAGACTTGCCAACATCTCACCATAACTCAAATGCCCTTCTAATGATTCTTTTTCTTCTTCATTAAGTTTAGGTATGCCTACAACATTTAGAGTATTCTCTAATTCTATATTTTCTGTTTATGAGAGTATAATTTTTTATAATGATTTTCTACTTCACTTATGATTTCTTTTTGATTCCTAAGCAGAGTTCCGTATTTTGAATAGAGTGAGTTCATTATTTTCGAAGTATAATTCCTATTTTCCAAGTTACAGAAATAATAAGTTGTTTTTCCCCCTTCAGATACCCATTTGGCCCTTGATCTTATAAAAACTCCTTGCATTTTTTTTTGACTCTTAGTTCCCCTAAATCATTTTTCTTCCTTTCTAACAGATTGTAGTCAATGGGTTCTTGCCCTTCAAGAAACTTAATATCTTTTTCTAAATTTAATTGTCTTTTGTCTTCTTGTTTCTTTTTATATGAGGAATAAGAAATGGTTTTACCTCTGATTTCCATTAGAAAAGTTTCAAAAATAATTTATCATTTATACTAAATTCTAGATTTTCATTACTTTCGTTTTCTATCAGATTTACAGCATATTGCGTTTTTACCTGTTTGATGACATTTTTTATTTGCTCTACATATTGTTTATCTGACAGAAGAGAGTTATTAAATTTCCAATATGATCGGCCTTTTTCAAATTTACCTAATTCATTACTTATATATATTAAAGAATGGTCAGTGCTGTACCCAGGTTCGATTGTAGCTTCTTTTAGATCTGTATATAAGTTACTTGAAATCAGGAAAAAATCAAGTCTTGCTTTCTTTATTGGATCTTTCTTAAACTATGTGTATTGTTTTTTTTCCATATTCTGTTCTCTCCAAAAGTCAATCAAGTCGAATTTATGTAACATTTGTAAAAACAACATCACGTGACTTAGGGTTATTAATATTCAAATAATTGTAGCAATCCATGTCAGGATCAAGAACCATGTTATAGTCTCCTACTATTAAACAGTTGTTTTCAATTTTTGATAGTTTATCTCGTTATGATGTAAAAAAAAGGGCAGGTTCATCTCTATTTGGACCATATAGGCATAAAACTGTAAAATCAACATTTTCAATAAGAGCATTTAAAATAAGTAAATTCCCATTTTCATCTTTTTCTAAACTTTTGAATTTAAATTCAAAATTGTTATTAATAAAAATTGCTACCCCTCTTGACTGGCTACTAAAGTTGCTAAAATAACACTCAAAACCCCACTGGCTACCAATAAAATTTATCTCTTTATCAGTAAAGTGTGTTTTTTGTAAAAAGTACATATTGAATTTCTTCCCTTTCAGATAATTTAACACATCTTTTCTTTTCCTACCATCTTCTAGACCTTGTACATTCATAGAAACAAAGGTCAGACATTCAGGCATTGTCGCCTAAGTAATTAAAGTAAGTAACTGACACAACCCACACGAAGTACTGTGAGTCAAACAGTGTAGGACAAGGATTCGTAACTCCATAGAGACTGCGCAATCGTTCAAACAAAAAAAAGTATAAGCATCAATGTTTTGTCAAAACTGAAAGCTGTTAATACTCTCTTAGTATTGAAGAAATTATTCTCTTTAAAAAAAAAAAAGAAAGAAAAATAAAAGTCCAGGTCCATCGCTAAATTTAGAAACTTAGTCTCAGTTAAATTTACTAACCTAGAACTTGTCAACAAGTTTATCGTTTTACATGTGCATATATACAGTATCTACCGTTAAAGATCTGTACCTGCGAATTTAATAAATATTTTAATTTAATAAGACTTGTATTTAAATATGAAGTTACAAAAACAACAGATACAAAACAGACATGTCCAAAAACGACCTGTGACATATGATTATATGTAAAGTACGTAATCAATATTTTTTTCTATATGAAGTATAATATATCCTGCTACGGCAGCAGAAGCATATATTAACCTCCTTGAACAATCAGGATAACACTTAACAGGCACATATACTGTCACGTAATATATAAATCATTCTATATTTAGACCACCTTCATATAAAAAAAATAATTAAACGGCAAATAAGTGTCTATCAACAAGCTAATTTTCTGTTATAAAAGTACACGTTTAAACCTCTAAAGTGACATGTGATTACGAATTGGCAATACATAGAGTAAGCAAAAATTTATTTCCCTATAACAGCATCATTTATTTCTATATATCAAATGTCTCGCGTTTCTGTCCGAAGCGGCAAAAGTTTATCCACCTAACTGTACAATCAGAGAGGAAACATTTATAGGTGCCTGTGATTGACATTTGCCAGAAAACATAGTACAGAATTCGTCGTTACATGTAGCGACTGTTAGTCATAAACTTTGATATAGTAAACACTTTCAAAAACACAATTCCTAGTGATCACTGTCACTGTTTCTATATGTAAATTTATTATATATTCAGACAATATAATGATATACAAGAAATGTCTCACGTTTCTGTCCGAGGAATCTAAGTTAACAGCGGCAAAAGTTTATCAACCTAACTTAGCCCGGCTTATAAATTCTAAAATATGGCCGAACCTTGCACATTTTAGTAGAGACTTAAGATAATACATTTCTTAAAGAACAATACCTGAAGATAAATTCTGGATATGGAACACTCGAATCAGTCAACCATGACAGCCTGGGCAAACTGTTTTATGACGTCATCTTTAGAACTATTGAATTCGTAAAAATAATTTGATCATGTTCAGCAACGTTTAAAATTGTATCGCCCTTTTCGAAATTTCTAATAATCTGGTGACAAAACAATTGGGCTATGTAGAGCTTCTCAAAGTAACATTATTTTAAGAATTATCAAAGAAAGGTTACTTTTGGAATAATTTGCATGAACAGGGATAAGTTATCTAAAACGACGTATCACATTTCTTAAACTTTACATCCTGTTTTCAAACAATGACAAATTTTTAAAAAGATTGTGTTATAGATAAGAGGAAACATGTGTTCATAATAAAATTATATCGCTTTAGAATTCTTCCGACTATAAATGCCTTTTCGGGTCATTTTAAACTTGTCCACACATACGGGAGAGGTGCCTCATATTTTGCTCATTCTAAATGTTGTATATTTCTTTCTTGTGGATACGAATAAACCTCGTATTTATGTAATAATCAATTCATACGTAAATCTTAATTTGAATTAATATCATACTTTTGCAGCGATATATTACTTGATATAACATAATGAAGAACAATGTAGAGTGGTTAATTTCATAACTATTTCGCAATAGAGATAGGCTAAGGGATGGCATATAAAATACTAAGAAAAGCAGACCCTTTCTAATTGTTAAAAAGCAAGAAACGTATATAAAACTGAAAGAAGAAATATTCCTTTAAAGAATATTTGTAGGGATATGTCAGAGAGATTGTATTTGTACCGCGATGTTGCATAGAGCTGTAAACTGTATGACAACATGCACGTACCAAATCTCCTAGCCTCATACTTAGACTTTTTCAAATACCTTTTAAATTACTACATGCACATATTTCAATTCATTTAGAAAAGTATATTGTTAGTAAAATTTCAAAATTACAGCTAACTGAAACATGCAATATCAAATACTTTTATTCACATCAATGCCTCAATTTTGCAACCCATTTAAAAGCGGCTCAATAAAGAACTTAATATATTTAAGTATCTAGCTCATATTTTACTGTTTATTGTAGTCATTTTAAACATTTGTTTAGAATTCCATTTTTAAAAGTGGCATGTGAGATAATGTTTTGACACGAACTAATGCAAGTTGATCCCTATAAGGTAAAATATCCGGAAAGAAGGTAGGTTGTGTGTGTGTGGCGCCGGGGGGGGGGGGGGGGGGGGGGGGGTAAGAGAGCGGGGTTCTCATCCGAATATACTTTTTAACTGATGAATAAAACTGAACATTTGCGCATGTTTGAAACAATTTCCTTACTAAATTTCATTTTTGGGTAGTTTTTACCTGTCAGAGATACGTTAGTCTATTATATAAATTAATGAGAAAAAAATGTATGATTGCCTTATAGTGTGGCGACTTTGATCTAACATATTTATATCAAACTGCATTTTACCAGTGAGATGATACACTGTGCTAGTCTGTCGTATGACTGTAGACAAAATATTTATAAATGTACTTTTACATATGTTTCTAAGTCAACAAAGTACATTACAATTTGGACAGGCTACCTCATTAGTATATGTTAAAATTGCTTCTGCATTGATGCGTTCGAAATACACACATTTAAAACACGAATATATTTAGCCGATTTTTATTTTACACTATGGCCATAGTCATTTAGGATGATAGGTCAATAACAACTCTGTTAGATTTTTTCATGCTTTGTGTGAATAAATTATGTTTTAATGTCAATTTTCTTTCAATCTAAAACATTCATTTGTCAGATATAAATATAGTTTGGTTAACATAAGAAATAAATCGCGACTTAGTACTGTTCACTTGAGTCTATCTACGTTAGTTTGCAAAAATATAAAGAATGATACACAAATCATGCCGTTACAAAGAGTATAACAGCTTTGTTAGATTTATAGAAACATTTCACTTAAAATATCACACCCATGTCTTTATATAAATCACGCTCTTAAAAATATCGCATTTTAATTAGATATATCAAAAACATTTTGGTTCAATTCCTGCGCATCTGAGCTCTGAACTGTGATAAATCAGGTGAAAAACGACTCGACGGCCTTCTTTATTTTTATCCTTACATGGTCATTGAAATTTCATGATAAAAATTTCTGGGCTTCATTTATCCAAGTAGTAATAAACCGGACGTCGTGTCACCATTTGATATCAAAATGGACTTCATAATGCTGTCTTACCGGACCCGCGTGTCAACCGTTGTTTATCGCAGATTCTAACACAACCGAATTCATTTTCCTAGCTGATTATTGTGTATTTTTATATATCAATACATTTTCCTGACGTCACAATTATTAACGTCAGTCGCACAGGAAAAGAAATCAACACAAAATAGAAAATAGGCAAATACTAGCATTTGATGGATGTCGTCAAGGATGTACTCTAAATGCCTTCGTAACGTGTTAGAATCGAAATAACATATCAGATTTAGTGATTTGCTCTTCATTGTTTGTCATCTGATGCGTATTTTTATATCACTCGAGCTGTGCCCACGTGATATTAATCCTCATTTCTTAAATATACAGAGATTGACTACTTTCTTCTTTGTTTTACTGCAACCAAATCTAGCTATGTCAGAATGTGCAATTTATTTAATGGTAAATCGCCATGAATTATTCCACTCAATTATTCTTTATGAGACCACGAACCTTTTAATCTAAATACATTAGTGCCTGGATACTTGTAACTGACCAATATTATAACACATAAATCACGGTAATGCGACAAATATGCACAATCTATTTCCATTTACCGATTACCTCCCTTTTAATTGCGTTAACTGTTTTTTTCCCCAGGAAAATGATATGTTCGATCGCGGATAATGTCACAAAAGTGTAATAAGTGTTGTTTTAAGGGTTTTGTATTGAAAAATGAGTATTATATTACAAACATTTTACGGTAATTTTGATAAAAAGGAAGGACCGGTAGCTGTTTATAAACCACAATGAATATTTTTGTCTTTTTCTGAAATATATGATTTATTTACATTATTTCAAATTTGCATTCCTATAAAGATAAATTATATAACAATCTGTCAGGATTCATTAAAAATGAATAAACTTTAGAGTAAACCTGCTTTTGATACTATAAATAGAAAGATATTAGCACAAAACACTTAAATCCAAAAAATCTTAAAGTTTTATTAAAAAATGAGCAAAATATGACGATTTAAAAAGAAATTTGCTGAAAATATCCTTTATATGAGTTGTCTGCCCCTGACAAGAGAAGGTGCGAAAAGTCAGTGTTCCATATACAGATTTCTATTTGACATAACCTTCAATCATTTTATGTTCATGGCTTGTCTCTACTAAAAAATGCAAGATCGAATGACTTACAAGCCGGGCTAACTGTACAATCAGAGACGAAACATTTATAGGTGCCTAGGATTGACACTTGCCAGAAAAACATAGTACAGAATTCGTCGTTACTTGTAGCGACTGTTAGTCATAAATTTTGATAATTTAAAGTAAACATTTTCCAAAAAACAATTCATAGTGATCACTGTCACTGTCACTGTTTCTATGTAAATTTATTATATATTCAGACAATATAGTGATATACAATGGAAATTTACCTGCGATCAATTATATCTATTATAAAAGTTGCGACTTAAAAAATTGTTTACAAGTTTCACTTCCTGTTTTTTGGCCGCTTATGTATATAATGTCACATGGACATGGCCGCTTAAGATTGTATCAAAAACTATGTAAAATCATTTTTAACCAATCAAAATTTAACAGGTTAATCTCATGACCTCCAACTTAACTACGTCACTGGGGTTTCCGGCGTCAGCCAATTAAAAAAGACTTATAACAGCCCGGCTTGTAAGTCATTCGATCTTGCACTTTTTAGTAGAGACAAGCCATGAACATAAAATGATTGAAGGTTATGTCAAATAGAAATCTGTATATGGAACACTGACTTTTCGCACCTTCTCTTGTCAGGGGCAGACAACTCATATAAAGGATATTTTCAGCAAATTTCTTTTTAAATCGTCATATTTTGCTCATTTTTTAATAAAACTTTAAGATTTTTTGGATTTAAGTGTTTTGTGCTAATATCTTCCTATTTATAGTATCAAAAGCAGGTTTACTTCAAAGTTTATTCATGCGCAACGACTTCCATTATTTTGATAAAAATGCTCTTAGTAGTTATATTTTTTAATGAATCCTGACAGATTGTTATATAATTTATCTTTATAGGAATGCAAATTTGAAATAATGTAAATAAATCATATATTTCAGAAAAAGACAAAAATATTCATTGTGGTTTATAAACAGCTACCGGTCCTTCCTTTTTATCAAAATTACCGTAAAATGTTTGTAATATAATACTCATTTTTCAATACAAAACCCTTAAAACAACACTTATTACACTTTTGTGACATTATCCGCGATCGAACATATCATTTTCCTGGGGAAAAAACCAGTTAACGCAATTAAAAGGGAGGTAATCGGTAAATGGAAATAGATTGTGCATATTTGTCGCATTACCGTGATTTATGTGTTATAATATTGGTCAGTTACAAGTATCCAGGCACTAATGTATTTAGATTAAAAGGTTCGTGGTCTCATAAAGAATAATTGAGTGGAATAATTCATGGCGATTTACCATTAAATAAATTGCACATTCTGACATAGCTAGATTTGGTTGCAGTAAAACAAAGAAGAAAGTAGTCAATCTCTGTATATTTAAGAAATGAGGATTAATATCACGTGGGCGCAGCTCGAGTGATATAAAAATACGCATCAGATGACAAACAATGAAGAGCAAATCACTAAATCTGATATGTTATTTCGATTCTAACACGTTACGAAGGCATTTAGAGTACATCCTTGACGACATCCATCAAATGCTAGTATTTGCCTATTTTCTATTTTGTGTTGATTTCTTTTCCTGTGCGACTGACGTTAATAATTGTGACGTCAGGAAAATGTATTGATATATAAAAATACACAATAATCAGCTAGGAAAATGAATTCGGTTGTGTTAGAATCTGCGATAAACAACGGTGGACACGCGGGTCCGGTAAGACAGCATTATGAAGTCCATTTTGACATCAAATGGTGACACGACGTCCGGTTTATTACTACTTGGATAAATGAAGCCCAGAAATTTTTATCATGAAATTTCAATGACCATGTAAGGATAAAAATAAAGAAGGCCGTCGAGTCGTTTTTCACCTGATTTATCACAGTTCAGAGCTCAGATGCGCAGGAATTGAACCAAAATGTTTTTAATATATCTAATTAAAATGCGATATTTTTAAGAGCGTGATTTATATAAAGACATGGGTGTGATATTTTAAGTGAAATGTTTCTATAAATCTAACAAAGCTGTTTTACTCTTTGTAACGGCATGATTTGTGTATCATTCTTTATATTTTTGCAAACTAACGTAGATAGACTCAAGTGAACAGTACTAAGTCGCGATTTATTTCTTATGTTAACCAAACTATATTTATATCTGACAAATGAATGTTTTAGATTGAAAGAAAATTGACATTAAAACATAATTTATTCACACAAAGCATGAAAAAATCTAACAGAGTTGTTATTGACCTATCATCCTAAATGACTATGGCCATAGTGTAAAATAAAAATCAGCTAAATATATTCGTGTTTTAAATGTGTGTATTTCGAACGCATCAATGTAGTACATACCAAAATGGAAACTGCTAATTTGCTATTTATATCATATAAGCACATTTTTTATTTGTCTTTCTTTAACATTGTTTACACTGATTCAGTTTTGCATTACTTTAACTGTTTTTATAGATAAACTTTTCAACTTACAGCATATATTTATACTAGCATGCATTATCATGAAAGTGTCTTATGACTAAAGAGTAGCGTAATCACAAAAGAATGAAGACGCGACGTAGTAAGCAATCGTACATCCAAACGTTCTGATATTTGTAGCCCCGTTTTGGAAAGCCAATTAACTTCTGTAGAACTATTTATTTCATTTCATTTCATCAAATGCAATCGTTTAAGAGTACTAAGTTGTGTAAAAAAGCTTATGTTCATCTTACCATGCTAACACTCCCTTTCATTAAGAAATAGACTGTGGTTTAGTGGTTCACGTTTGGGTATGAAACATATGGACGTGTTTAGCTTACACGAGGCGGTAATTAATGCGGTGTCACAATGCAGTTTTCCCCATTGGTCACATCCGGTAACGTACACATTTACCATACCGCAGTTGTTCTACCTTTACGTAAAGTCATAGTAATGGTACATAGGTTTATCGTTTATGATGCAGAAGCAATTTTAACATATACTAATGAGGTAGCCTGTCCAAATTGTAATGTACTTTGTTGACTTAGAAACATATGTAAAAGTACATTTATAAATATTTTGTCTACAGTCATACGACAGACTAGCACAGTGTATCATCTCACTGGTAAAATGCAGTTTGATATAAATATGTTAGATCAAAGTCGCCACACTATAAGGCAATCATACATTTTTTTCTCATTAATTTATATAATAGACTAATGTATCTCTGACAGGTAAAAACTACCCAAAAATGAAATTTAGTAAGGAAATTGTTTCAAACATGCGCAAATGTTCAGTTTTATTCATCAGTTAAAAAGTATATTCGGATGAGAACCCCGCTCTCTTACCCCGCCTCCCCCCCCCCCCCGGTGCCACACACACACAACCTACCTTCTTTCCGGATATTTTACCTTATAGGGATCAACTTGCATTAGTTCGTGTCAAAACATTATCTCACATGCCACTTTTAAAAATGGAATTCTAAACAAATGTTTAAAATGACTACAATAAACAGTAAAATATGAGCTAGATACTTAAATATATTAAGTTCTTTATTGAGCCGCTTTTAAATGGGTTGCAAAATTGAGGCATTGATGTGAATAAAAGTATTTGATATTGCATGTTTCAGTTAGCTGTAATTTTGAAATTTTACTAACAATATACTTTTCTAAATGAATTGAAATATGTGCATGTAGTAATTTAAAAGGTATTTGAAAAAGTCTAAGTATGAGGCTAGGAGATTTGGTACGTGCATGTTGTCATACAGTTTACAGCTCTATGCAACATCGCGGTACAAATACAATCTCTCTGACATATCCCTACAAATATTCTTTAAAGGAATATTTCTTCTTTCAGTTTTATATACGTTTCTTGCTTTTTAACAATTAGAAAGGGTCTGCTTTTCTTAGTATTTTATATGCCATCCCTTAGCATATCTCTATTGCGAAATAGTTATGAAATTAACCACTCTACATTGTTCTTCATTATGTTATATCAAGTAATATATCGCTGCAAAAGTATTTAATTCAAATTAAGATTTACGTATGAATTGATTATTACATAAATACGAGGTTTAATTCGTATCCACAAGAAAGAAATATACAACATTTAGAATGAGCAAAATATGAGGCACCTCTCCCGTATGTGTGGACAAGTTTAAAATGACCCGAAAAGGCATTTATAGTCGGAAGAATTCTAAAGCGATATAATTTTATTATGAACACATGTTTCCTCTTATCTATAACACAATCTTTTTAAAAATTTGTCATTGTTTGAAAACAGGATGTAAAGTTTAAGAAATGTGATACGTCGTTTTAGATAACTTATCCCTGTTCATGCAAATTATTCCAAAAGTAACCTTTCTTTGATAATTCTTAAAATAATGTTACTTTGAGAAGCTCTACATAGCCCAATTGTTTTGTCACCAGATTATTAGAAATTTCGAAAAGGGCGATACAATTTTAAACGTTGCTGAACATGATCAAATTATTTTTACGAATTCAATAGTTCTAAAGATGACGTCATAAAACAGTTTGCCCAGGCTGTCATGGTTGACTGATTCGAGTGTTCCATATCCAGAATTTATCTTCAGGTATTGTTCTTTAAGAAATGTATTATCTTAAGTCTCTACTAAAATGTGCAAGGTTCGGCCATATTTTAGAATTTATAAGCCGGGCTATAAAGCAATGCCACCTGACCTAGATTTACATAAATAAATGTAATCACGTGCTTTTGTTTACAAACATGTCGTTTAACTAGGAATGTTCTGAAATAGGCAAATTCATACAATAGATAGGATATCATTTTAAATTATCTCTGCATATTTTCTAAAGTTTGTTTCTTATATACTGTATAGCAACTAAGTTATCAGTGATTTTGACAGATCTGTGTGAAGATCCACTCTGATTTTCTTCCCATTATTTAACAGTGCAATTATGCGTCCATCATCAGACCAGCAGTTTTTTACCTCGTGTTTGTTTGCTTGCAAATTTTCCATTTACTATGTAGCAGACAACGGTTCCATTAAGAAGTTTACAACACCAGTGAAAACAACAGTAATATTTTTTCTTATTCAAAGAGACCACGTTGTAGAACTCAGAGTCATTCTTAATATCAATGCCGTAATTATAGCCAGCAATCATTACTTCGTCTTTACATAATCGGCATGTCTGCTAGTTTCGCAGTACATGCTTCACACAAAAACTTTATGATTTCGAATATGTGTTCACATGTTTACCATAATTCAAAGCTGAAAAAGAAATAGAATTAAACAGGCAGAAGAAAGATGTCTTCCCATAAATAAGAGGTTGTCAGTCAGATGGGTTTCATACATACAATTTAATTGCTATACATTATTTAGACAACAACAAGTGATTTACCTCTATTTACAAATATCTTGTGATGGTTGAGAGGAAGACAATCATGACTTCATTATGAATTTTTATTCAAATAAATTGCTTCCTTTTATGTAACCGATCCTTAAAATATATAGCTATTTATTTATGGTTAAAACAAAGCTACGTAATTTATCAAACGTCTTCCGCGATGTTATTAACGTCACGTTTCTAGCTGCGTTGGGTGACATTTAAAAAAATATAACTCTTTAAATTTTCGTATTTAAAAGGACAAAGAAAGGTAAAAAATTTTGTTTCATGAATAGTTTGCTATGCTCTTACTTTTAATTCTTGTCACTAATATATACATTTTGTATATATTAATTATATAACAGTAATTGGTTTAATTTAAAAAGTGAAAATTTAATTTATAGCGTTTGACGTCGTTGAAGTATTGTGTTAGTGTAATAAAGCGTCGGCGGTGATGTCGTTTTAAGTATGAGAAGTTTGTGGAATAAACTTGAAGAAATAAGAAATTTTGATGTTTCAGCAGGAAAAGCTAACGTATAATGAAAAGAATGTTACATTTGTGTCTTTCCACATTGAATTTATTAACTCGTTGAATAAGATTGATAAAATGCTCGAAAGAGACTCGAATTACATAATTTTATTCAACTCGTTTGATAAATTCAGTATGAAAAGACACTCACGTAACACTCTCTACGTAAATTGAAATTAAATGATGCAAGAAAAGGTAGTTCTTGCAAGTATGTTCAAACATAGATAAAGGGATATACTTTAACGTCAATAACTAAGTATATTATCGTTTGTCTGTTGGATCATTACACTGCAAATACCTGTCAGAAATAAAACATAGAAGTATACTTTTAATACAGTGAAATTATTTAACAAAAATGTTGCAACTTTTCTCCTGTCAGTGCCGAGTAGATCAAAACTTTCTCAATCAGATATGCTAACTGGTTTTTTAATAGTTATACAGCGATGGAAATACAACTTGGGGAAAAAACAAAAGACAAGGATTATATAAAAAGAACAAACGTTGCCCCTTAAATCACCATGGTTAAATGTGCACTAATATGAGCCTCCAAAACACATAACAGTGTAAATAAAAGCTACCCACACCAGGTGAGCCTGTTACACACGCATTGGTAACAATACGCATGATGATGTATACCATATATTTGTCAATGTAAATATTTGACAAATATAATACAATAGTTCTTAATATATTCGTATGATTTCTTATACATATGCTAAAATAACTCTATTTGGTGGGCAACAGGTAAAGGAAAATCAAATTTAGAAAAAAAACAGTGAAATTTTCAAAATGTGTCTGTGTGTGCGAAACAGAAAAACACTTTATAGTTTATATTTTAATTGATCTTAATCATCATTTCGACAATGAAATTTTAATAGAAATAATGAAGGAAATCGATGGTCATGAGCAGTAGCTGTCCACCTCTAGCGTTTGTTGACCTCTCTGAGCTTGGCATCTCTATTAACAATTTTTACAAACTAAATTCACATTATACTAGATCTTAATTGTACTTAAAATGTTAAACATTCAAAAAGACCATAAACCTCAAAACATGAGGAAAAACATGATCTGGAATTAGGGTCTCAGTAGTAAAGAAAATTATATTCATGTATTCCGGTCGTATCCATGCACCGTTCTGTGAATCAGGAAATTTGAATCTCGCTGGAACAATTGCGTTGTTAGAAACAATAATAGTGGCAAATCGTGATCAAATAATAAAACTTACATAAAACAAATAATCAAACACATAGTTGAATCTTCTTAAAGATAACATATTTGACATGAATTTTAGTATTTACAGGTATCAGTATATTTCTAAAAATGAAAAGAACTGACATTAATATTCTGACACATAGATTGTCAAATACAAAAAAAATAATCACGCAGATGAAATTCAATGATAAATATGGCATGCATATAACTGAGTAGTAATAGTTAAAGGCCCGATACGAGTGCGTTATCGCAAATATCATGGCGTTGGGTGCAATCAAGGGTTTTCCTGCGAAGATATTAATCAAGGTCTTTGACCGAGATTAATATCTTTGCAGGAAAATCAGAGCTTTCACCCAATGCCATGATATTTGCGACAATGCACGAGTGTCTGTCCTTTAACTACTACTACTCAGTTATATGCATGTCATATTTAGCATTCAATTTCATCTGCGTGATTATTTTTTTTTTTGTATTTGACAATCTATGTGTTATAATATTTATATGGAAACAATATTTCTTTTTTATCCAAGATTACAAAGAGTTTTACACACATTATGCTCGCTCGGTTCACAAATCCATCACAGGTCTATACATACAATGTAGACCTATAGTTTGATTTTGACATTTGAGAGTTCAAGTTATAGACTCGTCTGTCGATTAGGAAAATCAACATGATTTACATTGCCTTATTTAGGTAAGAACAATTATCATACTAAATAACACTACTTAAATAACGGACCATTCCATTATTAAAAGTACAAAAACATCGCTGACCTCGAAATCGTACTATATTCCTCGAACAATAACTATTACATATGTAATGCCTCTTTAGCTATAATCATATCAGAGAATGAGCAACGGAAACTTAATTTTAATTAAGTTTAAGTTAAGCAAAAGGGTACTGCTGAACAAGTCGTATACTGTACACTAAAATTTTAAAAACTTTTCCTAGAATATTTTTCAGATACAGTGTATCTTTAAAAGAAGTGAGGTAACTGTTTAAGAGGTAACTTCGGCTGTGTGATACAAAACTAAGTTGATATCAATAATTATGTTAAACAATCAATTTTTTTTTAAATAAGGAGAAAGAGCTACATTCATACAATATAGAACATTAGATTAAAAACACTTACGTGTACGCATTTAATATATGGCCTCGAAGTTACTCGAAAATCTAAATAAAGTGTTATATGTGATTTAGTTCGTTTCGGAGTCATTCCATGAAATGTCGCTAGGTAAATTGAAAAACAAGATACGGTCAATTCAGGTGCGTATTCCGCTAATTAGATTTCATCTCAATTTAGCTGATCCCTTAAAAGTGAGCTGAGTGGTTAATGCGCACAAATCGATTAACTCTCCAGTGATATTTTCCCACCGATCATTCGGTACAACACTGTGTTCTTTTATGTATTTGTAGTGCTTTTTTTCTATCATCTTTCCTCTTTTGCACCTACATGCTTCTATAGTTACATTCAAACGAAAACTGCTGTAAGATATTTCGTTTTAGGGAGATTGTATATCCCTATCGAGACTTCGTGTTTTCTTTTCGTATAAAGTCTTGGAGTCCTAAAGAGAAATACATAACGGGAAATTATCGACTATGTGAATTTTTCGTGCTGAAGTCTTAGTGTGTATTGCTTTGGTTGTCCTCTAAAGATAAAGTAAAAATGGTTTATTTTTAAATAACTTTATTTGACATGCTCTTATCTAATATCTTTAAATGTTATTTACATCCCTTTTGCCGAACGTGGTGCCGTATATGTCTCTAGTATTCAATTTATTTTAATTAAGCTATTGCGAGGTCTTTTGGTTTACCCCTCTTGTTACAGCCGAACAGATGACATGTATATAAATTTTGAATTTGTTTGCTTTCAGTCAAATTTATGTCTGTAATGAACTTAAAAATACACAAAAACATCTATGTGGAAATGTTTATTGAAAGCTTTATCAGGGGTTATGCATTTAGAGCATCAGTAAGTTGATTTATTAGATCACTGACCATGTTTAAAGTATAAAAAGTGCAGTTTTGCAACTTTTTGTTAAAAAGTTGGAAAAAAAATTCTCCAAGGCCATAAAACATTTAGGGTCAGGCCAAAAATTGAGGGTAGGTCGGGATACCGGAAACAAACATTTTTAGGCCTTATGAGACAAATAATGTCAGTTTTCCTTAATCCGTATGTGCATTGGGAAAAATATTCTCAGCTGGTTAATTTTCTAATTGTAATACTTACAGGATTTGATAGTAATTGTGAAGGCTTTATTTGTTGTGTGAAAGATCAAAAGTTTCTTGATGGCTATTGTAAGTTTCATTACCGGCGTCAAGCATTCTGCCATTTATGCTGAGGCTGCCACAGTGCCAATTGATTGGACCTAATTAAAGTATATCGATAAACGATGTATTTTACAGTCGGATACCCCAGGATATCATTCAGGGAATGGTTAGGCAGGATATTAGTTCTGGACGATGCGCAAACAAATAAAATCCTTGTTACCACAATGTTGCAAGGTGAACTGCGTTAATGTGACCTTTTTTTTGTAGTATCCGTTGATACTGAAAAATGTTTATTGCATAAAGTCAATGTGCGACTCAAAGAGAACACGGGAAGCATTTTCTCAAAATCTAATTTTGTCATTTTCATGAATACAGACAAAATGGATACAAAACATTTTAATACACGACACTGCGCGATTGACGAAAGATAGCCTAAAATATTTTAAGAAAACAAACAGAATATCTTATTTTTGAAGGTGATATTATGTTAGATTGCATAAGACATAAACAGTTTGTCATATGTTTCGATAAATAATTAAACTTACGTAATCAATTATTTGTAAATACTTTTATGAAAAACAGTGTAAGAACGGAACAGTGAGATAACACTATTCAACGAATTCATTGTAACAACGGATATATTAAAATGGCTAGTAATATAGGTTAGTATTTAACTCTGTGTTCCATAAAATATTACTTTGTTGTTTTTAAAAATCAGGGGAACAGCAACAAACATTATTTTTATATCCATTAGTAACGTAAACACTTTACTGTGTCATGTTACATATAAAAACACAATAATTTGATTTTATACCGTAATGTTATATTCCATTCTAACATGGCTCGATTTGATTTCTAGTTAAACAAAGAAGAAAATCAAGCTCTGTATATTCTGCGATAAACAACGGTTGACGCACGGACCGGTAAGAGAGCATTATGACGTCAATTATGACGTCCGATACATTGCTTCTCGCGGAATTGAAGTCCAGTATAATATTTATTAAAATATATCAATGAGCATGTCAGAATGAAAACAATCAAGACCTTCTTGTGATTTATCGTCTTATTTACCACGGTTCATCGTTCAGATGCTTCAGTATTTAACCACCCGGGCTAACGCCCTCGTGGTTCAATTCCTACGCATCTGAACTCTGAACCGTTGTAAATCAGACGATACACAACTCGAAGGCCTTTATTTAAGAAATAATAAAGCTGTTCCTATATTTTATCAGTTAATAAAATATGGGCAGGAACTTGGATGCGTAATAATTAAATCACGAGTGCGTAGCACGAGTGATTTAACTATTCGCATCCAAACGACTGCCCATGTTTTATTAATTGATAAAATTATTGGAACATATTTATTATTTCGATTCTAACACCGCAAATAATTCGCATTTTACAGTTCTACATTTTCAGCGCAATACGTCATTCGGGTCATATGCTTTTACAATTTACACCCTATGGTTGGAAAGTGTTGCATAGCCAATGGAACGTATAGATATTTGTTTCTTTTTTATCAGAATTTTGAGAAGTATTTATCAATTAGTAATCTAACAGCTCGCAAACTAATTATGAACAGAATCATCAGAATAGGCGAGTTGATCCTGTGTTACCAGTTACGAGCTTAACTTTTATATGACGTCACATCATTATGACGTCATACTTTATGTCATACAGTTATGACGTCACCGCTGAATCATAACTGAGCTAATTGAATTCTCTCGTAGAGATCAGAACGTGTTTTACGGTCCTTAACATAAGTCAGTATGACTTTGTATCATATTATGTTTTTGAAATGCTGTTTTCAACCGTTTGGCCTTTAATAGGTCGTTTGTAATGGAACTGAAGTAGAATCTCTTATGTCACAACCATAGGGGGTGAAATGTAACAGCCAACCATATTTTATCGTAGATTCATGTATAGGCGATTTCGCTATATGTTTATATAGCAATTGCTGCGGATCATGTTAGAATATTTGTTAAATAACAGTGGTTGCACATTAAAATAAATCATTTTTCCATTTCGTAAAGAATTGTATATAATTATTATAACATTTTTCATTATTGTGATGTTGGTAGACATATAAAACCAAATATTCGAGTTATTATCATACAAACAATATTTTTTCATGGTCACATAATAAGCAATCATACGTGGTATTGTTCTTTGCAGGTCCTAAAATGTATAGGTCTTAACTGAGCCGTGCCATGAGAAAATCAACATAGTGGGTTTGCGACCAGCATGGATCCAGACCAGCCTGCGCATCTCGGCACAGTCTTGCCAGGATCCATGCTGTTCGCTAACAGTTTCTCCAATTCCAATAGGCTTTAAAAGCGAACAGCATGGATCCTGACCAGACTGCGCGGATGCGCAGGCTGGTCTTGATCCATGCTGGTCGCAAACCCACTATGTTGGTTTTCCCATGGCACGGCTCAACTGTATCAATAAAACATATAATTTATAGATAATCCTATAACATTAGGAATTATGAATTATAATTCTTATTCTTTTATTGATTCTTATTCATATCAAAATCGGTCGATTAAATAAAACGTTATCTTGTTGATTTTTTAAATTGCTAAGGCACATTTTGTTTGTGGAACATGCCTGCACACTTTATTTTATGGAAATGATTGTTCAAAATTCATTATTAAATGTATGGCATACACCATCACACACATGCAAATCCTTTCAATTTTGCAATAAGGAAAAATGGCAGAACTGGAACCTTATTTTCTTGTATGTTCATGTAACGTAATTTAATGTTATAGATAATATATAAAACTTACATGGTGTATATATATCTTATTCTGTTTGAATACTGTTAGCTTAAGCAGGCCATTTAAAAAAAGTATAAAATCAAAAATCAAAAAGTAAAAATAGATGGATACAAATTAAAATACTAATATCTTGCTTAGCCTAATAATTAATTGGAAGAACTTATGTTTTCTGTAAATTGGCAGTAAAGTTTAATTTGAATAATCAAGTTGACACCTCGTACACAAAGTACAAAATCAAACATTATAAGAACTTCATCTCCACTCAGCAAAACTTCAAATTAAACTTTTTTCGAACAGTAGTATCAACATTGATGGTATTGCTATCTGGAAGTGAACAAGATTTAGAAGACCTGTGGAATACAACTGGTGCTGTAAATGATCCAGCAGCAAACAAACATGAACTTCATGTGCAGGACATTATACGTGATGGCAATTTTAGAAGTGCGCTAGTAGATAATTGGACAAACCTGTCCTTTGATAGTGTAAGTAGATTTTGAACGATTATTTTTAACAAGCTCACATGCAATATTGCTTTGGGAACTGTTTGATTAAATAATATGTAGACTGAGCACTAATAAATTAATAAGTTTAATTAATCAATTACTATAAATACTATAAAAGATATTGACAAAGATGTTTTGTTATGTGTACCAGAGACTTTAAAATTTGCTTTTAAAATGCAGTTTATAAAACACAAGCAACCTTTGTCAAATAAATTAACAAATTCGAAAAGAAATGTTTACCTAAAGATTGAAAGTAATAGCTTCATGATAAAATATTTGTTCCAAGGTGTCAGTTTATGGAACGAACATATTTGGAGACACCCTTTGGGAAACAGAGTTCAATGTTAACGGCTCGTCATCTCCGTTGTCTTCGTGGCTTGCTGGTGGTAATATTATCGGTACAACAGCAATATCAGCTTATTCACAAGAAACAACTTTTAGGTATTGTTTTTTCCTTTGACTTTTAAAATGCAGTTCATAAAGCACAAGCAAAGAAAAAGTATGAAAACACGTCATGAGTAACAGCGGAATTCAGCACAATATTAACTTTTAAATGTTAAGATATCTTGAAACATGGAGTAGTCATTCTTCAAGCTTTTCTTTTATTTTGTCGGCTTTTCACTTTATAAGTATTAACTTACAGCATGTGTGATAACCCTAAACTAATAGCCTTACGCTGTCTATCCGGAAAGAATATAATAGAAACCTTATTCCATCATGGTGAAACGTCAGTCATGAGAAATGAATAAATAGCAAGCCATGTGCATATTGTTAAAACTGACAACCTTGCTGTCATTTGCAATATCGAATAGTTGACATA
The DNA here is from genome assembly GCF_021730395.1 of Mercenaria mercenaria. Taxonomy (NCBI): domain Eukaryota; kingdom Metazoa; phylum Mollusca; class Bivalvia; order Venerida; family Veneridae; genus Mercenaria; species Mercenaria mercenaria. The sequence continues at coordinate 59,061,244 of NC_069377.1, read as the reverse complement.
TGAAAAATATCCAAATCATGTCATCGAACAAGGTGGAAACTTTGGGGGTTCTCCTTGGTCGTATGCAAAAAGATATATTTATACGTGAATTTACAGTTGTTAGTAGATTATTATGATGAAAAATAGATATTGTGATTTTCACATAAATAACAGTTTAATCCAGACAAAGGTGACCTGGTGGCTCAGCACTGCATAACAGTCGAACTTGACAGCAAACCAATCCCAGTGGAGACGTTACTTAAATCGATATGAGCCGCGCCATGAGAAAACCAACATAGTGGGTTTGCGACCAGCATGGATCCAGACCAGCCTGCGCATCCGCGCAGTCTGGTCAGGATCCATGCTGTTCGCTAACAGTTTCTTTAATTGCAATAGAGCATGAAAGCGAACAGCACTGATCCTGATCAGACTGCGCGGATACGCAGGCTGGTCTGGATCCATGCTGGTCGCAAACCCACTATGTTGGTTTTCTCATGGCGCGGCTTATATGTATCAAACTCGACTCGAATTGATTTGAATTAAACTTATTAAATTGTCTTGTAGTGACGAAAACTATCGACTACGCATCGGACCGTCCGGAAGTGCAGAAGCATCTTGGTTTGCTGTGACAGAAAGCGGTTTGTCTTACGGACCATTGCCACAAATTTTCGTACCACGATCAGCGAACAGACCTTTTAGTAACCCTGTCTATGTGGACGGTAACTCTTCACGTTTCTTTTTATTTTGGCTGGTAATCATTTTGTCTTTTTATATCTGACAACGGCAACGTTGATAATTGGTTAAAATTTATCCGAATATAATAATGATAACAATAATAATATTAGTTGCAGATGTAAATGACAGTTAACTGTGTACATATAACAACATGTACAGTGGAAACTCGATATCTCGACCTCGCTTTTCTCAAAATTCTGACATTTTTAAGTCTCGTCCCGAAAACATGAGCACAAAATATCAGTCGAATGTCGTCTCGAGGTAAAACGCTCGATCCCTTGGTATTCGGGATACCGAGTTTCAGCAGTATATCAGTAAATGTTTTATTACATGGCATCCGACATAACTTGTTACATTTTTAGTATTAACTTCAGCCGAGGAAACGTATGTTGGATATAGTTCGATTATATAGTATACACTTGTTAAATGGTTTACCTGTCAATAGTCAAAGCTATTACCCGAGGTCCGAAATGAAACTGAAACTGAAAACTGATTAATTTGATTAAACGCCTATTTCTATACAATGTATGACATATTCAATAATATAAACCTTAGAATATTAATGATGAAATGTTAAAAAATCACATCAAATTCAAAACTAACACCTGCTGTTAACGCATATAAAACAATTATCAAGAAAATTAAAACAATGCCAAGAAGTCTCTAACATACAGTGTAAGATTGTTTTTGAATGTATTAAGTGATTTACTTTTGCGTAATGCTAACGACAGTTCATTACACAGTTTTGGACCAATAGTACAGAAACTTCTGTCATTAAATGTTTTGCACTTGTTGTATAGAATGGTCGAGTGACAATAGTTCTGACTATTGACCGGCAAGTCATTCAGTAAGGGCTTAATTGCATAACATCAGAAATTAATTCTTGAATTTATTACTCGTTAGCCTGAAAATGAACCAGTCCTTAAGCACAAGCTATGTACGGGCAATTTATATAAGGAGTCATGTTACAATACAAACTATGGTCGGGAGTAGTGAAATAGTGATTTTTATAAAATATTTAAGGAATGTTGGGCTGTTGGTATCTGGCTGATCTTACCAACGTTGTTTATATGTACCAGGACTTTCTGAAGATGTCACCGGAAGAATGCATCTCGAGGTGTGGGAACAACTTCAGCATAGCAATGCTAGTGGTTTGTGTAAAACACATTTGCTCAGTCTTTTAAAATAGGAAAATGTCACAAAATTACATTATATTGGCCCGTCAGTGATCAGTCTTGTCCTGTACATAAGTTTATTGGGAAACATTTTTGATACGTTAATATTGTCCGGGGATATTCTGCTTTATCTCTCTCTATATATATTTTTGAGATGGTGTGTTAACATATTATCGCAATTTGTATGTCGTAGCGTAAAATAACTTTAAAGTTTTGATTGTTTTATTTCATTTGCCCCGTTTTTGTCCAGTCTGGTGTTCCGTACTTTTGCCAAAATACTCCAATCCTTATACTTGTACAAGCGAAATAAATATTCGCTTCCTTTACCAATCTTCCTAATATTTTGGCATGTGGCTTGTTTTAACCAGGGGCATCCGTGGCCAAGTGGGTAAAGTCGCTAACTTTGAATCACTTGCACCTCACCGATGTGGGCTTGAGCCTCACTCGGGGCGTTGAATTCTTCATGTGAGGAAGCCACCCAGTTCATGATGAAATAATGCACGGAGGGGCACATGGGGTCTTCCTCCATTATCAAAACTGGAAAGTCGCCATATGACCTATATCTGTTTCGGTGCGACGTTAAAGCATATTGTGACTAAAGTCTTGTGATTTTTAAAATAGATTTTCACCGAAAGGCAAAATACCGCCAATGTTTCATATATTTACGTGAAACTTAATGGTTGATTAGTTTCTAGTTTCCAGAATTACGGGAACATTCGAGTTTTTTGCAGTTCTTCTCAAGCAAATTCATACACCGTTGCAACGGTTTACTTTAAATTTGTAAACATTGATAAATATAGAACGAGAAGCGACAGTATTTTAGACACTATCTTCACGTGGGCAGCAAACCAAAGCTGCGCATGCGCATATTTTGCTTCCGTCACTAATAAAAGAACGCACACGTAAGTATAGGTATCGCACAGTATTATGACGTTTTTATTTTTAACAATATGTAAATAAACAGTCAGTAGCTCTCTCGTTTCAAATACAAGATATACAATGTACGAAATAAAATCAATAGTTCGCTTGACGGCGCAGTAGGTTGAGTGGATGGATATATATATATTTATTTTGTAGAGATATTTTTGACGGTTCGAACCTTGCATCCGACCAACTTTTTTTGCAATACATACTTTGTGTAAGTTTGTTTTTCTCCGGTTTCTAATTCACTGTTTTATTCTTATTTTCGTATAAAATCGGTAGTATCTTTAAATCAATCGATACTGAAATTATGACCGGGCAATGCTTTTGTTAATGTGAAGTGTAAGATTGTTATAAAATTTCTAAAATTAATCCGTACAGTTTTAAAAATATCACAGGAAAGCTTCAAAAACATAAGATTATATTAAAGGCGGAGTGTATTTAAACATCGTTACGTGTCAATAGTGACATAAATAAGTTAGTGAACAAGTTAGAACTAGATTAACTAACCCGTGTTGTCTTCGTTGAATCGTATGTAAGAAAAAGAAATTAAATACAGTTTTAAAAACAAAATTTTTACGGGTCTGGAAAACGAACTCCCGACGAAAAAGTATAATACGAATACCGTAACCAATGGGCCAACGAAGATCGCTGACTGCATCGTAAACGTAGTGTACTGACTTCATTTGTTTGTTTACATTTCAAAACGCCATAATACTGTGCGATACCTATACGTGTGAGCTCTATTGATTATCATGTTTGGTGTTATTTTCTCTCACTGACACGTGATGCTTGCAAGGTGCTCGCTGAACGGAATTCCGTTTTTTATAAACCGGGAAACCCTTATCAGAAATAGTAGACGAATGTTTTTATTTTTAATTTATTAGGAAAATAACGATTTTCAACATAATTCGATGAAAAATACATTATTAGAACATCAAATATACGACGTAAAGGTGAATATAGGAAACGTTTGATTTTTTAAAATCTCACTCCACGATGTGTGGGTTAATCGCTTTAAACCCAACAAAAATATTTTACCCAATCACGATCTGGTCACTTCAAAGGTCAATGTTTTGAAACGTTTACACTAATCCAAATATCTTTGGGTATATTACAAATATATTCAGGTAAATTACATTTTTGTACTTTTATTATATGTCTTCTTGTACCTAGAACACTATATTGGTATTAATATACATAATGAATTATTACGAGATTAAATTTACTGTAACGCTCATTTGTTTATCTCTTTGACAGCTGTCATTTGTCAAATGACGTTTCGTTATTTCTTGTTGTTGTTGTTTTTTTTTTTTTTTTTTAAATTTTTTATTTCACTTTAGAACAAATGAAACAATTAACAACATATACTATTCTATCTGACAATACAAAAAAAAGATTATTCAGTTATATATATCTATAGTTTGAACTAAACGTTGTAACAATGACATCAAGAAATTCTTTCCATTTCGCATTGAACGTGCCCGCTTACAATTGTATATTCTATGTTTATTCTGTATTGAAGATATACTCTGAATAATTCAAAACCTGGTGGAGGTTTATTGTATTTGCTTTTAACAATAAAATATTTTGCTAAAATTAGAATAAAATTAATAATTTTTTGTTTGCGTTTCCCAATGTTTCCATAGAAACCTAGTGATTTAGTTTTAAAGTTAAGAGGGATATCTGCGATACTTTTTCTTGAAAGATATGTCTTAATATCACTCCATAAGGTTTGTATTGATTGGCATTCCCAATACATATGTATAAATGTTTCTGGTGCTATTGAACAAAATTCACATAAATTTGATGAAGATATTTTACTTTTGTATAGGAATACATTAGTTGGTGCTATTCTCATTAAGTATTTATATTGAAATATTCTCAATCTGGTATCAATTGTCCTGATAATAGGGTTAATATAAATACTTTTCTAATTTAGATTGTCGTTTAAAATAGTGTTTCCTGTTTTTGACTTTGGATATTAGTAATGTTTCTTTGCCCTCACTTGTAATTGGTAGACAGATTTATTTACTTGAGTATCTTGTCTTATTTTTGAAACCAAATATTCTTGCTGTACTATTGTATTTATGTCTTCATGTTCTAATCTCAGTTTCCAGTTGGCTTTTACTCCCCCTATTATTTTATGATATAACATAAAATCATCTTCTGATATATCGTAAAGATTTTTAACGAAATCGAACGAACAGAATTTTTTAAATCTGTAATCGCAAATATCTTTTAAGAATAGTATCCCTTTGTCAAACCATTTTCTGTAAAAGAAAACATTTCCTCTTTTATCTTTCAAGTGGTGATTATACTATAGTAGTTGATGTCAAATGATTTCATTATTTGTATGATAATTTATGAGCACCAATCATTCAATATTTCTTTAAGAAATTTATATTTTAAGTTAATTTTTGTATATCCGTCGGGTGACAGTTAAACTTGAAAAAGAGTGTACGTCCGAGATTTTGAAGTTTAGAGAGTATTTTCCATTGTGCATTATTTTCTTGGAGTAGTGTTGTCTTTTAACCCAGCCAGCTTTAAGGAAATTATAAAGGAATCTAAATCTATCATTTGGAGACCTCCATTTTCATAATCTTGTATAATTATATTTATCGCTACTTTTTCTGGTTTTGCGTCCCACAGGAAGTTAAACATGCTTCTTTTTAAATCTAAAGTTGTTTCATGTGTGTGATTTCTTACAACTGTTAATGGATAAATTAGTTTAGGAAATGCAAACGTTTAAGTACTGTTATTTTTTCCAATTAATGATAAGTTCCATTTACTCCAAGAAAGTAGTGTATGCTTAAATTCTGCTAGTTTTGGTTCTAAATTCAATTTATGTGTCTGGGTTTGAATCATTCGAAAATACCATTCCTAATGTTGTTGGTTGCACTGATGTCCATGTAAACTTTTTGTTGCTACAGAATATAACATTTGAGTGTTTTAATGAACCAGTTTTTAAAGCTACACATTTGGATACGTTCAGTCTTAGACCAGATACGTTTCCAAAATTATCCAATGTATTTATTAGGGTTTCAAGTGCTTTTCTGCTACCATCTAAAAGGAAGCTTGCGTCGTCAGTGAAGAAGGTTTGTTTCGTTATTTCTTGCTTCAGTTTACTGTTTTCAGATCTTGGAAGAAGGTTTGTTTCGTTATTTCTTGCTTCAGTTTACTGTTTTCAGATCTTGGAAGAAGGTTTGTTTCGTTATTTCTTGCTTCTGTTTACTGTTTTCAGATCTTGGAAGAAGGTTTGTTTCGTTATTTCTTGCTTCTGTTTACTGTTTTCAGATCTTGGTAGTAATACAACATTCTGTTAGTATTGTTATTAGACCCATTATTGAACTTATATATTGTTTTGTCATCCGACCCACCCTCAAAGAAAATGCAATTTACCTAATAATATAAATCATGTAATATATCCAAATATAACTGGATTATTTCTCAGAGTATAAAAATGTAAACGTTTCAAATTATAGACCTTTGAAGTGACCAGATCGTGATTAAGGACACGTCTCGGCTGAGATATTTTAGCATTATTGTAATTAATACACAATTGGTATTAAACTTTCATTTTCAATATACGTGCTTATTAGATAAATCCCCAATACCTATGTGAAAATAAGGAATGTGTTTTGTCTAATGCAATTGCAACGCTGTGAATGTCCATAATTAGTGACAGGTGATTGAAACTATAGGAATTCTTATGTGATTTGGATAGGAGGGATAGACAAAACGACAGCAAGTTAACAATATGTTTTTGTTTTACTTTATGTGTTGTTGGCTACAGTTGGAAGGAAGAAATAAGAGCAAATTTAATTATGTCATGAGTCATCGTACATCTGTCAAATTTTGGCATTAGTTTTCACGACCTGCTAAAATTATTTTTTTTTAATTATATCTCCATTCTGCATATGCATTGTTTTTGTAAGTATCATGGTAGGAAATTGTATTATGTAACTTACTATACATCCCAAATCAATATTTGTGCTTGAAATTGTTTTGTTGAGCTCACTGAAGTCACGTAAGGATTTCTATTGTTTTAGTTCATTGTGCCAAGACTCGATAATTAAGATATGAAAATTGTTCTTTCCTGATAAAGAAAAACATTAGGTTGAATCATAACATAATGATAGTTAGAAAGAACTGAATATTCTTTGTTTTTAGTCATTAATTGGAAATTCAAAACGTGGTATCACCTTAATTACAATAAGGCACATGCCAAAATGTTCGGAAGATTAGTAAAGGAGGCGATGATTCACTTCCCTTGAACCATATATAAGGATTGGAGTATTTTGGCAAAAGTAGGGACATCAGACTGGACAAAAACGGGGAAAATGAAATAAAGCAACCAAAACTTCAAAGAGATTTACATGTACCGTTATTTTATCCTATGACATGTACGTTCAAAGTAATTGCATTATTATTTGTCATTTCTGTGATTGTTATTTTATACCCACGACGCCCCGATACATCATACGACGGTCCTCTCATCTGAGACAACTAACGAGATCAATGTTTATGATATACTTTCAGTGTAATCTAGTAATTTGAAACTCATATAACACCGTTTCTTTAACCTTTATCCTGCTGGCGGCAAATGATTCTGCCTTTGTAATCAGTGCAGATCATGCAGGCTGGTCGTGGTCTGCACTGTTCGCTATTCAGTCAGTAAATTTTCATTGAACGCCCATTTGAATAATAAGTGGTGCTGCCTAAATTGAATTATGGACCAGTCCATTTTAGAAAATTAGCAGTGCAAAGGTTAAATGTCAGTCTTCATCTCTACAGCTGTTTATTTCAGTATAGCTTTTATGTTGAAACTTGGGTGCAGATAAATTCACAACCAGTAAATTATCACAAACCGAGATAATTATAACCCAATAATCCCCACACGATTGGAAAGACATGATAAATTAATGGACTTTTTTATTCTTATAGGGGATGAACAAATGTTATTGTGCTGACATAGATGAAACCAGCCCACCGACGAATGATTTCTCTAAATGCTATATGAATTGTCCGTTTAACACCCAGCTCTGCGGTGGGTTTGACAGCAGTGCAGGGAGCCCATATCACGTGCAAGGTTATTTACTATTATCGTGTCATTGTCATTGTGCGTCCGTATACGCATGCTTATTAGAAAGATTTTTAAATGTATTTGCAGTTTTCAATACTATTAGTCTCACAATTTGACATTTTCCAGCTGATCAAATCATTACACACTTACATTCATGTTTACTACGAGTGTACTTCAAGTACATGTTTATCTATATACTCATATTCTCTATCGCACACGACATGTGTGATGCTATTGAAAATGTTTACAAATAAGAAAACATAGAATGCAACTATGCGAAGCACTGTATTAGCGGAAAAGTTTGCTATGCGAAAATCTTCGCGAATTTCGCTAATTAAAATATCAAAAAATTCGCAAAAATATCAGCCATCAAAAATGTCCACGCTCACAAACGTAGCTGTGGCAGTTCATTTTTTTTTTGCGATTCACGAGTATTTCCACTCGCAAAACGTCTTTAATCGGCATTTCGCAAACATTTCAACCCGCGAATATATACACTTTTACAGTAATAACTGACAAGATTTGGATGAACAAACAAACTTATGGTAAAGTTACGCTAGTCTGTTCATAAACTTTTATGAAATTGTTTAAATGTGTCAATAGGAGAGATCGTGTTGTATAAGCAATCTGTTTAATTACTATTTCAAAGATGATAAACAAAGACGAGTGGCAGACCCGAGCGTCCATGTTTTTTAAACGTGATTTTTATCAACGCTTATAAACATTCTTAAACAAATAAATCAATAATTTTTGATCAATGGAAGTGTATAAATTCAAGCAAATGTATTGAATTACTTTTGATTTAATCGAATTAAATTGGATTATTAGATGAACGCTTAACTTACAGTGTTTTTTCAAAAAGTTGGAGATCGCTACGCCGCTAAAATTTATGTCATTTAAGGGTTATTTTTCTAAATAGTTAATTAAATGGGAAATTGAAAATCGTAACCATTTCAAACTTATTGAATTTTTAAATCATATGAGCGAAAAAATATACAAATTAAAAATTTAGATCCTACACAATCGATGTACTAACATTTAGTTTTTACACCACCAGATAAACATGGTATTTAAGCGTGAAGTCTGGCGATCATTCTAATTATATTTATTATTATTTCAGTATCTGTGCACTGCATATTTCATTTTGGTTTAAACCTTCCGATTCCCAACGTATAAAAACATCTAAAAAATTCTGAGAGTCGGTTAAATTAACAACCGTGTTACTATAAATAAACTTATACATACACAATCTGTATTTTCTAAAAAAAATCAATTTTACCAAGTAATCGTGCAGTTATTTTCAAGGCGGAAAATGTAGTCAAGGTAGGTTGCTTTAACGAACTATAGAGATGCCAATACAAGGATAGTTATGTCCAGATTTGGTTAATATACATATACAGTGTTTATTTAAAGCGAACAGTGGACAACAGACGCCGGAACATTTAATAGTGCAAGTATCTCTGAAATAGCTTACATAGATGGATTTACAATATCATATATATTATAAATTTTCCTTCAGTAAATAAATTCCAGTTGAAATTTAAGTCCTTCATTTGATCCAGATCTTACGAATTTAGATTTTTTTTTATCTAAATAAACATGGTTTTAAAAGGAAATGTCCATCAAAGTTCCAATGTATATTCTTATAGATTTTAAAATTTTAGATATCATGTGATATGTTTATTTTTGGTTTACAAAACAGCTCCGCCACGTGATATATTAATCCGAGTGCGTACTAATTATGACACTGATGACCGAAGGGCATAAAAGTTATGTCATACCAAAGACATCTTGTATGATTCAGTAACTTTTATGATCCGGTCTAATTAGGTGACATCCTCGGAATAATGTTATAGTCTTGATCACCAAGGTGACGTATGTTTTATCGGGTCAGTTTCATAATAATTACGTAATAATTTCCGGTTTATTACTTAAAACAGCTACTTCAGTGGCAAAGAGAATTTAACATAAAAGTTACTTGCTATGTCATAAATTTAACATTTAACATAAAAGTTACTTGTTATGTCATTGGTTCAATGTCACTTCGATTACGCTAGCTCAGTTTGGTACAACAGTTTGACTCAGAATTTGAAAAATAAATTACAAGTTACTCAAAATAAAATGGTTCGGTTGGTACTTGATCTTGATCCCAGATCCCATATTAGTTCTGAACATTTTAATAGACTTAATTGGTTACCAGTTGATAAAAGGGTTAATTATTTGATGTTGTGTCATGTTTTTAAAGTCAGAAACAATATGGCCCCTGGGTATATGAATGATTATTTTATTGCTCAAGATTCTTTACATAGATATAATACCCGTTTCAGGAATAAAGGGGGTTATGGTCTTCCTAAGGTAAAGGGGTCGGGATCAAAATCATTTTGTTTTTTAGGAGCCAAACTATGGAATGGGCTACCTTCTGAAATCACAAACATTACAAAATTAGCAGTTTTTAAGGATGCCTCCAAAAAACATTTAATGAACAGTTTTTAAATATCTTCTAAATTTTTAAATTTAAAGTTACATGTAATACATTTTTAAAATTTGTTGTTTTCTTCGGCTAGGTTAAACTATTTCTTAATAATTTACACAGTTTATTACTTAACCAGCTATCAGTGAGGATTACAGAGTCAATTCCCAAACATAAAAGTAAATTAACTGTATGCATATTTTCTGAGATGGTTCTGTACGATAGTTATATTTTCAGAATAATTGATGTCAGTCACCTTGATATATCTAATTAGAATTATTCGTGATATATTAATAAATGTTTGTAATAGTGTTCAAAATTAAATAGTGCCCTCTATGTCATGCCACATGCAAAGACCACAATGGAAATCAAGCGCTGGCGCTTTTTTGTGTTATCCTTGGTATTGGATGATATCATGGTTAACTTTGTATCATTAATATATTTATTAATCCATTTTATTTATTATCTATTATTTATTAATATTGCAATATGTGAATTTTAACAGTATAAGAATGTTTTGTAAAACCCTGTATAGTTCTTGTGCCGAAATAAATCATCATATTTCAACAACAGAGCAACCACTATCAAATGAAAAGTCTATAAAACCAGCATATTTGTTGTAATTGTAATCATGTTCACAATAAGAGACACAAAGTCACATACTAAAATTATACAATGAGTACATTTGATATTGTCCTACATACGATAATAGCCAAATAACTGGACATGTACGCAATCATTCACTGATGAACAGATACACTAATACGTGAATCTATACATCATTGATTGGAGTCGACGGTAATGATATTGAGATGTAATGAAGCTGTGTCAAATGTAATGTCGACAGAGAGCCAAATGAATTGCTTTGCACCTTCTGATAAACATGGAACCTTGAAATTGTACTAAACAGCCATTGCTGCATTGAGGCGAAACATGGTACATAGCGATAGGGCTAAAAATGGCCTTGTTTAAACGGAAACGACTTTCTCACAACTGAATCATTATATTACCAGAACTATTAACTTAAATAATCTTTTACACAATAAAGGTACACAAATAAACATAAAACGTTATTAAACAGGTTCATATTCTAACAAGAAATTAACAGCAATTAAGTACGCAATTATTGATAAATATCAGTCGCTCCTTGTGAGAATCATCAACGTAATTGAGCTGTCGCATGAAACCACATAGTGGCTTTGCGCCCAGCATGTTCCGACACCTGCGCACGGCAGTTGTCAGTCCATGCTGTTTGCTTTTAAGCTATGAATTGGAAACTGTTACGAAAGCAGGATTGACAATGCAGGATCGCAGGTGTCGGACTGTCGCAAGCCTTGTGGTTCCAGCACTCATAATTGGAGATATCAACAGAAGCTCATTCTTTTCAGGATATGCACTGCCAGGTGACGTTAACACAACAGTATTGTACCAGGCTGTATACACAAATGTTAGCACCACAATTCAGGTAAATACACTTCCTTTTTCTTTAACGGAACGTAAATGTCCTCTGAATTTAAGAAGATCAATAAATACGCTTTTCATCTTTAAAAGTATTAGGATGTAATGCCACTGTTAAACATTAAAGAGATTATGTTATCCCGCTTAAGGTTTTTGCTGACATTTAAAGCACATTATGTTTTCGAAGTTAATTTCCGTAATTCAATCTAAAATTTACAATTTTGGTCTCAGTAACAAGAAGAACTACATCAAAGGTAAGAAATGTAAGTCTTTTCCCCGCCATATTTAATGAAAGCACGCTGCAAATTGTTAATGTATCCGCTGTCAGGCAAATTAAATTTGCAGTGTACTGAATACAACAACCACGTAACACGTCAAGACCAATGTAATGAATAAGGAACAAAATAATTAATGTTCCAGTTTGCAACCGAGACTTTTAGAGAGCATTAGTAATTACTGTTCATTTCATCGCCTCTTGTGTTCTAGCTTTTGTCAGGATAAGCCTTTATTGAAATACAATTGCGGCATGTATCTGATTATAAATATATATAAAAAGTATTTAAAAAATCTTATATTTTTCTCCGTTTGCTAAAAGGATGAAATGTTGTAAAACTTTGAAAAGAAATGAGCCGCTCCATGGGAAACCCAACATAGTGGCTCTGCGAACAGCATGGATCCAGACCAGCCTTGCACATCCGCGCAGTCTGGTCAGGATCCATGCTGTTCGCTGACGGTTTCTCTAATGGCAATAGGCTTTGAAAGCGAACAGGATGGATCCTGACCAGACAGCGTGGATGCGCAGACTGGTCTGGATCCATGCTGGTCGCAAAGGCACTATGTTGGTTTTCTCATGGCGCGGCTCAAATATAAAAGCCATTACGTGTAGAGTAACTATATCTTTAACTCATGAATACCATGTTTTTAATATTTTCTTTCTTGACTTTGCTATGAAAACGTGCTATTTGGTTCCTATTCGATTGAAATAATTACGTCTTACGCTCAAACAAACAAATACCATCCCATTGCCATCTGTGCTAAATTTCTATTATGAACTTGGCCATCATTCAATATGGGCAATACCATTTATTATTCAAAGGGGAGTTCAATGAACATTTACAGACTGAATAGCGAACGGTGCAGACCATGAACAGATCGCATAGACGTGGAGGGTGATCTCGGTCTGCACTGGTCGCAAAGGCAGAATCAGTTGCCGCCAGCAGGCTAAATGTTAAACATAGCATTTAATTACAATTAGGTGGTTTTTTTCTGATGAAAACAAGAACTCCCTTTTCTCTTTCTTTTTGGACGTTAAGCAGGCCTTTGACCGTGTCCCACATGAAATATTGATGGTCAGACTATTCAGATTTTGTTTATGCCGCGAAATATATAAGGCAATATATAAATTAAACCAGGGTATGACTAGCTGTGTGCGCAGTAATTGCCAATATTCTCGATGGTTTCCAGTTCTTCAAGGAACCAGACAGGGTGGGGTCCTGAGCACTTTCCTATATCTTGTGTTCATCAATGACCTTTTAAATGAATTGCAGAACGGTCCATACGGCATGTCTATGTATAACATAAAATGTTCATGTCACACATCAGCAGATGATATGGTACTGTTGTCATTTTCTCAACGTGGCTTAGCAAAAATAATGGAATTATGCTATAAATATAGTATAAATAACAGATATTTTATAACGCTAGCAAATCTGCAGTTATAGCTACTAAACAGAAACATCTAAGTGACAGAAACTGGAGATTAGGGCCAGATACAGTCACTCAAGAAATACAGCATGTCCACCTTGGTGTATTATATGATAATTTTCTGAATATAAGCAAAAATGTCACAGAAAGTTGTCAGAAAATTAAAAGTACATTCATGAGATTCTAGGTGGGGTACATCCTATATCAGCAAAACGTACATACAGTAGTGTTGTACTTCCAAAAGCTTTGTATGGATTTGAGCTCTGGTCTTGTCACACCAAAAATGACTTGTATAAACTAAAAGTTTCTCAGAGGTTCTGTATAAAATTTATGCAGGGGCTTTCTAGATCAACAAACAATGATGTATCTCTACACCTACTTGGGATTTTACCAATCGAGGCTGAGATAGATAAAAGAAAAATAACATTTTTATGTCAATTGTGTATGTTACATTCACAGTCAATTATAAAAATTGTGTTTGTAAACCGCCTTATAGCGTATTTAAACAAATCTAGCATGATTACGGGATTCATACCTGATATTTGTCGTTTGTGTAAGAAATAGAATCTGATGTCAGTTTTAAATACTTTTGTTACAATAGGTATTTTTCATTTTTCCATCGAAATACACATGGAAGGGAATGGTCGAAAATAATATACAAATCATTTTTCAGCATGAATTTTTAAGCATGTCTAGAAGACGTTTTAGTAATTCGTGACATATTTCGTCGTAACATTTGTATACAGTGGTATTTATCTGCTACTGATAGAACCTTTAACGGTTATTGAAGTATATGCAAGTTTCTGTTGAAATTATTGGCGCACTTTTTTCCCAAGTCTTACAATGTTGTTTGTTACAAATGTTATAAATCGACGGACAACCTAGTTAAACATCTTTTGTTTTTTTGTTCAGTGAACAGCGCCAGCAGAGAGCAACTTTGGTTACACTTCTCAATAAATTTTAAGCTATATACTGACCTAATACAGAAGCAGCCAGATAAACAATTGTTTCACATGTTATCTGGTATGTCTAGCTTTCATTCCACACAGAATCAATAAAATGTTTACAAATAGTCAGTAAAGCATTCTTGTATATGTACATGAAAAAGGACTGATCATTTTCTTTAATTATATTAGACAAAAATGTATTTAAGTACATTGATAGTAACTGTCTCCAACGGTGTGGATAATCAACGTAAGTATTGTACTTGAATCTCATATACATTGAGAATTTTCTGCCATTTCTTTGTCATCCCCTATCAAACTTGTGTTTCGTTTCGGCAAGTTGTAGGACTCGTGACATCTCAATAATTATTTGAAAACTATAACAGCTTGTTGTTGTTTTTTTTTAAATAATTTGTCTAATATAATATAAATTGTCAATATGTATGTAATGTAATGTAATTGTTTGCTAATACTTTGTCAATATGTGTTCTGTTTTGTTTTTTTATATAATGCTATGCATATTGTATAATTTTATATTTATGTGCTATATTCTCCCTATGAGGAGGCAATGAAGATATCTATCTTGCTTCATATGGATGAAAAATGCCAACGATTATCTCAAATAGCCATTTAGGTGATTACGATGAAATGAAAACTTTAAGGTATATAGCTATTTAAAGAAAAACACAGTTGCTATACAGTATGTAAACATAAAATAAACATCCTTATCTGTATGGTATTAAACAGTGTTACAGTAAAGATAGTCCATACTTAATAAATGTATTCATAACCACAGTTTTATTTTACAAATGACTCTTACAATGTTATGTCATTAAATGAAATATTCAGCTGCGCATGCACTGTTAGTTTTTTTTATATTTTAGTAATGTCAAATGCATTTCTACATTTAAAGCTTAATTGCTAATGACAAAAGTGTTGACCGTTTTATCACTTTTTAACTGATTTCTGCTAAAATGTTAGACGATATCATTGACACTTCACAAAGTGAAGTTCTAAAGAACACCCAAGCGGTAGTTTTAAAGTGTTTTAAAAATTTAAAACTTCACGATTAATTTAAAATTTATAATCAAAAAACGGGTTTGATGGGGTATATTTTTTTTTGTAAAATTTAGTAATTTTGGACATGAAAAGTTTTTTTTGTTTTTGGTTTTTTTGTCCTTATATTTAGAAAGGTTGCTATAAAACTCTCAAGTTATCTTAGTTAGTGTAAATGCAACACTATTCGAAATACTGATGTTCCCGATTTTTAGCATCGGAAAAATACATGTTAAGGCATAAAATTGCAATTTATTAAAATAGCGTAAAATTTCAAGGCATTTAACCAAATGATTAAAATCTAATTGTATGTATGCATGAATTGGATTTATTCTATTTTACTTATGATAAAGATACACAAAGCCAAAGTAGGAGTAAGAATACTTACTATAATATAGAAATGCAAATTTTAAGCAAATGACTACATTTGAGCCGCGCCATGAGAAAACCAACATAGTGGCTTTGCGACCAGCATGGATCCAGACCAGCCTGCGCATCCGCGCAGTCTGGTCAGGATCCATGTTGTTCGCTAACGGGTTCTCTAATTGTAGTAGGCTTTGAAAGCGAATAGCATGGATCCTGACCAGACTGCGCGGATGCGCAGGCTGGTCTGAATCCTTGCTGGTCGCATACCCACTATGTTGGTTTTCTCATGGCGCGGCCCATTTCATTTTGCTGTACCTCTCACAAGATTCTAACATTACCATTGGTAAAATGTTGGAAACATGTTGGTGACCTCTTACAATTCTGTGGCGGGTCAGTATCTTTTCATATTAGGTTAGGCTAAAAGGTGGCCACTAAAACATATCAGTTATTGAGTTTGTTAAAGACCCTCCCTCCACAGTAAAGTGTAGGGTTAGTATGATAAATACGGGGGCACGGCTGACGCCTTGGCACCCTCCCCAAATCCCCCTGCCTCTCGCATTTATCAGATTGACCGCACATCTTTCCTTGGATGATCATTAACATATTCAATAATTCATATTATTATGCAGGTCTTCACACACCGCTAGTTAAAACATGTCATTAGAGTTTTCTGCATTTAAAATAAATTCTTTATGACAAATTAGTTTCGCAAAAGGTTACAATTATTTACAGTGTAGTAATCCCGGGATTCAACTTTTTTTTTATATATTTATTGTCCAACTCTAATTCAGATTGACGTATCTGAGATTGATCTAGGCAGTACAATTGATCCAGCATTTATTTCTGAGATCTCAGTGATGTCTCAATCAACAACAGATTCTAATTATACCATGCAGTATTCAGAAGATGCTTGCTTAAATGCAAGTGGAAATATGAAAGATTTATCAAGTGATGGTGCATCGCCTACGGTAAGAAGTTATTTTATAGTCTAACATAGCGATTGTATCTAACGCCACTACAACAATATTTCAATTGAAAAATTGAAGGGCTAATTGTATATCTCAAAGCAGCAAGATTTCAACATAGTGATAAGCGATTTTAAATTTGGAGAATTTTGTCAGCGACACAAACGTGTTGCCTTTTTTTTTTTTTTTTTTTTTTTTTTTTTTTTTTTTGCAAACTTTGTATGCTAGAGAACGTTTGCATAGTATTAACAGATGTTCCGCAAGGTAAATGCGGTGCCAAACGCCACGGATTAGGTACATTTGTAATGACAAGGTGCATGTCTTTAAACGTGTAATAACATCTTTCGACTATAAGATAGAATAAACATTTTATATCGCTTTTAGTGCCAAAGATTCTGTTCGAAAACTAACTCCATAAATGTCAATGGAGTTCATCTTAGGGGGCTGGACGTACGGCGGTATGCGGTGAGAATTAAGTGAGTAAAATTTTCGCTGTAACAAAAGTGGCCCTATCTTAAGCCGAAAAGCCCATATGAAAAAGCTTTTATAGCATACAGAGAAGTGTCAGATTTAAAAGGGAAAATGTCAAAACTCAAAACATTTATTTGTAAACATTGCACTCGAGCCTAAAACCTTCTATTGAACTTTTTATGTATTTATAGTTATTCGCAGCAGTGACACATTTATTTTCTGAAATACAAATCAAAATCCCACTTACTGGTCAATACTTCCTTTAGCGCATGTACTTTCGGTTTAGAATACGGCCGTATTTGTTACAGCGCAACAGTTTGCTTACTTAATCCTTATAGCATACCACAATACGCCCCACCCACTCCATGTAATATTTTAATATGAATGAGTATATATATGTAACCCGTTGATTTTCGGCATTGCTTACAAACAGTAAGTTAGATACCGGTATATTCATATTTTGTATCAACCTGGCCTCTATACTTTTACCGACTTATTTGCCGATGTTCCAACCACTTTATGAATAGCATGCTCAATGAGGTATGATTAACTTGTAAGTTTTCTCTTGTTTACTTTCATACGTGATATGATTATTTATAATCAGAAATGTAATTCAGAGCCAAAATGTCGCATTAAAATTGCAGCTCAGCAAAACACAATTTCAGTATATAAACGTGAAAAAGTTGTAATATCCTTTCCAATTTATTAAATCAGCAGTATGTTTTTATGCTTTTAGGTATTCCCAACCAGTGGAGTAACTGAAGTTGATATACTTAAGGTTCGATGTGTGCATATCATATTTAGTGAGGCTCTTTCTGATGTCACTGTGGAACTATGGGGACCTGACGGTTGTATTTTTCTCTTGCCTTAAACAATTTAACGTCAACAATCATGACGTCAAGTTTCTATAATGATTCACGCTTACGGAGCACGAACCAAAATATGCAATCATATGCATTCGCGAACAAACAATTATAGACATACAACTCAAAAGTATCAGACTGTTTTCTGATCAGATAATGTATTCAAAAGCAGTTATCTAACAAATGCTTGAATTGTTAATGTGCACTGTCAAACTATTTTTATATAAAGTATGCCTGTCCACGTCTATTGCTGAAACGCAATAAAAGATACATAGAGAAATCAAATATAGATTAGTAACTTTGTTTGTATGGCCAGTTATCAGCCTTTTATATCCGCTGTGCAATAAAAATTGTTTTTTTTATTAGTACATAATATAAAAGTAAAATTGTTACAGTCTAAAAATACCATTTTAGTCATTATCATTGCAGACGATCATAACAATAAGGCATTGCATATCTAGATTGTAGAACTTCTATTAATATTTTCTATTTGCGATAATTCAAGTATATTTGGATTTGAATATGTTTTAGTAGATGCTTTTCTGTGAGTGTATACAATAAATGTACAAAATGATATCTATTTTGCACAACCGTTATATCTCTTCAGGATATTCCTAAAATAGTAAAAACGGATGTCTTCATTTCGTATTATTAAAACATCTAAACAATTTTCATACAACACGACGTTTAGACATTTTGAAATAAATACAGCAAGGATTATCGTTAAAATATTTTTGCTATCCTTGTAAATATTGATATTTTAGTCAATGCACAACAACCCGAATAAATTTCTCTAAAAGATCAAAGGTAAGGTAAGACTTCTCGGAAGCACAGAGCACTACAAACACAGAGCAACGCATTTGCAAAGTAGGTCCACAATAAAAATAAGCTGTAACGGAAAAATAGTACAGATTACGGGTTGCTTCAACAATCCAACAAGTGCATTTTAATTTTATGAAAAAAGGGGAGATGAAGGGGTAGGGGGTAGAAGGGGGATGGGGTATAAGGGAAAGTGGAACAAGGATGAATATTCAAAAGGACGTTCCTTAATCAGAGTTACCCTACAACGTAAACCACAGCAGCGCAGACACTCACGTACAAAAGACAAACACACACACACACATATACATAAACATACAAGTAAGATGTAACAATACTATAGGGCACCGCACAAGACACACAGTCGCACAAGCACACCCACGCGCACATATAAGCAGGAAAAATAATCGGGCATCGTCTAAGGATTCCGGAGGCAAAATTAAGGTGGTCACGATAACTTACAAATAGTAAAAGGAGAGGGAATGCAAAAGCAAGGGAGCGCAAATGCAAGGGGGAAGGATGGGAGGGGGGCGATAGGAGGAAGGAGGAGAAAGAGAAAAGGAACGCTAACAACAAACAAGACAAAATGAAAGACGGACAGAAAAAAAGTTGAAAATAGGGGCACCGCCATGGAAAAATATTTAATCTACGTACTTTTCTTCACCCAATAACCAATACTACTGCAATGACATCACATTTTGTAGCATTTCGTAACATATCTGTAATCTGGTTTATGGAATATCCTGAGTCAATAGGTGCCCCTATTTCTAACATGTTTTCTGTCTGTCTCGAATTTTGTGTTGCGTATTTATTGTTTGCGTTTCTTTCCTCTATCTCCTCACTACTCCATCACCCCCTCTCATCCTTTCCCATTGCATTTGCGCTCCCTTGCATTTGCATCCCCTCTCCTTTTACTATGAGTAAGTTATCGTTCAGACCATAATTTTGGCCGCCGGTCGTCCGTAGGCGGTGCCCGACTGTTGTCTTTACCTGCTTGTTTGTGTGTGCGTGCATGCGTGTGCGTGTGTGTGTGTCTTGGGTGGTGCCCCACAATGTTGTTTTTTCTTACTTGTGTGTATGTTAGTTGTGTATGCGTGTTTGTTTATTGTACATTGATGTCTGCGCTGCTGTGGTTTACGTTGTAGGGTCACTGCGTTTGAGGAATGTGGCTTTCCCTTTGGAATATTCATTCTTGCTCCACTTTCCCCAACATCCGTCCCTTTTGTCTACCCCTTACAACCCCCACTCCCATCTTTCTGTATTTTGAGTATAATTAAAATGTTCTTGTTGGATTTTTGGTTGGAGCAACCCGACTCAATATTTTTCCGTTACAGCATCTTTTTGTTGTGGGCCTACTTTGCGATGCATGGCTCTATGGCTGCGTTTGGGGTGTTCTGTGCTTCCGGGAAATTGCCCTTACCTGTAATCTTTCCTAACTTTACAGACTATACTAAATGTTTTTTACTTTATATCATTGAATTCCTTAGTATGTCCTAATCTTTTGAAGATATTTTTATAGTTTTCTACACGTTCAACATTTATTTTAAAGTACTTGCTTATTTTCTCCATTTGATTTATTTACAAGTTGCCAACCTACTACTAATGCATTCAAGCTAATGTCTGATCTCATTTATATCTGTTGACACGTAAGACAACATTTTGTCAAGTGAGTCCAAATTACCGTTTTCTCTTGTAAATCAATAAATAAAAGTTCACATTTTCCCAGTCCTGCCATACAATAACGAAATACGTTTTTATTCAGACGTCGATTAGTTTCTTGCCCCATGTCATTTTCTTTTTTTGTGATAGGACGCACTGTTATTAGTAAAAGCATCATCAATAATATTTTGATATTCTTTGAATGAAAGAACTTTTTTATTTGTCAGTGAACAATTAATTTAGGGGAAAAGGATCTAAATGCATTCGAATGTCATATAATAGTAATAAAGTCTCTAAGCTTTGCATTTCAGGATCAAAGTCGTTTTCATAAACATTCAATAAATATTAATGTACAAACATTTTTGTTCATAAAAATTCATAACGGCATAAAGGAGACTTAAAAAACACATTCACATACAGAAGTGACTAAAAGAAAAAAGAAATATTGTTATAATTATTATATTTCAATAAAGCCTGAAAGCATACGTTTTACAAATTATGTTAAATTGTGACACTGACGTTTTATTTGAAATAATGGTACAAATATTCGTAACAGAGTTGGGATTGATTGTTTTTATAATATCAACCATTACGTTATCACTTCTAACGTAATTAATTTTGCGAAAGATCCTCTTGCTAAAGATATTTAATGTTCAAATATTAAATCTGAAAAATGGGCATTTATTACACAGTATCTATGTAAGCACGTAATAAAATGTTTTTCTTTATAAATAGTACTGCGTGGTAGATTAAAAATAGAAAACATTTCATAAATGTTTAGCTAGCCACACTATATACAATTATAGCAACACTAAGACTCTCGCCGGTTCTTTTTTCAACACATACAGCTCCACATGCACAATAATCCAGCATATATTGCCAAGTAAAATATATAGGAGTTTTTTTAACATTAAAATCAATATCTAATGATACAATAGTTTATTGAAAGGTCATAACTTGATATCTATCAGATATTTTCTCTTGGTGCATTTAACTAAGTTTTAGTCAGTTACTATAAATAGTTAAACAGTTATACACTAAAAATTTGTAAAACATCTCCTCGGAAAAGTAGCACAATAATAGCAGCATGTAAAAATAATTGAGAAGCTATGAAAAGACTCCTCATGTTAACAAGTACCAGTCTAAGCGGAATTCTGTTTTAAAATAACTGAATGGACTCCATGATACCAAAGATTAAAATATAATAGCAACACTGAGTTCATTTCTAAGTACAGGTCAACCATTTACGACCTCAACACGGCATATAAACGTCACTGCTAAAATAGTTGAATAAATCCATACAATGCAATTTAGCAAACTCATGGCAGATTCGTTGACTCAGATGTTCATGAGCTGTTATGAAAAGTGCAAAACCCTTCACGCCGCCGACACCTGTTTAAATTAAAGAGCAGTTAATAATCTGCAATTGAAGTACAATAATTAACAACAACATTTACCAAAACCATGCTCTGAATAAATCATCAACAAATGTTGAAATGACAAATATGAGAAAAATATATTTAGTAATTATTTTTCTTATTACTTTTTACCAGGAAACAATTCTTATTATGTAAGTACTATTTTGCAGTGACATCTGAGCACATTGAAGCTTCAGCATTAGTTATCAGGGGAAAAACAGAAGTTCCAGGTTTTTACAATTGATTTGTTTCATTACTACATCTGCAATGTATAGTTAAATCTATAGGTATCTGATGTTTCGGAAGCCTTTTACATCTGTTTCCTTCCATCGTTAAAAAGTACTAGAAATATATAGCCAAATCTAAAATTAGCTGTTCTAGAAGCATGTTACAGTTGTTCCCCTTCAATTATGAAAAATGAATGGAAAATATAGATAAATCTTGACTATAAGTAGATGTTTTGGAAGCATTAAACACATCCAAGCAAGATTACATCAGACTCCGTAAATCTTCGTAGTTAACTGTTAATGCGATTCCCGTTTAAGCTGATATACAGATTTAATACGTAGAAGATTATTCATAAAAGACTTACAGACATTCTTATTTTCTTATTAATCAAAGATGTTTGTAGTTTAAATTTTAGACTTGATATGAACAGAAACTATTGCATTTCCAGTAACAACTTCATCTACAAGTACAACGTCAACAAGTACAACAACAACAAGCACAACATCAACTGTTACTTCTCCGTCCTCATCAACATCAACAACGTCAACAACCACAGCTTCGTACACGAATGCGTCGACATCCTCTTCCAGTGCAGTAACGACAACTACAACAAGTACCGAACAAATTTCGGAATCGCCCTGCATTTGTCCTTGTAATATTACACAATTAAATCTCACGGACGAACAATTACAGGTATGAAAACAACAAATTAGCTGTTACTTACTAATAGGTATAATTTATAATATATAATTCCTTCCCATAGAATATAAATATGATCCACTTATCCATTACAACAATATAAAATGTCGTAGGTATAAAATTAATTGCAGGGACATATGTACATTAACTAAAACGAATAGCTTTATTACATTCTAATTATTATATCATATATCAAGAAAATGCGTTTAATTCGTATTTACAAGTCCCGTTTTTTATTATAGATAAATTCTCCACACTATGTCTTTTTGGAGTATGAACAACATGAAATCTTAATTCTCTCTGTTTTACATCAGATTAAGGTTTTAGGAAAGTTTTCTGTACAATTTACCAACTATATATGTGCATTTGTGTAGAACATGCATAAAATTTGAATGAGTTATCTCTTCTGAAAAATATATGAAATCTGAAAAATGACAAAAATTAGGCTCAGATTTTGTTTTGGTCTGAAACCACTTCTATTTACCATTGCTTAATATAAGGAAAGCTTATATAAAAAGTTTTAAGATTAATATGTTGAAGGAAACAATTTTCAGCTTTTGAAACGAATGCAATACGTTTTTTAAAAAGTTTTCACATTTATAAACAAATTTGGAGATTCAGTGGTACTACCAGTTATATTTCTTAATGTGAATAACAATAGAAACAGGCGTCAAGAATTAGTTTGATTGTCTTATACCCTTTTTCATTTCAAAATATTTTGCTTTTTCTTTAAGGTCAAGATTATAGAAATGCAACGCCTTCTTGCGGTGAACGTGTCAACACTGTCAGCCACAATTCGAAAGTTGACAAGTGCTGGCGATACACGGGTATCTGCTGTAAGCATTGGTTATGTAGGCGTTGGTATACTTGCGATTGTACTATTGGCAGTAGTTCTTATAGACGCCAATGTGCTTCTCAGGGACATAAGGAACCTGTTTGATAACGTAAGGACAAGATTTTATGCAGATGGTGATGGGCATTAACATATACAACAGAATTTCCTGATATATGATGGCTTTTACGTTTTGGGCGATTATGCTGCAGAAAAAAATGCTTTTGTAAATTTGTAAGTGATAAAAGTTAAAAAGATTACCAGTCAGATTATAGATAATAACAGAATATATTTTGTTTATAATTACATTTTTTTTTGCATTTTTCGAAGTAGATTATAACATTTATAAACTTCACAAATAGTATTTCATGGAAATTAAAAATACAATACTTATATTGTAATAATAACAGTTTCAGGGCAATAAATAAAGCTTTCTAATTGACATCTTGTTTCTGTCCCAGCAACAAAGTAATGAGTAGAAAAAAAATACGTTATTAAAATTATATTTCAAATAAGGAACTTGAGATAATAGTTTACGTTCATATCGTTTGTGGAAAAAGTCCTTTGAATGATTCTAATCCAGTACTGTTCAAATTAATTCGTATTGATTCGGACGGGCGTGGCCACTTCCTGAAAT
Source organism: Mercenaria mercenaria (assembly GCF_021730395.1). Taxonomy (NCBI): domain Eukaryota; kingdom Metazoa; phylum Mollusca; class Bivalvia; order Venerida; family Veneridae; genus Mercenaria; species Mercenaria mercenaria. Next base: position 59,036,759 of record NC_069377.1, on the reverse strand, counting down.
AGAACCTTTGAAAAATCACTAGACACTAAGTGCATGCCCGGTTTTTGAATATTTGCACACTTTTATCTCTCTTTGGTCAAATTTCACAAAAACAGTGGTTAAAATAAATTCATTCAAATTTGTCGTAAAGCTCATTTCCATATGTAGAAATATTTTTAAACAACATTCTCACCAGTCCGACATTGAAATTATTTCATAAGGAAATATTTCTACCTAAGAGTGTTCAAATTATTCTAATTTGTCAAAACGATGATTGGGAGGTTTCTATTCCATATTTCTAAACAGCATAAATATTAACAAGAATATTTTTTAAAAATATATTCGGCGTTGGTGGGGATTGAATGTGAAATGCATTACTTCTAGACTTCACGACAGAATATTCCTTTGCAACTGCATTTCTTCTGACACTTCTCGGCAGATATACCAACATATAGACCACATTTTTTAAGTTATATCAAACACTTTTAAATTAATTTAATCATTCGTTGGAAATCAATCCGCAAATACAATACAGAGATAGCCGAGCTCAACTTGACGGTCAACTACCGTATACATAAATAGTACAGATTTGGAGTACTAATAACCAATCATTATTCAGGTAACACTCCAGTATTACGAATTTTTGTGCTTTTCCGATAATCGTCATTAAAGACAGAATCTCCAGTTTCTTGAAATGTAATGGAAATTTTTATGGAACAGTAAATTTTTTTGAGTCAATTAAATAAGTATACATGTATTCATTTATGTCAAGTCCCGCGTGTTTTTCTTTTCTTTCTTTCTTTTCTTTTTTTTTTCTTTTGCTTGAAGAATTATAATTTACAACTTTTGTTGGTTCTTTAAGTAAGTCAAAAGTTGGCATAGACAGCTACGCCGAAAATTGCCTGTGAAGAGACTGAAAATTATTTTACGTAAGTGTTCGTTGGGTGAATTTCCATCAACAGTGTTTAAATTATTTAAAGTGTCAAAATGCATGGCTACCAGAGCTGAAAATAGGAAAATGATCAAGTATCTTCTTAACCGTTGTCTAATTTGAAAATAACTTCACAGAAATGTTCTTTGAATATTCCTTCATGTTAGTTATCTTACCAATTTTGATTTGTCAAAAGTAGGGCCACAGGAAGGTTAGTCAACTTCTTCCTTTATGTACTAGGGAAAACTTATATTTTTTCTCCTCGGATTCTGCAGTCGAATTTCTGAAGTTATCTGGAAGAAACGATTCTTACATAGTCTATATCGGAATTGTACCCTGTATGAACTGCGAACCTTTGTAAGCGAGGTACAGCCATGATGACTCTTTGACTTTACAATTTACTTCTTTCATTTTAACTTACTTCTTAGAATCAAACTTTGTTTCACCAGAGTGTAATACTATTATAGCCAATACACATGTTGATTAATGGGCTAAATATTATATAGAACATTTCTAGGCTGTAATTAGAAATTTTAGCAATGATTTATATAGTCTCTTATAATTCCTATGAAGGAGTGGCTTAGTGATATGTTAATGGTTTTATTATATATTGTATTGTACACAAAGATGAGACGTTAATCAAATATGAGTTGAGTTGAGTTGACTCACAATGATGCGATGCAGTTTATGAATAGATATATAGATTATATATCAGAAATCAGAAGTCAGTATCATTCAAGGTAATATCTTTTGAGCATGATATCAAGTACATTTTGTATCACCTTTTATTGAAGCCGCAAATTTACATTTAACAGAATTTCCTATATATTCTATAGAACCGATTGTTTCTCAAAACAATAATTTCAAGAAAGTCATTTTTTACAATATGATTAGAGTTTCCGTCTTTACTTATTAATATGGGCTAGATCGGAAGAAATTGTGTTTTTTTTTCGGATCATAGACGCATTTTGACAGCATTCTATACATAGAGCTTGAAGCACTCTTTCCGTCTCAGTGCTAAAGCGCTACCGTAGTGTACACAATGGTTATGACAGTATTTATTTAGGGTCGAGTAACGTAAATGGCGAATAAAATACTTTTTCATGAAATCAGCACGTGACACTTCAAACGGAAACATCCTAAATCCTGGGCGTGGACAACAGCGATACATGTGAGACAATAAGAAAATGCAAAGCTGCGAAATGTCTTATTCATATTGCAATTTGTATAACTTTTATATAACTTGTGATTTCCATGCATAATTCTTCCGAAATAGGACTTAGGCCTAAAACAAAATTGTTTGTTTCTGGTATTCCGACCTACCCTAAATTTTTGGCCCGACCCTAAATGTTTTTATGTTATCAAAATATTTAAGAAAGTCATATAAAACAGTCTAATATTGTTTGCGCTTTTGAAAAGGTTTAAGCACATTGTTATTTTGAATTTACCGACGGTATAAGAGATTTTTCATGGCCTTTCATGATTAACCTCGTATAACGTTGGATATTCAAAATTACAGTATAATCAACCCAATTTTGTGAGACAGAAAAGATTGTATTGACCTTCGTGATTCAGAAAACTTCTTGTGGCTTCATTCATTAAGAAAATAATGTATTTCCTTGGATATGCCGACCTATCTTAGAACGTGCATGCCCGCATAAACGAGAAATCCCCTAATTAGGTATATTCACTGTGATTTTTATGCCCCCACTTTGGGGGGGGGGGAGGAGGGGCATATAGATTTGCCCTTGTCCATCCGTCCGTCCGTCCTTCCGAGAATGTTGTGTCGCGCCTAGCCCCAAAAGTATTTGACGTAGAGACACAAAATTTTACAGGAATGTTGGTCAGCATTAGTAGTTGTGCACCTGGTGTTTCGCGTCCGGATTCATTCAGTCGTGTAGGAGTTATGTCCCCTGACTTTGTAAAAATTGGTCATTTTAGTGTTGTGTCGCGCCTAGCTCCAAAAGTATTTGACGTAGAGTCACTAAACTTTACAGAATGTTGGTCAGCATGTGTAGTTGTGCACCTGGGGTTTCGCGTCCGGATTCATTCGGTCGTGTAGGAGTTATGGCCCCTGACTTAGTAAAAATTGGTCATTTTAATGTGTGTGTCGCGCGTAGCTCCAAAAGTATTTGACCTAGAGTCACCAAAGTTTACAGGAATGTTGCTCAGCATGTGCAGTTGTGCACCTGGGGTTTCGCGTCCGGATTTTAATGTTGTTTCGCGCGTAGCTCCAAAAGTATTTGACCTAGAGTCACCAAAGTTTACAGGAATGTTGGTCAGCATGTGCAGTTGTGCACCTGGGGTTTCGCGTCCGGATTCATTCAGTCGTGTAGGAGTTATGGCCCCTGACTTAGTTATTTGATCTGTGTCCTTTGTCTTGTAGTGGGGTCATCTGTGTCCCATGGACACATTTCTAGCTTTTAAAGATATACTGACATTTCACTAAATATTTTATCATTGCCAAGTTACCACACAACATTAAATTGTAACCACAAAATGAATATAATTACCTGTGTGTATAAACAGTACACACGCCTTGTGTATCAGGTAAAAGATAGTACACAATAAATGCACGACTAACCACATAACATAGATGATATTTGTTTTGTTTCAGTGTAAGACTGAAATATCTTTCACGAGTGAACACCAGATGCAATATTTTCACAAGTTGTATTGCTCATAGCTTGAGCTAAGCGGACGTGCTAAAACAAATGGTTGCAACTACATGGCATTTAGCTGTGTGTGCAACTAGTTTTTACATTTAGCCAATTTAGATGCATTTTTGATTTTTTGGTGTTACTAATAGTGATAGGTTCTCAAAGAAAAGTTTGTAAAAGCTTATTTTTCAGCGTAGTTGTATAACATGAATTTTGACCTACATTCTATAGTAATCGGGGCACGGAACATGTGCGCGCTGAAAAGATAAACCATTTGTTACTAAGTCTTGAATAACATTGAATATCAGAAAGCACATATTAAACAGAGGACAGTTAGTAGTTTTGTTACCCAAAACTAAAATTATTTATTCGAATTTTAAAGTCTTTAGTAATTTATCATCGCAAGATAAATCAAAAGTAATCTTCATCTCCCGTTGCGTACCTCGCTTACAGACGAATGTGTGGCTGGTTGTAACTGTAGAGTCAGTGTACCCGGTTTCAAACTGTACGCGGTTTCACACATCCGGCAAATTTATGTTCTTCAAAAAAGCAGAAAATTTAACAATTCTTTGTTATTATTTCACTAAAATGAGTTATTCCTAACATAATTTGACACCAGGGGTCGTTCCCCACTGGAGCCTCGCTCTGGTACGTGAAGACGAAAACAACAACAGCACCAATGGAGGTCAGTAGGTCAGCTGAAAAATCTTAAATTTCATGAAAACACCGACTATGCAAATAACAACAATGATCCAACTGAATTGAAAAATCACTATTCCATCATAAATGTAAGTATTTACCTATTACTTTACACAAATAGAAAATATTTCAACAGTTACTGAAGTTCTCCCAACCTGCAAATGTTCAACTTAATCGAGTAATTAAAATTGTCTGGATCACTGGTGACTCAAAAGCTTCTAGAGTTTTATTTTTATTTCAGGTATTCAACTGCTTTAGTCTTTTCTGCCTTTAGGTGTAAAACAGCGTTTTAGTAACTGTATTTCACTTTAAGAACTGCTTTTACATCTCCCTTTCAGGTGTCTTATTCCTTGCATATGTTTCGCCTTCATGATAAAATGCATAGACAGCACAGTAAGGACGATTTAGATGCAGAAGTTGCCAAACTAATTGTATGCGGGCGAGATAAGGTACTAGTGGGTTTCCTATGGGGGATTCTGACCCAACTCGAAATTACTTCTGAATCAGCTGAGAACGTCAAATCATTTTGAACTTCTATCACTGAAAGGATATCTAATGATCATTTAAATTTGCTGCTTAGTTGAAATATTTGCAAATGAATCATTTGTTCATAGATGCATATCCAAATACTTTCTGTCTGCACATCCTAATCTAATTTTTCAATGCGCCAAACATTATTACCTTTACGCCGTTTGTCTTTTTTAAAGACATTTCTTGTTCAAACTGGAGTTATCTTACCTGAGAGTCTTTAAAGCGTTTCAGTGTATATTATACAGACATAAGTTTATTATACGTGGTTAGATGTCCGTTTCTGTTTCACAAAATTGCTACCTTTTGTTGCCTACAAATGATGGAAAAGGTTTTTAAATAAATTCTAAAACAATTAATTATGCCGGTAATAGATTATACAGTCAGTAAGATAAGAACTAAAGCAAGTGCAATTATTGCTTATTGAATTTTAATTGCATACTATAAGTGAAGTCCATTTCAATACATATTAATTTCATTTTTATCTACTTGTGACAGTTTAGTTTTGACAAGTGTAGAAATCGTTTGATGTGTCTTCCTGGTTATTTTATGCCTCAAGAAAAATTGAGATTTAACAAGTTGTCATTTAACTGCATTTTGAATTTATTTGCCTTAATGAGTATCTATCGGTGAACTGATTGTTTTGTGTGATTTTATTATTCGCAGTTAGTGAAAACAATACATGTTATAAAACATAAGATTTCATGAGCTGGTCATTTTGAATTGATTAGCCTATATAGTATATGTCTATTTTTATTAAAATTGTTTTGTATGAATTTATTATTCACAGTTTATGAAAACAACGCATGTTAATGAAATATGGAACCAGGATTTCGTGACAATATTCTTTCAAAAACTATTAAGGTTATTGTTATTATCATCTATATTAACTCATGTGCAAGTAAGGAAATTATCCGAGAAACAAAATTCGGTAAAGTACGTGGATACAGCAGTTTGTCTTCACAGATATTTACTGGAATACCTTATGCTGCTCCTTCAAAACGGTAAGCTCACTTACCCTAACCCTGCTAAATGTCTATATTGTATTTGTGTCAAATGTATGTCATCATGGGCTTTTTAGCCTATTTGATTTGAAATAAAATGTCTGTCTGTCTGTCTGTCTGTCTATAATGAACTTGTCCATTTTTCGATTTGGACAGTGTATTTAACTGTTAAAAGTGGTGCTTACCAAAAAACTACTGACTGAATGGCGAACAGTGCAGATCTTGATCAGACTGCATGGATGTGCAGGCTGATCATGCTCTACACTGGTCGCAAAGGCAAAAACAACTAATCGTGTCCAGCGATAAGGACTAAATACATATTGCATCGCCTTTTTCTGTAATGGCGACAAAAGGTACAAAATAGTATATTAATAACGCTCCAACAAAAGCAATAAATAAATTGAAACACTGTGCAACTAATTATAAATTATAAAGAGGGTATAAAGATATCGTTCCGGTTACAAATACGGCTATATTATTTCATTAGGATGTGACAGAAAATAAGAAAGGTTCATGGCTAGATATCCAAATGTTGCAATAATTACCATCTGCTTAATAATAGTGAGAGTAGCTTCGCAAATGTTACGCGCAAATAACCAATCTGCGTGTTGCAATAATTACCATCTGCGTAATAATAGTGAGAGTAGCTTCGAAAATGTTACGCGCAAATAACCAATCTGCGCGATTTGTAAACTGCTCAGCGCAAATAACCAGTTTGCGATTAGCGCAACGCTTGGTAAATCGGACATCCTAACTCACATTTGTTAAACGCGCGTTTTGTAAATCAATCTTCGCTTAAGACAATCATACCGATTTTATCTTCAAAATTTCATAAGAGGGCATTTCATATAAAATTGATTAATGATACAAATTACAAAAACCATGCTTGAAGGTGTGAATTGGCCGAGCCTTTCTGTTTTACGTGTACATTAAATTAAACATTAAATAATAAAAAGGTGATCCATATATTCATGCAGTTATTTGAAATTTCGATTAATGTTACTTTTGTAAGACATTACACTTATTGAAATATGCCAGTTGGTAATCTAAATAGCCACAACCCTTTTAAACTGTGAGTTTCAAGCCCCTAGGCGGGATAAAATGATTTACATCTGTCATATAGATTATCTTAGCGTGACATATTATATATATGTTATTATAGTTTAAAGTAGTAAATTTCGAGAGAAAAAAACAAAGTCAAAATTGACGTAAAGTTTTCAGGAAAACAGTTAAACATGGGGTTTTATATTTTTGTGAACGTCACTTCATTTCATCAGGAAATCACACCTTCATGGACTTTAGTTGTATTGACTAAAATGTAAAATCATACACCGCATTTAAACCATTAAAACTTTTACCACTGAAATCTCGCGTGTCAAATGTTGTTGCTTTCTGTCGTTTCTGATTTTTATCTTAGCTGTTAGCTCGTCAAATGATATGCTTACTTTGGTAAAATCAAATGTAACATTTCAATGTTATACAAGCGACTTGGTGTGCTCTAGTTAAGCAGAAATAATACAAGATAAAAACAGGAAAATAGCTTAAAAGATATCCGATTTAATATTCTAATATGCTTGTCACTGTTAAAACATTCTTACGCTGGAATGACGTCACGTTAACGTGCGATGACCTTAAAGTTTTTGTTGCGACAAAGAAAGAGCGCTTCTATATTTTATCTACTGTTTTATAGATTAAGGGCATATTAGAATTGAAATAATTTATACCCAAACCGTGTTTTAACACTATTTATACACCCGGGCGGTAATACGTCGTACAAATAATTTCACTCGGGCTGCGCCCTCGTGATATTATTACGCCCAACGTATATCCGCCCATCGGGCATAAATAGTGTTAAAACACTCTTTTGCTATAAATTATTTCTTAAACCATAAGGACAATGTGTGCTAGTCAGAGGAAATCACACCTTCACGCATGTTTGGAATCATGTTAGGGTTTTATTGAATGTTGTATCAGATTCGAGATATCACATGTATCCTGAGAGAATGGTTTGAAAAATGTTCACCTCGAGATATATGAATATCGACCGAGGTGCCAGCCGAGGTCTATATTCATATTTCGAGAGGTGAACATTTTTCATATCACCCGCTCAGGAATGCAATATTTGTTTTATTATACCGAAAATATATAAAGGTCAAAACATTTACCGTTAAATCCACATAATGATTTAAATGATTCATTTAACATTAAAAAGTAATTACTAAACAAAAATGAAGGCAGAAATAAAAAGCACTCCGAAATTGTGGTGACTTTGCTGTGTAATAGATTTAGCCTAGTCGAGACGTTTAAACATCGCTGACCTATATTAATGCGCATATTTCAATATTGCGTCAATGCTGACATTCGAAAAACGGCGATTTTTCAACTTTTATCTTTCTAAATAAATATATATTATAAGTGTAAGCACTCATTTTCTTAGTTAGATCATTTCCACCTGATGGTGATAGTTTCCATTCAATATTTGATAAAAAATTGTTGCGGGTTTGCTATAAAATCGGGCAGATTAGTGACTAAAGGGGTTAAGTTTAGCATTAATTCCCACGTATATATATATGTTGACTTTGTGTTTATTATATTCTGTGAACTAAGAGGTAAAATCATCAGATTGAGAACCATCTAAGTATGTCGCGTCACAGTTCTTTTTCGAAAGAGTTGCATGTGCGAGCCAGTGTTTGCTTACATTGTTTCTAGCTCCCCTGGGCACAATGTGCAAGAGCGAGCTTTTAGCATCTTTAGATGTCTGTTGTGTTTCAGTCATTGCATTGTACATCTCAACAATTTAGCTTGAAGGTATCATATAGAGCCCACATTTATCCAACCTGATCAGACAAATGATCTTGATAACATCTGGGCTAAGTTTGAAAATAAATCAGTTCGGATGAACAACTACGTGACAAGACTGAATTTAAGGTTTAGGTCCATGTTTCGGAGAAAAAAGTTCGAACGTCATCAAATCATAGAAAGAAAGCATTGTTTTAAATGAAAATTTAACAGCATATAAAACATTTATATTATTTTACAAAACCATTGTCAATTTACGCATATATTTATTGAATTCCGGAAAGGGACTGCTTGAAGGGGCCACACTTCTGGACAGTTCAGCGCCTTTAAAAAAATCACATTTTTAAAAAGTTGTTGCATGTCTTCGTTTTGATGCATTTGCAAAATCGTGCGAGTGTTTAAACTTTACATACATAGGTAACACATCGTTTTTGACAATTGTTTACATTTATTTCTTTACAAATGACATTCTTATTTACAGGGGGATAACTCATTTTGAATAATTTTAGTATCCAATTCTGTGGGACAGAACAGTAAAACATGTATTGGACAGATAAGTTGTGTGTCAAGATGCTGTTCATTTACTAAAAAATCTGTTGTCTGTCACTACAGACGAAGTGTTTTTCTTTTCTTATCAGACTGTCTATTTGCCTAGGGCCTGCACCAAAGACACCAGTATCGGTTCTGTCAGTACTACATACACTGCCTTGTTTGGCGTAGAGTTTCCTTTTGCTGCATCTTGCAGCAGCTTTCGTACTTTTATCATCAAGTATAGCCTTTCTGGGTGATTGCACGCGCATTCTGACGTTATTCAAACGAGAAAAACATGATCAAACTTGCATCGTTCGAAATGTACTTTCATAATTGGAGACCTAAATTTCAAACTGAACGTAAAATACAAGCTTAAACTAGTTTTTTTTTCTGATGACAAAAATAAAAACAAATGAAGCCACATGACATTATGATATTTCTTTGATTGAAGATTATTTTAAATAAAAATCAGAAACAGTATTTTTATCGGAAGGAGAAATAGACTTTTAATGCTTAAATATGGCCGAGTCTTATTAGTTTGTTCTATTTAGATGCTTTGACTATCGATATCTTGACATTATTTTGTTTTCTGATACTCATGGAAAACAAACCACATATTTATGCAGCAAGCTTCTATATAAATATAACAATTGAGTGCTGTTTTTATTCGTTTAGACGGGTATAAACCACACAGGGACTTCTTGCAAATCATCCAAAAATCACTGGTTTTGCAAGAAGTTCCAATGTGGTTTATGCCCATCTAAGCGCACAAAAATAGCATTCAGCTCTTAAATAAGAATGTATTATTTTCAGTATAGGTTATTGTCTTTTGTTTATATAAAAGAGAAAAATCTGAAGAAAATTTACATAACTTTAGAACTTTGAGAAACAAAGCTCAGTCTTGTATATCAAAGGCCAAAAAATATTATTCTAAAAATGCTCTTGAGGACAGTAAATATGACTCAAAATCCTTATGGAACCATCTTAAAAAGTTGGGTCTACCGTCCAAACAAGGTAAACCATCTAGTAATATTGGCTTGTCTATTGATAATGAACTGTATTTTGACAAATCGATGATTGCTGAACGTTTTAATTCCTTTTATACTTCTATTGCTAGTAAGCTTGTTGCAAAATTACCGAAGGTCATTGATAAATTTGGTTGGAATTTTGTTTTTAATTTCTACTCATCAAAGGGAGTGAAACCAGATAGTTTCCGTTTTGGTACTGTATCTGAAAGTACTGTTTTGAAATATATTAAATCTCTTGGTACAAAAAAGGCCACTGGACTGGATGGTATTCCCTCAAGATTTGTGAAGGATTCCTGTGAAATTATTGCACATCCGTTGTCACATATTATTAACTTATCAATCATTCAAGGTGTTGTCCCTGATGATTTGAAATTAGCACGTGTAGTTCCACTTTACAAAAAGAATGATAAAACTGATGTTGGCAATTATCGCCCTGTTTCTATTCTATGTATTTTATCAAAGGTCTTAGAGAGAGTTATTTACGACCAAGTTGAAGGTTACCAGACAAGTAAGAATTTGTTGTATGATTATCAATCTGGTTTCAGACGCAAGTTCTCTACAGAGACTTGTCTCTTACATTTGACCGATTTTATACGATTTCAGATGGATAAATCTCATTTTGTTGGCATGGTGCTAATCGACCTACAAAAAGCCTTTGATACTGTTAATCACACCATTCTTTAAACAAAGCTAGAAGCTCTTGGACTTGCAGAATCTTCTGTTAATTGGTTTTTCTTCATATTTGTCCGACAGGCGCCAAATTGTAGATGTGACAGGGACGCATTCACCTTATGCTAACATATCTTATGGAGTGCCTCAAGGCTCCATCCTTGGCCCTCTTTTGTTTTTAATTTACGTGAATGACATGTCAGCTGTAGTCAAACACAAATTGTTATTATATGATGATGACTCTGCAATTTTAGTTTCTGGAAAAAATAAAGAGGAAATTGAATCCATACTCAGTTCAGAACTTGAAACAGTTAGTGAGTGGCTCATTTGTAACAAACTTTCACTACACTTGGGCAAAACTGAAGCTATAATATTTGGATCTAGGGGGAGGTTAAAATCGCAACCTAATCTAAATGTCACTTGCAATGGACATGCGATTCAGTCGAAAGGCTGAATCGCAGGAAAGGAAAATACTTGGGTGCTACAATTGATCAAAGTTTAACTTTTGAGTCTATGGTCATGTCAGTTATACAGAAAGTTAATTCTAGACTAAAATTTTTGTACAGAAAAAAAGATAATCTCAACTTGCACACTAAAAACCTATTAGTAAATTCTCTTATTCAGTGTCATTTGATTATGCCTCTTCAGTATGGTTTTATCCAATTACCCAAGAGCTCAGAAACAGGTTGCAAATATCTCAAAATAAACTCATACGATTTGTTTTAGATTTAGACTGTAGGTCTCATATTGACAAATGACATTTTTTCTCTTTAGGATGGCTATCGGTTGCCAAAAGAGTTGACTTTAAGACACTTTGCCATGTTTTTAAAATTTCTTCCCATGCAGCTCCTTACTATATGGAAGAAAATTTTGTTTTGGCCAGTTCTGTTCACAATTACAATACTAGATTCCGAGTTACAACTACAGAAAAACAATTAAACACTAATTTCAATTTTGCTGATAGTAGCAGATACTCTATTCCAAAGGTTAAAAGTTTTGGCATACGATCTTTTGCGTACAAAGGTTGTTCCTTATGGAATAATTTACCACAGCATATAAGGGATATTCAGTCCTATAGTAAGTTTAAAGTCAATATCAAAAAGCACCTTTTTGCACAATGATATAGATCTATGCATTTTAACATTATTGCAATTATTTCATGTTAGTATTTTTATCCAATTGTGATTTCATTTTAGACTACAATTAAGTTCAATAATTATCGGCAATAGTTTTATTAAGTGTATTTGCCTAATTGTGATACGTTTTATGACATACGATATTGTAATTGTTTTTCCACAAGTCTTTCATGATAAAGTTAACTGTGATAACAATGTCTTCCTTTGTCAAACTGTAATTATTATTATAAGGACCACAATGGAAATAAGAGACATCTTTGTCCCTTTTTTATGTTATCCTTTGTGTATAATGTAGTTGGCATGGCAATATGGCATTATATTCAATTCATTTATGTTCTTTTACATATGTTTTGATATCTATTTTACCATGTTTTGTATACATTTTATGCAGAAATAAGAATGTATAATTTTCAGTATAGGTTATTGTGTTTTGTTTATAACATACTTTCAGAAATAAAGAATATCAAATGAATGTAGTTTCAGTATAGGTTATTGTGTTTTGTTTATAATATACTTTCAGAAATAAAGAATATCAAATGAATGTAATTTCAGTATAGGTTAGTGTATTTTGTTTATAATATACTTTCAGAAATAAAGAATATCAAAAGAATGTAGTTTCAGTATAGGTTATTGCGTTTTGTTTATAACATACTTTCAGAAATAAAGAATATCAAATGAATGTAGTTTCAGTATAGGTTATTGTGTTTTGTTTATAATATACTTTCAGAAATAAAGAATATCAAATGAATGTAATTTCAGTATAGGTTAGTGTATTTTGTTTATAATATACTTTCAGAAATAAAGAATATCAAATGAATGTAGTTTCAGTATTGAACGCGTTGAATAAAATTTTATTATGCATGCCGTCTCTGACGAGCAATTTTTTTTTATTCAACAAATTCAATAACAAAAGAACTGATCTACATTTATTTAATATTCATTCTATTATATACATATTAAACTTTAAAAAGAAAATCATTTCTTGACTACGATGACTGAAGAAAAGATAGACAGCATAGTTGATTCCGCTACTTAGCCCTAGGCTTAAAATCAGTTCCGTTATTAATGTGAAAGCCTCAGTTTGACTGGGTCCATTCATGATAGGTAATCACAAGTGCAAAAATAATCATGCCTCTAAAACCTTCTCAGTCGAAATTCTATTACATAAAATAATGGACGATCTTTATGGTTCAAAAGGACAAGAAAATATAACAAGGCTGAGTGTAACCTCGGGGAGATTTTTCACACAAAATATGCACAGGTGCAAATGTGATTTACACCAGGCCCTACTAGGCGCTAAAATACACCCTACACACTTCACTTGTTAAGAATTTATTATATACTTTACGATTCTATGATGCCTGGTATTTCCAGAACGTTGGTGATATTGATGTGTTTTTGCTACAAGTTAAACAAAGACTTACTGATCAATTTGTTCAAAACTGGCACACTAGATGAGAAAACTCTAGTAGGGCTCTATTTTAAAGAAATGTTGCAATATTTCAGTTTCAACCTTATTTGGATATTGTAGAAGAAAGTAAATTCGAAACTCTTTAATCAAATTAAGGATTCATCACATAGGCTGCATATCGAAACTGGGCGTTGGATTAAACCAAATAGCACGCCTATAGGTGATAGAAAATGTACTGAATGCAATGCTTTAGAGGATGAGTTCCATTTTGTATTTGAATGTCAAATATATAATGACCTTAGAACTCAATTGATACCGAATATGTATAGGATACGCCCAAATATGCACAAGTTTGTATCACTAATATTTACATTCGCCCCATTCTGGTCCATTGAATTGTTTTACGTTCATTTCGTATGAACAGCAAAAGGAATGGCGCGAAAGTTACGTCAACGCTGCTTAGTGATATCGGGCCGCTGTTTTGACGACGTCCGCGTATAGTCAGGGAGAACGTTCCTTAGATGACGTCACAGTTGTTCCGTCTGGTGAACAGAATAGCCGGGAAGCTGATAGTCATAATTTGGAAAATAATAGGGCGAATGTAAATATTATGCCTTTGAAAGTAGCATAACAGCTTATATGCTAATAATTAAAGTTTATGTCACATGTACATGTTTATAATTTATTAATATGTGTTTAAGTTAACTGTGTATTATCTGTTGTGTTGTATCATCGTACATTGTTAAGCGTAACTTCAATATTACAGGCTATGTATAAGAGCAAATAATTCGGGTCTTATAAACTTAATAATTATGCTTATTGTTTATAAATCCAGACCGATCTTATATTTCGTTTCGTTAAGATCAGTCTGGACTAATACTAGTACACTGTACTAGAAGCTTACATTAATCGATGCTGGAGAAAAAAATCATCAAAACTACTATACTAGTCACGGTAATATCAAAGTTGCATGTCCATTCTCCATTAAAATTTATTTATAATGAGAATATTTTATGAATGTTTGCCATATTCATTGTATATGTTTATATGTAAATGCCTTTTTTGCTGAAAAAAAATACTTATCAAACTTATCACAAATGTTGGTTTAAATGGCGAAATTTTGTTTCGCATGGGCGCAAACTTCTGGCGTGTGGACAACGGTTTATTTCCTTGTTTTTGTTTTTTGTGTTGTTTGTTTTTACTGAAGTTTATGCATTTTCAATGGCAAAACCTAATTTAGGGAATGGTGAAAATATTGTAATTATTATCGATTTTTAGTATGAAGGAAGAAAGTTTCCACTTTTTCTATTCTATAATAGTGACAAAAACATGTGGAATTATCTTATTACAATCCAGAAAAACCATTAACCGTGCAAGTTGGTAATCTGATTCCTACTGCGCTTTGATATCACGTCAATGCGAAATAATTAAATCATGTACAATGTATTCCGATCTTCTAGAACAAAAACCTTATAGTTATGTTGCGCACATATGGAGTAAAGTTACAATTCAAGTTTTCCAGAACAGAACTTTACTGAAGGAACACAGATTACATAAGATCATTTTGCTGTAACATGTGCACAAAGCATATATAAAAGCAATTCACAAACAGGTACTGATATGGGTTAGTATATAAATTTTGAGGGTAAATCTGTTTGAGGGGAAAGTGGTTAATCTTTAATTTTGTTTTATCCGAATCTATTATAATCTCCAGAAATATATCAAATGGACACAGTGTTACATTAAAAGAGAAAATAAGACTACGACTGTGGTAACTAATAATTATTTGAAAGAAGTGCATGCATTGTATAAAGCATTTCTGTTTGTACAGATGGGAAGCTCCGACAAGTCCAGGACCGTGGAACGGGACTTTAGATGCCACAAAGTTGAAGCCAATGTGCTACCAAGCAGAAAATTGCGCAGCGGTAAATCCAGTAGGGACGTGCCAAGCAGAGGTCTGTATTGTAGAAACACTTCCAGTTGAACTGAGTTGCAGCACTTTAATTAATTATTTTGTGGTAAAATATAATAACCCTTTTACCTATCAGATAGATAACAACTAAGAGACCCTTTTAAAGCACAAAAGCCAAGAAAAATAATTGCAGACAATTCATGACAGGTAATGAAATATGCAACACACTAAAAACCCCTTTGCACCGGCTTAAGCGGAATAATGTCATATTTAAAGAGTCGAGTAGTCTATGATTGTAAAGGACCAGGGTATATAACATAACTAAGTCCTAGTATGGACTGACATTTCACGGTCACCACACAACACTTAGGACTACTGTGGAGACAGTTTATATGAGCCGCACCATGAGAAAACCACCATAATGCATTTGCGACCAGCATGGATCCAGACCAGCCTGCGATTTCGCGCAGTCTGGTCAGGATCCATGCTGCTCGCTAATGGTTTCTCTAATTGCAATAGGCTTTGAAAGCGAACAGCATGGATCCTGACCAGACTGCGCAGATGCGCAGGCTGGTCTGGATCCATGCTGGTCGCAAACGCACTATGTTGATTTTCTCATGGCGCGGCTCAATTATAATCTTTTGGAAGCATAGCATGCAGCTGAGCAAAATAGTAGCAGACTCGGTTTGATAAAGTCTGTTCATGGTGGGTAATGTACAGTACCCCTCAGCACTTTACTCTTTATTAACATTTATAGATTAACCGTTTAAATACATGTAATGCGCGTTTGATAACAAGACAGATAAAGAGAGGATTACAGGGTAAAGGAAATTACTGTATGGTACCAAAAATATATTTCACAGTCAATTTTATCATATATATAGTTAAGCTTGTTAAGAAATGGTAATCTTTTTGTTTGAGTGAGTGTTTCAATCTTCTGAAAAAGGTGTATGCTTGACCTTCTCTGATTTGTAAAACATATTTTGTTATCTTATAACGAAGTAACATATAGGGCCTTTAAAAGGTGATATAGGTAATTAGTACCAAAACGTACCTCAGATTTCTCCTTGTCATGAATAATAAACATATGTATACCTCAGACCTATCCTTGTCATGAATAATAAACATATGTATACCTCAGACTTCTCCTTGTCATGAATAATAAAAATATCGAAACAAGGACTTCGTCATCTGCTTCAAATCACATCTGCTACTTTTGACATCGATTCTCGCTTTCGTCAACATATTTATGGCTGGCACAGTAGACTTTGTAATAGTCATATATATTTAGGCTTCACAGTACTTGAAGATGAACTTCGTTAGTAATGTATTTCAGGTATCAGAAGACTGTTTGTATTTAAACATCTTTGCGCCATTAGATACAACAAAAAGATCAAGAAAAGCTGTCATGTTGTTTATCCATGGCGGTGGATTTGAATTCTCGAGTGGCGGGGCTGACGTGTACAACGGTGAAGCAATTAGCAGTAAAGGAGATGTAATCATTGTGACCTTTAATTACAGGCTTGGTATGTTGTTTACTGCTAAACTCTTTACAGGCAAGATGCACTAAATTAGAGATCTATAGTTTGTACGTTTCTAATTTAGATTGGCTACTAAATGCATTGTTTTGTTCCGGTCTAGTCAACCATTTTGCAAACTACTTGCTTGTGACAAAAACTACCTGTTTAGTATTTATGCCGCTTCAGTCCCAAAATATAAACATCATCACAAACTGAATCAGGAATTGTATTGTCAATATTTAATTTGTATATTTTGGTAAATGATCAGTATTCCTTCCATTCGTCATATTCTTGTATTTTGATGTCATGTTAACATTTCTGAAAAAGCGTTCAGCTTTCAACACCGTTTGATAGCTAGACGGGATTTTTTCTCTGTGTTAATTTTACATACAAACATTTGTAATTCTTCGTTATTTTTACTGTTTGCATTTTTTAAAAGAATCCTTTATATTTTAGGCGCGTTCGGGTTTTTAGTTACGGGAGACGGAAACAATGATATAACTGGTAATTATGGCATTCTAGACCAGATCCAAGCACTGAATTGGGTACATGAAAATATTGGTGACTTCGGAGGAGACAATAACAGGGTAAACATACGCATTATTGTCACAATTTTGAAGAAAAAAAACGTGGAATTAATGCCGCTCAGAGTGAAGAAGTTAAGGGAATGTAGGTTAAAGCGGGATGAATATCCTGCACCGATGAATAAACATGACTAATTAGACAACTTTTTAAATTGAAAAAGTTCCGGTATCTTCTACGTAGAGTAGAACAGTAAAATATAGAAATGTAGTAATGTTGAATAAATGACATAGAATAGGCATTAACCGCATTCAGTTATATGAAAGCGAATGGTTTATTTTCAAAATTATATATGTGGATTAAAAACGACTGTACAAATTTTGTAATTATCAAAGTCCTCTGCATTTCAATACATGTTGTCGGCAATGGTCAATAAATTAATATATCTATATATTTTTGGCTTATCTTGCGTGAAATGTTTTAAGGTATATTAGATCTAAATGTATATATAAAAATCAAATAGTTTATGTAAACATGATATTAACAGGATTATGTATATACTAGTATTATACTAACAGAACTATGCATTAAACATTGCATTCATATTTAGATAAACACACTATAAATGTGAGCTATCACTATAAAATAGACTGTTTTAACATATTTAATTATAAATGTAGCTCTGTAGACAAACTTGATTTATATATTTAGTAAAGTTAAATACATTTGATGAGGATTATATACATTTGAAGTAAATATCTATATATAAAATATTTTAGTGAAAGATGGCCACTGGATATTTTGAAAGATATGATTTGAAGACGTGACAGTTGTCTAACAAGCAAAAAATACCATTTCAGCAAAAAATCAGTTATGCATTATATCTATAATATTGGACCTCAATATGAATCAAAACCTTTTTTGTCAAAATAAAGCAATGATTTTTGACTTTTCATTTCACAGATAACATTGTTTGGCCAAAGTGCTGGTGCTTTGTCCATAGCAACACATATGACATCAAGGAGTCTTGCACATTTATTCCATAGAGTTATTATCGAGAGTTCACCGTTTACCATTCCCTTGAAACCAATGGATGTTGCCGTCAGCCAAGGAAAAGACTTTGCTCGTTTGTTGAACTGCTCAGCACGAAATGTATCGTGCTTAAGGTCAAAATCGGCCAGTGCTATTGCAACTGCCCAGGGTATATATTTCCAGCAAGCTATGTTCTCTGACAGTTATCTGCGAAAGTTTCTTCCTTGGATACCGCATATTGATGGGATTACTATTATAAATGGCGTGATAGAAGCGTTTAGTAGCCGTTCATTTGTTCCCAAAGCGACAATTATAGGTTCTACGTCAGAAGAAGGCCAAATGTATGTATATCTGGGGTTTGGAAAGCCTAT
Organism: Mercenaria mercenaria; assembly: GCF_021730395.1. Lineage (NCBI taxonomy): Eukaryota > Metazoa > Mollusca > Bivalvia > Venerida > Veneridae > Mercenaria > Mercenaria mercenaria. Next base: position 59,018,027 of record NC_069377.1, on the reverse strand, counting down.
GTCTGCTTTAGAATATCGAATATTATTAATTGGAGTTAGGCCGAATCATTCGTCGCGTGTGTATAAAATGTACAAGCCAACAAATACTTCTGATGCTCGAGCAAGGCTCGCTGAACTTACAACAGATTTTGTGTTTTACTGTTCAACACGTGCAGTAGCCCGTTCTATATCTCAGTTTGCACCGGTGTATACCTACGTGTTTAATAACAATATTTCAATGACTGCGGTCTGGAACCATCTTGATCATTGCATTGGCAAGGTTTGTCATGGCATTGAATTGCCATTTGTGTTTCAGTCGGCAAGGACAGAACCTTGGATATTTACGGACAATGAGTTTCGCTTATCAGATTCAATAATATATTACTGGACAAATTTTGCCAAAACAGGAAATCCTAATAATTTTGACCTATACAGAGCAAACATTCACAATGCTCCTCAAATATGGCTTCCATACACAAGGCATGGGTATTATCCTGAGCTAACAATGCTTCTAAATGAACGCAAGAATTATCTAACACAAGGTTATAGACATGATAAATGTCGATTACTAGACCAGGGAATATATAGGGCTCGAAAATAGTACTTAAAACGAGATATAAATGAGACAAATTGGGATTTAATCAGCGCGTACGGTACTTTTAGCAATTATTTCTGCTTAAACGCATATCAAGAAGTTCGCAGACTTATATAATTATGTATTATCGTGTGGAGAGTCTATCTCAGGTTAACTGATTAATTTGTCCAGCAAATGTATTCTATCTACGTAAATGGATTTCTCTAACGAATCCATAGATATATTCGTTTGAAATTTCTTTTTTTTTTATAATCCTTTTTAAAATGTAAGTACCCTTGAGTGCAATTTGTACGCACATATGTAATCATCTTTACTAATCAGTCATTGTTTGATTACTTTGATGTTCGTAATGGTTCTTCCGTAAATGTGTTCGTAAAGGAAGCATGTATTACCAATTAGAATTTTGCATCAAACTTTGCTTACGAATACAAATATCTACATATAAACAGTCTTTAATAAAAAATAGCACTCTCACACATGATAACATCAAAGAGCTGATAAACAAGTGGAATGATTTTATTTTTTCACTCTGGTCTTTGTACGAAAATAATCAAGCAACATTTTATATGTTATAAAGAAATGAAAGGTGGCTTTCATAAAACAAATCAGTTGCAGTTCCTAAAATGTATCTTGAAACTAAAAAATCTATTTCGTCCACATAGATGTTGGATATATAAGTGACAACTTTCCGGTATCATTAGCCTTAAAGGTACGGCCCGTTTGGAAGATAATCACGCCTTACTAGTTTCTAAACCTCTTAGAAATGCAAAAATGACATTTGCACAGTTTAAAAGATGAATACTAGTATTTACTTATGTTATAAGCAAGTCACGAAACGTTTGCATTTGCTTTATCAAATTTGGTCATGTTATTGTTGTTAATTAGAAGAAACATTTTGAGTTTATTAGCAGTGGTCATCACAAGAATATAGGGACCGCGTTAAAATTCCACTCTCACTATGTTCTGAACTTCGGTCAAATGCATCAATGGAATGAGGGGCTCTTGTATAAATCCCGCTCTTACTGTGGTTAATAAATTGTTAACCATCACTTGAATGTGGGAACCATGTTAAAAATTCCACTCTCACTGTCTTTCGAATTTGTGAACGTTAGGTTAAGTGTCAAAACATTACTAGAATATTCGGGACCCCGTTAAAATTCCATGCTCATTGTTGTTCGACATTGCGATGAATATGTTAAGTTTGTTACCATCACCGCGTTAAAATTTCGTTCTCATTGATTCAGTCTTGCGATCAGTAGGTAACGTTTCTTGCCATTATTCGAATGTAGGGACCGCTTTAAGATTCATTTCGCAGTGTGATTAGGTCTTGCATCCTACAGGTAAAGTTCCAGCCCTCAGTAGAAGGTTGGGACCGCGTCATAATTCCGCTCTCACTGTGGTTTGACTTTATGGTCAATATGTAAAGTTTCTAACCATCACTAGAATGTGGTAACCGGTAAAATTAGTTCTCACTGAGATTCAATAAAATCTGTAAAAAGATTCTTTGGAAGCAAAGAATGCAACCAAGAAAAATAATAGCAAAATAATAGACGAATTAAACTAAGTAAGGTTTATAGAAGGATTACGGAGACCTCACTTAAATAAACTTATAAATCTCTTGAACGACACAAATACCCGTTTCCAGAGGTTACTAGAACATTCTAATGTCGCATCACAATATATATCACCCACTGGTAAACAATCATTTTTACACTAGGAGTTTACATGTTGGATCTGTTGATTAGTATATGTATATTCAACGATGTTTTGTTATATTGTATATTAACTGTTCTAATTATTTCATAGGCTTAGTCTCAGCGTTAGAGACTCTGTTAATTACTTATATTCGACAGTTCACTGAGTTATGCTATATCAACATTACTTTCTTGAACGCCGTTGTCCGTGTTCTTTTTAAATACCACATAGTTATCGTTGCTCTGGTATATATGTACGTCACTGGTCATCCTTAACACTGTCTTCTTCGGTTTCGCCGTGGTGCTCGTCTCGTGAAATATCGAATTCATCTCAAAGTGAATATTGATCAAGCCCTTCAAATGACAGACGGAAGTCCTGTGGTTATACTCAGGAGTCAGTCCTTGCCTTGATTAGTGCCGAAATGTCGTCTATTCAAAGGCATTTTTATCAAATCGTCATGCAGCACAATATGGATCAGAAATGGTTCATTGTGCGTTTTTCTGTCTTCTATGAATTGGGTTTCGTCTTCCGGTCAGGAAAATCTTGATTATGTCTTTCAATTTAAGTACAAAATACTCCTCCAATTTGATCTTAACATTCCTTTCTGAAATATGATGATCTAATCTGCATAAATGCGGTATTAACATCAAAATTATTTGCAATAAAACAATTGTTTTACATTTGCCGTCTGCATTCGAAGGTTCTTGTTTACTAATTTTAGATCTTCTATGGTCTTTTCATTGTGGGAGTATCAAAGTCACATTTACAATAATTATCATAGCTTAGTTATATACCCGTACAAATAAACCATCATATGCTTTCTAAATGAGTCTCTTTTGGAGACAAACATTTCTATGCGCAGCCAAATTTGTTTTTAACATTTCATTTCTATCTTCAGTAACATTGTCACAAGTAAAGAAAACAAGCTAAATATTCTTTTATCACTACAGAATAATACATCATGTAAACATTAAAGGACATTTAACCTTCTCAACTCCCGAAAATACTTAAAATTGAGTTAGTTGGTCATATACACTGAGCAAAAAAGCTTAACCGTGTTCTTTTTTTCAACACATAAACACACAAGTTGCCAGTTCTTTTAGTGCGTAGATATTATATTTTATATAATAAACCTGCCATATTGACTACACTGCATGAACATGAAAACACTGTTGAAGCAGTAACAGTCTAAGTAACCTTTGATATTTTTATCAAAAATCCTTTTATCCGGAAAAACATTTTTATATGCCATTAGAAGTACTTCATTATCTTGCAATTAAATAACAGAGTGCGGATAAGATAGCCTTTGATCATGTAATAATCAAATTTGAAATATGACAAAGATAGAGTCAAATTGCTACCGAGAAATTGGTCAATTACTTGAAGCTCGGTTTTCTCTTTGAACCTGTCATCACCTAAAAGAAAAAACACAATGAAAGTTTCCGGGAGTACTATCTTTGAATCACTGTAGATTCTGTTTGATACACTTTATAGATTGCACTCTCTTATACCTTATAATTATCCGTTTGCAGGTTAATCTTTGGGAAATCTGTTTTTGTTACATTATGTAATTATTGCATGTATCTCAAATGTGGTTAATTCCTATTCTCCCTTGATAATTTTAATGATAAATAGAAAGTTGTACATAATACTATATTAAGGTAATTCTGCACGTTTGATAAACCGGAAGTGATGGCGTAACGTCATTTATCCGGAAAACGTAGAATAAGACCTGGATTCGGCGTACAGAAATGAAAATCATTTTATTAATAAATGACAGCTTGTGAATAAATTTATCAAAAAGGCACTGTTACTTTATTTCTAAATTCAAAATATGATATGAAAACATGCGACACGTTAAATAATTCAAAATAATGTCTGAAAATTAGCGTGAAATATCCGGTTTACTTTGATCATGAATAAATATGCAAACGGACCTATACATTTTATTTCACCACATTATAGGCCATATGTCTATTTACAACTGTGAGAAGTTCCATCAAAATCTACATTGTAGAAAAATTTCTATTCGCGAAAATGTTTAGAAAGTTATGATTTTCCCATGGATTCCCATTATGAAAAATTTCTTGGGACCAAATTTTTTAAATCAGTCTAGCAAAAAATCAAGCACAAGAATCTATCATTTTTATTTGCTTAATTTTCTAGGTATATTCTGAAGTTTTGAAAAATCAGAGTTTAATCAAATTCTACATTGTAGAAATAATTTGGATCCAAACGTGCAGAACTACCTTCAAGCACTACTGTTTGACTGAAATACTTCCGCCAGAACGGTATCAAGATTGAGAATATGATGAACTCAAAGAATATACTTTCAAACGAAAATGTTGTCTTTATTAAGAAACAAGTATCCTTTTGCAAAATTAATTTGGAAGCAGCTTCGTTTTTAATGGTATCTATGTATTGTGATTTAGTACATTATTATCTAAACACGTGGGAAGTAATATTTTTCTGATACATTAAAACGAGATAAATGTTAACATTTTAGCTAATAAATTGGGGGTACAGAACTTTATGTTTTCTTCGATTCTGACTGGAAAATTAACTGAATATGATGGATGGTGAAAATAAAGAGAATAGAAAATGTGACACTGACTTTCTTAACTGAACATACGCAATCATACCGTGTGCACTTTTATACTTATTACATTGAATCAAAGATAAGAACATATATGTCCCTAAATGTAGCTAGGAAAAGTCGTGCATAAAGGCATAAATACGACCTACATTTGTCTGTTTGTTAGGGGAAACTGTCCATCCTTAGGCTAGTCTATGTCAATAAATAAGGCCATGATAGAAACATCACAATCAGAAAACAAAAAGAAAAAACTGAAATGCTCGTTAGGTGTATTATATCAATGTTTATACAAGTTGCATAATGGGTTTCAGAACTGTCACTGTTGCCCAACCTTGAAGTTATCATGCAAATAATGAAGTTTACTTCTCGATATAGGAAAGCACGTTAAAGTTCTACATATCAGTTTTAATTTGATATAGGTTTACGGCACACCTACGCAAAACTGATTATATGGCGACAAACAGGGCTAAAGAATCCTGTATATTCATCATGTATAAATGGCAAAATCATTAGAACTCAAAGTGTTTCGATTTCATTTATAAATATACAAATTTATTAATTTTGTATTCTCAAAGGAGTAGATATGCATAAAGAATTACATGATCCACAGCGTTACTAATCCTATCTGAAAACATAGAAAAGCTTTAAAGCGATTGGGAAAACCTGTTTGATGGTATAAAAGGCATACTTATATTCTAATGAAATTGACTGTTTTCGGCATTCAACTACTAGTCGCTATTATTGTAACAATTGATTGAGATCAATGTTCTTTATACTCTTGTTCAAACGTAAAAGAAACGTTTATCTTATACATAATTTATATATATCATATTTGCAAATACATAATCACAATACATATAAATTGCAAGCAGGATTGCAAAGAAATAAATATTTGGCACTGAAACGCAGGAAATAAAATTATAAGAGAAATGCAGGATGACATAAAAATCTGACACCATTGAAGTCGGAATTATCAAGTTATTTCAGTTTAACCTACATTTAAAAACTTGTTAGCCACTGCTGCAGGTTATATGCATTATGGGAGTAACGTAGGACGCTATGTAAAACTAAAATCTTTTGATTTACACTATTTGATCATTGTGTAATACATCCTGCAGCTAAAAATTTGACCACACGTTTTACAAATAGTTTTAATTTGATTTTTACCTTATGGCTTTTGTCTGTTTAACATATCAATCCGGTCACATAAGTACAAGATTTCATTTTTGTATTTACTACATACTGTGTTTCTTCTGCTGCTTTGTTCTCGGAGCTTCCGAGGGATCTACTTTTCAGATTTTATTTCTGCTTCCTTTTGGTAGGAAAAACAGTTTGAAAATGCCTACCGAACAACCTGTGTTTCATGTTTGGACACTCAAGAATATCAAAAACGCCTTCCCATATATTAAAATTAGACCGAAAAAGATTTTCGTAATGTATTAATGTACGAATATGCTTAATAAATCGCTTTTTAACCCTTAGCCTGCTGGCGGCAATTGATTCTGCCTTTGCGACCAGTGCAGACAAGATCAGCCTGCACATCCGTGCAGTCTGATCATGGTCTGCACTGTTCGCCATTCAGTAAGTATCTGTTTGGTAAGCATCCCTTTTAAACAGTTAATGGTGTTGTCCAAATTGAAAGATGGACATGTTCATTATAGAAATTTAGCAGGGTAAGGGTTAATTACATCGTTAAAAGAGCAAGAAAGATAACCAGTATTCCAAAGATATGAGTTTATGTAGATTTTACGTCACAAACTGCCAACGTAGATAGCGCAATCTAAAACGTTCACTTATTGACGTCAGATGTAGAATCCTGAATTGCAGTCTGTCCAGTATAATTTTGGTGACACTCTAATACTGAAAACAAATGAATGGTATTTGCTATAGTCGCAATAAAAGGTTTTGAGTAGCTCCTACGTTTGATACGACTGTAAGTCTATATTAAGTGAAGTTTAGAAAAAAAGTTGCTTATGAGGTTGCCATTGACTTCAACATGACAAAATTTTACTTTGTAAATGCGCGCTTTGAATTTTATACTAAAGGAATTACAACGCACAAGCTCCACGTGCACAGCTGTTTGGAAACACACCTCATTTGGTGATTAATGCCAATTAAGGTTACATCCCGTCGCTTAAACAGAAGATTAAATAAAAGGATAAAATAGAATAATAACAAATATGTTCTGCCTATAAAGTATTTAAAAATTTCAGTAATGAAGTTAAACACCAAATATCAGTACTGTATACATAATAATTAGATAACGACAAGATCAATAGAAGATAGAAAGTAAATCCAATCAGGAAAAATACGTGTTCATTTGATAACACTAAACATACAGATCTAATTTTTAATAATTGCTCCATGTTCGTCTCATGATGGTGTACAATTGTGCCAAGTTACATCAAAATCCCTCCATGCATGAAGAAGAAATGCTTCGGACAAAGTCATTGTTGTAGCTGACCTTTGGCCTCTAAGTGTGACCTTGACCTTATACCTAGGGACCTGGTTCTTGCGCCTGACACTCCGTCTCGTAATGGTGAAAAATTTGTGCCAAGTTATATCAAAATCCCTTCATGCATGAAGAAGAAATGCTCCGGACAAAGTTTTCATTCTTGTATCATTTGACATCTAAGTGTGACCTTGACCTTAGACCTAGGGACCTGGTTCTTGCGCATGACACTCCGTCTCACAATGGTGAACAACTGTGCCAAGTTTCATCAAAATCCCTCCATGCATGAAGAAGATATGCTCCGGACAAAGACTGTGGACGCCGCCCGCCCATCCGCCTGCCCATCCGCCCGCCAGGGTCGTTCCCATAATACGTCCCGTTTTTCAAACGGGCGTATAAAAAGTATATTCTGGACTTTCATGTACTATACTTTTAGCCTCATATTTAATATATGCATTACATTTGATATGGAAGTATTTTCGTAAGCCGATTGTTCTATAATTAATTATGAAATGACATGTTTGTAATTTGACATATTTAAAAGGTACGCATATAGAATTATCTTATATTGGGGGTATCAAATACAACTGAAATATTTGATAGACGGATTCCCATCCGTACAGGTCTAATTATATGTATAGCATGAAAATACAAGACCAGAATTGTATGTTACTATTAAAACATCCTGTTGACATTTCAGGGAGATATATATGAGATGCGCCATGGGAAAACCAACATGAGTGGCTTTGCGACCAGCATGGATCCAGACTAGCCTGCGCATCCGCGCAGTCTGGTCAGGATCCATGCTGTTCGCTTTTAAAGCCTATTGCAGTTAAAGAAACCGTTAGCGAACAGCATGGATTCTGACCAGACTGCGCGGATGCGCAGGCTGGTCTGGATCCATGCTGGTCGCAAAGCCACTATGTTGGTTTTCCCATGGCGCGGCTCATATGATATTTTACATTTATTATTTTGTTCTTTATCCATGTGTTTCTTATTCTTATTCTAAACGAAGAAAATGCAGCGTAAATATTTATATATAGAGAAGTTGTTTGTCACAAAGCTGTGTATGTAACGCACTTCTATATCCATTTTGCTTGCGTGATGTATTATACAAAATAAAACCTCGAGACAATCACAGCCAAATCGCTCATTAATGTTATATTTAAAGATATATTGATTATTCCATCGACAACATGTATCAGACTAATGTTCTGTCTTTTTTCTATATTAAAATAGACAAGATACTATGGTTGTATTTTCAGAAATGTATAGGAAATCATGTTAAAGCAAGGTGCTCTGCCACTGCTTATGAATTCAATAGAAGAGTGTTAGAGATAATCGTCAATTTCGTCTGTTAGTTTCTAACCATCAATCATAATACTCGGCGAGGACAACACGCTATTTGTTTCAAATGTCATTGATTCTTGTACTGTAAAATGAAATTAAATAAAAGTGCATCATAACGTTACATACCGAAATATCATCATCTGACCTGCAGCAATAGTGCCGATAACACCTAGGTTCACATCTCTAATTTCACGTCTAGAGTCCGTCGAATTTTTATGTCAGGCATAATGTTCTTATTTTGTTTATTTTTATCAGTAAAATGTATAAAAAGAAGATGCATATTATATCTGCAAAAATAATTCTGACCGGAATATTCATAAGGCACCAAGGCAGAGTTAGTTCATGAACGTTATTATCACATGAAAATATCACTGACTTTAATACATCGCTTTTTACCGAGTATGGGAATAGTTAACACCATAATCTATATTTGTCTGGTATAACTTTTTGTATGTCTTAATGTATTCAGAAAGCAATTGATTATCATAACATGGTTTGACACACGGCTCGGATGTGCGTGCTAAAATGTCACAGGAAAGTGACTTATTTGCATATTTTTACTCGATCTATGGTCAAGCATAGAGCAAACATCATTGTTTTATAAGGCAGATCGTTAAATGGGATGTACACAGTTCACGAAAATTTTGACGACTGTAATAAGCAATCAATAAACAAATGATAATGTTTCTAACACCACTCACAGTCCAATTTTTATTCCTTGTTTCTATTGATCTCTACTTTTACAATGCCAAAATTAACAGATTTACACTTGTCTTATATAAGAACTGTTTTTATCAAACATACATGTCATCTAAATGTCAAACATGAGCCAGGTCATATCTATGAAAGGGGTGTAACATTGACTCCTTATGCATATCATCAGTAAAACGTCTGTAGAATTTACCGGTCTATATTTTAAAACTACATTTTGCAGGATTAAGGGACAAAGCTGATGTTATGTAATACAATACTTTCTCAATGGCTGGCCGGTTGATAGTCAGAACTACATGCCCTCAGTCATTATAATCGTTGCTACATCATATGACCACTACTGTTCATGCTACATGAAAACAATTAGTGGCTGACCTTCGAGGAATGGTCATGACTTTTGTGTGTATCATAACTTCATATCATGCTTAACATTCATTTTATGTTCAAATAAATCCATCTAACTCTTTAAATTTGGACTGTGACAGAATTAACTGTAATGAGTGTGCATTGAAACTAGTAATGCCCTTGCTTTTGGCCAAAGGAGGTACGGACCTGACAGTTGCCCTTTGGTATACCTTCCCAAAAGGCTTTACTGTAACATAATATTTTATTGTGCATTGCCTGTGGAATTGAACCTTGACCATTGAAGTTGCTACATAACATTTTTGTTACACACAACTTTTAACCATCCTGATCATTTTTAACAGATGTGTTTTATTGTAATGGTAACATATGGGTAAAATACGAAATGCTATAAAAATGCATGAAACATCTCAGTAACATTGCCGATGACATATGATGCACGCGACTTAACTTCTAGTATAACATTTTGTGACATTTTTACTGAATATCTTTTTTTACTTTTTATGTTATGTATGAGACGCTATTAACTATATGTGAATGTTCATGAAGACTACGAGTTCCCAACATATTAGCCTTGGAGAATAAAAACAACTGACTACCGTATTTGAAGCCTCTTCTCATCAACATACTTTTAACTGAGGCAACTGAGACACAAGCTACTACATGTATATCGATTGCTTGTATGGGTTCCTTTAACACAGAAGTACGAACCTAACTTTTCCACATGATACACCTTCTAAATATGCGCGACCTTTACGAAGTTCTATATCTTAACTTTTACTTGCATTAAAGGTATGAGTTGCATTTTTCCATTGCATTCCTTTTCAATAATTCGAAAGTTTTGACAGAGACACAGAAATGCTATAACTAAACATGGATTTGCACGTAGAAACCCGTGATCCTGACCTGAGTGTATGGACTTGCGCATGTCACACCTTCTCATTATGTGTTATATTTGTTTCAGTCAATTCTTTGTGAAACTTCAGACATAATGACATAGAAACCTGATCACACTCTACACCCCGGACCTGATCACCCTCGACACCCCGGACCTGATCATCCTCCACACCACGGACCTGATCACTCTCGACACCCCGTACCTGATCACCCTCGACACCCCAGACCTGATCACCCTCGACACCTCAGACCTGATCACCCTGGACATCCCAGATCAGATCACCCTCGACACCCCGGACCTGATCACCCTCGACACCCCGTACCTGATCATCCTCGACACCCCAGACCTGATCACCCTCGACACCTCGGACCTGATCACCCTGGGCATCCCAGATCTGATTACCCTCGACACCCCGGACCTGATCACCCTCGACATCCCAGACCTGATCACCCTCGACACCCCGGACCTGATCACCCTCGACATCCCAGACCTGATCACCCTCAACATCCCAGATCTGATCACCCTCGACACCCCGGACCTGATCACCCTCGACATCCCAAATCTGATCACCCTCGACACCCCAGACGTGATCATCGTCGACACCCCAGAGGCATCCCAGACCTGATCACCCTCGACAACCCAGACCTGATGTGTATGAGAGAATTGAAGCCTACACTGATCAAAAATAGAAAGGATTCCATTGTATTCACAGTAATAGCTTAATAATACAAGCAATATGCAAACGCAATGTCGTATTCCGACCATTTAATACTAACAATCTAGAAACTTTCGATATTTTATGTTGCTGTTGATGGCAACAGGGTGAAACGAATTGATTTGCTGAGCAGAAAAAAGATATTCATTGACATTTAGCTAAACGAAATACTGCAGCAAAACATTTACAATTGGCATCAGATAGCTTGAATATATCCTCTTTCTTCTGGCTAAGAAATTAAATGCTGATTTATTTCGCAACTAAGCTTATTGTGTAAACCTATCCAATGATAACAATCCTCTAATTAAATGGAATGTTTTCCAAGAGAGTTATACTGAAAGGCTGCTTATGTTCTATTTTGAGCATATATTGCACTGTGTAAAGATGCATTGATAATATCCTAATACTACGGGGATTAAACCTGTAGGAATTTAGTCAAATGTACCGGTCTGATTAGATATTTTTGCTGTGCAAGCAGTTTTCTGCATAGTGAATGTACTGACTGGAAGCCATTTTAAACTTTTCAATCAATTTTTGTTCACTGATTTATATGCTGCATATAATTGTTACAGAATTTAATTGTTTCCTCTCACAGATAGCATGTTTGCAACTGCATTGAATACGTGTAGCGGAAACAATCACAAATTGTTCCGCAAATATCGCTTTTCGTTTAGCAGGTCCATTACTCCGAAGAATTATGGGAACTGACAAAACTGTAGGCGTGTACAAGGTTATTTCGAGATTAAGAAACAAACAACAACAACAACAACAAAACATTTTATTAGCAAACATCGACAAAAACTTGCCTTTGGCTAATGAACAGAAAAAAATACTGATAAAATAGATATGTAATCATACATGACATGTTAAGTATATGTTATACGTATGTTATATCTGTATAATAGTACGTACTTATTGCGACAGTATGAACAGAACAAGGTAATATTACCTAAACAGTTATCATAATTATTAATTATACATTTACACCTCTGCATTTCTCACACTATATGCCTCTTTAAGGTATTTACAAATATTTAAAATAGTTTTCCTTTTATTTGAACTCATCAGACAGTTAAATAAATTGACATTTGGCCACGAAATGCGTAGCAAAAAATTTGGTACGGATAATAGAATATTTTTGACAAGTCATTAAGAAGTGATACTCCGATCTACAACATTATAATTGCAATTTCGACACACTCTATTTATTCTATCAGTTCCTACATATCTCCCAGTTTCAATAGCTAGTGAATGTGCTGATAATCTGAAACAGGTGGACAGTTTTCTCAAATAATCATTTTCAATAAAATCAAGATACTTTTCATATTTAAATTCTGTTTTTATTTTTACATAATAATCTAGTTTGGTCATATTATGAACAGTATCACTCCACTCTTGGTTAAACCGATCCCTTAGTCTGCATTTCAATATATCAAAAGTGATGTCCTCTTGAACGTTATGCCATATTTAGCCGTATATCCGAGACTATCAAAAAGAAATTTAACATTTTTACCCAAAAGGTACATCTTTCATGATATAATTCTTCGTACTGAAGTTCAAAAATCTTAAACACAAGCGATCCTGCATCTTTTTTTATTTTCATCCAATGATTCAAAATTCTCTCTTTACATAAAACAGATAAAGGGTATCTTCCAAGTTCTCCTAAAACGGCCATATTTGGGGTATATGGTTTAACCCCAAGAATCTTTTTACAAAACTTCACTTGAATTCTGTCTAGAACATTTGTGCTATCAATGCCAAAAACTTCTACACAGTATAATAAAATAGGCTCAACCATTCTGTCAAATAGTAAATGTTTAGTTTTAACGTCAAATTTCATTGTCGAGAAAAGGGAATATAAGGTATTTACCGCTTTTAATGCCTGTTCTGCTAAGGATTTCATCGCATCTAGCATTGACCCATTGTATTTAAAATTACCTTCAAGGTAGCAAAATGTTTCAACAATTTCTAATTTCTCGTTATCAATGTACCAGTTATGATCAATGACTATTTTCTTTTTCTAAATACACAAATTTTTGTTTTATTTACATTTATCTTTAAACCCCATTTAATGGAATACACATATAAGTTATATAACTGTGGCTTTGCGCACTAATGGTAAACACGACCATGTCGTCCGCAAATAATAACATATAGATACTTAAATAATTTAAGTCAATTTCTGTCAGTGAATTAAAATCAAGATTTGAAGTAACATCACTTACGACAGATAGACAGACAGATACCTTTATTTTCTATCAGGTTACACACATGACAATTACATGGTATAACAACATGATAACAAATACGTTGTATGATATATACAAACTGGGTGGTTTGAAAATACAATATTATATATAAATATTGACTTTTTTCTGAAGATGTATAGTAGATCTAGCATGAATAACAATTACATCAGCATAAATAATATTTTTGTTATCTACAGTTTTCTTTACGGGGGTAACTCAAAAATAGTATTTCGTACGAACAATATAAAAAGTATGGGCGAGAGTGGTTCTCCTTCTTTTAATCCAAGTGAGACATCGAAAAAATCAGACAATTTTGCATGTATCTTAACACAAGCTGAAACTCTTTCATTTATGGCTTTTAACATATTCACCATTTTACTACTAACACCAATATCAATTATACCACAATGAATCTCGAACTATTGTATCGAAAGCCTTTTCATAGTCGATAAAGGCACAATAAAGAGCTTTATTTTCCGACAACACTTTTTGAACTAAACTATGCAATATAAACACACAATCTACCGTACTTCTATTAGTACGAAATCCAAATTACATATCGTTAAAAACTGTCGTATGTTCACACTACGTATCTAATCTATTTCGCAAACATAAAGAAAATAGCTTAGCCATGTTATAGATAAGTGAGATTCCTCTGTAATTATTTTGGATTGTTCTTTTCACCCTTTTATGAATGGGAACAATGATTCCCTTTGTCCAGCTTAAAGGATTATATCCCATCACTATATAATTTGTTGAAAATTTGAACTAGAAATGGTGTGATAAAAGGCTTGGCATCAATGAAAAAATCCGAGACAACCAAATCAATGCCTGGGACCTTATTTCTAGATAACGAGGAAATGCACTTATCAATTTCAGATGCATCAAAATGCTTATCTAAACTATCTACAGTAATATGCTCAGCTTCACCATGAGTAAATTCATTCAATATTGTACCATTTTGCGCTGGTTTATTTACAATATCAGCAAAATATGCCGAAAACTGCGTTTCATTAACTGGAATGCTATTTGAACTTTTAGCATTTCTGTACTTGTTAACCTTTTTCCAGAACTGTTTAGGTGCTTTATGGCTTAATTAAAAACGTTTTGCTTTTCTTTATCAAAATGTTTAGATTTAACTTTACGTTTGACATTGCAAAAATGTTTCCTGCTCTGTAGAAAACTCATTCTATTCTCTATACTTTAATTAAGATTAAATTTTCGTCTTTTATTGAAAAATTTAGCTTTTGCATTCCTACACGCCTCATTAAACCATGGACTTTTGCGCTTTTTGATACTTTGTCCAGCTGTCACAGTTTTACTAAATACAGCAAATGAACATTCATACATGACTTATGAAAATGTTGATATTTTCGAAACTAAATCTCCTTGGTTATTAACTATGTCATTTGTTGTGTCAATAAACATCTGTCGTTTAGACTCGAGCACATTTAACAAATCGTTTGATCTATTTGAATCCCATATCAGTTTATTGTACGACATTGTACTATAATTCAGTGGCGTATGTACATTATTTTGACAAACAATACTGAAAGAGGTAAAGCAATGATCAGAGTACTCCGTTAAGCTTAAAACTGACATGTCCGATATGTATTCAAAATTATCGTATTTTGTAATCAAATAGTCCACAACACTTGCACCGTTTCTATTTCTATTAACGCAATGGTATGTATAATCCTCTTTTTCTAGCCGCCCGTTAGAAATTATTAAATCATGCACTTTACATAAATTGATTAGCTTATGTCCAAATGAGTTTATAACTTTATCTTTAGATTTTCGCTGTTTCGGGGGAGAATAAAATCTTGGTAAGTCTATATATCTGCCAAGATTAATGTTTTCTATAAAATCTAATGCTTCTCCCGTACGACTGTTTAAAACTCCGCACAAATACACTTCTTCCAAACTGCACTGTACCGTAAATTATTGCATGACTGCGGCATTTTCCTTTGAAGTTTTGTGTTTTCTAAATTCTGGTATCGCCACGGTTAGTCGTGCTCTAAATTCCGTTGCACACAGGTATCGCTCACAGTTTTCTCTGTCTGGGATGTAGAACAATACACACAAATTAGCAAGTGTTGCTGTGATAAGGTATTGAAAATGATAAGCTATTTGAAATAATTTATTACTGTATTTCTGTAGTTTAGTTCTCTACATCTTGATTTAAAACTTGATTTTTTAAATAACATAAAAATATAACTGCAAAAATGATTTAATATGATATTCTATTCAGTTTAAAAATTCAAATTACGTTTCTGGCAAAACTTTACACTATGCTCTAGGTGTTCATTTCATCGATATATGAAACGTTTGTTGATAAAATTAGCCACGTGGGGTTTGTTTACATTCCCTATTTCTCCAGGGTTCATGACCTCGTTAGCGCCTTCCCCACCCCCACCCCGGCAAATTCAAATTTTTAGCAGAGTTTAAATTATTTTTGCAACTTTATTTCACAACTTTTTGTTTTGAAAAACAATTACACCAATTGATAAAGAATTTTTCAATGCGTATTTATGCACTTTTTAAACTTTTTTTTTCAGTAGTTTATTTAAAATTTTGAAAAAGGGATCTCTGATGTAAAGCATGCATAATTTATATAAAAAACCTGCCCAGCGCCATCTTCTGGCTTTTATATGGTAGTTGGGGGTTTACCATGAAATGTTTCTAAGGGAGGCTCAAGAGGGGAAATATTTTTAAATATTTTAAATTTAGGATATTTAATAAATGTGTTCAGTTTACTGTTTTTAATCATGCAATAAATCAGTTAGACAATACATACGCGTGTGTTACCAGCGAGTATCATCATGCTTGGGAGAATCTCAGGGAACGTAATTTGATAGCAAACTCGCCTCTACGAGGCTCGTTAGCTACCCAAATTACGTTCCCTGAGATTCCCCCGCGCATGATGATACCAGCCGGTAACACACTTTTATGTATTATCTAACTTATACATATCATCAATTACAGTCGGCGAACGATAATAAAATGGCGCGAAAATGTCAGGCGAGTCTAAGACAGATAATTTAGGTTGGTCAGATGTCACGGTAAATTAGATAGGAATTCGTATGATACTTGTCAAATAGAAATAAAAAATTACGTGATTGGCGAAATAACTCAGGTGGCTAAGCTGTCGGTTTTCAAATGCAGTGCGAAAATAGCACGAGTTCGAAACTCGCAGGAGGTTTATTTTCTAAAAAAAGTTTTATGTATGCCCTGCTTTATATTTGTTTTATTTCAGTTTGATTCTCAGTTTGTCTTTTTTTTTCTTTTTACCTTATTACATGTACGTTTATTTCTTTTTTTTCTATTTTTTTTTATTTTGTTTTTAACTTGTTTTAATATCTATGAAATTTTAATCAGTAAAATTGATTTCGTTTCCGGCTCGTCCGCTGTATCTGTTGCAGAGTCATCAGTTGTGTCAGTTTCAGAATTTCAGAATAATAAAATCTCTCATCAGAAGCTTTTTTCAATGTTCGCCATTTCGAGCTATGGAATGGTATGTTAGTGTAATATGTGGGGGTAATGTACTTACATTCCATCGGTAAAAATTGGACGTTCACAAAGAACCCGTGTATGCTGTACCGGTATTACCGTATTATTTTTAATGTCAGATGAAAAACAGGTATTGTATGTATGCTTAAAAAAGGTAAAAAGTATACTTCAACCCAGTATCGAACTCCGGACCTCGGGTGTCATACCTAGCGGCCTAACCCATTGCGCTAATACAGTACTTCGTTCATCGAGTCTCAGTTTTGAGATACTAATCCATATCGTCTATGCGTGATTTACCTAAACTGGTAAATAATAAGGTCGGCTGCGTTTGTTTACAAATATCAAATTATCGTTCGATTACTGTAAATTATCGAAAAAGTCGTATTCAAATAAACAGGACTGATTATTTCTGTATACAGGTGAATCATCGGGCGGAATGTAGCACGCGCAAATATGGATATTTTTCTCTTCGTTTGCTTGAATGCACTTTAATCTGACCCATACGATACCGTTACGATTAATTTTCACTAGGTCAATGTTACAGTTTTATCATTCCTACTCCACCGCTTAAGCGTTTAGCTTTTTATTGGTTTGCGGCCAGTTAAAGGTAGTATATCCATCTATATTTATATTAGTGACATTGGAGTTCCAAGTTTCAGTGAGAATTATGATGTCATATTTCGATATATAATTTATGAACGCTTCATCGTTTAATTTATTACAAAAACCCTGCACATTCCACTGAAGAAATGATATCGACTGTCCGATCTGTTCCTAGCTTTCGGGGTTCCCTGCATTATTTCCACCGCTCCTGCCGGTTGTTGATCACCTACCTTTAATAACAATACAATCATATGAAATGAACGCGTCTAGGCCGCCTCGTCTCGCCCGGCCTAATTCGAGAACCAACTGTCGGCGTCGCTCCTGAATGGCCTTGGGAAATTGATCACTGACCTTATAGCTTGTGTGGACGGATAGCTCAGTGGTTTGCACACTGGCCTTCCGATCCTGAGGTCGGGGTTCGATCCCTGGCAGCTACTCGGGAATTTTCAGAAACGCTTTTCAGTGTTTCCCACCCAACTAGAGGTGTACTGGTCAGGAACCCAGGCAATCCTT
Organism: Mercenaria mercenaria; assembly: GCF_021730395.1. Classification (NCBI taxonomy): domain Eukaryota; kingdom Metazoa; phylum Mollusca; class Bivalvia; order Venerida; family Veneridae; genus Mercenaria; species Mercenaria mercenaria. The sequence continues at coordinate 58,999,798 of NC_069377.1, read as the reverse complement.
GCGTGTATCAGTGCTATACACTGGGCACGTTAAAGAACCAGGCTGTCTATTCGAAACGAGCTAGGCTAAGTTAGCCGGATAAGCCTGTATCTGATTTCTGATCTCTCTGTCGTGGGGGCTTTGTCTCACTCTGTCCCTCTGGTCAGATCGCTCTGTGTCTGTACTAGTAGAGGATGAATTATGCGCCCTGTGTGGCTGCATTTGAACTATGTAAAGCGCCTTTAGTACAGTAAAATGGTGTAAAAATACTTCAGAAAATGGGAAAAGCATGAAACTTGGTACATAACTACTTTAGGGCAAAATACTAAAAATGAGCATGAGACCCACTCCGAAAAATCCAATATGGCCGAAAAATCCAAGATGGCCGCCATATATGTATATATTTTCAAAATTACATAATATTATATATAAAATTTCTATTGAAACTTACAGTCATCAGTATAATAAGCTAAAACCAGCTGCCTGAATAAATCCAAACATATTATATTAACAAGAATACCGCTCTTCCAACAAAAATGAAAAAAGTTGTCTCCCTTGGATAAAATGTGCTATTAAGCAGAAGAAAAGTCATAATGCACTTATATGAATCAAAATTAAGTATATAATGGTAACTGGCATATCAAGAATGTTTAAAATGGCAACAGTCCTGTGCAGAGCTTTACAACAATTGTAAATTAACTAATTATAAATACATTCGAACTTCGGTAACTGGAACCCATCAGGACCGACTAAGTTTATTCGAATTATCGGTAGTATGAGTGATCGAAAAATATATTATAAAGGAAATTGTTTGGGACCTGACGATAGATTAATTGAAGAATGGTGTTCGAATTATCAGAGTTTGAGCAAACGAAGTTTTAGTCTGTAATGTGTATTAGTGAATAAATGACATGTGTTTCACTTTGTCATTAGTTTTCGTGACTCAGAATTTGTAAGTGTTGCTGTATTAATTTCAATTTATTTACACTAAGAGAACTAATGACACTTAATAAAACTATATAATTCATTAATTATGTTAGTGTGATAGATCATGTGAACATCCCTGGCCTGTCAGATCATCATGATTTCTTTGGGAAAAAGTCATTGCTGGTTGATCAGCGTAATCAAATTTACATTTGCATGTTCCTGTAATTTTCTGTTTTTGTCAGATTGAAGCACATTGTGCCATAACAATGGTTTTATAGTTTAATGTCATAAGCATATAATGTACAGTCACTAATGCCCTGATACCTCTTATGCAAAGACCATGAAGATTATACTGCTTCCTGAAAATTTTGACGCGGTGGGGACGGGGATCAAACTCAAAAAATGTGCAGTTCTAAAGTTCATACTGCGCGCTTTTAACATCCTTGCCAGGTTCTCATGGCGTCTAACCCGTTCACACTTATTTTCTTACCACGCGCTTCTTCACGTCCAGTGTGTTCTTACTACATTCTTAGTACGGTCAGTCAGATTGCACCTCTCGCTTACCATGCTTTAACCATATGCTTATCACCTTTTCACTGCATTCGTCAGCTACTTATAAATACTACGCCATGCGCCTCTTTTTTTTTCATTCCTTCTGCAAGTAATATTGACATAATTGTGTCCGCATCTACACTCAACAACCATAAATTACAATAAACGACGATCCCCCACCCCACCCCAAAGCCCCAATGAAGAAAAAAGAGCAGTCTTATAGAGAGACTGCGGTGGAATAAGCAAAAGCAGTGTGAAGGATATACGGAGGTCAAAGTCATACAAGCTGCCAGTGCTGCTGAGTCAGGGATTATTGCAATATTGATGATGTTCGATACCAATGTCCCAATTGAACGATAGTTATTGAGAATTGGATCAGTATATACTCAGTTTTCAGCCGTTGAACATATGGTGAAACTGCTGCACACGTAAGTGATAGTTTAGTACGAATGAAGTTTATAACTTTATCGGATATTCGCATGTGGGAGCAATAAGATCTTGTAGGGTCATATCATCAAGCTAGATAAGTTGTTATAAAATCTCATGCTTCCAGACGACTAGTGTAACCCCAAATACACGCTTCACACGTGCCTTTACCGTAGCAACGCGCTTTTACATTTGATAGGTGTTTTGTTAATTCTTATGACGGTTAGTCGTGCTCTAATTGTTGCACCAGCGATTCTCACTAGTTTCTCTGTCTGGATGTAGAACAATACACAAAATTAGACATGTTGCTTGCTTAAGATTCATGGATACATTTGAAATATTTATTACGAGTTCTGTATTTCATTCTTACATTGATAAAACTGTTTTAATACATTCTGCAAATTTTATGAATCTATTGTAAATCAATGGTTTGTGTAACTTACAATTAGAGCATATCTATCGATTTAAGAAAGTTTATAAAATTGACGTGTTTGTTATTTCCTGTACTCAGGTTATACCTCGTAAGCCTTAACACGGTTAAATTCAAATGTTTACGAGTGAATTATTTTTGACACGTTATTTCACAAACTTTTTTAAAAATTCACCAATTGATAAAGAATTTTTAGCGTTTTAAGCACTTAAATTCTTTTTTCATTTATTTATTTGTAAAGCATTCTGATGTAACATGCATAATTTGTATATAAAAACCAGCCACCATCTCGGCTTTTATTGGGGATTTACCAGAAATTTTCTAAGAGGCTCAAGGATTTCTAAAATACTTTTTAATTTATTTTGTAATAAATGTGTTCTTTACTGTTTTTATCATGCAATAAATCAGTCAATATAGCTTGTTACCACGGTATATAGTTTGGGAATCTGGCTAATTGTAGCAACTCTGACTCTAACAAGGTTTAGCACCAAATTAGCGCCTGAGTTCCGGTGTGTCCACTACCACTTTTATGTATATCTACTATCATATCATCAATAAGTCTGACGAGACGATATTGAATATTGGGAAACTGTCACATTAAGCGTTTTGTTTCAAGTACACGAGTAATGTACAATAGATTCGTAGATATTTGCAAATAGATAAAAGATCGTGTGGCGAAATAACTCAGGTGGTAAGCTGCGTTCAATGCCATGCAATTAACTAACGTTGTCGCAACTCGCGGGCTTTTTGTAAAAAGTAGTATCCTGCATGTATATATTTTTATTTCAGTCTGATTCTCAGTTTTCTTATTTTTTCTTTTAAGGTTTCATGTACGATCTTTTTCATATTTTCTTTTATTTTTTTTACACGTTGCATTTATTACCTAGAAATTGTAATCATAAAAGGATTTCGTTTGCTCTACCTTACCGTTGCGATATCATTTGTCATTTCGAATTCCAATAATAATTTCACGTACTTTTGTCAAATGTACACATTTTATATGGAATGTTATGTTAGTTAATTGGTATAATTACTTACATTCATGTAAAAAGGGTTTCAAAAGAAGTTATGCTGATTTCGTATATTTTTGTAAGAAGGTATTGAAGATGCTTTCAAAGAGGTAAATACAGACTTAAACCAAGAATGGACTGTTCATAAGGGTAAAATTAAATAAGTACTTCGTTCATCAGTCTGTTTGAGTACTATCCATATGTAAATTGATTTCTCAAGGAAAAAAGTCTGCTGATTGTTTGAAAATCAGATGTAACTTTCGTTACTTAATTCGTGCAAATGTTGTTTCCATAACAGGACATTATTTGTTGCAATATCGGCGAAACACAAATAATGACTTGCATTCTCTGATTGCACTCTATCCATGATACCACGTTCAGATAAATTTGCTGTAGTCTTTCAAGTTTATCATTCCACTCGCAAGGTTGAGCTTATTGATATTGCGTACAGTGGAACATTAAGTCCCCATTGGCTAATATGTAAGGATACAACATGTATGCAATTGGTGATGTGAGGGATTTCAGTATATAATTATGAACTTCACGTTTAATTATTCAAAACCCAATATCATCTGAAAATATGAAAACGTCACAATGTACCTACTTTCTAGTTTCATTAAGTTAGACTCTTGCCGGTTTACCCTACCTAATAACAATACATCATATGAATTGTTATGTCTGTAATTCGAGAAACTTTAGGTGTTATGCTCTTAAATTGTATCACTGCATTTTGGGGATGAATCATGTTTGCACACTCTTCGATCCTATCGGTTCGAATCCTGCAAAAGGTAATTTAGAAGCTTTTGCCATTTTCCAAAATAGGTGACGCAGAACCCGGCATCCTTTGTACAGATATCAATGGGTTTAATGAACAGCTGTTTTAATGGCTATAAGTAATAAGCTGTCTACTATTTTGTTGCTTTTCCATTGTTCTGCAGATCCTTTTTGGCTTATTAGGTATACGGCCATTGATGCATTACTATGGCCCCTGTATATAAATCTGGTAAAATTTAATGTACAACGCCAGTGAATATACTATGTGTAAAATTAGGCGTTTAATCAAATAAAGCAGTTTCAGTTTCAGTTTCTTGTGTTTTTCATTTTGTCATACACTAATTGTTTTACGAGTAATTTGTCTTGGTAAAAGTTAAACTTTGCCACTATCGGTCTGTTTTTGCCCGCGGTGTGTTTCCATCGATCTTTATTCTTTCAGGTGCCATGTCAATTTATAGGCTGGTTTTGAAAAAGAATCAATTAGTTTACTTGTACAATTTTCTGCTTTCCGTGCTTCATTATTATTTTCTTCAGGAAATCCAAAAAAGAGCATATTGTCTCTCATAGATCGTGCTTGCAGACCAACAACTTCCTCATTCAGACGCTGATTTTCATTTTTTTAGGGTTTCATAGTTTTTGCACACACGTTCTTTTTGTAACTTACTTTCACTGATTGCTTTTTCAATTTGTTTTTGCTTCTGTTTAAGATCCTCGCAAAAGTTTGTATCGTAATTGCGACTTATTTCAATTTCATTCAACTTGCGCCGCTGTTCATTTAAGTCCGACTCCAAGCTGGATATTCGTCTATCCAAAGACCCGACCTTTTCGTCAATTTTAGTAACTCTTGTTTCAATATTGTCCAATTTTCTTAACCGTTGATCCATTGATTCAAGCTTATTCATGATCATTTGATTGTAGCTTGGGGGTAAAGGGACATTGTGTATTTGTTGTTGTGCAGATATAGGATACGTGTAATGCGAAGGCTCCTGGTAACATTGATTTGGGTTTTGTAAACAATTGTTCATTCCTGGGCTATTATTCATTGTATATCCATTGTTCATGTTTTGGGGACTACTGTTCATATTTGGTAGGTTTTGTGTATTCAAAGGATTATTTGCGTTCATAATTTGCTGTACATATGACTGCTGGGACATTTGGTATTAGGTGAAACGTCACGTTTTTTTTTTTCACAATTCAAATTTTTCTGACCACCACTTTCACGCATGCGCATGTAAAATTCAGACCTATAAGTAAAGACTAATGGGTTAGTACTTAAATATTACGTTTGTTGGACAAACATTCGTGCATTTTCTTATCAGTTTGATACATTCCAAGTTTTGTCTTAAAGTGCAGTGTAAACTTTATTTATCGTCGTGTAAATTAATGAGCAGTTAACACAATATACAAACAAGTTTTCCATTTCTAGGAAGAAACTTGATCTTATCTTACCATTACGCAAGGAGTGGCAAGCATGGGAGCTATCAGTCCAATTTTTACATTGCCGGTTGACGTGGCCAAAAATCGAACCCTCGGCCTCCGGACACAATCGAGCTGTACCATGAATGTTTTTGTCATTTATTCTAATTTTACTGCATGGGCTGTCTGTTTGAAGAAACATTATGATATAAAACTTTGTGTTTACCGTTATTTCGTCGTTTGTTTCGATTCCTAATAAATAATGCACAGTGTAATTCATTCGTGAAATTTAGCTGCATTTCAATAGATTTGTAAGTTATAATGATCCATTATGAATATTCATCAGTGTAATCAACTAGGTTTATAAAAATAAATGCATTGGCCACACCATCTCTTCCCACCTATCAAATTTCTTTTAGCAAATAATGCTGAAATTATGAAAAACTAGAACACCACTTAACCATCTCCATTTTGACAAATAAACGTAGAGAAAATCTAGTGACCTAGTTTTATCCTATCACAAACAGCAATATATATTAGTAAAAAATATTTACACATGTATCTATTTAATTTGAAATATTATGCACCTGACTTCACGATTAATATCAAAATTTGAAAAGCTATAATATTCAATGTAGTTTCCAATTTCTCAATCAGAATCACAATAAATTAAGAAATATGATCAGTTCAAAATAATCAGAAAGATAACCACATTCTCTCTATTTACCGAAATGAAGTTTAATATCCTTGCGTAAAATGCCTTGGCGACTTTCCTGAAATATTGCATGTAACAAGCAAATATCATGTGTAACAAGAAAGTGTTTGCTTACATTGGTGATTGAACTTCACCGAAAATTTATAAAAATACCTTAAATAATGACGTCATTTCCATTCTCAAAAAATTTCTTGATTAAAGACACATTATCAAAAGATTAAATGCTGACTATAGATCTATATCAATATATACAAATGCGTTGACTTTTAACTTGAAATAATATTACCAGAAAATATATATGTTGAATTATTTTTCCATGTTCTGCTGCAAGCATGTAACCAAGGCAGCCTTACAGATTAAAATAACAAATAACAAATATTTTTGATATAACTGCCATAAAGGCTTTCAGACAATGCACTCACAATGACACTCGTACATTTCCGTGAGATTACGTATCAACGTTAATCTGTTGAGCCGCACCATGAGAAAACCAGCATAGTGCGTTTGCGAACATCATGGATGTGGTCAGGATCCATGCTGTTCGCTAACGGTTTCTCTAATTGCAATAGTCTTTGAAAGCGAACAGCATGGATCATGCGCAGACTGGTCTGTATCCATGCTGGTCGCAAACGCACTATGTTGGTTTTCTCATGGCGCGGCTCATTATTTAGTTTCTTTTCCAGTCAACGCGCACATGAACTTCTGGAGAATGCCGAAAGAGTATTACGGAGACTGCGCACATTTCCGACTTTTACACAACTTTGATTACAAAGGCGACGATATGGTAACTCATATTGCGATGTTAATGAATTTGATAACAAAATGGTTGTGGGTACTTGCAGTGACAGGCAAATTAATTGAGGTTTCCAAAGACATACCACTTTAGGCCGGGAACCAGTAAGGTTTACAACGCGCCGCCCCTTTCTACCCTTACTCCTTCTACCCGCCTAACCATAGAATTTATTTCACAGGTACCAAATTGTTTGGTATGACCCACTGGACGAAAATGTTCTCATGAGAAAACTCTTTTGAACTATACACGATTTCACTCTTCACTATATTCTACTATATAAATTGTCTAGGAGTTGCACGGTAGGCTTTAACTGACGGCCCCCAACCTACTTGTAAAACTGAACTCAGTCAGAATCATTGCAGCTGTACAATAAACGCTCATGAAAATTAAAATGATGACGTTCAACCCTGATAAGCCGGTGTCACGGTAAAAGCAATTTGAGCCCTATTAACATACGCATTTAGAAAGACAGAATTATAAAAATTTTGTAGCAAACAAGACTTTTGCAAGATACAGATTTAGCTTAAATAAACAGAAGTATCAATCGACCCGACATCGTTTTAAGTATATCGTTTTGATTATAAGTTTAGAAACATGGAATTGAATCTTACCAGTATTTCTTAAACTGGAACTATTTTGAATAATAACACTGTAGCATTATTAAAGCGTTGCAGAATGGTAAACTCTTTAAATATTAATCTATTCCTTGAATTTCATTCGAAATAAATCATTATTGCAGGCACAGACAAAAGAAACATTTATATTCAGTTTCAATAACATTTGTATTCAGAGAGGCTGGAAATATTATTTATGTTATGAGAAATTTTGAGAAATGATATAAGCCGCGGTTCCGATCTCTACTTAATTAAATAAATATGATACCAGCTAAATCACCTCTTGCAACAAAGACATAAATCTGTAATCAAGGTAGTAAAATTTCAGGTACACATTTGTTCCATCCAGTATCGGTGTAAAAGGCTAAAAATTTCAAAGAGCCATTTATACACGCAGATACTCTTCCTACACGATAATTCAATAAACGTTTCAATTAAGAAATGTGCAATATCAGCAGTTCATTCTTCCTTTCCGGATTGAAGGACAAAGGTTTAATGCCCAACTAGACCTGCTAATTGTGTTAATGCAGCTTATCTTCAGATTTCCTCACGCAAACGGTGATACCCACGCAACTATTGTTCGTTTTCGTCTAATAAACGGTGTATAATGTCCAGAACGCTTTGAGAAATACATTTTGCTTTTGGATCATGAAAAACATTCAATTTTGCTATAATAGGATCCCACTGAAGCAGATGCTTGGGGGCGTGAGAGGTGTTGCACATTTCATTACGTCTCATGAACAGACTCAGAGTCTACTTAGTTGCGTTTTATCTTCCTACGGCCTTCGTGATATATTCTTACGCATAAGAACTCAATACTCGGGTTATTCTACGATAAACTATGTTTGGGAACTTATTATTTCTTAAATAAAATATCCAGCCTAATTTCCCATTGTTAATAGCAACATAACATGTCGATACTTTCATTAATTACATATTCATTAGAACGTAGTATTCAACACTTACACGCTGTCCTGATTAAGGTATATAAAAAAGACAAAGAAAATACTTATGAATACTCTTCAATAATGTTCAATAATTCAAAGCCTCGACGTTCCATTTGCAAACATAGCAATTTCATATCAGCCGGTTTGATCGAATGCCAATTTTTTTGTTGGGTTTAACGTCGCACCGACACAAGTATAGGTCATATGGCGACTTTCCAGCTTTGACGGTGGAGGAAGACCCCATGTGCCCCTCCGTGTATTATTTCATCACGAGCGGGCACCTGGGTAGAACCACCGACCTTTCGTAAGCCAGCTGGATGGCTTCCTCACATGTAGAATTCGACGCCCCGAGTGAGGCTCGAACCCACATGGGTGAGGGGCAATTGATTTAAAGTCAGCGACCTTAACCACTCGACCACAGAGGCCCTTAAATGCTAAATTTAATAGTTTACTTACGTTATTTGTACTTTCAACTTATACGTGTCAATGCAAAATTATTTGAATCAGGCCACTGAACAAGTTGGCTTTTTTTGGTAAATATTGAGCTTCCAGCCCATAGATTTGAAAATTAATGAGAAAACAAACAAAACAAATACTGTTTATTTTTGTATTGGAAACGTGTGCTTCAGGTTCTCATATAAAATTTTCAAATGTTCACTAACATGACCAGTTTGTTTTAATAGATAAAGATTCGCATCGCGTAAAAGTAAATGCGTTGTATTCATAAGGTTATTATAACATTTATTCTTGTGCACTGGCCGCAGGAATAGAAAATATAACAATTGTGAATCCAAGTACGGGGAGACATTTTACAGCCGCGAAAGATTATTTAGATATAGATATAACGAAAATATATCTAAGTGTATGGCACTTTTCACTATGTACGCTGGCTACTTGCATGTTCATTCATATTTATATGAAAGGCATCTGTTTAATTAATTATTACATACTCGTTTCTATTCCCCGTTAAGTTACAATGGAACCGGGAACGTCAATATTTTTTCATAAACTGACGCCTGAATTTCATATCGGGTGCATGACATAATTTAAAGCGTGTTGTTGCATTATTTATTTTTGTAGTTCTCTATTGTCAATGCTATTTAACAAATATTACATTTATACGTGTATATACGTAAGTAATAAACAGGTAATTACCTTTGCATCCGGAAATATACATTCATTCTTTAGCTCCTAAAGTCGCGCAATATTTCCGCTGCAGAACTCGTGCATATTTCCCGATACAAAGCTAATAACCTATCATTCTTTTGTGGAATTTAACTCACGCCTACATATGGCGGCTTTCTAGATGCTACTATATGCAAGATCCCATGTATCCCTAGGTATTATTCAGACACAAATAGGCACCTCAGTAGGACCAACGACCCACAAACCAGTTTGATGGTCTCCGCGCATGATGACCAAAGCAGGGCTTGAACACACGGAGATAAGAGGCAAGTGAGCCGAAGTCTGTGCTCTGACCTATTTTGCTCATACTGTGTAAAAATGCATGGTTAACTCATTAAGCTCACTTACTGACTTACTGACATTGGACCGAGTACTCTTTCTAAAAGGCCAATTTTCTGATCAATTTCGAGCAAAAGTAGCGTGTCAGCTCCACCCTTAGCTTGTCCAGTGTATGAGGAACTTGCTGACCGAAGCAGTTGTCGCAATACGAGAGAGTTTAAAGAATAGAAAAAACAGAAATGGTTAGAAGGCATTGCTATCTTATTTTTTATTTATTTTTTATTTTTGTTTTGTTAAAAAAAAGAGATTATGTCAAAACTAATACGTTTATTATTACCGAATATTTAAATGTACTTGAGAATATTCAAATGAACTTTATTTTATATTTCGGACTTATTGATTGATTTAAGGCAAAATGTTAATGTCTATTACAGAGGTATATTCTGTGTAGAATTATTGGACTTAAACTGAATAATATCATAGACATGAGTTTGTATTTAATGTTTTCATTTGAGAATACTCACTGGGAGTATTATTGAAGCAATTGTAAAATTGATAAGTAATCATGCAACCATTTAATGAGGAAATTCTAAACCTTTCATTAAAGTGATTTAATCACTTGCCCCTCATCGATGTGGGTTCGAGCCTCACTCGGGGCGTTGAATTCTTCATGTGAGGAAGCCATCCAGCTGGCTTACGGAAGGTCGGTGGTTCTACCCAGGTGCCCGCTCGTGATAAAATTATGCACGGAGGGGCACCTGGGGTCTTCCTCCACCATTAAAGCTGAAAAGTCGCCATATGACCTATCATATGTCGGTGCGACGGTAAATCCAAAAAAAAAAATAATATGAGAATACATAATCATGAAATATACAGTGTATACAAAACAAATCTACTATAAGTTTAATTACATGTACTTTTCGTGAGTATAAAGTCAAATTGGAGTAAAGCCCTACATTCACTTTTCATTATCAAATTGTGACTTTCGCGTACTTGCTGTATGTATGTCGGCCTATTTTTAAATGCTCAAACTTACCTTCTTCTCAATAACTGAGATTATGAAAAACTACAGAGCAACCCGCGAATGAACATGAACACGATTTGTACTGAGCATGCATTTTCCATTAAATTTCACTAGAGAGCCAACACAAATCTGCAATGAAAAAGCAGTGACTGGAGTGTACATCTTCGAAAATGATGTTTTCAGAGGTCACAATTATATAATTTACTTTAAGCATATAACATGAGTAAACTTACTAAGTACATCTTCCACCTTGAACACGAATGGCATTAAACAAATGAGAACGGGCTATATATTTTGATCATAACTTATACATAACGTGGCGTGCTTATTGTGTAATATCAATAAACCTGGATGACTTTTATCCATTTCGTAGAATAAACTCTATACTGGATGAATAAACGAAAAGCTGATATCTCATTCCTTTGAGCATACGAATTAAATCACATTCCCAGGTCGCATGACCCTCTAGACTCAGTACATATTACATATACTTTAGAAATAATGCTTCACAGAACAGACAGAGGGAATGGGTTCTTGGTTAACATCCTGTAACTTTAAATAACTTACTGGGCAGATGGTTTATTCTATACAATGTGTTATCAAGTGAGTCATAGTGAACTTCCTATGGTAGAGACTTAACTCATGAGATAAATAAATGTCTTTCCCTGTATAGGTAGGATCACTATAAAGAATAATATACAATTCTATTTCATAAATATTTCCTTAATATTTAAATAAATGTGCTGATATTGTGCGTTTTTTCATTTACCAACAGACTTAAGAACATTGTTTATTAGGATATTTCGAACTCTTTTACACTTGTTATTAAATAAGACATTGTTGCGTCCACCTGAAAAGCGGCTTATCCTCTTTAAAGAATCTTAGTGAATAATAGTTAATAATACAGGCAATGATATACACTTTTTGAATCGGGATAGTTCTGTGGCCATATATCGTGCAAGTAATTTCACTCATACATTGTGCCATTTCTTTTAAAGTTATGAAGTTTTTTATTGCATGTTGGTTTAGTGTGGGTTATTTAAAGAACATAGCTACTGCTATACACCAATATCAATTTCTTCCATGGCAACCTTTGTGGGGATTTTCTACTTGACATTCTCACACTTTCAAAAATTAATATTCCTACATTTTACATAAAGGCTATTTTGTAAACAATATATAATGAAGCGACTTCGTATTTTCCGTTCAACTGTGTTTGATGTATTAAACAAAAAGTTATAGATCACTTATCTGAGAATTATTCACACGATTAATGTAGTAGCAATTCAATTTATATAATGATCCCAAGTGGAGCACGTGTCACAACGTATGAAACATATTGAGATTTAATCTGCAGCACAATCCTATACTGTAACAGAAATATTATTGGTGACAAGCCTCTTTGTCTTAAGGGAGCGTGCGACTAGATCTAGACAAAACTAATATTCAACTATTTGGATAAACAATCCATATTAGCATTACAAATTTTAAATTAATATAAAAACATCTGTTGAAAAAAAACTGACATTGCAATGCAAGTTTGTTAAATTAAGTTTTATAATGTAATACAGCAACCGCTTACTCGACGGGTAATATGCACTTATCTAAACTATTTTCCGTGTTTTAATTTAAAAGCTCTTTCATCGTTTAATTATTTTTTCACTAATGAAATTTGACCTAGTCTTCAAGTCCCGGAACAAAACTGCGGCGTAAATAAAGTAACTTATCAAAGTCAACAAGCACTGGTAAAATAAATACATAACAAAAAATATCACGGACATAAATGAAATCTGGCAAGGTCACCAAGACCCGTGACAAATTGTCGTAAATAAATGAAATCTGTCTAGTCACCAAGCACGGTAGTATTAACACATTACAATATATCACAAATATGAAAGAACTCTGGCATTGTCACCAAGCTCCGGAACAAAAATATGATTTAAATAATTGAAATCTGTATGGTTGCTATTGCACGGTACTATAAATGCCCAATGAAAATGTTACTTAAATAAATGAATTCTGACATGGTCGCCAAGGTCCGCTAACAAGTATAGACATATAAGTTGAGTATATGACAGTCTTCGAGTGACCGTCCAAAGTTATTCTTAAAATGTCTTTACAGTAACCAGGACAACGATCATACTCGCAGCCGTTTTGTAATAATTATAACAATTTCAATGATTTAATGAATGTTCACTTTCGATTACAACATGTTAGACGGTTGCTCCCCTTTACATGAATAATCAGCAAGAAAAAATCAGATCCTATATCTGATACAAACTTACTATTTTTACACTAATTAATTTAAAGTGAATCCTGATATTAATCATTAGTTTCCACATCTCATTCATGCAAGATTACGAGTTTTGAGTTTCACCGGAGAGAGAGACAGAGAGAAAAAGAGACAGAGACAGAGTGGTCACAGTAAGGCAGAGTAAGCTGGTCCGGCGAAGAGACTTTATTCCTGAAGGATAGCTCTTCAGATAACGATAAAGCATTGCAGCTGGTCCGACGCAGAAACTTTATTCTTGAGAGTGTGTCTTCATATTACAATTAAGCTCAGCTGCTGGTCTAATGCAAATAATTTATTCCTTGCCGAGAACCTTTTAATCAAGTTTCCTTTTTCCACAAGAGAGATTGTTGGACATTATCGTAGATTTTCATACAAGGTTAGCTTTTAAAAAAGCTAGAAAGCAGCTCGTTTCGTTCTTTTTATCAGGTACGATGTACACACAGCATATACACAAACTGTTCCCCGTCGAATGACAACAAAGCAAAGAGCTACCAACGCAGTAACAGTGCATTGCCTACCAGCAAACCTGTCCGTAAAAGAAGGATAACTCTGGTGACATAGCCCCCTCCTATATCTTACTGGTCGTACTATTATCACTTACCAATGAAGGTTTTAAAATTTTGGTTGTTTCAACAATTTGTCTTGCGTTCTCTGGATTGTATTGGGCCTAGTTTTTCCCGGGAAACTTCAGTGTAGAGAGTTAGTCTAAAGAAACGAAAGACGCGAAACGAAACAAAAGAATCCGTGTTAACTCAGTTCTGCACTTCGTATTGGCTCATGATCATACATTAGTAATGTTACTTATGTCATGTTTATCTAGCCAAGTAAATCACTTGTGTCCTAAATTAGAAAGTTTTCTGTTACATGTGTGACTCAATCGAGTTCAAGTGCAGTATGCACTAACCGTGGCTCCCGATCAGTACCTTCAGTGCTTTGATCCTATGACGTCAAGACATATTTGGGTTACTATACTTATGGCCGCCAAACATGGGGGTAAATTTATGTTTTGTAAGCCCGATTTCTATCTGTTACTTTGCAAAACGTAATATTTGGTTTCCGGTTTTTTGTTTAATTGCTACGATAAAGCTGGAATCTATGTCGGTCCTAATTTTCGGAACGTTCGGAGTTCTAGGTGTGTTCATGTTGTTTTCGCACTAAATTCCTAACGTAATACCGGCTCGCTGAGGCGAGCCGGCATAAAATTCCTGTCGTAATATCGTCCCGCCAAGACGGGCCGAATTAAATTTTACAACAACAATAATAAATAATCAATTAACTTTTTAGATAAGTTTCAATTCAAACAGTTTGGTAAAGAGCAACGGAAATGTCTGTGTCACGCTCTTATTGATCTTGATCCGTCTCGTACTTTATCCGTCTCGTTCAAGTCACTGAGTTCAGGCCTCTCAAATATTCCCAAACGTTTTGTTTTAAATGCTTAATTCTGCTGCTATACCCTATCCAATCCTTCAAATAACAAGTTCAGAAGACAAATGTTGACATTTTATCCCAGAGGACATTCTAGATTTTCTCCATTACTCCTGTTGGTCAAACCCTATACGTCGCTACGTATTTGTGTCGTACAATAGACATATTTTCGTCTGCTGCCATTGCTTGTATTTTTTCTTAGCTCACCTGTCACGTAGTGACACGGTGAGCTTTTGTGATCGCCCTTCGTCCGTCGTCCGTCCGTCCGTCCACAATTTCCTTGTGAACACGATAGAGACCACATTTTGTATTTGATTTTAATCAAACTTGCATACAACTTGTATGGGCATAATATCTCAGTTCTTATCGAAAACTGGCCAGATCCCATCATGGGTTACAGAGTTATGGCCCCTTAAAGGGCCAAAATTTGCCATTTTTGACTTGTGAACACGATAGAGACCATATTTTGCAATCAACTTTAATAAAACTTGCACACAACTTGTATTGGCATAATATCTCGATTCCTGTCGAAAACTGGCCGGATCCCATCATTGATTGCAGAATTATGGCTCCTTAAATGGCCAAAATTTGCTTTTTTTTGGCTTGTGAACACGATAGAGACATCATTTTGCAATAAACTTTGATCAAACTTGCACACAACTTGTATTTGCATAATATCTCGGTTCCTTTCAAAAACTGGCCAGATCCCATCATGGGTTCTAGAGTTATGGCCCCTTAAAGGGCCAAAATTTGCTATTTTGGCTTTTGCAGCCATATAGAGACGTTTATGGTTTGATTTGACACTAACTTGCAAAATATCTTCAACAACAATAAATCTTGGATTCCATGACGAATCTGTCAGATCCAATCATAGGTTCCGGAGTTACGGCCCCTGAAAAGAGCCAAAATTTGGTAATTTTTACCTTGTGAACACGATAGAAGTGACATTTTATATCTGATTTTAACCACACTTACTTACAACTTAAGTCACATTAATATCTCGGTTCCTTTCGAAAACTGGCTAGATTCCATCATGGGTTTTAGAGTTACTGCCCCTGAAAGAGGCAAAATGTTCTATTTTGGCACTTTCAGCCATATAGAGGTTTTAATTATGCTTTGATGTGATAAAACTTGCAAAGAATGATTATCTTGATGATCTCTAGGCCTGGATCAAAATTGGGTCATGTCAGGTCAAAAACTAGGTCATCAGGTCAAATCAAAGGAAAAGCTTATTAACAACCTAGAGGCCACATTTATAACCCTATCTTCATGAAACTGAGTCAGAATGTTTATCTTGATGATTTCTAGGCCAGGTTGGAAACTGGGTCATATGGGGTCAGAAAATAGGTCATCAGGTCAAATCAAAGGAAAAGATTGTTAACACTCTTCAGGCCACATTTATGACCCTATCTTCATGAAACTTGGTTAGAATGTTTATCTTGACGATTCCTAGGCCAAGTTTGAAACTGGGTCATATGGAGTAAAAAACTAGGTCACCCAGTCAAATCAAAGGAAAAGCTTGTTAACACGCTTGTTCACTTGCTCATTTGATGTGCATGAAACTTGGCCAGAATGTTTGTCTGCATGAAATATCGAATGAGTTTTTATTTGGGTCATGTGGGGTCAAAAACTAGGTCACCAGGTCAAATCAAAGTATAAGCTTGTTTACACCCTAGGGGTACATTTTTGTGTCTATCTTCATAAATTTTGGTCTGAATATTTGTTATCATGAAGTTTTGGATGATTTCAAATCTGGGTCATGTGGGGTCAGAAACAAGGTCACTAGGTCAAATCATAGGAAAAGCTTGTACACACTCTAGAGGCCACGTTTTTTGCTCCAATCTTCCCGAAACTTTGTCAGAATGTTTGTTTTCATGAAATTTTGGACAAGTTCGAATATGGGGTAAAAAACTAGGTCGCTAGCTCAAATCAAAGAAAATGCTTGTTTACACTCAAGAGGCCACGTTTTTGGTCAAAACGTTACTGTGCAGTCGTTCCTTTGGTACTGTGCAGTCGTTCCTTTGGTAATTTAAACCGATTTCATTTCATAAAACGTGGTACATCGATGGATGTTATCGATGAATCATGAACATAATTTCATTTTCTCTGCATTTGGCCGTTCGTGCGTCCGTCATTTTCATGATATCTATTTTAATAATGGACATTTAGGAGAAGATAAAAGTTATTTAAACACTTCTTATTGAATGTTGTTGTTTTTTGTCCGTCTGTCCGCGTATATAACGGTCAAGTGCAACAGACGGATATAGTTATAATCTTCCTAAGTAAAAAAAAATATTTTTCATTCTACCTAGCACATACTTACAGGGCTCTATAAAAAATATTCCACTGCTTCTTTTGTCTGTCCGTGTATACGTACATCTGTCCTAACATCATCAGTTATGTAACAACTTTAAGGGCAAAAGGTTTCATGATGACCCTGGCTTATAGTAATCGAACTATTAGATAATATGTACATATGTACATGTACATGAATGACATCGTAACGTTAAAAGATATACAATATGTAAAATATGCAGCGAGTTTCATAGATTTTGATACATCTTAAACAAATTAGGTACTATAGCAAAAGGTGTTTTCTAGAACTAGACTTAAACTGTTTCTCAATGATCTGCTGTACCTATTACGTAACGTGTACTTAGAATTCACTGCATATCTCGTTTTGGCGAATTTTATTTTCATAAAATGTTGTGTGGCCCTCAATATACGTAATGTGCATTTCGGTATGGCATATTGTAAATCTTACTAGTATTAAAATCTAAAATGCATTACATTCGTTGAAATATATAGATTTCATCTCATGTCATAGAGATTTCTGAGAGCATCTTTGCCTCGTTTCTCATTAGTGCGATTTACTAGAACCTACATTTACCTATTAGGTCTGGTATATTCTGTGCTTATTTCATAGTTTTCTGCACCTTCGCGCTGCTATGTTGCTTTCATGCATTTTAGTTAGAGCTTTGTCCTTCATATTTCCTCACCATTTTCATATATACCATGCTATATATTTACAATATGCCAAAATTTTCATTTAAAAATTTGTAATAAAGTCACGCCTTATCCCACATAATCTTGTTTTGTTTTTGTTACATTACTTGGCAATTTACTCTTGTCTTAAGAAGCGATGAGCTCCCTTATGCTGTCAGGCCCGTACTGTAGACAACCTTCAAATACATATAACCTGCTTACTAAAGTCACACTTTACCTGTCTTGAAAAATTCAAGTTTTCACAAATACCAGCATTTTCAGTCCCCAAGGGAGGTTTTGCAGGCGGGTTTGACTTTATATATATGAATACCCTAGCACCCACCTATTAATTAAGTAAATTTATGTTCTCTTAAGAAATAAAAACTTTTAATTTTGGTGGGTATTGTCTTGCTTAACATAACGCCTCACTGCTTATCCACACCTGTATTTGTATTTATAGCCGTATCACTTTAAATGCTAGTCTGACAAGTTTTAATCCCGCGGGTTTTTCATGGGCAAATTTAGTGCAGTGACAAGTACATTCTTTATCTGAAATCCGTAGAGGACAGATCGTTTACAAAAATTCCCTCCCACCCTTCCCATTACCGTATATTTGTTGTTTTAACATATTTCTGCCGTCAAGTTTAATTTATTTCAGGGCCATAATGGTGTACCATACTGCTGAGCCCTGCTACAGATGTACTGCTGTACCTAACATGTCACGCCGCTTCGGTAATCTACGTTATATTGGTAAACAAACTCTTTACATTGTGTCAGTGTAAACTAAATTGTGTTAGTATGCTTCTGTTGGTACATTTAATCATCATGGAACAATACGGTTGAATGGAACCGACTTGATTTTAAACTGCATATATTCATTTATAAACATTTCGAATGTTACTATCTTTTTTCTTTTTGTGGTACTTTATGGTTTTTTCTTGTTTTTTGTTAAATTTGGTTTAAATTTAAGCACGAAGTTTTCATCAATTAGCTCGGGCTATAGTTCATTCGACGTTTACTACACAACGCGATAACACGCAGGTTCGCCAAATCCTGGCATGGTATTTGCAGAAAAATGAGGAGATGGTCTTAATGTCATTTATTCTGTAAAAAACATAACTGAAATATTTCTGTAAGAAATTCATCGATTTATAATTGATGACAGTTCACGGACATTACCCAGTTGTTTTGTTTTTTTTGTTGTTTTTTTTTTTTTTCATATTGTTTTTGTTCTGTTTGGCACATTTATTTATCTACTAGAAACATTGATGTTAGTAAATACTCGGAAAGCAGGGGGTGGAGAGAGCCTTTTCGCTGGTCAGAGCCTCGGATTCTCCCTACCTCCTCCTCATATATAAAAATACTATAAAAAATAGAAATGAGTTAGGGTTGGAGCAGCCGGCCCGCAGCATACGATTAACCTGTCTTTCTGGGTAGTTTTTAGATGAAATTTTAAAAAAAGCCTTTGCACAGTAGGCGTATGTGTATATGAACTTGATTTTATTAGTGAACATACATTATTTTTTATTAGTAAATATACATTTTTTGCATTAATGTGATTTCCTCATTTTAGAATTATTTTATTGTTGTGACTTAAATGGCGCTTACAAATTGGTGATCTTTATTCGGGGTACAGTAAAGAAAGTCTTCTTTATCAAAAGGTTTGGCTCAAGTCAATTCTAATTTCATTTTCATTTTTATCCCTGTTGTGAGCAATATTTCATGATCCACAAAATACATTTTATTGTATACTACGGCAGTATCAAAAATAAAAGCTCACTTGTCTAGGTTGACCTTCTCGTATCTGCAACCTCGCGCTCGGTAGGTCATCTCTTATTATTGGTGTTACTGGGCGGGCGCCCTTTAACCGTTAGAGGGGGCCTTGACCATGTGGTCATCCATTCACCTAGTCCATGGATTGACTGTGTCTTATATAAACAGGGTTATTCAACTTATCGGCCATACGATAATTAGTGATATGTCGAAAGTTACATTTATTATATGTGCATGTAGGTCCGTACATATTATATAATTTCGGATCACTTTGCTACAAACCTCTAACACATGGGTTATGTTGAAACAGACATGTAAATCCCCCCTGTTTTCTTACGTTTCCAGTCTGTCGGTTAGCTCAGTCAATCGCTTGGATGGATTATATTATTCATTCTAGACTAGTTTGCTATAACCATTCCCTCGCACCGGATCCGTTTGTTCATATATTACATTAAAAACAAATTTGTCAATATTTTATTTTGTTTTGTGCGTTTGTTTGCTGAAGACTTTCTTAACTTACATCGGATTTTATTTTGATCTTAGTGTTTTGTTTCATTTCGTATTTACTTAACTTAGGAAAAATATTTTTTGTTGATATATCATCTCATGTTATAGAGATCTCTGAGAGCATCTTTGCCTCGTTTCTCATTTGTGCGATTTACTAGAACCTACATTTACCTATTAGGTCTGGTATATTCTGTGCTTATTTTCTTAGTTTTCTGCACCTTCGCGCTGCTATGTTGCTTCCATGCATTTTAGCTGGAGCTTTGTCCTTCATATTTCCTCACCATTTTCATATATACCATGCTATATATTTACAATATGCCATAATTTTCATTTAAAAGTTTATAATAAAGTCACGGCCTTATCCCACATAATCTTGTTTTGTTTTTGTTACATTACTTGGTAATTTACTCTTGTCTTAAGAAGCGATGAGCTCCCTTATGCTGTCAGGCCCGTACTGTAGACAACCTTCAAATACATATAACCTACTTACTAAAGTCACACTTTACCTGTCTTGAAAAATTCAAGTTTTCACAAATATCAGCATTTTCAGTCCCCAAGGAAGGTTTTGCAGGCGGGTTTGACTGTATATGTATAATAAATACCCTAGCACCCACCTATAAATTAAAACATGTTTAATGGTACTGTTACATGTTATTATCCTTGATGGAACCAAATTTTGATCCCATTAGGTGTGTTATAAAATTGCTGCACTTATGGTGTATTTCACTAGCATTCTTATATTATAGTTGAAAGATAATTGTAATGTATTTGTGATATATTTTTACTAGCTTTTTATTTTACTTATAATACTTTTTATATGAATTTATAAGTATGTAAGAGACCAACTTATCTTAAGATTTTTTTCCGTTCCTTTGAATTCAAGGATAGTTTTGCAAACTAAATACACTTTAATGCAATTTTTAAGTCTGTACTACTTTGTAGCATTTAGTTTTATATGATTTAAAATTAAACGTTTTTTTTTTTAAATAAGCAATGTTACAGTAATTGTTTATTTATATCACCTATTTCCCACGCCGTAATTGTACTCACAAATACTCCGATAATATTACATTTAGGATTTACATAATATTAACACATCAAAAGAAATATGTCATTCAGACAAAAATAAAATTATTTACAAAGTCTTTTTTTTTCAAATTCAACTGAAACAAAACTCTGTTTAATTTTACTGAATGTGATTCTGTTTTGTTCTGTAAAGCTATCTATAAATAAAACGAGAAATGTATTTTATTTATACACGCAAAGGTAGAGAAAGGTTCAGAATTTTTAATCAAAATCTTAGTCTGAAACGTTAATGATTTATGTTTTCTGAATGCAACATCGGCTTACGATCCTTTGAATAAAAAAATACGCATGTAAAATAAATCAAAGATGGTGTATAGCAACTAAGTAAAAATTTTGTTCGCTGAAATACTCAGTGGAATACATCATGTTTTATATATTTAAAAAGTGTATGAACCAGGTCTCTAAACTTAAAATAAAAATAAGTAATTTTATTCCTGCAGTGACCTTTACCTTTTTCAGTCTTGAGCACTGTTATCTGTCAAATTAAGTAAAATATTAGGGAAATACATTCATTAGATTGTATTTTTAATGAAATAGGTAATATTCTGTCACTTACTTGCATGCCCTCAGAAACGGCGCCAGCTGTCCCCTGACTACAGATGAATTCACACCCGGTCCGGTTCTTACGGAAGTAAAATTTAGCGCATGCGCATTCTACGTAGGACAAAAGGTCAGTTATTCAAATCCTTCTCTGTTTCATATTGAAAACGACAACTTCAGGTCGTCCTTAGGTATCTTTATAGAACAGCGCTTTTTCCTAGTGAAATGCCAATGAGTTGTGGTCTGCTACCCCAAAAATGGCGCATATTTGCTCTTGTCTGCACAATAAACACCTACTTCCGGTTTCGATCTGCAAAACTTGCCATGTGGGGTGTATAAACATGAAAACCGTCTCATTTTCATGCAGAATGAATTCTAGCAGTGAAACAATGTGATTAAAGCATTCGTTCTACACGAATTTGCGCAAAAATGGGAAAATTAGGATCTATTTATTATGGACTTCTTTCGACTACACCACGGAAGCACATTTTCGACCGAATTACTGACCTTATGCCTATAAGAAATATCTATTATAAAATTTCACAACATGTTTATTTCTATTTCAAGAAAGATGTAATACCAAACATATATTACCAAGTTTCATTGTGAAAATTCAAGAATTTAGAGAAATATAGACATTTAATAGAAGCCACCCACTGCCCATTTACTGGGCTAAATTAAGGCCCTGTGGTCGCTTCTCTGTATATTTTGGTAAGATTTTCACTTGTTTGCATTATTTTTACTTGGATTCTGAAATATCATTCATTCCGTCATGAATAAAGCCCAGATGGATGCATTTTGTGCATTTTCTGACATTCTGGAGACAAACAATTGGCCTTTTTATACCAGAAATCGCTGCAGAAATAGGCGCATCTATGCAAAATATGGTCAAAATTCATTTTTTTGTTTTAAATTTCATGATTTTTTTTGCATTGGAAACACCTTTTTATAACATATACAACCAATTTATGACTTTTAAGACTAATTGTGATGTGCTCCGAGAACGTTTTATTTCAGCTCTTATAAAAGAAATACTTCTTATCAAAATTCACAACATTTTTATTTCTATTTCAAGAAAGATGTTATACCAAACATATATTACCAAGTTCCATTGTGAAAATTCAAGATTTTAGAGAAATATAGACATTTAATTGAAGCCACCCTCTACCCATTTACTGGGCTAAATTTAGGCCCTTTGGTCTCTTCTCTGTAAACTTTGGTAAAATTTTCACTTTTTGCGTTATTTTTTACTTGGATTCTGAAATATCATTCCGTCACCTCAACGCAAGAAGTGGATAACTACATTGACTTAAAGAAGGACTTATTCACTTTTTGCGCCAAGGTGACGATTCATTACGTCATGAATAAGGTCCAGATGGATGCATTTTATGCATTTTCTGACATTCTGGAGATAAACAATTGGCCTTTTTAAACCAGAAATCGCTGCAGAAATAGGCGCATCTATGCAAAATATGGTCAAAATTCAAAATTACTGTTAAGAAACAGCCCCGCCACGTGATATATTTGTGCGAGGGCGAACTAAAAAATATATAATAAATAACATTCATTTATTATATACCTATACAAATTCTGTCAAAAATGGCATGTATTTAACAAGTAAATACGAACAGGCAGAAAAAAAAATACCGTATAGTGGCTTTTGTATTGTATGTTGCCGCCGAACTACTTTCATTTAATATGCATGACCTGACACCGTTCTCTAAATAGCACACACGGAATAAACTACACTCATTTAAAATAACATCAATCGACATTGAAAATTTCGTTCGATAACCAAAAACCAAAAAGGTGGATATCATAAAAGGGTCATTATAACAGCAACTAGATCTGGGATTTTGTATTCGGCTCTCGTGGATCTTACCAGATCTGTCCTGGCAAAATCCAACAGAGCCGAACACAGCATCCCAGATCAGGCTACTATTATAATAACTCTATTATACTACAGCTATTTGAAGAAAAATACTCTTTTGACAGATAAAGTGAAAGAAAATTATAATTAGTATAATTCACATTTTATTAATTATGTCGAAATTAACGATAATTGAAAAAATGATCTACCTACCACACAGAAATGATCCACCTATGGTAGAATGGTAATGGTAGAAAAAAATCATTTTGTTTTACTTTGCATATATCTTTTTAAATTTTAATGTATTTCTTTTAATTACGTATATTTGTTTAAATCCATTAGGAAGGTTGCAAAGACTTTTAAACTATTTGCATATATACGAAATACTTGACACGTGCCTGGATATGCGAAAATTACAGGCATGAGATATATATGATAGAAATAATCTCTAAAAACTAGGTTAATTGTTCAATTTAGTACATTCATTATAAATAGTTTTTTCTTTTCTGTGAAGAGAGGTGATTATTGCTGGAGAGTACTCCCTAGTCATGTTCGTTTTAAACTGTCCTCTAGACGACATGATTAACTTGACATTCGAGCTATTAATCTTTTACAAAATAACCTAGCTGTTCTGTTACAACATGATCTAGCTGCTTGAAATGAATTAATTGAAATTGATATAAAAATGGTTTCATATTTGATTTTTTTTACTGGAATCACGTTATTACATATACATGTTTAACCATCGTGCAATATCTGATGTTACAATACTTACTCTTGTATATAAGTACAGTGTTATTTGTTATAAAATACGTACGTTATAAAATACGTAGGTTATATTTTCCTTCAAATTTATTTCTATTCAGTGAAGAATTTGATATATGTACATAACTTAAAAGAAAACCTCTTCACAAACGTTACATGATGGAAGAGAGAGACACATTCATGGCGTCTTCATTTTAATACGAAAATGAATGAAGTGACATAAATACGAAGACCTCTGGTATATTTAGGAAACAATAAATGTGTCCCTGTATTTTATAAATGAATAAAATAGACAGAATTGCGGGCACCTAATTATTAAGTCGGGAGTGTGTCGCTACAGAGGTCAAGGTCAGCAAAGTCAGAATGCATGGAAATGTCGGAGAGGCAGGTTCGTAAGGGGATTTGTAATGCGATAGGTTGGATTTCAAATGCAGATAATGACATTTTTTATTTGATTATTTTTTTTTTTATTTTTACATAATAGGTATTTAACACATTATGATATTGATTTTTTGCCTGGTTATTTATTCTTTAGAAATATTAGAAAAATAATTTACATGTAAATGCTAGAAATGGATGGAAAGAAGATGGATATTTTGTTAAAGCACATATGGCAGAAGTATGTGGCTCTATCTTTGGATCAGTAAATATACATGGACGGTTTTAGCCAGTAAGTGGCATCGATTAAAATAAACTGATATTCGTAGAATTGACAGTAAGAGTATTACAAATTGACAAATTATATCTTACTATGTAATGGCTATTTTTATTTCTTAAACAATTCTCAAACAGAATATATGAAAATTGAAAAATGTCACAAAATGTTGTTGAAATGTAGTTTCACGTACTGCTATGTAGGTAATATCGAGATTTGATATTTTAAGAAGTTATTAATGTAAATTCACGTGCTACGAGGGTTCTACAAAAAGTTTTGTCACTAATTGGCTTCCATAGTTTTATCCCAGGTATTTTTATGCCCCCGAAGGGAGGCATATAGTTTTTGAACCGTCTGTCCGTCTGTCGGTCTGTCGGTCTGTCCGCAATTTTCGTGTCCGGTCCATATCTTTGTCATCGATGGATGGATTTTCAAATAAGTTGGCATGAATGTGTACCATAGTAAGACGACGTGTCGCGCGCAAGACCCAGGTCCTTAGCTCAAAGGTCAAGGTCACACTTAGACGTTAAAGGATAGTGCATTGATAGGCGTGTCCGGTCCATATCTTTGTCATCGATGGATGGATTTTCAAATAACTTGGCATGAATGTGTACCACAGTAAGACGACGTGTCGCGCGCAAGACCCAGGTCCGTAGCTCAAAGGTCAAGGTCACACTTAGACGTTAAAGGATAGTGCATTGATAGGCGTGTCCGGTCCATATCTTTGTCATCGATGGATGGATTTTCAAATAACTTGGCATGAATGTGAACCACAGTAAGACGACGTGTCGCGTGCAAGACCCAGGTCCGTAGCTCAAAGGTCAAGGTCGCACTTAGAAGTTAAATGATAGTGCATTGATAGGCGTGTCCGGTCCATATCTTTGTCATCGATGGATGGATTTTCAAATAACTTGGCATGAATGTGTACCACAGTAAGACGACGTGTCGCGCGCAAGACCCAGGTCCGTAGCTCAAAGGTCAAGGTCACACTTAGATGTTAAAGGTCATTTTTCATGATAGTGCATTGATGGGCATGTCCGGTCCATATCTTTGCCATTCATGCATGGATTTTAAAATAACTACGCATGGATGTGTGGCACAGTAAGACGACATGTCGCGCGCAAGACCCAGGTCCGTAGCTGAAAGGTCAAGGTCACACTTAGAACCATGTGTTAGGTGAGTACATTATGTATTTGTTATGTTTTGATTCAAATTGATGCTTCATTAAAATTAATCAAGAGGTATGTTTATCATGGGTAAAAGGTTTCAGGATTTTTCAGGAATTTCAGGATTTTACAGTTCGAAAAAAAAACTGCTAAAATCAAGATTTTCAGGATTTTTTTAATTTTCAACTTTTACCCATGGTTTATACTATGATATGTATTTTTATAAGGGCACAAAAGAAAAACAGTACCTTACATTTAAAGCTACTGGAATTTCTGTATACAATGCATTTAGCTTTATTTTTTTTATTTGACAGTAAGTAGGGCTTTTTTCTAACCATTATGGGAATGGTACAATAATTACAAACTTAGAATTTGATTTTACATGCTGAAAATGTTTCGAGGAAAATTTATTACAAACTTTTAATATCTTTTGAATAAAATCACTGCCAATGGGAATGCTACCATTTAGGCAGGTAGGTACATAGGGAAGAGAAGCCCTGTAGCAAAGCTGCCAAAAACAAAGCAGTATATTTCAGTCATTCAGTCAATAATATGACTCAAACTATTTCAAAACATTATTAAAACAGTCCTAAATGCATTGTACCATGGATGTACCTCCTAGAGCATGCCTTAATTGTTGTAGATATTTGGCGAAGGCTTTCTACACAATATTTTCATAGCAAATTTTATAACCCTATATATCAAATTCATAATTACACTCTACTACTCTACCATTAAGGCATGTGTGGTGTGCCCGGTAACTCCATGTAACATAGTCAGCCAAATGTGCATTCTGAAGTTGAAATCACAATCTGTATATCTGTGTTGCTTAATGTAGCTGTAGATATTATTGCTTTATCATTGTGTCACAGTGAGTAACTAACACTGTATCTGTGTTGCTTAATGTATCTGTAGATATTACTAGTACTGCTTGATCTTTGTAAGTCTTTTCAGATGCCTTACCAAGAAATATAACGCTTCCATTATTTTCTTTCCACATTGGTTTTGTTTGGTACAATATGAATATTTTCATTTTACATTTAATTGAGGAATAAAAGAGTGATTAAATTTCTAAAACTATGAATCAAAGTATTAAAAGGTGTGCATACCACATGCTTTATTACATTTTCGTTAGTATTTGCTTTTGTTTTGCCTTTCGATTACACATGTACCTTTTTATAATGAGTATTTCAGACTAAATTAAAGTTAACTGGCATTGAGTATTTTACATGGAGGCTGAATCACCCATGGCTTGTTTCGTCGCTCCTATTATATATGCTTTGCATTGTTGCAATGTTCTGCATTGTAGCTAGTATTATCTATCTATTTTCAGTTCACTAACAACATGGCAACCCCTACTAAACTTTTTACAACCCCAAACAAACATCATACTTTATTGCAATCGTCGACATCTACCTCATCTGAAAGTCCTAAGAAACCCAGAATAAACTTACCAGATTACAAAATCCATGTGAGTCAGTTTCATGTGCAGTTGGAAAGTAAGTGTAAAGCTGCACTGTATGATTTGAGTAATGGAGACACTGCAGGGGCAACCCAACAAGTCAAACAAATACTAAATGAAAGTAAGGTTTTCTTGCAGTTAACTGTTCTAGCACTGGATGACATTAACTTGAAAAACTGTACTTTGCAACAACAGACTTCCTCATTACAACAATATAATATCCATCTTCACCGAGAGAACGCAGATCTGCGAACGAGACTTGAAATATATAAAATTAGAAGCATGTCTTGCTGATGATTTCACTCACAAGATGGAGACTGGAGCAGAGAAGAGGATGCAGATCGGAGGAGACAAGACTGAGACTGGAGCGGAACAGAGTGTGGGGAGTGGAGGAGACAAAACAGAGAGTAGCAGCGTGGAGAGTGGAGGGGACAAAACAGAGAGTGGAGCGGAGAAGAGCGTGGGTAGCGGATTTGGGAGCGGCGTGGAGAGTGGAGGAGACAAAACAGAGAGTAGCAGCGTGGAGAGTGGAGGAGACAAAACAGAGAGTGGAGCGGAGAGTGGAGGAGACAAAACAGAGAGTGGAGCGGAGAAGAGCGTGGGTAGCGGATTTTGGAGTGGATCAGAGAATAAGATGGCAGCAGACAAGAACATGGGGAGTGAATGTGGATCAGAGAATAACATGGCAGCAGACAAGAATATGGGGAGTGAATGTGAATCAGAGAATAAGATAGCAGCAGACAAGAACATGAGGAGTGGATGTGTCAGATATTAAGATTAAAAGTTGGACAAGCCATAGCATGTCATAATTTGACAACCTTCTAATACTTTAAAGTGTACATGGAGTTTCTGTTATCAGTGTTTCATATCGTTATGTGTAAACATTTTACTCTTAGAAGAGTTTGTGTATTGTCTATTGCATTTTGTGATTAAGAACTTATAATGTATATATATAATAACTACATGTATTTACCCTCTACAAAATGCTTGCTTGATTTTGTCTTAATATATGATTAATCAAGTATGCACCATCCCTGATTATCTATATATCAATGGTTTACTTCACTGTATCTTATAGTCAGCTAAATTTATCTTTTTGACTTCATGCTATAGCGGTACTAAATAACTAGTAAAACCTGAATTGATTTAAATTGCAGCGCGGGGATATTATCATAAGGGCTATTAGTGTTTTTCTTATGCTCTAGACAGAATTAAGTTCATTCTATATAATGTTTTCAGTTAAAGACATTACCCTCTTGATATTTAAGATAGGTTTTTTTTAAAATTTGTCTACAGATTACCGGTAGTACAACTTTCTTTACCTGTATATGATTAACGAAGTTCACAAATTGTTCATTTTTTATCATTTATAAAATGCTGACTTAAAGCCAATATCATGAGGGCTATTTGTGTTTTTCTTATGCTCTAGGTAGAGTTTAGTTAAGTAATGTTTTCAGTTTATGACATTACCATCTTGATATCGAAGATCGATTTGTTGAATTTGTCTACATATTAGTACAATTTTCTGTACATGTATTTGATTAACAAAGTTCCCAAATTGTTAATTTTTATCACTTATAAAATGCTATGTTGTAGCCAGCTCATGACACTATATTTCTTATATCATTCAAAGCTCTATAGACCTTGATACAGACAATTTTCAAACAGAACTATCAAACAATATTTCAAGCATTAACATTAAGCTGTATTTGAGTATAATATTACTTGAAAAAGTACTTTGAATTGGAAGTTAAATTTTTAATATTTTATTATTTCATATTTTAGAATGCTTAAACATATTTATCAATTTTCTATTAAAATACAAGCATTTCACAAGTTTTTTTTTCAGTTATTATTTTATGCAGTTTCGCAATAAGTTTAGGGATTAACACTTGCAAGAAATCTCCATAATACATTGATTACTAAGTATATTGTTGAAATAGTTTAACTTGAATCTTTAAATATGAGTTTTGAGTTCTGTAACTTCCTTAATTCTCATTATGGTATGTAGGTCACAATTTTTTAATTTCAAATAAACTAAGAATGGTATAAGAAAGTTGTTATTATAATTATTGTTATGAGCTGGTTGCTTTGTTTTTGACAATTAAAAGAATAAAAAAAAAATTCAGGTCAAGCTTCACTGAAGAATATAATATACAGTCATGAATAGACGTCAAAAGGAAAAGGAGACGGAACGAAAACGGCAAGATAGGGACAGTAGCTTAAGCTTGCGGCCACAGGAAAAAAGCAACAACACCCTTAGTGAATGTACACTTCCAGATGAAAGTTCAGTATATGTGACTAAATTAAATATATCATAGATTGTTCATGAATATTACATTCATTTACAATAAGATATTGCTATTTAAATAATCTTTACTTCTGAATCAATTCTTAAGTTTTAGTTGAAGGAATTTATTTCAATTAACACTTATTATGGTTATTTCCTGCAATTAAAACCGTTTTCGAGAGTTTTCATATGGACATATAGGCAGAAAATTATGAATTTTCAGATTTATTTGCTGGTTGTCTTAGTTTGTACCACAGTATATAATTCAATGTAACAAAAAAAGCATAGAATTTAATATTTTTTTACCTTTTTAGGGTTCAATGGCAATACAGTCAAGAGATATGCAGCTTCTGGATCCCTGCCAGTTCACTGACATCAATGAACAAAGTGTATTTCAAAGTACTTTAGATATATGTGTAATGGACTTTTTTTACACTTATATTAAAGAGACAGTTCAATGTGAATTATGGGTTGTTACGTCCTTCATATTTCTACGCAAATATCTTGCAAGAACACAATTTACACGATTCAGGTAAAGTTCCTAGTGGTGTATTTGCAACACAAATTCATTATCTAAGTGAACATTATGTTGTAACTTGTCAAACGGGAAAGACAATAACAGTATACGATTCATTGACAAATTCCCAAAGACTTCATAGTCTACTGCCACAGATTAAAATGTTGTATGACTACAGTAACTCATCCGGTATCGAACTGAAATATCTTGTTCCGCAGCACTAAGGATTGTCTAATGACTGTGGACCATTCGCAATGTTCAATGCCTACATGTTGTTGACTGGTAGACCTCAACAAAAGTATACAGTTCGACAAAGTCACCTAAGAACTCATTTGAAAAATGTTTTATTGATCATTTTGTGTCAGACTTTCCAATGGACTCTTTATTGCATTCATATTTTGAAGATCAAAGTGTCCTTTCTGCTAAAAATAAACAGGCTATCACAAAAATCAAGTCTACAAATGAAGGTGTAAAACAAATTTCACAGAACTCAACACAGTCACAGGAGGGAAGGGGTCAAACCACAAAATCATCACATATTGTTTATAATAAAGTGTCGCATAGGTTTGTTAGGCAAAAAAACATTAATCCAGTAAAAACAAGAAGTACTGGAAATGTTGGTTTAAATAAACAGAAAGAGAAATTGAAAAAAAAAAACAAATAGAGAAGTGTCTCAAATCAGATGTAATGAAAGAAACAGTAAAAGAGGAGCTTGAATCTATTAATGCTGAAAAAGGAAAACGACAGACTTCAAAAGAGATGCAAATGCAAAAAACTAGACAGAATTAAAAAGAATCTACAAACAAGCAAACACAAAATAATAGAGCCGTGTGTCATTAATCCAGAGAATATTTAACGAATGAATTTGACAAAACAAAGTGAGAAAAGGAAAGAAAATGATAGATTACGTAAACAGAGACAGAGGCAGAAAGAAACGAATGATGAAAAAGAGCTTAGGAAAGCAAAGGATAAGATGCATAAATTCAAACAGAGACAGACTGAAACAAGTGAACAAAGTGTGTTAAGAAATGAAAAGGAGAAGTTCTATCAAGATAAACACAGACAGAGTCAAACGAATGCTGAAACTCAAAGCAGGAAGGCAAAGAGCAGGTCAGATAAACTTGCTGCAAAACAGGCTCAAACAAGTGAACAACATGTGTTAAGAAAAGAAAAGAAGAGATTCTATCAAGATAAACACAGACAGAGTCAAACGAATGCTGAAACTCAAAGCAGGAAAGCAAAGGACAGGTCAGATAAACTTGTTAGAAAACAGGCTCAAACAAGTGAACAACATGTGTTAAGAAAAGAAAAGGAGAAATTCTATCAAGATAAACACAGACAGAGGCAAACGAATGCTGAAACTCAAAGCAGGAAAGCAAAGGACAGATCAGATGAAATGAAAAGGCGACATGATGAAACAATTGAAGAAAGTAATAAAAGAAGAAAAAATGGAGAGATCAAATAAATTTACAAAAAGACGAAGTGAAACAACTGAAGAAAGTGATTTCAGAAAAAAACAAGACAAAGCACAAAAACATTACAAAGGCATCCAGTGTATATAGAAACTGCTATGGCTAAATTTAAAAAAGATATAAAAGATTCTCCTGAATATGTGTGTACAGTTTGCCATAGAACTCTTTACAGAAATAGTGTTTGAAAATTTTCAGTGAAAAGTGAACTGTCACAACTTTTAAGCACAGATGAAATATCACCAAATGGGTTTCAATATATATGTCTTACATGTAAAAGGCATATTAACAAAAATAAGATTCCGCCACAGGCACAGTATAATAAAATGTCTGTGCCAAAACCACCAGTGATCATTTCAGAATTAACTGATTTTGAAAGTAGACTTCTGGCCCGCAGATACCCCTTTATGAAAATAGTGCAGCTGCCAAACGGGAAACAGCGTGGTGTAATGGGCAGGGTAGTAAATGTACCAGTTGATGCATCTGAACTTTGCTCAAGCCTTCCAAGAACATTGTCAAAATCTGGAATTCTTCCTGTAAAGTTGAAACGAAAAAGGGCGTACAAAGGTCATGTCACTTACCAAAACATTAGACCACATAAGATAAAACAGGCATTCCAGTGGCTTCTCAAAAATAACAGGCATTATCAAAATGTAGTGGAAACACCAAACTGGCAAGCAAAATGCCAAGAGGAAAATGAAGATGCATGGCAACATTTCACAGAGGAATCTACAGTGAATAATAATCCAGATATAACATCAGAGGAAGGACAAGATGACAATAGTGCCAGTACTGTGTCTTCTGACTCAGATTCCATTTCAAGTGATATCTATATGATACAGCCAGATACTTTTGAAAATGAAGAATCTCAGTTTGACACTTGTGTCCAACCATCTGACCCAGCTGTTGATGCTTCAGAGATAATAAGTATTGCTCCTGGAGAAGGACATCATCCAACTCACATAATGCTGGATCCAGGTTGTGAGGAGCAGGCCTTCCCGAAGTTATTTCCTACAGGTTGCTTCGGCTTTGATACTGAAAGAAATGTCAAGGTAACTCCAAAAAAGTACTTCAATGTGCGTATTCTTAACAAGAGTGAAGAATTTGCAAAGAACACAGAGTGTCTCTTCTTCGCGCAATACACAACTGAACACAAACAGGTAATGGACAATATCTCAATAGCAGTGAGAAATTCATACCGTTCCCTACCATCAGAACAAACTATCAAAGCTGGTTTTATTCAAGATCCCAACAGGCTGAAGAATTTGATTCTTAAAGACAAGGCTTACCATTTCCTCCAAACTGTACGTGGTTCTCCCCCTTACTGGCAGAAAGCTATGTTCAAACTGATGGCTGCAGTAAAACATTTTGGGATCTTCACATTTTTTCTTACATTCTCCTCGGCAGACTTGAAGTGGCCTGACACTATAAACACCATCTTCAGACAACAGGGCAGACATTTGTCGAATGAGGAAATCAACAGTTTAAGCTGGGAAGAAAGATGTGCATTGTTGCGATCATACCCTGTTACAACTGCAAGACACTTTGATCACAGACTAACATGCCTATTTAATGACCTGTTACTTAGTCCAGCTGATGTTCTTGGCAAGGTAGTACACTATTCCTGCAGAATTGAATTCCAACAAAGAGGTTCTCCACATGCCCATTGCATCTTGTGAACAGAAAATGCACCTAAGCTTTCTGATCCTACAGAGGACATTGTTCAGTTCATTGACAAGTTTATAACATGCTCCATACCTTCAGAAGAAGACAACCTAGAGCTTTACAGTCTTGTTACCACAGTACAAAAACACCACCACACTGCAACCTGTAGGAAAAAGGGAACAGAATGTCGCTTTGGTTTTCCCAAACTTCCTTCACCATGTACTTTAATAGCTGCTCCAGTAGAATCTGAAGATGACGTTTTCACAGCGGCTACAATGGAGACTGCAGCAGATATACTGTATAATGTGGTTCAAGTTCTACACGATGACAAAGATCACAGAACTGAGTCTATTGATGATCTCTTGATTGCCACACACTTCACTGTTGAACAGTATTTATATGCGTTGTCAATAACTAAAAGAGGAAAAACTGTTGTGCTGAAACGGCAACCTAAAGAAATCTTCATCAACTGCTACAACACTACTCTCCTGCTAGCTTGGCAAGCAAATTTAGATGTCCAATACTGTTTAGACCCGTATGCTTGTATAGCGTACATGGTGGCCTATATTACGAAAGATGAAAGAGAGATGTCCAAGGTTTTCCAAAATGTGGCAAAGGAGATGTGCAATCATGATTGGAGTGATCAACTTAAATCGTGCGCTAATGCATTTCTTAATGCAAGAGAGTTAAGCGCACAGGAAGCTGTGTATAGGCTTTTAAGTTTGCCACTTTTTAAATCCAGTTTTTCAACAGTATTTGTTCCAGCAGACCTGCCGAACAAGAGAGTATCATTCCTGAAACCAGTGTCAGTTGTCAGAGAAATGGACGAGGATGAAGAGGATATATTCACCACCTCTATCGTTGATCGATACAGTGCAAGACCATTGTCACTTCAAAACATGTGCCTAGCTCATTTTGCTGTCACTTATTCACCAGCTCATTCTGCCAGTGAAATTGAGCCAAATTCTGAAGAGGACGCAAATGACACAGATGAGTCTACTGACATAATACACTTGAAAAATGACCTTGGTACGATGAAAAGAAGGAAGAAGAAAGCTGTACTAAGATATCATCACAAATCAGTTCTTAAAGAACCAGAAGAGTACTTTTACTCTCAACTGTTGCTATTTTTACCATGGATTTCAGAAGA
Organism: Mercenaria mercenaria; assembly: GCF_021730395.1. NCBI lineage: Eukaryota > Metazoa > Mollusca > Bivalvia > Venerida > Veneridae > Mercenaria > Mercenaria mercenaria. The sequence goes on along the minus strand of NC_069377.1, from coordinate 58,965,109 downwards.
AACTGATTTACTTAGTGCTTCATCATATGAACTATTTTACAATGAAAGTGTAGATATCATTGAACAAAATCGTGCTGAAGTTGAACATCACAGTGAAATAATTTCAATGGCACTTGAACAATTTGAAACTTGCGGTCCACCAGTACACGCTTTCGATCAAATATCTCCAAACACACTTCAGGAAAAGGAAGATGAACAAGGCTATGAAGAGGATGAACAGTTTGCAATTTTGAACCCTGAAGAACATTTAGAAAATACTTCCTTTCCAGATGATATGCCTGTTGCAACTTCAAATACAACCTATTCCATTGAAATAATACCTCGATATCATTCTGAGGACCAATATTATCAGGAAGTTAGAAACCTTAATAAAGAGCAAAGAGAGACATTTCAAATAGTTCAGAAATGGTGTGAAGAAAAATCTACAGCTAAAACTGGCACTACACCAGAACCATTGATCCTGTTCATCTCTGGGGGTGCAGGTACTGGAAAATCCTACCTTATTTCAGCTACGTACCAAATGGCCTTGAGGACATTTCAGAGAGAAGGCGAAAACCGTGAGGACATCCATGTGCTTCTCACTGCTCTAACAGGCACTGCTGCGCACAACATCTCAGGCACCACTCTCCATTCTGCGTTTCTCTTACCACTAGGACAAACACAAAGCTTTTGCAAACTAGCAGGTGATAAGAGAAGTACATTGAGATCAAAACTTGGGAATCTTCAATTGCTAATTATTGATGAGATATCGATGGTGGGTTCAAATCTTCTACTACAGCTTCATTACAGACTATCTGAGATTAAATCTGATAAAAGGTTATTTGGTGGAGTCTCTGTTTTGGTCTTTGGAGACCTGTATCAACTTCCCCCACTAAAACAAAAATTTGTGTTTAAACCAGTTTCCAACAAGATTGCCAGATTGAGTGGGTCATTATGGAGGCAATTTTTTTTCAAGCCACTTGTCAACATCATGAGATAAAAAGAAGATCAAGTTTTTACAGAACTTTTAAACCGAATTCGCACAAATACTCATACTCAAGCTGATATTGGCATGCTTCAGACAAGAGATGTTCCCCTTGATCAGGCTCCTAAGGATGTTCTGTATGTCTATGCAAGGAACAAAGATGTAGACAGGCATAATGAACAAGAACTTAGAAAGATTGGTGAACATCATCCTGTTGAGACTATTGTAGCAGTTGACAAAAAACCAAAAAGCTTGGAGAATTATCAACCCAGAGGTGATTCAAAATTCACAGGAGGTTTGCCAGGTGAACTAACACTAGCTTTGCTTTCAAGGGTTATGTTAGTACGAAATATGGATGTTTCTGATGGGCTGGTCAATGGAAGCCAAGGTAAGTTGTTGGTTTTGTAAGGTCTAAAACAAGTTCTTCCAAGTCAGTATTAGCAGTATTAGTTTTGTTTGACTCGGACAGAGTTGGGAAAGCAACAAGAAACAAATCACAGTTTGCATTAGAGCTTAAACAATGCCCCCTGGTGCTACACCAATCTTGAGAGTAGAGGCCTCCTTCACAGTTACACAGAAGAATACAAATCTAAAGATTACGAGGTACCAGTTCGCATTGAAACTTTGTTGGGCCTGCACCATACATAAGGTACAAGGACTCACTCTTGACAGCATTGTTGTTTCGTTAGAACACAAATTCGCGTCAGGACAAGCATATGTTGCATTCAGTAGAGTGAAAAGTCTTGATGGTTTGCACTTGCTGAATTTTGATGCAAGAAAGATAACTTCCAGTAAAGATGTCAAGACAGAAATGAACCAACTTGAAATGGCACAAAAGTGTCCATTGTTTTACAACTTCCCTAATGCAAGCCAAGCCGTGTTGACTGTTTCTGTACTAAATGTGCGTTCATATCTGCGACATGAAGCTGATATTCTGAGTGACCCTCTATTCAGTCTTTCCGACATAGTGATACTTACTGAAACATGGTTAACTGAACAAAGTAGGACTTCAAAAATCCCTTCACAAGACTACTATGTTTTACGAACAGACAAACCATCACATCAGAATGAAAGTAATGCTGGTGGAGTTGCAGTGTTGGCAAAGCGTTGTTCATTTGTTACCTGTCAAGAAATTGACAAAGTTCAGGAAAGATTTCTCCAGATTATAACCGACAACCTCAGTCCGAAATCGACCAAGCCTCTTTATTTGATAGCAGTGTACAATGCTCCAAATATAGGGAATGATTTACGAGCTTGTGATACTGAAATATATAATCAAGTTCAGTCAATACGACTCTTAAGTGGTGACTGTCCCATAATATGCACAGGAGATTTCAATCAAAACATTGTTGGCTCAAGAAAGTCTCATGTGTTTGACAGACTATCATCTGAGGGATTTATCCAGCAAGTTTCCAGTCCTACACATGCATCAGGATCTTGCCTGGACCACGTCTACACCATTGGTTTAGCCGCAGACTCTAGGGTAGTTCATTGCTACTACAGTGACCTACTTGGGTTGCCTGCTGAATTAGATCTGACGAATGATGTTTTCAACCAGTATCCTCAATGTTATTTTTCAACTAAGTGTAAGTTATTCCTGGTCATGAAATCAGTATTTATATCAACAAAAATTGTCTGAGCTTCTTCAAATACAAAGTTTACGAGTTCTTTTGAAGTACTACTACACTGATAATAACAATAAAAACAAAAAAGAAATAGAACATTCTTCAACCTTTTAGAATTTCATTTAATAAAAACAATACTGGTATTGAAACTGACTTATGAGGTATAACACTTATTTTAAAATCAATCCATCAATGACCGTTTTTAACCACACACAATCATTGCATATATGTAATGCATTATGACCCTTTAAACTTTAAGTGTGACATTGTTTTTGAGCTATGGATCTGGGTCTTCAGTATGACAAGTCATCTAACTGTGCTACACATTTATGCCTAGTTATTTCAAAATCCATTCATAAATGACAAACTTATACTAACTCAAGTAAGGTCAAGGTCACACTAACAAAATACCAATTTTTGATAAGTCTTTCCCACTGACAAATAATTTTATGACCTTCACCTCTGAATGACATTAATCTTGAGATCCAATTGTCCTAAACTCTAACATCGGCCATAGCTATTCATTCAAAGTGCCATCGGGGGCATGTGTCATCCTATGGAGACAGCTCTTGTTTTAAAACGCTTCATTGCACTTGAATGGTGTGTCCAATAGATAACGATACCCGTTTATTTCGTGCAAGTTGCTTTTCAAATGACCGAGTTATTTCAAATTGAAATACATGCAGTCATTTACACTGATCAATGTACTCGTCACATTGTAAAATGGACGAAAAGACTGAAATTTGTAGCTATATTAAATGCCGCATTAGGCTTGATATTAATTTAAAGCAAATATTTGATGAATTGTGTAGTATATATGGACCTCGGGTCATTTCAATGCACACAGTTTTTAGGTGGGTTAAAGCTTTTCAAGCTTGGAAAATATCTGTCGAAGATGATACCCGTTTTGGTAGGCCTAAAACCTCGGTTACCAAGGCAAACATCGCTGCTGTAAAAGCAGTAGTCGAACAGGATACGCGATCGTAGGTGAAAGATATAGGAAGGCATTGTGCAAACAATTCTAAAAAGGCGTTTGGACCTGAGAAAGGTATGCGCTAGGTGGGTACCTCATTTGCTCACTGAGGAGCAAAAGAAACAACGTCTTAAATGTGTCCGGGAACTTTTGAAAACATACAAAGGCTGTGATAGTCGGCTTATTTCTAACTTGCTAACAGGTGACGAAACCTAGGTGCCCATGATTGAGCCGCAGAGCTCATAATAAGCAATGGAAGCAAAATACCCCTGTATTGCCAAGAGAACCGTAAGTTCGAAAATGTTTCTTCAATTCTAATGGGCCAGTGATTCAAGTGCCTTGTCCATCTGGTCATACAGTCACTGGACGATTCTACAAGAGCTCTGTACTGAAGAAAGTAAAACAGTTTTACAATAAGAAAGGTCCAAGCAAATGATGGTCAGGAGTCCATCTTATACACAACAACGCCTCCTCTCAAAACTTCGATGTTTACTAAGTCTTTTTTGGCTTCTGAAAATGGAAGTTGTAAACCATCCGCCTCATTCACCTGATCAGAGTCCTTGTGAATTTTGTTTTATTTCCAAGGCTTACGGAAAAAGCTTTTAGGAAAGAAATATAAGTCCAGAAGTTCTGTTCGCAGCGCCATTTATCAATGTCTCAAACAGTTACTATTTATCTGCTTTTCGCGGTTGGGTAAAAATGTTACAAAAATGTGTTACACATTGAAGGTTTGTAATAAAAAATTATTTTGATAAAACGTAGCACTTAAGAAATTCTAACCCAATCACAGACCTTTTTGCAGGACCCTCGTATCAATATTTTATTCATAAATATTCGAAAAATGTAAAAGAGAAGTCCATGTATGATATAAAAAGTCATGAATTTATGTAATACTATTCCATAATTACTCTGAAGGGAATGTGATAACTGAAATGACGCAAATGGCTAATTAGTCCGATGCTTCTCCCAATATGCTCTATAATCATAACTGGATATCAAAATAATGTACAAATAGGCTTTAGGCTTTTCTGGAAGATCTTGATTACTCGATCTTGATTAAGCTGCAAATAGCGGCTGACATTTGATTTGTATATCATTTCTACTCTATTGTTATGTATAACTAATTCGTACTTAGGGATTTTTATTATTAATAAGCATTTCTGGTTTAATATGGTAGGTGTAAGAGAGTGTCTAGGTGCGCAACATCAACCGATTTAAGCTCCTCATTAGTAGTTTTGTTACTGATCGTTCCAAGGCGGTGTCCTATTGTGTTTATTAATTCGTGCTTTCCTCGTGGGTTTGCTTTGTCTTTGTCTGTGCGTGCGTTTGTCTATGTGTCTTTGTCTGTGCGTATGTTTGTCTATGTGTCCTAGTCTAAGGCACGTCCGCGCGTGCAGTGGATTGCGCTTTAGGGAGGCTGCATTTTTGGAACGTGGCTGTACTTGTTGGATATTCATCTTTATTTATGATCATAGTCATATACATTTTCATTTATGAGGAAAATGATAGTACCAGTAACACTTTTTTATGACGGATTCTATGAAATATTCCGTAGATCTGAATTAATTAGAAACCCTGTCAGATATTTGGAAAAAAAAATAAAAAATTATGTTCAGTTACATGCTCACTGTTCTAAGATCAACAAAAAGGAAACAAAACCGAAATAGATGTGAGGACATTTAGGCTTATATGGCTTACATTGCTCTGAATTCTAAAAGTATTTAACATTGATGTCTTTGTACTTGTAATCATTAATTTAATACTTTAGAAAAGCGATGCTTAGCGTGTACTCGTATTGATTTGTTTTATGTGTTAAAATTCGAAGCAATCACAGTGTCCCAGCTCTTGCCGTCACATTTCGGTTAACTAAGGATGCAAAAGAATACATTTTCGATTCGTCTAAACAACAAATATTTATGCACGGGACAGAAAAACATCAATGAATATGCAATTCATAGTATCTGAAGGCTACTATATATAAAACCACATAAGAAACTGAACTTTCAGGCGAAGTAATTTGGGAACGAATTGCATGATGATACAGACTGTAGGATTTTATCATTTTACATTATCTCCTTTATAAAAAATATGCAACCCTCAAAGTATGATCCACTAATTTAGACACTGCCTCATTCACATAGGTTGTTTTAATTTATAAAAACAACTTTGTAAGCAATATTATAATAATTCAGAGCAAGAATCAATTTCATTTTGTTTGTTTATTTGCGTTATTCTTTTTAATTCATACCAACTGTACCACTTTATTTTAATTTGTCGTTTACAATTCCTAACAAACGAAAGCATTAAATTTTCCTAACATTTGAGGAAAAATTAAGAAACATTTCAAGGCGTGTTCCCTTAACTACTTTTCCAGTAAATCAATGTAATAGCCAAACAGACGGCTATAAAGGCCATGAAATATCTTATAATGAGTTCTTCACTGCATAGAAACCAATTTGAAGAAAGATGTGGCCTACGTAAATTATAACTGAGAATAGTGTAGTTCTATACAAGAGCAAGTGAAGTAACATCAGATATTAAAAAGAGGTGTAATAAAATCAGTTAAATAAGGAACTATTTTAGTATCATATTCCATTAATTCATTTCAAAGTCATTTCTTTGTCATTTTGTAACAGATTAATTGCTCGAACTTCAAGTAAATCATGTTGTTTAGAGGACAGCTTAAAACGAACATGACTAAGGAGTGCTCTCCAGCAATATTCACTCACAGATTATAATAAATGTACTAAACTGAACAATTAAGCCTGTTTTCAGACATCATTTCCAATTAATGTATCTAACGTCTGTAATTAACGCATATACAGGCGGGTATCGAAATGTTGTTGTTTTTTTTTTTTTGGGGGGGGGGGGGGGGGGGGGGGGGTTCTGAAAACATCACAAAATTTTGTTTGAATGTAGTTCCACAGATTTTGCCATACAAATAATCTTGAGATTTAATACTTAACGAAGCTATCAACATTCTATTTATAGATATTCGACAAATGTAAAAGAAAAGTTCATTTACTATATTAAAATCCGGAATTGATATAATACGCCTCCATAATTATAGTGAAGGCAATATGATAACTGAAATGACGCAAATGAGTACGATACTTCTCCCAGTATATTCTGTAATCATGATTAGAATATGATTAATAAGTTTCAAAATAATATGTTTATCAGCTTAATAATAGGCTTTTGTGGAAATTCTGTATTACTCAGAAAATTACAAATAGCGGCTAACATTTGTTTTGTGTATCATTGCCTCTGTCTTGTTATGGCCTTTTTCTAATAATCCGTAGCTAGAGATTTTTATCATAAATAAGCATTTCTGGTTCAATATGGTGGGTGTAAGAGAGCGACTATGTGCGCACCATAAACAGTTTAAAGCTCTTGTAGTTTTGCCTTTGATCGTTTCAAAGCGGTGTTACACTGTTTTTCTTTTAATTTGTTTTGTCCTCGTGTGTTTGCTTTGTCTTTGTATGTGCGTAGGTGTGACTAGGTGTGCTAGTCTGTCGTGTGCATGTCCGCACATGCTTTGGTTGCGCTTTGGGGTTTATTTATGATCATGGTCAATTATATTTTATTTCATGAGGAAAATTATGGTAACAATAACACTTTTTGACACATTGCTGAGGTCTGAATTAGAAATTTTGTCAGATTTTTGGGATGAAACAAAATGTTGTTTTTGTCCAGTTATCAAATCACAGTTATAAGATCAACAGAAAGGAAAAAAAACCTATATAGATGTAAGGAACTTAAGGCTTATACGGCTTCTTTTGTATATACAACAACGGAAATCACATTGCATTTAAACCCAAAGTATTAAACTTACTGCAATCATTAGTTTAATGTATTAAAAAAGCGATGTACTCGTATGGATTTGTTTTATGTGTTCAATTCGAAGCAATCACAATGTCCCAGCTCTTTCCGTTACATTTCGGGTAACAAGGTGGCCACAGAGTACACTGTCGATTCGTCTAGACAACAAAATATTTATGCACAGGACAGGAAAACATCAATTAATATGCAATTTATATCATCTAAAATTGTTTGGTCGTAACAGGGCAAGTATTGTGGGGTGAAAATGAATTGTCAGATAAAAGGGATAGTTGACAATTTTGTAAAGAATATAAGCATATTATTTTCTGATGTCGATTACAAGGAATTCTCTATGTTACCTCTGCTACAACAGAAACTTAAATGATCTTGATAGATCTTAAATCATTTCAAGAGTTGTACGTTATCACAAAAAATTACCTTTCTCCGCTGCCTACTAGACAAGGTCCAATCGAACTTTGGGTTGATGACATTTGACTAGCAAGTCCTTAAAATATACATTTAGCTTAAGACAGTGATTTTTTAAAGATAATGTAGAAACAAAAACATCTATTTCATTTACATAGTTCACTCCTCATTGCCAGCTGTATCACTCATTTCTTGAATCTCTAAGAACAGTATTTATACTGTTTTATCAACTAATTATATGCCAGACAATTCTATGATCTATTCCTGTATAATTTTGTGAATGGAATTTATGTTATGCAAGATATCTTTCATCAATTATCACCACTTTGGACCTTGAGAATGATATATAAGTGACATCTTTATAATGAATTCTCGATAAGCCCTGTGACAGATTTGATGCATCGAACAGTTACTGTAACAATTTTATTATACACTTGCTTGTTTTCGAGTTCTTCGTAGACTTTTGTTCCTTTGCTTTATATGTATACATGCAACAAATAGCTCATAACTGCGTTTTGAAAATAATATATGTTTATTTATTCTTTTTTTAATTTTTGGTAGGGTTGGGGGAGTGATCGCTAGTCTTAGGCCCAACCTTTTGATTCGGTATATTCAGTTTATTCGTGTATATACAAGCAAAACAATATGACGTAACTAAAATATATTTCACATTTATAAACACACATGGGTATTTGTATTGAACAATTTGTTATTTTTAAAGTTTACTTTTCATGTTTATTATATATTTTGATATTTGCCTTAGATAATAAGTGAATTATGTTTCACAAATATGTATTTATATTCTATGGGTTCTTCTTAGGGATTTGTACTGTAGCCTGACATATCTATCATCAACTGTAATTGCATTCTGGGTCATGACTCTGTTTTCTCTGCTGGGTTCATTTTCATCAGCCGACATTTTCAATATGACTGCTTAAAAGTAAGTATAAAACATGCAATTGTAGTCAACAGCGTACCAAAAAATCACTGAATGACTGAATGTAACTCTTTTCCAGTTGAAGTCGAAAAACGGCAGTATGACAAGACATAAAACAATACGACATGAGATTACCGCGTGACATTATGACGAGATATAAAACAATGCGACAAGACATTAGACAACGCGATATGAGATTGCTCGTGACTGCATGAAAAGACATAAGACACTGCGACACGAAATTACCGCATTACAGTATGATAAGACATTAGACAACGCGACACGAGATTAATGCATGACGGCATGACAAGACATCAGACAATGCGACACGAGATCATCGCATGACAGCATGACAAGACATAAGACAATGCGACATGACATTACCGAATGACAGCATGACAAGACATGAGATAATGTGTCACGAGATTAACGCATGATAGCATGACAAGACACAAGAAAATGCGACATGAGATTACCGAATGATAGTATGCCAAGACATTAGACAATGCGACATGAGATTACGCCTGACCGCATGACAAGACATAAAACAATGCGACACAGATTACCGCATGACAGTATGACAAGACATAAGACAATGTGACACGAGATTAACGCATGACAGCATTACAAGACATAAGAAAAACGCGACATGAGATTGTGCGTGGCAGCATGACAAGACATAAGACAATGAGACACGAGATTACCGCATGACAGCATGACAAGACATTAGACATGAGATTGCCGCATAAAAGTATGATGAGACATAAGACAATGCGACACGGGATTACCGCATGAAAGTATGACAAGACAAGACATAAGACAACGCGACAGGAGATTGCGCGTGACAGCAAGACAAGAAAATGCGACACGAGATGACCGCATGACATTGTGACATGACATTATGACAAAGCAATATAACATCATGGCCTAACATTCAACGATATTTAACATAATCTTGTGTTGTAATGCTGCGCTTTGGAATGTATTATATAATCACTTTTTTAATTCATTAAATGTGGATTAGGAAACAGTGGTATCAATACCTTAAAACATCATGCTATTTGATTCTTTTGTTGAATATTTTCCAGGTTTCACTTCTTACATACATCATACATACGTATCGTGTTAAACTTGCCTATAAAGCATGTTTGATGAAAACAAACAGAAAGTGTGTCAATTTTCTCTTTTGCTAAAAGCATCTTCTTCCAATTTCCTGTCTAGATTTTCCAATTCAGAACATACAAATATATTTTGTCTTCTCTTCAAAAATCAGTATTGAAATAATGATAATGCAAATGCGTTATTAAGACATTCTAGCATAAAACCGCTGCTCTTGTCTCTTTTCGAGGGTGTTTTAACAGGAGAGAAAATGTGTGTTAAAGGAGAGATTCTCGCGCTCACGTGCTGTTAAAGTTCCACTACTTACGCCCGGATGAGTATTATATGAAAACCAGAGTTTCAAACCGGAAAGTATGTTTTCCGACTGCTTACGAACCCGTCGCGCATCTTCGTATTTTTTTTTCTGAAGAATGCTCCGAAACGATGCTATAATTCATAAATAGCGTGAAAGATCAATAACATTATAATAGTACTATCCGGCAAGGGATACCTGACAGTGATGTATATTGTGTTTAGATTCCAATGTTTACCTTACATTGTACTAGATTATTATTATGTTTCTTTACCTATAGCCTGCATGAATACGTAGCCCAGAGGATAACGGGACTGTCGTAGTAAGTTCAAACCCGCGGAACATTTTCCCCGGCATTTTTTCGGCGACGCCGTCTAAATTCGTTTTCGTTACCTATGCCACGTGACTTCAGTTTGCAAATCAAACTGCTTGATAACGCATTAAGATAATTTATCAAAATGGAAGATTTATGCAACACTCTGCCTGATTGGACGAGACTGTCAATTTCTTTCACTCTGTTGATTGTGATACGCTGAGTGAAATGTAGACAAAGCGTTTATCCTAAACGACGCTGTTCACAGTTTTAAAGCTAACTTTGGCTCAGTATATTTAGCAAGAATATTGATATATCTCAAAATGATAAGTAAGTTTAATAAATATGATAAAAACCTGTTCAAATACCAACATATATCAAATTAAAGAAAGAGCTGAATACGGTCTGGGTATCACATGAATAAGGGTGTGATAAGAGTCTTTTATGTAGAGAAGTGCTTTTTAAAAGATTTTCCTTGTTACAATTGTCGTCTGTATATGAAAAGGTTTCTTGCTTTTGTGACTTATTCAGATTGCATATTAAAATGAGTACTTGTTTGCTTTGATATATTTGTTATAAATTATTTAACTGATTTATTATATATGAATATTTTTCTTTAGTATGGTATGCAAATATTGAACTCTGTTGAAATCTGTTTCATTATATATATGCTATATAATGACTGAATCTCATTACACTGAAATAAAGGTATGGTCCGAGAGCTAACGGACTTTTATTGCAACAATTGAGGCCAAAAGAAGTTTATACATTTTTGGAAACAATATTTCATATCCTCCATGAAAACCCATTTCTTAAGTGTCAAAGCCGTACCTATCTATATTTTGTTCACTTATGTTTGTGATAGGGGAGGTAAAACTCACTTGTTAAAATTTAGGGGGTAGGGTAAAGTTTACGACTACCAGTTTTTTCACTGTTTAATTACAGTAACTATCTTATAGACAGTAACTGTATATATGTCAACCAATGTCAGCAAAAAGAAATTCATCAAAAAGGAATGAAGGGCAAACTTTATATTTAAGGTCAAGGGTCAAATTTATGTACAAATCACAAAAATAGGCATATTTGATATTTATTTTTACTCTTAAAAATTGGTTTGTTATCATAAGTCACTCAGTTTCACTTATGTGATGTGTATATATCAGCCAAAGTCAGAAATACAAATCTTATTGCGAAACGTCAAAGTCAACCCTGATAATTGAAGGTCAAAGTTCCTTTTCATGCAAAAATGTGAAAAATGTTACATTTACTTCTTAAATCTGTTTAATATGTAATCACATTATTAGACACTGAAGTTAATTTGTTTAAATGTCTGTATGTCAGGCAAAGTCAGCAGTGCCGATGTAACCCCAAAACTGCCAAGGTTAAAGCTTATATCAAAGGTCAAAGGTCAAATTTGTGTGAAAAATTGCATGAATAGCTTCCTGTTTGACATATAAATACTATTTCTAATCATTATCAATAATTGCTCGTGATTTATTTTAATGTATATATGTCTCACAATGTCAGTAATAAAGATATTGTCTAAAATCAGACAAGTTCAAATGTGATATTAAGGGTCAAAGGTCATTTTCATGTAAAAGAATGAAAAAAATGGCTCTTTAACTTCTCTTCTTGTTGATAATATTTCGCAGATATTAGTCAACGATATCAATTCATTTTAATGTATAAATGTCAGGTGATGTCTAGTATGCACAGATAAATTCAAAACATTCAAGGTCAACCATAATATCAGAGGTCAAAGGTAAAAAAAGTGAGTAAAATGTTGCAATAGTATCACCTGTTTGTAATAATTTTTTATTTGTTGTGTCATTTTAGTAACTGATTGTTGTTCATTTTACTGTATATATGTCAGACGATGTCATGGAAGAGAAAATAAGTCAAGGTCAAACCTGGTATTGGAGGTCAGGAGTCACTTTTGTATAAAAAATCACAAAATTTACCACACTTACTCATTACTTTGATCAAAAATAGCTTGTTGTTATAATTCACTGTTAGCAATTTACTTTAATGTATACATGTCAAGTAAGGTCAGCAATGTAGGTCTTACTCTTATAAGTCAAAGGTAAACCTATTATCAAAGGTCAAAGGTCAAATTTGTGTAAGAATTCGCAAAATGACAAGAATTTTGCAATGATTTTTCTTTATAGTGTAGGTTATTTTTGTCACTACTAGTAGAACTGATCAGTATTCATTTTAAAGTATATACAACTGATAATATTACTGGTTAAATCATAATGAAAAATAAGTCAAGGTCAAACCTGACATTAAAGGTCAAAGGTCATTTTCATGTAAAAAAATCAAAATACAGCATTTTTAATTTCTTCATTGAAAATAATTTTGTCTTATGTTTATTTGTAAATCAATGTCAGCAAAGCAGATCTAATTTCAAAAACAGTGATTGGTAAAGGATATCAAAGGTAAAAGGTGAAATTTTCGTGAAAGATCGCAAAAAAAAGCATTTTTGTACTACTTTTCATTGTTTATTTTGTCATTATTAATATCTTATGGTTATTCCTTGAAGTTTCATATATATATATATATATATATATATATATATATATAACAATGAAGATAACATAAGACACGAGTCTAGATCAGCCCGGATGTTAAAGTTTAAAATTCATTTTCGGGTAATAAATTCAAAAGATAGCACTGTTATTTTATTTCTATATTCAAACATATTTTGTTATAACTTGATGTTTATTCATTTTAATGTTAGCCTTTACTTACTCACTTCCTACTGCTTCCATCTTGTTATGGCCGTTTTATATCTTATGATTAGATGCGGCAATGAACTTCTGCACCGTATTCTGCAGGTCGCTGGCATCCCTCCACGGCTTGGTCTCAAATGGGATGTCTGTTGGCAAAACTTTCTGGCGTGCTTCTTCCAGATAGGAACAGCTCTGCAGAATGTGAAACGGTGTTTGTTCCTTTGATCCGCACTGACATTTAGCTGTCTCTGCAACTGCCAGCTTCTTCGTATGTTTTCTCAGGCCACAGTCTTCAGTGTGCAGACGGAAGACAGTTAATTGGCTGTTTAGTTTGTGTAGACAGTCCTGATTTGGCAGGTAACCCCCATTTATATTCTTCCAGTCTGACGCAAAGCTATTCTTCCACAGAGTCTGGGCTTCTCTGTATGAAGTTGGAGGTTGGGGCTGTATTTGCCTGGTTGCTGTCTTTGCAAGTTTGTGCGCAGATTCATTTCAAGCTATGCCCACATGTGCAGGAACCCATCGAAAAGCTACATTGTTGCTCTCAGGCAGGAGATTGATGTTTTTCAACAGCTGTCTGATTAAGTTGTCTGATCTGCTGAGAGAGCCTGAAGAGCTGACTTGGGGTCTGTTAGGAATGTATTGTCCCTTTTCTCCTCGCTCATACAGTTCGAGTGTCGACGATGTGATGGCTTGCATCTGTATCTGTTGTTGGAGCATCTCTTTCCGACTGGATGACAGAGTATGAAGGAGGAGCTGTCTGAAAATTTGATGTAGGCACCACTCCCAGCTTTCTGAACTGCCTTTTCCACTGATCCATCGGTATATGCTTGGATCCAAGAGTGTGCTGGATATCTGTTATTGATCATTTCTAGCGTAAGAGATTGTTGGTAAGCCTGATGTTGCTTTCCCTTTTCTTCTACTCCTGGCACCTCCAATCTGATCTTGGGAGCACGTTGTCTGGGAACCCATTCATTTTACTCGAGCGGCTCTGCCTCTGTGTCCAGTGCTGCTGCTTTCCCTTTTCGCAGTTCTTTGACGATATGGTTAAGACTCTGTCTTTTCAGTCTGTTCTTGGTTCTGTTCTCGAGTTTTGAGTGGAGTGGAAGTCTCTTTGCCTTCCCTGCATGCACAAAAGCTTTGTACTCTCGTCTTGTCTCTTACGGCTCAGGGTTGGCTGTCTTTTCCATTTATTTTATTGGAGTTGTTTGTTTGTTTGTTTGTTTTGGGTTTAACGCCGTTTTTCAACAGTATTTCAGTCATGTAACGGCGGACAGTTAACCTAACCAGTGTTCCTTGATTATGTACCAGTACAAACCTGTTCTCCGCAAGTAACTGCCAACTTCCCCACATGAATGATTAGAGGTGGAGGACTAATGATTTCAGACACAATGTCGTTTATCAAATAGTCACGTAGAACATACGCCCCGCCCGAGGATCGAACTCGCGACCCCGCGGTCCGTAGACCAACGCTCTTACCTACTAAGCTAAGCAGGTAGGCTTATTGGAGTTGTCTCCGGGATTATCCTCAGACCTGAAATATAACCTTGTCCAGTTTATCTTTACTGGTTTTGGAAGCAGTTACCCATGAGGTTGATGCGTACTCTGCTATGGGCCGTACGTTGTCTGTGTAGACTTGCAGAGGATCTCTGCATTTACTCCCCAACTTGTTCCAGCCAGTTTTTTTCATAATGGCGAGTTTTTTGAAGGCCCTCTCCTTTGACCTTAAGTGTCAGATTTGACCTTGACTAATTTTTCATTATTATTTCAAGAATGATATCATCTGTTATATATACTTTAAAATGAATAATAATTAGTTGATATTTTTTTGAAAATACCCCAAAAATGTAATGAAAAATCATTGCAAAAATACTGTTTTTTTGGCTAATTTTCACGCAAATTTGACCTTTGACCTTTGATAATAGGTTTGGCTTTGCCTTATTTGGATAAGACCTACATTCCTTACCTTGCTTGACATGTACACATTAAAATAAATTGCTAACAGAAAATTCTAACAAGTGTTATTATTTTTGAGCAAACTAATGAGTAAATATGCTACAATTTGATATTTTACACAAAAATGACCCCTGACCTTTAATACCAGGTTCGACCTTGACTTATTTTCTCTTCCATGACATCGTCTGACATATATACAGTAAAATGAACAACGATCAGTTACTAAAATGACAAAAACTAATACTTTTAAACAATAAAAATTATTAAAAACAGGTGATATTATTGCAACATTTTACTCACTTTTTTTACCTTTGACCTTTGAAATTATGGTTGACCTTGAATGTTTTGAATTAATATGTTCATACCAGACATCGCCTACTTTTTATACATTAAAATGAACTGATATTGTCGAGTAATATCGACGAAATATTATTAACAAATAGAAAAGTTAAAGAGCTATTTTTTCATTCTTTTACTTGAAAATGACCTTTGACCCTCGATATCTATATTATTGACATTGTGAGACATATGTACATTAAAATAAATCACGAGCAATTACTAATAATGATCACTAACAGCTGTTATATTTCAAACAGGAAACTAATCATGCAATTTTTCACACAAATTTGATCTTTGACCTTTGATATAAGCTCAGTGACTAACAATGTGAATACATATTAAAAATGTGTGAAAAAGTAAATGTAACATTTTTCATATTTTTGCATGAAAATGAACTTTGACCTTCATTTATCAGGGTTGACCTTGACGTTTTGCAATAAGATTTGTATTTCTGACTTTGACTGATACATACACATTAAATATACAAAGCTGAAGGACTTATGATTACAAACTACTTTTTAAGAATAAAAATAAAATTTCAAATATGCCTATTTTTGTGATTTGTAAATAAATTTGACCTTTGACCTTAAATATCAAGTTTGCCCTTCATTACTTTTTGATGAATTTCTTTTTGCTAACATAGGTTGACAAATATACATTTACTGACAATCATATAACTACTGTAATTATACAGTGAAAAAACTAGTAGACGTAAACTTTACCCTACCCCCTAACTTTTTACAAGTGAGTTTTACCTCCCCTATCACAAACTTAATTGAACAAAATATAGATAGGCACTGCTTTGACACTTAAGAAACGGGTTTTCATGGTGGATATGAAATATTGTTTCTAAAAATGTATAAACTTCTTTTGGCCTCAATTGTTGCAATAAAAGTCCGTGATCTCTCGGACCAGTATGCTGCATACAGTTTATCTATGTGATATGACTACGGTCAAACTTTGCTTATGAAACAGAAATATTGAAATAATTACAATTGTATGTTTTGCTTGACCTTCACTTTTTTATAGGTGTGACGTCATTGTCCAAAGATTCATGAATAGCGAATATGCATTTGTTAAAGCGGGATCAGTTGGCCTATTTTAGAAATAAATGAAAATAACAAATAAAAAGATCCTTTAATTGATTTTTTCTCATGTATTCTAATCAAACTTGATTTGTAGCATCTTTATTAGGCCCGCAGCCAACTTTGTTCAGCTGGGACATATATGACCCCTTTTAGAGGCTGCTAGAGCTAAAATACCTTTGACTTCATCTCAGTGTTATAATATTTTCTGGTTCTTCGGGATCACTGATTTCAGTTCATTTAGATTTGAAGATTAAATATCGCTTAAGCCGGTGCTGGGGGGCGTGGGCAGTGTTGCATTTTCCATTACTGCTCATGAACAGACTCAATCAAGCCGAGTCTGCAATTTTCACTGTTTGGCTTGTTTTCGGTGCTTCCGAGGGATCTACTTTCCAGATTTTATTTATACAGCGTCTCATGAACAGCTTGGTGGATCTTTGTCATACTTGGTCTGGAGCATCATTAAAAAGTCCTCTTCTAAATTTATTTATATAGGAACTTGGGCCCTATTAGGGACCACTATAGCTAAAAGTAGATATGCCTTTCTTCGCATTAACCACTAAAATGTAATGGATTTTTATCAAACTCGATGTGTAACAATATCGTAAGGTCTCCTGCTATTTTGTTACAAATGGGGATAGGGACCAATTCAGCTAAAACTATAAACACGTTTAATGACCTCTTCTCATGAACCGCTTCACGAATCTTCATCAAACTACTGCTGTAATTATACGTCTAAGGATAAACGAAACAAATTTGCAACCCTACGAAACCTTTGCGAAAAATTAAAAGAGAACCATTTAAATTGTTAAAGTGCGGTGTTTAGTTTTGCAATTTGAAAAATGTTAGATGAAAGATGAATGTCAGATGAAAAATTCATAAACTTCTTTCCTTATTACAATTCGCCGGCTATCATTTTTAAAGATATTTCTTGTTTTCAACAGTTTTTTACAACATAAAACATATAAAAACATTTTTCCAAACAAAGAAAGCAAGTGTTACAGGTATTTCCAACTATGTTGTAGTTTTCACTACAAAAAAATGCATAAATATACCTCGTCTACCACCAGTTTCGAACTAGCACCGCCTGCGTGACAACCAGCCAACACCTCCACTGGGCCATACCTTACTTGGAATATCTCAATTGATAAGGATATATTTTTATCTATTATAAGTAGGCATCCTTTGGGGATATAGCCTACCATGCTTATTTATAAGTCAAAAATTCTCGGTGGATTAGTAGGTACAGATGAATTTTAAAATCACGTGATCCCGAAGAATTTCCGAGCGATTACGGAAAAGCGATCAACACGAACGTAGGACAAAAAGACCGAGGAAATACATAAAAAATCATTCGTTTCCCTGCTCATTTTTGACTTCAATGGAATATTGCACGGCAATCGTAATGTTTTAGTAGTAGATTTCAAAATGTGTAGTCTTTTATAAGACTCTGAAAGGAAAATTGTGTTTATTTAGCACCTTTATTTAGCACACATCTTTTAATATATGCGCGTTCCATAGCAAGGCGTAAACTTACTACGGCTCCAAAACGGATGATTCAATAATAAATGACGTCAACGTGAAAAATACAACTCAGACATTCCCGCGCATTTCATGGAAATTTAACGACGCTGAGTGACAATGTATTCATTTATCAGTTTTTACACATTTTATGCTAGAATAGCGTTAGCGCATGTTTATTTTGTGTTATAACCTCCTCAGAATCTCTCAGGATACGTTGGTACCTCAGGATGCTGCAGATGTTATAACACGAAAAAACATGCGTTATCTCTACATAATTATCCAGCTTTTATCATACAAATACCTCTGACAGAGGATATATGAAAATTTAACGTTTCATTAAAATAATTAATGATAGTTCATAGATATTACTCCTTGAATATATTCAAATAACTTTTTTCTTGTTTGCTTTGTTTCTTTTGTGTTTAGCGCCGTTTTTCAACAGTATTCATCTTGTTTTATTAGTTTGTACTTTCATCGAAGACTATAAGGATCTTACATGACTGCCTGTGTAAGACGGGGTTTTCCCTACCCGAGGGACAGTGTGGAATGGAAAACCGAGCGTCAGCGAGGTTTTTTTATCCATGCTGTCCCGAGGGTTGGGAATACAGCTGTCTTACACAGGCAGACATGTTAGATCATTTTTCTTGCCTGTCACTTTCAAAATAGATCGTGGAGACAAAAAGATTTGGGTATTTACTGACATAATTTATAAAGTTTATGACGTCACAATGGTGCCAGTGCTATGTGACGTCACCTTAGTGCACGCTATTTTAGACAAGGTATTTCCCTAGGGAAAGACAGGAATATCAATCCCGGGCGCGTGCTCGAACAAATGTATACTTTCCCCGCTGGGTAGGCAAGAAAAGCTGGTTCATGTGGGGCTAAATTATGGACATACAAATTGTACATTTGTTTATAAATGCATTCAGACTGTCAAAATTTGGATAACGAACATTTTCCCTAAAGGTTATCATTCTGGTTCTTCTGGAACAACGTTTCATTCGAAGAAAACTGAGCAATATTCAGTGATATTTTTCACAGTAAAGTTAATTCACTGCACTTGATATTTGCTAAGTATGTCTGAGCGAAAGGGAATCGCCAAATCACTTGTCGTCGATGATATATCACTGAGTTATGCTATATCAACATTACTTTCTTGAACGCCGTTGTCCATGTTCTTTCTAAACACCACATAGTTATCGTTGCTCCGGTATAAATGCAAGTCCCCGGTCATCTGTAACAGAGTCTTCTTCAGCTTTGCCATGGCGATAGTCTCCTGGAATATCGAGATCATTTTATAATATTTTATGTTCTTAGCTCAATATAACTGAATTTTACGGAATGAATATGAAATCATCACAACGCAATGGACGCTTCAAGATTTTAAAAATTAACCTCGGAAAGTCTCTGGAAACGTAAATCCATATAAAACATTTGAAACCCATGTTTTAAACCTACACAATAAAACATCTGACATTTAAAAATTGTTGCCAAATATGTTTCGTATCCAGGATACTCTCCGGACTAGTGCTGCAACATATTTTGAGTGATTTTTCTTACAGTTAGGTCTTTAAACTATTTGCCGAAGACTGGTTGATCTACATAGATTCCAGTTCTTGTGTATAATAGTATCTGGGTATTCCTCCATAGACTTCCGTCACAAAGAGGACACATAAACGGAAAATTATACGGATATTGTTGCTTCTTTCGTTGCCGGTCATTGCCTTGCGGTTGAGAATATCTGGACTAGATATTCTAATGGAATGTGAACATCCGATTTAGAATCATGGTATTCCACATAAATACGTAATTTGTGGATGTGTTTAACATGAAAATATCATTCAAAGTATTTAAAATAATAAAGTGCAACCTCCATGCTTTTGTAAAGATGCAGCAATTATTACAATAAAGTTATCTTTTTTACCTTTGCGGCCTGCATTCGAAGAGTCTCGTTTTCTAATTTTAGGTCCTCCATGGTCTTTTCATTGTGGGCGATTTTCCCCGTGCATTCAACTCTTGATTCATCTGAAGGAGAATCAATATCATCCTATAAATAACAGTTTCTGTCTTCGCTCGGTTATTAAGCCAGATAAATCGAAAAAAGTGTAACTTAATATGCCACAAAGGTCTAGTTTCTTCACAGACAGGCATTGTTTTCAAGAACATTTTATTTCTACCACCAGTAGCAAGTATAGAAACGCATCGATATGCTATGAAATCATGTAAGCATGAAAACGCAAACATTCTACTTGTACCAAATACCTAAAATACATAAAGTACAAATCGAATTGTCTGTACTTCTATAAACCTAAAAGCACAATAGAAATAGGTAGGAGGTTAAGTAGATTCCTTGTATCGATATGTCGGATGGAGATCTTTGAATTAGACTAGAAACACTATCTCAAGTGAATTATTATATAATAGGAAAATAATAGTTCTCTAAATTACTTTTGGACCATTCCAAGTGAAAACATGTATTAGTGGTATGATACAATGTCTGTATACATTTTAATACATGGTTTAAAATACTGAAAAATCATTGTTTCTCCTGTGGTCATGCAGAAAGTTGAAACTTGTATATTGTAGACAAAGCAATGTCTGTCATACTTTATCAATAAATGTTATTTTTGTTGTCATGGCAACGGAATTCCCAAAACACCCATGCATCAATAGAAAATAGAGGTTTATAAGTAAAAGTGTTTAATTATTTTCCGGTAAATTGTTATCAAAATGTCTCTAAATATTCACATGCTTAATGTGAAATAAATCATAATGTAATATTATACACAAGTTGTCACATAAATGGCTTGGAATATACACGCATTCCACGGCGACGTTATATGTATTACGGCGTCCTTAACGTCACCTCTAAGAAATACATTCAGTGACTACTTAAAAGCAAAGTAACTATTGGAAAAAAGATCTCAGATTTGAAAAGGAAAAGGAATGTTCTTCATGCAAATTTTGTTATCTCAATTTTACTTATTGTCATTAATGCAGATTAGGTCAAAGCGCGGCCCAATTTGATTTATTAGCACCTGTAGCCATTTTAGACAGCATGATATCGCTTTTTCACCATGCATTCATTACTCTGTAAATAGCAGCGAATATAATCATATATATCAAGACAACACAATTTGAATGATAATTTAAATGAAACAAGTATACATTTTATTAAAATACTATATTTTGCCAAAATATATTAGCTTCAGTTTCATATTTCAACTGTTTCATGATATATCTTTTTGTCCAAAGTCCGATTTTAAAATTTTCTGTCGCCAATTTAAGGTTCTTCGCGGGCTTCCTTCGAAATTTTCAAAGTATGAGACAGGTCTGTATGTACTTACATCTACTGTTTTTCGTTTGGCGAAAAAGTAAAATCGTTCGGAGTCAACATTTCCCTTGAACAGCGCCCCCTAGCGGCGCATGTATTTCTCTAGTAAGATCACCGTTTTTCTGTCATAATCGCGTTGAAATTGATGTGATAACATTTCGTTTTCAAACTCCAGGTTATAGGTTAGTACAGTATTCATGTTTACACTTTGCTTTCAGGTGAATGGCTGATAAGTTTCTCACTGGTGAAACATTGTTTTGAACATTTGACATTTTCACCAATAGGTGGGTCACACTAAACAAATATCCATGGTAGGGGTTAGCAAAACAAATTTGAGAAAAAGTCAATGTATTTTATGGACGTATTTTATGGACGTTTAGCCGATAAAGGGGTAAAGTTTGTGATCTTCAAATATACCGTAAGTTTTCTTTAATCACCTCTCAACAAGAAAATGATATAAAATGGGGGTCTTCACGACAGATGTTTTTGTAAATTTACATTTTACTTTTTGTGTTAAAAGTTTCAGTGTGAAACTGAACATCAATTTTGCAAAGTTTACAATTTTTGAAGTACTAGAAACGCATGTTTTACAGCAAATTAAAGATGTCGAGTTTACTTGATATAACATGTTGTGAAATTGCGTTCCAGACTAAACTGTAGTTCGTATTTAAGTAAAATTAATATTTTGAACGGTGGGTACGCAGTAATATGGGAATCTCAGTGGGATCTTTATAGTTTTGCTGATGGCGGGTTTTGGATACCCACCTATGTGTTTACAACATGCATTCTGTATACATGAAATTAATTAGTATAGTATATAAACTGGCTAGTCACTTATTAGTATTTTGAATATTTCTCGTCATTTATAAAGAAATGACATTTGGCGTCAAACGATGAATGAATAAAAAAGTTATATTTAAAAAAAAACTTTTGACAGCTCTGTTTTAATTTACTAGAATGTTGGCTAAACGTCCGTGAAATACATTGAGATTTTTCACTACTTTTCCCAAACCCTATTACACGCCTGGTAAACAACAGTACATGTCGCGATAAAAGAACGTCAACAAAGGTGAAGGAGATAGTCATGCCGCCAAGCAGATAGCTCTGTGTTCATAATTTTTATGCTTTATTGAGAAGTTTACAATATTTACGTTGTGTTGTCCTCTTAAAAGAGTATATGTTATGGACAGACGTGGGAATGACTTCTTCTTTTTTTTTTTTTTTTTATTTCATTATTATTATTATTATTATTTGCATTCAAAATTGAAAGAAAAAAAAACGTTTCTAACGGTGTAACGGAGGTGAACTGCCTTTATTTTCACCATTTTATCTCGGGAAAGTTTTTATTGCCGCGGCGGTCCTGGTTCGATTACCGGGTCAGGTATGTTTTTTTTTTTTTTTTTTTCTTTTTCTTTTTTTTTTTTCTTGATTTCGCATATTTATGATGCTAATGCTCATACATCAAAATTATGATGAAATTTCAATTTTACTGAAAGATAATTTTACCCTAAATCTGGAGTCCAGTCCCTTTCATCCAAACGCTTGTTAATAACTCGTCTGATTAGTTCAAATAAAACTAGATTGTTGGAAATGATAATAGCAATATCGGAATTCCAGTTATACAAGAAGTTCTAATATTTAGAAGATGGATCGATCACTCAAGTCATTTTGTCAGTTATTGTACGAGTAATTGAGGTTGCTATTTTAATGCGTACATTGTTAACACACTAAAGCCATAATAAGCTGTCCTTTAAATTTTATTTAGCTGATAAATCAGTTTGACTGTTTAAAACTTAAGATTTTAGTTCACAAATGCACTTGAACCTGCTCGTGCAATGAAGAAGTCACAGTGTCTCTGTTATTTGTACAAAGTACATTGTATTTACGTACAAATAAACTGGCTGTGTCCTCCATGAAAAGTAATTATGGTAGATCTACCATTACATTTAGATTTGTTTTTACAAGTGTAATACGTAATGTAAACAAGTTTACGTAATGTAAACAAGTTTTATAGCCAATGCCACTAAAGTTGGTGTCTTAAAAAATTGCAGGTAACCCTATAAACGCGTCTATTGCTTTTCACAAGCTAATTTCACGTAGTTCATTTTCTCTCACTGAATTTATTTATTTTAGAGAAAAGTTTCCACATGTACATTCTAAGAAAATAAACTCCAATAAACTTGGAGACTGAGACTTGGATTCTAAAAAAATATAGCCTGCTTAGCTCAATAGTAAGTGCAGATCTATTGATCGTGTTCTTTGAGTCTGATCCCCGGGTGAGGCGTATGTTCTCCCTGAATATCTGACAGTGTGTCTGAAATCATTTAACTTCCGTCTATGACGAAATGATTTATATGGATAAGTTGACTGTTTGCGGAGGACAAGGTAGTACTGGTGCAGAATCCAGAAGTGCTGGTTAAAACTGCACTAAATCCAAAACAAGCAAAATAAATATTATATTATGGCGGGAAAGTTTATATTGCCGAGGCGATCACGATCACAAGACACGCTGTCACTGGTTATGCCAAAAACTAAAACCATGATGTATGGCAATCGCAGCTTTTCGTGCACTGCTCCAAAGCTTTGGAACTCCCTTCCCGTAAAGATCAGGGAACCTGACACGCTAGCTGCTTTCAAAAGCCTGTTATAAACCCACTTCTTTGTACAATATTTTGTTAACTGACCGATACATTGATGCTTTTTTTTCTTCCTAGGGTCACTTGAATACTTTTAAATATGTGTGTATGTTTATATTGTTTAATCTATACGTTTTACATTCATGATTTTTGTTAATGTGGAATGCATTATTTTTTGTATCCATTTGTTTGCATTTTGCAATTTATTTTGTAAAGCACTTTTGAACGGGTACATGTGTATGAAAAAGAGTGCTATATAAATGTGGTATAATAATAATAATATTATAAGAAAATATAAAGCAAGTTGTATTATATATATATGGGGGCCTCCGTGGCCGAGTGGTTAAAGTCGCTGACTTCAAATCACTTGCCCCTCATCGACGTGGGTTCGAGCCTCACTCGGGGAGTTGAATTCTTCTTGTAAAGAAGCCATCCAGCTGGCTTACGGAAGGTCGGTGGTTCTAACCAGGTGCCCGCTCGTGATGAAATAATGCACGGAGGGGCACATGTGGTCTTCCTCCACCATCAAAGCTGGAAAGTCGCCATATGACCTATAATTGTGTCGGTGCGACGTTAAATCCAACCAAAAAAATGTATTATACACATGTTGAATAAATATATAAATGTGATAACTGATTTGTATCTCGTAAATGAACATAACTACTATCCTGTTACGTTCAACACTGTTCAAAACTGTGAATTTAACACAGAGCTATCTCCTTGGCGACCTGACTATCTCCTTCACGACAGAGCTGTCTCTCACAATATAAAAGTGAATATTTCATCTCGCAAACCATTTTTGGAACAAATTTTATTTTTAAATACAGTGTATACCTTACAGCTATCTCACGCCTACTCGGTTCGCTTCTTGATATCAGTTAAAATGCAAATATGTGACAATGGAAGTGATTTCACACCGAAACAGCCTAGTTCACTGCTTAATCAGTTTGCTAGTAAACTTCGCCACGACCAAAAATCATGAATAAATTAACGAACTTTAAATTCTCTGTAAAGTTAAATTAAATCTATATAAATCGCCTACCATTCCCCTGATTTTTGATATTCAATACAATGCTTGTAAAAATACAAAAAAAAATATGATGACACTCACCTTTGTTGACGTTCTTTTATCGCGACATGTACTAGCTCGGAAATTGCGGCAGAGTGATTTACCGTACACCTCTGAAAGAGGTAACTCTGTTGTTTACCAGGCGTGTATTACGGATATCTCTTTATCTAAGCCCTGTTTAAATGACAGAATTCGCTAAATGTAAGGTGTTAACATTAATACTATACCTACCTATATCCTAGAGTTTGGAAACTGTTATAACATCAGTTTCAACGCGATTATGACAAAAAAGGCGATTTCTATCGAAAAATACATGACCCTCTAGGGGGCGCTGCTCAAATGAATGTGGACTCCGAACGATTTTATTTTTTCACCAAACAAAGACATGAGATGTAAATAATAAGAACCTGGTATCAATGTTATGTCACATACTTTAAACATTTGAAGGAAACCCGAAAACAACCTTAGCTCTTTCATCAAAGTCTATCTAAAGACGTACGTTAAGAATGTTGCATCCGCATTTATTAGAAGAGAGGAGAAAATAACTTTCATCATAAGTCGACTTTGGTTTCCATTAAAATACTGTCTAAAATATCTATTATTTTATAAAGTTTTAATTTTTGTTTTTGGCAGAAGTGCTAAATACATACAAGTACTGTTGTCTGTAAAGCGTTGTGTAGAATTACTGTTGCTCGCATTCAGAGAGGGTAAAATAAATTTTCCCTGTACTTGATTCCGATTTCGAATCTACAACAAAGACATTCGATAACACTCATTTTTGTAAAAGAAATTTAATGTCACGAACAATACATATATGTTAGACGAACAATATTATTGACAAATCAATTGTCAAGATCAATATTTGAGAGAAATCGATTTACACGAATGCAATTATATAACATTTGATTAGGTTATTCTGAATAAAAATAAAACAGGATAGAATGTATAATTAATTATAATAATTGTCATTGCAATAAAATGTCCATCTTTGTCTTGTGATCAAAGAAAATAGTAGAGATGTCATACGATTTTTTCTGGTCGTCATTCATCACATGGTTGATTTCATTCATTGTGAACAGTCAATACTTAAAATATCTTGTGTGCATGCATCGTGTTCACAGATTTGCACTTTTGTTTAAGTTAAAACTCCTGTGTTTAAAGCTCCAAATAAAGTATTTAATGCATACAATATATCGCCTGCTTGTTTCAAATCTTATATTTTACTTACTAAACATTGTGCACTAGTAACAGGTGCAGGAAAACTTACCTTTGGAACGAATATAATGCACAGGACAATGGTTGTGCAGAATATTATGAGACATGAATTCAGAACAAAAGATATTGTTCTTTGTTCAACTGCTAGCACATGCGCAATCGGTACACCAAACACGCAAATAATAACAACGTTATATATGCATGCAGCTATGTATTTCGAGTCGTTCAGTTCTGCAACTCTTATCGTTCTCGTCTCCCAAGCAAGAAATGTTCCAAGGACAAGCAAAAGGCCTTTGTATATGTAAAGCACACCAAACCAGTACACTTCATAGTCTCCTTTGCAATGTAAATATACATTGTAGTATATTACATTCTTGTTTTCAATTTTCTGAAAAGAGATTAATAATTAAAATAAATAAATACTTGATATCGTTGTATTAGTATTCCTCAAGTAAACAATCAATGTAAAGTTAACTTTCACCTAACATGTACTCATTTTGAATTTTACATCCCGAACACTATCAAGGTACCGGGGATTATTCGTTTCCTAACCTAATACAGACAAGTGTCCAATGACTTGAAAATAATAACACTCCAGGTTTTGTTCTCAAACCCTGACTTTCGGAATGATAAAACAAAAACAGAGGTCTGCTCTATACATATGTCCAGCAAGATGACATGGGATATTG
Organism: Mercenaria mercenaria; assembly: GCF_021730395.1. Classification (NCBI taxonomy): domain Eukaryota; kingdom Metazoa; phylum Mollusca; class Bivalvia; order Venerida; family Veneridae; genus Mercenaria; species Mercenaria mercenaria. The sequence continues at coordinate 58,938,059 of NC_069377.1, read as the reverse complement.
TCAACAAGAGAAAAGTAATAACATACATGTACTCTCTCTCTCTCTCTCTCTCTCTCTCTCTCTATAGTAGAGAGAATTTATACTAACTAAATCACCAACACAATATACCAGACCAATAACGGCAAAGCGTCTAGCAGTACAAACGAACACGCACATGCCACAGCAAGTCCACTTACCCAATAAGTTAGTTTCGATGCTGCTTTATATACGAGCCCAAATTGTACTACACATTCGTACTGGTTCAACATTTGCATATATGTTCGTTTGTACTGCTAGGCGCTTTGCCGTAATTGGTCTGGTATATTGTGTTGGTGATTTAGTTTGTATAAATTCTCTCTGCTGAATAGTACATGTATATTATTACTTTTCTACAATCATTGACTCTTGAGATATTACGTAATATACACCAGAGAAAACATTATTACCCTTTTCCCTCGAAAACAATATACAGGGAGTCAAAAATAACGGAATATATCCACATATCTATTTCAACACAAAAAGTTGAGAACATGTAGTACCCCAAAATGCAACGCCATTTTGATAACGTCATGCAGTTTTATAGTATGTCTGTCATTCTTATGAACAATATTGTATTTGATGAAAACTAGACAAAACTTTACGTACAACGTGAGATTGACTCATTATGAAAAGTGTCAGTTTCGACCATTTGAGATTAATTTAGTCATAGATAATGCAATAAGAGAAATATTTGTCTTAGAGTCAATTAGAAATATCTTTCACCAAGAATACAGCATAGATATTCATTATTGTCTCTAGTTGCATAGTTTCGAGTGAATTCGTAAAATCGAACAATTCACGAGCGAAAAAATGTTGTAATATTGACAGAAACAAATTGTCTTTTTTTTTTTAATTTTATGCCTTTCTATGCCACGCATTAACGATTTTGGTATGTTTTGCTTTGTTACTCTGTAACAGACAACTGGAAAACTTTTGATATTTTATCTTAATGAAACCTATCAGAATATCTTCTAACACAAGTTAATTATAAAAGCCATTTGATCTGTTGATAAGACATTTATGTTGCAGCAGCCAATAGAAAGATTCAACTAAAAGTGTCGTACGCTTGGGTCCATGTAGCACATCTGGTCATTATTAAACTTGCATTTATACCTTAGTGCCGTATATTGTGTATTTATTAGGCAACGAAAAGAGATTTGCCACAGTTTTAAACAGTTGTTCCTTTCGCGCCGCCTTTTGTTTTCACAAATTCTGGTTCGTACTGCCTATGACAGTAATTTAGTCAAATAAACCATGCCATGTCTATAATATGCTTCACAGAAAATGTATAATTTGCTTAAACCAGCATCATGACAATAAGGCTATGCATTATTGACTGCTCAAATGTAATCTCATTTAAAGTTTTATTCAATATCAAGAAAGGGTAATATTATATCTGGTCATAAAATGCATGAAATTTTCTGCATATACGTAAGCCTTGTATGAAAAATGTATCAGTGAATAAGATATAGGCAGGACTTCTGATGCGTAGTAATCAAATCACGAGTGTGATTTGATTATTTTCATCCGAACGACTGCCTTTACTTTATTCACTGATAAAAATACAGGAACGCATTTATTATTTCGATTTCAACAACGCAAAAACCACCTTGATAAGCAATGTTGTACCATTTTAATATGTTCAATTTAATACACGCACACTCCATTTCATTGCAATTGTTCAAACATAGCAGCTGGTGACACCTCATAAAGTCACTGAGTTTATAGCGCGATTGATTATTTGACCGATTCTTCTCTAGTTTGACCTCCTATTTCATCCATCCACTCTAAGGAAGATTTAACGCAATTTAGTAGCATATTAACGATTAAGGATTATACATATATAAAATATTGTGTCGCAATTTACCTCTGCTCTCCATTCATCAAACATAAAGAGGTATATATAAAATTATGATAAAAATCGCTAAGAAGTTAAACTTTGAGCTGCACCCTCGTTAGCAAACAACTGTCTCGTTGGGTTAATTGTAATGGGTTAGCTGTAAGCTTGCCATTTGCTTAATTTATTTTTTTCAAAAAAATCCTATCGTAATACCAACCGAAACAGTTAAAAGTATAATGCGAGGACAACGAGTACTTTTACAGTTTGGCTATAGACTATTTATTGTTCATTATACAGAAAGTTGTACTACAGTATATACTACTTGCATATACATTGCATTACACAATACACATTATAGACGATGCTTATTTTGGTCATTTAACATTTGGTCTCTCTCTCTCTCTCTCTATCTATAGTAAATGATCTTTTGAAAACAGAAAAGAGGCTTCCAAAGCCAATTTAAAGGTTCCCATATAAAGCTGTTAGAAGTCCGCATTCACGGACAAGAAAATCAAATAGAAAAAAATGTCGAGAGTGACGGTCTTCATAAAATGCAATGACTCTCCGAAAATTCGACGCTAACTTAAACGTGAAAGATGCCGAAAACTAAAAATTACCAAAACTTTACTTGTGTTAACTCTTCATAATGATTAATAATATTATATCGAAAGCATGTCGTAGTGTTCAAAAAGCTTACCATCTGGTTCCATTAATAGATATTGATTGGCAATCAAGTTCTCCCGGCATATTTATTTTTGTTTATTTCACGGTATTACCTTGACCTTGAATCAACATGGCTAAACGTTAATAGGTATAGGTCAAGGGGAAGATACAAAGCAACGTATTACTCGTTATTTATTGGTCTAGACACAAAATATTGTCTATTTATATCTTATCTTACCAAATGAGCTTCACATGAGTAGAAATGGCTAAATACAATTGTTCGTGGAGTAGACCGGACACGTGATACACAAACCTTTACCTTTTAATTTATCATACGAAGTTGACTTTGAACCAGCAATGATTCAAATTGCAATTCGTATATAGCCACTATATAAAGCGTTCTATCTGACCTTTGATCTCATCGCAAGAACCGACATAATTGCATACTGCGTTCATCACACAAACAGTTGAACCAAGCATTTTAATCCCTTAGGGGTAAAAAGGACATACAAATTTATGACAGACGGACAGATAGATTAGCAAACCTTAACAATATGTCCCTACACAGTTTTTTTTGTGTTTTCTTATGCTTATCGGCTTGTTTCTTTCACAATTTTTGAACACCCACGTGGCTGGACGTTTCATTCACACTGCTAAAGCTGACAATAAATTATGTGTTGACAGTGTTCCTTTTTTTCCCTAGTAAATCAAACTTTGTCGTCTTGCGACAAAAAGTAATCCAATAGCAGTATCAGATCACCAGACATGCTGAAATAGCTTGCAGATAAATTAAACATTTAACTAGCATAATATAAGCAGATTTAGTACAAATGTCAGTTAACCGACAAGTAATAACCTCATATAACAAAACACACAATGCAATATCAGTGCCACCGTTTAGTAATATGAATACGGTGGCAGATAATTTGTCTTTAAGTCTTGCCTTGCCCTATAAAAACGCTAAAAGTTTCATCGAAATTAAAGCGAAATTACTTTTTTTGTACTGTTATAGTGTTGACATGACATACTAACAGAGTTCCAATAAATATGTCGTTCCATAAGAAATTCTGTTAGCGGTGCTATATCACTATTACTTAAAAAATTAAAAAATATGGAAAATCGTTGCTTTTATGGTGTTCGCGCAACAAATAGAAATTAGTTTAGTTAAATTGTGTTGCTCAAGAAATTATATTTTTACTTACAAAGCCTTTCGTGGAACCAAAACATACCAGGTTAAGTTATTTTTAACAAAAAATGCTTCAGTCTCGAAATATTAAATAAAATATTATTTTTTCAAGTAATTTCCATTTGCAGGCATAAAAAAGAATGAATTTACATTTCTAACATGGCTCGATTTATTGTCAGTTTACAAAGAGCAAGATCAAGCACAACGGTTGGCGCGCGGACTTAATTGAACGCATTTTTAAGTCTTGATGAAGATAATTAATTAATTGATTTTGATTTGATGAAATCTTGTTCTTTGCTTATACAGAGTCATTTCATATGGAAGAGAATCTGTGGGTTACATCTTCAAATGTTTGTAACTTCACAGTATAAGAAAATGGCTTACCTTGTCCAGTACTGAATATTCAGTAAGATGTTGAGGATGGAACAACGTCCAAGGAATGAGTATGATACAGTCGATAGCCAACAAAACACAAACTTTAGCTATCAAATGGTAATCTTTAATCACCTGGTCACAAAATTCATAAAAAATGGTATGAATATGAAGGATTTATAATGTAAAAGATGATGTACATAAGACAAACCTCAAATTTATAAATTCAGTCAACAGCTGCACACTTATAAACCTGATTTTGAAAATGGTATAAAAGGTTTCATTTTACACTACTATGCTAAGCGTTACTTTCATGTTATGTTGATATTAGAAAAAAAACTTTTTATGAGATTTTCTCAGTTTTCTTTCCCATTCAGTATCAGAAAAGACCCATTGGTTAATAATAATGATAATTTTCAAGTTTTAAATATATATACGTTTCTTATTCTACAACTGATATTTAAAAATAACCTTCAGTTTGCATTTGCCGTCTCTAAAGATTGCATATATCCTGTATGTTTTAGAAAACAAGGCCCCGAATAATGTTGTAAAACCTATCGCCATCATCCAAGTTCGCACCTAAAATATGAAAAATATTACAGATACTGTAATATGATAATAAATATATACGTATCTATAAACATATATAAATTTGATACTAAACGGCTATGTCAAATATAGAGAGGGAAGGTCAAGTCCTTACATCTCAATGCAAGTATTTTCTTAATTCAGTCAAACCAGCTCTTGAAAAGAAAAAGAAGGCTGGTAAACTCACGTTTCAGTCAACTGAAAAATGTTGTTAGGTCTTTTATTCACCAGATTTACATGAAATTAACCCCTAATGAAGTCTAATTTTACTCTACTTGGATTCACATGATAGATTATATTTTTCTACGACAAAAATGTAAATTGTTCCGATGTCTTTTGATTCTCACCGACACAGATGTCACTTCCACAGTAGGACAGACAAAACAGTTACTATTAAATACAAGACAGAATGTAAACAGTAAACACAGAACAACAAAAATAATGATGTGGCATTTACCATGTAGGAGAATTTTTTAAAAGATGAATAATCACATGCAAGCAACACTCAGGTGTTGTTCATTACTAGACCGAAACAAAACAATGTATTTAGAAGTAAAATTATAGGCCAGTGTGTTTCACTTTTTCGGCGTACACCGTTTCGCTGCTGGTAACTGCCTCGGCATTTGTTTGGCTCTAAACATTTAGAAATTCGGGGTCAACGCCAGTAACAACATACCACAAGGAAAGTTTCGCTAACTTATTTTGAACAGATCAAAAAAGAAAAGTATAACAAATTTGAAATTAATTTTTTGACTCTTGCAGCTCATGTGGCAGACATACGCTGGAGAGTTCGTCAATTCAAACGACGAAAGCATTTTGCCGCCGTGAACTTGACCGGTGTAACCCGAGTTGTGTGAAACCCATTGGCCGGCCTAGATAGAATTGAAGTTATAGCCATACAGTCATATAGATGATACTGTCATCCGTTTCCATTACACAGTAATGCTTTACATCGGAGATAAAAAAAATCCACATACAGCAGGACGCATCAAACATCCCAATGAACCGGACACAAAATATAATGTACATAAAATAATGTAGATAAACTTGGAGCAATTACCACACACATACGTGTTTCTATTACATATAGTACAATAGTTTACACAGAAAATAACCACTTCAACATACAGTAAACGGCATGAAAAACTGAATGTAAACAAAAACAATGTAAACTGGAGGCAGTTACCATACAGGTGTCCGTTTCTATAACACGGTAATAGTTTACAGAGGCGATGAACACTTCCACATATAGTAGAACACATCCTGTTATGATAATGTTGTTCATCACTGGGCTGGACATTTTCACAGATCTGCATAATGAATTGGTTGCAATATTTTAAATCTCTATTTGTATATTTAAATATTCTATTATTTGATGTCACTGCAAGTATAGAGATAGCAATACTGGAAGACAGATAAATATTATAAATAGTGAAATTATTCCATATGTAAACACATTAATATGTTTTCAAAGAATTTTTAGGAAAAATATTTTAGAGTTTTTGAGTTGCAATAAACTTTTTCAGTAGTATTACATGCATTTTTAAAAACTTTTGTCATCATTATTTGACTTGTGTTGCTGAAATGTAACGATGCATTATATATCAAGCGCTGTACCAGATAAGTAAAACTATATGTAATAATATTCGCAAAGACGGACAGTTAGCGAATACAGCAAAAATAAATCCTTCGCGGAAATTCATGAGTATACATTTCATTATATAATCATGTATTATATTAAAATGGACTTATCTATAAGTTTAAAGGGATTTACATGAAATGAACATTGTAAAAAATTTTGTCTAAAGTTCTAAATAGGCTCGGCGAAACAGTTCACTAAATGAAAAATATTTCACACCCAACTGAAACTATATCATTTGATGAATTATTCTGAATTGATAAAAACTGAATTTTCTTTTCTTTCATAACGATCTCAGCTTCCATTTTACAAATGTTCCAGCTGATCAAATAACCTTGTTAAGATATTTTATGGAATCACATTGATTCATATACATGCATGTTAATACTTATTATAAACCAACCAATTTAGTTCCCTATTAAACAAAGAAGACTGAAACTATGTGTTGTTATGCAACACAAACACAGTTTGTAAGTCACAGGTATTATATCGAGTGGAAACTTTCCTATTTTTAGTAATAGTGACCTTGACCTTGACACCATATGCTACCTTGGATTTGCTCCAAGCTACCTATAACCAAGTTTTATTTCAGTATCTCAACTCTTTTGAACAGAAATGAAAAACTTGACGCACATCCATCAAAAAGAAACGGGTCATAGCGTAAAACTCGTGTCAAAATCGAAATAAGATTCTAGTGATGTGCTCTTGAATAAAATCATTGTCATTCAGATGCGAATAAGTATATCACTTGAGTTGCGTCCTCGTGATATAAATCCACCGCATCTGAACTCCAAACAATGACTTTATTCAATGACAACTCACTAAATAAGATATATTATTTCTTAATTCAAAGAAGCAATCATTTAAAAGGTTCCATATGGTCAATGTCGTTGGTAAAGCTTTTAATGCACAAATGTTCGATATATGTTAACCGTTTTTATTGATATTCTCAAAGTTGAACTTTTTCTTTTATTGTCTATTTAGATGATTAACTGCTTTTAACGCATTTCCTTGGAGTACAATGACATCAAACGTTATCTCTGAACGCCATCCAAAATTATAATAGTTGTTTTTCCCGAGATATATCAGAAATAATTGCTCCAGAAGTTTATCAAAGTTGTTCAATGACCTCAAAGAAGATGTCTCTAAGAAAGAATATAACGGAGCAATTTACTGTATATTTAACACTTTGATAAAACTTTATATAGAAAATGATGGAAAATTTGATGATTTCAAAAGATAAAACGAATTTTAGATATTAGCACTAATGTAAATGTATATATATCAAATCTCATAAGGTGGTATAACTTGTTTTCTTGTTTGTTTGTTTGTGATTTTTATTTATTTTTTTTTTTTTTTTGCAAATACGGAGTATTCGTAGGCTTTTTGAAAAACGTTGAAACGTTTTAAATATATGCAATATTTATATTATGTCATTAATACAGGTTTTCTCATGGAACTTCCCATTTATAAAACACGAGGGTCATGATGACTCTGGATCGCTCACCTGAGTAATATAAGCTACATGATTCAAATCTAAAACTGATGATAAAATATTAAGAAAGTCAATAGGTCACATTCATGGTCAATGAAATTCAGTTTTACCATTGGTGTGCAAAACTGTGTATGTCATCAAAATTTCAAGGCTGTATCTTAAAAAAAACAAGAAAGTAGGTCAGTAGGTTAAGGTCACAGTCAAGTGACATAATATTTCTTGGGGTCGTCAGGTAATTATAATTAAACAGTATTGGAAATAGAATCAGATGATTTTTTAAGTATTTTTCCTGTATAACTCACATAATAACTAAGTGAATCCAGGACGGAGCCTCTTTTTACCCCAAGGGCATAATTTGAACAATGTTGGTAGCGGACTACTAGACAATGCATCATACCAAATATCAAAATCCTAGGTCGTATGGTTTCAGACAAGACGATTTTTAAAGTTTTTTCCTATATAAGTCTATATAAAACTTGGGACCCCCAAGGCTGGGCCTCTTTTCACCCCAGGGATACAATTTGAAAAAAATTTTGGTTGAGGACCATAAGACAATGCTACAAACCAAATATCAAAAGTCGAAGTGTTGTGGTTTCAGACAAAAAAGCTTTTAAACTGTTTTTCCTATATAAGTCTATGTAAAACTTGGGACCCCCCGGGGCTGGGCCATATTTGATCCTAGGAGGATAATTTGAACAATCTTGGTAAAGGACCACTAGATGATGCTACATACCAAATATTAAAGCCCTCGGCCGTGTGCCTTTGTACAAGAAGATTTTCAAAGTTTTCCCTATATATGTCTATATAAACCATGTGACCCCCGGGGCGGGGCCATTTTTGACCCTAGGGGGATAATTTGAATAAATTTTGTAGAAGACCACTAGATGATGCTACACACCAGATATCAAAGCCCCAGGCCCTGTGGTTTTGGACAAGAAGATTTTTAAAGTTTTTTCCTTTCGGTTGCCATGGCAACCAGAGTTCTGCATGGAATTCAATTCTTTCAACAATTTTAAAAGGGGGGCACCCAAGGATTATTCCTATAAAGTTTGGTGTAATTCTGCCCAGTGGTTTTCAAGAAGAAGATTTTTTTAGAAAATGTTGACGGACACACGACAGACAGACGACGGACATAGAGCGGTCACAAAAGCTCACCATGAGCCTTTGGCTCAGGTGAGCTAAAAAGTATGAATGTTCATTCCAATAAAAAAGAAAATTGAACGTTGCAGGTAAGAGATGACTTCGATGCAATATAGATAGTCATAAAGACAGGAAGAAACATTTGCAAAGGATCAATGTTCACTGTTTTTGTGTTTCTCTAACAGAGATTAAAAGAATTTGTTTTCAAATTAACGGCACATAGGTCATCTTTGTAATGAATCTGGTGCTATTAATTCTAGTCTTAATTAAAAAACTGACACCATTGCAGACGTAATAAATCCTGCCTTGTAGAAGTAGGAGTTTAAATTACCCAGTAAAACGCCTTTTATTGCTTCTATCTTCCTCACAAGAGAGAAATTTCAGTCTAATCTTTTATGTCATTGTGATGATATTACATTGCATTGCATTGTTCAGAATGAATGAAATAAATCTCCTGATTTTCAAAAATAGAAATATGATATATTTATTTCTGTCATTGTATTTGTACGTGCAAACTAAGAAACGTTTATATACTAAAGACGGAATATTCACAGCCATTTGGCATGACAAACGTTTTTGTATCTTTCTTACCTTTTCTTTCTGTAATATATATTAAATGCAAGAAAGGCTCCCGAGAGAAGAAGTCCCAACGACAGAAATGATAAAACAAATCCGAACGCCAGCTTATTAGTGGCAGAAAAAGAATAGTCTGTCATAAAGCGGTCCATAGGCCAGCCATCTGCAAAATTAACAAGTTCACTTTGTAACATCTATGACTGAAAAGAACACTGTCGAAACTTTTATATTGTCTAATGACTTACGGCAGTTTTCCTTTCAATTTCAAAATAATCAACATTTACATGTTACACTGGCACATGTACGATGCTTGTTTCAACGTACAGGTAGATCTGAAATAATAGATTCTATGCAAAACCCGTTGAAATAAAGTACACGATAAATTATTTGGAATCGGGATGTGGCGTGTTATAACAAGTAATTATCTTTGCACCATTTTCTCCCTGTACACTGGTCATATATCAATAATGCAAGGTATCTATCCAAAAATGATATCAAACTCATAATTTTCAGTTGTGTAGGTTCTTTTAACCCTTACCAAACTTAACTTAAATTTCTATGATGCACTTGTCCATCTTCCAGTTAGGACAGTACCATTAACTGTTAAAAGGGGTGCTTATCAAAAAGATACTGGCTGAAAAGCTAACAATGCAAATCATGATCAGACTGCACAGATGATCTACACTGGTCGCGAAGACATTTTAACCAATCGTGTCCAGCATGGAAAGGGTTAAGTCATTCAGGCTTCTGATTGCATTTATCGCCGGTATAGTAATGTTTTAACATGATACTTCGTCTTACTTCTAAGCACACGTGTAAATGCCCATCGTATCTAAAGACATCAGTCATAAAAAAGATTTATAATATAAATGTATAATTACAATGCAAAAGTGTTACGGTTAATAAAGATGTTAAGAAATTTAATTAAACTCACCAGGCCAAGGATCTTCTACAAGAGTAAAACTATATGATTCATTGTAGCGTATTTTGTTGTCAAGCATAAATGTCGCCACAGTTGTTCTAAAATTCCCACCGTCTGAAGTTGGCAAAATAATTCTCGTAAGTTTCATGTTACTTCCTTTTTCAACCAACAGAAAACACCAGCTTTGGACATATAAGAAACAGTAGTTTTCTGATTGCTAATAGAAGCACTAGCAAGATGGCTTTTCTGTTCCTTTTGCTATACACAAAATAAGTAGGACTTGTTCGTGTGACCCCATTATTTTAAATAAAATTACGTTACCTATGGAAAACAAAGAATACATTTCTTTCAACATCTAAACTAATTATTGCATCACATAAAACTCCTTGAAAGTCACGAATGCGTGGCAGTCACCAGAACTGGACTGTCACGAAAATATGCCAATCACGAAAATGGTTCCGTCGGCGGTAATTAAGAAGCAGTGACTGAAGGGATATTTTATGGTATATTTGAGACATTTGGGTCACAAACGTTTGTGCAAAGATATGCATATAATGTGCTTCGATTTGGTGTTGGGTCATTAAAATACCTTTAAAATATCTCAGCCGTCAAAACAGCAATATAATTTTAAACATTCCTTGTAAAATTTAAAAATGTGCCATAAAAATTACCAAAAATAAAATAAATAAAAAGACCTAACATTTGATAAATCTTAACAAAAGGTCCAACACTTGCTTCCACAGAGTGTTTTATCAATCTTAACAAATTATTCCAACACTTGCTTCCAAAGACCGTTATATTTCGGAACTTAATTTTTGTCATTTTTAATTACCAGTATTTTTAGACAGCTTTAGTCAAGATTATTGTGACTACGACTCAACAGTATTTTTATCAAAGTGAGATTAGTGATGACTTACTTCTGTTTCTCTCTATGAATGAATCACCTTTCCGGAATCTGGTGCCAGCAAAGTTTACCCGACCCTTCGAATTAGATAAGAATACAAATAAAATAAGTGTTATAATCGCTGTATTATCGTTTTATGCCATACCTGTTAGGCGTACAAAATTGTTTGTTTCCGATTTAGTTTAATCATATTTTATTGCAATTATCACACAAGACATGATAGTAAATTTGCCTCAAGACATGAATATACAATACAGATACATACAATAGCAATAGTACATCAAGACATATAATACTATAGTACATCAAAATACATTCGGTAATTTTGCAGTAGTGTGATAATACAAAAGGGTTGGACCACAAGTTTTACCAACATTAGAAATCGGTCCGTCCCTGGGTGTCAAATTAATGTTAGATTAAACAAACTGACGGATTTTTGCTTGGACTAGAATAGAAAAAAATAATTTTCAGATACAAATTTCAGTTAAAATAACAAACTATATAAACAGAAAAGCGAGAGAGAAGAAAAGAAAACCGAAAAAAACAACATAATCAAGCGCAAAATGATTCAATGCAACCTCACTACCCCTGCTGCCACATCCCCATACCCAGTCCAACCCAGAGTTCTCAAATCAGATATATAGTCAGACGATCAGGAGGCAGTACTAGAGTAGACTACAACTTGTTTCCGGTATTCCGACCTACCCTAAATTTTTGGCCTGCCCTAAATGTTTTTATGGCCTTGGAGAAATTTTTTTCAACTTCTTAACAAAAAGTTGATAATCTGCACTTTTATGCTTTAAACGTGGTCAGAGATATTAGAAATAAACTTCTTTGCCGCTCTAAAGACATTATCCCCTTATTTGCATTCATTTTTGACACAAAAATAATTTCCGAAAAGTCCCACTAAATAAAAGAAAATCCTCGCTCCACCGCACCCCCTTCCCCCCCCCCCCCCCCCCCCACCAAAAAAAAAAAGACCTACCTATCCTAATTTTTTTAGCATGTTACCGGCAACAAACAATTTTTTACGCCTTAACAAAATTACACAAATATATTATAGCACAATTACACGATTCTATGAACATGATGTTTTACTGGCGATGACTGTGTTTTCTATACGGATTGGCGAATAAAAGGAAACGTTCTAATATACATGTCAATCCAGTCTTTATAGTTTATATACATTTAGTAAACGAGAACAGTATGTTTGTAGTGGTTACTAGCAAGACTAAACCTGTATTTGCTAAGAGCATAAACCGAGTGTAAATATATAGGCTTATTTGTGTTATATACCTAAACACAATAACGTGTACTTGATCTTTTAATTTATCTAATAATGACGTCAAAATGACGCTGCATCCGAGGCGGCCAAATGCTTGGTTACTGTGTTCGTTTTGTTGTTGTTCGCCTTGGTAAAGGAATATGTCCTTTGTAAATTTGTTAACATGTATTCTATCTAATAATGCAATACATTACACTCATATGATAGGTCGTGAATATGCATATCTGCTTCCCTGGAAAATCGCATTTTTTATAAACTGTTTTAAAGTGATTTTAAAATTAATTTGAGGGCCTGGAGTACTTACTGACATTCCATAGAAATCGACTTCTTTCAGTCCAGATGTGATAGCATTCAGATAATAGTCGCTGTTATTATAACCATTGAATCCGGAATTATCAAGGTATTTTAAACTGTTGTTCAGACCTAAAATAGATGTTTGACAAATAAGAACTATATTAGTGATGTAATGTGTGAAACCATTCTATGAACATAAGCCGCTGTAGCTAGGTATTGTGACAAAGTAATCATAATTGTATAAGTACTGTAAGATGATTGGAGTGTTCCAACTTAATGATATCAATATTTTTACATAATCTTTTAATTCATCAAATGATGCCAAATTTAAAGGTTATGCATTCTACAGTCATTACCCTTGGCCACAAGCTGTACAAATATAATATCGATTACATTTGCTATACTAGTTACATTTGCTGCACTAATTATATTTGCTGCACTAGTTACGTTTGCATTAAATTTTCCTGTACTATTTACATTAGTAAATATCATCTTTTCAACGTCAATGTCAACATTTTGGCAACAATTACTTGATTCTAACCAGTTTTTTGTTGTTTTCAACGAATTTTCTGGTGTGTGTAGAAATATAATGGTGTATCATTTCCTGGAATGTCATAATCCTATATATAAAAAATAATCTCATTAGTGTATAGTAGTACTAGAACGAATTATTGACAACGATCGTAAATTCTTATTAAAAAGTGTACTTTGATAAAGATGGATATAATTTCCCATATGAATATTATACACTTATTAATCTGTAATGGTGGACCTAAAGTGTTTATTAGTACGACTTAAGCTATATGTGCACGTGGGCGTAGTCCGAGTGCAAATAAAGGTTTAAGAGTGCTAATAACCACGTAAGGGGCCTTATTGTCATTTAATAAGCTGTTTATATACCTAAACGCTTAACGATTATTCGGTTGCTTAATTAAATAAATTAATCATATAAAATATCGACGTTAATGAATTTTCGTAGCGACGACACATGGTAAAAATAAATGACGTCAAAAATGATGTCATCATTCCTGGCGGTCCAATTAGCGTTTATTGTGCTCGCTTTCATTTACATTGACCATTTCCGGTTATTTGGCCTTGATTACAGGATTCTGTCCTATGCAGTTTTATATCTATTTATAGTAAGGTAAAAAGTAAAAAGATATACTCTCCTTCGTAGAATGTAACAGTAATAAGTCACTCTCACAGTTCGAACAAAGACTTATGAGGTTTACCATGACGTCATGATGTTTCTAGCGACATTGTGTAGATAACCATTGTATAAAATCATTAGATAAACACTAAACAAAAAATCATATATAATGGCCGCCAATTTTAATTTGCCACGCCAATATGTGGCAAAAACAGCAAGCACTTCTGCACATGCTATCTTAAAAAAACTTTCACGAAAGTAAAGTACTTTTTCAAAGTCCTCATGCACGCTATACTTAAATGCCACTAACAGAACAGAAATCAAGATAGAAAACTTAACTTTCCCATGGGAAATGCCATTAAAACTAACTATTATTATTATGGCACAGCCTCTCGAGAAAGTTTTGATTAAATAGGGACGGATATCTGAAACTCGTTGCATTACTGAAAAGGCAATTATTCTCTATGAAATGATGATATAGGTGACTGCTTTCATATATGGCATTGCTTAAAGCCATATTCCATCTATAGCATTAGCACACAAACTCTTTAAAATCAGGTCAAATTATCCTTTAAAGGCACTGACCTCCAGATTTGGCTAAAAAAAATATTTCTTTCAAATTGAAGTTTGGTTTTATTATGAACATAAGAATATGAATTTTTTGTTTCTAAAATAATTCTAAAATTCCAAATCAAGTAAAAAAGATGACCGCGTCGGGAATCGAACATCGGAACGCCGCGGCATTAAATACATTTTCCCGTCGTCGTAACCAAGAGCGCTATAGCGGAAGTAGTGACTTCAAAATATAGATGTTTATAATCGAGAAGTTTACCTGGAGTAAAAGCGTTACAAACGCTTTTCGACTTGCATCGTAAAAAGTAGTAAAAGCAACAAATTCTCATGTGCTTCCGTAACATATAGTTTGTCAGTAGTAAAGTTTTAAAGTTTCTTAAGAAATAGAACGATCTGGAGGCCAGTCCCTTTAATGTTCTGAAATACCCACTCATCAGATGATTGATGCTAATTCATTAATACATTAATAAGTTATCAATTAAGTTATAAACTACAGCTTTTCTTGCCATTGGCAGCTGGAGAAAGAACAGTATTGACAATTATATTAAAACCGTCTTGCTGAAACTGATAATGATATGTTTTGTACTTTATTTATGTGTTCCATATTCTGAGTAATGTAAAAAGTAAAAAAGGAAACGTTTTTATGTACTCGGCGAAGTTATTTGTCACACGTAAATGCAAACGCAGTAGCAAAATATTTTTATTTTGGTACATAATTTCCCATCAACGAAATAAAAACACAAAACCAATCATTACCTTCTCAGATAATTCCAGGGGCACTTAAGGCTATGTTTAAAGATACAGTGAAAATAAAATATAACACTGACAGCTTTAAACACGCAAACACAAATGTAAGAAATAATCATTTGTTCTAGTTGACTGAACACGCACTACGGTCAGAAATAGCCCTAATCAATAATGAACATAAACAACCATTTGTTTACCTTTTCATTGAAAATGTATTAAATAAAACAATATGCTGCATATAATTCTTACATGTCTAATTAAGAGATAATATATCTCATTAAGTGATGTGTCGTTGAATAAAACATTCTTTTGAGTTCTGATGCGAAGGAATTAAATCACAAGGGCACTGAGTGATAGCGCCCGAGTGATACTTGACTTGACTTTGACTTTGATAATTATAATAATACGCATCTGAACGACAATGAGCAAAGTATTATTTTGATTGTAACACGTTATCAAGTCTTTGAAGATATTCACCAAATTTGTTATATTGTGTGTAGCTAAAATGTCTTGCAGTCGCGACGTACAAACTGCATTTGTGTTGCATAATAACAGTTTCAGTCTTTCTTTATTTAATAGGGAAGCAAATAGGATTGTGTTAGAATGTGTAATTTTATGTCCTAAATTTGTGAAATTTTCATGTTTTGCGTAATTCCTTTTTAATTACTTTATTTTCCGGGTTTACTATTTGATATAAATTATACGCATTACCTATACGTTATCTTTATGAAAGTGTTCATGAAGCCACCTAATGAAACTTAGTTCATGTTGTCAATGGAAATGATACAGAGTAATATTGCATTTAACAACGTCGCTAGACAGTGTTCACCATAATCTATAAATTTCATACATCATCTTAATTACTATTGTATTCAGACAGCAACTGTGTGGCATGCAATAATTTGACAAATGGCACGATTTTGCGTGCTAAAATATCATATGAACGATTATGATATGCTAATTTTGTCCGACATCCATGCCAAAGCACGTTATAAAGCACAATGCTTTCTAAGACAGATCGTTTGGTAATATGCGTCGTTAATAAACGTTTGACAATTGCGAACAGCACTCAAAATACAAATACTCCTAACACATATGATTGTATCTCATACACATTTCTTACAAACACTTTGAATCTTTGAATAATGAATATACATTCTGTCTCGCTCTACACATTCTAACAATTTATAATTACGAAAAGCATCAACTTCACAAATATTTTCAAAGAAGAACAGCTTAAAAGTGAAGGACCTGATAATACAGTTTTGAAAACTCGTATAAATATCTTTTAATTTCAAACATAACACATGTTACGAAGCTAGTATCATAACGTTTGGACCCTAACCCCTCCCATTATTATCATGTGGGTTAGGGATCTGAGGTTATGGAGCCTGCATATCACAGGAACTGCCAAAAGACAAAATTAAAATGCAGGCACCATATCCAAGGGGTGATTATACAATACCAACAACTATGAAAGTGGGAATATTGCAACCATCCAGGCCGAAATGTTCATGCTGAAAAACTAAACAGTACAAATAACACGATATAAAAGTCGTGCTGAACGATCTGGGAAGATTGAAATACAACAGCATGGGTTGAATGTACGGGGAGACTTTTTACGGCCGCAACATGGCACGATAATAAAATAGAAAAAGTGGAAACTCCACTGGTCGCTCAACACGACAAAAACGAAAATGTTGCAGGCTCGCTTTGAATGAGTCTTTTCATGGACGGTAGTGGAAATGCATGCTACAGTCCGCGCCCTCTAGCCCCGGGGTGGGAGGGGGTGAGGGTGAGCAGAACTCAACATTTACACATGCTACAAGTACACTAGAATGTGTCTGTATGACACAGGGTGTGCCCCACTGGTATATTTGTCACAAATAAGGGGCAATAATTCAAATGTTCGCAGTCTAAAGGGGATAATTATAGCCTAAACTAACATTTTATAAAAAGGATTCAGTATTCTAGGCCATATACTTTTTGAGCTATGAGCATCACAAACAAAAAATCCAATATTTAGACTATTTCAAGGGCCGTAACTCTGTAATAAGCACTAAAATCCTAAAGAAGAATGCCAAGTGTGCAACGTCACATCATGATAAAGACTCAAGCAAGGTTTCATGAATTTACATCAAATACTTTTTGAGCTAGGCATATTATTAGGTGAAAATGTGCATTTTTGACTATTTCAGTGGCCATAACTTTAAAAATAGGGGGTGAAGCCTGCCAAAAAAATAAGAGGTGCGCATGTTTATATCATGATAAAGACCCATGCAAGGTTTCCATCCATTTATATCATATACTTTTTGAGCTAGATGCATCACAATGTGAAAATGTGCATTTTTAACTATTTCAGGGGCAATAACTCTGGAAATAGGGGGCGGAGGCAGAAGACAAAAAATAGGAGGGGCCGCAAGCTCATATTATGATAAAGACTCATGCAAGGTTTCATCCATTTAATATATAAAATACTTTTTGAGTTAGACGCATCACAAGGTTAAAATGTGCATTTTTAACTATTTCAGGGGCAATAACTCTGGAAATAGGGGGCGAACCCAGATGAAAAATAGGAGATGCGCAATGTTATATCATGATAAAGACTCATGCAAGGTTTAATCAATTCTTATTAAATACTTTTTGAGCTAGGCGCGTCACAAGGTGAAAATGTGCATTTTTTACTATTTCAGGGGCCATAACTCTGAAAATAGGGGTCGGAGCCAGATGAAAAATATGAGATGCGCAAGTTCATATCATGATTAAGACTCATGCAAGGTTTCATTCATCTATATAAAATCTTTTTGAGTTAGACGCATCACAAGGTGTAAAATGTGTCATTTTTACTATTTCATGGGCATAACTCTGGAAATAGGGGCGGACCAGATGAAAAATAAGAGATGCGCAAGTTCATATCATGATTAAGACTCATGCAAGGTTTATCAATTCTATATCAAAATCTTTTTGAGCAAGGTGTGTCACAAGGTGAAAGTGTTCATTTTTTACTATTTCATGGGCCATAACTCTGGAAATAGGGGTCGGAGCCAGATGAAAAATAGGAGATGCGCAAGTTCATATCATGATTAAGACTCATGCAAGGTTTCATGAATCTATATCAAAATACTTTTTGAGCTAGGTGTGTCACAAGGTGAAAGTGTGCATTTTTTACTATTTCAGGGGCCATAACTCTGGAAATAGGGAGCGGAGGCAGACGAAAAGTAGGAGGTGCGCAAGTTCATATCATGATAAAGACTCATGCAAGGTTTAATCAATTTAAATCAAATACATTTTAGCTAGGCGCGTCACTAACTTCGGACGGACGGACGCACGCACGCACGCACACACGCACGCACGGACAAGACCAAATCTATATGCCCCCACCACTCATGGGGGCACAAAAAACAATTTAAGAGACATCTGAAGATGTGTTCATACCGCAATGCACATGAAACTTTAAAAGATACACTAGTATGTAATTCCATGAAAAGCGGCGTAAGGTCCCCAGTTAAAATAATGGGTTTGCCCTAAACGAGAAAACAATGGCAGAACTATACAAACTGGAATTTAGAATGACAGGAACTGCCAAAAGACAAAATTAAAAAGCCATATCCAAGAGGTGATTATACAATACTCTAAGCTACGAAAGCGGGACTTATTTTGGAACCACCCAGGCCGGAATGTTCAAGCTGAGAAACTAAACAGCACTAATAACACGACATAAAAGTCGTGCTGAACGATCTGATAAGATCGAAATATAACAACCCTGTTAAATACCGTATCAACTGGTGCTTAACTTCTTACAAAAGGTCAATGTGAATCTTACCTAAGGAAAGTGCCCAGACCATATCATAAATCCAGCCGGCGGAAGAAACCAGAGTAATGTTCTCTTTTTCCGCCTGAAGTTCAAGGTCATTCCAAATGTCTTGCGCCATCTAAAAGTAATTGATATATAGAGCTAGACAATCTCACGGTGGGGAAACCACGTGACTAAATCGGATAACGTGCACGCAAAAGTGCTAAAAATAGTCCCGCTTCAGGTATGTTTTTTCACTATAACTTTTTTGATCCGCAATTGTTTTAAACGAGATAACGTGTATAAACCCCGCAGTAAAAAGCTCTTTCATCGGAGTTTTTCATATGCGCAACCGACCATGTATCTTTGAGTGAAAAAGTTGACAGTTGCTTACGGGGTATGGAAGCCTAGTACTTGTTCTTTCCAGTAACGATGGTTAGTTTAGTTGTCCGCACCATATGATTCTGACTTTTGAAAGAGGACGTAAATCAAAGACAAACAAAAAGAAGTATTAAATACGCACATAGGTATCATTGTTGCACCGAGAGTAATAGCAGTAAAACTATCATTATTATCTATTTATAGCATGGAGAATGTATACATGTGCCAGGAGTGCGGAAAGTCTTTTCGGAGAAAAAGTAATTTAAAGGAGCACGAGAAGAGACATAGTGGAGCGTGTCCCTACCACTGTTGTGGGAAAAACTACTCTTCAAAGGCCCATCTAACCAGACATCGGTAAGTTCGGATATATTCAATTCATCAAAATCTGTTTTTAATTTATCAGTCTAAATCTAAGATCATAATGTATGGGTAGATCGTTGGACTTGTAGCCCGGAGGCCGCGGGTTCGAATTACGTCTGCAGAATGTTACTGCTACCATAACAATGAATTCGTTCCTCGCGAGTACTGGCAGAACTCCAGGAAACAGTCATCGAGAGTGGACGATATAAAGTGTAAGATTTTACGCTACAATTGATATAAAATTATAAATTATTTAAGAAACCTATACACTTTAAGTTGGGTTTTTTTCTATCAAGAATCGACTAAAATGCCACAGTAAGCACTAGACTCCCATTCTCCATAAGCAACTGTCAACTTTCCCACATAACGTTTGAACGTGGCAACAATGCATGGAAAGTCTTGCAGCGCTTGTAATTTTATGATTTATCCTTAGCGTTGGAGTCCTGAAATTATGGTTGCAGGGGTGTATGCACTAGGTCGAATCTAATTACTAATTTGGGGGAAAATGTGTGAGCGGCTCGTAAGCTCAGTCGGTAGAGCTTTTGCCTTGTAAGCAAAAGGCCCCGGATTTGAATCCCGGTCAGGCTGCACATCGTTAGCGGGGGGCTCGAATCGATGACCGTCTATCAGTAAGAGGTTACAGTGACTTGAGATGAGCGACCTTAACCACTTGACAACGGAGACGGATCATAAATGTATATGGTTAAATTGTTCAAGAGAAAAATAAAACGTGAAAAAATACAGGTTTTCTTTAAATCTAAATTTCAAGGGAATCTTTATTCGATGGCGGGTTTTCCAGTCCGTCAACGTTTCACAACATCTTTGGCCAGGCTCCTCATATCAGGGTACGCCCATGTACTGTATTCCATAACATTAAACACTTTTAAAAAGTTCCCACATATCATCAAAGGCTATAAATAGATAATATGATAGTTTTACTGCTATTACTCTCGGTGCAACAATGTGCGTATTTAATACTTGTTTTGGTTTGTCTTTGATTTACGTCCTCTTTCAAAAGTCAGAATCATATGGTGCGGACAACTAAACTAACCATCGTTACTGGAAAGAACACGTACTAGGCTTCATACCCCGTAAGCAACTGTCAACTTTTTCACACAAAGATAAATGGTCGGTTGCGCATATGATGGATTTAGAGCAAAATAATTTCAAAATTTTATCATTTTACCTTCTTATGTATAGATATCCAAGAAAAGTTTAAAGAGCAGTAAACGTGTAATTATTTCCAAGTTAGGGTGAGGACTGACGCTACTCATTTTCACTGTAGCATTTATGTATATACTAACCTACCGAAAGAAAAACAGCCTATTCCCAGCATCTGCATCTTTTTTAACAATATCAAAATATTTACAGTTCAGTCATTTAAAGACAAAGATGTTCTACATGCATGATAAATAGTCTTTTACGTGTACGTTACCCTGTGGGGAAAAATGACGTGTACGTCATCTCCTGAAAAACCGCAATGTGTACGTTACCGCACCCTTTGTCACGATATTTTCAATATTCCTGAATAGTCATGTTAAATATTTGGTACAGGACTTTGGACAATGACAAGCTTTATTTTAAACCTAAATTCCAGCGAAAATTCTCTGCAGAATCTGTGCTAGGTGCATAACTTGTGAACAGACGTGTTCGTTACCAGAATATCTTGCATCGTTCGAATTGGTTTGGGCAAGGATTACGTAAAAACGGGAGGGAATTTCATCAAGTTACATATATCCGATGAAAGAGCTTTTTATTGCGGGGTTTATGCACGTCATCTCGTTTAAAACAATTGCGGATTAAAAAAAGTTATAGTGAAAAAACATACCTGAAGCGGGCCTATTTTTAGTACTTTTGCGTGCACGTTATCCGATTTAGTCATGTGGTTTCCCCACCGTGAATCTAATCACGAAGAATTAAAGGATATTTGTGTATGAGTCCTATAAGTGTATCAGTTGTATCAGGAATGCTTCCTACAAACTCTCTGAAATAGAATATTTACCCACAGACAAATTAATTTTTATTAATATGACAAATTGAAAACTGTGTAGGTCTTCTTGTCACAACTCCTGACTGAAAACTATTACTATTCAAAGGTTAGTTATTTATTTTTTATAATTCTGCCATTTTAATAAGAAACTGGTTGATTTATCATTAATAAACCTTATTATTTAGCGTGTATCAGATATCTGCAAATTATATCATTGACATCTAATTGCCTTTACTTATACAATATCACATTGTTTACACAGAAATCTGGCATTTAACTCGCGATCAACATTTAGTTTTCTCAAATAAATTAACTAAATAAAGGCAGGGCTTATATTTATGCTAAGACATAATGTAAATATAAAAACTATTTTCTACCACGCGACAGCAAAGGAAACGATTTTCGTAAGGGGGAATTATCCTATAAAAATGTATACGTCAGCCATCTGTATTAGTGCTTTAGTGCTTTATCACATTTTTAAATATTAAGCTATTTAAAAATGGATCAGACGTGGCTTGTAGAAAAACACCGAGCATATTCCGGACGTTCTGAAGACAGAATAACCTCAACAGAATTGTGTCCGTGCATTAAGACATGTGACCCAAGAACCGCCGCATTTACTTTGAACAAACATTTTGGTAATTGGGCGTTAAATCCTTGATATTGTTACACAAAAAAAACATTTGAAGTCAGGGTTTCAAGGGACCCGCATTTTCAATACGATATGAAAATCAACAGTACCTTTCGACTACCTGTTTTTTTTTTCTTTATTTTGTTAAAAGATGCTCTTTTACTTAGATAATTATTTTATAACGATAATTCACCTACCCATTGATAAACATGGCATTTAGCTGATTTACTTATTTCGTCAGAATTGTGAAATTTTAACAGTTTACAAATCAATTTAGAATTGCGACATTTATTTTTCGATTTATCTATTGAGTATTATGTTTGGAAGTTACCTGTCCATTGATTGTAGTGACATTTGACTGGCCAGTGGGTTGGTAGTCTAAAGTAAAGTAGCCATCACTGGCTGAAACAAGCTCCGCTGCTGTACAGTCCGTCTTTCCTGCCTTGTTTGTCCAATTTTTGTACATATTAGGACCAGACAGAATCCAAACATAGCTGTCGCCATACATGCCTTGTTTGTATGCCTAAAATGCGAATTTTCAAGTCTCAGATGTCTAAAGCATAAAGACCCCTGAGTGCATATTTCCTTCCTACATTTAATCAGCAGATACCCACATATCCAGTTTATATTTATCTACTGAATAAGGACTTCCATCCTTTTAAATAGTTTAAAATATGTTCATCAAGCATACTTGTCTATTTACAGTCAGTATATATGTTCAGGGCCCATTATACTTCTGAGCATACCATTCGAATTTACATTGAAAGTTTCTTAGAAGAATTCCAGATGTTTTCAAAAATATCAATACCCTGACAAGTGCAGTATGTTTTGAAAATAATGTTCACTTCAATTACCGTTTAACCTTTACCCTGCTGGCGGCAAGTGATTCTGCCTTTGCGACCAGCGCAGACAAAGAGTTAGTAAATGTTTGGTGAACATCCCTCCGAATAATAAATGGTACTGCCCAAATTGAATGATAGACCAGTCCATTTTAGAAATTTAGCAGGATAAAGGTTAAGCATAAATCTCCTCCTCAAAAAACATTACAGACTTTACCTCGCAGAACACATACGGTGCATATGTACTCGAAAAAACGGCATGAATGATTCTCACATTGTTTTCCTGAAACAAAACGTTTAGCTGCTGGTTTAAGATGATATGTGACGATAATTTTCATGCATTTCCTTTATTTTCAAAATACCTGCAACGGTAGTGTATACTTTTACATATAAACCCTGCATTAGAAAGATTTTGCCACAAAAAAATCTTATAAATTGTCGATCGCCTAAAACCAGATTGCAAACTGATATGATCACGGAACATTTATATTAGATACAAATGAATAATCAAACGCATGAAAATTAATTAATGAGGTTGTTCAAAATTATTTTAAATGAATTATAATACTATAGTTAAAATAATATTGTCAACGATGAGATTTTTTTTTCTAAATGAAAAAGCCTAATTAATAAGACTGTCAAGAAATGACTGACAGTACTATGGTAACAAAAGTCTGACAAACATCAGTGTCACGCAGATTAGAACAAATGACAAGGAAGTTATATAACGAACAATAAATATCGTTAAAAATGATGGTCGAGGAATTGTAATAAGGAAAGAAGTTTATGAATTTTTCATCTAACATTCATCTTTCATCTAACTTTTTTTAAAATGCAAAACTAAACAACGCACTTTAACAATTTAAATGGTTCTCTTTTAATTTTTCGCAAAGGTTTCGTAGGGTTGCAATTTTGTTTCGTTTATCCTTAGACGAATAATTACAGCAGTAGTTTGATGAAGATTCATGAAGCGGTTCATGAGAAGAGGTCATTAAACGAGTTTATATTTTTAGCTAAATTGGTCCCTATCCCCATTTGTAACAAAGTAGCAGGAGACCTTACGATATTGTTACACATCGAGTTTGATAAAAATCCATTACATTTTAGTGGTTAATGCGAAGAATGGCATATCTACTTTTAGCTATAGTGGTCCCTAATAGGGCCCAAGTTCCTATATAAATAAATTTGGAAGAGGACCTTATAATGATGCTCCAGACCAAGTATGACAAAGATCCACCAAGCTGTTCATGAGACGCTGTATAAAGGCATTTCTAGTTTTAGCTCTAGCAGCCCTAAAAGGGGTCAAATGTCCCAGCTGAACAAAGTTGGCTGCGGGCCTGATAAAGATGCTACAAATCAAGTTTGATTAGAAAACATGAGAAAAAATCAATGTAAGGATTTCTTTATTTATTATTTTTATTTATTTCTAAAATAGGCCAACAGTTTCTGATCCCGCTTTAACAAATAGCATATTCGCTATTCATGAATCTTTGGACAATGACGTCACACCTATAAAAAAGTGAAGGTCAAGCAAAACATACAATTGTAATTATTTCAATATTTCTGTTTCATAAGAAAAGTTTGACCGTAGTCATATCACATAGATAAACTGTATGCAGCGTACCTTCATTTCAGTGTAATGAGATTCAGTCATTATATAGCATATATATAATAAAACAGATTTCAACTGAGTTCAATATTTGCATACCATACTAAAGAAAATATTCATATATAATAAATCAGTTAAATAATTTATAACAAATATATCAAAGCAAACAAGTACTCAGTTTAATATGCAATCTGAATAAGTCACAAAAGCAAGAAATATTTTCATATACAGACGACAATTTTAACAAGGAAAATCTTTTAAAAAGCACTTCTCTACATAAATGACTCTTATCACACCCTTATTCATGTGATACCCAGACCGTATTCAGCTCTTTCTTTAATTTGATATATGTTGGTATTTGAACAGGTTTTTATCATATTTATTAAACTTACTTATCATTTTGAGATATATCAATATTCTTGCTAAATATACTGAGCCAAAGTTAGCTTTAAAACTGTGAACAGCGTCGTTTAGGATAAACGCTTTGTCTACATTTCGCTTAGCGTAGCACAATCAACAGAGTGAAAGAAATTGACACTCTCGTCCAATCAGGTCGAGTGTTACATAAATCTTCCATTTTGATAAATTATCTATAATGCGTTATCAAGTAGTTTGATTTGCAAACTGAAGTCACGTGGCATAGGTAACGAAAACGAATTTAGACGGCGTCGCCGAAAAACTATTACGAGAATTTATTACATTTATAAAGAACATTATAACTTCATTATTCAAGGAATTTCTTTATGAGTGGAAGAATCATAAATCTGAAATAGCTTGCTTAAATAACGAGTTTAAATTAGTGCATTTGCACTGAGTAACCGTATACCTTGAACCTTTCGATGGCATACTTTATGTTACTGTTGTTGGCAACAACTGCTGTAGTTACAAGCTCTATGTCACGGTCTTCAAGCTCGTTCAAATATTGATGGAATGAATTGATTTGCTGAAAAAAAGAGGATAGTACTAATTTGGTTTCAACATTATTAACACATTTGTATTTGTAAACATATAAAAATACAAGGACTGGGCTTAGTTTGTAAATCTATCCCCCTGTGGCCAGATTGACTGATTATATGTTTTATCACGGAAAACCGCTTGCTTACTTATTTCGACTAAGCCTATTTTGTATCATTATCACATGATATAAACTAGATTAGGCCACACCAAATTAATTTCTTGGTCATCGGATTTTTTCCAAAAAATTTAGGAGCGAGCGAAATAAAAATAACAATATTTGTTTTTGGATTTCACCTACTTTTGAAGCGGGCGAGGAGCGATTTGAAGGAAAAAATAAAAAACCTTGTCACAAAAGTCAACAAGCACTGCAAAAACATATCAAAATGGCTTGAAAAGACATAAAAGAACCAAATATATTTAAATGTTGAAAGTTTAATTACAAACTGTTCCCAAAATACATTACAAACATTCAGACATTTAAACAAACAGGCGGATACAAGAAAATCTGGCAATTTGACCGTATTTCTAGTGTATAGAACTAATGTGTTTGCTAAGTTTTATCCTAGGCAAGCCAGTAGCCCGGCCACATAAAGGGTTTTGCCTTAGATTCTATGTCACTACATAAGAATAAGAAAGCTGTTACTCTCATGTAGTGTATAACAGAAATCATTATATATATGGAAAATTCTGCAATCACCTCACCAGTACATTAGGTATACTCATGACCTATATATCATAGTGTCTGTCAACTTTCAATGCAATTTCACAAGATACCAGGAAATCCATCATCCACTGATGGCCAAATTCACTTGTAAATTCAATGGCAAATTTTGCACTTTCTGTTGTTCTTTGATTCTACATTTATCTTTGGCAGATAAGGAAAGACTTACTTTTGATGATGCAAGTCTTAACAATAAATGCATTATCATCTTCAGTTTCTTTTTGATAAATAGATCTGATGGTACCCATTAAACAAATCTGAAAAAGGATCTATAAACAGTTATATAATATTCTTGTTTTTCAACTCTACTTAAAAAATAAAAAAGTAAGCCTTTAATGCATGTTTTCTTGGATTGTGAGTTTGTAAGCTCTTTAGGATTCCTTTGCCCTAATAAAGTTCCATGTGCGTACCCCTTCTCCGCAAGAAAATTGTGTTCATTTTACATAGCTGATAGAAGTCCAAACTGAAATATATCGCCTGTTCATCATTTAAGTACTACCAAATTACTGCTGATATATGTGTATTATTTTAAGGATTGCAGTAAAACATTGTTTTAATCACCATCCATTATTAAATGACACTGTTTTAAATAATGAGATATTGATGTTCATCTTGAGAAAAAGTGTTCTGCGGAAACTCTTTCTGATGATCTTTCAAGGATTTATTTACAATCTAACTGTCATTTCGGCTGTCAGTTTTGCAAACTGGGGCAACACAGAGACTCAAACATGTTCTTCTGGTGTTTTAATGGACAATTATGATTAAAAGTATAAAATTTTATGAATTACTGTCACTTCACAGTGATAGTAAGGCCCCTAAACAGTGAAAAACGCCCGCTCTGAAATTTTGAAATCGGTCTGCAAAAACTGAAGGGAGCGGAAGCTGATTATCAAAAAAAATAATTTATTTTTGATTTTGGAAAAAAATGGAGCGGGAAATCCGTTGACCAAGTAATCAATTTGGTGTGGCCTTATAGTAATCCTCCAACACAAGGAATTAAAGGCTGATTATACTGCTGGTCAAACGTTCATAATAACATCCTGATACTAAAAATACTGTTTTAACATTGTATTATTGATATTCTTATTGTTTTATATCATACATACTGCTTGATAGGAAACGAATTTTTAAAATTTTCAATTTTCTTACTAGTTTAAGAATCAAACAAAATTGTATCCGGATTTAACAGTTCGTTCTTACCAGCAGTCAGTTTGCAATTAACCTTTAGCCTGCTAGCGGCAAGTGGTTTTGTTTTGTTTTGCCTTTGCGACTAGTGCAAACCAAGATCAGCTTGCACATCCTTGCAATCTGATCATGATCTGCACTGTTCGTCATTCAGTGAGTATCTTTTTGGTATGCACCCCTTTAACAGTTATTGGTACTGTCTTAATTGGAAGATGGAATCATTATAGAAATTTAGCAAGGTAAGGGATAAGCTGAATACCCGTAGCGTAAATTATTCGTTTAAAATATCGTGTGAATATGATACCGGGTCCATTACTCCGTGACGTTATAGGAAAACGTAAATACTACAAGAGCCATTTGGACGTGTGGGTTTAGAACCTATTAAGGCTATCACTTATAACTGAAAATTAATGGTTGTTAGACAAACATACCTTCATATCTTTATTTGTATGATATAATGAACAATTAATAGGTACTAGCCTGGGCTTATCTTACCTTCTTACCTTCTGGTATGTTCATTGAAGTACTGATCAGTGCCAAGCAGAGGAACTACTAGTGCCATCTGTTACGTATTAGGTTAGACGCGTCCAGGAATTGAACCCACGAACTCTCACACAACCATTATTGAGGGAGTAAGTTAAAACTTAAACATGCGTGAACCAGAAGAAAGGACGCAGTTGTAATAATTCTGCTGTCTGTTTCATATTAATCATGATGTCAAATTAATGCAGACCAGGGCACCAAAGTAGTAGATGTCTGACAATTCGAAGAATAAAAGGAACCTATATTAACAAGGGGCCAATATCGTCTGCTATACTTTGTTAAAAGTAAAGGTAACGTTTCTTGTTTAACGTGGGTAGTCGACGAAAGTCCCCATCTGGAATGGGTGGGACAACTTATTTCCTGCCGAGCCCACGGCAGCCGTCATATTTACCTCCCCAGCATCCAGTCTAGTCCGATACTGCTGGAAACAGTACCAATTTAAGTAAATCACCCAGCACTGAACACTAGTCGGGATATCAGCCGCGACGGACCGCTGGCGTTGTAGTCCAACCTGCTAACCACTGCGCCACTGATTCTCTGTATTAATTGACTGAAGTATGTTAATTTGCTTAAGTTTTTACTTTTCTTAAGCACAATAGCGTACTTAAGTCAATGAACAAACTAATGTATTTTTGCGAAATCGGAGCCAGGTTATAATAAGTCAAAGTAGACTTGAGTCTATTAAAACAAGCATGAAGCGGATATTATGTCATTTTACGCACTTTTTTGTCTGCTAATATTACATACATGTATGTAGGCCACTAGAAAAAAACAAAAGATATCTGCTATAGTGAAATATGTTTAACGAAAATAATATGGTTTGCGGTATCTATTGAAAAACTGTGGTATGTGGTGAGATAACGATTGCAAATATTCATTAATTTCATTCGTTTCAAGTAATGCATTACGGACGCAAATGAAACATTATATTAAGCTTTGATGAGATATTTGTAACTCCTTAGGGGTGGAAAATACAAATTAAATTATTAAAATTTGAGAAACATTATTAAACTAGTTTAGATTTCTATACAATAAATAGACATGACATATAAATTCCCTCAATAAAATGTGCACTCTAGGCAGTTTAATGCTCGTAAACAAGATTGGTTTTCCATCTGTTTCACCATACAAAAGTTTAATTTCCTTGCACAAACAAAATGATCAGATTTGGAATTTATTTTAGGTCAACAGGATTTATGATTTTCCATTTCGAGAACTGAGATACGTTCTTCACGGTAATCAATAAAGTTGAATATCTAAGGTTTCAAAAAAGGAAATGCGCAATCTATTTCATCCTTGTTTGAAATATAGTATATGTTCCTTCAATGAAGATACTGCCATTACCTGCTATGTATTATGTACATTCTCACTTATCGTGCCTGCGCAAATACTTTGTGATGTAAATCTTATAACTTCATTTCAAAGATCACAAACTGTTCGCAATATTTGTTTTTCATATTACTAAATATGCCATTTATGTTTTAGTTTATTAAGGCTGGCTTACTAGTACCACATATATACGTAAAATTATAAAAAATTTTCTGCATCGAAGATGACCCCCACTTTTCTTTTGATTTTCATTCAGCACTGACAATATTCTTCAAGTAAATGTAAGTTACAGACATTTAAAATGGGTCCTGATGTGTGCTGCGGCCATTGGAAATATGTCAATTATATAGAAAATAAAGAAGAACAGCTATTTAGTGTTTTGTGTTTAGTGCAATAAAGTGACATTGGTAAAAATTTTGAACTGTAATAACATATCGTGTGAATATGATACCGGGTCCATTACTCCGTGACGTTATAGGAAAACGTAAATACTACAAGAGCCATTTGGACGTGTGGGTTTAGAACCTATTAAGGCTATCACTTATAACTGAAAATTAATGGTTGTTAGACAAACATACCTTCATATCTTTATTTGTATGATATAATGAACAATTAATTGGTACTAGCCTGGGCTTTTCTTACCTTCTTACCTTCTGGTATGTTCATTGAAGTACTGATCAGTGCCAAGCAGAGGAACTACTAGTGCCATCTGTTACGTATTAGGTTAGACGCGTCCAGGAATTGAACCCACGAACTCTCACACAACCATTATTGAGGGAGTAAGTTAAAACTTAAACATGCGTGAACCAGAAGAAAGGACGCAGTTGTAATAATTCTGCTGTCTGTTTCATATTAATCATGATGTCAAATTAATGCAGACCAGGGCACCAAAGTGGTAGATGTCTGACAATTCGAAGAATAAAAGGAACCTATCTGCTGGTATGTGGTGAGATAACGATTGCAAATATTCATTAATTTCATTCGTTTCAAGTAATGCATTACGGACGCAAATGAAACATTATATTTAGCTTTGATGAGATATTTGTAACTCCTTAGGGGTGGAAAATACAAATTAAATTATTAAAATTTGAGAAACAATATTAAACTAGTTTAGATTTCTATACAATAAATAGACATGACATATAAATTCCCTCAATAAAATGTGCACTCTAGGCAGTTTAATGCTCGTAAACAAGATTGGTTTTCCATCTGTTTCACCATACAAAAGTTTAATTTCCTTGCACAAACAAAATGATCAGATTTGGAATTTATTTTAGGTCAACAGGATTTATGATTTTCCATTTCGAGAACTGAGATACGTTCTTCACGGTAATCAATAAAGTTGAATATCTAAGGTTTCAAAAAAGGAAATGCGCAATCTATTTCATCCTTGTTTGAAATGTAGTACATGTTCCTTCAATGAAGATACTGCCATTACCTGCTATGTATTATGTACATTCTCACTTATCGTACCTGCGCAAATACTTTGTGATGTAAATCTTATAACTTCATTTCAAAGATCACAAACTCTTCGCAATATTTGTTTTTCATATTACTAAATATGTCATTTATGTTTTAGTTTATTAAGGCTGGCTTACTAGTACTTCATATATACGTAAAATTATAAATATTTTTCTGCATCGAAGATGACCCCCACTTTTCTTTTGATTTTTATTTAGCACTGACAATATTCTTCAAGTAAATGTAAGTTACAGACATTTAAAATGGGTCCTGATGTGTGCTGCGGCCATTGAAAATATGTCAATTATATATAAAATAAAGAAGAACAGCTATTTAGTGTTTTGTGTTTAGTGCAATAAAGTGACATTGGTAAAAATTTTGAACTGTAATAACATATGGACCTTAAGCTTATACTAAAATATATTTCAAGAGCTAGTGTGTATTTTTTGCGTGATAACAGATGTGTTACAATGAAAATGATACGAAAACTCGTGCTATGCGCTCGTGATTTAATTATTGCTAATCAGACATCCTGCTTATATTTTAAATGCACATTTATTATTTGTTAGATATATTATTCTTAGCAGGTCCTAAATTGCACCATCAACTGTCTTAAATGTTAGGCGAAGACAATGGAGCGGACATTTGGAGTTAGCCTAATTGCCACATTGATTGATAAATTTAATGTTTTTGACTGTGATGCAATTTTATCACTGATACCCATAAAGTAGATAATCGGTGAGCCTAGATAATATTAATGACGGATTTCTTAACGTTTCATTCCTTACTAACCTTTCAGAAACTTTGCATGGACAAAACATCGAGTTTTGGTTTGTCAATAAACTTCAGTGTTGTTATACTTTCTAGTTGTTTTTTATAATGTGGTCTATCCAGAACTTTCGAATGATAGTGTCCCGCTTAAGCCCGGTGCTAGAGTGCTGAGAAGGCATTGCACAATTATTACCACTCAAAAACAGATTCATGCAAACCAAGTATGCAATTATTTTGTTTGGCTGTGCTCTTTGCTTCCAGAGGATCTTCTTAAATATTTTATTTACATAAATCTGTCCTACTTATTACCGCTTCCCCATAACACATGGAAACATTATGTTACAATATACTGGAAATATGGCGAAAACGGCACAAAGTGCATAAGGAGGCTCCGGAATGTTTCTTCCTTCCAAATGGTAGAAATAAATCCAAACATTGTCCATTTAAGCTAAATGTTACACACTTGGTTAAAACTTACTACTTTAACTTAAACATTTCCTATCATACTAGGTATTATTTACTTACAGACGTTGAGTACTCTTTCTGAAAGGCCAGTGTCCCGATCAGTTTCCATCCAAAGTGGCGAGTCATCTCCACCCGTAGTTTATCCAATGTATGAGGAACTTGATTCACTGTAAACACAGTTGGGAACAGTCCCTCGTCCACTGTCGTAGCTGTTGTCGCAATGCAGGAAAGCTTAAATAATAAAAAAAACAGTCATGTTTGTACCTGCACATAATTACCGGTAATTGTTCTGACACGTTAAAAGTTATACGAAGCGCCCACGTTTACGAATGGGGAAACAATTGTATCTTTTTTTATCTGCTCTGGTAAATGTCTAGACAGGCATTTGAATGAAGAGCCAGAAACAATACAATATTGTAGTTAAATATAGGCAAGAAAAATTGTTTAAACATCTGTATTATTCTCCGCGCCTGTGGGCGCGGAGTATTTATGATGGCTTTTTGTGAGTGAAATGTACGTCGTAAATGACGATTTTTCCTCTCGATTTGCAAAACTTCACGTTTTTTATTTTTAATGTCTGACCTGGCCCGTAATAATGGCATCAGATTTAAAAACACAAACAAGAAAAATAAGTTTCACAAGAAGAAAAAAAGCAGGAAAGAAATCAAAGACCAAAGAAGAAAGCAATTTTTGTCGAACATCAGGTGGAAAGTTCCTTTCGTTTTCAGTTGAATGAATGCGCTAGAAAGAAAATTGTTTTGATGAGCGAGTTGTTTTCCCCATAAACTCTAAAACATGCATTTCTTAAGCACAGATTGATGACTTATCAATATCATTGTAAATGTAAGCTTATCCAAATAATTTGGTCAGTGTGTTGCATGCAATAATTACCGTTTGTGTAATAACATCGGCAGTAGGTGCGCAAATGTTACGCGCAAATAAGAAATTTGCGCGTTTTGTAAATCGCTCAGCGCAAATAACCAATTTGCGCTTAGCGCAACGATTGGCAAATCGGACAACCTTACTCACATTTGAAAACGCGCAAAGTAGCTGCCTTGCGCGTTTGGTAAATCAGTCCGCACCAAAGACATACCGACTTATCTTCCGACAATTTTCATAAGAGGGTCTTTTATACAATTTTTTGTAATGACCAGACATGCTTGAAGGTATGAATTGTCCGCGCCATTCTGTTGTACATGTGCATTCAATAAATAATAGAAAAAGATGACCCACATATTTATGCAGCTATTTGAAAAAGATATTTACGTCCTTGGTATTTTACATATTATTTCTTTCGAAGTCGTTTTTAGAGTTACTTATCGTCATCCCTGATGTATTTTAGGAACACTTATCAACTTTTTAATGTTTTTCTAGTTTAACCTTTCAAAACTGAAATAGTAACTTTCGTAAAAAGCAGAGTATTCCCTTTGAAGTTAAGTTAACTGATGGCTCGATTTCAACGTCAATCCCAGTGGTTTTAGAAAAATGGGAAACTGATTCTAGTTCATTATTTTGTACTGATTTGCTAACTCCAGTGGATTCAGATGTTCTAGATGTAGACAGTACTGCAGATTTGCCTTTTAATAACGGCATTACTATCTTTGAGGTACAGAAAATAGCGGAGCCTGCAAAAGTGGTAAAGCGAGTGGTGTAGATAAAATCCCAAGCGAAATGTTACAGAACAATACATCTATATTGTTTCTCCGCGCTCTATTTAATGTTGTTTTAACAATGGCTCTATCCCCTCATCATGGGGCAAATGTATTATCAACCCAATTCCGAACTCTTCTGCTGTCGACCCTAGAGATCCGCTTTCTTACAGAGGTATAGCTTTAGCTAATAGTATGTATAAAATGTACTGTAATATTTTGAACACCCGTTTAAGTACATGGTGTGATGGTAATAATAAACTTTGTGATGAACAGAACGGTTTTAGAAAGAAGCGTAGTACCACGGATCATGTTTCAGTCTTGACTAGGTTCATTGACACCAGGAAAAAGTAAAAGAAGTCTACCTTCTGTGCCTTTATTGCTTGATTTCTCTAATGCTTACGATTTAATAAATAAAGACAAACTTTGGGTAAGATTACATGAAACTGGTGTACGTGGTAAAATGATTCTTGATCTTAAAATCACTGTATTCTTCTGTCTCATTTTGTGTTAGAGTTAATTCATTTACTACTGACTGGTTCAATGTACAGTGTGGATTGAGACATGGCTGTGTGCTGTCTCCGATTTTGTTCAACTTCTACATAAATGATTTAGCATTGCATTTAAAGAGTTTTAATGTCGGAATCACCATTGACAACGAACACGTCTGCATTTTATTGTATGCAGATGATATAGTCTTGTTGGCAGATAATGCTGAAGATTTGAAGATTTTATTAAATGCTCTGTCAGACTGGTGTAAAATAAATGATATGTCTATCAATTTAATAAAAGCAACATAGTGTACTTTCGGCCAATTTCATTTGTGAGAAGCGAGTTTTGTTTCCAGTGTGGCAATAATGTAATAAACATTACTGACAAGAACACTTATCTTGGTATTGTTCTAAGTGAACATTTAGATTTTAGTGTTACAGCTAAGGCAGTAGCACAGAGTGCTAATTCTGCCCTTCGTCTAGTTATTGTAAAGTCTAAGACTATTGGTGGAGTCCCATACAATGTATTCACAAAATTATATGACTCCATTGTTTGGCCAGTCATAGAATATGGTGCAGCTATATGGGGCTGTAAGTCTTTTTCCTGTATAAATACCGTCCAAACACGTGCTATGAGATACTTTTTAGGAGTAGGAAAGTACACACCAAATCCAGCTGTCACGGGTGAAAAGGCTTGGCAACCGCCTTTAGTACGGCAGCGGAAAAGCATCTCTAGATAATGGGCCCGTCTTTCTTATATGGCTATTTCTAGAATCAATAAGCGCATTGCACTCTGGGCTAGTTCTAAAGCAAACATTAAGTGTAAAAATTGGCCATTTATTGTAAAGAGTCAGATAAGCTTGTCTAATTTGAATGGATATACAGATATAAGTGTTCCAGTTCCTGTACATTTCTGTTGTTAAGAAGATGGTTGAGAAACAAATGGATAAATTTAAGAATAACTGGTTACACTATATTGTCAGAGTTCACAGGGCTTCTGGGCACGATCATAATAAATTACGTACATTCAGATTATTAAAATCAGAATATTCTCCTCAGAAGTACTGTAATATTTTTCTTCCTCTTAGACACAAAGCTGCATTTAGCAAATTTCGCTGCGGTGTGGCTCCTATTAGACTGGAAACAGGAAGGTATGAAAACCTTAAGGTTGAGAACAGATTATGTCCTTTTTGCAATGTTCTAGAAGATGAAGCACACGTTTTGTGAAACTGTAGTCTTTATGAAGACTTGCGAGTAATATGCTAGATATTGCTGTCAAAGTTGATCCATGTTTTAATAGCAAGACTCTCAATGGAAAATTAGTGTTTCTTCTCACTCATCCTTCTTTAATTAGTAGCTGTGCCAAAACCTGTTTTAATGTCTTACTAAGACGCATTTTTTATCTTTGTAGATACTAGCAATCTCGGTTAACATTTCTTAAACTTATTTTACATAGTTTTATTACATGTGAGCAGTAGTTGTTAAATAATCCACTCTCTGTATGACTGAAGTTGCTAAAAGTTCTTCTCTTTTAAATATAAATTCTCCATTTCTTTTTTACTCATTATTAACAACTGCTCCTCAGTTTGTTTCTTTTTTTTAACATGTATATATTTCTGAAATGACTATGATTTTTACCTGTGATATGTCTCTTATAATTCTGATATTAGAATGGCTATGTACCAATTTGTAATCATTTATGTTAATATTGTTTTGTACATAGAAGAGACTGAAATAAAGAATAAACGAAACTTCGCAAACATAAAAATAAAATAGCAAATCTCGACATGTATTCTAAGAATTTTTCATAAAATCTTGTTAATTTTCCCAAAGACGTTATTAACGTCCTTAAGTTTACTTTGTAAGATATAAAGTTCAATATTAAATACGCCAAATGATAATCTAAATAGCTAAATTGGTTTTTCCTTTAAAGCTGTGAGTTTCACGCCCCTAGGCGAAATAAAATGATGTCTGATGTGTTTCATTCATTGTACATATTAGTTCTTCCTTATCATTTAACTTGAAATAGTCGTACAGAGCCCACATTCCTAAATAACATCTGAGCTAAGTCTGAAACTCAGTTATTTTGGATGAACAACTACGTAAGTTTGAATTTAAGAACAACCTTGTGTATACAGTGCATTACATTCCATATACCGATACGTAGAGGTCAATTTCGCATACGGGTCATGAGCAGTCAATAATTAGGTCACTAAATACAAGAATAAAAATTCTGCTCACACTACAAAGGCAATGGATTTTTTCCTCCAACATTCATGAAACCCCATGAGACTGTCTTTTTGCCTAGGGACTACAACAAAGACATGAGTATCATTAGATAACTTCCTGTTCTATCAGTACTACGTACACTGCTTTGTTTGACATGAGTATCGTTAGATAACCTCCTGTTCTATCAGTACTACGTACACTGCTTTGTTTGACATGAGTATCGTTAGATAACCTCCTGTTCTATCAGTACTACGTACACTGCTTTGTTTGACATGAGTATCGTTAGATAACCTCCTGTTCTATCAGTACTACGTACACTGCTTCCTTTTGCTGCATGTTGCAGCAGCTTTCGTACTTGTTTGTTGATGTATTTACATTCCCTGTGTTGTTGCTGTTGTTGTTTTTGTTGTTCTTGTAGTCGTCGTTGTTTCTTTATAATGATAATGAAGGATATGCCATACAATTCAATGCGTTGATAATTATTTGAGGCTAATAAATTAATGAGAATATTGTTTAGATTCTCAGTAAAACTGACAAAGTTTTTGACAGCACGTTGGAAAAAACATGTATATATCGTATGGAATTATTGGGCTATAAATGATGCAACAAACTTTAATTAGGAGACCACCTAAAAGTGTTCTCTTATCACAAAAGCTATCTTAATATAGTACAAAATGTACCTAACCCTTAACCTGCTGGCGGCAAGTGATTCTGCCTTTACGACCAGTGCAGACCAGATCAGCCTGAACGGATCATGGTCTGCACAATTTGCCATTCAGTCAGTATCTTTTTGTTAAGCTACCCTTAACAGTTATTGGTATTGTCCAAATTGAAAGATGAACAAGTTCATTATAGAAATGTAGCAGGATAAAGGTTTGACATCACAAAAAGGAACTAAAAAGTGGCCTCTTCAAGCAAATAGTCTCTTAATAGGCTTAGTCTCTCGAGCAAACTTGCCTGTACAATTGGTTAAAAGCTTCTTTGTCACTTTATATGCAACACCAACATAAATGTCATAAACACTGCGTTCTTTCCTTTGATATGTTTTCATCTATCTTTCATTTGCAAGTTTATCCCGTCATTCTAAATATCATATCTTAATCTTTCTTTTTCACTTAGATTGGAGGGATGTGTGCAATGTTGGCATAACTTAAAGCCCAACCAATTTGGGCTTTTTACGTCAATATACAATATATGTGTCTATGTAATTTCAATACACTGTAATGATCACGTAGTTTGCTCACGATATTTAATACACCGCTGTGAAACCCATTTTCCTCATCAATTTCCAACACTCCTCTATCCCAACTGGAGCTTGGGCTACCATTGTCTGTACATGATGGCACATGTTTTGATATTAGAGGAATAGATCAAAATGTCTTAGAAATAATGTTCGTAATAACGGGCATCTTTTCTGTGTTATTTCAACGGAAAACAAATTGGTTAAACACTGCAAATGTTAAGAGAATATAACTGAAAATAACTGTAATAAAAATGAATAAAATGTATCTGTTTTGTCAAATGAAGACTGAAGTATAGCTGGGCCATGCGTTTAAATTTTTTAAATGAGAATAAGTATAAGTTACATTCTAAATTTTAAATATCTTTCTTTAAAGAAAAAAGCATCACGCAAAGTGTCATTACTTTTATATTTCTTCAACATGCACAAGCCAGATATGGGAGGGATGGCTACTCGCTTCATGTACCATTTCATGTTAAAATGTTGACTCACAGTATTAGTACCGAGAATGGCTTTACTCCCGAAAAGGGTTCCCAGAATGGCTTTACTCCCGAAAAGGGTTCCAGAATGACTTTACTCCCGAAAAGGAAACAAACACGAAGTAATTAGTTAAATGTTGGTCTTTTGTCTATGAACAAAATTATTGAAGCAGTGAATGTTGTTTTATTATATACAGTAGTAATACCACGTTTAATTAAAACAAATGGCAATAACATTATAATCTAAAAACATTTCCATTTTGTTGTTGAGATATGTGTACAAGTCTTTGAAAACAAATTAGTTACAGAATGATCGGGTTCTCGTGAAAATCAATTACCAGTGCATATTTTAAACGATTGTCAGTAGTATAATAATTGTATGAAAATTGTACAATCAAACTGTATCATAAATAAACCAAAACTGCATTAAGTTAGTTGTGCATGGTTATTTGCTGAGTCGTATAAAATACCTAGTAAATACGAAACGTAAATAAGTGAAATCTTGCACAGTTATCATGTCCCGGAAATATAAATGCCTCAAGAAAATGTGAGGTAAATAAATGAAACCCGGCAAGGTCGCCGATGTCCTGTTGTATAAACAAGTAGCGAAGTAGTCACATACATAAACTTTAATGAAGTCTGACTCGGTCACCAAGGCCCCCGTTGTATAAATACCAAGCAATAAAATGAATTTTGGCATAAAGATACCGGACAAAACTGTGACGTAAATGGGTGAAATCTGACAAGGTCGTCAGTGCCCGGTTGTGTAAATATGTAACGACAGTGTCAACCAAATACATGACGTAAGTCCCAATACTATAAAGACCTACTGAAAATTAGACGTTCGTACACGAAATCTTGCACAGCCGACAAACCCCGACATGATAAATTTCAAACGAAACTTTGACGTAAATAAATGAAAAAAAAAGTTGATTTGTTGGCATTGTCAACAAGTTTCTGTGAGCTAATGAAATAATTCTGCTTGGGAAATTCATCTGAAAAGTATTTCATACCATATCTTTTTAATAAATAACATCAAAAGAGATATTTCTGAAATATCAACTAATGCCTTTATCCGCTTAGGATACCTGGTAAGTTTCAGCTATACACAAATAAGGAAATAGTACATTAGCGTAAATAATGAATGACGGAAATAAGGAAATAGTACATTAGAGTAAATAAGGGATGACGGAAAACTCGAGCCATTCTTACATGAAAGAAATATTTACTACCGTCGTCAAATAAACAGGGAGGAAGTCTTAATCTTAACCATTACCTAGAGAACGGCTCGTAATTATCAACGTTATAAGGCATGAAATGAAGCATGAGATAAACAAGTGAATGAAATATTGTCATGCAATACAAAGTCCCCTACAGGAAGGCACATAACTTTCTCTTCTGCATGATCTGCTACCTGTCAATGATGTATAAACAATATTTTATATTTGTGCATGACACATCGTCTTATCATAGGAAACATTTGAGCCAAGTAATATTAAAACACCTTCATGAATGACAGAGTTAGGGACCAGACACGAAATTGCGGACGGAAGGGCGGGTGGACGGAAAAGCGCAATCCTATAGTCCCCGAAACTGGTTTTCAACCAGTAGGGAGCTAATAAAATTTAAGAGCTGTGGAAGTATAGAAAGCAACCAATCATAATAATAGTATACTCGTTTTGATTGAGTCTTTTCATGTGCCACAACTCTTATCTTATTTCTGTTATAGCAAAATTGAAAGGACTACATGATATCAAATGAAAGGACCAGGGTAATGTCTAAATATACAAGTAAACATTGTAAGTTTGATTTAATAATATGTGAAAATATTTTGTTAAGTTTTGTTTTTCGCTTTGCCCCTAATTTTCTTTGTATAATATTTTGTCGTTTAAGATGTACTTTTCGTGTCACAAGTTTTGCAGCGTTTCAGACAGTCATCTGTTTTATTCGATTTTTCTGTTTATTTTTCTACATTTGTAATTAAAACTACCTATTCCCTTATAGTTTTTTTTATTTTCTGCAGAGTAGTTGACATCTGATGCAGCTCCTTTTAAAATTACCTAACAGGTGATCATAATTGTCAGGGTTTGGGAAATACTAAGAAAAAAGAGATCTTTTCCATATCGTTAGAAAGAAACAATATAATATTATTTGTTCGCAAGATATACATACAACAAAACAGATGTGTAATTATGTAAAAGCCGAATGGGGAAATGATATACACTTTAATCCACACTCCAGTAATAGTAGAGGTGTAACGATTCTTTTACAGAATAATTTCGAACTGAAAGTTGAAAACAACTGTAAAGACAAACATGGATATAAAAACTTATAACCACAAGATGTCGTTGATGAATATATACGGTCCAAAAAGAGACAGACTAGAATTTTATGAACATATTAAACAGAAAATGTATAATGTTGGAAATTATCACATCATAGTATGTGGACCGCTCATTAATCCTACTTAAGACTATGAACATATGAGAGCTAGAAAACTTATCAGAACAAAACTAAAAGGCAATGCACACGGAGAAGACCGAATCTAATTAAGAAACAATAACGACTCGACTTCTTTTTAATAAGTGACAGTGTTGAGAGTTTGCAGCAGATTCAAACATTACTCATTTTTATATAGATTGGACATAATGATATAACTTTGACACAGACGTTTAATGATAATCTACGGGGAAAGGGTTACTGGAAGTTTAATATTATTGAACAACAAAAAAACCTGAAACAATCGAAATATTGGGGATAACACAAACGATGATGCATTCAAAATTAAACATATACAGTTAAACGTCTTTGATATCAATGATCAACTATTGTTAGGAACGTTTTTAGTTATGCTTAGAGATGAAACTATAAAATTCTATTATCAAAAGAGGAAAAGAGAAAGTAAGAAATGGAACTTAAAAAACAGATATTGAAAATTTAGAAAAATTATGTCAATGAACATTTTATGAGTGTTAATGAAAATACAATTAATGAACTGTAGGAGAAAAGGTATGAATTAGAAATATTAAGGCAAAAGATTATGGATAGGGTAATAGTAAGGTCAAGATGTAGATATCAAAAGTTTGGAGAAAAGCCATCAAACTACTATTTTAGTCTCGAAAAAGGAAACTTCACAAACAAAATAATAAATAAACTTATTGACGAAAATAATGTTCAATATACGTAGGGAATTTTAAACTACCAAAAAGGTTACTATGAAAAGTTTTATGAAAACTGTTTAAAGGCAACGACAGCAAACTTAAAATATGATTGGAAACAATCCAAGAGAGTTACAAACTTTAGAGACTTCAAAAATAGAAGGCAAAATAGTTAAAGAAGAAGTAAGCAAGGCTACAAACAATATAGAATATAATAA
This sequence comes from Mercenaria mercenaria, assembly GCF_021730395.1. Lineage (NCBI taxonomy): Eukaryota > Metazoa > Mollusca > Bivalvia > Venerida > Veneridae > Mercenaria > Mercenaria mercenaria. The sequence goes on along the minus strand of NC_069377.1, from coordinate 58,896,168 downwards.
AAGCCACGGGTTGGATGGATCCAATCAAAATACTTGATGTCCATATCTCTGCAAATGTTTGACACGCGGAAATTAAATGCTCCAGAAAATTTGCTGAAGTGTAGGAGTGTCCTCAGTGTATGGCCGAAAAGAAAACTTGCCCACCATTCTGAAATCCCTAGTTTTATCTAAGTTCGTTTACATATTTATATCACTCCTCGATCCCCCGGATGAATTTATTAAGCAATCACAAACTATTGCCTATAAATTGTTATGGAACAATGGACCAGACAAAACAGAAAGAGTAAACGCTGTCAAAATATAGAATGTTGACTGCGAATGATAGAAATCAAAGTTTTTATTTGAAGTCTTAAATTAGTTGGATTAGAAGATAGTGATACATGGAACTCTCTTTTGGCATTTTAATTTGATAAGATTATCTCTTTAGGTTCGCAATATTCAAAAGTACTCGCTATGGAAATACAAAATCCTTTTAAAGGCGGAGCGTACTAAATAATTTATTGAATATTGTGAAATCAACACCCTAGAAGACATTATGTACTCACCTTTATGGTACAACCACAACTTCAGACAAAAAAAAAACGAAATACGAAGTACATAATTGGTATAGTAACAATATCATATCTGTTTTAGATGTACTTGACAATGAGGGAATGTGTTTAAATTCAGAAACCCTAAAAACCAATACATCGTATTATTACAAATATACCCACCGATTCAGGCAAAATGCAAACGATATTATTCTGTTTAAAACTATTTTTTTTTTAATTCTTATCTAAAATATTAATGGAAGAATTAAATTGTAGCCGTATTTACTATGATACATTTATCGATACGAAATATTTATCGATACGAAAAGTATAACAGTACCAAATAAATGGATTCAGCCAATGGAAATTTTCGAGTTAGAGTTTAAAGAATATTGTTATACTCTAGAGACAATAAAAGAAGTAAAGCTGAATGATTTTCTGTTTAAGATATAAAATCACCATATTCATACAAACCCGTTACTAAAACTTGAGTCCTGTTGAAAACAAATTGGTTACTGATCACATCACTGAAGTTTCTAATTTAAAAGTTCGTATAGACGATCAACAAATTAAACTACCGACCATGTACTGGATTCCTAAATTGCATAAACAACCTATAAAGCTCGCTTTATCGCTAATTCAAGCTCTTGTACAACTACAAATATTTCAAAACTATTAACATCATGTCTAACTGCTGTGAAAGCCCACGTGGAAAGATACTGCGACAAAGTATACGAAAACTCTGGTAAACACTTATTTTGGTCGATTAAAAATTCTGGCGAAATCCTGGATAAGTTGAAAATAAATAATTACAAGGTATCTACAGTCAGTACATACGATTTTTCTACTTTGTATACCACTTCACCACATAACTTAATAAATGACAAATTAACTGCCTTAATTCAAAAGACTGTTGCCAGAGAGAATGCTACATTTATCGCTTGCAAGTTTGATAAAGCTTTTTTTACTAGCAATATTATTAAACATTATACTATGTGGACCTGTGACGAAGTTTGTAAAGCCCTTTCCTTTTTATTGAACAACATTTACATCAGGTTTGGGAATGCAGTTTTTAGACAAGTTGTTGGTATTCCCATGGGAACAAATTGTGCACCCCTTGTCGCAGATTTGTTTTTATATTGTTATGAAAGAGACTTTATGTTGAGCCTTTCTCCAGATACGCAAGCAGATATTATAACTGCATTTAATAATACATCACGCTATCTGGATGATATTCTTAATATGGATAATTCGTTTTTTTGGTCATTTGGTGGGTACTATTTATCCTAGGGAGCTTCAGTTAATTAAAACTAACAATTCGGATACTGATGCTTCATTTTTAGATTTACATCTCTCTATTTATGACAATATTATACATACCAAAATTTATGACAAGAGGGATGATTTTAATTTTAGTATTGTAAATTTTCCCCATTTGGATGGGGATGTACCTCAGGCTACATCTTATGGGGTATATATTTCTCAATTAATTCGGTTTGCCAGAGCGTGTAGTCATGTCAAGCATTTCAATGAACGTAATCAATATATTACAAGTAAACTTCTTTAGCAAGGCTACCGTTATTACAAATTGCGTAAATATTTTACTGAATTTTATTATCGTAATTCTGATTTAGTTTTAAAATTCAATAGTAATTTAAAGACACTTCTGCGAGAAGGTATTTCTAAACCCGTTTTTTATGGGGATGTGGTTTACAAACTTCGTAAGATCTTGGGTCATGGTTATTTTCCAAATGTATTTGAAAAGATTATCAAACGTTTTATTAAAAGAGGTTACGACCCAACTGTTTTGAGACATACCGCATGTTTAGTGTTCAACCCGTTTACAGTTGGACACTACGCTTCCCTCTTTGATTGCGTCTGACGGAAGAGGGGGATGACTCTATGATGAGCAGTTTTTAAATCCTACCAGGACTGAACTGTTTTGATATTTGTCTTCTGGCCTGTTTCGTCGGGCCCTTAAGGGTGTTTCTCTTGTTGCTCTGTCTTCTGAAAAGGCACTGAGTACTTACGTTTTTGGTTCTTAAGGTTTGCTTTTTATATATTTATACACGAGCATTTTTGTGTTTTACATGCCATGCCTTTTTGTTTCCATTACGTGTGTTAGAGATTCACCTGGAGGGGATTACTTTTATTTACACTGTCCCATGTCTTTGGAACATGGTGAGGGTAAGAGTGAGGTTGGGTGCGCACCATAAACCGGTTTAAGCTCCCCAGTGGTGTTTTTGCCACTGACCGTTCCAAGGCGGTGCCCCACTGTGTTCATTTGTTCGTTTTGTCCTTGTGTGTTGACTTTGTGTGCACGCGTGTGTGTATGCTTATTGTTCGTCTTGTCCTTATGTGTTGGCTTTGAGTGTGTGTGTGTGTTGTTCGTTTTGTCCTGATGTGTAAGCTTTGAGTGTGTGTGTGTGTGGTGCACGCGTTTGCGTGCTGGTGGGTTCGTTTTGAGGAGGCTGCGCTTTTGGTGCGTGGCATTCCCTGTTTGATATTTTTCTTTGTTTTTATATGTTATTAAAATATCTATTCTAACACGATCCGATTCATTTTCCTATTAAACAAAGAAGGCAGAAAACAGTGAATTATTATACAACAAATCACTGTTCTGACGTCACAATTATTACGTCATGGCGTCAAATGGCATAGCGGCGCGCTGGAAAAGAAACCGATTGAAAACGGGCAAATATTTAATGAATGTCGTCAATGATGTATTTAAAAATCCTTGGTAACGCGTTAGAATCGAAATAATATATCTCATTTAGTGATTTGCTCTTGAATAAATCATTGTTTGTCGTTCAGATGCGTATTATTATATCACTCGGGCTGCGCCCTCGTGATATAATTCCTTCGCATCTGAACTCCAAACAATGATTTATTCAACGACAAATCACTGGATGAGATATATTATTTCTTAAATAAAGTATGTTCCCAATGTCAAAATCGGACAAAATCGTAGAACATTTGTTCAGCTTATGTCCATATGTTCACAATTATTTTAAATTATTAGAAGTGAAAAACTGGATGAAATATGAGCATGCAATAGTCTTGGATATACAGGAAAAGCAATTTCTATTTTCCATAATTATACTGAAATTAACTTTAAAGGAAATTTTATATTTCTCCTGCTTAAATACTATATCAATAAGAAAATTGTATACAGTTCTAATTATATATTCCATTGTTTTATTTGCTTTCAAAACAAAAATATGCAGCTAAAATAAACAATGATTATCCTAAATTTGATAAAAACTGGTCAAACTTAGTCCAAAAATTGAATATATAACACGTCGATTTTCAAAAATGTGTATCAGATATTTACAATATTTACATTTGCTATAATTCAAACTATTCGCATCTTATAAAGATACGAGGACTGTTAAAAATAACGTAGGCTTTGTCTCTAGCTTTCATATACTTTAATGAACCAAAACAAAAAATACGCCATCATAAATCAATTCTTTCTACTAAATTCACTGCAAGATTGGTCTGATTATGATCGTGAAGTCATGATTTATGCCTCACTTACACAAACCCTGTGCACAGTGTTCATATTTCAACGACGTAAACGACGTCATGACTTCATCGAGAAAGTTTCTATAAGTTTGCGTTACTCAGTGAATATTCGTATATGTTATTTATTTAGTAAACGATACCTAAGTCATAAGAAGTTGTTAAGTTAGAATACGGAAAACAGTAAGAACACTTACACCAAGCAGCTCAGACAGGGGCGCACCATGAGTAGTTGGTCTTTATCAAAGGAGTCAAAAGATTGACGTTAACGTTGACTCACGCAGTTCTTGTTTTCACTCTCTACCTTGAAGTTCGCTGTCGTTTCTAAAGCAATTCTGTGCCATTTGCGAATCGTTTCTACTACTTGATCAAGACACAGACGACCGAACTATGGAGTGGCGTCTGCTTTATTAGTTTATATATTTCAATGGTGTGTTTGCGGAAATCTCTACATAAATAAGCAAATGTTTTATTATTTATGCCAGCCAATGGCGACATTACGTGCGTTATAAACAGTAATACTCATTTAGTTTAGCCACGTCCGAATGATGCCATGCTTCCGGTGCATGTTGTTTTAACGTTTTGCTGCAATTTGGCGTATTATCAGGTAGCGGTCGAATTCAAATCATGACAAATTAAAAAGTGACTGCGCTTGTTATACGTAGTTATGGTAACTAAAATGTTAACGCGCTTCGCCTATCAGCAAAAATGTTACAAAATATGTATTCATGACCAAATTACATAAAAATAGCGTAACAATCATATATATCACATTGCACTATACACAAAAGACGGTTTTTGACAGTAAAAGTCTACGTTATTTTTTAACAGCCCTCCATGCATTGAAGGGTGCCATTTTTCTTTCCTTTTTACTCGTCGATTTTTGAAAAAAAATAATTATTTCGCATCTTGACGATGTTAGTTCAACGACAATCCTGGATGATATATATTCTTAAATAAAGTATGTTCCATGTCAAAACGACAAAATCGTAGACATTTTTCAGCTTATGTCCAATATGTCACATTTTTAAATTATTAGATGAAAAACTGTTGAACCATATGAGCAGCATACCTTGGATATACAAGAAACAATTTCTATCCATAATTATGCTGAAATTAACTTAAAGGATTTATATTGTCTCCTGCTTAATACTATATCAATAAGAAAATTTATACAGATTTCTAATTATATATTTTTTTTATGCTTTCAAAACAAAATTGCACTAAAATAAACAATGATATCCTAATTGAAAAACTGGTCAAACTTAGTCAAAAATTAATATAAACACGTCGATTCAAACTGTGTACAATATTTACAAAATTACATTTGCATAACTTCCAAACTATCGCTCTTATAAAGCAACGAGGACTTTAAAATAACGTAGGCTTTTCCAGCTTTCATGACTTAAGAACCAAACAAAACGCATCTAATCATTTTCTACTGAAATTCACTGCAAGATTGTCGATATGATCGTGAAGTCATGATTTATGCCTCACTTAACAAACCCTGTGCCAGTGTTCAATTTCAACGACGAAACGACGTCATGACTTCACGAAAAGTTCTATAAGTTTGCTTACCATATTATCGTATAGTAATATATAAGCATACCTAAGTCATAGAAGTTGTTAATTAGATACGAAACAGTAACACTAACACACTCAGACAGGGCGCACCATGTAGTTGGTCTTATATCAAAGTAGTCAAAAGATTGACGTTACGTTGACTCACCAGTTCTTGTTTCACTCTCTACTTGAATTCCTGTCGTTCTAAAGCAATTCGGCATTTGCGAATCGTTTCTACTACTTGATCAGACACAGCACGAACTATGGATGCGCTGCTTTAATTAGTTATATTTCATCAAGTGTGTTTGCGAAATCTCTACATAAATAAGCAAATGTTTATATTATTGCCAGCCAATGCGACATTACGTGCGTATAGAACAGTAATATCATTCTTGGTTGAGCTACTGATGATGCATGCTTTAGTCAAGTGCTTAGTGTTGCTCAATTTGGCATATCAAGCTAATTTTAAAATCAGACAAATTAAAAAGTGACTGCGCTGTATACTATAGGTAACATAAATTTACGCGCTTCGCCTATCAGCAAAAATGTTACAAAATATTATTCAGACCAATTAATAAAATAGCGTAGACATATATATCCATTGCACTATACACAAAACGGTTTTACAGTAAAATCACGATTTGTTACACAGCCCCCATGCATTGAAGGGTGCCATTTTTTCTTTCCTTTTTTCTTTTCTTCCTATTTTCTCGTTGTGTTTTTATTTTGCCGATAGTTCTGTATACCTTGTTTCCAGGAAAACGTGTTTGAGGTCTATTTCAAAAAAAAAATCCTGTCATCTGAGGAATTCCCTATATTTTTTTTTTTTAGGACCTAAGTAGATTTGGATTTTGTATGTGCATTTTTGTGTTTTGTATATGAACACCTACTTTGCTGAAAATCAATATATGTACATATTATACTATAAGGTTAATAGGTAGATGGCTCTCCGATCCCTGTTATACCATTCCCGGGGAAAATAAACGGGGTAACCTTCATGGCCTGAAAGAAAAAATAAATAAAAGGACCAGGAAATAAGACAAAGAAGTCTGAAATAAAACGTTTGCTTTAATTTACAAGCAATAGTACGCATTTTAGTATCAAAAGCTGTACAAAATTACAACAGACCATATATCAAATAATTATTATGCAAATTATGACAAAATGAAAAATTTCAACTCCTCAAAGAAACCGATGCCTTGTTTAGTTGTCATTTTGCTATCCTTAATACAATGTGCATTTTCCGTTTATTATTTTCAAGTAACCTTTTAACCTGGTTTGATAGAATCATGATCAAAACGAAAGTAAAATCCTGTGTCATGAAGTGTCATTTCATGGTTTTCCGGCATTCTTCAATCTTGTTTTGTTTTTCAACATATAAAAGGCATGCATTGCTTACCTTGATTATGTTTAACAAATGGTTTACCCAGTAGCATTCCCATTAATATAATTATTAAATCGGAAATAACAACGTGAACATAGCAAAAGCGTATATAATATAAAAGAAAGGTAAACTGTCTTTCATCATGAAATTAGTAAATGTAAGCTAATGGTCTCTTTGTAAGTTAGTCATCGTCTTTTAAATAAACTGGTAAAATTTAATTGTCTTCTATCTTGCAATAATCACACCCTATAAACGACTGTATTACCCCTCTTCCTCTTGCGAGTGATCAAAACAATAAAGTGACAGCTAAAAGTTGAAAAACAGCATTTTAAAGTGACTGATTTGCTTTGAAGGTATATATATTTACATTTTATTGGAAGCTAAACATGATTTGTTTCTGTATATAATGTGTTAGTCTGATGACAGATAGAATTATAGCAAAAAACTCGATTGATCAGTGATTTTGTCCAGAAATTGTACATTGTCGACGTCAAAAGTACTTACTTTCTTTCTTGAAGAATGGCCTACATGTAAATTCCACTGTTTCATGGATAAAGAAACAATACTAGTTTGGTAAAATAAAATAAAATCATTGATAAATTCTCCAATTGGTTTATAACCGTAAATGAAAGAAAATTCGGTGTTATTTCCTGACTGTAAGCACGCTTGCTTAATTACTGTACAGCTGCTTGCGAGTTTGGTAAAAAGACTGTATGCATGTTTGTGAGTGACTTCTTTATAAAATTTCGGCGTTTCCTATGCTCCTGTAGTATTTCTTCATATTTAGAACCCGCAAACAATGTTTGAAGGAGGGTGGTATAAAGCAGTCACCATGTGGTCTGTCTGTTTGGTCTGTTTGCATATGTGTCCTCATATATTTGGTCGTGCAATTACTTCAATGCTATTGCACCTACCTCTCTCAAAGTTTACATACAAACATCGGCCGTATGTAGTTAATGTCCATCTTATTATTTACCTTTTTCTTTTTAAAGTGACACTTAAAAGTGAAACATCTGTTTTTCGTGTCAGTACCATAACTTCTTTATGCATTAAGGGATTTTGAAATAATTTGGCACAAATGTTCACCATCACGAGACCGTAATGCGACGATGTGTCGCATACAAGACTATATTTTCTAGAATTTCAAACAATTGAAACCAATATATAATCGCAACTGCAATTAATAAGGGGTGAAAATATGAACAGTAAATGGGGTGATTTGGAGTGAAACGGCGCCAGATTGAATCCACCAATCCTTTGTGGATCGCTTTCTTGACAGCGTCGCACAGTAAACAGCTCTATTTTAGTTTTGTCTTTGTATTTGCCATACACATGAACTTTAACATGAAACTTGTCTTATTTTACTGAAAATACATTCTGCGAATGAAATAAGTCCCCATTTTACAAGCAGAAGTGCCATTAGAGGAAAAAAATGAGGGTTTATTACCTCACCTGAGCAAGAAGTGCTCAAGGTGAGCTTTTGTGATCACCCTGTGTCTGTCGTCCGTCGTTGTAGTCCGTCAACAAGTTTGGCTGTTAACACTGTGAGGTCACATTTTTGGTCCAATCTTAATGAAACTTGGTCAGAATGTTACCCTTAATAGCATCTTGGACGAGTTCGGTATTGGGTCATCTGGGCTCAAAAACTAGGCCACCATGTCAAATCAAAGGAAAAGGTTGTTAACAGTCTAGAGATCACAATTTGGTCCAATTAAATGTAACTTGGTCTGAATATTACCCTCAACAAAATCTTGGACCAGTTCGACATTGGGTCCTCTGGGTTCAAAAACTAGGTCACCAGGTCAAATCAAAGGAAAACCTAGTTAATACACTAGAGGCCACATTTATGACCATTTATTAATGAAACATTTTTTTTAATGTATTTTTGGTGATATTTAGGTCGAGTTCAAATCTGAGTCAGATGGTCAAAAACTTGGTCACCAAGTCAAATCAAAGGAAAAGCAAGTTAACACTCTAGAGGCCACATCTATGACCATGTCGTCATGAAACTAATATAATCTTTATAATCTATAGGTGACTTTAAATCTGAGTCAAGTGGGGTCAAAAACTAGGTGACCAGATAAAATCAAAGGAAAATCCTGTTAACTCTCTATCGGCCATAAATATGGCAGTATCTCTAATGCTTACCCACGACTACCCGCTGTGATTTGACAATCATTTCTCATACATTTATACTTACCAAATAACATACAGCTTTCGATATAAATGTCGGAATGTGCCGATCATACTGAAACAAAGACGAGGTACAACTCATGCCATTTTAAAACAACAGAAGTGGATTGAGCAAGGCCTAGCAATGAAAACGACACAAATCCGCAAGGACAGATTCCCGCGTGTGTGCGTTATCACTATAAATGTAAATTATTTTAACTATTTTGTACTACTTTTGAACCTTGTTGACTGAGTTACCATGAAGTAAACTCTGAATTACTAATAAGGACTTAATCGACTTTTCCGATAATGTTTTCGTTATCCTTTTATATTTTATGTCCATTCGCAGGATACTTGCGGGTGAAATAGGTTTTTTTTAAATCAGAGAGTCATTTTGTTGCAGACGGACAGACAGACGGGGTCAACCTATAGTCTTCTCCTGTCTCATCTCGATATTTTGAAATCGTAAGGTAACATTTCTTCGTGTTATTTCATAGGGAATCGACGGTTAATTTCTTGCAAGACATAGTGGGGACCCTGTGTATACATTCAGTTTCTAATTCGTATTTTATGATAGTATATGTGTGTAAAACCAACACTGAACACTTGCATGTAAACGATGCTGAAGCATTCAATTAATTATTCAATTAAGTAGGATAGCGAGTCGCAGACATTCCACCCCACCCCCAATGGATTAGTACAAGCATCGCATGGGAGTTTGACATCAAATGACATTATAAACATGACGACTGATCAAAAGAAACAATTGTGTATGCATATCTTTTATTTCATTTACGCCTTTTAAGGACATAAATCGCCTATTGTACTCGCAAGATGGAATACAGTATCACTCGCAATTACGCATTCAGATCAAATATCAAAATTGGCAAGTCGGCATACAGTAAATGTTTTTTCACCGACTAGGTAAAAATTAATTTCATTCCAAAACGCAACAGAAACGAAACATTTTATTTACATATATTTATGGAGTATGCATACTTATTACAGAAAACATCATGGATAATTGGATTACAAATCAATTTGGCGTGATATTCATCAGTTTCGTGACTTGGTCGAGTGAATTTTCATGCAGTGAGTGTGATCAGTCAACATTTTTTAAACATTACCTGTCAGTTTCATCTATTATATCACCATATACACATATTTATGTTAGACAACTTAAATACACATACAGTGTAAAGCCAAATAAAGAATTTGAAGACGATTCATACCTTTTGCGTGTCTGTTGATTGTTTTGATCACTCGCAAGAGGAAGAGGGGAAATACAGTCGTTTATAGGGTGTGATAATGAAATACCTACAGGATCAGACATTTAGTGCTAGCGCTGTTAGTAAATGTTCTGTTGAATGCCAGAAACTCAAACTGATAGATACATGTTAACATTAATGGTTGTCGCGGCTTAATAAATTTTTGTTATAGAATAATGACTGTAATTTGAAAATGCACCGTGTAGGGAGTAAAAGAGTACCAAAGCGATACGTATTAAAAGTAATAGTATTACTCGGAAGTAATATTTTAATTCAGAATGGTATCAAGTAAATTGAATAGTCATGTTTACGTTAGTGCTCTAAGTAGTGAAGTAAAGGTTGTTGGTTCGCCTCTTTGAACAACTGTCGACCACCGGCCGTAGTTATATTGGTTTGGGGAAAGTCATTACCTTAACAGTGTTACGGTAATAGAAGCCTTGACATAGTTTGTCGGGGTAGTAGTCTCAGTTGTGGGTCTTGTGTTTCATGGATGTTTACAATTTCTCGGCCGGAATTAGCGTTTGTGCATGCCTTTGTTTCACAGTGAAGACCTATCTTCGGGACCTTAGTTACATAAATGGTCAGTGACAGGAGTAAAGTGTACCAGCATTATCTGTATCTCACTGTCCCTTGCACTATACCTGTATACTATGCATTTGTTTATGAAGAGCAGTGTTATTTCAAAATATCATAAACACTGTTATATTAAGTGTATATATAAAATGCATTTACATGTATTTTGGTGTTCTTCTGCTCCCACATTTAGCAAAGTTAGGCATGACAATCATACGAAATAGTTAAAGAAAAATGATAGTCATAGAATATTGTTATACATTTTAGCATGCTTGAATTCGTTCTGTTTTCCAGTATTTCGAGGAATGGTCTGAGCATCTCAATATGTTATACATTGGCTACGGAAACACGTACCTCTCCTAGTTAAATAGGGGAGGGTTTTTTTTTTCGCAGGCGGCTCGTATTCCGTTTGTGAAACGAATTTGTTCTTCGTAACAAAATGTAGAGACGTGAACTGTATTGTTTTATCTAAAACAGATTCGATTGTAGCATGATATTTGTACATATTTGAACAAGATTTACATTTCCATTGTATTTCATGATGGCGTATGTTTGCTTTTCCAGTATCAGAATGTTAATTTGGTGATTACTGTTTTATGTTATCAGTAAGGTACTTTTGTTATCTCTAATAATTTTTACTTGTGTGTATCGTAAGCAATTTTTCCCCTTTGCAGCCATCTAAGGGGATAATTGTTCTTTCGCTGGATTCAAATTTTATCTGTTTTTATTAAATGTATTTTGTTTGTCCTTTTTCAGTTTTCGCTGGAGCAAATGAAATCAAGTTATTTTCAATATACATGTTTAGTTGTTTGTATAGTATGTGCATTTTTGTAATTATCTCATCTTGCCAATTGCGATCAGAAATCTTTAAATTAAATCACTAAACTTTGTTGTAGTTTTTATTTATATTGATAAATTACTTGTAGTGGGTATGACAGACGTATATGGTCGTAAACTAACTTATGTGCCAACGAAAAGATGACATAATCAGTCATTAATAACTTTTAACTATTGCTTTCACTAAATAAAGGCTGATGTTTTTGCGTCTGACTTCTGGCTGCTGTCATTCCCTGTTGTATACGGTGCATTGATAAAATAAATATTAAATGCAAGTTAATGGGCTCTTATCATGCAACTTCAACTTTAAACTGCCGTAAAATCAATGCTTATTACACTTGGCAGGCGCTTGTCAGGAACAGTAATTAGTTTAAAAGATATGTTATGTGCATGGGGATTAGAAGTATATACATATTTTGAGAAGATAAAAGATCTAAAGGTCTATAGTTAAAAGCAGAATGCACCGGTCTACAGAGAGCATGAGTCAAGTCTACAGAGAGAAATCGGTACACTTGGACTTGACTGGACATATATAACCTAGTTAATGTAAGTTAATGGTCTCTTATCATATAGTGAATGTAATTTATCTTTCGCCATGCAATAAAGTAGGAAAATGTAAAATAATTGACTCTTGCCATGCAAAATCTGATTGTCGCACTTTCATGATGTGCAGTTTGTTAATTTGATTTGAGTAGTATTCGTCTGGAGTACCAGCCTGATAACATGTGCAATATATCTGTTGTCAATGCTCGGTAATTGCGTAAATGCAGAGTAGGGTTAGTTACTTTGTAATAGAATAAACAAACATAATTCGATAAATATTCTGCAGACGAAATATAATTTTATGCAAAATCCATGTACGTTTCCATTCAAACACCGAAATTTGACGTCACGCCGACATATCATTTGGCGCCATACAATCATCGATAAAGAGTGCTACCGCACCTGATCTACTATTTTAAATAAGACGTTTTAGAATTGTAATGATATAAAAAAAACGGTGTTAAAATTAAATTCGCACACACATTGTCGTGTAACGATTACTGAATGCATAAAGGGAAGTAATTCCATTAATATGCAAATTTGTAAACCTGTCAATTGTCATTGGAGTAAAATGACAGTATATATGCGCATTAAATCACCTTTGGTGATGAGCTAGCTTTTCACTGACGGGATTTGTGTGGCACTGAAACGTTACAAATGGTGGCAGCGGTGGGATGAAGTCAACTGCCGGACTGGAGTTGCCTTACCCATGTATTTCCCAGGCCAAATCTCGGGACGAGATTTCTCGGAGGGGAAAGTAATGTAACGATTACTGAATGCATAAAGGGAAGTAATTCCATTAATATGCAAATTTGTAAACCTGTCAATTGTCATTGGAGTAAAATGACAGTATATATGCGCATTAAATCACCTTTGGTGATGAGCTAGCTTTTCACTGACGGGATTTGTGTGGCACTGAAACGTTACAGTCGATTACTAGGCGCGTAGAACTCACGCCACGTCTATGCACTATTCTAATATGACTAGGTAATGCTTAAATCATCACAACAATATTATGTTGACGTCACGCCGACGTGACATTTAGCGCCATGTACGCATCGAAAAATAACGCTTTCAAATTAGATCAAATACTTTACTTAAAACACATTTAAAACAACATGTCACATAGCACAACTATCTTCATTAATTTAAATTGGCTATGCAGAATAATTCGCCATCATTTGCGCCCTAATGGATCTATTCCGCAAGACGCATTACCATTTCCGGTCCTGGCGTATATAAACAAAGGAGCGTGATGACCTACCATTTGGCGCCATACAATGCGCTAAAAACAGTTCTATCATATGTTGTCTAAATTTAAGAAATAATATATCCCAAACAGTGATTTGTCTTTGAATAAAATCTTTGTTTGGAGTTTAGATGCGAAGGAATAACATCAACAAACCATATTTGACATTTGATAACGTGCCTGTTAGATTTGTTGAACGACATAAACATTTAGGTTTAACACTAAGTTCAAATAGAAAATGGCATGACCACATTGACCAAATAACTACATCAGCTTCAAAATTGTTTGGCATGATGAGAAAATTAAAGTACACTCTTAATAGACAGACTCTTTATCAAATATATATATATCTTTCTTAAGACCTATTTTAGAATATGCTTCTGTAGTGTGGGACGGCTGTACTCAGTACGAAAAAGAAACACTAGAAAAATTCAACATGAAGTAGCCCGTATTGTAACTGGACTTACCCGGTCTGTCTCAATTCAAAATTTATATCAGGAAATTAACTGGCTCTCACTATTTGACAGACGATTATATCAAAAACTTTTAATCACATTTAGAATTCGTAACGGTGATGCGCCCGAGTATTTGAATAACATTTTCAAAGCATTGTCAACAATTCTACACATTACAACTTAAGAAACGCTGAAAGTTATATACTCCTCAGTCGAAGAACTCAAATATTTTCTAATTCCTTTGTGCCTTCTGTTATTGATATATGGAACAATGTGAGTCTTGAAATAAGAGCCACAAGCACCTTATTAAGTTTTAAAAGATTCTTAAAAACGACCGTTTTTCCAACTACAGAAACTCCAAAATAGTATCTTGTAGGAGAAAGAAAATTTTCCATAATTCATGCAAGGCTTAGAAACGCGTGCAGTAATTTGAATTTTCATTTATTTTGCAACCATCTGCCTCAGGACTCAATCTGTTCTTGTGGAGAAGATACTGAAGACGTTAAACATTTTCTTTTCACTTGTACGAAATATAAATCAAAGGATTTAACTTTTCCACGATCTAAGGCAATTTCATCCTTTAAATACCCAGCTTCTTTTAGTTGGTAATTCCGAACTGTCATACGAAGACAACTGCAAAATATTCTGCTCGGTCCAGCATTACATAAAATCAACCAAACGCTTTTGAGACTCGCCATATTTAGCATATAATTATATAAGTTTATTATTGACAAGACCCCAGTTGTTTCTTCTTTATGTTCTTTTTCCCCAAATGTAGTACATGTTAATGCAATTGAATTGCATCTTTTTTTGTACTTTTACATCTTTTTGTACACTGACTAGTCACAAATATGTTTGTCTATATAAGTCACATGTACTCGTTTCTCTTTTTCGGCGACGCCGTCTAAATTCGTTTTCGTTACCTATGCCACGTGACTTCAGTTTGCAAATCAAACTGCTTGATAACGCATTATAGATAATTTATCAAAATGGAAGATTTATGCAACACTCTGCCTGATTGGACGAGAGTGTCAATTTCTTTCACTCTGTTGATTGTGCTACGCTGAGTGAAATGTAGACAAAGCGTTTATCCTAAACGACGCTGTTCACAGTTTTAAAGCTAACTTTGGCTCAGTATATTTAGCAAGACTATTGATATATCTCAAAATGATAAGTAAGTTTAATAAATATGATAAAAACCTGTTCAAATACCAACATATATCAAATTAAAGAAAGAGCTGAATACGGTCTGCGTATCACATGAATAAGGGTATAAGAGTCTTTTATGTAGAGAAGTGCTTTTTAAAAGATTTTCCTTGTTACAATGGTCGTCTGTATATGAAAAGGTTTCTTGCTTTTGTGACTTATTCAGATTGCATATTAAAATGAGTACTTGTTTGCTTTGATATATTTGTTATAAATTATTTAACTGATTTATTATATATGAATATTTTTTCTTAAGTATGGTATGCAAATATTGAACTCAGTTAAAATCTGTTTCATTATATATATGCTATATAATGACTGAATCTCATTACACTGAAATGAAGGTACGCTGCATACAGTTTATCTATGTGATAAGACTACGGTCAAACTTTGTTTATGAAACAGAAATATTGAAATAATTACAATTGTATGTTTTGCTTGACCTTCACTTTTTTATAGGTGTGACGTCATTGTCCAAAGATTCATGAATAGCGAATATGCATTTGTTAAAGCGGGATCAGTTGGCCTATTTTAGAAATAAATAAAAATAATAAATAAAAAAATCCTTTAATTGATTTTTTCTCATGTATTCTAATCAAACTTGATTTGTAGCATTTTTATTAGGCCCGCAGCCAACTTTGTTCAGCTGGGACATTTGACCCCTTTTAGGGGCTGCTAGAGCTAAAACTAGAAATGCCTTTGACTTCATCTCAGTGTTGTAATATTTTCTGGTTTTTCGGGATCATTGATTTCAATTCATTTAGATTTGAAGATTGAATACCGCTTAAGCCGGTGCTAGTGGGCGTGGGCAGTGTTGCATTTTCCATTACTGCTCATGAACAGACTCAATCAAACCGAATCTGCAATTTTGACTGTTTGCTTTGTTTTCGGTGCTTCCGAGGGATCTACTTTCCAGATTTTATTTATACAGCGTCTCATGAACAGCTTGGTGGATCTTTGTCATACCTGGTCTGGAGCATCATTATAAGGTCCTCTTCCAAATTTATTTATATAAGAACTTGGGCCCTATTAGGGGCCACTATAGCTAAAAGTAGATATGCCTTTCTTCGCATTAACCCCTAAAATGTAATGGATTTTTATCAAACTCGATGTGTAACAATATCGTAAGGTCTCCTGCTATTTTGTTACAAATGGGGATAGGGACCAATTTAGCTAAAAATATAAACACGTTTAATGACCTCTTCTCATGAACCGCGTCATGAATCTTCACCAAACTACTGCTGTAATTATTCGTCTAAGGATAAACGAAACAAAATTGCAACCCTACGAAACCTTTGCGAAAAATTAAAAGAGAACCATTTAAATTGTTAAAGTGCGGTGTTTAGTTTTGCAATTTGAAAAATGTTAGATGAAAGATGAATGTTAGATGAAAAATTCATAAACTTCTTTCCTTATTACAATTCGCCGACTATCATTTTTAAAGATATTTCTTGTTTAAGTTCTTTTTTCCCAAATGTAATACATGTTAATGCAAATTAATTGCCTCATTTTTACTCTTACATCTATCTATACATTGCCATTAGTCACAAATGTGTTTGTTTATATAAGTACACATGTACTTGTACCTTATACATATTTCAACTCTTTTTTTTTTCTTTCCTTTTTTTTTGTAGCTGTAATATTGTAAATTTATTATTTACCACACATGTACTTGATAAGTTGTCATTATTGTAAATTAAATATGTAAATACTTGCATTAGGGAAGACCCGTTACTAATGTTGCGAGAACTTGTAGGTCGACCCTTTTGCCTTTTATATGTACAATTGGCGTAGTTATCTGTTTATATATGTATATATTTACAATAAAATATGTTTAAACTAATTATTTCTTAAGTCATTTCGCGGGATGTGTGACTTCCCGTATTTTATCACTTTTAAAACATTGCTACATTGACGTCACGTCTACCTACTACATTAGGCACCATGTATGCGCCATTACAATGTCCATCTTTTATCTACTTGCTTACAAGGAAGATATATTAGGATAGCAAAACCATGTTTTAGCATATCTCAACAATACGAATCGGCTATACGTCGCGTGTATAATGCACTCGGGCTACGCTCTCGTGAAACTATTTCGCAGGTGTATATCCTCTTCGTAATATTTCGGGATATTAAGGTTTAGAAGTATATCATCAAAACACAGAAAATTTGATAAACAAACATTCTAACACGACCCGATTGGTTTTCCTATTAAACAAAGAAGACTGAAAACTGTGTGTTATTATTCAACAACTAATTTTTCCGACATCATAATTTTTACGTCATGGCATTAGACGGCATAGCCGCGCGCCGAAAAAGAAATCAACAGAAAACATATGTGATAACTGATAGATACCGGCAAGGACGTACATAATAATCGTTGATAACGTGTTAGAATCGAAATAACATGTCTCAAACAGTGATTTATGCGTGAATAAAATCACTGTCGTTTAGATGCGTATTATTATATCACTCGGGCTGCGCCCTCGTGATATAATTCCTTCGCATCTAAATTCCAAATAATGATTTTATTCAACGACAAATCACTGTGTGGGATATATATTTTCTTAAACATCTTTACCAGTAATCTACCTGACCATTACATGTTTTGACGTACTGTCCCATACGATGGATACTTAAAATATTCTGAAAAAAATGTCCCCCTTTGAAGTTGAATGCCATTTGAAAATAAATACAAATAAACAATTGCTGAAAACTATGTTCCGTCTAGTTATGTGAAATGTCAACACTAGGATATATATTGCAAATGCATGAAAACGAAGATATGTAACAGTTCTTTGAAAATAGGGAGTTTTTACAGGTGTTGAACTGGCCCCTTTTTTGCAGCCTTTTTCCGGAATTCAATATACCCGGTATATATACTGATAATGTGTTTAGTATAACATGAACATAGTTTTATATGCTGCTCAATTTTCATGTGAAACAACTTTTTATTTCTATGATTTGGTGTTGTTTGATTTTTTTCTCAAAATGTAAGGCTAGACATTAAAATTTGGTTCTCTTAAACAGTACATCATATCAAATAAAAATGAACATAATACATACTGTAAATGTTCTTGCGTAAATTTATAATCGAGTTAGTTACTGCAGTTACCTTCGTAATAAAACAGATATATATAATTCAATAAATTAAGAGCATTTATGATATAAATATTATACCATATAAAACAAAAATGCAATATGATTAACTTACTAGTTGCATATAGTTGTACTTTCTTAGAAAAAAAAGCAACAAATTCTATGAAAATAAGATTTCAAAGCTATTCTAATTCTTATACCTGTTTAGAAATACAGTCGCAAAAAAGCATATATGAGCCGTGCCATGGGAAAACCAACATAGTGGCTTTGCGACCAGCATGGATCCAGACCAGCCTGCGCATCCGCTGTTCGCTAACGGTTTCTTTAATTGCTATAGGCTTTGAAAGCGAACAGCATGGATCCTGACCAGACTGCGCGGATGCGCAGGCTGGTCTGGATCCATGCTGGTCGCAAAACCATTAAGTTGGTTTTCTCATGGCGCGGCTCATTTATCTAATGGGTATCAACAAATTAACTGCTAACACAATACATAATATCACTCACTAAACAGTTAAAACAACAACTGGAGACTTCTCATTAACTTTTTCAAACTCATTTGAATTATCATAGCACAGGAAAGCATTAGTGTTACTTTGTTCGCTAACGGTTTCTTTAATTGCTATAGACTTTGAAAGCGAACAGCATGGATCCTGACCAGACTGCGCGGATGCGCAGGCTGGTCTGGATCCATGCTGGTCGCAAAACCATTAAGTTGGTTTTCTCATGGCGCGGCTCATTTATCTAATGGGTATCAACAAATTAACTGCTAACACAATACATAATATCACTCACTAAACAGTTAAAACAACAACTGGAGACTTCTCATTAACTTTTTCAAACACATTTGAATTATCATAGCACAGGAAAGCATTAGTGTTACTTTGTAAAGTAAGCAGTGTGTATGTGTCTGCTTTATTTATTTGTTGGCATTTTCGCAAATGTTCTTAACTGTTTTTCTTGTTTATAATGTACCTTTTATCGGTTGCAGGTTTATCCCGCTACCAAAGTTACAAGTGTATTTCTGACAATCATATAGCATCTTTATTTTATTCCGAATCACATCCAAAGGATGTTCATGTGCTACACAAAATAGTCCCATTCATGAACAATGCGGATGAATTATCAATGAACAAGCAGTTCTTATTCAACCTGTATCCACTCACACTGACCATTTAGATTATATAAGATCTATCAATGATAAGGTATTCCAGCCCACGGTTACATCACAAGCTAGGTCAGGCAGAGTTCATCTTAGATATGAGGCACATTAAATTTGTATTTGTTTCTCATTCATGTATATTTATAGACTGGCATTTAAACAGAAGATAAATCTACCAAAATCCCGCAACCATCAGACATTTCAAGGCTTTGATTATTCAGTACGTAGTGTGTGTCTGTATCCTGGATACTGGTGTGACTGACCAAATCGTTTGGTCGTTTGAAATGGCGGCTGCACTCTTGGATGCATTTCACGTGCTGGTTTTACCTGGTGTTACTTCTTTGTTTCATTTAGACATTGTATTTATCTATTTGCGGTTATGAAACTTCACTTGATTTTGCTTTGTCGTCGGTTGTAAAGGTTCATACATTTGATAAAGTCTTGCCGACTCAAAATAAATCTTATCTTATCTTATCATGTAAAACATGTCACTGATGTATATTTCTTTCTAGTCTTTAATTATAACACTGATGATAAACTTACTCTTAAAGATTCGCATTATGCCAATGTTGGCCGCTTTGGTCAATAAAAAGGCACAGAATTGATGCTATTTTTCACAACGACATAGATGGTTTTAAGGCTTTCAAGCATGATATATATAACTCAAGATAAAAACATTTGCTTCTCTACTGTTCTAGTAAGGTGATTTAACTTAACAGTAATTAGAACCTTTTGATAGCAAAAACACTTCTCTCGAAAATGGTAAGTAAACACAGTTGTAATTCAAAATTTGTAATTTTTTAAACAGCTATTTTTCCGTAAAACTATGTTGCATTCAGTACAGAGCTTGCAAGCGGTCACTTATCACGTCTGTACATATCAGACATAAACAAACTAACCTCAGTCGTATAAAGTCAGGATATATGTAAAAACAAGAGCTGTCGGAGGACAGCAACGCTCGACTATACAACAGCCTTGTCAATTGAATGAATACAATAGTCGAAAAAAGGGCATAATTTTACAAAAATGGGGAAAAGGGTTATGGAACCTTCACAGTGCTTATCAGCTCATAAAGTGAACAAGTGCGTGAAGTTTCAATCCTTTCCCATAGGCGGATAATGAAAACCCAGCTTACATACAAAAACTTAACCAAAAACTGCTAAGTCGAAAAAGGGGCATAATTTTGAAAAAATTGCAAAGTAGAGTTATGGGACCTATACAGTGCATGTCAGATCATGACAGTGAACAAGTGTGTGAAGTTTCAATCCATTCCCATTAGTGTGTACTGAGATACCAGCTTACATACAAAACCTTAACCAAGAATTTCTAAGTCGAAAAGGGGGCAAAATCTCATAAAAAAGCAAAATAGAGTTATGGAACCTGTGCAGTGTAGGTCAGTTTATCACAGTGAATAAGTGTGTGAAGTTTCAATCCATTCCCACAAGTCGTTACTGAGATACCAGCTTACATACAAAACCTTAACCAAGAATTTCTAAGTCGAAAAAGGGGCATAATTTTGTAAAAAAGCAAAACAGAGTTATGGAACCTGTGCAGTGTAGGTCAGTGTATCACAGTGAATAAGTGTGTGAAGTTTCAATCCATTCCCACAAGTGGTTACTGAGATACCAGCTTACATACAAAACCTTAACCAAATCGGGACGCGGACGCGGACGCCGACGCATGGGTGAGTCCAATAGCTCTACTATTCTATGAATAGTCGAGCTAATGATCTACGTATGTCTTCTAAAGTTGTACAGCACTGTACATAGGAGATAAATATAGTTTTATAAAACTCAACGCCGATCTAGTCTCTAGTTTTGTGGCTAACCATCCTATTCTTTCAAACAGTATAAAACAAAATCCACTCATAAAACATGTTAAGGCCATAAAAATCAGCATTTTCATAGATGTACTTCGATCAGTCTTTGTTTTCATACAATTCGTTGAATTTTATGATGTTGCATTTTCTATTATAAGAACATGGAAGCCTTGCACATCGTTATTGGTCCTCATTCAAAAACTTTTTAATTTTCTAATGTTCATATTCATTCGTATAATTGTTTCAAACAGGAAGAACCAATCAGTTTATGCCGTCAGGAGTATTGTTGCACGCTAACAGTGGTACTGGGGAATTCGCTCAAAATAACTCATATTTGAAGTCGTGTTCATTGGTTTGCTCGTCGCTTTATGCAGCTGCATCAGGCAATGTTAAGGGTTGTTTAACTGATGAAGTTTTAAATAAGCGGATATCATCTGCCGTTTGGATACATGATATTGTCTTCGGAATCTAACTAATTAGGGTAAATATCAGTCAACATTTGCGATGACCTCGCCAGCCTAAATTTGATCAGATAGATACGTTATGACAATGAAAAGTGTGTAACTAAACGATAGAATTAACAGCACAATAAATGCATGATATAATCACTGTAATTCTAAAATAGTTTTATATTGATACAATCTGGTCTCGAAATGTCACTGAATGAAGGCCTTTTGAGTATTCCCAAATCTTTTGTTTCTATTGCTTTGTTCTATCTAGTCTTTCTAATGACAAGGTAAACAAGAGGGTCATGATGACCCTGGATCGCTCACCTGAGTAATATGAGCTACATGTTTCAAATGTCAAACTGATGATTTTCAGAAATGTTTGGAAGATTTTCCGATGTACAGTCAAGTAACCCCTGGGGCGAGGCCGATTTTACCCCGGGGTCATGATTTGAACAAGGTTTGTAGAAGTCTACTAGGCAATGTTACATATCAAATATCTAAGATCTAGGCCTTCTGGTTTATTTCAGCAAATTTATGAAGATTTCCCTATGTACAATCAGGTAACTCCTGGGGCTGGGTCAATTTGACCCTGGGGGATCAAGATTGAACAAATTTTGTAGAGGTCCACTAGGCAATGCTACAAGTCAAATATCTCAGCTCTAGGCCTTCTGGTTTATTTTTAGAAAATTTTGAAGATTTTTTCTATGTACAATCAAGTAACCCCATGGGCGGGGTCAATTTGACCCCGGGGCTCATGATTTGAACAAATTTTGTAGAAGTCTACTAGGCAATGCTACAAGTCAAATATCTAAGATCTAGGCCTTCTGGTTTAGTTTCAGAAAATGTTTGAAGATTGTCCTATGTAAAATCAAGTGACCCCTGGGGCAGGGTCAATTTTGACCCCGGGGCTCATAATTTGAACAAATTTTGTAGAGGTCTACTAGGCAATGCTGCATATGAAATATCTAAGCTCTAGGCCTTCTGGTTTATTTTTAGAAATTTTTTGAAGATTTTCCTATGTAAAATCAAGTGACCCCTGGGGCGGGGTCAATGTTGATCCCGGGGTCATGATTTGAACAATTTTAGTAGAGGTCTACTAGGCAATGCTACATGTTAAATATCTAAGCTGTAGGCCTTCTGGTTTATTTTTAGAATTTTTTTGAAGATTTTCCTATGTAAAATCAAGTGACCCCTGAGGTGGGGTCAATTTTGACCCCGGGGTCCTGATTTGAACAAACTTGGTAGAGATTCACTAGGCAATGCTTCACACCAAATATCTAAGTTCTAGAGCTTCTGGTTTTTGAGAAGAAGATTTTTAAAGTTTTTCCTTTCGGTTGCCATGGCAACCAGAGTTCTGCATGGGATTCAATTCTTTGAACAATTTTTGTAGAGCTTCACCCAAGGAACATTCCTGTGACGTTTGGATGAAATTGGCCTAGCGGTTTATGAAGAGATGTCGTTTAAAATAAAAGTTTACGGACGACGGACGGAGAGTGATCAGAATAGCTCACCCTGAGCCTTTGGCTCTGGTGAGCTAAAAACAACAAATGTTGACATCTTATCCCACAGGTCATTCCAGATTTTCTCGATTACTTTTGTTGGTCAAGCTCCATACTTATCCCACAGGTCATTCCAGATTTTAATTCGTACGTTTACGCTAGTTGAGTCATGTACGTCAATAAATAAATGTATTGTATACTAGATATGCCGCTGTTTTAAATCTGATCTTTTCTATTAATTTTATACATGCAATAACCTGATAAGAGTATCATGGCTGATATGCAATGGCTGGTGAATCGTAGCACGAGAAAAAGTGCAGACAATCATTCCAGTGCAACGACCTGTCTAATTAAATCCTCATTAGGCTAGAGACAAGTCAACAACAACAGGATATGTCCTGTTTCATGCTGGTTCTGCAACTGATATGTATCAGAATCATTGGAGTTTGTTATCTTACATATTGCAATGACGGTGTTCAAACACAGACCAAGATTGAAGAAATTAGATCTTAAAGAGGCACCACAAAATAACTGTATTCTTTTGTGTTTCCATGATGGTAATTATACATGCTTTGCATGAAGAAAATGGGAAATAACAAGTATCTAGTTACAAATTGACAGTGACATATATTAGGCCAAGACAATGTGTGTAATGTCCTAACATTTTATTGAATAACTGTAGCAGTATGAACAGAACTTTGTGTATTTAGGGAAATTTCAATCACACTTTGTTTCTACAATGTTAAGTAGTTATTCATCTATGTTTTAGAAACTATGCTGAAAAGAGATTGATTGAATTAGTTTGCAGAGTTGTCAAAACACATTTATTCAGGAATGGCCTAAATTGTCCACCTGAAAACTTGTAGTATAACTGTATATTACCCGTATTTCAAAAATGATTTTCATGAAGTTTTTGTGAGTGAAAAAAGTAGGTCACTAGGTCGTGGTGGGTCTTTAAAGAAGTACAATACATTTAATACTAATGTCAGGTTAATCTTTGAAATAACGTATACGATGAACTGTGTCCAAATATAGTGTATTCAGACTATATTGAATGTGTGGTTAAGTGAAAAATACAAAAAAAAACTAATATTTTAGTAATTGTTTAATTAACTCTTACTACTGTGCTTTTGAAACCGGCAATCCTTCAACCTTCAAGTTCAGCTCAGTAACAAGTAGTGTAGAACATGGGTGTTTCACGTGATTTTTTACCGTATCGCACTTATTGAACGCCGTTTTAGCAATATAGCTATAACAATAGTAATAAAAATCAGGTTTGGATACTGTTTTAGATATTGTTTATAAACAGCAATAAACTATTGTTTTTATTTTGAAAATTAATTTCAATTTCGTCAGTGTCCGTAATTTTCCGGAAAACAATCGCGAATATTTTAATACGCAATAGTAGAATTGAGTAATATTTCCTACATTAAAGCGTAATGGTACACTAGTATTTAAAAAAAAAAACAAGCACACTATTCACCCATAAGTTACTTTCTAGGCTGAGTGGTCACGCATACATCCATAACAATTTCTGGTCTTTCGCAGGAAATCTTTTGACTTGTAAAATTTTGGTCACGGTGGAAAACGATACGATCTTTATTAGATGCCGTCTGCTAAAAGGCAACATAATGTACCGGTAATAAATATTATATTCAGTTCAATTATGTTTACGTATTCATTTATCTGAAAGTATATTGTTGCGTTCGCTCACTATTTAAATACATATGTTTGTACGGGAATGAAGAACTTAAAATCTTAATTAAAGTAAGTCATGACTTTAGTAAATAATATATTTAAAAAATAATTACAGTTTACTTGTCATTGGCAAACATATTTTTTTTTCAATTCTATAATTAAAATCAGGGAAATCTCTTAGAAATAGGCAAGCAAAATATATGTTGTATGAGGACGAACAAATTAAAGACAGTAAGATTTAAATTGTATATATATGTAGCGGATCAGCTTATGTTTTTGTAATTATCCTCCCAGAGATATAGTAATTATTTTTGCCAAAGTCATTAGGCTTCCCTATTGCTTTGTCGTTATTGCGTATTGGAAAACATTTTCAATTTAAGTTATCTGGTATTGCTTCAGCGAATGGTGTGGCTTTCCCTGTAAATCAGTCTATGAATAATTGGAAAATACATCTTGAAACATTTTATTTGGTAAACTTCAAATTAAAACACAGTCTTGTATGGAATCTCTGAAGGGACTTATAACTTTCTTACTTCTAAATATGACTTAAATGACTTCTTATTTCAAACTTTATTACTTCTAACTTCCAGCTTCTTTACTTTTTACTACATTACTTCCTATTTCCTTACACATTAGGAGTAATGTAGTAGAACGTTAGAAGTAATTAAGTTGGAAGATATTTGAAATGAAGTTGGAATGTAGAAGTAATGAGTTAGAAGTAACAGGAAGATGAACACAGAAGTACTGAAGTTAGAAGACAAGACAAGACAAGTTTATTTCATTTCTTCCAGAAGGTCAGAGACCCATGAGGAATACAAATATATGGCGATACAGTAAATATGAAATAACCAAAAAACAACATAACATATAACATGTGATTATATGATTAAATTATCACTTTTAGACATGTGTTCTACAATAACAGAGTCAACAAATTAACACAAAGTTAGTAGAAGTCCCTCTCTGACTTCCATAGTTTGGTATGTATCTGGAACAGTATTAACAAAATAACTCAAGTTGAATCACGAGGACATTTGAAATAACTCTATCATATGTGTCGTTATTGCTTGTAATGTGATACTGATTTATGACTTTTTAGGTAAATCTATGGTGACGTGTAATTCTTTATAACATTTTATTCGCTGAAGTCTTAAATAGATTTGAAAAAAGGATGTTAACTTATAAATCTTATATTAGAACGGTCTCTACACAGATACAACAAAACATAAAAAAGAGTGACTTTTATATGAGCAACGTGCCAATGAGAAAATCCATAACATCAGAGTGATTTTGGACATCTCATGGATCCAGACCAGCCTGACGCATCCGACAAGTGGTCAGGATCCTGACTAGTTCGCTTGTAAGCTCGATTGGAATTGGAGAAACTGTTAGCGAACAGCATGGAGCCTGACCAGACTGCGCGGATGCGCAGGCTGGTCTGGATCCATGCTGGTCGCATACCCACTATGTTGGTTTTCCCATGGCACGGCTCATATTATATTGGTCATGCTAGAAGCTGTATAAGTACTCATCTTAAATAAAATATCCATTAAAATTTCATCCGAGTGTATTTTTGTGGACATAAATCTCATAATAACTTACCTGTGTGACCTTCAAAAAGGGTGCCAGCTGTCCCGTGACTATCAGCTCCCTTGAGAGGCTCGGGCCGAGTATAGCGATCTTTGGGCGATCCTTTTCCTCTACCATTTCTACCATCTGCATTGCAGCATACCCATTTTGTCCCTGTGAAACAAAACATGTAAGGTTAGTTGAACATAAGCACACTGCTATTATAATCTACTTATATATGTCATATGACATCCTCCAAAGAAACGGAAGTTCAACTCTAAGAAGATGACTTGCAACTACCCGATTTCATATGAACTAAATCTGTGTTTTCTAATTATGTGAGAAATGACTTTTTTTACACAACAAAATAGACTGGCACCCGTCCCTACGTTTGTTCTTATTTCTTCATTAAGAGGCAAGTAACTCTAGAAGGTTGTTCTTACATTGATAGTTTTATTGCCCCTGGCTCCATGGTTTAGACATCAGATAAAATTATGCTATTTTAGAGACTTAAAATTATCTTATGAAATGTTTCCAGTATTTATATAAGAAAAAATAACCATGCAGTCAGGGAACCAGGCTACACAACAAAACGAGATTTTATGAGATGTTTCTTGCCTCTATTTCTATAAAGAGAATAAATATATGACCATCAAATATAACGGTCAATACATCGCAGATAAATTTCATAATTTCCTCTTGATAAAAATGATACCTTTATGCATTTTGTTTCAAGCATCTGCAAACACAAAATATTTAGTAAATCTGTAAACACTGCAGAAATCTTTGCCATCCTGCTACTGGAAATACGAAATGAAATAAATTAAGGGTGTTTGCTCCGAAACAAAAGAAAGATTGAAAGTCTAACAAGACATGTAAAAAGTACAGATGAACAGAGAACTTTTTACAGCCGCCACACGGCACTTCCAGACTGTGGTTGTGATAGTTAATAAAACCTGTGAAAAGATCCAAACACATGATGGTACAAAGCAAGGATTTTTGTAAGATTGGCTACGCAAGTACGCACTTACTGAAACGCATCTAATAATATTACATAACATTGAAACATTTCTACTAATACTCTGGTAAAAGCTACAATAACAGTAAATTTTGGTTTTACATAAACAAGTTAGTCAACAGGTTTTATTATCATTATGACAGAAATGGTATTAACAGTTCTGCACATACAATAAAAGTGCTAGATCAAAATGTCTTTTACTTGTGAACACCAAATGTTACATTATAACATGTGGCAGTGTCACTCGTGAAAATGGAAAATCCTGAAAGAGAAGATTCGATCTTACACTGAAAACATTACCTATTCTCTATTGATTTAATAAACCTTTCCGCATTACATTTTGGAGAAGTCCGCATTCATAACATTTATGAGAATATGCAAATAAGTCCTCTTTAGGTAGAACTTGTTGAATCATTAAGATATGAATAAATGCGAAAATAGGACGCCAAGCTTAAAAGGGTGATCCATTTAAATAACATCATGTGATGTCAACCTTCATGCCAGACATGGTCATTACAAAGTATGTTGAATACAATTGATTCTTCTCGTGCATGTCACGAGAAAGCATGGGACGTCAGCGGAAATAGATCATAAATATATTGTAGTTCTTTTGCCGGTGCCCTGACAGAAGCTGAATAGCTCGATAATCCTTGGGAAAAAACGGTGTATTACCTTTAAACCAATGTTCCGAAAATTCGAATAATGCTCGTATAATGCTCTCTCAGGGAGGTCGTTTGGCAAGGAAGAAGACATCCTACTAGTAGTCATGTCAACATGACGGACTGCAGGGAAGCCCTCGAACCTTTCAACACCTACGTTCAGTGTGGATGCAGGAGGGGAAACATCATTTCTAGGGATTGGCTACAACCGCCCTTGTAAGGGCGACTTGCATACATTTATATTGTAAGCAACTATTTCTCCAAGTCACTGTCGTTTTTTTCTATCTATTTAAGTTTCAAATGTTTTAGACTTTTGACCTGTACTCCATGAAAATTGCATTGAAGTAAATAAGTTTCAACTCTCGATTAAAAACATTGTTTAAGGGCATGTCCGGGGACATGCTCGCGGTCCGCACTCTACAAAGCAAAAGGCTATAACATTGCCAAAAGGTCGAGATGACCCGTCATTAAACGTAAAATACAGACACACAATACAAATTGTCACGGGAACATATGCTTTTATATTAATTGGGATTTAATTGTATTTTATCTACTTCATGCACCGTATTCATTTACAAATACATGATGCCTCAAAAAGGAAACGCGATTATGTCATTGCGCAAAAGAGAAAACAGTTCAGTGCATTTTCAACATGTGTTGTCCAATTTTCAATTTTAGTAATTATTTGTGTTTTTATTAAGCTCGTTTTAATTACTTTAAAATCTTTATCAAATTCACATTAGGTTTTCACCTTCCGATTTATATTTTTTCCTGACATTATAACATTTTTATAATATGTAAAGCAAGGGGATTTCCAGAGTTTTATTGAGGGCCGCGCGAGAACTCAAAGAGGCTAAAATAAAGATTATTCAAATATTCGTGGCTGATTTACTATGGACAATACCAACGAATACTCATATTTAAAGGTTGTTCTTAAATATATATTTAAGAAATGGGAAATAAAACTAAACAATCCTGGAACACTGGTTAGGTTAACTGTCCGCCGTTACATGACTGATACTGTCGAAAAACGGCGTTAAACCCAAAACAAACAAACAAACAAAACAAACAAAAACTAAACTTTCCCAGCTGGGGGTACTATAAATAATAAATAAATCAAATGGTCAAGAAGAAATCCACGAAAACAACATGCAGCATATTATAATTATACAATAGAATTACCTTTGTGTCTCTATACGAAATCACAAGTTCATAGTCCTGTAAAATATCCGTCCTATTTTGTATATCTTTCAATGCTTGTTCGATAATCCTTGGGAAAAACGGTGTATAATCCTTAAACCAATGTTCCGAAAATTCGAATAATGCTCCTACAAACAATGGGGTACGGGCGCTCACAATTTGACAAGTAATAACAATAAGTGTTAATCGTAAAATCAGCATTTTGATGTCTATTTCAGATATAAAGTGATTATTGTAACATCTGATTTTAGAGGACAAGTTTTCAATCTGTTGCTATTCCTTAATTATGTCACTTATCTGATATTCGATTTAAGCAACCGTGATATTTCAATGGCTATTCCTCATCTCCCAGACTGAAAAGGAGAAACTGCTCGGTATTGGCTTTATATAAATGGAAGTAGGCATTTATTTTATGATCTTGTGCGAAAATTAATAACATTAAATCTACAAACAAAAATTGTCTTTCCATTCCATGACATATATAAACGATATAGAGAATTTACTTAGATTTTCCAGAAGGTAGTTATATCTTATTTTTGGCAAAGTGTTTGAAATATTATCCGATTTATATAAACAAAGTTTATATCGCGGTTGTAACAATCTATGAAAATTAAGATATTACTATAACAGCTTCATGTAGAAAATATGTTTGTTACATCATGGAATTTCCTCAGCGAATGTCCAAATACGGTGGAAAAGTGGGGCACGAAAAACTCTATGTATCTGAATATCCTATAACGTTTATTAAAGTGCTATGAATTTTTTTTATCTATCAATACTATTAGATACGAAAAGGTAAAGTCCATTTATGATATTAAAATCCGGGGTTTCCGAGACTTGGATGAAAGCAATGACACGCATGCGTAATGAATCTGATGCTACTCCCAACGCGCCCTGTAATCAGGATTAACACATTTCTTCTATGGAAAATCTGGTTGACCGTTTGCGCAAACAGCGTATCATTTACTCGTATATTATTGGCCTTTTTCTGATATCTTAATTCATAGCGCATCATTTCAGATCTCTAGCTCAACTACTGGAATTTGCCAATAAAAGTGTATGAAAATGACAAAAAAAAAACAAACAATGTCCGCAAATCCGCGTCGTTGTGGATAGTCATCAGATACTTTGTCGAGTGTAAAATTACACCGAAGAAGTTCTATATTAAAGGAGAGACGAATCAGAATGTTTCAAATCGTGATCTTAGTTTACAGGTGGTATCGCTGATTTTCTACGAGACAAAAAGAAATTGCGTCCCGGGTATATTAGGCTATTCCCTTGACTACCTACCTTATTGATTTATGAAAAAGGATAATTAAAAGATCTTGTAATAATAATGAATTATTTGTAGAACTATTATTAATCGCATTACAACCCGTTTCTGCTATATCAGCTTAAGTTCGTTTAATATTAACATTCTGCTTGGTAATTATTGTGTAAATTAATTACATTGTATACCGGTAATACGGACAGTTAATCGTATCTACCGGTATAGAAGGATTATGACATTTGTCACGTAGGCCAAATCTGGCCAATGCTACGGTTTGACAATATTGGCGGATGGATACAGAACATGCAGCATGAGGCCTACATTTAAGACTCGTAAAGAATACATATCACTGATGATTAGTAAAATATTAACATATATACAATACAAATCAAATAATATACAATATAAATCAAATATATTTAATACAAATGTGAAAATAATATTGAGTATAAAAGTATATTTATTGAATACAGTGAAAAGTTTATGATATGCGTGTTTGATATACTTGCGCATTGCAATAAGTGTATGTTTAAAATTATAGAAAATTGTCTAGACCTTAGTAATCGGGCCTTCATACGCAATGGCAACTGAAATATAACATTAAATCATAAAAATTGACATAAAAATTATATTTCAGTTGCCATACGTATGATGCCGATTATATTCATACAATTTCTACTTTAAGTGTTTGGCATATGTAATTTGGAGTAGTTTGTAGCAAGAAAATGCTTGTGTCTCCATCTGTGTTCCATAGAATGGCAGCTAACTTACAGTCAACAATTTAAAATGCTTTAAGTTATACGGGCTGCAGCGAAAAACATCAAAATGAATGAATGGTTTCACTACACAGCACCCCTGCAGGGAATGTCGAAATTTTCAACGTTTGTCTTTTACTTTAGCAGCCCTAAATACAATATAAAGCCGTGCCATCATTATATTCATGATAAATATCAAGTTTGGGAACAAAAGTTATTGTCTGAAAACATTTTTCTTTCAGTTCTTAGTAACAATGAACTCGATTTGAACTCAAATCACACCCTAAATGCAATCCAAACTTTCTATCCTCGTAACCTATCAACATACCAAGTGTTCAGTGTTAAGTTATTTAGCGGAGAACATTCAATTTATTTATTTGGGTTTTACGGCGCACCAACACAGTAGGTTATATGGCGCCAAACAGGACTACAAATTTTGGTTTCATATCTCATTTACATAGAAATAAAAACATGAGGTATGGAATCAAAATTTGCATACCTGCTGGAATCATAGAGTTACAGCAAAACCAAGTGTTAAGACTCTATTAGTCGCCTCTTACGATCATGCAAGGGTAAGGCAGTGGTTCCAATTCTTTTCATACACAGATCGTCACAGAACCACATGGGGCAGGAGAACATTCAAAGTTTCTAGTTTTAGTAACAACGACCTTCACCCCCAGCAGACCCAAATACAATATTAAGTTAGGGTTTTATATAAGCTTGCTAAATACCACTTTTGGTAACAATACCTCAGTTCAAAACTTAAACCTCTATTGTTTCTTAAGTAGCATTGATTTCAGACCCTAATGACATCCGACGTCAAATGAAACCTGGACACAAAGTTCCATTGCAATACCCTATACCTAACTTTAGAGTTTATTGAGCAAAAATATTTTGTACTTTTCACAAGTAAAAGCAACTTAACCTTGACCCAAGCAAAATCTTAGGTTAGTTCTCCATATTTGTTAGTATGCATCAAGTTAATATATAAAGTTTAGGAAACATTCAATATTCTTACTTAAATAATTGACCCACATCCACCAGTTAGGCTGTCCAAACTAGTATAGCTTACACCTTTTTATAAAATTTTAGAAACTGATCTTTACCTCAATGGCATCTTAATTGCTAAATTCAAAGACCTGAATCATTACCATTCAAAATTCCTACATTAAAAATGTTGACCCCAGCAGCCCCAAATACAATACTAAGTTAGGGTTTTACACAAGCTTGCTAAATACCACTTTTGGTAACAGTAGGTCAGTTCTAAACTTAAACCTCTTTCGTTTCTTCTTAAGAAAACAGTCTGATGCCCACCCTTCCGCCAGACCGGACACCATATCCCTCTATAATAACATGAGGTTTCAAGAAAATCATCTCAATCAGAACAACAAATAGAGAATTTTTTGTTTTTATTTGATATATTTCTCATAAAACATTTCTTCTTATGAAATACACTTCTAACAACTTAATTCATGCATCAGATTAGTTCTATCAAATATATAGCCAGCTTCACTTCAATTAAACCTGGGTCCAGGGTTATAAAACTGAAAATGGAGACCAGTCTCAATGGCTAAGCATACGATTGGTTGTTTCAAAGCACACTTTTAAAAATTAACCAATGACAAGCCTGCATTCTGAGACTGGTGTCCAATTTCAGTTTCATAACCTTGGAAGCATGTTATAATTGACATATCATTATATCTAACATAATTAAGGACATGTTCTCTTTTGAATTGATCTAAACATCTTTTTATATGCGCTTTTAATCATAATCATATGTACAAGAAATTCAGAAGTGACATCTAGAAAACATATCTGAAAAATCCCATAAAATGTAATATGATATACAACATAACAATTTGAAAATAGAAACAAAATAGAAAATGCACTTTGTCGAAAATTTAACTCTTTTGCAACTACAGTGTAACTGCACTCACTTGAACATCAATGGCTCACGTACAAGTGATCGTTAGAGCTATTCATGAGTTTCATTGTCATTTTTCCTTAAATTATTATGGCTTGTTTGCACGAGCATCAATCACTCAAAATTGTTCACACCTGTAACGGTCAGAGTAAATCAGCTAATATAAAATGTTCACGATCCAAAAAATCGTGCAATATTCTCTCAGAATAAGAAAATTTTTGTTTTTCGATACATTAGAGCTGATAATGAGACTACTGATTGATGAAAAATTAATTAAAACGTTTAAAAGTTATAACTTTGAGGGGAAAACTAATGTGATCTAGATTTGGATAAGACTTTCACATTCACTTAAAAAGCTAAAAGTCCTACAATACACTATCAATGATAAATAAAAGATAGGAGAAATATTTCTTCAAACAAAATTTAAGGAAATCATAATTATTTGTTACAGTCATTTTGTAAAACAAGATGATAATTATGAAACAACATTTATAACGCATTATCTGAAAATGTCATATGTATGCTTTTACCATGCATCATAGTTTCTTCTGATGGTGTAAACAAAAGGCATACAAACATGAATTCCCAAGGTCAGCTAGCCTACATGTACCTTTTGGTGTATAACGGGAAGTCTCGATTCCCTTGCAACTTTGTGTGAATGGGGTTTTGCAGTAATGTAAGTCTTTTTTCACATAATTATATGAAGTTCTGTTATAAAACATGAATTTGCTCACAGTACTTTTTTTATACATTTCCAGTAGCAAACAAAATACCTCATAATCATATAAAATTCTGTTATACAAACATGATTTTGCTGAAAGTTACTTTTGCACACCACTCCAGTAAAAATGAAGCTATCTCATAACTGTTCAAAAGCTCAAGATATGTCTTTACATCTTTGATGGTTTATTATTAACAAAACATCCATATATATTATCCTTTTCTTTGAACACATGACACAGCCTTCAACAAAAAAATAAATAAATCAGCTTATCTTTAAAAAGGCATACTTTTTACATAGCTATGCACAGGGAAGCAAATCTGCATTGTCACAAATGTTTCAGCTATGGCTGTTTTTTTTTTCTTAAGTCAATATTGGTATGAAGCTAAATCTCATTAACAGAACAATTGCAAACACATCAGTTAAAAGCATTCAACATCTGTTGCCCTTATTCAATTAACATTTCTGTAATGATGTTACATCTATGCACATAAATCTTTAAAATGTTAAGATGTACATATTCACATCCCTATGCAATTAGGATTCAATTTCCCAGACTGACACAACCTCAGAATTTGTAAAAAACTGTCCCTCCCTTATATGACTGTTTCACAGAACTATACAATTTTTGTAATGAGCAAATTTCTTTTTAACAATTATTACACAGTTATGAAAAGAATTTGTTGAAGCAGGTTTCACCACATCACAACCAAGCCTATCTCTTCAGTTCTCCAATTTATGAAAATTTAAAGAAAATCTACCTCTTTGACCTTGAAAATGTTGGTTACCTGCATGGCATTACCCATGTCCATAAACACACAGTCTGCTGTATTAACCTTTACCCTGTCAGATTTATTAAATGGACTGGTCAATCATTCTATCTGGGCAGTACCACTTCTTGTTCAAAGAGGTGTTCACTGAAAATTTACTGACTTAATAGTGAACAGTGCGTGCAGGCTGATCTTGGTCTGCACTGGTCGTAAAGGCAAAACCACTTGCCGCCAGCTGGCTGAAGGTTAATCTAGAACATTGGTGTAAGACTTTAAAACTGACATTAGAGTATGGTCTCAAAACTCTAACATCCCATTGCTTATTTCTTAAAGCAATTTTAAAACTTACCGATGCAAGGATTGCATGCTTAAACTTGTCTAAAAACTCTCAATCTGACAGGTTGTTTCTGAGAACAATTTTTAAACCAACCAGTCAAAGGATTACATGCTTAAACTTGTCACAAAACACTAAATCTGCCTGGTTGTTTCTGAGAACAATTTTCAAACTGACCAATGGAAGGATTGCATTTTTAAACTGGACTCAAAACACTAACCATTCAATCCTAGCCTTACTAATATAACATTCTGGTTTATATTACAGTTCTATCTGTAAGTTATTTCCCTTCAATCACAGTTTTCAGTCAAGCACTGATTTGCAATATAAATTGTCTATCAAAAAGCTAGACGAAACAATGTATCACAAGAATGTTAGTCCTACTCCAAGTTGTACCCCTGGGTTTGCACTGAAAATAGAAAACAGAAATAAAGGTTAAAATACACAAGTCTTGTATTTATATGAAACTTCAGAAAACTGAACTTGCAATGATGTAATCCCAACATAAAATGATACCACTGTATGTATTAAAGAAATCTCAAGTGCAAAACTCAAAATCATCCTGAGGGAAGAAAAGTAAAACTTAGTCTGTAGTTCCTTGTCACAAACTTTCACACCAACATTTCCCCCAACTTCACATGCTGAACAACATTCCTATACAATGTCATGACTCAAGTTTAAATACTTTTTGAATACATGTGACTTTTAGACCCTTTAAGCCTTATTTAGACTAAGTGATGGGCCATAACTCTTGACTTGCAGGGTGAAATCCTAAATAAAACCCCAGAAGTACAAACACACGTGAAGAATGATACCCCTATAAGTTTTCATGACTCTAGGTCAAATATGTCTTGAGATATATGTGACACAAACTTTTAAACTCTTCATGCATATTTTTACTACCATAACTCTATTAAAATCATCCTGAAAGAATCAAAGTAAATATTTTTTTGTAGATTTTCATAAAGCATTGGAATCCGGAAATTCCACTGAGTATCTGCATCCACAATGACACAGAAAAATTAATACAGTAATGTTCCATTTAATCACCAGTTCGAAAATAAGACCATTACTTTAATAAGACCAGTTTTTATAAAGAACTGAGTACTTGTCTATACATTGTTCATGCAAATGGACAGACTTTTTGGACTGACTGATAGACTGATGTACACAGAGGAACTGACACTGCCACATCATATCAAATCAGGCTGTATAAATATGAAAAGTGAGGCATTTCCTAAAAGAGACAAAATCTTAATATTATATGATAATACCCGTTAGTTCTTTTCAATTCAAATACTAGTAACATCTGATTAGATGATTAGATGCTTATTAGTTTTGACAGATTTGTTACAGATGGGAAGAGTACAGACAAAGACTTTTCATTTTGAAAAACATACTATGAAATCCCCTTATTTTGTGGGCATGAAATTTGGCAGTTTGTGCAGAAAAAGCTATTTTGTAGGGAAATCTATTTGTGCATTTTAAATTTCTGAGATTAAAACAAATGGGAGTTCGACTTTTTCAATGGGTTTTTCTTTGTGGAGTGAAACAGCTACAGAAGTCAACAAGTGCTGCCACAGAAGACAGCGTGCTCGACTATTTCTATGCTGGATAGTGAAACTGGGCACATCTGAGGAAGCTGGAGCTGTCACTGGAGTGTTTAATGACTCCAATTGTGGATGAAGATATTGCACAGTACTTTGAGTCTGTGTCAAAAATATCAAGTAATAAGAGAGATAAAGATAAAGTGTATCAAAACACTAAATAAGTATAATTCTGAGCAAAGAGGGGGCATAATTCATAAAACACTGGTGCAAGAGTTATGCATCTTGTGTCATATGATGTGGGTGATGTTGTGGAACAACTACTTCAAGTTTGAATCAATTCCATTTAGTAACAACTGAGATAGAGCGAAAGTGCATCATAACTTTAACCTGAAATTCTAAGTAAAAAGGGGGGATAATTCATGAAATAATGGTGCCAGAGTTATGCACCTTGTGTCATATGATGTGGGTGATAAGGTGGAACAACTATTTTAAGCTTGAATCAAATCCATTTAGTAATAACTGAGATAGAGTGAAAGTGCATCAAAACTTAAACCTGAAATTCTAAGTAAAAAGGGGGGATAATTCATGAAATAATGGTGCAAGAGTTATGCACCTTATGTCATATGATGTGAGTGATGATGTTTAACACCTATTTTAAGTTTGAAACAAATCCATCAAGTAATTACAGAGATAAAGAGAAAGTGCATCAAAACTTGAACCTAGGTGTAGACGCGGAAGGACGCCGGCGCCGGGTCAAGTAGGACAGCTCTCCATACTTCGTATAGTCGAGTTAAAAAATAAGTTGTCCCCCACAAATGTTAATGAAGTTACAGTATGTTATCAAGATATAAACATGTGTTTGTATAATGGCCTTGTAACCGATTCAAAGTGTATTGTGCTAGCTAAAGGACAATTCTATCGCATGATACCCTTACAATAAAACTAAATACCATGTACCATGACCTCGTTTTCATTCTTTTTACACAATGACCAATTTGAAAATTTATGCTATAAAGATTAAATTTAAAACCTGCAGATTGAATAAAAACAATTGAAGTTATTCATCATTATACTATGGGACCTTGACCTTGGGATTACAGTGCTAAGCTGCCCTATAACATTACTATGTCAAAATATGTAAATCATTATATATAAAATATTGTATGCAAAGGTCAGTACCTATCTCCCTGCTGGAGCCACACAGGAACTACATAGTTGAGTTCAAGTCTTGCCACCCCTCCAAGCCTCAATACAATGCCAGCACCATAGGCTAGTCTCAGTGAATTTCTAAACACATCCATATTGTCTCTGTTTAACTGGTCTAGAAAAGAAAACCATAAATAACAATGGTATTATAAAATACATTTTATACATAAGCTTAAAAAGTTCTAACAAATGCAACTGGCTACCAAGGCAGTTAAAGAGAATTCCTATAGTTTTTTTCCTTTCATAGAATTTTTTTTAATTCACATATATGATAGGAAATTTTGTGCTGAAAACAATGAACAAATAATAACAATAGGTCACCAGGCTTGTTTTTTGTGAAAAATTGTTTTGAACACACCCACTGTTGCTGAAACTGCCAGCGATTTTTCAACATTTTCATAATTTTTTGCTTTTTTATAAATACCAACCAAAATATACATCAAGACAGCACAATAAGGTTTTTGTCTTTTTACAGCTTTTATTATATACTTATTTAATATTAGTCATATTTGTAATACTCTATCCTTACAATAATGGGTACCAATGAAAATAAAATATTGTTTCATATTCACTTTTGCGAACTTTTTCAATGAAAAATACCCATAGTGAAGATTATCTTTTTAAATTCTGAAAAAAACTCTTTCATAGATTTTTTTCCTGTTTTTCTTGTGTATAGATAATTGTTTGTGAGCATAAAAATGGCTAACAAGAGCTGTCCGTAAGACAGCCAAGCTCGACTATTCGAAATATTGTCCCAGAAGCAGGAAAATATGACCCAAAAAGGTTAAATATCAAGAGTTTCAAGTTCAAAAGGGGGAATAATTTGACCAAAATGCATATCAGTTATGGGACTTGCTGCTCTTAACTAGTTTTATAACCTCGAAGGCACATGTGAAGTTTCAATTCAATATCTGCATTAGTTTTGGAGATAGAAACTTGCATGTAAAACTTTAACCAATATTTTCAAAGTCCAAAAGGGGGCATAATTTGCCCAAAATACATGCCAGAGTTACGGGACTTGATCCAGTGAGGTTAGTAATTGATCTAGAAAAAGAAAAAATAAGTTTCAAATCTATATGCCTTTTAGAAATAGCTGTATGTACTTGCACGCAAAACTTTAACCAGAATTTTCTAAGTCCAAAAGGGGGCATAATTTGGCCAAAATGAAGGTCAGAGTTATGGGACTTGCTGCTATCAACGAGTTTTATAACCCCGAAGACACATGTGAAGTTTCAAATCAATATCTGCATTAGTTTTGGAGATAGTAACTTGCATGTAAAACTTTAACCAAAATTTTCTAAGTCCAAAAGGGGGCATAATTTGCTCAAAATACATGTCAGAGTTATGGGACTTGACCCAGAGAGGTTGGTAATTGACCTAGAAAAAGAAAAAATAAGTTTCAAAGCTATATGCCTTTATTTGATGGCTGTATGTACTTGCATGCAAAAACTTAACCAAGGTGTGACGCCGACGCCGACGCCAGGGTGAGTAGAATAGCTAGACTATTCTTCGAATAGTCGAGCTAAAAATGTATGGGTCACCAGGCTAAATTTTATGTTAAGACCGCTAGACTACAACACCTGTTTGGACGGAAAGTGGTGCGAACCTGGCCAAATTGATTACATGTATGTGTGCTAGAAGTTAAAAAAAGTTTTAAAAATTCTTAGTTCTTTCTATAATTGAATACTAAATAATCTGAAAGGTGATGTGTCTTATCGGTACTAAGTCAATTATCTTACATTATATGAACAACACTGTCTTTGTTCTAAAATGCGATGTGAAAACACAACCACAAAAACAGCAAGAAATCTGACAGGCATGATACTTGTCAATACAACATAAATCAGTATCAACATTTGATTACTGATAAAACTTATCAAAAATGCTATTTAATTCAAGATTCCTCATATTTAAGATTGTCTGTAACATGTTTCAACAAATGTTGACTTCAGTTCAGTTTTCCATAGAAAGTCTCGGCTGCGCAGAAAGATGCGCATAAAAAACTATAGGATTTCCCTTTAAATAACACATTGTTTTGTATTTCTTAAATTTTCTTTGTTTTTAAAGTATATGATTCAAATAATTCTGGAACGATGGAACCAATGCTCAGCCTATCTAACATGTTGAATAAGAATTTTCTTTTGAAACTCTCCCAACCTTCACACATCATTAAGGTTTTTATATTATTTCTTTAGTATCTTGAAACAGACACAATAAAGCTATAATGAATGGCAGAGGAAAACCAACAAGGTACTACTCAGGTCATTACTTCAGGCACACATTTTAACCCTTACCTTGCTAAATTTCTATAATATACTTGTCAATCTTTCAATTTGGACAGTACCATTAACTGTTAAAAGGGGTGCTTACCAAAAAAGACACTGACTGAATGGCGAACAGTGCAGATCATGATCAGACTGCACGGATGTGCAGGCTGATCATGATCTACACTGGTCGCAAAGGCAGAATAAATCGTGTTTAGCACAATAAGGGTTAATCTAGGTAGAACCAACAGTACCCAAGCTAGCACGATAGTTTCCTCAACCAAATCTACATCGCGGAAAGAATTCTTATAAAAAGTTCTAAGGTGCATAATGATTTGAAACCTACTGACAACTAAGGCTTCTTATTATAATTACAAGTTAAAGTTAAAGTTTTGAAAGAAAACTCATCTCATCTTTATTATTTTGTGAAAGAAAAACTTACCAAAACTGAAAGTTTGAAAGTTCCCACAGTTGCCAGCATTTACAAAGAAATGTGATCTAAATAGTTCGCCAAATCCTCCTTTCCCAGGCCGGAATGGTAAAGGTGTGTATAAATGTAGTGCTCCCATACAGTACATATCACCTCCAAGAGCATTTCCTAAAATGTTCAGGTCAAATATTGTAACACATGGGTTGACATTAAAATAAAGGATGTGAATTACCATTATTATCAATACATCTAGTAAAAATTTTGTGGGCCTCTGTGGCCTAATGGTTTAGGTAGCCGATTTCAAAACACTTGCCCCTCACCAATTTGGGTTTGAAACCTGGCATTAGGTGTAGAATTCTTCATGTTAGGTAGCCACCTAGCTGGATTACAGAAGGTCGGTGGTTTTACCCAGGTGCTCACCCATGACGAAATAATGCCCGGAGGGGCACCTGGGGTCTTCCTCTACCACAAAAAAAGCTGGAAAAGTGGCCATATGTCAAATTTTCCAGCTCATTCACCTTTAAGGATATATGCATACAACAGGATATTGCCTCCTTTACAATTTACAATGTGTTTACTCTAGGATATATGTGTGCCTCTTATATGAACATGTTCGCTTCATTTGTGTATGTGTATGCCTCACCAAAGAATCTTTTTCTCACCAAGTTATATAAGTAAGTTCATTCTGGGAAAATATGTTATTTGCTTGGATATGAACTTACATCTCAAAGTCGACATTTTTTTTGCAGAATAACGGTATGCTGCTTTTAGTGGTGCTTTCTAACTGAGTGCCTTTGGGCAATTTTTTTTCTTCAAATAAATATTACAAATGTCATGTAACCTACAGTACTGTGAACTCAGATTTATTCAAAAGTGTACAATTTTTGCTAATTTTTGTTATTTCATGAAAATTATGTCCTTGAGAAGTACAAAGTTGGACCTTAACAACTTTTAAAAGAAAAACTTAAAACTAAACTTTATACTGTGTTTACATTTCTTAAAATTTGGTAAAACAACAAGAATGTCTATTACAGCATAAGAATTACTTAAACTTACCATCACTGTGTGGCCCTACTCCTTTTATGTTAAAGCCTCGTAAGGTTAGAGGACCTCCAAGGAAGAATCTATCGATGATCATTATATCTTTATTGGGTTCTAGAGATCTCATTACACCTCCAGCTAATGATAGTTGTAAAACCTGAAGATTGTAACCAAACAAACACAGATAAAGGACAAGTTATAATACATTTATGTCTACTGGTCCAGGAATAAAACATGTGGTTGTCCTGTTATTGAAGACCATCTTCCCAAATTTATATTTTTTCAACAAGAGCAATATAAGTAACTATATATCTAATTAAGAGCTGTCCGTAAGACAGTGCGCTCGACTTTTCTCAGTGCTTGACTCTGAACTTGAGCTTTGCCAGTAAAAAAAAAAAAAATTCAAGTTAAAAAGGGGCATAACTGTTAAAATTCAAATTATAGTTATGAGAATTGTGTCTCCTGGTGTAGACTTTGATAGTAAGTAACTATTTTGAGTTTCAAGTCAAAAGCTTTAAAAGTAACAGAGATATTTGACTTTATCAAAAATTTTAACAAAAAAATCTAAGTTAAAAGGAGCATAATTCTGTCGAAATTCAAATCAGAGTTATGGGGATTGTTCCTCCTGGTGTAGACTTTGATGGTAAATAAGTATTTTAAGTTTCAAGTCGCTTTAATAGTAACAGAGATATTTGACTTTATCAAAAATTTTAACAAAATTTCTAAGTTAAAAAGGGGCATAATTCTGTCAAAATTCAATTAAGTGTTATGGGGATTGTTTGTCCTGGTGTAGACTTTGAGAATAAATAAGTATTTTAAGTTTCAAGCCAATAGCTTTGATAGTAACAGAGATATTTGACTTTATCAAAAACTTTAACCAAAAATTCTAAGTTAAAAAGGGGCATAATTCTGTCAAAATTCAAATCAGAGTTATGGGGATTGTTTCTCCTGGTGTAGACTTTGATAGTTAATAAGTATTTTAAGTTTCAAGTCAATAGCTTTGAAAGTAACAGAGATATTTGACTTTATCAAAAACTTTAACCAAAATTTCTAAGTTAAAAAGGGGCATAATTCTGTCAAAATTCAAATCAGAGTTATGGGGATTGTTTCTCCTGGTGAAGACTCTGATAGTAAATAAGTATTTTAAGTTTCAAGTCAATAGCTTTGATAGAACAGAGATTTTTGATTTTATCAAAAACTTTAACCAACGCCGACGCCGGGGCGAGTGCAATAGCTCTACATTTTCTTCGAAAAGTCGAGCTAAAAAATGTATTTGGGATTAATTCTTAATTAGGCTAATGAAGATTCATGTAAAAATAAGATATCTTTAATTAGAACGGATTGTAAAGGCTGAATGGAAAACTATTGCCACTCCTTTATTTAATACAATTTGACAGTTTTTCATCCAACACTCATGTTTTTCATTGGAAGATTGTCCTCTTTAATGTCATAACATTCATAAACAATCTCTTTTATGAATAAAATTTTGATGTCAAAAGTGGACAATCATCACATTATCCATGTGTCTGGGCCTCCAGACAGATGTATGCATATGTCTGGGCCTCCCTATGGATACATACGTCTTGTCCGCCATACGAGTTCATGCGTCAAGTCCTCCAGATGGATGCATGTACCCGTGCCTCAGGAAGGAGGCATTATCTGGGCCTCCAGATGGATGCATATGTCTGGGCCTCCAGATAGATGCATATGTCTTGGCCTCCAGATGGATGCATATGTCTTGGCCTCCAGATGGATGCATATGTCTTGGCCTCAAAATGGATGCATATGTCTTGGTCTCCAGATGGATGTGAATGTCTTGGCCTCCAAATGGATGCATACGTCTTGGTCTCCAGATGGATGCATATGTCTGGGCCTCCAAATGGGTGCATATGTCTGGGCCTCCAAATGGATGCATATGTCTTGGCCTCCAGATGGATGCATATGTCTGGGCCTCCAAATGGATGCATATGTCTTGGCCTCCAGATGGATGCATATGTCTTGGCCTCCAGATGGATGCATATGTCTTGGCCTCCAAATGGATGCATATGTCTTGGCCTCCAGATGGATGCATATGTCTTGGCCTCCAAATGGATGCATACGTCTTGGCCTCCACATGGATGCGTATGTCTTGGCCTCCAAATGGATGCATATGTCTGGGCCTCCAGATGGATGCATATGTCTTGGCCTCCAGATGGATGCATATGTCTTGGCCTCCAAATGGATGCATATGTCTGGGCCTCCCTATGGATACATACGTCTTGTCCGCCATACAAGTTCATGCGTCAAGGCCTCCAGATGGATGCATGTACCTGTACCTCAGGAAGGAGGCATTATCTGGGCTTCTAGATGAGTAATCTTGTACTTTCCCTTTTCATCTAATAAAACATGTTC
Source organism: Mercenaria mercenaria (assembly GCF_021730395.1). Taxonomy (NCBI): domain Eukaryota; kingdom Metazoa; phylum Mollusca; class Bivalvia; order Venerida; family Veneridae; genus Mercenaria; species Mercenaria mercenaria. The sequence goes on along the minus strand of NC_069377.1, from coordinate 58,852,035 downwards.
CAAGGCAGAATAAAGGAAACTTACAGAATCCAGTATAAGTTCCTTGTTGGCCTGTAATTCTACGTCATGTTTGAAAAATCTTGCATTCCCACCTAATCCAGCATATTCCTGTAAAAATTATACATTTTTAATAAATAAGTAAAGTGTTATTTTTTAAGACATAAAATCAAATCGCATTTTCTGATATACAGTGTAACTTCTGAAAACCAAACGACCTCCGGACCAGCCTAAAAGTTCGGTTTTTGGAAGTTTCCGGAATTCAGAAGTTTGAAAGTTTGTAGGCAAAGTGGACGTGGTGCACAAGAGTTATGTTTTCTTACACGTAGGATGAAGGAGATTTTTATCCTTTTTAATTTTACAATTTCATATTAATTAATTAATTGATTAATTAATTAAATTATTACAAACATTAAGGATAATAAATACATAAATAACAAATATAAAAAGAAACAACAAAACTTTAATAATGGCATTTACGCAAACATTTTCCACTTACATTTTACCATCTTTGGAGTCCCGAGTTCGTCAACATTAAATTTTAAGTAATGTTGATAATGCATAGTTTAATCGGTGTAACGAAATCATTTAAATCATCTGTCTTTCTTTCATTCAAATATTAAGAAAGTTTTAAACACATAAGATATTTAATTCATCACGTTTTCATAAACTGAATACAAATGAAAATAATCGCTAAGTACTTCCTTACTTTTGCATCAAATGATCATTGTGATTATATAGCGTGTCAAAGTGTCAAAATAAACGCGCACCGCTAATAAATAAACAAACGAACATGTTGACAGCGTTTCTGGATGATCAGGTGACACTTTTAATCCAGCAAATATTTTGCTGTTCGGTTTTCAGAAGTCAATTTTAGTGTTAAAATATAAACAGTGCTTCAAAAATTGTCCGGTTTTTAGAATTCGGAAGTTCCCCTTTTCAGAGGTTAAAAATATATGGAAATAAGAACAGAAAAAACGGGACATTGAGTTTCGTGCGGTTTTCAAAGGTTTCCGGTTTTCAGAAGGTCCGGTTTTCGGAAGTTACACTGTACTTTATATTATTCATTTATCAAATGGCTTGTCAGTCAATAGACAAAAGTTTTCACCCTTAGGGCCAATGGCTTGTAGTTTTGACTACTGATAGTCATTTCATTAAATAACTGTTTTATTACATGGCACTACATGTTAATTTTATTTCTTAAATTTTTGACTTCAGCTAAGGAAACCTGTGTTGAGCTATAGACCAGTCAGCAGCACATACAATGGACTGGAAATTTATACAAGAGCACCGCCTTGCGGGTGCTGACGCTCATCTGATTTTTTTTGTATAATAGAAATATTGTCCTACCCATGATTTTCTAAGTCTAAAAAGGGCCATCATTCTTGCAAAAAGCAGGATAGAGTTATGTTTCTTGATGTACAGTGTCCACTTATGATGGTGAAAAACTGTTGCAAGTTTTAAAGCAATAGCTTTGATAGTTTATGAGAAAAGTATACTTAAAATAATACTCAACCAAGAAAATGATTTTCTAAGTCCAAAAGGGGCAATAATTATTGCAAAAAGCAGGATGGAGTTATGTTGCTTGCTGTACAGGGTCAGCTTATGATGGTGAATAAGTGTTGCAAGTTTCAAAGCAATAGCTTTGATAGTTTAAGAGAAAAAGTTCACCTAAACATAAAACTTAACCAAGAAACTCTGATATTTTCTAAGTCCAAAAGGGGCCATAAATCTTGCAAAAAGCAGGATGGAGTTATGTTTCTTGATGTACAGGGTCAGCTTATGATGGTGAACAAGTGTTGCAAGTTTTAAAGCAAAAGCTTTGATAGTTTAGGATAAAAGCTGACCTAAACATAAAACTTAACCAAGAAAACTGATTTTCTAAGTCCAAAAGGGGCAATAATTCTTGCAAAAAGCAAGATGGAGTTATTTTTCTTGATGTACATGGTCTGCTTATGATGGTGAACAAGTATTCCAAGTTTCAAAGCAATAGCTTTGATAGTTTAGGAGAAAAGCTGACCTAAACATAAAACTTAACCAAGAAATCTGATATTTTTCTAAGTACAAAAGGGGCCATAAATCTTGCAAAAAGCAAGATGGAGTTATGTTTCTTGCTATACAGGGTCAGCTTATGATGGTGAACAAGTATTCCAAGTTTCAAAGCAATAGCTTTGATAGTTTAGGAGAAAAGCTGACCTAAACATAAAACTTAACCAGGCAACGCCGACGCCGACGCCGACGCCGACGCCGACAACCGCTCAAGTGATGACAATAACTCATCATTTTTTTTCAAAAAATCAGATGAGCCAAAAAGGAGTGATGAAGTAATTATAAGCAAGGATTCATCTGGTTTCAGGGGAAAAAAGCTATTTCAATGAGAAATGAAACTGTTATCTTCAAATTTTAAAGACAAATAAATGAAAATTTCTTTGCTTGTCGAGATTCAGTTCTCAAGAAAAATGCAACCACCACAGTGATGTTGAGCATTCTCTAGTTTTTTATTTGAAACCAAGTAGTCTACAAACTGCCCTTTCAAAAGGAGAGTATGAGGTTTAACATCACATCTACCGGTATTATTTCTGAATTTGTGTTTAGCAATAAACAATGATAAAGTACCTGAGTTAGTTTAAGCAGTGTTCCTTCAGTAGGTAAAATAGGATCATCTCTGCTGTCTCTCATAAAGATATGCTGAAATATATGTGCATAAATTATAAAATGTATGCTAAAATATGTAATATTTGTGCATAAATTTTCAAACAATTGCTGAAATATATGTGCATAAATTATCAAATGTATGCTAAAATATATAATATTTTGTGCATAAAGATTCACATATTTGCTAAAGTATATCCAAACATTGCGTAAGTATAAAATGCTTGCTGAAAGATATTTGTCCACAATATGTTGGCTAATATTATAACATAACAGTTGTGCATAAAGTTTCAAACAACTGCTAAAGTATGTACAAATGGTGCATAAAGTATAAAAACTTCTTCATGCTGAATGATATAACATTGGTCCATAAAATGTATACTTATATTATTACAAAAAAATACAATGTATACAGTATTATACAGTAATTATGTACACAATTAGATTTGCACATGCAAACCTTTAAACTTTACTTATAATATCACTGTGTCCAATTAAATATCTCAGCTAAACACCGCACTTGAGACTTTAGAAGACAAATTCTCACCTTTAAACTTGACTTGAGACTATGTCCAGCTTGTTCTCTAACAGAGAAAGATGTAGTGTTTGACATACATCGTAAATCTCTCCATACACCCTCCCACTTGATATTATGACTGCCTATCAATGATGGAAACTGTAAAATGAAAAATGAGATATTCAAAAACTGCTCACTAAGAATAGCTTGTAAATCTACATATAAATACAGTGTAATGGTACTTCTAAGTAGCAAAAACCTTCCTATTAAGGCAGATGTTGTCTTTCCTACTACATTTTCAAGGAAACACCTTTGTACAATGAACACATTTCAGTTTCCCATTGTTTGCTCTAAAGATGTTGCAAGGTATATTTTCAATATTATAACAGAAATTAGAAGTGATATTCAACAATACACGGATGCTCTCAATGCAAAAAATGACTGGCATTGATTGACATTAACCTATCATAATACAATCCCAAACTGGTTTTTAAAACTACTTATCATTATATTGGTGACTTCTTCAAGAAACTGGCCTAATATTACTGTCAAAATAACTTAATTTTCAAAAGGGCCAATAGTGGCCCCAAGTCCTAAGTCGCTCATCTGACCTTGATTATTTGATCCTGAATAAACATATGACACACTGAATCATGAATGGTAATATCTGTGTTGAGCATACAAAAACACAAAACAGGTCAAGTGCCATCTGAACATAATTTAGAGAGGGCCTTAGACTGATGTTACCAACCAAGTCTGATGAAGATTCATCAAGTTGATTGTGAGAAGAAGTTGTTTAAATGTATTTCTATCTTTAGTTCTAGTTGCATCTAAAAGGGGCCAAGTGCTCATATCCGAACAAATTTGAGAGAGGACCTTACACTGATGCTTAAGACTATGTTTGATGAAGATCCATCAAGCGGTTCATGAGAAGAAGTTGTTTAAAGGTATTTCTATTAATAGCTCAGGATGCTACAGACCAAGTTTGTAGTAATTCTGACCTGTAGTTTTAGAGGTGAAGATGTTTAAGTAAAACTGTTGACGACGGATGACGGACGACAGACCATCCACCTATACTAAAAGCTCACCTTTAACCCTTGATTCAGGTGAGCTAAAAACATGAAAATGTCTTTGGCATATCTAAAATCCAAGATCGGTAATATTTAAGTCAGTATTTCATCAGTATGATGTAATCTACTCCTTTATTCCTTCAAGATTATTAACTGTATGACTACCCTTTATTTTCTGCATATTTAAAAGTCAAAATGTGAGGGTTTTTTTACTTTTATATATATAATCTTTTATTTACAATATCTTAGAAATGATAGTACTTTATAAATCTTTATTAATCTGGAGGTATTGATTCCTTTATATGTATTTTTGTCTATTTATCAAGTACCTACAGATAGATCTACACCAACACCTCTGTCTGTTTCTTTGTATCCACTCCAGGGATATTCACTATGAGCCTGGTATCCAGCAGCACCAAACCTATTAAATATATACAACATTATTGGTGTTATAAAACATAGGCCATCTCCTTTCAAAAAGCGCACTCTTATCTGTTTAAACAACAATAAATTGAACAATGATTTGCTCTACAATGTGATTACACAACTCTGTACAGAATACAAAATCCCTATTCTCTTCCCCATGTGCTATATGTACCATAAAAAAATCATTAAATATTCATAGTGTGTGTGTATTGTGGGGGGAGGGGGGGGGGAGAGATCATTCCAAGATATTACATTCCAACAAAATGTTTTTAATTTAATACTTTAAAGTTTGAAATCCATGAAATTATGGCCATTTCAGCCGAAACAAGGAATTCAATACTCACGAAAAATTTTTGGGAAATTTTATTTGTATGTTTCAAATTATGAAGATAAAATATATGGGAATTTTATCTGTTCACTGGGATTTAAAATCATGGTTTTGGACACAACTAAAATCATTCCTCCACAAATGTTAATGACTTCAGAGTATAGATAATTTCAGTGTTCCTGGGTATTCATGCTCCACTTTTGAGTCTTTTGACAGCTACTGGTATTTGTGGAGAACAAGCTGATACAGTACTGATGCAGGAAAACTGGTGAAATTAACTGATCATCCTTAGAAAACAGAATACAGTCAAAGAATGGTGTTAAACCAACAAGGAACAAAGCGAAACATTTGAAAACAAAGAACTTACAAGACATCAGTATTTCCATTGACAGGTTTAGTAAGATGTATGCCTATTCCTCTAGTCTGTTTGGTACCATATGTATACTCTGTTACAACCCTCTCTGCTCGGCCAAACAAGTTTGGAATTCTCACATTAAATAGCTGCAGGTAAAGTTAATTATACATCATAGCTTGTAAAAACATACTAAATCTGATTATGCCTTTAACAAGAAAGTCAATCACTTTTATATCCACATAATAATTTATCCAAGAGTTAGATATGAGTAATATGGAGGATTCATTGGTTTTCAAATCCCTGAATATTAAAGGCCTAACAATATTCAGTTGAAAAATTAAACTGACCTGAGTCAAGTATCTAAAGCATAAGGTCACAGATTTGCAATACATATTTATGGTTGCTGTGAAGCCCATATTTTAACTTGTGCTTACCAGGTTCCCGTCATTTGTGCCGATCTGTGTGTGTGCACCTCCTGTCATAAATCTCATCTCCTCTACCTTATATTTAACCTGGTAACCATGGGAACTGGCTTTAGGACCTGGAAATGATTTGCAATAAGACGCTTATTAACTATAATTAATACTGAAATCTGTTACTGAGAGAAGTTTATGATATCAATGCAGAGGTGGCAAAATCAATCGTCTGACTTGGCCACTTTGTCCCAGAGTCCTCATGGAAAACTAGAATTTCGCAATATTTTACTATATAACCATTACACAGCAAAGGAGAAAATAAATCTTGATAAAAACGGAAAAGCAAGTAAAATCAGATTTTGCCGCCCATACCAATGTCAAACATAGAATAACATGATGTACTATTTTAAACTTAATGCATAGTAATGTTAACACATATAAACTTGTTAATTTTAAATATACATAAACTATATGTAATAACTTTTCATGTTTAACTGAATTAAATTAATTAACTGAGCTAATTTCATTAGCTATCTGTTTCTAACTTCATTAGCTATCTGTTTCTATAAAGTTACTTATTGCATTAGCTATCTGTTTCTTATTTCATTATCTATCTGTTTCTAAAAGGTTACTTATTTCATTAGCATTTCATTAGCTATCTGTTTCTTAAGGTAGTAGAGGTGTAATAGCAATGTTTACAAAATGGCATTTGCATGGTATATTCTTAAAGATGACCGTGTTTTGCACTGCATTGCAAATTTTAAACAACTTTTACCATGCCGTTTTTTCTAAATTTTGTATAACTTGTGGTATCTCCTCTAGCTCAAGTAGAGAAAAATTTCAAAGTGATGGACGCTATATAAAATGTTTGCAGAGAACTCATTTTACCATTAATTTTAATAAAAGAATCATCAAACTATAGTTAAACAATTATTAAACACAAAATAAAAATGTGGATATCATTTTATATAGTGTTCCTCAAGTAAACGGATTTAATGATACAGAATTCTTATTTCAACGTTGAAAAAATAAGGTCGAATCCTTGTTTCTGTTTTGAATTTTGCTTACTTCATTCAAAAATTACCTTGGGACAGATGTAAATCCTACCTAAATTTCTTCCACAATATGTAATCTAAAGAATGGAAGCAAAATAGAGAACTTTTACCACATGTAACTCAATATTTTTACAGATGTGTAACTCTACCCCTTCTGTTTAAGTAGTAAATTCACTTTGAACAGCAAGAAATCGCTTAGCAAATGTTTTTTTTTTTTCATTTTTGTACAATAAATCTATCATAAGTCTTGAAAGAAGTAAAAACTTACTAGAAAAAATCGAAAATAAGGGGAAAAAAAATTTGGTCCCAGTAGGGCTTGAACCTACGCCCCCCTGAGAATTGCAGTAAATGTGGGTTTATGGTAGGAATTGAATACTCTTCAAAAAGGAGGTACTCTATTACACATCTACTACCTTAAAAGTTACTTATTTCAATAGCCATCTGTTTCTAATTTCATTAGGCTAAGCTCTGTTTCTAAAAATTTATTTATTTCATTAGCTATCTGTTGCTTATTTCACTCTCTGTTTCAAATTCCATTAGCTACCAGTTTCTAATTTCATTTGTTTCTGTGTATAATTCAGTATTTCGATGTTTAACATGTGCACTTATAAATGGTTCAAATTACAATGGCACATTATTGAAATGATCAGTAGAATAATACAGTGTGTTGAATACAAATACCTTTACAAGTGTCAATTTCAATGTGGATACTTTTAAAGATTCCGAGTTTCTTCATGAGATCTTTTGCCTCTTGGCTTCTCTGTACCATCTATAGAGTATAAAAAATACCTTTTATTATCTTTCGAAGGTTAACTGAGAAACCATAGCATAACTTTCTTTTATCTGTATTCAAAAACAATAGTTTCAGAATCAGTTGTATATATTTTACAATGATCTCTTTCTCTCTTTCTCTTCAGAATTAGCCCCGGCTTCCATGGTCAAGTGGTTTAGGAAGCAGATTTAGACTCACTAGCCCCTTAATGCATTGGTTCTACCCAAATGCCACCCAGGCCTGAAGTAATGCCCAGAGGGGCACCTGGGGTCTTCCCCAACATCAAAAGCTGGAAAGTCACCAAGTGATCCACAACTAAGCCAGTGCAACATTAAAGTTAAACCTAACAAACACCTTAAAACATTATAAAACTTGGATCTTTCCATGATATTATACAAGATGTAGTACATTGGAAGAAGAAAACCGGTATTCATCAATATGTGTGATTGTTACAACTTTAACGATCAGTGCACATGAAAGAAATTTTACCCTTACCAGCAGTCACAATATCTTTTCTTTTGATTCCGTCAACAAAGGGGAATAAAAAACCTGATGTAAAGTCAATTTTTGGGGAAAACTGCATGATTCAAAAGAAATTTTCTGAGGGGAAGGGGCCTATTAACAGCCCCTGGCCTATTATGAAGAAAAAAAACATGTCAAATAAATAATGTATACATGACTACAACAACAGACACCTGGCAGTAAAAGCTAACAATTTAAAGCTTCAATTATTTTGCTGTAGTCTTTCAGATTCAAAATAAATCTGATATTGACATATCTTAACACAACTTCTAACTTTAAACTGCACAACCAGTACAACTATCTTAATTTCAACAAACTGCATCTACTTCAAGATTTTTTGAGCCATGCCATGAGAAAACCAACATAGTGGGTATGCGACCAGCATGGATCCAGACCGCCTGCGCATCCGCGCAGTCTGGTCAGGCTCCATGCTGTTCGCTTTTAAAGCCTATTGGAATTGGAGAAACTATTAGCGAACAGCATGGATTCTGACCAGACTGCGCGGATGCGCAGGCTGGTCTGGATCCATGCTGGTCGCATACCCACTATGTTGGTTTTCCATGGCATGGCTCATTTAAAGAAATCTGTCACTTCAATTCTCTAGAAAAACATCTGATTGAATAAGCTGTCACTATTTCCACATTAAAATCCACCAGAGCTCAAGGTTACTTACATCTTCAAAATTTTCAGACTGAAAAACTGTTTCCACTTGCTTTGTAACAATGTCATCTTTTGTCCTGGCAACGCCATCAATAATCACTCTCTCTACCTTAGCCTGCAAGTATGCAATTACATTTTTGTCATCAGATACATTTAAAGAATGATTAATACTTTTCATCATTCATAAGAAATGAACGACAAAATACGAGCTGCAATTCCAAGAATTGCACTAGCGATTCGTGGTAATCTGCAAATCATATTTTGTTGTTCACCTCGCATGAACACCGAAAAAATGGATTATTTTATTTCTTATTCTTTTAAATTATCTTTTTTTCCATTTGTAAACAAGTCTTTTATTTATACATTTGCACATATTTTGCTGTAGCTAATATTAAAATCAGCTTCTGTGTCTTTTCAGACAGAACCACTGCAACATCATCTTAGGAATGTTTTACCTGATTACATGCCAGCATCATCAAAACAGCAGGATGTTATCACTAGGCAGTGCTATCATAACTTTGGCACCTTTTCTTTTGTTGTTTAAGAAAAATCAACTTCATAATTTTCAATGAAACAAATTGATTGAATGTAAGTATATGTAACTGAATTTTTCCTTCAAAACTTAGGCTACCATAATGAATTGTGTTCTTTAACCCTTAGCCTGCTAAATTTCTAAAATGGACTGTTCCATCATTCAGTTTGGGCAATACCATTTATTATTCGAAGGGGTGTTCACTGAAAATTTACTAACTGAATTATAAGCGAACAGTGCAGACCATGATCAGACTGCATGGATGTGCAGGCTGATCTTGGTCTGCACTGGTCGCAAAGGCTGAAATATTCGCCGCCAGCAGGCTAAAGGTTAGTTATAATGATGAGAACACATGTCAGCACTGACTTCATTCAATCCACATAATTAATCAATCTTCTTTATGGTCTACTATCAAATTTAAGGGATTAACAATAAAAACATATTCAAGCATAATACATGTTTCATATGGTTCTCAAATTTGCTCTTACACTAATGCAATACAAATTTCCACCAATTAAAATTATTAAAGACTGTAAACAAAAAAATAAAAGTATCAGCTGTAATACTAGTTTACTTCTCTGAGCTGGTTTTCAAATCTTATTCAACAAACTCACTTGTAAAATCATTAGATGGTGTATAATATATGACAAGCATATATTCTTGTTTATGATTAAATAATAAATATACATTTATATTGTTGAGACATACTAGAGAAAAACTTACTGGAGTTCTCTGTAGACTGAGATTTCTGACCTGTCTTCGTGGAGGTTCCTGAAAATTCAAATGAAAGTTTACCATAAAACTATTACCTTACACAGCGAATAATTTCTTTCGACTTGATAATGATAGCTGTAGGGGTAATCAATCTAAGTACGGGTAAGTTTTGCAACATGCGTCTCCATGTGTCATGTCATTGTCATTTTATAATGATAATTTTAAGACTGAAGAGCAGTAAAAAAACTTTCTTTCAGCTATTTAAATGAATTATGTGACTATAACTATTTCTTTGATAATTATTAATATATCATCATTTACTATCTTTAATGAATTTGTTCACTTGATTTATTCAACTGCATTCAGGCTACACAAAGGTATTCGGTGAACAACTGATGCACATGATGCCTCTTATATCAATATATTTTCAGTTTTTATGGGCAAAAAATTAACAAATGACTAGCCTGTCCTTAGGGAACTGTCTTGTCATGTATGCATTTCATCAAGTAGACCATCAGCTTCTAATTTAGGAATGTAATATTTTGGATTAAATCATTTTTCTTAAATAGAACCCAAACAGTTGTAGTTGAGGGCCATCAATCCCAATCAGTGCCAGTCTTGTCAGGAGTGCCCAAAGGGTTAGTGCTGAGCACCTGTCTATTCTTATGTTATATCAATGACCTTCCTGTTTCATTAAAAAGCAGGGTCTGGCTTTTCGTCGACAATACAGTAGTATACTAGTATTGGTAATGTAACATCAAAAGCGAGTAATACCCTTAGATTTATAAAAAGAAATGTACAATACTAACAATATACTAATAACAAAAGTATAAAAGAAAACTAATACCCTTTTATCATAGCAGAAGGTCACGGCAATGCTTACATCACTAAAATGGCCAACTTCAGAACAATGTAAAATAAATGCTTCACTCAGATCATGCTGTATAAGATCTCTAATAGCACTGTCATGGTTGACCACAACTACCTAACACTATCTAGAAACAATACTTTAAACTTCTTTCTGCCATTCTCATGAACACAGTCTCATATCAACTCTTTCTTCCCTCGCTCCATCAGATATTGGAATGAACTCCCATACAACATCAAGGCTAGTGCAAGCTTTCAGTGCTTCACTAACAGCCTAGCTGCTTACATGTTTTAACACAATCATCTTGTTTTCATTTTCAACTGTACTAACACCCTTTTATCATAGTAAGATTCTACTTATGACCCCCGACCTTCCAGTTATAATCAAATATGATTGTTGGTAGTTGAAATGACGCACGACGTACGTACCATATATCATGTATATATAGCCACATTCAAATGACTGGTATTTTTTTATTTTGCTGACCAGAGGTCATAATAAAACGTAAAAAAAACTTAGGAGCTTGAGAATTGTTTGTTGTGTTTGAACAAATGACAAGTGGAATGAATTGCCAGATAAAAGACTTAATTGATACTACTGACATGTATATTATCTGCCACAATCATTTATAATACAGTTAATTTTAAACTTTACTAAACCATAATGAGAATCTTTGAACGGTTGAAATTGTAATTTGACATATAGAAGACAAGCTACCCAGAACTGGAGTATAAAATAAGGCACTAATAGGCCTGTACTGGTTCTTCCCAGGAAGACGGCTTCACATGTATTGGTGCTATACACCGGGCACGTTAAAGAACCAGAACCTATTCACAAAGAGCTAGGCTAAGTAATAGCCGGACAGGCCTGTATCTAAAAAGGATTTCTCTCTATCTGTTCTGGGGGCTTTATCTCACTCTGTCCCTCTGGTCAAATCACTCTGTGTCTGTATTAGTAGAGGATGAATTTCGCACTCTGTGTGGCTGTGTTTGCTATATGTAACGCGCCTTTGAATGTTTTTATCATGAAAAGGGTGCATATAAATCTGGTATGATATATACGACAAAACCAATATAGGTGGGCCGTTATATTAGTATTACAAGCCACTGCTTTTTTATTGACAATCGAATGGCCTGGCAGTACTTTTTCACTACTGCAGAAACTAAAATCTGTTTCGGTGTGAGGGAAGTTGTTTTTCTAACAATCTCATCTATGTTTTAATAAAGGCGGAAACGATCTACACACACAAACACACACATACATTAAAAATATAATCTATTATATATGTTACAGAAGTGTAAATGGAATTCAAAAACTATTGATCTAGCCTAATATGATTGATGACAAACATATCAATCCGAAAACAACTCTTGAAAGCTAAAAAAACAAACAACTGTATTATCCGGACACTACTCAAGTTACAAGGTTAGATATACAATTCATTTAGTAGAATCAAGCTAGTAACATGCGAACAGATGTTTAATGTATAAAAATTGCATTTATAGTCTATTACCTCAGCATGTAACTTTCGCATCATTGTTTATTTTTGTTGAAAATTCAGCAAATGCAATCAAAAGTGTGATCTTACACCGGTTGCAAGGGGAGGTGACTCTAATCTGAAAAGCAAGCAACGAGCAGTGAGCATATATTTGAAATGGTGAGAGCTTTTTAGTAACTTTAAACATTCAGTTCAGTGTTTTTTTATTAATTCTTTGGGACAACTTTACTCGATATCAAAATTCCTCATTTGATATTATATTCAACATTTACTAGCCCAGACATAAACGCCCAAAACTTCTGATTTTAGAAGAGAGATCTTACTACGGAATCCGGTTAGAGGCACATTGAATGTCGTGTGTCCCCAACAAAGGTAAAAATTGAATGTCGTACATGTAGAGTGTCGTGTCGTGTGACACATTGAGTTGTCGTATGTCGCACCAAGAAAGCGACACAACATTCATGACAATGTTCAGTGACACTTGAATCTTGATATATCATCAACATTATATCGATTATATCGCACAAATGTCTTGGAATATTGTCGCTTGTTGAGGTAATTTATTAAGGGTGACGCGACATATGAGAACGAGGATTTATTGAGGGCAACACACGACAACCAACACGACACGATGCACGACATTCAACATGATGGAACACAATGTACAACGACGCACGACATTTTAATATTTGAATGTCTCATTGTCACTAGGTTTTGGCAAAAAATGTTGCATTAAAAATTGAGTGGCATTGTTTAGTGTCGAGTGTTGTGTCGTGTGTCGCGTTGAATGTCGCGTGTTGCGTTGATTGTCATGTGTCGCCCTCAGTAAATTACCTTGACATGCGACATTTCAGCGACATTTGCGCAAACGATAGACTGTCGTGATTCTTGCTCGTTCTCGTGTGTCATGTTGAATGTCGTGTGTCGTGGTTAAGCAGTTAAGTCAACAGTTGACAATTCCACGACATATATTGTTGAGTGTCGTTGTACATTGTCGTGTGTCGCGTTGAATGTCGTGTGTCGCGTTCTTAGTGTGACACACGATAACTCAGCATGACACGACACACGTCATTCAACGCGACACACAACACAACAATGAACAACGACATTCAGTTTCTATTGCAATATTTTTTGCCAAAACATAGCGCGACAATGAGACATTCAAATGTTAAAATGTCGTGTGCCGTTGTACATTGTCATCTGTCACATTGCAATGGCGTGCGTCTTGTTGTGTCGCGTTGATTGTCGTGTGTCAACCTTTGAGGGCGACACACGACATTCAGTATGACACTAAACGGATTCTGTACCTTACAGACTATACAGCAGGTGAGCTCGATTGTGTACAGTGAAACACCGCTCGCTCGAGCATCTATGACTCGAGCACCCGGGCTCGCTCGAGCAATTCATGTGGTCCCGGCCGATTTCCTTCTATTTTCTGTGTGAAATTACCATGGCTGGGTCGAGCATCGATAACTTGATCGCTCGAGCATGACACCTGGTCCCTGTGTATTAATTTACTCTTTGTTGCTTCTGGCAAACTGGAGCAGAGGTGTCAAAATTTTTCACACCTTCGGCAGTAAGAATGTTTCGGTTAATTAAAAATTTTCACATGCCATGAGAATTGCGTGATCTATTCCCTGACTATCTTAAATGTTTGTTTGGCAATATATTTGATCTGATAATGAGATTAATTATTGATAAAAGGTTGAAGAAAAGTTTCATTGATCAAATATCGATCAATTACTGATTACTTATTAATAAAACATCCTTTCTGCGGGATCGAGAAGATAGTTATGAGATCTTAGTATTTGAATCAGCAGTTGTTTGCATGCAAATGAAGGAAATAATATAGCCTTTTCATAAAATTGAGACGATAATTTTGATATGCACTTGTTGATAAATAAAAAATAAAAATGTCTTAAGTTAGTTGTTTCTTCACATGTGCCATTTACAAATTACATAATGAAACGTCTAGAATAGATTACGTTTGTAATACATTTTTTTTTTTGAAAATGTTGAAAGTATGTTATTATTAATTACGCATCACCTTTTACTCTGCAAATGGTCCTGATGACCTTCAGTTTGATTCGTATGTTGGTCAATGTTTGGGTTACTCGAAACCATGGATAACTTGAGCATTTTGCTCATCCTCGTGCGACCTCGAGCGATCGGTGTTTTACTGTATTCCAATTTAGCCTGGTTCAACAATTTTGCCAGGTTTATACTCATTTCAGTCGGGCTAGTTCTGCGCACATCAATATGCCACATATGCGGGACATGCCAGGGATTAGTCAGGGTTTTTTTTTATTCTATAGCAGAGGCCGAATATCGGCCTCGTCCCCCAGCCGAGGATTTCCCCCACAGCCAAGGATTTCCCCTACCGCAGTCGAAATTCCCCTACGTCCGAAATTCCCCCCTCCAAAATGGTAAACAAAGCAATGGAGATTACTCCCAGCGATTTTCCCGACCGAATATCGGACCCGTTCACAATTGCAGACGGTCTTTCACAATTTTCAATGGGTGTGAAAACCTTTAGAAATAGTAGAAAAATGTTAGAAGAGCGTTCAGTGGACCCGAGGTTCCGGTTTTGACCAGCGAAAATCGATAAAAACTCGTATCTGACCCGCACATAATATGCCGTGGGCGTCTGCTTGTCTCGCGGTAATACTCTTTGATGCGTAACGAGTTCGAAAGCTCTGCCCCTTGTCAATCAAAATCCCAGGGAACTTCATACTGTTTGTCGACACCAGCGTAAGTATGACTGTAGGCGGAGCGTCGTATGTTAATTAGCTACTGACAGATGTCAATCACGCCACGCGGACTGACACGTGGTTATCATCAGTATGTAATATAGATGATTGATAAACAATGCAGCGTCAGATTATCGTGTTTGTACCTCTTGTTAATTAGCGGTAACAGCTTATGCTGTATTGTGTAATATGTGTTGTTAATTTAAAGTAATTATTTTATGTGCTTGATTCGATTAAATAAGCCGGTCGGCCGTTACGCAAATTTATTCTTTTTGCCGAGGTATTTTGCTAGAGCAAAATAAAATATAAATGTTTTAAGTAATCAGATATTATAAGTATGGAATAGTTCTGGTGAAAAGATGAAATTTTATCAAGAATTTTTAATGTTTGCTTTCGTTTTTTTTCATATTTGTCACACGTTTTCGCGATCGTGATTTTCGGACATTTTTTATCTTTTCTTACAAGATTTTCTAGTACAATTGAAATAAAAAGCCAACAAAAGTATGCATTTAATAATAATATGATGGCTCTTGCAAAAGCAACTCCTATTTTAAAGCATTTTTTGTGAATAAAAGCATGTGATCTTTAAATATTCAATGATTTGAGCATTTCAACTCTCCCCACCCATCTTGTTACAATGATAAGTGAACATTAGTGCAAGTCCATCTATTGCTAAGTGACAGTGTGTATAGTTGCTAAAAGTTGCAAGAATATGTAATAAAAACATAGTTTAAAGTGTTTATTATGCATAATTGTAAATTCCCCCCTGAGTGAAAAAATCCCCCAAAACTGCTTGTCGCGCGCTATTTTCTTCCCCCAATGACAGGCTGGGGCCTCTTCCCCCAGTCGTAAAAAAAACCCCTGTTAGTCCAAATAATTTGACATCAGAACTGATTCTGAGATATTTTCATGATAGGGCAGAATCCCTCTCTTTACGTCAAAACCAGTAAAGACCTTTTCTGTGGTGAAAATAGATTTAGGTAAAAACACAATCCTGAAGGCAATATACTTTAAAGTTTTTGTCCCGACGCTATACAAGGATGCGCTTTTGCTGTAAACCTAAGAAAACGTGAGTATTCATATTTTGTACATATTGTAATTAATTAAGGGACATAGTGCCAGTTTTCAAGCCTCTTTACGATGTTACATCTTGTACTAAAAAGTTGAAATAGGGTAACCGGTGACTGTTTCAACATTTTGTAGCAATAAAATTTTGTTAGTTTTCAACGTTTGTAGAAGGCATTCAAAAATGTGTTACAGACTTTTTCAGTCTTGTTTGTGTACTGTTAGCAGGATCTTGAAACAATTTTGTTTTCCGACGCCGCCACATGGATTAGGTACATGATTTATTTGAAACAGAAAGCCTGTACAGTTGAGCTTATTTTGAAATCGTCTCATATACAGCAAACGCATAATATTATGTATATTAGACTGACAGTACACTGACTGATAGTATTGGTCCGACATTCTGCCGATAACTGACTAGCTTAAAAGCGATGAAATCGTAAAACAAAATAAAACTGAAACATTTTATCGTTTAAATATAACAGTAAAACATGTTAATAAAGCGTAAACACTATATATTTCATTTTGGCTACCTTGCTGTATTTACATGTCCGCCATTACTCTCAGTACAGCTGACTGTGCGGTTGGTCGTTATCGATCACATGATACGAAGCGGAGCCATGTAAAATATGTGTTAACTTTATGGTGCGTTGTTTAGAACTAGGGCTGTCATTGATTGGGTCTTAGGCGTATCGACGATACCGATATATCAGAAGACAAATATCGACGATACATCGATATATTGATTATTAAGTTAGATTAACGACATATTTGTTCATATGATACTATATACCTTCCTGTAAATGATATTTTAAGTTTTATTGCCTACTTTCCATATTTCTGTTTGATTGTGTTGTATTTGTATTTATGAAATAAAAGAAATACATAAAAATTAATAACATCTTTCATTTTTATTTTGCCTTCACTCCTTTTTTTCCATTTATCCAAGTTTACAACTTTGTGAACATTAGTTGTTTTTTAGGGTCTGCGTGTTTATTTGGGTAGTTTTTTCTCTCCTTAAAATATCGATTTTTGAAAATGGGAATCGATCATCGATCGACAAAAAAATATCGTTGATACATCGATATCGTTTCTATCGATGACAGCCCTATTTAGAACAGTGACAAACTTGTACAGTAAACCTCGCTTATAAGGAACAGCTTGGGACCTCTAAAAATTGTTCCTTATAACCGAGGTTCCTTATATCCGTATAGCGAACTAGTTCCTTGTAACCGAGGTTTGTATAACGAACACAATTTGCATAGCGAACATTATTTGACTGACGTTTGAAAAGACCTATGTATTCACTTTATGTGCCGAAAATGAATCTTTATATGAGGAAGTTGCGAGTCTAGTACAGGCACTTTCCTGTAGAGATGGTAAGGTAAACACTGCCTGCATGTATATGACTGAAATAGTGTTGAAACACGACGTTAAACCTCAACTAAGCCAAAATGTACGTCGGTGAGAATGACCGTAATTTGTGTTTATTTTTGACGGTTATTTCTATCTTCTTTTTAGAGAGGGTTACATTATGACATGTTTCAGTTACTCCCCTTACCTTGCTCGACTGCATGCTATGTGAATGCATCAATACTAATATAAAATAAGTCTTCAAATTGTTAAATTAGACTACCCATTAAACTTTAAAAGTAAGGTGTTTATGACATACAGTGTATTACGACTAGGCAATGGTACCATACATACGGTTAAAGTGTTAATCATATGAATAGCTTTGCTATTGTTCATTTTAGCACCTGCTACATGTTTTACAATAATTTAATTGAAAATTTGGTAAATTGGACCGTTTGCCATTGTTAATCACGCGTAATTAACACATTTATTTAGGATAGTATTATCGTGACCGTGACCGAGACTGATTTTCGATCACAGTTGTTAACATGAAATACCTAATACATGTAGCTCTCGAACATAATCTTGAGTAAATATAAGTCTACTACCGTCTAGTAGGTAAATTTGGTTAATGCTGAAATTATATAGATCTATTTTCTTTTTATCGTGAATATCATAGCAGAGACTTCATGTGCACGAAAGTGCGTAAAAGTGCCGACGTTACTCTGACGTCATCAGCGATTCTCCTGTTTATTTCCGATTTTCAATCATTTTTATTCTTTATGTCTGTTCGCTATAACCGAGGTGTTTTCAATTGTATTTTGTACTTTGGGACTGAAAAATGTGTTCCTTATAACCGAGTGTTCCTTATAACCAAGTTCCCTATAACCGAGGATTTTTACGTTGAATAAAGAAGGAATTAGATCGGGGAATTGAAAACTGTTCCTTATAACCGAGTGTTCCTTATATCCGAGTTCCTTATAAGTTAGGTTTACTGTATAAAAAAATTGCCATTTATTTTCGCATAAACATCAACAATGATTTTGGAAGGAAAAAATGGATATTCTTTCCTGGTATCTTAAAATTTGACTAATGTTTTTGTAAATGCGATTTAAAAATTGCCACGAAGAATTTTCTTGGATTTTAGGTTCACCACAGAAAAGGTCCTTCCCTTGTTGTACGTGGAGGAGAGATATTGACCTATGCAAAAATTATCACAATATCGCGACTCACGTACACTCTGATAAACCTATTGTTTGTCCTGATTCCTATTCTCTGGGTTATATTAAGCTCCTAGAAGTTTTCCAGATTCCCTAATTGTATAATTATGTTGTAATAAATGTCTGTTGAAATGTTTTGTATATTGTTATAAGCCTTTTGCTAAGATTTGTCCAGAGATACATTGTATCATTTCTGTAAAACTTATACTTTCAAGACTGCAATTTTATTCTAAATATTGTTCAAGTTCCAATAATGTACATTACAAAAAGCGTTAGTCGAACCAATCAGACGTATACAGTTTGTTTTATACTGTGACAGGTCAAACTGTAATGTTGCGGTGGCTGCAAATATCAGAAATTAAAAAGCAGCCACTCAGCGACAGTAAGCTTGTCTAAAAAAGCGTTTAACTAGTCTTTGTCCTTATTTTGCTGAGGTAAATAAATGTCTTGGCACATAAGAATATAATCAATGAAACTTTTAAACTTCAACACTGACTTAAAAATGCTATAGACTTGGCACTAGATTTATAGTAAAAAAAAAATAAAAAAGATATTTTCTTTTCTTCCTGTTTACTTATATAAAGCATAGGATCAAAAGCTAATCTCTCTGCGAAAGGATTGTATGATTATGATATTTATTATTAGAACTAGGATATAGACTGGCTCCATTCATTAAAATTGAAAGGAAATGTATCTGGAAAGTTTAGCTGTGTAGCCAGTCTAATTTCACAAACTTGAGCTTTATTTATGTGAGACTGTAAACAATAAACTTAGACTGGCTCTGTTTCATTATTTATAGAAAGAAAATGTTCCTGGAAAGTTTAGTAGAGTAGCTAGTCTAATTTTAAAGTGCTTTATGGAAATGTATGTGAGACTGTAAACTCTGAACTTTGACACACTTCAGCTATGAGCACAGGCCTGGTATCCTACACTTACCCTTGTCAGATTGTGTGAACTTTAATATGAAATATATGTCATGTACATTTGTTGTAGAATCATGTACTAACCAAGACTTTTTTTCAAATTCAGACAAAAGACCACAAAGCAGGATGCTCCGCAGAAATCCAACACGTATAGAGCACAAGCTGATTGATATAGAGAAGGAGTACGAGGTAATCAAGAAAGAACGGGAATCTGAGAGGAACAAAGTGCTCGCCGACATTCCCTCTACCAGTGATACGCCAACAACACTGAAAACAAAAACAGAAATTATACATGAGAGAATTGGCTATGATCCAAAACCAAAAGCGCAGCCATCAAAATTACCTATTGTTAATTAATAAATTTGCTTGAAACTTTTGGTTATAAACAGATTAGAAAGAGATGAACAAACTTCCATTGCTCAAGCAGAATTATTTGAGAAGTTGGATTTATAAGACATTTAATAAGAATATAAAAAGCCATTTCATTAGTCAAAACAAACATGAGTCAGTAATAAAAGTTTTTGCATCCCATGGAATTGCACATAGAAAAAGGTATGATTATGTACAGACTTCAGAAAAACTTACAGATAATGAATCACAAAAGATTTCTTTCAAAGGGACAACTGGTAGGGTTGAGAGAAGTGATTGCAATGGTTTATTGAAGAGAACAGTGTGTATAAACTGTTTGGCTCAGCAGACTGGAGATGTAGCTTTCAGGAATCCTGTAAGATATTATTGCAGTGAAATAGAAAAAGACAATACAATCGTTGGTGTTGATGAAGAGAACCATAGAGAGGAAGATGATGGAGAAAATATTGCTGAAGGTAAGAATTTTGAAGTGAAACACTTCTTTTTAAATTCACTTAATGAAAAATTAAGAAAATTGCAGAATCAGCGATGTCCAACATGTAATGACCAGGCTCCAAACCCTAGGTTCAGTCCATATATTTCATTTAGTAATACATGTATACTTTTAAACATACATAACTCTGCTCATAACTATAGTAATTCAAATTCTTACAGGGATTGTCACATTGCGTACAGGATACTGTTAGCATGAAGTTTTGATTTTTTGTAAACTACTCACTGTGTACTCATCTTGTTGTGGATTCCAAATATAGAGACAAAATAAGAAGATATTTTATTATTTATTCAGCAAGTTCAGTTGGATTTAATTTCATGGATTGATGCAACCAGGAAATGAATGAAAATAAATCCCCAAAGAATAGTAATCATTTCACAGAAAAGACTAAAAACACTTTTTATGGCAATATTATATTGAACTTGGCAGGTGTGTATGTTTATTTCAGCGGACAGTTTGCTAAAGGATAATGTATACAATGAGTGTGTTAAGCAGTATTGTAGTCTACCTGATGCTGGACACAGAGTCTTTATTCTACAGCTTGGTAATATCTCACTGAATATTAACTTTCTAAAACTTCTAATCAAAATTCCCAACAATCTCTAATGTAGTGAAACATATCAAACTTCCTGACTGAACCTATGTATTTTGTATTCGCCATACTCTGAGTCTAAGACTGCTCAAGTTACCAACAGGATGGCTTCTGTAGTTTTATGAAAAAAGAGATGAGTTGCCTTAATCCATTTTAGAATCATGGCTCAATAGCTGTTACAATTTCTGTATTTGGTGTAATCTTTGATTTTTTCCTAGTTTTAAGTCACGGCAACACAGATAAGGTCTTAGGGCACTTTCTCAGCTTTATCGATGAAGGAAGGCCCTAGGTGCCTTTTATTATATCAGACATTGGCGGGTGTCTGCGGGTAGAGCTCTTTAGCAAGTCAGCTGGATTATTTCCTCAGATGAAATACTTCTACTTACCAGATGTGATTTGAAACTAAGAACACTTAACGGTGATGGACAAGTGAAACTAGGTAAACAGTTACACCCTTACCAACCTGGCTGTAACAGAAGTTTTTATAATTGTCACCATGTTTGCTGGCATTGTGGAACCTTAATAGAGAAATATTTGAGCAATGCCATGCGAAAAGCAACATTAGGGCTTCATGGTCATCAAGGATCCAGATCAGTATACATCCATTATAAATACTGTTCATTTTTAGATTTCAGCATTTGTATGCAACTGCTAAGCAAACAGTATAGATCCAGATCATACTGCACAGAAGCCCTGACATTGGTTTTCACACAGCGGTGCTCAATTACTCTTTGTTGTTATTTCAGTTATGACTGGAAGCTTAAGGAAACAGAATACATCAGCACCTCATCTTCAGTTGGCAGAAAATGAAGCACTTGTACATTCCATACCTCGATGGACTGTGGTCAATTCTGTAAGTGAAACAAAATATTAAATAGTGGGTTATTTTGTGTTTAAATTGAAAGCAATTATGCTGACCAAACCATGAAAGTACAAATATGTTTTACATGTACTTACCAATACATTTTGTATGTATGGATGTTTCAATATATTACAAGAAATGTACCAAGAATATACCAAGTTGTACCTTGTACTTACATTTGTTTGTCGGTTGATAATTATTAGGTCAGTTTGTATAATATATGCGGTGGTGCAGTAGCTGTATCAGACTCCTAAGCAAACAGACATGCGTTAGAAACCCAGAATGACCTGACTTTGACCCCAGTCTCCATAATCTATTAATTTGAATGAAATATTTGTAAGGTATTCTTAGAAATGGCCATTGCATGCAGATATGTTATACATGTAAGAGCTTTATATGCAGGCAGTGTAAAAAGAAATATCTTTGAAGCAAACTTACAATGTTCATATTCAGAAATTTTAAATTAGATTGAAATATTCAAAATCCTTCTAATGTATGTTTTGTCTATGTGTAATTTATCAATTGTTCATGTTTAACAGGAAACTGTGAAAGTAAAGGAACAGCAAAGTATACGTATGATGACAAAAGCCTTTGAAACTGTGACAGAAAAAATCCGAAGTACACCAGGAATCAGTGCTGTGTTTATATCAAGAAATATTTTGTCCGCTGAACAGCGTGTTCTGGCTCAGAGACTTTGGCATCTTCCAGTCTTTGATAGGTATCTAACTTCTTATTGCAGATAGACATGTTTGAGTCTATATTATTTTTATCATTGAAATTAAAGTGCAGCTTCAAAACAACTATGAATGGATTCCATCCAATTCTGTTCCCAAGGAAAGCAATCTATTTCACATTATTTAATCACCATCTGCAAATAATGGAAAGGCCTATAACAGTGGATAGATGTTAGTACTGGGGTTTTCATGGAAGCAGATTCAAAATTGATTCATGGAAGCTTCAAGCTTTTTTTAGCTCGACTATTCAAAGAATAGGTACCGGTACAGCTATTGGACTCCACCATGCGTGCGTGTTGGCGTCGGCGTCCTGATTTTGTTAAGTTTTTGTATGTAAGCTGGTATCTCAGTAACCACTTGTGGGAATGCATTGAAACTTCACACACTTATTTACTGTGATAAACTGACTTACATTGCACAGGTTCCATAATTCTATTTTGCTTTTTTACAAAGTTATGCCCCTTTTTCGACTTAGAAATTTATTGTTAAGGTTTTATGTGTAAGCTGGTATCTCAATACCAACAAATGGGAATGGATTGAAACTTCACACATTTGTTCACTGTGGTGATCTGACATGCAGTGCACAGGTTCCATAACTCTTTTTCCAAAATTATGTCTCTTTTTCGACTTAGCAGTTTTTTGGTTAAGTTTTTGTATGTAAGCTGGTATCTCAGTACCCACAAATGGGAATGGATTGAAACTTCACACAATTGTCCACTGTCATGAGCTGATATGCATTGTACAGGTTCCATAACCCCCTCTTTCAACTTTAATATTCATTCAGTTGACAAGGATGTTGAATAGTCGAGCGTTTCTGTCCTCCGACAGCTCTTGTTTCATTGAAGCTACAAATGTATTTAAATTAAAATAAATATATATCACTGAGGTAGCTTCTTTCTCTAATATTACCAACCAGTAAGCCTCACAGATGTTAAATGAAATAGTTGTCAGAAAGATTCTAAGTATCAGTAAAATTGTTGTTTATAAATTGCTTTATGAATATAGATTCACTGTAAATACAATGTAGTTGATAAAAGCTCATATCCCATATGACATAAATTTCGGATAAAAGACACATATTTTAAGTGCTTTAAATGCTATTAAAGACAATCGTGGCAGTTTCATGATTTTTTTCGCAATAATAGATTTTGATGAAATGTTCTGTATTACAAGATCATGTTATGATGTATTGTAAAATGTAATAAAAATACTAGGTCACCAGCACTGTTTCAGTTTTATTTGCCCCCAGATATGATGCTATTTTGAACATTTTTCAAAATTTCCATACTCCTACCATGTATTTCAGTAGAGTACAATAAACATAGGTATTTGTATCCTTGATAACATGTCAACCCGTATCATGCTGGACACAATTGATTCTGCCTTTGCGACCAGTGTAGATCATGATCAGCCTGCAAATCCGTGCAGTCTGATCATGATCTGCACTATTCGCCATTTAGTCAGTATCTTTTTGGTAAGCACCCCTTTTAACAGTTAATGGCACTGTCCAAATTGAAAGATGGACAAGTTTATTATAGAAATTTAGCAGGGTAAGGGTTAGTATTAAAGCTCAGACAGTCATTAAAATGCATATTATATCACTAAGGTTGCGTCTGCATGATGTAATTCCTTCACATCTGAACTCCAAACAGTGATTTTATTCAGTGACAAAGTCACTGTTTGGAATATATTATTTCTAAAATAACATACAGAATAACATAGAAATGTTTTAGGTGAAAGTTTTTCATAGAATTAGTTTAGGGAGGGATGTAGCACAACAATATCTATTTCTGTTTGCAGGTCATTTATTGTGACTCAAGTGTTTAAAGCACAGGCACAAACAAGGGAAGCTAAACTACATTTGGCACTGGCAGAATTGCCCTTCCTTAGGTAACATTTAAATTTAAAGTACATTCACATGATTTAACAGAATGATAAGTTTTTTTAGCTCGACTGTTCAAAGAATAGTTAAATGTATTTAGTTAAATGTATTTCATTGTAATTTTATTATGTTTTCATATGTTTGTATTAATGTATTCTTTCTCACAACATGTATATAATTGAGCCGCGCCATGAGAAAACCAACATAGTGGGTGTGCGACCAGCATGGATCCAGACCAGCCTGCACATCTGCGCAGTCTGGTCAGGCTCCATGCTGTTCGCTTTTAAAGCCTATTGGAATTGGAGAAACTGTTAGCGAACAGCATGGATCCTGACCAGACTGCGCGGATGCGCAGGCTGGTCTGGATCCATGCTGGTCGCACACCCACTATGTTGGTTTTCTCATGGCACGGCTCATATGTTGAGGCCCATATGTAAGATTGGTTTCCAAATATGTTTGCCTTGTAAAATAAAGTCATTATTATTATTATTATTATTATTATTATTATTACATATTATTATTCTTCTTACCCTGGCGTCGACGTCGGTGTCACACTTTGGTTAAAGTTTTGCATGCAAGTACATATGACTATCATATGAAGTCATATAGCTTTGAAACTTTTTTTTTTCTGATAAAAATAGAAGTAAAAAGGCATTGTTTACTACATTTGTATATCCAAATTGGCTATTTTTCGCATAAATGCTACTTTAGTTTTGAATGTTTTATAAAAGTCTGCATTGTAGAATTATTTATGTACACGAAAATGTCATCAAAATCATGATTTTCCCATAGACTCCAATAATAAAATTTGATTGAGGTACATATTTTCAAATCAATCTAGAATAAAATCAAGCACATAACCTAAAAAAAATTATTGGCCAAATGTTCCAAGTATATCTTTATATGTTTTGAATAATCATGGTTTAATCAAACTCTTCATTGTAGAAAAATTATGTCTCCCCAAGGAGACATATTGTTTTTGCCCTGTCCGTCCTTCCGTCCGTACGTCACACTTCATTTCCGAGCAATAACTGGAGAACCATTTGACCTAGAACCTTCAAACTTCATAGGGTTGTAGGACTGCTGGAGTAGACGACCCCTATTATTTTTGGGGTCACTCCGTCAAAGGTCAAGGTCACAGGGGCCTGAACATTGAAAACCATTTCCGATCAATAACTAGAGAACCACTTGACCCAGAATGTTGAAACTTCATAGGATGATTGATCATGAAAAGTAGATGACCCCTATTGATTTTGGGGTCACTCCGTCAAAGATCAAGGTCACAGGGGCCTGAACATTGAAAACCATTTCTGATCAATAACTAGAGAACCACTTGACCCAGAATGTTGAAACTTCATAGGATGATTGATCATGAAGAGTAGATGACCCCTATTGATTTTGGGGTCACTCCGTCAAAGGTCAAGGTCACAGGGGCCTGAACATTGAAAACCATTTCCGATCAATAACTAGAGAACCACTTGACCCAGAATGTTGAAACTTCATAGGATGATTGGTCATGAAGAGTAGATGACCCCTAATGATTTTGGGGTCACTCCGTCAAAGGTCAAGGTCACAGGGGCCTGAACATTGAAAACCATTTTTTACGATCAATAACTAGAGAACCACTTGACCCAGAATGTTGAAACTTCATAGGATGATTGTACATGCAAAGTAGATGACCCCTATCGATTTTGGGGTCACTCTGTTAAAGTTCAAGGTCACAGGGGCCCGAACATTGAAAACCATTTCCGGTCAGTAACTAGAGAACCACTTGACCCAGAATGATGAAACTTCATAGGATGATTGAACATGCAGAGTAGATGACCCCTATTGATTTTAGGATCAGTCTATTAAAGGTCAAGGTCACAGTGGCCTGTTCATGTAAAATCATTTTTTGGAATTAACTTGAGAACCACTTGACCTATAATGTTGAAACTTAATAGGATGATTGGACATGCAGAGTAGATGACCCCTATTTATTTTGAGGTCACTTCATCAAAGGTCAAGGTCACAGGAGCCTGAACAGTGACTTGAGAACCACTAGGCCAAGAGTGTTGAAATTTAGCGGGATGACTGGACATGCCAAGTAGATGATCCCTATTGCAGCCAAATATCAGTGTCTCTTTGACTTTCGCTCCTGACCCCTATTGACTTCTTACCTGTAGGACTTTGCATTGGGGGAGACGTGCGCATTTTTACAAAAGCATTTTCTAGTTTAATCTGAACATGCAGAATTACCTTAAATGACTGTACAATGATAAATCCACCAGAATGTTTATAAACATTTTTTACATCATCATATTTGATTTTTTTCCAGAAAATACTTAAGCGGAGAACTTTGTCAAATGTGCAAATATTTAGCATTTTTCTCTTGTTTTTCTTTTAGAAAAATATAAACTGAGAATGATTAAGGTTGCTGGTGTAGAATCACATGTTTCATCACTATGATCATCATTTTGATTCAAGGTACATGAAGTTAAAATATTACATTGTTTTACTTACATGTAGGTGTCCATCTTGGCCATAAAATTTGCTTGGATAATCACCATAATGCCCCCAAAATTTTCCTTAACATCTTTTTTTGTCTGTTTTGTCAACAGGTTTTGTATGGCTCATGGATTTCAACCTGGAGAATATGGAAGGCAAGTAAAAAGATACAGGAGATATCCATTTGAGGTTTGTTCTTATTCTTTTGAATTTTGTTCTTAGCCTTTACCCTGCTAAAATTTCTAAAATGGACTGGTCTGTCATTCAATTTAGGCAGTACCACTTACTATTCAAAGGGGTGTTCACTGAAAATTTATTGACTGAATAGCTAACAATGCAGACCATGATCGGCCTGCATGGATGTGCAGACTGATCTTGGCCTGCGCTGGTTACAAAGGCAGAATCGCTGCCAGCAGTCTAAAGGTTAGATATGTATATTTGCTTTCCCCATTCTTTTATATATAATACTTGCACTTAAGGTAGTTCTGCACGTTTGATAAACCGGAAGTAATTGATTTCGTCCTCTGGCATTTTACTACTGCCAATGGATTTCTGTATCATTTTGTGTAACTTTTCTGTACTGATACACTTAAATAATAATTATTAAAGAACAGTTGTCTGGTAGAGATCAAACACCAGTAAATTAAACTAATCTTCGGTTTATTTAGGAGCGGGAAAAGAAGTTAAAGGCAGCTCTGGCATCTTTAAAGAAACAACGAACATTGATCCGCAGCAGACGGTCTGGTCAACAGATACCAACAATAGCAGTGATTGGTTACACTAACTGTGGTATGTACAACATCCCTCCCATCCTCTCTCCAGCACACTAAACATGGACTTTAAACCTATTGTAATGTATACATTAGAGTTATAAATTATATTGGTTCTCCATTAGGCACTCAACTTTTGCCAATCAATTGTCAAACAAGAATTAACTCATATTTCTTTTGATTTGTGTTCAAGCTTCAATTTTTCAACAGTATTCAAGTTATGTAACAGTGGTTAGTAAACCTAACCAGTGTCCTTAGATTCTGTATCAGTACTGCCTTTTCTGCACAAGTAACTGACAACTTGCACACATGAATCAGGGGTGGATTGAAATCTTCTCAGTTATTGTACCCCCTGACAACAAAGTTGTAAGGTGGGCGGAGTATACTGGTTTCAGGTTGTCTGTCTGTCTGTCCGTCTGTCCGTAGACACAATCTTGTGTGCACCATCTGTCCTCATCCCCTTGACACAATTTAATGAAACTTCACACAAGTGATCAGTAACAACAGTAGTTGTGCATGGGGCATATTAGGTTCTTTCAGAAAAAAAATTGCAGAGTTACGGGACTTTGTTTTTATGCCCCCAGCATCTACTGAATCGGGAGGCACATAGTGATTGTTCGTCCGTCCGTCCGTCCTTCCGTCCGTACGAGGTTAACCAAATGGGACCGTTTCGTCTAGCATCAATACCCCTTACTAGAATGACTTGATACTAATGTAGATGTAACCTTTGACCATTCCTCATCTTCAGACATCACCTGACCTCAGTTTGACTTTGACCTTGACCTCATTTGGACTTAGGTTCCTTTATATGGGACATCTCTTGCTTAACCAAATGGGACCGTTTCGTATAGCATCAATACCCCTTACAAGAATGAATTGATACTAATACAGATGTAAACTGTGACCATTCCTCATCTTCAAACATCACCTGACCTCAGTTTGACCTTGACCTTGACCGCGTTTCGGACTTAGGTGCAAAATCTATCGACAAGGATGCAACTGGGGGCATCAAGTGTTTATTGAACGCAGCTCCTTGTTAATCCCCCGCCGTGGCAGAGGGATTATAGGAATGGTCTGCGTCCGTCCTTCCGTCCGTAACAAATTCGTGTCTGGTCTATTTCTCCTAAACCCCTTGAAGGATTTTCATGAAACTTGGGTCAAATGATCACCTCATCAAGACGATGTGCAGAACCCATGAGTCAGCCTTGTCGGTTCAAGGTCAAGGTCACAACTCAAGGTCAAAGGTTTGAGCCTGCCATTTTGTGTCCGCTCTATATCTCCTAAACCCCTTGAAGGAATTTTATAAAACTTGGGTCAAATGATCACCTCATCAAGACAATGTGCAGAACCCATGAGTCAGCCATGCCGGCTCAAGGTCAAGGTCACAACTCAAGGTCAAAGGTTTGAGCCTTCCATTTTGTGTCCGCTCTATATCTCTTAAACCCCTTGAAGGAATTTTATAAAACTTGGGTCAAATGATCACCTCATCAAGACGATGTGCAGAACCCATGAGTCAGTCATGCCGGCTCAAGGTCAAGGCCACAACTTAGGGTCAAAGGTTTGAACCTTCCATTTTGTGTCCGCTCTATATCTCCTAAACCCCTTGAAGGATTTTCATCAAACTTGGGTCAAACGATCACCTCATCAAGGCGATGTGCAGAACTTATGAGTCAGCCATGTCAGCTCAAGGTCAAGGTCACAACTGAAGGTCAAAGGTTTGAGCCTTCCATTTCGTGTCCACTCTATATCTCCTAAACCCCTTGAAGGAATTTTATAAAACCTGGGTCAAATGATTACCTCATCAAGACGATGTGCAGAAATTATGAGTCAACCATGCCAGCTCAAGGTCAAGGTCACAACTAAGGGTCGAAGGTTTGAGCCTTCCATTTGGTGTCCACTCTGTATCTCCTTAACCCCTTGATGGATTTTCATCAAACTTTGGTCAAATGATCACCTCATCAAGAACTCATGAGTCAGCCATGTCAACTCAAGGTCAAGGTCACAACTGAAGGTCAAAGGTTTCAGCTCTGTATCTCCTAAACCCCTTGAAGGATTTTCATGAAACTTTGGTGAAATGATCACCTCGTCAAGATGTTGTGCAGAATTCATGAGTCAGCCGTGTCAGTTCAAGGTCAGGGTCACAGCTAAAATCAAAGGTTTTACCCTTTCACTATCCATAGCAGTGGTGGGGGATTTAGCTGTCTTTCAGACTGCCTTGTTTGTTACTATACTATATACATAGACACAATCTTGTGCGACCATCTCTCCTCATCCCCTTGACACAGTTTAATGAAACTTCACACAAGTGATCAGTAACAACAGTAGTTGTGCATGGGGCATGTTAGGTTCTTTCAGAAAAAAAAATTGCAGAGTTACGGGACTTTGTTTTTTGTTACTATACTATATACATAGACACAATCTTGTGCGCACCATCTCTCCTCATCCCCTTGACACAATTTAATGAAACTTCACACAAGTGATCAGTAACAACAGTAGTTATGCATGGAGCATGTTAGGTTCTTTCAACAACAAAAACTGCAGAGTTATGGGACTTTGTTTCTTGTTAATATACTATGTACATACAGTCTTATGCAGTCTTCTGCGCGCCTAATCTTCCGAACCCTTGCACACAATTTAATGAAACTTCACACATTTACCAAGTGATCAGTACCAACCCTAGTTGTGCATGGTGCATGTTACGTTTTTTTAGATAAATATTCTGCATAGTTATGGGACTTTGTTTTTTGTTACTATACTGTATACATACAGTCTATATACAGTCTATATACATAAAGTCCACATAATTATGCAATCTTGTGTGCGTCAAATTGCAATGTACTGTGTTAGTGCATGCGAGGGGGTACATTCATCACCTTTAGTGATAGCTCTAGTTAGTGTTTGTTTCTCAAAAGTGATATTGTAGCAAACAACAATTTCGAGACTGTTCCAGTTTGTGAATATTCTGTTCTTGGGAATTTTGATAAAATGCAAAATCATTTAAAGGTTTACAGTATTTAATTGAAATGGTTTTGTTTTGTTACAGGTAAGACATCATTAATCAAAGCTTTAACTGGTGATGAGGACATGATTCCAAGGAATAAGTTATTTGCCACGCTAGATGTTACAGCTCATGGTGGTTTACTGCCTAACAACATGATGGTCATATACATGGACACGGTTGGGTTTCTTACTGATCTTCCAGGTAGCCTGAAAGAAGCATTCACTGCAACGCTTGAGGACACATTACACTCTGTATGTAAACTGAACACTTTTTAGCTCACCTGTCATGAAGTGACAAGGTGAGCTATTGTGACCACTTGATGTGCGTAGTCCGTCGTGCGTCGTCAACATTTTCTAAAAAAATCTTCTTCTTGCAAACCACTGGGCAGAATTACGCCAAACTTCACAGGAATGATCCTTGGTGGGCCCCCTTTCAAAGTTGTTCAAAGAATTGAATTCCATGCAGAACTCTGGTTGCCATGGCAACCGAAAGGAAAAACTTTAAAAATCTTCTTGTCCAAAACCACAGGGTCTAGGGCTTTGATATCTGGTGTGTAGCATCATCTAGTAGTCCTCTACGAAAATTATTCAAATTATCCCCCTAGGGTCAAATATGGCCCCGCCTTGGGGGTCACATGGTTTATATAGACTTACATAGGGAAAACTTTGAAAATCTTCTTGTCCAAAACCACATGGCCTAGGGCTTTGATATTTGGTACGTAGCATCATCTAGTGGTCTTCTACCAAGATTGTTCAAATTATCCCCCTAGGGTTAAATATGGCCCCGCCCCGGAGGTCCCAAGTTTTACATAGACTTATATAGGAAAAAAAGTTTAAAAATCTTCTTGTCTGAAACCACAACACTTAGACCTTTGAATTGGTTTGTAGCATTGTCTTATGGTCCTCAACCAAAATTGTTCAAATTGTACCCCTTGGGTGAAAAGAGGCCCTGCCCTGGGGGTCCCAAGTTTTATATAGACTTATATAGGAAAAAGCTTTAAAAATCTTCTTGTCTGAAACCATACGACCTAGGCTTTTGATATTTGGTATGATGCATTGTCTATTAGTCCTCTACCAGAATTGTTCAAATTATGCCCCTGGGTTTAAAAGAGGCCCCGCCCTGGGGTCACTTAGTTATTATGTGAGTTATATATGGAAAATACTTAAAAAATCATCTGATCCTATTTCCAAGATTGTTTAATTATAATTACCTGATGACCCCAAGTAATATGATGTCACTTGACTGTGACCTTGACATACTGACCTACTTTCTTGTTTTTTAAGATACAGCCTTGAAATTTTGATGACATACACAGTTTTGCACACAAATCGTAAAACTGAATTTCTCTGACCTTGAATGTGACCTACTGACTTTCTTAATATTTTATCATCAGTTTGACATTTGAAACATGTAGCGCATATTACTCAGGTGAGCGATCCAGGGTCATCATGACCCTCTTGTTAAAATTATATTGATATATAGATGCATCATAATTATATATTGTATTTATTTTTTTTTTTATTTATTTATTTCAATATGTTTCATTTTTAAAGGAATTTAAAAAAAATTAGCATTGGTATATATTTGTGAAACAGTTCAGCTTTCATTTTAAAACTTGAATTTGGAAACCAGTCTTAGAATGCAACTTTGTCATTGGTCAGTTTCAGAATCAACCAGGCAAATGCTTTAGATTCGAGACTGGTCTCCAGAGTGGGTTTTATAACCTTGAAGCCAGATCACACTAGATTCCCTCCCCCATCCACCCCATGCAGAACTGTGATTGCAGTTTTGACCCATGCAAGTTGTTTTCACAGTACTCTATTTCTCTAAAGTAAATCTATGTAAATTGAATACAAAAATGAAACTAGGTAAGTATTAAACTTATCCTTTCATTTTATCTAGGATCTGATTTTACATGTGAGAGATGCAAGCCATCCAGACCTGGAAGCCCAGAGTTTCAATGTTACACAGTCTATACAGAAACTGGTCCCGAAACATAAGCTGTCCAGTATGATAGAGGTCAACAACAAGGTGGACCGGATTGACCAGTAAGTTTGTTTATTTAAGTACATGTATTAATTATTGTACCTTGTTTGTAACTCAGTCAAACCTCATTCTCTTAAGAAATGATTTTTTTTTGCTGCATTTATGTGAAATGAACAACAGAATAGGAGCAGCAAATCCATTAGCGATTCATATTTAATTTGTCAATCCTATTCTGTCGTTCATTTAGCATGAACTCCGAAAAAAAAACATTCATTTCTTGTAGTTCTTTTCCATTTGTAAACAAGGTTACATTATAAATGTCACATATTTTGTTGCTTTTAACAATAAAATCAGCTTCCCGGCCATTCTTTTCACCAGATGGAACAACTGTGACGTCATCTAAGGAAAGTTCTCCCTGACTATACGTGGATGTTGTCAAAACAGCGGTCCGTTATCACTAAGCAGCTTTGTCATAGCTTTGGTGCCTTTCCTTTTGCTGTTAATACAAAATGAGCGTCATAATTTTCAATGGAAAAGAATAGGGCAAATGTAAATATTCAAACTTGACGGGACTGGCACAAATTGTTTATTATCCCCCGACGAAAGTCGGAGGGATATAGTTTTGGCGTTGTCCGTCCGTCCGTGCCCGCGAAATGATGGTTAAATGACTGCATAACGGTACTTTCTCTTTGATGTCATTCATTCCGTTCTGTTTATGTGACTATTTTTCTTTTTATGTGACTGTTAGAACAATAGAGAGAACAATGGGGTAGTCACATAAAGACCGTTTCGTTAGAACGTCCGTCCTTCCGTCTTTCCGTCCATCCGTCCGGAGCCATATCTAGGAAATGGTTGGGAATATTTATTTAAAACTTCATATACATGTTCACCACTACGAGTTCTTGTGGCCCGTCAAGTTTCAGTCAGATTGCCCAAGTAACACCAGAGTTATGGCCCTTAGAAATTTCTAGTGTTAACTATATAGGGTACTATAAATATGGCAATTTCTGCATCATAACTTTTGATTTATTTGACCTAGAACTATGAAACTTAAACAGAATTTAGATTACCATAATATGGTTGTGTACACACAATTTCATTCGGATTTATATGTAAATTAAGAGTTATTGCCCTTTAATTGTATAAAAATCCACATATTTGTACATAACAAACTTACCATTTGGTAGAATTTCATTAAATTTCTTTCATTCTTTTCCATGAACATTTATTGTAAACATGTGAAGTTGTGTACCCACACCTGGACACCCCCTTACCTTGATCCTGCCCCCCCCCCCCCCCCCCCCCCCCCCCCAAAAAAAAAATTCATTCCTTATTTTAAATTTTTTTCAAACAAACTTCATATACATGTTCACCACTATGAGGTTATGGGGCCCATCAAGTTTCAGACAAATTGCCCAAGTAACACTAGATTTATGGCCCTTAGAAGTTTCTAGTGTTAACTATACAGGGTACTATAGATATGGCAATTTCTGCATCATAACTTTTGATATATTTGACCTAAAACTATGAAACTTTAACAGAATTTAGAACACTATAATGTGGTTGTGCACAGTCAATTTTGTACGGATTTCTTTTGTAACTTCAGAGTTATTGCCCTTTAATTGTCTAAAAATCCACATAATTGTACATAACAAACTTACCATTTGGCAGAATTTCATTAAATTTCTTTCATTCTTTTCTGTGAACATTTATTATAAACATATGAAGTTGAGCACCCACACCTGGTCACCCACTTGCCTTGGTCACTACCCCTCCCAACCTCTCTTCCCCCCCCCCCCCAAAAAAAAAAAATTCATTTCTTATTTTAGATTTTTTTTCAAACCTTCCAAGTTGTACCATTCCCCCACCTCACTTCTCCACCCAGTCATGCCCACCACTGATCATGCATCCTCTGTCCCCAACTTCACCCTTTTACCCTTTTTTTTCATTTTCAATTTTCAATCAATATTTATATCAACATGTGAAATTTTGTTTCCTCTCCCGTTCCCCTGCACCTCCTCCCCCTAAAAAAATAGATATATATACATATTATATATTTCCATTCCTTTTTTTTCTAATGTTCAAACCTTCAACATGTTAAGTTGTGACTGCACAAACCTTGCCCTCAGCCATGTTCAAGATACCTTACCTGTGTTCTCTTAAGGACATCTGTTCTTTTAAGTTCAAATGTACATGTTAAACAGCAACACCTGGTGCCAAACCACTCAAAGACAATATTTCGTTCCAGTTAAACTTCAAGCTCACATTTCAATTAACTGCATTTTGTTTTAAAAGCTAAGCTTATTACAGTAAGCATATCCAATTCAAAATAAATTCTTTAGTCAGGATCAAAGTATCATACATTTATTATGTACTCTTTAATTAAACATTTGTTTTCTGTTAAATTGATTTTGACTAATGAAATTATTTGCTTCTTATTAACATCCTTAACTTTTTGCCGGATATATCTTTTTGCCATTCCTCACCACAAACCCTTTCGGCGGGGGATACCAATTCATTGAATTTGCTTGTTTAAGTTATCACTAGTTCAAGCCATCAAACAATTTACATTATACAGGGATTTGGCTGGGACCTGGTGATGAGTTCAAGCAAAGGGCAGTGTTTGAATTACCAGAGTTTGAGCGAACAAATTTTGACTGCGTCTCTCTTTTATTCAGTGTGACGATATTCTGTCCTATCAGTATGATAACCAGTGTTGTTGTATATGGCCCGAAGCGTTTTTAATGTGTTTTTTTTTTTCACAACACAAGATTGCTATTTGTATAAAAATATGATAAAGCTGTCTTTACTCAGTATGATATTACAAGAACAGTAAAACACTGCATCAATGGCTTTAGTACCAGGGCTGATATGAGCAGTTTATTTGGTCCCCGGCTGTTTTACTTCTATTTCCTATGTTTTGATTGCTCAAAACTCACCATAACTTGAGCATTTTGCTTATCCCCTTGCTTGTGATAGGTGTTTTACTGAAATACATATCACTATGGTACACATGCAGTTTTCGACTGGGCAGTCAGACAAAAAATTAGATATAGATTTCAGCTCTGCTTCAGTCCGTAAAACATTTCACCATCCTTTCCATAAATTTGTGTATGGGCTCCAGTGTTTTTCGTTATTTTATACAGTGATGTTACTGTTCTCTGATAGTCAATGTTATATTTTCTGCTCCTTTGGGGTCTTGGAATACATTCAATGTACTATATGTTTAATAGAATTTCACTCAAGGAAGTGTTAGGGGGCATTAGCGGTGTTGCCTATTTCATTACCTCTCATGGACAGACTCAGTTTTACAGGGCCTCCTGTGTTTTCTTTGGGTTTTTTTTTTGCTCCTTTTGCTTTTTATGCATTCAAAGGATCTTCCTATAGGTTTTGGTTGTTGACTGGCATGTCTTTTATTCAGTGTTTTATACCATGACATCAGATATTAATTTTCAGTTTTATTCTTAAATTTTTTACTTCTAAGCCTAGTCGACATGATTTTGTTGAATATATACTAGAGTCATGTAATAGTCTTCATTTTTAATCCCCAGCCTTGGCAGAGGGATTATAGGAATGGTCTGCGTCCGTCCGTCTGTCCGTCCGTAACAAAATCGTGTCCGGTCCATATCTCCTAAACCCCTTGAAGGATTTTCATGAAACTTGGGTCATATGATCACCTCATCAAGACGATGTGCAGAACCCATGAGTCAGCCTTGTCGGTTCAAGGTCAAGGTCACAACTCAAGGTCAAAGGTTTGAGCCTGCCATTTTGTGTCCGCTCTATATCTCATAAACCCCTTGAAGGAATTTTATAAAACTTGGGTCAAATGATCACCTCATCAAGACGATGTGCAGAACCCATGAGTCAGCCATGCCGGCTCAAGGTCAAGGTCACAACTTAGGGTCAAAGGTTTTGAGCCTTCCATTTGTGTCGCTTATCGAATCTTGAGCTTTCAACTTGGTCAAGTACCTATCAGATGCAGAACTTATAAAGTCAGCATGTGGCTCACAAGTACACTAGTCAAGTTGAGCCTCATTCTGTCGTAACCTGAAGAATTTAAAATGGTATTTACCTCATCAAAACGATGTGCAGAAATTATGAGTCAACCATGCCAGCTCAAGGTCAAGGTCACAACTAAGGGTCGAAGGTTTGAGCCTTCCATTTTGTGTCCACTTTGTATCTCCTAAACCCCTTGAAGGATTTTCATCAAACTTGGGTCAAATGATCACCTCATCAAGAACTCATGAGTCAGCCATGTCAACTCAAGGTCAAGGTCACAACTGAAGGTCAAAGGTTTCAGCTCTGTGTCTCCTAAACCCCTTGAAGGATTTTCATGAAACTTGGGTCAAATGATCACCTCATCAAGACGTTGTGCAGAATTCATGAGTCAGCCATGTCAGTTCAAGGTCAAGGTCACAGCTAAAATCAAAGGTTTACCCTTTCACTATCCATAGCAGTGGCGGGAGATTTAGCCGTCTTTCAGACTGCCTTGTAGAAATTTATAACAGTTTTAATTGGCCAATGCTTAATTGAACATAGGATTTCAGCAGAAGAAAATTTTGGTAGGGTACAGTCCATGATATCAGAAATTAGTCTATTAATATACCACAGGTCTGAGAGGGAAAGCATCATGGGTAGTGTTCCTGATCCAGATGTGTTCTGTATATCTGCTGTGACAGGGGAGGGAATGGATGATCTCAGACAGGAAGTACAGAAACGTCTGCTGAAAAATATCCATTTCTTACAGAAGAAAATCAAGATACCTCTACAAGGGCCGCATCTAAGGTGGGTTTGATGAGCATAC
The DNA here is from genome assembly GCF_021730395.1 of Mercenaria mercenaria. NCBI lineage: Eukaryota > Metazoa > Mollusca > Bivalvia > Venerida > Veneridae > Mercenaria > Mercenaria mercenaria. Next base: position 58,814,362 of record NC_069377.1, on the reverse strand, counting down.
ATCTCAGAGCAAGGACATTTGTTTGAATCTACCATGCCTTTCCACTTGTGGACAAGGAAATCCTACCAGAAATTGAGATTTTGTACAAAAACAAGGTTTTGTAAAGTCTTTGATCTTAACTCAAACTGGGAATAGGTTTCCTGTATAACACACCTAGACTGATATGGTAGATTTGTTTTCTCACCTTTCCAGTCTTTGCAGATATCTATTACTCCTATGACTGCATGACCCAGAAAACATGCAACACTGTAACAGTGATGTCATAAATAAATCGGTTAAGTTGAAGTAAACTGACTGCCATTACATTCCCAAAAGTTGAATTATGTCTCCCACCACACAGTGGTGTGCGAGACATATTGATTTACTCCAGGGACCTGTCTGTTTGTCTGTCACAAAGCTTGTCCACACTCTTAAGTCGAACATTTCTCATCCGATTTTCACCAGACTTGAACAAAATGTGTTTGCCAATAAGTCCTCTGCAAAGTTCGATAACTAGCCAAATCGGCCCAGGCACTTCGGTATTATGGCCCTTGAACATAACTACCGATACACAGATGTAGATTGGATACTCCAACTCCAACAGATACCAATAGGCTGCAAACCATATATAAAGAGTTTCTCTATTCAGATGATTAGGCAGTTGTGCGAGACATGCACTTTTCTCAAAAGCACCTCTAGTTTTACGTATTAGGATTCAGTTTGGTCAAATGGAAACTTTCCAGCTTTTCCTGGTGGAGGAAGTTCCAAGGGGTGCCTCTTGATTCATTATTACTGGTAGGGTGGCCACATGGTAGAACCAATGACCTTTCATAGCTAGCTCGATGGCTTCCTGGAGTAGTTCCAGATGCAAGCCTGCAAGGTCTTATTTTATCAACCCAATCCATCTATCTGAACAAGACTTCCACAAAAATATTATTTCACCAAATCGCCCGCATTTAAATAGAATTCATATGCCGAGCGTTGGTCATAGGAGGCAAGTAATTCTTAGAATTTACCCTCGGTTTGTTTGCTGTATAGTTTTGAGTGAACACTATTAAATTATGAAATAAATACAATACAAATAAATGTACTTTTCAGATGGCTGTATAAAGAAGCAACAGTGGTTTCCACAGAAACAGACAGTGACCCAGAAAGCCTTATTGTAAATGTTTATATCAGTCAGGGAAACTACCAAAAATTCTTGGCTAATTTCGGACCTAGAAAAACAGCTGGAATACGGAGATAGCAGCAGGAGAAAATCAGAACAATGTTGAAATTGTGTGACTGTGAAACTTCATCACTGAATATTATCACAAGACCGACAGTGACACTATTAAAAAGATAAAGTGACAAAAACATTCGAAATATGATGTTTATTTCCTGGAAATTGATACATACTGGCACAGATAAATAAACAAGAGGGCCATGATGGCCCTATATCGCTCACCTGAGTAGAGTTGCTTGCTTGAACAAATTTCTTAGCTAAAGCTTTAAGATCTAGGCCTTCTGGTTTATTTTTAGCAAATTTATGAAGATTTCCCTATGTACAATCAAGTAAACCCTGGGGCTGGGTCAATTTGACCCTGGGGGTCAAGATTTGAACAAATTTTGTAGAGGTCCACTAGGCAATGCTACATGTCAAATATCTAAGCTCTAGGCCTTCTGGTTTATTTTTTAATTTTTTTTGAAGATTTTCCTATAGAAATCTATGTAAAATAAAGTGACCCCTGGGGTGGGGTCATTTTTTATCCAGGGGTCATGATTTGAACAATTTTAGTAGAGGTCCAATAGGCAATGTTACAGGTCAAATAACTAAGCTCTAGGGCTTCTGAGAAGAAGATTTTTTAAGATTTTCCTATGTAAAATCAAGTGACCCCTGGAGCGGGGTCAATTTTGACCCCGGGGTCATGATTTGAACAAACTTGGTAGAGGTCCACTAGGCAATGCTTCACACCAAATATCTAAGCTCTAGGGCTTCTGGTTTTTGAGAAGAAGATTTTTAAAGTTTTTCCTTTCGGTTGCCATGGCAACCAGAGTTCTGCATGGAATTCAATTCTTTGAACAATTTTTAAAGAAGACCATCCAAGGAACATCCCTGTGAAGTTTCATCAAAATTGGCCTGTTGGTTTAGGAGGAGATGTTGTTTAAAGAAAAGTGTGGACGGACGGATGGACGGACGCTGGACGGTGAGCGATCACAATACCTCACCCTAAATGAGCTAAAAATGCAAGAAGAAAGCCAACATGATTTGATCATGTGGATTGTTAAACAATACAGCATTGCATAATATAATTTACAACAGTTAGCTATACATTTATTGACAAGCACATAACACTGATCACCACAGGTAGCTGAGTATTATCACAATATATTATGGCATGACTTTCTATTGTAAATATAGTTTGACTTTCAAAAACAGAACAAAATTGAAATTTCATAAAAAAAATATCTTGGGAAGTGTCAGAACACAGATCATTTTTTTTTTGCAAACATTTTTTATATTAAACATGATGAAATCAAATACATGTAGTTATTTCTAAGACAGACTCTTCGACTCTTCTTCGCTGCTTTACTAACTGCCTCATGAATAAGTGTAGGCAGAAAGCTACCTGTACTGGTAAGCCTCCAGCAGTAAACTTCTACTTGGCCTTGCAAAACTTTGGAGATCAACATTTGTAGGGGAGGTAGATTTACATTAAGATCGAAGTTTCAAAAAAGTTCAAAAAGAAAAACTTGATCATTAACAGTAAATAAAAAAACAACAACGTAACTATAGTACCATAAATATAATTTGACCTTGCTTCCAGGTAAACATGGGAACGAGAGAATAGTATGCATATGAAACAAAGTTGAATGTATTTACTCAAAACATTTAGTTCTGGGTAATGTATTCATGTTTACAATAAAACTCAAAATTTGTTTGTCTCAAAATTCAAGCTGTCTCAAAGGAATGTTAAGTCCCATCAAAAACACATTTACATATATCTTCACTAAGTCAAAAACAACATAGTGCGACTCTAATTCTGTCCTAGTCAAATTGACTCCCATCAGTCAAATTCCTGTGTAAACATCTCAATGGGTTGAAGTGAAAATATGTTGCATGATCATATGGCAAACATGAATAAATAGAACTATGGAAAAATAGGTTTCAAATGGCTAAGTACTTCCAAAAGTTATATGAAATGCATATGTGAAGTCATTTGTACATGTATATCAGGCTATCGCAATTTAGCAAAAGTTACCTACACTGAGAAATATTTTTCAGTCAAATTTCAGCTGTCTCAAAGTAAGTCTGCATAAATGTGGCCTTTCTTCCTTTCCACATGATTATGAACCGACAACGTCAAAATCAAATTTCACTGGGTGGAAATCAGATTCAGTACTTTGCCTGTGCCCAGATTTCTTTAAAAAATATTCATGACCCAGTAAATTAAGAAAGCCTCTTATCAGAAGCGTTTTACAGTAATATTTAGTGATAAATTAACACAAATGATTGCATGAGGTATTAATAAATGATCCATTGTTCAGTACTATGATCCTAGATGCTATATTTGGCCCAGGGCTTTGCATTCAGGGCTTGCATACCCTATGTGATACAGGCCTGACAAAATTCTCTCGAGTCCCATAATTATAACATCCCAGATTAAGCTACAATTATGATAATCTTATTTGATGGCTCTATTATCTAGAGAATTTTTCTTTTTAAATACTACCTTAGTGATGGGTATTCAATAATTCAGAAATACACATGGATATGGCATATACATAAACCAACAATGTAAAAATGGTAATCATAAGCAAAATATAAACCTTAAAAAGTTCCTACTACATTCTGCAAAAATGCACTTAAAAACAGAAGTTATGACCGTTTTTATTTTGGTGTCAAGAAATGTGAAGAGTGAATCCCTAGGATCTATTAATGAAATCAGCATGATACTTTAAAAGTAATGCAAGACAGTATAAAGCTGCTAGATATCGCATTTATATTGCAATTGTATCATTTTTGTTATACACTAGTCTTGTGTTTTACATCAGACGCATAATTCTCCCAAATGCAAATTATTGGCTTTGTGACAGAGATGTGCTGTTTTACTTTACAGCACACACTTCTATAGCTAATTTGTGCCCATCGAGACTTAACATCAAAACATAATAACGCTCTAAAAATTTCTCATAGTTATTGTCTTCTGAACCAACTATGACCAGATTTTCAGTCCTGACAACAATAAAAGCAATATTAGCACAAATATCTAAAAAGCTTGTCTTTTTCCATAAATGTCAAATATATAAAATTGTTCCATCTATGGACAGTGACTTCAACATCAGAAAAACAACCTAGGCATTACAACATCACCTAAAATTTGTCTGAAGGAAAAATATGATCAAACGGAAATCATCCCTAGATATCAGAAAAACATCCATAAATACATCGTCACAACACTTCTGTAATAAAGACAACGTACCAAAGAATCTTTTATAGGAATGAACTTTCATTTTTCTCTTTAGCAGAAACATCAGCTTCAAGCAAGGTGCAAGGTTATATAACAAAGTGGGAGGCCAGTCTCGAAACTCCATCATTTGACTGGTTGATTTGAGATTGGGCTGATTGGTGTTACCTACATTATGAAAAGAACTTGCTCACATGGAGAATTCTACATTCCAGGCAAGGTTTCCAACCCAAATCAGTAAAGGCAAGTGACTAAGCCTAACCACTTGGCCGCAGAGGCCAATGTCTTGTTACGGTGGTCATTTGTGCAAAGCTGTTTGAACCCCAAAAGAGCTGTCTCCATAGGATGAATATGCCCCGATGGCACTTTGAATGAGAGTTATGGCGATGTAAGAGTTTAGGACTTTTGACCTAAGGAGCGGTCTGCGCGCGACACGTCGTCTTACTGTGCCACACATTCATGCGTAGTTATTTTAAAATCATGCATGAATGACAAGATATGGACCGGAACGCCCATCATGCACTATCCTTTAATGTTAAGTGACCTTGCTTTGGCTACGGACCTGGTCTTGCGCGCGACGTCGTCTTACGTGGTACATCTGCCAAGTTATTGAATCCATCATCGTGACAAAGATAGGGACCGAACGCCCATCAATGCATATCCTTAATGTCTAAGTGTGACCCGACTTTGAGTAGACCTGGTCTTGCGCGCGACACTTTCTCTTACTGTGGTACACATTCATGCCAAGTTATTTGAAAATCCATCCATCGATGACAAAGACATGGACCGGACACGCCCATCAATGCACTGTCCTTTAATGTCTAAGTGTGACCTTGACCTTTGAGCTATGGACCTGGGTCTTGCGCGCGACACGTCGTCTTACTGTGGTACACATTCATGCCAAGTTATTTGAAAATCCATCCATCGATGACAAAGATATGGACTGGACACGAAAATTGCAGACAGACTGACAGACCGACAGACGGACAGACGGTTCAAAAACTATATGCCTCCCTTCGGGGGCATAAAAATGCACAACACAGTAACTGTTCTTGACATATACAGGGACAGGGTTAACCACAATGTGCCTCTCGTTTCTTAATGGTGCAGGCGTAAAAATACGTATCTAAGCAAAGATATAACAAGAGCTGTCTCCATAGGATGACACATGCCCCTGATGGCACTTTGAAAGAATAGTTATGGCCGATGTTAGAGTTTAGGACCTTTGACCTACGAACCTGGGTCTTGCGCGCGACATGTCGTCTTACTGTGGTGCACATTCATGCCCAATAATTTTAAAATCCATGCATGAATGACGAAGATATGGACCGGACACGCCCATCAACGCACTATCATGAAATATGACCCCTAACGTCTAAGTGTGACCTTGACCTTTGAGATACGGACCTGGGTCTTGCGCATGACACGTCGTCTTACTGTGGTACACATTCATGCCAAGTTATTTGAAAATCCATCCATGGATGACAAAGATATGGACCGGACACGAATGCACTATCATGAAAACTGACATTTAACGTCTAAGTGTGACCTTGACCTTTGAGCTACGGACCTGGTTCTTGTGCGCGACACATCGTCTTACTGTTGTACACATTCATGCCAAGTTATTTGAAAATCCATCCATGGATGACAAAGATATGGACCGGACACGAATGCACTACATGAAATATGACCTTTAACGTCTAAGTGTGACCTTGACCTTTGAGCTACGGACCTGGGTCTTGCGCGTGACACATCATCTTACTGTGGTACACATTCATGCCAAGTTATTTGAAAATCCATCCATCAATGACAAAGATATGGACCGGACACGAAAATTGCGGACAGACCGACAGACGGTTCAAAAACTATATGCCTCCCTTCGGGGGCATAAAAAGGCCTTAAATAAAGCTATAATTAACTATCTTGTTTTAACTTTTTCACACTGTCCTCTTTCGTTTCAAACAGGAGACAGTTCTCACTTGTTCGCTGACATATATCATAAGCCGTTTCATTGAGACTATTTCTTAGACTGGTATCAGTATTTTTATCCCAAAGGAGCATTTCTAAACACTGTCTACACTCCCTGTCAGAGGAAGCAATATGTAAAGCAGTCTGTCCACTATTTGTTTGAGCATTTATATTTGCACCAAACTGAAGCAGTATAGAAAGAACGTCGGCTTGGTTCCACCTGGAAGCGCTGTGTATCGGACACCAACCATCCCCTGTTTTTGCATTAATATCTGCCTCATTTTCAAGCAGCAGCTGAAAAAATGAAAATGATGAAGTTATACTAATTATTTATTGAGCGTCACTGTACGAAAACAAAAATTTGGCTTTGCGACCAGTATGGATCGAAATCAGGCTGCATATCAGAGCAGGTCAATCTGGATCCAAATTGTATGCTTATCAGTTGCATACAAGTACTGAAAAGAGTATGGATGTGTACTAATCTGGAAACTCCTTTCTGGTTGCAAAGATTAATGTTAGTTTTCACACAGTGGCACTCAATTATAGCTTTAGCCTTAAATATTATATATAAGCTAATACTTCAATAGCTCTTAAATCCACTTTGCTAAAAAAACAAAACCAAGGCTAGTGTTATCTGAGAATGCACAGTATTAAAGACTGATGCCTCTGTGCCAAGCTTCCCATAGCTGATCTTGTATACCTTTGTCTTAAAAGACCAAAAGCAACATACATGTAAACTGTTTGTCTGTCTTGTGGGTATATAACTTAAATGAGTTTCCATTTATTTCAATTCATTCCTCAAAATATCAGGCTTGTCTTCAATGCAATGTGACCCATTTGAAATATTTGGTAATTTAACAAACTATTCAAAGCTTTCTCTGCATGTATACGGGTTAATGGACAAAGTGTGATGTCAATATAAAACAAGAGCTGTCCGTAAGACAGCCAAGCTCAACTATTCGAAATATTGTCACAGAAGCAGGAAATTATTACCCAAAATGTTAAATATCAAATTTCAAAAGAGTTTTAAGTTCGAAAGGGGACATAATTTGACTAAAATACATATCAGAGTTATGGGACTTGATGCTATCAACTAGTTTTATAACCCCAAAGAAACATGTTAAGTTTCAATTCAATATCTGCATTAGTTTTGGGGATAGTAACTTGCATGTAAAACTTTAACCAGAATTTTCTAAGTCCAAAAGGGGGCATAATTTGCTCAAAATACATGTTAAAAGTTATGGAACTTGACCCAGTGAGGTTGGTAATTGACCTAGAAAAAGAATAAATAAGTTTCAAAGCTATATGCCTTTTGGTAATAGCTGTATGTACTTGCATGCAAAACTTTAACCAGGATTTTCTAAGTCCAAAAGGAGGCATAATTTGCCCAAAATACATGTCAGAGTTATGGGACTTGGTGCTATCAACTAGTTTTATAACCCAGAGACACATGTGAAGTTTCAATTTAATATCTGTAGTAGTTTTGGAGATAGTTACTTGCATGTAAAACTTTAACCAGGATTTTCTAAGTCCAAAAGGGGGCATAATTTGGCCAAAATACATGTCAGAGTAATGGGACTTGACCCAGTGAGGTAGGTAATTGATCTAGAAAAAGAAAAAATAAGTTTCAAATCTATATGCCTTTTAGTAATAGCTGAATGTACTTGCACGCAAAACTTTAACCAGAATTTTTTAAGTCCAAAAGGGGGCATAATTTGGCCAAAATACATGTCAGAGTTATGGGACTTGACCCAGTGAGGTAGGTAATTGATCTAGAAAAAGAAAAAAATAAGTTTCAAATCTATATGCCTTTTAGTAATAGCTGTATGTACTTGCACGCAAAACTTTAACCCAGAATTTTCTAAGTCCAAAAGGGGGCATAATTTGGCCAAAATGAAGGTCAGAGTTATGGGACTTGGTGCTATCAACTAGTTTTATAACCCCAAAGACACATGTGAAGTTTCAATTCAATATCTGGAGATAGTAACTTGCATGTAAAACTTTAACCAGAATTTTCTAAGTCCAAAAGGGGGCATAATTTGCTCAAAATACATGTTAGAGTTATGGAACTTGACCCAGTGAGGTTGGTAATGACCTAGAAAAAGAATAAATAAGTTTCAAAGCTATATGCCTTTAAATGATAGCTGTATGTACTTGCATGCAAAAACTTAACCAAGGTGTGACGCCGACGCCAGGGTGAGTAGAATAGCTAGACTATTCTTCGAATAGTTGAGCTAATTATATATTTTTTATTTGATACTAAGAAATTCTGTATGTACGTTAAATGAAATTTTAAACAGCAAAAAAAAACATTTTTCTCCTAACTAAAATTAAGAGCTACATGTACTTTGATAAACAAAGCAAGAAACAGATATATGGTCAAAGTGGCAAAATGTCAGACTACAAGACCAAAGATCGCAATGTTTAGTCCCTACTCCTCTGTTACTTTGTATACGAGTCCCATGTATGGCTAATACACCTGTCATGCAAAAGAACTTGAGCATCTTCTGTATCTTGCACTTTCTCTAAAACCTAAATTGACTTATATTCTTCTAGATTGGTAAATTCTAGTTTTTCAAGGTTGTAGTCAAATTGTAGATCACCTATGACCATTATTTTGAATGATTGTTATAACATTAAATACTAACTTGCATAGAAATATTTTACATTCCTAGAGACACTTCAACATTGCTGACCTGAAAATGTTGCAAATATTTACAGGGGTAGAATTTAACTTCAATATTCTTTTGCACTAGCAACTTTTTGCCAGTACAAGAAATTTCTACTGGCAAAATTTCAATTCTTATCCCAATTTTGATCCACTGTTTTTGACAGAAATTATATATGCATAAAAATATTTTTCTCAGATTTTTCACAGATTTTTCAGTGTCACGAGAAACTGGATTTTGTATCAAAACTTGTAGATACATCACTGTGTGATTAAAATCTGCAAACACAGTTTAAAGAGTATATGTACTGAGTAAAAATCCCATGAATTGATGCATATTGTGTAAAAACACCTTCCATTGATTATAATTGATGTGTATTTACAGATCAAAACTGAAACTTGAAGAAATGAAAACCAACATCAATTCAATTTCAGTTTTTGTACTCACAAAATACTGTGAGCTTGGACAAAAGCTATTCAATATGAACTTGCACTTTGTGAGTATGCAAACTTAAATTCTAACCCTGTATAAATTGATTTAAATATACATAGCCAAAAATGAATTCTCACTCACTATAACCATGTCTGTATGGCCATTATAAGCAGCTCGATGTAGTGGAGTATAGCCATCAGCATCCCTGCTTCCCACCAGTCCACTGTCGGAATTCAGCAATTCTTTCACCATCTCCTGTTTATTGTTTTCTGCTGCCCATAAAATCTTTTTCGCTGGATTTTCTAGACAAAAAATGTGTAAGTAATGATAATGGGTACTTTTTGTACTTTAAAGGTCCATTACTAAGGGAAAGTGAGTTGGCAATTTTTTTCATAGCCAGTGCATAGACTTCTGCAAGACACTAAATAATGAAGATTGGCAGGTCAAAATTTACAGAAGGTCTTTGGAACTCAAAGAAATGTATGTGTATTATGTTGAAATTTCAATGAATCGACAGAATGACCCCACAGGTCTTTTTAACTTTCTTCATACTTCATAGAAAAATAATTGTACATATACTGTGATTTATTTCGAATTTCTACATACCAACTTTCATTTTCCAACAAAATGAAATAGTTTCTGTGCTTTTTAAAAGAAATTAAAATGTTCACTTTCCTTAGTATTGGACCTTTAAAAATGCTGAAGCTAAATATACTTAAAAGTCATATGTCTGAGTTATGTTCTTACAAAAATATTTTTAAAGAAGTCTTTCTGTTTTCACTGACTCAGTGTCTTAAATTCTGATACCATACAAGTTAAATATCTATTAATTTAGGTACTGACATTTGTTAACTTTTTGGTATTATTTCAAAGAAATATAATAACAATTAAAATACTGTCTTGTATGCATATCATGCAGTTTTAGTGAGGATAAACAGACGGAAAAATGATAACTTAAAGACAAAGTGATAAATGTCTTGATCACACCTCAAATTTCTTGGGGGAGTAAAAATTAGATACATGTAACAAGAGCTATTGCTAGAGGGGATTAATACCCCCAGACACAGCCTTGATACATGAAAAGTAAAAACCTGTGACCATGACCTTTGACCTCTAAGTTAACCTTTGACTTTGTGATCTGAGTTGTGCACCCTGCATGCCATTTTGGTGAGGTTAAAAGCAGATTCCAGTTTTATGAAATTCCTTCCAATCGTTAAAAAGATATGGAATATACATGAACTGAGCCATTTGATAACTGAACTCTTTAAGTGTTACCTTGACCTTGAACCTGGTTAACTGGGTTGTGCACTCCGATTGTCATTTCGATGAGGTTAACAAATGAAGCTAATTTTATGAAAATCTTTGGAGTGGTTAAGAAAATATTAAGTGAAAACAGATTTAAGCTATTTGATCTTTGACCTCTAATTGTGACCTTGACCTTGGGCCTAGTAACTTGGGATGTACACTTAATGTTGTCTTGATGAGGTTAACAATTGAAGCAAGTTTTATGTAAATCCTTCCAGTGGTTTAAAACATGGAGCTTTCCCAAATCAAGGATTTCTGTGACCTAGGCTTTGTACTTGGTGACCAAGTTATATGCTGTGCACATTGGTAAGGTTAACAGATTATTGGATGAGGCTAGCTTGATGAGAATCTTCTAAGCGGCTTGAAAGAAAAGGAGCGGATATAAAATTAAGCTATTTTACCTCCATGTGTGCCTTTGACCTTTGACCTATTGTCCTTCGTTACATGCTCTACACATATCTTGATGAGATTAATAACAGATGCTGGTTTTAAGAAATTACTGGGAAGATAAATTATGAAGTGGACATGAATTACACACCGACCTGCATAGATCCAATATAGCCCTTAATACTTTTTAGCTCAACTATTCATAGAATAGTGAGCTATTGCACTCGCCCATGCGTCGGCGTCGGCGTCTGCGTCCCGATTTTGGTTTAGGTTTTGTATGTAAGCTGGTATCTCAGTAACCACTTGTGGGAATGGATTGAAACTTCACACACTTATTCACTGTGATGAACTGATCTACATTGCACAGGTTCCATAACTCTATTTTGCTTTTTTACAAAATTATGCCCCTTTTTCGACTTAGAAATTTTTGGTTAAGGTTTTGTATGTAAGCTGGTATCTCAGTACTTACTAATGGGAATGGATTGAAACTTCACATACTTGTTCACTATCATGATCTGACATGCACTAAGCAAGTCCCATAACTCTACTCTCTTTTTTTTCAAAATTATGCCCCTTTTTCGACTTAGCAGTTTTTGGTTAAATTTTTGTATGTAATCTGATATCTCAGTATCCACTAATTGGAATGGATTGAAACTTCACACACTTGTTCACTGTCATGATCTAACATGCACTGTGAAGGTCCCATAACTCTACTTGGCATTTTTACAAAATTATGCCCCTTTGACTTAGCAGTTTTTTGTTAAGTTTTTGTATGTAAGCTGGTATCTCAGTATCCACAAATTGGAAAGGATTGAAACTTCACACACTTGTTCACTGTCATGATATGACATGCAGTACAGAGGTTCAATACCTCTACTTTGCATTTTACAAAATTATGCCCCTTTTTCAACTTTTGTATTCATTCAATTGACAAGGCTGTTGAATAGTCGAGCGTTGCTGTCCTCCGACAGCTCTTGTTATTTAGAGTATTAAAAAAAACAGATAATAATGTGTTAATTTACTTTGTATTTCTTCCATGCTTTCTTCATCAATGTCCTCCTCGTCCATTTCCCAGAAACTCTGAAACTTGTTTGGATCTCCTCTTTTTGCATCAAATATCTTTAAAAAAAAGGGACACACATGCATAACTGGTTTTACCTTTCACATTTCTAACATTTTGTCCATTTTGAAATGTATTAACTACAAAGAGCACCTTTATTCTAAGAGTAAAGGTAATCTTTATTTAACATTGTGTAACACTGAACCACAGTCTTTTGCAACCATCAAAGTCACCAACAACAGATAATTACATGTGGGCATGTACTAAACTCTGGCCTGGCCTGGTCAAATAAGCCCAGTTTCTGACAAGTTGGGGTTAGGCCAAGTAAGATTGTGCAAATAATATAAATATACAAATACCCATATTTCATTTCCCAAAAAGCTATGTAATGAAATATCACTGTAAAATGCTTATACACCAGACATATCTGGACAGAACTGCAACAATTTTGTACTGCTGGTAAAACATATTAACTGTCAACACTATCCCGCTTAGCTCAATAGGGACATCTACAGATTGTGGGGTTGTGAGTTTGATCCTAGGGCGGGTTGTGTGTTCTCCGTGACAATTTGATAAAAGACATTGTGTCTGAAATCATTCATCCAGCACCTCTGATTCATTTGGGGAAGTTGGCAGTTACTTGTGGAGAACAGGTTTGTACTAGTACAGAAACCAGGAACACTGGTTAGGTTAACTGCCCACCATTAACCTAACTGAAATACTGTTGAAAAACAGCATTAAACCCAAAACAAACAAACAAATCAACATTATCCCTTGCAACCAATGTCTCAGGAGAATCATTAATTATATATCAGCCGCTATATAACATAATAATAATTCACCTACTGGTAATTTCTACAATTCAGGTTAGCACTAGTTGGCAAAAGATGCAATATTGTTGACAAGTACCAAAATCTTTGCTTTTTTTTTAATATCATTTAGAAAATAATATATCTCATTTTGTGATTTGTCATGGAATAAAATCATTGTTTGGAGTTCAGATGCGAAGGAATTATATCACGAGGGCGCCACATCTAAATGACAAACAATTATTTTATTCAAGACCAAATAATTTAATAAGATATATTATGTTACCAAGGATTTTAAAGTCCATTCTTGATGACATCCATTAAAATTTAAATATTTGCCTGTTTTCCATTGGTTTCTTTTCAAGCGCTCTGCTATGCCTATGCCGTTTGACGCTATGACATAATAATTGTGACGTCAGAAAAATGAATTGTTGTATAATAATACACAGTTTTCAGCCTTCTTTCTTTAATAGGAAAATGAACTGGGTTGAATTAGAATTAATGATCAATGCATGCATGCAGATCTTTATTAAACAATATGACTACTGCTTGATTATACCAGTTAATGTCAAAATATCCTGATAGTGATAGCTAAAAGTGATGTATTGCTATGCTGACTACTTCATAATAGTTCATTAATCAATGAACACATTACTGGTGACAGAAATGAGAACTGCATCTATGTCCAGCATAAATACTTTGGATGAGTTAAAAAAAAAAAAAAACAAGAGCTGTCAGATGACAGCGCGCTTGACTATTCGAAGAATTGATTGAAGAATGGGGACAAAATATTTCTACAGATATTCAGACAAAAGAAAAAATTTAGACAAACAATGTTCCCAAATTTGTGGATTTCGATGTCTTGCACAAAATGGCAATGTGTGAACCAATTTCAAAGTCCAAAAAGGGCCATTATTCAGTCAAAATAGTTGTCAGAGTTATGTACTCTTGCCTACAGATGGAAATCATGATGATAAACAAGTGTTCAAAGTTTAAAAGCCATATGTCAAACAGTTTTGACAAAACGTGGACTTGTATGAAATCAGAACCAATTTCCAAGTCCAAAAAGGGCAATAATTCAGCCAAAATATAAGACAAGAGTTATGTACTCTTTCCTACAGATAGAGACTATTATACTGAACAAGTGATAAAAGTTTCAAAGCCATATGTCAAACACTTTACACAAAATATAAACTGGTACGAAAAACTTAACCAAGATTTCTAAGTCAAAAGGGGCCATAATTCAGCCAAAATCCTTGATGAAGTTATGTACTCCTGCCTATAACTGGACATGGTGATGGTTAACAGGTGTTGAAAGTTTCAAAGCTTTATCTTCAAAGACTTTGTCAAAATATGAACTGGTACGAAAAACTTAACCCAGATTTCTAAGTCAAAAAGTTTGCCTTTAACTGGACATGGTGATGGTTAACAAGTGTTGAAAGTTTCAAAGCTTTATCTCAAAAGACTGTCAAAATATGAACTGGTACGAAAAACTTAACCAAGATTTCTAAGTTTAAAGGGGCCATTATTGAATAATTCAGCCAAAATCCTTGATGGAGTTATGTACTCTTGCCTATAACTGGACATGGTGATGGCTTAACAAGTGTTGAAAGTTTCAAAGCTTTATCTCAAAAGACTGTCAAAATATGAACTGGTACGAAAAACTTAACCAAGATTTCTAAGTTTAAAGGGGCCTTTATTGAATAATTCAGCCAAAATCCTTGATGGAGTTATGTACTCTTGCCTATAACTGGACATGGTGATGGCTTGACAAGTGTTGAAAGTTTTAAAGCTTTATCTCAAAAGACTTTGTCAAAATATGAACTGGTACGAAAAACTTAACCATGATTTCTAGTCAAAATGGGCCATAATTCAGCCAAAATCCCTGATGGAGTTATGTGCTCTTGCTTATAACTGGCCATGGTGATGGTAAACAAGTGTTGAAAGTTTCAAAGCTTTATCTCAAAAGACTTTGTCAGAATGTGGACTGGTACGAAAAACTTAACCAAGGTGTGACGCCGACGCCGTGGTGAGTAGGATAGCTCTACTTATTCTTCGAATAGTCGAGCTAAAAACTAGTCAATCAACTTGAAATTATTTTGAGATTTGATTGTTTCATACTTATGACAGATTTACATTATAAGACAAGAGCTGTCGGATGACAGCGCGCTCGACTATTCGAAGAATTGATTGAAGAATGGGGTCAAAATATTTCCATAGATTTTCAGACAAAAGAAAAAAATGGATTTAACAAAAATTTTTCCTGTATTTGTGGATTTCGATTAGTCTTGCACTAAGTGGCAATGTGTGACCATGATGGCAAATATGTTATTAAGTTAAATGTTAGGCAAACACAGACTTTTATGAAAAGTTTAACTAATTTCCAAGTCCAAAAAGGGTCATAATTCAGTCAAAATAGTTGACAGAGTTATGTACACTTGCCTACAGATGGAAATCATGTTGATATACTAGTGTTAACAGTTTCAAAGCCACAGTTCAAATATTTTGACAAAAATGTCAAAGTCCAAAAAGGGCCATTATTCAGCCAAAATAGTTGTCAAGAGTTATGTACTCTTGCCTGCAGATGGAAATCATAATGATAAACAAGTGTTTAAAGTTTAAAAGCCATATGTCAAATAGTCTTGACAAAACATGGACATATATGAAAACAGAACCAATTTCCAAGTTCAAAAAGGGCCATAATTCAGCCAAAAAAGATGACAGAGTTATGTACTCTTGCCTATTGATAGAGACTATAATACTTAACAAGATATAAAAGTTTCAAAGCCATATGTCAAACACTTTACACAAAATATAAACTGGTACGAAAAACTTAACCAAGACTTCTAAGTCAGAAGGGGCCATAATTCAGCCAAAATGCTTGATGGAGTTATGTACTCTTGCCTACAACTGGATATGGTGATGTAAACAAGTGTTGAAAGTTTCAAAGCTTTATCTCAAAAGACTTTGTCAAAATGTAGACTGGTACAAAAAACTTAACCAAGATTTCTAAGTAAAAAAAGGGCAATAATTCAACCAAAATGCTTGATGGAGTTATGTACTCTTGCCTACAACTGGACATGATGATGGTAAACAAGTGTTGAAAGTTTCAAAGCTTTATCTCAAAAGACTTTGCCAAAATATGAACTGGTACGAAAAACTTAACCAAGATTTCTAAGTCAAAAGGGGCCATAATTCAGTCAAAATGCTTGACAGAGTTATATACTCTTGCCTATAACTGAACATGGTGATGGTAAACAAGTGTTGAAAGTTTCAAAGCTTTATCTCAAAAGAGTTTGTCAAAATGTGGACTGGTACGAAAAACTTAACCAGGGTGTGACGCCGACGCCAACCCCGACGCCATGGTGAGTAGGATAGCTCTACTTATTCTTCGAATAGTCGAGCTAAAAAGGGAAATTTTAGATGACAGACATTTTTGAATGGTAAAAAGTTACAGTACCTTAATCAATCATAACCTACTCACGTTTTTTTAGTAAATGTAGGTATATGAAAAGAACTCCTTTTGAATGTATGAAATTACTGGGATTCTGTGATATTAATGCAGCCCTTTTTTTGTAAATTTGGGGAAGGGTACCAGGTCCCTTTTGGAGGGGAAATTTACGTCGCGAAATCATTGTTTGGAGGCATATATTTGCTGAAAAGTTGTTAAAATCAGGACTGAAAATCAAAACTAATTTCATTTTTTTTTTGCATGGGGAATTTTTGGCCAAGGTGGGGAAAAAAGTATACTTTTTAGATTGGGGAATGGGGCCGAATTTCGGCCCTAAAATCAGCATAAAAAAAAGCCTGTAATGTATGTGCTTTTATCCTGTAATGTATTTGTCATACACGATTTATGCTAAATAAATCTATATGGAAACTAATATCTAGCTTCCATTATTGTCTAACCATTTAACGGAACACAGACCACAGGAGTCTGAAATTCTATCAATAAGACCCTAGAAGTCTATTTTTACAAAAAAATACCCTCTCCTGTGCACAGAGACTACAAATCATGTACTATACAGGGATCAGCCTAGGTCAAAATTTTAGGGAGAAGTGACTTCTCCCTCCACAGAATTTAGGGAGAAGTTGAGAAATTTAAGGAGAAGCATCGGCATAGCATTCAGTTTCTTGCCTATATATATCCACTTTCTGTGGGTCTAGCTGTAACTTATAAACAGTAATTATTTAAGGAAATTGATTCTTGCATTATCATTTTCATGAATTTCTAAATAAAGTATAAACTTAGCTATGAAAAAGTCGCCTTTAAATTTTTATCCGAAATTTACATGTCCGAAATTCGTAAATTTAACAGGTGCACGATCAAAACGGCTTGAAAATTTTCATTAATGTTTCGATTCTCGTACTTTTATAATGCCCGATTTTTGCACCAACTTGTTCAGATTTATACATTTAATTTATTTTTTTTTTTTCGAAAATAATACCAAACTCGTAGTTAATGGCGATCTTTTTACAATATATAAAACCAAAGAGCTATAAAAATAAATAGATTGGCAACTTGAAAGGCATATAGAGCAAATCTCGCCAACCTCCCGTGACAAAAAAACGAGATCTCGTTTACCGAAAGTGGTGCTTTCTCCACGCGCCATTTTGTATGCGGAAGCAATTATTCATCGGTAAAATAATTATCACCGTATGACCACGCTTCTTTCGATGGCAAAAAAAAACGTGTACTTCGTGTCTTAAGACCATTTCACATTAAACTAATTTTGTTTTAGAAGCTAACATGTATTTTAAATGTAGTTTTAAAGGTACAAATTGTAACTCCATGCTCGCCGATGTTTGTTTTTAAGTAAGATAACGCCGAATCACGCTCTGACACGAGCTCACGCGAGATTACAGCCAGTTGCCATTCTGTGTATTTTATACTTCTTTGATAAAACCTTTCTCACCTTTTCGGTATGACCACAGGTGCTAGACACATAATAAAATATTTTACTTAATATGCCTATACAATTTTATGTATATCATGGGCGTAGGGACGATTTCAGCATTGGGGCGGCGAAGGGGGTGGGTTTGGGAGTATCCCCCTTGAATCAACGGGGTCCGGGGTGGCCCCGGGCAAAAAATTGCATAAAGCTAGAGTAAATGGTGTAATGTAACGACTTCTTTGGAGTGCTCAGTAGCTGCTGAACATACTCGTTTTTTTTTAGTTTTCACCCCTATTTACAGTTTACTGTGTTTAATCACTGTAATGTCGGTACGATGTTAGATACGGACGGACAATGTCTTGCCAAGGTAGAATCTGTAATGTCTAAGTAGGGGATCGAGTACAAGACCCTGATTTAAAGCAAAATAGTATAAAATACACAGAATGGCAACTGGCTGTAATCTCGCGTGAGCGCGTGTCAGAGCGTGATTCGGCGTTATCTTACTAAAAACAAACATCGGCGAGCATGGAGTTACAATTTGTACCTTTAAAACTACATTTAAAATACATGTTAGCTTCTAAAACAAAATAAGTTTAATTTGAAATGGCCTTAAGACCCGAAGTACAGGTGTTTATTTTGCCATCGAAAGAAGCATGGTCATACGGTGATAATTATTTTACCAATGAATAATTGCTTTCGCATACAAAATGGCGCGTGGAGAAAGCGCCACTTCGGTAAACGAGATCTCGTTTTTTTGTCACGGGAGGTTGGCGAGATTTGCTCTATATGCCTTTCAAGTTGCCAATCTATTTATTTTTATAGCTCTTTGTTTAAAGGCGTAATCCAATCTGTATGGCATTTTCGTCATTAAATGACATTAAATAGGTATTTTCCATTTTTATGTAGATAGAATTTGAGACACAACATTAATTGCAAGTGTCTATAATCTGTTTGGCAGTAAGCAAATAAATACGATTAATTTTCATTAATTAATGTATCGCCTATATTCCGAGTCTGCGGGGCGTGAAAATACAGCAACCTCGGTCATTGCGGATTATCGATTTTGTACAATACCCTGTTACCACTTTGATCTAGCTAGCGAGGTGTCAGCGATATGACAAGATTTTTTGCACATATCAGTCACTGCACTTCATGATATACGCTAGTGAATTGAACACTGGCAAGGGAATAGCGCTGTATTTATTCTCAATGATATTTTCTAGTTTTTTTTCACAAATTTACGAGTTCGGCATTTCGCCGCTCCTCAAAATATTGGGTTGGTACCAGCCGCCCTGCTTCTACGCCCTTGTATATAAATTATTAAGATATAAATAAAATATTTGATTGTGTGTCTAGCACCTGCGGGTTATGCTGGGTATGACATGACAAAGGAAATTGTATGACTGACCTCACACATTTCAAGCATGACCATTTTCACTTCATAACATTTGCTCAATTCTCTGCTGGTTGAAAATTCACATCCGAAATGACCAACACTTGTAACATTAATAATAAGTCATACTTAGAGCAGAAAGAAAATGACGAGGTATTTACCTGTTGCAGGACTTCTGTATTTAAACCGAAATTGTTCATCTCCTGAACAATGCCCGAATCTTCCATATTCTCAGACATAATTCAATTAATTTTGTGATAATTTATTTTACTGAAATGCCAAATACGAATCTGATACTATGCAAATATCCTTGTCATCATCAATATATTTTTTCACAGGTTGTATGGTACTAAATTATTGTTTATTTCATATATTTTAAACAATCTATTCTTCAAATTTTTCTTCAAATTTTTCTTCAAACCATATGAAGCCAGTTGGTGTAACATGCTAACTTAGCAAAAATGAATAAGAAATCAACTGCAAATAAGGAAAAAAGAATCCACTTTGGAAATCAACAACAATCAAGTTTTAGATAATGTAAACATTTACTCAGAGAATACGACTAAACATTAAACATCATACTGAGAGCAGTCTAGATCTCTTCTCAATATTCATTCAGCAATTAAGAAATCATGTGTTGTAGATTTTGATAAGACATTATATGCCATTAGGTGTGCCATTTTCCACATAACCAGAGCTTACTAATATGAAATAAGGCACGGTCTCAATCGGGAATCGTTACAGTCCATCACCTTGCCCAGAAATAAGTGTTTGTATCAATTTAAAGATAGATTTTGGAATAAAAATACAATACTGCCCATATTTGTAGGTCAGAGACCACCAATTCAAAAAAGTACCGGGAACTTACTGGGAATGAGGTAAGTGTATACCTGGAAATAAGGTAACGTCTGTGCGTTCTGATTGGTCAGTCATGTAAACAAACCCAGGAAGTGATTATTTTTTCAAAACTGATATTTTTTCACTGCATTTACAGTATTTTATTATACATTTCGACAAAATTTGCTACATTTTATGTGTATTGAAAAAAAGTTGTATCAAATGAATTTCTCCCGCCACGTCAATGATGTAAACAGGGGGTCATCTCATTCACACAAAAATTACTTAAATAAAGTATCACTATTCATATGTTTTTCGTCCCATATTTTGGTAGAACTAAGATAGTTCTTGAAAAACTTGTAATTAGATATACATGTTTCGATGTATGGAAGACCGTACACGCCATAATGTCACAATGTAAGTCTATGGGAAAACAATTGACATTCTCTAACCTGTACTGATGTGCAAAACATTGCGGTTCGGACAACCCTTAGGGAAAAAAAAACTGCTCAATTTTGCAGTCTTTTTGCAGTGAAACAGCAGTTTTTCGGAAAAACTGCCTTCTTTGCCAGTTAATAAAACTGTTTCCAGCATGAAATGACTAGTAAAAAGCAATTTTTTTAGAAACTGCATATAACTGGAGGATTGAAAAACTGGTGGTGGCCAGTTTTCTGTAGTTATTTTGAAGTTTTTGTAAATGTTTTCGCAAAAAGCAGTTTTACAGGCAGTTAGAATGTAGTTATTTTCAAAGAGCAGTATTTTTAGAATCTTTTATGAACAGTAGTTTTAAAAACTGCTAAATACTGCTTCCTGATGTCCCATAATGCAGTGTGAAAGATGGCGGCTCGCAGTTCAAACTAAAGCATGTGAAAGGTAAAATGGATTATAACTGCTCAAAAACAATGTTTAACACAAAATGATGCACAAATAGTTAAATAATTGATAACAACTGTTTTAATGGAGTTAACTAATAAGGCAGGATTAAAGTGTGAAACTCATGCACAGACTGATTGGATTTATAGTCATTTCGTGGAAACTGGTAAATGTGCAAATTCAAAGGATTTACAAGATTAAGGACAAACCAGTTCATAACATGTATAAATGAATCTGAGGTTTTGTATTTGAATAGAAAGTCAGCTCATTGTACATTTTATGGCTGGTTAATCATCACAGACAGTTTAATATTCAAAAGAAAGTAATTAGAATGAATTACTCCCCTTGGACAAGTTCATGCAAGTTCTTCTGCAGTTTTTTCGTGATGTCATTTAAATGGTTAAAGCAAGAATTGTAGTATTTTTGCAGTATTTTGTGATTACATTAAACTGCATAAAACTGATCCTGCAGTCCTGTTGCAGTTTTTTGTGACATCATTATACTTCTTAGCTCATTTACATATTTTGGCCAATTTAACTGCTTTTTCACTATATTTTCACTGCTTTTTCACTGCTTTCTATTAAATATGTTAATGCAGGCATTTGAAGACAAATTAGAGCTAAAAACTGCATTTTGAATGCTCAGAAATATAATTCTGAAAAACTACAGTTTTACTGCCTTCCTTTTTCCTAAGGGAAGTTATGTGGACCCTTATTACGCACAAGGAAAAGGCATATTCTTCCAAAAAATCCGAAGTCAGACGCTCTGTGCAAGTGCCGGAAGGACACATTTTTTAATTCGATAGTATATTACATTCAGTATATATCGCACGTTACCTTAGAGGGATCGATCCCGATTTTCAGTGCTTCGCGACAAAATTTGGTAGGATCAATTCCCTATTTAATTCCAAATTTAACTCAAAACAAATGATAACCAATTAACATGTGGTTTAAGGGGTATCACTTACGCATGTGCTTGGGGTGTGAAGGGTGTTACATATTTATATACATTTCATTGCCAAGTTCCATACACACAGACTTAGTCAACTTAGCAATCAGAAAACTAAGCAAGAACATTTTGATATTTAAAGTAGAGGCTTTGTAATTAGCAGCAATTAATGCTCAAGGAATCCTGGTGAATTTCTATGTTGAAAAACTTTTGAACAAGTAGATATATTAAACAAGAGAGGGTCATGACTGTCCTAGATCACTCACATGAGTTTCAGAACATAAACAGACTTAAGCTTCAAAGTTATGGATTTGATGGTATAATATCACAATGAATGGATACATGATTTTCTCACTGAACATAAGCGCCTTTGGAAAAATATTAACTCTGGAATTCCTTATGGCTCAGTCCTTGGACCAGTTTGTTTGTATTATCTATATGAATGATACGCCAGACTATTTAAAATGTTTTTGTATACATTTTGCTGACAACAGTAAAATTTATACTTTGGGTAATTCAAGAGATGATCAGAAAAACTTGCAATCAGACTTATTAAAATTATATGAATGGAGCAGACAGTGCACGTGGTTATTGGAATTTTCAGTTTTTTGTTTCAGAAGAATGGACGAATGCATGTACTCATTCATACACTGATGGACAAACAGTAAGACGGACAACACCACATCTATATCCCTCTGCCTTCTGCAAGGGATAATAAATCAAGTTGAGAAAGATAGGATGCAGCATTGTGTAGCAATTTTCAGGTGCTATCCTTACCTGGAATACCCAAGTCAGGTAAGCAAAATCATGCACAATGTCAAAGTTTTTTAATCTACTTGTGTCAGTGAAATATGACAAGTATTGTTACTTCAATATTTAGGAGAATTTGAATCCACTATTCCACCTGTACTAGTAAATCCCAGTCACCAACACAATTTTGAAAATTTTCTGAAAAGATAAAAAAATATCATTTCCTACACCTGTACGGACATTTTTTGTTTGAAAACAGAAATATAATCTATTTTTTGTCCAAAACATGTCACTACTGCTGAAATCACAGATTTTTTTTTTAGAAAATAAGCATTTCACATATGGTTCTAGTTGTGAGCACAGTCAAGGACCACAAAAATATCTTGACCACAATTCCAGCTTCTTTTACAAAATTTATGGTCATTTTTGGTTTTGGTCAATAGCTGTGCCAATTCTGAAATTTCACAGTTATTTTAAATATTGGTTAAAACTTAAAAGAAGGTTTCCCATACCTTTAACATTTTCTAGGCCACTAGAAGGCAAAAGTGAACCGCCTCCTCTATGCAAGGAAAGGGACCAGTTTTCAAAGCTAGCCCTCCATCCTATATACTAAACAAAAAGAAAAATAACTGTCACATCATTATATATCTATAATACACATTAATTTTGTACCATTTGCATGATTTGTACAGTAGAATTTGCAAAAAGTTAAGACAACTTTGTGAATACTTTCAGATAAATCATTGCATAAAGTTTGTCCATTTCTTATTCAATCTAGAAAAATATATACACTAAAGTCTTTCAACAGATCTGCAGCCAAAGACTATGTTCAGACCACAAGCAACTGTGATTTAGATGAGCACATCCTTGGTGAACAAAAATTATCTAGGAACCACTGGTCTAATGGTTAAGGAATCAACCATTCAACCACAATGTTTTCAGTCTGAAATGACTTTAGTCATCATCTTTTGTCTACACAGGAAACCATGTACATGGGCTTTTCCAAGAAATGGCAATCATTTTTTATGGTCTTTAATATTTCTTCAGTATGGAGATATAAGAGCTCATTGTAATTTTAGAATTGATGACTTTTACAACAGTTACTGATTTTATTAGAACCAGATAACAAAGACGTATAAAAATAGTACTTTATTTGTTGTTATAGTAATGACAAAACTACATGAGAAAGATATGACAAAAGTTAGGTGCAACTACGTAGTCAATTGAATTACAGTCAAACTTCGTCTGCTCGAACTCGGATAATTCGGACACTGCCCTTTGCTTGAACTCATTGACAGGTCTCTGCAAAATTCCTGCATAATGTAAATTGTTCCAAATTTTGCTGGTCCATAAAGCGAACAAAGTTTGACTGCACTGTAAAATCATTTAATTTTGTGGGCATGAAATTTTGTGGTATTGGTCAAGACGGCAATTTCGTGGGGATATAAATTTGTGGATTTCAACTTTTTAACATAAAATGAAAGGAAATTTTACTTGTTCGTTGGGATTAAATTTCGTGGATTGACTCAACCACAAAATCCATGAAAATTATTCCCCCATGAATATTAACGATTTCACAGTATAATGACAAATATTAGGAATAGCTGTGTAGTCAATTAAAATGTACTGACGAAGCATATAAAGCCAGCTATGTAAGGTGGTTGTTAAAAGACATTTGTTGTTAAGTTAAATTATATAAATAATGCTGTTGTTCTTTACTTGTAACTAAAATGATTGAAGTGAAAGGTCTAAATGAATGAACAAATTATATTGTTGAGAACAGTAAAAGAAAGCTATTTGAAAGTATTATCATACTAGTACCCTGATATTCAATGATTATGTAATGCATTTCCAAGATAAGAAATAAAACTTTTAAAGGATATAAATATCCCAACCAACAAATTATTACTATATGAAATAAAAAATAAGTAAGTTTGTTTGAAGGTACATTCTGCAAAATATCAAAATAATATTTCAGGAGTATGCCTGAGAGGCTGAGATGTGATCCTTAAAAACCCTGTTAATTATATAATGTTAATCACATATTGTATAATAAACTGGGATTATAAATTTTATTATGTCTGAAAAACCAAATCAAAATATTCAGGGAATGAATTAAACCCATTTCATCTTTAAGTATATATAGTTTCACAAGATTAAATTCCAATAAAATGCTTTACTATAAAAATAGCCTTCACCAAATACTAAATCTAGTGTTGATTTGTCTGATTATACAAATACTGTATCACACTTCCAACAAGTCAAATTCTGTTTAAATAATATCACTAAACTTTAATTCAACCTTTACTCGTGACCAAAACATCCTTAAAAGTGAAAAGTAAAAGCTACTCTGTCATACATTGCGGCGGGACAAAATTTTGCCATTAATCTAGCCCGATTTAAAACACTGGTTTTATTTGATCTTAAATGTCAAGATCTATTCTGTACTTCTCCCATTATTTATTTATGCAGTTTTTCCAATTTCATCCATATATGCTCCAAGTAGCTTGATCTGCAATACAGAGTAAAGTTGAAATTATTACAAGAATGATATAAACAAATGAGTTCCATATTTTAAGCTTCATTAAAATCTATGTCAAATACTTTTGTGCAAAAAGAAATTGAAGCCAATTTGTTAAATATGTAACTAATAAAAATATGAAAAGATCTGACAAAAATTTATTTGTTTGTTCTGTTGGGCATTAAGGCAAACCAACATAATTTTAGGTCATACAGCAAATTTTCCAGCTTTCGATTGTGGAGACAGATCCCTGCTTTCCCTTCAGGCATTACCAGTATTTTACGCATGGTTTAGACGGGCACTTGGGTAGAAAAACCAAGCTTCCTTTAGCCAGCTGGATATCTTTTCCATATGGGAGAAGTCCTCACTCCAAGATTTCAAAATAGAATAAATGGAAATCCATAGAGTGCCCAACGCGACATAAATAAAAATGTTGCAGGCTAGATTTGATTGAGCCTGTTCATCAAACTCACAGCAGTGAGGTCAGGTATTTCAAAGTCAAGGTCCTCAATAATTCAGTCCCTTTGAAGATAGTTTGGCTGCTGGAAATTCTGGTGTTTTCTGAAGTTGCAACTGGCTGCCATACAGAGCTTACATGCAAAGACCATTAATTTACATGAAAATGATCAGAAGTAAGAAATATCAGTGTTATATATACCCCTTGTATATAGTTATATTTGTCAATTTTTTCATTCTGTGAATGGGCTCCGTCATCTGAGGCTCCTATCGGGAGTAATATGACATTTTTGCCTGTGGCCTCTTGGAATGTCAAGGTCACTGGAATACTTCCGCCCTCTCTGGTCAGGTCAGGCTCCACTCCAAACACTTGAGAAAATAACAAGATACATTATCTTTGCATTTAGAACATTTAGGTACAGACTAATTATGGATACTATCAAAAATTAAGCCCGCCCGCTTAGCTCAGTAGGTAAGAGCGTTGGTCTACGGATCACGGGGTCGCAAGTTCGATCCTCGGGCGGGGCGTATGTTCTCCGTGACTATTTGATAAACGACATTGTGTCTGAAATCATTAGTCCTCCACCTCTGATTCATGTGGGGAAGTTGGCAGTTACTTGCGGAGAATAGGTCTGTACTGGTACAGAATCCAGGAACACTGGTTAGGTTAACTGCCCGCCGTTATATAACTGAAATACTGTTGAAAAACGGCGTTAAACCCAAAACAAACAAACAAACAAACAAACTATCAAAAATTAAGATTTTTTTTACATTAAAAGTTTGCCATTAGAATTATTTCACCAGGTAAACTCTTCACAATATATGGCTAGCTTGTAATTGTAACAATAACAAAACTTTGATCAGAAATTAGTTGTGAAAATACAACCTACTCAAATTAATGATTATAGCAAACAAAAATCCCTCACAAAAATTTCTGATTTTACAGCAGATGTTATCATATACCAAATGTTTCAAACTTACAATTTTTTTTAAAGTGTTCTTACTTTTAAGTAATTATATAATACAAAAAGAGCTGTCACAGGAGACAGCGTGCTCGACTATTTCGATGCTGGATAGTGAAACTGGGCATATCAGAGGAAACTTGAGCTGTCACTGGAGTGTTTAATGACTCCAATGGTGGATGAAGTGATTGCACAATAGCTTGAGTCTGTATCAAAAATATTAAGTAATAAGAGAGGTACAGATAAAGTGTATCAAAACACTATATAAGTATAATTCTAAGCAAAAAAGGGGCATAATTCATAAAATATTGGGCAAGAGTTATGCACCTTGTGTCATATGATGTAGGTGATGATGTGGAACAACTACTTCAAGTTTGAATCAAATGCATTTCGTAATAACTGAAATATAGTGAAAATGCATCAAAATTAACCTGAAATTCTAAGTAAAAAGGGGGAATAATTCATGAAACATTTTTGCCAGAGTTATGCACCTTGTGTCATATGATGTGGGTGATGCTGTTGAACAACTATGTTAAGTAGGAATCATCCATTCAGTAATAACAAAGATAGAGTGAAAGTGCATCAAAACTTTAACCTGAAATTCTACGTAAAAAGGGGGAATAATTCTTGAAAAATTTGTGTCAGAGTTATGCATCTTGTGTCATATGCTGTGGGTGATGATGTTGAACAATTATTTTAAGTTTGAATCAAATCCATTCAGTAATAACAGAGATAGAGTGAAAGTGCATCAAAACTTTAACCTGAAAATCTAAGTAAAAAGGGGAAATAAATCATGAAATATTGGTGCCAGAGCTATGGCTCTTGTCAGATGATGTGGGTGATGATGAGGAATAACTATTTTAAGTTTGGATCAAATCCATCAAGTAATTACAGAGATAAAAAGAAAAAAGAGAAAGTGTAAAAAAACTTTAACCAAGGTGGGGACGCGGAAAGACGCCGACGCCGGGTCGAGTAGGATAGATCTCCTTATACTTCGTATAGCCGAGCTAAAAAGTAAAACTAGACAGGCTAAGTTTTAGGCTGTATTTATTTACCTGTATAAAAAAAAAATTGGTAATTTATGAAATACATAGAATAGTCATGCAGTAAAATATGATATATTTTTAAACAGAAAGAATTTAATTGCAGCTGAACTGTTTAGCATACTTGTAAAATGTCAACATTTGTATCATGTACATCTAGAGGCATGCATACCCCTTTAATAAAAAACAAAAGCTTAATTTAAACTAGCAAAGGTGTAAAAATAGAAAAACCCAGAGATACAAGATAGAAAGCAAAAAGCCAAGACTGAGATAACACAATAAAATAAGCACCTGTTTTTACAGCATTTCTACCAGCTGTGTAATTTGGATGATTAAAGTCGCTGACCCATGGTTTTCCTCCGCCTCCTTCCAAATATAACCTGATACAACAAGTTCAATACTTATTCTTCATTGGAGGTGGAATAATCAGCAGAGCTTAAAGACTGCAATTTTTTCAAAATAACTGGCCATAAGTCGCCTCTACATCTTGATCTTCACTTTTGTTTAAGTTTTGCATTCACCCATATGTGCAAATATTTTTTTCATTCAAGGTTTTTTGATATGTATGTAAAAGACAGAAAATATTTGAAGAAGAGAACAAAAATATCCATAGAGAAACAGTCAATCATGTATCAATGGCCTCCTGTGAACAAAGGCCACCAGGCTCTATAAAGATGCCAGTTCTATTTTGGGTATAAACATTTGCAGTTTCTTTTATCAGCTGAACAGAGACCACCTCCTAATATAGACCATTTTCTGGTTCTCCAAAATGTGACTGTTATGGACAGTTTAGACTGTACAAATGTATTTACATTTATCTACTAATTGTGACTTAAATCTTGGCAGACTTATGTCCAGTAATCTTAAACAAGAGGGCTAAGATGGCCCTACATCGCTCACCAGAGTTTTACAGCTTGAACAGGTATAACAAGAAACATTACTACCAAATTACCTTGAAAACTGGCCTACAGATTCAGTTTTCCATAGAGCCATATAGGGCAAACCAGAGCCCTGGCAGCCATGTTTTCAAATTCGGCACATCAAGATTGCTTTGAACAATTTTAGTAGAGAGCCTCCGAAGAAACATTTCTGTGAAATTGTTTCAAATTTGGACCTGTGATTTTGGAGGAGATTGTATAATTTTGAAGATTTTTCTAGACGTTTAGCTCTTGTGGCCATGCTTCTGACAACTCAGCATAATATCAAGAGTCTTAGTTGATCATCCAAGAGACATTTCCGTGAGTTTCTAATATATACATAGAGGGAAAAGTGACCATGCCCCCTGGAGGCCTTATTCTCTTGAAGATGTTTTTCAACAATCAAAATAACTTAAAGAGTACTTGTTAAGGGTAACCAAAACAAGAGGGCCATCATGGCCCTATATTGCTCACCTGTTATCATTGCACTTGAGGACAAGAAGGTCCTCAGAAAAAAATATCTAAGTCCACAGGACAGGAACAACAAAGAGAAGAAATTTAACCAAAAAGAAAAAAAATTCTTACAAGTTACAGATATGTCAAAATACACCTTAAAATTGGAGGTACCATCCATGTTGTACCACAGAAAAGTGGTCTCGGTTTTTCCCTACGGCCAATAATAAAAAAGTTACTAAAAATAAGCTATTTATAGTAACATAAAAGGGAAGTAATTAAACAAAAATTATTGTAAGTGAACAAAAGAAGGATCTGCCAAATAAATGTGTTGACATAAATAAAATTTCAGACCAGTATCTTCATTAGTTACAGAGATATACCCATCTAAATTTGAAATAAAGGGAGGTAATTTGACATAAAATCAGTCCATAGTTATCTACCCTGATTGGCTCAGTCCAACTAATGACAATAATGAAATTTCAAATAAGTCCTATAAGTTATTACTGATATAAATCCATTTTGATTGCAATCAGGGGATGTAATCAGATATAAAATAACTCTGGAACCTACGATTGGATCTGATTTGTCATGGAATGCAAGGTTTATTGTTGTTGAAGATATTTTGGAACTTTGTATCAAATAAAACCATAAATGAAGTCTCTATATGGCTGCAAAAGCCAAAATAGCCAATTTTGGACCTTTAAGGGCCCATAACTCTGGAACCCATGATGGAATCTGGCCAGTTTTAAAAGGGAACCAAAATTTTGTGGTGATACAAGTTGTGTGCAAGTTTGGTTAAAATCAAATCATAAATGAAGCTGCTATTGTGCAGAAAAGGTCAAAATAGCTAATTCTGGCCCTTTCAGGGGCCATCACTCTGGAACCCATAAAGGAACCTCGCCAGTTCAAGAAAGGAACCAAGATCTTATGGTGATACAAGTTGTGTGCAAGTTTGGTTAAATAAAATCATAAATGAAGCTGCTCTTGTGCAGACAAGGTCAAAATAGCTAATTCTGGCCCTTTCAGGGGCCATAACTCTACAACCCATAATGGAATCTGCCCAGTTCAAGAAAGGAACCACGACCTTATGGTGATACAAGTTGTGTGCCAGTTTGGTTAAAACTAGAATGTGTCTGTAGGACACAGGGTGTGCCCCCCACTGGTACATTTGTCACACATAAGGGGAGATAATTCAAATGTTTGCAGTCTTAATGCGGTATAGCCTCAAAAAAAATATGAAAAGGATTCATTATTCTATACCATATACTTTTGAGCTATGAGCATCACAAACAAAAAATCCACTATTTTGGCTATTTCAAGGGCCATAACTCTGTAATAAACGCTAAGATTCTCAAGTTGAATGCCAAGTCTGCAAGGTCACATTATGATAAAGACTCAAGCAAGGTTTCATGAATTTACATTAAATACTTTTTGAGTGAGGCACATAATTAGGTCAAAATGTGAATTTTTTGACTACTTCAAGGGCCATAACTTTAAAAATAGGAAGCGAACCCAGGTGAAAAACAGGAGGTGCACAAGTTCATATCATGATAAAGACTGGTGCAAGGTTTCATCAATTTATATCAAATACTTTTTGAGCCAGGCGTGTCACAAGGTGAAAATGTGCATTTTTGACTATTTCAGGGGCCATAACTCTAGAAATAGGGGGCGGTCCCGATTAAAAATAGGAGGTGCGCAAGTTCATACCACGATTAAGACTCATGCAAGGTTTCATGAATCTATATCAAATACTTTTTGAGCTAGGCGTGTCACAAGGTGAAAATGTGCATTTTTGACTATTTCGGGGGCCATAACTCTAAAAATAGGGGGCAGAGCCAGACGAAAAATAGGAGGTGCAAAAGTTCATATCATGATAAAGATTCATGCAAGGTTTCATCAATTTATATGAAATACTTTTTGAGCTAGGCGTGTCACAATGTGAAAATGTGCATTTTGGACTATTTCAGGGGCCATAACTCTAGAAATAGGGGGCGGACCCAGATTAAAAGTAGGAGGTGCGCAAGTTTATATCATGATTAAGACTTATGCAAGGTTTCATCAATTTATATGAAATACTTTTTGAGCTAGGCGTGTCACAAGGTGAAAATGTGCATTTTGGACTATTTCAGGGGCCATAACTCTAGAAATAGGGGGCGGACCCAGATTAAAAGTAAGAGGTGCGCAAGTTTATATCATGATTTAGACTTATGCAAGGTTTCATCAATTTATATGAAATACTTTTTGAGCTAGGCGTGTCACAAGGTGAAAATGTGCATTTTTGACTATTTCAGGGGCCATAAGCGAAGCCAGACGAAAAATAGAAGGTGCGCAAATTCATATCATGATAAAGACTCATGCAAGGTTTCATCAATTTATATGAAATACTTTTTGAGCTAGGTGCGTCACGAATTTCGGACGGACGCACGAATGCACGGACGGACGGACGGACGGACACACGAACAAGAGCAAATCTATATGGGGGTCCACCACTCATGGGGGGCACAATAAAATCATAAATGAAACCACTATTGTGCAGACAAGAAATTGTTGATGCACGGACGGACTGACGACGGGTGATCACAAAAGCTCACCTTGTCACTATGTGACAGGTGAGCTAAAAACAACATTTCTTTGACAACATTTTAAAATCAGACTTGCGGTTCACAATGAGATGTCATTTGAAGATTTTTCTACTTTTAGTTCTGGTAGCCCCTATGTGCAACCATGCAGAATGAATTGTTTGAACAATTTTGGATGAGGACTACCCAGTTTCACCAAACTCCAACCAGTGGTTTCAAAGGAGATAATATGTTCAGAAAAAGTTCACACTGACAGACAGACGATGATGTTGAGTGATCACAATAGCTCACACTGAGCAGCATGTGCTCTGGTGAACAAAAACTGGTGGAAAATGGGAACTGAAATCACGGAGGAAAACCAGAGTCACCAAACTGATGTGGATGAAGTGTTTTTGCTACCTCCAAAGAAGTAGAGCAGACAGCCATTTTGTTACCTCAGTGTAAAACTACTGTATGTGCTGCTTTATTCACAACAGTCACAGTGTAACTGAAGTTCTGCACTAAGGTAACAATCTGCTAGCAGAAAATACTGAAGAATTCCAAGCAGACAAAGCCCTGGCAACCTTGAAAGCATAACCACAACCACAATAGCATATTTCTACACAGAAAGCTTCAGTCTCATGTGCGCATATCGTGGAAGCCACACATTTACCTGTTTTTACAGCATTTCTACCAGCTACATAGTTTGGATGGTTAAAATCACTGACCCATGGTTTACCTCCATGACCCATTGTTATCCTGCATAAATATGTGTAAACAGAAATGTGTGTCATCATATTAAATCGAGCCTCTTGTATAACATCGTAAATATTTAAAAGTATTATTAAATCATAATGGACAGAGGTAAAATGCATTGTTTACACAAATAAGTTGTAGTCAAGTTTCAAGAAGTTACTTAGGGCATACACAAAATATAAAAGTGTCTAGTTGGAAAAGTCTGCAAGTACATATACAACAACACAATACGCCTATTAAAACAGTAATTCATATCTACTATTTTCTTCAGATTATAAGGTTTCAATCGAGGCCTCAATTATTTACCCAGAGTGAAAGTCACCTAGCTGTTAAGGCAGCGGTATGCTTTTCACCATTAAACAGAAAAAACTTAGGTCCAACTTACGTCTTTAAAAATTGAAATAATATTATGTCGAAATTATACAAATATCTGGAAACATTTAAAAAAAAAAACTTTACATATTAAGCATATTTAGCAAATACAAAGACCACCATTTCGTAACAAAAAAGGTCTTTATTGACAGGAGGTCCTCAAAACAGGTTAATTTACACGATTTATGATTAATCGCAATGAGAAAATAGTGGCCTTTATTAGCAAGTTTTACAATAAGGGTCTATAATGGGAGGTGGTCTTTCACACAGGTTTAACTGTATATAGTTGACATTTGGTTACTGCAGTGCAAGATCGAAACATTTTTCACCAAGTGAGTGCCAGATACAATACTTTTCTGAATGGCTTAGCCATTAGAGAAAATGAAAGATTTTGATTTCCTGAATGCAAAATATTTCGATCTTATGTGAAACAAACAAATTTTCCTTATATGTCATGTTTTCTTTTTAATTAAAATGACCACAGGCTCATTCATCAAAGTTTTATGTCAGTTAAAATTTTGATTCTGCCATTAAACACTGAAAACCTAATGTCATTTTAAAATTTTGCAAAATCTGACGAGGATTTTATAAACAAAATGTTGTTTATAATGAAATAATTTTGTATATAAATAATTTTTACCAAGTTTAAAATTATCATGAAGAGCAGTTTTATTGCTAACAAAATGAATATCCAACCACTGGCTTGTAGTTGGAAGCACTTAGTACTGAGTAAGCCAGGCAAGATATGAAATACATAAAAAAATTAATAGAAAATAAACTTTCTTACTTAATTTCATTCGGACTGCCTCTCTCTTTATGGACCTTCTCTACATGTGCTTTTACCAACTTTTCAACCTGGTCAGGCTGCATATCAGGAACCAGTCTGATAGAAAATTTCCCAGTCACTTTTCTTGGTATCACAGTCTTAGCTCCGGCACCACTAAAAGCTCCCTCAATACCTGATCAATTTTATACAAATTCTACAATACAATGCAAAAACATAACTAAGCTCACATCTTAATTAGTTTGCAGGTGAACCCACACCGGCCTAGGACCTATACGTCTTTTAAATTGTAGATGTGAAAAGTAACATGTGAAATGCATTACGTATGTCCATTTCCAGTAAAAAGACCTGCTGAACAAACCCTTTGCCACCTCAGTTCCTTAAACTTTAATGGGATTTTTCTACAGCAGAACAGACAGATACCATGGTATGCCCTGCCTTTTTGTACCAGTTTGTACTACTTATATCACTAAAACAGCTGTCAGTCGTCTATCAAAATATCTGAACTCAATAGACATACCATATAAGTATTTATTTCTGCGTTTGATGTTTTTATTATGGTTTATTTAACAGCAAAAACAATGATAAAATGGTTCTATTATATTACTGTTACTACTAAATTTTCAACTTGATTCGTCAGTCTTTGGCTACATGGTTGACAAAAGCCAATAACGCTAAGGGACGTTGTATTATACTTAACCGGATTATAATGGCGACTTGTATCATCGTATCACAGCATGGCAGGACAAAATTTTCTGCGGATTTTAAATCTGCGGTCTTATTGTCTTCCGCAGAAAACGCAGAAATAAAGTACCCACAGAAAAAAGTACTTATATGGTACTGCCTAATCGTTAGGAATCAATGGCATATACTGGTACAAAGGCAGTACCATTACGTAGCTGGTCTTTAGGAAAGCCTCTGAAACTATTTATATAACTAATAGTATACTGACATCAATACCAGGATTCAATAAAAAGTTATTTCCCCTGAATTTGGCAAAGGCATGTTTTTCTCAGCATGAATGACTTACCATGTAAAGAGAGTGACGGGTATCGCCAGCGAGCCATCAGAACTTCATGTTTCTCACTATGTATCAACTTCTTCACACCTATATCTTCTTTGTACTCATTCTACAATCAGATTTATCAGTATATAAAATCTGGCATATCAATGATAAATAACAAGAACTGTCACTGGCAAACTGAATGTGTTTATAAGATACAAAATTGTCATATCATAGTTTACTTATATTCAAAGTTTGAAGACAATCCCTTGCTTACTTTTTAAGTTTTGCTTTGGACTCAACATTGAACAAGGGAAATAATTCAAAATCTACTTGTACTACAGTTATGACTGTTGTGCAATGCACTTATGCAAATCTTACTTTAAATCTAGTTCGAACATTTTCCATAATAACCAAGAAAGCAGCAAAGAATCCGTTAACTCTAGTACTAAGTAAGTAAATCCAAGAATATTGGTGAGGTTACATGACCACCATCACACAACAGCATTTTTTTATTTTTGTTTCTGTAGGATCTAGGGTCACACTAACAAAATCTTTGTCATATAATGTCTTTTTAAAGGAAGACCGAAGGTGCTTCTCTGGGCACTGTCTCAGGCAAGGGCAGGCATCTAGATAGGACCACCAACCTGCTGGATGGTTTCCTCACATGAAGAGTTCTGTACCCAAAGCAAGGTTTCGAACCTGTATCGGTGAGGGGCAAGAGATATCATTATAAAATGGCACTCAATTCAATGATATATCAAATATCCGAATAAACAAAGCTTACATGTTCAGTGAAAGAATAATTTCTTTATGTAACTCAATCTTTTAATTTTAAGAATAATTGTTATCTACTAACTGTGTCAAAATCGATTGGTCCATAAAGTTTCTGTTCCTCTTCAGTGAGCTTGGCGACAGAATCATTGATGCCAGGTATGAGTATCTTGCCGTTGACGTCTACGAGGGTGCCCATAATGTGAATGAGATCACCCATTGCTTCATGACTGTAAAATGTAAACAATTTATTTCAGACCTTGGGTAATTAACAAGAGCTGTCCATAAGACAGCCAAGCTCGACTATTCGAAATATTGTCACAGAAGCTGGAAATTATTACCCAAAATGTTAAATATCAAAAGAGTTTTAAGTTCAAAAGGGGACATATCAGAGTTATGGGACTTGATGCTATCAACTAGTTTTATAACCCCGAAGAAACATGTTAAGTTTCAATTCAATATCTGCATTAGTTTTGGGGATAGTAACTTGCATGTAAAACTTTAACCAGAATTTTCTAAGTCCAAAAGGGGGCATAATTTGCTCAAAATACATGTTAAGAGTTATGGAACTTGACCCAGTGAGGTAGGTAATTGATCTAGAAAAAGAATAAATATGTTCCAAATCTATATGCCTTTTAGTAATAGCTGTATGTACTTGCACGCAAAACTTTAACCAGAATTTTCTAAGTCCAAAAGGGGGCATAATTTGGCCAAAATACATGCCAGAGTTATGGGACTTGACCCAGTGAGGTAGGTAATTGATCTAGAAAAAGAAAAAATAAGTTTCAAATCTATATGCCTTTTAGTAATAGCTGTATGTACTTGCACGCAAAACTTTAACCAGAATTTTCTAAGTCCAAAAGGGGGCATAATTTGGCCAAAATACATGCCAGAGTTATGGGACTTGACCCAGTGAGGTAGGTAATTGATCTAGAAAAAGAAAAAATAAGTTTCAAATCTATATGCCTTTTAGTAATAGCTGTATGTACTTGCACGCAAAACTTTAACCAGAATTTTCTAAGTCCAAAAGGGGGCATAATTTGGCCAAAATGAAGGTCAGAGTTATGGGACTTGGTGCTATCAACTAGTTTTATAACCCCGAAGACACATGTGAAGTTTCAATTCAATATCTGCATTAGTTTTGGAGATAGTAACTTGCATGTAAAACTTTAACCAGAATTTTCTAAGTCCAAAAGGGGGCATAATTTGCTCAAAATACATGTTAGAGTTATGGAACTTGACCCAGTGAGGTTGGTAATTGACCTAGAAAAAGAATAAATAAGTTTCAAAGCTATATGCCTTTAAATGATAGCTGTATGTACTTGCATGCAAAAACTTAACCAAGGTGTGACGCCGACGCCGACGCCGACGCCGACGCCGACGCCAGGGTGAGTAGAATAGCTAGACTATTCTTCGAATAGTCGAGCTAAAAATGTAATTGTAATTAATTGCAATTAAATTACATTTCCTATGTAATTGAATGTAATTTGTAATTGGGTCATTTATCAATTACATGTAATTGTAATTTAATTAATTACAGAGCAGTTTTAGGGTGTAATTGACAATTACATTTCAATTACTTTCCAATTACTTTCCTCTGAATTCAGCAAGAATGAACTTACTGAAACTTATAAAACAAGTGAATGAAGTATTGCCATGCAATACAAAGTCCCCTACTGGAAGGCGCCTAATTTTCTCTACTGCAGTATAACATAATGAACTGATATCTGTCAATGATGTATAAACAATATTGTACTATATATACAATATAATATAACAAAGAACTTGAATTAAAATTTGCATATATAAAAACGTACAGTTGTTTTTATTTTGGAATTTTTTTGGCCAATATACAAAAAGTTATCATAAAAGTTATTTATAGTAACAACAAAGTGAAATTAATCCTAAAAAAAAAAAAAAAAAAATTATAAAATGTAAGTCCACAAGAAAATCTTTACTAGGTAGAGATAGATCAAAATACACCAAAATATTGGATGTAACATGCATGTTGTACCACAGAAAAGTGGTCTCGATTTTTCGCTACGGCCAGTAATAAAAAAGTTACAATGTAATCTATTTATAGTAACAACAAAGGGAAGTAATTCTAAAAAAGTGTGCCTCATGGTGGTGAACATTTGTGCCATGTTACATCAAAATCTCTCCATGCATGAAGAAGAAATGCTCCGGACAAAGTCATTCTTGAATTTGACCTTTGACCTCTAAGTATGACCTTGACCTTAGACCTAGCGACCTGGTTCTGGCGCAAGACAATTTGTCTCATGGTGGTAAACATTTGTGCTAAGTTACATTAAAATCCTTCCATGCATAAAGAAGAAATGCTCCAGACAAAGTCATTCTTGAATTAGACTTTTGACCTCTAAGTATGACCTTGACCTTTAAGCAAGGGCTCCGGGATTTGTGCATGACACGTTGTCTCATCATGGAGAACATCTGCGCCAAGTAATATTGAAATCCCTTAATGAATGACAGAGTTATGGACCGGACACGAAACAGACCCTGTTCATGCCATGTTAACATTTGACTACTAAGTGTGACCTTGACCTTTGAGCTAGGGGTCTGAAAGTTGTGCATGACACATCGTCATATTATGATGTAAAATTTTACCAATTGATATTAAAATCCCTTCATGGATGAGAGTTATGGACCGGACTGGAAAAAAGCCCTGTTGACCTTTGACCTCCAATTGTGACCTTGACCTTTGAGTTAGGGGTGCGGGTTTTGCGCATGACACGTCGTCACATCATGGGGAACATTTGTGTCAAGTAATATTAAAATCCCTTCATGGATGAAAGAGTTATGGACCGGACACGAAACAGACCCTGTTCATGCCATGTTAACATTTGACTACTAAGTGTGACCTTGACCTTTGAGCCAGGGGTCTGAAAGTTGTGCATGACACATCGTCTTATTATGAGGTACAATTGTGCCAAGTGATATTAAAATCCCTTCATGGATGGGAGAGTTATGGACCGGACAGGAAAAAAGCCATGTTGACCTTTGACCTCCAATTGTGACCTTGACCTTTAAGGTAGGGGTCCGGGGTTTGCACATGACACGTCGTCTCGTCATGGGGAACATTTGTGCCAAGTAATAATAAAATCCCTTCATGGATAAAAGAGTTATGGACCGGACACGAAATTGTGGACGGACGGAATGACGGAATGACGGAAAGACGGAATGACGGAAAAGCGCATTCCTATAGTCCCAGAAACTGGTTTTCAACCAGTAGGGGACTAATAAATGTTATAAAATACTGCAGTAAATGTTATTAAAAGGGTCAAGGACTATCTTCCCTGTACATAAGGTTATGTTTCTATCAGGGTTTTTATTTAAGATTGTACAGTGTAAATAGTGATCAGAAATTCCTGTTTCCGTTCTATGGTGGTGGAATTAATAGTGTCAAGAGCTGTGAAACGTATATTCTATTCAACTGGATTTAAAATAAGGCACACGCATATAGAGGTTCTCCATTACTGGAGGGAAGATTATAAAGAAGAAGAAGACATGGCACATGCCAATCCAGTTTCTTGAACAAATAGTATATATATGTTTATTACCAGTGACACTTCACTTTAACATGCTAATTTGCATTTCATAGCTGTGAAAAATAACAATAGAATATTATGATAGGTGTTAATCCCTTGGACATAGCTCCTTTGTTCTGATATAATTGTTTTATTAGAACCAACTGGTAATCTTTGATGATGTTTGTCACTATGTTTTGAAGAAAATGATCAAACTATGATTTGATACCATTATATGCATCATTATTATTTACATTTTTATCGGAGCAAAAATTGAAATGCTTAGCATTTAGTTTAATCAGTTTTTATCTGTGATAAAATTCGTTGTATAAAATGATACAAACTACATAGCATTTGACACCACTGTCGTAAAACTTTAAAGATAAAAAATATAATTATTATTGTAGACATTATGAGTATTCTACAGTTTTATTGACATAGTTATTCTAGGATGGCTCATGAATGTTTTACAACTTATTTTCAATG
The DNA here is from genome assembly GCF_021730395.1 of Mercenaria mercenaria. NCBI lineage: Eukaryota > Metazoa > Mollusca > Bivalvia > Venerida > Veneridae > Mercenaria > Mercenaria mercenaria. Next base: position 58,774,976 of record NC_069377.1, on the reverse strand, counting down.
TGGTCCTTCGGATAACATGTAGTGTGAAGGATAAAATCTTTAAATATATGTTTAAAATGTAAATAATTAAATACTGAACTATACCAGTTAAATTTGAAACCTATTGCAGAACCTTGATCACATAAACTTCAGAGAAATTCAGACCTCAGAGAAATACTGACTTTACATGCATCTTCTAACTGAATTCTCCTTGACAATGTATTAACTATTAATTTATGGCTAACTTTTAGCTCCTTTTGCAATAATATCAAAGACTGAGTGATGTTCTCCTGCAAACACACATTTTACTTTGAGCTTAAATTCAATTTTGAAATAACTGAAATCAGTTTACAGGTGAATTAGCATGTATATGTAGTGCAAAATAAAGAACTTTGCTACAGTGTTCATGTAAGAAGCACCACATTTGGTATTGTAATTGAATGTAATTAATTACAATTTAGAATGTAACTGTAATTTAATTAATTACATTGCTAAATTTCATGTAATTGTAATTGTAATTGTAATTTAATTGGACATTTCTCAATGTATTTGTAATTTAATTAATTACATTTTAAAGTAATTGACCCCAGGTCTGATTTATTTACAGTATAACCTCTCTTAGAGACATCTATCCATCACACTTCAGTAATTACGTTCAACAACTTATGAACAGTACCGGTAAGACACAGGTTCTAAGTGTAGACAACACAGGGGACAAATCAGTTTTTGAGGCCAACATAGAGATAATTTTTTATAAGTTTACATTGGCTTATGCCAATCAGTAAACCAACAGCATCATGAGAAAATCATGTTTAACTAGTAAGGGTGTAAATGAATATGCTGGACAGATATCTTTAATGACACCTCAAAGAAGCAAACATTTATAAAGACAAATATTTCTTTCCCATTAGATACATATCAATTTTATGTAAATTAACTTTTTCCAAGCAACAACCTCTGTACTACAACCACAGTTTAGTATTGTAAATGATGCTCATTCTAGAGGTCACACTGTACTAATTCTTTAAAACAGTTAGGATGAAAAAATATTTAAAATTTATTAGAATAAGAAAACTTTTTTACATGGTCATCTCATAAACCTTTCATTTCAGTTTTGAAACTTTATTCAGAACTCTTTCTACTCCAAAACTAAATCTGAAATATAATTTTGGTTTATTATAGTTTATTTTCGACTAACTGTGAAACAAGATCTAAAACTTCTATTAAATTACTATTGATACCTCATTCCTGATGGTATCCATAGACAAGATGATATAAGAGAAGAGAAGCCAGTTTCCCTTTTAATGCTGGAAGTTATTAAAGCAAGGGAGTTACTTTTCATGTTTTTGGTATGAAGCGACCAGACAGTACCATAACCTCCAACTTGTGAAGTTGGCACTCTAGCAATGGGTTATAGTGATTTTGAACAAAACTGTTTTCACTTACACTGTTCCTCCAAAAAGACCACTGTGCAAATCCTTTGACGCACACTGTATCTCCAGGAAGAAGTAGCAAATACCCCTAAAAAGAAAAAGAATAATATGACAAGAAATATTATTACTTATTGCTAGTCACTGAACCTCTAGGTCCATTTGTTTTTGTGTGTTATTCACATTAACTTACACATGAAAGTGCTTCTAATGTTTCAAAACTGTGGACAAAAATCTGGAATGATACCCCTTTATTGAGTTAAAAACTCACTGTAATGGCTTCCTCATGTTTATAGAAAATTCAACACCTGTTTCCGTAGTTTAAGAAGAAAAAAGTATTAAACCTTTTTCAATGCCATATACATGTATAAATTATTGTACGTCTTTTCAGGATATAACTAGAAAATGCTTTTGTAAAAAAGCGCATGTCTCCCCCAATGCAAAGTCCTATAGGCAAGAAGTCAATAGGGGTCAGGAGCGAAAGTCGAAGAGACACTGATGGTTGGCTGCAATAGGGATCATCTACTTGGCATGTCCAGTCATCCCGCTAAATTTCAACACTCTTGGCCTAGTGGTTCTCAAGTCACTGTTCAGGCTCCTGTGACCTTGACCTTTGATCAAGTGACCTCAAAATAAATAGGGGTCATCTACTCTGCATGTCCAATCATCCTATTAAGTTTCAACATTGTAGGTCAAGTGGTTCTCAAGTTATTTCCAATAAATGATTTTACATGAACAGGCCACTGTGACCTTGACCTTTAATAGACTAACCCCAAAATCAATAGGGGTCATCTACTCTGCATGTTCAATCATCCTATGAAGTTTCAACATTCTGGGTCAAGTGGTTCTCAAGTTATTGATTTGAACTGGTTATCAATGTTCAGGCCCCTGTGACCTTGACCTTTAACGGAGTGACCCCAAAAACAACTAGAAAATGCTTTTGTAAAAAAGCGCATGTCTCCCCCAATGCAAAGTCCTATAGGCAAGAAGTCAATAGGGGTCAGGAGCGAAAGTCAAAGAGACACTGATGGTTGGCTGCAATAGGGATCATCTACTTGGCATGTCCAGTCATCCCGCTAAATTTCAACACTCTTGGCCTAGTGGTTCTCAAGTCACTGTTCAGGCTCCTGTGACCTTGACCTTTGATCAAGTGACCTCAAAATAAATAGGGGTCATCTACTCTGCATGTCCAATCATCCTATTAAGTTTCAACATTGTAGGTCAAGTGGTTCTCAAGTTATTTCCAAAAAAATGATTTTACATGAACAGGCCACTGTGACCTTGACCTTTAATAGACTAACCCCAAAATCAATAGGGGTCATCTACTCTGCATGTTCAATCATCCTATGAAGTTTCAACATTCTGGGTCAAGTGGTTCTCAAGTTATTGATATGAACTGGTTATCAATGTTCAGGCCTCTGTGACCTTGACCTTTAACGGAGTGACCCCAAAAACATTAGGGGTCATTTACTCTGCATGAACAATCATCCTATGAAGTTTCAACATTCTGGGTCAAGAGGTTCTCAAGTTATTGATTGGAAATGGTTTTCCATGTTCAGGCCCCTGTGGCCTTGACCTTTAACAGAGTCACCCTAAAATCGTTAGGGGTCCTCTACTCTGCATGACCAATCATCCTATGAAGTTTCATCATTCTGGGTCAAGTGGTTCTCAAGTTCCTGACCGGAAATGGTTTTCAATGTTTAGGCCCCTGTGACCTTGACCTTTCACAGAGTGACCCCAAAATTGTTAGGGGTCATCTACTCTGCATGAGCAATCATCCCATTAAGTTTCAACATTCTGGGTCAAGTGATTCTCAAGTTACTGACCGGAAATGGTTTTCAATGTTCAGGCCCCTGTGACCTTGACCTTTAATGGAGTGACCCCAAAATCAATAGGGGTCATCTACTTTGCATGTACAATCATCCTATTAAGTTTCAACATTCTTGGTTAAGTGGTTCTCTAGTTATTGATCGGAAATGATTTTCCATGTTCAGGCCCCTGTGACCTTGACCTTTGATGGAGTGACCCCAAAATCAATAGGGGTCATCTACTCTTCATTATCAATCATCCTATGAAGTTTCAACATTCTGGGTCAAGTGGTTCTCTAGTTATTGATCGGAAATGGTTTTCAATGTTCAGGCCCCTGTGACCTTGACCTTTGACAGAGTGACCCCTAAATCAATAGGGGTCATCTACTCTTCATGACCAATCATCCTATGAAGTTTCAACATTCTGGGTCAAGTGGTTCTCTAGTTATTGATCGGAAATGGTTTTCAATGTTCAGGCCCCTGTGACCTTGACCTTTGACGGAGTGACCCCAAAAACAATAGGGGTCGTCTACTCCAGCAGCCCTAGAACCCTATGAAGTTTGAAAGTTCTAGGTCAAGTGGTTCTCCAGTTATTGCTCGGAAATGAAGTGTGACGTACGGACAGACGGACGGACAGGGCAAAAACAATATGTCTCCTGGGGGAGACATAATTATTAGGAAGGAAAGTCTGTGGTGAAATTTAGGTTTAAACAAAATTTAGATTATAAAATCTTAATGTATGTATTCAATATTTGTGTACTTATGACAACAATTCAATATGATCAAACTTAGCTGAACTGAATGCTTAAAAATTTAATCAGACCATGCATTTCATATAAAATCTCCTTACACATGCCCCTATAAAAGTTACTTAAAGGAAGAGAAATATGAAAACTTACACTGAATTATATCTCTAATTATCCCACAAAAGAACTAGTTTAACTCTATTCCAAGGAACAATATCACTATAGAAAAAATGTTGCAAGATAAAGACTCTTACCTGAGACCATATGTGATACACGGTTTCTTCTTTCCCAACCAGTAATTGTCAGATATACAAACAAAGTCTACACCCTGCACATGAAAAATATATCATGCCTATCATAGCATTAACTTACTACAAAATATGAATGTCTTCTTTTATCTTTGCAGCTCCACATAAAACATCTGACATAATCATAATAAAGGTTAAAAAATCACAGGTTACAGTAACGTTAAATCATTAACACTCATGAAGGGGCTTATTTGCATTGATCTCATGGTTGCATTAATCCATATTTTGCTCGGGAAACATTCGGTGGGGTCCACAGAACTGAATGATTATTACAGTATACTTCACTTGGTAGTAAAGTTTTATACAAGCTACCAGAGAAGGACTTATCCTGTTCAAGAACATCTGGAGTTAAAGACTAACCCTGATGCAACTTTACCAAAAATTGTAAATAACTCAATTTAGTTTGGATATGTATCTTTTGCCCTATTCTTTTCCATTAAAAATTATGACGTTCATATTGCATGAACTGCAAATGAAAAGGCTCCAAAGTTACAACAACGCTGCTTAATGACAACGGGCTGCTGTTTTGACATTGTCTGTGTATAGTCAGGGAGAACGTTCCTTAGATGACGTCGCAGTTGTTCCGTCTGGTGAACAGAATGACCAGGAAGCTGATTTCAATGTTAAATGCAACAAAATGTGTGCAATTTATAATATAACCTTGTTTACGAATGGGAAGGAAATACAATGTAAATACCAGAAATGAATTACTGATAATTATATTCGGAGTACAGGGGAAATGAATGACAGAACAGGATCAGCAAATTAAACATAAATCCTTAGCACAATTCATGTATTTGTTGAACCTGATTTGTGGATTTTCCAATGCTGATTCATGGATTTGTCAATCTATTCTGTTGTTCATTTCTCATGAACTCCAAAAAAACATATTTCATTTCTTAAAACTTTTTAATTACATGACATATTCAATTTGTATAAACCATACAGTTTACCCTTAAATGTATTAAAGTTCTTACTTTTGTTGGTATATACTTTTCGCTAATAGAATAATAAATGCTTAATTAACAAAAAAATATTCCTCACAAATATTTCTGATCTTACAGCAATAAGAATTCTGATATCTGCCGATACTAACCTTTAAGAAAGTGTCTTTTTTAGAGAACACCAACTCATCTAGTCCTTCTGAGCCAGACTCCTCCATTCCCTCAAAAATAAACTGGAACAAGACATAGGTACAATAGGCTTTCTCAGAAAAATAACACTAATACGGCTTAATTACACAAATGCATTTACAAGATAATTTTCATAAATGTCTTTTATTCCTGACCCTTTTCATAGCAAAAGTTTTTTTGAAGCATGTGGGAAAAGCCACTATTTTTTAAAATTAAATCTGGGAGAGATATGTAAAAGTCTCATGATACATCAGCTAGAGATGTTGCTACCTATGCTTTGTGTAACTGTGTGACGTCTCCGTTATAGTTTCCAGAGATCATGATTTTATACCCTAAGACTGAAATGGACCTCCTTTCCATGCTCTTTCATAGCTTCCAGAGATCAAGAATTACTGGTATGAAGACTGATAGTGACCTCCTTTCTTAGCTCTTTAATAGCTTCAAGAGATAAAGATTTATTGAGATTGACAGGGAACTCCAATCCCAGCTCTTTCATAGCTTCCTGATATCAAGATTTCCTACCTTAAGATTTATAGGAACTTCCATTCCCTGCTCTTTCATAGCTTCAAGACAATTAATCCAGGCCAGAACTGGCCCTTTATCATCTGTGGCCCCTCGCCCATAAAGTTTTCCATCTTTCTCAGTGAGAACAAATGGCTCTGTATCCCATCCATCTTCCTGAAAGAATAAAACAAAATAAGAAAGTAGGACTGTGTTATACAAGTCTGGCGAGACAGCATGAATACCAACCATTATCACAACAGAGGCATAACATTACTTCTCATTACATCTCAGCAAAGAAGTATAAAATACATTTATTTTTATAGCTCTTTGATTTCAGTAAGGAGACAGCATGACTATCAACCATCATCTCAGATTAGGGAGCCACAAATAAAGACTATCTTAACCCTTACCCTGCTAAATTTCTATAATGAACTTGTCCATCTTTCAATTTGGACAGTACCATTAACTGTCAAAATGGGTGATTACCAAAAAGATACTGACTGAATGGCGAACAGTGCAGATCATGATCAGACTGCACATATGTGCAGGCTGATCATGATCTACACTGGTCGCAAAGGCAGAATCAGTCATGTTTAGCATGATAAGGGTTAAGTTAAAAGCATGTACAAAAAGGACAACAAATTGGAATCATAGAACTTTCCCTCTTATGATGCTTAAAAAGATAAGAGAATACACAAAAAAGTAATGTTAAGTCCAGAATGGGAATAATATTTGAAATATTAAAACAGAGTTGTGCATTACATGTCATACCATCACAATGAACAAATGTCTGACATTTCAATCCATTCCCAGTAATGGTTACTGAGATACAGGTTTACATACAGAAGCTTAATAAAAAAATTACTGAGTCGGGAAAAGGGCAAAACTTTGTTAAAAAGCAAAAGAAAGTTTAATGGAGCACAGACCTTGAATGTAATGTCAGTGACATGAACAAGTGCAGGCCTTTTTTCATCATTTTGGGAATGCCACCAACACCAGTGGAATTGTGAAAATGCTCATGGAAATTGTCTTAATTGCGAAAATTTTGCAAATTATCAAAATCTAAGTAAATATATTTTTTGTGTAAAATATTAACGGACTGAATTTCAGTAATTGTGTAACCGTATAACTTGTTTTAATAATAATAATAATAATAATAACGACTTTATTTATAGTGGATAACATATTTGACTATGCCAATTTACAATATGGTCCACATATACATGGCTATATACAAAAACAATGAACATGAATAAAATTATGACAAAATAAAACACAGAGTTATATGTTAACAGAAAAATAATATGAGAATGAAATATATACAATACAGGACACTATATTTGCTAACTGGAGTATTTACATTGAAAATGGTGAGAGATGGTAGAGACAGTATTTCCTGACACTTAATTACAATTATGAATTATTGTACTGTCAGAGTATTACCACTGAAGGTATGATCTTGTGAATTTTTCCAGGGTGTCTAAAAAACACAAATGTTTAGGAATGTTATTCCAGATAACTGGTCCAGAGTAGTGCAAAGATTTGCGAAAAAATTCCTTTTTTGGCATAGGTACTACTAGTTCATCATTTTGTCTAGATCTAATTTCATGATCAGATGTATGCTTTTGAGTAAATTTTGAAGTAAGGTAATTAGGACATTGATCATTAGTTGATTAATATACTAGGATTGCTTTGTTGTATTTAATTCGGTCAGAAAAAGTCATCCATTTCCATTCTGTAAATAACTCAGCAGATGGGGCGTCAAATTTTTTGTCAAGAATGATTCTTGCAGCACGTTTTTGGAATTTCAAAACAGTTTCTAGAAGCTCGTCACTGCAGTTTCCCCATATAGTGCAGCAATAATCAAGATGTGGCAAAATATAAGCATTGAAAAACAGCTTTCGGGAGTGTAAGTTCAGGAAAGATTTTATTCGTAAGAGAAGATATAAATATGTATTGCATTTTTTCATGGTTTGTTCAACCTGATATTTCCAGTTTAGATGTTTATCAACATGTACTCCTAAAAGTTTCTCAGTGGATGAGTGTGAAAGTGCTTGACCCTGCATTTGAATAGTATTACAGGTTATGTGATTTGTTATTTTATTGTTGTTATATGAGGCAGTGATGTACATAGCTTTTGTTTTAGATGTATTAGGAAGCACTGAGTTATCAGTGCACCATTTTTCAACAGTATTTATGTCAGCCTGTAGTATACTGTGTACTTCTGCTACTGATTTACCCGAGGCAGATATTGTTGTATCATCTGCAAACATGTCAACTGATGATTTGCCTGTGTGTAGTGGAAGGTCATTGACGTACAGTATGAACAGTATTGGCCCTAGAACAGAGCCCTGGGGTACACCAGCAGAAATATCTTGGGCAGAAGATAGCTGACCTGCTACAGAAACTTTTTGGGAACGGTTCTCTAAATATGATGATAACCATGCTATAGAAGATTCACTAAAGTTGTACAATTTCAATTTGTTTATTAATAGAGAGTGATTTACTAGATCAAAAGCTTTGGTCAGGTCTAAGAAAATCGTTCCAACATAGGAGTTATCATTTATAGCAGTAATCCATTCATCAATTATGTTATGTTAATAATAAAAATATACATACAAATCAGCCAAACTATTTTAAAACAGCAAAAACTCTATAGGGTAACATTCAATTGGGAATTTTAAATTCAGAATTGGATAAAAATAATACTTTTTTGCTTTGGGATTACCTCCTTTTACCGGCTGTAGATTTATAGGGGAAAAAAGCCCTTAAGTGTGTGAAGTTTCAATCCATTCCTATAGGGGAATACTGAAACAACAGCTCACATAAAAAACTTTAAACAAATCAAAATTTCAATGAACTTGTGAGTGCAACAGCTCTACCTATTCTTTGAAAAGTGAATAGTTCAGCTAAAGAATGTAATGTGCCATTTTAACAGTCTGACAAATATGGGCTTTCTTTCACAAATTTAAAGAAATACCGTTTAATTAAATGTTAATGAGTTGTTTTTTTTTTTGCTGGTGTACAAATTTACAGATTTTGGGTAAAAACTGATAATTTGACTTTAAATTATATATAGAGATATTTTATTTTATTATTTCACCAACACAACTAAATTAACAAGGCAGTCTGAATGACAGCTAAATCCCCCGCCACTGCTATGGATAGTGAAAGGGTAAAACCTTTGATTTTAGCTGTGACCTTGACCTTGAACTGACATGGCTGACTCATGAATTCTGCACAACGTCTTGATGAGGTGATCATTTGACCAAAGTTTCATGAAAATCCTTCAAGGGGTTTAGGAGATACAGAGCTGAAACCTTTGACCTTCAGTTGTGACCTTGACCTTGAGTTGACATGGCTGACTCATGAGTTCTTGATGAGGTGATCATTTGACCCAAGTTTGATGAAAATCCTTCAAGGGGTTAAGGAGATACAGAGTGGACACCAAATGGAAGGCTCAAACATTCGACCCTTAGTTATGACCTTGACCTTGAGCTGGCATGGTTGACTCATAATTTCTGCACATCGTTCTGATGAGGTAATCATTTGACCCAAGTTTTATAAAATTCCTTCAAGGGGTTTAGGAGATATAGAGCAGACACGAAATGGAAGGCTCAAACATTTGACCTTCAGTTGTGACCTTGACCTTGAGCCGACATGGCTGACTCATAAGTTCTGCACATCGCCTTGATGAGGTGATCGTTTGACCCAAGTTTGATGAAAATCCTTCAAGGGGTTTAGGAGATATAGAGCGGACACAAAATGGAAGGCTCAAACCTTTGACCCTAAGTTGTGACCTTGACCTTGAGCCGGCATGACTGACTCATGGGTTCTGCACATCATCTTGATGAGGTGATCATTTGACCCAAGTTTTATAAAATTCCTTCAAGGGGTTTAAGAGATATAGAGCGGACACAAAATGGAAGGCTCAAACCTTTGACCTTGAATTGTGACCTTGACCTTGAGCCGGCATGGCTGACTCATGGGTTCTGCACATCGTCTTGATGAGGTGATCATTTGACCCAAGTTTTATAAAATTCCTTCAAGGGGTTTAGGAGATATAGAGCGGACACAAAATGACAGGCTCAAACCTTTGACCTTGAGTTGTGACCTTGACCTTGAACCGACAAGGCTGACTCATGGGTTCTGCACATCTTCTTGATGAGGTGATCATTTGACCCAAGTTTCATCAAAATCCTTCAAGGGGTTTAGGAGATATGGACCGGACACGATTTTGTTACGGACGGAAGGACGGAAAGACGGAAGGACGGACGGACGGAAGGACGGACGCAGACCATTCCTATAATCCCTCCGCCACGGCGGGGGATTAATAAGTTGATAACTATATCATTAATCAGGCCAATTTTTACGAATCTTAGTACATGTAGTATTAACAGCATGAAAAAACACCGTTATATGTTACTAACCTTTTCAGCAGGTTGAACATCAAGATGACCATACACAAGCAATGTCTTCTTCTTCGGATCATTCCCTAATGTTCCAAGCAAGATGGGTGGAAGTGGCAGTTTTGTTCCATCTGGCAAATTCTGATCTCCAAGGTCTGCAAGTTCACATGTTGTTCCTAGCTTCTCAAGTTCCTATTGTAATGATAATAACCATTACAAAATGATATTTTGCTTTAAAATATTAAGGTTTACACTTTAATCAAACTTTACATTATAGAAAAAAATTAGAACATGCACACCTGAATTAAATCCACTTAATTTAATATTATTATCTGTTATGCACTGGCTCTTTTAAAAATAATCTGTCTTATAAAACTAAGTAATCATTGTTATATAAAATGTAAACTTAAGTGTCTACTGATAAGTTTGCATTGACATCTGAACCAGTTTGTTTGTTTTGGGTTTATTGCCATTTTTCAACAGTATTTCAGTTATGGATTGTAACAGTGAGCAGTTAACCTAACCAGTGTTCCTGGATTCTGTACCAGTACAAACCTGTTCTCTGCATGTAACTGCAAACTTCCCCACATGAGGTGGAGGACAAATGATTTCAGACACAATGTCTTTTATCAAAACTCCTTGGAGAATATGTGCCTCACCAGAGCATCAAATTCATGGCCCTGCGATCTGTAGATCTGTGCTCTCCCTATTGAACTAAGCGAATGGACAACATCTGAATCAGACTCTTTCAGACAGACAGACAGAGGAGTATGCATGGTGAACAATAGTCTCTTTAGCTGGTCTTGTCTTAGCGACAGTGAGAAGTTTTTGGATAGGTGTGGATATTTCAATAAGAAGTATCAGTCTATTAAACAGGTCAAAACAGAAAGCTAAGTGAATGGATCAATTAATACCAAAATAATTGAGCCATGCCATGAGAAAACCAACATAGTGGGTTTGTGACCAGCATGGATCCAGACCAGCCGGCGCATCCGTGCATTCTGGTCAGGATCCATGCTGTTCGCTTTTAAAGCCTACTGCAATTACAGAAACCATTAGCGAACAGCATGGATCCTGACCAGACTGTGCAGATGCGCAGGCTGGTCTGGATCCATGCTGGTCGCAAACCTACTATGTTAGTTTTCTCACGGCACGGCTCAATTATATTATAGCATGGCATATAATATTCACTTGAACAGCAAGAATAATTTTCAATTTTGAACAACCAAAGAACAGTCATGTGAGCAATAAGAAGAAAAATCTTGGTTTTATGTTGTTATAGCTTGTCTGTAACCTCTGGTGTACACATCCAGGGCACAGTTCTGAGTCCTAACATCTTCTTAATCTACATCAATGATTTTGCCGACTATACATGTATAAAACACAGTACTTTAAGACTCTTTGCAGATTCCATAATTTATAGAGAAATCTAAACTTTAAATGACTCTAAACTTCTTCATTCTGCTTTGGAAGTTGCTGGTACAAATGTAAATGGGAACAGGATTGGTTGATCATTATATTTCCATCCTGATAAATGTAACATTCTTAATATTACACAGAAAAAGAACCCCATCAAGTTTAATCATAAACTACACCATCATACTCTAGAAAAAGTTCAGTCATCAAATATCTAGGTGCAACACTTCAAAACAACTCGAAATTGGAAAAGAAAATAAACTCCATTTAACTAACATTTTTAAGCAAATCCGTCTCTTGGTTTTTTGTGTAGAAATTTAAAAATTAACCCTTCTAAAGTGAAAGAATGCATATAAAGCTATAGTAAGACCAAAGTACTATTCAGGCTCATAGTTGATTATTTGATTTCTATTATATTTTATTTTCTACAACATTGGGACCATGGAATAATTGATGATTTCATACATTTAAGTACAAGAATAAGATATATCTATGATATCTGAAAATTACGTAATAATTATATGCGTGACAAATTACACCTGCAGTGTTATACAAATTGTCCTATTCAAAAGCTTTTAACCTTGAAAATGTCTCTTTGTCAATTTCTCAACCAACAGTTTATCAATTATTGACATTGTATTACAATCTAGTTATAGAAATTTGACTCTTTAAACCATTAGCATAGACGGCGTATGAATGTAATATTTCACATGTCAGGATTAATACAAAATAAGAAATCAATTAGTAGGATAATGACTGTACCTGAATTGTTATAAAGCTACAAAGACAATTATTGGTGGATTTCAGTGCATGTTAAATCAACCAATTATATAAACCAGTTTGCTATTACTTCAGTTTACTGTACTTTAAACAAAATATGAAGTAAGCAATGATTGCATATGAAGCAATCTCCGCTGCATGATATAGACTTTTTGTTGCAACAAAATAAATTAGCCAGTTTAATTGTGTATGCTTGCCAGATTTTCACTACGCAGCTGCGTATCTGCGTAAAAGCAGCTACACGCCTGCTTTTGGGACCCACATACTAAAAATCATATAGATCAATTGAAAAAGCTAAGAGAAGATGTGTCACTAATTGCTATGAATACAAGCTCAGTTCCTGATATGTCAACAAATTTAAATTGGCCATCATTAGGGATAAGAAGAACTAGAGCTTGTTTAACAGTGTTCTTTTAGAACATTATGTAGTACTTATATATCTGGAAAAGAATTTGTTAATACCAGCTAGCTGATTCAAAAACAAGGCATGAACATGGTAACATATCGTCACCTTAGCGCAAAAAGTGAATAAGTCCTTCTGTAAGTCAATCCAGTTATCCACTTCTTGCACTGAGGTGACGATATACAGCTTCAGGCACACTGGCACATCGAAACATTCCTACAAATATTCATTTTTTCCTAAAACAGTAAGTCAGTGGAATATGTTGTACGCTGTTACCACACAGTAGTCACAGTTGACTCAGTCAAAGCTTTGGTCACTGTGCCTATTCTAAGCTCTACCCTCAATCTTTAAACAGCTATCAGTGTACAAAGTCTTAATAATGTAAAATGGAAAGTTTCATTGTTTGGCATATATGTACAAATTTGATATGTAAAAACACCATAAATTTTTATCCACAGCCTTCACTTAATCTTCAAATTTTACGAAGGAGTGTAGTAACTAGATGAAGAAGAAGAGCTTTTTATGAAAGATCTTTCTTGTATTTAGTTGCAAAAAGTATGTGCTGCTTGGACGTTTAGGGACAGCGTGATAACTTTTGACTGTCGCAGTCCCGTCACATCCAAACTTATTCTGCATATTTCTGTTTGGAAATCCCCAATGAAATTCGTTGGGAACATTTTCTGGTGCACGTACAATGTATAATTTGTAATGATTACATCTCTGATAATGAAATTATGTCGACATTAAAGAGTAGACTTGCCTTGCTGACATTTTATGAATGTACATTTTGTGTTTTGTTTCTGCAATTTATAGAGTCATCGGCAGTCTGTTGTGTACTGAAACAGGTGTCAGGGTAGATATCTCCTCGCACCTGTCACATCATATTTTCGAAGATAAAGTCTCTTATCTAAAATTATGAGTTATTATATTCAACCCATTTGAAGTTTCTACATGAATATTAATGTTTAATCTATTAGAGCAAGTAAGTCTGACTAGTATATTATGACTGCAGGGTTTTTTCTAGCTAATTTGGGAACATAGCCTATACCCCCAAAATTGGGAATTTTGATGCGTAAATGTTTCGAATTGGGAAATATTTAGTCCCATAGGATATAGTAAAGATGTGTTTAAGCACTTTCTCATACACTTGTTTCACATTGTACAACCTCTTTTAACATACTTCCATTACAAAATTGTCCATAATTTGGTCAATGTTTGTGCAATTTTGATGAAATTTTTTTCAGAATGTAGATTGGGAATTTTTGCACTAATTTTTGGGAAAAATACATACTTTTTGGCATTGGGAATATAGCCGAATAACGGCTATAAAAACGGCCAAAAAAAAAAAACCTGTGACTTTTTTGGATTTTCTTATGTTCTCATTTTCCTAACAGTAAAATGCAGATACGGGTAAGGCTTAGAGGGATGACAACTATAAAATATCAGATCATAAAATAAGTCATCCCGATAAGCCAAATGAGTAACGCTATGTGCTGCTTTGTTTTTTTGCTTACATTTCACAAGACATACTAAACTGGTTATTCCTAGGCAGAAACAGAATGCCAGATGAATGCCTAGCCAGTTGTTAGTGGAGAAACAGCAAAAAAAAACATAACTGTAACTGCTGAAACAAATAGACCCAATAATCCATTTTAGGTATACACACCCCTTTTGTCCATTCCACCATTGTCGTGATCTCTTGTCTTGTTTCTGGCCATGCTGAAACGCTCTTTATAGCAACAACATCTGAGAGACGCTTGATATACTTCTCCTGGTTTTTGTCGATATGACTAAAATTTAATACAAGTCAATAAAAGTATAATTATATCCGGTTACTGTTACAATTGTTACTTTCGGTTTAGGTCCAAAGTACATTTTTTAAGGTTTAAGATTACAACTTTCAACAAAACTTGACTACATATTTATGTTGATAAGAAAAATATTCCTTTAACTTATTTCATGCCTTATCATAAAGTTTATCATTACCTGAACACTGCATCCATTCTTTCATCAAAACCTGAAAACCGACGAAAAATGCCGTGTCTCTAAAAATGAAAGTCACATGCGTGAAATCACGTGATGATAGCTGCAGTCACGTGACGGCTTAGTTTGTTCCAAAGCGACACAATACGTAGGCTACGGTTTTCTTATTTAATTTTTATTATGAAAGGTTAATGTATTTGTCATCATTCAAGATAATGTGATATTAGAGTAAGCTACATGTAAATGTTTAAAAAAGTTGCAAATCGCATTGGTGAAGTGTTGATTTAGTGAATTTCTTCTTGTGTCATATGATTTCGCGGTTACTGTAAAACGACTCAGTTTTGTGCATCTTTTGTTTTGTGCATGAATTTGTGTAATACTACGTTTGAAATATTATATTATAAACATTTCATTACTTAGTTCATGGTTTTAGCGACTTCTGTTCTCTAAATACTGTTTAAGTTACTTTATTCCCCTCCACCCCACTCCCACCATTGAACGAGGAAGTTTACTGTTTAGATAAAGGGAAGGGTAAATTTTATTTTAAAGTAAAGGTAAATTTTATTTACCATAGCTTTGTGAAACAATAATTGTCAGCTCTGTAGAGCTTTTGATTGACCCTATTTTAAGAATGGTTAAAACCAATTATACCTTACGCTAAAGAAGTGTGAAATACACAGAATGTCAACAAGAGATAATCTCGTGTCAGCACGTTATCTTATTGAAGCGTTTGCAGACTTGATCAATCGTGATCAAATCGACAGATGCTTATTAAAGTATTACACTTGCGATACAGCCGCCGCATAATAAACCGAATCAGATCCAATTTTCAGTTGAATTAACTGTCAATTTCTCTGACTAAATCCAATCATAAATTCATTCATTCCCCATGTAGAAAATACTACTAACATTAAAAAAACACCATTATCATTATGAACAAACGATCTGAAAGAAAGTTTTTCATGACACAAATTTTTATCCTTCTGCTGTCAGTTTCATACACCGTTAAAACAAGATCTCATTCAGTTGCCATGTGATGTTGGCGAGATTTGCTCTATATGCCTTTCAAGTTGCTGATATATTTATTTTTATAGCTCTTTGCTTACCCCCAGCAAGTTGCTAGCTGGTACACGTTTACAGCTGGGTCTACTGAGGCAGTCGTGGTAAAGTGCCTTACCCAAGGACACACAGCAATGGGAGTAGCCAGGAATCGAACTCGAGGGGAGCCTTCACCTCTGTAGGAAAGCGTTTTTGCCCACTCGACCAATGCGTCATAGGTTGAAGTTTAATATTTGAAAATGAATAGGTGATACATTAGCTTGCAGCTAGTTGTTATGCACATCTGCTGCATATTTGGAAAACCTGTTAATAGACCAAAGAAAAGAATGGTTATAGAGCCACCAGGAATAACCAGGTTCCAGAAAAGTCACAAATTAGCTATATAGCTAAATCTGAATTTAATACATATGTTACTACATGTATATATAGTAACAAAAATGAATATCTTTCAGTAGGTTATTGCTTTCACGCACTGATTATCACTTATTGGCCCTGGCCGAAAACTCATAATCATAATCCCCCAGGTGAACACGTGCGCGTGAAACCACTAGCTACATATAACATCATCATAGACGTCATAATGGTCTGTCACAGGTCTACACTTTTAACCGTTATTTATCGCAGATCTGTTAGATCTAAGTACTATGCTTTGCTTAAAATTAATAATAAAACAGGACAGCCAGAGTTCCGAATTTCAACAGTGTTCTAGTATGCGTTGTAAAACAGCATGATTCGCACCAATTTCGACGAAGTTGGGAGTTTCTTCTCAGTGAAAATTTTATGACTGCTTTTCATAAACATAGATCTAGATATCTAGATTCTAGCTATTGTTAATAAAATTGCAGTTTTTCTTTCATGAACTAGCTCAAATTATGTGTTGTTCCATATTTTTAGAATTGCGAACCATTGATGAGTTTGATTGATAGTAGATCTATCATACATTATGAATTTACTTAGCTTCTGACCGACAAGAAATTCTGCAGATCTGGATCTGCTTTGTCTAAATGTGCAAGAATAAGTTTACTGTAGTACACTCACTTATGACCCCAAATTGCATAATTGCTTCCGGCTACGAATAAATACAAATTTTGAGACAAAAGTACCCCAAACTATTTAGCCATTGAAATCTAACAACAGGAGTAGTAATTCTACCCCCCCCCCCCCACCCACACACACACTTGAGTAGTGCAACAAATCATATGTATTAAAGACATTAATACACGCAAGAGCCTGGCCAGGAGGTGATAATCGGCCCGAAATTCATAATGGCCCTCGGGCCATTATTCATTTTCCGGGCCGATTATCACCTCCCAGCCCAGCTCTGTCATGTATTAACCTCTAAATATATATACAGTGCTTTTAGCTCGCCTGTCACGAAGTGACAAGGTGAGCTATTGTGACCCCTTGATGTTTGTCGTGCGTTGCGTCAACAATTTCTAAAAAAATCTTCTTGAAAACCACTGGGCAGAATTACACCAAACTTCACAGGAATGATCCTTGGGTGGCCCCCTTTCAAAGTTGTTTAAAGAATTGAATTCCATGCAGAACTCTGGTTGCCACGGCAACCGAAAGGGAAAACTTTAAAAATCTTCTTGTCCAAAACCACAGGGCCTAGGGCTTTGATATTTGGTATGTAGCATCATCTAGTGGTCCTCTAGCAAGATTTTCAAATTATCCCCCTAGGGTCAAATATGGCCCCGTCCCGGGGTCACATGGTTTATATAGACTTGTATAGGGAAAATTTTGAAAATCTTCTTGTACATAACCACATGGCCTAGGGCTTTGATATTTGGTATGTAGCATCATCTAGTGGTCCTCTACCAATATTGTTCAAATTATCCCCCTAGGGTCAAATGTGGCCCCGCCCCGGGGGTCCCAAGTTTTACATAGGCATATAAGAAAAAAAGTTTAAAAATCTTCTTGTATGAAACCACAACACTTAGACCTTTAATATTTGGTTTGTAGCATTGTCATATGGTCCTCAACCAAAATTGTTCAAATTGTACCCCTTGGGTGAAAAGAGGCCCTGCCCTGGGGGTCCCAAGTTTTATATAGACTTATATAGGAAAAAGCTTTAAAAATCTTCTTGTTTGAAACCATACGACCTAGGCTTTTGATATTTGGTATGCTGCATTGTCTAGAAGTCCTCAACCAAAATTGTTCAAATTATGCCCCTGGGGTTAAAAGAGGCCCCGCCCTGGGGTCACTTAGTTATTATGTGAGTTATATAGAAAAAATACTTAAAAAATCATCTGATCCTATTTCCAAGACTGTTTAATTATAATTACCTGATGACCTCAAGTAATATGATGTCACTTGACTGTGACCTTGACCTACTTTCTGGTTTTTAAGATACAGCCTTGAAATTTTGATGACATACACAGTTTTGCACACAAATCGTAAAACTGAATTTCATTGACCATGAATGTGACTTATTGACTTTCTTAATATTTTATCATCAGTTTGACATTTGAAACATGTAGCTCATATTACTCAGGTGAGCGATCCAGGGTCATCATGACCCTCTTGTTTTTACTTTTGGGGAGTGGTGGCAGGGCCTGTCAGGAAAATTGAGCCGTAACTACTTATATAGGGGAAAAGTTGCGTCTTTTATCAAAGCTTGTATTTTTAGCTCGACTATTCAAAGAATAGTAGTCTAGCTATTCTACTCACTGTGGCATCAGGTCGGCGTCACGCCTTGGTTAAAGTTTTGCATGCAAGTACATCTGGCTATCATTTAAAGGCATATAGCTTTGAAACTTATTTTTTCTTTATCTAGGTCAATTACCAACCTCAAGACCCATAACTCTGACATGTCTTTTGGCCAAATTACGCCCTCTTTTGGACTAAGAAAATCCTAATTAAAGTTTTACATGCAAGGTACTATCTCCAAAACTAATGCATATATAGAATTGAAACTTCACAAATTATTGTGTCTTGCGGGTTATGAAACTAGATGATAACATCACGTCCCATAACTCTGACATGCATTTTGGCCAAATTATGCCCCCTTTTGGACTTAGAAAATCTTGGTTAAAGTTTTGCGTGCAAGTACATATAGCTATTACTTAAAGGCTTATAGCTTCGAAACTTATTTTTTCTTTTTCTAGGTCAATTATCAACCTCACTGGGTCAAGTTCCATAACTCTGACATGTATTTTGAGCAAATTATGCCCCCTTTTGGCCTTAGAAAACTGGTTAAACTGCTCAAAAAGTATTCAAGCTAGGTTCATAAAGCCTGGTATGTGACTAGAGGGCAATATGTAGATTATGTACATATATGACTTACGCTTGTAGGTCAAAGGTGAAGATCACTATTGAAGGTCAAGTAAAAAGTGATTCTGCTCCATAACTTTTATATGCATTGATGGATTACTTTAGTTCTACACAGAAGTGTGCCCCATGATGAGACAATGTGTCAGCACATGACCTATGCTTGTGAGTCAAAGGTCAAGGTCACTATTGAAAGTTTTCCACCGGTAGGGGAATTCTGTATTGCCACTGCAAAACTCGGTCACTTGTTTCTTTCATTATAGCTGGGAAAAGTAAAGAAATTATAGTACAGAAATAAGTAAATGCAGTTCAGATATATATCTAGAAATTTAAATAATCTGTCATTTTGTTTTTTGTTACCATGGAAACAAAATGGCCACAATTTTGATCAAATATTTATTATAAATGCTCATAACTTTCCCATTTTTCAGCCAATTTTGAAAATTCTTTCACCTCTTTCAAATGATTTAAGAAATCTTGCTAGCAGGCAGAATTAACATAAGAACAACATTGCCTTCCCCTTTAATTAGTCATAAGTAATGGTGATTCTCACAAGTGACACAATTTCTTCAACTATTTATCGCAAACAATTACATGTATTGAAAATGTGATAGCATATTGAACATTTTGTGTTTGCTTTTGACATAATAATTTTGCATTATTACTGCCAGTTTTATAACTGATTCTAGCTATATTTAGCTAATTTGTGACATTTCTGTGACTTGATAACTGTATTCTTTTGTGATTTTATCATGAATGCAGCTAGTTTTGTTTTCTGCTTTTTTTTTTGTTGTTTTTTTTTGGCTTTCTTATATACTCGGGCTCCACTTACAATTCCCATCCAATTCAAATGAAACATGATCTACATTATTAACATGATCTGGCGCATGCACATATTGTTTGGGCATACATATATACATATCCTGTTATTGATTCTTTAGTTATAGCCCTTCTGTGACTTAACAATATTACAACTTAACCATTATACCTTGTGTACTCAACTTCTACAATTTCCATCCAAATTAAACAAATTTTTAAATAATTCATCAACATGAAGTATGGTACACACTGGCATGTTGTTAAAGCTTCTGTATCATTTTAAGAAAGGTCTTTAAAATCTCTAACAAAATTTATTAATAAAGTGCTTGTGTATACAAAAAGATGTAGGTCATTATTAAAGGGAATAAAATGTCTCCCCACAATACATGTATTTGACTAAAGCTTACTCAGTTTGGGGTGAGTCATGATCCCCTGTACCATAAAGTTTTACTTGGTTTATACAGTATACCTTGCTTGAGGGGACAGTATTATATACCACCGAGTCAAAGAAAATATAAACCTTTGGCCGTTAAGGATTATAGTAGCTATAAGGCCTGTAATGAATATTATGTCAACAGTTTGTAACAGGTTACAAAACAAGTTAATAGCACAGAAATGACTTGTAAGCATTTCGTTTTTAACATATTGATAAGCATTAAGATGAAATAGTATGGTGAATTTATGAATAATTAATTATTTGAACCAACAAAATAGAGAAAGGCTATAACTATATATTATTTGTGAATATTTAGACTTAACTAATAATAATGTATTCAGAAAGACTTTAAAAAGTGAAGTTGTCACACAAACCTATGATACTAGATAACACATGTATGGACATTGTTGACCAAACCAACCTTTTCTTAACTTTTAAAAATATAAAAAAAAATATCTACAATTTTTGATGTTATTTCTCTTCCAGGAAAACAACAAGCAAGTGTAATATGAATGATGGATGTGTAAAACTTACTGTACTAGAGATTCATGAGAGGAACACCAATTGAGGGTGTAATGTACAGAATTTGGAATTTCATTCCAGTTTCAACTCGTAGCACTTTGATTAAAATTTGAAAAGAATATATTCAATAAGACAAAAACTGATACTTCATTTAAATTTGCAGAAGCAAAAAAATTGCAATGAAAGTAATATACTAAGTATGATTATTAGATTAAGGAAATGTCATCATCAAGTCAAAGGTCAAGGTGACAGTAAGTCAAGTTCGCATAGAGAAGTTGACCTTTACACAGGTCAAGGACATTTCCTTCATGAGAACAAAGTCAAGGGCAAGAATGTTGTTCAAGATTGGACTAACAGTAATCATAGTTGTAGCAATCTATATGTACTATGCAATAAATCTTGAAAGCATAAAGGACACATTTGAAGGTACCAGAGATGTAGATCTAAGTGAGGAACAAGACATAAATGAGAATGACAAGATTGTTAATGATGAAGCCAAGGATACTGAGAAAAACAAAGCACAAGCAAAGGAAAATGAAGAAAGGTTTGTTTTTGTTGCAATCGCTTCTCATAACTTTTTATTGCATGATTACCATTGTCAATGAAATAGTTAAATGAAGAGATTAGGGAAAAAACCTTAAAATTCTATAAACCTGCCACTCTCCCCCACTGAAAAAAATACTGTTTCATATCTCTCACAATAACATATAATGTCTTAGTCTTACTATTAGTCATACATCGGTCCTACACTTGGCATTTTTTCCATGCTCCTCCTTTTCAACTTTCATTTTTTGTATTTTTTTTCACATGCTAACCATTTCGTATTCATGCCCACCCCTCCACCAACACATTGCAGTTGCTTGTGTTTCTGCATATTATTGTTTCCACTACCCTCCTGCCTGCCTGCTACCAAGGTAACTCCATTCCCCTCTTCAAACCCTTGAAGATAAAAAAAGTCCTTACAAGTTTTCTATTGTATTTCCTGTTTTCTGTCATTTAAGTTTTCTCTGTCGGCTTTTTGTTACAGGATGCTCTTTTGAAGATTGTATTTAATAATACCGTTGCCATATTTACAATTTTTGAGAAGTTTTCTGCAATTTTTGTCAATATATCGAAAGAAATAAAATACAGTTCAGCTCTGGTACCCAGCTCTATTGATACTAGCCATATGGGATAGGAAACAAGGCAGGGCCTCCGTGGCTGAGTGATTAAGGTTGCTGACTTTGAATCACTTGCCTCTCACCTATGCGGGTTCAAGCCTCACTTGGGGCGTTGATTTCTTCATGTGAGAAAGCCATTCATCTGGTTGGTCGGAAGTTCTACCCAGGTGCCCGCCCATGATGAAATAATGCAAGGACAGGCACCTGGGGTCTTTCTCTGTCATCAAAAGGTGGAAAGTCGCCATATGCCCAATAATTGAGTCGGTGCAAAGTTAAACAAAAAAAAAAAAAAAAAAAGGAAACAAGAATGATATTTATTATAAGCGTTTTATGTATCGCAAGTTTTATTTAGATCAGTTGGCACATTCTGATAATAACATTGCAAAAACTGGTCTTTTCTACTTCATTGTCTTGCATGTAGAATGTTATTACAGCATATATGCAGAATACACGGAGAACTGAATGTCATACTGCAGCTTGTCAAAAATTCAAGTCACTGCAATGATAGTTTTATACATTTACAGAGCGTTGCGATGGAAACAAAGTATGCATATTGCTGTGGTGTCCTGCGGCGATCGTATAGAAGAGAGTATGGTCATGTTCAAATCTGCTGTACTGTTTTCTCGATCACATCTCATTTTTCACATATTCACTGAACCAGAACATATAAAGGCATTCCAAGAACAGGTTAGTTTGGAGTAAACCCATTTTGAATAGAACTTCAGATTGTGCATTTAGTCAGTTCACTGTGTCCCTAGATGTCACACGAGTACTAACTTGTTGTCTTAAAATGACTTTCAGCTTCCTAAGTTCCCAAGAATCAAGAGTGAAGAAAACATTGTCTGCAGTACAAATTTTACGGAGAAAATTGAGCATTCAGGAAATTAAACTTGTGACCTCTGCAAATGTGATCTCAGCAGTTATGGTCAATAGTTTTGACCTCTGAAGTTGTATTAATTTAGTAGTTTTGATTTCTGTGGTTGTGATCTCTATACTGAGCTAACAGGTTTAAGTTACTGTACATAGAATGCCTCCATAATTGCATCTCTTTTAAGCAGAACCCATCAAATGAATCCTGCACTATTATATTTTCTTGTAATCTTTTATAAGATTTCAGATAATTCTAGGAACAGCATTTTTTTCAGTTGATAAAATATAACTGTTTCGCTTGATCAGTTGTGCATAACTTGTAACATATTGTCTACCATAGATGATCTGACAAATCCTATTCAAGCCATAGACCTAAGGAAATATTTACTTTAAAATGTGACCATATATTATAACTATATGAAGAAGTTATTGATCAAAATGATTTCTCTGCAATTTATATATTGATAACATGTTCTTGACATATGGTGTGATTATAAGCAAATGCACAAGCTGCCTATACCTGTAGTTTATGATGAATTATTTGTTTTGTTTTCTTCCAGCTAGATTTCTGGCCACCAAAGTATCGAGAGAAAGTAGAGTATCATATCTACAATATAACATTCCCATCTTCAGATGAAATAAAGGCTGAAGACTGGAAGAAACTGTTCAAACCATGTGCTTGCCAAAGGCTGTTTATTCCGGTATTGTGGTGTTTTGTTCTGTTTGTGTTTTTAACTTTTCATCATGGGTATAACATTTGAGCCGTGCCATGAGAAAACCAACATAGTGGGTTTGCGACCAGCATGGATCCAGACCAGCCTGCGCATCCGCGGATGCGCAGGCTGGTCTGGATCCATGCTGGTCGCAAACCCACTATGTTGGTTTTCTCATGGCACGGCTCACTTGTTTAAGGTAGTTTATCCTGCACATTGGACTGTTTGGTGTAATTCTACACACAAAATGAGGGAATAAAAATGATGCAAGTCTTTTGAGGGATCCAAATATAAAACAAATTCTGCAGTGCTTCTTATACAGAACAGTCCATATAGTGATTAAAATATAAAATGATCTGTGTAGAATTCATGCCAGATAAAGAGTACACTGCATTATTTCAGTTATACAATGCAGAACAAACTAGTAGTACATTGGTTCAAATATAGAACAGTCTGCTGTGTTCCAAATACAGAACAATCTATGCATTGTTTCAGATATTGAGGAATCTTCAGTGTTCTAATTACAGAACTGTCTTAAGTGTTGCAGATATAGACAAACTCTGCATCATTCTAAATAAAATTTAGAACAAACTCTGAAGTGTTTCAAATATGGAAGACATTGTGCTGTGTTCCAAGGATAAAACAAATTTGTCTTCCACAGAGCAAACTCTACAGTGATTTAGGTAAAATTTAAGATGTGCAGTATTCCAATATTGAATAAACCCAACAGTGTTCCAGGTGTTGAACAAACTATGATCTTCCAAATACAGAATAAACTCTGCAGTGATCTAAATATAGAACAAACCAAGCAATGTTCCAGATATAGAGCATAAAGGTCAGCATAGCATATACAGAAAAAATCCAGCTAATAAGACCATCTGTGGCTCTTTTAAAAAGTAGCCTTAATAGCAGATCAAATGATGTCATTTTACAACATAATGGTTTTTGTTTCTTTTATTTACCCCTCACTTGACAAACAAAAAGGTGTGAACTGAAAATCAAATAATGGTCATGTTATTTGGAGTTTAGGGGACATTGGGACTGAAACAGGTTATTAAAAGACAGTGTTTTAAAGGGATTTGCAACTATTGAAAGTTATTGTCTTCAGGAAAACAGTGGTCTTTATAATAAGGTGGTCTTAATTTAGGGATGGTCTATTCCGAATACAGAATGAACAAACTATGCCATGTTCCAAATATAGAACAATTTTTGCTTTGTTCCAAATATAGAACAAACTGTGCCGTGTTCCATAATTATATAGATTAATTTATGCTGTGTTCCTATATAGAACAAACTCCTCAGTAAACAACTGAATTGTAATGTTTCCTTTTTTGCAGGAACTGTTAACAGACGTAGATGCCTTATTGTATGTGGACACAGATGTTTTATTCCTCTCCCCTGTTGATGAAATCTGGGAGTTTTTCCACAAGTTTAACTCAACCCAACTAGCAGCATTGACCAATGAACATGAGGACAAGGCTATAGGCTGGTACAACAGATTTGCTAGACATCCTTACTATGGTGTAACAGGTTGGTATAACCACATGGATTTGAATTCATATGCATGCTGCCTGTGATAAGCTTACTTTGTGGCCACATCAGCCTTATACACTTGTACGATCAGTTTCTAGATAGAACCCGTGACTAGGTGAATTCAATATGTCGCTATTTACTAAATGTTTGATTCACATTTTCTGTAACAAGGGTATTCCTGAACTTCTCTTCATAATATGGCAAGACCATTGCT
Source organism: Mercenaria mercenaria (assembly GCF_021730395.1). Classification (NCBI taxonomy): domain Eukaryota; kingdom Metazoa; phylum Mollusca; class Bivalvia; order Venerida; family Veneridae; genus Mercenaria; species Mercenaria mercenaria. Next base: position 58,749,478 of record NC_069377.1, on the reverse strand, counting down.
ATGGCAACATCATTCGGAAGAAGTCCAAGTTGACCCACTGATGACCTTTATTAGGATGTATTCTGTATAAGTTGAAAAGTTCGCGATGCGAAAATATTCACAAAATTCACAAATTTAAGAAATTTGTGAACAAATTAGCTAGCATGAATTTCCACTTTTACCAAGGCACGTCTTTAAAGTCAATTAGATATGTATTAATTTGGCCTTGTCACTTCAGTTTTCAGCAATACACTAATATTTTTGCTCGCAAAACGTCTGGAATCGGCAGTTCGCAAACTTTGGGAATCATGAAGAAATCCACTTATATAGTAACTTATTGAGTCGGCTAAAGGCTGAAAGCCTTTTGACGAGTCCTTGCTGTTCAGCGATTCTCTAATTGGACTGAATAACACGTGAAGGGATGTAGTTCCATTAGATTTCTCAAACATCAAACAGTTCACTGCATGAATGAAGTTAAGTTGTGTCAATTCCCTTTGCTATGACCAATATACGATGTAAACTGTCATATTTATGACTTGTAATTGTGCAATACTCGAATGTAACTCATTAAGCATAAATGTGCATTTTAAGAATTGCGCAGGCTTACAAAGCTTGGGTAACATCCAGCGAAAGACAAAAAATAGTTCCACAGGGCTCCAGATAAGATGCGTATTAGCGTAAATTACGTATAGAAATAATGCAAATACGCATGTCTAATAATTTCTAAGCGTATAAAAACGTATATAAAGTTACAGAAACGCACACAATCTTTTTTAAAACAAAATCTGAATCGTCTGGATGCGTTAGGTAACATAGCCGATCAGCCTTAATTCTCCCACATTGAACGTAAACACGCATCGTATGATTTCTATAAACTTTGCGTGGGTTGAATTTTGCAGTCAGTAAACGGATAAATTATCGGAAGAAGAAGCTCTTACTGGTTTGTTTAGTTACTACTGATATTAAAAATGATTTTAATTATTATTTTTTGAGAAATAAACAAATCGGCGAAACATTAAATTGTATTTTCTTGTAGTTTTTGAAATCGAAAGTAGATCGTCTATGTTTGGCTGCTTTCACGAAACGAAACAACTTTTTTATGAAAAGATTTAAATAAGAGGTAATTTAACCGTAAACTTCAATTCAATGTCAAATACTGCCAATTGCTGCTAAATGTCTTCGTATCATCACAATTTGTAAAATATATTGTTGAAACTGGAGAAAAGTGTAATCGTATCCGGATATAATATTTTGGGTAAATATCGAGCTGTGTTATGAAATTTTAAGAAAAAAACTAAAAACAAACTGAAACTGGTAGACTATACTGTCAGTACATCAATCATTAGCCGACTCAGGCCCTTCAGGCCTTTGATATCTTTGCTGCCATGGCTGAGTGATTAAAGTTCTTGATTTCAAATCACTCGCCCCCTCTGACCTGATGTGGGTTCAGGCCTCGTTTCAGGCATAGAATTCTTCATGTGAGGAAGCCTTCCAGCGAGCTTCTGGAAGGCCAGCGGTTCTATTCAGGTGTCTGCCTGTGGTGAAATAATGCTCAGTGGAGTACCTGGGGCTTCTTGTATATGACCTAAAATTGTGTCTGTGTGACATTCAACCTGACAAAAAATAAATCAAAAAGCAAAAATCTGGATCTTGCAAAATAAAGAAGAAATTCATGCAAAAACTTGTTACAAATTTGTAGGATCAAACAGCAGTTTCTTAATGCTGAATCACAGAAATGGTTGCATGTTCCTTAGGTACATCGCATAGTTTAGTGACCATTGGAGTTTTTAGAACTAAAGGTTATGAAACAAAGAATGTCTTAAAATTAACTGACATTTATTACACTGATGCTGTTTGGTTAAAAATGGCTTTGGTACTCAGATGCCACCCAGTAAAAACTAAAGACATTGATCCGATTATTTAACTGTTTCAAACTAGTTGAACCCCGCCTGCTTAGTTCAGTAGGGAGAGTACAGTTTGATCCTTTGGAGGCATGTTCTCCTTGACAATTTCATGCCAGACTTTGTGCCTGAAATCATTCGTCCTCCACCTCTGATTCATGTAGGGAAGTTGGCAATTACTTGTAGAGAACAGGTTTGTACAGGTATAGAATCCAGAAACACTGGTTAGGTTAACCGCCCACTATTACGGAACTGAAATGTTGTTGAAAAACGGTGTTAGACCAAACAAACCAATCAGACTAATTGATATAGACATTGAATACTTTCATATTTTATAAACTCATATACTTATGATATGAACTTTCAGGTGTGAATTCTGGAGTTATGTTAATGAATCTCACTAGGCTTAGAGCATCATCATGGTTACAGTCAATGCATAATTATTACAAGGAGTATAGACTGAAAATTACATTTGGGGACCAAGATCTCATCAATATATATTTTCATTATTATCCTGGTAAGTCTAGTATACACTTTACAAATGTTCTGGAGCAACACTTGATAAATTGCGAATATCTTTACAACAAGTGACAGTATGAATTTGAAATTTAGTATATGTTTAGAAAAATATGTGACTAAAACATCAAATTGTTTTATACATCAAAACTCTGTATCATATAACTTAAACATTTTTAGCTCGACTATACGAAGTATAAGGAGAGCTATCCTACTCGACCCGGCGTTGGCGTCGGCTTCGGCGTCTTTCCGCGTCCCCACCTTGGTTAAAGTTTTTTTTACACTTTCTCTTTTTTCAGCTTATAATTACTTGATGGATTTGATTCAAACTTGAAATACTTATTCCTCATCATCATCCACATCATCTGACATAAGGGCCGTAACTCTGGCACCAATATTTCATGAATTATCCCCCTTTTCACTTAGATTTTCAGGTTAAAGTTTTGATGCACTTTCACTCTATCTCTGTTATTACTGAATGGATTTGATTTAAACTTAAAATAGTTGTTCAACATCATCACCCACATCATATGACACAAGGTGCATAACTCTGGCACCATTTTTTCATGAATTATTCCCCCTTTTTACTTAGAATTTCAGGTTAAAGTTTTGGGGTTAAACTCGACCTAGATTTCATCCAGACAAACATTCTGATCAAATTTCATGAAGATCCGGTGCAAAATGCAGCCCCTATTGCATACACAAGGTTTTTCTTTGATTTGACCTAGTGACCTAGTTTTTGACCACAGATGACCCACATTCGAACTTTACCTAGATTTCATCAAGGCAATCATTCTGACTAAATTCTATGAATATCCAGTGTAAAAAGCAGCCCCTATTGTGTACACAAGGTTTTTCTTTAATTTGACCGGGTGACCTAGTTTTTGACCCTAGATGACCCATATTCAAACTCGACCTAGATTTCATCCAGACAAAGATTTTGATCAAATTTCATGAAGATCCGGTGTAAAATGCAGTTCCTATTGCATACACAAGGTTTTTCTTTGATTTGACCTAGTGAGTTAGTTTTTGACCCAAGATGACCCATATTCGAACTCGACCTAGATTTCAACAAGGCAATTATTCTGACCAAATTTCATGAAGATCAATTGAAAAATACAGCCTCTATCGCATACACAATGTTTTTCTTTGATTTGACCTAGTGACCTAGTTTTTGAACCCAGATGACCCATTTTCGAACTCGACCTAGATTTCATCAAGGTAATTATTCTGACTAAATTTCATGAAGACCGGTTGAAAATACAGCCTCTATCGCATACACAAGGTTTTTCTTTGATTTGACCTAGTGACCTAGTGTTTGACCCCAGATGACCCTTTTTTGAACTTGGCCTAGATTTCATCAAGGTAATCATTCTGACCAAAATTCATGAAGTTCAATTGAAAAATACAGCCTCTATCACATACACAAGGTTTTTCTTTGATTTGACCTAGTGACCTAGTTTTTGACCCAAGATGACCCATTTTCGAACTTGGCCTAGATTTCATCAAGGTAATCATTCTGACAAAATTTCATGAAGATCAGTTGAAAAATACAGCCTTTATCGCATACACAAGCTTAATGTTGACGGACGACAGACGCCGGACATGGAGCGATCACAATAACTCACCTGAGCAGCATTGCTCAGGTGAGCTAATAAATCTTTTTGTGTGAAACTGCTAGCCCGATTTTAAAATAATTTTATACAAATTGTCCTTGTGTGACCCTCTACCAAGACTGTTCAAATTATACCGATTCATCATAAAACATGGCCGCAATAGGGCGTGGTCACTTTTCCCTGTATGTATTTAGTGGAAACTTTAAAAATCTTCTTGTGTGAAACTGCTAGTCTGATTTTAGAATAATTTTACACAAATGGTCCTTGTGTGACTTCATGATTTTTTCTTGAAAACGGCTATTTAGCGTGTAAAAATGAGCGAATAAAGGTCTCCCTTATTTTTACCCAAATCTCCCTTAAAAAAAGCCCTGTTGAGGCAAATCTCCCTTACTGACCATCTGAAAATATGGCATGTATGGTGTCCCTCTACCAAGATTGTTCAAATTATACCGATTTGTCAAAAAACAAGGCCGCCAGGGGGCGTGGTCACTTTTCCCTATATATACCAGTATATAGTGGAAATTAAAGAAGTCTTGTGTGAAACTGCTTGCCCGATTTTAAAATAATTTTACGCAAATGGTCCTTGTGTGACGCTCTACCAAGATTGTTTAAATTATTTTGATTCGTTAAGGTTTCGATGGAGGCCTTGAGAAACAAAATCAAACAACACCAAATTATAGAAAGAAAGAGTTGTTTGACATGAAAATTGAAGAGCATGTAAAACATGTATATTGCTTTACGAAACAAGTGTCAGTATACTTATATAAACATTGAATTCCGGAAAAGGGCTGCCTAAAGGGGCTCCACTTCCGGACAGTTAAACGCCTTTAAAAACTCACCATTTTCAAAGAACTGTTACACATGTTTGTTTTGATGCATTTGCAATAGCGTGCGAGTGGTGAAATTTCACGTAACAAGGTGGAACATAGTGGAACATAGTGCAACTGTCCGGAAGTGGAGCCCCTTTAGGCAGCCCTTTTCCGGAATTCAATGTTTATATCAGTATACTGACACTTGTTTCGTAAAGTAATATACATGTTTTACATGCTGTTCAATTTTCATGTCAAACAACTCTTTCTTTCTATGATTTGTTGTTGTTTGATTTTTGTTTCTCAAGGCCTCCATCGAAACCTTAAAAATCGTGCCCGCCAGAGGGTGTGGTCACTTTTCCTTATATGTATGTATATAGTGGAAACTTTAAAAATCTTCTTGTGTGAAACTGCTTGCCAGATTTTAAAATAATTTTACACAAATGGTTCTTGTGTGACCTTCTACAAATATTGTTCAAATTGTTCTGATTAGTAAAAAACATTGCTGCCAGAGGGCGTGGTCACTTTTCATCAACAATTTCTTTAAACAATATCTCCTCCAAAACCACTGAATGGATTTTGATGAAACTTTACACAAATGATATTTGGGTAACCCTCTTTCAGAGTTGTTCAAATGGTTCCAGTTCATTGCACATATGACTCTTTTTGGTTAAAAATAGGTTTTCAGCTATCAGACTTTAAAAATCCTTTTCTCTAGACCTTTGATATTTGGCATGTGATATAAGGGTTTGACTCTCTACCATACTTGTCCAAATTATTGCCCTAAGGTCAAAAAAATGGCCACACCCCTGTGTCTGACATGTACTTACTATAGACTTTGAAAATCAATAATAGCTAGAGCCTTGATACTTGGCGTGTGATATCAGATTTGTAATTTCTACCGTAATTGTTCAAATTATTGCCCTAGGTTAAAAAAATGTGTGTGACATGAATATAATATAGGCTAGCATAGAAGAAACCTAACTCTGTACTTATATAAACACACTTAAAGCCTTGTACGCAGGTGAGCGCTTTAGGATCAATGACCCTCTTGTTTCTGTTTTTTTCTCCGTGAATTATTGGCTGCAAACTTATAATAGTTGTTCATAATCATCACCAACATCATATGACAAGGTCCTAACTCTTGACCCATATTTCATGAATTATGCTTTTTTTTAGCTCACCTGAGCACAAAGTGCTCAGGGTGAGGTATTGTGATCGCTCACCGTCCGGCGTCCGTCCGTCTGTCCGTCCGTCCGTCCGTCCGTCCGTCCGTCCGTTGTACGTCCGTCCACACTTTCCTTTAAACAACATCTCCTCCTAAACCAACAGGCCAATTTTGATGAAACTTCACAGGGATGTTCCTTGCATGGCCCCCTTTCAAAATTGTTCAAAGAATTGAATTCCATGCAGAACACTGGTTGCCATGGCAACCGAAAGGAAAAACTTTAAAAATCTTCTTCTCAAAAACCAGAAGCCATAGAGCTTAGATATTTGGTGTGAAGCATTGCCTAGTGGACCTCTACCAAGTTTGTTCAAATCATGACCCCGGGGTCAAAATTGACCCCGCCCCAGGGGTCACTTGATTTTACATAAGAAAATCTTAAAAAATCTTCTTCTCAAAAACCAGAAGCCTTAGAGCTTAGATATTTGACATGTAGCATTGCCTAGTGGACCTCTACTAAAATTGTTCAAATCATGACCCCGGGGTCAAAATTGACCCCGCCCCAGGGGTCACTTGATTTTACATAGGAAAATCTTCAAAAAATTTCTAAAAATAAACCAGAAGGCCTAGAGCTTAGATATTTCACATGTAGCATTGCCTAGTGGACCTCTACAAAATTTGTTCAAATCATGGCCCGGGGTCAAAATTGACCCCGCCCTAGGGGTCACTTGACTTTACATAGGAAAATCTTCAAAAGTTTTCTAAAAATAAACCAGAAGGCCTAGAGCTTAGATATTTCACATGTAGCATTACCTAGTGGACCTTTACAAAATTTGTTCATATCATGACCCCCTGGGTCAAAATTGACCCCGCCCCAGGGGTCACTTGATTTTACATAGGAAAATCTTCAAAAATTTTCTAAAAATAAACTAGAAGGCCTAGAGACTAGATATTTGACATGCAGCATTGCCTAGTGGACCTCTACAAAATTGTTCACACCTTGTCCCCCGGGGTCAAAATTGACTCCGCCCTAGGGGTCACTTGATTTTACATAGGAAAATCTTTAAAAAAAATTCTAAAAATAAACCAGAAGGCCTAGATCTTAGATATTTGACATGTAGCATTGCCTATTAGACTTTTACAAAGTTTATTCAAATCATGACCCCTGGGGTCAAATTGACCCTGCCCCATGGGGTTACTTGATTGTACATAGAAAAATCTTCAAAATTTTCTAAAAATAAACCAGAAGAGCTTAGATATTTGACATGTAGCATTGCCTAGTGGACCTCTACAAAAAGTTTTCAAATCTTGTTTTTAAAGTTACTTAAAGAAAATTTCAACTATATTTTCTCATAATTCTTTTGATTGATTTCTATTATGATCTTTTGACCTTGAAGACTTGTCCTTAAGTGCAATGATAACAGGTGAGCGATATAGGGCCATCATGGCCCTCTTGTCTTAGAATTTATGGTTAAGTTTTGATACACTTTCACTCTATTTCTGTTATTACAGAATGGATTTGATCTAAACTTGAAACAGTTGTTTCACATCATCGGGCCACATGATATGACACAAGGTCCATAACTCTGGCTCCAGTATTTCATTAATAGATTTATGTCCCTTTTTACGCACAATTTCAGGTAAAAGTTTTTTTATGCACTTTCTATCTATCTACTATAAGGATTGGATTTAAATTTAAAGTAGTTGTCATATACCATCACCAACATCACATGACACAAGGTGCATTATTCTGGTTTGGATTGTTTTTAGATGGAAATGAAAAGTTGTGATTTTGAATTAATTTAGCCAGAGCTATGAACTGGATCTGCATTTCTTTCAGTCTGTTTTCTTTGTCTTATTTTTTATGTACCAGTTATACCAGTTATAGTTAATATAATTATATATAAAATACTTTGATGATTACGTTTTGTTTTAAATCTTACAGGGCAGCTGTATTTGTTTTCCTGTGAGATGAACTATCGTCCAGATCACTGTATGTACATGAGTATTTGTAAACCTGCTGAGAAAACTGGGGCCTATGTTTTACATGGATGTCGTAGAGTTTGGTTCCTTGATAAACAGCCAGCATTTAAAGCTGTATACACAGCATTTAAAGAGGTGTGTTTAATAGTTTGTATGTTTTACATGCATATTCATTGTAAAGGTAACAAATGTCACAGATTTAAATCTTGTATAAAGTAAAGTAAGTAACTATTTTTGATGTAATGTTACCCTTTTTCAAAGGGCCATCCATTTTGACTTATAAGACACCTAACTAGCTGTTGGGTCCTCAGCTAGCTGCTGTGTACATTATTTATATGACAGACTTCTATCGAGTGTTGATATGTGGTGTAACAATGTAAATAACTTACATTTTCAGCATTATCTTGGTGGAAGTATTAAGTATGATCTCCTCATCTCGGTAAATTCTCACCTGAAGAAAGCAAATTCATCCAACTGTGGAAAGTTACCACAGCTGTTTACAAAACAGATAGAGGAATATATCATCAAATCAGAAGCACCACAGTCCTGATACTTTGTGTACTTTGATTCAAATGCATAATTATGTCTCCCACCACAGTGGTGTGGGAGACATATTGATTTACTCCAATCTGTGTGTGTGTGTCTGTCTGTCTGTCACAAATCTTGTCCGCACTCTGTCGAACATTTCTCATCCGATCTTCACCAAACTTTAACAAAATGTGTTTGACCATAAGTCCTCGGCCAAGTTCGATAACTAGCCAAATCGGCACAGGCACTTCGAAATTATGGCCCTTGAATTACCCAAAATCAGCCTTTTTACTCTTCAAAGGTATATTTGTAGTGGGTAAACAGTATATAAAGACTGACTTACTATTTAGATGATTAGGCAGTTCTGGGAGACATGTGCTTTCTCAAAAGCAGCTCTAGTTGTACTTTGTTTTTGGTTATACAAGCAATAAAGTGAAACATCAAGAACTTTGATCATACCAAATTTATTTTTTGTTATGTTCAGTAGATATAATACATTTACACATAGTTTGAAAGAATTGTTTCTTTAACTTTATTTAACATCCTTTATTTATTAATAAGTTCTTTTTATTCTTTTGAAAAGAACATATTTCAAACTTTTATTTTCCATCATCTTGTAACATACTAGGTATCTTTTTCCAGTGACAGTGTTGTGATTTTTTTCCCCACATATTTATATTATTATTGCATACTTAATACTTAAAGATATCCACCATTCATCTTTCACTCAAGTATTTTATCATCAGTATTTAACTTCACTAAATATATAAATGAATTATGTATGTAAAATTAAATATTCTGAAGTAACAGTCAACTGTTAAAAAAAAACTTCCAGTTAATGACTATGTTTAGGTATAACTGTATTAGTGTGTATTATTTTAAACCTTATATATAGTACACGTAAACTTGTTAATTTAATGTTTACATAAACTATATTTAGTAATTGTACACATTTTCAAATATGAAGTTTGGATCTAGTATACCTTAAAAGGTTTCTGTAAAATACTCGGTATTAACATGAACTTTAATGTCACTTATATTTTGGAGTTTAATTGCTTGCAAGTAAGTGTATCTCAAGTTCATGCTAATGAAAGGTGTTTAAGATTACAGTATAGAAATATAACTAGGCTGGTACCCAGTTGAAACTTCACATTGGATGAGCTTATTTATACAACAGCTTGGTACAAATCAAAATATATATAACAAAGTATTTTGGTTCTTTTCATGTTTTCTTCTTATTTAAACAAGGAAAATAACCAGATCCAGGTGATTAAATCAACTGATGACAGAAGATGTTAAATTTATACATGTTGAAATTTAATTTTGTGTAAATACTTTTTTTTGGTCATTGGTTTTTATTATAGATTAAACATATGTGCCTAATTAACATATGTTTTGTTATATTCAGTATTGAAATTTATTGTGAAGTCTGTTTTGCTAATAGGAAGAGTTGATTGGAAATAGAAATAGGTATAGGTTAATAAGAATTTTTGACTAGATTGTGTCATTCAAAATAAAGTCTATCAAAATGCATGAATATTTTTTTCAGAGGAAACCCAAAATACAGACATACGTTTATTAGGAAAAAAATATATATTCTTCTTGATTCAAAAAATGAGAAATTAAGTGTACAAATGGCAAAAAAAGCTTTTCCCCAAGATTTTAGGCTCAAATGGGGGGGCTAATATTATATACATGGATGCACATTAAAATGTGTATCTATGGCACTTTTGAAACACAAAACATTATATTTCAATACCATGGTACTATTTGCATCATGTAATTATTTTTAAAAAGAATTTTATCATTGCATTAATCTATAGGCCCAACTATAGTTAGGAACCAGCATGGGAGCCATCTGTCTAGTCACGAAATGGCGGACAGGTTTTTGAGCACTACTTTTTCACTTGGCATGGCCACAGAGGTAAATTAAAGCTGTTTTCTGTTTAAATTTCATTGTGGATGTATTTTTAGCTCACCTGTCACGTAGTGACAGAGTGAGCTTTTGTGATCACCCTTCGTCCATCGTCCGTCCATCCATCTACAATTTCTTGTGAACAAGATAGAGACCACATTTTATAAGCAATTTTGATCAAACTTGTACAAAACTTGTATTGGCATGATATCTCAGTTCCTTTCGAAAACTGGAAGGATCCCATCATGGGTTCTAGAGTTATTGCCCCTTAAAGGGCCAGAATTTGCTATTTTTGTGTGTCAACAATTTCTTGTCTGCACGATAGGGGTTTCATTAATGATTTTATTTTAACCAAACTTGCACACAACTTGTATTACCATAAGATCTTGGTTCCTTACTTGAACCGGCCAGATCCAGTTATGGGTTCCAAAGTTATGGCCTCTGAAGGGCCAAAATTAGCTATTTTGACCTTGTCTGCACAATAGCAGCTTCATTTATGATTTGATTTTTACCAAACTTGCACACAACTTGTATCACCATGAGATCTTGGTTCCTTTCTTGAACTGGCCAGATTCCTTCATGGGTTCCAGAGAAAGGCCCCTGAAAGGGGCCAGAATTAGCTATTTTGACCTTGTCTGCAAAATAGCAGCTTTATTTATGATTGGAATTTAACCAAACTTGCACACAACTTGTGTCACCATAAGATGTTGGTTCCTTTCTTGAACTGACCAGATTCCTTCATGGGTTCCAGAGAAAGGCCCCTGAAAGGGCCAGAATTAGCTATTTTGACCTTGTCTGCACAATAGCAGCTTTATTTATGATTTGAATTTAACCAAACTTGCACACAATTTGTGTCACCATAAGATCTTGGTTCCTTTCTTCAACTGGCCAGATTCCATTATGTGTTCCAGAGTAATGGCCCCTGAAATGGCCAAAATTAGCTTTTTTGACCTTGTCTGCACCATAGCAGCTTCATTTATGATTTGATTTTAATTAAACTTGCACTAAACTTGTGTCTCCATAAGATTTCGGTTCCTTTCTTGAACTGACCAGATCCCGTAATGGGTTCCAGAGTTATGGCCCCTGAAAGGGCCAAAATTAGCTATTTTGACCTTGTCTGCACAATAGCAGCTTCGTTTATGATTTGATTTTAATTAAACTTGCACTAAACTTGTGTCTCCATAAGATGTCGGTTCCTTTCTTGAACTGACCAGATCCCGTAATGGGTTCCAGAATTATGGCCCCTGAAAGGGCCAAAATTAGCTATTTTGACCTTGTCTGCACAATAGCAGCTTCGTTTATGATTTGATTTTAATCAAACTTGCACAAAACTTGTGTCACCATAAGATGTTGGTTCCTTTCTTGAACTGACCAGAACCCATAACGGGTTCGAGAGTTATGGCCCCTGAATGGGCCAAAATTAGCTATTTTGACCTTGTCTGCACAATAGCAGCTTCATTTATGATTTGATTTTTACCAAACTTGCACACAACTGTTATCGAACCAAGATGTTGGTTCCTTTCTTGAAATGGTTAGATTCCATTATGGGTTCCAGAGTTATGGCCCCTGATAGGGCCAGAATTAGCTATTTTGACCTTGTCTGCACAATAGCAGCTTCATTTATGATTTGAATTTAATCAAACTTGCACAAAACTTGTGTCACCATAAGGTCTTGGTTCCTTTCTTGAACCGGCCAGATCCCATTATGGGTTCCAGAGTTACGGCCCCTGAAAGGGCCAAAATTAGCTATTTTGACCTTTTCGGCATAATAGCAGCTTCATTTAATATTTGATTTTAACCAAACTTGCACACAACTTGTATCACCATAAGATCTTGATTCCTTTTTATACGCCCGAATGGACATATTATGTTATCGCCTCGGTGTCTGTCAGTCTGTATGTCTGTTGGTTAGTAATTTCCCTTCTGCTCTGTAACTGTTGAACCCCTTGAAGGATTTCAAAGAAACCTGACACAAATGTTCACCTCATCGAAACAATGTGCAGAGCGTATATTTCGGATGGCTCACTTTAAGGTCAAGGTCACACTTAGGGGTCAAAGGTCATATGACTTTGTTTTGTGTGTATATTGCTCTGCATTTGCGTCGATTGCAGTGCTCTTGTTTTTATTTGGCAGATCCTTCTTTTTCAGTTACTTCCCTTTTATGTTACTATAAATAGCTTATTAAGTAACTTTATTATTATTGGCCTTAGGGAAAAACCGAGACCACTTTTCTGTGGTACAACATGGATGGTACCTCCAATTTTTAGGTGTGTTTTGAAATATCTGTACCTTGTAAGAATTTTTCATTTCTTTTTGGTTAAATTCCGCCCTTTGTTGTTCCTGTCCTTTGGACTTAGATATTTTTTCTGAGGACTTAGATTTATGGACTTAGATATTTTTTCTGAGGACTTAGATTTATTTTTAATTTCTTCCCTTTGTTGTTCCTGTCCTTTGGCTTCATCAGTCAAAATTTTGCTCGATGTAATCCTTCGGGCATGCAACTACTGGCCTGATTTGAAAATAATTTTATTTGAAGTAACTTTAAGAAAATTTCAACTATATTTTCTCATAATTCTTTTGATTGATCTTGATTATGATTTTTTGACCTTGTCCTTAAGTGCAATGATAACAGGTGAGCGATATAGGGCCATTTTGGCCCTCTTGTTAACATTTTGGTAGTAAAAAATGGGAGAGGAGGTTGTATTTGGTGAAGTGAAACTCAATTTTAGTACAAATAGTACTTCCAGGTCACAGCAGTGTGATTTTGATGTGATTTTACAGTAAGCAGATGTGACAAGAGAAATCTCTCTTAGCAGATACATGACCCCTACTTTTCTCTTCATTTTATATCAGTTTTATCATAACTCTTTAAAATGAGGTAAGGATTTCTTCTCTGAAATGGGTCTAGCTATGTTTGGTGGCTCTTTAAAAATGTCAGTTTTATATAGAATATTATTATAGGGAATACTATTTTGTGTAATGTGACCTATATTAATATTTTTTTTTCAATGCAATGTTGGAAAGACTTTCAACATATTTGAAAAGAACGACTTAGCACGTTAGGTATATTATTATACCAAGAGAAAAGACATATCCACTGGCGAAGCTTATAAGCCAGTGAGGTCAGTCATTTTGGTGATTTTATGTTATAACTGCTGTTAGGTAAGGATCTTACAATTTATTATGTTAATTGTTTTGATAGCATGTTTGTATTGAATTCCTCTATTAGAACATTGGAAGGAGTTATGCCGCAGACTGTAAAGTCTTTGTTTAAGGGAAGGACAGATTTGAAGGTTAAAGTAAAAATTCAGTCTACTTCAGAATTGATTCTACTTAAAGTTAAAATTGTTACTTTTTATGATGTGTTTTTATCAGTCATTTGAGCACAACCACCGTTTGAGTTGCTTTGAAAGTGAGTTTAGGGACAAATCACCAAACTGAGGCTATAAACTTTGTAACTTGATTATGTTTGTAATTTCACGTTTGTGATTTTGTGTTTCTTCACACACTCTTTAACATTGAGGTTTTGCATAATGAAATCCATTGTCTTTTATTTTGGGATATTGTTTATTTGTTAATACTTACTATAAAGAAACGTTTTGAGATTTTGAATAGGTTTTTTTTCTTCATTTATTTGGGTATCGAATAGACTGCCTGTTCTGTTCTTTCCAGCCCAACTACCCCACCCTCGAACTCCCTCAATATCTCTACCCTACCCCTGGACTCCCTCAATATCAAATACTGACATCTACTTGAGAGTTATTTACTTACTGTCCTGTTATATCCGTATTCTTGTCACAGACTAGCCACTAGGCTGGTGATAAAAATATTTTAATGTAATTTCAGAAGCTAGTCTATATTGGAGACTTTCTCAAAGAAAGAATTGTAAGATTATCATTGGAATTATGATTTAGATAAGCTCCATTTACTGAAAATATAGAAGCAAATATACCTGTAAGGTATACCAATAGTCTAGGTCTCTAGGAGCTAGTCTATATATAAAGTTAAAGTGGAACAAACAGAAAAAAGATGAATGCCTGCAAGTATTTGGTAAAATGATACAACCAAATTTTCAAATCCTCTAAATAACTTTAATATTGTAAGAAATAGTAAAGGGTAAATGATTGAATGGTTTTGTCAACACGACTATTGCTGATATGTCACAAAAAGTGTTGGTATCTAAAAGTGACATTTTATACTTTAAATTGCTTTGAAAGTATTTTTGTATTGATTTGTCATGTGTCACTTCATGTTGTTGCTTGACATGTGTCACTTCGTGATACGTGTTGCTTCGCATTGTTGTATTATATGTCTGGTGTTTTGATGTGGTTCTTGCATCACGCTTAAAACAAAAAACAACTCGCGACGCAACCCATGACAATGCGACATTGCACACGATAACACGAAGTGACACACAACATAATATCCAAGAGATGTTTTTATAGGGAAATGCCTTCCATAGACTGTCCAAGGGATACTTCCTGTCAAATTATTCTGTCCAAGAGGAATGTTTTAGGTGTGTCCACAGACGGGCGCTGGGACGTGTTTTGGGGTGGCAATTCCTTCCATGTGGATGCGGATCTTTTCTTAATAGTCCATTACAGCACCATGTAATTGATTAATTAAGACACTGGTAGAAACAACATTTGCATGATATAGTGTTGTGGGTACCTTCTTGTTGTCGTGTGTCGCCTTGTATATGTGTCACATTTTGGAGAACTGAACCAATTCAAAACATGTCTGCGACAAGTGTGTGATATAACGTTGTGTCTCGCGTTGCATTGTTGTGTCAGGTGTCAAGTTCAGTTCTGTGCATCACCTTTAAAGCACGACACACAACACTTGACGCAACACGATAATGTAAGGTGACAATCAATACGACAGCAAGAACTGCGACGCGGCACATCACACGATAAACACAAGACAATGTGACAGAACACACGACATCACAAAGCAACACTTGATATTTTCCAAGAAATTTCATGCTACTGTTATCATGCTTTAATCCCAGGAATTAGCGCCTTTATAATATAGTAACTTGAAATTATTTTACAACCACGAAGTAAGTCCTAAGGTTGTAACATATTTCGAAAAAGGGGAAAATAAGCTCGAAAAAGGAGAAATAAAAACCGCTGCTGTTTCCATTTTTACCGAAAGTAAATCAAATATTACACTTACAATGTCTGTTGAAAATTAGTTCAATAAAACTTGAAGCTGATTTGTAACAATTGTGTATACTAGTAGTAACAAAGTCAAAGCAGAACTTAACGAAAACTGAAACGCACTTTTACTGTAAAGCAAAGCTGCGAACCAGCTTTAGAGTACTCAATTTCAGTCATACAAACAGCACCATTTTATGATACTCAACGTGTGTCATATGAAGTATTAATTGGTCAGTACTCTGCAAGGCGCTACTCAACCGAACCCCGTTGTAGGAGAGGAAAGTAGAAAGAAACCAGTTTTTAGGCATACATTGTACAAAGAGAAAAAAAATGACAATGTATGCCTAGAAACTGGTTTTTGTCAGTAGGCATCTTGCAAAAGCATTTCGCATTTCGCAAAAAGCATTTCGCATTAAGCCTCTATGTACAAGTACAAGCAAAAAGCATTTCGTAAAAAGCATTTAGCAATAAGCATGTCGCATTTCGCAAAAAAAACATTATGCCCGGACTTTCCATAATATTCAGTACTGAAACTACACGAAATCAATATGCTATTTCACATACATACCATAAAGTTAACAAGAAAAATGATCATGCTGATTAAAAATAGTCCCATTATCAACGTAATGAATAATAAATATATTAAAAATGTCCTGTATCTTGAAATTGTTTGATTCATTGACAATATATTCGATCACGTCCATGCAAATGTAGCTGTGCATTTTTGATTCCATGGAGTCGACAAGGTGCACGTGATAACAGTGTGTTTTGTGTACGTATTCTTAGATTAGAGAGGTGGTACTTATATGAGTACGCGTTCGTGTAGGATTTTATTCTTTTTTACAATAAGTGTCTAATGTTCCAAAGCTTAGAACATTACACTTTACACACAATTTAGACGTACAAGTTCATTTAATATTTGTATAATAGAGCTCCGTATAAGCCGTTGCTAGGGGGCATGAAGGGTGTTGTACATTTCATTACTCCTCATGAACAGACTCAATCAAAATAAGTCTGCTGTTATTTTCTTGGTTGCGTTCTATGTTTCCAAAGAGTCGTTTTGTAAATCTTATTCAGTACATAAATACATGCTGTATTTCACATATAAATGATATCATCAGTGACGTAACAACTAGAAACGATTGTAACATTATTTTCACCATGAGATTCATATGTATTAGCATTATTTAGCCTATCTATCAAAATATTTGATGTAATGTTTTTGAATTTTGAACTCAATATTTTAGGCCATTTTGGATAGAAAACGGTACCAAGCCCTTTAAGACTAATCAAGATATTTCAACCTTTAGCCTGCTGGCGGAAAGTGATTTTGCCTTTGCAACCAGTGCAGACCATCGTGCAGGCTGATGATATTCCGCACTGTTCGCTATTAAGTCAATAAATGCTCAGTGAACACCCCTTTTGAATAATAAGTGGTGCTGCCCGAATTGAATGATGGTCCAGTCCATTTTAGAAATTTAGCAGGGTAAAGGTTAAAATCTAAGAAGTTCCTATAACCACCATTTGAGTTCTTTAGGATGATGAGTAAAATGAATGCTATTGACTTGTATTTAAAGAGAAGTCAAGCAAAACCCTTGCTATGAAAAAGGTGTATAAAACAGTGAAATAACTGACCATCATGATATATTACTGTAATGCTATAAAAAACTTGTACTAAACAGAACAAAAAACAACAATGGGAATACTGGTACAATTATTCAACGAGTGTAGTTAATATATGTTTGGGTAGCTTTCTGAATAAATGCTTTACCTTTTTTTATAATAATTAGTGTTTTTTTTGTGAATTCAACATAACCCCAACCCACCCACTCTTCCTACCCAAAATTCAGATTCTAGATATATTTTGCAATTGTTTTGTCTGTCCAGAGGGTGACATTTCATTATCACAATGCAGCTTTGTTTTTGGTCAGATTCAAGATTGTACTGAATTTAGTAACAAACTCCGAACTCAGTGTTAGCCTCAGACACTGGTATATGTACGAAATTTTAATCCCTTACTTAAACTTGAATTAACTTACTGGATAGTTACCTGTAATTTAAACATTTAGGAAAACAATGCTGTTTTGTGTTGTAGCAACGTGAATAACTTATATTTTCAGCATTATCTTGGTGGCAGTGTAAAGTACGATCTCCTCATCTCCATAAATTCTCACCTGAAGAAAGCAAATTCATCCAACTGTGGCAAGTTACCACAGCTGTTTACAAAACAAATAGAGAAATATATCATCAAAGCAGAAGCATCACAGTCCTGATACTTTGTGTACTTTGATTCCAATGCTAGACACATCATAATATTTCATGTATTTTGATTCCAATACTAATTACTCCATATACTGTATGTACTTTGTTTTCAAATGCTAAAACATATTTCTTTCTTTTTTTTTTGGTGAAAAATAAAATAGTTTTTGTTCCTTAGCTTTTAAATGCCTTGAAGTATTTTTATATACACTCACACACATGTTCCCCATAACCAGATGATGTGTTGCTTTTGTTGCTTGCATGACCTACACGTATCAATCAGAGGTCAAAGTTACCATAGAAGGCCAAGTATGAAGCTTTCTGCTCCATAACTTTTAATTGCATTGAAGGATCTTTTTTTACTACACAGATATGTTCCCTTTGATTAGACTCAGTATTTTTAAAGATTAGACCCATGGATGTTGGTCAAAGGTCAAGGTCACTATTGATAAATTTGTTTCTGCTCCATAACTTTTATGCGGGTGGGTCAGTGGTCTAGTGGTAACACACTTGCCTGTCAATTCAGAGGTCCTTGTTCGAATCCCAGTCTAGGCACTGGAAATATCTTAGATGCTCTCGAGTGTCTCCCACCTAACTTAGAGGCCAGTACTGGTTCTTCCCAGGAAAACACGGCTTCGCATGTGTACTTTAAAGAACCAGACTATCTATCTGCAAAGAGCTAGGCTAAATTAGCCAGACAGGCCTGTATCTAAAAGTATTTCTCTCTCTCTGTTCTTGGGGTTCTGTCTCACTCTGTCCCTCAGGTCAGATCGCTCTGTGTCTGTATTATTAGAGGATGAATTTGGCGCCCTGAGTGGCTGCCAGCGCCTTTGAACGACGTGTTTATCATGAAATGGGTGCTTTATAAATCTGGTATAATAATAATGTGCAGTGATGGATTATCTTAGTACTGCACACAAATGTTCCTCATGATGAGACAAAATGTCATGTACATGATCTATGCATGTAAGTCAAGGTCACTTTTAAAATTATGTAAAAATAGTAGTTGTTTCTTAGCTACTTAATACCTTGAAGTCCTAACACTGTTGCCAACAACCACAAGGGACGAATACTAACAAAATTTTCCGCCGGTTGGGGACTTCTGTATTGCCTCGAAGAAACTCGGTCACTTGTTAATTTAATGTTTACATAAACTATATGTAGTAACTGTACATATTTCTAAATATGAAAGTTGGGTCTAGTATACCTTGGTATTATGCCCCTAATAGTAATGTTTAAAAAATGGCATTTGCTTGGTATATTCTTACAGTTGACCGTGCTTCGCACTTTGTTGCAAATTTTTAAAAACTTATACCGTGCCGTCTTTTATATATTTTGGGTTATTTATGGTATTTCCTCAAGCTCAAGTAGAGACAAATTTCAAAGCGGCCTTTATCCAAAATGTTTGCAGAGAATTCATTATACCATTATTTTTTATGAAAGAATCATTAAACTACAGGTAAACTATTATAAAACTAAAAAATAGAAGTGTCAATATCATTTTTTCTATGGTGCCTCAAGTAAATGGATTTAATGAGACAGAATTCTATCTCCAACATTGAAAAATTAAGCCTCGAATTCTGATGGTCTGTTTTGAATTTTGCTCACTTCATTGAAAAATAACTGTGGGGCAGAAGTAAAATATTACGTGAACAATAAGTCATGAAGATGTATATGTAGAGGAAAATACTTTATAAGAAACGGAATATTCTTTACTAAATACCTGTTTGCATACTTATGACAAAATAATACTGCAATTCTGAAGTATATTTCGTGTGCAGGTAATCGACGGGTAAAGTACGATCGTCCCGGAACTATGCATTTTCGGAAACTGCATTTAGTGTCGTAATTAAATTTACATAAAGTCATGTATGTCTGACCCTTTTTATTGTAACAAAAATAATACTTTGTTGTTAATAAAAGGTCGTTTCTGCCATTTTC
Organism: Mercenaria mercenaria; assembly: GCF_021730395.1. NCBI lineage: Eukaryota > Metazoa > Mollusca > Bivalvia > Venerida > Veneridae > Mercenaria > Mercenaria mercenaria. The sequence continues at coordinate 58,729,704 of NC_069377.1, read as the reverse complement.
ACCCATTTCGCATTACTGATATTCTTCAGAAATATCGACCGATCTGCTATAAACGAACTTACCAAATTTATTATGTGCTGTCGGATACAAAAGTAAAGATATTAATACATTGTAAGTCGTCGATATTACGTATATACTAGAATTATTATTTATTACTAAGAAGTGCCTAATATATTTATATAACAACTTGTATAACAAATTGTTTCTTGCTACTTAACGCAGTTAAAAAATGTTCATGACATGGTATATCGAATATTAGTTTCGAGCTATATATTCATTAATGTCTGATACCTCTACTGTGCTGGTGGAAACCTCATACGCTAATGATAGGAACTGGTATGACTAATTTACCAGGTACATCTGTTGAAGACTATTGTTCGGTGCTAAAACACGGACTTGCTGTGCTGCTGCAGAGACTAGCAAATTTATTTTTCAAGCTATGGTCAACATTAAACCTGTGATATTCAAAAGCCCTTATATTTGTTTGCATTGTTTATCATACTGGGTTTTATGTTGCATTTTGTGCAAAATAAATCTGTTTGTTTTTCATGGACCCTGTTCCGGTTAGGAGGTCACGACGATAAGTATATTTTACTATTTATTCGCGCGCTAGTTGTTTTGCTGCAGTTAGAAATCAGCGGAAGAACCTTACAGTAAGGAACGGTGAATTTATAGGATGGAGTTAAGAGAATTGACAGGTGCTCGATTAAGTTCTAATATAGTGTTTATCTGTTGGACTGCACCGAAATATAAATTCGTTTCTTTTTTCTTCAGTTAGAAAGTATGCCTTTTTCAAAAGAGAAATGTACTATATAAAAGTAAAGGATACACCTAAGGCTAAGGAATATGGTTTAATAAAAAGGAATATTTACTACAGAAATCGAGGACGCATCTCAAATTTAAGTTATACACCAAGCTTGTATTAAAAATGAATATATAGCATAATTATACTATGAAAGTTTTGGTCGCATGTCAGAGAATTTTTAATAAGGGTCCCTCAAAAGCTCTATAGAGCTTATGCTTATTGTTTCATAAAGCGACGGTAAATACATTTTTCCTTTACGTTTAAAGAGGAATATATGCCATAAAACATATCCGCGGACGCATTTCAGAGACAGCATATTTGTTAAGTTATCATTAAAGAAGACGTTTCACTTTAAAAGCTGTGGGCGCATCTTGGAGTAAAGTTACACATTATGCCTCCGTTGAAAAAGACTGCATACTATAAAAAGCTACAGACGCACCCACGAGTCAGCTTATACATTAAGCATGTATTAAAGAGGAATATTTATTGTAGAAACAGAGGATGGATCTCTGAGTCAGTTGATACATAAGGCCTCCATTTAAGAAGACTACATACTATAACAGCTGCAGACGCACCTCACAGTCAGTTTATACGTTAAGCCTGTATTGAATAAATTCAAGTAAACTTATGATAGATAACTCAATTTTATCCTGTTAAAAGTGAGTTCTTAAGTTCTTACCTTTAATAAATGAGTTAATCACTCTGTGTAATTGGTAAACAAGCAAACAATGACCTCCACTAAGTCTCTAATTTATTCAACATAGATATGTTGTTGAAATAACATGGAGCATTGAAAAATTATATAATTATAAAAGCTACTGACAATATTTGGTCATTTGATTTTTCTTGCCAGATAAATATGTTATTTGCCAGAATTTATGTAAAATATTCACAAGGTACTATATCCAATTATTTAAATGTTCGTTCTGTTAACATAGCTGTTTTACATACCTAAAATTATTTTCGATTGGGTTACAGTGGACCGCGATCGTGCAATATTTATCCATATCATGACGTGGAACGCTTTCATATCGGACGTGTAATGTTTTATTAACGTTGTAATGGAAAAAATCGCGTAACGTTCATGGCGTCCACGTGCACGTTGCTACAACAAGATGACGTCATTTTCGCGGAAAATATTAATGCGCGTCAGTTTGATTTGTTAATTGCATTTTCGGAGAAATTATTTTCGTGTTTTTCCTGTCTTTCGTTACAGAACGATAATTTAGATATAAATGAATCATTTGATAGTGGATATGTATGGAATCCCGGTGCGACATGCTTTTTGCTATATTGCGTTTTGCTTTTTGCGATTTGCTCTTTGCGTTTTGCTTCTTGCTTTATGCTTTTTGCGGTTTGCACATCAATTTGCATCTTTTTACAGCGTCGATAAATAAAAAGTGACTATAATATGCAGTGATGGATGCCTTGTAGATGTTCAATTGCATAATACAAGAAATGTAGGTCTTTACACTTCCGGGACAATACACCTTGGGACTTTACTCCTCTCAAAAGGAAGGTGTAAAGTCCAAAGTTATATATATATATAAATATATATACCACTTTTATTCATATCTTATAATTATTTTATTCAAAATCTTGTTGATTGTTGCATTAATCAAACTTTATAACGGTAATTATAAATAAATGTTAATGATTCTTGTCACAGGCCCCATCTAACGGTATCCTTATGTTATAGCATTTATATAGTAAGAAAAAAAGAAAAGTTTCTTTTCTTACTATATAATGCTATACCATAAGGATACCGTTAGATGGGACCTATGATTCTTGTCTCACTTTTCTGAGTTCAAGATCCAAGAAATTTAGTTCTGGCTACTGTATGTACCATAACATAACTGACGCTGTTTTTATTTTCTGATGGTCGCATATGTAGCAGCATATAAACATCTCTGAGCTGATGATTTTTAGCTACAAAAATCTTTGATATGATAAATGATTGATCAGAACGAAAGAAGCATTAACACCTGCTTAAAAATATCTTTGATTTTTTATGACAGTTGATTGATAATGTTTAAAGAAGCATATCCTTAAATACACCAGAATTTTCAGATAGTGTTGTGTTATTTCTGTATGGGGGAAGTATGGGTCCTCCCCAGTAAAATTTTGCAATTTGTGATTGCTTAATCCTGAATTCTAAGAGGATTTCAACAAATTATCAGAATAACATATTGAAGTAACAATTTACATACTCTACACAGAATTAATCTGGCACTCTTCTTCAGCAGTGTCCAATATATAAATAATGAAAGAAATGCTGCTCAGAAAAAAAGTGTTATGTTATGATATAAAAACCTTATTATATAAATAAATTATAAAATATTAAATCTAAATGCAGTTTCTGAACCAAGAATATGTCATTCAGAGTGATATAAATATATATATATTTTTTTAATCTGACTTGGAGCCTGATTTTTTTCATTGGTATGGGAGTCAGAATTTTTTATTTTCAATAAATTTTTTTAAACACCAAAGACAGGAATTTTCTAGAATCTGTTTAACTACAAATGCTTGTCAATAATCTCGATATCATATTGAAAAAGATATTGTGTAATACTTATTCGAAAATTTACTTTTATATGATTTTAAATCTGTATGATAATCAGTACTAGTTTGTTTATTTCATTTAATAACAATCAATTAACAATGTGCTAATCTAATCACATCTACATTTATGGGATTATCGACAGGTGCTAAAATGATTGCTTGAATAAACTGTTGATTGTACAATTTCAATTTAATTCATTTCTCCCAAGTCATAATACATGACAACATGAGGTATAACATATATTACTTAAATAAGTAAGGCTACAAAAACACTACAATAAAGCTTTCTGACAGTTATCTCACAAGTATTATTTTTGAATATTTTTGTTGTTGTTGGATTTAACGTCGCACCGACACATGATAGGTCATATGGCGACTTTCCAGCTTTTAATGGTGGAGGAAGACCCCAGGTGCCCCTCCGTGCATCATTTCATCACGAGCGGGCACCTGGGTAGAACCACCGACCTTCCGTAAGCCAGCTGGATGGCTTCCTCACATGAAGAAATTAACGCCCCGAGTGAGGCTCGAACCCACATCGATGAGGGGCAAGTGATTTGAAGTCAGCGACCTTAACCACTCGGCCACGGAGGCCCCCTGAATATTTTTGAACCATACTTAAGATTATGGTGTAGAATCCATATCTTCAAAACACAAATATGTTTGATAAAGGAACAACATCTTGAATTACCAACAATCTATCTGACAATTACATGTTCTGCTTTACTGTCCCGTACGATTGAGGATTCACGATGGATACTTAAAATATTCTCAAAAAGTCGTCCCCTTTGAAATACCATTTATAAAGAATTGCTTAAAAAACTATGTTCAACCTAGTTATGTGAAATTTCAGCACTGGGATATTATTGCAAACACACCAAAACGAAGAAGTCTTGCCGACTTGGATTAAAACCTATCTTATCTTAAGAAAGCCTACTGCATGTAACAGTTCTTTGAAAATGGTAAGTATATAAAGGCTGTACGAAAGTATAGTTGAGTGACGTTTTTGTCAAAAAACTTTAAATAAGCATGGTATATCCCCAACGGATGCATACTTATAATAGATACATATTGAGATATTCCAAGTATGGTAGGCCCAGTTGATGTGTTGGGCAATGGCTGCTTGTCACGCATGCGATGCTAGTTCAAAACTGATGGCAGACGAGGTATTCTTTTTCCTTGTATCAAAAATTACAATGGAAATACCTGATACATTTGCTTTCCTATTTCTTTGGAAAAATGTTGTTTTTTATATGTTTTTTGTTGTAGAAAATTGTTGAAAAAAATTACTGTGCGGGAAAAAAGATCCGCTGACCAGGTTCAAACTTCATACCTTTCAATTACTGCGACAGCGCCATTATCCTCTGGCAGGCCATAGGTAAAGAAACATAATAATAATCTAGATAGTAAAATATAAGGTTATCATTGGAATGTAAACACAATATGACATCACTGTCAGGTATCCCTGGTCAGATAGTATCTATCTATCTATCTATCTAAATCTAAATCTAACTCTAAATCTAATTTTGTTTCGGTAAGGATTTACACTATTGTTTAATGTAGTTTAATTATACTTATTACTGAACAGCGGCGTGAGTCAAAATATTAATGCATTCTTGGGCTAGGTGAGCTCATGGTTAATTTATTGCTATTAACAAAGTAAAGTATAGTTTGCTTCTCTTCTTGACTTTGATACACCTAAACACAAGTAATTGATTATATTGTTAGATTGTGAAATTTGATCTCATTCATTGATATGTAAAAAAAAATGTCATTATACCATATATAAACACTTTGCTAAATTTATCAATGGAGTCAAAAAAATTAATTAGTACTAATTTGGTAGCACGTTAAAAATTAAGAAGCGCAATTTCAACAATTTCAGCATGTTTTTTAGTTTATTTTATTTCATATGTATATATTGTTATACTCTCTCGTATACACGCATGCATGTACAGTTTATGTGACGATGAACTTCTATGTTCAAGTCAAGTTGTTGATAAAATTTCTGTTCTGTTCTGTTCTGTTCTGTTCTAAATCTAAATCGAAATCTAAATCTAATCTAATCTTATCTAATCTAATCTAATCTAATCTCCTGCCACGCCAGAAATGTACAGGAGAGTAAAAGTAATACTAATATATTCGTGAAGTCTTGAAAATCAAGATGACAGTGTTATTAAAAAGAGGAGTATAAACAGTTAAAACAGATTAAAATTAGCATTTTTCACATTAGATGATGGTGTGAGAACATTTGGCCACTCCCTGTCTTTATTGTTCCAGGGTAGGGACCTGCACAACCTCAGTTGGAAGAGAGTTCCATAGAACTATAGTAGCTGGGAACAAAGAGAATTTGTAATAATTACAGGGTGTAATTAATGATCTGCTTGTAAGACAAGGGGTGCATGTGTTATTTGTCTAGTGAAGCGGGTAGGGGGTATAACGTAAGGGGGCATTGGTACTGCAACCAGTCCATTTACAATTTGATAAAACATAAGTAGCCTGGCATCTGATCTTCTGTCTTCAAGCGAACACCACCCTGAAAATTATGTTCAACCTAGTTATGTGAACTCATATCACTTTATAAGTTCATTTTAATTGATATTTTGCATTTTTTTTCCATGTTATGTCAGTCTAAAGGCTTTGATAGTAAAAATCTAAAATGTCAGAATATTGAATGTTGAACGTCATGCAATTGCCAACTTTTTCACGTCTAATTATTTGGACTATACGAAAGTGTGGCCCTGTTATACAGCCCTTTTCCAGAATTCAGCGTATATATCAGTAAACTGACACTAACTGTTGGTGTGTATAATAATATATTGTATATTTATATGCTGTTCAATTTTCTGTGATTTGGTGTTGTTTGAATTTTTTTCTCAAAATGTAAGACTATGTCTTAACACAGATATTTGCAAGTTTATCCTTAAAAATATGTTAGACAAAACATTGGTTCAACAGTTCTTTGAAATGGGATATAACAGTCAAGAAATTGCTGCTGCTATAGGATTGAATTTTCATATTTGGTAAAGGTCAGGGCAATTTTTGCGGCGGGCCGCTTGCGGCCTCTGCCGCTTAGTTAACACTCACAGTTTCAAAGTGTGTCATCGCGCGGAAGATCGAAAATTGGAGACAATCCGAATAACACATCAAATTGAAGCGTAATAATTCTTGTAAAACGGATAGTTTAATGAGAAGAAGGGTTAGTGGTTACTGCGTGATGATTTATAAAGTATTTATGTCTTGTATGGTAAACCTATTTTATACAGTAATAAACCCGTCAAACTAGTTCAATAATAGAACTATTTGACTTCGCGGAATGTCATTGGACAAAACCAAACAACACACTGAGACAAAATAGTCCAAATTTTCATTGTTATTACACCGTAAAAATGCATTTGATGAAGTTTGTGTATTATCCTACTTTCGTGCATTTTAATAAGAATAAAGAAGAAAATCTAGGCGAATGATATTTTTTGTTTTAATAGGTATTACCAGACTTCTTTAATTATTGTTGTTTATGACGCCATCTTGTTTTTGTGAATGAAACAACAACAACAACTTTTAAAGGACATATCTGTTTATGCGGTGATTTTTTTTTATGAAATGAGCTTTTAATAGGAACGTGAGACCGTGTCAAGGTGTCACTAATATATAGCGTATGCCTGCCGTATTTGCAATTACCACAAAATAGTTTTTACAACGGAAACGTTCGAAGAAGCGGAAAATGACTCATCGATAGCATTATAGATTTCTGCACTAACAGTTTAAAAAAAGTCTCAAATCAAGGAATATTGCATTTGGAATGGAATGTTATTGAGGAAAAGGTTATCTATTTTTCTATCAAGCAGCGTTATGGCTTGTGTATAGATTTAAATCGGGCCTTAAGTTTGCTTGGTAAGAATGGGTATTCCAAATTGCAACTAGCAGAACTTCGGATACTTCACAAGTTTGGCATCAAATTAAAAGAAGATTTCTACGTCATTCATGTTCAGCAGGACACAGATTGACAGAAGGTTGTTAGCCATTGATTTTTTTGCTTTTATTTGTAGATATTTGGGATTTTTTGTCAGAGCTATTTTATGAAGGTTAATAATTTGTAGGGTGTATTGATTTTTAGCAAAGAAGTATAACTATAAATATACAGAATCACAACTGGAGATCATCTCCCGCAGGCACATATCCCCGCGATAACAGGTGTTATCATCTTGAAGGGTTAATGCAGACTTGATCACTCCTGATCAAATTGATAGACGCTTATTAATTTTAAAACTGGTGATACATGTACGGCCGTCACCTAATAAACCGAATCGGGTCCAATTTTCAAACGAGCACTGTTGATTTCTCAGACTTCCAATCATAAACTCATTTCTTCCCTGTGATCTTGTAGAAAATACTAACAACATTAAAAAAAAACACCATTAACATTATAAACAAACAATCTTAAAATAGAAAGTTTTTCACGATACAAATTTTTATCCTTCTGCTTTCTGTTTCATACACTGGTAACGGCTGACCGAATCGGGTCCAATTTTCAAAAGACCACTTCTGAATTTCCAGACTTCCAATCATAATTTATTCCTTCCTTCCCTGTGTAAAAAATACTAACAACAATATATATATATATATAGACAACAGGGCTCCGGAAATTTTGATAACTCAGTCGGTCCAAAACGAAAATCCTGACATCGGCGCTACCCCCACCCACTGCATTCCCAATATTACATATTTTGTAAAACGTGATAGAGTAAAGATATAATCATGTCATGCATTAAAACTGAGTTACCGGTCACCGCGTGTTTCCATACAATGAAGACAGTTATTCAGTGTTATGTGTGATTGTTACTTTGTTTAAATTTCGATTTTTTTCCGAGAAAATACTTGTAAGGATAAAATTACCGAGGCATTGACACCGTGTGCGTAACTAGTCTAAAGCCAACGCACGTGACCGGTACTGTATACACGGCAGATACTTTGTGATGTTTCCTCATTCTTTGACGGAATTCTATAAAATACAATTATATGACACATATTCTCTGCTAAACAGTCTTGGTATTTTAAGAATACTCTGCCGCGGACCGAATGTGTACGTTATATGAACGCTGAGATCGAATTTCCCGCATGTATAGTACCGAAAGGTCACGCGTGTTGGCCACGGATATTTCATTTCACTTATGTTGTACTTCAATAAGCAGCTACATTTTAAAAGTTATATGTTCTCTTCTGATGTAAACAAAATTTCATTTTGAAACGTTTTTTAAAAGACCGATTTGATAAACAGCACCACTCCAGTTTTCTTTATCATGAACGTGTTTGCCAGTCCATTTTTTTTCTTTTTCTTTTTTGCACCGTCGGGTTGCAAAGACGATTTTCTGCACTTGTTTCAACTGGAGCCCCAACAATGAATCTTGTAATTTTTTCAAATCAAGTAATTATAAAAAATACTTTGATTGGTTTTCCGTGTGATGTCTCATTAAATCAAAGACCTATAATGTACAATTATAGCTTTTGATTAAATGCAGTGACCATTTGTTTTTTACCATGATGAAACTTAGCCTTTTGAAATAAACCATCCGTCGGATTTTAAATAAAAGAAGTGGATCCCAGTCGAAATGATTTGGATCCAGTCAGACATATTTGGAAACCAGTCAAAATGTTTAATACATTGCAGTCGGCTGTCTGCAAACATTAAAGGATGTGCCGCGCTAGTACTGATTGCGTCACGTGCTAATTACGGACCGATTATCAAAGTGACAGTCAGACTGTTTGACACGTTTATTGATTATCTGAGGGTGCGACCAACAATTTCCTGCTTGGCAGTAGATGGTGTATTGAGATATCAGACAGAAATTTATACTTTTCTCCATTTTTACGGGACCGATTTTTTTTTGTTTTTTCACTTTATGAATCGGTCTGAAAAGTAAAAAATCGATCCAAAACCGACAAACCGGCAAATTTCCGAAGCCCTGATAGTCACCATTAAAAAACACCATTATCATTATAAACAAACAATCATGACAATCTAATAGAAAGTTTTTCATGACAAATTTTTATCCTTCAGTTGTATGGTAAAAAATTTCATACATTGGTAAAACGAGATCTCATTCAGTTACCACGTGATGTTTGTGAGATTAGCTCTATGTGCCTTTCAAGTTGTGGGTCTGTTTATTCTTATAGGCTTAGCGCTTTGTTTTTAGGCAATGATTAGGGTCAAGACTCCAGTACCAGACATCTAGACAAGTTCCATTTATCTCTGGACAGATGAATTAAAAATAAAATAATAAACAATGTTTTCTTTAGTATTTAAGACATGGATTGTGCTCATGAATTGTTGAATTGGTTTAAATAATGGTGACAGTCATTAATTGCTGTTAAAATTTTCTATTCAATATGCCTCAGACCTTCGAGTGAGAGCAACATACATGTAATTATGATTATAAGATAAAAAAAATTAAATGAAGGCAACTTTAGGCTAGGCTTAATATACTCATTTGGTTTATTGGGATGACTTATTTTATGATATGATATTTTTTTATCCCTCTAAGCCTTACCCATATCAGCATTTTAATGTTAGGAAAACGAAGACATTAAAAAATAAAAAAAATGTCATATATACTGGTCAGACTTACTGCTACAGTACATTAAACATTAATATATTCATGTTGAATTTAACTAATAATTTTAAATAACAGACATAAATCAATATAGACATAAATCTATATAATAAAATGTAAACAGGTGTGAGGAGATATTTACCCCGACACCTGTTTCAATACGCAGCGGACGTGAACAACACTAACTTGCAGAAAGAAAACACATATACATTAAGAAAATGTCAGTGATGCAATTTTATGCTTTAATGTCGACATAAATTCATTATCAGAGATGTAATCTATACAAATACATTGTACGTGTACCAGAAAACATTCACAACAGATTTCACTGGGGATTTCTTAAGTTTGGACGTGACGGGACAGCGACAGTCAGATTTATGTTATCACGCTGTCCCAAAACGTTCTGCTTTATGACAAGAAATCAGAACTTTTACCAGCAATTACCTTATACACAGTAATACAGTACATAATAAATTAATAGTACATGTACATGTTGTATATTGATGCCCGGACTAGGGGTGTAGCGATATGCTTAGTCTCACAATACAATACATATCATGTGACAAAATTAAAAAAAAAAAAAATGTTCCTTCTCTTGGAAAGTACTTGAAATTTTGCTTTAAAGTTAAAGAAATTGTAATAAATGATACATTTGTTTAGTTGCTATCTTCAACAGTGATTGTATGGAAGTTTTCATTCAATGTCGATCTCTACTTTCCACTGTATCGTAAAACAGACCTATGATACGATACGCCAGACTATATATAATGTATCGTGATACAGTGAATTTCGATATGTCGTTAATTACACCCTTAGCCCGGACCTCTAGACCTTAATGTCTTTATTGTGTGAAGTTGTGCATTTCCGTTTTGCTAAATGAACATGTACTATGATCCATAAGACATAACGTGATGAAAAACAAAAAACTTAAAATGTCATAAAAAATGATGTTTAAAGGTAATATTAAGCATGTTATACTAAGCTTACTTATAGAAGTAAACACATACCTGGATACCAGCTGCTAGTTACTCTGGTTGTTGGGAAATTTTATATTAAATCAGACGATAAATAGAACAGTAGGTTTTTATAGTCCCCTACAGGTGGAACACCGGAGTGGATTATAGGAATGATGCCTATTAGAGGGCAATAAGTAGATATGCATGTACTTGACTTATGCTTATAGGTCAAAGGTCAGTGTCACTATTGAAGGTCAAGAAAAATTTGTTTCTGCTGATGGATTATCTAGTGCTACACAAAATGTTCCCCATGATGAGACAGTGTGTCAATGCTTGATCTATGCTTGTCAGTTAAAGGTCAAGGTCACTGTTCAAGATCAAGTAAACTTTGTTTCTGCTACATTAATTGCATCAAAGGACATTTTTTAGTACTACACAGAAATGTTCCCCATGATTATGCTATATGACATTGGTGTTGGTCTTGATGTTCCAACTTCCAGCCAGATGATTTTTCACTGACTTATTGCCCTTTGGTAATTCAACTTAGTTTACTATAGTACCATTTCTTGTCCAGAGTATTCCTCAGCAACCACTGGCTGGAATTTATAGTAGCTTTATAGGAAGCTTCACTGCCAAGAGGAAATGCGCGTTCGAGTCAGATGATTCACTGAGTTACTGCCCTTTGATAATTCAACTTTAGTACACTATAGTACCATTTTTTTGTCCTGGACTGGAATCCATAGAAACTTCATCGGAAGTTGCATATTATCTTCATGTTTTGGTCGAATGATTATCACTGAGTTACTGCCCTTTGATTATTCAACTTTAATGAACTATAGCGCCATTCTAGTCAGGATATTTCTTGGCAACAAAAGGTAGTGCGCATTTTTAGCTCATCTGAGCACAAAGTGCTCAAATGTGAGCTTTTGTGATCGCTCTGTGTCCGTCGTCGTCCGTCTGTCTGTCAGTCGTCCGTTGTCAACAATTTGACTGTTAACACTCTAGAGGTCACAATTTTGGCCCGATCTTAATGAAATTTGGTCAGAATGTTACCCTCAATAAAATCTTGGATGAGATTGATATTGGGTCATATGGGGTCAAAAACTAGGTCATCAGGTCAAATCTAAGATAAAGCTTGTTAACACTCTAGAGGTCACAATTTTGGCCCAATCTTAGTGAAATTTAGTCAGAATGTTACTCTCAATAAAATCTTGGAAGAGTTCAATATTGGGTCATCTTGGGTCAAAAACTAGGTCACTAGGTCAGATCAAAGGAAAAGCTTTTTAACACTCTAGAGGTCACAATTTTGGCCCTATCTTAATGAAACTTAGTCAGAATGTTACCCTCAAAATAATCTTGGACGAGTTCGATATTGGGTCATCTGGGGTCAAAAACTAGGTCACCAGGTCAAATCAAAGGAAAAGCTTGTTAACACTCCAGAGGTCACAATTTTGTTCCAATCTCAATGAAACTTAGTCAAAATGATACCCTCAATAAATTTTGGACGAGTTCAATATTGGGTCATCTGGGGTCAAAAACCAGGTCACCAGGTCAAATCAAAGGAAAAGCTTGTTAACACTGTAGAGGCCACATGTATGACCATATCTTAATGAAACTTGGTCAGAATGTTGATCTTGATGATCTGTTGGTCAAGTTCAAATCTGGGTCAGGTGGGGTCAAAAACCAGGTCATATCAAAGGAAAAGCTTGTTAACACTCTAGATGCCACATTTATGACTGTATCTTCATGAAACTTAGTCATATTGTTAAACTTGATGATCTTTAGGTCTAGTTCGAATCTGTGTCATGTCACTTCAAAAACCAGGTCACCGGGTCAAATCAAAAGAAAAGCTAGTTAACACTTTAGAGACCACATTTATGACCATATCTTAATGAAAACTTGGTCAGAATGTTAATCTTGATGATCTTTAGGTCAATAGGTCAGGTGAGCGATACAGGGCCTTCATGGCCGTCATGTATCTTCATCTTATGGTGGGATAATATTCTGGACAGTGAGATTCTAATATTTTATTAATTCAACATGAGTATTTTTTAAAACTATATCTGCCCAGTCAGCGGATTCCACTTTTTAGCTCACCAGAGCACGAAGGGCTCAAGGTAAGCTGTTGTGACCAGTCATTGTCCGGCTGCGTTCGTCATGCGACATGCATCATCCGTCAACATTTACCTTGTTAACACTCTAGAGGCCACATCTGTCACCCAATCTTATGAAACTTTGTCAGAAAGTTTGTCTTGAAGATCTCTTGGTCAGGTTCGAAACTGGGTCATGTATGGTCAAAAACTAAGTCAGTAGGCCAGATCAAAGGAAAATCTTGTAAACACTCAAGAGTCCACAGTTTAAGTTGGAAATTCATCAGAATTGTTTAAAGTGTTTGTCTTGATGTCCTCTAGGTCAAGTTCGAATCTTGGTCAGGTGGGATCAAAAACTAGGTCACCCGGTCAAATCAAAGGAAAAGATTGTTAACACTCTAGAGGCCACAGTTGTAACCCAACCTTTATGAATCTTGGCTAGAATGTTTGTATAAATGATCTCTAGGTAAAGTTTGAAACTGTGTCAGTTAGGATCAAAAAAACAGTTTAGCAGGCCAGATCAAAGGAAAATCTTGTTAACCTCCATAGTTTAAGTTTGAAACTCATAAGAATTGGTCAGCATGTTTTTCTTGGTCAAGTTCGAATCTGGGTGATGTGGGTTTAAAAACTAGGTCACCCGGTCAAATCAAAGGAAAAGCTTGTTAAAACTCTAGAGGCCACAGTTGTAACCCAATCATCATGAAACTTTGTCAAAGTGTTTGTCTTGATGATTTATAGGTCAAGTTTGAATCTGGGTCATGTGAGGTCAAAAACTAGGTCAGAAGGCCAGATCAACTCTGGTGAGTGATATAGGGCCATCATGGTCCTCTTGTTTCTTTTAAAATGCAATAATCTTATTTTGGTGAGCATCCATTGGGTTTACCATTATTTTCTTGTTATTCTATGCCTTTTATTCTCGGTAAAAAAGGAAAAAGACAATCAAACAGACATGAACTCATCTTTAGACGTATGTAACATTGCATTAAGTTGATATTCATGCGGATACTTTCATCGGTTTATGGCTTTTATTGTTTTGCTAACATGCAGATTAGAAAAAAAAAATTGTCTAGTCAAATACGGAATATATAATTGATCCAATACAGTAATATATTGGACAGTCAGATGGTACAAATGTGATTCGCTGAGAAAAATATGTATTCAATGATATGTGTATATTCTAGATGCAAATTTATAATTAAAATTCAAAATCTCACTGTTTTGAGAAAGAGAAATTTTAAAATATAATCTTCCGTTATATTTCATGTCTTCTATTTAAGCCCGCCGCATTCAGCACTTTTAGTGCTTTGATTATTGCTTGTAGTCACTTGCTGATACATAGTATACTTGAAATCATTAGGTCAAACGTAATGACCCCCAAGATGTGCCTGTTAATAGCAGGTATGCCAATGTTCATTACGTAACATCTAATTTTCAAGTGTTACACACCTTGCAATGAGTGACTCTCATAGCTTACATATGCAAAAAAAAAATCGTTTTATTTTTATGCTTCTTGCGTTTGTGTACATCATAGGGAAGATATTATTGAGGACTCAAGTTGACATTCTAGACACAATTTTTACCAAACATAACCCTCAAAATACGTTTTCATTAATGTACAGGCGGTAAATGGTTCCATGTGGAAACATCACCAGCTGTAATGATTGTAATAGAAGATCAACCAATACTTTTGTAACTGTAAAATAAAGTATTTTCTGCACAGATTTAGTATACATTTTTACATGCAGTGTTTGTGCAGCTCTACTAAAATTTAAACTTATTTCAAATTTCACCCGCAAGCTTTTTTAGCTTATGTTCCAATATGTGATTCTTTTTATGTCTCGTTTAATTCCGATTTGATGTTCAGTGCAAGATAAAGGTCATCCACAACCACGAGAGGTCGGGTCTTCACTGGTTAATGAATATAAGAAAGCTTACAAGTAGCTATTAAGGTCAAATGACGATTGGTATTCATCCGGACTTACAACTGGATAGTCAAAAGTAGCATTTCGGATAATTCTTAGTTTGAGAGGCAAACATATCCATCTGATCAAAACATCTCAAATACCATAAAACGCCGTTTCATATTAAAAAACCTAATTTTCTTCCAACTATAACAACCACGAAGACGTTTTATGAATATTTTATAGATATGTACGATGCTCTAGTTGGCAGTAGAATATATGGAGTATCTGTCCATGTGCCAAGCGAAACCTTACATGAAATGATACGGTATGTTTAAACCAGGTACGTCTTCAGAAAAATTAAACAAATATATAATATCCATGCTGAAATTGTTTCTTTCAAGTTAGAGCTTGATATTGTCTTTGATTATGATTACAGTCGATTTGTTTATGAATATCTGACCAGTAGATTAGATAGTAGTTTTACTACCCCCTTTAATTTTGCTTGTCCGAAAAACAATTAAAGAACTTTTCAAGTCATTTAGTTGACATTTCACTCAAAAATAAAATATATTGAGCGAAAGTACATTGTACAGAAAGCATCACACTTCATTATTATAATTCTTCTGCTTATTTCACCTGATTTGGAGCATACATGGAAACGTTTTGAAATGAATAGTTTGAAATAGCACGGACAATGAAATGATCAGTTCACCTAACTCATACATTATATGCATACTATACACTTATATATCATAAATCCTCTTGAAGACCATCTTTAACGCGGTACATTTGCTTCGGCGGGGGAATGGATATTAGTAGTTAGGATATTTATGATTACCACCTTCTGATCGCTCTGTTGTATTTTTAACTTACATGAAGGCTTTCGTTTCAACTATATAATTCTCAAACCTGGTTCAATCTCTTTTACATAATATTAAATTTGTCATGCGACTTTTACTATTCCAAAAATTGCAGTGGAATACTTGAAAGGAACAGTAGTAAAATTGAAGCACCCGAACATCAAATAAAAACAATTGCCTGTTTACAATTTACAAGTGACAACACGATATTATCTTGTTTAATACTGATGGAACTACTTACAAGGATCTTGAGCCTCTCATGGAATCTGAGGGAATGTGGAAGAAGATATCTCGTGAAATATATCCAAGATGCTATTTTGATCTATATGGAATAATTTGGTGTTATCAAGTGCTGTTAATATTGGTTAATACTGACACGCTGTTGACCACTTCCCCGTCCCCACCCCCCACCCTCGCCTAATATAATATTACAATGTCACAAGTAGCATGTTCATCACGCTATCAAATATATAACAAGTCAAATGGTTTATCGCGGCCAGAAATTTGGACAAACCGGACAGAAGTTGCGAAATTGTCATTTGTGCAGGAAAGAAACGTTTACCATAATGTCCAGTACTAGACAGGTATAGTGACCATGCACGGACACAGCCAATTTTCTCAGAGGGGGTCCGATCCCCTGCCCCCCCCCCCCCCCCCCCCCCCCCCCACTGGAAATTTAGGACTTCATTTTTTGCATTCTGGGGCAGTTTTATGGGCTAACCTGTTAAATTTGGGAAAAATGATAAAATCAAGCTTTCTTGAAGGTAAAATTCTTAGTTTCTTTTAGATAAATAATATGAATTATGTCGGGGTCGTATGTAGCAGCAGCCGCATATACTTTACATGCAGTCCTAATGTTGCCTTTTTCGAAAAACATTTTCTTTCCTTCTTGTCTTCTTTCCTTTTTAAAGATTTTCCAGAGGGGGTCCGGACCTCTGGATCCGCGCATGGTGACATATCACGCTTTCTATTTATGCAGGTAAACTTGTGTTTGGTTAAATTTCAACAGAGCACAATTGTCTGAACAGTGTACAAACTCATTACTGTTTTTTCAGGCAAGGGTGGAAAAAAGTGGTAAAAAAATGAAAGCAGTAACATTTTTATTAAAAAGAAACAAACAATGAGACAAACATTTCCAACATCTTTGGACGGTTCAAAAATCCCATGTTAAACATACGATAAAGCCCGAAACGCGTGAAAATGTTCCGAATGTAAATCGGGTGAAGTAAGCGCTCTATGACCCTATGCGTCTAGATTGATTAAACTGAGCGAGTCTACTTACTTATTACTTGAGGATGAAAAAAAAAACGTGTTTTTTAAATGTTGCTCTTAAACAAGGGTGGCGGTTGAACTACTAAAAGTACAACAACAGTTAATTCACAACAAATCGTACGGTATGTTTTATAATCAGTAGAAGCTAGTCGCATTTACGCTTATGAGACCTGTTTCACCCACAAGTAAAGAATTCACAGGTCCATCATGAAATATTTTCCCCGGCACGTATATACTTGTCCTATTCAAAATGATCGGCCGCGATCAACGATATGTAAAACACAGCTAAATACTTAATGTTCTATATCAAGTTTAAGACTAACATATATATATAATGTATTTAAGGATTAGAAAACCAGAAAGTTACGACTTTAAATTTTGTTTTCATTAACAATAGTTTGTACTTCAGGTAATCAGATAATTCAAACATATAAATCATGAAATAAATGGTAAAAAATCCCACTTTTTTTCTGTTTCAATTCATCAACCGTTTAAGCAAAAAAAATCAAGCGAATGAAGTAAACGTGATATCTAAAAAGCTCAAATGATAATATAGGTCATAATTATAATGTATAGTGTTAACATTAACATAGAATAGTGCATCCGTTAGAGAAAAGATCCGCTCAAATTGATTTAAATCTTCACCGAGTGCACTTTTGCGACATATCAGTTTAAAATTAATGTTGCGTTTCCTCATATGTTACCTGTAAACATCTACCTAGCCCATTCAAATTATAACCCTACTTATCATAAATGTTTTTCTCATGTTGATGGTGGGTTTATTGTTTGACATGGGATGAATCCAGATCACAATTTTGCGGCCCAGCGGCCCAGGATTACATGTCTTTACATGCAAAGTATTTTAGCTCAGCTGAGCAAAAAGTGCTAAAGATGAGCCATTGTGATCACCCCGTGTATGCGTTGTCAATAATTTGACTATTAACACTCTATAGATCAAGAATTTGGTCGAATCTTATTAACAATTGGTCAGAATGTTACCATCAACAAAATCTTGGACGAGTTCTTTACTACATTGCACCTGGGGTCAAATATTAAGTCAGTAGGTCAGTTAAAAAAAGAAATATTTAGAGGCCATATTTTCTAATTCGTCTACTTTACACTCTGTCAAACATTGTTCCTATGAAGTCTAGATCAAGATTTAAAATGGTTTACCTGAGATCTTAAAACTAAGTCACTAAATCAAATCACAGAATTCCCGAGGACACATTTTCAGACTGATAATCATAAATCTTTGTCAGATGTTTGTCTCTTTGAAATAATGTTTAAGTTTAAAATTGGATCACTTGAAGTTATAAACTAGGTCACTAATTTAAGGGGAAAAAAAACATTTTAGCTTTCTAAAAGCTATAGTGTCTGCTTGACCTCCATAAAACTTTGTAAGAACGCTTACGTCTCTGAATTCTAAGTGATCTTCGTAACATATTGTCAGATTGTTTTTTTTCTCTTTAAAATCTGCGTCAAGTTCAAAACCTCTTTATATCATATATTTGTTAACATGCTCGAGGCCGCATTTGCTACTTGATTACCATATGTGTGTCAAATGTGAAATATAGAACACGTTCAAAGTTGAGCTACATAAAGACAAAAACTAGGCAAGTAGGTCAAATCAGGAAATACTCAAAAGACCACATTTTCTATTCGATCACCATTAACCCTTGTAAAAATATTTGCCTTAATAAAATCTGGGTCAATTTCAAGACTGGAATACCGGAGGTCAAAAGCTGGGTCACTAGATTAAATCATTGAAACAAACCTTGTTAACACGCCACAGGCTACATTTTCTATCCGATCTTCCTAAATCTTGTCAGAATGTATTTCTTTATAAAAACTGGGTCAAGTTTAAAACTGGGTTACCTGAGGTCTTAAATTAGGTCACCAGGTCAAATCTTAAAAAACCTTATAACCATCCAATAAATTCTATTTTATTATCGTAAATCTTTGTCAGATTGTTTGTTTTCATGAAATGCAAACCAAGTTCAAAAACGGGGCACCTAAAGCTAAGAAGTAGGTCAAAAACCTTCTTAGCACTTTTAGAGGCCATATTTTCTTCTTGATCATCATAAGTCATTGTACGAAATTTTGTCTTTATATAGGTCATGTTCAGAGTAAGATACGTGTAGTCAAAACCTAAGTCACATGATATAGTCATAGAAACATTCTAGAGGCCACGTTTTCTGATTGATCTTCATAAAACTTTATCAGAATGTTTGTCTCTATAAACTTTTGTACCTAGTTAAACTGACCGAGTAAACAGTCAAGCAGCCACATTTTCTACCTAACCTTCATGATATTTATAGTCGGTCAGAAAGTTTGTCTGTTTTAAATCTAGGATAAATTAATATCTTGGTCACTTGGATGAAAAACTATGTCAGTAGGTCAAATCATTGAAAAAAAACTTGGAAACCAATCTATGTTTTATACGGTAGGTAAAGTCTTTGTGTGAACATAAGGTACATGAAGCCGCTGTATCGCCCACCTGAGTAAACAAGATGACAATGTTTCAAACTTGACAGAGATACCAACAGGGTTTCAACATTTTTGCCAGGTTTAAGTGTGTGTGTATTTGCGCGTCCGTGCGCATGCTCTGGTTTAATGTTCGTCATATGAACAAATGTCTACTTGTATCAGAGTACAATGCCCAACTTAATAAAGCTGTCTGACTGAAATATCACTGTTGAGTACGATGGCATAACGGTGACATGTGATTTTCACACACTGAAGAAAATCCCCGCAAAAAGCAATTGCACATCACTTCGGTACTTATGGCGCTTTTTTCTCAAATAAAACAATTACGAAAGCATTTCGCGATTTTTTCTTATGACAAACAGGTACTAGAACAACCTTTTTGACTTCAACATTTTCTTTTGCAGAACAAAATTCTTCTTTTTTTCGCGATTTTTTTGTTTTTGTAAAATATAGAAAAGTTCACATGTCATTTTTGTGCCACCGTAGTTGAGTGCACTTAATTCTACAAGCTGTATTCGATAAAAAAATATAAACTTCTCCCACATTAAATTTTGTCAATATGAATATTTTTAACCATTTTCAAAATAACTGTTGGCGTCTCATGCATTTTATCTAGTGCAAACGATGGTAGATGTACGCTGAGAGAAGTACTAGTAACCCAGATCACACCCAGACAAGTACGCATGGGTAATAATACATCGGCAACGTTTAATCAATAACAGTGTGACGCTTTGATGCTTACATATTCACCAACCTCTTTCACTTGATTTAGCCTCATATATCATCCAACAGCTGTTTTGTAACTTTTCCCCCTCTTTTGCCAAACATAGCTATGGATTGTCCGTAAGTATTAATCTGGCACTTGTGAATATTCCATAAATTTCCCTAAATCATTTTTCGATATCCGAACCTAAATAGCGATATTGCTACACCCTCGTGATATATTTCCACCGCATTTAAACTCCAAAATTTGATTTTATTCAATGACAAATCACTGTTTGGGATATATTATTTCTTAACTTTAGTTATTTTCAGGATAAAATATTGTGTAAACTAACGAAAACACCCGAAATTATTGGCAAAGATTGATGAGTGGTAGGTCAATACTTACGGGCGCAAATAAAATTTGTTGTAATATTTTATTAGAAACAGTTCAGGACAGGTTTGCGTTTGTCTTCCGTTCTGTATCTATGACATCTGTTGCCTATCAAGTTTCAAATAATCATAAAAACAAATAACCGTAAGATGTTTTAATGTCTTGCCCAAGAAACGAAAGGTCCTATTACTAGCTATAACAATATGTCTGCCTTTTGCAAAAATGTTCGAACATTTAAAAAGTAAAACTGACTTTTCAGCTTTTGCAAAATTAAATGCCTAAAGTCTTTTCATTATTTTAGCTAACATCTGTCATAATGAATATATCTGAAACTTTTAAAAAAGAATCCCAAGAAAGTAACAAATTGCAACGCTGCATAAAACTGTTCCATTTGATCGAATTTTATTGCGGTTTCACCAGCGTTTAACTTTTTTGAATTTTTATCTCTTTCATCTTTATTACCTGAACGAAAGTTGTTATTAAGGAGGTAGGTTACCTTAATATTTGTGTGTGCGCATGCCCAATCGGAAGATAACGTGAGGATTTATGGCAACGTTTACGACAAATTTAAACTAAATGTTTTTGTATACTTATTTTTCTGAGAAATAATCATTAATGTTTGATCTGATGTAATATGGTTTAATAATGCTGAAATAATGAATAAATTACCGCTGAAACGCTACAAAACATTGTTGCCTTAACATGACGTTATCGGCGTCATGACGTTACGTGTCAGTAATCGCGCAAAATTAATAGCTTTTGTTTTGAAATTACGTAATTTTGAGCATTTTTTATTTGAATTATTTTTAAACATCCATTATTTGCCAAAATATTGAATCTTTCGTTCTGAATATTTTTTGCGGCTTTTGTGTAGTTATATTGAAATGTTATGAAGAATTTAAGAACCTATATATCTAAATGTAAAATTCAAAAGCGTTGACACTGGTCTATTTAAGGAACACATCTTCAGCTTTTTATCTGTATTTCAACACTATTCTGCAAGTACAATGATTTTTCCATAAAAATGTCAAATGAGGTGTACTGTTGTAAGTATTTTAAAATTTTAAATTCTAAATTTGTTTAAAAAAATAAATAAATAACTATACACGAACATATTACTTAATTTAGAAATAAAATATTTTGAAGCTATATTAAAGAGAAATGTAACTTTATGAAATTTTTTTCCAATGAAAGTACGATAAAAAGCAAGATATAAGCGATTTCTCTGTTGCCGTGGTTACTTTAAACGTTAAGATACATAGGGTACCATGTAAAGTGCTGAGTATTCTGCTAATAATATTGACCTAATATTCCATGTTGATTATTAACAGAATGGCACTGAATTTGAAGCAGTCGAAAACCCGTTATTCTACATAATTGTTTAAACATGAGAGAAAATGCGTTACCGTGGAAACACGAGACCCGCGACATAGTAACAGTTTAAGTTTATTTTAGAAATATTTAAATAAAATTATCAACTACACAGACTTCGGATAACAGTGAAGCCGAAATACACCGAAACGTGATAAATATCCATATTGTCCTTCTTTTTTCAATATGAAATACCTTTGGAGGGTCCTGTACTTCAAAACTGGATAAAACTTGTACTCAAACGGATGGAGATAAACGGACTTAAGATTGTAGCAGCTACAACATTAACTTACACGAAATAAAATAAATTGCTACGGTTTTACTAGTTTGAATTTACCCTGGTAACAAGGTAACCTACCTCCTTAAGCAGAATTTGCAAAGCGTGATAAACTATTTATTGTGCATTTGATAAGTTAAGTCATTTGATGTGAAAAAAGTAATGTACTGATACGAAATAATAATATGTGGTAAATGAAATGTCTGCTACAAAAAAATAGCGGCGTGTCGTAAACTGGGATTTTCACAATTTTATTCAATGGAATAAAAACAACTATAAGGTATAAGTTATATTACAATCATTTATATGCATCATACTTTGGTCAATTTATATGGTGATTCTTAGCTATATTCATGATTACTTTTAAACCAAGGAATACTGTTGTTTTCCGGTTTCGTCTTGAAATATGCATAAAACAATTTAGACAGTCATGCATCATGTGTTAATACATTCATGGTTACAGTCATAATGTATTGTGAGTGCAATGTTAATATTAAACAAATTGCGTTAAATTGTTTTAAAGTCGTTAACTATATAAAACTCTGAGAATGATTAATTTATTAATATCCTGAATGCCGTAATCAGTATGAAATTTATGAAATCTTTCTTCCTCTTATTTCAGGGAAAGGAAATGTTGTTCTAATTCTATCTGCTGTGATTTTGTAAATAATTTAAGTGAAAGAATTTTCAAAATTGACTTGAAAATACGAAAGTTATAAGCATTTACATTGTATATATTCAATCAAAATGGCGGCCATTTTGTTTCCGTGGCAACAAAAAACAAAATGGCGGAATTATTAAATTTCTAGATACATATTTGAACTGTATCTACTTATTTCTGTAAAATGATTTCTCTACTTTTTCGAGCTATAATGAGAGGAAATTACCATGTCTTACATCTTACACTCAAAAAACATATGAAATTAATTTATTTAAAAGGTTATTTGTTAAATAAAAAATTCAGCAGTGTGTAAATGACGTCATAAACACACTAAAATGGCTGCTTTCATGATCAGCCATTTTCTTTAATTTAAAACTACCATATCTTTTTCAATAGTTGTCCGATTTTAAAAATTCTTTCAGCGTTATGAAAGGCTCGAGGATGGCTTTCAAATAAAATTAACATATTGTTAGGCATTCTTTGCCCTTAAATTCTGCTTTTTAAAAAATAAAAAAAATCACACGATGTAGTGGATCCGTTGTAACACTCGACAGGTTTCATGTATTTTCGGCAGGATCCACATTAATAATTTCTAACTGTTGTTTTCTTCTGCGAATTGTTGATAATATCAGAAACTCAATGAATGCCAATTTATACTAATTAGCGTAGATTAAGTGGGAACTTTAATGCATAGATATTAGGTATAATGCAAAGATATAAGGTTTGAATTATTTTGAAAACACGAATTATCAACTATTTTTGACTAAGTCTCGCTAGGCAATTCGACATTCTTCGAACGTAAACATAGCTCACGCGCACATGACTTTATGTAAAAACTGGAGAATGAAGAAATCACATACGGAGAATATGTCATTTGCCGATTGTCATACGGATCCATAAAATTAGATGATTCACCCATCCGCATACGCACCGGAGTTCGGTGTATCCGCTCAAATCAAAGGAAAAGCTTGTTTTAAACACTCTAGAGGCCACATTTATGAACCTATCGCCATGAAACTCGGTCAGAATGTTTATCTCGATGATTCTTAGGACATGTTTGAAACTGGGTTATGTAGGGTCAAACACTAGGTCACCCGCTCAAATCAAAGGAACATTTGTTAACATTCTAGAGGCCACATTTATGGTCCTATCTTCATGAAAGTTGATCAGAATATTTGTCTGGATTATCCCTAGGTCAAATTCGAATCTGGGTCATGTGGGGTCAAAAACTAGGTAACGTGCGCACATGTTTCATATTTTATACTACATTCAGTTATTCCCTTTCAACTATTTAAGGTCAAGGTCAGGTGATTTACTTTGAGCTATCATGACTTTCTTTTATTATAAAGCATTATGAAGACCTGTACATTTTAGAAAGGTCTTTAAAATCGCTGACAAAATATAGTGCTTTTGTTTGCAAAAAGATGTAGGTCACTAATAGGAATAAAACGTCTTCCCCATCATTGATACATAATAGTATTTGACTTAGGCTTACGGCTTACACAGTTTGGATTGATCCCCTGTACCTTAAAGTTTTATTTGGTTTATATCGTGTTCGCCGTTTGGGGTGGGGGGGGGGGGGGGGGGGGGGGGGGCGCATTATACACCATTTTAATCTTGACAGATTCAGAATAATATGAAACCTGTGGCTATTATTGCTTTACGTAATGTCAGTAATGCGTATTGGACCAACAGCTTGTAACAGATTGTATAACACAGAAATGTTCAAAGCATTTCATTTCATAACATAATGTTAAGCATTACAATGAAAACTAGGGAATTTATGAATGATCACAAACAACAAAATAGAGAAAGTGTCCTATTTTTCTAACTTAAGTGAATATGTAGACGTAGTTTGTAATTACGTATCCAAGAAGACTTTAAATAGTAAAGTTGGTACTAGATAGCACATATCTACACATCGTCTGACCAACCAACTCTTTCTTGTAAAAATATGTCTATAATTCTCACCATTATTTTTCTTCCAGGAAACACACAAGCTAGTGTAATATAAATGATGGATGTGTAAAACTTACTGTACTAGAGATACATGAGTGGAACATTAATTGAGGGTGTAAGGAATAGAATTTGGAATTCAATTCGAGTTACAACTTACAGTACATAGATTAGAATTTGAGAGGAATATAGTCAATAAGACAAAACTGATATGCTACTTTAAATTGACAGAAGCAATGAAATTTTTACAATGAAAGTATAATTATTAAATTTTCGAAATGTCATCTTCAATGTAAAGGTCAAGGTGACAATCAAGTTCAGGTAGACAAGTTGACCTTTACACAAGAACATCTCCTTCATGAGAACAAAGTCAAGGGCAAGAATGCTGTTCAAGATTGGACTAGCAGTATTCTTAGTTGTAGCAATGTACATGTACTATGCATTAGAACTTGAAAGCATAAAGGACACGTTTGAAGGTACCAGAGATGTAGATATGAGTGAGGAACAAGACATACACGAGAATGACAAGATTGTGTATGATGAAGCCAAGGATACTGAGACAAGTAAAACACAAGAAAATGAAAATGAAGAAAGGTTTGTTTCTTTAAATGATTCACATAATTCGTTAAGTAACAGTGGAAAAGTTAATGGAGAGATTATGAAAAGAAACCAAAGGTCGTCATTAAAATTTTGTGAAAGAGCGTGCAGGAAGACTGTTTTAGCTTGATTGTTCGCAGGATAAGGACTCACCTTGGCGTCAGCATTAACACCATTGCTTTCTTGTTAACAAGGTGTAATGGCAAGCATATCAAAATGACTGTACCTTCTTAACTGTTGCCCCTAAAACCGTCACCCCATCGCACGCTCGTACGCACGCACACACGTACACACACAGAGGCAACTCTTTATATCATTATATATCTCATATTGTTTCTTAGTATTTCTCATACATTTTATGCTCCCCACACCCCTAATACCATTTACTCGATACAGCACCCATCCACCCCGAACCTCAACACGCACATGTACGCACACACACACGCACACAAACACACACGCACGTAACCTATATGGGCGAATCCTCCAGGAGACTGTGGGAGAATAGTGCAAGGTAGATATATAAAAAATGTATCTATATATGCAGGTGCTTGCGTGTGTTAATCACGTGACGAAAACATCCGGGAAGGCTATTTCTGCACAGAATTCAGAAATATTTTAAAATTGCTGTCTAAACATCTGCAACATAATGCTAATGTCAGATTTTCTTAAAAGACAGAATATTGCATATGAGCTTGAAGGAATTTTTGCTAAGCTAAATCTTGCTAGTGACTGTTCTGATTGTCTAAAGTTTTATTTAGAACAGTTGACACATTCTGATAAGAACATTTCAGAAAACTTGTCTGTTTCACTCCATTG
The DNA here is from genome assembly GCF_021730395.1 of Mercenaria mercenaria. Lineage (NCBI taxonomy): Eukaryota > Metazoa > Mollusca > Bivalvia > Venerida > Veneridae > Mercenaria > Mercenaria mercenaria. The sequence continues at coordinate 58,703,380 of NC_069377.1, read as the reverse complement.
ACTTAGAATATAATTCAAAATATTCAGATTACACCGAGTAGTCATTTTCACACTGCCGCTCGTCAAAATTTAAAGTTCTTGCAACAATAGTGTTATATGTTCACAGAGTGTTGCTATGGAAGCAAAGTATGCATATCGTCGTGGTGTCCTGTGGCGATCGTATGGAAGAGAGTTTGGTTATGTTGAAATCTGCTGTCCTGTTTTCTCGATCATATCTTATCTTTCATATATTCACAGAACCAGAATATATCAAAGCATTCCAAGGACAGGTTTGTTTGGTGTAAACTAATTTTGAATAGAATTTCTAATATGTAATTTGGTCAGTTAACTGTGTTCCTAGATGCCACATGCGTGCTAACTTGTTGTCTTAAAATGACTTACGACTTTCCAAGTTCCCAAATGACAACATGAATCAAGAGTGAAGGAAAAATTGTCTACAGTAGGGCTGGGACGATTTCAAAATTTTGAAACCGGTTAATTATTTGTATGAAATCGAATCGAACCGGTTAATCGGCCGCCATATTTAAAATGCTTTCCTGACGACCGTATCCAGCAGCTGACTTCATCAGGAACTTTCGGACTTTATCGTTTACAAGCAGTGTGGTAATTAATAAGTCATATTTTGGTGAATTCTATTTTAGATACATCACGACAGGCAAATCCGAGACTATTGATTATGTTCAAGTTTATGTGTTTGAGCATAAATATACTGCGGGTCTAGCATATAGTATGTGCCGGTCAAAGAAATGTATAAAGATAAAGTACAATTCATGATGCTTACTGTTTGAGAGCGATTCGCGGTTTTGCAAAACTGAAACCTTTTTCACCTAGTAATCGAATCGGATCCGATTAACCGAGTAATCGTCCCAGTCCTAGTCTACAGTACAAATAATACGGACAAAAATGAACATTAAGAGAATTGAACTTGTGGTCTGTGCAGTTGTGACCTCTGCAGTCATGACATTAACAGTTGTAACCTTCGTGAGTCTGTTGATAAACCCGTGGACCTTGAGAAACATTAGTTCAAAACTGCGACCATAGATAGTAAACATATGAAGAATTTTAGATCAAAACGATTTCTCTCCAATTTATTTATTGATAACATGTTCTTGTCATATGGTGTGATTATAAGCAAATGCACAAGCTGCCTATACCTGTAGTTTATGTTGAATTGTTTTGTTTTCTTCCAGCTAGATTTCTGGCCACCGAAGTATCGAGAGAAAATAGAGTATCATATCTACAATATAACGTTCCCATCTACAGATGAAATAAAGGCTGAAGACTGGAAAAAGCTGTTCAAACCATGTGCTTGCCAAAGGCTCTTTATTCCAGTATACTGGTGTTTTGTGTTGTGGTTTTCAACATTTCATTATCTGTATAAACATTGAGTAATTTATCCTGTAGAGTATGCATATTTGGTATAAATGTTGTACACAAAATGATGGTACTCAAACAAGTGCGAGTTTGTTCAGGGTAACAAATATAGAACAAACTCAGCTGGTTTCCAAATAATCAACAAACTCAGCAGGTTTCTAGATAAAGAGCAAACTCAACAATGGTCGAAATATAGTCTTTACACTGTTCCCATTATAGAGCAAACTGCGGTGTTCAACTATAGAACTATCTCAGCAGTGTTCCAAATATAGACAAGCATGAATGAATTATAGTATAAATTTTGCAGTGTTCTGAATATAAAAATAATTTTGCAATGTTCCAGGAAAACAACAAACAGGGATCAAACTAAATGACAATAAATGTGCAGTATTCCATTATTGGACAAACTGCGGTTTCGGGTGTATGATTAATTGCAGTGTACTAAATATAGAGCAGATTCTGCAATGTATGAAATATGTAACAAACTGCGATATTTCAGATATAAAACAAACACTACAGTGAACAAAATACAGAACAAACAGTGCTGTGTTCCATTTAGAACAAACTTTGCTTGCTCCAAATATAGAATGAATTCGTGTGGACAACTGAGTTGTGATGTTCTTTCTTTCCCTTGCAGGAGCTGTTAACAAATGTAAATGCCTTATTGTATGTGGACACAGATGTTTTATTCCTATCCCCTGTTGACGAAATCTGGGCGTTTTCCATAAGTTTAACACCACCCAGCTAGTAGCATTGACCAATGATAATGAAGATAAAGCTATAGCATGGTACAACATATTTGCTAGACATCCTTACTATGGTGTTACAGGCTAGTATAACCATATGGATTTGAATTCATATGTACGCAGTTTGGGATAAACTTTCTTGACTCACTAGTACGGTCAGTTTCTTGATACAACTTATGTCCAGGCACCGACAAAAACTAGTATGCCGCTGTTATTTGTTTGATCCACCTTTTCTGTAACAAGGTTATTCCTGAGCTTCGCTTTGAAGTATGGCAAAACCGTTGCTATTTTACATCATTCTAGAGAAGCCTACTATAAATAAAGATGTATCGATATCCCAGATACATAAGGTCGTAACTGTTTCTTACAACCTTTTATGACCCACTGCATTGAAAGGACCATAACTTGAACATAAAATCATAGAATTGTGACCCTGTTTATTGAGTCAAAAATGACTTTTGCACAATTTAATAAATGTTTTATCTATTACATAAGATCCAATTCTGGCACGGTTTACATATTTCTACTGAAGAAAAATGTTATATCTTCCACTTACAACCTTTTAACAGTGCAAGTTATATAATGCTTGATACAACAATGGTATAGTAAATATGTTGAATGTAGCAGATACGACCTTTCATTATTGACAATTGTAAAAAGGAGTACCAACAATTTCTTAACTATCATCAGCTCAGTAATTAGATTACGATCAGTATTGTCAGTATTTAAAATTTGTCGCTATGAGGTAACAAAATGGATTCAAACAGTTTCTTTAGAAATCTGTAAAACATTATATATATATTTCAGTTTTCTAAAAACTACCATTTTTCACTTCCGACCTTTTATTTCTGGGATGTCGGTATAACTTTTATCTTGTTCTTGCAGAATAAAAACAGTTTAAAAACTTTGTTACGAGTTTAATGGATCAAAAATCAGATTTCTTTATGTTGAATCACAGAAATGGTTTTTCCAATATATAGAGGTATATTGTTCATTGGTCATTAAGAGTGTTTAGCTAAATGTCGTGAAACCAAGAATGTTGTTAGATCAACTGACATTATATTACTCGGCTGCTGTTTTGTTAAAATGGCTGTGATATTCAGGCGATTTTTTTTTCAGGCCCCAAAGAGAGTAACCCCGTTTATTTTCAGAAATATTACATGTACATATTAATGACATCAATTTTTAGTTATCATGTATTACAAATTGTCTATGAAGGATAACACATCAACAGTAGTGAATCTATTCGTCTGTTGTCAACAAATGATATATGGGAAATAACGCAGTTTGCTAATATGACGTGTAGCTGTTTTTCAGTTTTCAAATTATGAGCAGTATAAATGTCACATATATCCTATACAAAGTATTAAAGTTAAGCAAGAAATATTTGTTAAACTAAAACAAGTTTTGCGAAAACCGAAAGGCAAAAAAAAAAAAAAAAAAAAATAATGAAATTCGAAATGCAAGACAAAGATGACTGGGAATATAGTTGTTTTTCTTTTCAATAAAGTGAGAAAACTCTTCTATATTCTTACTTATTTTCAAATTCTGGTTATCCTTCCTGCAGTGACTAATCATCAGTTATGATATAAGATACTAAAGGAAAAAATGATAAAATACTTAAATAAAGGCTCAATGTCAATATGGAACATCGTGCAATCTGGGGTGATGTTAATTATAAGACTTCAGAATAATACACACACTTATATAATAGAGTGAAAAAAGAAGAAAAAAGGAGTGGGGTGCAGTATCAGGCAGATCATGCCTCTATAAAAAAAAACAACCAGTAAAAAATTAGTTCTGATTTGTCATCAATGCCATATATTCGCTCCATTTTCTATCAAACTTAGATACCTTGTTTTCTTTTTTTTTTTTTTGCATTGTATAACTCAGTCTGTAACCGTACATTAGATTCCGTTTTAAACAGTTGTAAACTTGGACCTGAATTCTTAAATTTACAACGATATATATTGTATCTGGCCAAGAAAATAAGATTTATTTTTGCTTTATCTAATTTTTCATTACCTAGAATTATGTCTCTTATTGACCAATTTGTATTAACATTCGGACATTTTAGGTTTAACTACTTTTTGACATCTTTCCAATAAGTGTTTGCTAACTGACAATCCCAAAAAAGATTCTTTATGGTTCAGTTTTATTTCCGCAAAAAGAACACCGGTTGACATTTTTTATTTTCATTTTTTGTAGTAAGTGATTTGTTGCAAGAATCCTATGATTGGTGTTATACTGAAACCACTGTAATTTTGAATCTTTGGTAATTTTGAAAGGAAGTTTGTATGTGTATTTCGAATTAAAATTGGCATCTATATGAAGTTCCTCATTCCATTTTCTTTTTGAATTGGGAAAAATATTTGACTTTATGGTGTAGTCATAAATGTATCTGCAACCTTTCTTTTGGTTATTAATTACTTTCATTGACAAAGGTTGTAAAGGGTTTTCTTCCTTTTTTCCTAAGTGTGGAAAAGCCATGTTATCTAGAAACCCTTTAATAGACTCAATACTATTTTGGTGCTGTAAAACGTTTGTGTTTATGTTGTAGTTGTTGGAGATGTCGTTAAAAGAAAGCAAATTGCCATCACTGTTCAGAAAGTCATTCACAAGAATTACTCCTCTATTTACAAATCTTAAGTAGCAAAAACTAGTGCCACCTATTTTAAACATAGAGTTATGCCAAACAGGCAAAGAACAAAATTCATTCCATGTCTTTGGATGTTGCTTAGTGAGAAATATTAGTCCTTGAAAAACATCTTTCCAAAACTGGTTTTTAACTGTTTGGATTTTAATTGTCAAGTAGTCAAGAAAAGGGAATATCTCATTTATAAAATTGAAGTACTTGGTATTATATGTTATTAATCTCCTAATCCATTTATTTTTAGGGATGTCATAAATAATTCTATACTCACTAGTCTAAGTCCTCCATAGTCATAACTTTCAGTTACAGTACCTCTGTTTATCTTATGTGATCCTGAATTCCATAAAAAATTTAAAAAAGAATTTTGTATTGATTTCGAAATATCTGACATGGATTTGGTAAACTCAATTTTAAGGTGATTAATTTTTGATAAAGCTAATGTTTAAATAAGGACATTTTTCCAATTGGTTTGATTATTCTTTTTGACCATTAGGTAAATAATATTCTAATTTCTTATATTTTGGTGAATTAGTTAGCATTAATAATTCCATTTATATTTATTGTAAAATTAACACCAAGCAGTTTAAAACTTTCCAACTCCCAATGTAGATCAAGTTCTGGACAAATTCTAAGATTACTGCCTTTCATTGTTTTTCTTCTTCATTCAGTTTGGGTATAACTATATTATAAAGCTGATTGTTAAGCGCAACATTTTCAGTCTCTCTAAAAGAATATAATTTTTATAATGACTTTCTACTTCTTTCAAAATTTCCGTTTGACTTATTAGTAACAACCCCGAAGAAGAGTATAAAGTGTACATTAGTTTAGATATGTAGTTTCTGTTCTCCAAGTTACAAAAATATTTTGAAGGTTTTTCTCCCTAAGAAATCCATTTTACCCTAGATCTAATAATTTTTTGCCCTAGATCTAATAAATCATATTTTGATATAATAGAAGTTTGATAGATATAAAAGTACTGAAGACAAAGAACCTATATGTAATCTAATAGTTTCAAACTAGTTGATATAGACATAAAGTACATTAATACTTTGTAAACTCATAAACATATATTTGTGAACTTTCAGGTGTGAATTCTGGAGTTATGTTAATGAATCTCACTAGGCTTAGAGCATCATCATGGTTACAGTCTATGCATAATTATTACAAGGAGTATAGACTCAAAATCCCACTCGGGGACCAAGATCTCATCAATATATATTTTCATTATCATCCTGGTAAGTCTACTATATATTTTCATTGTTATCTTGGTAAGTCAATTATATATTTTCATTATCATCCTGGTAAGTCTACTATATATTTTCATTGTTATCCTGGTAAGTCAATTATATATTTTCATTATCATCCTGGTAAGTCAAGTATATATTTTCATTGTCAAGTATATATTTTCATTACCATCCTGGTAAGTCAAGTATATATTTTCATTGTCAAGTATATATTTTCATTACCATCCTGGTAAGTCAAGTATATATTTTCATTATTATCCTGGTAAGTCTATTGTATAATTTTATTATTATCATGGTAGTCAAGTATATATTTTCATTATTATCCTGGTAAGTCTTCTATATATTTTCATTATTATCCCCATAGCCTAGTATACTCTTTGCAATACGCTTAGGAAAATATGTTTCTACTGACGGGTCAAATTCTTGAGCAAATTAAAAAAATCGTAATCATGTAATTTAGCCACTTAATAATCTCAGCCCATTTTTAAGTCATAAAAATATACATTCATTTATCGCACTTCTATTTTTAAACAAAACAATTCAATAGCGAGAATGCAAAATTATAACAAAAATAAACTGGAAAACATTGTTATTCTGCCAATAGCGAAAGTACTAATAATATTTTTACATGATATTCCAGCACATTTGCACTGAAAATGCTATATATGTCCTGTTTGGTAGGAAAAATGGCTTGGCAGCGAAAGCGCATAGACAAACTGTTATTTCCAATGACATTTTGTGATACATGTATATTAACCCATACAGAAATGCTTTAGGCTGTTTCTTGGCCGCCAAAAAGCCCTCACTTCCTGACATAAAAGGTCACAAACAAGTGTTTTAGTGGATTAAGATGATGCGAGCAGGATGGCCAGTTTAAAACATTCTCTAAACGTGAGGAAAGCAAACTACAAGTTTATCTAGCTTGAAGTAACAGCGCACTGGACTATTTCAATATTTAATAGTTTTTTTACTTAATCTCTATTGTTTTTTTTTTTACTTTATGTATTGGTACGTCATCAACACCCACATCATATAACACTATGGTCGTACCACTATGCATCAGTTGCAGGCTTCCGTTTGTCTGCATACAGCTTTTGTTACAATATAATGGTGAATTTTTGCTTGAATCATGTTTACAATACGGAAATACATAAATGGTCGAAATTTAGGACGAAAATCTTTAAAAATGAATAATTATCTTATTCAGAAGTGAAAAGTGTTATGGCAGAAGATTTGTTAAGTTTATGTTTTATTTTCTATCAAGGGAAATAAAGTATATGTTTCCAGTTTTAACATGGTAATCAAATTCCATATTAAAAAATACTGAAAAAATATAATGTACCCGTGATGTTCAAAACTGATGTGTTTTTTTTTTAAGTTCGACTATACAATTTATATTGAGAGCTACCCTGCTTGTCCGAGTGTCAGCATCCGCGTCCTCACCTTCGTTAAAGTTTTGAAGCACGTTTTCTTTATCTCTGTTTTTTTACATTATGTATTAGCTCGTCGTCGTCACCCACATCATATTACACAATGGTCGTAGCTCGTGCACCAGTATTTGATGAATGATGCCCTCTTTTTACTTAGAATTTCTCTTAAAAATTATGAACTTTCATTGTTCATATCGGGCGAATTAATCATTCCATTGATAGCCATTGTTTCCTTAGGTATGGCCTATTTCACTATTAAACATCGAAATAGTCAAGTGCGCTGCATCTCTTATTTTGACAGACACATAGGCTCATTTAGTAAGTAAACTTGTATTCATTTCATTTCATAGAGAAACTTATCTGTATTTATATGAAAAACAAGTTCTTTGGGTTTTGTGAAGAATAGATTCATTTACAAGCATATAATATATGTGTGTTGGTTTTTGTGGAGTTTAAAGGGTTTAGATGGACATAAACAGTTACAAATTTGAATTTATTTAGCCAGCGCTATGAATGGGAGCTGCATTCCGTTCAATTTTGCTGCAACCTAGGTATAGTTTTCCTTTTATATAGATAGTTTATACATATATACTAAAAAGCTTAATGGTTTCGTTTCATCTTCAATATTACAGAGCAGCTGTATCTGCTTTCGTGTGAGATGAACTATCGTCCAAGACACTGTATGTACAAGCGTGTTCGTGTTTGTAAACCTGCTGAAGAAACTGGGGCATATATTTTACACGGATGTCTTAGATTTTGGGTCGTTGATGAACAACCTGCATTTAAAGCCGTATATACAGCATTTAAAGAGGTTTGTTTAATATTTAGTTTCATATTCGTTGTAAACTGATTTTGTTTCCTTCAGAAAGTGACTCTGGTAAACGAGTCAGTCCCCATCTGCCGTCTGATTAATTATGTTTCCTCACATATGGAAGGCAAACTCCACCATATTCAAAAACTAAGGGAAAGGTAATGGCATATCCATAAATGCCAGGAAACAAGCAGGAAGGTAATCTGTAATCATTCTTTTAACTATGTTCCCAAGACAGACGCCTTACCCACTATGCTACTATGTTATGTGTACCTTACGTTTATGACAAACTTTCTTCATGTTTACAATTTCCATAGATAGAGCACAAGAAAGAACAGTTTCGAATCTCAGGTGTGACGTATGTTCCTTGTGGTATCTGACGGCAGTGCAAATATACATCTGTCCATCGTATGATTTATGTTTTCATACAGAAAACAGGTTAATACTGATATGGAATACTTGTTACTGTTTTGTTTTGTAAATTACGATTTTTAATTTGCAAGAAAAAGTATGTAAGCTAATACTAAAGAACTCCATCATCACATAAAGTTAGTTGGTGTTAAATGGCTGAAATTTCTGAAATTGGAATTTTTAAGTACAAAATGTACATTTTTTATAGAAGAATTGTTTTTATTAACATTGACTCAATACATAGCGATATATTGTAAAATCTAAGTAGTTCCTGTTACCAGCCTCGTATTTATTGCTTTATGTGTAAAGAAAAATCAAGGGAAAAGTGGATTAACTGACCACCATTCTATATAACTGTAATACTATTCAAGAATTGTACAAAGCAAGGGGAAAAAAAGACATAACACTGCGAATATTGTCAAAAGAAAAGAAAAGAAGTAACACTCAATAAAAGAAGCATATATAAGTTTGGGAAACTTTCAGTGCAATAAATGTAACATAATGCAGTTAAATTAACTCTTCTCCTGTGTTTACAGTTATTAGCTCTATTTCACTTCAAGTGAAAAAAATACATGTATTTGCATATTTATTCAGATTTGGCAATATTTGGCAGTTTTATTGTTTGTTCAGAGGGTGAGATTTCGTTAAATGCATTTACAAGTTCCAGAGTTATAAAACTGAGTGACCAGTTTGACAATGCAACTTTGTGAGATTGAAGTAAATTCAGAAACACACACCAAAAGTTAGCCTCGGACACTGACACTGGTATCTGTATGGACTTTTAATCCTCTGCTTAAACTTGTCTACTAGAATCTACATATCAAGGACTGCAGACCTAGGTTTCATGTGTACTTTTAAAAACATTTATATCATAATTTTGATGATATTACAAAATTCTGAAGCACTTGCTAAAATATTTAATCAAACCCTACACGTACTTGCTTTGGTACAAATATGCTCTGAATAAGAGAAAAACAAAAATTATCAATCAGTGGTATTTCCGAGTCCAACAGATGTACTATGTCACAGGGCAGCGGTACGTTCAGGCTGGTCAACGAACATGTTGACTTCGACACAAGAATTGTTTATTACAGACCCACGATGTTAATTGAAAAAAAAAGAGAAAACTAGTTACATAATTTCTGATCAGTATTGTCTTGAGTTATTATAAGTTTTTTGCTTATCAGCGTGTACACGGCTCTCCACATATCAGATAAGTGTGTTTCAGCAGAGAACATACAATATTGTCAGATGTATGTTCGTAACATTGTGAATGATTTATATTTTCAGCATTATCTTGGTGGCAGTATAAAGTATGATCTTCTCATCTCCATAATTTCTCATTTGAAGAAAGCAAATTCATCCAACTGTGGAAAATTGCCGCAGTTGTTTACAAAACAAATAGAGGAATATATCATCAAATCAGAAGCACCACAGTCCTGATACACCAATGGTTGACACAACCAACATAATATTTTATGTACTTTGATTTCAAATGCGTAAACGTATTTTTTCCTTTTTTGTTCACAAAAGCAATAAAGTGATACTTCATTGGTCATACAAAATGGCATTGCAAACTATGATATTTTATCTTCTAAATGCAATACTTAATTTATTTGGATTCACTAATGGAACATTATTTTTGTGATACATGTAATTTGAAAGACCTGTATTTTAGCTGTTTGTAACATATAAATTAAAGTTTTGTTATCCTTTGAAAAGAACATATTTCAAACTTTAATTTTCCATCATCTTGTACTTGAACAAGATTTCTTTTCCTGGTAAGTGACTAGATACAGTCTTGCAATTTAGTTCTAAAAAATGATTTTTTTTTTCTTCATATATTTGTGTTATTATTGCATTTAATTTTGGAGTTTCATCGCTCGCAATTAAGAATCTCAGTATATCCAGCAAAAGCAAATTCATGCCAATAAAAATGTTTTCAGATCATAGTATAAAAATACAGCTAGTTGAAAGAGAGTTGACTAGGATTGTTCAGGTCGGTGTAAGAATGACGTGACCAGTCGGATTGTCATATTACATGTCTACAGCTTGATATTTAAGCGAGGTAGCACTAGAAAGTTTGGCATTAAGCTCAGTGCTACAAGTAGACATCTTTTATACGACTGATAATTTTTAGAAAAGACACTTAACCCAAATACACACGGACGGACGCACGCACGCACATACACATTCACTAGAAATATAGAGGAAATATAGAGGAAAGGTATACCATAGTCTATTTCTCTAGGATCTAGTCTATGTACAAAGTAAAATTGGCACAAGCAGAAAAATGATTAATGAGATGACTGTCTGCAAGTATTTGTGTAATGGCAGGGGATCGCAACAACCAATCGAACGATAATTGTAAATAACCCAAGAGCAGCACAGAATTTTATGATGTTTAATCATTCAGAATCTATCATTTGGTCACATCACAAATCCGTCAAACTGAAAATACATGTACAAAACATAGTAAAGTCTCTGTATTAAACCACATCGCTACGGTATATTCATCAATTTCAGATTCAATTACAACGATACACAATATACAATATCAGCATCCGAAAATTAGTATATCCGAAACCCATTTTCAATGACAATAAAAATGCAGGAAATATTCGTGTTAAACGTTAGAAAGATTCGGGAAACATGTTCCAAATGTAATAGAGATCGTTAGGGGCCTACTACAATAAATCTATGTTACCTCTTTGGGTTCGCAAGACGCAAAGTTTCTAATTTCAATAAACTAACGTTTAAATAACGTTTCCCATGCCGCAAAAAGAACCGGACTAAAACAATTACATTTACGAATAAATCGTCGCAGATGACGTTATCATCACAGCAGTTACATGGCTCCCCCAAATTGGCATTTGATGCAAATTTGAATACAAAAGAGAAACAATATGCACATTGGTTTTGTAACTTCAGTTTGACATAGAATACAATATGGAATAAATGTATGTCTGCGTACATTGTTGTCTACATTGCCACAATCAAACATTAACAATTACAGGTAAACACTTAATTACATAAAAATACACTACAAGGGTACCTTGACAATTACAAGTGAAGTCAATTACACAAAAATTACACACACAAAAAAAATACAAAAATACAAAATAGCACCAAGAACAGCATTTAAATCTGAACATGCAAAAATAGTTAGCAGACAATTAATCATTATAATGTACTGAAAAACAAAATGAAATCATGTTTTGATATTCTATTGAATATTGTATAGAGTCTATATGTATTTATCAAAATTAGTCTACAGTGCTTAAATATACTTCTACAATGACATAGATATATTATTATTATAAATCCAGCTGGAAAATAACAGAAGCTGCATCTTTTTTATTAACTCTGTGAATAAAGCAACAACATTAAAAATTGTCTGACATTTTAACATTGTTAAAGATCTTACTACTCTTAGTATCCTGAATAAATCTATATACATGTACTGCGTGCTCATAGATGGAAAGGCAGACTGTTACATACATATACACTACCTGTTAACAAGGCTCCTCGACGGGGATCTCCTCGGTTTCCTTCAACAACACTAACTTGTGGATTGGTCTTTCCATATACACAATAGGATTATTGCGCTTACCAGTTTTGTCCAAACACGCCGTACCCAAAGCAAGTCTTACCTTACGTACAAGTCCATCCGAGTCTTTGAACACCTCCTGTACTCGCCCTATTTTCCAATTATTTCTTGCTAGATTATCATCACGTACTAGAACAATATCACCGTTTGACAGGTTTCTTTTTACAGATGTCCATTTCTTACGTACCTGCAAGTTTTGTAGATATTCGTTCCTCCATCTGGTCCAGAACTGATTCAGTAAAAACTGAACTCTACGCCATCGACGCTTGCAATACATATCATTTGTCTGAAAGTTACCTGGTGGAGGAAGAATAATACTAGTTTTCATAGTGAGCAAATGATTGGGCGTCAATGGTGTGACAGATAATGGGTCATTTACATTTGCGACAGTGAGCGGACGACTATTGACTATCGATGCAGCCTCGTACAAAAATGTTCTTAAGCTGTCATCATCTAACGAATTGCCATGAGTATGTAACAGCGTGGCTAGGACACTTCTTACAGAACGAATCTGACGCTCCCACACGCCGCCCATGTGGCTAGCAGCAGGGACATTCATTTTCCATTCGAACCAATCACAACCTTCCCTTAATAAGAACTGTTTTATTTGGTCGTTATCTACTGGTAATTCTGCAAGTGAGCTCTTTAATTCGTTTTCAGCACCTATAAAATTAGTGCCTCTGTCAGAACGAAGCTGACGAATCGGACCCCTAATTGCAATGAACCGTCTTAAACAGTTTATGAATGAATCAGTTTCTAAGGACGTAGCCGTTTCAACGTGAACTGCCCTGCAAGTTAGACAAGTGAACAGAACCCCATAGCGCTTCATTTCCTTTCGCCCTTCCTTAACATAAAATGGACCAAAATAGTCTACTGCGCAATATGTGAATGGGGGAGATGGTTCTAGACGGTCAGATGGCAAGTCGGCCATTTTTTGACCTTCAAAGGAACACCGTAACCTACGACAAACAACACATTTCAAAATCACATGAGAAACTGCCGAACTACAACCAATAATCCAGAGTCCATTATTCCGAATAACATTTGTGGTCATTCCGCGACCCTGATGTTGACCTTGTCATGATAATGCCGTATAACAAGCTCTGTTATATGACCCTTTCTAGGAAGTACAATTGGAAACTTCACCAGATCTGACATTTCGGCATGTTGAACACGACCACCTACACGAATTAAGCCATTTTTGTCAAGGAACGGATCTAAGGAACACAGGTTTGACCTTCCCTTTAGGGACTTAGTTCTTAATGACTGTTCTGCCCTGTCATTAGAAACTCTAACTATATTATGAGTCTTAAGTGTATCAATCTCACCCTTGAAATCATACAACTGGACAGCCTTAAAGATTTCAGTCTCGGCCTTCTGTAGTTCATTTACAGTAACGGGACTGTAATGTAATGAACGTTTCTCCACACCAGTAGTTTGCAACTTCCCTGATTTTTGCAACAATTTTCCCTTGTACCTAAGCACCAATGCTACCGCTCGTTTACACCTGTGCCAATCAGAGAAGTACTCAAGCCGTTCCAACAACGAACTGAAGCAGGGTGGTTTTGCATTTGACAAAAATGCCTGAACATGTTTTAACTCTGGGTCATCAGGACATACTGAAAACTGTGCACCGATATTTGCTGAAATTGCATCCTGCTTCCAGAGAAATTCTGACCATTGAGCCACATAGGGGTCTTAGCTAGCTCTGCTACAGATGCACCTCGAGAAGCCAAATCCGCAGGATTTTCACCAGAGGCAACATAATTCCATTGGTTAGGGTTTGTATGCTCTTTGATTTGCTGAACTCTGTTGAGCGACGAATATTGAAATCTCCTTGCTTCGTTGCAAATATATCCCAGTACAACCTTACTATCGGTCCAGAAAAAGTGTTTAAGGTTTGGGTACTCAAGTTCTTGATCCAAAAGCGAGGAAATTTTAACTGACAACACAGCTGCTGTCAATTCAAGACGTGGTATTGTGATGGGTCTCAAAGGTACAACACGAGATTTGCCCATTAATAATGCACAATGCACCTGGCCAACATCAGTCACCAAACGAATATAGGAGCACTGCCCATACCCATAGCTACTTGCATCGGAAAAATGATGCATCTCAGTAATTCTGATTTTGCCAAAACCTTCAGGCTTAACACATCTTGGAAACTTCAAAAGAGGAAGATTCTTCAGGTCAGCACACCACTTCACCCACTTGCCATTTAGACTTTCTGGTAAGGGGTCATCCCAACCCACCTGGTCTGCACACATCTGCTGCAGAATTTGCTTTCCAGATAAAGCCACTGGAGATATAAAACCAAGAGGATCGTATATCGAACTGACTGTAGATAAGATACCCCTTCTTGTGAGAGGGCGATTGTTTGAGACCATCTCATACTGAAATGTATCAGAGTCTAAGCACCAAAGGACTCCCAAGGTTCTCTGAACAGGTAAGTTATCACCAATCAAGTCAACATTTTTGAGATCTTTAGCTCGAGCTTCAGAAGGAAGGGACTGTATCACAACCTTAGAATTAGAGACAAACTTGTGGAGCCTAAGACCAGCCTTACTGCATAACTCAGTACTTTTCTTAACCAAATTGACAGCTTCAGGAACAGAAGATACAGACCTCAACCCATCATCAACATAAAAATCATGCCTTATGAAGTCAGCTATGTTAGACCCAAACTGTTCTTCATTGTCGGAAGCCATCTTCTTCATTCCAAAGTTAGCACAACCTGGGGAGGAAGTTGCTCCAAATAAATGCACAGTCATTCTGAATTCTGTAGGGAACCTTTCAAAGTCGTCATCCTCCCACCAAAGAAACCTAAGATAATCTCTATGGGCCTTACAAACCTTGAATTGGTGAAACATTTTTTCAACATCACACATCAAAGCCACCGGCTCCTTTCTGAACCTGCAAAGGACTCCCACAAGTTTATTGGTCAAGTCAGGGCCTTGAAGTAGATGTGCATTCAAGCTTTCGCCTTCAAACGTTGCACTGCAATCAAAAACCACCCGAATTTTATCACGTTTCTGAGGGTGATACACTCCATGATGTGGAATAAACCAAGTGGTCTTATTCGAATTAAGATCTGACTCGGGGACCCTTTCAGCATGGCCATTACTAATCAGCTCCTTCATAAATTGGGAGTAGTGTTGACAGAATGTTGAGTCTCTTTTCAGTCTTTGTCTCAGAGATTTCACCCTTTTCAAAGCCATGGACTTGTTTTTTCGGAAGAACTGGATCAGCTCCCTTAAAAGGAAGTGGCATAACATAATGACCATCCTGAAAACAGATACCTTTGGACAGCTTCGACACAAAGAGCTGATCTTCCTGAGACAGTTTGTTGCACATTTCCCCAGAATCGCAAAACTCACGGTCAAGTATTCGCAAAATGTCACTGGACACAACCTCCTTGACCTTAGTACGCAGTGAGAACAGGACAACTTCTTTCTGACTATCACTTACTGATAGAGCCGAAGGAACTTCGCAACAGAGAACACGGTGACTCGAGCCGATTGAGTCATCTTCAACGCAGTTTAAATCAATTGTTCCAACTATTGTCCATCCCAAATCTGTCTTTTGAGCGAAAGGACCATTACCAACAGGAGTTATAACTTCCCGAGGGACTAGAGCTTGTGGGCAATTATATCCAATCAACAAACCTATCTCTGCCTCTTGCAGAGGTGGTAAGCAGTCAGAAATGCATTTTAAGTGTGGCCAGAACTTAGCATGATCGGGTGTTGGAATGTGTGCACGATTGGCTGGCATTATCTCCATTGTATAGGTATCAGGTAAGGTTATATGGGTATAGTCATAGAAACCTCTAACTTGCAGACCCTTCAACTTTTGACTGTTCACTATTTTGTTCTCGGCATGCAGAGTCGATAGTGACAATTTAACATCAACCCCAGAAAGACCCAAAGCACTGCGGGTACCATCTAACAAAAAGGTGGTATCTGACTGAGTGTCCAATAAAGCATATACAAGAACCTCCCTATCAGGATTGTCGCAATGCGATACAAACACAGGTAGAATCATTGAACACTTACTGATCTGGCCTATGTTGCTTAAGAACGTAGCACCTGAGTGTCCAGCCTGTACAGGTGTACCTGTAACTGCGTTCTCCTTGTTGACATCACCATTACCATTTTCGCTGCCAGTCTTCCTGGAATCACTCTGGGTAAGTTTGTCACCATGTAGAGAGCTAGGGTGATTCTTAGAACAAACTTTACATTTTAACCGTTGTCTGCAACTTTTAGATACATGGCCTTTCTGTAAGCAACCAAAACACAGTTTCTTTTCCAATGCGAAGGCCTTTCTATCAACTACCGACTTTTTCAGAAAGGAAAAACAAACATCAAGACCATGGTGCCTTTGACATAAAGGACAAACATTCTGAGACTGACGTGAACCTTGATATGTAGTCGACTGTGTATTCGAAAGATAGGAACGACAACCAGGACTGGCAGAAGCCTTAGCTTGTCTAGGTGTGTATTTTCCAACCTTGTCACTAGCAGAACTGAGATTACCCTTGACGTAAAAGACAGAAGTAACTGGGTCCGAAGCTATCTTTGCTTCCTTCGAAACAAAGTCAACAAACTGCTTAAAGGAGGGGAACACCTTGAGTTCTTCCTTCGATGTGGCTGCAATTCTGTTCCACCTTATAACTAGCCATTCAGGCAACTTGGACAACATTTTTTGATTTTCCCGGCTATCATTCAAAACACTTAAGCTTGGAACACTACTCATTGCTGTAAGACACTGCTTCAAAAAATCAGAGAATTTAAGCAACCCAGAAGCATCTTTTGGTACAACCTTTGGCCAGGATTCAAGTTTATCCCGAAACGCTGATGCTATCACAAATGGGTTACCATACCTTTCGTCCAGTAGTTGTTTCGCATCTTCATAGGCATCGTCTGTTGACAATAGAAAATAATTTTCTACCACCTGTCTCACTGGGCCACCTAAATACTTCTTTAAATAATGAATCTTTTCCCCATCTGGAAGATTTCTTTGCTCTATCAATGTTTTGAACGCTGCCTTCCATGCAGGAAACTGGATGGGATCACCATAAAAAATATTTGGTTCGGGTGGTGGGAGTCTATTCAAACTGACCTGAGTAGCAAGTGATTTTGTTAGTTCTACAAGATTTTGACTAAGTGACTGAGTAGAGTTGTTACCATCAGGAATGTATACATGTGTTTGGGTTACACCTGCACTGTGACTTGAAGTGTTAGCTACAAAGTCTTGTGCTGATGGATTTAACCTAAAACCATTTGAGTCAGTGTGAGTTTGAGATGTTGTTTTTAGAGGCTTCTGAGAGTCAACAGTCATTTTTACCTCATTGGCAGCATTATTCACTATTTGTTCTTGTTTAATGATAGGACTGTTAACATTTGATTGAGAGTCCTGTGACATATTCTGAGATTTGACATAGTCATAAACATAATCCTTTGACACATCCTTCGGCAGACTCTCAACATCTGCCTTGGTAATACCCGGGGAGAAAGGGTCAACAGAATTAAGAACCTCTAGCTTGGCATTAGCCATCTCTAACTGTTTCATTGTTTCAATTTTCTCTAGCTCCGCTCTGGTTTTTGCCTCAACTTCGATGAACTTTAACTTAGTTTTCAAACTAGCAGCCTCAGCTTGAACGGACACCTTTGTAAGAACTGAAGAATGTTGAGAGGAATGTTGAGAGGAATGTTGAGAGGAATGTCGAGAGGAACGACGAGATGATTGGGACTTACCAGAAACAGCTGAAGACCTTTCTGCCTTGATTGATCTTATGGCATCGGATATACCAAGCATTAAACTTTGATGTTCACTTTCAATGCATTCATATTTTTTTTACTTCTGGGGAACTATTATCCAACTGATAGATAGAGTGAAATACATTTTGAACATCTGAGAAGAGTACATCCAGCACAGAACGCTCATTCCTAATAAATTCATGATTGTCACAATCTGACAAACATATAGTAATATGATTGGCTTGTTTACGCCACTTCGTAACTACAGATCTAAATTTACCTGACAACTGCTCAAGTTTCCATGCTCGACCCTTGTCTGTCGGTTTCCGTTCACGAACCTCACTAACCTCACCTTCAGATGTAGTAGACTGTATCTCTTCTTCATGAGCATCTTCGCCACCAGTTTCGTAAGATACCTGTGTACACACCTCACCTTCTGTTCCACACGTTTCAGTAGTCTGCGACATTCTGAAGAAATGCTTATTAAGGAACAGAATACAATATTTTGTCAAGCACACATGTATATATGTAATAAACCTAAACCCTTAAAAATGAAACCTAAATGCTCGAATGTAAGTTATCCAAAAATGCTTGCAATCCAATAAAATTCAAGTTCTTAAATTTTAAGCAAGCAGGGTTTTCTTTTCCTAGAACAATGAAGAAAGAAAAAAAAAAAAAAAAAAAAATATATAATATATATATATATATTATATTATATCTATATAAGAAAGGTAAAGTACCGTGAGCGGTTACTATTTATGACTGTTCGGTACAAACTAGAAATTTCTATAATGCAACACGACAAAATATGATCACAACAAACGCAACTGTAACCAATGAATTCACAATACGTGGCTGGGCAATCCCTGCCTACGCAATAAAGTTCAGTTAAATGTGTGGCTGGGCAATCCCGGCCTACAAAATAAAGTTCAGTTAAATGTGTGGCTGGGCAATCCCGGCCTACAAAATAAAGTTCAGTTAAATGTGTGGCTGGGCAATCCCGGCCTACAAAATAAAGTTCAGTTAAATTGCACCCGATTACTTGCTCTACCCCGGTTGCATACTACCATGAATGATGATGCTAAACACAGTCCTTGAACATTTTTCGCTTCAGTGACGTCAGCCATGCTCTAGAAAGATTTTCGTCTGGATGAATACCATCTGAGAGTAAGTTGAAATTTATGGAGTAGCGTCCCCGCGATGACTTTGCCTTCCGAGATCTCACCAAATCTTGGTTAAATTTCAATGTGTATGTACCAACTTGACTGTTTAATTCGTCGATGAAATTGTTTGCAGAGTCAATAAGTTCAGTTAATTTTTTGTCATCGGATTTGAAGGTATCTGGAGATTCGTGACCCTTTCGGCTGTTCCAAAGTTGAATTGAATAGTATGGTATTTGCAAGAAAGTTACTTTAGAATTGTGGTCTGCGCAGCATTGCTTGATTTTTCCAAGATTTTCCTGAAGATCTTTTAAGCATGTGTCCGAATTTTGGCGTAAATTTATGAAACGGTGACCCTTTTCTGTTAAATCACACGTACCAACCCAAATATACACACTCACAGGTCCAAGTTTGCTAATTTTGTTGTCGATATTGTTCGACAGCCACCTCAATGCAGCCGCAGACGTCAAACCTCCTTTACAAACCCAATTAATTTTTCTGTCAAAGTTTGAACTCGTGTTAACTGCTCGTATGTACTTTCCCTTGCTGTCACTGACAAATAAAGGTGTCAATATAGGGTTAGTAGGTTCTTCCAGTTCCACAACTCGACCAGCTTGTTTTAATAATTTCTGGTTACTCATCTGATGTCATCAACACACTGATTCCGCAGAGTTTGACTGTAATGGCAGGGGATCGCAACAACCAATCGAACGATAATTGTAAATAACCCAAGAGCAGCACAGAATTTTATGATGTTTAATCATTCAGAATCTATCATTTGGTCACATCACAAATCCGTCAAACTGAAAATACATGTACAAAACATAGTAAAGTCTCTGTATTAAACCACATCGCTACGGTATATTCATCAATTTCAGATTCAATTACAACGATACACAATATACAATATCAGCATCCGAAAATTAGTATATCCGAAACCCATTTTCAATGACAATAAAAATGCAGGAAATATTCGTGTTAAACGTTAGAAAGATTCGGGAAACATGTTCCAAATGTAATAGAGATCGTTAGGGGCCTACTACAATAAATCTATGTTACCTCTTTGGGTTCGCAAGACGCAAAGTTTCTAATTTTAATAAACTAACGTTTAAATAACGTTTCCCATGCCGCAAAAAGAACCGGACTAAAACAATTACATTTACGAATAAATCGTCGCAGATGACGTTATCATCACAGCAGTTACAATTTGATTTAATTATATTACCAAAATTTACAGTCATCTAAATAACTTCAATATAGTAAGAAAAGAATAAGGAAAAGGATCAATGGTCGGCTTTGTCAACAAGACTTTAGTGCCTATACGTCACAAAAATGTTGGTACTTAAAATCTGCATTTTGTACTTTTAATTTTGCTTTTAAAGTATTTTGTTTTAATTTATCATGTGTCACTTCGGGTTGTTGCATTGCTTTCTTGTATGTTTTGCCAGGTGTCATGATGAGTTTCTTGCAACATGCTTAAAACACAATATACAACTCGTGACGCAACACATGACAATGCTACGCTCCACCCGACAACACGATGTGACATACACCATTGTATCCAAGAGGAATAGTTTTAAGGAAACACCGTTCCCTTTGATTGTCTAAGGGGTACTTCCAGTCAAGGGGGTGTTTTAGGAGTGTGTGTTAGTGGTTGCGGGAAGGGAATGTTGCCATGCCTTCCATGGGGGCGTTGATATTTTCTGGAATAGCCCATTACCTCACTATAAGACACTAGTAGAAACGACATTTGCACGATATCGTGTTTTATGCTACTTTTTGTTGTCGTGTGTCACTTCGTATGTCATGTGTCATATTTTTGAAAACTGTACAACTCGAGAAACTTCTGCGACAATTGTGTGATATAATGTTGTGTGTCACTTTGTGTTGTTGTGTGTCGCGTGGCATAGTCATCTTTTTGTTAGGTGACAGGTCGACTTCTGTGCATCACCATTGAAGCAAGACACACAACACTTGACGCAAGACGACAGTGCAGTGCAAAATCATTGCGACAGTGGATATTTCGATGCGACACAAAGCAAGCTACAGCACACGACATCAAAACGCAACACTTGATATTTCTCACCACAATCCATGCTGATGGCACGATACACGACAGAGCGACATGTTCAAATTTCATTTGTCGCGTCGCATTGTTGTGGATTCCGTCGCAATATCGACTGTGTTATTGAGTATCATGTTGCATTATTGTGTGTCATGTCGCGCCGAGTGCAGTGCGTCGCGTTCTGACCTCGACACACGACATTTAATGTGGCACTTGCCAGATTTCATACTGATCTAAGATCCTTCAAAAACAAGTCATGTTTTCGCTATAGAACTGGTGTTAATTTTAGGACACAAATGCACAGTCCTTTATCTCGAACGCTCCACTTACAATATCCAGCGCTCGACATATCGAGCGTACGACATACTATGTGAAGTTCTCGAAATTATTTAATCTGAAAGTATGCAAGTGCGTGTCCTAAACATAACAGCGTGCTAGGGCGCATATTTTTGTATAAAATAAAACAAGAACAATTCCCAACGCCACCATTTATTATTACTATAAATTATAAAATTATTACAGTCATTTACGACATCTGTATTTTAAAAACTTTTTAACATTTTTGCCCTTTGTAGTGACCGCAACTCCTCAGGTTCCCGCTTTGAACAAACTTGGTAGAACTTCTTAATGCTGCAGTTATGTAAAACATCGAAAGCCTTGCATTTTGAAAAAAAAAATGTTGAAATTTTGAACATGAAAACTGATAATTCCTTTGACAGGGCCAAGTATAAACCACTTAAATAAACCTGAGGGCACTTCCTTTGCAGACAGTATTGTTACAATTTGGTGAAATTTTGTTATAGTCGTTTAAAGTGTTACCATTATATTTTTTGTAAGCACAGACCAAATGGAACCATGGCTAAATCTTGCACTTTCGTAAACTTGTTAAATGTGACAAAAAAGACCTCATACTTTTATGCCAAAATAAATGGACGTATTGCAGTTCGTGTGAAATTTAGCGAATGGGATTTTTTTTAAAGGCAATATAAGTAATAAATATAATGAATACAAAATACTAGTTGATATTATTACCATCCAAACTGTTATTATATTAGAACAACAGACATTCATACTGAACATTATTAAAGCGACTTATTCTCAGGTGAGTTTTATTGTTATTGTTTTACTTTTACAATATAACTATATCTATTCCTCTGAAAATTTTATGTTGATCATACATAATAGGATTTGAGATATCTCAAAATTCATAACAGAAATTCCCAATGCTAACCTTTGAGACATGTAGCATGATGCATCACTTATACATGATTTTTGCAAAATAAAAAAATATAAATAAAAAAAATCGGCAAAATAGTTTTAGAATATAACGGTGAACAAATTTTGTTCAAAAGAAAAACACGCTTGACTAAAAAGCAGTCTATGAAAAATGTGTTAACATCATACACTCTGTATACACTCATATTAACTTAAAATCGAAAAAAAAAATCGAAACTTAATGTTAGATCTCTTGTTTACAATAAACTTTATAAGCGAATCAGAATTATGCCAACACGTTTTCTAGAAAACAATGTAATTCTAGTGAAATTTATTTAATTCAATTGAAGTGTTATTAACACTTTTATTTACATGATCATTTTAGAAACAATTATTGAAAAAAAGGCAATAGTCAATGACAAATTACTCTTGTTTTAACGGCCCCTATTTAAGTCGTTTCCCTAGTTTGAACTTTACACCTTTTGAAACATTTCCACTCCTCCTCCCCAGCATCCCAACCTTTCCTCGCTTGAATATTTCCCAGCTAAATAACGTCGGGTCCCCGTTTAAACGTTCCCCCAGTGTTCATCTTGAATTTAGTTCTTTTCGGGTTTTGACCGTGTAGATACTATTTAATGGCGGTAAGTAGAGTTTATTTATGTAAACTAAAGCATAGGTATAAGTCATGTATAACAAATTTCTGTTTAACATATACAATGTATTTCTATTTCGGTACAGTAGTCATATGATTATGGCCTTTGAAAAGTTATTTAGTTCATCCTAAATCAACTGAATCTTTATATCATTGGAGATACTAGTCAGTTATAAAAAAGTCTTTAATAGTTATTTTCAGAAGTTCGAGAATCTATTCTGACAACCGAATATCTGTATCTCCGAATACAAACTTTGTAAAATTGAGTGGTAGCCATTCTTCATGTAGGACAGAGGGTACAACCTATCCTTTTTTATTATGCATGATTCCTAAATATATAACTGGATTAAATTTTACAAATGTTTAGATAAGGTGTTTTTGTTGAGTTCTTGAGCATATTCGCTTACCCATAAGTCTGCTTTTCTAGGCCAGGGATGAGTTAGGTTTTCTAAAAGAATTAGCTCTATTTTTAAAGGTCATTTCCATGAATGACAAAATCTGCTTACAGTAATAATAATAATAATAGTAATAATGATAATAACGACAAATATAATAATGCAGATGTACAATAGGCAAAGGAAAGTATATACCACATACCCTATGTCTCTTGTTATAAGTGTCCGGTATTTACATCTTAAAAGAAATTTAAAATAAGCAGAAAGTGTTATCTGTTCTGGGACATCTCTCGCATATTTGTAAGTCATTTAAATCTATTCTGGAGCTCATTTACTGTTTCGTAGAAAATAATATGAAATAAGGCACTGCCCCAATCGGGAATCGATCCGACTTCAATAAAATACGATTAAATTGATTAAACGAAACATTTGAAAAGAACTGTCTAATGAAGAACACATTTTTTTCAAGTCGATTCGGTATATCGCATGTTACCGTAGAGGGATCGATCGATTCCCTATCAATTTAAAGGTAGATTTCGGAATAAAAAACAACAGTGCCCATATTTGTACTGATGTGCAAGACGTTGCGATTCGGACAAGTTATGTGGACGCTTATTAGGCACAAGGAAAACGCGTATTCTTCCAGAAACATCCGAAGTCAGACGCTCTGTGCACGTGCCGGAAGTACACATTTTTTAATTCGATAGTATATATCTCATTCGGTATATCGCATGTTACCGTAGAGGGATCGATCCCGATTTTCGTCGCTTCGCGAGAAAATTCGCTAGGATCGATTCCCTAATAATGATTGGAATCTCAACATAAAGTTAACTTTACCTACTAATTTTTAAATGGATGGCAATCATTAACTTGGCGTCCTTATTCAAAGGGTTTCACTAAATTCAACTGACAAGTACATATCCTAACGTACGTTTAGGATTAAAGACCTATAGCCTCGGACGATCCTTCGCAGCCAATCAGTGCTTACAACATTTGCAATCACCTGTAGACTTGATTTTGAATTACAATATTATTCGTATGTTCAATCGTTATCAGTCGGTAGACTTGCTTTGTAAGCGGGTGGTTCGAGCCTTGAAATATCAGCATATTTTTTTATTTTGATTCGAACAATCGTGATTGGTTAAATAAAATAGCGATACTGAATCCAAATTACAGAAGACGTATGTATGGCCTCAATCTTCTTAGAAGATCAAGTAAGTGTTTCTGAAAATTTATTGACTGAATAGCGAAAAGTGCAGACATGTGCAGGCTGATCTTGGTCTGCACTAGTCACAAAGGCAGAATCACTTGCCGCCTACAGGCTAAAGGTAAAAGATGTGCACTTTTTTACTTTCCTACTATCCAAAATGTCATAACAGAACCACATTGAATATCATTTTCTACTTTACACTTTTTTGTTTAACTTACGAGAAGGACTGTAAACAAGTGTGTATCCTAAAAACAATTCATAATAAAGTGATAAATGAAATCCAGTGAAAAACGGCGCTTTACTGCCTGTATATCTATTTCAAAGCATATTGCAGGTCTTCTGGTTCTTTTGACTCGCTGTTTGTATCGGCTAGCAGGTTGCTCTTAAAAACGGATCTTGAGTCGCCTTGTTCAACATCAAACACGTACTGCCATGTGACGACTGTTTCGCCAGGTTTTACTGAATGATAAAATAGCATTGTCTAATTATTGATCGAACCCTTCTTTCTTGAAAGTTTTTTTTCAAATTGTTAACATATGCAAGATTATTTCACAATACAAAAATATAATAATAGATATTTGTAGAAAATTAGCAATGAAAAGAGGAGATCACTGATTTTATATATCTGCGCGTACTAACTTGTCCACCTTCAAGATTATTGAACCAGGAGTCGTTATTTCGACATCCCATTCTCTTCCAACTGAAATGACTTACATTCTCTGTGATTAGATATAAAACAATAACCCCCTGCAAAGATTTTATTAAAACAAATGTAGAGAACACATTAAAATCTTAAATGTTATATTAAGAATACGCAGATTTAGGATTCGTTTACATGACAAAAATAAACAATTTTTCTAACACAAGAAAAATAAACAATCCACCTGAACGATGTATATTAGAGCTACCAACCTCGTATTTCTCTGGACTTTGTTGTCTGCTCAGACCACGTGGCTGATGATGATTTTTCCATCATATACTGCAAAGACGATGAAATCGACGTCGACATAACTTCATTGAGTAAAAGGTCTGTTGACATTTCCCATTTGTATTGGAAAGACCCTTTTCTGCTCCCAGTTGCTGACTTTCCTATCGTTAATTCAATTTTTTCCAAGTGTTCAGCTTTTGGATTGAGCACAAGGTGTACGATTTTCCATTGACCTGCCATTGTCAGTTTTCCATAAACAAGTATTTCTTTCTTAGGATCTTTCGTTGAAACAAACTCAAATTTCATATC
This sequence comes from Mercenaria mercenaria, assembly GCF_021730395.1. Classification (NCBI taxonomy): domain Eukaryota; kingdom Metazoa; phylum Mollusca; class Bivalvia; order Venerida; family Veneridae; genus Mercenaria; species Mercenaria mercenaria. The sequence goes on along the minus strand of NC_069377.1, from coordinate 58,677,411 downwards.
TACACTATCGCCGGAATGTAAAACAACGGCCGTTTCGTTTTTTGGGTTTGGCTTGAAGTTGTGTGGATGAACATATCTAAAACAAAATGATATTCACTGAATTCAAGGAGAGTACCCGAGAGTGCAAAGAATTCTAAAAGGACAAATCTCTCTCTCTCTCTCTCTCTCTCTCTCTCTCTCTCCCTCCCCCCCACCCTCCACACACACATTCACTCACCTGAAAGGTACTAACTTGATTGGCAATAGTCACTATTTATTTTTAATTATCCATCGGTTTTTTCAAAAAGAGCACCATTTATTTAAACAATTTATTTTTTTTTTTGCTCCTGATATCCAGTTCAAAAGCAATCATTTAATTTATTCTGAAATTCAAAATTTTAACAATTAAATGACTAAAGGCATTTTTTCCCAGATGAACGCATTTATCAGCATTTCACTTATTAAAAGCGTTTGTGTAATCTACCTTCCACTTATGTGTATAATGCGATCATTATATCCGTCAAGCGCAAACAGCGCTCCCCAATGACGAGCTTCGTGAAGTACCAGTCTCGTGTTGTCCCCAGAATGTATTTCTCCTCCTTGAGGATGGATGTACTTGCCGCTAGACACGTGCTTAATGTATCCCCATTGATCATGATCTCTCTCGAAGGTCCAGTGCATACGTGGATGGACATCTTCGTGCAGAATTATTGGTGTTTCATTGGGTGGATCGCCCTCACCACCTTGTGGATGGAAGAATTTTCCGCTTGAACAGTGCTTTATCAGAAAGTTCAGCCCCATGATCTCGACTCTACAAAAAATCAAATCATCATTGCTCTTACAAAGAAAGCTCGTACGACGAAGGATCTAAGACACGTACTTTATTTGATGAAAATTGTATCGGGTGTACAGATACAGGGTGTACAGTGTAAAACTGGATTACCGCTATCAATTCTCTGTATACTAAAATACAAAAAGAGGAAAAATAAAATGTCACGGAGTTGGCACTCACAAGTTAAATAAAGACAAAAAGATCATTGCAGTTGGAGAAATTGCTTCCCTGCAAATTCCAGACAGTATCAGATGAACTTTGAACACAAATTAGGCCACTGTACAGCAGCCAATATGAACTGAACAGATAATGGTTGCCCATAGAACGGATGTTAGGAATCTCTTTGTGTCATTCAATTGCTATTAGTGCCGCAAAATTCAATTGATCCTGTCTATTTCAAAGTAGATTTTATGACAGTTTGAAGTACCATCAGTTATGTGGTCACTTAGTACGTTTATATTTTCTCATTATCTATACCTTTAATCAACTGTCGTATGCGATTTTATTTTCAACACCAATATAAACGTGTCCGCTAATGCATATATGACTTCTTCCTTGATACAATGAGTCATGGTTACTTTGTACTGAACTATATGTAATAACAATATATGCTCAAATATGGTTATGATTGATCGATTTAAGTGCGTTTCTCGTCAGATTATTTTGTTATGACATTTTAACCAGTTTTTTTTTTTTTTTTTTTTTTTTTTTTTTTTTTGTCATGGTTAACAGACAATACCTTTTTTAAAACTCTTTCAAGAAACTGTCATAATAGTCTGTATTCAGACTAAATACATATACATTCACAATCAAAAGTTACATGCTTAGCCATAAGTAGTGCTAGCCATTACGGACGAAAAAAATAACCAACATGCATAAACGGTTTCTGCTGATTTAGTACATGACCATCTCTGACCCAATTTAAATGTATTTCAAGACATTAAATGAGACAACACAATTATGTATTGATAGTGAAAAGAACTGAAAAATAGAAAATCAATGTGGAGTTTGATAAATGTTGAAGCACATGAACCAGAAATTCTCGAATTTGAAAATTACAGATGTATGTATAAATGTCAAATTCCCGCGTACCAGTTTAAATGTACACGTGTAATGGAGTTAAAGATATATGTTATAAATGTTACAGTAGTATTTAGCCTCTTAAAACTACATTTAATTTATATCTGTTGTAAATTGTCATAAGATGGAATAAAGTCCTTTTATACATACGCAATAAACATTTATTTGATTCAGTAAGAATTTGGATCTGTTTCTTTTCATTAAAAAACCTTTCAACTTCATTAAGACACTGTAGATAAGAAAAGTCTATTGGATAAAAAACGCCATAAAATTACCACACAATATTTTTCGACGAATTTGAAATAAACGTACACCTTATTCAGCTGATAAAATCCGACATTTTCAGTTTCTGAGAGTAAAGAATTCATACAGCAGATACTTCTAATGAAATTATTTGAAATGTTTCTAGGCCTTTCGTCTTTCTTTTTATATTTGAGAGAAAACGGTAATGATCAGTCGCATTTAATAGTAAAAACACATTTTCTGGAGAAATTCTAGCTTGTGGAATGTACACCATCATTACTATTACATAAACTAGTTCTTCATGAAAATAACAAGGAACAGAAGAAACCTCAATTACACACACAAAGTTCTAGTGAAACATGAGCAACGTTAATTTAATTGTAGATGATTACAATTATGCACTGGTATTGAAAAATGTTCACTTACCCCAGGTCTGGTTTTTGAAGTATGTATCGATGTTGTCGGAAGCCAGCACAGAGAGGTAATGATGAAACGGCGCAATAGCTCAGCCTTTTATAAGTTTGCAATGTTCTACCCGTTTTATTCGTGGAATTACTATAAAAAATTGGCAAACATAACATTTGCTTCGTTTATCCACTGAGTTAGTGTGAAAAGTTCTAATTTCCGTGAAACCCCTGTTTTTACAAATCAGTGGTCCCGGTATTCTATTTATACATTATGTTACTTCATATATATGATTTCTTTGGAAGATAAACAAAATTATAAAATTATTGTTGCGTTTCGTTTCACTTTAAAGCTACTCGCACAGTTTGGGTGAAATTTTAATATAATCATTTAATAATCATAATAATTTTCACCTACTTGTATATAGAATGTATATACGACATTGAAAATGAAATGGTAATTTGAGTGAATATAAGTGGTAGATATTTGTAAATATTTCAAGAGCGTTACAACGACCTATTATGTTTTCTTATTTATTTGGATGTCTTGCAAAACTCATATGTTTATAATGGTATTTAATATAATGCCCACTGGTCATTCTCACAGAACTCATATTTCATGGATATCTGAGAGCGGTTCGAAGGCGTTTCCTCACTGTGTTTATCTATTTGTTTTTGTCCACCTTGTGTTCATGTTTGCTTTGTCTATGTACCTTGAATACACCCATACATACTCTGCTACAGCGTCTCAGTGTGAGTGAGGGGCTGCGTTATTTCTTTATAAACTGCGAAGCAGTTCGAGGCGTCCGAATATAGCACCATGGTGTGTATTACGTAGCTCTTGGGACCCAGTACTGATCCCAGAGACATACTGTACTTCGACGAGAATCATTAATCTCCATCAAGGCACACTCCTTAACAACGATTGACGATATCCATGCATGTGCTTTGTCTGTCACACTGAGTTGTTGTTCATTGCGATTTAACAATGTTTTGCAGTTCATGATCTTAAAAGCGAAGCACGAAAACTTTTACACTGTCAAAGCTGAAAAAACTTTCTGTATGCATACTGCAGTCCCTCGTGAAATTTGTGTTAATTTAGATGCTGCTTTAGGCGCTTATCTCCTACTATTTCAAATATATTTTTGATAAACGGAAGAAAGAATAAGGACCTGTAATCGTTGAGAATGTAGAGTTCAAGACCTAGTTTCTTCAGAAATGGTCTTATCTTCGCATTTAAAACTATTTTGGTGCATACCATTATTACATGGTACGCTCCATGCCTGTGCCTATTGGCATGTTACTATTATTGTCACTAAGCCAATATAAAAACTTGTTTCAGTGGTAAAATTTAAATAGAACAAGTGGACGAAATTACACATTTCTGGTTTTGTAAGTACAATTTAAAGAAATTCTAACCATTTAATACCGAATTAGATGAAATCGATGGATGTACCAAGAGCGCGAATGAATCAGAGTCTTAGCACTTGTGTCCGTTAGCAGAGATTTGTGCAGTTTATTCAGGCACTTCTGTAGAGTCTGGCTGGAGAGGGAGATCTTGGTCAGTATTTGAGAATATCGCATCATATACTGTGTGACAGTGCTAATCGGGATCAAGTAATTGTTAAAGCACTTCATATTTACATAGAATAATTCGGATTTGTTTCTGAAAAATCACCCGAAAAACTAACGCAGTTTCGAGTGTGTCGCTACGCAATGCGATCAAGTGAATACCGTTTTGTTTCTTACTTGCCTGGCCTTGATTCTCATAAAAAAGTCTGAATATTACCAAGCTTTACACCACATTTATTCTTAGTTCACACAAAAGCTCATGTCAACGTACTGTACAATTCTATTCCTCTAAAACACTGATTATGTAGATGCAGTTTTGTTTTTACTACAATCAATTTTTTCCAACACCTTTCATTGTTTGACATTATTTGGACCATTTGGTGTGCTGTAATGTTTTTTGATATAAAATAGTAACGAAAACAAAACAAATGTTCCCAGAAACACACAAGTGTTTTCATTTACTTCTGGTATGTTTTTTTTCTTTTTCCAGGTGCTAGATTACAAGACTCGTTTATTTGTCATAGGTGCAGATGGAAATTTGTAGCTCGACAAACAAACACCGGATATTTCCATCAACTCCTACAACCAGTGATAAATTATTTTTGTTGCATGCCATTCCCTTCAAATGATGGAGGAAAAAGTACTATATCATAGTAACGTAAGAACTTACGCATGCATTTATAAATTACAGAACGAGAGTCAACTTACACCCCGGGGTGTAAGCCGGGTTTTAATTGACCATCCGGCGGAGAAATTATACATTTGTACGAGCACGCGTTAGGCATAGATATTCCCTTGGGAAACCATGTTTAAAGTAGTGTGCACTTAAGGAACGTCAGGTTCTAAACACTTTTATGACGTCATTAACTACATGCAAAATGCCTTATCACGTTGTATCTTGAACGTGATAGGCGAAAAAAAAAGATCTTACATGTCTTCCTGTGAAAGACAGCTGTCTCCCAATCCTCGAGATAGCACTGTTAAAATCCTTGCTAACGTTTGATTTTCCATCCCATTTTGCCCCTTGGGAAAAAAAGCCTTACACAGGCAGACATGTAAGATCCATATTTCCAGTACCAGCGAAAACACGGTAACAACTGTCCCTTGGATAAACAAAAACCATGTCTTGTAAGATCTATATATTCCTGCACCAGCGACAACGGGAAAATCCTGTCCGTTATATAAGAAAAAAGTTTTAAGTTTTGTTTTGAAGTATTTTAGATAAAACTTGCAAAGTCAATTATCTGTTACTTTAGTTTAAAAACAAATATTGTACCAATAGTAAATAAATAGTCTAACCAGTAGTAAGTAGTGTAGACTGCTGCTGAACGAGTTTGTTAATCTGTTACAATGCGCATGTCCGTTTTTTGTTTTAAACAAGATGTACCAGCATCAAAAGAACAAACCATTTCTGAAGTTTCCCCAGTGATTTCTGAAATTTCGTTCTACCTGCCAAATAATTAAAAGTTTACTTTTTGGAGGTCTGATGCTACTTGGTTTGTATAAAAACATGTAGGCTATATTGCAAATGTTTCTTCCCCATACTCAATAATGCGTCTAGTTAGATAGCTTTTACGCATGCGCAAGCGCTAAAAAACGAAATTAACAACACGCCATAACGAAACATAGAACGCTACAGAACTTAACACTATATTTTCGCGTCGGTATGCGCACCATTAACAAAGATTTTCGTTTCAGCGTGTTGGGGCACACACCAAACCGAAATGAAATATTTAGTTGTGTCGCGTTGGCGTTCGAGCGGATATGTTACATATTTCGACGTGTTGTCCTGGCATGCGCGCCAACTCTATATACAATGAAATATTTTATTTCGTCTTGGCACGCCAGACATTCGTCTTCGTCAGAACGAAACCTTTGGGCCAGTTCGTTTCACTCAAAACCAATTATGTCGCTCATTGCAGAGCTGGAGCGGTCATATGCACATGTTCGGAAGTGATTATCAATCTTAGCGCACGGCAAAAATACGCAAATTATTGCCTCTTCGCAAGCACTTAGTGTATAATATGTATAATATACTGACTAAGGTGAGGGTTATGATTACCATTACATTAAAGATACTTATTATTCAAATCCTTGAATCCAGTATATACCGGAGTCTGTAATTTATCACAGGCGCTCCAGGTCTGTTTTTAGAAAAAAAATCTAGCCGTTTTATTAATAAACGAACGCTTCGGCGTACGCCGGCAACGTCAGCTGCAGATAAAAAAAAAAAGAATAGATTTCCAATTTGTAATGATTTTCTATTGTGGCCTGTTCCAAATAAGTTAGCAAAACATTTCTTGCGATATGTTTCCTTTTCTGGTATTAACCCAAATGTTTATCCGATTTTATATCGCGAAAATGCATCATTTGCCGTTTTGCCTATCTCGCAAGGCAGGTGTAATGAAGTATTTCGACCCCCATAGAATAACGACCACCCGGTCATTATTCAATAGAAAATGTGACTCCTTTCCTGTAAAATATTGACTCCCCTTATAAAAAACTGACTCCCTTTGAAAACTCTATAGAATAACGACCCACCGGTTATTATTCTATAGAAAAAGTGACTCCTTCCATGTAAAATACTCACTGCCGAAATTACTACATTCGAACTCTCATACAATATCGATTCTCGGACATTATTCTATTTAAAAAAGTTACTCTTTCCGTGTAAAACACCGGCTCCTAGAAAGACTTTCGACGATAATATCTATTAAAAAGTGATCCCCACCAAACCTAACGGACAATTTTACTAGATCTACAACTCTAATACCCTCCATTGCCAATAGTTAACATTTTGATTGTACTACTACTACTGGTGCCGCTACTTTAATTGCTATTACTACATGGACTTCTTCTTCTTCTACTACTACTACTACTACTACTACTTCTACTACTACTACTACAACTGATACTACTATACCTGCTTCCATTAATACGTCTTGTACATCTACCTCTTCTCCTCCTGCTGCTGTTGTTGCTGTCACTTATTCCTCTGCTGCTGCTGCTGCTGCTGCTACTGCAACTGCCACTACCTCTGCCACTACTACTACTACTACTACTACTTCTACTACTACTACTACTACTACTACTACTACTACTACTTTCTATTGTTGCCGCTACCGTACTTTACTGCCACTGCTAAGTATTGCAACTTCTATTAATACTAAGTTCTATGCTAGCAGTTTCTTGTGCAGTTTTCTTCTGAAGAATTACTTCATACCGAAGTTTGCAGGGATTATTGACACTTGTGTGTTTTGTGAACGTATTGTGAATTGTTATTTTACTGAAAAAAAATGTATACACCAAGATACAGCGTCTAGAAATAGAATCCCTTTTCCGGAATGCTGTGATTTCTGTGTCAAGTGGTGGTATCTGGGGCTAATGGTCAAACGGAAGGACTGTCGGACGGATGGACAAGGGCAAATCTATATGCCCCCCTCCCCCGAGTGGGGCATAAAATGCATCAATTAGGCCTTAGATACATGAGTTATCACTAAATTTGACCAAATGACTGGGGGTCGTTTTTTTTTATGGGAGTCAATATTCTTCGTGAGGTTCAGTTTACTTCACGTGGGGGAGTCATAGTACTATGATCTGGAGGTCATAATACTATGACGGGGGGGGGTGGTCACTTTTTCTATAGAATAATGACCGGGGGTCATTATTCTATGGGGGTCGAAATGCTTCATTACACCGGCGCACATCGGCGTACGCGGGATAGACCCGGGCAGTGCCGGGAAGCCAAACGAACACCTATCCGGTTGCCCGCAGCGAAACGGCGTACGCCGCAAAAGTGAAACGAATAGGCCCAAATATTTGTCAATGACGCACACCAACGCGAAACAACGAAACATTTTATTTTGTTATGGATGGGCACGCCAACACGAGCTTTTTGTTGATGCGCGTGCATTTTCGCGGAATGGCCCACACTTGATGATGTGGCACCAATTACTGTTGTTTATACGAAACTCAACGCATTTATCTGGGCCAATTCGTTTCACATTTGCGGCGTACGCCTTTTCGCCACAGGCAACCGGCTAGGCGTTCGTTTGGCTTCCCGGCACTGCGCTGGTCTTGCGAGATAGGCAAAGCGGCAAATCATATATTTTCGCTATATAAAATCGGGTAAACATTTGGAATTTTGGGTTAAAAACAGTTAAGGTAGAAACATACTGCAAGAAATATTTTGCTAACTTATTTTGAAAAGGTCACAATAGAAAATCATAATAAACTTGAATTGTTTTTTACTGGCAGCTCACGTGGCCGGCGTACGCCCTTCGAAGCGTTCGTTTATTAATAAACCGGCGAAAAAAAATTAAATTTTCTTGCCGCTCACGTGACCGGCATGTTCCGGGTTTAGTGAAACGAATTGGCCCCCTGAATGTAAATATTTTAAATTATATTGTAATAAGGGAAAACGGTAGTGTTCAAAAGAGCAAAAGTATTTCAATTTATAAAATGTTTGAATAACATTATATGCATCATTTAGTCCGTCAATTATAAGTCATAAACCTCCGCATAATGAAATCATTACTCACTGAATAAAGCGTATTTTCAATGCGACAAATAATTAATTATATGATGTATATAAAGTGAAACGAGAGGAATAAATGTTATGTGTTATATTTACCAATAACATTTAGTAAAGTTAGTATTCGTCTGCAAAGGTAGTTTAAATCTTAAAAAGGTACATTAGCAGTCCATATTTCGAGTTGTTTAATATCTATAAAATACTTGAAAGTTGTTCTTATACGAAACTATGGATTGATTCAAAAGTTCAAATTTTAAAATGTCCTGAGATTTTCCAAAAAATACCAAATTATATTTTGAAACACGTTTCACGTAAGTTCGAACTTTGACATCAGTATGCTTTTGACAAGATTTAATATATTATGTATAGTATTAAAAAGTGCTGAGACAAACTAGTTTTTGTACCCCTTAGGCTACTGTCTTTATTAATGGCAGTTTTGTTGCGATACTCTAAGTGTTTTCTATACGCTTGAAGAAACTACCAGCCATGTAAATACTCCCACATAATTATGTAATACTAATAACGCAACCAAGCGCGATTCATGATAAATCACCTTAAATAAGCAGTTTCGTAGAAACACTGTACGCGTCATTGTTAAAACAACTTCATTTTAATGGTATTTTTCAGATTGCGCTTTATCAAAAAACACATTTTAACTGTTAATTAAAAAGGCAGTTATCGTTTCAAGTGCAAAATTCATATAATAATAATACTAAAGGCAATCTATTTTTGTTTTTCATATGTAACGTTGATTTCTTTGAAGAAGCAGATTTCTGTTGAAATTAAGGTGACGAAATATGAAGTATATATAATATCATATTCAAGGTAAGGATAAAAATAAAAGGAAAGGGTAGATTTCCTGGAAGAAAAACAATCACAGCAAACCGTGATAGATACTCATCGCCGTGTAGGCCCGCCAGAAATAGAAACTGTAGCGGAGAGATATATCAGATGGGTAGCCTCAATTATCCATCAACAATTGACGTCTCACCGACACAATTATAGGTCATATGGCGACTTTCCAGCTAGGAGGATGGAGGAAGACCCTAGGTACCTCCGTGCATTAGTTCATCACGAGCGGGCACCTGGGTAGAACCGCCGACCTTCTTTAAGCCAGCTTGATGGCTTCCTCATACGAAGAATTCAACGCACTCAGTGATGCTCGAACCCACATCGGTGAGGAGCAAGTGATTTGTATCAGTGAACCTAACCACTCGGCCACGGAGGCAAAATTATGAAACTCTTATTTTTGCTATGAAAATGAATGAAAATAAATGAAATAAAAAGGTTTTGGAGATGTATAGTTATATTTTATTGCAAATAAATAACTTTCTAATGATGATAATCTAGCTATTTATTAATTTAGTTTATTATCAATAAATGTACCCACCTTGACAACGCCGTAATAAGAAAAGTGTAATATAGATAAGAGTTTTCTACGAACGACTAATCTTGGTAAGCGACTTTGTAAAATTCTTTTCATGGAAAAGCAGATACTTTCCAAAAGCTTTTTCATAGTAATGTGAACACATTGTTTATTTATAACTACCACGCAGACTTACATAATCGGTTGTAATTTTGTTATCACTAGACCGAATATACTTGACACAACGAAAATAAATGCTCGAAATAGCATACCTATGACTTGATATTAAATTATTCAATATCTACCACACTTATTAATAATAGGTGTTTTATTAAAAGTGTTTTTTTTTGACTTCTTAGAAATGGGTAGAGGTCGTAGATAGAATAAAAGTGATATCATCGCACAACTCGATTTTGTTGAAGTTTCAATACGTCTTTATCGTTATATTTTTTCATTAATGTAAGATATACCGCAAAATATGAGATGATCGTAAGCGAGCCTCCTTCAAGTATCTGACTTTCGAATTGTTTCGGCAATTAATCACACACCAGTTTCTAGTATGGCAACACTAAGAAATTATAATTATGTCTGAATTCAAACAAAGTCGATATTGGTACGAATCATATTTTAAATTTACACGTAATAATATTGTTTAATGTTTATCCAGTTCATGAAACAAGACAACGCACATGTAAATAAAAAGTTAAAGATGTTTTGTAAAGTACATAACATTAACCATACAGAAACATTGTGAGTGCCCAATGTAACACTGAAAAATTATCTCGCATGTATACACATATGCAGTAAAATATATGTTGCGCCATCCATGTCAATTTTGGTCGCTTTCTTTTATAAAAAGGAAACCCTTTTTTCATTTTTAGATGACAGACGTTGCGGAAGGCGGCGCAACAGCGTTGCCAAGTGCAAATGTATCAGTGTTACCAAAAGCGGTATGAAAGCTTATTTATATGCTTGCTTTTCAGTTATCTTTGGCGTGTCGGGTGGCCTGTGGGTTTCCATTTGTTCTATTTTATTTTCACAACCGGGTTGATTGTCCTGTGTGGTGGGTATAAAAAGTTCACCGTACATTCAATCATAGCTGTTCTATTTCGATCTCGTTCCGCACACCATTTCTATTATGTTAGTTTTTCAGCTTGCACAGTTCAATACTTGCACTTTAACAGCTTTTCGTATTGTTTAATCATCCTTTGGAAATGGTACCTGCATTTTAAATTTTGTCTTTTGACAGTTTCTTTGATTTATAGGCTCCAAATCTCTGAACTCCTTTTGTTTAGTTCTGTCTATTGTTTTTTCATTGAGGTTTCTTCCATTAATTCACCTGGGGACCATAGGTCACGCGTCATTGAATCGCAGTGTAGTGTATCATGCTTCCTTGAACACCGCCGTATGAACACATCAGGCTGCAGATGTCTCTAAAATGGTTTTGGTACTATTTACATGTGCAAATGTACAGTTCTATTCAATCCTGGGCTAGAGGGTGCGGACGGTAGCATGCATTTCCACTGCCGTTCATGAACAGGCTAAAACAAAGTGATCATCCTTGTCGTGTTGGGCGACCTGTAGGTTTCCACTTTTTCTATTATCTTATTTGATTGTACTTGTGAAATCCTTATACGTTTAGTCTTGTGTATAATAATATGTACCATTGACACTTGTCAAGAACTTAATGGAAAAAAATAAAACAAAGGCATTTGACTCTTATGTATGCAGGTACATGTATTCATTTCTGGGAATGAATTTACACGAGACAGCGCTATATGATAATGCTTGAATACTCTTGCCAATTTGCTCTTTATACGATTTGAAAAGAACATTACTCTTACATTTACACATTTATAAAACACAGAACGTGGTCTGGTAGTGCTTTGCGTTCACTATATACGTAAAAAGAGTTTCTGGAAGGTACAATTTCATTATTTGTTTCCTATTTCACCAATACTCATGCAATGTTATGATTTAGTCTGGGTGAATATATTACATTTTCTGATAGCCATACAACTAAGTTCAAACAACTTTTTGTTTCAAAGGGTAAGGCGGTGTTCTGGTACAGCCTGTATCCAGATGGCAGCCGCAATTATGAGACAGTAGAACATGCAGCATGTTCACTGATAATTGGGGACAAATGGGTTGCAAACATATAGATACGTAAACGAGGACAATAATTCGAACAACCTTTCAACCTGGACATGGACGCAAGAAATCGCAAACGTCGAAGTTGTCAGTCTCTAATTCGCTGTAACTCTGTGCAATATGCAGGAAAGTTATTTATCTCAAAGACATTAAATATGTTTTACCTTTGCATATATAAAAGTCTCCCCAACCTTACGGTTTTCGTTTTACTTAAAGTCTCTTATTTTAACATGCGTGCAACTCTTTCATTTTTTATAACCTCTCTGAGGAACATATGTGTAATTCAAATGGCCCTTATACATTTCTACTAAACAGTTTCAACATATTAACATGTTCTAACATTTATCTGAAATGTCACCAATAAAATTCATCAATCTGCTTTTCTTGTTTAGGTTAAAATCTTTTATTTTTGTTTGATGTAATGCCATTTCACTAAGGTGTCTTCTAAACAAACGTCTAAATTAATGTAACTTTACTAGGCTGATTTAAATTTGTATGTGGTTATTTCTTCGCAGCGTTATGGAAACACGATTACATCCCTGTAAACCTAAACTCACACAATCGCAGTAATACAAGATTAATTTTCTATAAACGAAAACACGTGCATAATGTAAGTAAACCGTACATAATCGCGGCTATTCATATCATCAAACTTAAAATACGTAATTCTGATTAGATAAAATGGTATCATTGCACTACATTATGGCCTATATTTCTGAAAGGGGACTACGTGGCCGGGCTTTTAATTTCTTGCTTTTTAACGCTATAGGTTCGAAGCCTCCGTTAAGAGTATTACATTCTCTTATATGAGGAAAACATCCAGCTTGCTAACGGATGGTTCCACATAGATGTCCGTCCATGCCTTAAATAATGCTCAGGGAGGCATATTGGGTCTCCCTCCACTATGAGAAGCTGGAAAGTCGCTTTGTGATCTATAATTGTGTCATTAAATTTCAGTCCAGGCACTGGAAATGTCTGAGATCTATGCTCTCGAGTGTCTCCAACCCAAATAAGAGGTCAATACTTTACTTATTCTTTCCTGCGAAGGGGTGCCTATCTGTGCTATAAATCGTTCAGGCTGTCTATCCAAAAAGAGCTTGGCTAAGTTAGCCTGGCATGCCAGAATCTAAAAGAGTTCTTTCTCTCTTTTTTGAGTGGCTTTATGTCGCTCTGTTCTTTCGGTCAGATTGCTTTGTGCCTGTATTGTTAGACGACGAATTTGGCGCCCTGATTGGCTGCCGATGTATATAAGGCACCTTTGAACGTGTTTATCATGAAAAGAGTGCATTTAATCAGATATAATGTAACACATATAAACCGAACGAAAACAAACAGAAACATTTCTGTAAATAAATATGTATGATCTTAGTATACTCATAATGGCGGAATAAGATTTCTATAATTTATATGTCTAGTATGTACACACTGAATTTGACCAATGAATATTCTGATATGATCACAAGTTAAGTTCCTCTAAAATTTCTATAAATAAACGATCTCGTTGACAAACAGTCTCCTGAAGAAGCAATCTCTTATCGTCTAACTTTGGAAGATACTCGTCAATGTCTGCGTAACATACCTCTATGTTTGGCCTACAGAAACATATCTTGCCCTTTTCTAACTTGCACACTTCAATGTCGGTTGGATTCTGAGTACAATGTTTGCAACCATTTGCTTTCTTATCTTCTGCGTTATCACTTGCCGTTTCAAAATGTCGACTTGCAAGAACTCTTGCAGATTCATAGCGCACTGTAGAATACTGACAATATTCATGAAATAAACATAAATTGATGTTTGATTTCACTGAAAAAGACTTGCCACGCACATCTGTTTTTATAACAGAAGGAACCTGTTCTTGATATTGAGCAAACTGTCGATCTGAAAGCAAAGTTTGAAAAATACTAGCAAATCATTCTCAGAACAAGCATGCACATTAAAATAACAACTTGTCTTTGTGAATTATACCTAGCTTTAATCTTATATGAATTTAAAACGGACAGTCTTACTTTTCTTAAGTTTCTTTCTATAACTTTTGTATTGTATTTCATCAATAACTATTCAAAAGGAAAACTATTTGATTTGGATTCTAATGAAAGCGAAAGGGTATGTACCGAATGCCTTTCGTCTTAACATTTTAAGAAGATTCTGTTTATAATGAAACCGATTTCTGATACCTGTATTTCAAAATATTCAAATATTGATAAAAGTTACCTTTCAAACAGACATCCTTATTTATTTGAAATAAAGAGCATGCATTTCCGATTGTCAAACAGGAGCCTCCTTTCTTAATGTAATCCAAAACCCTGGACAAATATACTGAGGTTTTGGGCGTGCTTTTAAGTTGGCCAATCACAACCAAGGCACAAGATGAAAGATTCTCTGTAAAAAAATTAGTAAAGCACTGCAGTTGTTTTTAACAATTTGGAACAAACACTACAATGTATTTTTCCATAAAGACAAAGAAAATGACACAAACTCCTTATTCGGGGTGTTAATTTTAAAAAGGGAAATGCTGTTGGTGCAGTAAAGTCCCAAGCCGTTTTCACTAACAGATGTTATTGCCGAAGGCAAGACTGATACATTCTTCCGTTAGAAGTTTAACAGGTCTCAAACATTTGAGTAAATATATTCCATAAAAATATACACAGACCAATCTATTGTATTTTATATGAAACAAAGATAATATGTTACATAACAGAATATTTAAGAACGGTTTATTGTGTTTTATCAATGTTATTTCTATTACTAGTGCACGTTTTAGAAATCAGGTACTATGGTCATAAAATTAGAAAATATTCTAGAATTCCGTGTTCGGCATCGATCAAATAACGATTTGCATGATACTGAATTATACTGAGTGATCTTCAAACACAAATAACTTTACTTATCACTACCATGGAATTTAACACTTCTTAGCATAGAAAAAATTCAAAAATAAGACTCACCTGAGCTAATGTTTTCTGTTGTAATGGTTGCCACTTCATATCTCTGGGTATCAACAAGAGCGTTACATGTCTTCAGTATCAATTCAGTACTCCATTTTTCTATATCTGGGCCATTTACAACATAAACAGTTTTCACCGGAACAGGTCGCAGAGAAACCTCCACACATGAGAAGTTGAAGGATTCATCATTCTCATCTTAGAATAAGAAAAAAACAAGAGGGCCAAGATGGCCCTAGGTCGCTCACCTAAGAAACACACCATAACAGTGTAAAACATGTCTGACCTAGTGATTTCATGGAAACAAATATTCTGACCAATTTTCATTAAGATTGGACCAAAAAATTGGTCTCTTGTGATAAAACAAGCATTTTCTTAGATATGACCTAGTTTTTGACCCTAGATGACCCATGTTCAAACTCGACCTAGATTTTATCAAGGCAATCATTCTGACCAAAATTCATGAAGATCAATTGAAAAATACAGCCTCTATCACATACACAAGTTTTTTCTTTGATTTGACCAAGTGACCTAGTTTTTGACCTCAGATGACCCATATTCAAATTCGACCTAGATTTAAATTAAGGCAATCATCCTGACCAAATTTCATAAAAATCAATTGAAAAAAACAGTCTCTATCGCATACACAAGATTTTTTTTTAATTTGACCTAGTGACCTAGTTTTTGACCTCAGATAACCCATATTCAAACTCGACCTAGATTTCATCAAGGTAATCACTCTGACCAAATTTCATGAAGATCAATTGAAAACTACATCCTCTATTGCATACACAATGTTTTTCTTCGATTTGATCTAGTGACCTAGTTTTTGACCCCAGGTGACCCATTTTCGAACTCGGCCTAGATTTTATCAAGGTTATCATTCTGGCTAAATTTCATGAAGATCAGTTGAAAAATACAGCCTCTATCGCAAACACAAGATTTTTCCTTGATTTGACCTAGTGACCTAGTTTTTGACCCGAGATGACCCATTTTCGAACTCGGCCTAGATTTCATCAAGGCAATCATTCTGACCAATATTCATGAAGATCAATTGAAAAATACAGCCTCTATCGCATACACAAGGTTTTTCTTTGATTTGACCTAGTGACCTAGTTTTTGACTCGAGATGACCCATTTTCGAACTCGGCCTAGATTTTATCAAGGTTATCATTCTGACCAATATTCATGAAGAATAATTGAGAAATACAGCCTCTATCGCATACACAAGGTTTTTCTTTGATTTGACCTAGTGACCTAGTTTTTAACCCGAGATGACCCATTTTCGAACTCGGCCTAGATTTCATCAAGGCAATCATTCTGACCAATATTCATGAAGATCAATTGAAAAATACAGCCTCTATCGCATACACAAGGTTTTTCTTTGATTTGACCTAGTGACCTAGTTTTTGACCCGAGATGACCCATTTTCGAACTCGGCCTAGATTTCATCAAGGTTATCATTCTGACCAATATTCATGAAGATTAATTGAAAAATACAGCCTCTATCGCATACACAAGGTTTTTCTTTGATTTGACCTAGTGACCTAGTTTTTGACCCGAGATGGCCCATTTTCGAACTCGGCCTAGATTTCAT
This sequence comes from Mercenaria mercenaria, assembly GCF_021730395.1. Classification (NCBI taxonomy): domain Eukaryota; kingdom Metazoa; phylum Mollusca; class Bivalvia; order Venerida; family Veneridae; genus Mercenaria; species Mercenaria mercenaria. The sequence continues at coordinate 58,660,711 of NC_069377.1, read as the reverse complement.
CAAGGTTATCATTCTGACCAATATTCATGAAGATTAATTGAAAAATACAGCCTCTATCGCATACACAAGCTAAATGTTGACAGACAGACGACAGACGACAGACGACAGACAGACGACAGACAGACGACGGACGCCGGACATCGAGCGATCAGAAAAACTCACCTGAGCATTGCTCAGGTGAGCTAAAAACAGTAAATGAGACATTTTAAAATCATGTGTAATCAGATGTCTTTAAGTTTATTTCAAGTCATTGTAAAAAAATCCAATCCCAGCGACTTTATCATAAATTATTTTATTTTGAACATTAATATACAAGAAATCTGAATAATATGGTCAAAATACGTACACGCAACCGATTTTCAACAGCGTTTGAACAGTAATTGGTTCACCATGGCCGTTAAGAATGCAAAACTCGAACTGTATTATTGTTTTACAAGCAACATAACAATAAAACAAACTTTTAATTGGGAGTGATAAAAATCTATTAAACAAACCTTTCACATCCACAGACCAGTCCTTTTTAACCCCTCCAAAAGTGTAAGCCTTTATTTCATTCAGTTTATACACGTTCATAAGATCTCCAGGTTTTATAGCCTCGTGTATTTTGTAAAGTTTCAACAATTCCATTCTATCCATTTTCAACAGAGGCTCAAGATTATTACAAATTTTGGAAAACAGTTCCTCTCTAGATACACTGTGGCCCAGCTCACACATGACACTGGTTGATATTTCATGCATAGCTGGATCCCTACGCATGTCACAATTAACGTTTAAACCAAGACCAAGAATGTACAGATGGTATTCCTTTAATTTAACTGAAAAGACAAACGCCATATTAATTATTTTATTGGGGTTCTCCCTAGAAAGTTTCAAAGAAGAATTAACTAGCATTGTGTCTTAAATGACATTTCAATTAAGTTTATATGGTAATAAATGACAAATGCCACAATGGCTGCAGCAACAGCCCTTATAAAGTGCTACTTCCTTCAACTGTAAATTTTTTTAATAACGGGAAGTTTACTTAAAAACCTTAAAATGTATTTAAAAAGTGATATGTCATAGAAAAATACCTTTTACTTTGCCTTTATATTCTGTAAGCGCACCAAGGAGTTTATGCCCTGTAATCCAAAGATCATTGAGCCATTTGACCTTGACTCCATTTAAGCCAAATGATTTTAAAGCTTGCAATGAAGCGATTGCTCCGGCAACATCAATGTCAAATTCTCTATATCGGTCTATCGTAGGATCTTCACCCTGAAAATTGCATTTTTAAAACAATGTACATCTTATATTGTCCTAGTCATACAGTACATCTCTACTAGAAACATTTCATTCCAGTATATGATTCATTTCATATTTGAAGCCATCATCCCATATGTAGTATAAGCAGCAGTCAGATATTCTATTCCACTATACAAGACAGATATTTCAATGCTGACATGTCTTTGATCATCAAATCATCATCAAACCCAGAATGTTTAATAGTTTGTATAACAGGTACACACGAAATGTTTACTATTACTATTGAAAGATTATAAAAAAAATCCAATGAGAATGTGGAAACATTTGTATAAATATCTGTAATAAAGCTTTTGTTCTAATGAAAATTTGAAGACCGTTTTGTAATGTTACAGAAACAACCTTCAAGCAAAGTTTAGAGAATAACTTTATTCATTATACAAAAACATGTATAAGAGCAATTCCGATTCCAAAGCCTAACAACAGATTTGTAACGTTGATGAATACGGAGCCGGTCTATAACAGATAAGACGAACGACAGTTCCCTGGCAACGTCTTCTATGTAACTTCAATATAGCAGGAATGGTCTTAAAATGATATTAAAGTTGAGATTTCAGCAAATTATTCTTTAAAAGTGTTTTAGTTTTTTTTCCAATTACCTGTTTAATAATATTTTGTAAGATCTTTTGGAAGCATAGAATAAAACAAAGTTAATCAATTAATTGCAGACTCCAGTCTGTTCACGAGAGGTAATGAAATGTGCAACACCCCTCAAGTCCCCTAGCACCACCTTAAGCGGAACTATGTAATAAATATAGTAAAATTGAATGTACTCCATGATCCCAAAACTACGGGGGTTTGGGGGGGGCGTGGGGTGCGGATTTTACAGCCGTCATACCGAACTATGTGAAAATATCGTATGACAATTGAGACAGTATTTAAATGTTCTCTAGTATTCTGACGTTGTTTGTAAGATCTGCTAATAATGGATTTCATTATTGAATTACAGAATCAGCATCAGCCAGGCGTTTATGTCTAAATTATCATATTTTTAGTTTCTATTTTCCTTTCACATAGCAGACATATCGTATCAAATTAACTGTCTGAAAAAATACCTCTGGTAGTTCCATATGCAATACATAAGACATGTAGAGGTTTCCAGTACTTTCAGCTATCCAGCTTCTACCTTTAGTACCACGAGCCCCTGTCATTCTTTCAGCTATATATACTGTACCATTAGGATCACCTAAAACAATCAAACAAACAAACATACAACTAGAAAATGCTTTTGTAAAAAAGCGCATGTCTCCCCCAATGCAAAGTCCTATAGGCAAGAAGTCAATAGTGGTCAGGAGCGAAAGTCAAAGAGACACTGATGGTTGGCTGCAATAGGGATCATCTACTTGGCATGTCCAGTCATCCCGCTAAATTTCAACACTCTTGGCCTAGTGGTTCTCAAGTCACTGTTCAGGCTCCTGTGACCTTGACCTTTGATCAAGTGACCTCAAAATAAATAGGGGTCATCTACTCTGCATGTCCAATCATCCTATTAAGTTTCAACATTGTAGGTCAAGAGGTTCTCAAGTTATTTCCAAAAAATGATTTTACATGAACAGGCCACTGTGACCATGACCTTTAATTGACTGACCCCAAAATCAATAGGGGTCATCTACTCTGCATGTTCAATCATCCTATGAAGTTTTAACATTCTGGGTCAAGTGGTTCTCAAGTTATTGATCGGAACTGGTTATCAATGTTCAGGCCCCTGTGACCTTGACCTTTAACGGAGTGATCCCAAAAACAATAGGGGTCATTTACTCTGCATGAACAATCATCCTATGAAGTTTCAACATTCTGGGTCGAGAGGTTCTCAAGTTATTGATTGGAAATGGTTTTCCATGTTCAGGCCCCTGTGGCCTTGACCTTTAACAGAGTGACCCCAAAATCATTAGGGGTCATCTACTCTGCATGACCAATCATCCTATGAAGTTTCATCATTCTGGGTCAAGTGGTTCTCAAGTTACTGACCGGAAATGGTTTTCAATGTTCAGGCCCCTGTGACCTTGACCTTTAATGGAGTGATCCCTAAATCGATAGGGGTCATTTACTTTGCATGTACCATCATCCTATGAAGTTTCAACATTCTGGGTCAAGTGGTTCTCTAGTTATTGATCGGAAATGGTTTTCCATGTTCAGGCCCCTGTGACCTTGAACTTTGATGGAGTGACCCCAAAATCAATAGGGGTCATTTACTCTTCATGATCAATCATTCTATCAAGTTTCAACATTCTGGGTCAAGTGGTTCTCTAGTTATTGATCGGAAATGGTTTTCAATGTTCAGGCCCCTGTGACCTTGACCTTTGACAAAGTGATCCCAAAATCAATAGGGGTCATCTACTCTTCATGACCAATCATCCTATGAAGTTTCAACATTCTGGGTCAAGTGGTTCTCTAGTTATTGATCGGAAATGGTTTTCAATTTTCAGGCCCCTGTGACCTTGACTTTTGACGGAGTGACCCCAAAAACAATAGGGGTCGTCTACTCCAGCAGCCATACAACCCTTTAAAGTTTGAAGGTTCTAGGTCAAATTGTTCTCCAGTTATTGCTCGGAAATGAAGTGTGACGTACGGACGGACGGACGGACGGACGGACAGACGGACGGACGGACGGACAGCGCAAAAACAATATGTCTCCTGGGGGAGACATAATTATCACTAAATTGGTCCTGTTTAAAATGCACACAGACATATGGCAAGGATCGGTTGTTGTTTTTTTAATCAAAATGATACACTGGATAACATGTATTCCTAAAGGTTATCCAATTTGGGAAAGGATATTTTGTTTAAGCACGCCAGTGATAGTTTGCCATTGACCATTCCAAGGCGTTGCCAGCTGTTTTCCATGTGTTAGTTGTTGTTTTTTTTTTTTTTGCACTTCGTCTATATATTTCAATGTATATGTCTACCGTCTACAAATTCATTTATGTATACACTGTTGTATGATTTTAAATTGTCCTGGGAAAGCTGCGTTCTTGGGGCATGACCATTCCCATTAGTTCCGTGTTCATGTTTTCACCTATCGCTGGCCCCGGTTTAATTTCTTGTTACAGTTCGTTATAAATAACTGTATACTCATCCATTTTTGTAAACGTAATCAAGCCTCTATTTTTTACTACAATGTCCAGTACAATGTCCAGAAATATTTACAGAAAACCAAAATCAACCAACCTTGTCTGGCTCCGTGCTCGGCATCATTCATAGTAGTTACTGTAACAGATTTGTGGACAATATTCCTGCCTATGTATCTCGTTTGAAGGCTCCTTTCTGCCAGAGAAACATCGAAAAGAGACATGTTTGCTTTAAACATGTAAAATTTGTCAACAAACTTGTTTACATTATTGCAGATGAGTAATCCAATAAGTTGTGATATGAAATTTGATTAAGATAATCGTATGCAGAGACATGTATTGGACAGTGTACCTCTACAATAGATATGGTATCTTGTATACGATTTTAAGATAAAGATTTAAAAGTTTTTCGACTTTTATCCATGTGCCTTACTTTACAATTACTACGGTCAAGCACGAGCTAATCTAATTAAAGACGACTTGTTACTAGAAAACACGAGTCTTCAAAGACTAAAGGAGATTGAAAGATCTTTTTTCTAGAAAAGTTAAATGACCTACAGCAAGATATTTAAGAGGTTGTGATTTCATACTTGTACGGGTACGCGTACATGTAAACTTTCCATCTTTATTTCAATAAGCGTCTGAGATGTTGTGCCGGGAAAAGCCAACTTACACATCTTAAACAAGTAGATTTACTATATAGCGAGTGAATTGATGAAACATATATTTGACAATTTACTACACGTATGCGTACACATACACGTGTGAAATCTTGGTACCTGATACACCATGTCTGCGATAGTTCTGTTGACAGGCAGTGTCAAAATATAATTTACCACAAGCTAGGTTTACACATTTGTCGGCAGCCATGTCACCTTGATGTATAATGGATATCATTTAATATCACAATGTCTTTATATACAGTAACCTCTGAACACAATTCCGTCGGTATATATAAGGTCGACTGAATGCTGTAGTGTTCTGTGTCTAACTTCTGTATGAGCAAAAACGTCCAGTTATAAGATTTTGGCATCTATATTATTATTGTATGGCTATATTTCAAAGACGACGGATGTTACTTGAAATGAAAGAAAATAAAGGTAATGGTAAATTTCCAAGAAGCAAAAATGATTCATCTTTACCGTAGACTTAAATTTCCTTATGCATGTTTCGGAAATGATTGTGACATGACACACTACGAAATATTCCGACTGGTCATCATGGGATTTTGAAAATTATAAGATTTAGAGAAATGGTGTTTCAGAAGAAAGAACAAAAATGAATTGCCCATAACTCCAACAACGATAAAGATTTTGACATATAAGTGAATAGAGGGCAGAGAACACTGCATTACGTCACATTCAGTTTATTTTTAAATGGACATAGAGCACTGTAACATTCAGCCGGCGATAAGCTGTATGGTTCCAGTATTTTACTATATGGTAGAGGAACACTGATCGTCATTCGATCAGGCCTGCACTGATAACAATCTTAAATTGAGAATCTGCCTGAGTGACCTGTCACACTTGTTCGAATTTGTCTCTCGACATTGCAGTGTTCGATATAACATTATGCAAATTTACGTTCCTCTGAATATTATAGCCGCAGATGTTTCCTACTAAGTCTATCGACCAAAAGGTCCACTGTTTTGGGAACTAATTTTACAAGATAATTTAATCGTCTGCAAAATCATTTCAGACTCATGTTTGTTGGAAGGAGGAGGAGACATGTCTTTTATGACATGGGTTTTTGTCTTCAGGTTTGATGCTATCAGAAATCAATACACGACCAAAAGATATAGCAAACTTACATTTTTTCTGGGTTAAATATATTTCTTTTTGTATCATGTTTCGTTTAAGAGCGGTCAAACACGATCAAATCGTCAACAATTGTAGTTGCGAGATTAAGTCCTTTATGAATTTCATCTACCCTATATTGAAATTCATGTTGCACATTTCATAGCTTCTCGTGAACATATTCAATCAGATTGAGTTAGTTAGCCACCTTTGTAGGAAGTCAATGTAAAATAACATGAGTTGAGCGGTGCATTTATGCCAAGTGTATGGCAATGTATAGACATGTGAACCCGAGCCGATTTTTTGCTCTTGGGCAAATGTGTTCCCGTATTTAAGGGATAATCCTAAAAATCATAATTATAAATGAATTAATTTTATGCTTCAAAATCATTTTCTGAAAGGTTTTATTTGAAGCTGTTAAGCAATGACCTTGATGCAATACTTGAATTATCCTTACAAGGAAATGTGAGAAGGATGAATGCAGCACTATTCATCATTACATACACTATAGCAAAGGGGAGGTTTGACCCAGTTAGAGGCCAGTAACTACGATTTGCAAACAGAGTCTTAGACAACTTAGAAAAAGTTTCAAGGAATCACCGGAGGAAGCAAAACACGAACTGCCAGAGAAAATATCTAAACACTAACCTAACGAAAGCAGAAGCAGAAGCGAGCACGAAGAAGAAAACCAGCATAGAATTAAAAGCGTCCTTCATATAAAACCTATATATGTTTACAAGGATGTTCATTAGTGAGGAAAAATCAAGGAGGGGTTTATGCAGGAAAACAGAAGTTTGTCGCTTATCTAGAACAGGTAGATAATATACACGATGACGTAGCTGAATTTTAACCGATGACCCAAACTGTTCAACTGAACATCAAGGAACATACCTTGAACGAGTTCAAGGAGACTGCAATTAAAGCAAGAGCTGACACTTCCACTGAACCTAGTGAATACCCTATATAGTCAACGGCCTTCACTACCGATTCAAATTCTCCCACTGTAGCAATGTAATACCGAAATAAAATGCTAGTGTGGCGTAGGTCTACTAATTGACTGTCAATTACAAATAGCAAACATTTTAACAATAAAAGTGTTCTTTAGTTGAATGGTGTTTCTTAGATATCTCTAAGATCTATGCAATTTGGTACGAAGCTCCGTGTAAATCATTGACATGACTGTCTTCGTTTAAAAAGGAATTCATAATATTTGCAATTCATGCCCATACGTACTGCTTCAACATTTCCATCATGTTAAATTTCTATATCTTGGTTGGTCTTCTTAAAACCATAGATCTATCCATCAACCAATATCAAGCACACGTGGTGTTTCCTGCGATACCGAATATTACATCAGTAGTGACCCTATTAAAAGATTAAGATGATATCCTTGAAAATTTCTAGCCATATTCAAGTAAGTTGCTTTAGAAATATGTTTCTGAAAAGAAAAAGATGACATTCAGATTAAATATTCCACCTTGTGTATAGTATTTGAATTTACGCACAGAGCACATGATATAGTATGATGATAAATTATTTACTTTATTTATTTTTTCCGAATGATATCTATCCTAATTTTATGATACCTAAATAAAAATCTGTCCCGTTCTAAGCATTATGCCAGCTGCCCTTCTGTTAGATTGTAACCTTCGGTCTCGGTCACTAACAAACCCGCGGGCTTCTACAGACGTTAATACACAAAAAAACGTGTATTATCCCTACATTTCATACAAGTTGGGTTCCAAGCATCAAAAGGTGAGGTTTTTCAAGTTGCACTTATTTTCATCACACTGCTTTATAAGTAGGGCCTACTGGTGGCTTGAGTAACCTAAAACCTTTGCAGTCTTTTCTTCCTGATGAATTTCAAATATAATTCATTAAAGGGCTTGCTAGGCTTGTTACTGAAAAAAAAACAGTATATTTATTTCGTGTCCATCAATTGGTTATGACAGAAAATGTAAAGAATCGGATGAACGCTGGTAGAAGCTATCTGTGAACCTTTAGATTCAAGCTTCGTGTGAATTTTTATTAATTTACTTACAATATTTCATTTGCAACAGGATTAAAGGTATAGGTCTAAATAAAAAGGAGATCTTCTTTAATAAAGTTACGGACCTGTACCCCTCGACACTTCCTTTACTTTTCTATCCCATCCAGGCATGTCGAAAGTTCAGTAATCAAATTTTAGCCATTATAATTTTCATATCTATCTATCTATCTATCTATCTATCTATCTATGCGGTACATCGTATTACGCGACGGGTGATTACATGGTCAGAAAAAAAGAGAAAAATAATAGGATAGGTAGAAGAAGCATGACAGATCAAAGAAAGAATACTAGTAAAAGATCTTCCCAGCTGCGTTTTCGCCTTTCTCCCCACAGGCCTCTCCGGTTATGGTAGCCACGCCAGCACAGCCCTGGGGATCATCAATGGTTTACTTACAGCTGGGGTCCTTCACCTTAAATAGAGAGATCGGACAGCCCCCGCTTAAAGGATACTAAGTCGGAGGTCTCTGCGATGGATGCAGGCAGGTTGTTCCATGGTGTTATCAACCTTGGAAAGAAGGAGTTCTGTTAGTAGGCAGTAGATGTTGAAATTTGCCTGTACTTTAGAGAGTGAGAGGATCTGGTGGTTGTTCTGGCTGGGGTCAAGAACTGGTCTGCGGGGATGACTACGAGATCGTTGACAATCTTGAAGAACATGGTCAGTTGTGCCTTGGTTCTTCTGGCCTCCAGCGTTTCCCAATCCAGTTGGCCAAGCATGGATGTGACGCTGCTGGTGTTGTGGTAGCGGTTGGTGGCGTACCTCGCAGCTCTTCTCTGTACCATCTCTAGTTTGTATGTTAGATTCTTAGTGTGTAGGTTCCATATAGTTGAGCAGTATTCTAGGTGTGGTCGGACTAATGAGTTGTAAGCGTTGCTCTTGACAGATTGGTTTGAGATTCTAAGGTTACGGCGGAGAAATCCTAATGTACTGTTGGCCGTTTTAGTGATCTTATCTACGTGAATGCTTCATGAGAGGTTTTCAGTGAGGTGGACGCCCAAATACTTAGTGACTGTATCGACTTCGAGTGTGTGGCCTTTCAATGTGTAGTTAAAGATGAAGGGATTTCTCTTTCTATGCACACGTAGAACACTACATTTTTCGGGATGGAACGACATACCCCACTTCTTTTCCCATTCTGCGAGTTTTCTGAGGTCTTCTTCTAGGATTTTTGAGTCATCTAAGGAGTTGATTTGCCTGTATATGATACAATCATCGGCAAAGAGTCTAGTTTTAGAGTTTACATGTTGAGGAAGGTCATTTATGAAGGCCAGAAATAAAATCGGCCCCAGGACACTGCCTTGGGGGACACCGCTGATGACTGATGTCGGACTCGGAGGTAGCGCCATCAACCACCACTCGCTGTGTCCTGTTAGACAGGAAGGCGTTGATCCAGTCCAGTGTCTTGCCTCTTACCCCGTAGTGTTCCAGTTTTGTCAGCAGACGACTATGTGGGACCCGGTCGAAGGCCTTGGAAAAGTCAAGTACCGCCAAGTCATGTTGCTGCCCTTTATCCAGGGCGGACACAAGCTCTTCCACCAGGGTCAATAGCTGTGTCTCGCAACTCCGCCTTCTTCTGAACCCGTGTTGGCTGTCTCAAAGAGCATTGTAGTTGTCGAAAAGGCTCATCATACTATCTAGATATCTATATAGTAAGAAGACATAAAGAATACAACATTAGCTCTGTATAAGCTCTTTATCCGACTATTAAGGTAATCTTGAGAAAATCCTAGATGCAACAAAAAGCAGCAAAATCCCTCTTTCGGGATATGTAAAACGACGATAACGTTTTGACAAATTGTATTCGTTTGCAACTTTCCCGCGAGAATTTTCCGCGGACTTTGCAAAATTTTGGTTTGTATGTAAACATTTTATCAATAAAGTTTCCTGAGTATATCTTTTGTAGAAGTACGAAGAAAAATAGATGAATATATATGTTATACTGATAAATCAAATATGGTATAAATTTCCATGGCTCATTCCGGTTTGTCACATAATTTCGCGAGAGGTAAACAAAAAGTGGACAATGGTTATTAGAAGAGACGTCTTTAAGGCATAGCTACAGTCACAACTCAGAAGTAATTCATATTTTCAGGCCGAATATTTTTCTCTTGAAAATTGACTAAAGCCTTTACACTATAATAACAGTTGGTAAAATTAGGAAGTGGCTATAATCAGGTCTAGGAAAGTGGAGTATTTACAGATTATCTATAAATTCCTACAGAAAATTAATCTATAAATTTACAGATTTTTCAATCTGTAAATTTACACATTAAGTGTTTGAAAACTGCTAAAATTATATTTAGATAGCAATGCAAACTCCGCTAGGTGGCGCTGGCGTAGTGTTTTTCCCGTACTATTTTTGGCTGACCTCATTTTTGGTATCATTTCTTATGGTCGATTTCGCTTATAAAACATGCAAAAAGCTGGGAACCACCGTGCCATATATGGAGAAAAAAGAAGTCCGCAGCGGGAAATGGTACCTCTTTGTAAATTATTGCGCAAAAACATAAACAAATCATTATATAAAGTTTTCATCAAGTCGGAAATTTGTGAAAACGGTGCCTTTCGCGGAAATTTCTGGCTTTAGGAGGTATATCGATCATTGTTCTACTTAAAAAAACATAGTTTCCCAACGGAAACCACCGTAAAAAAGTAGTATTTTGTCATTTTCTGAAGCCTGTGCAGATAGCCACGAACGGCAACTCTTCATGTTCCGAACGTAAAACGCGCACCTGCTACTGACACCGGTACGATTAATTTCATAACATTGAATCGAGTTTGCAGTATTTTATACCATTCAGAATTAGTTGTAAGTGTTTTTACTGGAGTTGTAAATGCAAGTGTACATAAATTACACAATGCAAATAGAAATTAACAAAGTAAACGAGAGAATGCAACAAAATCACGGGTAGAAATTGTCGAGTTGTTTCGTCACCATAAACTTTCGTTCCCATTATGTAACAACTACGCCGTAGTAAATATTTACGTTTTTTACAGCTTAAACAGTTATAACAACGCATAATACATGGAAGACTATTTAAAATGTTAAATATATCATGCTTTTTACATTTAATTTTACCTTTTTCAGTGACAATAAATTGAAAAAATGTTGTTCCCTATCCACACCCCGGCCCAGTCTCATAACACTCTCACTTCAGTGACTGCATGACTCTGTCTGGTATGTGTTATATCATGAATCTAGCATGACCCAGTAATGAAGCCATTTGTGAAATTTACTGAATGTTATGACAAAATAATAAGGTTCCATTAATGTCAAATTGTTAAAATCTTTATTGACTGTTGAAAGGAAAAATGTATTAAGAAATGCTAGAATCAAAATATAGCATGACATAAAGCCATATTAGAATAATCAGTAATACATAATTTTAGTCATTACATTTTCAGCGCTGTTCAACTTGTTCTAGTTGAGTTTTTAATACAATCATTTTTGTTCATGTTACAAAGCGTGCATTTTCCATCAGTTCCAGTTAAAACAATTCTTACAGTCAAACCTGTGCTAAATACCACCCCAGAACAATAGCATCTTTCCAGAAAGACCACTCTGAAAGTCTCGCTGAATATTACTCTTCAGTAAGTTATACTGCATACACAATATATACAACAGCCTGGCTCTTTTAGTAGTTCCCAGGGTGGTCTTTAAAGACAGGTTTGACTGTAAATACATTGGATAAGATTATAATTTTCTCAAGAGTTACTAAATTAACCCCTCTATTGAAAACTGGACTTAAAAACTTAGTTTTGGCTGTGATTGTTTCATCAGATTTTCACACATAAAAAAACACCATAATTTTTATAATTTCCTATGATATTTATTGATAATGCAGCAAATAAAACCTGATCTTAGACAATATTCCAATGAAAACAACATTCAATAGTTAATGATAGAGTAACTTTTTTATGCCCCTGGCATCTACTGATGCGGGAGGCATATAGTGATCGTCCTGTCCGTCTGTCCGTACGAGGTTAACCAAATTGGACCGTTTCGTCTAGCATCAATACCCCTTATTAGAATGACTTGATACTAATGCAGATGTAACCTGTGAACATTCCTCATCTTCAGACATCACCTGACCTCAGTTTGACCTTGACCTTGACCTCATTTTGGACTTTGGTTACTTTATATGGGCCATCTCTTGGTTAACCAAATGGGACCGTTTCGTCTAGCATTAATACCATTTACAAGAATGAATTGATACTAAAACAGATGAAACCTGTGACCATTCCTCATCTTCAAACATCACCTGACCTCAGTTTGACCTTGACCTCGTTTTGGACTTAGGTTACTTTGTATCGACAAGGATGCCACTGGGGGCATCAAGCGTTTATTGAACGCAGCTCCTTGTTTGGGATTTACTTGAATATTTGTGGCCTACTGAAAACACGTTGTCTGATACACTATATTTGTGACCGGAATACGACCAAGGAATAACAGAAAAGGCCTAGGTATATAGACTTTTAGTGCTCTCTTATACTATATATACTACTGGGGTCAAGTATGATCGTTTTTGTGTCAGATTTTTAAATAAATGTCATTGTTTTGGTATCAGGTTGTTATTCGGGCTAAATTTTTGAAAAATGGCTTTATGAGCCTTAAAACGCCCATATTTGCATGTATATATTTTTTCTAAGTATTGTGGTAACTCTTTTTTTTCACTTCCATGTTGTTCTGGGGTACAAACTCTTATGAAAAAATGACATTTTAAGTGTAAAAGTCTGGTTTATAAAAATCTCATTGCATTGCTAATTTAGACACAAAATCGCAGCTTGAAATTAATTGATTTACTTATGGTATGTATAAATAGAATTACAGTGGTTTTGTCAAATCACCGGTTCGTCATACTTAATCTATATAGTAAGTGAGAAGTGGTTTCGTCATAAAGACTTAATATAGTTAATAGCATAATAGGTCAATACAATGGAAGATGATCGCACCTATTTAATGGCAGTTAATCTCGATGATTGTGTTAAAGTAATTCGCACATACTTAATCGATAATGTTACTCAAATTGCAAATGAGTTATTAAAAATTATTGTGTATTAAAAACGAGTTCTTGATAAATATTACGTTTCTGAAATAGACGGCTCGATCTATACTTCATTTCATGAAAAAAAATGAATGATTAGTGAACAATATAAAGCTGATCTTGATCTGCACTGGTCGCGAATGCAGGTACATACTTGCGATTAAGATGTTGATAATTAAAGGATGCTGTAAGAAAAATGTACAATTTTGGTAATATGAATTATCGGACTTGTATTAAATTACATTAAAAATTTGGCAAACAGATATATTTACGTATCTAAAATATGAATGTTATAAATGTACCAATGGAAATAAATTGTGTCTATCTTCACATTTACTCTTATAATTTTGTATTTGTAGAGTAAGTATTTGTTTGCCATAATACTTATTTTACACAACTTCAATTACGGCCTTTAATTAACGCAAACTATACGTTGTTTTTAGCTTATGAACATCGTTAGCTTGTATGTTTAATTATCCCCGCGTAAGTTTGTGAACATCGTTAGCTTATTAATTGCTTCTTTTTCTTTTTCAGAGTTTACATGGCATATGTATTATAATGTATAAAATTGTAATGTGTATTGAATGTGCTATTGATTGCTTTTTTTTTTCTTTTTCAGAGTTGACATGTGTATTATAATGTATAAAATTGTATTGTGTATTAAATGTGCTTCTTATTTTCATTGTTGAATGTGTGTCTTTTGTGATGATGTAAATAAATGTAAAAATATAAAACGCTTTGTTTTTCTTCTGCAAATACATTTTGATGATAAATTAATTTCTAATTAGAAACATCTATGAAATGTCGGGAATTTAATGAGCAGAATGTGCCACAATTAGCACCTCACTGACATTCTAGAAATGCAAGGAATTTAGCACATTTTAAGTATAATAATCATCGATCATCAGTTAAGCTTTGGGGACAGTTACGCTAACTTCTTAAGATAAGAATTTTAATTCTTTTACTATAAATATACATTTTGTATATCTAAATTTTACTTTTTATAGTATTTGTTTTGTTTTTTTCTTATCAAATTCATATTTTCAAAATAAATTTAAAATGTTTTAATTCTCAATAGAAATTCTTAATTTTTTATTAATTCAAATTTAACATTTTGAAAAAAAAATTGTCTTGCGTCGAACTTAACATTTGTAACCAGTAATAAATACATAAGTTTCGTCCATAAGAATTAGTTTAACAAAAACTAAATCTCTATACAGTATACCTTAAATATCGATCGGCAATTATATCATTTATTTTTCTTTTCATTTTCTGTATAAATAATTAGCTTTGAAATTATCTTTTCAAAATTAACAACTTGTTTGCCACACAAAGTACATCAACAATAAAACGACCAATAAACAATCATTATTACACTATAACAATAAGTATGACGAAACCACTTCTCACTTACTATATAAATTAAGTATGACGAACCGGTGGTTTGACGAAACCACTACCATCCGTATAAATAAAAGGTCAATAATTTCTAACTTTCAGTCATTTCTGTTGACTTTGATTTTTCTTAAAATGCCAAAAATCAAAGTCAACAAAAATGGCTGAAACCCACAAATGACCTTAATTTATGCATGCTGTAAATAAACCAATTAATTCCAAGCTGCGGTTTTGAGGATAAATGTAATTTCATCAGTTTTCATACATACAATCTGTAAATTTATAGATTATCTGTAAATTTACAGATAATCTGTAAATATTCCACTTTCCTAGACCTGATAATTTCGTAGGGCAGTTTTGTGTTACACATTGTACTGAATTCATTCCACTGATATTATTTCACACAATTTCTTTACTTTTCATTTGCACATCCAGAGAAGACAAAAAACGGGAAGTGATTTCCCCTACTACAATGCATTTTATTACTTCCACTTGTCACATCATAAACAAACAATTTTAATACAATGAATTTATCGTAAGTGTAAAATACATATTTAATTGAAATTTGCCTTCTAAATATATACGTTATTAATATTGAAACACAAAAAAATATTGACCTATTGACCACGTGTTTTCAACTAAATCAGAGAAATATAGATCTATGTTTCCTGTATATACGTGCAATTTTTCACAATAAGTAACTTTTATTCCTCCAATTATGAAGAGCCTAACATCTATACATACAACTGACAAGGAAATCAAACATATATATATATATATAATAAATGTACAGTCACTAAATACAGCCCATGAAGAACACATTGAAATATATTCAAAGGGTAAAAAAAAAACGGAAAAAAAACACGCATTTAATTAAAAGAAAAGCAATTATCGCTACAACTCATTTACCGACAATCTTAAGTTGAAAGTGAAAAGTGAAAGTAAAGACATATATACATACAATTGACAGGAAATCAAACATACATGTACAATCATGAAATAAAACACATGAAGAACACATTGAAATCTAAGGGCAAAAATCCTTGTTTTGTGCATAGTAGCAATGGAAGTTGGTATTATTGAAGATTCTGCGTATTTAAATGCATCAAGTCAAACCAAATAGTCTTTATTAACATACGTGTACAATATGGTTATAGTAGACATGTAAAACAAAAAAAATATTATGGTTGCATGTGATATGTTTTATTGTGTATCATGATCTATACTAAATAACCACTTTGGATTGGCATCAGTGGTTAATTAACATATAATATCATATAAATATAATGGCATAATCTAGTAAGGACCCAAATATTAAATTGTTCATAGGAATCTAAACATATTTATTGAAAAGAATACCAAGCCCTTTAATTTAGTTTCATACTTGACGTTTGTCACACATCAGCTTGACATGTTTCCATCGGTTCAGACCTGACATTTTATTTGTAACATGATGACCAACATCGTCGGATACCCACGATTGCTGATTACGCTAACGCTTCATACATCACATGGAGGTAACGGAATGGATCACCCGTGGGTATCCGACGATGGATGACCAAATGTGATTACATGTCATTTCAGAAATCGGTTGAAAACATATCAGTTGAATGACTTCAGTACAATGTATTGTAATACAAAACTGCCAAACGAATAACCACCTGCGGGCTATTTCATTATTCATATGGGAGAGCCGTACGAATTGCAGGCTATTCCTATGGGACTGTACGAATAGCCACTTCCGTAAAATTATATTCAACATAGAAGCATAATTTTATGATGATTTATAGTACATATGCCACTTGTAAAATGTTTGAGTCACGTTTAGGCTAAAAGTTTACCCCAAAATATTGAAATCTTACGGACAGTCAAACTCCATTGGACACAAAAAGACAACCCCATGTAAATTTTAATTTAAAATGTTGTTTGTACATGCATTACTGACCACAGCTAGCCAGGTAAACCAGTACACATCAATTGTTCATCGCATTAGCCCCATACCTAATCTGCATATGACAGCAAGCTCCTCCCCATTCTCAGTTTTTTCAAAAGAAATCACTTGTATATACAAGGTTCATTAAGAGAGTCAGTGTTTTTACAAGGACTAGGTATGGATCCAGAAATGTATATACAGGGTCCAGTTTTATGGCACCTTGTATAACGCAGAGCTCCAGATAAGTAGGGCTGTCATTGATAGAAACGATATCGATGTATCAACGATATTTTTTTTGTCGATCGATTATCGATTCCCATTTTCAAAAATCGACTTTTTACAGAGAGAAAAAACTATCCAGATAAACACTCAGACCCTCAAAGACAACTTAAGTTCACAAAGTTGAAAATTTGGCTAAATGCAAAAGAAGAGTGAAGGCAAAATAAAAATTAATGATGTTATTAATTTTTATTTATTTCTTTTATTTCATAAATACAAATACAAATACAACACAATCAAACTGTAATATGAAAAGTAGGCAATAAAACTAAATATAGCATTTACAGGAAGGTATATAGTATGCATATGAACAAATAGGCTGTTAATCTAACTAAATAATAGATATATCGATGTATCGTCGATATTTGTCTTCTGATATATCGGTATCGTCGATATGCTTAAGACCCAATCAATGACAGCCCTAGATAAGCTTTTGGTGCAAATGGGTATTTACCCATCACTTTTTGTCTGAATTGGGTATTCTAAATTTGAATTGGGTAAAAATAATATCATTACCCAGCCTTTTCAGAAGTAATTGGGTATTTGCTAAAACCAATTGGGTATTTTACCAATATCTCACTAACAATTGAGTAATTTTTGCTTACAGTATACATGGTATATATCATTGAACAGGATTGACTAAGTAGCTAAGTACTTTATTGGTGCCCTTCAATGTTTACTACAAAAATGTATTTAAAATTGTAATGAATGTTCCATACTGTTGTTTTCTTTTTCACTTTTAATGAAGTCAGAGATCAGTTCATCCACAATATCCCGAACGATGTGGTCACCACAATGTGCATTCTCCCAAAAGATATCATCCAGTATTGGTGACACTACATCGTCACAAACAGATAACTGTCATTGTTGAACAGCAAAATATCCCAATAATTAGTTTTTGCTGCAACAATGTTTATTCTTCAACTCTTTTACATTTTATCGGCGTAAAATTGTTTACAAAGTATCCAAAAAACACCAGTCAGCCGACTGAATGGTCCTGTGATTTTTCCGATAAATTGCAACCTGTTCTGCGGTAACGTATAACCAGTCAGTCAAATCTAGCGTTAAAGTCTCGTACCCGTTCTATATAAGGAAAATGTGATACGCAAGCTATTTTTTATGAATTGGGTATTAGGAATTTTACTTGCGTTTCATTACGCACACTGTATGAATTCAATTGAGTTTTCTGCAATTTTAATTGCGTAATTACGCTAATACGCAGCTTATCTGGAGCTCTGCTAACGCTTAAGTTTTCCCAAAGTATGTGTTTATACAAGACTCGTTAAGAGGGTAAGTGTTGTTATAAGAATCTTTCAAGGATCCAGAGATATATACATGTATAAACTGGGCCCATTTAAGTGGATCCATTTTATCAGTTTTGTATATTTTTCTCATATTGTTTTTATAGCCAGCTGTTGTTCCAGCAGGGGTCTCGTTACATGTGACATGTTATTCTTTTGAATAATATCCTCATACTTGTAAATAAATGTTTTATTGGGAATGATTTAACACGCAGCATCTTTAATTATCAATATATAAACTACAAAAAGTTACTGATGAATAACAAAATCAGAATATAAGAAATATTCAATTATAAATTACAATTTTTGTAACATTCGTCCTTTTTCTGTAACATCTGTTCCCCCCAATTTTTCAGATGAAGATGATACAACGTCTTATAAATCTAAATGAATCTTTTTATATATTTATTATTTATTGATGCTTGTCCTATCAAACAGGAGTTAATTTCATTTAAATTTCCTCACATAGCATAAAAAATAAAGATTTTTGTTCTAATTTACAGGTTTTTTTCTAGTTTTCAATTTTAAATACGAAGAAAATTGTTTTCAACACTGTTTTTGATAATTTCATACTTTTTACATACTCTTGTAAAATAGTAGTATCATATATTACTATCAAAACAGGAAAACACTGCATTTTGTACAAAATTAAGAAAAGCATATATAGGAGGACGGACGTTACAGGGACGGACGTTACACATAACTTTAAATATTTCGTCATTTTTTCCCCCAGTACGGCTGCAGATCTATTTATTTAAAAAAAATTAATGTTTTCATGATAGGTATGTCATTAAGCATGTACAAAAGTAATTAATATCAATATATTCATATTCAATTACAAAATAATAATGGGTGATGGACGTTACACTTTTTTTCACGCAAATGGGGGACTCGCAAATGGGTTTTTATACGCCCGTTTGAAAAACGGGACATATTATGGGAACGCCCCTGGCGGGCGGGTGGGCGGGCGGCGTCCACAGACCTTGTCCGGAGCATATCTTCTACATGCATGGAGGGATTTTGATGAAACTTGGCACAGTTGTTCACCATCATGAGACGGAGTGTCATGCGCAAGAACCAGGTCCCTAGGTCTAAGGTCAAGGTCACACTTAGAGGTCAAAGGTCAAATTCAAGTATGACTTTGTCCGGAGCATATCTTCTTCATGCATAGAGGGATTTTGATGAAAGTTGGCACAGTTGTTTATCATCATCAGACGGAGTGTCATGCGCAAGAACCAGGTCCCTAGGTCTAAGGTCAAGGTCACACTTAGAGGTCAAAGGATACAAAAATGAAAACTTTGTCCGGAGTATATCTCCTTCATGCATAGAGGGATTTTGATGAAAGTTGGCACAATTGTTCATCATCATGAGACGGAGTGTCATGCGCAAGAACCAGGTCCCTAGGTCTAAGGTCAAGGTCACACTTGGAGGTCAAAGGATACAAGAATGAAAACTTTGTCCGGAGCATTTCTTCTTCATGCATGAAGGGATTTTGATATATCTTGACACAAATGTTCACCACCACAAGACGGAGTGTCATGCGCAAGAACCAGGTCCCTAGGTCTAAGGTCAAGGTCACATTTAGAGGCCAAAGGTCAGATACAAGAATGACTGTCCAAAGCATTTCTTCTTCATGCATAGAGGTATTTTGATGTAACTTGGCACAATTATACACCATCATGAGATGAAGTGTCATGCGCAGTTCCCTTCTTTAGAATTACTTCCCTTTGTTGTTACTATAAATAGCCTATATTGTAACTTTTTTATTACTAGACGTAGGGAAAAATCGAGACCACATTTCTGTAGTACAACATGCATGTTACATCCAATTTTGAGGTGTATTTTGACCAATCTCTACCAGGTAAGGATTTTTTTTTTTTTTTTTTTAAGGATTAACTTTCCTTAGTTGTTACTATAAATAACTTATATTGTAACTTTTTTATAATTGACCGTGGCGTAGGGAAAAACCAAGACCACTTTTCTGTGGTACAACATAAGTGTTACTTTCTAATTTTAGGTGTATTTTACGGTATCTCTACCTGGTAAGGAGTTTTTTTGTGGACTTGTGGAGAAAAACAAAAGAATTACAATGATTACTAAACAACTACAAAATTAAAATTACATCTGCAAATACAGGTGCTAGAGTAAAGAAATTTGCTGTGACGGGCGTATATTGTGACATTCTGGCACTCTTGTTGGTTGGTAAAATGGACTTTTTTACTAAAATGTCCATTGATAAGTGCTGCAAGAATTTTTGTTATATTCTACAAATACGTAGTAAGACAGTGAGCAAAAAAAATGTTTTGAATATGTAAAATTAAGATATTTTGTGTTCAATTCAAAATTTAGCATTTTTGTTAAAAACAGTGGTGTTACACGAGTCACTTTTTATTACAATATTCATAAAAATGTAACGACTTAAGTGATCATCAATGTAATGCATCATTTTAAAGGTAATAAAATTATCTGTTTAAAGGTATTTAAATCAAACTTATATTTTGTTATTTGAAAATACTGTAACATTTTTTTGAAAAGTAAAAATCCAGTAAGGCGTAAAAAAAAAATTGTTTGTTTCCGGTATCCCGACCTACCCTAAATTTTTGGCCCGACCCTAAATGTTTTTATGGCCTTGGAGAATAATTTTTTCAACTTTTTGACAAAATGTTGCCAAACCGCACTTTTTATGCTTTAAACATGGTCAGTGATGTTAGAAATCAACTTCCTGATGCTCTAAAGGCATAACCCCCTTATTTGTATTCATTCTTTGACACAAAAATAATTTCCGAAAAGTCTCCCTTAATAAAAAAAAAATCAAAAAAAAAAAAATTCCGACCTACCTACCCTAATTTTTTTGAGCATGTTACCGGAAACAAAGAATTTTTTTTTTTAGGCCTAACGCATTACATGTAAAACAAGAGCTGTCGGAGGACAGCAACGCTCGACTGTTCAACAGCCTTGTCAATTGAATTAATACGAAAGTCGAAAAAGGGGCATAATTTTGTAAAAATGGGAAAAAGGGTTATGGAACCTTCACAGTGCTTATCAGCTCATAAAGTGAACAAGTGCGTGAAGTTTCAATCCTTTCCCATAGGTGGATACTGAAATACCAGCTTACATACAAAAACTTAACCAAAAACTGCTAAGTCGAAAAAGGGGCATAATTTTGAAAAATATGCAAAGTAGAGTAATGGGACCTACACAGTGCATGTCAGATCATGACAGTGAACAAGTGTGTGAAGTTTCAATCCATTCCCATTAGTGGGTACTGAGATACCAGCTTACATACAAAACCTTAACCAAGAATTTCTAAGTCGAAAAAGGGGCATAATTTTGTAAAAAAGCAAAATAGAGTTATGGAACCTGTGCAATATAGGTCAGTTTATCACAGTGAATAAGTGTTTTAAGTTTCAATCCATTCCCACAAGTGGTTACTGAGATACCAGCTTACATACAAAACCTTAACCAACAATTTCCAAGTCGAAAAGGGGCATAATTTTGTAAAAAAGCAAAATAGAGTTATGGAACCTGTGCAGTGTAGGTCAGTTTATCACAGTGAATAAGTGTTTGAAGTTTCAATCCATTCCCACAGGTGGTTACTGAGATACCAGCTTACATACAAAACCTTAACCAAGAATTTCCAAGTCGAAAAGGGGCATAATTTTGTAAAAAAGCAAAATAGAGTTATGGAACCTGTGCATAGGTCAGTTTATCACAGTGAATAAGTGTGTGAAGTTTCAATCCATTCCCACAAGTGGTTACTGAGATACCAGCTTACATACAAAACCTTAACCAAGAATTTCTAAGTCGAAAAAGGGGCATAATTTTGTAAAAAAGCAAAATAGAGTTATGGAATCTTTGCAGTATAGGTCAGTTTATCACAGTGAATAAGTGTGTGAAGTTTCAATCCATTCCCACAAGTGGTTACTGAGATATCAGCTTACATACATCAGCATACAAAACCTTAACCAAATCGGGACGCAGACGCAGACGCCGACGCATGGGTGAGTCCAATAGCTCTACTATTCTTTGAATAGTCGAGCTAAAAGGCCAATTTTCAGCCATAAAAGGGCTTTCAAATTATTATTTTTTTGGTTGATTATGTGATTTCTTTTTACTGCAGCATTTGAATACTAATAAGACACATTGAATACAAGTTTCACAAAACTAGAAACAGATGTTTCTCTATAAATAAAATGCAGTTACATGTTTTGTTTTTTTAAAAATGGCCCATTTACTGTGCAGCGGGCAAACACTACACAAGCTCTATTGATTTATATCACACTGGATAACCGGCAGTTTTCGACAGTCTTTTTTTCTCGACCATGCCTATTTAACGGCTAATATACTTTTTCAGGAATAACGTAGAATCCGGAAACTTTACACAGGTGTTCTGAAAGGACACATCTGTTAAACCAGATGATAAAAGTTTTCACAGGTTGTTCATAAACAAGACAATTTGCGCAAAACTTTGGACTTTTGCTCGATTTTTTCAAACTGAAGAAATTGTTAGCGAATATTTCAAAACATAACGATTGTATTTGGCCCAGAAATTGTAAATGTAAGCCATGGTCATTCCTTGACAAAACTGTCAAGTTGATTTGCAAGAATTGGCCTCGTTTTTAATAGAAATAAATGAAAAACTTCACCTACCGATTTACAGCTGGGTTACATTTCCAGCGGGCGTCGGGATACCCAGTTATCCAGTGTTTACATAGGGAGATAAGATTGTTTTTCATTAAACAATCAACGTATAATATCACCTGTTTATATGCATGTAAATTATGTGTAAACTGATAAAACAAATTGGATAAATTGATGGTGTTTGGATTTTTGTGTATAATTCAGTAACCAGGTAACATTTCAAAGTGATTTTCCTAATGAGACTTAGATCTTCACTGTCTGCTTTACAATTGGCTGTAATTATTTTTTACATTTATTGAATATATATTGAGTTTGAATGCTGTAAAATTGCAAAATTTTGTCATTTTGGCCAGAGAAAAATATATAAACAGAGAATAAAGGCATAATACAGGTAGTGAAATGCACATTCTTTTACTTGCATGTGTTCACATAGATATTTAGAACATAATTATGACAAAATTATTGACTTTATTGTTACCACTTAGTCATCTTTTATTTTTATGAAAATTTGCATGTAAAATTTTGAGTAAAATGGCCGCCACTGTGGCAATGCCTTAAGTCAAATATTAATTAAGTTAACATTTTAGCTGATATGCTATTGTAAAGAGTGATCCCATTTGTCTACAAATGTTAAATGTGTTAGGCTAGTGATAA
Source organism: Mercenaria mercenaria (assembly GCF_021730395.1). Taxonomy (NCBI): domain Eukaryota; kingdom Metazoa; phylum Mollusca; class Bivalvia; order Venerida; family Veneridae; genus Mercenaria; species Mercenaria mercenaria. Next base: position 58,637,252 of record NC_069377.1, on the reverse strand, counting down.
CTTCTAAAATCATGATGATGTCTTATCAGAATGTAGCAACTTAAAGCCCCATTCAAATACATGGTACTTTCATTTTGGAAAACAGTCTATAATTTCTAATCTGCACATTTTTAAGTCTTAAAAATCATACAGTATTTTAATTACCCTCTATATAACATATTAATATTAAAGATAGGTTTGAAAAGTGAATGAGAGCATTTTCAATATTTTGTGGACACTTTTTTTGGAAATCCTGAATCAAGGTTTTGCAAGAGTTATCTTTCCTGTGGTTATTCCTTCAGAATGTTGTATTAGACAAGCTTACTGTCGCTGAGTGGCTGCTTTTTCATTTCTGACATTTGCAGCCACAGTTTGACCTGTCAGAGTATAAAACAAACTGTATGCGTCAGATTAGTTTGGCTATGGTCGTATCACCCTGGAATAATGTACCTGCACAAATTGTCACAGCTCCCAACTATGAACACTTAAAAACAGGTTGGACAAATTCATGAACTTACAAACAGTACACTGTAATACTGAACGTGTCCTGGGTTCCCAACAATGAGGGGGCTATCAGTAGTTGAACCGGCCGAGGCTATTTGCACGACGGTTGTGCCTATAATTTTCCTTATCTGCACGACAGTTGTGCCAATTATTTTCGTTATTCGCACAACGGTCATGCCGATTATTTTAGTTATTCACAAGAGGATCATGCCTTGAAAGTCGTCGATTATTTAAATGTTATTGATATGACTAAAAATGCTGTATACATGAATAACATTAAGTTAATCCCTGGTTATCAGATCTCCATAAAGTACTGATTATTTGACAATTTTAGCATGCACCTACCTGCAGTATGTTGAATCACTTACGCACTATTTATTGAATTAAAACATAGTAAGAAAACAAGTATTAAAGCACAGCACGCTACCGAAATACCTGTCGTGTGGATAAGAATACTAATCGTCACGACCGTCATGCGTATAAGAAAAATAATCGGCACGAGCGTCATGCCGATAGATACTTCCCAGCTGAACAAGCTAGTGGACTCTGCAGGATAATATAATGTAATGTATAATAATAATTAATATATTGCAGACTTGCTGTTAGTTTAACAGGTTTTCAAGACCTATTTCATAGACTGATTCATTTTTATTGTCTCACCTTTAAGCCTAATTCAGGGGACTAAAATTCCACGAATCGGCTTGTATTGGCAAGTTGAAACAGCGTGAGGACAAGTGGAATTTCTTGTAATGTTGTTAAAGGGTTTTCTTTTCTGGTCGAAAGTACAGTAATGCAATGAATGTACAAATTAATTAGACCATCCTGGCGGAAATAATCTTGCAACGCTGTCTTAATGTCGCAGTTTATTGGCTGTTTATTACCGATTCGGGTTGAACCATGCATTCAAAATGAAACAGGAAGCACGACGGTAATTGCAGGTGCTGCTTTGTCTTAAATTAATTTTGCAGTATTCAATACACTGTTCATGTATAAGTGATAACTGAAACAATGTCGAACATAAAAAAATTATGTGTTTATGCCAATTGTTTAGAATAGCCATCAAATAGAAAGGGTGATATTTTTAAGTTACATTTTCCTGTTGTAATGCATGCATTTTACATCATTTTGCTTACGTGAAATGGAATATAATAGTACTGGCATTTATTGGTTTGAAAATTTTGTACAGCAATTTGTATCTTATTACAGCTGATTCGTAATATACTGGTATGTATCAGTAATACCACTCATCTCTAACTACTGGACAAATGATTGTTGTCATTGGCTGTGACTGCATTTCTCTTATTTCAGTGTATGAAGCCTGAGCTGCCTAAGAATGGATACTAAGAAAGGGTTTACTGGAAAGGGATCAATGGCAGCAAACAAATTCAAACAAGGGGGTCCACCCAGTAAGAAACAGAAGTGAGTATCCTTGTGCCACATTCAACAATTCAAAAAACGGCAGGAGAAATCTAGGTTTCCCAAAACGGTGGTCTTTGTAATTATAATGCATGTTCATAACTTTAAGAATTTGAGAAAGAACTTCGCAGAGATCTAGACTAAATATTTTGAAACATTTTATATCATCTTGCAATATGTTACTGGTCAAGTAAAGTAAGAGTTCAGACATTTGAAAGAAAAACAAATTAGCAATGCTCAGGTGAGTTTTTCTGATCGCTCGATGTCCGGCGTCTGTCAGTCGTCCGTCTGTCGTCTGTCTGTCGTCCGTCAACATTTAGCTTGTGTATGCGATAGAGGCTGTATTTTTCAATTGATCTTCATGAATTTTGGTCAGAATGATTACCTTGATGAAATCTAGGCCAAGTTTGAAAATGGGTCATCTGGGGTCAAAAACTAGGTCACTAGGTCAAATCAAAGAAAAACCTTGTGTATGCGATAGAGGCTGTATTTTTCAATTGATCTTCATGAAATTTTGTCAGAATGATAACCTTGATGAAATCTAGGCCAAGTTCGAAAATGGGTCATCTGGGGTCAAAAACTAGGTCACTAGGTCAAATCTGGGAAAAACCTTGTGTATGCGATAGAGGCTGTATTTTTCAATTATTCTTCATGAATATTGGTCAGAATGATAACCTTGATGAAATCTAGGCCGAGTTCGAAAATGGGTCATCTGGGATCAAAAACTAGGTCACTAGGTCAAATCAAAGAAAAACCTTGTGTATGCGCTAGAGGCTGTATTTTTCAATTGATCTTCATGAATATTGTTCAGAATGATTGCCTTGATGAAATCTAGGCCGAGTTCGAAAATGGGTCATCTCGGGTCAAAAACTAGGTCACTAGGCCAAATCAAAGAAAAACCTTGTGTATGCAATAGAGGCGGTATTTTTCAATTGATCTTCATGAATTTTGGTCAGAATGATTACCTTGATGAAATCTAGGCCGAGTTCGAAAATGGGTCATCTGGGTTCAAAAACTAGGTCACTAGGTCAAATCAAGGAAGAACCTTGTGTATGCGATAGAGGCTGTATTTTTCAATTGATCTTCATGAATTTTGGTCAGAATGATTACCTTGATGAAATTTAGACCAAGTTCGGAAATGGGTCATCTGGGGTCAAAAACTAGGTCACTAGGTCAGGGGTCACGTTGTCGATCGCCACTTGAGCCATTTGCGACAAAAAATTAAATGTGGCTCCGAAATTTTCTAATTGGCGAAAATGGCCCGAAGCTATGTCTGTCTGCAAAACTACGAATATTGACAGTTTTACGAAACAAAAGGTGTGAAAAATCGATAATCTGTGTAGACACAACATCCGTTATTGAAAGGGAGGGAGCCAATTTGCAATTTTTTTATTTGATCAGGCAGTTTATTGGCAATAATTAGATTATTGAATAACAAACTGGATAATTATAATCTTCATTTTGTGCACTTGATACGATTTTATGAGCAGTCGGCCGTTAGACAAATTTTCTATGATTGCCGAGGGTTAGTTTGGGCAAAAACAAATAAAAATGCTTTAGACAAGCAGAAATTATAAGTATTGAATAGCTATGATGATAGAAAAGCAATAAAACATAGGTATTTTATCAAATATTTAACTCCCTGAGGCCGATATCATAATATACATGCTGCGGCGAGATAAGAATTACCACCTGACGTCGAAGAACATCACCTGATCTTATCATAATCACATTCGTATGCAGTCAATTGAAATCATGCATGGAAATATTATTAACATGGGTGTAAATCAAACTATACTTATAAAATCTTTAAAGTTTTAACAAATATTTATACATATCAACTTTCGTCCGTAACTTATATCCAAATAGAATAATAATTTCACTTCGAAACATTCACCATTTTTACACACCTATTGTGTTTCAATAAATATTTGAATATTTCCGATTTTATTACTTTTTTTCAAATGTAAACACATTAAATTCCAATAGATATAAATACATTATTAACACAGAGTATTTACATTAACATTACTCAAAATTAACACCCATTTAAGTGAATATCGATGGTTTGCAGAGCTCCAGATAAGATGCGTATTTGCGTAAATACGTTTTGAAATTTACAAAAAACGCATTTAAAATCAAACCTACGCGTACTGATACGCATTGAAAAAACGGGATACGTATTTTACTCGATTTAAGTGCGTAATCCAATTTTATCATAAATCAAGCACATCCTTTTTGTAATCGAGTACAACAAACAAAATGGTGTCTCATAAAAAAGCAAACGCAAACGATATCGTAAAATAATGCCATTTTCTTCTTCAAGTATATTAGTGTGTGACAGGAGATGACTCGGACAATGCCTATCGCTAAGCATGTGATCTATGATATATAATGGGTAACTGTTGAAAAAGCCGAAGCACATACATGCTGGTGTTTCTGAAAAAAACATTGACAGTCAAAGTATCACTGGCTGTTGATATATCGCAGTGGTCAGTAACTGAAATTAAGATGTAATGTACCGTCTATATTCGCGTATAAGACGCAGTTTTGGGGATCATATCTTCGTTTCCTAAAAGGGCATGCGTCTTATAAGCGCATACTACAAGAAAATTAAGTGAAAATTTTAAAAAGTCCCGAGTTTACAGCTCAGGGCATCTCATTTCCGCGTCTGCAGACATGTACTTTCGTTTTTCGGCAGCCATTGCGCATAGCAGTGCTAAAAACTTTACGGACACGTACCGTATTTCGGTCCGCTATAAAGATTTATTATTTACCTATTTTACGATTTGATAGATTAATATCGAAAGTATATTTTATTTATAAATGTATTTTTTTCCGATTCTGCAACCCGCTACTTACGTTTTTCGTCAGCCATTGCATATCGGTATTAAAATCTAAACGGACACGCAACGTGTTTCAGTCCTCAATAACGATCTATTATTTACTTACTTTACGATTTGGTAGTTTAATATCTGAAGTATTTTTCATTTACAAATGTATTTTTTTTTCTTTTAAAATCAAAATTTCTTTCAGAAAATCTGACGAATTAGCTTTACTTAAATTGGAAATGACTGATATAATTGAGCAAAGAAAATACTTTTTCACCGCCCGCAAACAGAGAGTTATTAAAAGATAATTATCCCCAATTGCATATGATACGGTACCTATAATTGTTGCAATTGTAAACTGTTAAAACGCACCCATTATAAATCATCTGAAGGTGCAAACTGTTAAATAAACACGTGTATAGAAATAGATGTATCATAAACACTGATTGATGTTAATTGGCGACTTCATAGAATAGTCGGCTGCAATTATTTTAATTCTGCCCTCTAGTCAAATGAAGGTACAGTAGAGATGTCTAGCTGCTCGGAACTGGAATATGATTGGATAACATTTCAAAGTGGGCATATCCATATTTGATTGACAAATGTGTCAGATTTACTGCCATAAAAGTACATGTATCCTAATCTCGCCACCTTTTTTGCTATCTTATCAGTAATCAATCGATACGTTATTGTCAGTTCTTAATCGCCGGAATACACAATGAAACGCAAAAGGAATTCTTATGATGTGACATTTAAACTTAAAGTTGTGGAATATGCAAAAGCAAATTCAAACCGCGCTGCCGAAGAGAATTCGGTGTGACAGAAAAAATGGTGAGAGACTGGCGAAATAAAGAAAGCAAAATGTTAAACGTTGATTCTAGATCTGTGAAAAAATGAGAACTGTGATATCGCCGTATGATGATATTGAGGGAAAGTTGAAAGACTGGATTATAGATACGCGCAACAATGGATATATTGTTACACGTGCCACGATCCGTTTTCGTGCGTTACAACTTGCAAAGGAAAATGGATATACAGAATTTAAAGCTTCAGGTGGTTGGTGCTCGCGATTCATGAAAAGACATGATCTGGTATTGAGACAGAAAACACACATCGCGCAGAAATTGCTAAAGATCTAGACAATAAGGTTGACTCTTTCCATAAGTTTGTGATTGATTTGAGAAAGGGACATGATTTTGAGTTGGGTGCTATAGGAAATATGGATGAAACGCCGATGTTCTTCGATATGCCGGGCAATCGAACAGTTGATATTAAAGGGACTAAATCAGTAACTGTGAAAACGTCGGGCAGTGAAAAAGCCCATTTTACGGTAGTGTTATCGTGTCTGGCCGACGGAACAAAGCTGAAACCCGCAGTAGTGTTTAAGCGTAAAACCATGCCGAAAGAAAAGTTACCGTCTGACATCGTGGTGTTTGTGCAGGAGAAAGGTTGGGTAGATGAATGTGTTCTTATGAAATGGCTTGAAGAAGTTTGGTTCCAACGTCCTGGCGCTTTGTTGAATCATAAATCATTGTTAGTGTGGGACATGTTTAGGGCTCATCTTCTTGAAAAAGTGAAGAATAAATTGAAATCGCGTCGCTCATATCAGTGTGTGATCCCAGGAGGATGTACTTCTGTGTTACAACCTTTGGATGTATGTTTGAACAAACCGTTTAAAGTGAACATGAGAAACAAAATGGAATGAATGGATGGTTAATGGCGAAAAGCAGCTTACGAAGGCTGGCAATCTTAAGCGTCCAGATCTTGCATTAGTGTGCCAGTGGGTGATAGATTCGTGGAATGAAATTCCCCGTGAAATGGTAATCAAATCCTTCCTCAAATGTGGAATCTCGAACTCAATGGACGGTACACAAGATGATGAACTATTCAGTGACTTAGTGCGCGACCGCGAAGAAGCCACGGATGCTGGTACAGATGATATCAGTGATGATGAATGTGATGATCAGTGGATATATGATGAAAACATTACAAGTGAACAATTTGAGGAATTATTTGGTGATAGCGATGATGAGGAATTTGAGGGGTTTTGATGATGTGATGTAAGATTTGATGCATGAAAATAACTGTGAATAACGGTGATGACGTTATCAAAATTCATTGATTTTATGACTGTTCGTGGTGTTAAAGTCATTTAAATTTGCAATAAATGTGATATGAAAAACTGATGAAATGAATTTGATGTTAAAATTTTGTTGAAGATTAAAGCGTCGATAACTTATCTGTCAGTTTGTTTGCAAATAATATGTGTACACACATGCTTTAAAATTATATGATTAATTTTGTGTGTTTGAAATATGTGATAAATTAATGCATTATTACCCGGTAGTTACCGTATGTCACATAAAATTAAAATATGTAATATGCTTTGTTTGTTTGTTTGCTTTTTCGAACTTGCGTTAATTACTTTGGGAAAATTGGTGAGGATATTTTATCCTCATTAATTTTCTCATTGTATGCAGCGCATGTTTGAATGAAAAATCCTAAACATGTATTGGAGATCCTTTGAAAGCAATTTAAAAATTGCGTATCCTCGAATAATTGCAAGAAATACATTATTTTCCTAAACATTCTGTGTTACTGTTATGGAAACATGGCCGAACATTCAGCGTTTCTAAGCATTATGAGTAAATGGGCGAATATCGTCAAATTTCTAGACGTAATTTCTCCCGTTTCGGAGATATTTTGTGCATATTATCACCAATGAAAGTGGATTTTAGAATACTTTATATTATTCTACATATGAAACAGATTTTCAAGTTCCTTCAAAAATAAAATCGGCGAAAATCGTCAATTTTCCGCCGTTTTCTAGACGTCATTTCGCCGTTTTGAAGTTACTACATTGCATTTTTACGCACGAAATTGATTTTAAAATAATTTATTTTATTTAACATAATATAAAACAAGTCTGCAAGTTCTTTTAAAAATAAAATCGGCGAATATTGTCAAAATTTCGGCCTTTCTTTAACCTTTTTCCGCTGTTACTAATTCATTTAAATTCTGCATTTTTACAATAAAATTGTCCATTTTCTATTGCAAATCATAGAATGTTGGGGAAAATAATGCAAATTTCTGATGTAGTCTGTATAAAAATATGACTGCGTCTTATACGAGGGTCAGTGCAAAACCTCCCCGATCGATAGTCCAATATCAGGATGCGTCTTATAAGCGAGGGCGCCTTATACGCGAGTATATACGGTATGCAGTAAACTAAATCTTAAAACTATTTGAATGAAGGCTCAAAAATATTCAGGAAAACAGCATTGGTCAACAAAGGCACTTCAGCGGAGCACATGAATATCAGAAAATTATAAATACAAACAGTTATTATTATTACCCTTTTAAATGATTTCGAATTCTGAAAAACCATTTAGAATTCTAAAATACCCTTTTGAAAAAACATCTAGGAGTAAAATACCATTTGAAAAAAAAACTAGGGGGTAAAATACCCTTTAACCTAAAATCTTATCTGGAGCTCTGGTTTGTTTTGATGTATAATTAATTTCTAAACATGTACACAAACGTTGTGTGACACGCTCTGAGACAGTTAAGTTGAAGTATTTACACCTATCTTTGAAGAATTATTAAATTTACAAAACGCGTTTATTTACACACATTGTTGTGTATGAAACATGTTTTGCTGTGTTATTTTATCCATTTTCATTTAATGCGATGTAAGTGAATGAATATTTCAGCTTTCTAAAACTTAATATTTTTCGAGCATTCATTTCTCTGATAATGAAATTTCATCGTCAGAATCGTCATCTGACGGAACTGATAGGTCAAAATCAGCATGATAATAAATATTTTCTTCAATGTAAGAAAAATCTTGGCTAATTATTTTAATCTTTTGAAATACTGTTTGAATGAAACACAGCGGAATTCGTCTTTTTTATTTCCTTTATCGCATATTTACAAACATTTATTTTAGCAAGGAAACTAATTATTAGCAGAATTAATAATTATAACATCTAAGAAATAATAGCCGGTATGCAAAATAATTTTGCTTTTATCAGGATTATCAAAAATTAAGTACGTGACGCAATCAGCATGACCTCGGTGCTGCGACTATACTCGTCAATCGCCGTCCTGGGGAGTCCTGATAACGCGCCTATAGTCGGATATCGAAGCTACAGGGGTAGAAAATATAGCGCCTTTAGTTGCATTTCGGCCCCAAGGAGTTAATTCTAACTTACGTTTTCCGAATTTGTCACCCGTTTTCGCGACCGTGATTTTCGGATATTTATGTCATTTCTGACGAGATTTTTTAGTGCAATCTTAATAAAAAGTCAATAAAAAGTCTACATTTAAGAAAAAAACGACAAATGTTGCAAAATGAGCTCTTATTTTGATAATTTGTAATTTTTGACAATAAAACATGCGAAGGCTTCGAGCCCCACCCACTTATAGGCAATGTGCAAAATAAAACACTGTTTTTTTAAACAATTTTTTTTTTTTTTTTTTTTTTGACATCTTTATTTTAAATGTGATTTCCAGAATTTTTTATTAAATGGCAGATGTTTATAAAAATGATAATTTTAGAAATTAACACAAACTAATTTTCTAAATAGCTTCTTAAAGGGTTACTAAGGCCATCCTTAAAAAATTGTTTGTTTGCGGTAACGCGACCGACTCACGAAAATCGCCGCGACTCAAACAATCTTTTAACCGAAAACTCGGAATTTTTTTTTTTTCGGTGCCATGTTTTTATTCTTTCCTGTTTCGTTATTTCTTTTGGGTAACTATTTGTATTTGTATAAGTTTTCCTAGACAGTGTTCGTTGGGTTCAACTACATGAATGATCGGTATGACCGATAAGAAACAAAATGTGTGAATGTTACGCTTTCTGTATACCGCTAATTAACAAGTGACACAAATACGATAATAGGCTGCTCTTCTATGCATTGTTTATCAATTAACTTTAACACATTGATCAATAAATACCTTTGGAAATGACGGACATTATTGTATCAAATACAAACCGCGAGAAGCCCACGTGTCAGTCGGCGCGTGGCATGATTGACATCTGCCAGAAGCTGATTAATATACCAAGCTCCGCCTACTGCCATACTTCCGCTTATGGCGGCGAACAATATTCGAATTCACCGGGATTTTGATTGACAAGGGGCAGTTCTTTTGAACTCGAGACGCATAAAAGAAAATTTCCTCGGGTCAAGCCGACGCACGGGAAATTTTTTTGTGCGGGTCAAATACGAGTTTTTCTCGATAAGTGCAAGTGAAAACCCAGAAGCTCGGGTCTACCGAACGCCCTGCCGATTTCCTGATATACTACAAAATTATGCAAAAAGTTGTTTAGAAAATTCCACATGGACAAATCGTGGTACATAGTGGTATCTGTGCAATACTGGAGATGTATTTAACCGAGTTTTAGATTTGTAAAATAATGATTTTTCTCGTACGTAAAACATCTGGGAAAGATAAATTCTTGGATATCATTCTGTCATAATTTCTCAAACAATTTTGCAAACAAATAATAAATTCAGTTTCGATCTTTTGTCGTTGCATAATCTTTTTAATCTGCCCCGAGGATAAAACTGCAGTGACACTACACAAGTCACTTGGAAAGAGCACAATAAACGTCAAAAATATTAGACAAACAAAATTTTCTTACCTGAAAATTTATTTATAAAGTTAAGCATCCTTTCAATGCAATGACTAAAACCAGCGAAAGAAATCCATAATGTTTACATTTCTAGATTTTCCTGTTTGCCTGAAATTAAATTTCCATGGGTCCACTTTTTCCTATTTTTCAAAACACAGACTTTAGAAACATAGTTATTATTACTGAAACTTTCTGTGACTTAAATAATGTAACTGAAATTCATGCAAATTTTTGACACCTGCCATCAGAAACTGGCTTTAATCTGTTTGACAACTGTTTCTTTTTATGTGTGCCCACAGTAGCAGATCAAAGAAGACACTTGCAGATCAAAGAAGAGGTGTATTATGTGTGATGTCATAGTGATGTCACTGCTATTGACATGTATTTAATTCAAGAAGTGACTGTGAAATGCTTTTATGGGTTTTTGTGTTTTGACTTTGAGTGCATTAGCACTGGAAGCTTGATTTATTTTTGCTGATATGGAATTAACCAAAGAGCTATAAAAATAAATATTTTATACTTCTTTGAATTAACCTAGCTTTTTTTAATTGTATTCATATTCAGATTAGGCTTTTCTTGGTTAAGGCAATCATTGCAAGAGCGAAAAAAACTTTAATTTGCAGTTTAATCACATTAGATTCACAAGGATAAGAAATTAGGTTTACATTGCTAAGTATATTTAGTTCCATTTTAAACTTGCCTGTCATGGCGCTATTAAAAATCTTTCCGCGTTTCCCTAAAATCACTCCACTTCTCCATAATCTTAGCTGAGGAAGAAATGACTTCTCCCTAAAATATTAACATAGCTTAAGCCCTGAGTAAATGTAAAACAATTAAGTATTGTCTTAAAATTACATGATACATAGGCTTTGAAGGAGTGCGGTGCTAGTAATCAGACTCGGGTCTACAGGGTATTAAAATATCAAAGATTTTGCTATGTACTTCAATGCTGAATCCTAAGGAATGTAATGTTTTTTTTATTACCCTAGCCAGTGCAAGGACATTCAAAAGGTCTGGCCAATTATTTTTGTTTAATATATTGATAATCTTAAATTTTCAAGTTCATATGGAGATAATAAGCTCTGTTTCTGACTGGTGTCAGGCTTATAATCTGTTGTTTTTATTGTTATTAAAAAGGTGATATTACTAGTAATATTAGTATTCATACTATGTGAAAACTACCACCCTTGCAGATATGTTACAATCAAGTTAGCATTCTACAGAGAAGTGTTAGTACCCAGAAGGTGTATAAACCAGAGGGTTAAAAAGGAAATGCAGGTTAATATATAAATATATATATGATATTACCACTAATAGGGATGTCATAATATATTGCTCCTGGAAAAATCATTTTCTTGCTTCTACATATTTGATTTTGTCTTGTAATGTATATTTGTAAATGTTAGTTGTCAATTGCTATAAACATTGGTGTGTTTAATGCAATAAAAGATTTTGTATTGTATTGTATTGTATTGTATTGTACAATTAGCATCCAAAAAAAAAAAAAAAAAACGAAAAAAAAAAAAAATCCCTACCTACCTACTCACACTAAAAATTCTGGGTCGCGTTACTGCAAACAAACAATTTTTTAAGGATGGCCTAAGAAATATGTAATAACTACATTAATTTCTTGAGTAGTACGAGTACTTTGGTACATATAATGTAGTCCTACAAGAACGTCAATGCTATGCGCTTCGCCGCTGTTGGCCTCATAATTTTATCTTTGGAAAAAGCAGTGGCTCAGAGAAAAAAATTCCCAGTGTGACCCCTGTAGGTCAAATCAAAGAAAAACCTTGTGTATGCAATAGAGGCTGTATTTTTCAACTGATCTTCATGAAATTTAGCCAGAATGATTACCTTGATAAAATCTAGGCCGAGTTCGAAAATGGGTCATCTGGGGTCAAAAACTAGGTCACTAGGTCAAATCGAAGAAAAACATTGTGTATGCAATAGAGGATGTATTTTTCAATTGATCTTCATGAAATTTGGTCAGAGTGATTGCCTTGATGAAGTCTAGGTCGAGTTTGAATATGGGTTATCTGAGGTCAGAAACTAGGTCACTAGGTCAAATTAAAGAAAAATCTTGTGTAAGCGATAGAGACTGTTTTTTTCAATTGATTTTTATGAAATTGGTCAGGATGATTGCCTTGATGAAATCTAGGTCGAATTTGAATATGGGTCATCTGAGGTCAAAAACTAGGTCACTTGGTCAAATCAAAGAAAAAACTTGTGTATGTGATAGAGGCTGTATTTTTCAATTGATCTTCATGAATTTTGGTCAGAATGATTGCCTTGATAAAATCTAGGTCGAGTTTGAACATGGGTCATCTAGGTTCAAAAACTAGGTCATATCTAAGAAAATGCTTGTTTTATCGCAAGAGACCAATTTTTTGGTCCAATCTTAATGAAAATTGGTCAGAATATTTGTTTCCATGAAATCACTAGGTCAAACATGTTTTACACTGTTATGGTGTGTTTCTTAGGTGAGCGACCTAGGGCCATCTTGGCCCTCTTGTGTTTAGGTAAGTTACAGTCTGACCTAGTTTGTTTGTTTCGGAGAGTAATTTGGTTTCCTAATGTAATTAACTACTTAATACATTTATAGGGTAGATGATGATGAGGATATGGATTTTGAAGCAGAGTTAGCCATGATGGATGACATAGAGATGGAGGGAGCAGAACCATCAGGTAAGTGTAGACCGATAATATACTATATTTTAGTATAAGGTATTTTCCTGACAAGAAACTGTTGGAAGGATTAAGATTTCTTTGTTGAACTTTATTATTATTGCTTTGTTGAACATTTAAAGTAAGCTCTGTAGAGGGACAGTATATTTTTAGCTTGTCTAATTTTTGACAAAATCTAAAAGTTATTGTCACGGTATAGGACTTGAATATTAAAATGGGGAGAAAGTGTGTAGTCGGCCGGGTATCTCAGTCAGTAGAGCATCGGAATGGTATTCTGAGGCCACAGGTTCGCGTTCCGGTCTGGTTGCACATTTTTCTCACCCTGTGACATTTGGCGCCGCACATTGGACCATGACTGTATATACTCCAAGATCATGTTTACCTTGTTCTCTATCCCATTAGAAATTCAAGGATGAACTTCATACAGCGGGGAAATATGTCAGAGTATAGGACTTGAATATTAAAATGGGGAGAAAGTGTGTTGGCAGCTGGGTAGCTCAGTAGGTAGAGCATCGGAACAGTATTCTGAGGCCCCGAGTTTGAGTCCCGATCTGGCTACACATTTTTCTCACTCTGTGACATTTAGCGACCAACATGGGACCGTGTCGGCATTACACTGTTTACTGATGCCTGTAATTGCTTATTTATAAAGTACCAGCTGAAATTCGAGGACCCTGTTTTAAGCCCTATACCGTGACATTTTTGTCGTCACTTGATTGTTGGCGTTGGTTAAAATGTTTAAGTCCACCTTTTCTCAAAAACTGTAAGAGCTACAGCTTTAAAACTTTGCACTCTTCTTTATCATCATGAGATGACTAGGTAGGCAAAGAACCATAACTCTAACCTGCATTATGGCCCTTTTTATACTTAGAAAATCAGTAAGCTTTTGAGTCATTTTTTAGCTCATCTGATTTTTTGAAAAAAAAAATGATGAGTTATTGTCATCACTTGAGCGGTTGTCGGCGTCGGCGTCGGCGTCTGCGTCGGCGTTGCCTGGTTAAGTTTTATGTTTAGGTCAGCTTTTCTCCTAAACTATCAAAGCTATTGCTTTGAAACTTGGAATACTTGTTCACCATCATAAGCTGACCCTGTATAGCAAGAAACATAACTCCATCTTGCTTTTTGCAAGATTTATGGCCCCTTTTGTACTTAGAAAATATCAGATTTCTTGGTTAAGTTTTATGTTTAGGTCAACTTTTCTCCTAAACTATCAAAGCTATTGCTTTGAAACTTGGAATACTTGTTCACTATCATAAGCAGACCCTGTACCTCAAGAAACATAACTCCATCTTGCTTTTTGCAAGAATTATTGCCCCTTTTGGACTTAGAAAATCAGTTTTCTTGGTTAAGTTTTATGTTTAGGTCAGCTTTTATCCTAAACTATCAAAGCTATTCCTTTAAAACTTGCAACACTTGTTCACCATCATAAGCTGACCCTGTACAGCAAGAAACATAACTCCATCCTGCTTTTTGCAAGATTTATGGCCCCTTTTGGACTTAGAAAATATCAGATTTCTTGGTTAAGTTTTATGTTTAGGTCAACTTTTTCTCTTAAACTATCAAAGCTATTGCTTTAAAACTTGCAACTCTTGTTCACCATCATAAGCTGACCCTGTACAGCAAGCAACATAACTCCATCCTGCTTTTTGCAATAATTATTGCCCTTTTTGGACTTAGAAAAATCATTTTCTTGGTTGAATATTATGTTTAAGTCAACTTTTCTCATAAACTATCAAAGCTATTGCTTTAAAACTTGAAACAGTCTTTCACCATCATAAGTGGACACTGAACATCAAGAAACATAACTCTATCCTGCTTTTTGCAAGAGTGATGGCCCTTTTTAGACTTAGAAAATCATGGGTAGGACAATATTTCTATTATACAAAAAAAATCAGGTGAGCGTCAGCACCCGCAAGGCGGTGCTCTTGTTATCATTTGTAACACATTTATTAAAAATATTTTATTTCTGTATGATTTGTTCCCCTATTTTAGTCATTACAAAGCAAATTTCCTTTCTGTAACATGATCTGGCCCAATTTCCCCCAAAGCCAAAAAACTCTTCTTTCAGCTGTTGAGGGCCTAACATTATTTCAGTGCTGCACCTCTACGATATTTATATTGCCTGTTTTATGTCAATTTTAGCACCTGGACCTGATGATGAAATGACAAGTGTTAAATGGGCAAGACCTCCTGTACCACCAATGGATCCAAAAAAAGATGCTATTATATTTCAACAGATTGATTTAGACCACTACATTGGTATGAAGACTTATTTAGACAACTACATTGTATGGCAGTCAAATTTCGTTTGCGCAAACTTGACTGGACTGGTAAAATTTGAGTTATTAGTACAAAATGCAAAGGTGGGAAAGGGGTACTAAACGACCATAAGACTGTTTTAATTATAGACGTACCAGTTTCGGTCTTATCAAGACCTTCTTCAGCATAAAATGATTAAAATTTTAGACACTAAAGTAAACAAAATGTGCGACATATTTTTGACGTATGTTACTATATATAGAACAGAGTCAGGTGAGACTATTGGCACATTTCTAATTATTGTTGATCTAATGATTTCTTGAGTTATTAGTAGTTCAAGCCATGGAACAATATACATTATACAGGGAATTGGCTGGGAACTTATGATGAGTCTTGAGTGAAGGGTGGTGTTTGAAAAGTTCACATAGCTGTATTTTCTATGACTTGTCTGCAATTCTTGTTTTTCAACTAAATACTGGTTGAATTTTAAAATGAACATGTTTGAGTCATGTTTTTATTGTTAGGTAATTAAATGTTTATAAATTCACTTTGGATTAATTTCAGAATATTTTCTCATTTTTCATAGTTCACAATAACTACATCCTAGATTTCTAACCTGTACTACAGAATTTAAAAAACAAACAAAAAGTAAATAATACTTTACACATAGGAATTGAACAGGTTATCTACAGCTTGGAGTCTGGACGCTATTGCTTGGCAAAAGTTTCATCATTGTTAGACAACTCTGAGAATGCCCCTTCGTCATTGGTTAGTTTCATGATTTTGTTCAAACGACCAGTCAGGTGTTGGAGTTTTGAGTTTTTATACCAGGTAATATCAAACCTAATTCCTGGAACCTTTATGTATCACAATGATATTTATCAAAGAAGCAATGTTTTTACACAGGAAAGCACATGCCTGGAATGCCTGGCTGCACCGTTGGTCCGACTCCTGTCATCCGTATGTTTGGTATAACCATGGAAGGACACAGTGTTACAGCACACATACACGGCTTCACTCCGTACTTCTTTGTACCAGCGTATCCTGGATTCAGTGAAGACCACTGCAAGAAATTCATGGTATGTGTGTCATGTATGCTGATATATTTAATATTTATAAGTTTGCTTCTAAAATTAGAAAATGATCCAACATAAGTTTACAAGTAGGATTTGTCACAGTCTAAGTGAGGAAAGGGGCCTAGGTTTGGTCATATTATTGATTGATTGAGTAGATGTAAAGTTAATATAAATAATATGCTGATTGATTGATTAGTTATGAAGCTAAACATTCATGCTCTGATTTACCATTGCAGATAAAGTCACTCAGATTACTTGTGAAGTTCAAAGTAATTTAGACTGTGATTGATCCTTACATAACAGAAGCTGATATCTGGCCACTTCCGAATATGAAACAAGATTATATTTTCCCAATTGTTGCAGAGAAACTTCTCAAAATTGGCAATTATAATCCACAAATAAGGAAGTACCCAGTAATGAGCTCATTTAGGATTTAAAAAAGGAAACCACCAAATTCTTTTTCTCTGTTACAGACATCTTTTGCAAGAGGAAAAAAGTGCCAGTTCTAATGAAGAGCTCTTTTCCCAAATTTAGCAAAAAAATAGCAATTATCCTGTATGAATTTCTCAATTTAAAAGGCCAGAGAATTCATGCTCAATCTTGATTCTGTCAGATTCTTGTGTGTCAGATTTTAACAAAAATATTTAACATACAATGTATGAATGCTTAATTTACATAATACCTCCCTGTTAATTTCCTTTGATTTCATTTAAACCATATGATAAATATTTGAAAGTTTAAATTGTATGTTTTTACCATTTTACAGTTTCCAGACATTCTCTTAGTATTGTATTAAAAACAAAATTATTGAATACATGAATCATTGAATACATGAATCAGTGAATACATGGACCTATTTCTGTAACAAAAGTGTGTTTTTCATTCTTGCAAAAATAGTCTTCTGTTAGAAGGCAGTTTGCATCATGAATAAGAAATTACTTGTATTTATACATGTATTTAGGATGCATTGAATACAGCTGTGATGGGAGATTTAAGGTCAAATAAAGAAGAAATAGTGAAAGCTGTTCTTGGAGTGGAACTTGTTATCAAAGAAAGTAAGTCATCAACATGTAATTGCTCTATATGTGTCATTTTTAACACTGAGTTTTCTGTTGGTGTAAACATTTTTAGCTCGAGTATTCAAAGAATAGTAGAGCTATTGGACTCACCCATGCATCGGCATCTGCGTCTGTGTCAGCGTCAGCGTCCTGATTTGGTTAAGGTTTTGTATGCAAGCTGGTATCTCAGTAACCACTTGTGGGAATGGATTGAAACTTCACACACTTATTAACTGTCATAAACACTGACCTACATTGCACAGGTTCCATAACTCTATTTTGCTTTTTTACAAAATTATGCCCCTTTTTCGACTTAGAAATTCTTGGTTAAGGTTTTGTTTGTAAGATGGTATCTCAGTAACCACTTATGGGAATGGATTGAAACTTCACACACTTATTCACTGTCATAAACTGACCTACATTGCACAGGTTCTATAACTCTGTTTTTTTTTTTTACAAAGTTATGCCCCTTTTTCGACTTAGAAATTCTTGGTTAAGGTTTTGTATGTAAGCTGGTATCTCAGTAACCACTTGTTGGAATGGATTGAAACTTCATACACTTATTCACTGTCATAAACTGACCTCCATTGCACAGGTTCCATAACTCTATTTTGCTCTTTTACAAAATTATGCCCCTTTTTCAACTTAGAAATTCTTGGCTAAGGTTTTGTATGTAAGCTGGTATCTCAGTACCCACTAATGGCAATGGGTTAAAACTTCACACACCTGTCCACTGTCTTGATTTGACATGAACTGTACAGGTCTCAAAACTCTGCTTTGCATTTTGTCAAAATTATTTCCCTTTTTCCGACTTAGTAGTTTTTGGTTAAGTTTTTGTATGTAAGCTGGTATTTAAGTATCCACTAATGGGAAAGGATTGAAACTTCACATACTTGTTCACTGTCATGAGCTGAATAGCACTGTGAAGGTTCCATAACTCTCTTCCCATTTTTACAAAATCATGCCCCTTTTTTGACTTTTGTATTCATTCAGTTGACAAGGCTGTTGAATAGTCGGGCGTTGCTGTCCTCCGACAGCTCTTGTTAAGTACTAGTAACACTAATATAACTTACACATTTTAGATAATATGATAACTTTCAAAGTTAGATCCTGCTTCTCTGGGTCATTTGTCATGTAGATAGAATCAACAACAACACTCCATCAGCTGGATCGATTTTAGAAAACTTACCTTGCTCTAGAATGCACAGTTACAAAAATATTCCAATTTGTATCTCATTATTGAATGAAGCAAGCTTCAGTTTACTGTTGTTAATAGATGACTATTGTTTTTAGGGTCATGCTTTCAAATCTGTATGACACTGTACTTTAACCAGAAAATTCAGTACCCAGTTACTCTGACTGGTCATCATGAGAAGCATGGTTGTTTTACAGCAGCTTCTGTTATTACAGTATTGGCAATCGTTTCAAGGTATTTATGTTTTCTGTGGCAACAAAAAGTTCTTTTTTCTTTTACCAGGTATTTATGGTTTCCATGGCAACAAGAAAATTCCGTTTATCAAGATCACTGTGGCAATACCTCGCCTCATTGCGCCAGCAAAAAGACTGCTCGAACAAGGTTTTAACTGTCCAGGTTATGGACAATTTGGCTTTCAGTCCTATGAGTCTAACATAGATTTTGAAATTAGGTATGTACTATTACATCGTAGCAGATTTAAACTGAAAAATCTTTACTTAATGCCATTGAAAATGTAAATTTTATCAACCAAAACAAATATGTTAGGTGTTAAATAGATGTGTCAGTTTCAGTTGGTTATTTTGACATACTGTTTTATGCAAGTTACTGATTTTGGGCTTGCATTGGAATATGCGTTGAAAAATGATTGTGAATGAAACTGGTTCTGTTTATATAAAATAGTATGTCCGAACTATCTCGGAACAAAGCTTCTGACTACAAAACCAGAGTTCCTGACAATTGATTTGTGAACATTTTCTGTGACATAGAGAAAACATTGACAAAATGTAAAAATTTCAAGGTTGTCAAAAACAACTTAATACTTGATTATTTGTGTTTTTGTAAGTACTGTGGGCAAACAAATATTAAATGAAAATAGAATATCCTTGCTTTTGCCGTAAATGCTGATTTCTTCTGTTAAGGTTCATGGTAGACAGTAATGTTGTTGGTTGTAACTGGATAGAGGTTCCAGCAGGGAAGTACTGTATCAGAGACAAGGAAAACTCTAACCAATCTGATGCAAAGAGACCTCCACTGAAATCTAGATGTCAGATTGAGTTGGACGTGTCCTGGCAGGACTTTATCTCACATATGCCTGAAGGAGAATGGTCCAAAGTTGCCCCATACAGAATTTTGAGCTTTGATATAGAATGTGCAGGGCGTAAAGGTAGGATGTTTGTTACCAACATTAAGAGTTGAAAAATAAATAGACTGTTTGATCTACCATTTCTGTACATGAAGTTTTTGCAAACTTGTTGAAAATATTTGCATTGCACATCATTATAAAGAACATGAATGGGTGAAAGTAGAATCTTGATAGTTTTTTGGTATGTTTTGATTAAGTTTTAAATCCATCAACAAGAACTTGTTTTGATGGTAGTGTTTTACTTAGGGTAAATGTCAGCAGTTTTGGATACAAAAACTTAGCAGCATTTCAAAATTGATATTGTTTTCAAAAGAACAATTATGTCTCCCACCACACATTGGTGTGGGAGACATATTGATTTACTCCTCTCTGTGTGTGTGTGTGTCTGTCTGTCTGTCACAAATCTTGTTCGCACTGTAAGCCGATCTTCACCAAACTTGAACAAAATGTGTTTGACCATAAGTTCTCGTCCAAGTTCGATAACTAGCCAAATCACTTTTTATACGCCCGTTTGTAAAACAGGACGTATTATGGGAACGCCCCTGGCGGGCGGGCGGGCGGGCGGGTGGGCGGCGTCCACAGACTTTGTCCGGAGCATATCTTCTACATGCATGGAGGGATTTTGATGAAACTTGGCACAGTTGTTCACCATCATGAGACAGAGTGTCATGCGCAAGAACCAGGTCCCTAGGTCTACGGTCAAGGTCACACTTAGAGGTCAAAGGTCAAATTCAAGAATGACTTTGTCCGGAGCATATCTTCTTCATGCATGGAGGGATTTTGATGAAAGTTGGCACTGTTGTTCATCATCATGAAACGGAGTGTCATGCGCAAGAACCAGGTCCCTAGGTCTAAGGTCAAGGTCACACTTAGAGGTCAAAGGACACAAGAAAGAAAACTTTGTCCGGAGCATATCTTCTTCATGCATGGAGGGATTTTGATATAACTTGGCACAAATGTTCACCACCACGAGGCGGAGTGTCATGCGCAAGAACCAGGTCCCTAGGTCTAAGGTCAAGGTCACACTTAGAGGTCAAAGGATACAAGAATGAAAACCTTGTCTGGAGCATTTCTTCTTCATGCATGGAGGGATTTTGATATAACTTGGCACAAATGTTCACCACCACGAGATGGAGTGTCATGCGCAAGAACCAGGTCCCTAGGTCTAAGGTCAAGGTCACACTTAGAGGCCAAAGGTCAGATACAAGAATGACTGTCCGAAGCATTTCTTCTTCATGCATGGAGGGATTTTGATATAACTTGGCACAATTATACACCATCATGAGACGAAGTGTCATGCGCAGTTCCCTTTTTAGAATTACTTCCCTTTGTTGTTACTAATAAATTTGCTAAATTTTATTGTAACTTTTTCATTACTAGTCGTAGGGAAAAATCGAGACCACTTTTCTGTAGTACAAACAGTTTCACCAATTATGAGGTGTATTTTGACCAATCTCTACCTGGTAAAGATTTTTGTGTGGACTTAAAATTTTTTTTTGGATTTTTTTTTTTTTGTTAAGGTTACCTTCCCTTAGTTGTTACTATAAATAACTTATATTGTAACTTTTTTATAATTGACCGTAGGGAAAAAACAAGACCACTTTTCTGTGGTACAACATAGATGTTACTTTCAAATTTTAGGTGTATTTTAAGGTATCTCTACCTGGTAAGGAGTTTTTTGTGGACTTAGAAAAACTAAAGACTTACAATGATTACTAAACAACCACAAAATTAAAATTCCATTTGCAAATATAGGTGCTAGAGTAAAGAAATTTGCTGTGACGGGCGTATATTGTGACATTCTGGCACTCTTGTTACTCTTGTAAAGGTATATTTGTAGTGAGTAAACAGTATATAAAGACTAACTTACTGCTTAGATTATTAGGCAGTTGTGGGAGACAGCACTTTTCTCAAAAGCAGCTCTAGTTTATAAATTCTTTCATGGTCGTAGGAAGATTACATTCTTAGTCATATTATTTTAGGATATTAAAGACATTTTGAAAGTGCAAAAAAAGTTCAGTCTTCTCCTCAGGACACAGTTATAATGATCTACAATGTATTTAAATTTGGTTTTAGAAAAATAAAGGAGAAATTTACAAAATCATATATGATCAAACAGTAGCTCAAGAAAATGAAAAACCTCAGTAAGAAATTAGAGACTGAAAAATGTATTTAAGTCTAAAGAGCAATTTTGATTGAACCTGATCGCTGGTAGTTTTTGCCCGCAAATAAAAGATTTGAAGGGCAGTTGTCCATAGATAATTTATCTGTGCTATTCAGTATTCTTGTTTTATTCTAGGGATATTTCCGGAGCCAGATAAGGATCCTGTCATTCAGATAGCCAACATGGTGATACGACAAGGTGAACATGCTCCGTTCATCAGGAATGTGTTCACACTGAAAACGTGTGCTCCAGTCATTGGTTCTCAGGTCTTGTCATATATGACAGAGAAGGAAATGTTGTCAGTAAGTTTAACAAACTCTTCTTATTCAGTGTCCTTTTCACTTTGATAGGCATGGATGTCAGGCTGTTTGTGATGGGAATAAATCATTATTTGGAGAATAAGATCCACTGGACAAATTATACATTATTCCTGTTCCCAGACCTTTTATGCATCGTCTTCCAGTTTTACAGACATGCAGGATTTAATACTGTATTAGAAATAAGGGTATGCTCACTTGCCCCTGAAAGTCGAAATTCATTGAGGCAAGCCAAACTGCTATAAACTAGAATTTTCAGTCATCTTAGATCTGAGTTAAGAGTTATAGCAGACAATGACAATTTGTTGTTAAAGATGCACTTCTGTTCTGTTTGATACTAGATATAGTAGATGTTTAATTAAAATCAAATAACTTAAAATAATTTTTATGTTCCCCTCCCAGCTTCAAAGACCTAATAGACATGTAGTGTTTGAACTGTTCATCAGTCTATCAGTCAGACTTTGTTTTTACTCAACTCCTACATTTTCCATCTAAGTCAAATGAAACTCGGTATACTTCAGCAACATGAAGTTGATGTGCACATATTATTGAGACTTCCTTGTCTGCTTATTTGTTGGGTGGGCAGGGGGAGGGGGCCTATTACAACCCTTTTTTGGATTTTGAAATATTTTATCTGTATCAGAACATTGTGTATGAAACTTCTCCTATAGTTTCCATCCTATTGAAATGAAACTTGATATACCTCATCAAAATAAATGGACATGCACTCGATATTTGGATTGGGATTTTCATGTCTGGTTATTGTTCCTGGAGATATGGCCCACTTGTTGAATTTGTTTTATAATACATCAAGAATTTGCAGGAGGCGTATGTCATTCAATGTTGACATAAGTCTTGTTTTGTTAAGTATGTAAGTCATTGCAGGTAAATCTGACCTGTTCTGCAGTCACATTGGTCAGAAAAAATTTTTTGTGTCAAACTCTGACATGTTTACCTGATTTTGATAATTATATATTAAATGATTGGAAAATATGCAAGTGTTAAAGTTTACTCTTCAATTTCAGAAATGGGCACAGTTTATTCGAGAGGTTGATCCAGATATCGTTACAGGCTATAATATACAGAACTTTGATTTGCCATACCTCATCAATAGAGCCAATCATCTGAAGGTGGAAAACTTCACCTACCTCGGCAGAATAAAAGATATGAGATCTGTGATAAAGGAGTCTACCATACAGAGTAAACAGATGGGGAAGAGAGAAAATAAAGTTATAAATATAGAAGGGAGAGTGCAGTTAGATTTACTGCAGGTATGTACAGTTAAACCTCTATAAAACAACCAGTCAAGGGAAAAACTCCATCTGGCTGTGCATATGGCTTCTTTAGACAATTTGATAATAGAACAAAAAGCCAATTTTGGTTATTAACTTACTGAAGACAGATGGCCGCTAAGGCAAGTTCAATTGTTCTTTCAGAATTTTGTAGATGTAATTAATTATGTCTCCCCCAGGAGACATGTTGTTTTTGCCCTGTCCGTTCGTCCGTCTGTCCGTCCGTCCTTCCGTCCGTCCGTCCGTACGTCACACTTCATTTCCGAGCAATAACTGGAGAACCATTTGACCTAGAACCTTCAAACTTCATAGGGTTGTAGGGCTGCTGGAGTAGACGACCCCTATTGTTTTTGGGGTCACTCCGTCAAAGGTCAAGGTCACAGGGGCCTGAACATTGAAAACCATTTCCGATCAATAACTAGAGAACCACTTGACCCAGAATGTTGAAACTTCATAGGATGATTGATCATGAAGAGTAGATGACCCCTATTGATTTTGGGGTCACTCCGTCAAAGGTCAAGGTCACAGGGGCCTGAACATTGAAAACCATTTCCGATCAATAACTAGAGAACCACTTGACCCAGAATGTTGAAACTTCATAGGATGATTGGTCATAAAGAGTAATTGACCCCTATTGATTTTGGGGTCACTCCATCAAAGGTCAAGGTCACAGGGGCCTGAACATGGAAAACCATTTCCGATCAATAACTAGAGAACCACTTGACCCAGAATGTTGAAACTTCATAGGATGATTGTACATGCAAAGTAGATGACCCCTATCGATTTTGGGGTCACTCCATTAAAGGTCAAGGTCACAGGGGCCTGAACATTGAAAACCATTTCCGGTCAATAACTTCAGAACCACTTGACCCCGAATGTTGAAACTAAATAGGATGATTGGTCATGCAGAGTAGATGACCCCTAATGATTTTTGGGTCACTCTGTGAAAGGTCAAGGTCACAGGGGCCTGAACATTGAAAACCATTTCCGGTCAGTAACTTGAGAACCACTTGACCCAGAATGATGAAACTTCATAGGATGATTGGTCATGCAGAGTAGATGACCCCTAACGATTTTAGGGTCACTCTGTTAAAGGTCAAGGCCACAGTGGCCATAAGATGGAAAACCATTTCCAATCAATAACTTGAGAATCTCTTGACCCAGAATGTTAAAACTTCATAGGATGATTGTTCATGCAGAGTTAATGACCCCTATTGTTTTTGGGGCCACTCCATTAAAGGTCAAGGTCACAGGGGCCTGAACATTGATAACCAGTTCTGATCAATAACTTGAGAACCACTTGACCCAGAATGTTGAAACTTCATAGGAAGATTGAACATGCAGAGTAGATGACCCCTATTGATTTTGGGGTCAGTCTGTTAAAGGTCAAGGTCACAGTGGCCTGTTCATGTAAAATCATTTTTTGAAAATAACTTGAGAACCACTTGACCTACAATGTTGAAACTTAATAGGATGATTGGACATGCAGAGTAGATGACCCCTATTTATTTTGAGGTCACTTGATCAAAGGTCAAGGTCACAGGAGCCTGAACAGTGACTTGAGAACCACTAGGCCAAGAGTGTTGAATTTAGCGGGATGACTGGACATGCCAAGTAGATGATCCCTATTGCAGCCAACCATCAGTGTCTCTTTGATTTTTGCTCTTGACCCCTATTGACTTCTTGCCTATAGGACTTTGCATTGGGGGAGACATGCGCTTTTTTACAAAAGCATTTTCTAGTTTATTGCTGTATTTCAAATGGTTAAAATCATAATCTTGTAATAATAAGGTTTCCTTGAAAAAATGTAAGACGAGACAAAAATACATAAGCATAATGTTTTTGTGACAGAATAGTATTGAATGCAGGGCTTTAGACATAATTATGTGTACTTTAAGATATAGTTGCAAAATGTAGTGCATTCTTAATTTGTCAATATCCATTATTGTATAAAATGTTATTAGTTTCTGCTGTAGAAAACTGTATATAAATAAGCAAAAATGTAGCAAAAACAGTTGTACTATATGAGATTTATTCTAAAACTTGCAGGAACTTTAAAGTTTTATTTAATTGAATAATTTAAATAATTGCCATGATTTCAGATTTTGTTCCGTGATTACAAGTTGAGGTCATACTCTCTGAATGCTGTCTCATTTCACTTCCTGCAAGAACAGAAGGAAGATGTTCATCATTCAATTATTACAGATCTACAGGTAGGTTTACATAATCAAATCTCCAGATAGATCTACAGGTATGTTGTAATCAGTGTGAAGAGTGCCTCTTGTCTGTATGGTTCCTGTCTCTTACTTATTACTATGAAATGAATGACTTCTCCTAACACTGCTGTCAATACAAGCCTGTGTAGAGACAAACTAAGGTATGAAAGCTATCCATGGTTTTCCATGACCATGTGGTTACGGCTGCTGACTTATAATCATTTGACCATCACCGCAGTGGGTTTTCGAAACCTCACTTGGGGTGTAGAATTTGTTCTTGTGAGGAGGCTGGCTTACAAAAGCCCAAGCTGTGATGAAATAAAGCCCAATAGAGCCTTCCTCCACCATCAGAAGCTGGAAAATCGACATATGACCAGTAATTGTTTCAGAGTAACATTAAACCCAACCACACAACTAGTCAGGTTTGCATCAAAATTGCCTGAATTTTGTTACATTACTTTTATGACCTGGTTCTTGCACGATTATGCAGTATAACATCAGGCAACTTGTGTTATCTTTTAACAGTATTAAATTGGTTATTTACAAATCTTTTTTAAAGAAATTTGCTCCTTCATATTGGTACACAGTCCAGGTCATAGTAAGGATATACCTTTATGACATACGTTAATCGTGTAACTGATAAGCTGTACAGAATACATATTAAAGTTGTGTGGATAAAGTTTTGTCAAATGTTTTATCTTAACACCAGTGTTGTTGAGTATTTTTACTGTTCAGAATGGAAATGCTCAGACAAGACGTCGACTTGCAGTGTACTGTTTGAAAGATGCTATACTTCCTATACGACTGCTTGACAAACTTATGTGCGTCATCAACTACATGGAAATGGCAAGGGTTACCGGTGTACCTCTCACATACCTTTTATCTAGAGGTCAACAGATCAAGGTCATTTCACAGCTTCTTAGAAAGGTAAGTGTTGAGTAAAAGAGTTGTTTTATGTATGTATTTATTTTCAAAAGTGAGGTTAACAGTTTTTTGCTGATCCTAATATTAAATTACAGGGCAGGTATTGCAGGTATTTATCAATATTTATGTCTCCCACCACACAGTGGTGTGGGAGACATATTGATTTACTCCAGTCTGTGTGTCTGCCTGTGTGTCTATCTGTGTGTCTGTCTGTCTGTCACAAAGCTTGTCTGCATTCTAAGTTGAACATTTCTCATCCGATCTTCACCAAACTTGAACAAAATGTGTTTGACCATAAGACCTCGGCCAGGTTCGATTACTAGCCAAATCCGCCCAGGCACTTATGAATTATGGCCCTTGAATTACTGACTGAGTCCACTCATCCAAGCCGTCTAACTGGGTCCATTCATCTAAGCCATCTAGAGAAACAAGACATTTTTCATAGGGGCAGTTGTGGGAGACATGCGCTTTTCTCAAAAGCATCTCTAGTTAGTTATGAAACTTAGACTTTGAAGTGCTAAAATTACTTTTTGCCATACAAGTCCGTTATAAAAGTAAAAAAAAAATATTTGTTTTAACACAGTTTTAACTGTTATTATACATATTTTTTTAAAGAAGATTTTTTAGCTCATCTGATTTTTTGAAAAAAAATGATGAGTTATTGTCATCACTTGAGCGGTTGTCGGCGTCGGCGTCGGCGTCTGCGTCGGCGTTGCCTGGTTAAGTTTTATGTTTAGGTCAGCTTTTCTCCTAAACTATCAAAGCTATTGCTTTGAAACTTGGAAGACTTGTTCACCATCATAAGCTGACCCTGTATAGCAAGAAACATAACTCCATCTTGCTTTTTGCAAGATTTATGGCCCCTTTTGTACTTAGAAAATATCAGATTTCTTGGTTAAGTTTTATGTTTAGGTCAACTTTTCTCCTAAACTATCAAAGCTATTGCTTTGAAACTTGGAATACTTGTTCACCATCATAAGCAGACCCTGTACATCAAGAAACATAACTCCATCTTGCTTTTTGCAAGAATTATTGCCCCTTTTGGACTTAGAAAATCAGTTTTCTTGGTTGAGTATTATGTTTAAGGCAACTTTTCTCATAAACTATCAAAGCTATTGCTTTAAAACTTGCAACAGTTTTTCACAATCATAAGTGGACACTGTACATCAAGAAACATAACTCTATCCTGCTTTTTGCAAGAATGATGGCCCTTTTTAGACTTAGAAAATCATGGGTAGGACAATATTTCTATTATACAAAAAAAATCAGATGAGCGTCAGCACCCGCAAGGCGGTGCTCTTGTTAACATATATATTAGGCCAGAGAGCAGGATCTCTTAATACCAGCACAGAAGATTGATCCAGGAGAAGAGTACGAAGGTGCCACAGTCATTGAACCTCTGAAAGGGTAAATACTGTTTTCTTACATTCAAACACTTTCAGACCCTACAAGCTCAAAGAAGATAGTTTTGCGCTATCTAGAAGAAGGGTTGAGGTGGGGAAGGGGGCTCCAAAGCTGAGTAGTTAAGGTCGCTGACTTCAAATCACATATACCTTTATGCTGTGGGTTTGAAACCTCACTTTGGGTATAGAATTCTTCATGTGAGGAAGTCATTTAGCTGATTTAGGAAGGTGAGTAGTTCTACCCAGGTGCCTGCCTGTACATGCAGTAATTCTCAAAGGGGCACCTGGGGTCTTCCTCCACCATGTTTATTTGTTAATTTCTATTCTGAAAAGATAGAGTCCTGTGGACGCGATCAGAAAACTTTATTCAAAGTGACAAAGAATCTTCACGAGGAGGCCGTGCTGCCAACATCTTCCTCTTCCAAAGAATTAGCGCAAAATTTCAGCAATTTCTTCGTCGATAAAATTGATGGAATAAGAACTAAAATTTGGTCAGAAACAGAGTTACAAACAGGTGCGGTTACCACCGAGGAAATTTCGGACAGGCAAATAGATAAACTTGTTGAATTTACTCCAGTCTCACAGGATGAAGTGCAAAAAGTTATTTCAAAATCTGCAAGTAAATCGTGTGAGCTAGATCCACTTCCGACATGACTTTTGAAAGAATGCTTAGAAGAACTGCTACCATCTCTCACTAAAATAATCAATTATTCTTTGGAGAAAGCATATGTACCGAAATCCTTCAAAAGTTCGTTGATCAGACCACTCATCAAAAGTCAGATCTAGATGCAAATGTTCTGAAGGACTATAGACCTGTCTCTAATTTACCGTACATGTCTAAAATTCTTGAAAAGATAGTCGATGCTCGTTTGGAAAGCGACTTGTCTTTGAACAGTCTTCACAAAGAACACCAGTCTGCATACAGAAAATTTCACTCCACTGAGACTGCATTACTGAAGGTTCAAAATGACATTCTCAACTCCCTTGACCAAAATGATGTAACAATGTTAGTGATGCTTGACCTATCAGCTGCTTTGCTGCTGTGAAAATTGGAGAAGAGAACATTAAACCATCTAAATGTGTAAGGAATCTTGGTGCTTTTCTAGACTCCAAAATGAGCATGGAAAAACATATTAACTCAGTTTGTAGATCAGGATACGGACAGCTACGTCAAATAGGCCACATCAGGAAATATCTAAATACAGATGCTACAAAATTGCTAGTAAATTCACTCGTCACTTCACGTCTTGATTATTGCAATGCGCTCTTGTATGGTGTTCCGAAGGCCTTGCTGAATAGACTTCGAATCTTCAGAACACTGCAGCTCGAATCATAACGAGAATATCACGTTATGATCACATTATGCTGGTATTAAAAGAACTGCATTGGATACCAGTTACTCACAGAGTAGACTTTAAGATTCTAGTTCACACATACAAAGCATTGCATGACCAATCCCCGATCTATATTAAAGACTTGCTAGAACTCTATCAGCCAGCAAGAAATTTGAGATCCAAAAACAACTCAAAACAACTAGTTGTTCCAAAAAGCAAAACTGTGAGGTACGGTGATCGTAGTTTTTCATCGGCTGCACTGAAGTTATGGAATGCTCTTCCGGCTACCATTAGGGACACTAAAAGCTTAGATGCTTTCAAAAGATTAAAAACACACCTTTTCTTCAAGGTCTATTGAAACTAACATTGAACTGGAAAACAAGCTGTTATATGTCTTTGAAATGGAAATTATTTACTGTTGTTTATTGTTCTTTAAAATACATAGTACAATTTAAAATGTAGAGTAAAACCTGATTCGGGCTAAATACCTTTTATTGTTGATATATTTTTTATGTTGTATTATGTGTCCATATCATTCTGTGATATATAGTTTGTACAGCGCTTTTGAACGTTTGTTTTATAGATGAAAAGAGCGCTATAAAAATCTGGTAAATAATAATGATAATAATAATAATCATAATAATGAAAGGCTGAAAAGTTGCCATATGACCTATACATATGTCTCTGTGAAGTTAAATCTAGTGGGGAAAAAAAACAATCTTGGAGTCAGAAGTTCGAGATCAATAGGTTGGACTGCATTTGTATCAACTGATATGATAATTTTAAAAGCAGTTAATTAACAAGGACACAATTAAATTAATATTCTGGATAAACTGCTTTGCTTGTTATGTAGGGAAATTGCCTTAGAGTATTGGGATGAGTTGAAAATAAAAAATGTGTAGCATGTTTTTAGCTTTTTTGAGATTGCCAGAAATGAAGTGATTATTTTTTAAGCTTATCTGGAAACATGAATGCTTGTTTTGATATTTAGACAGCTTGTAACAACCATTTAGTTTTAGTTTTCATTGTTTGCAAACATGAAATTCAAAAGTTGTTTGTGTATTTCAGATATTATGATATGCCGATAGCCACACTGGATTTTTCATCCTTGTATCCATCCATAATGATGGCTCATAACTTGTGTTATACAACTTTGCTCAACCAGAACACCATTAATAAAGAGGGGTAAGATTTTAAATGCAAAAATAGTAGATTTGACGGTCATTTAGATTAAGAAACAACTGAGAGGGCTGGGCTTCTATAGCAGAGTGGTTAAGATCGCTGACTTCAAATCACTTGTCCGTCACCGATATGGTTTTGAGCCGCAATTGAGTCTTTCAATTCTTCATGTGAAGAAGCCATTCAGCTGGCTTACCGAAGGTTGATGAGTCTACCCATGATGAAATAATGCATGGAGGAGCCCCTGGCATCGTCCTCTGCCATCAAAAGCTGGAAAGTGGCCATATCACCTATGATTGTGTCAGTGTGACGTTAAACCCAAAACAAAAAGCAAAAACAGCTGGGAGTATGAAATCAAGGCTTATGAGTTTGATCCCCCAGGTAAAATTATTAATATTTTTAGCTAAAAGTCCCTTATACGGATGCTTTGTACCAGATATGCTCAAGAACCAGGGAAGGTTATCAAGTCAAGCATCTGCTGTATCTTGCATTATCCTGCAAAATATCGCCCATATTAACCAGTGGTGTCTATAACTGTAGATACAAATACACAATTAAAGCAAACGAAGTTGTCACCATAAATATAACAGAAATAACATGTATTTATATGTTTACAGGTTGACTCCGGATCAGTACATTAAGACACCTTCCAGTAACTTGTTTGTGAAGGCATCTGTGAGAAAAGGACTGCTACCAGAAATTCTGGAACATCTGCTGTCTGCTAGAAAAAAGTAAGACATGCCAGGAATTTTCTTCACATTAATAATGAATATGCATTCTTTTTGTACATTTAAGTAGAGAGCACTATGTCTGCTAACAGATATAATTATTATGTCTTCATTTTATGAGGCTTCACAATTGAGCGATTCCAGTCAGGTCATGCATGTGAGCCTCGACACCAGTAGTTAATGTTAGTGGTAAGAAAATTGCATAGTTAGCTCATTAAGGAGGAAGAAATAGGTAAAACTACCTATCTAGATGTCCCAGTTAAGTGTATTGGCATGGTCTATTTTCTCGATGCCATTTTGCACTCTTCCATGTCTGGTTTTTAGCTCACCTGTCACAGTGACAAGGTGAGCTTTTGTGATCGCGCGGTGTCCGTCGTCCGTCGTGCATCCGTGCGTCCGTAAACTTTTGCTTGTGACCACTCTAGAGGTCACATTTTTCATGGGATCTTTATGAAAGTTAGTCAGAATGTTCATCTTGATGATATCTAGGTCAAGTTCGAAACTGGGTCACGTGCCGTCAAAAACTAGGTCAGTAGGTCTAAAAATAGAAAAACCTTGTGACCTCTCTAGAGGCCATATATTTCACAAGATCTTCATGAAAATTGGTCAGAATGTTCACCTTGATGATATCTAGGTCAGGTTCGAAACTGGGTCACGTTGGGTCAAAAACTAGGTCAGTAGGTCTAAAAATAGAAAAACCTTGTGACCTCTCTAGAGGCCATATTTTTCATGAGATCTTCATGAATATTGGTCAGAATGTTTATCTTGATGATATCTAGGTCAAGTTCGAAACTGGGTCACGTAGGGTCAAAAACTAGGTCATTAGGTCTAAAAATAGAAAAACCTTGTGACCTCTCTAGAGGCCATATTTCTCAATGCATCTTCATGAAAATTGGTCAGAATGTTCATCTTGATGATATCTAGGTCAAGTTCGAAACTGAGTCACGTTGGGTTAAAAACTAGGTCAGTAGATCTAAAAATAGAAAAAACCTTGTGACCTCTCTAGAGGCCATATTTTTCATGAGATCTTCATGAATATTGGTCAGAATGTTCACCTTGATGATATCTAGGTCAAGTTCGAAACTGGGTCATGTGGGGTCAAAAACTAGGTCAGTAGATCTAAAAATAGAAAAACCTTGTGACCTCTCTAGTGGCCATATTTCTCAATGGATCTTCATGAAAATTGGTCAGAATGTTCACCTTGATGATATCTAGGTCAAGTTCGAAACTGGGTCATGTGCGGTCAAAAACTAGGTCAGGAGGTCTAAAAATAGGAAAACCTTGTGACCTCTCTAGAGGCGATTTTTTTCAATGGATCTTCATGAAAATTGGTCAGAATGTTTACCTTGAAGATATCTAGGTCAAGTTCGAAACTGGGTCACGTGGGGTTAAAAACTAGGTCAGTAGATCTAAAAAAAGAAAAACCTTGTGACCTCTCTAGAGGCCATATTTTTCATGAGATCTTCATGAATATTGGTTAGAATGTTCATCTTGATGATATCTAAGTCAGATTCGAAACTGGGTCACGTGGGGTCAAAAACTAGGTCAGTAGGTCTAAAAATAGAAAAAACCTTGTGACTTTTCTAGAGGCCATATTTCTCAATGGATCTTCATGAAAATTGGTGAGAATGTTCAGCTTGATGATATCTAGGTCAGGTTCGTAACTGGGTCATGTGCGGTCAAAAACTAGGTCAGTAGGTCGAAAAATAGAAAAACCTTGTGACCTCTCTAGAGGCCATATTTTTCACGAGATCTTCATGAAAATTGGTGAGAATGTTCACCTTGATGATATCTAGGTCAAGTTTAAAAGTGGGTCACGTGCCTTCAAAAACTAGGTCATTAGGTCAAATAATAGAAAAACCTTGTGACCTCTCTAGAGGTCAAATTTTTCAATCGATCTTCATGAAAATTGGTCAGAATTTTTTATCTTGATGATATCTAGGTCACATGTGCTCAAAAACTAGGTCACTATGTCAAATAATAGAAATAACGATGTCATACTCAGTTGAACACTGGGTCATGTGGAGATAGGTGAGCGATTCAGGACCATCATGGTCCTCTTGTTATTTGGAAGTTGCCAGTAGTTGAGTGGCTATGAAAGTGAAATACTAATGAGAAATAGTTTTAATCACATCATCTAAAACAATTGGGATAATTTAGACAAGTCAGACTTTATAACTAGAAATTGTACCACTATGGATTGTTTAAAAGTAGGTTAATATTTTTAGAGCAAAGACAGATTTGAAGAATGAGACTGACCCATTCAAGAAGAAAGTGCTGGATGGTAGACAGCTAGCCTTGAAGATTACTGCCAACTCAGTGTATGGTTTCACTGGAGCTCAAGTTGGAAAACTACCTTGCTTAGAAATTTCTCAGGTAAACCATATAACTTGCTCTAGATAACATTTAGCAAACAGAAGTTGTAAATTTGTATTTGTGTTTTGTCATTTTAACACTTAGCCTGCTACATTTCTATAATGGGCTGGTCCATCATTCAATTTGGGCAATACCATTTGTTATTCAAAGGGGTGTTCACTGAAAATTTACTAACTGAATAGCGAACAGTGCATGCTGATCTTGGTCTGCACTGGTCGCAAAGGCAAAACCAATTGCCGCCAGCAGGCTAAAGGTTAATAATTTTTGGTGACTCGTTTGCATCACATTGTGTAGTTTTTCCCCAGTGGCCTAAATTAAGAGGGTCATTCTGCTTTGATGACCCGTATTTATGCTTAACAGAGTTGTATTTTGTTCAAGAAACTTTTGTAAATACAGTATTGAATTTTGAAACCCATGTCATTCAAATTTCAATCTGACGATATCAGAGATAAATACCAGTAGGTAGTGAAAGTAGTAAAAGGGCGATTATTCTTAGTGTTGTTTATAGGACAAGGAACAGTATTAAACTTTCTATGTAAATGAAGCTAGAAGGTGATACATGTATATTATATAATATGGTAATATTTGAGTTTTGTCTGGCTGATATAATTTCAGAGTGTGACTGCATTTGGTCGTATGATGATTGAACAAACAAAGAATTATGTTGAGGAAACATACACAATAGAAAATGGATATAAACACAATGCAAAGGTTTGTCTTTAATATTTTTGAAACTGAAATTAATGCCAGTACTGTCGCAGACTGTTAATGTTGAAAAAACTAAAATTCTATGATCCGCTTTTAGTACAGAAGCCTCGGAGGCTGTTTAGTTTGCTGACTGAGTCACTTGCCCTCACTGCTGCAGGTTCAAAACTTCACTTGGCTTGTAGAATTCTTTTGTGTTAGGAAGTCATCCAGTTGGCTATTAGTCCCTATGGTTGAAAACCAGTTTGGGACTTAGGAACGCACTTTCCGTCATTCCGTCGTCCGTCTGTCTGTCGCAATTTGTGTCAGGTCCATAACTCTGTCATCCATGTAGGGATTTAATATTACTGGCACAATGTTCCCCATGATGAGACGACGTTCATGCGCAAAACCTGGACCCTAGCTCAAAGGTCAAGGTCACAGTTGGAGGTCAAAGGTCAACAGGGCTTTTTTCTGTCGTCGAAGCTCTCATCTTTGAAGGGATTTTAGTTTACTTGGACAATGTTCCCCATGATGAGATGATGTGTCGTGCGCAAATCCGGATGCTAGCTCAAGGTCAAGGCACAATTGGAGGTCAAAGGTCAACAGGGCTTTTTTACCTGTCTGTCCATAAAACTCTGCATCATGAAGAGATTTTATATTACTTAGCAAATGTTCCCCATGAGGAGACGACGTGTCGTGCGCAAAACTGGACCTAGCTGTAAGGTCAAGGTCACAATCGGAGGTCAAAAGTAAACAAGGCTTTTTTCCTGTCAGTCCATATCTCCATTATGAAGGGATTTTAATATTACTTGGCAAATGTACTCATATAAGACGATGTGTCGTGAAACAACTTCAGACCTAGCTCAAAGGTCAAGGTCACACTTAGCAGTCAAATTGTAAAACATAGCATGACAGGGTCTGTTTCGTTCGGTCCATAACTCTGACATCATTAAGGGATTTTTATCACTTAGCACAAGTGTTCCCATGATGAGACATGTGTCATGCGCAAATCCCGGACCGTAGCTCAAAGGTCAAGGTCCTAATGGGGGTCAAAGGTCAACAGAGTTTTTCTGTCCCTCATAAACTCTGCCATCCATGAAGGATTTAATATTACTTGGCACAAATGTTCCCAATGATGAGACAACATGTAGTGGCAAAGCCAGACCTTGCTCAAAGGTCAGGTCACATTGGAGCAAATGTCAGTAAGGTTTTTTCCTGTCTGATCCAGAACTCTGTCATCCATCAAGGGATTACAATATTGCATGGCATAAATGTTTCCCATGATGAGACGACTTGTCATGCACAACACCCAGTACCCTAGCTTAAAGGTCAAGGTCACACTTTGAGATCAAAGGTCAAGAGGATTTTTTTCCTGTACGGACTGTAACTTTGTCATGCAAAGCAGGATTTAGATATCAGTTGGCACAAATATTCCCCTGGATGAGACAACATGTCTTGCGCAAGAACCAGGTCCCTAGGTCTGAGGCCAAGGTCATATTTAGAGGTCAGAGGTCAAATTCAAGAATTACTTTGTACGGAACATTTCTTCTTCATGCATGGAGGGATTTGATGTAACTTGGACCAAATGTTCACCACCATAAGGCACCCTTGTTTTTAGAATTACGTCCCTTTGTTGTTACTATAAATAGATTTTATTGTAACTTTTTTATTACTGGCGGTAGAGAAAAATCGAGACCACTTTTCTGTGGTACAGCATGCATGTTACATCCAATTTTTAGGTGCATTTTAACCTATCTCTACCTGGTAAAGAGTTTCTTGTGGACTTATATTATTAATTTCCCTTTGTTGTTACTATAAATAACTTGCATGATAACATTTTTATAATCAGCCAAAGAAATTCAATATTAAAACAACTGTGGGTTTTTATATATGCACATTTTAATCCAAGTGTGTTGTTATAACATATTGTATATGTAGTACAATATTGTTTATACATCATTGACAGATATCAGTTCATTATGTTATACTGCAGTAGAGAAAATTAGGTGCCTTCCAGTAGGGGACTTTGTATTGCATGGCAATACTTCGTTCATTTGTATTAGTTGGTGGTTCTACCAGAGTGCCTGTCTGTTCAACCTGAATGCCTGTCTGTGATAAAATAATGCCTGGAGGGGCACCTTGGGTCTTCCTCCACCTATGATTCAGCCGCTGTGATGTTAAACCAACAAAACAAAGACATTTTTATACATTCATATATTGTTATGAAAAATCGTTGTTTTCTCCAACATTGAAAAAGGTATGAATAATTATACATTTATGAAAAAAAAACACTGTAAAGAGCAGTAAATTCTTGTTGAGAAACAATATTTGATGTCATTGCTTACTTAATTTGGATTGTGGTTAGTAGGGAATGGTATTATTTCTTCTTAAAACTAAGCACATGTGTTTGCAGATATAGCTCTACTTTTGAAAATTTAAATCAAATGGACCTTTTTAAAATGAATACTATCATTATGTGTAGCAGTTCAAGCTTTGCAGTTTAGCATTTTGCAGTCATTTCCTTGATCTATGCAGGTTATTTATGGAGACACAGATTCTGTGATGTGTAAGTTTGGTGTCACCACAGTCGAGGATGCTATGAAACTGGGCCAGGAAGCTGCTGAATTCATCTCTGAAAAGTTCGTCAAGCCAATCAAACTTGAATTTGAGAAGGTTTGTGGTGATGTATTCATGTAAAGTGTAGACTCTTCATTGTACAGATGTAATTTGATGTTTGGCTATTTCTCCTACAGAACTGCTTTATGTCATTGAAGCAAATTATTGTTTTAATAGCTACAAACATGAAATTCAGGTGAAGTATCATGGTACTGCACTTGTTCAAAATGATGAACATGTCAGAGATATTTTTGAAGGCCTTCAGTTTTATCACTTGTGGGGGCACCTTGTCAGTTACTTTAAGAAAAGATTAGTTCCTGTAGACAACAAGGGACACAGTTTTGTTTATTAAAATAAAGTCAGTCAAATGGGTGACATTTCAAAATTTAAATATTGTTAAGAGGGTACATAGAACAAACACAGACTGGACTTTGTCTTGCTTTATGGAAGTACTGTCATATTTTGTATTTTACCTTGATGCACATACTATTCTTCTTCACCAGAAATTAGGCTAATTAAGGCAAAATAATATACAGTATGTGAAATTCTATGAATTTTAGTATTAAAGTCATCTTCATTAATGTTTTGTATGATAACACAATTATGGATAATGTAACACCAAAGCAGAAATGATTTTACCAAGTAATGCTTGCAGGTGTATTTCCCCTACCTGTTAATCAACAAGAAGAGGTATGCAGGCCTGTACTGGACAAATCCTGTCAAGTACGACAAGATGGATTGTAAAGGTCTGGAGACTGTACGACGAGATAACAGTCCTCTTGTGTCCAAGCTCATCAACCAGTGCCTTGAGCTTCTTCTTATAGACAGGTACTGTACTGTCTAAAATACTAATTTTTGAGAATTTAACTTAGCCGCTTTGATTATTATATAATTTCTTGTGGTGGGGTTGGGATTTAAGGAGATGAAAGAAGAATAGACCGCTTAATTTGTTTCATTCTAAAATTTAATGAAATTGTTGTTGTTTGAAAGTATCTGCAAACTTTAAATGAGAAAGTTGGTCCAAAATGATTATTCTATGACAAAGGTTCAGCATGTACAAGTGATTTGCTTTTTGGTAACATAATTTTCAGATTCAGTGCAACGTTTGAAGATAATTTTATTGTTA
The DNA here is from genome assembly GCF_021730395.1 of Mercenaria mercenaria. NCBI lineage: Eukaryota > Metazoa > Mollusca > Bivalvia > Venerida > Veneridae > Mercenaria > Mercenaria mercenaria. The sequence goes on along the minus strand of NC_069377.1, from coordinate 58,599,099 downwards.
TTTCTTGTTTAGAACTACATGTATCAGGTTCTAAATATTTGAAGATTTTCTACTGTTATTCTTGTTCAGAGATAGCAAGTTCTTTGCGTTTGAAGTTTTTTGCTAGTTATTTCATGTTTAGAAGTGTGAATTTTTATGGTTTGAAGTTGTTTTCTTGTTATTTCTTGTTTAGAAGTGGTGAGTTCTTTACTTTTAAAGTTTTTTGCTCATTACTTTTTGTTTGGAAGTGGTGAGTTTTTAACATTTGAAGTCTTTTGCTCGATATTTCTTGTTTAGAACTAGTGAGTTGGTTATTTCTTGTTTTAGAGTAGCGAGTTCTTAACGTTGAAAGATTTTTGCTTGCTGTTATGCCCCCCTTCGAAGAAGATGGGGTATATTGTTTTGCAGATGTCGGTTGGTCGGTCGGTCTGTCTGTCTGTAGACCAATCTGTTTCTGGATAATAACTCAAGAAGGCTTGGGCCTAGGATCATGAAAATTGATAGGGAGGTTGGTCATGACGAGCAGATGACCCCTATTGAGTTTGAGGTCAGTAGGTCAAAGGTCAAGGTCACAGTAACCTGAAACACTTAAACAGTTTCCGGATGATAAGTCAAGAACGCTTGGGCCTAGGATCATGAAAGTTGATACGGAGGTTGGTCATGACCAGCAGATGACCCCTATTGCTTTTGAGGTCAAAGGTCAAGGACACAGTGACCCTGAATAGTTAAACTGTTTCAGGATGATAACTTGAGAACGCTTGGGCCTAGGATCATGAAAATTGATAGGGAGGTTGGTCATGACCAGCAGATGACCCCTATTGATTTTGAGGTTAGTAGGTCAAAGGCCAAGGTCACAGTGACCAGGAAGAGTTAAACCGTTTCAGGATGATAACTTGAGAACACTTGTGCCTAAGGATCATGAAAGTTGATAGGGAGGTTGGTCATGACCAGCAGATGACCCCTATTGATTTTTAGGTCAGTAAGTCAAAGGTCAAGGTCACAGTGACCCCGGAACAATTAAACTGTTTCCGGACGATAACTTGAGAACAATTTGGCCTAGGATCACGAAACTTTATAGGTTGTTGATCATGACCAGCAGATGACCCCGATTGATTTTGAGGTCAAAAGTCAAGGTCACATTGACCTGGAACAGTTAAACGGTTTCAGGATGATAGCTTGAGAACAATTTGGCCTAAGATCATGAAACTTAATAGTAATTTTTATACAATCACTGAGTGTGTATAATACAGCGACTTCATTCATTCCTTAAACTACTTAGACCATTGGTTGGTAACATTTTTGTCTCTGTCTTTCAGAAACCCAGATGGAGCAATAGAACATGCTAAGCAGACAATCTCTGACCTGTTATGTAACAGGATAGACATCTCACAGCTGATCATTACAAAGGAACTGACAAAGACAGAGGATGACTATGCAGGCAAGCAAGCCCATGTAGAACTTGCTAACAGGTAGGCTTTTCTCATCAACAGAGTGAATGTTTCACTTCCGTCATTTTGTGCATTGTTTTTGAAATTTGTGTTCTTCAAATGAGATGCAAGAACACAGCCTTCTTCACATACCACATGCTGTTTTTACTCATAAATGCTTAAAAAATGTTATGCATTATATGACACAAGATTTTCAGGAAGATATTTTTTGATTGCGGAGTTAGGCTTAGAACTTCCATCAAGGAATTTAGTTTAGAACATTTTCAGAAGTGTTTGATTAACTTATTTTCATTTCAGAATGAGGAAGCGAGACCCAGGCAGTGCCCCTCAGTTAGGAGACAGGGTACCATATGTGATTATTGCAGCTGCGAAGAAAACGGCAGCATATCTTAAATCAGAGGTAAGCAATTAGTAATACAGATGATTGTTGTAGGAGAAAAAAATAGCTTCTGAAAATTTAGGCGAAAAGAAAAATTTCTGTTTAGGAGTAGATATAACATGGCTGAACTGTGCAGTGCAAAAAGGTGGCATGTAGACAAGAGAGTTGTTCTCTGTGATCATGGGTATAAGAATTGTCACAGAAATTCATTATTTGATATAAACAAAACTTGCAGTTCATAGGTTTTTTAGCTCACCTGAGCCAAAGGCTCATGATGAGCTTTTGTGACCGCTTGATGTCCGTCGTGTGTCGTGCGTCCGTCAACAATTTCTAAAAAAATCTTCTTCTTGAAAACAACTGGGCAAAATTACACCAAACTTCACAGGAATGATCCTTGGGTGGCCCCCTTTCAAAATTTTTCAAAGAATTAAATTCCATGCAGAATTCTGGTTGCTATGGCAACCGAAAGGAAAATCTTTAAAAATCTTCTTGTCCAAAACTACAAGGTGTAGAGCTTTTATATTTGGCATGTGACATCATCTAATGGTCCTCTATGAAGATTGTTCAAATTATGCCCCTGGGGTGAAAAGAGGCTCCGCCCCAGGGGTCACAAGTTTTACATAGACTTGTATAGGAAAAAACTTTAAAAATCTTCTTGTCTAAAACCACAAGACCTAGGCCTTTGATATTTGGTATGTAGCATTGCCTTGTGGTCCTCTACCTAAATTATTCAAATTATAACCCTGGGGTGAAAAGAGGCCCTGCCCCAGGGGGTCTTAAATTTTACATAGACGTATAGGATATTTTTTTAAAAATCTTGCCTGAAAATGCAAGGCCTAGGCTTTTGATATTTGGTATGTTGCATTGTCTTGTGGTCCTCTACCAAAATTGTTCAAATTATGCCTCTGGGGTGAAAAGAGGCCCTGCCCTGGGGGTCCCAAATTTAACACAGACTTATATAGGGGAAAAAAACGAAAATCTTCTTGTCTGAAAGTTCAAGGCCTAGGCCTTTGATATTTGGTATGTAGCATTGCCTAGTGGATCTCTTACAAGATTGTTCAAATTATGCCCGTGGTGAAAAGAGGCCCCGCCCTGGGGGTCACTTGTTATACGAGTTATATAAAAATAAATACTTAAAAAATTATCAGATCATATTTCCTAGGCTGTTTAATTATAATTACCTGATGACCCCAAGGGATTAGGGGTCCCTTGACTATGACCTTGACCTACTGACCTACTTTCTTGTTTTATAAGATACAGCCTTGAAATACAGTTTTGCACACCCATCTTAAAACTGACTTTCAGTGACCATGAATTTGACCAACTGACCTACTTTCTAATATTTTAGCATCAGTTTGCCATTTTAAACTTGTGGCTCATATTACTCAGGTGAGCGATTCAGGGTCATCATGACCCTCTTGTTTCATTATAGTTTTTAGCTCACCTGTCACATAGTGACAAGGTGAGCTTTTGTGATCACCCTTCGTCCGTCGTGTGTCCGTGTGTCCGTCCGTCCGTCCGTGCGTCCGTCCGTCAACAATTTCTTGTCTGCACGATAGTGGTTTCATTTATGATTTTATTTTAACCAAACTTGCACACAACTTGTATCACCATAAGATCTCGGTTCCTTTCTTGAACTGGCCAGATCCCGTTATGGGTTCCAGAGTTATGGCCCCTGAAATAGCCAAAATCAGCTATTTTGACCTTGTCTGCACTATAGCAGCTTTATTTATGATCTGATTTTTACCAAACTGGCACACAACTTGTATCACCATAAGATCTTGGTTCCTTTTTTGAACTTGCCAGATTCCATTATGGGTTCCAGAGTTATGGCCCCTGAAAGGACCAGAATTAGCTATTTTGCCGTTGTCTGCACAGTAGCAGCTTCATTTATAATTTGAATTTAATCAAACTTGCACAAAACTTGTGTTGCCATAAGATCTCAGTTCCTTTCTTGAACAGGCCAGATCCCCTAATGGGTTCCAGAGTTATGGCCCCTGAAAAGGCCAAAATTAGCTATTTTGACCTTGTCTGCACAATAGCAACTTCATTTATGATTTGATTTTAACCAAACTTGCACACAACTTGTATCACCACAAGATCTTGATTCCTTTCTTAAACTGGCCAGATTCCATCATGGGTTCCAGAGTTATGGCCCCTTAAATGTCCAAAATTGGCTATTTTGGCTTTTGCAGCCATATAGAGACTTCATTTATGGTTTTATTTGATGCACAAAACTTTCAAAATATCTTCAACAACAATAAATCGTGGATTCCATGACAAATCAGATCCAATCGTAGTTTCCAGAGTTATTTTATATCTGATTACCTCCCCTGATTGTAGTCAAAATGGATTTATTTCAGTAAATACTTACAGGACTTATTTGAAATTTCATTATTGTCATTAGTTGGACCGAGCCAATCAGGGTAGATAACTATGGACTGATTTTATGTCAAATTACCTCCCTTTATTTCAAATTAAAATGGGTATATCTCCGTAACTATTGAAGATACTGATCTGAAATTTCATTTATGTCAACAGATTTATTTGGCAGATCCTTCTTTTATTAACTTACATTAATTTTCTTTTGAATTACTTCCCTTTTACGTTACTATAAATAGCCTATTTTTAGTAACTTTTTTATTGTAGGCTGTAGGGAAAAACCGAGACCACTTTTCTGTGGTACAACATGGATGGTACCTCCAATTTTTAGGTGTATTTTGACATATCTATACCTTGTAAGAATTTTGTTTTTCTTTTTGGTTAAATTTCTTTCCGTTGTTCCTGTCCTTTGGACTTAGATATTTTTTCTGAGGACCTTCTTGTCCTCAAGTGCAATGATAACAGGTGAGCGATATAGGGCCATCATGGCCCTCTTGTTGTTAATTTGAAGGAATAAGAAAGTCATCCATTCCTAGAGTTGTGTCATCTATTTCTAACTTTGAAAGTTCAGTGCAGTTGGAATGGAAACAAATTTTAATGCAGTTGTCTCACACTAGTATTAGAAGTAGTCACATGTTGATAGTGGAAGTGAGTTAGTACATGTTTGAAAAATTGCGGGTAAGTCATTTACAGGGTTCGCACAGGCTTGAAAAGTACTTGAAAATGAAGGGCAGTCTTGAAAAGTCCTTGAAAACACAATTTGTCTTGAAAAGTGCTTGAAAATTGCCCAAAGACCTTGAAAAGTACTTGAATTTCTTATTTTCTCGTATGCTAGACAATTAAAATCTCCCCAAAAACCAAAAGTAAATCTTTTAGAATAAAATGGCAAGTTTCGAACAATGGGCAGAGCTACGAAAAGGCCGTAATAAAAAAAGGCCGAATGTGTTCGGGATGAAAGCAAAGTTTGGGTACGAATGTTTCGTACTTTATGTTTAGCGTTGTCTCCCCTGACTAAAATGGCGTCGATTCGTCACGGAGCATGAATCGCAATTCTTATCGTAATGGGAAAGTGTGTGACAGTCTTACGGTACCCCCACCCCAAACAGTTACCATTCTGTTTGCATCATCGAGTGCTAGTATTTCAAACTAAGTATAAAAAAATAATGTACTTAAAGCAGAAATTATATGGACAATGCAAACCAGAAACATGTCTTAAACAAGTCCAATGAAAACATTAATAAAATATTTCAAACCATGTTTCCAGACAGTAAAATAGTGAAAAGGTTTGCTCCTGGTGAAAGAAAAACTGCCTATATCTGTGTATTTGGCCACTTTAAAAGCTTACTGATTGAAAAGATCAGGGGACCATTTGTCGCTCTGATTGATGAAACTTGAAATAAAAAGATGCAAGAAAAACAGATGGATCTTCATATTAGGTTTTGGGATGCAGAATCACAGCAGGTAGTAACACGGTATTATGGTTGAATAAGTCCTTGAAAACTATAAGACTAGTGCTTGAAAAGTCCTTGAAAAGTCCTTGAATTTGACTTGGCCTTGTCTGTATGAACCCTGATTTACATTAATGCATTATACCATAAGAAAAAGTTTCAGTTATCGAGTCAATGTTTCAAAAAATGCCAGGAGTTTGTGACAACAAAATGTTACAGTGGTCATATTTTTTAGGATCCAATATATGTATTGGAAAACAATGTACCAATTGATACACAATACTACCTGGAAAACCAGCTGTCTAAACCTCTGTTGAGAATATTTGAGCCAGTCATAGGAGAGAAGAAAGCAGAATCTGTGCTTCTCAGTAAGTATTCTTCTTTTCTTGAGGAAAGGGTGTTTTTAGCCTTTCTGACTCAAAAATGTTGTATTAAACCTCAGTGATTTGATATCTGTCTATGGATTTTAATTTACAGAACTGCATTTGAAGACGTCTAGGAATTGTCAGTTTAAGAATAGAATCTAGAATCATGTCTACCAGGTGCAGATTTTTTTTTACTTTTTTTTAGGGAGCAGACCCTAGAAAAACTGAATGAATAAGATGGAAAATGTTTTTAAAGTCAAGTGAAAGAAAGAAATATATGACTTGCTTGACAGTCCACTTCAAAGGCATTTATCAGTGACATCTCTTGTCCATTTGTATTCACTTATCCCATCTGCAGTGGAGCAGTAGTCTAATGGTTAAGATATTGGCCATTCAACCTGGAGGTTGTGGGTTTGAACCCCTTTTGGGGTCACAACAACACCTTCTCATATGACACCAGTACTGGATTTTTCCAGGAAGTGGACTCGAAAGTGGTTCAAATGAATTTGAAGCTTTCATCACAGGGGACCTAAAATACATTAGTATACACTATAAACTAAATTTGTTTTACATTTCCCATACTATACTTACTATTTCTTTGTTTACAGAGGGTGAGCATACACGTACCAAGACAGTGGTCACATCGAAGGTTGGAGGATTAATGGCATTTGCCAAGAAGAAAAGTTCATGTATAGGATGTAAAGTTCCACTTGATCATAATGGTAAGCTTAGTTATTGCTGTATTACCTCCCTTTGTATATCATATATCTATAATTGTTTAATAGTATCTTAATGCAGTGTTAAATTTCAGAACATCATAGTATAATGTTATGCTAAGATGTAAATATGGCATTATTGTACCCCCCGACAACAAAGTTGTAATGGGGGGTATACTGGTTTCAGGTTGTCTGTCCGTCTGTCCGTAGACGCACTCTTGTGCGCACCATCTCTCCTTATCCCCTTGACAGGATTTAATGAAACTTCACACAAGTGATCAGTACCAACAGTAGTTGTGCATGGGGCATGTTAAGTTCTTTTAGAAAAAAAATTTGCAGAGTTATGGGACTTTGTTTTTTTTGTTACTATACTATATACATGTACATAGACACAATCTTGTGCGCACCATCTCTCCTCATCCCCTTGACACAATTTAATGAAACTTCACACAAGTGATCAGTAACAACAGTAGTTGTGCATGGGGCATGTTAGGTTCTTTCAGCGACAAAAATTGCAGAGTTACTGGACTTTGTTTCTTGTTAACATACTATGTACATACAGTCTGCGTATGCAATCTTGTGCGTGCCTAATCTACCAAACCCTTGCACACAATTTAATGAAACTTCACACAAGTGATCAGTACCAACCCTAGTTGTGCATGGTGCATTTTACATTCTTTTATATAAATATAATAGTTATGGGACTTTGTTTTTTGTTACTATACTGTATACATACAGTCTATATACATACAGTCCACATAATTATGCAATCTTGTGTGCGTCAAATTGCAATGTACTGTGTCAGTGCATGCGGGGGGTACTTTCATCACATTTAGTGATAGCTCTAGTTAAAGTTACTGTGTATTCAGTGCCTAAGTGGCCAAGTGGTAAGGTAGCTGACTTTTAAACTATTGCCCATTGTAGATACAAAACATCTTCTGGAATACAGAATTCTTTCATGTGAGGAGCCCGCCAACTTAGCTCAGTAGGGCGAGCGCAGATCTACAGATTGTGGGGTCGTTAGTTCAATCCAGGGTATATGTTTGCCGTGACATTAAAAAAAAGACATTAATGATTGTGTCTGAAATAACTTGTTCTCCACTGACTCATGTGGGGAAGTTGGCAGTTACTTGCGGAGAACAGGTCTGTACTGGTACAGAATAGGTGGAACACTGGTTAGGTTAAATGCCCACCATTACTTAACCGAAATACTGTTGAAAAATGATGTTAAACCCAAAACAAACAAAACAAACTCATGTGAGGAATCTTTTTAGCTGGCCTACAGTCAGTGATCATTCCCACCTCTGAAGTTATGCCCTTAGTGGCACTGGCGAATATTCCTCCACTACAGAAGCTGCGGTGATGTCATATAACATAAATTGTGTTTGAATTACCCAAAATCTGACTCTGAAATCATTGTATTTCTTCACTGAGAATGTCTTTCGCATGTAACAGATATTTGATGGATTTTTTTTTTCCTGCATTGTTAAGTATGCATTTTAGAAAGGTTTTTCTAAAAGTTTCAGTCTGCTTTTAGTAATCTATTTGTTACAAACTTCATAAGAAGAAAGTTCAAATTACAGCTTCATATTATACAGAGGTTAGTCAGAGATCTATGAATCTAATTTTCAGGAGCTGTATGCAAGCATTGTAAGACTAAAGAGTCTGAGTTTTACCAGAAGGAAATCTCAACAATGAATGCATTAGAAGAGAAGTTTTCCCGCCTGTGGACACAGTGTCAGAGATGTTCTGGAAGTCTACATGAGGACGTTCTGTGTACTAGGTAGGTTTGGTGGCAGTGTTTTGGTTTCCTTTCAATAAATCCCCAAACAGTTATTCATAATTTACAGTTTGAAAAGATGAATACTAATTTGCTAAACGGATAAATTATATCACCCCACTTTACCATCCAGTATCTGTATTATGGCAAAAAAGGAAATATATTGAAGTCATGGAAAATGTGAATAGCTAATTTTATTTGCTTGTATTTCTATATTGTTTAAGTCCCTACTAATGAAACCGGAGACTTTTAGGTTTTCCCCCAGCTGTATGTACTTGAGCAATTAGTCTTCCAGTCACACAAAATGGGATCCTGTGATATCTTTAAAAGAGCAAGAATTTTTTTCATGAAACTTGGTACTTGGATAAGATGGCAGTATGAATACTAGAAATATGCTTTTATTTTGTTACTATGGAAACACATGAGGTTACCATAGCAACAGATATTTCTAAAATATGACAAAAATGTGGACCCTGCAATAACTTGAAATTTTCTAAAGCTAAGTACAGGTATATAGATAAAAGACAGTATGGAGAACATGCACAATATTTTCTTTTCTTTATTTATTTTCAGTTCATTATCTGTCTTACTGTCTGTCAGTCACAAATCATAACTTTAAAAGTGCTTTAAAAGTGCTTGAGATTTTATTCATGAAATATGGGACATAGGTAGAAGGCAATATGTAGCATATGTACATTATTTTATTTTGTCCTTTTATCTGTTCATTGGTCTGTCAGTCTATCAAAAGATAGTTCCTGAGTGGGTTAACTTTTAACCTTTACCCTGCTAAATTCCTATAATGGATTGTCCATCATTTAATTTGGGCAGAGCCACTTCTTTATCAAAGAGGTGTTCACTGAAAACTTACTGACTGAATAGCGAACAGTGCAGACCACTGGTCGCAAGGGCAGAATCAGTTGCCGCCAGCAGGCTAAAGGTTAAAGTACTAGAGATTTTGTCATGAAACCTAGTTTATTGACCTTGTATAGTTTAGTGTCAGTATATGAAATTTTGGTTCTTATGGCAGGAGATGTGACTAATGACACAGTAGGGGACTTTTAATGAAGGGCAATTGTCTTGTTTAATAAAGAATATAGCTGAACTGTGTATAAAGCTAAGTTCCTATCCAGATAAATTCTTGAAACATGTACAATATCTACATTTAGTTTTTTTGCTGCTGAATACAAAAAAAAATGAAATGAATATATGTCACAATCCTTGAATTGTAGATAAAAATGTCTAATTTCAGTCGAGATTGTCCAATATTCTACATGAGAAAGAAAGTGCAGAAGGATCTAGCAGATCAAGATAAACTCATGTTAAGGTTTGGTGCACCGGAATGGTAGCATCAATGAGGTGTGGTGTACCTAATAGATGGCAGCACCAACATGGAGTTGTACTGAATTTTGGTGCAATTGGATAGTACCAAGATAAACTTGTGCTACAATATGTTGGAAAACTTGTGTAAAAGTTTGGTGCATCAAAGCAGCAATATTGATTCAAATGACTGGAAGATGTGCAAACATAAAATTCTTACAGCTGTGTGCTTGTGCTTGCTGTTAAAAGATATTTGTACTAACAGATATGTGATGGTGTAATTAGTTGCAAGGAGAAGGGAACAATTCTCTTGATGTCTCAGGTTGCTAATGTATGTTTATATAGAAAGCATTTTCAGGTAAAGCAGCTGATGTTAAAACAAGTATTAAGCCTTAGGGTGACCTCAGTAATTATGTCTACAGAGATGCATGTTAATATACAGTGTACATCAAGGTGTGTATGTATGTATATATATATATCAAGGGGTTGGAAGTGTCAGATAGGCTTTAAAGGTCATAATGGTTTTGTTTATGATGTTGCTGCCACATTTTCTATTATGAAGGTCAAATTTAAGTATTCCTTACTCAGTCCCTATTTTCAAGATTTTTTTTTCACATTTTTGGCCTAGGTTGGAATATTGCATTGACATTTGAAATTATTATTATTGAAACCATTGTTTTATTTTAATTACCTCCCTTTATGGCTCTGAAGTCCCAAGTGCAATACATTGAAGTTAGTGCTTTTCTAAACATGTGATTATTCTCTATTTTATAGAGCTACTTTATCTGTAGTTAACGTAACATCGAAAGCCTTATGGAATTAAGAACAATATATTAAAAAAATAGTTGCATTGAGACCAGTTTACTCAATGGACACAGGGAATTCCTACCCAACATCCAAGTTTTGTGTTTAGAAATTTTGATAATTTCAGAAAAAAAAATTGCTCTGTTTTGAAGCAGAGTAAGTTGAACGACAGTGCTTCTAGTAAACAAAGCTTCAAACACAGCTGAAATGAACAAAGCGTAATTATGCTAATTTATAATGTACCCATGTAAGACATTGATTGTATAAGTGTAATTAAAGTTGTTGTTAGTTTGTATGCATACCATACATATATCATGGCAGTATAATTGTACAATGAATTACACTTTATGTATGATTTATGACGTTATTTGCAGTGTAACATTTCATCATCTTTGTATCATTGAGTTTATAACTACAGTCTAACATTTCATCTTTATATCATTGAGTTTATAACTGCAGTCTAACATTCCATCTTTATATCATTGAGCTTATAACTGCAGTCTACCATTTCATCCTCTTTGTATCATTGAGTTTATAACTACAGTCTAACATTTCATCCTCTAAATCTTTGAGCTTAAAACTGCAGTATAACATTTCATCTTTATTTCATTGAGCTTATAGCTGCAGTGTACCATTTCATGATTGAGCTTATAACTACTGTGCAACATTTCATCCTCTTTATATCATTGAGCTTATAACTGCAGTGTAACATTTCATCCTCTTTATATCATTGAGCTTTTAACTGCAGTGTAACATTTCATCCTCTTTATATCATTGAGCTTTTAACTGCAGTGTAACATTTCATCTTCTATATATCATTGAGCTTATAACTGTAGTCTAACATTTCATCCACTATACCATTGAGCTTACAACTGCAGTCTAACATTTCATCTTTATATCATTGAGCTTATAACTGCAGTGTAACATTTCATCCTCTTTATATCATTGAACTTACAACTGCAGTCTAACATTTCATCCTCTTTATATCATTGAGCTTATAACTGCAGTCTAACATTTCGTCCACTATACCATTGAGCTTAAAACTGCAGTATAACATTTCATCCTTATATCATTGAGCTTATAACTGCAGTCTAACATAACATCCTCTTTATATGATGAAGCTTATAACTGCAGTGTAACATTTCATCCTATTCATATCATTGAGCTTATAACTGCAGTGTAACATTACATCCTCTATATATCATGGAGCTTATAACTGCAGTGTAACATTTCATCTTTATATCATTGAGCTTATAACTGCAGTGTAACATAACATCCTCTTTATATCATGGAGCTTATAACTGCAGTGTAACATTTCATCCTCTTTATATCATTGAGCTTATAACTGCAGTGTAACATTTCATCCTCTTTATATCATTGAGCTTATAACTGCAGTGTAACATTACATCCTCTATATATTATGGAGCTTATAACTGCAGTGTAACATTTCATCCTCTATATCATGGAGCTTATAACTGCAGTGTAACATTTCATCCCTTTTTATCATTGAGCTTATAACTGCAGTGTACCATTTCATCCTCTTTGTATCATTGATTTAAACTGACAGTTAACATTTCATCTCTAAATCTTGAGCTTAAACTGCAGTGTAACATTCATCTTTTATCATTGAGCTTTTACTGCAGTGTACATTTCATCCTCTTTATATCATTGAGCTTATAACTGCAGTGTAACATTTCATCCTCTTTATATCATGGAGCTTATAACTGCAGTGTAACATTTCATCCTCTTTATATCATGGAGCTTATAACTGCAGTGTAACATTTCATCCTCTTTATATCATGGAGCTTATAACTGCAGTGTAACATTTCATCCTCTTTATATCATTGAGCTTATAACTGCAGTGTAACATTTCGTCCTCTTTATATCATAGAGCTTATAACTGCAGTGTAACATTTCATCGTCTTTATATCATTGAGCTTATATCTACTGTGTAACATTTCATCCTCTTTATATCATTGAGCTTATAACTGCAGTGTAACATTTCATCTTTATATCATTGAGTTTATAACTGCAGTGTAACATTTCATCGTCTTTATATCATTGAGCTTATAACTGCAGTCTAACATTTCGTCCTCTTTATATCATTGAGCTTATAACTGCAGTGTAACATTTCATCTTTATATCATTGAGTTTATAACTGCAGTGTAACATTTCATTGTCTTTATATCATTGAGCTTATAACTACAGTCTAACATTTCGTCCTCTTTATATCATTGAGCTTATAACTGCAGTATAACATTTCATCTTTATATCATTGAGTTTATAACTGCAGTGTAACATTTCATCCTCTTTATATCATTGAGCATATAACTACTGTGTAACATTTCATCCTTTTTATATCATTGAGCTTATTACTGCAGTGTAACATTTCATCGTCTTTATATCATGGAGCTTAAAGAATGATTTAAAGATAAGCATTGCTGCAATGTGCATCTTCCTCTACAATTGATTATTTTTAAATACTAACTTTAATTATAGAAAACCCTCATCGGATTGATTTAAGTTGAATAGATAAATTATAAACTGTGTTTGTAGAGCTACATTCACAATTACATGTAATGTATAGCAGTCATTTGTTAAAACTATTTATACAGTCCTAAGCTATACATGTGTTGGGTGTGTACTGTAACACACAGTGTTGTATGTACACACAAACATGTTAATTTTTTGTTTACATAGATACTATAAAGTAATTGTTCGTATTTTCAAATATGAATTTGGGTCATATATATCTTGAAAATTTACATATATTGTTGAACAGTTGACTATAACATTCAATAAAGTGGGAATATGAAATGACAGACTTGTTTTAATTTCATTATTTAACCCTTACCATGCTGGACATGATTGGTTCTGCCTTTGCGACCAGTGTAGATCATGATCTGCACTGTACGCCATTCAGTTAGTATCATTTTGGTAAGCACCCCTTTTAACAGTTAATGGTCCAAATTGAAAGATGTACACGTTCGTTGTAGAAATTTAGCAGGGTAAGGGTTAAATGTCCTGAAAATAATGTTTAAGCATATTGCAATGATTTCATGTGGACAGCAGATGCCCCTTTGTTTAGCATGGCCTTCAGAAAGCAGTTACTGCAGAATATATTTGCCTACAGTACTAAAACTTACAGGATGGACAACGTTTACTGGGGGGGGGGGGGGGGGAATCAGTAGCTTCTGGTCAGTGACCTCGAGAATGTATCTGATCAACCACATGAGAATGCTTTAGTGTATGACTGTCAAACATAAAAAGGTCATTGTCACTAAAATGAAATATAATTTCTTGATAGCTGGAGAAGGCTTGAAACTTCCTAGCGTGGTCGCTTATGATCAGAAGATATCCTCTACAATTTTTGACGTGGAGGTGATGGTGACCTTGAGAATTATTAAAAATCTGGTTACAACCGTATATACGGGCACGCGATTGGCTATCAAAGTTCTTCGCATGATCTTGTATGATGTATACCAAGTTACCTTCGACTACTTATGGTTCATATGTGTGTAACAAACCTCCTCTGTTTTAAAGGACTTAGTACAAGAGTTGTAGGAAGCAGTATGCAGAATATACATTTTACTTTGTTCCTACGTCAATAATGGACACGAGTTGTTGAAAATACGACCAAAAATGGATCATTTGGTATCTTAAAACAATACTAGAGATTTTTGTAGAGTCCGCTTTTGGTGAGCGTGACTTAGTTGTCAAAATTGAAGTTTGGGTGTATGTGCGTTAGTGCTTCCGTCCTGTTTTGCATGGAGAGTCGTTTATGGCATAAATTCCTCGATGAGCTGGAGTGTTTTGTACAAACCTATGGATCCAGTCTCTAATGTCATGATCACAGTTGCAGATCAAAGGTCACGTCAGAGCTTGTCCGGGACATAACTTTGATATACATGCATTTTTAACCTAAATCAAACACAGAGCATAAATGTTAACCTCGATGAGATACGGATTGACACGCGCAAACCAAACGGTTCTCTCGAGGATCAGATGTCATGTTCGCATGTCCGGGCCGTAACTTCTACAACAATCTAATTTATATTTGACATAAATGTTGAACTCAATGAGGCAAAGGTTCAGATTTCTTTAAAAAAAATCGGTCAAAAATTCAAGGTTTTTCATACTCGTAATATTAGTTTAAATTAGTTATTTTCTGCAATAATAAATAATAAATTGCAAACTATTGCAGGGAGTTTGATAAAACAATAGTTCTCTATGAATGGAAACTTAGAATTAACTCTATTTAGAGTCTTATTTTCTTTAATACCATTTTAGGGGCAAACGTACATCTTTGTTCCTTTAAGGGAGAAAATGTTTCTTTGAGAATTCGTGCCATCTTTACTTGCATAATAATAATTTTTCCTAAAATTTTTATTCTTTCAGTAAAAAATTGCAGGCTATGCAGTGTTATTAATTGATTTTTTAAGGAGTTAGGTGACATTATTTGAGGAGTATAAGGTTATTTGAAACCTCAGCGTGAGATTACGTTTAATAGTAATCTGTTAATCTGTGAACTGACTTGTATACATTAAGGTCATTGCCTCCGTTTGATTAAGCGGATTTTTGCTTACCACGCCGTGAAGTATTTTACGCATTTAAATCCCCTTATCTCATATTGTTCTTTTTGTATTGTCATGTATACTAATCTTGATAGCTACGATCTATATTAAGTTGGAATTTTAGTCAAATGTTCCTGTAATCTTGTCTTTTGAAATCTATCAAATATTTTTTGAATATCAAGCAGTTTTATTTTGTTCCTTGTAATGGCCATTTAAATTTTTTCACATATTGTCTTTGGAAATTGTGTATTTTCATTGACAAAACATTACAATAGTAAATAATAGTTATTGTGAGATAGTCTAAGACAAAAGTATTTAACTTGACAGCAGTTTTTATTCATTGCCTCCGACGTTTTTCATAAACCAACTACAAGGTCTCATATTCCTTGCCATACCTGAACAAGATGAGAGCGGCGAAGGATGTCCCGACTGGAATAGGATAAAAATGAGTGTTTCGGATAAGTAAGTACTGTACTTTAGTTTTTATCCGTTTGTCGAAAGTATCATTTTTATATTCGTGAGCCGACGCCAAAAACTGCCCAGCTTTCAAAATTCTGTTGGAATTGTATAAATATTTCATATTCGCTTTCAAACATAAGATAAAACGTGATTTAAAAATAACACAACTCAAAACAGACTCCAGGTGTAACAGATAAAGAACTATATTGTAAAAGAGGTGGATAATATCGTCATACTTTTTCAGGAATGATGATTGTAAAAACAACTGTTATAACCTTGAACGATTGCAAAAATAAAATGCACCCCCTTTTGCGCATAGGTATTGGCACCTCATAACAAGCTATATTTTGAGGCTCATTTAGGGATATGGTGCCAGCAGAGAAATTTAAATTTGTCTTACGTGCGACTTACTATTTCCTAGGACTAAGTATCTCGTACGCAGTACTTAATATCTCCTACGTAGGAGATACTAAGTCCTACGTAGGAGATAGTAAATCATAAGTAAGAGAAATTTAAATCTGCTGGCACCAGGACGCTGCCAAAGTACGATCGGTCGGTCCATCGCAAATATAATTTAGCGCGTCATTCTTCCACCCTTGGATTTTCACCACACACGTTTTCCATGAAGTGTAGATGTGCGTGACATTTGACAACTAAAATGTGTATACATACTTGCATAGTCCGCATGAACTAGTTCCAGTGTTTTGGGGGATTAAGTTACATCGACACAATCCAGGCTATATGGCGACTTCCAAACTTTTAATGGTGGAGGAAGGCCCCAAGTGCACGAAACCAGGGGTCGTGAGTTCAAGCCACCGCATTTGTATAAGAGTGCATTACACCTGGCACGCTAAAGAACCAGGGAAGCTTCTGGGAGTGGAGTGTCTTCAGTGGCTTGCACTATCCTCCCGTTACGAACGGTTTTCTGAAGGAGTCGCCCATATGAGCTACCGGTGGCGACTATAAAAAGCTTACATACACACACACACCACCAAGCGCCCGTTCGGGCATTACTTCAGACACGGGACTAGGGTGGTCACCTGAGTAGAACCACTGACCTGTCGCAAGCCAGGTTTATTTCCGCATACGAATATCTTAACTAAGCTCGAAACGACAAAGGTAAGAGGAAGTGATTTTAGAAATCGAACTTAACTACTCGGCCAAGAGAGACCCCGAACTACTATCATATATACCACAGTTTGAATAACGGCATACACATGATCACATTCGTTATTCATTTTAGGTTAAGAGGTATGATCACGTGCATGGCATATTTTTGGGTTGCAGAGGTATATGTCCTTATAGTTACACTGACATTACACTTCTACAACTTTAAATGATTTAGTTTAGTTTAAACATATTTATTCCCAAATAGTAAACATATACATTGATACATAGTCATACATTGAATATAATAACTAATGGAAGACAAATCTGATAGAATTCTTCTCCTTCAAATGATTTCCAATGAGACTCCGTACAGGTGATCTCTATACATCTCTAGTCAAAATTTATTATTATTATTATTGTTGTTATTTTTATTATTATCATCATATTATTGTTAATTATTATGATCATTACTATTTATTATTATTATTATTATTAATGTCGTCATCGTCATTTTAAATCTAGACAACGAGCTGTCACATGTCCTTTCCGCAATATGTAATTTTTGAATTAAAGCTACTTGAAACATGGCTTTTAATCCACTTTACATAAAATAGAAATCAATCGATTTTAAAGTATAAACTTTTATATAAACAGTATTTCAAATAACAATGAAATTGAATGCAAAATTGAATCGCCTTTTCATTGCTTTTGTTGAATCAATTTGATTTTATATGCTTCTAATATTTCACCGGGTAGAAGACTGAAAAAAAAAAATGAATGAAATGCATTAACGGCTTTAAATGGGTCTCTAGCACCAAGACATGTATACGCTTATTAATGATATAGAATAGCTTTTTAAGATCACCGGTCCGTGTAAAAGCCATACAGTCATTACTTGAGCGATCCGTTTGTTAATTCTATATATTTGATACGGTCTTAACAACCTTACAATCAGATTAGATTTCATATTTGGGGGTATTTAAAGATATCATATTATACGTGACTTGCAACAAACTAAACTGTTAAAATCGTACAATTTAGTTTCGTTACACTGATTAATATACGGATTATTTGTTCTTAAGGATATCAAGAATAGAATTGAACAGAACAGACATTAAGAGTATTGACAATTTAAGATTTTCAGTTCTCAAATGGAGTAAAAGTTCAAAAGGGAGCCACACAGACAAGGTATTTTTAAAGCCTTTAGTATTTTTAAAATGATATCTTAATATGATAATTTCGAAAACGTATTTAATTCAAGTATTCGTCATAAATCTTTTAAATAAAATTTCTTGAACATAAATTCTAGCGGATCTAAATGCGAAATGGGCTAGCTGGACCGCGATTACCCTATATGAAGTTCGGGATTCAATGTGACAACTCATACGATTTTTGTTACCAAGCAACTCTGCAAGGGCAGTTGTAAAGAAAAATGTCAACCGGTTAAGCACGTTTTTTTTACAAGTTTTGAATTTGTTAGAGCCGCTGTAAATATTGTATTAAATATTACTCTACTGTATTTCGTCCACACAAAAAAGACGTGCTTGAATAATTTTCGAAAAGTGTTTATTGTCAAGTAGAAATTTTGTTCACTTATTTCGAGTCAAGACTTTGAATAACTGAAAGAGTGTTGATACAACTGAGCCAGATATCAATATATATGAAAACACAAATATACGGTTTGCTTTCTAAATATATTATTAAAAACGGTTTAGATCAGTTATTTACCACTGTATAAATAAAGTGCGAACAATTAAACAGATCCAGTTTAGATAGAATTAAGATGAAATTATTTAGTATACATGTAGGTCGCATTCTTCACAGAATTTATATTTACAGAACACCGGATCTAGCCATGGATCGTCCGAAATCCACTCATAGTACCCTTAGTCACGTGACGGAAAAGACCGAGAAAAGTGTATCTACTCCTATGGCAGCACGTGCAACTCCAATGACACCGGCACATAAATCATGGACGGCATACGGAGGTCCCGTACTGTTCACCGGTAAATATACAAGACTATCATTAATAATCAGCAATATAGTTTTATTAAGTAACAAAATCTATGAAAAGATTCCTCAAAAGCATAGAATGCAACAAAGCAATACAACAGAGCCTGTGTATATGAGGGTTTGAAATGTGCAACGCCCTTCACCTATCCCCACCCTCGTCGGCCAACATTCCGAAGAAAGAAATGTCTTCGACTATAAACTGATATATTCAGATAGGCCTACTAGGTCTTTTTAAAATACAAATGTATTTAGTTATGGAGATGGCAGTCGGTTGGTGCTAAAAGTTTTAAACAACAGATATTACATAAACCATGGTAACGATAAAATGCATGTTCAAACATGCACTTGACAGCAGACTTTTAAGATTTGTTTTGAACCAGATCTTTTTCAACTATTCCTTGTATATAACACTTAACCCTGTCAATGAAATTAAACCGCTAAGTTTTTCATAAGAGTTATTTTGCAAAGGAATGTTCAACAGAAACCAGAAACTACTGCTATTGAGAAGATTTATGGTGACATGTGCATGCATACAACAAAGAGAAATTACATGATAAAAATACCCGGCCCGACTGTAATTATTTTCAATAAGGGAAAGAGATGAAAATGTAACTGCAGCCTGTTACCCTTTTTAATGGTATAAACTCGTGTTATACATATAATATCTAAGAAAATAACATTCCTATTAAAATGATATAACCAGTACAAATGTATTAAAGTATATATGTATCTCAAGCTATATATACATGGAACCAGGAAGGTTTATTACGCAGTTGTTCCAGGTGGAACTGAAACCGTTTTGCCTACTGCACGTACAAAGTTTAGATACTGACATTCATTTGTTTTCACTCGTTTAAGGCGTGATAACTTTACATTTTTATAGACATTAAAAGTATTACAAACTGAATAATATGACCTAAATAAGTTTGATTTTTTTTATCCAACTTCGCATACATTCATCTCATTTTATATCTGCATGGTATTATGTTCTTTTGTCTCTAGGTCCGAGTGGATTACGAGACCAGCGTGTTAAAACAGAGAACGAGTTTGTCGTGGTTGGAGAGTCGGACAATTCATCAGAAATTACTAGTCAGATGGGGTACCTGAACCGTGCGGCTCCTGGTGCCCAATTTCCGAAGGCTAAAAACGGACAAGTCGGTGAAATTGGATGGGTGTATGATAAACTTAAAGTTGTAAAAGGAATATAATATGTCAACATATAAATGTAATATAAAAGTCATTTTATATACGTTTCGTACGTTAGTCATTTGTTTTTATTTCAGCTTAGTTATTAGAAATTTGTGTTCTTTTGCTTAATTATTCAAACTTTATAGGAATATATTATCTAGATATTTACTGCTGTTTTTGCCGTGCTAAATATTGTTTTACTAAATGAAAGGAATTATCTCACTATTTGTCTTTGAAACGGCGTCGCAATTTGCATAAGGTATTGATTGAAAACATAATCTGTATGTCTGTATGTCTAGGTCTGTCCACGAGTGTTAACTTTTTGGAATACCAGTGTAAAGAGAAATTTGTTAGGACCACTGTACTATAAAGAAAGAGTTTCACACATAACTATCCAAAAAACGGTTACTTTTAGTCATATATATGGTTTTATGTGCATGAGAACTTTATTTTGGGCAAGGAGACGATTCATTTTATCTGTAAGAATCTACCAGATTATAACCAGTCATGTGCAAAAATAGCAAATGTCACGGTACGAGACAATATAAAAGAATGAGTTTTACACATAACCAAAAACGGTTACTTCTTCGTCATATGTATGGACAAAGGTTTTATGTGCATGAGATCTTGATTTTGGGCACGGAGACGAATTTCATTTTGTCTTTATCAAATTCAGTCCGCCAGAGAATAACCAACCGTGTGCAATATAACCTAATGCCGTGTTAGTAGATAATAGAAGTTTGCAGTGAACGTAGAAATAGCCAGCTTGCCGTGGATATAGATGTAGACAGTAGAATAGTCAAAATTAGAATAGTAAACGAGTGCCGTGGAAGTAGATAGTAGAGTTTGCAGTGAACGTAGTACATGTAGTAGATATATAGATATAGAAGTAGATTAGAAAAGTTTGCAGTGTGTAGAAGTAGTTCTCGGTGGTGGTGTTTGAGCGATTACTCAAGCTTTTACTAACACTTAAACAAACTTCAAACGTTATGCTTTTAGAAAGAGTTTTGGTATAGTTCTGCATCTTTTGACCGAAATACCGTCAACCGTTGACGTTACACATGTATGGCATATAATCCGGACTTTATCGTATGTTATCCGGACAAATGACGTTACGCCATCACTTTCGATTTTTCAAACGTGCAGAATTACATCAAAAGGAATATTTCAAAAATATTTTAAAGACTCGGATATTGTTGAAGGACAAGTATCAAATGATGTTTTTTTTATATATTGCTTCACGATGCAGTTGTAATATTTTTACCTTGATCGTGCCCAAACTCAAGTATTTCTTTTATGCACATGAGACCGTTTAATCGAAGGACGCATGACATGTGTTGCTTCAATGAAAATAAGTGCCCATTGTAACCATCAGTATGTCTCTTAAGCATATTTGTACATGTACACATAATTAAAGGAATGAAATGTTACAGGCATAAATAATAAGGGATATGAATTACTTTTTTCCGGTATAGTTTGTATTTGTCGCTTACAAACAGGCTCATTTATCATACATTTCGGAATTATTGATAATATTGTTCGCAAAAATCTATTTGCTATGTTAAACTTAGTAACCACAGGTAGTTTTGAGCCAGACATGTTTTTGTGGACTTGATGGTACGTAGGTCTGTCAGAATTGTGTGCCAGAATACGAATGTAGGAATCATGTATGGCTACATTTATATAACAACATCTCTGATGGCAGGAGTTTTCTTTAAATCCTTTACATCTTGCATGGTGATAGTTATGACCTCCGATGTATAAACTGAGTTGCTTTTTGTAATGCTTTTTCTCTAAGAAGCTTCTAGCGCCGCATTGAAATGATTTTGTTCTGCTTTTTATATAATAATGTTGGTTTTACGATGTTACGAAATTAGAATAAAAATGAAATTAAAGGAAGAGTTTAATTAGTTTGTTTTAACATACACCGGTCACATGTAGGATCAACGGTGGAATTGCACACATAATGGGGGCCTGTTACAGTATTTTTATTTGTTGCCCGGTACAATCACAGCCTTAAACGCACTAAATATTATTTGTTCTTTATTGTACATAAAACTGACGCACTTCAAACGGCTGCAGCACACACCAGTACCAATGTTTAAATGTCTGTAACTTACGTTTTCTTAAAGAATATTGTTAGTACTAAATAAAACTCAGAAGAAAAATGGGTGTCTGGTGCAAGAAAAAAATAATGAAACAAACAAATGATCCAAAATAGTAATGGTGGTGTATGAGACGAATTATTTCACGATGAAAACGTTACCAAAATGCAAAGCATAGACCTGTTTAACTCTGTCCTATCAATTTAACCGTTAGCCTGCTGGCGGCAGGTGTTTTGCCTTTTGCGACCATTGAAGACCAAGATCAACCTGCACTGACGGTCTGCATTGTTCGCTATTCAGTCAGTAATTTTTCAATGAGCACCCCTTTGAATTATAAGGGGTAATGCCCAAATTGAATGATGGACCAGTCTATTGAAGAAATGTAGCAGGGTAAAGGTAAAAATGTCGTCTTGTTGTGCTTACACCTTCAACGGCGCGGTATTTAACCTAATAGACAGATAGATGTATGGCAGTATGGAGGCTATGCATTCTGTTTGTTTTGCTACATTTAAATTGTGGTTGGCATGGTAACAAAAATATTTACATATTTTATAACAACTGTTCAAAGTCATATTAGTCCCTTTCTATAGGGGTCGTTTATTGCTGTGAAGTTTACTTGGTTTTTAGTGACTTGCACAACAGCAGTATTGTTAGTATCGGTGCAAATTGATATGTTATAGGAGGCATTTATTATCACAGAATTTGGTTATATAGCTAAAAATTATGTATCGAGCATCATTTATACAGGACAGTTTGGACCAGACATTGTGTCTGCAATATATTTTGTTAGAACATAAATAAAAAGATTGCTTACTCAGAAAATTAACAAAGAATAGCTGATAAAGTGCTGTAGTTAACTGGTCATTATCCGCCTGTAAACTTGTAGTAAAGCATTATTACAACTGGAATTTTTAGAATGCTTTTCATGAGGACATATCTCAAAACAATATAGTCACTAGAAAACAAACACTTCTTGAAGTTTCCATGAACTTTATTAAGAAATAAAATTCAGAACCTCGCCAAAACACAAAAAATATATATATATTCAATGAAAATATATGCAACATATTAACAACAAATCAACTTCATCAAAATATAATTGTCTCGTAGTCCGTTTCCAGCACAGAAATAAAGAAAAGAAGGCATTACTTTATTTATTTAATCACTGCAGTTTTGATAAGTGGTACATACGTTACATGTAACGTATTAAGAATGTTAGTAAGCGTGTCCACTTTGGTCAGCAAGTTAAAGATTGTAATCCTTCAGAGTTTGAATTACTAGTAACCACATTCAATAATTACAAAGCAGCTACAATGTGAAAAGTAATTAACACATTTAATTAATAAATTGTAAAGATGCGAACGTATCTATTATTGAGAATTACTTACATTTCAATCTTCCACTAGGGGTGTGGTCATCAACTTCTTTGCCAACAGTTCCAAAGACTTTTGCACTACAAACAAAATCACGTTCAAAATGATATAAAACTTAATATGCAATCATTTGTTTATGGCAAAATTACTAAAGAGTTAGGTTGTTGTTGGTACGTTACAACTACTCTGTCTGTAGTCCTATGGATTTTCTAGAAATTTAAAAGTTCAGAGCAAAATTCAGACAAGTCTTTTTTATGATAAATAATTCAACCGACAGGAAAATCAAAAATTACAATAATTGGAATGGAGTAGGTCGGGGAAATAGGTTTAAATGAGAAAATTATGATTAAGTTTTTAGTGAACAATATACGAATGTCAGTTACTAACCCATGAATTTTTTGATGTCTCTGTGAATGGCGGACTGGTTTATGTTTGATTCCGATACGATATTGGCTTGCTGTCACTGCAATGTCGCCGATGTCTGCAACAAAAGACTTGTAAGTTAACAATTTATATTCCATATTAGATTTTGTAAACAATGATACTTCAAAATGTCTTTACTGTGTTCGTGTGCGTAGTTACGTGCGTGCGTGCTTGTGTGATATTTTGACAGAAATAAATATACATGGGCAAAAAAAAAAACAAACAACAACAACATATTCGGTAGAGACTTAACTGCAAATATTTTCCATGTTAATATTGAAAGTTACATGTTGACATCAATATAAATACCATCCCTATCGGGTTCATGAAAGCATTTTATTTTGTGTTACAAGTAGAAAAACAGCGGCCTCGGGCCTGGCGAAATCCAGCATATCGGATGGAAACTCGTACATTCTAAACCCAGTTTGAAATATTGAAGGAAACAATAGCAACAGGAAAAGCCACTACCATACGGACTCATCTACTGGATCCAATATCAAAAGCACCAATGTAATTTACATTTTTTATATTAAAGTTTCACGATTTCCATGGAAATTCCGGATTGTTCCATATATCCTGTTACAACCATTTAAGACAGGAGTAAGGCTGACAATGTATTTCTATTTAACCTTGCTAGCACCGACAACCTTACTTATCCTACACCTTCATTTTGTAACATTTGATATAAGATGAAACAAGTAATACTGTATCATATAAACTTATGCCCTTTACAGAAATCACGAAAAGCTACACTTCGACGTGACAAGGAAACATTGTTAGCACAATTCACAATGACGGCATTTTCTTTGCCTAGCGACGCCTGTCTCTCCATCCACAAAGTGTCTGCAGCCTTGGTTATAATACAGGAAATATATTCTCCGACTGTAAGAAAAAACAGTTTCTGTATTTTGAGATGCGACAAACTGCATACTCAATACAATAATTGTAATAATAACTTCCAAATGCATTTAAAAATTATGTAGTGAACAAATTACCTAGTTTTTCAAACTCCTCATTCATTTCTGTGGCCGGCACGCTTTCATCATATACTGGACATTCTGCAGACAAAATGTATATACATTTCAATAGTCAAAGAAATCTAACTAGAACAAGCATAAAAATTCATATCCAAAAACAAAACACTTTGAAAAATATCCAGAATCTTCAATACCAAACACTTAGTTAACCATGTATGTTTATATAAATGGGATCATACATATCTATATATACTATTTTCAGATCTGATTGAAAGGAATATTCTTCTGATGGCAACATCATAATCTCATTTTTTTTAAATATTTACATCTATAGAATATCTCAATATTATAAATGAGAATTATTGAAGTTGATGCTATGCGAGTCGAAGTAAAACATGAATCCAAAGGCGACGTTACTGTCATATATTTGCAACCTCTGTAGTGCCTGTCCGGTCTGGTCCGACATACGTGAGGATAGCCCTACCGGAAGCCGAAAAGAGTGATTTCCTGTGGAGCGTTCCAGCCGGTTAGACGTCCTTGATTAAACAACCTATTCATCTACACGTATCACTTTAGATACAACTGTATTATACCCTAGGTTATGGTAGTTGTCTTGGGCTAATATTGAAAAATCACAATTACAAATTGGTGGCAGCGGTGATTTAGAGCAATTTCGTGACCAATAAATCGCTACTAGCAGATTTTGATTTTAGAATTGCCATTTTGCCGATCTAAACTTTGTAAATCGGGTGAGATAAAGGACCAAGTAGAGCGTAGAGCGTAATGTATTAGACGATTACGTTCTTGGTCAGATACAGTTAAAATTTTATTTTGAGTGTATTTAGTCGAATAATTGAAATAATTATTCGAATCTCGGGGATAACTGTATGCGCATGCCCATCGGAATCAGGAAGTTGCATTTCAGTTTCCTTTGGTGAACTTTTAGGATCCAAAAAGTATATTTTTTGGATTAGTCTGGAATTGAAATAATAATTTTATTTCTACATTGTTGTTGTTATTCTTTTGATTTATCGAAGATGGCACAGAAGAAGTTCACAAAGGTAAGCCTTGCACAGAAGTAAGTGCACAGGTGGTCCAATTAATTTGCGACACTTGAGCATTAAAAAATACGGGCATAAATGAAAAAATTGCCAGGCACCTTTGTCCGTTCGTGAGGCTACTGGGAATTTAACCCAGAACGCTGTCAGTAATTTGTCGTAAAAATTTACTGAATCAGAGCTGGTAAAATTGATTTACCCGGAAAAATTGTGGGTACAGTTGGAAGGTGAGACAGGCTAAGACTCTAGGAGCCTAGCATAGCATCACGTATAAGGCCGAAGGTATAAGTCTGCTCATGCTAGACCTGGGGTTCGCCAATAAGGGCCATCCCCAGTACCTATTTATATTCTGCAATGCTCAAAAGGAATTTCAAAGTAAATTTCAGCCATTGTTGAAAAGTCCGGCGAATTTGTATCTGCAACACCGCGGCAGGAGTAAAGTACAGGTACCGAGGACGAAATTAAAATTTGACCTTGGTGAAACTAGCACCCTATAGAGGGTGATGGTAATGCGAAGCAACCAAACCACCGCCAGAGTTAGAGTGACGCTGATGTAGTAGGGCAAGGAAGTCAATAGTTCCTTGCCAAAGCATCTGACATTTGACGGTAAGGCAGCTGGGAGGCTTGATTTAAAGTTACCAGATATGAGAGGCCTGCGATGGTCAGGATGTAAACATTTGATGGCATGTGCTGGGCACTTATGGCAAAGCTTTGAAATTATGTATTAATACATGATAGAGCGGACGTGAACTCGTATAAGAGTTTACGTAGTAAAATGAATCGCGTTTTGGGAACAGAGTCCGGCAGCTCAAACACATTTCAACAAGCTTGCAGAAAGATGATGAGTTGTTGATGATTATGCACCGGCTTTTGACTCTTGCGGCGAAGCATTTAAAAGTCTGCCAGTTTCATTGTGACCATCAGGTTCATAAATCGTTCTGTCAGGGCTATTGGATAAGGATGCTGGACAGAATGTGTTCATGCTTAATCCTCCGAGCATCCAAAGGCTAAACAATTGCCGTGCTACGGTGCGACAGGTAATCGCTCTTACACAGAGTCAGGGTCTAGCCTTCAGAGTTTCGACCCGGTACCAGATCAAGAACTTGAGGATAATCAAGCTGTTAGTGGGGTTCTCAGTACAGATTTGAGAGATGCTCAGAAAGCAAGTGGAATTGCTGTTTTTTGAATTGGTTACGTGAGAGAATAGATCCGGATCCGTCGATCTGTTTCGTGCAGTCCAGGAGCTAAGCAAATTGGTTAAACACAAGAACAATTCTTCTGTTAGATGGTGTTTTATACCAGATGACTCAGAACAAGATGACATCGTCTTGTTATACCAAAGCCCTGAACGAGGAAGCTATAGCATCAACCATAGACTTCCATCTGGGACATCAGGGTGTAAACGCACTAAGGAAGGTTAAGGATGAAATTTGTCTGGTATGGTTAGGCAGGGATGTTCGACAGTATGTTCGCAATGTGAAACCTGTAATCAGAATCAGAAAGTCGATCGGCAAGGAAATTTCCCGATTGACTGAATACCAGGCAGGTTCGCCCATGGAAAGTGTAATATTAATTCCTAGGTCCCTTACCTAAAACTACTAGGGGAAATGAGTATGTACTTATGATGTGGACCAGTCACAAATGGGTGGATGTATACCACTCCTAGTCAGTCGCAGAAATTACTGCACAGGCAGCCGTTGAGTTTCTTTACAAGGTTTAGAGTGCCCTTTGACATATTTCTGATCAGGGCAGAAACTTGAATCGAAACTGTTTTCGGAGTCTGTAAAGTTCTGAATACACAAAGCAAGGAACTACCGTAAGACCTTCTGCCACGGTCAGGTAGAAAGGTTAATCGCACTCTGAGGTGCGGTTAGATGTTTCATAGGCAAATCACAAAACCATGGATTTGTACCTTCAGCAATAGCCGGAGCGTTGAGATATCTGTGAACCGTATGACCGGTTTACGGCAATAAGTTAATGTTAGGTCGGGAGGTCATGCGCCTGCTCAACCTAATGTTTCCTCAGCATCTGGGTAATAACCAGTCCCCTAGTGATTACTCAGATGAATTGGTCCAGAAGTTGGGAGGCGCATGATACAGCCGCAAAATGATGAAAACTTCCTCTAAAGAATGAAGCGCAATATGACTTGCGTTACTTGAGATGAATTATGAGGTAGGTGATAGGGTCTACCTACTTGATACTGCGGTATTAAAAGGGTAAATGCCGCAAGCTCTGTCCACCATGGAAGGGACCAGGGGAGATAGTATCCAAATTGTCATCATTCCTCTTCCGTGTTAAACTTAGAAATGCTGTTTTGGTAGTAAACCATGATAGACTAAAACAGTTTTTGGCCAGGGAGTTAGACATTCTACAGTGTCACTCCCGTGAGTGGATTACCCAGAATGTGAGCCGTTTGGGGCCCATTCGTAAATCCAAGTGGCAGGATGCCCCACGTGAACAGAGTAGGGACATCCGATTAGGGACAGATCCGGCTATTGAACGGACTGGTGAAAATCTCGAGTCGGTCCCTCCGGCAGGGCAGCAATTGCTTGTTGGAGGAGAGGCTGACAGCGAGTCAGAATCGGTTTCTTCTGGAACTGCCGAAAAGTTGTTGGGAGGTAACAGCCCAACAAAACCCTCAGGCAGTGGGAAGCCGGTTAGTCCGGTTAAGCCTCGTCCGCATGAGCGAGACGAGAGTAAGACCCAGCACAGTGCTTCTGGGACAGGGCAGGTTCCGCACGGCCCTGTTTCTAGAAATCCGGCAGAGAGGGCACCAAAACCTTCTGTTCGGCAAGACAAGCCTCAGCTAGTCATTACTGTGCCGGGTAAGGGGAAGCAGCCTGCTGGTCCGGGGAAAGGGTCCCATGTTAAAGGCCGTTCAGTTCAGCATTCGCTGAGTGGAGAAACCCTTGCAAAGAGGCCAAAGCTGTCTATGGGAGAAACAGGGCAACCAGGGCATGGCCCTAGGTGTCCGGTAGGAGGATGTGGGGCAGGTGCTAGTCGCAAACATGCGCTTCTCTGTCATTTGCCTGGTGTGTTTAATCTGGCTCTTTCGGGAGATGAAATATCTCAACGCAGGTTAAGCGCCCTGAAGCTATGCTGCAGGTGGCTTTTAGGAGCACATCGGGAGCTCAGTGATTTAGTGGTCTATCTTGAATCGCTTAGTCCACTATCCTCGGTTGAGCAGCCAGATGCCTCCACAGTGCAGGCAATGGTTGATTTGGGTAGGACTTTGGGGGTGTCGGTTCCCAGGGACGTGATATTAAGACCGGAGGGTAATGATGTCACGGCCTTGATGCACTGGCGCTTTCTGTTGTCATTGATGTCAATGTTAGAGCGACATCAGGTTGAGAAACTTGGACACTTATTTCAGCTGTCCCAGGATGATCAACAGAATCTCTCTAAGTTGCCTGAGGCTTTTGATAGTCATTGTCACCTTCACAGGACTATGAGGGAGTGGGGGATGACTAACCCATCTCTGAAAGAGATGAGTAATCTGAACCCGCTAGAGTCTCACGAGGTTCAACTTGTGGGAGTTGTAGGGGTTTTCTGTGACCCTGAGACTTACCCTACACAGGAGGGTATTAAGGTGGATCGATACCTTATTCGTCAAATATGACATCCCTTCCGATTTTGATGAAACTTGGTCCAACTATAGCACTATGGTTCCTGTTTATTTTTCCGTCGTCTTGGCAACAGTACGTTATCAGTGGTGACGTCACGAACGTCGCAACATAGAGCGCCAAAACGTCCAAAAATCGGAAGGGATGTCATATTTGACGAATAAGGTATCGACCCACCTTAATACCCTCCTGTGTAGGGTAAGTCTCAGGGTCACAGAAAACCCCTACAACTCCCATAGGGGCTCAACCCGGTGTACTATGGATGAAATGTCCATGGTCACCGGTAGTTGTGGTATTGTGACTGAAAAGCCGCATTACTAGTACTGGTTTTACCCAGGAATCTCTCATACTATTGAGAGTAAGAGACCATGGCTAACTCCCATGGTCTAAGACTACCTCCTTCTATAGGACGGGGAAGAGTGTAGAGCCTGTCCGGTCTGGTCCGACATACATGAGGATAGCCCTACCGGAAGCCGAAAAGGGTGATTTCCTGTGGAGCGTTCCAGCCGGTTAGACGTCCTTGATAAACAACCTATTCATCTACACGTATCACTTCTAGATACAACTGTATTATACTCTAAGGTTATTGGTAAGTTGTCTTGGGCTATATTGAATAATCACCAATTACAATACCTCTAATAAATAAAACGATCAGTAAGAAGCCTCTTTGAAAATATGGAATGCAACAAAACAAAATAACAGCAGACTCCGTTTGATTGCGCTTGTTTATGAGAGGTAATGAAAAGTGCAAAACCCCTCACGCACCCCTTCCCTCCTAGCACCGGGTTTAGCGGAATTATATTGCATAAATATTGAATGGTCGCAAACGATCAGAAAATATAACAACACAAACCTTTTCTGATTGTCTCTGGAGCAGGTAAGCTTTCTGGTTGTACTTTGCTTGTCTTGTAAGGAAATTTTACTGAGAACAATATGCCTAGTACCAGTCTCGTTTACAAGTGTTGATGGGTCTATAGCCCGACCTCTTCGAGCGTAAAATCGACGGCGGAGCCGATTTCTGAATCTTGCCCACTGGAAACAACAAAATGGATGTGAAATTATTGTTTCAAACTTGAATGAATTTTCTAATTGAATTAAAGCCTAGTGTATTATTTGCATATGTAAAGAGATATTGTCATAAACAATTTACCAAATTTTTCTTTAAAATTTGAATTCAATGGCATCACAATAACATTCAATCAGTATTCGTTTCCCATTACCTTTTTAATGTAATTACCGACTTACCCGCTCGTTGCGTGATTGCTTGAAGCTAACAATCCACGCAAAGCAGCCGGTATTCTCTTTATCCATTGTTATTTCATGACGAAAAAATTAAAATAATTAAGCGTTGTCTTCGACACAGCAACGATCTGCCGTTGCTAATGAGCGACGTCAATTGTTTCCGTGACGTCATGACGTCAATTTGAGAGGATTAGACTGGTACCAGGCTATGAGAGGTCATGCAGTGATAAGGCTATAGGTCAGAGACCACCAATTCAAAAAGTACAGGGAACTTACTGGGAATGAGGTAAGTGTATACCTGGGAATAAGGTAACGTCTGTGCGTTCTGATTGGTCAGTCATGTAAACAAACCCAGGAACTGATTATTTTTTCAAAATTGATATTTTTTCACTGCATTTACAGTATTTTATCATACATTTTGACAAATTTGCTACATTTTATGTGTATTGAAAAAAAGTTTTATCAAACGAATTTCTCCCGCCATGTCAATGATGTAAACAGGGGGTCATCTCATTCACACGAAAATTACTTAAATAAAGTATCACTATTCATATGTTTTCCGTCCGATATTTTGGTAGAACTAAGATAGTTCTTGAAAAACTTGTAATTAGATATACATGTTTCGATGTATGGAAGGCCGTACACGCCATAATGTTACAATGTAAGTCTATGGGAAAACAATTGGTGGTCTCTAACCTATACTAAAATGTCAAATAACAACCGGAGAAATTATCATCTGTAACCGTAGCGTAAAATTAATCTTTAACATTCAAAACATCAAATTGCAATGAACCTATTGTAGTGATAGTAGGTTTATAGGCCACTTCAAACAGCCTTGCTGTTGGACTAACCCTTTAACGACGTGGAAACAGTGTCTGCCTACGGGGTTCAAGCGTCGGTAAGGACCTTTGTATTTTCTCTCCCAGGGTTTACTTTACTAAAAAGACAGCGAAATGAAAAAAAAATGATTGTTTCGCAGTTGGAGAGCTATAACAACAACCAGAGTTATGTTTTGTGAAAATGTAAGAAAACTTGGGTAATCCGAAAAATTTGACTTACTAGAACGCAATTTATCGTGATGCGAATCATATTTTGAATAAATAACCAGATTTCTTGAATTTTAAGAAACACTTGTGTAACCGACCAATTGTACTGATGCGATGTATTTCGTGTCACATTTAGGACGATTAGTTAACTTAGGGTGTGGTTGTAGTTTATATGGTACCTGGCTTTTTCTGACAAAGACTGTTGCTGTGGCATACCCCAATTTCAAAATGTATGTATACATTATTTCCATAAATATGATGAGGGAGACGTTCACTTTATAAAATGTAAACGGGAAATAATTAATGGGCTTCTCTATAAAGACATAAACATATTTTGATCAGAAGATTACGTCTGTATCATGGTCTTCGTCAGCCGAATGAACCAGTCACGGCAAAGGGCCACTCGATAAACAAACCGTAATTTTGTCCTTCTCCGATTTTTGCATAAAGCTATTTGCTCGTTGAGCTATATTTATGCCCGAAGAATCCCGAATTGCCTTACGAGAATATGTAATCACACGAGGAAAATGCTGAATTTCACATTTTTTATGTATTTCTTATATTTTTATGAATAAAACATTTGGAATGTTATACAGTTAAAAAGCAATGGAAGCTATATCAAACATGATTTACGTACACAAGTTATGTTACAAACCCATTCCATATCAGGGTAAGCGATCGAAACTTTATACTTCAATTAACGAGAGAATTTTGCATGGTCCGAAACCGCTTTGAAATTCAAACATGATCAAATATAATTATGTATTATAATATATTTCAACTATTTTAATAAAAGTGAAATTAATCCCAAGAAGGCTATTGTTCTTTGCGAAAAACAATACTCGAATATGAAATCTATTGAAAGAGAACATGTTATGAAATGAAGTTTACAATTATTAATGCCGACAAAAGGCAATAAGGAGTACACAATAAGGTAAGAAAAAAGTGTTATTAATTACATGCTGACTAGTTTTTTGCGGAGTATGTTGTTTAGTCTTACTAAGACAGTAAAATTAGCATTTACAACAGTAGAGATTTTTGTTTTTGTTTTTATTTTGGTTTGTTGGCGTCCGCTGCCGACGAACCTACAATTTCACTCCGTCTTAATCACTAGAACAGATGATTACACACGCTCTCTAAATGGTGGATGATTTGTCGTGTCACCATGTGGTTGATTTTCAAACCTAGTTGACATATTAATATTATCCTCATCTAAATCCGGGTGTTGATCTCTGAATCAGGTGATTATTCCCTATTCCTTATTTCTGATTTTGGGACGGATTGTTTGTATGCTCACAGATCTCTAACAACAGGAAAATATACGTATCAGTACAATCCAGTTCAAACTTCTCACTTTTGTATCAATATGATCCTGTTATAGCACAATCGGTCTGAATAGGGTAGGAATAGACTTTCAAATTGTTTTCAAACATTTCATCAGGAATAAAGAAAATTATGAGTAACTAACGTTTTATCTTAAAGGAAAACGGCTGCAACTTTTAATGACATAAAACAAAAGAAACTACAGCGACAAAAATGTCTCTGCCATACTGGGACAAAGTAAAGTATGGACAGTATGAGAACACGCGACCTGACCGGAACCATGCTCTTGCAGAAGGGGGTCGAAAGGTCAAGGACGATGATCAGAAACAGGAAGTGAAACCACACAACGAGTGGACACCATACGCAGGTCCTGTTGTATGGACAGGTGAGTTTTTTTTTCACACTTAAACGAGTTTAAATGATGATTAAAAAGTTTAGATTTCATAATTATACGAGCACGTGTACGTGTAGGATTGAAAAACGCATTTGCTTTCAAAACTTTGTTCTTTAAAATCGTAATTTTCATCATGCGTCAAAATCTCTAATGGCTCTTAGATAAATTACTCTGTCGCTTCTTAACATTGTCATAACTGCTTCAAGCATTTTCAATAAAAAATACTTACGGGGCATTTAGTTCAATCCAGGACATCTGCTTTTACATAGGTGAAATAGTAATGAAAAAAAACATCCTTCGAATGTACTAGGACACTGCGATTAATAGTAAAATGAGCCGCGTCATGAGAAAACCAGCATTGTGTTTGCGACCAGCATAGATCCTAACCAGCCTGCGCATCCGCGCAGTCTGGTCAGGATCCATGCTGTTCACTAACTGTTTTTCTTATTGCATTAGGCTTTGAAAGCGAACAGCATGGATCCTGGCCAGACTGCGCGGATGCGCTGGCTGGTCTGGATCTATGCTGGTCGCAAACGCACTATGTTGGTTTTCTCATGGTGCGACTCAAATGGTGTACTTTATAACATTAAAGTTTAGACTGAGTCATTTGTACGTTTTTAGACTTCACTACTATCACCAGAAGACTGATGCTAATCCACCATTTTTTATTTCTTTGAAAATAAATGCTGTTTTTAAAGAAACATAAAATGGTACTATCTTTGACATCAAGTCTAATCACACTTGTATAAAAATGTATTGGATTGTACTTGTGAAATGAGTTTATGTATTTAACAGGTCCTGACGGTGACAGAGATTTCAGACCACGGCTGTTTAAAGATTGGCAGCTATTAGGTATAGGAGATGTGTCGTCGGAGAAAACCTTGTCGGCAACATATATCAGTCGTGCACCACAAGACCAGCCTTTTGGTAAACCACGGAACGAGATGATAGGAGAAATAGGATGGTTTTATAAAAATTATGAACATGCTATTATACCAAGTATACCAGAGTATATGGAAAGATGATATGCAATGGAATTTTAATTTTTTCCTAAAAGGCAATTTTTTTCGTAATTTCTTTTATAAATGCTGTTTGAAATCACTGAAAGGAGTAAATGTTGTGAGAACAAACAAATATAATAAAAATTGATAATATTTAGTTAAAGTGTGATTCATATATTCGCAAAACTACAATATCATTGAAAGTATACCAAGAAGTAGAACGTGATGTGGTAGAAAACTTTTTAAAAGTACGCAAAATGGTGGCAGTCTTGAAAAAAGTGGACATTTGGTTATTGGAGCCCTCCTGTGATTGTTTTTTATTTTGTAAATGGGTTTCTATATAATTTGGAGATCTATGATTATGTACAAGCAGTACATTTTTTTGTCTGTGCTACACCCGGTTTCATTATTTCACGTAAGTATCCTTTGAATTGACGGAGTTGCAGAGGGTACAGAATGATCATGTCTATGGTTAGCGCAGTTCCTTGCCCCGATTGTAACTTTTTTTTGCCAGAATGTTGCTAAACGTCTTATTACTAAATGCTGTTTGGCTTTTAATGAAACTTGATGGAAACCAGTCAGTACTCAGACATCATATCGTCCTATATATTTGCGTAAATAAACAAATCGCAACATCTGTATATTCATAAGAATTTGTTCCTGTAAGACTAAGCTAATCTATACATTTATTCATATCATTTATGGATGCTAAAGATGATGATATTTCTTTACCGCATGAAGCGTCACCACCGCTCGTGAAGCTTTTATTCGAATAAGTTTTATTCGGAAATTCAGATATTTGGATGTCTATAGCGAATATCGAAAATCTGTAGAAGACGCGTAACTGCTAAAACATGTTTAA
Organism: Mercenaria mercenaria; assembly: GCF_021730395.1. NCBI lineage: Eukaryota > Metazoa > Mollusca > Bivalvia > Venerida > Veneridae > Mercenaria > Mercenaria mercenaria. The sequence goes on along the minus strand of NC_069377.1, from coordinate 58,563,710 downwards.
ATCCATTTGATATTTCATTTGCAAAACGCTTACGCGGATGAAAGCTTCAAGCTTATTTGAGCCATTCGAGTCCACTTCCTGGAAAAACCAGTACTGGTGTCGTATGAGAAGGCGTGATCGTGACCCCAGCTGGGCTCGAACGACATTTATCCACTAGAACACCGCCCCCTTCCAAATGTTTGGGAACCTTATTAGCAACAATGAACTAAAAACACGCTTTGGGTGACTTCAAGCACAACTAAAATATTTCGTAAAAATATCATATAACTGTATTGTATACTTGGTAACCGAGAAAGCTGAACATCACAGACGTATTAACAAAACGCGATAACTGTGGCCTTTATTTACTAACACCGGATCAACCAGGGAATCAGGTGGACACATTGTTACTCATTGTATGACAAATATCTTACATAGCAAAACCGATGTTAGTAGCGGCGTGGTCTAATGGTTAACACGTATGATTTGTAAGCTTACGGTGCTGGTTCGAATACAGGACGAGCTTCTTTTTTTTTATTTTTCCAGCATGTTTTACCTGGAGAAGGAATACAGGTAAAACTATTTGTATCATGATTTTCTTGTGCACTTAAACTGAATACTTATTGACATGTTTCAGAGGTAGACATTGGATCTATTAACATTGCAAAATGAATAAAGAAAACTCGCAAGGAAAATGAAATCAAAGTTGCGATCGTTAAAAACAATGAAAGTTAAATCATTTTAAAAAGAAGGGCTCGAACCTACACCATACACACATAAAAAGAATAGAGATCCGACACACTATCCACTATACTACAAATCGGTTACAGACTAACGCACCGTATTTAGAGTTAAGAATACTACAATATACAAATTAAAACCACTTATTGGTTACCTGTTTTTGGAATTTACCAAGTACCGTTAAGATAAAATTCTCGCAATCCATTATACTGACGTTATTTATGTTAGAAGTCGTCACTGGTTTACTTTGGATTTCTATGAATGTAAAATGAAACAACCCTAGAAAATGATATTTCCCTATGTTATCAGAACGGAATTAGCGTACATCTTTATAATTGTTTCATAAATAAATGCGCCATTGGTGAACAGTGATGAACTTTCTAGATCAACCCTCGTACATTATAGGTACCCAGATACCTTAAAATGTAAAAATTCAGTCAATTCAAGATTGTATGGAAATGATAAAATCGATTGCTGATTTACTGCAGCATTCAGCAATGATACCGACTTATGCATTATTAACAGAATGCAATCTGTTTCATTTGGGAGATTAATTTCAGATATTGTAAATGACACTCGATTGTTAAATTATACATGATTTACATTTGAAATGCTAAACACAAACGAATACCGCATATTTCATAAAAACTGCATTCTGAAGCTTTTATTGTGCCAAGTACATACATCACGAGAATGTCGATCGTATTCATTTATTTGTAACATTATCATGTTACGAGTATGATTCTATAGATATGGCCATTGCAGGATACACGTATCTTGGATTACCAAGTATATAAATTATTCTGTAATTATTCTTTGCTTTTGTGTATGTGCCTCATTCCCATATTCTTTGCTGTTATTAATATGCCACATTCCTATGTTCCTTGCTGTTGTTTATATGCCTCATTCCCATATTCTTTGCTATTATTAATATGCCACATTCCTATGTTCCTTGCTGTTGTTTATATGCCTCATTCCCATATTCTTTGCTATTATTAATATGCCACATTCCTATGTTCCTTGCTGTTGTTTATATGCCTCATTCCCATATTCTTTGCTATTATTAATATGCCACATTCCTATGTTCCTTGCTGTTGTTTATATGCCTCATTCCCATATTCTTTGCTATTATTTATATGCCACATTCCTATGTTCCTTGCTGTTGTGTATGTGCCTCATTCCCATATTCTTTGCTATTATTAATATGCCACATTCCTATGTTCCTTGCTGTTGTTTATATGCCTCATTCCCATATTCTTTGCTATTATTAATATGCCACATTCTATGTTCCTTGCTGTAATCCCATATTCTTTGCGGTTGTGTATATGCCTCCTTCCCATACTCTTTGGTTTTTTATGTCTCATTCCTGCATTCTTTGCTATTGTTTAAATATGTGTGCCTCATCCCTGTATACAATATGTTTTCACTAGAACAGTAATCACTAACAAAAAAGATGCAACAAACATTTATAGGAACACAATTGGGAACCTCCTTGGAACGCTCAGTGGCAAACACACCACTAGAGAGTCTAAACCGGTTTATGCGCACCCAAAACTAACTCTTAAATCTTCCTAATGTCATACTTTTGCCAGAGGCACAATTTTCTTGGATTGACGTAAAAGCGTTTTCTCTCTTGACTACATTTTTTATATCAATAACTGAGGAGGTACAGTCACCAAACCTCATGTTCCAGGGGATGTTACCATTCACTTAGGAGACCATTGTTTTTTATAATAGGCATACCATAACGTTTAAACCAAGTACGGGAGACTTTCCAGACAAGTTGCTTTCTATAGAAAATATGAAGTTGACATCAAACGATATATTAAGAAGAGAATACTGTTTTATTAAAATATGTTTTATCACCTGTGACAGTTTGTTGAATCATGTGTTAAGGATGCTTATCAAGGTACTCTGGTAACTAAAACTGTAACAAATTATCGTTTTTGAAATATAACAGCTAATTTGTAGTTTAAGTACAGCTGTACTTGGTCTACACGAAGAAATACATAAGACACACAAGTATTTTGAACATTACAAAATCTATTTATGAAAGTGTGGTTTAATGTTCCATATGAAACAGACCCTGAACAATAGAACTATTTGCTCTACAGAGCAAAGAATGTATTTCCTAACAGTTGTCTCATAATAAATGTTCTGCAACAGATCCAGTGTTGAAAGCTGTACAGATCTTGTAGATGGTACGTTTGAGTACCAAGAAAATACTCGATTAGTACATCACGGCTCTGTACGCCAACTTGTATCATACCCCCTGTGACTGCTTCCATGTGCTATAGGTAATTGATTCTTTTACTAACATAGGTAATCAAAAGGATGTTTATAAACGAGTAATACATTTGTAACTGTTTCTCTCAGAGTTGACATCTCCTACCTGTTATACAGTACGGAACGGGTTCCCACCTACCATTAGTAAAATACTGCAACTCTTCAAATTTAAGTTTGCAACAGAAATACATGTTAAGTTAAATTCATTTACAATATATTGTTTTGATAAAGTGTCATATGTGTACTTTAAAACACATTCCATCGTTTTAAATTTCTTGGTTCGTCAGTTTCTTTTTTTTTGTGTTATATTTTGTATTTATGTGTATGATAGTCTTCATACCTCATAAAACATTTGAAATTTTGAATAACACATCATGTTGTTTGTAAACACGAATGCTCTGTCGTACCGAAATGAGTTTTTCTGTCTAAACTGACAAAAATAATAAGAACACTAAGACAAAGTACAGGGGTAATTTTTACAGTTAAAGACTACCGCTGATCCTTTGGAAGCATACAACGTAACCAAGCAAAATAATTCGTTTTTGTCTCACATAGATATACCACTTTTACTGAACTATTGATACTACATGCTTTCATTAGGAATACGATGTTGTTAGTTTTGCATTAAAGTGTAACAAACATATCAGAAAAAGTCCATGTCGCGGTACTTGGATAAGACGGTGGGCAGGGAATCAGTAACGAGTGTCACAGGGTGAAATAATGCAAAGAAATCTGACATAGGTTCGGGTATCTGTTAGTTTCTCCATTATTAATTATCTAAATCATACATATGAACACGTGTTAGATAGACATAAAAGAGATATTTAATACAAAATATTAAACATAGACATAAAAGAGATATTTAATACAAAATATTAAACATAGATATTCGATCATCACAAAAACAAATACAAAATACATAAATCATGTGTCCGCACACGGGTTATAGTCTTACAACAGCGCCAGTTTAAAGTATTTCCCTGGTAACTGAAATAAATTTGTAGTCTGACTTCTATGATATGCATCTATCTAATGATGGTGAACTATAGAATGTGATCGCGTGCAGAAATGACTTTTATTCCAAAGGAACAATGTATTCCTTTCTCACATACTAACACATGAAACGAACAAAAAATGATGCAATAGATTGACTGTCAATTGTTAACCAATTATTGTTTCGGGGAACTTTGAGAATTTCCGATTCGGACGTGCATTGCCAAGAATCACTTATTCGAAACCGAAAGTTTACCAAGGGTTATAACCAAACATATCAAATTATAGTGCATGCACGAAGATAAGATTAGAGACGGTTTTCATGTTTATATTACAACGATTGCAAGTTTTGAAGAACGAAACCAGAAGTATGGGTTTATTGTGTAGACAAGAGCAAGTATGCGTCTTTTAAGAGTAGCAGACCACCGCTGAATGGCATTACACAAAGAACTGTTTAACCATTTATTTTCTTTCTATTTTCTTCGTCAATATGTGTTAGAACTTTCATGGAAAGTAGGTGTAGGAAAAATTAAATGTTCCATAATGATACGTAAATAAGATCTGAATTGGTCGTTAGTTATATGAAACAAAGTAGAATTTGAAGTTGTGACTTTAACCTAATGCTGCGCCGGACATCGCAAACCACAATAAATGTTCGACCTGTGACACGAGTCAAAAACAAACACTCATGAATGTTGCTTGTGAATAACTACAAATATACATGTACCAAAGTCGTCAACTTCAGAATCAAGGGACCAACTGTCATTTAGAGGCATTACTCTAGAGCCATCAATATATAATAAAGTTTATTGTAGTATTTCAAATGAAGGAATTTATTTTTACTAACGTTTGTGACCGTGAAAATATTCTTCATGTTGAACAAAATGGTTCTGTTAAAAATAGAAGTATGATAGATCATGTCCACTCACATACAAATATTGTAGAAACAAGGAAATTAAAGAAACAAAATACATGCAGCCTTCATTGACTTCAAAAAAGGACTAGGCATATTAAGACTGACCCCTAAATTATGGGCAAAGCTACAAGAAACTGGTCTAAATGGCAAAACTTTCAATTCATCTATAAAATGGTTCAATGCTGTGTATAGTTGAATTCACGTTGGTTTGAAGTAAACTGCGGCTTGCAGCAAGGTTGTCCATTTTCGCCTATATTTTCTAATTTGTACATCAATTGACTTAGTTGCTGCTGTTAAAGAAATAAAATATCAAAATCACAATAAATGACGAGTTGATAAGTATCCTATTGTTTGCAGATGATGTTTTACTAGTAATTTTAGGTGAAACTCCAGAAAATTTATAAAAAGCTACTTGATATTGTAAACATTTGGTGTATTAATAAAGGTATGACTTTCAACTGTAATAAATATAATTCTTTTAGAACACCTAGTTGCGTACAAATGAGTATTGTATTTAAGTAAGGAACATCTCAGTTGCATGTAGTACATAGTTACAAATATCTTGGTGTTCTACTAAACGAAATTTTAGATTTTGCACAAATGGCAAAACATGTTGCTATGTCAGCTGGTTGAGTACTTGGGCTTGTAATCTCAAAATGCAAAACCTTTGGTGATTTCAACTTTTCAGCATTTTCAAAACTATATGATTCAATGGTTTAACTTTATATGTTACTTAGCTCTTACCTAGAATGATAAATCTTACTCTTGCATAGATTTTTTTTCAAAACATATGTATTTTCTGTGGATGGGGAAATACACGTTAAATGCAGCTGTGCCTGGGGCTATGGGCTGGAAGCTAATAGTCTGTTAAACAATGGACATTTTGTAGGTTTTCGAAGATGCAGGATTCGAGAATAGATAAAAAAGTTTTTAACTGGTTAAAATCTTCACCCAATTTTACCAGTAAAACAGTATTTTCGCATTCGTCGAATGTTTAGTAATATTAGCATTGTTGATACAGATAACCTACAGGGTTGTTCTAAAACTGTGTTGACGGGTTAGAAAATATGCTATTAGACATTGAAACAATGATTTAGTAAGAGGAAAAGGAAAAGTTGTAATGGATTAAGAACTTACAGGCTTCTAAAGTGTAATTTTGAAAATTAATTTTATTTTAAAGAGTCAGAGTGACTACTAGTCACTTCTTTAGTGCTATTGCATAACTTAGATGTGGTGCAGCACACATTAGAATAGAAACACATAGACTTGAAAATTAAGGTGTAAATAAACGGATTTTTTAATTGTTTGAAATGTACTGAAAGTCATGTTGTACTAAACTGTCAATTATATTTATCTGTTTATTATTTTTATTATATTTATTTGTTAGGGAGGAATTGCCATTATACTCATATCAGGAGAAATTTGTTTTATAATTGATCTGATGAAGGGAAAATTTATCTATTATTCACTGACACAAATATAGTGAAGTATGCAGCCAAAGCCTTTTCAATATTTGAAATTTAATTCTATTGTAAATAATATCAATACCATTTTAATATTGTCACTTGTGTTTTAGAAAAACAGTATAAAGGAAAAGTGAATCAGTCTACAAATTTATATAAAATCTGATTTGATACAACATACATATCGTAAAAGATTAGTTAACAATACCTTTAGGTAAATATTTTCAGTTTCATGCCATAAAGCAGTTTTTAACTTTATTTGGTTACGGATGGATTCACAATTTCCTTATGTTTTTATGTAAGAAAAACATACAGCATTTATATACAGTCAGCCACAGATGGATTTACAGTTTTCTCATGTATTTTATATAAGGACTCCTCTTGAAGATATGATTACTAATAATAATTTAAATAGTTTTATGTCCATGACTCAGATATCTTACTAAATGTTAGGTCTTAGAATCACGTATGTATAGCTCAACTTGTCTCTGATATTTCAGTATAGAAAGGCAAGCGTTTTTTTATAATGCCTTGGTAGAATATTGTTTTATCATGCTCTATATATGAAGAGACATGAATAAATTATTTTACTTGACTTGGCTCGTGATAACAAAGATACAGTCAGCACTAAAAGTATACCACAGAAGTTCTCTGTATAACTATTAAATATCACGCATGAGTATGACACACTGGTAAGCTATTAATATTAATGTAAAGTAATAAATGTAATTGCCCATTCCCTTTGATTCCTGTAAAGTTATTACAATCACTGAAAGATTAGAACCATTTTCATGGGTAGAAAATCAATGTGTTATATATGATCAAGTTTAACCAGTGTTGCAGAAACAGTCAGATAACAAACTGTACCTAGTAACATTACCTGAACTGAATTATTTATGGCTCAGATTTAAAGCGACTTGTCAACAAGTTTTGGATCAGAAATGATTTTCGTAAATCTTCTGTAATAAACTTTGGAAGCATAGATCGCAACCGAACCAAATTATATCCCACTCGGTTTAACTGAATCTGTTCTTGAAAGGTAAACGGCTAAAGCAATGAATGGACTCGATGTTCCAAAGGTCCATAGAATATAACAACACTAAGTTAAAGTATACGGGTAAATCCTTTTTTACTTAAAACTCTTTCATGAAAATTTTATAAGAAGATTTTTTGAAGCAGAGGACGCAACCATGCTAAATGACAGCACACTCTGATCTTCGTGAGAGGTAATGAAATGTACAACACTCCTCACACGGGGCTAGCAGCGGCTTAAGTCATGTTAAGATTAAAATCAGTGGTTAATTGATTTTTATCCTAATAAAACTGAATCAGTACTTTTTTCTACAAGTAAACCCATCTCTTTATTTTAATGATATCTTGCTGGATAATGTTAATTGTCGTAAACGTTTAGACTTAACATTAACATCCGATCTTTAATGACACGAGCATATCAGCCACATAGAAAAGTCTGCATGGATAAGGTTGAGTTCTATGAGAGCACTAAATTCAAGCTAAGAAGATCTACTCTAAACCTTACCCTTCTTAATTTCTATAATGAACCTGTCCATCTTTCAATATGGACAGTACCATTTACTGTTAAAAGGGGTAATTACCAAATCGATACTGACTGAATGGCGATAAGTACAGATCATAATAAGACTGCATGGATGTGTAAGCTGATCATGATCTACACTGGTCGCTAAAGCAAAATCAGTCGTATTCAGCCTGGTAAGGGCTAAAGTAAACCTGTATTTTATATATGAGACCTATATTAGAACATGCATCTATCGTATGGAATGGATGCACTGTACAACAAAAACAATTCTTAGAAAAATTATAATATGAAGCAGATATAAGCTGAATATTGATTTATACAGAAACCATTTAAGAGATAATCCCAACTGTGATTGATAATCCCAGTTGTGATTGTGGGTACACCATCGAGAATGCTGAACATTATTTCTTTCACTATATTTAATTTACAGAACAAAGAATAGAACTATTTCATGAAACCAGAACTTTTCGTCCTGTATTTTTTTACTTATTTCAGTCTCATCCTTTAAATGACATCCTACTAATATTCAGACGAAACATAATAATTAAACTTGGACGAAAGCAATTTACTAATTACTTTGGCGGTGCATAAATTTATTACGAATTCTAATCTGTTTCTTGTTACTTTTACCAGTGCCTAGAACTTAATTTTAAATATTGGTAAAACCTCAATGTATCCAGACTGAGTACAATTACTCCTGCCCTGGACCCAGCTTCTCGGAAACGGATCTGTTAATAAAAAACAGCAATAGCTACATCATATCCAACATTAAACTAGCTATATTTATCATTCTTCTTTTCTTCAGTTTCAGTCACGCTTTGGTCTTTTTCTTCAATTTTGTTTGTAATACATGTTGAAATAATTATTTCGTAAAATTAATTATTATTATGTAATAGTTAACATTTCTAGAGAAGGGCCTGATTTCATTGATTGTTCTGTAATTATATGAATACATTATTATATGCAATAAAATAGGTATAATGTAAGCAGCTTAAGCAGAATTCCTTTACACATTTATTGACATAAACAATCAGAAAGGGTCAGAAACAAACCAGATCAAAGTGGCCCTTAGAGCAAATACATTGACATATGATGTGTTTTATTTGTTTTATACTTAGCAAAATATCCTTTGAAAGGAACAAAATAACTTCACTTATATTCTTATATATCTCATTATTTTTTCACTTACAGAATGAAGTCAAGCGTTATATATTCAGCGATTAACAACGGTTGACGCGCAAAACGATGAAAGAAAATTATGATGTAAAAATGACGTCAAATGGCGACAGTAACGCACGGTTCATTACTACTTTGATGAATAAGGTTCATCATTATTTTCATCGTCATGTTTTAATGAACATCTTCGAATGGAACTAAAACATTACCTTCTTGTAGTTTATCGACTTATTTACCGATGTTTATCGTTCAGATGCTTGGATATTTAACCAGTCGGGCTAACACCCTCGTGGTTCAATTCTTACGCATCTGAAATCTAAACCGTTGTAAAAGCAAACGATAAACAAAGCAATGGAATTCATTATTTAATGCATTTCATTTTGGCTTCATTTGTTATTGTTCAATATATTGAAAATTTGAACGGATAGCTTTAATTCAGATTCCAGATAATCTGTCACGCGGTTGTTCAATGATTAGAAGTATAGAGCTAGGAAAATGTAAACAGATGCTGCTGAATTATTAGCGGATATTTTAATTTTTGCTTAATATTTTCTGACTACGGATGAAAAATAGGAATAGTGAATTTTATTCCTGAACAATGGAGCGACAGCAGATTTTGAACATTGTGCTTCTGGCGGCGTTCTTTAACACGATAGGTAAGCGATTACGTGTCTTTAAGATTACGATAACTTTCCTCCTAAAGATTATTTGACACAAATACCATCTTATTTCTTCTATTAATACTACTGAAGCAAAATTATGTTGTTTCGTCCCAATCAACCCGTTAAAAAATTATACATAAACAATTTTATCATTGTCCTTATATAAACCGCTTAGTGGATTGAGGTGGAAAATGCGGACCTTTACCGTGTCTACTCCTTTTAAGGTGTTTCATCCATAAAGAAAACCCCTGTGTAAATGTAATAGAACATATTTAAAACACTAGCCTCTATGTCATAGTGGGTTTCGAGGCCACTTTTCTTCTCCAGGTTACCCTAAACATTAATTTTATTGGTTTGGTTTTAAAATGAAAATCTAATAATTTCATGGTTTCGTCTCTCCTAACCATATCTTCTGTTATAAGTTTTATTATATTTGACTCTGCTACATTTCCGTCAGATCTTAATGCGATTTCGACACAAACAATATTTTACGGCTTTTGATTACATTTTGCGATCGCGGTATAGGACTTGAAAATTAAAATGGGGAGAAAATGTGTAGGTCGCTGGGTAGCTCAGTCGATAGTGTCTGGTTGCACATTTTTCTTACCCTGTGACATAGACATTTATTTTGTCTATAAATGGCTAATAGCAGAAATTTAAATATCAAATCATTTCCTCTACAGATACAGTCCATTACGCAGTTAAACAATACACATGTGGCCTTTAAATTATTAAGTCCAGATATTCTGACGAGGGTTTTCTTTTCTCTGTGTGTGCGTGGTAGGGTGTGCTGAGGAAGGTGGGGTTGGGGCGCGGGGGCGCTTCCTACGATATGCGGGATAGAATAGATTAGACATAGCAGTATTCATCACTATTTGACAATTTGACTATTTCGTGTTTAGGCATATTTCATACACCTATTGAATAGCTGAAAAGTAATATTTTTTAAAGTCTTTCATCAACAACACTATGTTAAACCTTATGACGGTAACGGTTTTCAAAATTAAAGGCTAGCTATCCTTTGTATCAAGACTTTTATTTTAATTATTTTATATCATTACATGATTCCTTACGTAAATCTCCATTTCATAATTTGTGCAACATAGCCGGTCTATATTCAACACACTGATGATGATGATGATAACCGGTCTAAGAAATAAAATAATATAAAAATAAATCTGTAATAAAAAATTTTTGCTCTAATATAACACGTTACATTTATTTAGCCTGCTGACGTCAAGTGATTCTGCCTTTTCGACTAGTGCAGACACAGATTCGCCTGTATGTCGGATCATGGTCTGCGCTTTTCGCTAATCAGTCTGTAAATTTTCAGTGAACATAAATGGTATTGCCCAAATTGAATGATGGACCATTTTAGAAATTTAGCAGACTAAAGATTAATTGATTTTTTTTGTCGTTGAGTAGTCAAAACAAAAGTGCAAGTAGTGCCAAATTGTCAAGTAGTATGTCTAAGCTATTTTCTCCCAGATACCCTCGGGCCCCAAGCCCACACCCCAATAAAAACATAAACAGAAAAAAGAGGGGGCTGTGGGAATGGAAACAGAAATAAAACGCCACCCCACCTAAAATATCCCGGGTACGTCTATGGATCTTCATAATCTAAGGGCTACTCTGCAAAAAACTAAGTGAATAACTTTTATAATTTACAAATGAAAAATGAGTTCGGCTTAAAAAAGAATAGAATGGGAATAATGTAACAAAGAGCTTTTGTACACACGATTTAAATGAAATTCAGGTATTAATCTGTGCATTATTTGATTTAGTATCTTTTGCTTACTTGCAGTCCTTGTTGTTTCTGAGTGTGACGATGCGGACACAAAGAAACATTCTTGTGTAAGTGACGGTAAAACTATAATGATATGTTACGGTAAGTAAAAAAGTAGTTCTTGTTTACAGTTTATTGGTGTATGAACAAGTCAACGGCACTACCAAAAGCATTAATCAAAGATTTTTATCCGATTGTTTTTATTTCTCGTTATTACAAACATGACGCATATCATTTAAAAATTCTGTAAACATGAACACAATTTCAAGAAAATACATTCGAGATATTTTGAGTACGAACTGTTCACAAACTGTTGACATGCTACCCAGATTTATATAAATTTTGCAAGATATCAAAAAAAAAAACAAAAACATTCCAACTGATACTTCTCAAATCATTGATATGATTCCTTAATTAAACAATTACATGAGTTACATCTATTCAATACGTTCACGGTTATCGACGAACTTTTTCTAACGCTCAAATCACAGGTAATCTATGGCTGGACATAAAGCCGCTGTGTTGACTACCTACCGTGATTTGACTTTTATTTCTCCTGTTTGAAATTCTTTACATATACAGTCACCAAATAACCCACAACTTTCGATTTAAATGCTTCTTTACAATACCCAGAATTTGCCGATGGTATTTAAAAAATGGACAAAATAGCTCTCACGCCCATGATATTTTTAACCAACGGAAGTGGATTGAGCCCGGCTTGCGCAGTAAAACGCATGTGCACACCGTGAGTCTCGCTGTTTTAACTATCCTCGCGGATTGTTTCCTTTTCATTGCGGAAATTTTCTGCGTGTGTCAATATATCCACGAAAAAGGGAGGTAACGACTTCTGCAACGTTTTCATCTGTTCAAAATAAATAAAATAATCTTATATCCAAAATTTATTACATGCACTAGTTTAACTAAAAGTGGAAAACAACATTTACAGATGGGACAACTAACGTTACCGGTAACGATGTGCTTTGTATGCATGATAACGAGTGTAACACCACCTACAAGGATGACGTGTGCGGAAAGTGTGATCACAACCCAGATCAATACCCATACAAATCACAGTATAAAGATTGTACCGGCGTATGCTATGAACCTGGTAGGGCATATTTCAATAATTATTTTTACTCATCCGCTACCGGTCTGTTACTGTTATGGTATAATTTGAGTTCGTGCCAAAATTGTTACATCGTACAAAATGGTGTATATCTGTTTCTTATACGGAAATGTATACTCTTACAATTTTACTCCCAGTCAGCGATTCGCATTGTACCACGTGATTGAGCGATTCGCATTGTACTACGTGGCTGCCCAGTCTATTTCCAAATTAGACATAATATTTTCGATCGGACGATGCAACAACTTTGGTCCTCTCGCCCGATACTTTTTTCTTCAGATTGGTACTCGTCCAAATATACCATCGTATTGTATGCAATAATTTTAAACAACCCATTACTAGTGTAAGTTGTGATATGGTGCCATGTATAACATTGACTGGGGTTATTTTTGTGTCAGATCATAGCTTGTACCATTTCGACTCTGCAATACTTATGTATAAACAAAACAGTTAATAACCTACATCGAAATTTGACATATCTCATTATACGAATTTATTAGTTTTTTAAACTTTTCCAGACGAGATGTCATCAATGAAGAAAGTAGACAAGTGTGGTGTTTGTGGCGGCACCAATAGCACGTGCAATCCTACAGTGACACATTTAGATATTGTCTTACTTCCAGACACAGCAAATATCGTGAGATTTTTACAGAAACATAACATATTTAGACTTTTAAGATCACAATGAAGATTTACTACGATTATTCTTTGTGCGTATTTTTCATCCGCTAGCAGTTATATCATCGCATACGTGGTGTCATATCGCATAATTATGTGGAGTCATATCGCATATGTGGTGTCATATTTTAAGTTATCTTCATTAACGTTACAATAGGTATAAGACCACAAAATATCGACCAAGCTAGATATATGGTAAGCATTCTTGATATAAATGGCAGTTTTTGCAGTTAATATTCATATAATATTGTCTCTATACACTAGAAACCTTATTTCGTGAGCAATTTTGTTTAAATGTACACATAATTTATACAAACATATGGTCTTAATGCCTAGTTCACATATCTCTTTAAACCGGAATCGCCGACGGATGAACATGAGCTAACGCTGTTCTAGCACAAAACGTGTAAAAGCTGATAAATGAATACACTGTCACTTTATTAACGTCATTAAATTTCCACGAAATGTGCGGGAAAGTCCGGGTTGTTTTTACTTTGACGTCATTTCCGTTTGAATTATCCGTTTAGGGGCCGAATGACATTTACGCTTTGCCACGGAACGAGCATATATAAAAAGGTGTTTTAACAGCACGTGAGCGCGAGAATCTTTCTGTTAACACACGTTTTCTCTCCTTTTAGGCCTAGAGCTGGAAAGTGAAACCCTCCCCCCTCTAGGGATTTTTGTAGACCTCATTAGTTTTGAAGCCCCTTGTATGTAGATCATATATCTGAATTCTGCCATCTGGCAAGCGGGTTCTCTATGAGTTACAGCCTGTTATTTACGTTACCTTAACAATTATTTAATAAATGATAAAACTGGAATGTGGTGATCTATATAGTAGAAACAACCAAAATCATTAGCAAGTGGATTTAGTGATATGCAGAATATGATGTTGTCAATGTTCTCGTTTAGTTTTGTTCTCTCAATCGATCAATTCATTTTGTAATTTACGTTACCATATGTTTTATAAAAATTCTCATATCAGTTAATTAAATAGGTTTAATTGTCAGAAAATATCAGATATGTCTAAATTATAGTATTTTCAGATACATATTACATTAGTATTTAAGTATTCATCGTTCAGCTGTTTTAAGAACAAGCACGTTACCATTATATACCGTTACTAAAATTCACGATATAATATTTTCATTTCTCAGTCAATAGATTGTTTATTCAATCCTTATAATGATGTTCAAACTTAAATAATTCGAGTAGCTTATCAAGTTCGAACTAGTTTGATATAAAAATGCATACATCACAGCACTGACATTGTAACTTACGTTACAATACGTTACTGAATGTTTATTTGAGTAACTGAAAAGATACACACATACAACCGCTTATCTGTCTAACCAAATAAATTCACACAAATCTAAATTGAGAAACAATTAACCTAAGTCATCATAATCACTGTTTATTTAGTATATAGCGAAAATTATATTGGTCATCTCTACTCAGAGTCATTAGAGTCACATGTTGCTGATGTGTCACAAATAATTTTAGCTAGTTCTTGAAGCACTATATTATCGGAACACCAGTCATATTCAAATAGATTTTCCGATCCAAATTTTTATCCACTTTCATCTACTTTTAGTATAATTGGGTAAATTGATATTTCAGACGTGTTATGTGCATTTTAAGTGACAAATGGCAGAGTGGAAATAGACTCATGCCCATGCCTTTATACTTGCTCGGGACATTGCCAGCACGTACTCGATACTTTGCAAGAAACCTGTCATAATATAAGTCTGTTGATGTTATTATATTATTCAGTTCATAGATTGCACAGACAATATTTACGATGCCATTAAGAGGTCATCTGATCAGCGATGTAAACTACTTCTGCTAATGTTGCAACATACACCTGTTTTTTCTCTACTAAACTGAGCGGTGTTACTTTCGCTGTGCGAACAAAAGCACTGGTTGTTTCAACAAGTCCGACAGTGTATTGCAGGAAAAAAATGAGCAGATTCTTTCTCCTTTGCTTATAAAGATGACATGAGCATTTAAATGGTGTCTCTTATTGCCTGTTCCAGTGTAAAAAAAAAAAAATAACAAAAAAAAACAAAAAAAAACAACAGTATTTCGTATTTTTGAAGACATCACCAATAACACAAACGCGTCTGTATCTGGGGATCTGACTGTGATTTTCGCCTTTCATGTAGTGCTAGTAGTACTGATATCCATGCAATGAATATTATTCTTGTGTCTGCTTCTTCATTTATATAGAAACAATGGTATATAAGGTTAAGCTTGAACCTTGTTCCCATCTTCACTTGTGAGTAAATAACACTTTTCACCATTGGCAAAATACAGTTGTCTTCTTCTTCATCTTTGGTGCAATGGAATCACATTTTCATTGATCGAAAATTAGATTGATCAACTGTGTTTTGTTTTCACTATTTGACATGAATGCTTTTCAGTCACATGGTACTTTGGTTTTCACTCCTGACAAGTAAGAATTTTGGAGAAGATCTACGTCTTCCACGCTGATATGATTTGATCAACTAAGGACTGTAAGTGTCAGTTACAAAATCGACACGAGCTGTCTTAGGTAGTTGACTTCGGCTACGTCTTGGAATATTGCAGGGATGGTTACTTACTAAGCTTTGCAGCAGGGCTTCACTATCAATCAACAAAACAATGTCTTTTTGGATGGCTACAGCCTTTACATAGTGAAGTAGTTTTGACTTGTCTGTTTTCATTGGCATTCCAGTCACAGTGGCTATAACGGCCAGGGGATAGGTCCTAGAGGAAACGAAAGTGTCAATTCTAGATCTGTGTTGTGCTGAACAGCCAAAAGTACCAACTGTCCATACACGTTATGTTCTGCTCTTATCTGTAGTATTTTGTTTTGAGTATTATAACTTCAGCAGTTGCTTTAAGGTCAAGAGTGACTTCTGATTTCACAGGAATACCAGACAACACACAGTAATTTTCATCTTTGTTGTTTTTTTTCAGCCTGGAATGGGTTCGTGAAGGATTTTATGCCATCGTAACCCCGTTAACTTCTTCACTACTTCGTATTATAGTAGGTTATATTTATTTGTGTTGGGACATGTCTTCTCTGTGTATTTCTGCATTCTGAAGTGTTGCTTCAACATACTGGTTCTGTAATGACGTGTCATGCACCAGTGGACATATGCAGCATAGTTTCTATTGAAACCAAGTATGCCAACCTCAGACTTGCATGTCTTTTACTTGTCTGTTCCTTAGTGATATCTACAGCATTTCTCAATGCTGGTACAGAAGACCTAGGTACACTAAAATCATTACTTCGGAGTAGCTCTTCTGCATCTGGATCAATATTCATCAATGTCAACAGGTAAACGAGGAGGTAGCGGGCATCAATATTGCATCAAATGCGAAGAACAACTAAGAGCACAGTTTTTACACAAAGGCTGTATGTAAAACAAAAGCATTAATCTGCGTTGCTTTGATGAGCAACAACATCAAGTGAATTATGTCTACATACATTAATCAAAATTGAGCAGTTTATGCCACTTTCACCATTTCTGATTTCTGATTTGAACTGCCCATTTCTGTTGAAATATTCTTTAAAGTCAGGAGAGTTATTATTTCAAACACCTTTGCATGGACTTTCAGTCCGTTTCTGCAATATTAGTTTCTTCTAAAATGTTTTCCTTGTGGGGTTTTGTCTCTTCAAACTTGCATAGAAGCAAACGCTCAAGAGCTTACATTACAGTCTTGTGTACATTTAGGGCATGGTTGTAGCGTTTACCTGGTAATACTTTATCACGTGAACCATTAGAAAGAATTTCTGATTCTATTACAAGTTCTGTAAGACCATTGCCCTTCATTAATTTTCCTACAGGCCCAAATATAGAGCAGATTGTGTGAAACACACCCATTCTAACAATTATGTTACCAAGTCCATCTCTAGATTGCAGAACCAAAGAATATGCCTTCATAGCAACAGCCGAGTCACATGTCACTATAGTATATTTCTGGCAAACTTCATTACTTGCATCTACTAAGTTTTTTTTATCATAAAGTGGACTGTAATATTATCATTGATTGAATAATTCAAAGGTGCCATATTTATGAAGCAAATTTGAGCACTCATCCTCTGCAAATCATTTCACACACTGGTAATTTATTAGACTAGCTCCTAGACTATGATATATCTTTTTTTTTTGAATTTACATTTTTTATGATTGAATGTAGTGAACTGAGCCAGTCTATATCCTATGTCCAATATCATAGTCTAGTACAATCCGAAAATTCACAAACCTCTTTTTAGGTTTGTTATCAATCAATGTCTAGAACTGACCACAGCCTAACTGATAGAGATCAGTGGTTTACTGCCATATGTTTATGCAATTCATTGATACCATCTGGTAGCTTGGGTTTAGAAAGGCAGGGGTCAGCTGAGTAGAAACGAATTTTCATTTCTCTGTATTGGTACTTGCAGTTAGATTTGAAAATCTGAAAGATACACTTCCTATGGCTTGTCATAAAATGGACATAAGGAATTAAACTGTAATTGAACAATATAGGAGTAGAACAGATATGTTTTTCCCCCGAACTGGTAGAGGAAAAAGTTAGCTTTTTGCGATATTTGTGTTAAAACCTTGAACGTTAATAGACGGAATGCACAAATTCAATAATATAGTGGTGCATTAAAGAATATCCCGGTCCAGGGGCTGAATAATGCATATTGAAGTGTTGTATTTGAAGGACAGTGAAACACACGTACACCGGATATATAAATCTGCAATCTTGCTCTGAGAATATTCGGACAGAATGCTTTCATTTCTTGTTATCCTGTATTCTGTTAGTTAGAAGGTCTATGGCTTTTCTGAAAGATTTTTTAGCTTTAAAAATGTGTATGTAAATACATAAAAGCATATTTTTACATCAAAATTGGTATTTCTGCAGAAGATAGAAACGTCTCAAAGTTAGAAATACATTTTAGCTTATAATTCTTGTAAGTTTCTTATTTGTGCAAATTTCGCATTTAGCCTACTATATTCTTCAGTTAACTCCAGTTAGTTATCTAATGCTTTACAAATCAAGAAAACCCCATACTTGTATTCTTTTTCGTAAAGATTAGCAGAGCCAAATGTCTTAAAATAAAATTAATTGATTTGTGAAAAATATGATGTTAAATAGAGACATTTGGTTTCAAAATGTTTCTGTGTTGACAAGGTAACTCTCCATATTAACAATTAGTTACATATCTTATAAGGTACAGGCATTTGTTCAACTAATCGCCAGTGTAGAGAGGACTGGAAATGGTTGAAAATCTTATGTATACTATAAAGTAATATTATTTGAAATTTTAAGCGCTGGTTATCTTATCTTATTAGACCACTTTATTTGCTATTTAGTTGATAATAGTATAGTTTTATTCATGAAAGGCTTGTTCAATTTACCAAATACTTCATTTTAACGTCAAAAATATTTAATACTCTAAATACAAGTAAGCATTTGATATTTCGCATAAAATATATTGCAGTAGGAAGTTAACATTCTAACTCCGCCCTTTCATTTGAAAAATGCCACATGCCAAAATCAAAATGTTTAATGCAAAATGCTAAATCTTAAACATTAAGCCATAATTGTCAAATGCGATGGCAAAACAATACTGTAGAAAGGACGGAGCGCCATGCTAATTTCCAAATGATAAATGACACATAATTTAATAAAAAGTAACATTTAGCATTAAATAATATGAATTTAGCATAAAGTTATTGGCATTTAGCATTAAAATTGACATTCGGCAATTAGCATGGCGCACAGGCCCTCCATACAAAGCTGAATGCTAACATGCATATGCTATTGTCCGATGTTGGCATGACATGGTAGAACATTCTTCAAATCAGACTTATAAGACATGATGCAGATCTTTATTTCATAAAATCAAAGGTCAATTAGAATTATCTTTCAGCATTATAGACATTAGATATTTGAAATTTTCGCATTTATTATGAGAGCAAGAATATTGTATTTAGCTATTAGCATTAGATATCTGGCAATAAGAATGGTGCACCAGCCTTTCATTATGCATCGCCCTTCAATAGTTTTATTATTTATCAATCTTTGTTAAGAAAATAAAACGTCTTTTTTTGTTTGGTGCTGCAGTGACTGCAGTACGGTGCTTAGTCACTGAATAGAAATAATGTTTTGCTGACACTTGTGTTTCTTTTAATTTTGGTACAGCTTTATCATAATTTTGTCTATATCTGCTGGCTTTCCAATGGGACAAGTCTCAGTTTTATTAACACCTTTGAAATGTTTTTTATGGTAGCAATCATAATCTTCCTTTTTGCCACATAATGTACCAAGCAGTTTTTTTTATCGTTTGAATAAACTTGAACTCAACATACCTTTTAAAATGTGCTTTTGACAATGGCATGCTGTAAGAAGCTTTAAAAAATCCATTCTTCAGTTTCAGAATTTTAATTATTAGAATAATCCTTTAAATCAAATAAACATGTTATTGTTAATAAATACATTTGCAAGATGACCTATCAAGATTTCAAAAGTAGCACAATGGTTTATTCTAGATGAGAATGGTTCTTTAGTTATCTCCATTAAAAATCAGTTAGGTAAACAGATTTATGATGAGCAGCGTAACACATGACCACTAGCATGATGTACCAAATTATCCAAGGGTAATCTAATAGCCATAGGTGCCAATCATCTCTCTGAGAGCATTTCGGATTGTACTAGACTGATAATTTCAACATCAGTCCTGTGTGAAAATCTCTAAAATAGACTGGCTTTTGTCTCTATGAAACTGAATTCGTCAAAAAAGGGAAAAATATAGAAATACAGTTATTATCAGTCTAGTGGCTAGTCTAGTAATTTATTTATTTATTTATTTATTTATTTCATTTTCCACTCAATGAAATCAGTTTCATTTCACTTGAAAAATGATTTTTTTTGTAAATCTTGATTGTAAATTCAGTTTGAAGACAACTATATATGATTTATGTAATAAGTAATTTTCGTTACATAGATTTATATTTTGTAATATATTTATATGTATTAAATTATATAGTACAAATTTATGGAATTTGTACATGTTACATATCTGTTTAAACAAAATATTTTACAATATCCCAAGTTTTTTTCGACTTTTTAAAAAATTATTATAAATATGAAACTCATATTGTCAACATTATATTATTTGATCTTCTTTACTGTACATTACCGCTTATTTTTTCGTAATAACTAGAAATATCTTACAACTGATACAATTATATCAAGCTCTCATCTGTTATAACCGCAACCTCTTTTTTTACATAGACACTTCTTATAAAATATAAAATCACACAGTTATATTTTCTATTTTCGTTACAATTTTTGGTAACGTACATTTGATAACGTAAAGCACATGCCTATAAGTGTCAATTCTACCTGCAAAATGTAAATCTGTATATTCTGTCTTTATATATTGACATATTGTGTAGCTAGTAAACCATTTGTCGCTAACTGTAGTGCCAGTCAGTATTTTCTGGAAATTATTAATGGTAACGTATAAAGTAGGCTGTAACGTAAAAAGAACCCGACTGCCAGAGGGCAGAATTTCTGGAATGATAGCTCATATTATATGCTTTAAGAAAATCATAGCGTAGAAATATCCCTAGATGGGGGGATGGGGGGTTATTGTCAGCTCAAAGTCTATTTAAAACAACCCCGAAAAGTGATATGAACAGCAGTTTTATGCTAGAATAACTATTACAACAGCAATTTTAAAGTGCCGTATAACGACTGTAAAAAGGTCGCCCCATACATAGACTCTTTGTTGTGATATTTTCTGCTTCTGTGAGATCGTGGAGTACATTCAATTTAACTACAATAAACTTCAGTTAAACCAATGATCAAATTGCACAAATCAGGACTTAAATATATTATATACTACATTCTTTAAACAATTTTCATGAAATTCGGCATAAAAGTCTAAGAATAGACAAACTTGCTCAAATTACATAATTATCTTCTGACATTTTTCTGTACACAGTAAATGTCCATTATATCTGACATATGAACAGGTTTATTTTCTTTGTTAAAGACATTCAACATAACTGGCAAAGCCTTGGTAACATCAGATGTTCAAATATTACTACTGACATCGGCGGATTCTCGGGAAAAACGAGAAGCCACAAGCGCCATGGAATTTCCAGAAACATCTGCTGACAATGCCATGCTAACTGACACGGGGGAGTCAACTGATCGTAAGCGGGTAAAACGACGCGTAAAAACGGTTGAAATGGTTTTAGACATTGTCAAAGTCTTCGATGAAACTACAATGGAAATAAGAGTTCATAATATCAATGCAGGTAAGTTCGTACGAAGAACAGTGCATAAAAACGAAGGCTGATAGTTTAACTAGCCTCGAAATTAAGAATGATATTTAGAAACATTTATGTTTTTGTTTATTTTATTTTTTAGAAGCCTTTGACCGTTCAAAATGAACTCTTGTAAATGCTGGGCGGACAAACACTAACTTCTCTAAATCTAATTATCTCGAGCGCTCGACAAAAGGTGTCGCGCGCTTGAGATAAGATGTCGTGCGACCAAAATAATATGTCAAGCTCTCGAGATAAGATGCCGTGTGTTACACCTCAAAATGGTATCAACGCATTTTGGTAGTCACTACCAAAATTCGGCGAGTTGTGGTAGCGACAAAATGCGTTGCAAGGGTTAATGATGTGTTAAGGATCATGGAATGGAACGTATTTTGGTAGTTTTTTCTACATCAGGGGCTGTGCTCATTTTTACAATACGCACAAGAGAGAGAGAGAGAGAGAGAGAGAGAGAGAGAGAGGAGAGGGGGGGGAGAGAGAGAGAGAGAGAGAGAGAGAGAGAGTGTGTGTGTGCGTGCGTGCGTGCGTGCGTGCGTGCGTGGTGTGTGTGCGTGTGTGTGTGTGTGTGAGATATATATATATATATATATATATATATATATATATATATATATATATATATACATGTATGTCCGGCTAATTCAGCCTATCTCTCCGTTTTTTAATGTTCCCAGCTTAAAGCACCGGTACACGCGAAGCCCTATTTCATGGGAAGAACCACAACCGGTTCTGCTTAATAGCATCATCTATATTTCGTATTACTCAGAATATGATTCTTGTTAACAAGAAAAAATATCTTTGATTATTTCTTTTTCCAGTTTAATTGACAACATCGTTTATGTTCAAAAGAACATGCTGTTCTCTCGGGTATTTAGAAGTGGTTTCACTAATTCAAGTTAACTAATCAATACAGTTGTTTTGATGTTCATATGACTTGTTTATGAAACAAAGCAGCGACCACTCCATTGACGTAGGTGATAACGAAAATATATCAATTTAGTCTAGCGAAACGTTGTAAATAATAAATTGTTTTGATTATTTATCAGTTGCAAATCAACTAATAGATACCTGAGAGCATAATTTATCCTTTTGAATGTAAGAAATACCATTTTAGAAGCATATGAAAGAAGTCTCGTCTCCTTATTTGTTAATGTCCTATATATATCTAAAGTACAAGCTCAAAAAATTCAGTCAGTATAATGTACGGAATCTTAGCGGTGCCATGGATGGAGAAGTAACTTGTTTCTATGCTGTACGGCATGACTGGGTCCATTCTTTGAAGATGGCTTAAATACAATTACAATTGTCATAAGTAAAACATTTAACATAAGAAGTAAATAGCTTTTTTTTTTTTTTTTTTTTTTTTTTTAAAGTTTGTTATATTTACGATCCGTGTTCATAAACAGACAGTATTTTCTTGCTGGAGTCAATTTTTTATTTTGCAAGCACAACGAGAGTTTTTGCGACCACATTCTCCTTTGTGTTTCTCTTCAGTCGATTTTTTTTTCATTGTTTTTAATATAAATTACG
Source organism: Mercenaria mercenaria (assembly GCF_021730395.1). Classification (NCBI taxonomy): domain Eukaryota; kingdom Metazoa; phylum Mollusca; class Bivalvia; order Venerida; family Veneridae; genus Mercenaria; species Mercenaria mercenaria. The sequence goes on along the minus strand of NC_069377.1, from coordinate 58,540,480 downwards.
CTATAGAAAATTTAATAATTACGGTCCGCCTGGATGCTCGAATCCACGATGATAAAAGTTGGAACGACAGTGAATACAAAGATCAATACACAAAACTACTGTGATGAAAAACAAAATATGTAGCAACGATGCAAACGGTGGAGATCAAAATAACGAGAGTCAAAATGCGATATGACAATGATGAAAATACGACATCACGAAACAAAGACATAGTTTTATAATTCTTTTCTCGTTTTCACCATCGTGTTTTCGCCTGCCATCGTCGTGGTTTCGACTTTCATATCATTATAATAATAAACACAGATATTTAATTTCTTTAAAGGTACTGACCTCCAGATTTTGGCTAAAAATGATTTTTCTTTCAAATTGAAGTTTGGACATATTATGGACATTAGAAAATGAGTTTTTGTTTCTAAACTATTTTTAAAAATGCCAAAATCAAGAAAAAAATATGACCGCGTCGGGAATCGAACCCGAACAGCCGCGGCAATAAAGAATTTACCGCTGTCGTTACCAATACCGCTATGGAGGATTCAGTGTTGACTACAACTTAAATATAGATATTTATAATCGAGGCAGTTTACATCGAGTAAACCGTAACAAACGCTTTTCGATTTTCATCGTAAAAAGTAGGAAAAATAACTAATTCTCATATGATTCCATGTAATTAAGTTTCAAATAATATAATATAATATATTGTTAGGATGGACCGAGGGCAAAACGCTAAATAAGAAAAACACTAAAAGTTTACTATCTTTATTTTTACACTCAACCTGGTGTAAAAGTATGTCAATATTTATTTATACAACAGTAATATATAAAAATACTATTCATTGACAAATACCTGTACTTTCTGAGTATTGTTCATGTTAAATATTTGTATATCTTCTTCATGGTCTATCTTATCTATTCTTTATCAATTTCTATCTTTCTTCTATAGTTAGATCAAATTCCAAACAACAACTGATGACCATTTAATATTCGGGCTATTTATATAAATATTTTGTTTACATTGTGATGTCATCCAAAATTAGGTTTTCCCGTAAAAACTGGGTCACCCTCCAGAATTCTGGGAAACAAAATGGCGGACATTCATAACGTTGTTGCAGGAGCAACTTTATACAATTATTACAAGATAATTCATAAATGACTGAAATAGAAATTACGGATATTACTTAAGAAGGTACATTTCTAAATGTTATTATCAACACGTTTTCTAAATATTTTCACCGAGAAGTATTATTTTTAATTGAAAATACATTACATAAAGTAGGTGGGGAACAGCACATCAATATTTTAAGAAATATAGCGTTTATCTAAAAACATCTTCTTTTTGTAGTCAAACGATCTGGAGGCCAGAGCCTTTAATCTTCCCATTTATATTACAGGGTTCATGCCTTGTTTAACTGGTTTCATATTAATACCAACGTGCTATCTTACGTTCGTACATGCTAGATAGACCGAAACCCTAAAACATCACGTTTCAGCTTGCATAGACAAGTTTAAACAAGAAATATTTCTAAAAAAGATGGCCGGTGAATTGTAATAAGACAAGAAGTTTATGAGGTTTTCATATCATTTGTGTTATTCTATTATCTATCTAATATTTTGCAAATAGCAAAACTAAACACGACACTTTAAATGGTTTTCTTTTAATTTTTCACAAAGGTTTCGTAGGGGTGCAATTTTGTTTCGTTTTTTTTTCTACGACGAATAATTACAGCAGTGGTCTGGAAGTCACTTCTCTTTCTAGAAGACATTTATCGATCGGCTACTCACATCTTTTTCAGGTCTCTCTGTAATTGATATCTGTTGGTATTTGAACAGGTTTTTATTATATTTATTAAACTTACTAATCATTTTTAGATATATCAATATTCTGCTAAATATACTTAGCGAAATGTTGCTTTAAAACTGTAAACAGCGTCATTAAGGATAAACGCTTTGTCTGACATTTCACTCAGCGTTGTAAAAATATAGACACGCAGAGTATTGCATAAAATTTCACTTTGATAAATTATCTATAATGCGTTATCAAGTAATCTGATTTGCAAACTTAAGTCACTTGGCATGGGTTAGTCCAGGTCACGAATTCGTTCTTAGAAAAAATAAATTCTAAGTTTACTGAAAGTGTCTAGAGGCAGTATGTTGACTGGTTAGAGAAATGGGACAATGCGTACTATTTGCAAAATATATGAATCCAAAAACGCAAAATACTGCGAGGACCTATCTTACAGGATTGCAGACTGGGTTTGACATATGTATAGAGTTCAAGATAACTTAATGTACCATTCGAAATTGTATGCAATATAGCATTGTATACGTACTGTACAGAAACACAATTTATTGTATTCAAAGGTACATGCGAAGTGGGAGCCAGATCTGGAGATGATGGCGAGGATTTTGTAAACCATACAGGGCCAGTATTAACAGTGTATGCCGAATTAGGTCAGTGTTATTTAAATACACTCCCAGTACTGTTTATTGATAAAACTGTTTGTGCCACATCACGGATCAACACATCTGTGTTAAGCAGACATTGCTTGTTTTCTTACTCATAGCTACGTCAAACATTAGTAAAACCCGTGTTCTTTTAACCCCTAGAAAGATTCTTATAATAGTAGTAAACAACTTGAAAATTCAGTTATGAAAAAAAGCAGAACATACTGTTGTTTAAATAAGTATTTTAAAAAGCTATAACATTCATGACTGTGTATACACCATTATTATCTTGATCTAACGTTCATGTTGTCCAGACATATACTGGCGTTCTCTTTTTATGCCCAACCTCAAAGAAACCGGGATATCTTGCTTTGCACCTGTCGGTCGAGTCTGCCAGTCGGAATGTCGGTCCGCCAGTCGGTAGAGTGGAGGGTTTCCGCCTTATAACTTGAGAACCACTTTACCCAGAATATTCAAACTTAGTAGCATGATTGGGCTTATAAAGCTGATTATCCCTATCGTGTTTTAGTCAGTAGGTTCAAGGGTCAAGGTCAAAGGAACCTGAACTTTCAAAACGGTTTCCTCCCAGTCACATGAGAACCACCTGACACAGAACTTTCAAACTTGGTCCATGATTGGGCTTATAATGTAGATGAACCTTATTGTTCTTTGAGTCAGTAGGTCAAAGGTCAAGGTCACAATGGTTTGAATCTTGAAAACGGTTTCTGCCCAATAACTTGAGAATCATTTGACCCAGAACATTCAAACTTGATAGCTTGACTGCGCTTGTAAAGTAGACGAGCGTTATTGTTTTTTTGGGGGATCAGTAGCTCAAAGGTCAAGGTCAAGGCCACAGGGTCCTGAACCTTGAAAACGGTTTCTGTTCAATAACTTGTGATCCACTTAATTTAGAACCTTCAATCTTAATGGCACGATTTGGCTTAGAAACTAAATGATCCGCTTTGTTTTGGGGATCAATAGGTCAAAGATCAAGGTCACAGTGGCCTCGCGACCACGCACTGTTAAACACATTTTTACATATGCGTAATCAAACAAACTTGAAATTTCAACGCATTTCGAGGACATTTAATGGCATTGATAGACAATATATCCAGTTTCAGTTTTTTACACGTTTTCAGGCTAGAATTGCATTCACGCATGTTCGTTTCTAGTTATATATCTGCAGAATCCCTCGGGATACGTTATTACCCTTACAAAGGGATTCTGCAGATGTTACAATACGAATAAAATGCGTTGTAACAACATTGGAATACCTTCAAGTTGTTCTTCAAATGAGTTTAAAACATAAGATAACATAACATAACATAGTATAATATAATATCGTTATTATTGTCAGTATTGTTTATTTAATGTCCTCCACAATGTGAAGATTGCACATAGTAATAAGTATACAAACACGAGAAAGAAACAGTACAAAAGACAATTTTCCAGTCACATTAACGCATATAACTCAAACGCACATTTAATATATATATTTGCATCAATTGTATCCTTTTTAATTTAAACGTTTCAGATTACACGATAGCCAGCATGTCACCAACAGAGCAGGATTTAGACGATACAAAGGAAGTAACTGTTACATTACAACTTGAAACGACGTCAAAAGATCTCAGCATGGGGAGCATCTATGATATAACACAACAATTTAAATGTTACTTTAGCGGTAATAAAGTTTACCATATCTGACCTTACACTTTTTTTTTCGTTTGTTGGGTTTAACGTCATACCTACCCAGTTATTGGTGACTTTCAAGCGTTTGATGGTGCAGGAAGAACCCTGGTGCCCTTCCGAGCATTATTTCATCACGGGCAGACACTTGGGTAGAACCTCTGACCTTCCGTAACATACCCACTGTAAACTGCAAAACGTTCTTGTAAATTAATAAAAGCACTGTCTTGAAACCATTAAAGCAAAACATTATAGATTACAACTACAATTATAATTTAAGATCTTGATATGCAGGATAATTACTTTAATTGATGTACACTAATATGGAACGCCGGGACTGTCTGATGTGATCAGCTATAGTTTCATTATGTTAACTTACAGTATTAACTTGTTTAAAACCGTGTTATTTTGACAGTTTGCTGTACGGTCTTGTCTACTCACCATACTATCTTGTCAAACAGACATGCCGTTATGTTAACATACAATATTAACTTGTTTAAATCTGTATTATTTTGTCCATTTGCTATACTGTCTTGTCTGCTGATTATATTATCTTGTCAAACAGACATGTCATTATGTTAACATACAGTATTAACTTGTTTAAAGCTGTGTTATTTTGTCCATCTGCTATACTGTCTTGTCTACTGATCATGTTATCTTGTCATTATGTTAACATACAGTATTAACTTGTTTAAGTATGTGTTAATTTGTCCGTTTGCTATACAAATCGCCATATATGATGAGTAGACAAGACAGTATAGCAAATAGTCAAAATAACACAGCTTTAAACAAGTTAATACTGTATGTTAACATAACGGCATGTCTGTTTGACAAGATAGTATGGTCATGTGGACAAGACAGTACAGCAAACTGTCAAAATAACACGGTTTTAAACAAGTTAAGACTGTAAGTTAACATAATGAAACTATAGCTGATCACATCAGGCTGTCCCGGCGTTCCATATTGCACCTCTTGTCGTTAAGGTCTGTACCCAATTTCGTACTGCTTGCTTAAATGGAGTTTTATGTTTATTTACAAAATGTGTCACAAGGATGGGATATTTTGAATATCAATACATATTTGTATAACGCATTTATTGCTTTTAACAATTGTGATTTTAGCAGCTGATGCATTTTCATTCTATGCCATTAATTTCACTACTTTCAAAGCTTAATTTCTTTACTTTTCTAGGTAGTATGGACGTAACTCTTACGTCAGCTGCTCACTCGTCTGCTGTCGGTACATTTGATAGTTCCACATCAGCACTTGAATGTAGCCTGCGTATACCCGATAGCTCAAAAGCAACATGGGTGTGCCCGTCGTTTAATAATATTCACTTGGTTGGCTGTTTGAGAATTGCTTTCTACGAGCGTGCCCCAGTTCCTGTTGAGGACACCTTGTTTTTCATTGAGACGGGTATGTTTTTCAAGTTAATAACAAACTTGCCACAAAGGACAATTGAAACAGTTGTTGAAACGCACGTGCACACGTTTACATTAATAAACTTAGTTGCAATACAAATCTCTCCATCATATCTTATCAGGCTTATTAAAAAAAATCAAAAAGAAGTTTAATTTTCCCGCTTTACAAATTTACAGTTGATTGTAGAAAAAGTAATATAACATGCCTGGAAAACAACAATGTTGGTACGAACCAGCACTGATCTCAGACGCACGGCACGCGCAACTTGGTCAGGAATTATGCTGTTGCAACTTTCATCAATTTCAATAGGCTTTTAAAAAGCGAAAATGAGCCTGACCAGACTGCGCGATGCGCAGGCTGGTCTGATCCATGCTGGTCGCAAACCCACTATGTTGGTTTTCTCATGGCACGGCTCATATAATATGTGGTGGATGTCAACAGAATGTATTTGGATACGAATCCTAGTTTAAAGGCACTGACCTCCAGATCGCACGGCAACAAAGAAACAAAAACATTTCGAGGTAGCAGGAAATTATAGGCGTTGGAACTTAGTCACTGACAGATTTTATGTTATGGTAAAACTTACTTGTTATTACTTATTTTTCCATAAAAAAATAAAAGCATTTATAACTTGGTACCGTAGGTAAACTGCTTTATATATAACGGTCGTTAGGTACGTATCACTGGTTAAGACGCGGGAAAGTTTTTTTATTGCTTAGGCGGCCCGTGTTCGATTCCCGACTTGGGTATGTCTTTTTTCTTGATTTGGCATTTTTGTGATAGTTTAGAAACAGAAATTGATGTTCAAATGTTCATAATATGACCAAACATGATCATTTTTAGCCGAAATCTGGAGGTTAGTGTCTTTAAAGTAACTATTTTCTATAGTATACAGTATTGTTCTATCTTGATTAGGTATAGACAATGGTGATGACAATCTGCTTCATATGCAATACTAATGTATCCTTATCTAAATCTAGCTGACGGCCTGTATGTAGACTTTGACAAAGCAGTATCATTTAGTACTGGGGAACCATGTTCAGTATATTTTACTGAAATAAGCACGCTCGGCGCAGATCCAAGATGTTATTTCAATGAAGAGGGTAATCGACTTTCAGTCATGTTTGGGGATGGCAACACGGTGAGTCCAGGTGAGTACGTTCCTATGAAAATGGAAACATTTATTTCAACGTTGATGAGTCTGTTTTTCACTTCAAAGTTGCATTGTCAAGGAAAATTTATAAAAACTGGTATAACGTATATTTTACCAATCTCAAACTTAGGTGATAGTTTCTTTTAGAAGAAGGTAATGTATAAGTTTGTCCTTGTAGATTAGTGGTTTGTAATCTGGACAAACACTTATTAAGCTAAACCGGATGTCTTCCTTCTATCAATTTTATTTTATACTACATTTAACAAATATTCAAGGCCTTCGGGTGGTTTATCGTCTAATTTCCCACGGTTCAGATGCGTAGGAATTGAACCACGAGGGCGTTAAACTGAGTTGTTAAACACTGAAACATCGTGAAATGATTCGTATTTAAACAGGCCCTGGAAGAAATGGCTTCATATTTATACTAGGAGTTTATATTTCATATACTCTTGTCTATTTACAAGAAACTATTTAACTAGATTTATTATGCTTGACGTTACAATTGTTTGTTGCAGACGACACTTTAGAATTGAAGGCAGGTTTGATGCCACCTGACGGGGAATTCAAACGTCAATCACAGGCTGTTACACTGACACTCAAAGTATCCCTTGTCACCTGGAATGTCACTGATCATATTGACATAGCAACGCTTGGGGCCTGGCCGGAAATGCTCACAGCGTCTGCTGAAAGTCCAATAAACTTGAACATAGAAGAAGTGAACCGGCCAAACGACAGATCTCCTAAATCTATAATTTGGACTGTAAACGGTGCAGAACAAGGTAGTTATAAAGAACCGAAAGAAATGTTAAGAACTTATATTTTTAAATGAACTAATGCACACATTTTAAGTGAAAAATAACTTATCTCAAAATTCCATAAAAAGTGAGTACTCTTAAAGTGACTAATGGCACAAACTTATTGACAGATATTCTTATATATAACCAAAATATTGTGCAGAAGGTAGTAAACCGTTGCAACGCTTTTGAAATAATGCAGAAAATTTACATTCTTCCTGCATTTTTAACAATATCTAACTTTAATTTTCACACATTTTATCATTTTTCAGTGTCATATATAGAGAATATTAGGTTACTGTCTTATAAATTTAAATTTATTAAGTGAGTCGGAGAAAATACAAAAGTCGAGGCTCTGCCGAGACTTTTATTTTTTCGTAGACGAACTTAATAAATTTGAATTTATAAGACAGTAACCTAATGTTCTATTTATCCTACTTTCTGATATAAAATCATTCTTTAATTAAAATTCAAAATTTACCACCAACTTGATCTGAGTCTGTCTTGCACAGAAATTAATACGCCCCACCATTACACAAACAGGTCTTTAAAATGAAAAAATTATAAAATTAGAGCCGAAAAACAAAGGCTAACCTTGTTCTGCTTTGTGTCTGACTTCTCTGTTCTGCTGAACATTAAAGAATAATTTTAATTTGCTGCCAAGTGAAGTTTTGTCCGAAGTTCAGTTGAATGTCGGATTGCCCATCCTCACCAAGCAAACGATTGACGAGACTTATATACACGCCATATCGCCGCTTGACAAAACGAATAGGCAAACCGTTTCCTCGATGATTTTATTCAATAACACTCCATTACAGATGCAATATATTCCTAGATCGACGAGAAGAAAGCTAAAATTCTAAACAAACGCTATGGATAAACATGAGTCACTTTCTGTTTCTCCGAGCGTTTCCGTTATAAAAACTTTTTGTAGTAATTGCAAGTACGGTATGCATACACTATACATTTGTGATGGTCTCACATACCTAATAAAAGCGCGTTTATGAAAATAATTGCATAAATATGTCTTTTAGCAGTTATTCTCAAAAACAAGATGGCGTCGTTTTAAAAAAAAATCCAAAAAGTAGTCCGCCAAGCTTTATTTAGTCACTGACCAGATAAAGCAAAATTTATCTGACCCCTTGATTTTTGCATTTATTTTGCATGAAGGTAGGATAAATACATTTTATCCTACCTTCATGCAAAATAAAGGCAAAAATCAAGGGGTCAGATAAATTTTGCTTTATCTGGTCAGTGACTAAATAAAGCTTGGCGGACTACTTTTTGGATTTTTTTTTTAAAACGACGCCATCTTGTTTTTGAGAATAACTGCTAAAAGACATATTTATGCAATTATTTTCATAAACGCGCTTTTATTAGGTATGTGAGACCATCACAAATGTATAGTGTATGCATACCGTACTTGCAATTACTACGAAAAGTTTTTATAACGGAAACGCTCGGAGAAACGGAAAGTGACTCATGTATAGCGTTTGTTGAGAATTTTAGCTTTCTACCCGTCAATCTAGGAATATATTGAATCTGTAATAGAGTGTTATTGAATAAAATCATCGAGGAAACGGTTTGCCTATTCGTTTTGTCAAGCGGCGATATGGCGTGTATATAAGCCTCGTCAATCGTTTGCTTGGTGAGGATGGGCAATCCGACATTCAACTGAACTTCGGACAAAACTTCACTTGGCAGCAAATTAAAATTATTCTTTTATGTTCAGCAGAACAGAGAAGTCAGACACAAAGCAGAACAAGGTTAGCCTTTGTTTTTCGGCTCTAATTTTATAATATTTTTATTTTAAAGACCTGTTTGTGTAATGGTGGGGCGTATTCATAATTTTAACATGTCCAAAACATTGCAGAATGATACCAGTTTCACTTGGGTATTGATTACATTTTACTCGGACTTTATCATAGACTCCCTGTTTAAAATCTCAAACTTTAAACTAAAATAAAGGTATTAAATCCATATAATTTTTCAATGAAACTTCAACGTTTTGTTGTTTGTAGCAACATCTGGGGCATGTGCAGTGAAAAATCTAAATTTAATTGCTAAAATAGTGTGATATTTATTTCTGAAGTCACTATATTTTCATTGTAAATATACTTCGTTATACCCAAGTGGAAACTGGCAGGTACTCGAAAATGCAGCTCTCTGATTGGTCAGTTAGAACCCCTTATGTATGGTGATGTCATGATAAAGTTATGAATTAATTTCTGTGCAAGACAGACTCAGATCTAGTTGGTGGTAAATTTTGAATTTTAATTAAAGAATGATTTTAGATCAGAAAGTAGGATAAATAGAACATTAGGTTACTGTCTTATAAATTTAAATTTATTAAGTTCGTCTACGAAAAAATAAAAGTCTCGGCAAAGCCTTGACTTTTATATTTTCTCCGACTCACTTAATAAATTTAAATTTATAAGACAGTAACCTAATATTCTCTATCAATGCCAAGCTTGATAGTAATGATCATATTGAAATGTTCACTCAAATTGTGGGCGAGTAGTTTTAAGGATATAACATTTATTCATTATACATAATATCTTCAACATACATGTATATGGTTAACCTATTGGATGAATTGTCACATAAAAGTATATGATATGGTTTTCGGCATGATGCGTACTAGTAAGCTCAGGTCATTTATTAGCGAGGCGACCAGTGTCATTTGCAGCGCTATTTTCGAAACACCAGCCTACCTAAAGGCAGCTGGAAGGAGTTTTAATTCAAACCAGACTCCTGTTTACCATAACCCTTAAATTATTATAAAAAGTATCTATTGTGCTTGGACACCTGATTACCCATTATCTGATTACTGAATGCATGACGACTTCGCTTTGTCCAGTAAAACTGTTTACAAAAAGTATTACCTTTTGACATGCAAAGAAATTTTATTGTTGATCAAATTCGGATATTAACACAATTTCACGCAATTTAAGATTTCCTTGTAACATTCAGCAAAAAAAATGTTCTGTACGGCACAGATTCTGCAAAAGACAAGTTCAAACTCGAACTAGATGTCTCGGAAACCGGGGAATACAAAATAATGGTGTCTGCAACAGATTTTCTTGGCGGCGAAAGTGTTATACGACATACGATTAATAAAACAGACCTTGATATGCCGACTGTCGTATTTACAGACGGACGTTTTATTATTCATCCGAACGAAGAGTATGTTCTCGCACATTTTGTTTATTTCTGTTTCTTATTTCAGTCAGCATTTGCAAAGAAAAAGTTAAACTTGTGGAAAAAGCGTGATCCTTTTCGGACCATATTCGAACCCAGCTTTGAATCCATCCTTCATGTTTTCGTATCAGTTTTGTTTTTATTTTGATTTCGCCGTATATGTGAAACCTTTCTTTTGCCAAAAAGCATTCTTTTTATTCGTCTCGTTATTGCTGTATATACGAATTGTTTTAAAGCATTTTTTTAAATTTTTGGTTTCGCTGCATATGGTAATTGACCTTACAAAACGAAGCTTTAAATCGTTAAGAGTTGGACGTTCATCTCACATATTACGTTTACAATATAGAAATTGTTTACTAAACACAATTTGTTGATTCTAAGTAAAATTCTATTAGGTTAATTCCTTTTGGTATGTTCTTGTAAGCTGCCTTTAACTTGTGTCTTCCATTCAAATTTTAGTTTAGCAAGACAGTATTAAACATGGTTAAATATGGATAAGTTCAATAATATCATGAGGTGTTTCAAATATCATTGTTCTAAATATTTACATTACACTCTTTCATATATGTGTATGTATAATTAAAATGCTTTCCAGAATACAATGTTTGCAGCACTGAAGAAAGAGGTATTCTTTAAGCTTAGGTCTTAAGGCACTGGACCTGTGGTGACACTCGTATAAATTCAGTGGGATTTAGTATTTTCATTAAGGCATTCATTGCACTAACATCAAGCTCGACGTAAATCTGGCTTACAATGCTGGAATTGCACACGGAAAATATGTAATTTGCCGTTGTCATTACGGATCCATTACCTTAACCTTTACCCTGCTAAATTTCTAAAATGAACTGGTCTATCGCTCAATGTGGACAATACCACTTATTATTCGAAGGGGTGTTCACTAAATATTTACTGACTGAATAGCGAACAGTGCAGACCATGATCAGCCTGCACAGGCTGATCTTGGTCTGCACTTGTCGCAAAGACAGAATCATTTGCCAACAGCAGGCTAAAGGTTAAATAGTATGAACACAACACGATGGTGAATTCCATATTTGCATTGTATAATTATAATATTACATACGTTTGCCTTTGTGGTATTTATATTACACTGTTGTGTTTATTATTTCTAAAACCACCAAAATTAGTGACTAACGTATGGACATGTATACATACATTCTAGCCAATAATATGTTTAGACTGTTGATTTTGTCGCATTTTCAGCTTTACTATCTCCACAACAATACAATATCCAAGAGATGGTAGCTCGGCAACAGATTATAACTTTCAGTGGAAGAGGAATGGAACGAACGTAAATGGAAAATACAGTTATCAGTCTTCAAAGGGGGAAATTACTATCGAAATGTGTACGTAGCAGTGATAAAAACGTATTGATGAGTTACTAACATATAAAAAGAGGCAGGACCAAAGTTCTTTACATCGGTTCCGCTTTTTGCATTGTTTTCTCTTAAATTTAACATTTCTTATACCTTCGCAAATGCATTATCTTTGCTTCATAATTCCAGAAAAGTTACAAAAGAAACTGTTCTTTGTTGCTATTTAGAGCTAAGCTTTTTAGGCTCACTTATTGTGATCGCTCGATGTCCGGCGTCCGTCGTCTGTCTGTCGTCTGTCGACATTTAGTTTGTGTATGCGATAGAGGCGGTATTTTTCAACTGATCTTCATGAAATTTGGTCAGAATGATTATCTTGATAAAATCTAGGCTATATCTGAAAATGAGTTATCTGGGTTCAAAAAGTAGGTTACTAGGTCAAATCAAAGAAATGAAAATCTTCTGAATGCGATAGAGACTGTATTTTTCAATTGATCTTCATGAAGTTTAGTCAGAATGAGTGTCTCAATAAAATCTAGGTCAAGTTTGAATATGGGTTATCTGAGGTCAAAAAGTAGGTTACTAGGTCAAATCAAAGAAAAATATTGTGTATGCGATAGAGGTTGTATTTTTCTATTGATCTTCATAAAATTAGGTCAGATTGATTGCCATGATGAAATCTAGGCTACGTTTGAATTTGGGTTATCTGAGGTTAAAATGTAGGTCACTAGGTCAAAACAAAGCAAACCCTTGTGGTCCAATCTTAATGAAAATTGGCCAGAATAATTGTTTCCATGAAATCACTAGGTCAAACATGTTTACACTGTTATGGTGTGTTTCTCAGGTGAGTGACCTAGGGCCATTTTGGCCCTCTTGTCTTATAACACTACGTATCTGACTAGACGAATGGAAAAGAATCATATTTGTTTTGTTATATTCTCTTCGTTTTGTTATACATGACAAATCTTCCACTCCAGGCGGTGAGACCTTTAAATACATCCTCGTAGTGTCTTCCATGAACGACAACTCTAATTCTATTGAGTATTCGAAAACCCTTCTTGTTGAATGTAGAGATCCGGTAGCGCGCATATCAGGTTAGAAACATGTTTTATCTTTTATCGTAATGTTCCTTTCGTCAAACTTATATTCTAATACAGTGTGGTATACTTAATTCTAACACGATCCGATTCATTTTACTATTAAACAAAGAAGGCTGGAGACAGTGATTTATTAAACAACAATTCACTGTTCTGACGTCACAACTATTACGTCATAGCGTCAAGCGGCATAACGGCGCGCTGGAAAAGAACCCGATTGAAAACGGGCAAATATTTAATGCATGCCGACAAGGTGTACTTTAAAGTCCTTGATAACGTGTTAGAATCGAAATAATATATCTCATTTAGTGATTTGCTCTTGAATAAATCACTGTTTGTCGTTCAGATGCGTAGCATTATATCACTCGGGCTACGCCCTCGTGATATAATTCCTTCGCATCTGAACTCCAAACAGTGATTTATTCAGCGACAAATCACCGATGTGATATATTATTTCTTAAATGAAAGTCAAAGTTTACTTTGATTTTTAAACGTGAAGTTACTTGAATAGCAAGGATTTTAAAGTTGATATAGGATATTACAAAAATTAACCAGCATTAGACCTATACCTTAAGAATGTCTCAATGTCATTCATATCATTGTCTGAGATTAGCCTGTTCAATATCTGATTCACAGGAAACGACATGATCAATGTAGACGTTAGTCAAAAGGACGTGACGCTTTTTGGCAGTTCGTCGTATGATCCTGACGGCGGGAACGTTTCTTATAAGTGGGCTTGCTCTTCATCAGGTGACACGGTAAAATCTCATTTAGTATTTTGATATTTCAGATTTGGTTGTTTTTGTTTCTTTTCTGATATGCTTCAATTGCTTTTTTAATTTCTCTAAAGCGTAAATAACGTGCATGTACAAGGACTGGTCATAAAGTTCTCAGAATAAATCTGTTATTCTCAAAAGTTTAATTACAAGTTGTACTGCTATTTAAATTCATGATGTGTCTGTGTAATATGCATAGTTTTGATAACAATGTAGGTAAAAAAGTAAAAAGGACGATTCATATTATGTGCAGTAAGACACGAACAGAGTCAATGTCAAAATAGTGACGTAACATTCTGAATAATCCATTTTGACTGAATGCACTTCCCGTGGCGCTTAAAAATTATCATAAACATTTCCGTACTATGTTGTGTCCAACGTATATACTGTTGTTAAAACTAGATGTTGCGCATGTTAGTGTTCATTCTTGGGGAATATAGCAATTTCCGGAGGCCCAGCCATTACGACGCTCTAATCCCAAGATATCGAGATTCGGAAGATAAAATTCTGTATTTGAAGGAACTTTCAAGCGTTGGTCGGAGTCATTCCTTCTAGAAAACCAAACATTACCCCGGCAGACTTGATCCGTGCGTCACGCTGTGTTTTCAATAAATTTTTGGTTCAGTGTACATGTTTCTATTGCTTTGCCACAAAATGTTTTTTCTATGCATGGCGTCATCATTTCGGTTGAACATGGAACGCATATAAAAAAGTACATCATCAGAAATATGTCTACGTTTTTAGTGTCAAAAAGACTGTAAGTGTTATTCAAAGTTTCAGACAAGAAGTAAGTGAACGTATTACCCAAAGTGCTTGTGGCGCTTTTCCGGCGTCATCAATTTAATAGTAACAAATTAGAACGTACTACTTTAATAACAAAAGACCTATTATGACAGTTTGTGAGATGATGTTATTTATACATGTCAATGTTCTTTAGTGTACATTTGATAGTTTTGAACTTAATGATTGTCTTTTATCTATAAGAGGATGACGATATACAGGAATGTGTACCATTCATTATTTACTTCAGTTAAATTGTTAGCACACCTTGTTATGTGTCTGAAATATTATACAGATTCAGAAAAAGCGGATTTAATAATATGAGCCGCGCCACGGGAAAACCAACATAGTGGGTTTGCGACCAGCATGGATCCAGACCAGCCTGCGCATCCGCGCAGTCTGGTCAGGATCCATGCTGTTAGCTTTTAAAGCCTACTGGAATTGGAGAAACTATTAGCGAACAGCATGGATCCTGACCAGACTGCGCGGATGCGCAGGCTGGTCTGGATCCATGCTGGTCGCATACCCACTATGTTGGTTTTCCCATGGCACGGCTCATATGGGATAATTGATCCTTTCAAGTATGAATTGAATCGCTGTATTTGCCAGTCTTAAAGGCGCTTGGTCAGAGTTTGGTCAATTAATTAATTTCTTCAAAACTTTAGCATCTGATCATTTACATCTATTTAATATAATACTGAATTTTCACTGGAGGTATTGTAAAATGTGGTTTTCCTGTCTTTGTTGCCTAACCAAGATACAAGTATTTTAGCATAAGTATAAATTTTTTATAAGTACAAACTTAGTCTTTGGAATTAAATGAATGTAAGAAGTATTGTATTGTATTTGTCCAGGGTTTGCCTTTTGAGTTGTATATTTAACCGAAACTCATGTAAAAAACAAATTAATAAAGTTATTTTTACCGCCCCTTGGTTACCTTGGTTGTGCAACCAAGATAGATTAAAAATAGATGTCTTTCGAAGCTGCGCACAGTTTTTAAACCTGCCCTTTTTAGTTTTTCTTTTAAAAATTATTCCATTGTCTATCAAGTGCAAATGTAAAACTGGAAATTATATCGAAATCAAAAGAAATACTCAGCTTTTCAAATACTTTCAATTATATACTCATTTCTAATAGCGACGTAACTCTATAAATAGATTTAGTAGATAATATATTCAACATTACCCATATACGATGGACCATCTTTAACTTATTTATAGTTATTTTATTAGTATCTTGGACAGTATTTCCGGAATCACATAAAGACTGTTATCGCGAAAAATTACAGATTTAAAACACTTTGCGTTCAGTATTTTGCTGCTAGCCGTGATATAGTTATTATCTCTTAACAGGACTGCATTGCTAAAGTAACCAGCTCAAAGTCCAGTTCAACTACATTATCCACAGTGACAATATCACCATCTAAAATGAAGGCAGGGAAGAAATATACTATTTCCCTGACAGTCAGCGTTGAGAAGACAAATGTAACATACAGCAACGAGGATGACGTCATATTAGCAGCACAAGCGGGTGACAAACCAGTGGTAAATTTTTAAAATGGACTGGTCTATAATTCAGTTTGGACAGTACCATTTAATATTCGAAGGGGTGTTTATTTAAAATTTACTGACTGAATAGAGAACAGTGCAGACCATGATCAGCCTGCATGATCATGGTCTGCACTGGTCGCAATGACAAAATTACTTACCGCCAGCAGGCTAAAAGTTAAAATATTCAGATTTCAAACACCTGTTATGGAGTATACATGAGTGTCTTTTCGCAACAAGTTGAATGTCTTTACACATTTACATGTCTAACTGCGAACGTATGGAAGAATATTTCCAGGTGGATGTTATGTATTGACGAAATTTCGATATACAATCTCGGAAATTTTGAGTTTCGACTTACGTTACACATAAGACAAAAAATAACAAAATTGTATATTTTACTAGATGCAAATTTCAGTACAACTAATGAAAACAACAATGCTCTTTATGAATGAGACAAACAGTGTTCATAAATTGATACATAGATATAAATGTTGACCACCGTCGACAGGTTGTAACAGTTTCAACTTCATTTAACAAATAATATATACCAAACAGTGATTTGTCGTTAAATTAATCATTGTTTGGAGTTCAGATGCAAGGAATTATATCACATGGGAACAGACCGAGTTATAATACGCATCCGAACGACCAATAATGATTTTATTTAGAAGAAAACCACTGTTTCGATTCTATTACAATATAAGAATTATTATCTATTTCTCACCACAGGAGTCTGAAATTCTATCAATAAGACCACAGAAGTCTATCTTTACAAAAAATACCCACTATATATATAAAGTAAACACCAGGAATGAAACGTCAAAAACCCAGGGTCCCCTGAAAATACGCACGGAACACAGGGTGATCGCAATTTAGCGAGCGTAGTTAAGAAATAACACTAAAATACACCTACCACACTCGACAGCATTCAAATCTGATACACTTTACAAGAGTAATCAGACATTTTCTGAGGTTTTCTGAGATTTTCAGCTGTCGCCGAAGCCATTCGCTGACGTCACAACAATAACAACAATTACAGCGCCGGGATAAAGATAAAATAATTATTTTATTCTTTAAAATTTGTACATAGAGTAAATAAGTATTAGAATATTTATATGTTTACATCAGTCTATAATATCCCCTAGATTCCTTTTGCAATACAAAGATAATTTACAAAATTTGATTGGGAAAACCCGTAAAGGAAGGTTACTCTTGGGATAATCCATTTTACGATGCAGCGGAATATCTAAATTTCAGGAGTAAAATTTGATACTTGGTGTACAATGACTTTTTTATATGAATAGAGCAATATGAAAATGTCTTTAATGTAATTTGAAGGTAAGACAGTACGGGAATTGATGCTTTCTAATTTTATCCCGGCGCTGTAATTGTTGTTATTGTTGTGACGTCAGCGAATGGCTTCGGCGACAGCTGAAAATCTCAGAAAACCTCAGAAAATGTCTGATTACTCTTGTAAAGTGTATCAGATTTGAATGCTGTCGAGTGTGGTATGTGTATGTTAGTGTTATTTCTTAACTACGCTCGCTAAATTGCGATCACCCTGTGTTCCGTGCGTATTTTCAGGGGACCCTGGGTTTTTGACGTTTCATTCCTGGTGTTTATTTTATATATAGTGGGTATTTTTTATAAAGATAGACTTCTATGGTCTTATTGATAGAATTTCAGACTCCTGTGTTCTCACTTATCGGACAGAAAAATCTCTATTTTTAGCAATGCTGGAAAATCTTATCTCAAATGGGTTATCCCACACTCCTGTGACGGACTACTTCATGCACTGAATATTCATATTACTTATGTAAAATAATTAAAAATCTGGTACCTTTATCTTTTCTCACCGTTCCTTATAGTGTATTTCTTGATTCAAAATTCATTACTTTATGATAAGAACGTACCGTTACGCTACAAACGATAAAACTAAAGCGGAACTTTGTTATTGTGCGTCACTGAAATGTCATGACGTCACTTCTGCTTACGGACGTCAATTTCCCGCGTTTTAAGTAGTGTTTCATATTTTTATGCTTGTTTTTATTGTTTCTGTTTTGGTAAGTGAGAAATAGAATCCATTATTGGTGTTCGGTGAAGATCGAAAATCCCAACCCTCGGGCGCATCGCTCAAGTCTTAAACTCGGCTCAGCCTCGTTTAAAACTTGAGCGGTGCGCCCTCGGGATGGGATTTTCTGATCTTAACCGAAGACCAATGATGGATTCTCTATTTCTCACTTATCGGACAGAAAAATCTCTATTTTTAGAAATGCTGGAAAATCTTATCTCACATGGGTTATCCCACACTCCTGTAACGGACTACTTCATGCACTGAATATACATACTATTTATGTAAAATAATTAAAAATCGGGTACCTTTATCTTTTCTCTCCGTTCCTTATAGTGTATTTCTCGATTCAAAATTCATTACTTTATGATAAGAACGTACCGTTACGCTACAAACGATAAAACTAAAGCGGAACTTTGTTATTGTGCGTCACTGAAATGTCATGACGTCACTTCTGCTTACGGACGTCAATTTCCCGCGTTTTAAATAGTTTCATATTTTCATGCTTGTTTTTATTGTTTCTGTTGTGGTAAGTGAGAAATAGAATCCATCATTGATGTTCGGTGAAGATCGGAAATCCCAACCCTCAGGCGCACCGCTCAAGTCTTAAACTCGGCACAGCCTCGTTTAAGACTTGAGCGGTGCGCCCTCGGGTTGGGATTTTCTGATCTTAACCGAACACCAATGACAGATTCACTATACCTTTGACGGCATCCACCACATATAAAATTTGCCTGTTTTGTATGCTTTTCATTTCCAGCACGCCCCTATGACGTTAGAGCTATGATATAATAATTGTGATAAACAAACGAGCCGTGCCATGAGAAAACCAACATAGTGGGTTTGCGACCAGAGTGGATCCAGACCAGCCTGCGCATCCGCGCAGTCTGGTCAGGATCCATGCTGTTCGCTAACAGTTTCTCTAATTCCAGTAGGCTTTGAAAGCGAACAGCATGGATCCTGACCAGACTGCGCGGATGCGCAGGCTGGTCTGGATCCATGCTGGTCGCAAACCCACTATGTTGGTTTTCTCATGGCACGGCTCAAACTGTGATTTTGTTGCATAATAACATACACTTTCGGTCTTCTTTGTTTAACTAGAAAATAATTTTTTATCTATTCGATCTATATATATCAAATTAATAGTGTTTTAATAAAGGTTTTTGAACCCGTTCTTTCATTTTCAGATTCGCTGGGTCACAGATAGAACCAAATTTCGTCATGACGTCCAAATCATGGTGAAAGCATATGTTGGTACTGATGTGACAGTAGAATGGGCATTCAGGGATGACCTAGCGCGTATGAAAACTTTATTTTGTCCTTTAATTTCGCTGAAATGAAATACAAATATTTTCATGTAAAAAATTATTGCCGCCACATTAGGATTTTTTCCGTACAGTAACTCAATTTCATTATAACTTATACCAAGTTGTTAAACAACCATACATTAGATACAGTGTGATCTTTTATTCTGGGCTCAATTCGCTGGAATTAATTGTTAACGAATAGCAGAGATTTGTGTTGTATAACTTCATTTTATGAACGTATAGATGCCTATGATACAAACAAAAATGTGTTGTATTATTCATGACTGGCTTGATAGATGCCAAATTATGTAACGAATGCTTTAATAATAGTAGTTCAATTTATGACTAAGTAGGCTTTGATAGTTTTGTTTATGACTTGGAAGATGTCGCTAAAACGACATATTCATATTCAAATATTCGTATTTCAGTTTATGACTGGGTAGATGCTACCAATACGACAACAGGAAAGGCCAGTAAAGTTACTGATGGCTATTCATGGTACACCATCCGGCCTGGTACGTTTGTTGACGAACAGAATGTTGGATTGTTCGTCCTTTTGTCAACTTGTCGTTTTATTCACTTTGAGCTAGAGTATAAAAAGAACTCTCGTTTATTTTCATCACATTATGACGTATTATAAACGATCTCAGTAATATCAACACTTCGTCTTATAAAATCTATGCTATAATTAGATTTAAAGCATTGATTTTGTCTTTTAAAACAGGTGCTCTTAAACCAGGAAGTCGATATAAAATACAGCTTAATGTGACTGCCAAGACACAGCTTTATTCCATTAATGAGTACGATGTGTATATATATGAACTTCTCAGAGGGTGTTCTGTGGACGTTAGTACAATGGCAGAATTAGAACAGGTGAATAATTTCAGGTTTGATGAGATATATGTCATGTAAAAGTGAATTTTGATAAGTTATACCTAATGCACTGAAAAAGTTATAGCTACATTTTAGTCCAAGTTGCAAGTTTTTGCCACCTTTTGGATACATTCTTTTGTCTAAATCCTGTTAGTGTTTCGGTGGACTATCTCCAAGTTTAGAATGATATTGCTGATAATTTATGCAAGGCTTGAAATAGCCTGATGTTACAGTTGCATATTGAAACTGTCAATATGCGCTTAATTTCTCTTACGTGTGGTAAGGTATTATGTGTTTTTTTTTTTAAAGTTGTATTATTATTAAACATTGTTCTATACAATATTTCGACAGAGTTTGAAGAGTACTCTGTGGAAAAAAAGGAAACATACTGGTACATGCCAATCGGCAAGTCCATTGTGTTAAATATGTTTTAGTACGAGTCTGAATATATCCCGTATTGTATAGGGCTATGCTCAATAATCTCTTAATTTTATGCTTATTTTTCTAATTGAAAAGTGACAGCAAACTACTGACAGACGTGAATTTATCTGGAAACATTGCATCAAGTGTTTGTATTGGTCATTATTCAACATAGAGATTCGAACCAAAGTTGTAATATCGTCCAATATGGAATGTAATTGTATCCAGTATGGAAATATATTTGACGGTCACATGACGCAAATGCATATACCTGTATGGAAGAGAAAACAGCATATATACACATGATAAAACGAAATACACCAGAATTTCATATTATCGCAAGCTATTAGTATCACGAATATTTTCAAGTTTTTTATACGCCATTAACATTATATCGTAATTTAGTTGCAACTTTTATTTTACCTTTTTTCCCCTCTAGTCTTCGGTTTCGCTTAGTAACTGTGCCCAAGACCCAGGTGTGACATTGTGGTCTACAACATGCACTGCCGGGGATAGAGAATTACATCTTTACAGTGCTACATCAGCACTTTATTTCACCTTCATCGTCCCGGTTTTTAAGCAAGGTGTAACAAGTGTGTTCCTTAGATGTAAGGTACAAATTCTATTTACTTTTAACTGCATATCTTTACTGATAATATGATAAAAGTTATACATCAGTCAGATGTCGTGCAAGCAATTTTAAATAATCTGAGTATTATATTAATGAACATTTCAATCAAACATGCATATCTGATACTGGGAAATTCATCTGTATCACAAATTGATGAGGATATCCAACATATAACAGATGCCAGGTATGTAAAAATCCAGTATCGATAGCCAGTATCCGATCTGAAATCTTATTACTTGAAAATCAAAACCACTGACATTTTAGACAGGGTTTTAACAACTGGCTATAGCTCTAAATCAGCTACCAAGTTCCAACCTCGCGTCGTTTGAGTTTTCCTTCTGTTTCTATGTGACCGCATCACACATATAGTCTGGACGTGTTAAAAATAGTCCTATGTTTATTTTTAGCTCACCTGCCACAAAGTGACAAGGTGAGCTTTTGTGATCGCGCAGCGTCCGTCGTCCGTGCGTCCGTGCGACCGTGTGTCCGTGCGTAAACTTTTGCTTGTGACCACTCTAGAGGTCATATTTTTCATGGGATCTTTATGAAAATTGGTCAGAATGTTCTCCTTAATGATATCTAGGTCAACTTCGAAACTGGGTTACGTGCGGTCCAAAACTAGGTCAGTAGGTCTAAAAACAGAAAAACCTTGAAAACTAGGTCACGTGCGTTCAAAAACTAGGTCATTATCAGAATTTTTATCTTGATGATATCTAGGTCAAGATCAAAACTGGGTCACATGAGCTCAAAAACTAGGTCACTATGTCAAATAATAGAAAAAACGACGTCATACTCAGTTCAAAACTGGGTCACGTGGGGACAGGTGAGCGATTCAAGACCATCATGGTCCTCTTGTTATAGTTTTGGTATTGTGTGAGTGTGTGAGCAACTGAGGACTACTGTTTTAAACAACAATAAAAAAACAACACCCCAATCAGCAACGGATTCTAGAATAATTATGGACTTTATATTCACATTTGAAATATTCGGAATCACTCCGCTCTAGGGTTAAGGTTTATGGTTTATGGTTATGGTTAGGGTTGCAATTGGCCCCACCCTGGGGCAAACTTAGTCTACATAGAGTTGTTTAGGGAAAACCTTTAAAAATCTTCTTGTCTTGAACCACAATGGTATTTGGCATGTAGCATTGTCTAGTTGACCTCTACCAACATTGCTCAAATCATGACCGGTCTATGCACAATGAAAAATTGATTCTCCAGGTGTATCGGTTGAAATATCACTCAGGAAGCACTGGCTATCAGTTCTTTCAGGGCTTTGATTTATTTTTTACTTAGATTGGTTGCGTATTGCGTACACACATTTCCTAACTGAAGTTTTTCATAATGTTTATAAAAATTGTGTTTTCGACAATATTTTTGTTAAATTTTATTCTAATTTATGCAAAAATGTCTGTAAAATAAAAGGTCAAACACAAAAAATAAAGACATTTTTTTTCACACCTGAAAAGAACAGTTCTGATTACTTTTTTATTAGATCACGTAGTAAGGTACACCTTTGTACATTTATCTTGAATACATTTAATTAGAATTAGAAAGAATTTATTTTGTATTATCCCTATTTGCAGATTGTCTAGGTGATGAATGTCTTATATCTGGAATTGGTTGGATGAACATTATTCATGTTTTGGAAATTAATAAGTTTACACACACTCCTTCCACACGTTTCTCATTTATGGTGTTTATGTATTCTTAATGTTGCCAATTATGGACTTAATACGTTAAAACCAATTCAATATTATGTTAATGTTTAATAACTGACAAGCCACACCTTCAAAATGGATCTTTTACAAAACTGCAGTACTTTTGTGACGTATTATTTAAGGGAAACACATGTGCGGCAAGACTCTGTGTCTGATTGTATTGTTTCAATATTTTACCAACTGAGTAATTCAAAGATTTGTTTATTATAACTTGCAGTGATGAATAGGGTTTTCTTGGCTCTTTCTTTTTACATGATAAAGGAAAAACTGGAACTTTTGATTTGAAAATTTTGCAATATGGGTATTCGAGTTCGTTTCTGCTTTTTTAGTCATTAAAAAATAGTAAAGACAGCGTCCTGTCAATTCAGAAAAAAATGACCCCGAAATGTATGTATGTGCACATCGCTATCATGTGTGCTTTTGCAGATACTAGACAGCATAGGAAACTCATTGTCGGTTAATTCTACCGAAGTGGCGATTATAAAGGCAGTGCAAGACAAGACAGTGGCACAAACAGTTGAAAGTTTAAAACAAACAGGTAAAATAAGTAAGAAACGAATTAAAAGTAAACAATAGGTTTGGCATTATATTTAGTATTGTAGCATATAATATTCTTTAGGAAATTGTACTGCATATTGAATGAATTCACTTTAGGAAATCCTGTGTAATGGCGTTAATGTCCCACAGTGAATTAATGTATACGAAAACAGCCTGTGTAAGAGCGCCGTTAATGTCATCGCAAGAGCGCCGTTAATGTCATCGCAGGAGTGCCGTTAATGTCATCGCAGGAGCGCCATTAATATCATCGCAAGAGCGCCGTTTATGTCATCGCAAGAGCGCCGTTAATGTCATCGCAAGAGAAGAACAGTTCTGTACAAAGGCAGATGTTTACCCCTTTCCTTTGATATGAGTCTCTACACTAAACACTCCAGAGCGACGTATGTCTAACAGACAAAATCTAGTCACCGCACAGGCATTTTAAAGATATTGCAATAAACAAATGTGAATGAACTTAATCGGTACATATAAATAAGAATATAGTGAAAAATAGAAGATAGACGTTTGATATGATATCAGGCCGCAAGGCTGATATGGGCCAGAAGGGGCGAGGTTTCCCGAACACCTTCCGACCACATCTGCCAAACTTGATAACATTAATATAAAAATACAGTAGCTTGTTATTCTGTTTATCGTGTAACCCGTAAAACCTACCTAGAAGAGCGTATTTCTTTTGATCTTATTTTATAAAAAATGATTTCTGAAACAAAAAATAAATAAATTCAAATTTTACGGACTTGAAAATTCATCCGTAACTGTAACATCTGAACGAAATAATACGCAAGCCTTGTTGAATTGAATATGCTTTATATAAAAAATAAAAACAACAACAATAAAATTTACTCCAACTGCGTAAAAATCAAAAACTCTCCTCTTGAATAAATCAGAACATATTTTATTTCTACATTTCTAAAACATTTCACTCAGACAGATACGTGTCCTAAGCACTGAAAATTTCTCTTCTAGACTCGGTTAGATAGATTTTAATCTCAAAATTTACATTGTTCCAAAAAAAGAAATGACCATAGACTAGCTTAAGCCATTTTTTTTTGATTACTTGGATGCAAAAGTGTCTAATAGTAGATATAAATCAAGAATGCACAGTAAGTTTATTAATTTTTTCCAAGAATCGACCCATGTAAACGTTGTGATGTCATGATGTTGTTACACAATGACGTCATTAATTAAGCATTATTGTCTGTTCGATAAAGATGGAGACAGACTGAACTAAGGAAATTTTTCGTTGAAATTATAGAACCTGTCTACATATAACATTAAATCCGGACTCTATAATAAAATTGAATTTGGAATGGAGCTGATGTAAAATCCTATTCCGTCTATATGGGCGGGACAAATTACTTATCAGGTTATTGACGTGATAACAAAAAATATCAGGCATGTTTTGTCGGACAGTTTCCATAGCAGTTGCAGTGAATATGATTATACTACTGCTTCTATTACCAACGTTTTCTTCAGATGTCTGTTCGTTTTTAGAGCTATGGTATTGTTTGTAAGTTACCTGTTTTTCAGCCCAAAGATCGCTTATTGAAATCCAGCACATGTCACAATTGTACTTTCTCATTTTACCGCAGTACTGTCATCCTCCATGGAATGGGATTTAAAGGGTGTTCACATCAGCTTTAAACTGTCTCCGTCACCGTCATAAAAGAGCTGAAATGGAAGTGTATCATTTAATTTAATTGACCCAAATTTTAGCTTTAGAATTTTTAGAAGTCAGATATATATAACTTTATAAATTATCACATTTATTGATAAACGACCGATTTTATCTCCAAGGTGATTTGTTAGGAGCTTTGGCATTGATGTCAGAAATGGCTGAAGACGAGGAAGACGAGGCAGATCACTTATTTAATAACCAAGCCGTTGGGCTTATCAGGCAGATTGTCAGCGGAGATCCTAGCAATGATGATATACGTATGTGTTAAAACAATCCTTAAAAATAAATGCAAATTATTCGGATAAGACGTCAATGAAGAGTTTGTAAATCTTTATCCGAGCTCATTTGAATTTTATGATAAAGAGGATCGTATTTTATATTGAACGTGTCGGTCAATATTATAAGTATAAGATTTTCAATATATTCCATTATGTATATATTGTTTTAAATATTGCAAGGTTGATATAATCGTACTGTAATATCAGTTATGTTGAGAACTTAGACAAAACCGACTTATTATGGTATCATGTTTACCATTATCTGACTATTATCAATGGTTATTCTCTAAATATTTTAGAGTTTTACTTTTTTCAGAACGTTCATTGAAAAGTTTCGGCAGACTTAAAGTTGAGAAAGTAGAGAAACAGGAGACAGAAGGTCTAGCTAACAATCTGGTCTCCATGCTGGATAAGCTTTGTCGTGCGGACAAGCAAAGTAAAGCCATTGCATTTAACGTCGATCAGATAAAGGTATCTACAAGGAAAAAGAAACCAAACCGATAAAGTAAATTTTAAAGAGAATGTCAAATCAACAAACGCATGGAAATAATTATGAGTAATAGTAAATTACAAGTAATTCACATAAATTGCCGAAAACCCTATAAATATCTATATCTCTGCAGTAGAAGGCACTTTTACTTATCTTTCCAGAAATGAGAACAATGCTCTTGAAAAATGGTTAACTGACAAACAAACTGAAAGCCAAATTCAAGATGTCAAACTGATTTTCTAGTGTGACCATCTAACCAAACATTTCCTACATAATTTCAGAAAATTCTTCAAAATACCAAGCGTTTGATGGAAAGCACGAAGAAACTTGGTCCATTATACCGGGTCGCCGAAGACAAATTGGCTTGTATCAAGGTATATTTTAGTATTAAATTTATGTAATGGCGGGCAGTTAACCTAACCAGTGTTCCAGGATTCTGTACCAGTATAAACCTGTTCTCCGCAAGTAACTCCCAACTTCCCCACATGAATCAGATGTGGAAGACGATTGGTTTCAGACACAATGGCTTTCATCAAATCGTCACGGTGAACATTCGCCTTTCCTGAGGTTCGAATTCACGACTCCGCGCTCCATAGGACTGAACTATTCCTATTGAGCTAAGCAGGCGGGCTTGCGCTTAATATGTTCGCAACATATTTTAAGGCGTATGGATATTGCTGGTGAATAAAGAAGATATTAAGTTGAACCATTACACAATGAACTTTTATTATTCTATATTTCATTTATATATTATTCTATATTTCATATTTTGTTACTCGACGACAATGTCAAATGCGATAAGTCCTTAACGTGGGAGATCTTGTGTAGTACCATGCAACTGCATTGCCTCCACAATCCCTCGCCAGCCAGCTGACTCCGTATGCGAACTGAGAGGTGGCATGTTATTATCGATGGATGAGACGAAATCTCAAAAGAAAAATTATAGGTCTAATGTCGCCCCTTACCTGCGAAGAGCATGTTGGTTTTGATACAAAAAAAAAACAACAAACAAACACTGGGTTAACTAACCACAGTGTCATAACAGACATTTCATTGAAATACATCGTAATGTATATCAAATAAACTAAAAAATTCAGATGGGTCGGATATAGAATTCTTTACACCTTGCTTATTTTCTGTTTATCGTGTAACCTATAAAACCTAGAGCAAACCAAACTTTAAATATGTTGTGACAACCCTAATATATCTCGTTTCAGATAAAACTAATGCAAGAAGGAGACTTTGAATCAGTAGAACTTGAAAATGGGGGTAAACATAAATATCTTGTAAATGCACTTGATGATTTAGAAGTATTTGACCTAGACTTAGAGTTTCCCGAGGAACTTAAAAGCAAGTAAGTTATTACTGATAGCTTATTTTATGGAAAGAAGAAGTTGTTTAACGTGTTTGTTTGCCAGGTATTTTGACATTGGATGGTCGTCGGAGTAACATGGCACACATAATCAGTGCCATCATGAAATACTGAGCGATTATCACGAAAATGGTATTAAAACAGTACGTAGACAGGCTTTAAACTGGAAATCTTACATCAACACGTCAGCACTATCTGAAATGAACAATGATTTTCTAGGGCAAGCATACGTGTTCTGGCATAAAAGTGTCTTTACAAGAACATCCAGAATTCTAAGCCAAACATTAGATAAAACAAAATACGAAAAAAAAAAAAAAATCAAACACACTCTGACAGAAACTTCTATACTACTGTTTTGAGAAAACATCGTAAAATGAACTTTATTATTTATTAGTTATAAGTGTTAATAACTCGATAAAACAATAAACACCGAACGCCTAGTTTATGTCAGAAGAAAGAAATGACAAAAGAACCCTAAAAACTTACCTGTATCAGTTAAACATTTTACGTTTACAGACAAGGATATGTTATAGAAAACGATTGTCTGAATCTTCAAATAGTATTCTGCTTTTGTAGCATGTTTTTAGCTCACCTGTCACGAAGTGACAAGGTGAGCTAGTGTGACCGCTTGATGTCCGTCGTACGTCGTCCGTCGTTTGTCAACAATTTCTAAATAAAGTCTTCTTCTTAAAAACCACTGGGCAGAATTACATCAAACTTCACAGGTATGATCCTTGGGTGGCCCCCTTTCAAAATTAGTTAAAGAATTTAATTCCATGCAGAACTCTTGTTGCTATGGCAACCAAAAGGAAAAACTTTAAAAATCTTCTTGTCCACAGGGCCTAGGGCTTTGATATCTGGTGTGTAACATCACCTAGTGGTCCTCTACCAAAATTGTTCAAATTATCCCCCTACGGTTAAATATGGCCCCGCCCCGAGGGTCACATGGTTTATATAGACTTATATAGGGAAAACTTTGAAAATCTTCTGGTACAAAACCACATGGCCTAGGGCTTTGATATTTGGTAGGTAGCATCATCTAGTGGTCCTCTACCAAGATTGTTCAAATTATCCCCCTAGGGCCAAATATGGCCCCGCCCCGAGGGTCACATGGTTTATATAGACTTACATAGGGAAAACTTTGAAAATCTTCTTGTACAAAACCACATGGCCTAGGGCTTTGATATTTGGTATGTAGCATCATCTAGTGGTCCTCTACCAAGATTGTTCAAATTATCCCCCTAGGGTCAAATATGGCCCCGCCCCGAGGGTCACATGGTTTATATAGACTTACATAGGGAAAACTTTGAAAATCTTCTTGTACAAAACCACATGGCCTAGGGCTTTGATATTTGGTATGTAGCATCATCTAGTGGTCCTCTACCAAGATTGTTCAAATTATCCCCCTAGGGTCAAATATGGCCCCGCCCCGGGGGTCCCAAGTTTTACATAGACATATAGGAAAACAAGTTTAAAAATCTTCTTGTCTGAAACCACAACACTTAGACTCCGCACAGGTGCCTGTGCTAGGAAGTGCTTGCGGGGGCTATTGCACATTCCACAACATTTCATGAACAAAACAAATCTGGTAAAATTTGATCGCTTCAAAAAGCAAGCTCTTCCTATAGAATTCATTGAAATTCTAAATGCGCACAAAGTTACAACTTTTAAGTTGAAAGAAAATTCTTTGACGTACACAGTGCTTCATCTTGCAGGTATCGTGATCAGTGGTCCTGTGGAAGCTCACAGAAATGTAACAATGTAGCGCTTAAGATCGAGGAATATTTATCCGAGCCACCAGACCTAGCTTTCGGACGAGCAGACAAAGAATGCAGCAAATACGTTTATGTTGATTTATTTAATCCTTTGTCGGGTAAAAAAGATATATTGTGTCTTTTCAACAATTACACATTTTTAGGGGTTGGGGTTAATGTCGCTTTGACAAAATATAGGCCAGATGGTGACTCTTTCAGCTTTTTTTATGGTACAGGAAGGCTCCGGTTATTGTTTCAGGCATTGGCTTGCACCTTGGTAGAACCAACGACCTTCCTCTTCTGAATGATACTTTATCCAAAGTCAAGGTCGTAAAGGACAAGTGAATGGAGTTCAGCGACCCAGAGGCCTTAAAGTAGAAAATATCATTTGTTAATATCTTCTGTATGTGTTATATATACATGTGAAAGTAGTGATATTATATTCCCTCTCCAAGACGAATGATTTCATAATGCAGAAGAGGACTCCAGACATTTATTGCAACGTTAAAATCTGTTTGAATATACACTTTAATAACATTGGCTCGACACCTTCCTTTCTTACTTAGAGTAATTATCAGCTGAAAGTAAATGTTTGACTTTTCAATTATACCTTAAATGTGTGCTTTATATAATGGTTTGTGAGCATAATATATAGAATTAACGTAAAATATAGAGAAAAGTAAACGAAACACATCTCTTCAAAATCTGTCGTAACAAAGTAATCACTGCAACTGTTTTCAAGTCCAAATATATGATTAAAGTTTGTACTTGCTATCATATTTGAATACTTATTAATATATTCTAAAATATGTACCTTTAAATCCGAAATCTGACATCATTTTTACCTTTTAGGTATTCTTGTATCTTTAACAAAGTTTAATTGCACAAAAAAGTACGTAACTGGTTGGGAAATAGTGTTTGGAAAGAAACAGTTTCTGGATAAGTTAAAAAACCGCTTTTTCGGTTATATTTATGCAAAAGTTTGATCAGTTTTCATCAGATTGTCGACATTCGTGTCTGTGAGGAATCATGTTTTCTAGAAATAATTATTAATATAAACATTATACTGATCACGAAACAAGTTTGATATGATCCGCACCATGCGAAAACCAACATAGTGCATTTGCGACCAGCATGGATTCAGACCAGCCTGCGCATTCCGCGCAGTCTGGTCAGGATCCATGCTGTGTTCACTAACGGTTTCTCTTATTATACTGATCACGAAACAGAAGTTTGATATGAGCCGCACCATGCGAAAACCAACATAGTGCATTTGCGACCAGCATGGATCCAGACCAGCCTGCGCATCCGCTCAGTCTGATCCAGATCCATGCTGATCGCAAATGCACTATGTTGGTTTTCTTATGGTGCGGCTCATATCCATAACCGTAAGCATTCTCAAGCTGTTGAAAATAAACTATTTTGGTCACAATGCCAGCGTAATGTTGACATTTCATCTACTGACCTTCGAACAGTGTCATCTCCTGACTTATGAAGTATAGCAGTCCTTTGTCAACAAACTATTCTCCAACTGCAGCTCAAGAATGGCTTTCCTTCTTGAGTTCACTATAATGTATGACATTCTTAGGCAAAAGCATTGTTCAGTTACTCATAGGAGCGAGATCACTGTGACCTTGTCCTTTGGCTGTCAATACTGATAGAAAGTAATACAAGTTTAAGCTTAAGGGTTCTCAAGCATGTTGTTGGTCAGAAACTGTTTTCAGTCTACTTTTACCTATCAAATTGTTTTCTACTGATCACAGACAATCATCCAGAAAATTTGACTACTATAGACCAACATATTCTCAAACCTAAGTATTTGCCGACCAGCCGACCAACCGACAATGAACATAGCCATATCCCCCTTCTTCTTCGATGTTTGTTTAATAATACTGATATAATGTCTCTTTGTTTGTATATATTGTAATATATCGGCGGTTGCAATAACTTTGCACCTATGTTTTATTGTAATATTCTTCTAGTACTAAATATTATTTTCCAAATACTTTCGTTCTTACTCGTATCATTGACAAGATAAAAGGAATGTGAAATTCTTTAATCCCACGTGATCAGATCATTGTACGCTTTATTTATTCTTATTAAGGGCTTATCTCCCTTGTTGAAATATTTCCAAAACTTGCAGGGCTCCAGATATTTTTTGGCCTATGAGTATTTACTCATCATAATTTTTGTGAATGAGTAAAATGGTAAAGTCTAAAATTTACTAGGAGTAATTTTACTCCTGAAAATTTGTAAATGTGAAAACAAAAAAGAAAACGGTTCTATAACATATTTATTAATTTGGTGTAACACCCATGAATTTGTTTGCAGTTCAGTTTCAATTCAACATTCAAGTTTTTGCTTTTTGTTCTCCCTTGGCTTACTTTGGCTTAAAACACCGCTACTGAATCCAATAGAATACTCAATATAGCTTTAAATATGTTTTAATGATCGTTCTTGTTGGTTTAAAGATGCGTAGTGTTTGTTCACTTTTTACAATCTTAGAAAGAGACATTTTGTTGTTTACTCTACACCGGAGGTTGATATTTTAAATCGACACCGCTTTAAAATACACTATCGTTACCATCAATATTGTTTCCCAACTATTTGATTTACGAATGCATTGGGTATATAATATAGTTTAACTTATAAAGTACCATTCAATGCTTGTGTACGTTCTGTGTGGGAGAATTAATGTTGACCGTGCTTTGTTATGTAAAGCCTTTAGATGATTCAGATTTTGTTTACGCTAGTAGTAAAAAGTCATTGCAGGAGTTTCTGTAATTATGTCCCCCCCCCCCCTCTGGGGGAGACATATTATTGTTTTTGCCCTGTCCGCCCGTCCGTACATCACACTTCATTTCCGAGCAATAACTGGAGAACCATTTGACCTAGAACCTTCAAACTTCATAAGATTGTAGGGCTGCTGGAGTAGACGACACCTATTGTTTTTGGGGTCACTCCGTCAAAGGTCAAGGTCACAGAGGCCTGAAAATTGAAAACCATTTCTGATCAATAACTAGAGAACCACTTGACCCAGAATGTTGAAACTTCATAGGATGATTGGTCATGAAGAGTAGATGACCCCTATTGATTTTGGGGTCACTCCGTCAAAGGTCAAGGTCACAGGGGCCTGAACATTGAAAACCATTTCCAAACAATAACTAGAGAACCACTTGACCCAGAATGTTGAAACTTCATAGGATGATTGTTCATGACCCCTATTGTTTTTGGGGTCACTCCGTTAAAGGTCAAGGTCACAGGGGCCTGAACATTGATAATCAGTTCCGATCAAAAACTTGAGAACCACTTGACCCAGAATGTTGAAACTTCATAGGATGATTGGACATGCAGAGTAGATGACCCCTATTGATTTTGGGGTCAGTCTATTAAAGGTCAAGGTCACAGTGGGCTGTTCATGTAAAATCATTTTTTGGAAATAACTTGAGAACCACTTGACCTAGAATGTTTAAACTTAATAGGATGATTGGACATGCAGAGTAGATGACCCCTGTTTATTTAGCGGTCACTTGATCAAAGGTCAAGGTCACAAGAGCCTGAACAGTGACTTGAGAAGCACTAGGCCAAGAGTGTTGAAATTTAGCGGGATGACTGGACATGCCAAGTATATGATCCCGATTGCAGCCAACCATCAGTGTCTCTTTGACGTTCGCTTCTGACCCCTATTGACTTCTTGCCTATAGGACTTTGCATTGGGGGAGACATGCGCTTTTTTACAAAAGCATTTTCTAGTTTCTTATACGTTTTTATACGCTTAAAAATGATCGCACATGCGTATATGCATTATTTCAAAGCGTAATTTACGCTAATACGCATCTTATCTGGAGCCCTGACCTTGTTCTGAAAACCAATCTATCATGTAAAATACTCCGTTCATTATATCAGTTTATATTGATATGTCAGAATACATGGATTTTGACATCCTATCTTCAAAATTAAAAGAACGTAATTAATGATGCTTTCTGCATGTTAGAGTAGTTACTAATCGCAGTTTGACTGATAGCATCAAATCTCACATTGTCAGAAAACTTTTAAAATTACATGAATTAAGGGGACACGGGGAAATTCTTTGATATTTGGGCGAAGCCTACATATTAAATCTTTATTTTGTCAAGGACTTAAATATATTCCATTGCGTCATCACCAAATGTTTGCTGGCATTTTTTGTTCAGTTTGTGTATATAAATTAATACCCTGCAAACAAAAGTATAAACGAAACAAAAGCTAAAACGGTGGCAGTCATACTGATGACCTGAATACCCATAAAGTAGCTTAATACGAGAATTGTTCAAATATGAATACATCTAAGCACATGAAAATGTATCCTTGGCAGATTTCAATAAAAATTTTATTTGGTCTCCTCGAAGTATTCACCTCCAACATATATGCAAAGTTTCAGTCTTCTAATCCAATCCTTGAAGGCATTTTCATAGTCTTTGCTAGGTATACTATGAAGACACTGGAATATTGCAGAACCGAGGTGTTTGCGCTGCACAAATTTTCGACCAGAAAGGTATTTTTGAGCCTTGAGAACACAAAGAAGCCACATGGGGCAAGGTCAGGCGAATAAGGAGGGTGAGGGAGCACAACAACCCTTTCCTGCTTTAGAAAGTCTTATACAATGGACGCCTTGTGCGATGATGCATTGTCATGTAGCAATCTGACACTGGCCAAACCAGTTGCGGGTCTTCGATTTTTGAAATATTTCTTCGGTTTTCGAAGAACTTTAGTCTTGTAAAACTTCGCATTTACGGATTTTGTGAAGAATATGGCATACATTACCTTCTTGACACTCATGGTCCGCTTTGCAATACATGGTCTTTTGCCAGACTTCGTTGTCCATATTTTGTTCTGAATCTTTCGTTTGGGCTCAAAAAAGTGAACCCATGTCTCGTCACCAGTGAAGACATTTGCGAAAGACCGTGCATTGTAATTTGGAAACTGTTTAAGCAACAATATTGCGCATTTCACGCGTGCCTTTTTCTGCTCATCTTTCAACAGATGGGAAATTCATCTAGCACAGATCTTTCTCATTTTCAATTACGTTTCAGAATTGTATGAGCTGCTCCTAATGAGATGCCAACCATACTAGCTATTTGCCTAGCGGTGTATCTTGCATCAGTAGCAACTATTTCTTTCACTCTAGCAACCATCTTGGCAGACGTTGCTGTTTTCGGCCAACGGCCATATGGTGCATCTTCTGTTGAAATTAACCCACATTTGAATTTCTTAAACCAACGAATAACTGTCAAAAAAGACATTTCATTATGCCCGTAAACAGAACATATTTCATCAAAATGTCTTTACACCCTATGCCAAGAATACAGCGATTCTTAATATAGGACCGTATTTCAGCGGCGTACGCTGACCTTCTTCCAACCATTTTTGTATTAGTATACACGAGTAGGCAATGTTTCGCGAGCGATAGACACAACTAAAGTGAACAGATTTTAATGGGTGTGGTACCAATGTAAAGCTTATATGTTTATCTACCCAATAATCTTAATTTCCTCGTGATTTTCGCATTATTGAGCGAGATAACGTTCTAGATGCATTCATATTTGAACAATCGTCGTATGTATAGGTAAGATGTCGAGCGCTCTATATAAGATATCGTGCGCTCGAGATAAGATGTCGTGCGAATGAGATAAGATGTCGAGCGTTCAAAATAAAATGTCGAGCGCACAGGATACGATGTCGTGCGCTCGAGATAAAATGTCGTGCGCACGAGAAAAGATGTCGAGCGATCGAGATAAGATGTCGAGCGCTCGAGATAAGATGTCGTGCGCACGAGATATGATGTCATGAGCACGAGATAAGATGTTGAGCGCTCGAGATAAGATGTCGTGCGCACGAGATAAGAGGTCGTGTGCACGAGATAAGATGTCGTGTGTGCTCCAGATAAGATGTCGAGCGCTCCAGATAAGATGTCGTACGCACGGCATAATTTATTCGAAACAAAATATTTGCATGTCCTAAACATACCACCATAATAAAGCGATATGCTAACAAAAGTACATTAACACTGAAAAAATCCTACAGCCGAAGATAAATGATATCGTAAGAAATCCATAATGCATTATTTGTTATTTTGATATCAAATTCGAAGACATATATGCAATTATAGAAATCGACAGAAACTGTGTCGCTGTTTACACTTGTATTGATCATAATGGCTAACTTCCTGTATAAATTGAGCAAGATCAAAATAATGTTTCAGTGTTTTGATGTTTAGATGTCATAAATAATAATTGCAAAAACAAGGTAGTATTAAATAATTGATCATGATTACGTGTGTGTGTTTAATGTTATAAATGAACACATACTTGTCCTGATTGGATATACTTACTATTTTGTAGCTAATATGTAGATATTTGTTCATGAAGTTACTGATAAATAATGTGTAAAACTTGATTGTTGGCATTTCAGAACATTTAATAGCAAGAGCGTTTTTGCTGATTTCTCTTTTTAATTTCTTTGCTTTTATTAATTTTCGCCTGAATAAGGACCGCGAATGAAATACACATAAATTTACTTCAGATACTTATTAACTCTTGGCGAACAAGGTTCTTTACAATCATGATTTTTTTGATAGATAAACAATCACATAAGATGGTCAAGTTCTAAGTATCTGAATTATTTAAGCAAACCAAAAGGCACATTACCTGATAGCCTGTCAGATTTGCCACGATCAGAACTGTTCCCGAAAGAAAAACAGCAATAGCTGCTAATTAGATGAACATGATCTTATTTCATAATTTTACTGTAAGTGCAAAGTCTAATAGCATGACTGACGGTAGTCGCATGCTATTTCTTACAATCGAGGAAAATTATGGTCGTTTCCCGTAGAAAGACGTGTTGTTCATACAGATTAGGGTTTGGTATATGGTAGAATTTGATACATGTGCTTTATATAATGTTAAACATACATTGTTTTATATATTTGACAGGTGAGCGTATTTCAGTGTATAATTTGGAAGGTACGGTTAATATGAACCTGGGAACACAGTGTCCACGTGGTCAGTGCTGGTACTATGACGATTTCTTGAAAAGGTACAGCCAGGTCGGCGTTACAACTGCTACAGGCAAAGATGGATCCATTATGTGCCAGTCGCATCACCTAACAGCGTTCACTGTCAGAAGCGGTATATCAATTAATACCAATTAATAATCATATTATCATTATGTACAAATTTTTTCTCTTGTAGACCTACTATGCCTTCTCTTCCGTTATGCATATGCACGATGTAGGGGACGATGTATATCTATCAAAGCCAAAATAATGCTGTGTGACATGAATGTTTGAGAGAATTCCACATGAAAGAATTACAGTTTTAAATAAAAAACTGAAAACCTGCTTCCATCTTCTTCTAATAATATAAATTGAGACAAAATAACTTCACAGAAATAAGGAACATGAGCTCATTTAACGGTGCGTTTAAATAAATAATAATGTTTTGGAGGAGATGCATTTGCAACAATTTGTTTTACTTTCTTCTTATCAATAAAACGATACATTCATGATTCATGAAACCTGTTATGCAGACTTTAGATGATATTTACATTAGAATTTACTGAGGAAATTCAATTAATTAATTTATTTCTGTAGCATCTTAATAAAGGAAATAGGATAGATCAAAGATAACATGCTATTTTTCCTCTTACAGAACCGGAGTTGTATCAAGGTAAGTAGCTTTTGCCAGATTATTTGTTTATTTCAAGTGGCGTGCACAAAGCATTACATAAATGTTATGTTTGCACTTAACAAATCAAGTTTAAAATATATGTTTTCTAATTCAATTATCTTCACTCACATACATTGTAATTCTTTATAGCGCACCAGCAAAAGAAACTTATTAATTGGAAAAGAAATAAAACATTAAAACTGAAAAAAGCCTTCTGGCATTTGGCATCTCAGTTCTACGAATGTACTTAGCGTGCCTTATTTATGAAGTAACTATTATATTATTTATCTAGGTTTTACTTGTACATTTTCCTGTAGGACTGAACCTTCCTTATATCATTTGCGTGTGTGTTGGGTGTGTTTTTCTCCTGATATCAGCGGCAGTGCTACTGAAATTATTTCTCGTTATAAAGCACCGTGCTAATGCTGTGGACGACGAGACACAACTGGACCTTGATGAAATGCCCAATTATAAAGACGACTACCCGCTGAAAAAGAGAACATATTAACAGTTGTTTTTATTAAATGATTGTGTATGCTGTTACTTTCATATGTTTCGCTTCGCTTTAACTTCCCGGTATGATAGACAACGAACATAATCTCGTTGTTCCAAACTTATGCTCTGCAGATAGTTCCATCGTTCTGAATTCGCATGTCACTCTGTTCATGATTATTTACCAAATCTGTAGCGATACATAAAATTGTCGAGAATTCAGGAGTTTCACACTTTTAATCTTGTGGCCTGCTATTTCTCACTTATAGTGGGTTGTTGTCTGAAATAATCGAATTTGTACGGCCTTGCTTACTCCCAAGCTGTGACCTTAGTTATCTCCCCGAAAGTTTGTCAAGACTAAAATGAATTGAAAATGATAGTTACGTCATGATGAATACGTGTTTAGATTTTTGAAACAAATAAAAAACAAAGGTCTTTAAAATGAAGTTTTTTTTAAAAACTGTAATTGCATGATTGAAACAATAAGAAGCTTTGTAAAGAAATAAAGTAAATAACGACCAGGGAGCCAGTGACAAACTTGTTCGCAAGTGGGATTACAATGCGACCAATCGAAGTTTGATTCCCAGCCGAGGCTGATAACCCGGCTAGTTGTCAGTGCGTGCTGGGTGATTTATTTTTCCTGCAACATCGGCTTAGACTGGATGCTAGGAAGGTTATGATGACTCGTCTAGAAATAAATTGTTCCATCCATTCGCCAACTACCCAACCAAATCAAGAAACCTTAAACTTTACCTTTACTGTCACTATTTAATGTTGTTATGTGATTATTCGTGTATACAGTGTATGTACATGTATATTCCTGTCTTTGTGATACTTATCTTTATGCATTTATATATAGAAGCAACGAACGCCTTTAGTAGGTGGAATGTTTAATTATATAAGTTTTGTTAAATACTTCAAAACGATCTTTACTAATACATGATTTAATAGAATGAAACCTGTTTTCTTTCAATTGTAACTCCAAACGATGATGTTGCCGTGCATGGAGGATTGTTGATTTTTCGCAGCTTAGATCCTAAACGACATGATTTCAAACAATTGCATGTTACCAGATTGTAAAGTGTCAGCCTTTCACAGGGACTGGGCATTGCAATATCATTGTACAGACAGGTTAAAACGAGTTATTTAAGCAAGCTTAAAGCTAGTAAATGTAGTTAATATAATGTATTAAATTAACAAATGGCACAATTTATAGAATAAACAATTGCCCTTTGCGATTCTTTTCTTTTTTGTAAAAGCATGAACCAATCTCCCGCATTCTAGTTGTTTTTCGACAAAAATGTTTAATATTCATTGTCCAAAATATCTTTACGGGAGGTATCAACACAATACAAACATGCATACATGTTATATTATCGTTTTATGAAAACAAATCGCTAAGATTGAGGCGACAGAGCTGTATGAACAGTTGATTCAATTTCTTCTACTATTCGTCCTTAAGATCAATTTTCTGTAATCTCAGGGAATGTTTAGGGCACTGGCACCAGAAAAGAAAGAAAATGCATCTGTACATGTTATACCTTACCCCTAGGTATTCTATAAGAACAATGGTCATGAACGGGAAAATATACTAACCCGTTTCAAGCCCGCATTTCATACCTAAAGCACGCAGTTCGGTAAATGTGTACTATGGATATCAAACAAGTGGTAATTTATCTTTAATTGTGTATCGGTCACATTTCTTCAATACTTCTTATCTTACAAAAACAACGCGTATTTTATAGTTTTTTCAACGTTACACAAAAAACCTGCTTGACCTTCCCTGGTGAAGTTCCGTTCTAGATACCAAAACCATTCCGATTGGCTGTTGTGAAAATGTATGTCAATAGTCATTTTACTACACGCGTTCGCTAATATGTGAAAATGCAGCATAAATGTGCAAAATGAATAAAATAAACAGAAAAGATGTAGAACAATGTATGATTTCAATTTAAGAATCAGAT
This sequence comes from Mercenaria mercenaria, assembly GCF_021730395.1. Taxonomy (NCBI): domain Eukaryota; kingdom Metazoa; phylum Mollusca; class Bivalvia; order Venerida; family Veneridae; genus Mercenaria; species Mercenaria mercenaria. Next base: position 58,500,931 of record NC_069377.1, on the reverse strand, counting down.
ACAAGACGAATTTCATTCATCATTTCGAGTTTTAGTGTAAAATTGTGATTTTTTTTAAATTCTGTTTTTGTTTGTTTACGTTTCGCCTAACATGTGCATACTGCCGTGACCTCTAGACCGGATGTTCATTAGGGAAGGTCACGCAAGTTTTTACTGTAACGTTGACGAAAGCATAAAATATGTTGATAATCTCAGCAATATGGAATATTGAGACAATGTGACTGGTGCACGTTGGAAGATAAAGTATCGCTTGTTCAATATACTAGGTACCCATTCACCGAACTGCGCGTTTAAACTGAGAAATGTACGATTGAAACGGGTTAGTATATTTACCCGTTCATGACCATGGCTCTTATAGAATACCTAGGGGTAAGGTTGACCATGGTTCTTATAGAATACCTAAGGGTAAGGTATAACATGTACAGAGGCATTTTCTTTCTGGTCTGGCGCAAGTGGTTTAGGGAGCTCCTGCAATTCAACATACACCATAGGCTTTTGCGGCTGCATATAGATAGAAACTTTGGACTGCATTTCTCAAGAGTTCATAGTTTTGGGTTTTAAGATTGTCCAATGTCCATTTAAATCTATGGCTACATACCGTTGTCACAGTGCAACACGATAGCGCAGTCTTCTGGAAACAAACTCCAGGTACATTTTTGTCCACATTTTTTTTTCAAACAAATGTTTAAAAGTCCTTTTTTATGTACTAGTATAATGTAAAGCTTGTTTTGTTACTTTGTTGTCAAATCGAAACTTAGTATTACCACAAAAGAGACTCCAGCTAGCAGTTCTAGATCTTGCAGCAACGGAATCCTAGGTTATTGTGTTTACTCTCCCCTTTTGTTCGTAGCACAATTGCCTGTGCATGTAGGTTTCAACTAATTAGAACATAGAATTGCCAGAAACAACAGTTTTACTAACTTCTATTGCACACTTTTTACTTAGCCTTCATCATTTTATTATTCGATTATCGATATGTACATTGTTGAGCTGAATAATTATGTATTTTTCCATCTCAATTTCTAGCAAGGAGAACAGTTCCGAAAGAAACTCTTAACGTGTTTGAAATCTTTTTTTTTTGTCGGTAGATTGACTTTGGAGGTCTATGGGCGGCGGTTACCGTCAAAATTAGTAAATATACAATCCATTCATAAACAAGTCAGTCAGTGCAGGGCATTTCAACATCGTCAAGTCTAAAACTCCATCCCGTCCAATATATTTGCATTCAACGCATTGTATTTAGAAACCATTTAATACAAAACTTCATTCCATCCATTTAAACATGGAACGATGCATTGAAAACTTGTTGCGATGCACCGTAATATGAAATCATCCAACAAAACGTGATACCATGCAGCACAATGTGAAGCCGTTTAACACAACATGAGTACGTGCAGTGTAAAATGAAATGATTTTTTACAACTTGACGCCGTCTAATGCGTATTTAAACCGCTTTATGTAATTAAGAGCGGTGTATAAAAACTTGATGCCATGCAGTCCAATGTGAAGACGTTTAAAGCAACATGAGTTCGTGCAGTGTAAAATGAACCGATTCATTAAAACTTGGCATACTGAAACCGTGTTGTGTGATTTGGAGCGGCGCATCAAAATTTGATGCCATGCAGCCAAATGTGAAGCCGTTTAACGAAACACGAGTACGTGCATTGTAAAAGGACGGGGTGGAGTTTTAGACTAAACGACGTTGAAATGCACTGCACTGCCTGACTTGTTTATAAATGGATTGTATATTTACTAATTTTGGCGGTAACCGCCGCCCATAGAGGTCCTAAGAAAGATACTTATTACAAAGTAGGTTTTGGAAAATTTTCTGTATGCCATCAACACACATTTTTGTGGCGTGTAAATCAATTCGATTACAAAAGGTAGGTTGGGAATTAACTCAAAGAAATGTTATATCCGACCTTTGTTACCATTTCTTTTCATCATAGTCCTATATGAATAGTTACTCTTCAAAAGCCTACACACTACTGTTTTCGAATCAGAATACATATGTCTATGAAATGTTGTAACGAAGAAAACAATGCAATGCACAAATTTCGTAATTCTCGTGCACGCCTTCCGAGATATTTAAATTTCATAGAGTTCCATTTTGAGTTGAATACCTCTTAGCCGTAGGTTATGAAATACCGAACGTTTACCCGCCAGATAATAGCGTTGTGACAGTGGCATTTTTATCTTTTGTTTCTTACCCATTTTCATTACCGTGTTATCAGTTGGGTTTAAAATGCTGTTTACATTTGGCTTAATGGAATGCATTGACGAACAGGATGTGAATGGTGTATCTTCTTAACAAGACCAGTTTTGATATTTTCACTGCGACTGAAGATATATAGTGTAATTTGCATTCACAGTTTTAACTTTGGCCTTCCTTGAAATGTACATTGACCTATGAAATTCATTTGCAATATATTAGCGAAATAAACACTTCAGTGGCCTACTAAATTGACTGAAGTATTTAATATGAAGAGAACGTGGAGCACTGCAATAATTCATTAAATAACTTTGAAACAAACTACTGTTTGAAGTGCGGTTTACTGATAACGTGCAATTGATAACATGTAATGCTTATTTGATAAATATTACCCAAAGCTTTAATAAGAAGACCCAAAGGAATGCACCAAAATTGCTAGTTTGTGCAGTTATACCAGAATGAAAGGAACTGTTCATATTGTTGTTTTGGGAAAGGAAAATGTAGGAAAAACAGGTTAGGTTTCTTGCATTTATGTTAGATTGTATAATTTATTTATATCCAATGAGCAATAATAGAGCAACTTGTTGATATTTCAACTGAAGCCCACTATTGTAAGAGAAAAAAAGATATTCAGTATTTGCTCAGTAACTATAAGGTCAGTTCGGCATTCGTTCATTTATACAAGAAACATACAATAATGTATTTCGTTTGAATAAAAATTTGTATTATTCAGTGCTATTTTGTTTGAAACAACTAGTTTTTGTAAAAGTTGAATGATTCGATATATGAAATAATGTAATTACGTATAAACTTATAACGTTAAGCCAGAATGAAAATGACACTTCTATTACATACTTCCATCGTTGAAACGAATTAATTCTTTTTTCATATATGTTTTGAAATCATTATTTCTGTCCGATATTTTAGGGTTATTTTTCTTAAACTCGCCGTGAAAACGCCATTCAACAAAGCAAACTTCGTGAAAATCAAAAGTGAAGAAGAAAGCGGCAAACATTTGCGCATTATGCATGTCTAGTCAAATGGTACCTTTATAATCAAAGTTTCTATCACTCCACTTTGTTTTGTAGTAAATCATTGCGACAATTTAGTACCTTCTACGTCTAAAAATATACCTTGTGTTCCCATATTACTTTTCGCGGTGTGAATTTTGCTCGAATTCAATGTTTCTACAAGAATAATCTAAAAATAAGACCTAAATAGTAATGTCCATTTTTACACAATTTGGATGCGTAAGTGAATTTTAATTTCAAATGACAACGGAATCTTCATTGTTAGAAAATTGACAATCTCTATCGTAAACAGCTAAATGGAACTACTATATACTTCTCCGATAAATGTATGATACATCAAAGACCCAGTCAGATAATTAAATAAGAATGCACCGGGTAGTTCATTTGTGCAGATTAATATTTAAAATTCTGCCAGACAATCATTGTAAATGACAAATAATGTTAGGAAAATGATGTTTGAAGTTGAATTAATTTGCATTTAATTCATAATAAATTAACATCGGTTTGACTGTGATAATCCGAACAAAATCTATGAGATATATGAGGTAAACATGAAGATAAATGAGAACAAACTCAATTTATATTTCCACTCGTGAACCGATAAACAAAAATATAACTTCGATTCAACAAATAGTCTATACATGTATGAGGGACATTTGTTTTGTTTTAGTGTAAAATTGAAGTATGTTTTATATGTTTTAATAAAATATAAGTCATTCCGTGTAAAATATATTTGATATTTTTCGCTAAATACTAGATGTATTTCACTCTTATATTCCAATTATTCAACTCGCTGAAAAAAGAAAACCTGTGATAACAAAACTATAGAATAATACTTGCTAATGTCTTCCAAACTGAATAAAATTTGTAAATATCATATGTTACAAACCATTTGAAATGAAAGTGCCAGAATAAAATACCTGACAGCATATAGAATTACTAAATTTAGTCAAATATTAATATTATTTTATTGAAATTGCGACAACCATTCATATAGTTCACTTTGTCTATACATACTTTGAAGAAGGAATGAATGATGTAAGTGGTTTATCGGTTACGACCCAACTGTTTTGAGACATACTTCATGTTTAGTGTTCAACCTTTTTACAGTTGGACACTACCGTTTCCTCTTTGATTGTGTCTGACGGAAGAGGGGGAGGACTCTATCATAAGCAATTTTTAAATCCTACCAGGACTGAACTGTTTTGATCTCTGTCTTCTGGCCTGTTTCGTCGGGCCCTTAAGGGTGTTTCTCTTGTTGCTCTGTCTTCTGAAAAGGCACTGAGTACATACGTTTTTGGTTCTAAAGGTTTGCTTTTTATATATTTATATACGAGCATTTTTGTGTTTTACATGCCATGCCTTTTTGTTTCCATTACGTGTGTTAGAGATTCACCTGGAGGGGATTACTTTTATTTACACTGTCCCGTGTCTTTAGAACATGGTGGGGAGTAAGAGTGAGAATGAGTGCGCACCATAAACCGGTTTAAGCTCCCCATTTGTGATTTTGCCACTGACCGTTCCAAGGCGGTGTCCCACTGTGTTCCTTTGTTTGTTCGTTTTGTCCTAATGTGTTGGCTTTGTGTGTGCGCGTGTATGTGTGTGTGTGTTTGTGGTGTATTGGCCTTGTGTGTGTGCGCGTGTATGTGTGTGTGTGCGTCTGCGTGCTGTAGGTTTCGTTTTGGGGAGGCTGCGTGTTTGGTGCGTGGCATTCCCTGTTTGATATTTGTCTTTGTTTTTTATAAATGGGTTTGCATTATATGTTACTTTTAATCGGTATAAACTTATAGACATCTTTATCAAAGGAATTGATAAAAAGACAATTAGCAATAATATCTGTTTACCCGAAAGATAACGTTGCTCTGCATATAATTATGTGTGTTGACACTTTCACTTAACTAACCTCAGTTGACATAAAACACTGTCATCAGTCATAAAGTGCCACTATATAAGATACATTTTTGGCACAATATTTTTTCACCTGTATGAAATCTTTGAAAATTGTATTGACTAACTGTTAAGTCAAAGTAAATAACATTGTATTTTAAAGTATCATATAACTTAAAGGATGAATTAAATAATTAAAAATTAGGACTAAAATCACTTTCTCCAAAACGAAATCCTATAGCCATGAATGCATAAATGTTTAAAGAATTGACTTTTACAAAAAGGTTGTGTTTGTTTTGTTTCTGTTTGGTCATATCGCGACTTTCCAGCTTTGATGGTGGAGGAAGACCACAGGTGCCCCTCCGTGCATTATTTCATCACGAGCGGCCACCTGGATAAAACCGCCGACCTTCCGTAAGCCAGCTAAAAAGCTTCAGTACCAGCCAGATAATAGTCTGGTTTAGTGACATTTTCATGTTTTGTTTCTCAGTACACACTTTCACTAGCGTGCTATCAGTTTGGTTTGAAATGCTATTTGCATTAGCTTAACTGATAGCATGGATTACGTACTGATGAACAGGATCAGAATGGTATATCTTTTTAACATCTTTTAAGAACATTTTTGATATTTTTAGATATTATTCATGGTCATTGCGAGTTAACATATATACTGTAATTTGTTTTACAGTTTTAACACTGTCCTTCCTTGCAATGTACATTTACCTCTAAATGAAATTCAAGCGCAATTTATTAGCGGAATAAACACTTCAGTCTACTAAATTTATTGAAGTATTTAATATGTAGTGAACTTGGAGCACAGCAATAATTCATTAAATTTTTTTGACACAGTTTGAAGTGCTGTATATTGATCACGTGCACATGATAACATGTAACTATTTTGATGAATATTACCCAAGTAGTAAAGGAGCACACCAAAAGTTGCTAGTGTGTGCAATGATAACAGAATGAAAGGAACTGTTCACATTGTTGTTTTAGGAAAGGAAAATGTAGGAAAAACAGGTTAGTTTTCTCTATTGTTTACTAGTATATAAATTTAAATACAGTGATCAATAGAAGAGCAATTTGTTTGAAATTTCAGCTAGAGCCCAATATTGTAAGAGAAAAGATTTTTCTCAGTCAAAAGAATTCATTCGGCATTCATTCAGGAGTTTATTATTTATGCAAGAATCATTCAACAATATTTTCGGTATAAGTAAATTTGTTTTATTCAGTCCTGTTTTGTTTGAAACCACTAGTTTTTGAAAATTTTCTATGATTCGATATATGAAATAATGCAATTACGTATAGACTTGAAAAGATAAGCCTTTGACATTTTAATAAAATGAAAATTACACTTATTTTAAACATCACATCTATAACTTGCTTAACATCTTGGAAACGATGTTTTTCCATATATGTTTTGAACTCGTGAGTTCTGTCTGATATTTTAATTGTTACTTTTCTTAATCCTCTCCTAAAACTCACCGTAGGACAACGTTTTTCAGCGAAGCAAATCTCTTGACAGTCCAAAGTAAAGAAGAAAGTGGTAAACATTTTAACATTAAGTAAGTCTGATAAAATGGTCATGCATTCTATGTTACTTTTATAATCAAAGTTTCTATCTGTAGCGCATTATTACGACAGTTCATAACCTTCAGCATCGTGTCCCAATGATATTTTTCGCGCTATGAAATGTGCTAGAATTCAATGTTTGCTACAACAATAATTAAAAAAAAAACTAAATAGTTATGTCACTTTTGGTCCTCTTTTACACATTTTGATGGCAAAACTTTTCAGCAACTGACAAAGGAATAATCAGGGTATTGTTTAATCACCCCATTGGATATGGTGCCTGCTTTTTAATCTTGTCGTTTGGAAGTTTCTGTGAAATGCAGGCTCCATAACCACAGATCCTCTCTCTAAATTCCAGTTAGTTTAGTTCTGCCCATTGTTTTCTCGTTTAAGGAAAAGCCACTATTTTATCTGGGACCATACGCCGCTTTTTCATGTGATTGCACTCTGTGCATCACTGAATGTTCCATGTGCGCCGCAGTATGAATACGTCTGCGGATGTCTCTAACTTATATTCTGGTATTTATAACATGTGTAAATGTTGAGTTCTGCTAGAGGGAGTGGACGGTAGCTTGCATTTCCACTACCGTTCATAAGGGCTCAGTCAAACCGAGCTTGCAACATTTTCATTTATGTCTGTGGTTTTCCACTTTTTTATTTTATCTTCATTGTTAGTAAATTGACAATCTCTATAAACAGCTACATGTAACTACCATATACTTCTCCAATGAATGTATTATATATGTTTATACATCAAAGATCCAGTATGCCCCGGGTAGTATATCGGATTAATTCCAGTGTACAGATTTATATTTAAAAAAGCCGTGCCACTTAATCATTGTAAATGACAATTAATGTTAGGAAAAATGATGTTCTGAGTTTGATTAATTTGCATTTAATTCATAAATAAATTGACCTCAGTTTGACTTTGTGATAATCTGAAGAAAATCTTTGAGATTATCATACATGAGGTAAGCAATGAAGATAAATGAGAACAAACTCAATTTATATTTCCACCCGTGATTTAATGTACTGGAACTGATAAACAAAACTATGATCTCGATCACAACAAGTAAATCGTCGATACATGTATGGAGGATATTTGTTAGTTTCAATATAAGTTCAAAGTATGTTTTATATGTTTCAAATTATTATAGGATACATATTGTACTTTGTAGAGTCTTATCCTTGGAAAACATACTTGATATTTTTCACTAAGAAAATACTAGACGTATTTCGCTCTTCAACTCTCTGAAAAAACTAAATTATACTCGCTGATGTTTTCTAAACTGAATAAGATATTGTAAATATCAAATGTTACAAATGATTTGAAATGACAGTGTCAAAAATAATACAATAATCTGAAAGCATACATAATTATTACAGCTTGTCAAAAAATAGTATTATTTCATTAAAATTACTGCAACCATTTGTTCACTTTATGTCTATACTTTGAAGAAAAAATGAAGTATGTCAAGTGGTTTATGTATGGGTTTGCTTTAAATGCTACTTTTAATCAATCTAAACTTACAGACATCTTTATCAAAGGTAGTGATTAAAAAGACAATTAGTATCAATATTTGTTTATTTCGAAAGATAAAGTTGCTATGCACACAATTATGTTTGTTGACACTTTCACTTAACTAACCTCAGTTGACATGAAACACTTTTAGCTCGGCATAAAGTGCCACTCTATGCGATAACCATTCTGGCACAATATTTTTTCGCCTGTAGGCAGTGCTGGTATAACTTTAAAAGTTTATTGACTAATTGTTAAGTCAAAGTAAATCTATCTATCTAAAATTATCATAGAAGGATAATTTAATTGATTAAAAATTGGGACAAAAGCACACTCTCCTAAATGAAATCCTGCAGCAGTACAGACAAAGTAAAAAAAACTTTATAACAAAGACAAAGTAAAAGAACTTTATAACAAAGACGAAATAACAAATAAAGGAATACAGCGGGCATGGTGTGGAAAAAACACCACTGGTGAATCTAATCCTGGTAAAGGTGCAAAATAAAGCTCACTGAAAAGAGATATCAAACGTGATCAAAATAACAGCAGGGAACCACAAGGGTTACCATTGAAAAATGTACCATAAATATAAATGTTTGGATCTTCCAATTCTTTCTTCAAAAGTTCCTACATGATAAAATTATTATTGCCTTTTAGGTTCAGTTGATGATAATTATCACTTATTGCATTTTTAATTGTCATGATGTTTTGGTTGGTTAACATGATTACTGAAGAGTGATAGATAATATACTTAAATATGAATAGACTGAAAAGATTTATTATTGACAAATATTTATATTTGTTCATTTTTACTAACTTTGTTAAAGGACAACAGCATAGTGCATAACAAAATGATAACAGACATGATTATAATTAGTAATGATAGAAAAACTATACCCAGGAATGACATTGTCTTAAAAAAGCTGAAGTGACCGTTTAAATTGATCCAGTATATGGCTTTAGGATGTACGAATGTATTAAGAGGATATTCGCCATTTTGAAAACTGTTTCTTTGAATATTTCTTTCTACCAAAATCTATGCTGAAAATAAATGCTAAATCATCAAAATGTGGCTAATAATGTACTATTTGACCAAAAAGATTCTACTTGTTGCGAAAAAACAATTTCCCCTTGTTGATCGGCATTTGCCTTAATCGTCGTTAATTTCAAATATCTATTTAAGTACTAATTCCTGATTGATACATATAATGATCAGCTACAACTCAAATAAAAGTTTTTAACATACAACTTTATTTACATTGTGTTGTCTAACTTGTTGAAAATAGGGTAAGTGCGAGGTTGGCATGCCCTAAACGCGTTTAAACCCCCCATATTCCTTTATATAGATTACTGCCGTTCCAAGGCGGTGCCCCTATTTTCAACTTGTTTTCTGTCCGTCTTGTATTTCGTGTTGCCTTTATTGTCTTGTTTGTTATTAGTGGTTCTTTCCTCTTTCTCCTCACTCCCCCTATCGCCCCCTCCCATCCTTTCCCCTTGAATTTGCGCTCCCTTGCTTTGGAATCCCCTCTCCTTTCACTATGAGTAATTTTGACTGCCGGAATCCTTAGGCGGTACCCGATTGTTGTTTCTGCCTGCTTATGTGTGTGCGTGTGTGTGCTTGTGCGTCTGTATGCCTTGCGCGGTGCACTACAGTCTTGTGATATCTTACTTGTCTGTTTGTTTATCTATTTGAGTTTTGTGTGTGCGTGTGCGTGTGCGTGTGTGTGTGTGTGTGTGTGTGCGTGTGTTTATATGTGTGTGGTTGTGTTTGTTTGTTTGTCTTTTGTACATGAGTGTCTGCGCTGCTGTAGTTTACGTTGTAGGGTAACTGTGATTAAAGAACGTAGCATTCCCTTTGTACGTATATTCACCCTTGTTCTACTTTCCCCTTCAACCACCCCCACCCTTCTACCCCCTACTCCTTCCTCCCCATTTTTCTATATTTTGCATCGATGCACTTGTTGAATTTTTGAAGCAACCCATCTATAATATTTTTTCCGTTACGCTTGTTTTGTTGTGGGCCTACTTTGCAAACGCGTGGCTCTGTGGTGGCTATGTTTGTGGTGCTCTGTGCTTCCGAGAAATCTACCCTTACCTATCTTTTATATTATCTAGGAAGTTTAAATCAAAACTAAAAGAACTAAAAGTATCAAAATTCACCAGTTTTTAAGGGATTATTCTAAATATATCTCTTAGATGCACGGTAACTCTAACATTTTTCTTTTCATTTTGAATCATTCTGATTTGTCAAAAAATAAAACAACAGCAAATTATTTTAAAATCTTAACAACATATTTTTTGTTGATACAAATAGATGTTCTCCATTGAAAAAAGTGGGCGTAGAAATATGTAAACGATTTGTTACTGACATTTATGCTTATATAATACTGATACATAATGTATTCACAGTGACCTGTAAGACCTGAAATCTCTATAAGATTAAGTTGGATAGTAGGATATTATAAGTTTTAAAAAGTATCCTCCCTCTCTGTTTTTCAGTTTTAGGCCTACTTAATTTCAGACGTGCTTAAACATTGGGTGAAAAAAGCTTTGTAAAATAAAAACGAGTGCGCTGACCTGTATTTTTTCTGCTCTTATTTGTCTTAGAAACTAACGTGCTTCAAGCTCACAGAGTATGAAAAAAATTCTAAACAGTAGAAAAGTTTAATCTTACATCATTAACTACTTAACGAACATAGTTGCTTTTCAATATTTTGGGTTCTATCTAATCATAAACAAAGTTACCTGGGAGTATCATCAAAAGCTTCAGTTTTGCAAAAATGCGTCTCAAAGGACAAAGTAAGAATGAAACGGCGTTCATAAAAGTTTGAAATAAATCAGCAATGGGTGGAGCGTAGTCTGGAACCTTTGGGATATTAATCATTATTATTATTACTTGTGAATATGAGTTTGTGCCCCACTGTGTTCCTATGTTTGTTTGTTTGTTTTGTCTTAATTGTTTTAATAAATCAAACAGTTATTTAACAGAATCTGCAACGCTTCACATACCTTATCATGGGTCCACATGGTGCATTTGTTAAATTTACTGTTAGGAAACGTGCCTTTGTTTCATTATATGCAAAATAATAAAAAGATATTTTTTTCTCCTACAAATGTTTTCTCAGTTAATGCAACCAGATTTTCTTAAGGTTTAAGAGTATATTTTCAAACACGGATATATTTGATAAACGAACCACATCTTTACCAACAATCTACCTGACCAGTATTCTCCCGTACGACGGATACTTAAAATATAGTAAGTCCCCCTCTTTAAAAATGAATACCATTTGTAAATAAATAAAAATACACAATTGCTGAAAACTACGTTCAACATAGTTGTGTGAAATTTCAACATTGGGACATTATTGCAAATGCATCGAAACGAAGATATGTAACAGTTCTTTGAAAATGGTGAGTTTTTAAAGGCGTTGAACTGTCCGAACGTGTGGCCCCTTATGGAGCCCTTTTCCAGAATTCAATGTATGTATCAGTAAACTAACAGTTGTTGTGTAGAGTATTATTACATGTTTTATATGCTGTTCCATTTTCATGTGAAACAACCTTTTCATTCTATGAGTTGGTGTTGTTTGATTTTTTTTTCTAAATGTAAGGCTAAATCTTAATGCGTTTAATTGGTTGATTATGATAAAGGGTGAAAAAATGTGAATAATCTTTGGATCATGGATGTTTTACTTTTTTGTAATATTCACTTTCAAAGATGGACTGTTGGAACAAATGACTCTTCCTAGTGTTACAAAAAGTAATTACCATCATATATCATTTATCATTGCACATGCCAGTCGAATTTTTTTAACCTGTTTTATGCCTATGACCAGTGTTTGCTCTTTCAAAGAAATGTGTACGTCTTTTTCCTAACCAAAGTCTTAAGAGCTCTTTACAAGAACTACAAAAGTAGATGTTTCTCTTTATCTTCATGTAAGAAATTAAATTTTAACGGCAGATTGAAATGTTTGGCCTACAGTTGTAATTAATATATCAATTAAATATATTTCATTGTTTTCAAGTGACTCTCAACGCAATACACATTTATTTTCAAGCTAGTCAAAAATGCAAATGACTTTTTAATGATTTTTGAATATGTCTGCGACATCGTGCTGCTCAATATATCTATTTTGTATGTTTATGGTGCCTGTCTGAAAACTCCAAACGAGCCTTTCATTGATCATTATTTGAGCCGTGCCATGAGAAAATCAACATAGTGGGTGTGCGGCCAGCATGGATCCAGACCAGCCTGCGCATCCGCGCAGTCTGGTCAGGCTCCATGCTGTTCGCTTTTAAAGCCTACTGGAATTGGAGAAACTGTTAGCGAACAGCATGGATCCTGACCAGACTGCGCGGATGCGCAGGCTGGTCTGGATCCTTGCTGGTCGCAAACACACTATGTTGGTTTTCTCATGGCACGGCTCAAAATTTTAACAGTGAGAGAATATGTCATAGTTTATTTGACTTTTCTCTTGAGGTGTTGAAGTGTTCTCTCAAATAACCCCGGACTCTTACTGATAATTGAGAAAAGTAGAAAATATTTGATACAGAATGTTGAATAAATATAAAAGCAATATACACATAGTCTTCGTTTTCGGTAGAAAACATTTTTTTTTTAAATTTCAAATCAATAAAATGACAAACACCATTGTGACCTGTTGCCTTGCTTAGAATGCGTTTCCTTTTTTTTTTATCTTAAATTGTAGATGTTCCGAACACGCTTATGCCTGTTTTACATATAATTTGTGTGATCACATTTCTCGTGTTAATGTTTGGCTTAAAATGATGGTTGCTGTAATGTATAACTCTTTTAACAAGTTTTTATTAACAGTTTATGTAATAACGTTACTTATTCAGGAGAGAAGGCATTATTATAATTGTCCGTTTACAATCCAAGGTTAAACTGCTTTCGTCATACACTTAACTTCCAATAATAAGCCGTCTTCTTTCGTTCCTTTACCTGTATGGATATCAGTTAAACTATATTGGAACATCTAAAGTACCCCGCCATGCGGCAACTTGGTTTCACCGGAATGTTTGATATTTTTGTCTTACTTTCATTAACGCATTATCAGTGGGGTTTCAAAGGTTTAAGACCGACCGTGATTATATTCGATAAATGAAGTGCTTGGATTATGTATTAGTTAACAGAATGTCATTCACATATGTGTTTTTTGTAATAGTTTCGATATTTTAAATAACACTATTATTCCACATAAAGTGGAAATACTGTGATCATTTATGAGTATTTATACTTAACAATTGAATACAAGGAACAACGTTGAGTACAATATAAATTAGCGGAAAAAAACCCCATTTAAATTACGTTCTAAACTTATTCAAATCAAATCGTGTCGGTAGAAACTTAAGTGGAGTAATAATTCAATAAATTTAAATATACAAATGAAGCAAAATGTTTCAACTGGGCTATCTTAATGGTGTGATCAAAATAACGTGCGACAGTTAAAATTTAAATTTACAAAGGATTTAAATATCAAAACATCCACATTCAACACATTGTCGTGAAAGGAATACAATTTACATAAATGTAATAAGTAAAAAAACGTATAATAAAACATGAAAGGGACAGTTCATATTGTAGTTTTAGGAAAGGAAAATGTTGGAAAAACAGGTTAGTTGTTTTACACATATGCAAGATGTAAAATCTTATTTAAATTTATGAAAATAAATAAATTTTTTGCTATAAACCTGTCCGTTTAAGATGCAATATGAAGCATCGTTTGAAATTATTTGTTTTGTTGGTTCGACAAACTACACAGTTATAGGACATAATGCGACCCCTAAAGGTAGACCCTAGGTGCCCCTCTAAACATTATTTCAGGAACTGGCTGGCACCTTGGTAGAATCACCGACCATCGGTACACAGACTGGATAGCTTATACATATGAAAGAATTTCGCGACAAAAGCGAAGTTGTGAAGCCGCAACGGTCAGCCACAGGTGATCCCAATTAATCAGAAAAGTATTTGTCCCATTAAACAATTTAGTATTTTATATTTTATGTGCTTTAGTAATAGTACGAATTTGCAATCTTAAGGATGATTACTGTTTTCATCAAGTTTGTGTAGAAGTCTCCATTTGTACGTAGAGCGTTATATGAAAATTGTTGCTTAGCAGAAAAATAAAGGACCGATCATGTAAGAAAAATGGTAAAATGAATATAAATAGGTCATGTACAATACAATTTCTTTCTTGACTTGCGATGTAATGCTTATACTTACCGACTATTTCAGGTATATGGTTTATGACTTCAGTTATTAGGGCGAACATTTTTATTACAAATATTTTGGAAATTTGCTCTTGGCTCCTTTTCTCAGTCTTTAAAACTTTCAATTATGTAAAGCAGTTAAATCATGCTTTCTAAATGCATTACTCATTGCGATCAAACCATGTGTTTCAAGAACATTCATTTGGTGAACTTTAAACATCGTAATTGCTAAGACAGCAGCAGGTGTTTTGTTTAAATATTGTCTGAGGAATGTTTAATAGTTCTTACCCTGCTTATGTTTTATGACGTACTGCCGATACGAAATAATCTGCCAGTAAAACATGAATATATATTGACGAAGCATAAAATCTGTCAGTCAAGTATCAGCATGGAAACGTTCATTTTCATCTTTCAAATAATCAAAATGGATGTTCATCGGAAGCTATTTCCATTTCACTTACAATGCTATTAAAATACCATTTTTTATTGCAATGCTTTTTGAATTATGTAGGATTACAAGTTAAAGTAACAAGTGTTTAAAAAATTATTATAATACCCGCAATTTATTGGTTTTACTTTTGTATTTTTCCTCTAAAAATTCTGCATACAATTAACAAATGTATTTCTTGTTTTCAGTCAGTTATATATATGCGTGTTAAGCCTTCTCGCTTATCGTTCTTCATTTAGCCTCCGGTTAGATCAACATATAAACTATTTGAAATATTCCTATTAGAGTTTAGGTAGTCTATATAATGTGATTTTCAGATAGCAAGGGACGCAGTATTACAAAACTAAATATGTCAGTGTCATTTTTTTTTTAATTCGAAATACGAATGACTGTTTACATTGATCTTAAATGAATTTTAAGATACAATTTCAATTTGCAACACCTTCATTATCCAAGTTTTACAAACTATTTTCAGTCCATGATACACGTCACATAATTTTCTAAGTTTAGTTGTCCATTTGTTATTAAACATATATACTCTCTTAAATGCGTTTTTTCTCTGAAAAGCCATGGCAGTAACAAATAAATTCGCACTTCTATTCTTTGATAAAAGCTTCCTTTTACATGATCAGTCTGATTGCAAAGCACTTTACAGTTCCGTTGCAGTGAAAAATATATTTTATAGTGAAATATCAAAGTGAAATATATCCGACTTCTTACCATAAATATTTTATAAGACCATTATTAAGACATTGATTTATACTTTTCTTCAACCCCTACAGAACAATTATAGTGGACATGATTTGTTTTAAACATATATATAGATACAAAAGATAAAATGTTTATTATTATGGTTTTCTCTAAATGTAAATGCTTTATTTGAAATATCAAAACCAACAGCCCATTATTGCAAGTATACGTCAATATCAATTATTTTCTGTTTCATTGAAAATACTTTCTGTCTTATCGCTTATGCAGATATAAAAACAACCGAATAATCGGTTTAAAGGGTTGACCAAAAGAACGAACGTTATTCTAGTTTTGATTTTGATTTGACTTTTAAGGCGCACCAAGATAACACAGCTAGGCTATATGGCGCTAGACAGGACCAAATATTTTGGTTTCACATCTCATTTACATCGAAATATGAATTTGAGATATGGAATTAAACTTTCATATTGAAGCACAGAAATACATCAAAACTATGTGTTCAACACCATAAGTCGCCTCTAACAAATATACATGGGTAATGGAATGTTCCAAATGTTTTCATGCACAATTGTTCGGCCTAGAACCACATGAGATAGAACTTGCTGCACAGTTATTGCTGTGATAAATATATACTTCTTTCTAAATTGTCCAGGTTTTACTTAGATATGTACATCAACTCTTCAAAGATTTTTTTTGTATCTCACCGTATATATCTTTGTTCTTTTGTTGGAACAGATGGCCTACCATTGTAGCTAATAGCCTCACGAAGTTATTCTAGTTTGTAGAGTTACCTAAATTTAAAACATGACTACTCTTATCTGAATTTTGTTTGATGATCCATGTCAACATAATCTAATGGGACAATTGTAGCAATTCATTGTACTAGTTGTTTTGACATTTACTTATCCAACTATGACATCAATGCTGATTTTCAAAAATAATCTGACAGACATGTTTGGGTTTAAATTTTTACTTTCATGCTTGGTTGACTTAGACTAATTTTAAATATATTAAAACAATTATAAAATACATCATGTGAGTATCAATGTCAGTGTCGCCTTGAATAGCCGTTACCTGAGGTTCAGGTTTAGTATTACATGACTGTATGCAACCTGTATAAGAAAAGAACAGCACTGACTCATATCAATACAATATATATTTCAATTTTTGAATCAGTAGAACTTTTTCTATTTAAGCGGTTGCAGTACGATATTTGACAGGAAGGTATTTGACGGAATATGCGCACGCACCGGAAATGACGTACGAAAGAAATGTTAATGTCGATGGAAAACATGTGCCATTGAAAATTACAGACATTTCTAGAAAGGTTAGATGATCTCTGATATAGTATCCGCAGTGTAACTTACCATTTTGTTTCATTTTATCAGTTATCGAATGATTTTTAAAAATTAAAGACATTTAATACTGTTTTCTAAATGAGTTCCTTACAGGTAGTAATGATATTGGAAAGGCTGCTTTGCGACGTGAATGTCTTCGAAACAGAAGAAACAATAGATGTCAGTACCAGGGAAAGCATAGAACAAGGCAATAGAAGCACACATATTTATCAGTACACAAAGCACTCGAGACAAATTAATCGTACCAAATATTGATGAAGCGAAAATATAAATGCATGACGACCGTAAATCTGCGAGTCTTGATTGAGTACAACTGCCAAATCTTTCTGCCAAAATTGATAACAGTCAGTTCAAACTAAAGATGTGAACGTAAATATTTATATGTACCTTTCAATGTTATATCTTCATCTGTCTTCAGCAAATTGAACAGAGATCAGGAAACAAGGAATTTTTAAACAAAGTAGATGGTATAGTTGTGGTGTATGCAATAAATGACAGACATAGTTTTGAATTTGCTGAGGGCATCTGTGATTGGATAAGACGAGAGAAAAAGCCATCTACGCAAGTGCCTGTTGTTTTGCTTGGAAACAAAGCAGATTTAACTCATGACAGGTGAGTATTACATAAAATAAGTATCCAACATATTTAGAATTTTCGCACTCTGTAAAGCATATGAACGCATTTGATAAACTACTAAAATTTACACATCTCTTATTTATCTGTTAATTCGAAGATGCATAATATTGTTAAACGGCATTATCTACAATCTCATATAAACGCTTCCATTTAGTGAACGTTCATTCTATTTAATGCTTTTTATAATTGAGTACAAATGTTTCGTAAACAAACAATGATTTGTTTCCACATTTATAACTTGCCACTTTTACGACCGTGTATTTCACATTCGTTTTTGTTCTTAATGCAAGGAAACACGTTCAGGAGCTTCGGTTTTTTTTTAATTTTGAATAGAAGAAGAAATAGGAGATCGAGATTTTTCGATGTTAGATCATTGTTTTTAAGCTATATATAGATTTACAAGAATTAGTTCTACAGAATGAGCATTAAAATCTCCCTTATCTTTAAAGTTTTTGAAATAAAAGCTTTCACTGTTTTTGATTGTAAGCTTTACACCAAACCGCAGGGCTTTGAGAATAAGAATTATTCATTTATAAGTTGTTTTTGCATTAGGAAGATAAAACAGCTTTTGGATTATAAAGCTTCTGCTTCTGTTAACCGCCAACTTATTACTGATAACCATGATACCACGCTTTGGTGGTATCTAAATATACACAGTTTGAGGACGTTCAGTTGGTATTTTCATTTTGTAACATTTTTTTGTAAGTTTCATACGAATAGCTTCGTACTTAGTACATCAGCTAAATCATCAGCTAAAACAAACTGAGCCGTGCCATGGGAAAACCAACATAGTGGCTTTGCAACCAGCATGGATCCAGACCAGCCTGCGCATCCGCGCAGTCTGGCCAGGATCCATGCTGGTCGCTAACAGTTTCTCCAATTCCAATAGGCTTTAAAAGCGAACAGCATGGATCCTGACCAGACTGCGCGGATGCGCAGGCTAGTCTGGGTCCATGCTGGTCGCAAACCCACTATGTTGGTTTTCTCATGGCACGGCTCAACTAGCTGAAACACTCCTTTGAATTTGAATAAAAGCTGAAATAGTTACATGTACATGTATATAGAAAATGGATTTAAAAAAAAACACATTGTAAACAAATATGTTCAGGAATAGTTAAACTGACAAAGCCTAAGGAGGTTGTTGACTATACATTATTTCTGTGCTTTCTGGCATTGTCAGAGAGTTGGCCTCATCACCAGCTTTTTATCAGAATATATTTCAAGATTTAATGAGGTTATTTTGCCTCTTAAATTAAAGAGCAGGAACGATATTTTAATTTTGGCATGAATGCTTCATCTGGTTGCAATAAAAGAAAGAAGACTATACTAGCGTTTTTTTTAACAGGTGTGTGAGTTGCCAGAAAACAGAGGAACTGAAATGGAGGCACGACGGTTATCTGGTAACAGAATGTTCAGCATCAACTGAAGTGGTAGAGGTTAACAAGGTTTTCAATACCCTTATCAATAAAGTAAGATTTTATTTTATAAAATTGCCATATTTAGGACACTATTTGTTAGTGCATCACGTATGTAACAAGTCATAGAATTAGGACATGGAGAAATACACTAATAAAATAAAGTTCAGTAATGTTTTGAATTCAGAAAGTAGCAACTTCTAACAAGATTATACTAGTTACAGTAGTGTATTTTCTTGCCCGTAGGTAGATACTGGATTTTCTGGTCTTTTTAGAAGCATATAAAAGTAATATATCCAAACTAAAAGAAAAGCTTTTTAACTGACAGTAAATGGCGAATATTTAATATCTTATTTCGTTTTCATTTAGAATTTGGTGTTCCTTAGTGTGTTATGGTCAGTATGGATCAAACAGTCTTAAGCGCCACAATATGATATTACGTGCGAATGTCCTTGAAACATTTAATTTCACTGTTATAATAAAAATATCATCACGTGATATGACCAAAGTTGTGTTTCGCAAATTTGATAAACCACGTAAAACTTTTGTCACTATCAAACTCCAGAAATGTGTAAGAATGTACCAGAAAGATATTAAGGTTTAAGTTGTCAGCTACCGTATCACCTACAGGTCTATTTCAGAATATCACCACGTGATATGACCAAAGTTGTGTTTCGCAAATTTGATAAACCACGTAAAACTTTTGTCACTATCAAACTCCAGAAATGTGTAAGAATGTACCAGAAAGATATTAAGGTTTAAGTTGTCAGCTACCGTATCACCTACAGGTCTATTTCAGAATATCACCACGTGATATGACCAAAGTTGTGTTTCGCAAATTTGATAAACCACGTAAAACATTTGTCACTATCAAACTCCAGAAATGTGTAAGAATGTACCAGAAAGATATTAAGGTTTAAGTTGTCAGCTACCGTATCACCTACAGGTCTATTTCAGAATATCATTTACTTTTATCAGTTCCTTTTAACATGTTACATCAATAAGCTACGCAGAAATATTTTATGCATTGACACACGATTCATAAGGTTATGAAACGACCTGAAGTCTTATCGTATACTACTGGGCATTTCCTTTAAACAGTTTAAATGTTCTCTCTGCAGATATTAGAAAAAAGAGAATCTTCATCAAAGTCACCTAGAAGACTTTCACAGAATCCTTTGGGATCACCTAAAATTATTCGCGCCTCATTGAAAAGACGTTTTAGTGTGTTTACTAGAGAACGGACATCAACAATGTGATATGCAGCTTTTACCAGCATTTTTTATGGTAAAATACACTGTTTTACACTGAGAGTAGAAATTTATGTATGTGAAGAAAAAGTGATAAAACGATGAAGTGTGTATAAACATCTTTATAGAAGATACTTACCGCTGTACGAAGCTCTATCTTCTAATTATTGGTTCTGCTAATATGTTCATTGTAAATTCCTGGAAATAAATGCTATTTTTATAAAATCTAGTAAATTCAGATTTATTTATACGTATCAAAAAAAAATCATCTATAGCTAACATGTTTACAGGCGTTTAATAACGTGATAAATTTGTGTTTTTGTTAACAAGTTAAGATTATCTGTTTCTAATATAGTAAACAGGTTTTGTCGTAATCAATACAAAACTTCAGCACAATTTTATGTAAATCCGTATTCTCAGTATATTTATTATCATCATTACCTAACCCTAAAGGAGGGGAAAAACGGGGCGGATGTCCCGGCAAGACGGCGCCGAGGCCCAGCGTGCCAGACCGCAGTCGAGTAGACCGCAGTCCCTGCCCATTTAGGCGGCACGAGGGCCCTTCTTCCGTCCCCCCTGGGGACGATCACTTTAAACCGGAATCGCCTATCCCGTCGTCCGTCCCGCAAGGCCGTCGCCTCGGGAACCCCGGTCGGGTGGCTCCTGGAGGGAAACCGGTACCCCACTGCTCGGACTGTCTCGGGCTGGGAAGACCCGCGATCGCGCCGTGCGACCGCCGCCCGTGTGGGTCGTTGATGCCGCGGCCTGGGTCGGCCGGTCCCGTTTTGATCAGTTTTCATTTTTGTTGAAAGGAAATACAGACAAAACTGCCATAGTATTTTGCCCTGCGACTTAATCATCTTTAAACACGGTTTGAGGCAGAATCATACTAATCTAAATACAAACATTATACAATTAAACATTCTAAGTAAACATGCAACTTGCTTGGTACTGATACCAAATGATGCGGTAAAATCAAATTTGGTGTTTTAGGTACTATGATTTGAGCAATTGCATTGATAATGCGTTCATGTACATACGAACGTTTACAATTATTTAATTTCACATAATACGTAAATAACATGAGATATATACAGAAAAGTAATGCCAAAATGATAAGGTTTCACGAAAAAGATAAAACATTTTGCATGTGATTCATCATACCACTTTTTATAATAATTTATTGTTATTATTGTTGTACAGTTGTTGCTATTATTCTCATTATTTTCATTTTCGTATGGTCTGTTCTTATTTCTCGCTCTCAGAATTTGTCAAGTAACACAAATTGCACGGAGAATATATGTGTTTGCATTATTGTGGTTTGGACCAGATAGTTTGCTAGCTATCGTGTGGGCCACCATTGTGGCAATTTTTTTGTCAAATATTGGACATCTTACATATCCAATGGAATTCTTTTCGGAAATTTACCATGCAGTTCGACACTTTCGAATCTTTTTACATTGACACAATCATCAATGACATTTATTGGTCATTGCCATTCAAATCTAAAAATTGTGTATGTCTCATCCTTGTTTTTTTGGCAATAACATCACTAGACGAATAGTGTTGACTTAACTTGGTATGTTTGGATTGTTACACTTTAACATCATCTTCATCATTTTCTGGACATTTTTCTTTAGATTATGTGCATTTGCTGTTTTTTTTCAAAGATAGTATCATTACCGGCTTTTAACGGGCATTTCGTTCAGGTTCGGCACATCTTCATCTTTTGGGACAATCGTTATCGGTGCTGGACATTTTGATAAGTTTTTGCACGTATGCATTTTTATACCTGCATTTACATCACATTTCATGCACATATCTATTTACGTTTGGCAAATTTGAATCTCGCTGCGTGTCGTAAGCATATTCTGTAAGTTTCCATTTAGACTGGCATCCATTATATATTTTGTCTCGGCATCAGCAAAGTCACATTTCACGTATTTCCGTCAGTTTAGGCACTTTTGCACCTGCCTCAAAGGCATATTTTACATAATACTGGGCACGTTGATATCTTGTAACATCCACATTATTAAACATAGCATGTTAAACCGGTCATAAAGTACTTCCGTCCATTAAAATTATAGGCATATGTTGTAAATTAAAATCTTGATTCATTACTTCCATCGCCGTGTACAACACGCCTAACATCATATCAGTCTTATTTTATGTGATATTGATTAAAATGCAGAAGGAAAACCCAGATAAACTTTTTCAGTCCAAACCCTCTGTGCTGGTTCTGTTACCTAAGAATGATTCGGCGGCCGGCTAGATACGTGACATACGTGTAGCACTCAAGTTCTTGTTGAAGAACATTAAAAGTTCAACTTCTGCACTTGCATTTTCGCTTCTAAAGAACATTTGTTTTAAGTCGGTGGATGTTTGAACATTTATTTGTTACGTAACGGCAGAAATTTAACCTGAAAAGTGTTCCTGCATTCTGCACATGTTATCAGTAAGTTTTAAATAGTCCACAAGAATCAGAGGTAGATGAGGAACGACAATATGTCTGAGATAAAAATTTGAAAACTTTTACCTTATTTAAAACAAAACTAAATCTATCATTTAACCGTTCAACTTTCACTTTATGTTTGTTTTCTACCCTTTTCCGTTTAAATTTTGTAACAGAGCTGCCACTAGTAGTATAGTCGGCACAGTTTCGGAATTTGCCTGGTGCTACTGGTGCTACTGGTGCTACACGCACGACTGAGCCGGAACAATGGCAATGATCAAAACCCTATGACGTCACAGTGAGTCATCGCGTGGGGGCGGGGCTAACGGGGGAAAACCTATGACGTCACTGCCACACCCAACATTCCAAAGAACAAAAGAGTGTAGGTGAGTCAATCGGAATTTCCCATGACGTCATGTGCCGCACCCAACATACCAGACTGTAATGAGGTGAGTCAATATGAAATTACCATGACGTCACTGTCGCACCCAACATTCCAAACTAACAATAGGAGCAGCCTGGCCTTTAGTTGAATCATCCGGGTCAAGATCACCTCGGTCAATGTCCTTACAGGCCCAACCCAACATTCCAGACTTATTATTGTTTCTTAATCTATTTTCTATTGTCCTATCATAAAAGAATTGTATAGATATAAACCTCACCCAATTTCACTTTATATAAAACGAAATATGAAATGAAAACAAATATCTAACCCAGTAGTTGTTATATCAATACCCGCGGAACAAATAACACTATTACGGTCGATCTAACCTGACCCGTGGCATATATACACTATCTCGTTAATCGCTTAAAGTTTAGTATTCAATTACAAGAGTATTGTTGTTTGTAAGCGATATCAGCACAGTAAGGAATTCGGGTGTTACACCGTGTGCGGGAAGCGTGAACACTAGAGATTAAAAATTTGATAAACATACAAGTCAACGAACTTTGTATTTTTTATGTTTATTTATTTATTTATTTTTTATACATTTAAAAATCATTTGTAATTTCCCGAATGTCCTTTTTAATTTCTTTTACCTGCTCACTTATTAAGCGCAGGTTTTCATCAACAGTATTTAAACATCTTGTCACTTGAACCTAAAAGAAAGAAAATAATGTTCAGACAATACCTACTACGCCTAGACCTATCAAAACGTTTTATTTAGTTTGATTTATTAAAGGTTATTGAAAACAAATGTTTTATTGTACCTTTTTCTACCGAAATATTTGCAAATATGTCTTTGTATGCGTTTAAAATTGGGAAAAGTAATACATTTTGTCGTACTGTAAAGAGAACATTTTCCATAATATACTGTTTCGGAATATGCCTGGTGCCCTGCAGCCATACCACGTGACTATGACGTCATCGCGTGGGGGCGGGGCTAACGGAGGAAAAACCCATGACGTCATAATCGCGCAACAGGATGGCGGACGGGTCAATGCCCTAGAACAATGGGGAGCCGCACCCAACATTCCAAAGAACAAAAGAGTGTAGGTGAGTCAATCGGAATTTCCCATGACGTCACTGCCGCACCCAACCCAACGTACCAGACTGTAATGAGGTGAGTCAATAGGAAATTACCATGACGTCACTGCCGCACCCAACATTCCATAGGAAATTACCATGACGTCATGTGCCGCACCCAACATTCCGTTACTACCCGGTTTATCTATTTTTAGACAATAGAGGGTATTATATAACGTTATTCCTTTTATTGTCAACCTATGTTAATATTTCATTGTTTTATTCGTCTAGAACGGCGATTTAGGGTCAAATTTGACATTCCGGGTTTTTGACATTTTTGGAAAGGTCGAGAGGTAAACATTACGAAAATAACGGAATGTTGGGTGCGGCACATGACGTCATGGTAATTTCCTATGGAATGTTGGGTGCGGCAGTGACGTCATGGTAATTTCCTATTGACTCACCTCATTACAGTCTGGTATGTTGGGTTGGGTGCGGCAGTGACGTCATGGGAAATTCCGATTGACTCACCTACACTCTTTTGTTCTTTGGAATGTTGGGTGCGGCTCCCAATTGTTCTAGGGCATTGACCCGTTCTCCATCTTGTTGCGCGATTATGACGTCATGGGTTTTTCCCCCGTTAGCCCCGCCCCCACGCGATGACGTCATAGTCACGTGGTATGGCTGCAGGGCACCAGGCAAATTCCGAAACAGTATATTATGGAAAATGTTCTTTTTACAGTACGACAAAATGTATTACTTTTCCCAATTTTAAACGCATACAAAGACATATTTAAGAAATAACAAATATGTGCCTATATTTTATCAGTTAATAAAATATGGGCAGGAGTTCGGATGCGTAATAATTAAATCACGAGTGCGTAGCACGAGTGATTTAATATTCGCATCCGAACGACTGCCCATATTTTATCAACTGATAAAATTATTGGAACATATTTATTCTTTCGATTCTAACCACGTAAATTCTTCGCATTTTACAGCACTACATTTTAGCGCGATTGTCATTCGGCTGGCCATATGCTATTATAAAAACCTCCCCACGAATGGAAAGCGTTGCATCAAACGGAATTTTCCGATATTCAGTAAATTTTAATTAAAGTATTAAGTAGTTATTGCCGTGAAAATGATATTTTCAATAACATCAAAGGTCGGATATAGAAATCAGAGGTAAATGCTTAATTCAAGGTTTATATATGCAGTTTCTAAAAATAGTACACGTCACCTACATGATGGCACTGAAACATACACGCCAGAACATTGCGGCGGCATATAAACACGTAAAAACTTGAGTCTGGAAGATTGGAAAATTAATTATAATTTATTTACTGTCAAAGTAGAACCTAGTTGACATTTGTGGTGCCTACAACGCAGAAATTGTAAACTACACACACGACCAGTGTCACAAATTGACATACGGGCCTTATTTTATCTGTAGTGTAAATGCAGGTATTGCATCATCTTTTTGTAAATTTTTGAGTTATTGAGGTAAATGTCAGATTTCGCGCATGAAATACCTCTCATGTTTTTCTGTATTTCATAACTTAAATTTCCATGTAAATTTCATTAAATTCTGTTCAGTAATAAGAAAGTTGATATTTTATAAACTTCAGTAATTTATGTTTTTATCCCCAAAACCGTTATAATGGGCCTCAAATTGTCAATTTAAATTCGCGCCAAAGTAGTTAGATTTCCCGGCTATATCGTGAATCCCGTGAAAATGACAATAGTCATAGCTCACGGCTTAGCCGTGAATCCCATGAAATTTAGTATTTGGCGGGACATTATCCTTTAAATAGACTGGACTAGATATGCCTTGCGCACACCACCTTCCGACATTATAGACGAATCTATGTCTGAATTATTTTCTTGCTAGAAATTTATGCTCGATCGAGGTAAGAAATTTATTTGTTAGATTTTTGTATGATTTTTGCATTACGATTTTTATTTGGTAAATTTTTGTTCATTCTACAGAATTCTGTAACATTTACTTTTCGGCATATGATTTTAGCTAGTTTCGGTATGTCAGGATAATTTATTAAATTTTTCAGACTTTTGTAAATTATTTGGAAAGAGGAATCTGAAATGTTTCATTTATATAAGATGTAAAATTTGTACTGAAATTTGTAACATGATATTTATAAAGTACTTTGTTTCAAAAACTTATGTCAAACATTTCGTTGTTATGGAACGCCATTACTGCATTGTATTGTTATGTATAAATCTATATGGCAAGTCTAGTACCATGTATATTTTATTGTAATATGAAATTGTGTGCCAGTCTATTGCATACACATACAATGTCCGTTTTAGTGTATGGCATTTGATATTATATGGATGCCAATACGGAATCAACGTATTCACGGTTTAAAGGGACTGTATTTTGAATTTAGAAGCTGTTTTGTTTGTGCTACTTAAAGTTCACAATTACATTAAAGACCTGTGTCACGTCAGATTAGAATGGACTATAAGAACTTTTGTATCTAGAGATACTGAACTTTCTTTTTTTTTCTTTCTTCTAATCAGTTTTTTTTTCTTTTCATATCTATTTATTGTTAATAATCATCTTATGTAAATAAATTTGTAAATATTGTAAAGGGTGTTGATTTGTTCTGATGGTTACTGTCGCCGGTACGGCCTTTCCTGTCACAACCAGACATAGATGCACTGGTGTTGAAGTTGAAACTTACCGGGCTGAAACATATTCTTACGGTAAAATATAAACAAATAAATTCATCAGTTAGATATTGTTTGTTTCAGAAAATTTGATGTACTTTTTATTACTACTACATAACACTGAAACAGTCGAGTATTTAGTCGGTATATAACGGAAGCAGAGTAGAATCTCAGTCGTGTTACAATCGTAGGGCGGAATGGAAGAGCTATATTTTATCGTAGATTCATGTATAGGCGATTTCGCTATATGTTTATATAGCAATTGCTGCGGATCGTGTTAGAATTGCAAATATTTCGGTAGAAAAAGGTACAATAAAACATTTTGTTTTCAATAACCTTTAATAAATCAAACTAAATAAAACGTTTTGATAGGTCTAGGCGTAGTAGGTATTGTCTAAACATTATTTTCTTTCTTTTAGGTTCAAGTGACAAGATGTTTAAATATTGTTGATGAAAACCTGCGCTTAATAAGTGAGCAGGTAAAAGAAATTAAAAAGGACATTCGGGAAATTACAAATGATTTTAAATGTATAAAAAATAAATAAATAAATAAACATAAAAAATACAAAGTTCGTTGACTTGTGTGTTTATCAAATTTTTAATCTCTAGTGTTCACGCTTCCCGCACACGGTGTAACACCCGAATTCCTTACTGTGTTGATATCGCTTATAAACAATAATACTCTTGTAATTGAATACTAAACTTTAAGCGATTAACGAGATAGTGTATATATGCCACGGGTCAGGTTAGATCGACCGTAATAGTGTTATTTGTTCCGCGGGTATTGATATAACAATTACTGGGTTTGATATTTGTTTTCATTTCATATTTCGTTTTATATAAAGTTAAATTGGGTGAGGTTTATATCTATACAATTCTTTTATGATAGGACAATAGAAAATAGATTAAGAAACAATAATAAGTCTGGAATGTTGGGTTGGGCCTGTAAGGCCATTGACCGAGGTGATCTTGACCCGGATGATTCAACTAAAGGTCAGGCTGCTCCTATTGTTAGTTTGGAATGTTGGGTGCGACAGTGACGTCATGGTAATTTCATATTGACTCACCTCATTACAGTCTGGTATGTTGGGTGCGGCACATGACGTCATGGGAAATTCCGATTGACTCACCTACACTCTTTTGTTCTTTGGAATGTTGGGTGTGGCAGTGACGTCATAGGTTTTTCCCCCGTTAGCCCCGCCTCCACGCGATGACTCACTGTGACGTCATAGGATCTTGATCATTGCCATTGTTCCGGCTCAGTCGTGCGTGTAGCACCAGTAGCACCAGGCAAATTCCGAACCTGTGCCGACTATACTACTGCCACTACCTTACATGTCAGGCACGCTATAATTAGAAAAAAATAAGAAAATGTTTTGAAAAGTCATGGACAGTCGCAGATGTCAAATCACTTGTTGTTTAAAGCAAACTTAATGGTATTTAAGTATCTTCTACTTGTTCTGAACTTTGTGGTATAAAAGATCCGCTTATGAAATACGAATAGCATAAAGGAATACTAGTACAATGTAAATAGAAATTCATTGGAGAGAAACTTTTGTGGTAATAAAATTAATAGAAAAGGTAAATATGAAATTAAGATATTAATCAGACCTTATCATTTATACGAATAATGTTTATATTCATCACCTAAAGGAATTATCCGAAAATACGATCTTGTGAAAGAATCGAAACATTTGCAGTTGCTCTATATGTTGATCATATCTTCAATGCAACATGTGTTTACTAGTATATATTTCAAAACGAATGAATTCCCTTTCTCGTGGAAACAGAACGTGTTCGTCCGGTGCGCTACGTTTCATCAATCTTAATTAATATCTAAATCATTGATAAAAAGGTGAATTGGTATTAATTCTTGTGTACTTTTAATGATAATGTTGCTGGGCAAGGAGCTATATTTATTGCCATTATCATTTATTTTTCCTCAGTTGACATGAACCATTTTGATCACATGTATGTTATCAGTCGTAAAGTGTCTTTACGAGAGATAACGAGATAACTTTCCTGGCATCAGTATTTCACATGCAGTTAATAATGTCATACATCAATCATTATCCTGCTTTCATGTTTAATAAATTGGCTAAATTTAAGGGGGTAAAAATAATTATTTTGTTTTTCAAGTCGGTGACGAAAATGAAGCTTGGCCCTGCTACTGGTTCTACCTTGTTGACGAGTTGGTTAAAATGAAGACTGAAAAAAAGACCATAAAGACTATAGAAGCAAACTTCGTTTTGTTTTGTTATATGTGCGTGTGCGTTTTCGTGCGCGTGCGAGTGCGTGTGCGTGTGCGCGTGCGCGAGTGTGTGTGTTTTAAACAGTTTCAATTTTTGGCGCTTTATGAAACGTATAACAGGGGCCTTAGGCAAGCAAAGCTACCTCGCTATACGTCTGCATCCATAATGTGGTGAAATTGCTCACGGTATGGTTACATCCTTGAATGTGAGAAAACTTTTTGTAATACCAATTTATTGGAGAGAGGCGTTGCTAAAACCTTCCTTTACTAAGTAAGCTGTCGGCTGTTTCGGTATGAGCACATGATATGTTTGTTAAATTGTCGTTTTCGTATGATTTCATCCAAACAAAATGCTCATAAAATATTTCCGGCCAAACATACTGCAGCACTGTATAAGAAAATGACATTATTGCGCTGTACGTGTTTTATATAAATACATTTTTATTATATGCTTTTTGTTCAAATAAAGATAAGACCTACAATTAGACCATTTGTACTTCCGTCTTTCCATATTTTCGTCTGTGTGATTACACAGTGGTGAAAGCATGTACCTGCACTTCCAGGACAAATTTTGATAGTGTCTTTTTCGTATTAAATACATAACCCTATAATTCTTCAAATGATATTCGTATTTCTTGAATTAACTTGCCAGTTACAAAACCAAACCCAGCGTTGTAAGTTTTCAAATGAAAGAATCAATTTCTAATCTAAATGTATGGAAACATTTATTGATTCGAGGTCAATGTTACGCTATAGAGTGCATACGTCAACAATCCATAATTCATAGTTAATGCTCTCCCTAACAAAATTAACGTATTGCTCTTCTAAGTCCCAACTTTGCAAATAAGAAATGAGCCGCCCCATGAGAAAACCAACATAGTGCATTTGCGACCAGCATGGATCGAGACCAGCCTGCAGTTCCATGCTGTTCGCTTTCAAAGCCTATAGGAATTAGAGAAACTGTTAGCGAACAGCATGGATCCTGACCAGACTGAGCGGATGCGCAGGATGGTCTGGATCCATGCTGGTCGCAAACGCACTATGTTGGTTTTCTCATGGCGCGGCACAAATTACTTTGTGTGTGTGTGTGTGTCAAACATCCTAATACAGGGAACAGCTGTAACTTAGTTACGAATGTACATTGGCACATTATCAAAACAAACACAGTCTTCTTTACATTCTACATTCTTTACTTTTAACTGATTTATTTCAGACATTGATATACATTCAAACATTTTTGTTGAAAACACTTGATTGATAGTTTCTTTCACTAGCAATATTATCGTCTTATTCTGCCTGTTTACCTGTGAAAATATCCAACAGAATTCGAATGTTTCCAGTAATTTGCAGCCTTGCTTTACGGCTATTTTCACTGTTTGGTTTCTTACCTTTGTCACTAAAGTAGTTGTTTAAATTGCAAAAGGTTTCAATTCAATTTTACTTTAGATTAAGATAAGTGGGAAAGATATCAGTCGAGTGTACGTTTGTATTTAGAAAATGTATTTCCGATCATCATTGAACATAAAGTCGGATATTTTCTTTGATATAAAGTTTAAATTGATTACCCTAGTACCATACGATATACTTCAAATGCAGACTATCGGCAGAATATATACTCCAATTTCCGAGAATCGTAATTACTGATACTTAAGTTTGAACAAAGTACATGTATATGAAATGAGATATGTTGTTAATGATGTTGATAGCATAACATCATTTAAGCAACAGAGTCAAAATTTTAAATTTGCCCATCTGATGCCCTGTATGCATATATACAAATGATAAGTCATGCCTCTTTGCGTTATTGCTCCGAAGAATCTAGTTATCTTCTGTTGGTAGTTTGATACCCGGACGAAGGACCGTAAGTTTATCTTAAATGTTTGATTAATGAAAGAAATTTACTTGACATTTAATACAGCAGTATACCCTAATGATATACAGTTTCTTATTCATGTTGTTGTGTCGGATGTTCTTTTTCTCTCTTCAGGACAAACATACATATTAAATTAAGATATGCGGTTATGGATACTATGTTGGCACGGACAACAAACAACATTCCTTTAGTCAGCTGAATAGCACATTCCACTTATGTAAAACTTCTATTTTTGAAACCCAAAGAGGTCAAAAGCATGTTATCCAATTTCAGCAGGATTAACCGCTCGTCGTTGGATATCACAAGTATATATACAGGCTAGCGATTCGTGTTTAATTTGTCGACCCTATTATGTCGTTCATTTCGCATGAACACAAAAAAAAAGTTTCATTTCTTATATTTACATCATATTTCCTTTCCATTTGTAAACAAAATTATATTATAAATTTCACACATTTTATTGCATTTAACATTAAAATCAGCCTTCCGGCCATTCTGTTCACCAGACGGAACAGTTGCGAGGTTATCTATGGAACGTTCTACCTGACTATACGCGGACGTCGTCAAAACAACGGCCCTTTATTTTTATGCAGCGTTGACCTAACTTCCGCTGTTCATACGAAATGAAGTCATAATTTTCAATGGAAAAGAATAGGGCGAATGTAAATAATCGTACTTACCACCAATGGTAGAACAAAACCTAACATATACATCCAGCAAATACAGCAACCTTTGTAGAGCAACACCCTTTGGGAGATACAAATATTGACGGTTATGTGAAGGCTGTTGTTCTGGAGAGGTAAATTTGATAGTATATTTCAGCTTAGAGAAATTTTGATGATGTTTTTTTTCTTAAGAGAGGGCCGCTCTGGAGAGGTTGTACCGAGGTTGTTCTGTATGTTATTTATAAATAATATATGATCTACTTTCTAAGTAGCATAAAGAACTTTATACGACCTCTTCTATGTGTTCAAAAGCTCTAAGCCACAGGAAATTATAATCTTCAAGGAACTATACAAAATCGAGTAATAGAAATGCCATATTTTTCAAATCGCTCTCTCTCTTTAAAAAGTATTTTTACGATAAAAATATGGAAAACGATATTTGATATAATTATCAGATAAATTTTGTTTTTTATCAGTAATGACATAAAGATAAGGGTAACAGAAATGATACAATATGATAGAAAGACGGGGAAAATAGGGGAGAAGTAAGAAGAGAAATGAACAAGTAAAAATGAGGGCTGGGGCACAAAAATGGATAGTGGTAGGTTTTATATTTTTGAAAACATCAGTTAAAAATATCTTTGATCATTTATTCAGGGTACACATTTATCTTCAGGGTAGATCACGCTGATATATTTATTGTGTTTATTTTTTCCGAATCATGCCACTAAGTCTTATATATTAAAAATTTCTGTCTGAAAACCGTAATATTCTGACGTGCGCTTGCTTAACAATGAATATGCAATACAAAACTTTGAAAATCGTATTGCAACATTTTAATTGTAAGTCAGTGTCGACTATGCTCTTTCAAATTTCACTTTGAAGTGTTACTGGTAGTTTCAAATCAAATGGGTTTCTATTAAAATATTCAGTTGAATGTTAAATAAAGCTCAGGACGGGACTTCCTTTCAAAAGCTGATAGTTGTTACGTTTTAAATTTATTGGTTTTAGTAAAAGTAACAATAGTTTATGTGTGACGAAATAGGGCAGAAAACAAAAATGACATGTTGTTTTTTTTTAAACTACAAGTTGATACATTTTCTGTTGATCTGTTTGCAAGACAAGGGAAAAAACTTTTTAATTTGCAGATATATTTTTGGCTTCAAAAGTAAACACAGCATTGATTACAGAAGTCTTAGATCAGTATTTTAATTCCCTCTCTCCCGGGAATACATTTATCTTCCGTTTAGATCACAGTGATAAGTATGTTGTGTTTATTTCTTCCAAATCATGCTGCTAAGGGTATTAACGTGTTAAGCAGCATATTATCACAAGCTAGAGTGTAGTTGAACGTTTATACTCTTGAATCAGACCCAGCCCAGCTTAATATTATGAAGTGGATATAGTTTATAGGAACAAATAATATCGACCTTCCTCGAGTTATCCAGCTTGCTTCTCAAACCAACAAATTAAATTAAAAAGAATGCCGTATTTCAGACACGGTCTCCAAAGTGCATATTTATACGACCTTGACTTTAAGGTCGAAATTAGTGTTATATTTATCGGGCGCACACACATTATATACCTACACTTAAATAAATGAAACGAAATGAACAAAAGAAGAAGTTGACAAATGACATTAAAATGTGCGCTTAAAAACTAAAGACAATATATATTTCATTGAATGTTCATAGATAAAATCACAGGCACGAGTATCGGACCAGCGAGAAAAAATATGACCAAACTGATGAAAAAGAAAACCCTTGTCTCCATACTTAATGGTCCAAAAAGAAAAATATGTAGTGAAATATGAGTCCCCTTCGTTCGTATGATATGTACGATCTACTGAAGGCCGGAATCCAGAGATTCGAACCTGCGAGTAATGGGTTCACTTCCCAGGCCATTGTGAAATAGATTCTCCAGAAAATTACAAAAAACTATCTATTACTATTTCACGTTTGTATTTAGTTACAAAATGAGACCAACTACAAGCCTCTAGCCCGTCCCGTTCATGAAATATCTATCAGGATACTTGTGCCTTAAAATCCTTCTTCAAGTCCCAGGTAGATAAAATGGGTACAGAAACAGCGACAAAAATATAGTTGTCAGCTGAGCACGGGTCAAATTCACTAGCTATTTCTAACAAGTATAACGAAATACGTAAATTTAAGCCTCTCACGACCGTCAGAAGCATGCATCTACTATACGCGATATTTACTTATGAAAATGTAATATTTGTGTTTATCTCAATTTATTTTAAGAATAACCAATGTAAGGTAAAGAATTTTTAATTAATTTCTTCATTGTTTTTGCTTTTCTTTATGACAAATGATCAGATATGAACTACAAAAGACCTTTTGTCGGATAACTTGTGTATATTTACTTTATTTAATTGCTTCGCAGTAAAACAAATAACCGGGTAAACGTAGATTATTTAGTTTTCTTTATGCCTCTTTTATTTAAACACAAAAAATGAATAACTTAGTTTAAAACTTCAGGATTCTGTATGTTAAGATTAAAATAGATGGAAAATAACACATAATAACTTTGTTTTGTTTTTTTCAAAAGTAAGACAATCAGAACATGTTTGCTTCAAATACCAGAGAATAGGAAATTATCTATGATTTTATGTAAAAATAAAGATTTAGATAGAAAACAATCACTCAAAAGAAACATCGAGAGTACCTGTAAACTGTGTTATTTTCATATTTTCTACGACGACACTAAAATAACAAAGTGTTCGTTTGATACTTGTATTTATATCTCATACTTCGAACATTACGACATCTGAAGAAAATGAGAAAATCTGAAAACAGTCCTTTTTGAGCGTGTCAACCTATTGGTTACCGACAGAAAGGAAACAAGTACTCAGAGAACTGGAAATACATGGTGGATCATCAAACACAACGTTGTTCGTACAAGAGAGAAGCTGAAGTAAGTGATGTACTGCATCAAAAGAAAAGTGTACACTGCTCCGAGAATATGTACCTTCATCCAAATCAAGACAAAACAAATTTTGATACAAGGTATCAAAGGAGAAGTAGATTTGATGATATGCAAATTCATGATACTTTTGTGTTTGTTTTATGTTGTCTGTTAAAAATAAAGTATTTAGGGGATAAAAAATTCTTTAGCCAGCAGTCATGATCACAGCAATATGATACAGTGCTCAACAGTTCACAGCGTAGGGAAATAATTTTGATATGTCTACCAACAATGTTCAAAATACTAGCAAAATGTTACTCCTAAAACAGTGTTACTGATATGCAGTATTCAATCAGTGAAGAATAATTCTTTAGCCAGCATTTACGTTCACAGCACTCTAATGCGATGCTCTACATTTTACAGTGTGTAGAAAAAGTGAAATAAGCTGCCAACAATATTCAAAAAGCTACCTCCAAAAAGTTTGATTGAGCCTGTTCATGGACGGTAATGTAAATGCATGCTACCGTCTACGCCCTCTAGCCCCGGGTTGAGCAGAACTCAACATTTTCACATGCTAAAAGTACAAAAAAAACAATTTTGAGACATCCGCAGATGTGTTAGCCGGGTAAATTCAAGAAAGAGATTCAGTCTGTAATACAGAGCTATATTTGCAGTATACTTTCGAGTATTAATATATTTCATATCCCGTATTTAGCATATTTCTGATGTTTCTCCCACACCAAACTTCGTCGCAACGTGAATAATACCTTACGATTACGTATCCGCTTTCTAGATATTCTATTGTTTAGCACCATATCCGGCTTTTGAAGATTCTACTTGAACAGTTTACTGTGTTTTTATTGGGAGAGGGAGGGGGA
This sequence comes from Mercenaria mercenaria, assembly GCF_021730395.1. Taxonomy (NCBI): domain Eukaryota; kingdom Metazoa; phylum Mollusca; class Bivalvia; order Venerida; family Veneridae; genus Mercenaria; species Mercenaria mercenaria. The sequence continues at coordinate 58,465,458 of NC_069377.1, read as the reverse complement.
GAGGGAAGGGAGCTTGGAGGAGGTATTATACATTAGCACCATCTTTTTTGAAAATTGAAAGCTTCTCCTTAGTTGTAATCGACATTATTTAAGAAAACCAGTGTTCTATGATAATGCTTTCTATAATTATTTTTTTACATAATTCACATGTTTGTGGTAACTCGAAAGGACAGACTTTCTCTCTTAAACCTTCAGGAGCGGCGTTCAGTTAGATATGTAACTACACTGGCTACTTAAAAGCCCATTTCTTTATAAACACTTTAAAAAAGAAACGTTCATATTGTCGTTAAAATGTTTATACTGGAATTGGTTTGTCTTGTTTGGCATTATGTTTGGTTTTTGAAATTCCAAAACGCTTTTTCTTTATCAAGATTTCGCAACAGTTTTACTCATAAAAACAGCCAATAGTCGGTGGAAATAGCCACGTTTCTAGAAGGCAGCCTCTCAAAGTCAATCATTAAGTGCAACCACAACTCTCAGTAGAACAAAATATCTTTCGAAATATTGAGGGAAAACACTTGCGTTAGTACCGAATAAAGTTAGGGAACGGCAATAGACACACAACTATATTTCAGTAAATAAAACTCTTGAGAAAAGTGAACCTTAAGAATGCCGAATAACCCAGTATTGATGAAAAATGTAAAATCTTGAGAAACTCTGGTTTGCAAACAAGTATCTGCTAAAATCAAACATAAACAATTGTACATACTGACAACAATATTCTAAAACTAAAGATTTGAACGTTAACAATTTTATGTAATTTTAATTGTTAGACCAATATATCTTAAGCAAATCGAACAAAGATCAGGAAAATAAAAGTGTCTCAACAAAGAAGATGGACAAAGATTTTAATTTACAGAGGACATCTGTGATTAGATTAGACGAGAAGAAAAGCCATTCACGCACGCTTGAAAACAAAGCAGATTTAAGTCTTCTTGGGCGAGTATTTCATAAAATAATTTTTCAGACAAATTAACTTATATACCCAGTAAATAATGTAAAACAATGCCAAATTCCATTAACGTTTACAAAACCGTTACACTTGTGATATAATTTAACAGATTCATCTATTGCACGTTCTCGAAATGAGTGCAAATGTCTCATAAACAAACCAAGATTTCTTACAAATATACGTTTACGCCCAAATATTTCATTTTTTTTTCTGTTCTTAACGTGCGGAAACACAATTTAGTATATCTGTTTTGCAATATCTAAATAAAACATACTTTTAAGGGAAGTATAACATATCAGGGCATTTTTACTAATAGAAAAAGTGGAAATTCCACAAGTCTATAAGCGTATTCAGTAAACAAAACAATTAGATCTTGGTAAATATTTACAGAATAAACTCACATAATCCTTTCTCGTTTGGGAAGCATTGATGAAACATGACTTCCTATCTCTTTATCAATTTTGAATGACGTAAGTCCATAGATAATTTTTCTAGAGCAAACAGCAGGACTAAAGTATAATTAATACTTATTTTGTTTCATTAATAGAATAAAATAACTTGTTGTCTTGATGCTTGATTAGATATCTTTGCTAAAACTAATTTTACCCTACAAGACATTCTGATGAATCTTTTACTGATAAGCCCGATACCATGCTAAATGTACATTTATTTGTGAGAGTTTAGGCATTATTTCTGATTTTTATTCATTACTGTTCTTGTAAATTGTAAGCTGGTGTCTACGTACCGCATCCGTTAAGACATCATCGATTAATAGGATTAATAAAAAATCTAAGCTTAAAAATAAGACAAAATAGTAAACGCTTTCACCATTTTGTTATTTTATGAATTTTCAAAGGTTTGTATAATATTTAAGTACATAAACCTGTATATTTTGTTTAGGTTTTATGAATCTCTACACAGATCAAGTTAGTAAACTACATACAACGGACTCGTATATAGTTTTTTTGTTGTTTTTTCCAAACTTCGATTTTACAAGACTGACAGTTTAGGGCATCACTTATACCCAAACGATTTCAAACCATTAACTGCATTTTGTGCAGTATTTCCTGTTTAAATGAACCATTTAAAATATTTTCTTATTTTGTCTACAAATAAATTTTATGTCGTAATCTGTGCAATGATAGACGGTAACACCCCTTAACCATTATATGTAAAAAAATCATAAAATTAAATGAAATCATTTCCTTTTAAAAATTTGTGACACGACTCCCTCAAACAAAAAATGGTGTGTAAAGCACAGTACATCTCTAACCTTGTTAAAAAGTGATGGTGGATGTGGCATTTGTATCCATATAAAGACCTAAAATGTATGTCTTTTTCTAACCATAGCTACATGACCAGATATGTTTAAGTTATTTGGAGATTTGAAAGGCCTTTCCAAAAATGAAAAGGTTAAACATGTATGCTTAGATAAAATAACAGGATGCATTAAATTCTTTTTAGTATTGAAAACATCTTCAATATTAACAAACAGTCGTTAAAAGAAGTAAATTAAATGTAAGCAAAATCTATGTCTGTAAGGGAAGACTTTTTTTTTTCAAAAGTTTCCTATTGTCATCACTTTTTTTCTATGGCGTCATTAGGGGCACTTTCTAGGCATACAGACACTAAACAGGAAAATGGCGCGAAAAAATAGTAGTCGCATAATGGCAGATTCAAATAATCCTCAGTTTATTTGTTCTCTGTAGAGCTATTTTCCTTATTTTCTTTGCATTTTTTTTGCTTAAATAACATGACAGATCTATGCTTGACATGTAGGTAGCGGTTTCGTAATGAAACAATCACATTACAGAATTTGTCATGGATACTTAGATCATACACCACTACTGCAATTTGGGGTCTCATTTTTCAGCTGATTTTGCTGTTTGTGTGTTTGACTGAAAATATCTATTTGCCTCAAACATGACCCCCACTTTTCTTTCGATTTTTATTCAGTACAGACAATATTCTTCAAGAAAATGTAAGATACAGACATTTAAAACGGGTCCTAATGTGTGCTGCAGCCATTGAAAATATGTCAATTTTATATAGAATAAAGAAGAACAGCTGTTTAGTGTGTTGTAACCTCTATTATGAATAATTATTGTGCTTTCCGACATTTTGAGGCGATTTAACTTTAATCCGCCTTTCAATTCTCATTTCCTTTTCATTTATAAATTATTGAGATTAAAGTTTTACAATGTGTAAGAGCAAAGAAACAGAAAAAGCCCTGTTCTTACTATGTTTTCCAACATACTTTCCTTCATTTTGGAGGGCACTAAATCTTTCTGACAAAAAGATAAACGGAATGATTTTAAGGTGTATAATCAGATTTTGGCCATGTAACGGATTTGTTCGAAACTTTAGCATCTGATCATTTACACTCATTCGTGTTCACTTAACACTTAATACAAATTAGATTTTCACTGGAGGTATTTTTAAAATTTCATTTTCCTATCCTGGTTGCCCAACCAAGATAGAGTTATTTTATCATAAGTATAAATTTGATAAACATACTTTGCCTAAGGAAATGTATAAATATTAGACATATTGTAATATATTTGTAAAATATTTGCATTAAAAATTATGTACTTAGATAGAATTCATTAGAAACGCAAGTTTGAAAAATTATTATTACCTCACTTTGCCTATCGTGGTTGCGCAACAAAGATAGATTGGAAATAAATGAATTCAGAAGCTACACACAGCTTTAAAACTTGCATTTTGGTTCAGATTGTTCAATAGCTGATATGTCTATCAAATGCAAATGTAAAACTAGACATTGTATCGAAATAAAAAGAAGTACCCAGCTTTTTATATACTTTCATATTAAAGGGGAGTAATTACAAAATTTTATAAAAATAATAAAATATACATTTCAAATAGGAATCTAACTCTATGTAATCGGTCTTTTTGTTCCTTAAATAATTCTCTACCAGAATATACAAAAAGTAAAAAATGTCATTAAATGTTGATTAAATGTGACTGACCACCTTTAAGATTAAACACTAGTTCTTTTAACAGGTGTTTGAGTTGTCAGAAAACAAAAAACTGAAATGGAGGCACGACTGCTACTTGATAACAGAAAGTTTAGTATGTACTAAAGTCACTGTTGTAGAGGTTATTGGGGTTTCAATACTCTTATTAATAAAGTAAGAGTCATAATATTGCCATATTTTGATCAATTTACCAAATTTATTATGACATCACATCTGATGAACGACAGTATCTGTGGCAATGAAATAACCATTATGCTGGACAGAACTGATTCTGCCTTTGCGACGAATGTAGATAATGATCAGCCTGCACATTCGTGCAGTCTGATCGAGATCTGCAGTGTTCGCCATTCAGTCAGTATCTTTTTTGGTAAGCAACCTTTTTAACAGTTAATGGTACTGTCCAAATTGAAAATTGGAAAAGTTCATTATATAAATTTAGCAGAGTAAATGTTTTAGCATTCATAGACGTTTGCTCAACATCGTAATCAGATACCTCGTGATAAAATGACGCTGTATGGGAAGAGGGAAGAGCTTTGTTTAAAAAAAACCCAGATACATCTCATAAAGAGGATTCCACTTGCTGAATGTATTGTGCAAAAATGCACCATACTTTATGAGCAAAATCTTAAAGTGTACTTTATGCCTCTATGCTTCACTGTCAAATTTAACATTAAAAATCGACTTCGGAGTATTTAACTGATATTGGCCTCTCTTAACACGTAACTTCGATAAAGCAACTTTTGAAATTCACAGAAACCTTTGGGATCACCTTAAATTATTGGTGCCTCAGTACAATGAAGTTTCAATATACGTGCCAACAATATGATCAGGCATAGTATTCACAGTTTTACAAGTTTTTTTGCAGGCTACCGCAAAACGATAGTTTAGAGCGTGGACTATAGGACGAATACTGCAACTTAACAGTTTTACCAGCATTTCAGTGTACTGTACATTAAGTAAATTGAGTGTAATAAAAGTACGATAAAAACAATAAACTCTGCGGAAAATCTTTACTACAGATGATTAGATGATTATTGATCATTGAACAATTAATAACTGAATTTCCCTAAATTTCTGACGAATCTTTTAAGTATTTTAAGTGTGTGTGTGTGTGTGTGTGGGTTAAGCGTCTGTTTCAACAATTTTTCAGTCATGCATGTAGCAGTGAGTAGAATGTCAATCCTTATAGTGCTGCCGCACTGGAATATCACGCTTATAACACGTGCTGCCATCCTCTTAATTCTGAGTGCTAATCGATGATGCTTCTAGTACCATTTTTCACGTCTTTGATAAGAAACAGACAGGGAGCGAATGACAAGGTACAGCCATAAAAGCGGACGCTCTAACCACTAGGCCACCTAAGCGGTTATAAGTATTTTACGAACGTCTTGGAGTAAAGTTATAAAGTCTAGTATAGTCGGAGTTTTTCTTTGGTCGAAAAATAATGAGGCGTATCGTTAATAATTTATTTTGTGCTTCCATTGCAAGTTTAGCACTTGTGTTTCTTCCGTCTTTAACAGATTTACTTCATAACCAAGACAATACATAAGACACCAGTTACATATACAACAACTTAAATGCATTTATAACACTAATTGTTACCAGAAAATTATTACCTTTTGTTTATAGGGTTCACGAACATAATTAATTTAATAATTTGTCCTATGATTTATTGTTTTCTTGGAACGGTATTAGTGAAAATATTCACAAATAACTGATCTGAAATATTCGTTACTGACGTCAAATTAACATTAGCTAGACTGATAAAAATGGCTCACTCAGTTTATAATCTTGAACACTTATACCAATTCAAAAATATCAATGAAATAATTCATACAATATATTATTATTGTTATCATCAAATCATTAAGGAGAAATGCCAATAATGCTGTGAATAAGAGAACCACATGCAATTAATAAAAGTTTATACAAACGTTTTGTTTTGAACGTAACCGCGACTCAAGTATAGGTCATATGAAGACTTTCCAGTTTTTAATGTTAGGGTTATAGTAGAGTAAGAACCCAAGTGCTCCTCACGCCATTATTTTAGGCACGAGCGGGCTCCTTGGTAGTACCAACGACCTTCTGTAAGCCAGCTGGTTGGCTTTCCAACATATAATTCTACACCCTAAACAAGGTTTCGAATCCTCTGCGGATGGTGAGTGGCAAGTGATCGATATCAGTTAACAACTGAACCACGATGGCCGCTTTAACGTTTTAACAAAAATATTCCTAAATACAAATGTATATGAATAAATGACAAAGAGATCTACATTCTAGCATAACTTACCTCAACCAGGGGTAAAACAGTAACTTTGAAAGATGCAATACGATAATGTTATTCTGCACGTTTACCGGGAAGCTTTTTCCGAAATTACCGCCTGACTTCAGAGCTAATTCTAGTGTTTCGTTTTATACTTTCGTTAACGCGTAATCTGTTCTATTTTGAAAACAACAAGACATTCTTATCTTCAGGTAAGATCACGGTGATAAATATGTTGTGTTTATTTCTTCCTAATCATCTTGATTATGACGAAGCTCTTTGTCAACACACGATTACTTCCAACAAAAAGCAAGCATGATTTTCACATTTCAAAATTCGAGGTCGTTTTACGAAAGCCATGCCGGATGTTTTCAATAGTACTACTCATCAAAGTTGTGCATATTACAGTTTTTGAACAATATATTTCAGATGCAATGTATTACTAGAGCGTTTCTCTATAAATTTTGTATACAATGAATCATTAAGAAATAAAAACTTGAACTGACTCACCTCAGAGATGATATGTTCAAATTTACACGTAATTGCTATATGGCATGTTATCATAAGATATACATCTAAACTATCTTAATGATTGGCGCTGTAAGTAGTCTAAAGATGATTTCAAAACAATTACATGCATTTTACACCGTTAGGTAGTGCAACAATAAACTTCATATTGTTGTTTTATATTGTTGTTTCATATTCATTTTTGTAAATAAATGCCCCTTAAATTTGCATCAGAGACAATTTAATTTATGCGCAAAATATTCTGTATGAATATAAACAAAGTGTATTTTAAGATTTTTCTGAATTTGTCATCTGAATTGTTTTAATTTATCTGCCCTTGTTCAGTTTGATGCACAGAAGAAGCACTATAATATTAATATCTTGTTCATCTTAAATGTCCAGTCGGTAAAAAGCTATACATAGCTTATGTTATTCCGTTTGTACATCGTAAAACGACTTTTAATAAATGTTGTATTGTATTGTAAAACCTTAAGTTTTAACAAATAAAGTATTCTGAAGATGTATGTGCAATCGCAAATGTATTTACTTCGTGTTATTTCGTTTTTAATTTGGTGAAGGTAGACATTGAGTACAAATGAGGGCATTATTTTAAAGCTAGGACGGGCATCTGGGTACAACAGCCGGTCTTCCAAAGATCAGATGGAAAATGCTTATATGAGAAAGCATCCTAAATGGTGATTTTCGAACCAAGAAAGGATAGGAGCACGTGACCAAAGTCCTAAAGCCGGCGATTTTAACCACTTGGCATCGACGTTCAAATATAATATAAACTTTTCTTAGTTTAAACTAAGCATTAAATTATGGTACAATCAATGAAAAAACTCCTACTTCTATACTTCGGGAAATTCTTTTCTGAACAGAGAATCAAGCTGACATGTTATGATGATCTAATTTCAAACAGTAAGACTGAAGAGAAACAAGTGTATAAATGTCAAATCTGGAATCATGATTAAATGTTATAATGTATTTTTCAGAAAAGGTTCAACGAAAAAAAATGTAAAAATTTACACGTAGACATTTACACAATTTCTGTTTAAAATGGTACTTTTTCACTTTTCTTACCTTTTAATTGTTAAAAAGAATTAAGCAACACAAAATCTAAATTCCAGAGGTTCAGCTTTTGCTCATCAAAACTAATTAAGGTAGTTTTGCAGGTTCGGATCACTTTTCTTCTATAGTGTAGAATTTAATTAGATACTGGTATTTCAAAACTTTAGAATATACTCAGAAAACTCGGAAAATAAAAAAAGATAGGGTTGGTTGCTCGATATTTTGCTAGACTGATTTGAAAAATTTGAACCTCACACAAATTTTCATAACGGGATCCTATTGGGAAATATTTTTAACAATTTGTATAATATTTTCGCAAATATATTTTTTCAACAATGTAGATTTAAATGAAACTATAATATGGTGAAATAAACGCCATTACTTTCTGTTTATCAAACATGCAGAACTACCTTTGAACAATAATTTATCCGATAATACTCTGCTAAATGTAAGATTCTAGAAGGTGTGACTAATGTTAAGCATTTTACATTTAATGTTATTTAAATTTAATTTTTATTTAATTTAAATGTTCCTTAAGTGTTCATAAAGGACAAATTTTGTTCAAGTACGACAAGAAGAGTGGTTGTATCTCACCTATGCTGGAACTCTTTTTGATGTCATTCCAAAATCCATATCAGTCTATGGCTTTGCTGATGATCATATAGCAAATAAAAGCGTTCGTCCCACATCTGTTTCTGTAGAATCACAAGCGATCGGAAACCTTGAACGGTGCGCAGTTATAATCAATGACTGGATGAATAGAAACAAACTGAAAAGGAACACTTTAAAATCTGGATTTATCATATTTAGTAGCAGACCTCAATTGAACAAATGTTTTACAAAGTCGATTAAAATTGCTGGTAATGATATCAAACGTGATTTTCAAGCACAATTAGATACCTTGGTGCATTTCTTGACGAAACCTTGAACTTTAAAGATCATGTAAATCGCAAATGTCGTACAGCCATGTTGAATTACCTACGAACTAAGAACATCCGAAAATATTTAACAAAAACAGCCACTGAAATTTTAGTTTTGTCCCTAGTTATTTCACATCTGGATTACTGCAATGTCATACTGTATGGTGTAGCTCAAGGTGAGGTGCGTAAGATGCAACGTACTCAAAACATGTGCCCAAAATTTGTCCCTAATAGGAGTAAATTTGACAGTTCTAAACAAGCATTGTATGACCTTCATTGGTTGCCGGTGAAAGCACGGATTGAGTCCAAGATACTTTCTTTCATGTATAGCTGTCACATTGGCAGATCATCTATGTATTTGACAGAATTGCTTACAGAGTATACTCCTAGTAGACAAGGTTTGAGATCGTCAGAAAATTTTGAATGTCGTTATGTTGTTCCATAGAACAAGTGCAAAGCATTCAATGATGATGAAGCTTCTGTACTATTGGTCCAAAACTGTGGAATGAGCTGCTGTTAGAACTACGCAACAGTAAATCACTTAACACATGTAAAACAAATCTTAAGACACTGTATTTCAGAGACTTTGTGTCATTGTTTTAAATTTTTTGTTAACTGTTTTATATGCGATATCAGCAGATGATAGTTTTTAATGATTTGTAAAAGGTTTTACATTTCAACATTTGTATGTTCAAGGTTTGTTTAATCACAAGTAATTGTTGGTATAGGCTCTATGGGTAGGGTAGTGTGTAGTATTTCTTTTCTTTTTGCAAATAGTCTGTGACGGCATCATTAACCGGGGGGTTTGAATCTCTATATGCAGCCCATCTGGGCGTATCATGAAAGGCATTAAGCACTGGTATTCGCAATGGGGGTAAAATAACCTCAGGGGGAAGGGTGCGATCATGACTTTTTGTTTGAATAAGGCTGTCATGATTGTTACTATTAATATTGTCGTTTTAATTACTGTTATTATTATTATGTACAACGCCATTGAATATGTCACTGTATAGAAATAGGCGTTTAATCAAATTATTCAGTTTCAGTTTATTTATCATATTATCTTTAAAATATTGACTGCCATTTGAATCAAAGGTAAGTGAAGTTATAGGCATACTATCATATATGTCCATCTAATATTTGCTGACTTGATCATTTTGTTCGCTTATATTACATTTTTTAAATGCTATAAAATAAGCTGTTACAAATACCAGCACTAAGGCACTTCCTTTAGCGTTCATAAAGGACAAATTTTGTTCAAGTACGACAAGAAGAAATGACGAACTTATTTTCGAACTACTGTCGGTTATCAAACAGTGTTCTGTTGATCCAATAGTTGGAAATTACAGATATATACAAGCTCACTTAAAGATGTCCGAAATCATTTTGCTTTTTCCTGAACTCTGACTTCAAAGGATATTAAAATGACTGTATATAACTCAGAACATTGTTTTAATCTTTTTCGGTACTTGATTGGGTTTTTGTCAAATCATCAAAATATAGTTTATATGTAACAAAATCAGACAAACAAAACGAAATAACTGTACATGTACGACATAAGTCTATATTTTTCAAAATACTATAATTTTTAAAGTATACTGTTTGTTTAAAAGTAATGACAAGAAAATTCGATATGATCAGCAGATATATTTTTGCTTACACACGTAACGCCAACTGAATATGTCTTAGATCATTACTTTCAAGTCTCTCTACCTTTCACATTAACCTTCAGGTTAGATCACAGTGATAAATATGTTGTGTTTATTTTTTCCGAATCATGTTGATGTACATTGAAACATTGCTTTTTGTTTCCAGTAGGTAATAACTATCTGTTTTCTTCTTGTTTTTTGTTCTTTGCTTTTGTTGGGTTCTAACAAGCAATTGTACTTTCTTCTGAAATAAACTTTTTAGTTTTTCAGACAAGATATACAAAGTTACTATTGCTTAAACGAATGTTTGAATCCTTACATGTCATCATGAACCTTATTTTGAGTTGAACATAAGCGTCATTTGTATAAAACACCCACATTATATATAGCTATCCGAAGATTTTATGGCCAAAACGATAGTAATTAATTTAGAACTGTATAATCCCTTAATAAAAAATAAACATGCAAGACAATCCTTTTGAAGCCAATGAAATATAGCAGACTTAGTTGGATCGAGTCCGTTCAAGAGAAGTAATGAAGAGAGCAAATCTCCTCACGCATATGATACCGACTAAAGAGTTCCCTTTCCCATTGATCCGCTCTCTTAAACCCTGTGAAGCACTATCTGTTGCAACAGTTACTGAAATACGTAGCTCCTTTGCAAACTAACAGCAACCAATGTTCACTTCCGTATGACACAAGCGTTCCAACGCTGCTCTGAAAAGTGGTTTCATTGCTTTGAAAGATTGTTTGAATGCCTACAGTTAACAAGAATAATAATAAAATTTAGCGACAAACAACAGTTCAGATATTGTCAAGACATTTTAATGTACACATGTAGGTATCTCTTGCCTTCAGCTAGAATTTCATTTTTATCGGCATACAACCACGGTATGAACCAAACGTAATAATAAGAAATTAAATTAAAATAGCAGATTTGGTTCATGAATGGACAATAATGTATATTTACAATTTCCTATATGTAGTCTGAAAAAACACAAGGGGCTAAAAATTTTAAAACTAGTATTTTAACGAAAATGGACGTACAGGCATCTAAACAATGTAACTACAAGTAGGGTAAACAAACACAAACTTTTAAAAACTCCTTTTCTCAACAGAAAATGAATGAATATTCTTATATTGAATTCAGCGGAATACAATGACTGCAATGACTGATATATTTGTTACCTTTCTTTGCAGAGATATAAGACACAAATGCCATAATCAGGTAAATAAATTGTTACAAAAATGAAAACAGCATACAAATTCGTACACAGATTACTGATGATATAACAAACTACCACGTGTAAATGGGTAATGACTTGTCATAACAACAATCATTTTTAAATCCATGCGTTTCGAAATTGCTTTAAGTCATATTTTCACGGAGTGTAAATCTGTGAAATGATTGATTGTCAGTGCATGATGCTCGTATATTTTCACATAGAATTACGCTTTATCAGAAACTTTCATAGGTGAACTTTTTGATTAATGATTCAAATACCTGATGAAGCTCTGCAATCTCAAAGATATCAACAGGTGTTTGTTTGAATCATGTCTGGAGTATGTTTTACAGTTCTTATCGTGCTTACTTTCAATGTTGTTATGTTGATATATATCCAACTCAAGCTGCAAGTAAAACGTCAACAATTGCCAAAGCATCACATCTGTCTGTATGATAGTGCTTTGAAAATTCAAGTCAAAAGTAATATCTAGTTTACATAATGTCCAAGAGCTGAAATTTCACATAACTAGGTTGAACGCAATTTTCAGCACTTGTTTATTTTTATTTCTTTACCAATGGTATTCATATTTAAAGGGAGACAACTTTTTGAAAATGTTTTAAGTATCCGTCGTAAGGGACAGTACAGCAGAACATGCAATGGACAGGTTTATTGTTGGTAAAGATGTTGTTCGTTTATCAAATATTTCTTGTGGTTTGAAGATATACGTCTAAAACTTAATACAACGCTTGAGAGAAATCAACCGTAAGAATGTCGAACGACTGAAAATATTGATAAAACAGATAGTTAACTCATGAGGAAGGCTTGTATGCAAGTCTTTATTGTGCAAAACTGCTACTGTATCTGCCAAAAATCAAATATACACAAATGTAAATATTGCTAATATGTTCAAACTAATGATTTGAATGTACATATTTTTTGTATATTTCATTGTTAGATAAAAAATATTTTCAGCAAACTGAAAAATGATGACTAAACAGGATATTCTCAAAGAAGTATATGGTATAGTTGTGGTGTTGGTATAAACAACATTCACTCTTTTGAATTTGCCGAGGACATCTGTGGTTGGATAAGGCGGGACAATTAAGAACACGCGTTGTTTGTCTCGGGTGTAAAGCAGATTCATGTCATGTATACCATAGTTTAAATGTAACAGACCAAGATGCACACATTGTTTAAAAATTGTGAAAGAGATAGTTTTAGTAGTTCACAACATTGTACTACTTACAAACTGAATCATAATGTAGATTGTACTTGTAACAATGTTATATATTTTATAACATATAGACAATGTAATATACAGTATATTGGTGAAACTAGCCAGCAAGCTTCTCGCCGCATGAATAGTCATATATTTGACATCAACAATTTTGTTGATCCAGATTTTTCAACTAATGTAGCTATTCATTTCAATAGTACTGGCCATAATATTTCTGATTTTAGTTAATGATAAAATGGACAGGCTGCTGAAGGAAACTTTTAGTATGCACAAATTAGGTTCCGTATATCCACAGGGTCTCAATTCAAATACTATGTATAATATATAGTAACGCATTTGACATTATTGTATTATTTTCTCCAAATAATTATTTGAGCTGTTTCTTACATATGTTAAAAGCATTTCAGTTATTACTGCTACTTTAATATTATTTGCTTTCATGGCAGTCCTTATCAATAGTATTATTGAATCTTATTGATCCTGACTTGCTGTTGTAGACATGCTTTTGTGCACACTATTGATTTGTTTTCAAATTTTCAATTTCACAGATAATTTTTTTTTCTCATATAAAAGTAATTTTATGATAGTAAGCATACATTAATAAATGGTACTTATTTACTTTAATATTGTTCTTACAATTATAGGTTCTGTTGCTGTTCTTTTGGACTATATATATAATTCAAATAGTGCGTCAAACGTAACGTATATTTTAACGTTATGATGTCATGTTATATGTCGTCATGACGTCATACATGTTTGTATACATTGCATGTTTGTCTGAAGAAGTATTTAAATACGAAACACGTTGCAAACTTGAGTTGTCTTCTTTCTTTAACCATATCGTTTAGCGAACACATCTACTATCCCAAAGAATCGTGTTTTTTCACTTATTCATGCATGTTCTTTATTCAATGATTTTATACTGAAGACCAAATGTTTAGTGGCGTCAAAAAAGTTTTAGTAACAGATTTACAGACAGATTTTTTTCCGTAAATAATCGTGTGTTTACTATTCTTTTCTGTTCGTAACACATGAAAACATAATTTAGTACACATGTTTATTAACATATACTTGAAAAGAAGCAATATATGTTTGATTATATTTACTTCTGCACATTTTTCCAAAGTAATATCGATTCTATAGATAAGGCAATAAAATGAGGGTATTATTCTTTATATAATTCATAAAACACCCCTTCGGCTGGGATATTAAGTTATCAAATATTTTATCTGTAAAGACTGTAAATGCATAGTATTACATTCCAGAAAAAGCAGTAAAACGACGTATTTTTTATTCTCAATAATTTGTTTCGCTAGATAGAACCTTGTGTTTCACGAATTCATTGATACTGTAAAATTTTGTTTTCATCCCTGTAACTCTTATCAACCTGTTACTGCATGATAAGACCGATACCACTTTATTGTGTTATCTGAATAGGGAAGTCAATCTATACAATTAATATTTGTCTATAGTTAGCTAATATATCTATACCGCATCAGCTAACCTATTATTGATAAATAAGATATTCCTGCGAGATTGCAATTAATAATTTAAAGGATAATTGAAAAATAAACTAAAAAAAACAAATAGTTTTAAGTGAGATACTGTGTTGCTTTAATCTCCTTAATTAAACACTTAAAGGGCAAAGGGAGCAGGCTTTCGTCTTGTAATTTGCCTCGTCGTGCCTTTATGTTATGCTCTTGTTGCAGTCATGATACTCAGTACCCCTTGGATTGCGCTGATTTATGTTTTATTTTTACACTCGTGAGGTTCGCATGCCGCAGTTTCCTTCACAAAATGTACCGACCGTTCGTGTGCGGTGCCCCTATTTTCAGCTATCTTCTTATATATAAATAATATATAATTAAAGTATGCTATGTTGTATGTTGGTGGGTTTACTTCCAACCCACAATGTGCGACCTTTTTCCGCTCACTTTTTTTCTTTCTCTCATTTTTTTTTTTTCGCTATCTTTCCACTTCAAATTTCATTTGTTGGTGGCTATGTTTGCTGTGCCAAATGCTTCTGTGGTGCCTATCCTTACCTTTTATTTATATACAAAAAATCTTGAAAATACTAAAGACAGAAGATGTCTATGTCAGTTAGTACAGATACATGTTTCATTTATGATTTAAATCATTATTATGTCTTTTCGTGCTCAGGGCGTCGGTATGAATGCTACTATTATACATTACTACCGTTTTCCTTACACTTTGAGACGATTTTTTTCTAAGTTGTAATGATAGCTTTTAAGTAATATGAAAAGATTCATGCAATTTTGTCAATGATGTATATATTTTTTAATCTTGATGGGAACACTCTATCTCTTTGAATAAACAATCATTTAAGGATTTATTGTTGGCATGTGTTTGCAAAAGAACTGAGAAACTGAACTGAAGGCGTAAGTCTACGGTAGTTAGCAAGGTGTTCAATACCCTTATCGGTAAAGTATGATTTAGAAAATTATTATACTTTGACCATTTCAAATTACCTCATGAATTTTACAGCTCTTGATATGACAAAAGTACTAAATGAACATTTAGAAAGAACACAAACAGAAATTAAGCGTATTCTGAGTTTATAAACAACGATTTACTAATAAGGCTAGTTTGATATTGCTTTCTCCCTCTAAAGTCAGATGAAGGCTTTTATTGTTTTTCTACATACATCAGATATACAAACCTTTGCTAATAGTACGTTGTTAAAATAAGTGTTATATTATTTCATATAGCTTTGCTGTTGAATATAAAATCAAATATCTTCTCTATTTTATTTTATACCGATTATCTAGTTTCAGTTTGAAATTGGTGTTCTTTTATTCGTTCTGTTCCGTAAGAATCAAACAGTTGTAACATTTATTGATTACGATATCACGTCTGGATCTACCAGTGCAATACCTGCGGCAATAACTTAGTATTGACTGATGTATGCTCATTACAATAATAAAATACCGCATCTATCAATACGCTTTTAGCGAAAAACAATGCTTTGTGAAAAGGTAAGTACGTAAAGTGTAAGACGGCATTCGGAGAATCAGGCGTATATGCGACGAAAAAGTGATAAAACAAAAAAAATATCTGAGAAAAATCTGTATTACTGTCAATAGTTTAAACTTAGATATTGCTATCTCCCTAAATTATTAGAGAAGCTGTTCAGTATATTTCAAATATCTGGGAGTAAATGTTATGCCTGTAAAGCCTAGTAAATTCAGACTTTATAATCTGGAGAACTAGATTTTATAACTCTTATCAACTCATGAAAGGAACGGCATTAGATTGTCAGTTTATCATATGCTTATCTAATTTCTATAACATATTTATTTCTTAACCAGTAGAAAACATAATAAGCCAAACTGCACGTACAACATACTAATAAACTTTATTCCATAGTTTTGTCCCAAACTGCACGTACAACATAATTATAAACTATATTCCATTGTTTTGTCCAAAACATCAATTGTTACATTTCTCTTTTGTTGAAAGTGCACATGACCTGATAATTTTCCGTATATCTTAATTGTCTAAATTGTTTGAGAAGAAGTCATCATTTTGTTACAGTAACTCCAAACACCACATCAACAGACAGAAAAAGTATGCATTCATTCAATAACCTGACGTACACATTACTGATGCCAAATAAATTAGAATGATACAAGATCGTCATACTCAGGTATATATCGTATATCGTCACTGAACCAATTATGTTTGTCTTGCGTGCATGCACATACAAACAATCAATCAATCAGAATTTCTTCTTAAAATGTTTATAATGAAATTAATTAGAGAGAAAGCAAATCAGTAATACCAATCTGTATTTCAACTGATTGCATAATATTAAGACGTGTACACGTCATGATTCAGATAATTTCTACCACGATAGACAAGGAAATACAGACAATTTGTTTCATGAAAAAAGAATTTTCAATTGCAATAATATGCAGTTACAACAGCGGTTTCTGTTGTCTTATGTTAGATAAAATTTTTATCCTTAATATGGAGGCTAGAAAGGTTCATTTTTTTATCTGAGATTTAAACTTTCAAAACAGACTGTAGCCGAAATATCTGCAAATGTAATAATTATAATTGGCTATGAATTTTGCAGTATTGAAAATTTATTACACACAAGTCATCAAGTACAATTACATTCCTTAATGAGAAATAGTGAAAAAGTCAACTTGCGTCAGTATCAAAACAACTTAGGGAAAGGCGATAGACACAAAACAAGCTTAAGTAAATAAAACTCTTGAGCAAAATGAACCGTAAGAATGCCAGATGGCCAAATATTGATTAACAAAAAAGTAAACTCACGAGGAATGCTGGTCTGCAACACTTGCTGTTACTGTCTGTCACACATCAAATATACACAAATGTACATATTAAAAACAACATGTTCAACCTATAGACTTGAACGTAAACATCTGTATGTACTTATCATGGTAAATATGTCTTCAGTAAATCCAACAAAAAAAAAAAAAAAAAAAAAAAAAAAAAAAAAAAAACATAGCAAATAAAAATGGTAGAGTTGAGGTGCATGCAATAAAAGACATTCACAGAGGGATTCTAAAATTGAATAAGCTTTGACAAGAAGTTAGCTTCCACGCACGTCCCGGTAGTTTTGCTCAGCAGATTTATATCATATTAGGGGAGTATTTTATAATATAATCATCCAAAACATTTAGGAGGAAGTATCCTTTGTAACCAGTGTAAACTCAAATTAATTGAACCGTAGCATGTTATTTTATTTCGTGTAATTCAATGTTTTAGCTGCTACAATCTCAAGTTCGTTTATCTTGCTTCATGTACAATTGTTTACCACGTTTGGGCCCTCCAAATTTATTTTATATTGAAAAAAAAGGAAATACGGTTATTTAACACTTTTAAGTGTATTTTGTTTTCACTGTTAGGCGTATAAGTCTGTGTAATTGATACTTTTATTAGAATGCGCGTCAGCTTTCTAAATCAACCTTAAAATGTATATATCGGTGGGCTCGTTGTACCTCATTCTTATCTCATTTTTAATTTAAAAATATCTATGCATAATAACGTGTATTTCGACAGCTTCAGTGCCATTCTCTTTATGGTCAGAATGAAATATTAGGCTAATTTTATTAGCAGAGTAGCAAACACTCTACAAGGCATCCTATTTATCTTAACTTTTGAAGTAACCATGGCAACAGAGATGTTTAAAATATCTTATATCTGGCTTTTTAACGCAATTTCTTAGAAAAATATTTAATAAATCTACCTTTCTAGTTTAATGTAGCTTACATACATTTCATTTTCAAAGTAAGTAATATGCTCGTTTTTCTGTATTTATTTAAACAAATATCAAAGTCGAAATACTTGCAGCAGTACACCTCATCTGAACAGGTTTGCGGAAAAGGCATTTTGCTTACAATGATTATTCTCGTGGAAAGTGTTGAAATACGTACAAATAAAAATCTGAAACTGTTTTCCTTTCATAGACCAATGTAAACGCCTTTAAATTCTACATTTAGATATATAGGGCACAGGCCCCGTTTCCAAGGTAACAATAATTTAGTTCAAGATATCACTACTGAAATGCGGACAATTTTAGAGCATAGTTTTTGAATATAAGAACCAAATTATCAATGGAAACGGAAAAATAGGTATTACAAATCAGCCTGCCTAAACTTTATCCGAAAATTACCGGAAAAAGTAACCTAGCGCCAAGCTATATTCCAAATAACATCACCCATTTCCTTACATCCTGCATGACATTTCATTATAAGTACATAAAAGCCGCTAAATATTGATCATTATTCAAATCTAAAGTCTCATAAAATATTTCGGCAAAATAATGGCTGTTTTAAAAATAGCTCAAATAAAATTAAATGCTCAGAATTACGTGCATTCAAGATAAAAGGTAATAATTTTGCGCCGTAACTGACATGTAACGTCTTGACGTCATTTTAGCGCAACAATGTTTTGTAGCGTTTCGGCTATTTTAGAATTATGTTACCATTAAGTGTCAAATCGAACACAGGTTAATGATTTTGCTGCAGAAGCACAGTTATTTTGTCGTAAACATTGTCGTAAATCCTCACGTTAGTTTCCGGTTGGGCATCCGCACATACAAATATTAAGGTATACTACCTGCTTAAGTTGTTATATTCAGTTAAATAATATAAACAAATTTTAAAAGACAATGCCAATAGAGTGTACATATCTGTTATGCATCTGTTGATTCTACAATAGATAGCATCATTAACGTTACATCTACATGTTGTATGCCCGTATTATCCCAAATAATCGTTGTTTGCACTTTCCATTTAATGGTTTTCTAATGAAGAACAGATGTTACGTAAATAAACAATGATTTAGGACAGGAATTAAACTGTTTAACCTTTACATTTGTGAGTTTTTCTTTTCTGTCCGTAACGCACGAAAACACATTTTAATACATCTGTTTACAAAGTAATATTTGAAGAAAAGTGGCTGAAGTTTTCCTTCTCGCATATTTTCTAAAGCTATAGACGTCCAACGAAACAATCAATGTCATCCGAATTAATTCTACAGAATAAGATCATAACACATCCATCCTCTCGGCTTAGAAGCGCTAAGGAAATTAAATTACCAATCTTTTTTATCAATTAAGACTGTAAGTTCATAGCATTTAGTTCAAGAACAAGCAGTTAGTAGTAAGACAACAATACAAAGTCTTTTTATTATTCTTAATAATTGTTATGCTAGAAGGAATAATAATACTTGTGTTTTATGTTTTCTTTGATACCGAAAGCTTTTGTTTTTGATCAAGTAACTCTTATCTAACTGTTACTGATAAGGCCGATGCCACATTATTGTGTTATCTAAATGTATAATACAATTAGAAGAATTCTATTTTATACAATATTTGCTCGTTGCAGGGTGATATCTCTAAACCGCATCAGCTAAACTATCATCAATAAATCAGACATTCCGGTGTTATCCTAATTATGAACTTAAAGGATACTTGAAAATAAAGGCAACAAATAGTTTTAAATTATAAGTCTTTGATTCCTACTTCATCCTTAATTACAGCGGCTCAGAGGGTTTAGGTGTGTAACTTGTAACTTGCCTAGTCGTGCCCTTAAAATTTATACTCCTCGTTCTGAATTCAGGCAAGTTATTGAGTACACCTCAGATTGTCTCTGTTTATACGTTTTACTTTATACACTCAAAACGTTTGCATGACCCTGGATCCCTTTATAAACAAATACTGAACATTCTAAGGCGGTGCACTGTTCCAACTTACTTCTTGTCAGAAGCGATTTATATGTAATATATGCTGTCCAGTTCGTATTGTTTGCGGTGTTACTCCGATCTAAGCCTTTACAAACCGTTTACTCTTTCCTGTTTACACCCTGCTCAAATACTTATTTTATTCATGTAATTAGGTTTGTCGTTTTAATGGACATTTGAAGCATTTTGTCTATTGCATCTCTCTATTTCAACTTTCATTTGTTGGTGGGTCTGCTTTGCAAAGAGTAGCTCTGGCTGTGTTTGCTATGATAAATGCTTCAAGTGAGTATATCCTTATTTTTTATTTAAATACACAAATACAAAAATGAAACAGCAGACGGAGTCTAAGTCAGTAATCACTGGAACATGCTCCATTTATTGTTGCAAATGTTTATCATATTTTGGTTTGCGCAGCAATATTTTTACCGGTGTCGCTATGAACGCTGTTGTTATACATTATTCCAGATTTTCTGAAATCTGGAGACGGCTTAACGTTAATTCGCCTATCAATCCTGGTTTGCTTTTCATTTGTAGGAGATTTGTTTTAAAATTCAATAATACATTTAAACCAAAAAGAAATGGTTCCTGTAATTTAAGTTTGTCTATCATATATTATTTGATATCTTGGCAGAAATACTATATAATTTTAATAAAGAATGATTGATTTTATTCTGCTTGAGTTGCCAAGGTTCTAACGAACTGATATAGAGGCACGACATTCACCTGGTAACCAAATTTTCTGCAACAGTAAAGTAGTAAAACTGAATATTGTCTTCAATACCCTTATCAAGAAAGCATGATTTTAAATAGTGTTATACAATTCCCTGTAGCTTTCCTGATGTACATAAAATTTATGATCTTCGTTCAGTTATCTATTTTCAGTTTGTCACCAGTCAATTTCAGACAATCTCTTATTGTATTGGCCCTTCTTACCTTCTTAGCATGCAACTTCAGCTGGCTATGAAGAAATGCGTTAATCGGCAACTAAAATGCTTATGGAACATTCTGAAGCGAAGCCATCTCCTTCCTCAGCTATTTTATACCATTTCAAATTCTCTTTCTCGTAGATACTTGGAAAAAGAATCTTCATTTAGAAAATCAAATTATTTATTTGGATCAAAGACAATTATCTATGCCTGATGGAAACGACGTCTTTGTGCGGTTACCTGAAAACGGTCAATAGCAACGTGATTTGTTTGGTCT
This sequence comes from Mercenaria mercenaria, assembly GCF_021730395.1. NCBI lineage: Eukaryota > Metazoa > Mollusca > Bivalvia > Venerida > Veneridae > Mercenaria > Mercenaria mercenaria. The sequence continues at coordinate 58,444,192 of NC_069377.1, read as the reverse complement.
AAAGGAAGGACATCAACAATGAAATAACGTAATCCCTAAAGAAAGAACATAAAAATATAATCTGTTTGTTCACTAGAGAACGAAAACATCAACAATGTGATTTGTTTTTCAACCAATGTGCACACTAACAAAAGGACACCATCAATTTTGCAATGTTTACTAAAGGACGGACATCCAACAGTTTACTCTCGTCATATTCACATTTTTTTTCCAGTATTCTTATTATATATCGATCTGTTTACTCAGCAGGAAACACTGAGTTTAAAGGTATATATATGAAAAAGTAATAAAATCTCAGATGAATTGTTTTTATTGCAGTCAATTATTGATATCTTTCTAACATACTAGGGTACCTGTTTCGTATATTTTAAATATCTGGGAATGAATGTTATGTGTTTAAAATCTTGTTACTTCAGTCTTTATGTTTTGTATAAAAAGAGAATTTATAAATAGTATCAAAACATTTGAAAGTCATTTGTTTTTCAGATTATCATTTTCGCATCATTTGTCTTTAATACATTTTTTTCATAACCAGTAGAATACATAATAAGCCGAATGACATGTACATAATGATAAATTATATTCCATAGTTGTGTCCATAATATTAACTAATTATATTCCAAAGTTGAAAGCGCACATAAACACAATGACCTAACAATTTTCCGTATATCTTAACTGTCTCTTTAAATGGATTGAGGCAAAGTCATCATTATGTTACTCTCAACACTATACAACTAGACATTAAAAGCAGCACACGTTCAATTTTCGGACGCACACGTTACTGATGCCAAATTACTTAGAATAAAGAAAGAATGGCATACTCACTTAAATGTCTTTTACTTGTAACTGAGTCACGTTGGTCATTCCTACATGCACATACTAACATTTAATAAAATTGATTCATACAAAAAGTAAATAATGTATGAACTGTTATGAAATAATTTATTTTGAAAGTAAGTTTGTAGTGTCAAATGGTATTTCAACTGAATGTTTTCTATTAAGACGTATTACAAGGACAGACAAGAAAGGCAACACAGACAATTTCATCAATGCACAAGAAATTTTCAGCGGTTTCTGTTTTTTTTTGTTTTGTTTTGTTTTTTGTGATATCAGGTAAAATTTAATCTTGATGTTGAGGCTAGACAGGTTAATGTTTTTATCTAAGATTTAACCTGTATAAACAGCTTGTTGCCAAATGTCTGTAAATGTATTATTTTTTATTTCGTTACGGCAATAAATGTCAGACCGACAGAGCATTGCCGGTCGCGTCTCTTCAAATAAAAATATATGGTGATTTCCGATAGCTATAGAATTTGTTCTTTTTATGTTACTAAGTGAACAGTTTCAGCAAGAAAGAGAAATGACGTTTTATTTTTGTACAAACAACCGTCCAACTTGTTCTGTAATCAAAACTGAATCTTTAAGAATGATCCAGTGGATACAAATACAGGCTGTTTACTACACAAAATCTTGTAATTTTGATTAATTGTTGAACCTAGATGTATTGTTCGTGGCAGAGATTGTTTTGGAAATGCTGATGAAAATGAATATAAACCGAAGGGTTTTACTCCATTTTTAAACAGTAACACTGATGGTTCTACCAGGGGTGTATTAATTTATGTGAAGAGCAGTATGCCGGCGGACTATTGTAGGCAGTGTAGGTGGAGCTGCGGTTAGGTTCCTGAGTGACAGTGAACGTAATGTAGGCAATATTAAGTGTATTATATATGTAATTTTGGCAGGATGTATTCTGATATAGATAGTATAGATGTATCATTTGAAGAAATTTGAAAGTAACTTCAGTTTTTCATTGACTGGGCTACAACATGAAATTTTATTTATTTTGAACGAAAATGTGTATAAAAGTGGTATAATATTAGAGTATTTGGAAAATATTTGAAACGATAATGTAACTGGACAGATATGTGTGACTGACTGTCAATATTCACCATGTTTTATGCAATATGCAAGTTAGCTTATTCGGATTTAATTACATTTTATTAACATTTACAGTTGCAACTCGTCATCACAAATTCTAAGAGACCGTGCATTTTCTCCGAGATAACCGAAATTCGACTTAAATATGGTACCGGTTGCAAATGTTTTCGATAAAGTGTTCACATAGCCTCATATACGTATACATATTAACATGACATATGCACCTGATATACATTTTAGAGTACTTAGCTATTTGAAACGAACGCATTTTGTTTCTGCAATCAAGTCAGTCGTGAATCATCATCACACATGATCTCGAAATTTAGTCCAGTTCGGGTCAGAAAGAAAGTTACAATAACCGATCAGTCCGAAGCAGTTGTTGTACATAATTCCTTAACCTGATGTTTTCTTTGCTATATGAGAAAAATATGTCATAAGTACAATAGCAATTCACTGCCAACATAATGTGGTCAATACCAAGGGTAAAACAACAATGTTAGACATGCTTCTAACGTATTTGAACTGCAAACGTTTCATTGTTTTGTATAATTGTATCTGGTTCTGAATCTTTAAAAAACAAAGACAAATATCATATCAAACAAGTTTGTATATATCATTTTACATCTAAATATGACATTAATTCAGAAAAAGGAAAGGGACATCAGATACTATTTAAAAGCTATCACTATCCATAGTAGTTTGACCCGTTTGTTTGTAGTGTTATCATATTGGCATATTATTACATACTCGTCTCTATTCTCCGTTAAGTTACAGTGGTACCGGAAACGTCAATATTTTTCCATACACTGACGGCTGACTTTCATATCGGGTGCGTGACGTAATTTAGTTTGTGTTGTTGCACTATTTTTTATCCCCCCGTCAAAGGCGAAGGGGATATTAGAAATGCTCTCCGTCCGTGCGTGCGTGCGTCCGTCCGTGTGTCCGCAACGATCTTTGTCCGGAGCATAACTCCAAAAGTACTAGAGGGATTTTCTTCAAACTTCATACACTGATAGAACACATTGGGAGGAAGTGCAGTATGCAAGAACAATAACTCTACTTTGCCTATTTTTGAGTTATTCCTCCTTATCATATTTTCTTAAAAAAATTGTCCGAAGCATGACTCCAAAAGTACTGGAGGGATTTTCTTCAAACTTCATACACTGATAGAACACATTGGGAGAAAGTGCAGTGTGCATGAACAATAACTCTTCCTTGCCTATTTTTGAGTTATTCCCCTTTATCATATTTTCTTAAAACTTTTTGTACGGAGCATAACCCCAAAAGTACTGGAGGGATTTTCTTCAAACTTCATACACTGACAGAACACATTAAGAGGAAGTGCAGTGTGCAAGAACAATAACTCTATCTTGCGTATTTTTTTAGTTATTCCCCTTGATCATATTTTCTTTAAAAAAATTGCCCGGAGCATATCTTCTTCATGCATGAAGGGATTTTGATATATCTTAGCACAAATGTTTACCACCACGAGGCGTAGTGTCATGCGCAAGAACCAGGTCCCTAGGTCTAAGGTCAAGATCAAGGTCACACTTAGAGGTCAAAGGATACAAGAATGAAAACCTTGTCCAGAGCATTTCTTCTACATGCATAGAGGGATTTTGATATAACTTGGTACAAATGTTCACCACCACGAGACGGAGTGTCATGCGCAAGATCCAGGTCACTAGGTCTAAGGTCAAGGTCACACTTAGAGGCCAAAGGTCAGATTCAAGAATGACTTTGTCCGAAGCATTTCTTCTTCATGCATGGAGGGATTTTGATGTAACTTGACACAATTATACACCATCATGACACAAAGTGTCACGCGCAGTTCCCTTCTTTAGAATTACTTCCCTTTGTTGTTATTTTAAATAGCTTTTATTGTTACTTTTTCAGTCGTAGGGAAAAATCGAGACCACTTTTCTGTAGTACAACATGCATCCTATATCCAACTGAGGTGTATTTTGACCAATCTCTACCTGATAAAGATTTTTGTGTGGACTTGCATTTTTTTTTTATTTTTTTTTAAGATTAACTTCCCTTAGTTGTTACTATAAATAACTTATATTGTAACATTTTTATAACTGACCATAGGGAAAAAACAAGACCACTATTCTGTGGTACAACATAGATGTTACTCTCCAATTTTAGGTGTATTTTATTATTATAAGGTATCTCTACCTGGTAAGGAGTTTTTTGTGGACTTAAAAAACAAAAGACTTACAATGATTACTAAACAACCACAAAATTGACATTCCATTTGCAAATACAGCTGCTAGAGTAAAGAAATTTGCTGTGACGGGCATATATTGTGACATTCTGGCACTCTTGTTCCCTTCAGCATTCCATTCCTACTTTTTACAGTAGCCATATAGAAAAACATCATAGCTATACTGTTCATGAAAATTAATAAAATTTAGCAGTAAACCATCTCACTACTGACTTATTCTTTCTTCCACATCTTTAAAACCCCTGATGCGGACCACAACTAAACGGTTCTTCAAAGCTTTCCCCAAAATTAATACTTTCAGACACTAACTTGCCAGGAACTTTAGCCTTTAATTATAATATGCCCGGCGGGGGGATTAGCCATGTTATATTTAGTTCAGTATTGTCAATCCTATTCAGGCTATTGAACTAATTCATGATAGGAACATTATATTTATACTTGTAGATGCGAATGTAATAAAAAGGTTATTATCTTTGCATCGAAAAATATGCACTAGTTCTTAAGCGGAAGAATATTGCGCTCCTAAAGTCGCGCAATATTTCCGCTGAAGAACTCGTGCATATTTCCCAATACAAAGCTAATAACCTATAATTACTATACACCTTCATTGGCACACCCGTCTACAGTGGTCACCGTTCACAAAAACAGTTTGATAAATGTTATTATATATTCAAATTAGTGTGTTGATTTTTTTCCGTTATAAACATGATATTGAATATGAGAAAAGTTTTATGGTAATAAATACCCAATGTAACTGGACTTCTTTCACAGACAAATATAACCGTTCATAGCGTTCTTAGATATAATGTTAATAATAACCATTATATTGAAAAAGGACCGAAATCTTTACTTCTTGTCAATAAAATGGTAAAAAATCAAAAATGTATCTGTATATATGTTAACATATCTTCTTAAACAATTGGACGGTGATTTACCGTTCTAAAATAATTTGTTTCGTTTTAAATAAGTTACTTTTAATTAGTCGCAATTTAAAGACGGCTTTATCATAATGAATGACTAAACTTAGAATAAGTATACCAGTAATTCACCTTGTCTCTCTGATAGAGCATTAAACTTTCAGAAAGTTATTTTTCTTGTAATAAATCTCTAAAACAAACATTCGGCTTTTGTAAATTATGTTTTTTTACTATTTCGCACTGATTTAAAGATGCATGCGTAAACGTTTGCTGTCTAAGAGATTATTCTTGGCAATATTTTTATACTTTATCTGTAGACATGCTTTGAAAATATTGAAAAAATGTTTAAAATGTTTTCCCAACAAATTGTTATTTGATTTCAGTTGTATATACAAAATGTGTGTCTTTACAAACTTGTATTAACGCATTTCAGGTGATAACGATAGTTTTAAAGCATATTGCTTAGACAAACATTTTAATAGTGTAAACACTTCAAGAGCAAAGCAGTTTGAAATGGATTTTTTTTGTTGCAGTACAGTTGTAGAGATATTGCACTTTGTATTCAGAGTAAAATCTTCAATTGCTCTTTCTTTAAATAGACTATTTCTTACAATGCTGATATTTGTATTTGCTTAGGTTCATGTACTTATTATGATAGAGACAGGCGCGCCACTTAATAATAGAATAAAAGTGTTTTATGGCCGATAGAAAATTGTTAATGCATGCACACGAAGCATAGCACAAATTTGTTGATTTTTGTATGTGATGCAATAAATAACTTGGCTCGAGCTTTCATGTCAATAAATGTAGGGCTTTGTGATATTATTTGCTAAAACCGGGATAATAACTGAAAATCAGACACATATTTCATGATAAAGCAAACGATCAGTTAATGATGCAAACTTTTTACTTTAGTTCGTCTAGACAACAGCGTGATATAGTAAATAACAGTATGAATTTAGTTATTCTGACATATCAGTTAAAATATGATTTCTTTGCAGTGCATTCTTAAATATTTTTCTGGCACCAGCAATAACAATTTCTCTAGAATCCTATTTAACTTAACTCCACCAGAAAGAAAATTGAAAACATCCTCCGTAAATAATAAAACATAAGCTTATCCCTCATTCAGTTTCCTACTCTCCTCCACCACGTTCTAATGATTTTGAGAAACAGGATTACAAATTTGTAAACAAATCACAGTGAAACCAGAGTCACCGCCCATATATTTTTCATTCGGAATGTTCCCGTCTTCTTATTTATCACTTCTACTGTTTGTTTGGCAGACGTAAAAAAAAATTTCTGGGCAGAAAAAGTCAAATCAAACGGCTGGACGAGGCTTTATGGAAAAGAAGTATTTCTGCGATAGCAAATATTTTTTTCCATTAAACGTATAAAACCATACAATTTCTTTCGCGTAAAATGTCTGTTTGCAAACCACACATAGATTATTAGATAAAAAAATCTTTCTGATAGAATAAAATATCGCAGAAAAAGTGGAATAAGGTCTACTATTTTCTTGTCAGATGTCTTTTAAGTGATTTCATAATCTGTCCCACTTTCATGACTTTCTTCACAGATTTACTAGAAATAAGATATCTCACAGTTTTGAAACTCTTTATACAAATGTACAATAAACTAGATGTGACAATTGATTACTACAGTAAATTATATGATTTTTTTGTTTAGTGTTTATCTAATGATTTTATACAATGGTTATCTACACAATATCGCTAGAAACATCACGACGTCATGGTAAACCTCATAAGTCTTTGTTCGAACTGTGAGAGTGACATATTTCAGTTAACTGCTTTCCATTCAATTCTGAAGTATTAAACATCCTACCATGTGTTAACATTCGAATACATATTCAAAAAAGCCTTGTAGAAATAAATAAACCATTTTCAAGCAATAACACATATTTGTTATATAAATAATGTACCCACATTTATGATTGTACGAACTTCAACGCGTTCTTAAACCTTTGGACATTTATGTACCTTTTCTAGAAATGTTTATTGGCTCACTGCACATTTACATTGGACTCGTTAGATTTGAAAGTCGAGAAAAAGCAATTGAGTTTACTCCAAAAGTGACTGATATATCTGGCTGAGATATCGATGGTAAAGCAGAAAGTATTGCCAGAGTTCGGCATACCTATGCTATAATGAAGGCATATGGAAAACTTATTAGTGATGCGCAACCATTAACTAAAGTAAAGGTTAAAAGGTTTGTTTGGCTTTCAGTAGTAAACATAAGATCAATAAAAGAAATAGGTCAATCACTGGCAATATTAAGGATACTAAAACAACTATATACAATTACGGAAAGCATATGTATCGACACATCAATTTCCGAAATATAAGTATTTTTATCTAGCAGAATTCAAGCTCATCCATCTTAAAACCCGTAATTTCGTAAACCAGCAAATTAAAGATATCCAATTCATTGCCCATTTTCACTAAAATATTTATCTTCAGATATATACATGCATTTCAGATGTAGAAACCCCTCATCAAATATATTATATAAATTATATTTTACTACTAAATATAATGATTATATATTTATTTTTAATGAAGAGCTACATTCGTAATTAAATACCAGTTTGATAGTGGTTGTACACCTTCTAACTCTATTTACCGATAGATGTATTAAGTGTGTACAGTTTAAACCTAATGCATAGTCAGGGGGTGGACGTATTTTGTCATTTGCACATTTTCAGTGGCAATTGTTGCCTTTGGGGGCCTCCGTGGCCGAGTGGTTAAGGTCTCTGATTTCAAATCACTTGCCCCTCCCCGATGTGGGTTCGAGCCGCACTCTGGGCGTTGAATTTTTCATGCCAGTAAGTCATCCAACTGGCTTATGGAAGGTCGGTGGTTCTACCCAGGTACAGATGAAATAATGCACGGAGGACTAACAGGGGTCTTCCTTCGCAAGCAGCGCTGAATATTCGACATATGGCCTATAATTGTGCCGGTGCGACGTAAAACCAAACAAAAACAAAAATAAACTTTGGCCTTTGAATGTGTAAGACGATATATGCGGGGGATTCAATGATAGACTGTGTTTAAAGCCGATATTTAATCGGGCCCTTAAATGCGTTGTCAATCATATTGTGTGCATGTGTGTATAATTCGACAGGTTTTCTGGATTTCTGGATTTTACATATATCGTGTCTTCTTGTTATCATTACAAATACACAGCCCTGTTTGTTGGAGAGTTAAAGTTAAGGGCATATCCGGCAGGTGTTACTGCGAAACCTTTTGCTCTGCGGCCGGTCCGTTACTTGTAGATTCTGCTTTTTTTTAACTAAACTGAAGTTGAATTATTTTCATACGATATTGAAAATTTCGCCTTTATGGAAATAACTGGCTGTGAGCCTATTTTAGTCGGCAAAAAGCGAATTTGTCTGTTTCTATTGAAAGGAAAGGCAAAGGAAAGAAAAAGAGATGTCTGTTTTGAAGTAAGACGACGGGAAGGCACGTTTAAGCACGTTTAAGAGTTTCATAAGACAGGTGTGTAAAGGACGATTTTTCTGAATTAATATCCAAAGAATGAAACAATGCAGGCAGACAGTAAACTTATGGCCTTCTTCCCAATGGCCTTCGAAAACAACTTATTTTATAACTTCACTTTATTAACTTTACTTGTAACAGAATCGTTTCATTCCGCTCCGTTGATTTATCTGTAGATACACTGTGAAAATATTGAAACAGTATAATGTTTTCCCGCAATTGGCAACCTGGCTTAAGCGCTATGTTTAATGTTTTTGTTTCTTACCTAATTTCAATAAACATTATCCATAGATTTTCAAGGCTTAGAGTTTTGATTGCATGGTAAGATTAGAGGATTATACATTGGTAAAAGAATATGTAAATCAAGCTCGTTATCGGAAATTTTCAATGCCATTATCTTTTAAAATAAAATTAGAGTAATGATGTTGTGATAAGAAGATTAATCACATCTTTGACGAATCATGAATAAGTGGTCCATGATGTGATCGTCGGCAATGTGTAAAATTTCTGAATAGAAAAAACATTCGTCACAGGACGGACGGACAAACACACTAAAGTAGCAAATCAGAACAACATTAACAAGTCCTTACAATATTTACAAATGTATTTACAAATGATAACAATAGATGAATATATTGATACTTTGTATGATACAATGAAAGAAACCGAATGAAAGGAAAAAGAAATTACTGAAATGTCATACTGTCTTAGTGATGTATACAAAATCTATGAGCAAACGCTTCCGTAGCACTTAAAGATTGAATAACACTGAAACGTTACTTCTGCTAAAACCACATCCTGACAGCGAGGTTTCCATTTTGGCTCCTAACAGCGTCCGTTTCTTTGAAGTGTTTCAATTCCACCGCTGATGTTTTGAATGGTCGCACATTACGTCACCGGAAATGTGTAGGTCCGAACGCTTCTCTCATGTAAATAACTTCTGGACACCGTGTTCGAAATTATATTATAATACCGAAATTAACGGTGTATTTTTTTTTAAAAAATCAAAAGAAAGCTTTTTCATTTGAAATTGACTTATCGATCGGGCATTGTTTCTACTGTTAGTCGACATCGAAAGCCTGACTGATTTCTTACACTAGAGTAATCCAAATGTATCTTAAACAGAATAGACGAATAATCTTGCTTTGGCAGAAGTATCGTAATAATTGTTCAAGTTTGAACAGCGGTAAAGTGTTAATGTGCACAGAACAACATAAAAAGTTACATCGGACGTTAAATTTGCATATAAATAATATATCTGAATAGTGATGCAAGTTGTCCGAAGATGTCATTTTACAAATACAGAGAAACTGTTCACACTGCTGTTTTAAATAAGGAAAATGTTGAAAAAAACGGCTTCGGTTTCTTAAAGTGATAATTTAATTTACAATACATTTTGGCGCATGATGTATACCCGTGGTCACCGTGGCCCAGTGGTTAAGGCGTCCGCCTCGGGATCGGGAGGTCGAAGGTTCGAGTCGCATGGGGAGCGTTCGTCCGGGGGATGTTTGTCATGGGACTCATTCCGAAATGGCCGGTTCGTGAGCCGCGAGCTAGTTAAATAAATGGTTACCGACTTCTATTCACCTGGCGCCTGGCATAGTGGTAGGAGTTGGTAGGTAATTGGTACGCACAATAAAAGGTGTCTCATAAGCCAGATTGGCTGGCCCTTTCAATAGGGGTGACACTATAATAAACAAGACCTTTACCTTCTTTTATACCCTGTACGCATCTAAACAAGTTAAATTCCAAGGTTTTGCTGTATCGTCTTCGGTGAGTGATGCTGTTTATTTAGAAGTACAAAGAAAGCGCTACAAGTCTGATAGGCAACATTATTTCAGGTACGATCAATGGCCCACGCTCCTTAAGCCAAGACGGGAAATAATGCTACAACCAAAGTGAAGACGTGAGGGACCAGAAGTCAGCATTATTACTCTTTCACTCTTTCTATGATTTTGTAAAACTGAATTTAATTTCATAACCATTTATGCAGTTATACAGTGACACATTGTGTAAAATACTTAGTATTTCAACCTCAAACTATGGCTTTATCACAGAAAATCGTGCTAATTTATGTGAATTGTTTATTTATCCCGGATTTACAAAGTTTGTTATTAGTACATTGATTGCTCAGATAAATTGTCTGTCAGTAGAGGCAAATGAATGATTGGTTTTAAGGTTTCATAGCTCACTTTGCACTAAAATATGAAGAATGTTTGATTCAAATATGGATTCAGAATATGTATAATATTAACGAACAACTAATAGTTAAATGTAACTTCATACTTCTTCTTCATATGGCATTTGTTTATACTAGCTGGTAAATAATAAATAGCAAGCTGTTCTGCTTTGCAATGATAATCTAGTCATTGACGGTAGTCTCCTCCTTCAAACATTTCTTGTCTGGGTCGTTAATTAATTAGTATATATATTAAAGCGGTCACATGTATACCTAAAGTAATAATTCAAAACGTCTAAGATGAGTAATTTCAAGCTCCCCTCTCTCTCTCTCTCTCTCTCTCTCTCTCTCTCTCTCTCTCTCTCTCTCTCCAAAAACACGTTTATGTCCAGTTTAGATCACAGTGATAAAAATGGTGTGCTTATTTTTGCTGAATCTTGCTGCTAGGTATATTAATGTGTCTGCCTAACGACAAGGCTATATCCCCGCAAAATCCCGATTACTATGTTACACTGACAGTATAATTCCAGTTTACAGGAAAACATATTTTAACTGAGGGACAGGTGTGGTATCTTATTATTTCAATGTGTGTTAAATGATAATTGTGTCTACACGTCCGGTGAACAGGTATTTTGTATCCACTCTAGGGCGTCAGGTAACATATCTGATATTTCATATGCTTAGTTAGCATTAACCTTTCAAATTGCTTCTGAATGCAAAAAGAGTGCTTTTAATTTTGACATTTATGTGTCCTGTTGTGAGCGAATCAGTGGATGGAGAAATACTATTCTGTGTTAGAAAAATGACTCTGGACAGATTTTGAACGTTCACAGTAAATTTCATCTCTTCAATTAAACTGGTCACAGCCATCCTTACTGAGAGAGACATCCTATGACAATTCAGAAAATGGATAGGTACTTAATGTAATATCCTGAGAAACATCCTACGGTGGAGAGGTCAACGTAAACACATGTACCTACATATATTAATGTATGAGTCCCACGACCTTCATAGCCTTTGAACGAAATTGTCTCGGCTATATCTTGATTGGTAGGGCTAAGACGCTTTCCCACGGAGGTGAAGGCCCTTGGTTCGATTCCTGGCTACTCCCATTGCGTTGTGTCCACGGACAAGGCACTTTATCACGATTGCCTCTGTTGGCCCAGCTGTAAATGGGTACAGCAAATTGCTGGGGTAAGGTATAATTGGTTTTAACTGTCCTTAAACAGGGTCGCTCAAAAGCGCTACAGAGTTTATGTTCATTGGTTCACAAAGCGACGGTAAATAAAATGTACCTTTACCTTTATTTAATTGAGTAAAACGGTTAAATCATTATCAATTCATGTTGCTCAAACTGTTTTTCGCGAGACAACAAATTATTTCGATGAACTTATTATTCAGATATTTAAATAGCTGATACAATACCAGCAGGTGTTTTGCTTAATTACTACCTGGATTATGTTAAATAATCCTTAATATGTTTACTGATTATACCTGCTAGTTGCCTAGTAAAAGCCGAGTAGAATTGCCGAAATATCACACCTGTCGATTGTGTATTAACACGCATACTTTGATATTTTTATATGCTCTTATTAAATGATCAACTTATGATGCTTAACCGCTTTCGATGTCTGTAGTGGTTATACCAAATGAACATATTTTATTATAATTAGTCTGTAATGTTGATTGAATTCTGAAGGACTGCAAGCAGAAATAATAAAAAATGTTGTAATTTCAAATCACTCAGATTGTTTTATTTTTCTCTCTAATAATTTTTAAAAGAATTATGAATTCAACTTTTAGTTGTAATTTGACTTACAGTCGTTTATAGTTCCTTATCGTTAGGTCAGATAAAACAATTAAATAGGTAAATTTATTTTGAATCATAAATATAAAAACATAAACATAAATATTAAAACATCAGCGAAGTAGATCAAGGCTCAAAAACAAAGCGAAACAAATTTTAATTCTGTTAATTTTCTATTGGGAAAGCACTGATTCAGCAATTGAGTTTTTTTTCAGTCTTAAGTGAAATGTATTTTTCAAAGTATTCAAAGAAAAATGATTGTTTGTCTAATACTCAACACTATCTTAATTTTCAAATTTATAATTATCTTAGTTCTTACTAAAAATTGTTCATAGCATGAAAACTTCAATATATATATTGGGTAGTAACTTATGATAGTAAACTATGATACCCTTAATACTTCAGTAGATAATATTCATATCTACAAGTTCCATCTCAGTTTTACGAGCTTTTTTAATCTATTATACACGGAGTATGTGTAAGCCTTGTCGAACAGTGAAATAACTTCGGTAACACCCTGATATTAACAGATTCGTTTATATTACAATTTTAACAGCAAAAAACTGCGCCTACAAAAACAATTTATGTGTGTGTGCTTGTACGTCTGTGTGTCTTAGGCGGTGCACTACAGTGTTGTTATATCATACTTGTCTGTTTGATTATCTGTGTGAGTTAGGTATGTGTGTGTTTGTCTTTTGTACGCGATTGTCTGCGCTGCTGTGGTTTACGTTGTAGGGTAACTGTGATTAAGGAACGTTGCATTCCCTTTTGAATATTCATCCTTGTTCCACTTTTCCCTTCTACCCATCCACCCCACCTTACCTTGCAACATGGTGGGGATAAAGACCGAAGAGGTTTGCACGATATAACACTTCAAAATAGTAACAACGTAATTTCAATGTTTCAACTGAACTTTGGTTACGACCCTGCAAAAGATCATGGAATGGAATCAGTTGGGAGTAATGACAATATACAAAACAGATATAAAAATAGACAATTTAGAACTTGTCTGAATCCTGCTTTTTGTTCAAAACTTAAGAATATAGTGAGAGAATTCGGCATATAAAAAGTTAACACAATGGGCTTGATTTGTTGCAAGTTTGATTTGAACGTTTTGATCTCACGGCAGATTCTGAACCAATTTTCTGGTTTTATATCGATACGAATGATATGTGAATGAAACTTCTTACGTTGAAAAAAAACAACATATTGTTTATTTTATGGCTAACTAAACTATACAGCTCTGTGCGCCTACTTTAGAGGTATTTGCCCATGATTTCAGATATCAGGGATCGACAGCACATCACTACAGTGGTCCTATCGGAACACCATTTAGTAAACACCAATGACAGAATTTCTGTTACATTTACATATCATTTGCATTGATATAAAACCAGAAAATTGGTTAAGAATTATGACCAGACCATTACATGCAGCCGTGGCTATGGTAAAAACGTAATCTTCCAAAATTGTCTATATGACCATGCAAGTATAATGGTATTTATTAAATTTCATTTCGTTCCATAGTCATATTTGCCTGATACGATTGTGGAGGATGTGAATTAACTCCTGGTGGAATCATACCGAAGACGTTAAAATGGTACCAGTAGCTACTGAGTTCAGTATTAAATGACAAACTACTTTACCTTCTCTGATATCCCATGGCATTGGATGCAACTTGGAATAAGGTGTTGAGAGTGATTATTAGAAGTTACAGAACTGTTCCCCAATCGACCGAAAATAAGTTAAAAACTAACTTAAATAAGCATTAAGCCCCGACAGACCGGATTAGTTTGAAGATTTTCCATCTGAGGAATAACAAATGTGATTGTTTTCGTGTATTCATCTGACGTCAATTTTCAATCTTTTGAAACTTAAAATTATAACAGATATTATATACAAAGTTAATATATAACCTGTTATATTGTCACTATCATTTTTAGATATAATATATCGGGGTCAGACAGAATATAGTAGAGGTTATTGACTTCAGGAACAATACTTAATCGGATTTATACATTTTCAACATATTTTTCGTTTGTTTCGTCATAAAGCGGTAGCGGTACAATATTTGACAGTTAGATACTTAGATGTCTCAGTCACTTAATCATAAAATGCAGAATTTCCGCCGTATAACTTACGGTTGCATTGAAATATCGGAATATAACTAAATTTCTATAAAGTTTGAAACATATAATTTTCAAAAAAACTGGGAGTCTCTCACAAGCTTGAAACTAGTCTTGTAAACATCGTTTAAGCTCAGTCATTAAGTGTACCGGTTACAACACAAATGTAGATATCTCCAGATGTGCAAATTGTTTATATAATAATAGAAAACAGTAATTATTGACTGTACCAAGAGCACTTGGGGAACGACGATAGAAGAATAGATCTTTAAGTAAACAGAACGCTTGAGAAATAATAATCTGTAACTATGCTAAATATTGATCAAACAAAATGTAAACTTTGGTGGAATGTTCTTCTGTAAGACTTTGTTGTACACAATTGTTAGGATTGTCTGCCGAAAACACAGATAGACAAGGTGTATATCGATAGTAATATGTTATAACCATAGATTTAAATGTAAATATTTGTTGCATATTTTATTGTCAGCTTACCAAATAGAAAACATGGAATTTCTCAAGAAAGTAGATGACATAGTTGAGGTGTATGTAATATACGACAGTTCTGAATTTTATGAGGGCATCTGGAATAAAATACGGCGAGAAAACAACTTTCCACGCACGTCTTCGTTGTTTTTCTCTGTAACAAAGCAGATTTTATTTATACCAGGTGTGCATTATATCGTTGGCTTAGCGCAATACTGGTCTAGCTAATTTTTTCGGCGACGCCGTCTAAATTCGTTTTCGTTTTCCTATGCCACATGACTTCAGTTTGCCAATCAAACTACTTGATAACGCATTATAGATAATTTATCAAAACGGAAGATTTATGCAACACTCTGCCTGATTGGACGAGAGTGTCAATTTCTTTCACTCTGTTGACTGTGCTACGCTGAGTGAAATGTAGACAAAGCGTTTATCCTAAACGACGCTGCTCACAGTTTTAAAGCTAACTTTGGCTCAGTATATTTAGCAAGAATATTGATATATCTCAAAATAATAAGTAAGTTTAATAAATATGATAAAAACCTGTTCAAATACCAACATATATCAAATTAAAGAAAGAGCTGAATACGGTCTGCGTATCACATGAATAAGGGTGTGATAAGAGTCTTTTATGTAGAGAAGTGCTTTTTAAAAGATTTTCCTTGTTACAGTTGTCGTCTGTATATGAAAAGGTTTCTTGCTTTTGTGACTTATTCAGTTTGCATATTAAGATGAGTACTTGTTTGCTTTGATATATTTGTTACAAATTATTTAACTGATTTGTTATATATGAATATTTTTTTTAGTGTTGTATGCAAGTATTGAACTCAGTTGAAATCTGTTTCATTATATATATGCTATATAATGACTGAATCTCATTTTACACTGAAATGAAGGTACGTTGCATACAGTTTAGCTATGTGATATAACTACGGTCAAACTTTGCTTATGCGGTCAAAATTTGCTTATGAAACATAAATATTGAAATAATAACAATTGTATGTTTTGCTTGACCTTCACTTTTTATAGGTGTGACGTCATTGTCCAAAGATTCACGAATAGCGAATATGCAATTGTTAAAGCGGGATCAGTTGGCCTATTTTAGAAATAAATAAAAATAATATATAAAAAAATCCTTTAATTGATTTTTTCTCATGTATTCTAATCAAACTTGATTTGTAGCATATTATTAGGCCCGCAGCCAACTTTGTTCAGCTGGGACATTTGACCCCTTTTAGGGGCTGCTAGAGCTAAAACTAGAAATGCCTTTATACAAAGCTCTCATGAACAGCTTGGTGGATCTTTGTCATACTTGGTCATGAGCATCATTATAAGGTCCTCTTCCAAATTTATTTATATAGGAACCTGGGCCCTATTAGGGACCACTATAGCTAAAAGTAGATATGCCTTTCTTCGCATTAACCACTAAAATGTAATGGATTTTTATCAAACTCGATGTGTAACAATATCGTAAGGTCTCCTGCTATTTTGTTACAAATGTGGATAGGGACCAAGTTAGCTAAAAATATAAACACGTTTAATGACCTCTTCTCATGAACCGCTTCATGAATCTTCATCGAACTACTGCTGTAATTATTCGTCTAAGGATAAACGAAATAAAATTGCAACCCTACGGAACCTTTGCGAAAAATTAAAAGAGAACCATTTAAACTGTTAAAGTGCGGTGTTTAGTTTTGCAATTTGAAAAATGTTAGATGAAAGATGAATGTTAGATGAAAAATTTATAAACTTCTTTCCTTATTACAATTCGCCGACCATCATTTTTAAAGATATTTCTTGTTTAGAATTATTCCGGAGACAAAAAAACCTGATTATATCCAAACATATTCAAATTAAAAAACTATCAATTTACATATTAGTATAAAATGTTTTAAGAAATAATGATTTTATTAAATTTTTGGTCAAAATTAGTTATAAAAGGTGTACTTGAGAGTTGGACCATTATTCTACTAAACTTTTAATTCATAGCTTATTGAAGAAATAATTATTAAGTACAAAATTTGATCACACTACTGATCTGTGCTAAAGCTGCCATAAAGGTCCAAGAAAGATTTAATGTAATGGACCTGTTATGAAAATCGGCAAATATTTTAATTCTCTATAAGCAATTTCAGCATTCTTAGGTTTTTATGGAAATTCATACGCTGAGCTATATTTAGGCCTGAACAATGCCAAATTACAGGTACACAGTAAATCGCTGCCTTAATATATTTTCAACAAAAAATGTCATTTAAATCCTATTGGTACATTGTGCATTATAAGTGTTATGATTAATATAGTCTTGTACTGAAACCATGATATCTAGTTATCATGACTAAATTACAAACCTTAGCTGTATTCAGAAATGACATTCTCAGCAACTGTATTGCAGATCATTTCAGGCTTTGATATTGTGCTTTGGAGACAACACCAGCTTACCATGAAGTATGAAGATAAAACCAACCATTGTTATAAATTCTGAACTTGAATAATACCTTTAAAACACAGTAAAAACTGACTTTATAATTATCTGGAATATATCTAACACAACGTCATGATTGCATTAATACAACCACAGAGATAAAAAAAGCAATTATGTGAAATCCCTCAGTTTACAGTCAGTGTTATTGCTTTTGGTGCCATTTTATAATCACATTTTATGATCTATACATCAAAAGCTTGTTTTAACAATATTTAGACAGAACGTTGGAGCAATAATTTCATGAGGGCGTTTGAAAGTTTCTTTATAAAGTAAAATACAGAAATGTTCAACAAGTATCAATTTTCTTTTTGTATTCACAAATATCTTATTACTAGCTTGTGATAAAATTCACTTTATGTTTTCCACTATATTCCATCAACTTCAATTTCACTAATACTGTTTTCTATTATCACTATTTTGCCAGTAAAAACCAACGTGTCACATGAAAGTCAAGACTTCACACTTTTGAGTACATTTTAATATATTAAGTTGGTACCTACTCCCTGTTTCTATTCTTATCATTAAACCTCAAGCAAACATAAAAATAGATAAATGCATTTACACAAAAATGAAATAAGTCACTTTCTTATAATGATAATCTTATCAGTATAATGTTGTGTCATCTTGAAAACCTTCATAGAATTATAAAAAATAATGTCATTCTTCGTGTACATAACACATGCTCATATATAAAAATGTCTAAATTTGGAAAAAAACGAAGACACAGAATATTCTCAGACAACTTTTACAGCATCTGTACTCTATTCAAACTACAGTGCCAAATCTTCTAACATATCTAGAGTTCATCAGTATCACTTTCATTTCTAAGGCTGTAGAAAAACTGATGGTGGACATGTGGGATGATGTTATTTTTGCATATGTTTTACAAAGCATTATACTTGGCTGCAGACAACTTGGGATGACAGTTTGCTTGGAACAATGTCTTAAGTTTAGGAAATGTGAAAACGTCTGTAACTCTGACTTGGATAACCCTAACTACAAGGTTCACTAATGTAGTAAAGTTGTCACTATACTGAAGGTGCACAATTTTGCCATCTTCTTCTAATGTTACAATTTCCATTTTCTGCCACATGATTTTGTTTCCACTAGTGTCAAAATCTAAATTTTGGATAAATTCAGATAAATCTTCATACATTATAGGGTTTAGCTCTTGCAGCCTTTACAACAGCAGCCCATTGTGGTGTAGTATATATGAGCAATAGTTTTGCTCCTGTGTTCTATTGTTGCGTGAATCGAATTGTTTTCGTTCTGCGTGTGTCCGCGTTCCAAAAACTTGTGTTGTATTTTATCAAATTTGAAATTCATCTTAGCATAAATCAGCATTTTTAAAATTGTCTATTTTTATTCTGACTTCCGCAGCTGTCAGAATAAAAGATAACTTCTTTCTTTCCAGTAATAGACTGCCTTTTCAGAAACATGTAAATACATGAGAAAATTTCATTTGAACCTCTTCCAGCAATAGCTCATGCCAAATATAAGAGTAACAGTCTTTGGTCCTAAGGTCATATACTGTAAGATTAAAGGTGCACAATTTGCGTGTGTAATACATAATTGACTCATTACTATGAGGTGTAGGGAGAACTTGCTGTAGATCAAAACAGGCAACACATACGTCACTATTAGTTTTTGCTTTTTCTTTATCTATGTTCTTTGCATGTGAATTTCATACTTCTGTTTCATATGTTTTTGTTCAGATTCTGAGGAGTTGACATATCTGGAGCATAAGTCGCATTTGTCTTTCATGGGCTTGTAAAACCCTATGTTAAAGGTATGGTCAAACACTTTCCTGTACACATTAAGAGATACTGGCATGACATCTTTTTCTACACAATATTGGAGATACAGTTTGTACATTTTTGGCAAAGGTAAGTCTGGTTCTGAGATTTTGTTGCATGTTTTCTACAACAATGTGAATCAACTTTGGGAAAACTTTTTATGTGTGATTTTACATGAGAAATCTGACTTTCTGGTGTTTTGTTTAGTCTATTGTAATGTTTCCCTCTCTTATATGGAGATGTTATACCAGATATATTATTCTCTTTCATAAAAGCTTATTTCAAAGCCGTATCAACTACTGCATGACTTATGTCAAGAGTATGTAGGAAGTAAGTTTTACAGACTGTGACAAACTGACTATCTACTTTAAACTGCCATTTTCATGAAAAATTCCGGCTTGGTAACCTTGTTAAAATTGTTTTGGATTTCTTTGGCTTAACAGATACCCAGCTTGAAATGTAATCTCTTTGCCTATCAGTATCACCTAATGTCCAAAACTCATGAAAGATGTTTTGTCCCTGGGTCTCAGATATGTTGTAATGGCACTTGTAGCTACATGTGTAATTGCATCCTTCTTTCATTTATCTAGCCCGAACTGATTTTTGCTATGCAAACTTAAGTATTGTTTCTCTGTTTTTTAACTTTGGACCGCTTCCATGAACTTTCATTTCTCAGCCGCTTCCTTCCTCTACGTGTTTCCGAAGCTGGGTCATCTACAGGAGTATTGGTTACATCTACTGGACTTCCATTTCTTGTATCATCTGCACAATTAACTGAGTTTTTAATACTATCAGTAGAGTTTTCTTGACTATCACTTGTGTGACCATCAGCACCATTCATCAAACTTTCACATGTAGAACTCTTCTCAGTTTGAACAATAGTTTCTGGTTCTGAGTTTTGAGTTATTTTGTTTTTAATAAAGTTTAGTGGTACATCATCATCTTCTGAACAATCCAACAGGTCAAACGTCAGTGTAAAGTCATTGCTTTCATTCATCAAACCTTCCTGTATTACTCGGTCAACAAAAGAATAATTCATATCCAGATTCAATTCTGTTTGGTCTTTTGTAATATTTTCTTGAGTTGCCACAAAGTCAAGCTTTTCTGCTATAAATATCTCATCAGTATCTGAGGTTTCAGTAAATATTTTCTCTGAAATATCAGAATCTGTTGTAGATACAAAACCAATGGAACATTCATCAGAAAAACTTTGATTTTCAATATTTTCAATTTCAGTTTTAAGGTTTTCATTCAGCATAGATAAAGTACAAGCATACTCACCATCTAACATTTCTGAGAAACCCTCAAATTCATCACTTGACTCCTTATCAAATTCACACAGTAATGGTATGTTGGCTTTCAAACAATTAACATGGGTTGTCTCAAAAACTACTGAAGCTTGTTTTGTTATGGTAGCTTCAAGATGTCTAATAAACAGACAAAGACTTTCAACATTCTTGTGACTGGACAAACCAGCATATCCATCTGGACAACTCATTCCCATTTCATTTCGGCTATGAGGATCAAACACAAAAGAAAATCCGTCTTCAGTTTCCAGAACTGCAGTTGTGTAACTTCCAGCTATTAAAAATCCGTGTGATTTTATTTTTGTCCTTCACTGACTCTTCTAGCGTCATGAATGGTTTCTCCGTAATATGTCTGTCAAGAGTTCTACTCCAAACCTGTTTAATTTTCATTTTGTAGTAGTAGTTTTATGTATAATAGCATTTGGAATGTCTGATATAAGCAGATGTTGATGATTATTTCAACGTCAATGTCTGATTGAGTTCATTTCTTTGGATTTAATTCTTTGGCCTTGGTGTAGAGAACCCATCATAGTAGCCATATTCCTAATGGAAAAGAACGTTCTGTTAAGGTACATGTACTTATTAATAATATTGTTAAAGCGACTGGATTCCAGATTTTAACTAAAATGATCTTTCTTTAAAATTGAAGTTTGTCATTTTATGAACAGTAGAACAGGTGTTTTTGTTTCTAAACTATTATAAAAAATGAGTAATCAAGAAAAAACATTCTGAGTAAGGAATCAAACCAGAGTCTCAAATCCAGGTCTGGCCTACTGGTTGAGTACCTGACACCACTTACCACTAGTATACAATAGTATTGCTCCCCCTTGTATTGAATTTAAAAAATGCTAAAAAAATGAAATTATTCTCAACACCACAGAATCATTATTATATTCACTAAAAGATCTGATTATGGCATTTCTTGTAGACATTATTTTAATTTAATTAATTTTTATTGGGTTTAGAGTGTGGCTGGCAATTTAAGCCCATTCTTTTATTAATTTTAACAGGAAGCATGCAATAAATACCACTAAGTTACATAATATTTCATAGTCATGCTCAAAAAATGTATCCAAAGATAAATAGCAAAATTAAAAAAAACGGTAATGTGAGGGTAAAATATTCAAAACCCGTCTTTCTGTCTTTAAGTGTTAATTTCAAGATAATGTTCGTATTTACGGAGCTATTTTCATCGTAATAAAAGAATTGAATTTATTTCATCAGCATGTCTCAATAGAGCTGTTATATTAGATGTTGTATTCCAGATGTTGTATTGTAGACCTGCATTACCTTAGGCACAAGGGCCAAGTGTGACCATTCTAGTAAAATTTACAAGAGTCAAATACAACAATCTAAATCAAGTTACTCTTGAAATGACCCTTCTATTACATCATTTTTGTACTTCCACGTGCTATAAAATATGTATTTTACCAAAAAAAAAAAAAACAAAAAACAAAAAAACAAGAGCTGTCTCCATAGGATGACATATGCCCCCAATGGCACTTTGAATGAGTAGTTATGGCCGATCTTAGAGTTTAGGACCTTTGACCTACGGAGCTGGGTCTTGCGCGCGACACGTCGTCTTACTGTGTCACACATTCATGCGTAGTTATTTTAAAATCCATGCATGAATGACAAAGATATGGACCGGACACGCCTATCAATGCACTATCATGAAAAATGACCTTTAACGTCTACGTGTGACCTTGACCTTTGAGCTACGGACCTGGATCTTGCGCGCGACATGTCGTCTTACAGTGGTACGTATTCATGCCAAGTTATTTGAAAATCCATCCATGGTTGACAAAGATATGGACCGGACACGCCCATCAATGCACTATCCTTTAAAGTCTAAGTGTGACCTTGACCTTTGAGCTACGGACCTGGGTCTTGCGCGCGACACGTCGTCTTACTGTGGTACACATTCATGCCAAGTTATTTGAAAATCCATCCATCGATGACAAAGATATGGACCGGACACGCCCATCAATGCACTATCCTTGAATGTCTAAGTGTGACCTTGACCTTTGAGCTACGGACCTGGGTCTTGCGCGCGACACGTCGTCTTACAGTGGTACACATTCATGCCAAGTTATTTGAAAATCTATCCATCGATGACAAAGATATGGACCGGACACGCCCATCAATGCACTATCCTTGAATGTCTAAGTGTGACCTTGACCTTTGAGCTACGGACCTGGGTCTTGCGCGCGACACGTCGTCTTACTGTGGTACACATTCATGCCAAGTTATTTGAAAATCCATCCATCGATGACAAAGATATGGACCGGACACGAAAATTGCGGACAGACTGACAGACCGACAGACGGACAGACGGACAGACGGTTCAAAAACTATATGTCTCCCTTCGGGGGCATAAAAAAATGAAAAAAAAAACACACCACGATGTTGTTACAAAATTAATGACATTTTAAATCATAGCTCATTCATTTAATATAATTAAATCTTTGGAACGTCATGATGTCATTTTTCAGGCATGCTACACATTATGAATTGCTTCCTGTTATTCAGTTATATAATTATGATATTTATTGATTGGAATGAGTAAAAGACAAGTGAATGAAGTATTGCCATGCAATACAAAGTCCCCTACTGGAAGGCACCTAATTTTCTCTAAAGCAGGATAACATAATGAACTGATATGTCTGTCAATGATAGATAAACAATATTGTACTATATATACAATATGTTATAACAACACACTTGGATTAAAATGTGCATATATAAAAACCCGCAGTTGTTTTCATATTGAATTGTTTTGGCTGAGTTATCATATAAGTTATTTATAGTAACAACAAAGGGAAATTAATCCTAAAAAAAAAATCTATATAATATAAGTCCACAAGAAACTCTTTACCAGGTAGAGATAGGTCAAAATACACCTAAAAATTGGATGTAACAAGCATGTTTACCACAGAAAAGTGGTCTCGATTTTTCTCTACCGCCAGTAATAAAAAGGCTACAATAAAATCTATTTATAGTAAAACAAAGGGACGTAATTCTAAAAACAAGGGTGCCTCATGGTGGTGAACATTTGGTCCAAGTTACATCAAAATCCCTCTATGCATGAAGAAGAAATGCTCCGTACAAAGTCTTTCCTGAATTTGACCTCTAAATAAGACCTTGACCTTAGACCTAGGGACCTGGTTCTTGCGCATGACAATCCGCCTTATGTTGTTGAACATTTGTGCCAAGTTACATCACAATCCCTCCATGTATAAAGAAGAAAGAAATGCTCCAGACAAAGTCATTCTTGTGTCTGACCTTTGGTCTCTAAGTGTGACCTTGACATTAGACCTTGGGCCTGGGTTTTGCGCATGACATGTTGTGTCATCCAGGGGAATATTTGTGCCAACTGATATGTAAATCCTGTTTTGCATGACAAAGTTATAGACCGGAAAGTAAAAAATCCTCTTGACCTTTGATCTCAAAGTGTGACCTTGACCTTTAAGCTAGGTACTGGATGTTGCGCATGACCTGTCGTCTCATCATGGGGAACATTTATGCCAAGTAATTTTGTAATCCCTTGGTGGATGACAGAGTTCTGGATCGGACAGGAAAAAGCCTTATTGACCTTTGTCCTCCAATTGTGACCTTGACCTTTGAGCTAAGGGTCTGGGCTTTGCGCACGACATGCTGTCTCATCATGGAAAACATTTGTGCCCAGTAATATTAAAATCCCTTCATGGATGGCAGAGTTATGGACGGGACAGGAAAAAAACTCTGTTGACTTTTGACCCTCAATTGTGACCTTGACCTTTGAGCTAGGGGTCCGGGATTTGCACATGACACGTCATCTCATCATGGGGAACATTTGTGCCAAGTGATATTTAAATCCCTTAATGAATGTCAGAGTTATGGACAGGACACGAAACAGACCCTTTTCATGCTATGTTAACATTTGACTGCTAAGTGTGACCTTGACCTTTGAGCTAGGGGTCTGAAAGTTGTGCACGACAAATCGTATTATTATGAGGTACATTTGTGCCAAGTAATATTAAAATCCCTTCATGGATGGGAGAGTTATGGACCGGACAGGAAGAAAGCCCTGTTGACCTTTGACCTCAATTGTGACCTTGACTTTTAAGCTAGGGGTCCAGCTTTTGCACTTGACATGTTGTCTCATCATGGGGAACATTTTTGCCAAGTAATATTAAAATCCCTTCATGAATTGGAGAGTTATGGACCGGACAGGAAAAAAAGCCCTGTTGACATTTGACCTCCAATTGTGACCTTGACCTTTGAGCTAGGGGTCCGGGATTTGCGCAGGACACGTCATCTCATCATGGGGAACATTTTTGCCAAGTAATACTAAAATCCCTTCAAGGATGGGAGAGTAATGGACCGGACAGGAAAAAAAGCCCTGTTGACCTTTGACCTCCAATTGTGACCTTGACCTTTGAGTTAGGGATCTGGATTTGGCATGACACGTCGTCTCATCATGGGGAACATTTGTGCCAAGTAATATTAAAATCCCTTCATGAATGACAGAGTTATGGACCGGACACGAAATTGCGGACGGACGGACGGAATGACGGAAAATTGCATTCCTATAGTCCCCGAAACTGGTTTTCAACCAGTAGTGGACTAAAAATGATGTCATTATCAGTAGTCAGAATGGTTAATTGTGGAACAAAATCTATAAAGTTCCCTTTTTATTTTTTAAAAAGATTTTTTTTCTGTTTGAACTATGTTACAAGATACGGAATGAATGAAAAGGTCAGGATAAATACATGATAACGAACAAGATATCAGCATAGTATAATAAAGAATTTATTTTCTGCCTTTTCTTAACTACCTTGGAAATGCATGCAGTATTTTTATAGAATTTAATAGGAATATGATAAATAGAATACAAAGTATTTTGATAGTTGTCAGAAATAAAAGAATGAGCAAATAATGACCTGACCACCTTTTAAGAAACTTGGATGAGAACTTCACTGATTTACAATCCCAATGCAAAAGCTACTATATTCGCTTTAATAAGGGCTCCACTACCCACATAGTTCCTTATTTGCAACAGTAGTTAAATCACAGTTAGTTTCAGCTTAGTATAAAATATTTAGTTTAATCACAGTGAATTTCAGCATTATCTATTAAGTAAAAAATGCTGAAAGTTCATATATACAGATATATCAACTTATAAAATGCAGAAAGACAGAAAGATGGCTTTTATTCAAGGATATGAGATATATTGAATGTTATAAATGAAATGTTAAATTTTTAAAAGTAAATGTAAAAAGCTTTATCTTACCTTTATTTTGCTAATGTTTTCTTATTTTGTAAGGTATTCTAGTTTGAAGAAAAATACAAGCATGTGCTGTGCTTGCATATACCAGAAAAAAAAAGAATGACATCACTAATGATGTAACTTATGATATCATTTTATAATTATGATGTCATAAAAAAATATAAATTCTCTGAAAGCATCATCAAGGAATCTTTTAGTGCAATATCAGTCCAACTGAAGAAAACTTCATTATATTACAGTTTTTACAGCGCAATAAAAGTCTAACTCAAGTTAAACTTATAATTTATATATTTTTTCAGTGCAATTTAAGTCTAACTCTAGTTAGACTTATATTGTCATGATGAAGACTAACATTCTGAGATAAACTAATATGTTTCTTGTAGGTAAAAAGGGGTAAATTACCTTAATTTTTTCAAAGACCGTGTATCTGACCTATAAAAATATGTAAAAAAATGATGTTATGAAAAAATGTCACTTGGACCAGTATTGCGCTAAGCCATCGATATGTACGAATTAAAATGATAAGAAAACATTTCATAAGCAACAACAACTTACATGTATTTTCTGCATATTTTAATTCGAATTGAAAGGATTCTATTTATCATTTCGAGTAAAAGTTTATCACCTATTAGCCCATCTTCTCGCTATTTCGTGTTTTAATTTAGTACAAACCCTTCTTTACACACCAGAATTTTTACCGGATTAATATCTTGCCACTTTTACGATTTTGAACATTTTGCTTTTTACAATTCCTATTTTTTTCAAGGCTGTATAGAAATTCAATAACAAACAATAAAATGTTGGTATGATTGTACAGAATGAGCTCACAAGTTCCTCTCGCAGCATTACATCTCTGAAGATTTAAATTTTATCAAAGTAGACTGTAAGCCCATTGTATATGGTTCTAAAACAAAAACAACTTTCAACATCGGGAATCTTTTTGCGCTACATAAAATAAAAATTAACTGTTTCCTAGATGCTTTAACTGATTCGGTAAGCTTTTGTGATCCACCGAGTAACTCTTATCAACTTGTTCCGGATAAGATTGATACTATTTTCGTTTTTTCTTCATCTTAATATTCCGAGTGTACTTGAATTGATTAATTCAAAGTCTTAAGTTGCAATTTAATATCTCCGTACAACATATTAAGTTAAATCTTCATCGATAAATATGATTACTGGTAACAAACATGACAAATAATCTTTTTTTTTTAATTACATCTTGATAAACATCAAATTTAAAAGAAAAATTCTCTGGAAGCAAAGAATGCAACCAAGTAAATAAATAGCAGACACAGCCGATCGACTTTTTTCATGTTCAGAGGAGATAATAAACATGTGCAACACCCAACCCATAACCCACTTACAAATTAGATGCTTACACAAAGACAGATTTCTATTACACGACCTACATGATACCAAAAAACCAGAAAATAAGCAACACTGTGTTCGAATACAAGCAAAACAATTTAAGTAGTAAAAAAAGCACAGTCTTAAGTCTGTTAGAATAGGAATATGGTACTGTTTATGATAGTCTTTGCTTGTAGAGCGAACAGATAAAAACTCTTTTCATTAATTACTGCGGTTCCTGACATTTTATATATTTTTATATGATTCTCGTGATCAGTTCTTAGAAGTATTTCATCTATAAGAGATATGTTTCTAGATTTAATGCGATGTTACTTTCTGTTCTAATTGTTAAAGCAACAAAAAGTTTTCTTGGAAATTTTTCTATCGTGCAATATTTTTATCGTGCCAGGAACAATTTATCTTTTTGCTGAAAAGAAAAAGATTGAATGTTATATACTTTTTTTTCAACAGGTGTTTGAGTACTTTTTTTTCAACAGGTATGTGAGTAGCCAGAGAACTGTGGAAATGAAACGGAGGTACGGCGGTTACAGATTTGTAGATGTCAACAAAGTATTCAATGCCATTATCAATGATGTAGGATGTACAATACTACCATAGTTTTGCCTTTTTGATACACCATGAACGTAACACCTCTTGGCATGAAAATAGTTTTGACCGTATTTGCGAATACTTCATGAATGCAAGACGTGTTTATATGGCAACAAAGCTGAATAAATATCAAAACAACAAGAAATCAAGATTAATAGTGACCTCAATCCAGAAAACAATAGATTTTAGTAAGATTTTACTAATCGGAAAAAATGTGGAATTTTCTGCTATGTATGTATAAAATCTGTAAAAAGATCTTTTGAAAGCATAGAATGTAACCAAGCAAAATAATAGCAGACTCGGTTTGACTGACTGAGTCTGTTCAAAAGAGGTAATGGAAAGTGCAGCCCTCTTCACGCCCCCTTGCACCGGCTTAAGCAGAATTCTATTAAATAGATACTGAAAGAACTAGTCCCAAAATATAACAACACTGAATGCAAGTACGATGAGACTTTTAACGGCCGCCACACGGCACCTAAAGATATTTTATAACATCTGTAAAAGGATCCTTTGGAAGCAGTCATCATATTACACTGATACAGAATATCCAATAAAATCATTAAAAATGTTCCTAAGAATGCAACCAAGCAAGGTATAAGCAGACTCGGTTCCAAGGTATATGAATGCGTTTTAAAGTGAGAGTAGATGATGAAAAACAAGTGTTATTTTATATCCAGCTGTTATGTTGATCCATAACCTGTTTCCGGTGTGAATTTGGTGTTCTTTTTAAGGTTTGGTCTACATGAATAGATAAATCCTAATTTATCAAAATACCATTAAAGAACATATGACAATAAACTAAAATGTTGACTGTCATACATTGATCACTTATTCATCATAATATTATACAGGAAACAATTCTTTTACAAAATGGATATGTGACGTGAAGCTGATATTGCAAACAGTTTTATGCTAAAACAAGGTCAAAAGCCCAACAGCGAAAATCTATATCTAAAGAACACAGCCACAAATACAGTATTCAACATGGAAATAGGGGTACATTTACTTGTATACACATGCACAACGGCTGAGTACATGCGTACATAAACACAAATGAATGCATTTATAACTATAACTGTCACAGGAGTGAATTATACCCCCCACCATACGGTCCTGTCACAGAAGAATGGCAACCATCAACCATAAGAAATTTTAGAAATACTTAGAATAATATAAAACGTAAAAAAAACTTAATATTTAAAAAAAAATACTCGTCTTTGGAGTACTTCATCCCGGGCTCGGCACATTTAAGTGAAACCCAGTATGAGGGATGAGGTAAATATAAAAATATAATATAAGAGATACACTAAAAATGAATACAAAAACTGTCTTATCGACACATGTTACCATAGAAAAATGTCTTTACTTTTTACAAAGGATTAATAATAAAAAAGTTAGAAAAAACCCTAAAATATTGAAAATCTAAAAATAGAATTTCTAAAAATATACTAATTATTGGAATTTGAGGGGAAGTAACTCAATACAAAAGTTAAAAAAGAAAGTTACTTCCCTTTGGCTCTAAGCCAATCAGAATGATATGTAGTGAAAATGCATCAAAATTAACCTTAAGTTCTAAGTAATTGGGGGGCATAATTCATGAAAAATTGGTGTCAGAGTTATGCACCTTGTGTCACATGACGTGGGTGATAATGTGGAACAACTATTTTAAATCTGAATCAAATCCATTAAGTAATAGCTGAGATATAGAAAAATTCATCAAAATTAACCTTAAATTCTAAGTAAAAGGGGGCATAATTCATGAAAAGTTGATGTCAGAGTTATGCACCTTGTGTCACATGATGTGGGTGATAAGGTGATACATCTATTTTAAGTTTGAAGCAAATCCATTTAGTAGAAACTGATATAATAGATTTCGGGACGCGACGCGATGCGACGCGACAAAACTGACTCCTATACAGCCCCACCCCCACCCCGCAAACATGTCTGGTGGGGGTATAAAAAACAGAGACAAACAGGTACGTGAAGAAGGAGCACAACACGGCGCCAACTTGTAACGGTCAGTGCGGAATTTAACTTAGTTTACTGGCGCTAAATCTTGCTCTATGATCACATATGTTCTTATATCACAAGAGAGTGTAAATAACGTCAGAATACATTCTCATGTATAATACATAAAACTCGAAACCCCACTGAATCGTATACGTATGTATTCAGTTAATTTGCAGAAGCCAGAGCACCAAAAGAAACACCATTATTACATATTAAAAGAAATCGGAAGCAGCACTTTTTAATCCGTTAATGTATAGTAAAATCTACCATTGTGCCATATTATACGCATCAAAACCCATAATTGAAGGCAGAAATACCTGACAATTTCGAACTGGCCTGAAACGTTTTACTTTACGCTGCCATCTTGCTCATTTGAAATACGAGACTGACATTTCACCCGCGCGAACCGCTAAGAGAGCTTTAACATGTGCCGCTTCGTGTTTGAAGTTGCATCAGCGTCCCGGTGACAAAAAAGTTGGGAAAAAGGTAATTTTTTATTGAAATTGATTTGAATTATTATTTTTATAGATAAATCCTTAAGAAAACTGGTATGTATCATTTATGTTTTGTTTACATGGTGGTCTACATGTATATTTTCTTAGCGGTTCGCGCGGTGACGTCATGCGAGAATCTCGCAGTAGCTCTTCAACAATGGCCGCCGAAATGATGCAGATCTAAAAATGACTTGTAAAAATCGACGATTTTATTATAAGATTTACTTCCAGAATTTGGTAAATGGTGTTAACTGATGTAGAAGTAATTACTTTATCAAGATACCCGTACGTTTTCATTCAGAATTTCAGTTTTACTACGTTTGCGATGAAAAGTTGAACGACTTTTTATTTTGGTATGGTTTTATAGTAGGCCTGGTCCAAAACTCTAAAGCCGCATCTATGAAAAAACAAAATATGAAAAAGCGGCATTTAGAATTTTGGAAGCCAGGACTAAAGATCAACAAATTTGAAATCAAAATGTGACTTTAGAGTACCGTTGTCTGTTATCGG
Organism: Mercenaria mercenaria; assembly: GCF_021730395.1. Classification (NCBI taxonomy): domain Eukaryota; kingdom Metazoa; phylum Mollusca; class Bivalvia; order Venerida; family Veneridae; genus Mercenaria; species Mercenaria mercenaria. The sequence continues at coordinate 58,413,164 of NC_069377.1, read as the reverse complement.
CCGCTGTTGACATGTAACTTCGTTATTATTTAGTTATTAAGAACAGTTTCTGGAGTCCAACTATCCCCTACTGCAAACAATTGCAAAGAATATATCTTAGTCTATGGGTTCGCACATATCGGAAGAATGGATTCTTCGGTAAAGCTACCAAGGTGAAGAATACTTAGGGATAACCGAAAATCATTCGTACCACATGAAAATGATATTTCATAGTGTTTGCTAGAGAACAGACTTCAAGAATTTGATCTGTAATCCGTGTATTTACACGAGAACAGACATGCAAGAAGTGTGTTTATACTAGTGAACGTACATTACGCGTGTGATATGTACAAGTATTGCACAGTATTATGGGTTTTTTAGTTTTATTAGTTTGTAATTAAATCATCAGTAGCGTTCTCGTTTAAACAAAATATATGCAAAGTCGGATCAATAGTTGGCTTAAAAGTACAGAAAATGTAATCATTTTATAATGATACCTTTAGCGGTTTGAATCTCGTATCTGTCCAAAACATTAATTCTTTGCATTTCAAACTTTGCGTATGTTAGTATTTCTCTGGTATCTTATTTGTTTTTTTTTTCTTATTTTCGTATTAAATTGGTAGTACATCTAAATCATTACTTTAATTATGACCAGGCAAGGCTGACAATAATAAAGTATAAGACTGAAATTGAATTTATAAAATTGAACCGCTGTGCTTAAAAATTTCACCTGAGAGCTTATAAACTATTTCATCAAGTTTAAGGTGATATGTTTTTTAACTTAATTACTTGCGGTTATTTTCTGTTAATTCTGACATGTTTCAGTTAATGCAGATAAAATATATAATTAAATACAGTTTTAAAAAGAATATGGGTTTGGGAATCGAACTCACGATGAAACAGTCCGAAACAGAGCCGTTACCGCTAGGCCAATAAGGAATTATTGTGTGCATCGGAAATGTTGTAAACGGACTGAATCGTATGTAATTCTTTTGTTTGTTTATATTTTCAAACGCCAGAATTCTGTGCGAAATCTATAATTAGTTTGTTAACTAGAGAACAGACATCAACAATGTGACGTGTGATCATATTTACAGTTACAGTTACAGTTATACCAGCATTTTATTATATACCTCTTTGAGTGTTAAGCAGGGAACACTGAATGTGTCAAGGTAAATATGGATTGAAAGAAGTGATAAACGATAAACTGTCAGTGAAAAATCTTTATTCATGTCGATTATTGATTATCGAATATAATCATTGCCCTAAAATATTGCCACAGCTGTAAAGTATATTGAAAACATCTTGGCGTGAATGTTATGTTTATAAAGTCTTGCAGAAAGTAATATAAAAGTCTTTACCAGATTAGCACATGTGCTAAATAATATCTTGAACAAATTAGTTTTATAGATATCACTTATTCTAACAAGAGGGACCTGAAGGCCCTGTATCGCTCACCTGACCTAGTTCTTACCCCAGATAACCTTTTATCCAATTTGGCCTAGATTTCACAGAGACAAATATTTTGACCATGTTTTATGTAAATCAGGTAGATCATTATCCAAGTTTTTTTTTCTCAATAATTTGACTTAGTGAAATAGTTTCTGACCTCAGGTACCCCACTTTTGAACTCAACCAAGATTTCAAACAGACAAACATTCTGAAAAGTTTTATGAAGGAGTTGAAAAAGTTGCCTGTATAGTGTAAATAACGATTTCTCTATAATTTAACAGAATGACCTAATTATTCCCACTTAAAAAAATTATCGTAAATTTAAAACAGACAAATATTCCGACCAAATTTCATGAAGATCTGTTAGAAAAAGGGGACACTTTGAGTGTTAAAAGGCATTTCTATGATTAGACCTAGTGACCTAACTTTTTACCTAGATAATTAAGACAAGCAATCGTACCTAGATTTCAAAGAGACAAAGATTCTGACAAAGTTGTATGAAACTCAAGAAGAAAATGTGGCCTTTAGAGTGTTTACAAGGTTTTTCTTAAATTTGTCCCTATAACTTATTTGAAGAACTCAAGTTACCCCGTCTAGAATATAACCTATATTTCATAAAGATAAACATTCTGACATTTTATGAAGATCAAATAGAAAATGTGGTCACAAGAGTTAACAAGGTTTTTCTATGATATGACCTAGTGACTTAGTTTTTGACCGCAGGTAAACCAGTTTTAAAATAATTCTAAATTTAAAAGAGACAAACATTCCGACAAATTTTTACGAATATCAATTCAAAATTCTTGTATCTAGAGTGTTACTAAGCTTTTTCTATGATCCGAATTAGTGACCTAGTTTATGAAGTCAGATGACCTAGATTTGAATTCAATCTTGAATATATAGAGACAACTTAAGTGTTAACAATCTTTTTCTATGATTTGACCTAGTGCCCTTGTTAAAGATCTCAAAAACTAGAATTTACAGAGCCAAACACTCTGATAAATGTTTCATGAATATCAAGTAAAGATCAAGTAAAAAAGTATTCCTCTTGAGTGTTAAAAATGTTTTCCTTTGATTTGACCTTGTGACCTAGTTTTTTTTATCTGAGGCAATCGAGTTCTAAACATGTTCTATAATGCATAAAGACAAATATTTTGACAAAGATATGTAGTATTCAAGTAGAAAATGTGGCCACTAGTGTGTTAATAAGGTTTTTCTAATTTTTTTTCTGATTTGACTCGGTGGCCTAGCGTATGAACTTTGTTACTCAATTATCTAACTTGACTAGATGTCATGAAGACAAACATTCATACAAAGGTTTAGAAAGATGAGAATGTGGACTCTAGAGTGGCAACAAGGTTTTCCTATTAATTTACCTATAGTGTCCTAGTTACTTGTCCGAGTTTTTATTGAGAGTAACATTTTGATAAAGTTTCATTAAGATATAGCCAAAATTGTGACCTCTACCTCTATAGTGTAAACAGTCAAATTACTGACTACGCACGACGCTTGATGGACGACGTACGACGAACGACGACGGACGCCGGACACAGGGCAATCGATCACATTAGCTCAACTTGAGCATTTTGTGCGCAGTTGAACTGAAAACGTGTCATCAATATTAATTGTCACATACAAAATTTTCCCTTTTGGCAAATATAACTCAGCTGATAATATTTGCGCAACTACATGATTTTCTCTTGAAACGGTTTGAGGTAATGTCATGATTATGTAACACCCATCACCAAACGAATAAATATTGAACGTCTTCTCACATTCAATTATTTGACTCAAATCATCCAGAATGTTTAGTGAACGGCATACTCAATTTGATTCCGTAAAAACTGTAACTTAAACAGTAATTGTGATCATGCATGCATGAAGATAAGACATCATAATGATTTCATACAATATGTACATACATTGTGATATATAATGAAATAATTTAGTATGAAAGCATGTCAGTAATGCCAAATGGTATTTCAGCTGATTGCATAATATCAAGAGGTATACACGGCATGTTTTGTCAGATATTTTGTATGAAGATAGATAAGAACACGCAGATGCCATGATCTGTGAAAGATACGTTTTCAATAGTGACAATATTCAAAGTCGCGGAAACGGTTTCTATTTTCTGATAAGACGTAAAATTTTACACTCAATGCACTTGACTCGACATTAAGGCTGTATGATATTACCATTTCTGGACTAATAATTAACTTTAAGGTTTATAATTTAACGCCACAGATTCCATAGTAGTGGTCGAAGATTCTGCATGTTACTCATCATACCGTTATTATTATTATTATTATTATTGTTGTTGCTGTTGTTATTATTATTTTCATTATTCATATTGTTGTTTCTATTATTATTTCTCACACTTGATCGTTGTCCAGCAACATCAGTTTGCATAGAAAACCCAGGTCTTTGTATCCCTCTTACATTACCGTCTAAATTTGGACCATTTCCTCTCCTGCCCATACCGGGAGACATCATTGTGGCAACATTTCTGTCAAATACTGGAATATTCGGCATTCCCATAGGAACTCTGCCTGGAACATTTCCGTTAAGGTTTGGCACCTGCAAATCTCTTTGAATTGGCATCATCAACATCGGCATTCCAGGGACATTAGCTGGCGTCGGCATCATTGTAGGCATCGTATCGACTAGATTTGGTATATTTGGGCTGTTCAGCATTGACATTGACATTTTCGGCATTTCCAGCATATTTCCGTTACGATTCTGCAAATTTGCATCTGTTTGCGTAGGCGTCATCATCATTTGCATTTTTCTTGTATTTCCACTCATATCACGCACGTTGCCATTCAGGTTTGGAACTTTTGCATCTTTCTGCATGGGCATCATCATTGGCATATCCCGCATATTTCCGTTCAGATTCGGCACGTTCTCATCTTTTTGCATCGGCATCAACATCATAGGCATGCCACGCACATTTCCATTAAGGTTTGGAACATTTGCATCTCTCAGCATAGGTATCATCATAGGTATATTCTGAGTATTCCCATTAAGACTCGGCATATTTGTGCTTTGTAGCATCGACATTAACATTAAAGGCATATCGCGAACATTTCCAACTGGTGATGAAGCACTTCTGCCCATTAACATCATAGGCATGTTTTGTATGTTTAAATCTTGATTCATCATTTCCATTGTCATATTTATCATTTCTAACATCATCATCATTAATGCTTCACCGTTAGGTGACGGTCGAACTGGGCCATTTGGCCGGTCAAAGTTTGCCTCGATTACTCTGTCATTCAGTGGTTGCGTTGTTCTGTAATTACCAAACCTGGAGTTGAAATCGCCACGTGACTGAAGACCGGTAAGTAAAAACCACTGAAATATAAGTTTTGCTTTCTTGATATTATTTTGTTGCGACGTAATGGATAAATTTGTTAAAAATGTAAATAAAGAACTTATTGTTGTATAACTTTATTTAAGATATGAATTGTGTAAACACCATGTTGTTAATATGTCTGTAAATTGACTACTTTTCTTTTGGCTACTGCAAAAAAAATGTCAAACCGATAGAACATTACGATTGTGCCTTTCCTAGAATGAAAATTAAATTTAAAACCGTTTCTCCGTAACTTTCATGAATGTTAGTTTTATGTATATTTAAGTTAACAGTTTGAGCGAATAAAAGTAGAAATGAATACATCACACAATGAAAACAGAACACAGAATGCCTTACCGCTTCTTCTGTTACCATAATTGGGTCCTTTAGAATGATCCAGCGAACAGATTCGTGACATGTTGGTGTTGTCGTGCTTCCGGCATAGGTGTAGAATTCACAGTCTCGGTTGAAGAACATAGTCAGGTCTACTTCTGTACTAGCGTTCGCTTCTGAATGGAAATATATCGAGGAAAACATAAAATCAATAAAAAAACTTAGTTTTAGTAATTTCTGGTTCATGCAAAGTGGTAACATTTCCCCAATATCCGGCTTTCATTTGTCTTCGTTGTACACAATTGTTTCGATCAAATAAGAATAGCTATGCACAGGTTATACAAATCATTATTTTCATCACTTATATATCGAGTATAAATCACGTACTTCGTAGACATTATCAGACCTCATATTCAACAATATTCAATTGTTTTTAAAGCTATGTACAAAACATACGTATCGAGGTATGTCTTGCATCGAAGCAATATAAGCTCATAATGTTTTTTACATATGGCTGTATTTTGCAATGCTTTCACTTTTAACTTTATACAATCTATTCAAGCATCCAACAGTATGAAATACATTTCTGTCTATACTATTCGTACTGAAACTTGCGTTTCTAATTTAGTCATCTTAAGGCAAGTGAACAATAACGAACAATTACTTAACAATTTATCTCTTTGGAAAGAAAGAAATAATCAGACAAATGCTGTATATAAATGTTGTACTTACGATATGGGAATATCCGCGGAATATTCATCTCAAGGAATTCTGAGAATCTGGAAGTTTCGCCACTGTTTGCCATGCTTCCTTGAATTTTCTAAAGAGTTTAAAGGAAAAAAGCTACTATAATACTACTAACAATCTTACAAATGATGGTAATTTGTGGGGAATATTGTCACCTGCAAAGACAGTTTTTTTTATTGTTTTCGTTGGTTATGCTAGTCATACCGACATATTTTATAGCGTGCGGTGACTTTTCCATTTTTTAATGGTAGAATAAGACCCCAGGTGACTTCTCCTGGCATTGTTTCAGATACGAATGGGCACCTTGGTAGAACAACCGAACTTCCGTAAGTCAGAAAGATGGCTTCATCACGAGATGAATTCTACAGTAAAGGTGAGGTTATGTGGAGGTCATGGCTTGAAGTTAGCAACCTTAACCACTCGAATAAGGATGTCACTGACTTGTTTTCAAGTTTTTGACCGACAGATCGAAACTGAAATCTTCGTGAACAACATAATGTGATGTCTGATTATATGTGTGAAAGAAACCCCAGACTCCTATATTTAAAAATCATTTACTTTTCGAAACCTATCGCATCCCTTTAAGAAATGGATAAAGAAAAATCTTTGTAGTAATATTTCTAATTTACGTAGCTAGTTTTGTAAAGCAATATGAAAGAATTTTTCGAACGGGTTACATTTTATTTTTGAGTTTTCACCTGAATCATGACAACAATGACTACGACACCGTCTGTTTTGTTGTCTGCTTCTTCCAGATCCTTGTAATTACTATTGTAAAACACAAAATGAAGCTGAAAAAGTAAAGTAATCAAGCAAACGTAACAAATTCTTTAAACATTATGCACCATACCATAACAAATCTTATTTGGAATTGATACTTATTTATTCACTATTTATTTATTGCAAATTCATTACATGTCTGTGATAAGCAGCAATAGGGCCGAAGGAGCGGGGAGGGTATTATTTAATTACCGTCTCTCGTTTCACATAGGTTCAAGAACGTTGTCACTATCATCCTTAACTAAGAGAATCTGCAGCTCTTTCCCTGCGAACTCTAACGTCTCTCTTCTGGAGGTATTGCAACGCAGGAGTAACTTTAAATAACGTCAGATTAAAACAAGAAATGATTGCATTATCTCAGCTGTTATAAAACAGAAAGAAGAATGATTTCTTATTAATCATTACCTCGCCTTCAAACCTTAGTCCGTCGATGGTATGTTCGGAACCAGCGGACATAATACCACTTCCCCTGAACCGTAGACCCTGTAAAATCAAATTTTTTACTTTTCATATTTGGCACTGCAATGTATTTTTTGAAACAAAACAGAAACTAAACTCTTTTGTACAAAGCTCACCGTATTATATGCGCAACGTATTCCCCAGTCTAAAGTTTCAATATGTACTTAAAATTTCATTAAATTCTTTTACAGAAATAGAAAATAGACATAACGACATAAATGAAAGTTTGATTGAGCTTGTTCATGGACGATAGTGAAAATGCAAGCTACCGTCCACGCCCTCTAGCCACGGATTGAGCAGAAGTCAACATTAATTACGCATGTTACAAATTAGAGAAAGGTGATGCAATAATCTCAGCTAAAACAATTTGTTTGCCCTGAACTATTCAAATATTTGGTATTGTCTCACTTACGTTCAAATTGCATGCAGCGCTATTCATACTGACAAATATATTGTATTTTCTACTTCTTAAAGCAGCATGCAGCCAGACTTGGCTAGAAAAATCATCTTTCTTTCAAATTGAAGTTTGGTCATATTATGAACAATAGAATATGAATTTTTGTTTCTAACATATTTTAAAAGCTCCAAATCAAGAAAAAAAGATGACCGCGCCGGGAATCGAACCCCGGACCGCCGCGGCAATAAAGACTTTTTCCCGTCGTCGTAACCAATAGCGCTATAGCTTAAGTAGTGAATAATGACTTCAAAATATAGATACTTATAATGGAGACAGTTTACCTGGAGTAAATGCGTGACAAACGCTTTTCGATTTTCATCGCAAAAAGTAATAAAAACAGCAAATTCTCATGTGTTTCCATAACATAAAGTTTGTCAGTAATTAAGTTTTAAAGCCTTCTTACGAAATATAGCATTTATTTCAAGATATCTTAAAAAGATATTTTTTGTTGTTGTCGAACGATCTGAAGGCATGCTGCTTTAAATTGTCTAGCGTATTTCTTTAATATTAGTTTGTTATAGACTGAATAACTGTACGGTGACCAAGTAGTGTTTAATAAAGATAATTTCTTTCTTCATAATGACACAGATAATTTCTAAGAAAACCCTTTTCTTTCTAGGCTCATCTCAGAGTCAGTCAGAGATAAGAGATATTGTAAGATTTTTCAAGAAGTGCTATTTGAGAGGATTTACTGGCAGAGATATTCATTTTAAGGGACTACAACGACTGATGCCAGTCTATACGGTGACCGGTGGGACTAATACCCCGAATACGAAGGGTAAATGTAGAGGCAAGAAGCGAGTTAAGTATATATTTAGGAATGTAGACCACATGATGAAACTAGAAATAAAATTTTCCGTCCAATTGAGGAAATCGACTTCCTTTAAGTTGAAATTTTATTGTCTTTTATAACTTACACATTGCCAATACAAACAAACAGAAACAGATACTTTCTGTATCGGGATACTTTTGCTTTATGCAAATATTTGAGTAATTGTTTGGAAGTAACGAAAGGAAATTATTAAATATATCTAAAATTTCATCTACGTATCTCGAAGAGACATTAAATGATTCTTTTATGTCATCATGTTTTTGTGGATGACCTATGCTCCAACTAATACGCCATACCTGATAAATAAGTTGTCACGGAAATAAGCATTGCATCTGTAGCTGTGCATAAGTTCTCATTGTGCATTTGTAACACTTTCGTTTAGAACAAACATGTGCTCTGTTCACACTTTACCCTACATAAAAGATGTCCACCTCTTCAAATCTTGTCTAAATTAATGTAACTAGCCTTTCTTTTGATGAAATCATGTGGAAAATGTGTATACGTTGTAAGGAAAAGGTCTGAACTGTATGTTTTACTGACTGAATTAGAGACTTAACAAACTAGCACTAAATTGTCCATAGAAAATCAAGCTTTAGGTTTAATCAATTGGTTTTGTAAAAAAATCTATTTAATTGTAAATGACAAGTTATCACTATACTGACAGCTACTTTATCTATTAATTTTCAAAAATAGAAATCATTTAATGTTCTTTGGAATTTTTTTTTTTGTTTTACTGTGCATTTTCTTAATGTTTCAAGAATGGTTCTGCTTTTAATCTTTATGCTGAAGTTTTTGTAACAAATGCCTAGTACTTTTAAAATATTTTAGAAATTGTTCGTACACAGATTCTTTGCCACTTACGTTGCAAAGTTTCAAGTATTGTTTCCTAACTTCCGGGAACATTTCGAGATGATCAAATACACGCAGGTGGGCAAAACATCTCTATAGTATACAAATGCATTTGAATTCCTTTTATCTAAAATTAATCTAATTTCAACGTGTTAAATAATGGATTCGTACTTGATCTTGTTTCATATATCAGTTTTGATGCTTTATGTGTGTGTTAATGAGTGCATCAATGGGTGAAAATATTTTAGAAATTTAGTAATGATGATCAATTTGAAAAGGGCAGAATGCAACTACTTGACTACAATAAACATATTAAGTTATAGATTTTAGAATAAAGGAACTGCAAAAATTAGATTCAGGCGAGGTATTTTTGATGTAACGTTGAATTATTACTGGCATACATTCAGGTAAATAAACTGTCATTAGGTTTCAGTTTGCAATCTGTGGGAAACGTATGATCTAAAATTAAAATTAAAACAGACATTGAATTGCCTATGACGTGACAGAACTTAAAGATCTCAATTAGACTAATGGTAAATGAAGTGTTTATACATATGCAAAAAAGTCTTCCTTGTATGGATAGCAATGGTATGTGTTAATATTCTTAAAGGATGTTTTGATATGATAATACGTGCCTATACATTTACTTCAAACTTTGCTTTTTTGAATTTCATCGTGTGTGGTAAATTATACTGTCAAGTGTTTGCTATATACCACTTTTCGAGATTTAATGCATTTAGTTCTCGAAAAAAACATTTGCGACAAGTTTCCAAATTGAAAATATCTAAGCGCGAATAATTTCTATTCACTCAATGCTGTCACTTCTTTTCTACTTTACAAGAGTATATGTCAAGTTTAGTTATGTTTTTTTTTAATAAAATAAAACAACAACAACAAAAAGAACAACAAATATGTTCGCATATAACATTCCTATATAATAATTATCTCGCGAAATTTCATATCCTTTCTTTCAATTTAAAATGCAGTCGGTGTTAAAAGGCAGGCATAAGGGATGTTGCCTATTTCATTGTAGGGATAATACACGTATTTTGTGTGTATAAACGTCTGCAGAAGCCCGCGGGATTGTTTGTGACCGAGACCGAAGGTCGAGGTCACAAACATATCCCAAGGGCTTTTGCAGACGTTAATACACAAAACAAACGTGTATTGTCGCTATTCTTGCATAAAAAATATTTTACGACGATTTATGTATTGTTTTCATATGTGATGACTTGACGATTCCGGTACATTTTTTATTTACCATTCCTGTTGTTCTTGGAAACGGTAAACATGTATCCAGGGCCCGGAAATAAACAACACTATCAAAAGCACATCCTGAAGGTTTTTAAGTGATTTTTTTATCTCTCATTATTACAAACATAAAATTACAAATAATTATTCATATCATTTCACAATTTGATGGACTCGATCACAATTTCAAGAATAATAACTTTGCTTTCGAGTTATATTGAGTACCGACACGCAGTTGGAGTACGGATAAGTACGAATATAGTGTCAAGTTTCCAAGCTGTTTATATAAATTCTTCGAGAAATTAGATAAAAACATACCGACTGATACTTACCAAAATCATAAATATAATACCTAAAAACGAACAGCACAAGTTTCTCGCGATACTTATTTATTCACAGTTATTTACAATAACTGAACAGACGCTTTGTAAAGGGAGTGAACTCTAAGAGAAGCTAGTGCGTACATTGATGGGGGCAGTACGTTTGGGGTTGGAAACAGATACAGCTAAACATACTATGGATTACATTGTATCTATAATGCTACAAGATGAGGTTGTTAAGGAAGAAACAAGACCCAGATGCAAAATATCAGTGTGCGTAAAATACATACATATATCCCTGGCAAAGCATTTCAAAAATAAAAATCATGTATTAACAGCACGTGAATTGCCTTGTTTGCACACGATTTTTCTCCCGTTTATACATGGGCAGATCCAGTAAAAAAAGTAGTTTTTATGCAAGAATACCTGTCATGAACAAACTCGGTCAAAAATTTCTTCTATCATTTTGCTTGGCTTAATCATTTCCTTCCAAAGGTTCTTCAATAGATTAATTTTAACTTTCACAATAGCAGGCCGTGTAGGGGCCATAAAATGTCTCACCGAACTCGGGCTCAGCGTTTTTTGTTTCATTTTCTGGTTATTTAGGGTCATGGAAACCACTCAAGAAGGTGTATAATAGATTCCACGTAAGCCAGTGTTAAGGGACGTGATGTGTGTTTCATTTCAAAAACTCATAATCAAACATTTTGTTTATTTCGTTCTATAATCAAAAGGATCTCCTCTTTTAATTCAATCAATATACAACTGACAAGTTTCATTACCTGTAATTCGAAATCTCTGCCCGTAACTCCACCATAATGAAGATGGAAGTCGTGCAGTTTGTACATTCCAGATCGATATGGTACATTTGTCAGCTGAAGCATTCGCTCGTCCTCGGGTTCAAACTCAGCAGAATGTCCTGTAAATTCAGTTGCAGTTATTGTATTCGCTCACAATAAATTATCTTGCCCCGATTGTGCTGGCACATTTTATGATAAGGAATGTCATACTATGGTAAACCCCCTATGTGAAATTCAGAAAGGGAAGCAAATCCCTTTTTGTGATGTTTGAGGGAGGATAAGGTTCAAAGGCACTGGCTTCCAGATCGTACGTACGGCAACAAAAAAGAAAAAAAGATAGGTATCAGGAAATTTATGCTATATGTCTTAAGAAAGCTTTGAAACTTAATTACGGACAGACTGTATGTTATGGAAACACATAAGAAATAGTTGTTTTTACTTATTTTTACAAAGAAAATCGAAAAGCGTTCGAGGAACTTTGTCTCGATTAAAAATCTCCATATTTAACGCGGTAAATGGCGGTATTGGTAAAGACAGCGGAAAAGTTTTTTATTGCCGTGGCGGCCTAGGATCGCTTCTCGATGAGAGCATATTTCTTTCTTGATTTAGCATTTTAAAGAAAATTTCGAAACAAAAACTCATATTCTTATGTTCATAATATGACCAAACTTAAATTTTAAAGAAAGATCGTTTTAATCCAAAATCAGGAGACCAGTGCCTTGAATATTCAATGTGGAACAAACCGATAAAACATATTAAATATAAAAAAAACCCTTATGCAAAATATGATATCTTCCTGAGAACTTTAATGTTGTGCATGAAGCCAATACGTTCCATAGTCATTTAGCTATATTGTATTGTTTTAATTTGATTTTATGTTTTCAACTACGAAGTCCTGTCAGTAAATTCAAAACCAATCAAAGGTACAGAGTATTAAAGAACACAGTAACAAGTAATTTCCACAATAACTGTTACTTCGGTTATAATGTTATTGTCATAACCCACCATTATTTTTGAACTTGCCACGAAGAATGTTGCTAGAGTAGATCATTCGAGGGCATTGACATGAGACGCCGTAACGGACCAAATCTGTTTGAATGTCAACCGGTGATTGATGCTCCCCTCCGCAGTCTTCACCATACGTTCTCGGCCAATTATACACACCTTCAGTTAAAAGGTTACATCAGTTTATATGTTACATGCTAGTTAAAACAACGTATCTACAACTTAAAAATATAATTTTAAATCATGAAAAAAATAAATATATTTAATATAGTGTCAGTGGTTAAGATAAAACGATCATTGCTAAGTGTTTACAAGAAAAAATGTAGTATCTGCCAATGTAGTCTATAATTTAACTTGTTCATGATTTAATCTGTTAATACCCCAGTCACACATACGGCGCGGATAGCTACGTCTAGCTACGGATAGAAACATAGTAATCCGTATCGATCCGTACCTGAGCCGTAGGGATTGATACGGATTACTACTTTAAGGTACGGCTCAGGTACGGATCGATACGGATTACGAAATTTCCTTAACAGACACTTTAAGGATCATAAGCTTCTGTTCCAATATTGTTTTGTACAATTTTGCAACTTTGATTGAAATAACAATAAATCATTAACAATGTTGTGCAAATGAAGTAAAGTTACTGCCCTTTAAGATACGATCTCGTTAATTGAAAACTAGTAAATGAAAGTAAAGTATAACTTACGCTAGTTTAATCACACTGATTGTGTAATGATGATATTTCTGTCCAAATTGCTTCTGTTCCGGAAATAACCTTTATTGCATACTAAAAGGTATTTATGAAAAACCGCCATAATTTCATGTAACACATTTTTATAATTACGTGTTTTGAAATATAGCACAAATTAAAATATAAAATGCAAACCTAATGCGTTGTTCGGATTTGGGTCATAGTTGAACCTTGTTTGACTGTCAACAATCCATTGGTATAACGTACTAGACTGTACCCCACCCGCTAACAGGAACAAGAGAAATGAAAATGTCCGTTTCATTTCCCTCCTGCAATATAGAGCACACCGATTTTGATTTCCCACAAACTTAAAAGAAATACAATCTAGATAGCAGCAGTCAAACAATCGGCGAAATGTTATTTAGATGAATGGCTTTCAATTATATTAACATCTGATTTTATTGATAAATAGAATTAGATAAAAATGCGACACCATGCTATAAAAATACAGAAAGACAATGATAAGAAAAAATATGAAACGGATTAAAAGCCTTTAAATTCCTTCTGATATATTTTTCTCCTTAGCTAATTTTTTTGCGAAACAAATGTACGTAAGTGTTGATACAAATGTGACTTGTTTCATTTTACACAAACAACATCTCTCAATTAATTAACAAATTAACAAAAACTGCATTGTTAAGAAAACGTTTAAAATACCAAAAATAAGAATGAAGCAAAAACTTACATTATTCCCACTATTCTCTACAGTGCACCTAATCACTGTTTACTCATGTCTCAAACTGGAGAACAATCGACCTGAGTGCCGCATGTCTTTCTTTTTCGTACGAGTTTTACGAAAAAATCTTGTTAACAACACAATGTTCTACATCTTTTTAACACAGTGTGACATCTACAAGGTTTTCACAGATTCCTCTGTGTTTTTAACATCAGGTTCCTTTGGTAATTGTAATGTTAAGCTCACTACAACATGTCAAACGACGACACCGCTAAACCTCATGCTATATTTAAAGCGTTTAAATTTCCGTTTTTATAAAAAAAAATGTTTGCTCGTAATCATTTACATTGTTATAACAGAAGTTTCATTGGAAATATAAAGTATGACGATCAGAAAATAGATTTGTAAACATTGTAAAACAATAATAAGGATATAGCTGACGCAAACATAGTTTTAATAACTTATTATAGTGAATGATAGAAGTATCAATTTATTTCAGTTTAAGATTGCGTCATATTACATTACTTTTTACAATGTTCAAATGTTGCTATTTAAAGAAAAACACAATAGTTTTCGTTTCCAACTTCTTAATGCATTCATAAAGAAAGTATAATTTTCGTGCATGTATCAAAAATAATATCCGGGCATTGACCAAACCTTTCAATAGAACTTTGCAATCATGATAACATGATATCTTTACATCTAAGCAGAATGAATTACTTTGTTCATAATTTTCTGAACAAAACCGCTAACCTGCAATATCTTAAAAATACTAATTGTACTGTTATGACAATAGGTGTACACTTGATTTTGGTCTTGATCTTTTACAGGAATGTTTAAAAGTCAAACACATATCAACTGATATTTCTCAACAGGATATTATTTGTATATGTTTTTGTTGTCATTTTCTGCACTAATAAAGTTTATAGCTACTTTAAAAGTTCTAACTATTTTAGTGTATTTTATGACTTTAAGAAATGAGTTGAAATCTAAAAGCGAATAAATTTATAAGATGTCATCGTTTGATTTTGTTGAAATTTTAAAATATTGTATAAAACATATTGTTTGAAGCGTACGCTAAATTTTAAGAAAATACTTTTTAAAATTTGATTTGCAAGATGTATGCAAAGTAACAAAATGAAGGATTGGCTTGGCTGGTTTGTTCAATATATTACAAGCAAGGCTATTTTGTGCGACAAATCCAATGCCAGTTTTATCACAAATTCCTATTAATATATTAATGGATGCTTATGGAACATCTACCACACGAAAGTCTATGTTTAGTTAAGAAATAATAAAGACTTTCCTATATTTTATCAGTTAGTAAAATACGGACAGGAATTAGGATGCGTAATAGGGTTATTCTACAACTAGCGTAAATTTTGTGTCCCATGAGTTTCTTTACTTGTAAAACTAATAAAAGCATGATTATGCGGAAATATTATAGTAAGTTGCATTAAATAAAGTCAACAAAATATGTTTGCATCGTGTTTTTACTTAAATTCCGCTCTTTTTCAGCTATTCATGGAATATAAAATACATAGGTACCAGAAAAATCCCATGTCCCAAACCCCAATATATAACATTCAGTGTTATATAATGGTAAACATCCAATGTCCATTCTTATTAAAATGAAGTTTTAAACAAAAAAATAGGTTTATTAAAATGATAAACAACACCAAATGCATATCTAGAATAAAAAATATTATTTTTGCTTATTTAAAATTGTCCCAAGGATTTGCAGTCCACTCCGCGACATCATCCGTTTTTATCAAGTATTTGAATGTGTGTACGAAGTGTAAACAATTTCAATGACGCAATGACTGATGACGTCATTTACCTCCACGTGCAAGTTCTTTTTCCGCCATCTTAGAGATGTCAACCGCTGAGAATAACACTGAAGCAGGTAAATATGAGCCGTACCTTTTCTACCTTTCCACTCCGTATATTCAATTTTTGTCAAACAAATTTTACATATTTTTTCTTTTTTTATCAGAATTTTGAGAAGTATTTATAAACTAGTAATATAACATCTCGCGAACTATTTATGAACAGAATCATCAAATTTTGTTATTTGGGTTAGTGTTATGAGCTTAACTTTATGACGTCACATCATTATGACGTCATACTATATGTCATACTTTTATGACGTCATTGCTGAATCATAACTGAGCTAATTCGCTAGTAGATATTATTTTAAAACGTGTTTTACGGACCTGTACATAAGTCAGTTCGCCTTTTTATCATAATCATGTTTACAACCGTTTGGCCCTGGAATAATTCGTAAGTAGAGGAACAGAAGGAGAATCTCTTATCTTACACTTGTAGGGGGTAAAATGTATCAGCCAATCATATAAAAAATTATCGAAGATTCATATAGATCTATCGGCCGTTTGCTAGACTATAGGTAATCTATATAGCAATTGAAGGGAGTCGTGTTAGAATAAAGTTTCTGTTAGAACGAATGTACAATATTATCTAAATGGAGTCGAATTATTGATAAAATTTCTATTTACTAGTGATGGGCAAATCGGTTAGATTTGCCAATCGATTAATCGGCAAAATCGGACAAGCCAACCGATTCGATTAATCGGATATAATCGGATATAATCGGATAATCGGTTACTCTAGTTGCATATCTTTGAGGTCATCTCACAGTGTATGTTTTATGTCATTACTTAGGAAATGAACCACACAGATGTCAAATATCCTATTTCTATTGTATCCCTTCATAAACATGAGTAAGTTAAAAGCATAAAGTAAAATATTTGTGAAGATAGTAAACTTCAAATCAGGTTCTTGTCTTAAGTTCACAAGGGACTAATCCAGTGATATTGTGTTATCAAATTAAAATTGTTTGGAGCAAAAAACGTATTAATGATTTATTAATTCTTAGTTTACGGCTGGAATGATTTCAATCCCACAAAATCAAAAAATTAAAATTCCTTTGCTAATATGCTTGCCTAAGTCTTAGGCATGCTATGCATACTGCCATACTAATGTCAAGAGTTTAGGTTGATGGTTTTCCCGGCTTAATGTTATAAAAGCCATATATCTTCCAAAATCTGGGTGATCACAGATGACCTCAATTTCTTTCGAGACTTTGGAGGATGCCATTTTTAGGTAGAGTACTTTCCCTTGGCGTAATTGCCCCAAAGAACCATAAATACCAGAAAGAAAGAGGTCAGAAACAACTAAATTATCCATTTAGGGTGCCAAATAATTAATCGGTCAGGGAAAAGTGAAGTCGGCGATCGCGCTCATGAATGCAACGCCGACGATTATTCGATTGTCGCCGATTGTCGGCCCATCACTACTACTTACAATACATAACGATTTTGTCAGCGATTAGGGAAGAACCCTCTTGAACGCCCATCGTTTTAGGCCATTTCAAAAGAAACCTCCTTATTTTATACTCTTTACTTATTTTCTAATAATGAAGGGTTAACGCCCGTTTTCTTCATGTAACAGCACAACGATGTATTGGTTTGTGCACGAGCATGTAATGCTCAAACATAAACTTTGTAGAGATTCTGCAGAGTCTCTTTTCACGAAACAAACACGTGTTATCATTGTTCTATATCTTAACTTATTCATTATTATTTCTCTAGTATATTCAAATATTTGTGAAGAAAAGGAAAATTTTGGACATGTAAGCTCCGTCAGACTGCAGGTGTGACAGCACTCTATTTTATTTTATGCTAACTAATTCTATCAGTTAAATATTTTCATATCTCACCGCTCACACTGTGAAAATATGAAATCTATATTTTCACACTGTGAAAGATATGAGCTCCGCCCCCTCATACATTGTGTATGAATTTTAAATTATTTGCTTAAAACAGGATGAAAATTATAGTCGCACTTTGTTCTTTATAATATATTTCTCGATTCAAATTATTTTACTTAAAGAGAATTCCATACCGTTATGCAGCAAAATATAAAACAAAATGGAACTTTATGTTGCATGCGTCTTTAAAACGTCACAGCACGTCTGACGTCATGTCTGTTTACGCGCGTCTGTTTCCCGCGCTGAGATTAAAACAGTTGCAAAATGCATTTCCCAACGTAATTGAGCATAAAATAAGAAAAAAAATTGTTTGTATTTCGTGAATATGGAATATATCTCACCTCGTCGTGAAAATATTTGAAATTTTCTCATTTCGAAGTGAGATATATACCATATTCACTCAAAACAAACAGATATCCTCTATTTATCGTTACAGTCAAAATGGTGACGTTCGGAAATTTCTTTCAATAGCAACACCCAGAATATCAAAGCATTCAGTTAGATTAAATTTGCTCACTATGTATGTTACTGTTCAATGGGTTTTAGGATATCTTAGACTAAACCGGGGACTGTATTCTTTTCGGAAGCTGTGTAATATTCAGTCGAAAAAAAAAAAAGATTCACCAACAGCGCGCGCGCACGAGAATCTCTTTGTTTATACATATTTTCCCCGTTTGTGCCAGATTTTGCCAACTAAGAGAATTGAACATTTTACCCATCTCAAACCCATCTCCACACATTCAGTTAGGGTTAAACACGACCCTTATTATGCATTTTGCAACACAACATTCTAAACTATCTTAGAATTATTACGGACATTCTAATATCATTTTTGATAAATGTTCCGTAAGTGGTGGTCATAACAAAAGTATACTCTGCATTGATTATTTAAGAATATTGTCCAAATACATTTTGTAATATGGGTTAGAAATTAGTTTGTATAAAACAAGCCGATGTATAAGTTTTAGGTTTAGAGTGTCAAAAAATATAGTGTTTGTCTGACAAAATGATTCATCAGTTTTCCTGATAATTGTCCATTCAAGGTCAAAGGTCAGCTATCTATATCTCAGGCCATTAAAATGTGCAGTTTATGGCATGTCATCCGACGTTTAATTGCTTCTCAAACGTCTTCAGTTGATGAGACATGAACAAAAATACTGTCCGTTTTATTATATTTCCTGTATTTTTCTTCCAGCTGATCGCCAAAAGGGCGACTTTTATCTTTTATAATTAACCATAATTGACTGTTTTTTGTTTAATATGGCTGAAAGATGAAACGTTTCCTTTAAATGTTCAAACGTGATTTGCAGTTTGTCTAACCTGTGTTATTTTCAAACAACGGATGGTCAAGATATGATTTATTTGGTATTGTTCGAAAATCAAATTTCGTCATTTACGGTTGCACCAAATGTAGGTTTAATGCAGACAGTATCTGTTTTAGGAACACTTTTATTTCCTGGTAATATTTTACTTTGGATTATCATCTTTTAACTATTACGAAAAATACATTTAAAGAGCTGATCATTTAATCATTATGATAAAACTGTATTCATTCTCATCTTTGATGAACATGGTTAAAGCATTAAAAAGTGATTAGTGTAGTATTACATCTGAAAATATTAGTTGAAATATTCGTACAGCGTCTTTCCCTACTTTGATATATCATAATGCATGTGGAATTTTATCACCGTGTAAACAGTATTTTTATGACATGTTTAACAGGAATTTGACCGAAGGGTCACAGGTTTAAAACCTGTAAAACAAGTTGCGGTGTGTAAAGGTCGCGCCAAATCCGGTCTGTTGCAAGCAGTGAACTCCGAATATATACAAGATATTAATTCAAACGTGAAAATTAATGCGTGCGACTTTGGCTAAAACTGGCTCCATTCTAATGCAAAAGATAATGATCAAAGAGAAAATCAAGGCGCTGAAAGACTGTTGTCCTGAAAAGTGTCAAACCAAATAGAGCAAAAATACGGTGCCCGTAGAGTGACATGTGAAACTTTTTTATTCGTTTTTACGAAATAGGATTTCGTTTTTACGAAATAAGATTTCGAAGAAACGTATATTATTTCGTAAAAACGAAATGTTATTTCGTAAAAGTTTTTACGAAATAGCATTTCGTTTCTACGAAAAAGCATTTCGTTTCTACGAAAAAACATTTCATTTTTACGAAATCTTATTTCGTTTCGCATGTCACTTTGGGGCACCGTACAAAAATGAACAGTGGCGTTGAACAAGTTAATGCTTACCAAAAGTCACACTAGAGCTCAATTTAACAATTACACATATTGATAAAGTACAGTAGCCCTACGTTTGCATTGTTTCTGTTGGAGCACAAGTGGAAGATAAAGGTTAATTTTAACCTTGTTTCCATTTTCTGCAGTACAAGTGTCATGTTCTTGCCTTTATCATGCTGTGTTGTCTAAGAAATGATGCACAGTAGAATTTTTTTTGGCTTCATTACTAGACACCCCTCAACCATAGAAGGTTAAATGAAAGACTGTTGTATTCGGGAATAAAGGTCTCACTAGGAGGTTTGTATATCCTTTATGTAGGTTGAATTAACCACTTCTGTAGCAAACCCATTTCAAACATGGTTATAAGAGAAAAGAAAGAACATTATATATTATACAAACTTCAATGTAGTAATTAAACAATGTTAGACTAGTTTAAAGTGTTCTTAAAACAAAATTAGGATGTTCAACATGCAGGCATTTACAAAAATCTTATTCACTGTACTCCTTGGTCTAGATTCGTAAATCATCTTAGTGTTGTTTTAATTAATTGTTTTCCTAACTTTGTTTCCTTTCAACTGAGAGAGACTGTAGTCACAAATACTTAATTACTGTTTTTACTTTCTAGATTTCAGTGAATGCAAATCATGTTAATGCCTATGAAATATTTCAATGAAAGTATTAAAGGGACAAGTTTTTGAAATAAGGGAAAAGTAGTGACTTAGGTAAAAAATATCAAAAGATGGTTTGTGAACATAGCCCCAGTAATCTTTTGTTCCATTAAGAAACAATACACTGTATTCAACCGATTAACATACATGCCCCACCCGGAAATTTAGCAAATATGACCACCCCATTCAGTGCTAGTACAAAACAAAAATATAAACAATATACAGATTATATGATAGCAAACTAACACAAAACTACTGTGATAAATCACAAGACGTCGTCTTGAATATTGCACACCAGATGTGAGACTATGTTTTAGTCCGAGTAACAGATACATTTTAAATGTATTAAACTAAAACATTTGGAAAGTTCACGACTTTACACGAGATCAATGATGGGCGTATTATGTTCACCAGATTAATCAACGATAGCCTGCAACAAATTTTCTAGTTTTATTTGTTCTTTTGGTTTACTTTTAGATTTCAACAATAATTCAGCTATTTTTACAGACAGACAGTTTACCGAAACATCATTCCTGGGAAAGATCAGTGCTAGGCTCCCATCCTCCGTCTATCAGAGAGATGTTATTGTAATGTTAAATATGTGACCTTAAACACATAGAATGTAAGTTTTCTAATGGCGCGGCTCATTTTGGAAATTTTATAAAAAATATGTGTTACTCTTTAGACATTCAGTGCGGGCACAATACAAAACATAAGCTATATACAGTTTATATAACAGCATGTTAGACATTCAGTGCAAGTACAATACAATTTCAGCTTCAGGGATGTTTATGTGCGGTTACGGATCTCCCTAAAATAAATTGACGCGACCATCAGAAAATATAAATAACGCCTGACCAACTTTGCTCAATAAATAAATATGTACTTCTGTGAAGAAAATCAAGATTCTACATGAAAATGAAATTCATCTTTTAAAAGATCTGTCCGAAACTTGCGACAGCACCGCACTGCAAAATTATGCCCGGTCGTGGGATAATGCAACAAGTTCAAGCTTCCTTCCAATATGTCGGCTTCCAGTAAAATGATTGCATCATTTTGTTCCGTGACTCAGCGTCTATATTAGTACTCATTTTATATTTCAAAATACTTAGCCTTTTTAATTGTCTAAATATAAGATTCGGTGCTACCTAAAAGGTAGAATTCCTTACAAAATCACCAGTGCCCCTTAAAATTCAAAGAAGTGGCGTTATTGCAATGGTTGCAAATATCTGTAATTACGGATCCATATTATGAAGTTTATGCTCTGTTATTACAATTATGATACTTATATCAATGCTAATTTATAATTTCTAAATGCAAATTACGTTCATTTTGGAAGGAAGAATGGGACCAAAGTTCGGCCAAGAAACACTGCTATGGTAGACCTCTTGTATGGGAGAATGACAAACAACCATTTACATGTACAGTTTTTTTTTAATTCAAAACAAAAACTGTTTTTAAAAAGTAATTGATCAGAATTTTACACAGAGAAAAACGCTGAACACAGAAATTCTCGAAATCCCATGTTTAACTTAGCAAATTACTAACAGTCTATGGCTTTTTAAAGGTTTATATTTTTCATCTCTTTAAAGTAGGGGTGGTGGTAGCATGTAAATTCTCATTTGTAAAGCCAACAATTTTTTCCCAAGTGTAAAACACTGGCCAATGATTACTTAGACTTACACAGTCTGTTGAGATTAAACATAAATTTCCATTCTATTAAAAGAAAAAATATGTCAACAGGCCCATTACAAAATTCTCTTTTCCTATTTCTGTGGCCTTCTTTTACTGTGGCTTATCTCAAGAGTTGGAGATAAGAGATGTTGTAAATTTTTCAAGAAAGTGCTATCAAAGAGGATTGATTTTATGGTCAAGTGCTTTACTTTTAAAACTTCTCTAACGACTGATGCCAGTCTAATGATTACTAAGCTTTATAGATGCAATGTATGTAAAAGGAGAGGGGAGCGATATGTGCTTTTTAAAAAGTCCACGCCTGTTAATTTTGACCCCCATTTTTTTGATAGTTTGATTTACTCAAACTACTGTACAGGAAGTACATTGGAATCTGAAATCAAAACAAAACCTTTTTAAGCTTTCGTACAAATGATTTTTGTAACAATATTTGCAAAATTCATGTTAAATACATAAAAAATAATAAAACTGGTGAAACTAAAAAAGTAAAAAATTCTGGTGGGGATCGAACTCCCGACCTTTTGAATGTGAAGCGAGAAGACTAACCTTTATTCTACAGCGGAACAGTGACATCATATTGTATAAACATATGTATATAGGCTGAACAACACTAAATCCAGCTCTTCTTTATTTCATATAAAATCCACTTACTTCATAACGGGTTTTCGATATTTTCTGGCATATCAGATTTTCAGAGACCTATATTCCCATAAAGAACTAGATCGTTACTTTAGAAAAACAAAAAGAAAAGGGGGTGTTAACTTTTATATAAGAAAACTACAGTTTGGTAAATACAACCCGCTGAACTTACTACTTTTCGCTTCTTTCAGTTTCTCTTTTCGAGACATTAAATTCTTACGCCGCCATTTTTACCCAGCATGCGATAGGAACATGCCGATTTCAATAGAATGCAAAGTGATACATACTGAAACACGGTAGGTTAAAAGTAAGCACGTTGCTGTCGAGAAAATGCACTAGGAAAGGAAAAAAGATTAGTACTATTTATATTTGGACTACTTGTGACTAGACCTGCGGAGGCTTACATTCTATTTGGTAGTGATCAGCCTATAAGAAAAATTTTTTGTTTGATTTTTCCATGAATTTACATTCATTCTCAAGGTACACCTATTTTACAATGATTCTGCTTTGTTTTGTTGCAAAATACTGAGAAAATATAGAGAAATGACAATTCATTACAGGTCACCCCCATCCCCAAAAATACACGAAATTTAGCCCTGTGCAACCATAATTTCAATTTATTTTATCTTATTCGTCGAATTTTCATTCAAGATCCATTTAATCGTTACGATGTTTGTCCTTTTTATTCAGAAGCATGCTAATTTTAGTAATATTTAGACAATTGTAGTGCTAAAATGCGAGAAAAGACATTTACTAGGTCCTAAAACGGTCCAAAATAGAGCCACCTGGTCGAAAATTCAATCTCAATTCCAAAATCACAGGAAATTTAAGAGTTTTCAGCCATTTGTCACCGTTTTACATCATAAAAAATAGATTAATGGCATTTTCACTGATTTTCGAGGAGTTTGACAAAATACCATGTATTGTCCCTTATAGGCTGAACAACACTAAATCCAGCTCTTCTTTATTTCATATAAAATCCACTTACTTCATAACGGGTTTTCGATATTTTCTAGCATATCAGATTTTCAGAGACCTATATTCCCATAAAGAACTAGATCGTTACTTTAGAAAAACAAAAAGAAAAGGGGGTGTTAACTTTTATATAAGAAATCTACAGTTCGGTAAATACAACCCGCTGAATTTACTACTTTTCGCTTCTTTCAGTTTCTCTTTTCGAGACATTAAATTCTTACGCCGCCATTTTTACCCAGCATGCGATAGGAACATGCCGATTTCAATAGAATGCAAAGTGATACATACTGAAACACGGTAGGGTAAAAGTAAGCACGTTGCTGTCGAGAAAATGCACTAGGAAAGGGAAAAAGATTAGTACAATTTATATTTGGACTACTTGTGACTAGACCTGTGGAGGCTTACATTCTATTTGGTAGTGATCAGCCTATATAACAAATTTCAGTTTCGGCGGCGTAATTGAAATTTATGTAAATACATTTTTCTACATAGGAAATATATCGGGAACTATTTTTATTATGAAACACTTATTTACATTGTTATTCACTGTTCAAAAGAATAAGCGGGACGCTTTAATCATCCTTAAACAGCAAGCGTCTACTGACTCCTATAAAAACAAATAAAATACTGTTAAAGTATGGAACTATTTTATTCCAACGGAGTTTTGAAATTATAGGACTGAACAAAAAACGAATAAGGATTTGTTTCCGTATGTATTTATTGGAGGAGGTGTATGTCTTCGACAACCGTCCAAAAACGAACGAAACATGTTTACACAATATCATTCAATAATGAATATCAATAACTATTCGCAAATGGCATACTTTTGCCACCCAGGCCTTACGAATGCCAAAGATTTGTCTCCAAATACTCCTTACATGGCCTTTCTGCCTTTCTGTGTAAAATAATCGAGCGTTTTTTAGCTGGAAAGTTATATTAACTTCTTCTGGAAGCTCTGTATAAAACATTAAAATATTTACAATATATTCTGCCTTTAAGTAGATACTGAAAATGTATTATAAGCTAGAAGAGATTGGAAATCTTTGTAAAAATGGCAAAGGTCATATATTAGGAGTACTTTGTGAATATTAATATCATTCAGACCATTTTAAAGCTTTGTGTGGCGGCATCTTTGTCATTGATAAAACGTATTATATTTGTTTCTTTAAATAACTATGAAAAAATGGTATGAATATGGCAGAACGTCGTGTCTTCCTTGACATGTTTTACGTGTAAGTGACCACAAGGTGACCATGTAAAACATTTTGCTGCTATGTAAAGTCGCGTCAAATCCGGTTTGCTCAAACAGCTAAGAATTTTACAAAATAAAAAAAATATATATACAGTACAACCTCTCCAGAGCGGCCCTCTCGTAAGCAACAACCTCTCTATAACAACATCATCAGAATTTCCCTTAGCTGAAATATACTATCAAATTAACCTCTCCAAAAAAAACAACTTCTACATAACAGTCAATATTTGTATCTCCCAAAGGGTGTTGCTCTACAGAGGTTGCAATGTACATTTAATAATTATCTTTCGCATAGTTATCGCACAGATCATTCACAGTAGAAACCTTAGTGCAATTCACAACACAAAGTTTAGTGTAATGTGGTTTTGGCGTGTTCAGTACTTTTTGTAAATGTTTTTTTTTTCTAAAAAGCAAGCCACTTATAATATCTAAACAGTATGCTTTCCTTCTTATTTCCCGAACAAACGTGTTTGAAGATTTGATGTTCAAGACAAAAATACCCGTCGTTACACAGTTAATACGATGAATTTTCCTGTAACAAGAGGGGCGGAAAAAATAGAAAAACAGGGATTCAAATTTGGAGAGTAAGACAGTTGTTCCACTTAACCCTTACCCTGCTCAATTTCTGTAGTGAATTTGTCCATCTTCCAATTTGTACAATACCATTAACTGTTAAAAGGGATGCATAGCAAAAAGATACCGATTGAATGGCGTGCACTGCAGGTCATGATCACACTGTTGATTATGATTTGCACTGGTCGCAAAGGAAGATCAAGCGAGTCCAGCATGACAAGTGTTAAATGACATTTTGCTGCAAGAAAGATAGCTCAATCTAAACTTTAGTGGTATGAGGCGTTGCCATGAATCAGATAAATATTATGGAAACAAACGGTCTCGCGTCCCTGGGGCTGAAATTAGGACACCTAAGTTGTTTTGCCTGAAAGAAACTCTGAAATCTTACATGTAAGCATTGTTTTTATTGGTTATATAGCACTAAAGAAATGAAATGCCTATTTGAAGGTACTGGTTTACACTAGCAACAAAATAAGTAAACTTACATGTGAATAATCTTAATAGCAGTAATAACTTAAACAATTCAAATCAACACCTGAGTTTGAAATGAACCATGTATGAGCAAGTGTGAACATGCAGCTTTGATGATGTTACATTGTCAGAGTTAAATAATTTAAAACGTCAGATCATTCTCAACACTGTTTTCATACTAAATGATTTTCAAGACAAAACTTTTCTTCATTTTGAATTTTAGTTTGACAATAAAACAAAAGAAGATATTACTCTAGCTTTGTTTTCTTTATCCGACCCACATATGTAAGAAATTTCACTCTTATTCCATTTTCCTTACTTGACAAGGAATGTATAGGCTACGTTATGGCAATAACAATGAAAGCACTGGCTGTATAGATGAAAAATTTAACACATAGCTGTTTATTTAGATAATTTGCAAAATAAGTTCTCCGTTTTAGTTTGGTGGGAGTGTTCTGTAACTTTTGTTTTTGTCTCACTGTTAACCTGCATAGATACCCATACCCTTTAAAAATAGTTTTATAAGACTTTTAGCATGGGTTTTTGATGGCAAGCCCTTATAAAAGGAACATTCTTTATTTGAAATTCATAGGGGACAGATCACTTACAAAAACCACTCCTACATTACCCCTTATCCATATTTATGAATTAAACTGTATTTAACAAATCTCTGACGTCAAGATTTTTTCCGTCCAATTTCACCTTTATGATGTGGCGCAATATTGCTGGATATTTAAGATTGCACAAGCTACTGGCATTATTGCTGACAGCTCAGAACGGCTATATGCACGGACTTTTGATTAAATCATTTTATTACTAGTTGCCTTTGTATTTGTTTGTGTATTTACTGTTTGTTTTTGATAATTTCCTTTTATCTTCTTCTTAAATGTATTTTACCAAAGACAAATCAGTAAGTGAAATAAAGCCGTTTATCTTTAAAAATAGTTTTGACCGGAGCAGGTGTACATGCACTTTGAATAAATGAAAAATTTAATTTCTCGGCAGGGAGTGTGTTTCCACTAACTAAAACCTTCGTAAGAGCCAGTCGATTCCAAACGTTCATATCTTCTTTTATTTCATTTGTTACTTGTACTTCCCGCCTTTGACATCTACAGTTCAGGAAATAATTTTACACTTTCCATTTATCACTGTCTACTCATGTCAAAACTGAAGGAAAATTACTACAGAATTAACCTACCGTAAACATAGATGAATTATCTCCCTTATGATAAGTTGATGACGTAAAACAGTCGTTCAATAAAGTGAAATATGTACTACAGTGCAAATTAAATTGCTTCATTGTAATTATTTGTGAAGTTAAGACCATACAATAGTAGAATGTAACTAACTAGGAAACATGAGCTTAGTGTGACAATACAGACTGGTGTTACAGTGGATATCATGTAGATATTTAGAAAACATGCACGTATTGCAATGACACTAATTGTTGTATTTCTAATATATCATATAAAGTCGTCCAACATTGCATAAAACATAAATCAAACTGACGCAAACGCATGCGCTTTCGGAGATGTCAATTCCAATAATATAATATGATATGAGCCGCGCCATGAGAAAACCAACATAGTGGCTTTGCGACCAGCATGGATCCAGACCAGCCTGCGCATCCGCGCAGTCTGGTCAGGATCCATGCTGTTCGCTTTCAAAGCCTATTGGAATTAGAGAAACTGTTAGCGAACAGCATGGATCCTGACCAGATTGCGCGGATGCGCAGGCTGGTCTGGATCCATGCTGGTCGCAAAGCCACTATGTTGGTTTTCTCATGGCGCGGCTCAATTATGTTTGTGCTACAATGATCGTGATAAACATTAACATGTTGATAATTTTACTATTGCTTTATTAGCTTTAACACAATAAACCAGAAAGAAGCTCCAGTTTCTGCAAAAGGTTACAGTTGCTTTAACAATAAATCAGAAAGAAACCACAAATTATACGAAATTTCACTTAAGAAATAATAAATCTGTTCCTGTAAGTTATCAGTCGTTTGGATGCTACGCACTCGTGATTCCTAGCTCCTGCCCATATTTAATTAACTGATAAAATTATGGGGACATGTTTATTATTTCGATTCTAACAACGCAAATAATTCGCATTTTACAGTACTACATTTTCAGTGTAATACATCATTCGGGTCATATGCTGTTACAATTAACCCCCATGATTAGAAAGTGACTTTAAGATATTTGTTTTTTATTAGGCTATTTGAGAAGTATTTATAAACTAGTAATCTAACAGCTCGCTAACTAATTCTGAAGTCAATACGACTTATCATAATTATGTTTTTGAAATGTTGTTTACAATGGTTTGACCGTGGAATAATTCGTATGTAATGGAACAGACGTAGAGCTCTTAGAGGGTAAAATGTATCGTCAAATCATATTTTATCGAAGATTCATATATAGACTGTTTGCTATATCTTTATATATCAATCAATGCGAGTCCTGTTAAAATCATATCACATGTTTGCTGTCAGAGATCTGACACTCTTAACAAATGGGCACAGGTTTTCAGGGCACTTTCATTTAGTCGCACAAATGTTTAGAGCTCGTTTTCTTTCCTGGGCGAGTCGGCTCACATAAGGTTTACGTACAGCTTTTTATTTGGCATAACATCTGTGTTCGTACGGGACTGTTAAAATTTACTATTTGGGGTAAATAACAATGAACAGACTTAGGAAAAAGAAGATGAACCTAACTTTCGTGGATATACTTTTCCTATTTTGCAGTATCAAACTTGGTTTTTACACATCATGCTGTTGTTTGGTATAAACTTTGTATATTGTGTTACATGTAACAATAAATGTATCTCAACGGTATTTATCAAATAAAACGCTCCTCTGGTGTTTGTAAGAAATGGTGTAGAAAAGCAGATTCGTCTCTATCTGATGAGTCACGGTATCCAGTACTGTGCCCTTACTCATAAAATCTCGAGCATTTTACCGGCTTATTTACGACATTTTGAGGGAATTTAATTTTTCCTTAATTCGCAAACTTTAAACTTAAAAAAAATATTTTTTGGATGACTCTGGCATGTATACGGACTTTTATCTAGAAGAGTACTTTCCCTTAGATTGGTTAAGACGACTCACAACTGTTAAAAGTTATAAACAGCTACCCAGCGCAGTTTCACCCTCCTAAAATCTGTCAAAATATGTTAATTTAATTTTCTTCCATGCAATAAAACGCTGGTGACATGAAAACGTTTCTTCTCACTCCGCTTGCGCATCATTAATACACTCAGTTCCAAAAGAAAGTGTGCACTTAGTTTTCTGTTATTTTTTCTCGGTTATTTTCAAGAAAACTTATAATGTTAGGTACCATAATTTAAATCAGTTCGTAAACAAATTGGTGTGCATTCTTAGATTTTGGAGTTATACCTGAGAGTTAGTGTATGAAAAAATGAAACAAACACGTCGGGGAATTTTTTGAAATATTTAAACTTAAAAAGTGCACACTTTCTTTTGGAACTGAGTATACTTTACACTAATTTATTTTAGATCAATTGTGAAGCAAGTTCTACATTGTATTAATCACTCTCGAAATCCATCGCCACGAGGGTATGAGAAAAGAGAAGCCATTCACTCAGTCATATACTTCTCGCTTCCCACACATCACCATTCTCTTTGTAACTAATACCATAAGGGTGATATTCCTTTGAAACTGAAAACTTAAGATCATGCATGTCCAGGTGGGGGTATTGGAAACTTCAAAGTTAAACTTGTCTCTCCTAAATATATTTTTGTTTCTAAATTACGATTAACAATTGTTAGATGAAGGCTAAAATGACCCTCAAAATTAATTTTTGATAAATGTGTTTCACCATTTCTGGAAATTATAGGCTCACCATATTTAAAATATCACCAAAGAACATTGTAGTTTCATTCAAAGTGTCATCAATTTTAGACTAACGAAAGAAAACCCATATGCCATATTTTTCATTTTTTGTCAGAAAATATGTAGTAGATCAATAAAGATAAATATTTCACTGCTTTCTTTTCATGCCTGGTTGCTAGGTTTCGAAAACCAAAGGCGACAGGACTAGTTAAATAAATCATTCATAACAGTTTGAATATGTATCAATCCGCAAAGATAAATGCAAAATTCATAAAATATACTTTTAGTACATTATTTAAGAAATGAAATGATTTTGTTCGGTGTTCATGCGAAATGAACGACAGAATAGGATCGGCAAATCCATTCATGTTCAATTTGCCGATCCTATTCTGTCGTTCATTTCGCATGGACACCGAAAAAAAATAGTTTCATTTCTTATATTTACATTATATTTCCTTTCCATTTGTAAACTATATAATTTTATGAGTTGCATATAATTTTCAGCATTTAGCATTAAAATCAGCTTCCCGACCATTCTGTTTACCAGTCGGAACAACTGCGACGTCATTTAAGGTAGTTCTGCACGTTTGGATCGACTTTTTTTCTACAATGTAGAATTTGATTAAACCCCGATTTTTCAAAACTTCAGAATATACCTAGAAAATTCAGCAAATAAAAAAGATAGGGTCGTGTGCTTGATTTTTTGCTAGACTGATTTGAAAAATATGGACCTCACGCAATATTTTATAATGAGAGTCTATGGGAAAATCATAACTTTCATAACATTTTCGCGAATAGAAATTTTTCTACAATGTAGATTTTGATGAAACTTCTCCCAGTTGTAAATAAACATATGGCCTATAATTTTTTGAAATAAAATGTATAGGTCCGTGTGCTTATTTTTGAGATATTTGACCATAATTAAAGCGAACCGGACATTTCACGCTAATTTTAAGACATTATTTTGAAAATTTTAACGAATCCTTTGTTTTAGTATCATATTTTGACTTGAAAAATATAGCAACAGTGCCACTGCAATAAATGCACTCACAGGCTTCGATTAATTCATAGAATGATTTTCATTTCCGTACGCCGAATCCAGGCTTTATTCTACGTTTTCCGGATAAATGACGTTACGCCATCACTTCCGGTATATCAAACGTGCAGAACTACCTTAAGGAACGTTTTCCCTGACTTTACGCGGACGTCGTCAAAACAGCGGTCGGTTATCACTAAGCAGCGATGACGTAACTTTCGCGCCTTTCCTTTTGCTGTTCATACGAAATGAACGTCAAAAGTTTCAATGGAAAAGAATAGGGCGAATGTAAATATTCGTCAATGTCGAGCTAATAAGGTATGGAGCACTGCGAATGAAAGTCAAGAACCAATGAAATGGATAATGATCTGCAAAAATACCTCAAACCTTCAGTCTTACAACTATTTTTATTGGGGAGAATCCTCTTTGTTTTTACCATGTGCATTATAATAGATCAGTCTTATGAAATGAAACAGTGTTCTTTCTTAAACTCTAGAAAATTTGTCAGTTCACACCATCATCTATTTAAACATATCTTATTTAATCTATTTCAGGTTGTAACCCTTAACACTCTAAGTTACATGAAATCTTAATTAAAATACAAGTCTTGGAGTTTGTGAACTCGTGTTTGAGATCTGGTTTTATGTGACATGTCACGACAGCGACAACCAGCAACAAAGCCGACAGAGGTGGCAGACGTCCTTTATATAATCAAGGGAACTGTGTCACGAACTTTGTAAAAAAATGATACTGTACATTGGGTAATATTCGCGAAGGCTTTACATTCGCTAATATTCGCGAATGATACTACTCGCGAATTCAAAGTGCTAGTTAGCATTATTAGGGAAACTGGCCTCTTCTCTCATACCAGCGTGACGATGGATTCTATCAGGAATGAGGTGTCGAGAGTTGTAGAACTTGCCTCACAATCGACCTAAATAAATCCTGTAAAAGCACTCCCCTTTCCCAATTTTAGACATTAAAAAATGTTGCTAACCGAACAACACTATTTACAGTACTGACATAGCTGCTTCATGTTTAGCTAGAATGGTATTAGAATGATATCTGAAACGAACTGTTACCTATGTGTAGATAGAGACAACGAAGTAACTGAATCCATGACTTAATTATATTGATGGTTTATAAAACACAACATGACTAAAACTTAGTCACAACTGAGACGGAAGTACATGAATTCGTGACAGTGGAAACAAACATGTCTCAGCAGGAATATAAATATACATTGTGAACCAATTCGTGATACACAAGCAACACGACACGAGCTCCTAAAATATTTTAATGGACAAATTGTTCCACATTTAAAGCTGCAGGCGCGGATGCAAGGAAAGAAAGTTACTGCAAAGAAAGTTACTTTACGTTGTATCTTGGGAGCTGCAGAGTTCAGGACAGGAATACGTACAAGAGAGGGTACCCCACCATCCTACCATCCTACCAACTCCATCCTATTAGTAAGGAACATAAGTATGAAAAGGTGACCTGCACTACATTTTAGTATACACTTTGCTGATGGGTACATGTAAAGGATGGCACACGATCTCTCCCAACTCTCTGGGTCTAGGCGTGTGTTTTTAAGATTTTTAATTCAGTTAAAACATTAATATTGCACCTACTGAAAACAAACAAAAACGATCAAACTGGATTCATGTGTGAAAACGAAATGTGACTCTGTTATATACCAAAAAAATGCCTGTGAAAGTAGTTTTCTCCCCTCTCCTAGTTTAAGTATGTAGTTAAAGGCCTACTTAATTTCTAAAATGGTCTAGTCTTATCATTTAATTTGGGTAATACCATTTATTATTCGGTGTTCACTGAAAATTTATTAACTGAATAGCGAACATTGCAGATCATGATCTTCTTCTGCACTTGTCGCAAAGGCAGAATCACTTGCCGCCAGCAGGCTAAAGGTTAATTGTATTTCAGTCCTTCCTAGAAGAAATAAAGATCATTTCAAAAAGCAAAATCTCACTAAATGATATAGAATAGAATAGTTTTATTAAGCAATAAACCTGACAAGATTCATGAGCATAGCATCATAAACAATTCATAATCTAAAACATGGTATGGCAAGATGACAAAAAGTACCGATTGGATATAAGTTTCACTGTCTAAATAAATTGTTTTAACGGGAGAGACATCATGTACTGGATCAAGTTGTGTTTGAAATAGTTGTTTTAACATAAGTTAGTGTTGATATGCGTTAATATCGTACAAAAACAAAAAATTCAAATTAAGACAACAGCATGTATATCACAAGTGTACGTCTACATACCTTTAGACCCTATTAGTATTATTCAAATCTTTGTATATATACATGAAAAAATTACGTACATCATTAATATTATCACTTTTAAGTAACTGCAAAAACTTAAAAAAGCTAGGATGACGCCAGAAATAATTTCTGATATTCTGTTTTCGTAGGCTTAAGAAATCCTTGCATTCCATAACGAAATGATATTCGTCCTCAAGTGCATTACACCTTGTTCATTTACGGTCATAGTAAGGAATACTTTCTGGTTTTCTCCATCTGCCTGTTTCCACTGCAAGTCTATGAGAGGCTAGTCTTAATCTAGATAGTGCAAACCGAATTTTTTTTACAGTTACGATGTCCAGATATTCGTTAAATTTGAAGTCAAATATATTTCTATAAAATATAGCTCTACTCGATTCATTTAAACTTGTTCTTAATTCTTGTACGTATATGTCCTCAATACGCTGTTTCAACTGAGTCAGACGCAGAAAGATGTTGACATCCCCTACCCCCTGCGAAAGCCAGACCTCATAATAACCTAATATATAAAGTAGAATTTTTGAAAATCTTTGATTTATATGATATATTATTTCATTTGATACCCTAAACAAGTATGAGATCTAAGCTTTGTAGTACCTGTGCGGTTTTGCAATATGTCATGTAACATACGTAAAGTAAAATTAAGGTGATGTCACTTTTTGAATTTCCGGTGAATAACAAAAAACCAAAGAATATTCAGTTCTTTCCAAAAACTGTTATATTATGATTCAACCAAATAGTTTCCATTGTCTACCAGAAAGGAACAATTCTTATATCTTAATATTGAGATTTGATACCTTTATAACAGACAGTAAACTAAAACAATAGACATTCATATGTGACGTCGGTGAGCTCAACAAAGCAATTTCAAGCACATATATTAATGTGGAATGTAAAGTAAGTTACACACTACAATATCCGTCCAAGATACTTTCAAAAACAATGCATTTGCAGAATAGAGAGATAAAAGTAATTTTGACAGCTCGTGAAAACTAATGACAAATTTTGACAGGTATATGATGACTCATGACCTAATTAATTTTTTTCTGTTATTTCTAACTTCCAGT
The DNA here is from genome assembly GCF_021730395.1 of Mercenaria mercenaria. Classification (NCBI taxonomy): domain Eukaryota; kingdom Metazoa; phylum Mollusca; class Bivalvia; order Venerida; family Veneridae; genus Mercenaria; species Mercenaria mercenaria. The sequence continues at coordinate 58,378,544 of NC_069377.1, read as the reverse complement.
TTGATTTTCATAAAATGGGTATTCTTTACTGTAGCTTACAACTCGTACATTAAAACAATAAAAGAATATATTGTTACCTCACTGTCGTTTTGTCTATCCATCTCTCGTACGAATTCCTATTGTTTCAGTCATTTGTCAGTAATTAGAGCAACTCACAGTGTTGCAATCAACAAAACACATCCCTTATTTTCACATAGATATTGAGGATTTATCTAATGAGCACATGTATTGGAAACACAATTTCAATACCGACTGTGTATTGTAATAATGCTAAACTATCTCAGCCGTGACATCTCCTTAAGGAACACATATATGAATGGGGCCGATTTTGATTTAAAAGGATAACTGGATGAAATCTATAATTAAACTAGCTCAATAAAATATGTTTCAGATTACACGTCAGTCCTTAGCAAAAGATTATGAATATAAAAGATTAAAAAACAACTACAAACGCTGCTATTTGTTATAAACACTCAAACCAAAAAGTAATATTATTTATTCTAATATGCTTTTCTCTGTTAAAAAACTCTTACGCTAGAATGACGTCACGTTAACGTGCGGTGACGTCAATGCTTTTGTTGCGGCCAAGAAAGAGCGCTACTGTATTTTATCTACTGTTTTACATTAGGGGCATATTAGAATCGAAATATATCATAGCAAAACCGTGTTTTAACACTATTTATACACTCGGGCGGTAATACGTCGTACAAATATATTTCCTCCATATACAAATAAACACGGGAAACAGATGGAAGAATTATCTTCAAGTTGATTTACAAGAGTAGCTATGTTCTTTGAAATGACATATTCTCATGTTTATTGCACATGAAATATCCTAACTTATTTCCTTAAAGTGATATGCCCTTTAGATGTTCACCATCTTATCAATTAATTTGAACATATATTACCTTTTATACATTGTCACAGAGGGCATTTTCAGTGTGAGGTATCAACATAATTTAAAAGACATTTAGAACTTAAGACTTTAAAATATTCAGTACAGGAATAATCTTAAATAATCGTCTCCTATAATGCCCCAAACTTTCTAAGATTTTTCTAACATATTTTTATGCATATATCTGTATATAAGATCCTATGGAAACAAAAACCTCAATGCACCAAAGGAATGCAGACTGTAAAAAGACATTTAATCAAGTGTGTTCGAGTCTGATGTTATGTTGACGCATAAAAATCAGACAAAAATGTTTTTGGATAAACCATCATAAATTCTCGACGTGAAAGGTAATCTTTGTAGGTACCAGGGATATGTGCGGGCCTTGCTGTCTTGGATGGACTGGGAAAGCCAACAACATATAGTGTTCGTTAGACAAATTTGGATGATTGTAATGCTGATGAAGCTCTCACTGAACACTGAAAAAAATGGTAACATATGTGGATTTCGATTTTATAAACATAATTATAGCAATATTAAGTAACATTGAAACTCAGGAAGTACTATGGCCATTTCACTTGACTAAGACAAATCTATGCAATGGTCTACTATCAAGTGATTTAAGCATTCGAAAATACTTCAACTTGTTTGTTATTGTAAACGGTATTAAAAGGATATTCGATATCTAAAGCAAAATAAATTGCACACCTTTGTCAGCTTCAATTAAGTGCGTAATTGTTATCAGAAATGTTGATTATGTTTACATATATTACAAGTTTGTGTATTTTCTTTCATTTTATGTCCGTCGAAAACGTATGATTGAGGATAATTATGAATAAACGACTTCTTATCTTATCTTATCTTATAAAGAAAAATAAAGTGTCTGATGCGTCTCAAGCAATATTTAAGAAAATAAACGCTCTTTGAGCCTGTAAAATATGCAGAAAATCTGCTTATTGTAGCTGCACAGTAATTTTTGACAAATTATCTTATACGTCTGAAGATATCACTTCCTTTTCTAAACAATTTGCTGTGTTGATATACATCTGGCGGCATGCCTCTTTAAAACTATGTAGTATGACCTTTGTTAATACGAAGCTCTATATAGATACTGTACATGTTTCTCTGATTGTCATTAAACTATTGCATTATACTTTGCTGATAACTAGGTTTCAAACCAGTGCAAATTAGCCTCGTTCTTGGACACAGTGTTGGTATTATTTCAAAGCCTTTGGAATCATAACGTCTATTTAATATTAATGTAAACAGAGTTTCATTTTAACCGGGGATTCTTGCACATTTCGTAACCATTGAACCTAATCTGCTATTAAGCTCCCAATCTTCTGACATATTTGACAAGACTTCACAATTGCAGACTTTAGTTTTTTGTTGCGGTAACATTAAATGATGTTATTAACAATGTACATTTGGTATTGAATGATTAAAATTTTTTTGCGAATTGCGAAATATATAAGTATCTGAAGAAAAAAGTCACAACAACAAAGGAACACCAAAATAATGCTTTTCAAACACAAAGTTAAGTTAAGACTTTACTCAAGGGAAACAACCTGTTTATATAGTGAACATAGTTTATCATCTTCATTATTTAGTAATATGTCTATCTTATCTACAGTAAATGATGGCACACTAATGCACTTAACAGTTCTCATTTTTCTAGACACTTGCCTTATACTTTGACACACTTATATATATAGGGCAAAGGACAAGTAAAGCTTTATCATAACATTTCACATTGCAAAATTCTGTGAGTTTTAACTTAAAAAAATACCGCATTTTGTTGATAAACTTTGTTAAACTTTGTTTCATAAAATGTAAAACTTCCCAAAGTGCATTTCTAAATTTGATGTTTTCAAAACTTTGAAGCTTTTATTTTTAGTTACACTGTCTGGAACATTGACCTTTTCTTTACAAATAAGTGACAATATGATAGAGTTGTGTAACGATTTATAGCAGGAGCAGCTGTGCTTTCTGTTAGTCTCTGATGATCAGATGTTTACATTCATTTTGAAGGAATATCTTTTATAAATATAGGCCTACGAACAATGACTTTTCTTGAGAGACCAACCCTTATATGATGAACTAGTGTCTGGAAATAGGTTGTTAAAAAGTCACCTGTAAGAAACTGAAAAACATAACAGTGTATCACAGTACGAGGGAGATTCAATAAGTTCAGGCATTGGTCTTCGTATGCCCATATTACCCATCAGATCAAGACAACGTTCATGCTATCCCTTCAAAGTAATCTCCTGCACAGAAATACACTTTTGGATTCGTGCTATCCATGCATCCCAAATGCTTCCAATGCCTCTGCATACTGTTGAGCCACTGAAACATTACAGACCATATGTCACTGCTAGTGCCATAGCGTTTTCATTTGAGCATTTTCTTTAGCAAGGGAATTAGGAAAAAGATCACAGGAACTTAGTTAAGGAGAATAAGGTAGGTACTCCAGCTGATAAAAATGTCCTTGTTATAAGAATTTTGGGGCATTTTCACGAATAAGCTGTATACCTTTCAGACGTTTATTTTGGCGTTTATTTTGATATATTTTTATAGCTTGTAAATACTTTATTTTGGTAGAATTTGCCGGTGATGGTTTTACACTCTACAAGGAATTTGTACAGCGGGGTCACTTAAACTAAAAAAATGACATATCAATCCTTCCTGGCTGATTTTGACTGTTTTGCAATGACTAGCCTTACCTGCCTTTTATTCAGCCTTTGTTATTTTTGCGACGCTTGGACTAAAATTAATAATATTTTTAGCAGTTTTTTGGCGCAGTCTAAACGCTTTATTTCAAAATATGGGGGAACCCATCGAGCACAATTTTTATTTTCAAACGGTCAGACAGGATGTTATGTACGGTCCCTTTTCAAATGTCTACAGTATGAGTTATTTGAGAAATAGTATTTCGACAATCTTCTTTTACCATACCCCTAACGGCAATAATGTTTTTCTTTGTTGCTGCAACAACATGTTTGTATGTAGTTAATTGTCTTGAAGATTATTTTGAGCCCCTTGAAAATGTTTAACACAACGAAGAAAAAAGTTCTGATCGTCAGGACAAAACTACCATGTATACGACACAGTTCAGAAAATATCTCTATTGGAGATATCCGCAAAGAAACCCGTGGTTTTAATGTAAGTCCAAATTTCTATGTTTTACTTTACGCTTCGTTATAACGTTGAGATATAGCCCCTGAATACGAGTGCATATAATTCAACAAATTAATCAGATCAGATAGTATGCTAAGTAAACATCCGTTTTCAGGTACATGAAATTACTATTTTGTTATGAACAATAGTTTTTCTATGAAAGACTTTATTTAACAGCCCTCGCAGTAAAGAATGATAAAACTGCAATAAAGGAAAAACGTTAGGATTTCTTTGTTAAAGACTTCCCACAAGTCAAAGACCTACTTTTCCCCCCTGTGAGCTTATGTATGAAAAGCTATACATGTACTAAAAACGCAGGTGGATGTTTTCCAGTTTCTAATTTTAGCTTTCTTAAATGCACTCAATCTTTTTTCAGTATTTGTTTAAGGTGGGATGCGCCTAATTTGAAGTTATTGGGTTCCGTTTCGACATTTTGTTTAATATAAAATTCAGCATATTCCTAATAGAATGCGTATTTTACTTATTTGATATTTCTGAAACTATTTTCTCTGCAAACCTTCAAACACGACCATTGACGTCCATTTTTTTTATAAATCATGATTTCACGTCCGTCAGACTGTTTCCATACACTGTCAGTGTGGTCTAAACGAAACTTAATACATCAATTACTTTACATATGGAAAATTGATATAGAGATACATTTATTCAACTTCATGCGTACAAAATAAATATCCGCACCTTGGCCTCATAAATGACTCTGTGAAATTGTAAAAACTGTATTTCTAGTTGTTCTTTCTTTCAATGTAAATCATGCAAAATTATCATTATGGAAACACAGTAGAATACCGTTGGCTGTAAGTATATACTGGTATTGTAGCCACCGTTTTCGGTGTTAAATACTAATTTTGCTTTGATAAATCACCTAAATCACCGCAATATAATTTTTGCTACATATTTTTCTACATAATAAATTAGCGGTTATGTATCGCAACATTGAACTGATTACATATGAAAGTTCATTCGTTATTTTTTAGTGATTAATAGCAAGCGATAAGTTAAACGTATTGGTTTGGTGCAAGGAGGTAAACACTTTGATTATATAATATATAAACGTCTATCCAGGTCATCACGAAATAGTTATAATCTTTGCTGCTTTACATTACTGGTCTCATAGTCTTCCAATTCGACTGCTTCCAAAAAGGTATAGACAGACGTTTTTTTTTTTGTCTTAGTCATGACAGTTAAATCTTTTTGTTAGCCACGCCAGGTGTTAACCAGAAAATTTACGTAATGGTCACTGAGTCACAGCCATTTATGTGAAACACAATACCACATTTTACACAGAATTGTGACAGTGAAAATATATGTAATGATATGACAGGGAACAAGTCTGAAACAATCGATGCTCTTTTAAAGTTTCAATCGAGGTGCCTTTCCTTTGATCACATACTTCTTTTTTATACTACATATCAATCGCCTATGACATACCAGCCAAATACCTACATGTCACTCTACAAACTAGACTGTGTTACTAGTACAAATATGCGACGTTGTTTCAAAGCCTTTACTAGCGAAAACAATACAGGCTTTTCTCAACATGATTCCTCAATATATTCTTAATCTGAACCTCTCTGACATCACATATTAGTCAAACATCTTGCTTCAGTTAGTAAAAGCATGTCTTGGCATTCGATTACTTACAACTATTAAAGATATATATATATTATTTTTTTTTGGGGGGGGGGGGGGGGTTAACGTCGCACCGACACAATTATAGGTCATATGGCCACTTTCCAGCTTTGATGGTGGAGGAAGACCCCAACTGCCCCTTCGTGAATTATTTCATCACGAGCGGGCACCTGGGTAGAACCACCGACCTTCCGTAAGCCAGCTGGATGGCTTCCTCACATGAAGATAAAGATATTTTATAATTTAAATGTTGTTCACGATTAATATTGAAGGTTCCTGGACACTTTTCTCATTACCATTATTATTTACGTCGGGTCTAATGTTATATTTTAACGTAAAACAACAGAATTGGCAAGTTGAAAATGCCACCAATGAAATGCTATTTTTACGTAATACATTTGGTCTACTATCCCCTAAAATTTCTCAAAATTGTACTTCTTACGTCATTTATCGCCCGGGTGTCAACGCGTCTTTGTAGCATTTTCAAATTAACTATTCCCTGCCACCTTAATTGTGAAGGACTGTATTGTCCCCTAGTACTGTCATCGTATAATAATCTCACCTTTTTTACAATACAGACAGTTGTGAAACATGCTTCAGACTAAAGTGTCTTAGCAAACTCACACTTTCACAAAAACGGTGACACCGAATTCCACCACCTATCAACACTAAATAATGTGAATCGTGTCGTAGGGATTGTGTTAAAAACCACATTAGTCCATAATTCACACGATCTTGTGAAAACAATTTTTACAGCAACTGAAAGCAGAATATACGTATAAGTTTTAGTGTTAGTTTCAAGAAAGGTTTGATTCAGATGTAATTTGTACCAGGGACATGTAATATCAAATTTCTAAAATTAACATACAAGTACAGGACCATAACTTTGACGTACTGAAGATAAGGGTGCCGTTTATTTCATTTCTCTACTAGTAAATAACCCAAATAATCTTACCTGTTAGACCAAAAGCTACATTTTCATCTGTAAAAACTTTAAAAAGTCAATTGAATGCTTTAACTTATATATATATATATATATATATATATATATATATATATATATATATATATATATATATATATGAAAACAGAGATTTGAGTATATATATGCAAATGTTAAACAAGTACGAATGTGTAGTACAATTCGGGCTCGTATGTAAAGCAGCATCGAAACTAATCTGATTGGGTTAGTGGACTTCTTTTGGCATTGTGCATGTTCGTTTGTACTGTTAGGCGCTTTGCCGTAATTGGTCTGATATATTGTGGTGGTGGTTTAGTTCGTATAAATTCTCTCTACTATAAATAATTTATAATGCGAACTTGTATCCTAGCGGATCTCACGTATGGTAAAGTCAACTGTTCTGAATATAATTATATCCCTTAATGCAAACTATCTCTATATATTCAAATTTCAATGTATCCTTGAGATCCAGTTAACTTTCTGAGACAGAAAATATAGCTTCACTGGTCCCAATCAGTTAAAAAGACTATAATGTCACTACTGACTTGTGAGACATGAAAACAGAGATTTGAGTATATATATGCAAATGTTGAACAAGTACGAATGTGTAGTACAATTCGGGCTCGTATATAAAGTAGCATCGAAAGTAATCTTATTGGGTTAGTGGACTTCCTGTGGCATGTGCTTGTTCGTTTGAACTGCTAGGCGCTTTGCCGTAATTGGTCTGGTATATTGTGGTGGTGATTTAGTTCGTATAAATTCTCTCTACTATAAATGATTTATAATGCGAACTTGTATCCTAGCGGATCTCACGTATGGTAAAGTCAACTGTTCTGAATATAATTATATCCCTTAATGCAAACTATCTCTATATATTCAATGTATCCTCGAGATCCGGTTAACTTTAAGAGATAGAAAATATAGCTTCTCTGGTCCCTATCAGTTAAAAAGACTATAATTTCACTACTGATTTGTGAGACATGAAAATAGAGATTTGAGTATATATATGCAAATGTTGAACAAGTACGAATGTGTAGTACAATTCGGGCTCGTATATAAAGCAGCATCGAAAGTAATCTTATTGGGTTAGTGGACTTCCTGTGGCATGTGCATGTTCGTTTGAACTGCTAGGCGCTTTGCCGTAATTGGTCTGGTATATTGTGGTGGTGATTTAGTTCGTATAAAGTCTCTCTACTATAAATAATCTATAATGCGAACTTGTATCCTAGCGGATCTCACGTATGGTCAAGTCAACTGTTCTGAATATAATTATATCCCTTAATGCAAACTATCTCTATATATTCAATGTATCCTCGAGATCCAGCTAACTTTCAGAGACAGAAAATATAGCTTCTCTGGTCCCAATCAGTTAAAAAGACTATAATGTCACTACTGACATGTGAGACATGAATATATATATGCAAATGTTGAACAAGTACGAATGTGTAGTACAATTCGGGCTCGTATATAAAGCAGCATCGAAAGTAATCTTATTGGGTTAGTGGACTTCCTGTGGCATGTGCGTGTTCGTTTGTACTGCTAGGCGCTTTGCCGTAATTGGTCTGGTATATTATGGGGGTGATTTAGTTCGTATAAATTCTCTCTACTATATATATATATATATATAAAGAGAGAGAGAGAGAGAGAGAGAGTATGAGAAAATATATGTTCAAACAGTGTCAAAAGTTTAATTATAAACCCGAGCGCTTTCGGCTTTTTAAAAAAGCCTTTTTCAAGGGTAGCATAAATCAAAACAATACAATACCGGCGTAAATACCGCCTATATAGTTCGAACAAAACTGATAAAATAACCAAATGTCAACACAAGAAGAGTCAACATTTTCTCTGCATCGAAATGGTGGTTGCTTGTTACATCAAGTGAGCATGCACATGTTGCTTAGGGTGAACAATTATTACCACATAGACGTCCCCACTTTGCTTCAAACGTCATGTCTTCCGAAACTTCAAACCTTTGATTTTATGGAATGTTCAGTATCAGGCTTGATTGCGCATATAAAATCGTCCTCCACTAGCGTTGATTACAGAACAGAACTCATTTGAATACCTTTTAACACCTAATTTAACTAAATTTGGACTAAAACAACCAGTAGGCCTTCAAGCCTTTGATTTTATGGAATGTTCAGTATCAGGCTTAATTGCGCATATAAAATGGATTTTATAGTTGAATGATTTTTCACTAAGTGAACGCACTTAACTTACTTATGCATAGTGTGAAATAAAAAATGTGTTCAAAATAGGTTGCATTTTAGTCTCAAAAAACAAGTCTTCCTTTTGTTTTCTTTAATCGTTCCATAACAATGATAATCATACAACATGGAATAAGATACATTATTCTTTACCTACTTTTCTCGTCCAATAAGCGATTCCCAACTGTGACACATAATCGCCCTATATGTTTTTCGTATTGGATACAGTGACTGTCCAGTATGAGCCGCACCATGAGAAAACCAACATAGTGCATTTGCGACCAGCATCGATCCGCGCAGTCTTGTCAGGATCCATGCTGGTCGCTAACGGTTTCTCTAATTGCAATAGGCTTTGAAAGCGAACAATGGCCAGTTCAAAGAGTTATAAAATGCAATGTTTCGTCATCCTTCTGGGACAACATTGTCTTCGTACACCTGAAAGTGTTACCTTCTACTGCAGCAATTACAGCAACTCCAAACACTTTATCAGTCATTAGTCGACCCTCAGATCCTTCAGGCTGATAAATTCATTTTGTTTTTGATAAATAATATTCATCTAGATCATTGCCATTTTAATGATTAATAGTAAGAGAATGTTTGTTAGGGTGAATTTTAAAAGTTTGTTTTAACTGAGGGTTGTGCCAAACTTTGTTACTTTGATTCATTAAGTTCCGAAAATAGATGTTTTCTTGTTTATTTGTTATAATATGTCTTTACCATATGTTTGTTAATACAAATGACAAGGATAACGCTTTAATGAATAGGTAAATTTGAAACTTTAATCATTTTGACGTTTTAAGCTGAAAATACGGTATTAGTACACAGCTATGTGTTGGCCGATAAATTACAACAGTGACACATTAATTGTCTACTATTTTTTAACAAGAATGCTCGCGACATAAATAATTACCATTTGTCTATAAATATGTCACAATAAAATACAGGTGTCATAAATTAGCTGATTTCAGCTTAATATAAATAATTTGTACATTTATCATACCGGAATTAACAATAATTTATAGATTTCAGAAAGGTATGCCCTACTTTAACCCAGTTACACAAGGTTGTCATCCGAAGTCGACAAATTCAGCAGTGAGTCCATGTGGTGGTATGAGTGATATTTTACTAAACAAAATTTACGTAAATGAGATGGACATATACATGTCCTTTATTATAGAAACGGATTCCTGAATTGATGGCGATACTTATCAACTCAGATGTTTACACTCCCAACCCAATGGACCTATTGTTAGGGCAATTAGTTTTCACCTTTTCAAAATCTCTCTATACTTTAGCAGACGTGTATTCTTCCCATCCTCTATTCTCTGTACTTGTGTTTCCATACTCTATCTAATACATTTTAATAGGAAAATGGGCTTAATTATTGCAAAAAAATATATATCAACATTAATAACATATTACTAGCTTTAATTTATGTAAGAGTCCATATTTCCTTTTAAAATTTATATAAAAGAAAAATTGTGTTTCTTAGAACAATTGTGATTAGAACGTTCCACTTTTCCGCATACCCATATGAATATATCTTGGCATCATGTGTTCTCGACAGTCTAACAAAAACAGGCATATTTCAAAAATAAGATAAATTCATCTTTCAAATTACCATTTCCTCAACCTTTTACCCCTTCCTGATCATCCTGCTTTAAAAAAATGCATGTTTTTATTTTCGTTGAGTTGATAGTAACACATTTTATCAATGGCCTACTTTCTAGTTCCAGGAAGACCCTGTCATATTTTCCCGAGCTATATTTAGAAACTGATATTATTACCAATTCTGTTAAAATCACTGTTGTGAAACTGTGTCATTGCAAAAAGTATATAATTTTGAAATATCACCTGTTTTATAAAAATAGCATTTATCATTATTTTCTTAATATTTCTAAACTAAAACAATGGGTATGCACAAATGATATGGTTGCCCAGCAACTTATCTGACAATTGAAACAAGTGAATGAAGTATTGCCATGCAATACAAAGTCCCCTACTGAAGGCACCTAATTTTCCCTATAACAGGATAACAATGAACTGGTATCAGTCAATGATGTATAAACAATATTGTACTATATATACAATATGTTATAACAACAGACTTGGATTAAAATGTGCACATATAAAAACCCACAGTTGTTTTCATATTGAATTGTTTTGGCTGATTATAAAAAGTTATCATATAAGTTATTTACAGTAACAACAATGGGAAATTAATCCTACAAAAAAATCTATATAATATAAGTCCACAAGAAACTCTTTACCAGGTAGAGATAGGTCAAAAACACCTAAAAAATGGATGTAACATGCATGTTCTACCACAGAAAAGTGGTCTCGATTTTTCTCTACCGCCAGTAATAAAAAAGGTACAATAAAATCTATTTATAGTAAAACAAAGGGACGTAATTCTACAAACAAGGGTGCCTCATGGTGGTGAACATTTGGTCCAAGTAACATCAAAATCCCTCCATGAATTTGACCTTTGACCTCTAAATATGACCTTGACCTTAGACCTAGGGATCTGCTTCTTGCGCATGACAATCCGTCTTACGTTGGTGAACATTTATGCCAAGTTACAACACAATCCCTCCAGGCATGAAGAAGAAATGCTCCAGACAAAGTCATTCTTGTGTCTGACCTTTGGTCTCTAAGTGTGACCTTGACATTAGACCTTGGGCCTGAGTTTTGCGCATGACATGTTTTCTCATCCAGGGGAATATTTGTGCCAACTGATATCTAAATCCTGTTTTGCATGACAAAGTTATAGACCGACAGGAAAAAAATCCTCTTGACCTTTGATCTCAAAGTGTGACCTTGACCTTTAAGCTAGGGTACTGGGTTGCGCACGACACGTCGTCTTATCATGGGGAACATTTATGCCAAGTAATATTGTAATCCCTTGATGGATGACAGTGTTCTGGATCGGACAGGAAAAAAAACCTTATTGACCTTTGACCTCCAATTATGACCTTGACCTTTGAGCCAAGGGTCTGGGCTTTGCGCACGACATTGTGTCTCATCATGCGGAACATTTGTGCCAAGTAATATCAAAATCCCTTCATGGATGGCAGAGTCATGGACGGGACAGGAAAAAAAACTCTGTTGATCTTTGACCCCAAATTGTGACCTTAACCTTTGAGCTAGGGGTCCGAGATTTGCGCATGACACGTCGTCTCATCATGGGGAACACTTGTGCCAAGTGATATTCAAATCCCTAATGAATGTCGAGTTATGGACCGGACACGAAACAGATCCTGTTCATGCTATGTTAACATTTGACTGCTAAGTGTGACCTTGAACTTTGAGCTAGGGGTCTGAACGTTATGCAGGACACATCGTATTATTATGAGGTACATTTGTGCCAAGTAATATTAAAATCCCTTCATGGATGGGAGAGTTATGGACCGGAGAGGAAAATAGCCCTGTTGACATTTGACCTCCAATTGTGACCTTGACCTTTAAGCCAGGGGTCCAGCTTTTGCGCATGACACGTCATCTCATCATGGGGAACATTGTGCCAAGTAATACTAAAATCCCTTCAAGGATGGGAGAGTTTTAAGTTCAAATGGGGACATAATTTGACCAAAATGCATATCAGAGTTATGGGACTTGATGCTATCAACTAGTTTTATAACCCCGAAGGCACATGTGAAGTTTCAATTCAATATCTGCATTAGTTTTGGAGATAGTAACTTGCATGTAAAACTTTAACCAGATTTTTTAGGTCCAAAAGGGGGCGTAATTTGCTAAAAATACATGTCAGAGTTATGGAACTTGACCCAGTGAGGTAGGTAATTGATCTAGAAAATGAAAAATTAAGTTTCAAATCTATATTCCTTTAAGTAATAGCTGTATGTACTTGCACGCAAAACTTTAACCAGGGTTTTCTAAGTCCAAAAGGGGGCATAATTTGGCTAAAATGCAGGTCGGAGTTATGGGACTTGATGCTATCAACTAGTTTTATAACCCCGAAGACAGATGTTAAGTTTCAATTCAATATGTGCATTAGTTTTGGAGATAGTAACTTGCATGTAAAACTTTAACTAGGATTTTCCAAGTCCAAAAGGGGGCATAATTTGCCCAAAATACATGTCGAGTTGTGGAACTTGACCCAGTGTGGTTGGTATTTCATCTAGAAAAAGAAAAAATAAGTTTCAAATCTATATGCCTTTTAGTAATAGCTGTATGTACTTGCACGCAAAACTTTAACCAGAATTTTCTACGTCCAAAAGGAGGCATAATTTGGCCAAAATGAAGGTCAGAGTTATGGGACTTGGTGCTATCAACTAGTTTTATAACCCCGAAGACACATGTGAAGTTTCAATTCAATATGTGCATTAGTTTTGGAGATAGTAACTTGCATTTTAAACTTTAACCAGAATTTTCTAAGTCTAATAGGGGGCATAATTTGCCCAAAATACATGTCAGAGTTATGGAACTTGACCCAGTGAGGTTGGTAATGGACCTAGAAAAAGAAAAAAATAAGTTTCAAAGGTATATGCCTTTAAATGATAGCTGTATGTACTTGCATGCAAAACTTTAACCAGGATTTTCTAAGTCCAAAAGGGGGCATAATTTGCCCAAAGTACATGTCAGAGTTATGGGACTTGACCCAGTGAGGTTGGTAATAGACCTAGAAAAAGAAAAAATAAGTTTCAAAGGTATATGCCTTTAAATGATAGCTGTATGTACTTGCATGCAAAAACTTAACCAAGGTGTGACGCCGACGCCGACGCCAGGGTGAGTAGAATAGCTAGACTATAAAAGGCTTTCCACGGCAATAGACAGAATTTGAATCGTAGTAAATGCTTTCCTTTCTATACTTATTCCTGTTTTAAAAGGATGGCAGACAGCAGTATGCATTGAAAAAATGGACAAATTTGGTGGAAAATAGATGGATTTAAATAGGACTTAACAGGGTGGCGAACCTAATTTGGCCGGAGAAAGGACTTAATCAGGTGGCGGAAAGAATCAAATCAATTAATCATACTTGAAATCTGATTTTTTCTATTAGTTTTCAAAGGCATTTCAGATCTGTAAATAAATCATGAGGAAGTATAGAACTTATAGAAGACTCATGTTGTTTGAGTTTTTTTCGTGAGCGGTAAAAGAATAAGCATCCTAGCATAGGCCTATGCAACGGAAACATGGACTGTACTTAAGGTTGTTGTTGTTGTTGTGAGTGTGAAGGAAAAAGAAGCCAAACAAAATAACAACTGGCTCTGTTTAATTCATTTTGGTGTCCTCATGGAAGCAAGTCCCTTTAATGTGGTTAGAAAAATGGTCATGATAATGTTTCATTAATCAGCTAAATAAATAAAAAATGTATGTATCGGGGGCGATCCGTCCTAGAAAGTTAATACGATTTGTTTATATGTATATAAACATGTATATAAGAAACTTGCCTTTTCTAAAATAGAGATGTTTCACTGCAATAAATGGCTGCAGATACAAATCATCCTATTAAATGAATGCTCATCTAGATTTTGATCGGACGTCCATCAACACAACAAGTATACAACCCATATAGACAATCACTGGAAACATGGCGACAGTAAGAAATTTGTGAACCGTTGTGCCAATCGATGGAATCTGTGATGACAATTATTTATCCAATGCCGCTGAAAAATATGAATGAAACAGCAGCACAACGGATGTAAAATTATGGTATTGAACTAATATGTGATACTCCTCAGAAAACAAAATTCACGAAGAGAAAATGACTTGTAAGGTGGCTAGAAAATACAATCTGGCTGTCAGACATGCGTATCATGGAAGTGTAGTCACCCATATCATTTCTGATACCTTATAACAACGACTATTTGTTTTACAAATTTAACTTTTAATGTTGACCTGGAGGTATTCACCCACAATTAGCACGAAAAATAATGAAAGAGCTGAACATTAAAGACAATCTATGACAATGCACTTGAACGCTAACTGGACAGGTCAAGACAACATACTAGTATTATGCCCGAATCATGCAAAAAATTACCAACTAAACAGGAATCCAAACTGCCATGCCCTTATGTGCGGAACTAAAATTAGCTATAAACAAAATTTACGTGTACGAATTTTGCTATTTTAACTAAAACCTACTTGTTCAAAGGACAAAAGGATACAGTACACTTGTTTATACAGTTTATCCCAAACACAGACCTGCACTGACTAAACAGACGGATACGCTTCAAGGGGGTCCTCTTTGGTGGGACCCTGGTAGTTAGAGGTTTAGTAAAGACATTTTTTTATTTATTTATTTTACTTTATTTGCAACTCTCGACGCTTGGGGACGGCCGATGAGAAGCACATTTTACCTTGAAGTATATAAGCGCAGGTCTGTTAAGGGAAGCCGACCGAGACGACACTTCAGCCGACATTTTTTATAGTCAAGGCTACCTAACAGTTAAAGGGTTTTACTTTTATTTATTTTATTTACTTTGTTTTACCCCTTAAACCAATATAAAGCATGTACTTGTGCCCCCACAACAAAAGTACATAGTTGCACAGATTATGAAGACGTGGCTGCAGGCATATTATCTGCCAAACCAGAGATATAAACTAGCTATTTTTTATTTTGGGGCACAGACTGTCCAAAATTAATGTTAAACCTTGGATATATGGGCATTCTATCCAACAATTAGGGGCCCAGCCAATATTCTAGGGACTAAGGGCTACTGGGGCCCTGCTTATTTATATCCCTGCTAACGCACGCTTACACGCTTATAATCAGTCTATATATTTATCATTACATTTTTTAAGCTGCCGTAACCACTGGACGGCAGTATATATAATTCTTTTTAGCTAATAGCACATATACAAATAATTCCGCAACCAAGCATTCATGCTGACATTTCAGTCATTACACCACAAGGTACAATGAAAGGTACAATAGCTCACTGCTTTAGCCCACAGCGCCGCTGTTAAACTTATAAAGAACGAAAAACAACTCACAGCGCCCCATTAACAATTTGCCCATATCTTTCCCCTTTTTTTATTGATTCAAAATAAGCACAAATAAAATTCACTTAATAATTAAAAAAACTATTAGAATTAGAAAACTTATCTTACATAATCAGTGCTCAATGTGGGCCTTGAACCTGTGACCCCTCACACTTCGATAGTTTTTTTATTATTATTATTATTATTATTATTGTTATTTTTCTTCAGTTTGATGTGTTATCAACTGAGCTCGCCGGGTGGTTGTACTTGAAAACAAAAATAAAACGGGCTAAAGAGTGGAAAATGATAATTATTTGAATGTTTACACTTGCTTTCATAATATAAACAATATTAGCTGTGGTTCAAATTTAACATGCAAGCAGCATTTTCAACAGCCCTGGCAGACCAGACAATATGTGTGTGTGTGTGTGTGTTCGGGTTTAACGTCTTTTTCAACAATTTTTCAGTCATATAAACGACGGTGTCTACTTGTAGCAGTGAGCACAATGCCCAACTTTATAGTGCTGCCTCACTTGAATATCACGCCGTAGACACGTGGCATGATACCCCACCCAGTCACATTATACTGACACCGGGCTGACCAGTCCTAGAACTATCCTCTTAATGCTGAGCGCCAAGCGAGGAAGCTACTAGTACCATTTTTTACGTCTTTGGTATGACGCGGCCGGGGATCGAACCCACGACCTCCCGCACTCGAAGCGGACGCTCTACCACTAGGCTACCGAGGCGGTCAGACAATATGTGCACGCTCTTGAAAGCTTATAAGCTGTATAGTACTTACGGTACATATCTCCGCCCATATACATATGACGCTATTTGGACAATTTTTTAGCACTTGGCCTACAGTTCCCTCTTTGAGAGCTACGCCATTGACCTACTGTCTACAATATATCATTCTTAAAATATTACTTAGATTCTTTTTATCACTGAATTGAATTTAATGAACTTGATTAAAGAATACGACTCACCCGGTTCACCATTCATTTGTGTCTAAGAGCTCCCATCAATGAAGATGCACTTTGACCTTAACCATTCCAAAAGCCACGATAGCTGCTTGGTCCACATCCTTATTCTGAAGATCTTTATAGGCCTACCAATCATAATCCTTCAGGTTGTGGATAACTTCTCACGACGGAATTAACTTGCATTTTCTGAGTCTTGTAGTAAACAACTTCTACATACATTTAATGAATACCACGCGATCATCGCTTATATGCAAGATAAATTCAGTGAAAGTCTAATTTGTTCCATTGCTGACGAGGATTGAAATGGCCATTCGAACCACAGGCACTTGGTTGCACTGATGGTATGTCGAAAATTCGCTTTTTAAAGAATCTTAAAAATTTGGTCTCAGGATAGATATAAAGTGAATGTAATAATATCTAACCTAAAATTTTAACTTTTTTAATAAAAGGGATTCACTTACAGTAAATAATGTTTTTGAATACAGGGAGCACTGGTGCACGTATTAAAACCAACAAACAGTAGGTACAGGCCAATATAAGAAAAAATACTATCAGTGCAACCAAGTGCCTGTGATTCGAACGTAGCAAATCCAAAAACGAAATTCACGCTTTTTTCATTACAAATTGCGTCCAAAATACAAAGGGAAATAACTAACGCGCGACTAAATACTAAAATACTGTTCTCGACGCGACCTCCTTACTGGAACAGGGGTCCATGAAAAATAAACAGGTTTATTATGCACAACGGGCAACATAAAACCCATTATTTTCATATTCATCAAAAAAACACGTTCATAGATTGTTTGCAGATCCTGATGTCCAAACAAGTTTAAATCTATCTTTTGAATTAACATGAATAAATTTTGAGCTTCTTAAAGAGCCAACTTTTAAGACCGTAGTTTAATCTTATTAGGACTAACACATTTCCCAATTATGTAATAACGTTTATTAATCGTTCAATGGAGTTTTTTGTTCATGCATTGTTTACTTTAGTGTTTAGTTTAGTGGTCTTGATCCCAGTGGTGGTCGAACCCGTGACCACCTGGTTGAGTGGCCAACACCTTAACCACTAGACAACTGCTCCCATCAGTGAGAAAAGTGTGATAAATATTTTTCCTGTTTTTAGTATTATACCTTGTTTTCCAGTACTGTTAAATTTCCGGTTTGATAAGCCTATAAAGTATTTCTTACTTTCGTTCCCAAACTTCTTTTGCGCCCGCCCGCTTAGCTCAGTAGGTAAGAGCGTTGGTGTACGGATCGCGGGGTCGCGAGTTCGATCCTCGGGCTGGGTGTATGTTCTCCGTGACTATTTGATAAACGACATTGTGTCTGAAATCATTAGTCCTCCACCTCTGATTCATGTGGGGAAGTTGGCAGTTACTTGCGGAGAACAGGTTTGTACTGGTACAGAATCCAGGAACACTGGTTAGGTTAACTGCCCGCCGTTATATGACTGCAATACTGTTGAAAAACGGCGTTAAACCCAAAACAAACAAACAAACTTCTTTTGTAGCATTCTCTTGAAACACCATCCAATCCCTGCATTTTTTTTTAAATTTATTTATCTTTCGACTTCAAACATTGTAACAGTCTTCTTCCATCATGATGCCTTTGTGCACGTTTTTATTTTTCGTTACTTAACTCATTTGTAGTGTTACTGATATAAGTGAAGACTGTCTTATATGTGTCGAGCAATAGTTTATATTTTAAATAACAAGGCTTTACGTAATACTTGACTAAGGATTAAATATTGGTTCTGTTCAACCGTTACAATGATGTTTTCTTGCATATCAGGTTCGGATTTCCTGTGATTTCACTCTGTGGTATCAGATGACTTGCGTAGATAAACTACCTCTATTGCATATGTATAATAGTTTCGTGTAGTAATTATCATTCTTTACCTAAAACCGGATAAATATCAAGTACCTTAATAGGTCCTCTTTTTGTCCCTATTATACATTTCTCGATTTGAAAAAAAAGTTACTTTATGAAAAAAAAATAACGTTTTACTGCAGCTGATAAAACAAAATTATTACATTTCCTTTGTCTTTGTAACGTCATGACATACTTCCTATTTTCTGTGGTAATTTTCGGGCACTTTGATAATACGCAGCTGAAGGAAAAAAGTACTTTAACAAAGTCATTTGTTTGTTTCTACTTTACCATTATTTTTTGAACTTGGCATTTAAGAAAAATATTCTATTACTGGCTGTAGCTGAAGGTGGGAATGTCCGGCTCTCGGGAAGCTGTTTACGCGGTAACTCAGCAGAGCCTCGTTGCCGCTTAAACAGTCAGTTATCCTGGAGCCGGATATTCCCATCTGCACCCACGATCAGTTAAAGAATGTGATAACTGAAGTATTGTGTACATTGTCAATAACTTCTGACTGGCTTTACATGAAAACGCAGATCTTGTCTTTTAGTGAGGAAAGCTGTTTTAAATTTGAATTCTTTCTCGAAAGGAAGGATATAACTAACTTTGGAAAGAAAAAGATTTTTCAAAGTAAACGCCTGTACATAAGATAGTCTCTATGGAGCACCCAGGTTTACTTTATCATTTAAAGTTAAAAAGTCTGTGTGGGTGTGACTATCACACTTTCAAATAATTAAATGTTGTAATCACGCAGCACGATGAGCAAAAAACAGAAGAATCTTTAAATACGGTATTATCTACAGTTTGAGGGCAAACCATTACTAACTGGCACAACGCGCTTCATGGAATTACATGCAATGTACTTGAAGTTCCGGTGCACGCGTATAACAATCCAGATTTCTAATTATTTTGTTTGTAGTATTGTAAATTGTTAGTTCTGCTTCAACCCTGATCAAGAGCGTGACGTAGCATCATTCACACGTCATGAACATCAATCAAACGATCTGCAACATTTTCGTTATGTCAGTAGCGACCTAAATAACAGATATTTGAAATTAAAAGTGCGCGTTAGAACATTTAACTTGAGCGTAAAAATCTGTGTTAATGGACACGTAATCTTAAGTGCAAACACTTGCTTCATTCTTTTATCTTTCCACACCTTCCGTTCCCGTTTTCTCTTTTATGTTACAAAAAGTTTATTGAAATTAAAACTGTAAATGCAAGATGACTTTTAACATACAAATGCCAACCCTTAATTATAGTAAACTTGATCAATGTGCACCAGTCGCTGTCAAGAGTTGTAAAATATCTGTTTAACATTTCCGCCGCAGTCTTTAAGATAAAACGGCCCTTTAATATCTAACGTTCTTTCTGTCACTCTGTTGTCACCGTTTTAAGATTTCTGTTTTCAGTTTTGACAGACGCATATTTAAGGCAGAATAATTTTATTATCTATATGTAAATAAAAGTCTAATTAAATATTTTGAAACTGTTACTATCACAAACATAATTTTCTCCCCCAATTTCTTGAATATAAATAATATAGATAGACCACGTGGTATAATTTAAATAAAATTCAGACAAAATGTAAAATCTCTATATATGAAAAAGCGGAAGAACCGGTCAGGTTACAAAAAGGATAGTTGTCTACTGAATTCCTTGAATTTGGGATATGACAGATTCCGTGCAGGAGGGATGTTGTCTGATACAATTGAAAGACGACCCGGACGTCCAAGAAAAGTAAGGTTTCTAGATGTAACTTTATTTTGTGGGGGCAAAAGCTTCACCATAATGAAAAAATGAATCGTAAAAATAATTGTTTGAACTAGACCTTTTCACAAATATGCATGATTTTACAACATGATAAAAACTGTTTGTTATGCAAGCGTTGTAATGTTAAGCATGAAAACAAACAACGATAACCTCAAAAATAAATAGCTGGCATACATCGTATGTAATTGTCATTTGTTACGACAATTTTGGAATTAAGTGATAACAATATTTTGTCTTACTGAGAAAACCTGAAATATTTCATACATTATTTTGTTGTAACGTATTCGTAATTAAAATACTACAGTCACCATCAAGGAAACTTTTGAAAGCTCTTGCCAAGATTAGTGTTGCATTATTTGTATGAAATGTGTTACCAAGAAAAATAGCAAATGCATGCTTAAATCGTAAACTATATGTTCGGATACAAGCCTGAAAACAAAGATATACAAACTTACGATATATCAACTAAACTGTTCTACAAATCTCATATATAGCGACAGTGAAAATAATAATATTTCTAACGGGCCATATTGAACGGTCTGTATTCTATCTTGTGAATACTTGGAAAGTAATGTTTCGGTCATTTCGAAAACAAAATATATTTTAACATTTTAGAAATGGATGATCTTTCTTATCAAAGTTTTATGCGGCGCAACACGTTGCACAACGTAGTCTGGATAACTCATGAGGCTATTCAAATTTTGTATAATTATGACCATTGTCTTCTTAAAACAATCAGAGCCAAGACTGATGAAGTCAGAACTTTTTACAGAATTATATTTTCTACAACAAAGATCTTCTAGTCGGTAGCCAGACTAGGCACAACGAAATGACATGAACAAGTACCGGAACCATCTGATAAACATCTGATAGTGTCTCAAAATTTAACTACAAAGTGATTTGTCTCACAATTTTTCGCATACAACTATGTCGGTTAAAACAGGATCACGCTGAATTCCATATTATGTATTTTTGCAAAAGAAACATGATTTTTCTTTAGAGTTCATGTGGTACATCAAATTAAAATGGTGAATAATTTACAAGATTTATCGATCCTTAATTTCTATACCAGGAACATTAAAATTAAATAGCAGGAAGCATAATGTAATTCTGTTTGCAGACCTGATTCAGACTAAGTACATCGATCTGAAAAATCTATCATATCAAGTGAATAGAAAATGCTTTTAATGTCGAGAAATATCAAATAATGTTTTTTGAGATACCTCAAAATATAACTGTCATCAAAGTAAACCCGTATAGCGCCTCAGCAAAGAAAACCCCTTCACAAGAAATAAACTCTAAAACAGTTTGAATCCAAACTTTGGTATAAATGCTTGATTGAAATTAAGCAACATGCGCCATTTTCATTCATCTTTCTTTTTAGCTCACCTGTCACATAGTGACAAGGTGAGCTTTTGTGATCACTCTTCGTCCGTCGTCCGTCGTCAGTCCGTCCGTCCGTGCGTGCGTGCGTGCGTCAACAATTTCGTGTCTGCACGATAGTGGTTTCATTTATGATTTTTTTTTAACCAAACTTGCACACAACTTGTATCACCATAAGATCTCGGTTCCTTTCTTGAACTGGCCAGATCCCATTATGGGTTCCAGAGTTATGGCCCCTGAAAGGGTCAAAATTAGATATTTTGACCTTGTCTGCACAATAGCAGCTTTATTTATGATTTGATTTTTACCAAACTGGCGGCACACAACTTGTATCACCATTAGATCTTGGTTCCTTTCTTGAACTGGCCAGATCCCAATATGGGTTCAAGAGTTATGGCCCCTTAAAGGTCCAAAATTGGCTATTTTGGCTTTTGCAGCCATATAGAGACTTCGTTTATGGTTTTATTTAATACAAACTTCCAAAATATCTTCAACAACAATAAATCTTGGATTCCATGACAAATCAGATCCAATCGTAGGTTCCAGAGTTATTTTATATCTGACTACCTCCCCTGATTGTAATCAAAATGAATTTATATCAGTAAGTACTTATAGGATTATTTGAAATTTCATTATTGTCATTAGTTGGACTGAGCCAATCAGGGTAGATAACTATGGACTGATTTTATGTCAAATTACCTCCCTTTACTTCAAATTAAAATGGGTATATCTCCGTAACTAATGAAGATACTGATCTGAAATTTCATTTATGTCAACAGATTTATTTGGCAGATCCTTCTTTTGTTCACTTACAATAATCTTTTTTTAATTACTTCCCTTTTACGTTACTATAAATAGCTTATTTTTAGTAACTTTTTTTATTATTGGCCGTAGGGAAAAACTGAGACCACTTTTCTGTGGTACAACATGGATGGTATCTCCAATTTTTAGGTGTATTTTGACATATCTGTACCTTGTAAGATTTTTTTTCTTTTTGGTTAAATTTCCTCCCTTTGTTGTTCCTGTCCTTTCGTGTCCTCAAGTACAGTGATAACAGGTTAGCGATATAGGGCCATCATGGCCCTCTTGTTTTATATTTAGAATCACATGTATCAAATGATAGGCTTAATTACATTTACAGGGACACATATTTGATAAATATGTTCAAGGGAACAAATCTAAATATGTTTTTAATTGTTTTGATATAGTTAAGGTAGTTCTGCACGTTTGATAAACCGGAAGTGATGGCGTAGCGTCATTCATCCGGCAAACGTTTAATAAATGTAATAGTAAATGTATTACAATGACACTGTTGCTATCTTTCTAAAGTTAAAGTATGATACTAAAACATCTGACATGTTACGAAAGTTATGATCTTCCCATAGACTCCTATTATGAAGAATTGCGTGAGGTCCAAACTTTTCAAATCAGTCTAGCAAAAGAATCAAGCACACGATCTTGTCTTTTTTCTGCTGAATTTTCTAAGTATATTCTGTAGTTTTGAGAAATCAAAGTTTAATCAAATTCTACATTGTAGAAAAATTCGATCTGAACGTTCAGAACTACCGTAAGCACCAACATGGTCACCTCTCTATATGCGTTTTATTTACTCTGAACATATGCATTTGCTGCAAAAGTCAGTGTAAATGACAAGTATTTGATGTTTTGAAAGAAGCGTTAAGTATGTGTTTTAGTCGAATCTGATTCCCAATCATACATCAAACTGTGTGCTTTAAGAAATGATGATAAAAACATTGATAAAGTTTCAGCTGTTTTTCAATGAAATATACATATATGTTTTTCAGTTCTTGTTCATGTTGTTATACATGTAGCAGATATACTGATTTCATACAAGAAGGCACTTTTAAAGGATAGCTTTATTGTTGTTAGATGACAATTTGTTTGTGAAACTTTGGATATTTATGAATATTTATTTACGTTATTTATTAGATAAGTCATAAATTTGGTTTTCATACGTCAAACCTTGTCACTCGACCTCTTTATACTAGAATAATACTTTTTGATTCTTTGTGTGAAGATGTAACTGTGTTATTGCAGAATTAGGTTAAAGCAAGCTGGACTAAAGTCTGGCAAACAATTTTGCAACCAATGCATGCCTGCTCTATATATAGGAAGGAAAGGCTTGTGTGCAGCAACTTACTCAGGCATTTTCTGCTACTTAAGTCGATATATTATCCAGCATTAAATACATATATTGCCTTTTCTTCTTAAATGATCAAGGTTAATAACATAGAGGATATTTGTTTGTTTGCAGTGAGATATCGAAATATATCATCACCGATAAGGGAGACAATTGAATATTTTCACGAAGGCGGAGCCTGAGTGAAAATATCAGAATTGTCTCCCTTATCGGTGATGATATATTTCGATATCTCACTGCAAACAAACAAATTTTCTTTTTATTTTATGCTAGTTTGTGAAGATCAACGAATTATCTGTTTATTACGTGCATAAATGTTCATATAAATCCAATATTTCATGACGAAATTCGGATTTATTTAGGCTACCGTGTTACATATGATACAACCGCTAAATTACCATGGACACTTAGGAATAATATCGAATTTATACTGTGATTAGGTTCATAATCAACAGACGATTTTGTATTTTAAAACAAAGACAAGACATTTAAATTTTTGTGAAAATCAAAATCCGCAAACATTGACAAATCGATTAATAGAAGATATTAAAATTTCGAGGTAATCCGTCATTCTAGAATAACGGAACTTGTGATTTAGCCAAACACACGCTGTAGTCAGAAAAACATACAAGAAAAATAAACACTGTGACAATGCGTAGTTGGAAAATAGCCAATTTAAATTGTCATCATGGTTAACCAATGAGAAATAACTAGGCAAATTTAAACTAACTGAAGAAAAAAAGGATGACATTTGAACACAACTGGTCTGGCTTGATGAGTGGAAAGTAACTCGAGAAATTGATATAGTAAGGTATGATGTCTGTGATAATACACTAAGACATTACAACAGCTAAATGTGCTGGCATACTATCTCCACTATCGATAGAACCAAGAATAAAAGTCAGTAGGAATACACACATATACTGTAGCCTGACATGAATGGCAAGGCCTAGCAACCAAGCTGACAAAGGTAACATTATTTCTTTTGCAAATTAATTATATAGCTAGCCTGTTCTATATAGGATTGTCTAGCAGTTTATGACTAGTGTATGGCTTGAGTATTAGTGTAATCCAGTAATTTTAAAGGCAGCAAAGGGAGGTAATTAAAGAATATATTTCAAGGGAGATAATTCATCTGGAAAAAAAAGAAGTTCGGCACTGTGAGTGATATCGATTTATATCTCACTGCTATTTTCCAGTATTTCACCAATAAGCATAAAATAAATCAAAATTTCTTAATTTGCAAGTATGACGTTAATCCTAGACAAAAAACAAATTCAAGTACAAACCTGTACTGAATACATTCATAACCTGCGGTCATTTGTTAAAATATTCATTTCTTAATGCCAGTTTTATGTCAGTCGCTTCCTTTACAAGAGGCTAATGCGATGCAGAAATTTATAAAAAAAAATGTCCTCATATTCTATGTCATGAGAAATCTTTAGCTGTAATTTATAGCTTTATGTTTTCCGTTAATTTGAACATAACCGACACTTTGTACAACTTATATCATTTAATGATTGTTGTGAGACGACAATTGTTAAATCTGTCTAAACGTGGTTGCCCAATTTACTTTATTGCCAACTGATTAATTATACAAAGACTGCGTTATCAAGGTGTCAGTAATTAATACTTTTATTGCATCTATTAATTCAATATAAAAATGGACATTGTCTTGATCATTTATAGCTTTTCCCGATACTCGTAAAGTATATTGTAAACTAGCGTTTGCATGGTATCAAATTTAAAGGTCCATTACTAAGGGAAAGTGAGTAGGCAATTTTTTTCATAGCCAGTGCATAGACTTCTGCAAGACACTAAATAATGAAGATTGGCAAGTCAAAATTTACAGAAGGTCTTTGGAACTCAAAGAAATGTATGTGTATTATGTTGAAATTTCAATGAATCGACAGAATGACCCCCCAGGTCTTTTTAACTTTCTTCATACTTGATAGAAAAATAATTGTACATATACTGCGATTTATTTCGAATTTCTACATACCAACTTTCATTTTCCAATAAAATGAAATAGTTTCTGTGCTTTTTAAAAGAAATTAAAATGTTCACTTTCCTTAGTATTGGACCTTTAAGCAGTACTAAAATCAAGGATAAAGCAAGACCACTTCTCAAAACCGCATTCCTTTAACGAACTCCACTACAACAGAATGTGTATTAACGCAAAATACACAAAATAATGTTTGTATTTTGCATGAATTTATAATGTACATGTTGTTGGATTTTTGAAGCAACCCGTCTACAATATTTTTCCGTTACAACTTCTTTTTGTTGTGGGCCTACTTTGCGATGAATGGCTCTATGGTTGTGTTTTGGGTGCTCTATGCTTCCGGGAAATCTACCCCTACCTTTTATTTTTTATTAAAAACAAACAGACGAGAATCAAAACTTCACACAATATTCTGACGGTCCTGATTTTAATTAACCCTTACCCTGCTAAATTTCTATAATGAACTATTCCAATTTTCAGTTTGGACAGTACCATTAACTGTTTACAGGAGTGCTTACCAAAAGCACATTGACTGAATGGCGAACTGTGCAGATCTTGATCAGACTGCAAAGATGTGCAGGCTGATCATGATCTAGACTGGTCACAATAACAACAACAACAACAACAACAAACGTTATTAGCAAAGGATCCTTCGTGTCCAGAGTGATAAAGGTTATAATTGGTGTGCTATCTAGTTCTTTAAGGGTTTAATCGTTTATTGGTCTAATGACTTTAAAAAGCATTGTTACACAATATGATTTAGATATATATCAGAAACAAGAATGTGTATAAAAAGTGTTATATACTATAACTAACAACGACTTTTGTGTTAAAGTGTAGAGTATGAATATAAGTGAACTTCTGATGTTGGGTGTTGTTACTTTTATCATGATTACTTAGCTTTTCTGTCATACTACTGTAACCAAGATTTATTGACTCAATTGACAATGGACAATGGACACTGTCCGTATTATTAAAGCCTTTAATAAATGTACATGTCAAAACTAATTGAGGAAATTAGTCGTAAAATGAATATTTGCAGTTTGTTCAAATAATGTATACCGTAAGCATTTCATGTAAATGTCAGATTGTATTGCAATGTTTAAAATCAACGAATCTTTTTATTTACTTTAGATTTTACATTTACTCCAGTTTCACTTATCACCGCTTTAAATGCAATATGGCATTTAAGACATATTATTTCTTTTTCATTTATCACCTTACGCATATTTCTTACCGCCCTAATCCTTCTCGTTCTTTCATCCAAATTCCCCAACCCTTCCATTGTATAAATATGTACCTTGTTGGTGGACAATTGGAGCACTCTGTTTGCCATATCTTTCAATTAAGGGGTTTACTTGTAGATGGCTTGTTTTAAATTGTGGCTCCGGTTGCTTCACTTCACTATGTTTAGTTCTTCCACAGTCTTTTCTTTCATAAAAACATATGCGGTCGATTGGTAAAGGCCACTGCCTTCCAATGACTTGCCTCTCGCACTTATGGGTGCTAATTACGCATAGCCTTGTGTACACAGTTCTTTCATGCTAGGAAACAATCAGCTGACTTACTGAAGGAAGGCGGCCCCTCTCAGGTACCCTTCCGTGCCTTAAATATTGCCCGGAGGGGCGCCTGGAACCTTCATCCACAATAAAAACTAAACACTTTTTCAAGTTCTTAAACAACTTATAAATGTATTTACAAAAATAGTTTTGAGCAGATCATGCAATGTACCATGGAATAAATGTAGGTCTTTTGTAGTGTCTGTTTGGAATAACTGATAAAGTTTGCTTATTTCGCATTGTAAACTGAATATAAACAGAAAGATTGATCATTAGCCAACATGTTTACTATGAAATGCCATACACTTTAGGGCTTAATACATCAATACAATGTGTGGTTTTGGAAACAAATTTTATATAATAGAAATAATACTATCATCATTCTGAAGCACATAGAACAAAATTCTAAAAGACGGAGAAACAAATTCTTAAGAAAAACAACCAAAGAAAACAAATTTAACTGGCATTGACAAATTTTATATTATCATATATGAAGTTGATATCTTGAGACAATTCTTAAACAGCTATATTATTAATAAATATTGCCTTAAAGTCTAAATAAAAATAAACAATAGTGTGTAGATCACGTATTAAGTCTTTCAGGATGTAGGAACGAATTTTTTCTAAAGTTTAGAATTTTTTCATATCCTGTGAGCTTGAAGAACATTCGTTTCCAAGACAAACAAGAGAAGAAAAAACAGGTCATCGAACTCATTTTAATTTTATAGGGCATTTTCTTCACCCACTGTTTAAGCATTTCTGAAATTTTGTAAAATTTTAAAAATGGTGGTACTTTATAAAACATGTATATCACATTTGATGTTATAGGGATTTCAGGTCTTAGAGGTTAATATGAATACAAGGTGATGTCAGTATTATATATGCATAAATGTCACTAACAAATCTTTTTCATATTTACATATTGACCTAATTACCCCACCCACTTTATTTTCAATGGAAAGAAAACGTATTTAGATCTACAAAAGATGACGTTCAGAATTTTCAAAATATTTTGCAGCATTAATGACATACTAGAATGCTTCAAAATGGAAAGAAAAAAAGTTGTAGTCACCGTGCATCTAAGGGATTTATTAAGCAAAAACTGTTAAAATCTGGTGAATTTTGATACTTTTTGTTCTTTTTGTTTTAATTTATATTTTCTAGATAATATAAAGTGCTATTTTGAAAACTTTTTTTTCAGTTATAGCTTCTTATTATACGTATCAGTCAGGAAAATATCAAAACCAAACCTTATGTACTTTAATAGATATTTGAAATTACCTACCCCTACCCCATTGTAAATCTTACGTCAATTTTAGGCAAATACCAGCCAAAAATAAGGATGATTTTTTTTTCGCAAATAGAAGAATCTATTTGGTTGAATAGTACATTATTAGCTAAATTTTTAATTATTTAGCATTAATTTTTGGCAAAACTTTTGTTAGAAAGCAATATTCGAAGAAACATTTTTCAAAATGGCGGATATCCTGGGAAATAAAACCGCTCATACATCCTTAAATAGAATGGCGAAACAAACACCCTCGGAATAAGAGTCAGGTAAGAAGTCCTTCCAGTATTACAGCTACTTTATGGTATTGAAAGAAAAAGCTGTACGGTGGAGAAGAATAACAATACTAGATTGCAAAGGCCTTTTGCTTGAGCATTAAAGACCTATTTAGTTACACCTGAAATATTCTATAAAGAAACACTGGATATAGCGGTCAACCGCAACAAATACTGTGCGGTAATTTGGAAGCAAACTGAATGTATTATTTAGATATTATGCTTATTTTAGTCGCTAAATCTCTAAAACAAACAAACAATCTAAGTCTAGTTTAAATGACCTGATTCTGTGGTTGGATGTAACAGGTTGAACGCATCGCATATATATATACCCTTTCTTACAATCTTACCAAAACAACACGTGGTCTAACAACCCAAACACACTTCATCGCACGTTACAATTGCAGTCCAGTTACAATTGCAGAATGGTCAGTTGAGTTTTGTAATGGTTAGCGCTAATATTGCTTTTGTATGTTTAGTAGTCTACATAAGGAAAGAAACGTAGTATTGTTCACGACAAAGAGGTTTCATGTCCGGTGGAATAATTTCACGTTAATTAAAACTAAAAAATATCAAATACGTTTCTGTTTTATTAAAACATTTAAATGCCTATCTGTCAAACAGTAGATGAGTTATGGTAGCGCCGCGTTTTGGTCACTTTTAGTAGGTCTACACAACGTCATCGTATGAATATTATAAATGCCTATTTCAAAATTTCAATGCATAAGAAAAATGTGTTTTGAGATAAGCGGTTTTGAATACTGGGTTTCTACTGTATCATATATTTCGTGTAAAATGGAAAAAAAAATCTCAGAATAAAATTAATTCGGAGTGCTTCCAAATGATAAGCCGTTAGGGCAACAATGAATTATACAATAGGTTCTAGAAAGAGTGATTTGACTTTAATAACAATAAAATCGAAGTCGTATTTCGTCTGCCTAATGCCTAATGCCTATTTGAATTTTCTTTCTGTTTTTGTAAAATAGCTCCAGTTCAGAGTATTTTTCATGAATATAGTTTAAATAAGTCCGGTCTCTGTGTTAATATGTGTTATTTGAAACAAAACTAATGTTAATAAGTCTAATTGCCAAAACAGTGTAAATTGAAACCAATTGCATTGAGAACATCTTCATAACTTTATAGCAAACAAGTAAAACTCTGGTCTGTAGCGTTTCAGTAGTATGCTCCTAATATATGTTTACGCTTATTTAAAGGGATTTTGTTGTCCAAGTTTTGCTCCAGGGAGGAGATGTACGTAGGAAAAACAAACAAATATATGCTTGTTACAACCAAAAAAATCTTGCTTCATATTTGTATAGACCATGTTCTGTGGACATTTTGAGACAGTAAGCCGCGAAAGTGTGTAGGCGAAGAACAAAAATAGTTTATATAACATGATGCAAGAGGTTGACACCTTCCAGTTTACACGATGATTTCAGTAGAAACAAGCACAACATCCGCTGACATGTGTTAAACACATATAATAACACCTTATAAAATGTTCTAAACATCGCAAATTAAGTTTACACTTAATTCAAACTAACTCACCTAATGAACATCATAGTTTTAGAAAGAAAACAAAAGACTTCTTGTTTATAAATGCATTCAACATCTAGATGCGTATTAAGTTTTTTTTGTATGCATAATTATAATAATTATGACATTGCACAATATAAATCATAAAATGTGTCTGCTTAGACAGAAACTTTGTTACATTTTTATGGTACAAATTTCTTTCATTTGTACTTTACATATTCTGTTCATATACATATGTCCCTGTCCAGACAGTACTTTGATGTTCTTCGTCTTGCATTTTATTGTAAGGTTATTTCGTTACAAGGATGTAGTCTTAAATCGTGGTTTTGATTATATAAATCGCAAAAATTTCAATATCACTTCTAAGGCTTATATATTGAAGGACGAAGTAAGTGTAAACGTGACAAAGAACAGTTATTGAATGCTGCAATTCTTAAATCTTATTGCAGTTAGGAATTAAGCCTGTCATGCATTCGCTACAAAGAAATTAAGTGCCTTCAGACACGACTGGCTTTCTTTTTCTTTTTCTTCTATAAGTAAATTCAGAAAGAAATGCTCTAAATTATTTTGGAGACAAATGCTGAAGAGCAGCCTAAATTCGAAGGTTGTTTTATTAGAGTTAGCAATCTTGTCAAAGAAAAATGATAACGAGGATATTTGAATTTGTTTTTATTGTCTTTTAAGGTCTATAAACTTTCTATAGCAAAAGGAAAATGCGCGAGAAAATAATGGTTGTCTCATAATCACGGATTCCAACAGTTCTCAACATTTCCTACCTTTTGCAATATCTTTCTGAGATCACATCACAGTTTTTTTCCTATTTTCATTATGTGGAATTTTTCATTAAAACTAAGGTCAAACACCACCACTACAATTTGAAAATAGTAAAAAGCACAGGTTGCCTTTCACAACATAAATGAAAATGTTGCAAACTCGGTTGATTGAGTTTGTTCATGGACAGTAGTGGAAATGCAAGCTACCGACTACGGCCTCAAGCCCCGGGATGAGCTGAACTCAACATTTACACATGTTACAAAGTCTCAAGTTACAGAAGATGGTTTAGTGTGCTTGATTGACTGAAATGCTTTTGCATCAAATACGACCTCTAGCATTCAGCATGGACCATGTTAAACATAAAAAAAGGTTATTTGGCATCTAAAAATGGTACTGGCATGTACTGAAATTTCTCAAATTTATATTGAACAAAGAAGTCCAACTATGCAATGTTTTAATGTATTTATGCCTAACATTTGATACGATACAAACGATATAATAAATATACGCGTACATGCTTTTATTCACACACTTTGACGAAACGTGACTATAGGCATGAATGCCTGCTGAACGTTTTCAATGAGTCTCCTGCAAATATGCTACTCGAACTTTAGAAATCTCTCTGTACAATTTTTAAAATTTTATTTTTCTCGGTATTGAAGGTATTGCAACCGCATTACACATTATCCGTATTCGATTTCAGCATTTCCCGGTATTTACGGAACGTGCTCTCATTGAGCTACATTTAAGCAGTGTGTTAAAGCCCTGTTAGAGCGAGCTGCTGTGTGTAACTGTATGAAATTTTACAGCTGTAAACTACCTGTACTTTTGTTTAAAATTACAGCCATGATTATTTCAAATTTCCACCTGTATATTTCATATAACAACATTGATTTTACAGCTGTAGTTTTCAATTTACAGCTGTAAACGACTGTAAAACAGTTCGAATTATGCAAATGAGATACAGCTGTAAAAATCTTACATTTGTAAAAATGAAAAAGTTACAGCTGTAAAAATGCATCAAGGTTACAGCTGTAGAAATAATACAGATGTTGAAAAAGAGGAAACTATTTTAAGGGACAAAAGCCGAGGTACAAAATGTGTTAGGATGAATTGTTATTCTCTAGAAAATGTAGCAGTTACCACAAAAATGGCAAAATGAAAGATCTTGTAAGTAAACAACAATATGAAATATGTTTACAGTATAGCATTTGCAAAATGCAAGAGTAGAATACAAAGGAGAAACTTGATATTGTTTATAAAACTTTCTTTGCCATGAAACATGACAACTTTGTAATTATCTCTCTTCAAATATAGTGTAAATAGTTAATGCATGTACTTATATATGTCCTTGTACAACTATATTACATGATAAAACAGTTGCACTAACTCAATAACGGTTAAAATTCCAATATCTTAGAAGATGTGGTGTGTCTGCGAACTTCAGTTATATCCCGCCAAAATTAAATTACAAATGGCTGACTGTACTCGTGTTTCCCTCCAGAAAAGTTACAGCTGTAATTCTGAGACATGACCATTTTACAGCTGTAACTTTCAACAGTATTTTTACAGCTGTATTTTTTAGAACTGCATGTTTTACACCAATTTCAACAATATTTCTGGTCATTTTCCATTTAAAGGTCTTTTACAGCTGTTATTTCAAAATACAGTTCATGTACAGATGTTTTACAGCTGTAAAACAGTTTCACTTTGTACAGGTATTTGCCTTTAGGCCTGTTTCGTCCGTGCTTATGTTTTTTTGTTTGTTTCTCTGCTATCCTCAAATGCATTGAGTACATGCACATACAGATTTTTAGTGTTTTTAAATATATTTTACACGAGCATTTTTATTTACATATGTGTCTCTTTGTTACAAATAGGTGTGGATAAGTTTTATTTACATTGTACTGTTACTTAAGAAAACTTAATAGTGTCCGGTAAATCTTGGAGATGGTGGGATAAAGAGTGACTGTTTGTGCGCAATCGTCAGTATTAAGCTTCCCAGTGCTGTTCTGCCATTTACAGTTCTAAGATGAAGCTTCACTGTGTTTTTAATAAGTCGTTTTTTCTTCTTGTCCTCTAACTTTTACTCTGCCTTTGTTTAAATATGGTAAAGGTAAAGGTCTTGTTTATTATAGCGTCACCCCTATTGAAAGGGCCAGCCAATTTGGCTTATAAGACACCTTTATAGTGCGTACCAATTACCTCCCAACTCCTACCACTATGCCAGGCGCCAGGCGGATAAAAGTCGGTAACCATTCATTTAACTAGCTCGCGGCTCACGAACCGGCCTTTTCGGAACGAGTCCAATGACAAACATCCCCCGGACGAACGGTCCCCATGGGGCTCGAACCTTCGACCTAACCAACCACTGGGCCACGGTGACCGGTTTATATGTATATAATATGTATAGGTCTATCGTTTATATATACATAAACGGCTGTCAAGTTTTGATTTTGGGATGTTGTGTTCTTTGAAAGTGGCTTATCTTGCTGTTTAAGATCTATATCGTTGTTTTCATTTTATTCGTATACATTTGTCTCGTGCAAGAATTTCTTGTGTCAGAAGTGTATCCTTTATATGCCTGAATTTGCTGTGTTACGTTTCACTGTGCACTTCATCGACCTCTATGTTTGTAATGTAGAAGCATTAAGACGAGAACAGACTAATCGATAGGACCTCCGAAAGTTAATATATCAATTAAGATAAATATCCATGTATCCTTTCTTAAATCAAGCTAGATATGATGATTACCCTGTTTTATCAACCATTAGAACTGACATCTTCAGTAAACAAGTTTAACAAAACTTCCATTTTTTCTGATCGCTCGATGTCCGGCGTCTGTCGTCTGTCTGTCTGTCTGTCCGTCTGTCGTCTGTCAACATTTGGCTTGTGTAAGCGATAGAGGCTGTATTTTTCAACTGATCTTCATGATATTTGGTCAGAATGATAACCTTGATGAAATCTAGGCCGAGTTCGAAAATGGGTCATCTGGGGTCAGAAACTAGGTCACTAGGTCAAATCAAAGAAAAACCTTGTGTATGCGATAGAGGCTGTATTTTTCAATTGATATTCATGAATTTTGGTCAGAATGATAACCTTGATGAAATCTAGGCCGAGTTCGAAAATGGGTCATCCGGGGTCAAAAACTAGGTCACTGGGTCAAATGAAAGAAAAACCTTGTGCATGAGATAGAGGCTGTTGTTTTCAATTAATCTTCATAAATTTTGGTCAGAATGATAATCTTGATGAAATCTAGGTCGAACTCGAAAATGGGTTATCTGGAATCAAAAATTAGGTCACTAGGTCAAATCAAAGAAAAAGCTTGAATATGCGATAGAGGCTGTATTTTTCGATTGATCTTCCTGAAATTAAGTCAAAATAATAACCTTAATGAAATCTAGGCCGAGATTGAAAATGGGTCATTTTGGATCAAAAAGTAGGTCACTAGGTCAAATCAAAGAAAAACCTTGTGTATGCGATGGATGCTGTATTTTTCAATTGATCTTCATGAAATTTGGTCAGAATGATTGCATTGATAAAATATTAGTCAAGTTTGAATATGGGTCATCTGAGATCAAAAATTAGGTCATTAGGTCAAATCAAAGAAAAACTTTGTGTATGCAATAGAAGCTGTATTTTTCAATAAATCTTCATGAAATTGTGTCTAAATAATAGCCTTGATGAAATCTAGGTCAAGTTTGAATATGGGTCATCTTGGATCAAAAAGTAGGTCACTAGGTCAAATCAAAGAAAAAAAATTGTGTACGCTATACAGGCTATATTTTTCAACTGATCTTCATGAAATTTGTTCAAAATGATTGCCTTGATAAAATCTACGTTGAATTTGATTATGGGTTATCTGGTATCAGAAAGTAGGTCACTAGGTCAAATCAAAGAAACACCTTGTGTATGTGATAGAGGCTGTATTTTTCAACTGATCTTCATGAAATTTTGTCAGAATGATAGCCTTGATGAAATTTGGGTCAAGTTTGAATATGGATAAGCTGGGTTTAAAAACTAGGTCACTAGGTTAAATAATGGAAAAACCTTGTGTATGCAATAGGGGCTGCATTTTACACTGGATTTCATAATATTTGTTCAGAATGGTTGCCTTGATGAAATCTAGGCCAAGCTCGAATATGGATAGTCTAGGGTCAAAAACTAGGTCATTAGGTCAAATCAAAGAAAAACATTCTGTATGCGATAGAGGCTGTATTTTTCAATTGATCTTCTTGAAATTTGGCCAGAATGATAACCTTGATGAACTCTAGATTAAGTTTGAATATGGGTCATCTGGGATCAAAAACTAGGTCACTAGGTCAGATCAAAGAAAATACTTGTTTATACTCAAGATTTGTTTGCTTCAATTTTAATGATAATTGGTCAGAATATTTTTTCCATGAAATCATTAGGTCAAACATGTTTACACTGTTATGGTGTGTTTCCCAGGTGAGCGACCTAGGGCCATCTTGGCCCTCTTGTTTACTGTATTGCTCCGAACAACGTCTATGTATATCTACGTTATTTGTACCTTTTCTCAAACACTGTAGAAATGTTTTCAAAACGAAAACGCCAAAATAACATAAAAAATACACACACAAAAAAGATTGTGTGACTTTCCTGCTCTGTTCGTGAAAAAGACCGAATGTCTCCCCGGCATAACTTCAAACTTCGGTACGCATCCTCATACAGGCACTTGCCATCCGCAAGCCATCTTGATTGCGTCCTGAAATTGTCAAGATGTAACACAAAAAAAAAACTCCAAGTAGTGAGGAATGAATAATTAGAAGTTTGTGATCTTGGCTTACATAAAGTTCAGTCTTAATTTTGTAATTTACTAATAAGACGACATGCTATTTCAGGAAAATATGCGTTTACATCCTGAAGAAGATGTAAAAATGTGACCCAGCAACTTATTTATGCAGATCGCTAGGCGGTTAATGCGAGCCAAGCCAGGAAGCTCCTGTAAATACTGGTTGACACATGAAGGCCTGATGTTTATCTCATCTTTTTGGTGTGTATGTTTGTGACAACACATTTTTTCTTACAAGAATAATGCATTTTACTTGTCATTTTTCAAAACGTCAAGCTTTTAATTTGTTATGAACGAATGCAATGACATAATATGCACAATGTGAAATTTTTAGGTGTATTTTATGTATGCTTGCTTATAAAATGACACAGAGTGCGCGTAAAATAAATTGTATAAGCTGTGATTTTCACTAGTTGCACTTCAGCGTTCTCCTTACATTGTTCAAACACTGCAACGATACATTTGAAGCATGTTTTCTGTGTATAAAAAGGGTGTACATATGTAATAATTTACATGTAGCTGCACACTGAAACCATTTTTTTTTTCTGACCGTTTATTTCGCTCACGTTCGCGTCATATTTAAACAGAAATAATATTGATTTTGCAATTTCCCGTCTTTAATACTTGTAGATATTAAACTTATTTATCAAAAACTGTTCCTTTATTTTATTCACACCAACACTAGCTATTCTATTGCTAAAACATTGTTGAGACTAGGCGGGAAATAGTGACTATAAGTTAATTATGTTTTAGTAGTATGTCAAATACCTTATAATTTAACTTCTTTTTCCACACTTTTATCTTTTTTGAGACATAACGAGCATAATTTCACCGATGTTAGTATCGTCTGGTTGTTTTACAGTGCTGCCATTTTTCATATGTATGAGCCTTTGATTCTAAATTAGAAATGCCTATCTGCACATATGGCAACTATCACTCCGGTTGAGCATATTGTACCGTAAAATTTGAAAAGGCATTGCTAATGAAACTGTCTTTACTTTGTTCGTTTTATGTCGAGACTAAGAAATTTTCTGGTACATGCTCTGGGTCATTAGATCTTGAGTTTTTTGTATACATTGAACTTTTGCTTTTTTAAGAAATTCTGGAAAACAATCTATTGGCAACGTTTGTCACTAAAGTCTTATCATTTCTTTTTGAAAACAGACAGATATATAGATTTTTGTTTCTTTCAGCGGAAGACTGAATTATCAGATGCAATAGTTTAACAAGTGGTGATAATATGAAAAATATTTGATATTTTATGTAAAACATTACCTCGTTGTTTCATGTTTTTCGGTTGTTTTAACACAAGTTTTTGAAAAATTGAAAAAACGTGACTCGCCACCAAATTTCATCTTTTTTTAAAGTTACTGTACACTGAATGATAACCTAATATCA
The DNA here is from genome assembly GCF_021730395.1 of Mercenaria mercenaria. Lineage (NCBI taxonomy): Eukaryota > Metazoa > Mollusca > Bivalvia > Venerida > Veneridae > Mercenaria > Mercenaria mercenaria. Next base: position 58,340,886 of record NC_069377.1, on the reverse strand, counting down.
AACTGGTACAAAAATTTATGTTAAGATAGTAATTTGACGTTCTATAGATAGATACTGCGAAAATACTTTCGTTCCTTGCTCGTTCGCTTAAAGATTTAAACATGCTAGGACTTGCATGTATAAATTCACATATAGGTTATTCAAAAGTTAATGGTTCAGGCTTATATAACTGCACGTGTGTGATATTATCATTTAATAAAGTCTATGACAGCCATATAAATGATTTCCTGCAAGGGATGGTGCAAAAAAAAAGAAAGAAAAATATTGTTCTGACCATGACATGTTGAACTATATGGAAGGTGACACCAGGAAAGAAACCTTGTTTCATCATTTATAAAGCAAGTGTCAAAATGATTAATACTTGTATACTCTGAAGAAAAAAAACCGCTTCCTCTTACTAGTATTAAAGAACTGTACCAACATGTACAGCGTCTTTGTCACGGAAGGAAAAATATTAAGGATATTTAAAGTTTTATACCAAAACGAATGCGTTACAAAACAAAACGACAAAATCAATGCGCTAAAGGAAAGTTTAAGATTTTTGCTAAAAGGGCCAATAACCAAAGGTAAAGAAATTTTGTAATTCATAAACGTTTTATATGAATGCCATATGTATTGAGCTTTCGTTTAATGCGTTACTGTCAAAAGACTACCAGGCTCGAATACAATGATACATGCTCTTGTATGATCACCCCCTGTAACGGAAATGCTCTTGTATGATCACCCCCTGTAACGGAAAGGAAAAATACATCACAAGTGACAAACTAGGTGCGATCAAAGCTAAGTATGCTTAACTTGATGAGTCGGAACGCTTATGTCAACTCCAGCTTCATGGTTGTAAAATGCAGTAAAAATGACAAATTCAAACTGTTTTATTGTTAAATATGCATATTATGCGTTATACTTGTCTTTTTACATTAAACATGCTAATTTAAGCACAGTTTTACGTATTTCCGTGTAAAACAAAGCCAATGAATAAATTCACACTGAAATTTATTGTTCTTGGTGGAGAAAGGGTCAGTTACGACAGATTGTGTAATTCATATAAATATGCACTGTTAAAAGGTTTTCACTACGTCCGGTACGTAAGGTTGTGAATGTATGCCACTTGGCACAGAGACAAATGATTTGTGTATGAAATTACTGCGTTTCCCTTTGATAACAATACATAACATTAAAATGTTGACCCAATTAATTGTTGGTTTCCAAAACGTCGTCATGTACATTCTTAGTTAAAAGGGTCATGTTACAGAGTTAAATCTTATTGATGCTGTTTCGTGTTAACACGTAAGAGAAAATTGTTTGCTTTCGGTAACATGCTAAAAATGTAGGTTAGTTAGGTTGGTATTCTTTTTTTTTTTATTTGGAGGGTGGGGGGTGGGGGGTGGGTGGGTGGAGGTGTTTATTATGTGGGACTTTTCGGAAATTATTTTTGTGTCATAAAATGAATACACATAAGGGGGTTATGCTTTTGGTGCATCAGTAAGGTGATTTTTAACCTCACTGACCATGTTTAAAGCATAACAAGTGCAGATTTGTAAAATTTCCAAGGCCATAAGAACATTTAGGGTCGGGCCAAAAATTTAGGGTAGGTCGGGATACCGAAAACAAACAATTTTCCATGATATATATATATGATATATATATGCCACATTATTTTACTTAATATTATAAATGGGTATTTGTTTACTTATTTAAGTGTATTGTATATTTTTAGTGGGTGCTGTACTACTTTATTCATTAATGTGTACCGTACTAGTTTACTCAGTAATGTGTACTGTACTAGTTTACTCAGTAATGTGAATTGTACTAATGTGTACTGTACTAGTTTACTCAGTAATGTGAACTGTACTAGTTTACTCAGTGATGTGTGCTGTACTAGTTTACTAAGTAATGTGCGCTGTACTAGTTTACTCAGTGATGTCTGCTGTACTAGTTTACTCAGTAATGAATGCTGTACTAGTTTAATCATTAATTTGTGCTGTATTAGTTTACTCATTAATGTGTGCTGTACTAGTTTACTCAGTAATGTGAACTGTACTAGTTTACTCAGTGATGTGTGCTGTACTAGTTTACTTAGTAATGTGCGCTGTACTAGTTTACTCAGTGATGTCTGCTGTACTAGTTTACTCAGTAATGAATGCTGTACTAGTTTAATCATTAATTTGTGCTGTATTAGTTTACTCATTAATGTGTGCTGTACTAGTTTACTCATTAATGTGTACTGTTCTAGTTTACTCATTAATGTGTGCTGTACTAGTTTACTCAGTAATATGTTCTGTACTAATTTACTCATAAATGAATGTTGTACTAGTTTACCCAGTAATGTGTGCTGTACTAGTTTACTCAGTAATGTTAATTGTATAATGTGTGATGTATTAGTTTACTCAGTGATGTTTGCTGTACTAGTTTACTCAGTAAGGTGTACTTTACTAGTTTACTCAGTATTATGTACTGTACTAGTTTACTCATAAATGAATGTTGTACTAGTTTACCCAGTAATGTGTGCTGTACTAGTTTACTCAGTAATGTGTGCTGTACTAGTTTATTCTGTGAGGTGTGCTATACTAGTTTACTCAGTAATGTGTTCTGTACTAGTTTACTCAGTAATGTAAACTGTACTAGTTTACCCAGTAATGTGTGCTGTACAAGTTTACTCGGTAAAGTGTGAGGTACTAGTTTACTAAGTGATGTGTGCTATACTAGTTTACTCAGTAATGTGTAGAGTACTAGTTTACTTATTAAAGTGTACTGTACTAGTTTACTCAGTAATGTGTACTGTTCTAGTTTACTCATTAATGTTTACTGTACTAGTTTACTCAGAAATATATGGTGTACTAGTTTGCACAATAATGTGTGCTATACTAGTTTACTCAGTAATGTGTACTGTACTAGCTTACTTAGTTATGTGTATTGTAGTAATGTGTACTGTAATAGTTTACTCCTTAATGTGTACTGTACTAGTTTACTCATTAATTGATAGTGTACATGTCTATTCATTAATGGTACTGTAGTAGTTTTTTCTTTAATAAGTACATTTGCACTGTTAAAGTGTACTGTACTGGTATGTTCATTAATGGTACTGTACTAGTTCTCTTATTTATGTATACTACTCTATTAATTTACTCATTATTTTATATATTCGTAACATCAAACCACAAGAAGAATTAAATCGTTCAATGTCTCCCACAATCTTACAATATGAGAAGTCTTGAAAAACAAATGTGACAAAAATCGTGCAGCTAAAATCCATTTGTCTTGCTAGTCGAAGATTGTTTAATTTAAGAACATATGCCAGTAAAGCAAAATCAAGAATACTTTCATGGAAGGTCAAAATAGTTTAATAAATGTCTTAATTATGTGCACCAGTAAAAATTAAGACGAAAAAAAAAACAGACACCAAAAATATTTCTATTACAGAAAAAAAGGATTCTTATACTTACAGAACGCTGGCACGAGACCAGACGTTAAACGTTCACTCAAGTTATACAGAAAATGGAACATTGTTAATTTTAATACAAGTTTATAAAAGAAGTAAGAACTTCAAATTTTGACATGGGGAGAGAGATACGAAATCGATGCTGAGTACCTGAAATTATTTAGTATGTGTTTATTAGCCTTTGCAGCATTTTACACATTTTTATCTAGTGTTTGTCAGGATACTGGTTATATGACCCAGAGAAGTGCCTACGCCTTTAGTATCTTGAACAATGGTTTGGGTCCAATCGCTAAGGTGACTATGTCTTAGACTAGCTGACAAACGATGTAAATTGTCCTTTGTTAAAACGTAGAGCTGGTGAGACCAAATATCTCATATATAGAATTTTCCTCTGGCTATCTTGCCTAAATGATTCGTGTACCAATGATTCGTAAATGATTTCTTATTATGAGCTAGACAATTTCAGGGATCAGGCTAATCACTAAATGTTTCAAACTAACAATCTTTAATTAATAATGATTAGCTCAAACTCCTATAGGCTCGAGACTCTATACTTGACTAGTCTTTATGTTGAAGTTCCCGTCAGACAATGTCTTTGAATCAACAACATACGAGTCCTTTCGCATAGATGCTCGGCCTCTGTCCTCTCAAACTTTATATGACTGCCCTGACTCCTGGATGCTCAGCGCCTATATGCTTTCACATGTAGCAATCAACTAACATAAAGGTATATCGCCGATGCCTTGGCTGTACTTCGCCAATAATGCTGAACCGTCTATAAGCTGGAACACTCCTACTATCTCAGTAGATTACCAAACTCTGGGTCTCTGTCTCAGCTTCCCGATGCTCAGCCTATATATGCTATCGTCTATAGCATTCAATTACCTTTAAGGTAAAACTCCTATGCGCTGGCCCTATAGCTCGAAACCTTATCGAAATTCTGCTACTCTTCTTTAGTCTACGAACTTCCACAGTCTTCTTTTTAATAATTTATCCGCCCTGACAGGGTAACTGCAATAGTCTCCTTCTCAAGGTACTGGGATAAATTATTAGTTGAATCCTCGATGTGTCTTCTTCAACCGCTGGATACCGAATGAGCTCTCTGTCATCCATCTATCTATTTATACCCCAGCAGACGTGCTATTTTTAGAACTTGTTTCTGATTGGTCCAAATTTAAACATAACGTCTTACAACGAGTACCTGCTCTATTAAATATTTGGTTCCCTTTAACCTTTGTATATGATATAATGTGCGAAGCTGGGACCCAGCCATCCACATAATGAACCCAAATCAGCCATAAATGACCCAAATTCTATTATTAACAGCAATTCAACAATAACTATAGCAATGGTAACCTGAAAAGGGAGTCAAGCACTATCTGTGCTTATGTGTTACGTTATCAATTTATCAAACATACCAATTATTCTGACAGTGTTAATGGTTTAATATTTTGCAAATGATCAACTTGAAATAGAAATGTGTACTTCTATATTTATATTTACACACCAATGAAATAAAACAGACATTACAGTCATGTATTCTAATGTACATAGCTATACTACTAACTATAGTTATAAGAGACTAAATCATTATTCAAAGTCAATTCTTGAGACTATTAAATCATTATTCAAATTCAAGTCTACTAAATCATTATTCAAAATCAAGTCATGTGAAATTTCTAGCAAGATGCGAAAATTCGATCGTAACAACTTAGTAATTCAGTGAACATTATCAACTTTTAAGAACCTAAAGGCATCAAGAGAAAAACCTATGCTCGCCTTAGATTTTTTTTTACTGAATCAAAACCAGCTTTTATTGGACTAAAGCACAGCAAGACGTTACCAACATTAACACAGGGTAGAATCAAAAGTAAATTATGTAAATACGTAAGGTCAAATATATAATTATAAATATATATAAATATAAAAAATATAGATGTAATATACTAAACCAGATTTTGGTACAATACAGTAAGTTGGTTTGTTTTAAACATCAAGCAAAAATAATATCTAATATTGATGATTTATTGTCATCATACAAGGAACAATTCAGCACAATGTTGCCTTCATCTTCAACTATTCTTACATCACAAAATGAACAAGTGCAGATTTTCTTCTATACGTTTCGTATATCCTATTGTTACAATTCCAAAATCGCAACTGATCATCAAATATTTTAAAGTAACTTTCAGTGTCAAAGTTCATCTGTTCTTAAGGCGAAACCACTTCTACCAGACCTACTATAAAGACTACGTACTGGTAGAAGTCAATCAATTAACAAATAACTTATAGCAAAAGAGTGTTTTAACACTATTTATGCACGATGGGCGGTTATACGTCGGGCGTAATAATTTCACGAGGGCGCAGCCCTCGTGAAATTATTTGTGCGACGTATTACCGCCCGAGTGTATGAATAGTGTTAAAACACTCTTTTGCTATTAATTATTTCGATTCTAATATGCCCTTAATCTAAAACAGTAGATAAAATATGTAGCGCTCCTTCTTTATCGTAACAAAAACATTGACGTCACCGCACGTTAACGTGACGTCATTCTAGCGAAGAGTGTTTAACAGAGACAAGCATATTAGGATAACTATTAAATAACGAACATTTTTGCTTTACACAGTTTCAAAAAAGCAATACTAAGTTTTATTTTTATTCAGATTATAAAAGTTTAATTTTCAGACACTGTGATTATTTCTGTACAATAAAGTACCAATTTCTTCAAGCTGCAGCAGAATCCTTTAGAACCCAGAGAGATATAAATTTATTCAGTCTAGTAAGACTCATACAAGACAGACATCACAGGTATTTTAAAATGCCTATCCACTGGTTGCCATGATATTTTGATTTTTTGTTTGTTTGTTAAAATTCTTGTCTACTTTGAGAGAAACAGCACTATTTTATTATATAGATACTATTAAAGCTGGATGTTTTGCAACTTTACTGGAATAACACAAAAACTATTGTCATTCTAGTGCACTTTTATTGAATATTGAGGTCTCCACAACAAATAAATAAATAATGTATAATCTCGGTCAAAAACCTCGATTAATATCTTTCGTGCACCCCTAATTTTTTACCTCGACCGTGGTGAATATATATTATAATTTAAGGGGTGGTATATGTTATAATGTAAGGGGCGGTGAATATATATTATAATGTAAGGGGTTATTGTCCTGTAGCCATCACTTCAAATAAGTTTAACAGCAAACAAGCGTTTCTTCACATAATATCTCTACACGCTTTCTACTAAAAAAGCGTCAACGCATGTTTGCCATGTTTATTTTCTGTTGTAGCATCTATAAAGTTCCTCGGTACTCTGCAGATATTATTGAAAGAAAAAAAGCAAGTGTATCTAGATATTATAAAATATTATACTTGTTTAAATATTTTATTAAACAGAAAAATCTTTTTGTCGCAGTAGCATTAAAGGAATTTAATGACATCCGAATGAGTTTTCAATACAACAAATCTAGCTATTTCATATTTATAGAAATTACTACTTTCTTTTTCTTCCGTGTTGAGGTGATTGCTTTGTTATTCATTTAATTAATGTAAACTCGTGATTTTTTTTCAAAAAGTCTTCAACTTTTTTTTTTCAAACTTTTGCAATAAGTATGATAAGTATGATGTGCGTGAAGCTAGCAGCCTAGAGGCTTACTAGCCTAGCAGCTTACTAGCCTAGCAGCGTGAATGTAGAATATGTAAGTGCTGGAGCAAGTTAAAAACATTATGAACAGATGGTAAAGAGATGTGTTTATAGTGCTTTCAATTTATCATCTATTTTGTAGCTTTTGTGTCCGTAGTTTGTGATATCTTTCACCCTGTGAAACAATTTCTTTAAATATAAAGATTTCTTTAATTTAATACGTGTGTCTTGCAAAACGAATAAATTGTGATATATTAACTTCGGACGTCCCTATCCATGTGGGGGATATTGACATTTTTTCTCTTCTTTTATAAAGTTTTATTTGTAAATTACCATTTACAATTCTTAAAGTAAAATCAAACATGACACTTCTAAATCAAAGGTATAAGCTTTGTGTTAAAGTTATGATTCTTTTGGATAAATATGTTTCAACAGATGTGAAAACATTGAGGCAGTTCAAATAAAAACATCGATTTATCTTAAGGTTTCATTGGAAGCTTTAATAACGTCAAAGGTGGTCTCAATGGACACATTAAGAATGAAATCTTTTACAAATCAACAGTGGAGCGCAGTTTGTACTCATTAATAAACTATAAACACTGTCTTCAGCTGTTCAATACTGAAAGTTTTATCATGTACTTTGTTCCATAAACAATTCAATTCAGCTGTTTCATGTTTTAAGCTTATCTTGTACTAACTTTGTAATAATAAAACACAAATATTGCAATTTAGTTGTTGTATGTTGTAACTTTTATCATGTGTATACTTTGTAATAATAACCATAAACATTGCAGTTCTGCTATTTCACGTTGCATACTGTAAGTTTTATCATGACTGTAATTAGTTTGAAATAATAACCATAAACGTTGCAGTTCTGCTATTTCACGTTGCATACTGTAAGTTTTATCATGACTAATTAGTTTGAAATAATAACCATAAACATTGCAGTTCTGCTATTTCACGTTGCATACTGTAAGTTTTATCATGACTAATTAGTTTGAAATAATAACCATAAACATTGTACAGCAAGAACGTGTATGTTTCACAACAAATTGGGTATTTTCTACATCTGAATGAATCTTAATGTAAACACATACATGCCAATAAAAATTTGAAACAAACGAAACAAAATAAGGCATTTGCAATTAATGTGAAGGATTTAATTTTGAATGCTGTTTACTTACAAAGTTAACATATGTAACAAACACATAGACATTTTCCGACATAGTTTTAGCATATTAAATTGATGTATATTATAAAAGTAACATCTGGGAATATTTTGTGAGATAGCATAGAGTAATAAATACGTATGGAACTAACAAATTTTGCTTGGCAGGTGTTCAATTGATTGGATGGCCAGGCAGCTAAATGGTTGTGTACTCCATTTTTTTCGAGATCTCCATCAGTCTTTTAGCACTTTCTGATATCATCGACATCGTGTAAGAATACACGACATTTTGTCAATTGCAAGAATTAAGAATAGTAAGTTTTAAACATAACTGGGATACAAATGCATTTAATGTCTGCACATACATTTATGTTCTATGCACCTTGTGAGAAATATGTTATAATGTAATACGTCTTTAATTAGATCATTATTCGTATTATTTAAGTGGGATACATAAGTCTTCGTATCATTTAAGTGGGTTGTATGAAGTCTTCGTATCATCTAAGTGGGTTGTATGAAGTCTTCGTATCATCTAAGTGGGATACATACAGTCATCGTAACATTTAAGCGGGTTGTATGAAGTCTTCGTACCATTTAAGTGGGTTGTATGAAGTCTTCGTACCATTTAAGTGGGTTGTATGAAGTCTTCGGTACATTTAAGTGGGTTGTATGAAGTCTTCGTATCATCTAAGTGGGATACATGAAGTCTTCGTAACATTTAAGCGGGTTGTATGAAGTCTTCGTATCATTTAAGTGAGTTGTATGAAGTCTTCGTACCATTTAAGTGGGTTGTATGAAGTCTTCGGTACATTTAAGTGGGTTGTATGAAGTCTTCGTATCATCTAAGTGGGATACATGAAGTCTTCATAACATTTAAGCGGGTTGTATGAAGTCTTCGTACCATTTAAGTGGGTTGTATGAAGTCTTCGTACCATTTAAGTGGGTTGTATGAAGTCTTCGGTACATTTAAGTGGGTTGTATGAAGTCTTCATATCATCTAAGTGGGATACATAAAGTCTTCATAACATTTAAGCGGGTTGTATGAAGTCTTCGTACCATTTAAGTGAGTTGTATGAAGTCTTCGTACCATTTAAGTGGGTTGTATGAAGTCTTCGGTACATTTAAGTGGGTTGTATGAAGTCTTCGTATCATCTAAGTGGGATACATGAAGTCTTCATAACATTTAAGCGGGTTGTATGGAGTCTTCGTACCATTTAAGTGGGTTGTATGAAGTCTTCGTACCATTTAAGTGGGTTGTATGAAGTCTTCGTACCATTTAAGTGGGTTGTATGAAGTCTTCGTACCATTTAAGTGGGTTGTATGACGTCTTCGTATCAGTCTTCGTATTATCAACATTTTACAAGGAAATAGTATCCTAAGGCTTGATAGCTGTCCTGTCTGATTTCTCTGAATAAAAGTTAAGAAGCATTTTGTCATGGTTTCTTCGAATGGAAGGCAATTAAAAGGCTTTTTTCTGGTTTCTTCGAAACAAAGACAATCAAAAATTCATTTTTGTTTCTTCGAAAGGAAGACAATTAAACATCGTTTTTATTTCCCGGGGAGTGATTGTTGATAAAATTACATCAAAGCCTGGTGACAAATTTACAGCTGTGACTGCGTTAGTTAATAAACGAACGCTTTGATCTCACAATGCAAAACAAGCACACCTTCATGAACCTAAAAATGAAACATGTCTCATGTTAAATGAAAAGTATGATCTTATCCAAGAAAAGTTATAGATAGGTCTTAGGAGTATGCTACGATGCTCGCCAGCATCAGTAAAGACATCGTTCGTGGTTGTAAAGCATTTTTACATATTTTGAAAATCAGACAATAGAAACAGCTGAGGGAGTTAATCTTTGTAATTTATTTTGGTATAAACAGAATACGCGGGTTTCTCGGGAACGGAAACACGTACATTTCTAAGTTTGATTGCAACAATACTTTGAAAATACTTCGAAAACGTCATCTGCTGGCTTTGGAATAACTGTAGGTGTTATGACGTTAGAAACATATTATTACCTTTTGCCTCCAGTAAGTAATTCAGTAATTGTTTCACATATTCGTTGAGACAAAATGTGTTAGAAGTTTTATCGAAAATTACACCACTATGTAATGTTGCAAGGAAGAGAATTTTAAAGCAAAATATTAAATGTAAGTAATTTGCTCGATATTGAATTCTTTTTTCTGTTCTTTTTTATTCTTTCTCACGTAAACCACATAGATACTATGACACTTACATATTACCAACATATTTACCGGGGAGTCACTTTAATCCTCATTATCAATATTTACATTGCAATAAATTTAATAATAGGTATTGTCAAACACAATGTACAATGTTATAACTGTCACAGGTTTTCTAAGTAGGATGTAAATACAATTTAACCGCTGATATAATGTAATTTATACACCGGTTCCAACAACGTGTCTTCGGTCACTTTAATAAAGACAAACAAACGTGCAGCTCTAGCTTAAGTATTATGTTATACTGATTTCTATTTGAAACAGCCGGTACTTTGATCGCTGGTGTTGGAGTTTAGCACAACGGGAAATTATTTGTTTACACTGTATCGCCCAGCAAGTTAAATGTAGTGGCGCCATCTGTTCTGAACATTCAAAGGCAACGTTCCTCTTTTAAAGCTGCCTTTGTTAGTTGCGTTAAGACCATCAGACGCCCAATGGATATCAACCTTTCTCCTTACATAGCACTAACCACGCTTATATTGATTTTTATTTATTATACAGTATGCCTTAAATCAAGCTTTTAGTGATAGGTGTTAAAAGTTATTTCTTGTTAATAAGTGACGCAGCTCTGAGCGTATAGGATGTGCCGATTATATTATAGACTTATACATTTTATTTTAACCCTTATCCTGCTGGCGGCAAGTAATTCATTCTGCCTTTGCGACCAGTCCAGACACAGATAAGCCTGCACATCCGTGCAGTCTGATCATGGTCTGCACTGTTCGCTATTCAGTCAATAACTTTTTGGTAAGCACCCCTTTATAACAGTTAATGGTACTGTCCAAATTGATAGAAGGACAAGTTCATTATAGAAATTTAGCAGGGTAAGGGTTAAATCGAGTTGAGACTGACAATTAAGAATGAAAGTGTGTATTAAAGAACAACTCTTTTATGTTATGTGACAGGTATAAAATGATCCGATTTTAGCGATAATGGTATTCGTCACGGACGATTCTTTGACCAAATAAACCCTGAAAACAAGGTCGGAAATCTATCCTCAGTATCTTAAATGAACAGGATGCGACAGGTTGATGCCGTGTCAAGTGCTGAAAATAGATAACATCTGGTCAACGTATGAATAAATTAATTACAAAACTCATAAATTAGCCTGTCGAGTACATGTCAAATAAACATGTGCCTGACAGTTTAATTCAGTGAGTTAAATAATATTCTTAATGCCTATAGTAAACGGTGTCTTACTTGAAACGCATGGCAACATCTTCATTATCATATAAGTCGTGTCAAGGGAATGGGGACCTCGCAGTAAAGTGACGTTGAAATAGTTTCTGGAAAAAGAAAACAACAAGACTGCACAAGATGATACTATAATTTGAAATAAATAACAGTAGAAAAGTTGTGTTACATTGAAAAAATGTAAACAAAAACCAAAAAAAAAAAAAACAACAAGAGCTCGTAGAACATGAAATGCACCCCCTTGATGCATTCAGTAATTGCACAAGGAACAGAAATTATTTGCTCACTGTAACCAAAGATTCTACTGTTCTTGTTCAATGTGACCTTGACCTTTGATTTATTGACCTCAAAATTAAGAGGGGTCATCTGTTGGTCATGATCAACCTCCTTATTAAGTTTTGTGATCCTAGGCATAAGCGTTCTCAAGTGATCTTCCGGAAAGGGTTTAACTGTGACCTTGACCTTTGGTCTTCTGAACTAAAAATCTATACAGGTCATCTACTGGTTATGACCAATCTCCCTACCAAGTTTTGTGATCCTAGGCCCAAGCGTTCTTGTTCCTGGTCACTGTGAACTTGACCTTGACCTAATGATTTCAAAATCCATAGGGGTCATATGATGACCTACCTCCCTATCAACTTTCATGATCCTAGGCCCAAGCATTCTTGAGTTATCATCCAGAAACAGCCTAACTATTCCGGATCACTGTGACTTTGATCTTTGACCTACTGACCTCAAAGTCAATAGGGGTCATCTGCTGGTTATGACCAACCTCCCTATTAACTTTCATGATCCTAAACCCAGGTGTCTTAAGTTATCATCCGGAAACCGTTTAACTGTTCAGGGTCACTGTGATCTTGAGCTTTGACATACTGATCTCAAAATCAATAGGGGAAATCTGCTGGTGATGACCAACACCCCTATCAACTTTCATAATCCTAGGCCCAAACATTTTTGAGTTATCATCCGGAAACCGTTTAACTGTTCCGGGTCACTGTGACCTTGACCTTTGACATACTGATCTCAAAATCAATAGAGGTCATCTGCTTGTGATGACCAACCTCCGTATCAACTTTCATGATCCTAGGTCCAAGCATTGTTGAGTTATCATCCGGAAACGAATTGGTCTACATTCCGACCGACCGACCGACCGACATCTGCAAAACAATATACCCCTCCTTCTTCGAAGGGGGGGGGGGGGGCAAAAAATATATGCTTTGAAAAAAAAAATACTCTGTAAGTTCTTAACGACATTTTTCTTTACTTCTGTGCCTTTGTTTATTGCTTATAACCATTTCCTCAATACTAGCAAATACAAAACACTGAGTTACGCCAGTTTTTCAAACAAATGCCATATTAATGGAATCTAATCTAATATATTGCTTTATATAGATCAAAACTTCAGTTTTCCTTCTGAAAAAAATATCAAGACCTCACTTTTCATTAAAGCTATAATATCGAATTATGCAATTAGCACACTTAAATGAGTGGGAAAATGTCTACGTTTAAGACTGTTCGACCATATTTACTTCACTTTTCATTAAAGCTGTAATATTTGATTATGCAAATAGCTTACTTACTACAACTTGCTTCAAGGAATTTTAACATTGTGTAAAAATTGCTATGTCACGGTTCGACCATATTTATTTGCAAAAGCGTTGAGAAAATGTAAAACTGACCTTTGATATATACATGTTGGCATGTGATTTTGTGCAAAGTTTTCCATTAAAATACTGTAACACAAACATTGAAAACAACAGAGAGCCCGAGACACGGTAGAAAGTACCAAAAAGCGGACTAATTAAGAATTATGCGGTTGTTTGGCTCTGCACTATTACTATGTCAAGCTTTATCCCATATCCGTCAGCAGTGGAAGGATTGGGGAAATAAAATTATCAATGGGGATCAAACCGAACGAGATGATCAAACGCATAGCGCTAACGGGAAGGTTTAATATGTGGAATTAGTATAAGCATAAAGCTCCCCGGGTGCTTTCTGCCGATGTGAGGTGCTCTTGATGCTCCCATGGGAGTGTAATTCGGATGGAGCGTTATATAAACTTTCAGTCAAACATTGGACCATGACTGCATATTCTTCGAGAACGTTTTTTCAATTTTCATTTTTATTGGGTTCTCTGTCCATTCGCAAAGTGACGAATAGGGTACTATGTGACAGTATAGAACAATCTAAAGCAATTAGGTAGATAAAGTTGTCCAGTAGCTCAGTCGGTAGTGTATCGGAGTTCTAAATTTGTCCTAGACTCGTACATGTTCTGCTTATACTCAAGGTCTATACCGTGTTTAAACCTACTCATAAGCATTTTCAAATTGTTAACTGTCCTATGAACGGAAAGCTTTACAAATAGCTGTACGGTAATGATAAATCTAATAAAGGTTCTGTAAGATTAAAGTCGGTAAAACAACTAGCAGTCCTTCGCTCCCATTTTCATACTAGGCAAAATAATTTAGTTTTCTTCCAGTTTTGAATGGTTCTTTTTTTCGCTGGTTAACAACTTAACAAATCAGAAAAACGTAAAATAAAACCGAAAGCCCTTAAAACTTGCACGAAACAGACCACCTACTGCAACAAAAGCATACTGTTACATACCGGAGATAGCATTTATTTCAGTAAGAAACGCTTCAACTGAACTTTAACTAAACAATAGCGATTCTTGAAAATATCACTTTTTACAGAAGTTATGGAAAACGGCATGCAGACTTATCTAAATGTCTTTCATTCAAACGATTTTAAATGACAAAAAATAAGGTAAAATAAACATAATAGGACCTTACGTATAAATGAACAAAATAAACTTGGTCGACATCAGTGTGTCAATCACACTGAATAAGGAGGAGTCAACCATACATAATGCTTAAAATGCATTTTTGTTTGTAAGTGTGAATAATGAATACAGTTTGTCAAAGGAAACATAAAGAAGACACTTTGACGACCAGTTAATGACATATTTAGTAAGTGCGCAAAGCAAGAGGGAATCCAGGGCTCATTCGGAAGACTTTTGTTAACGTGGTTGAAAACTGAACTTAACGTTGGACTAGCAGACACATGCATTTTATTATAAATAGACTGGAACCGTGGCGAAATTTTCTTTTTCAAAAGTGACACATAGGCCTTGTGATGTGCTGACACTGGAGCCGGACTCATCTGAGGCATACAAGTATCTGGATTAGTTTATTGAATCATTTTTGGTAAGACACTTTTAAGTTAAAACCCAGATCTCTTTGATTTTGCGTTCAAATATATAGTTATGTTTACATTTACTTCATTTATTTAGATCTACTTACATTTTTCTTTTCAAATCTTGTGACAAAAAATGAATTTTGCCCAGTGTTTAATGCAACATCATTGTAAATTGACTGATAGTTTAAAATTGACGTTTATTTGGGTTTTTTGTTTAGATATAGTAGATATAATTGCTTCAGTATGTGTATATAATGTTAAATCAACCAAAAGTTAGATTAAAATACAAGTTAAATTTTCGCTTTGTTTTAATTTAAACCATGCATTTCTGCATATTTTCTGATCTCCTGTTTTATCATGAGTCACTTTTCATACAAAAAAAAAACAAAAAACATAACAGTTGCAAAACGATATAAATATTACTTTTGTATTCTTTTTTTTTTTTTGTACTTTGTTTATTTTGTTATTCTCGTTAGATGTAGCTTTATATTTAAAACTAACAATAGAGCATTACCATGTAACATGGAGTTAACTACACTTTTACCGTGAATTAATTAATTGGGCAATAGATTGAAATATATTTGGTAATTTTACAGTAAACATATACAAGACACGTTTTCATTGCTACAGAGACAAAAAGCTGAAAAAGTATTAGTTAAAACACAAAATAAAAAGAAACCATAATTGAGCCGTGCCATGAGAAAACCAACATAGTGGGTATGCGACCAGCAAGGATCCAGACCAGCCTGCGCATCCGCGCAGTCTGGTCAGGATCCATGCTGTTCGCTAACGGTTTCTCTAATTGTAATAGGCTTTGAAAGCGAACAGCATGGATCCTGGCCAGACTGCGCGGATGCTCAGGCTGGTCTGGATCCTTGCTGGTCGCAAACCCACTATGTTGGTTTTCTCATGGCACGGCTCAATTGTTTTACAAGTAAGATCACTTTTATTTCGGACAACATATCCCATATTGTTCACTCATGGCTATGCTGTAAGCTGTACTGCATCATGTATTCGCAAAGGAAATTCTATCTCAGATATTCTCTATTTCATTACAGCATAGCTAATTTTAAGATAGTGGAACCATTTTAAAAATCGTCCGTTTGATTGCATTTTTTCCATATGTGATTTCGGCACTTTCCACTGGCCAATGAAGCCATTGCTTGCATTTACGGCGGAAGAAAAAAAAAACAGACGAAAATACTAAACCGTATGCCACGACCTTAAAATATCAGAAGTCGTAAGTTTGTGTTATTTTAGTCAATGTATCGCATTACTTGGCGCGATATAAGGTCCGGTTAAATTTATCATAATTTACATAAAAATTTACCGCGTGGTTAACACAGTATAAAGGGTTTCTATAAATTTACAGGTTGACCGCCAACATATTTTTATTCATGAATATTACATCGTCATTTAATTCTTATTACAACTTTTTCATTTACGATCACTGAAGAAAGAAAATTCCCGTTTTTAAAGAAAGGTAAGGCAAAAATCTGGAGGCAATGTCCCTTTACATAAAACTGAAATGTTGCAGCAAGTTCTCACTGGACAGCTAAAAACTTATTGTTTCAGTCTCGTAATGATTTATTGTCTAATAAAACTGTACATACGTGTTACCGGAATGTTGCGGAGGAAATAAAACATTACTGTTATAACTACTACGTTTGTAAAGCCAAAACAGCTATTTTTCATGTAGGGTCACTCGCGAATAAGATATAATCAACGCATTGTACAGGTTGCAATAATTCACTTTTCTGATATATGTTATACGTCCGATGTGGCACTGTATATAACGCTCCCACGAGTCTGAATAATGCTACTTAATCCGCATAAAACTACAATCTTAGATGAAAATAAAAGATAAATTATTATTGTTATTATTATTATTTATCATCATCATTTTTATTATTATTACTATCAAAATCATCTTCACCATCTACTTCATCTTCTGCACCCAGCGTCAGAATATAGAATAGGTATATGTCCCGGGTTGAACCAGGTCAAAAATCTTCAAGAGGTTCTGACCATCTCGGTTCGCACATGTAAAAGTCAATTAAATGCACTTTAAGCTAAGATGAAAACACGTTAAGAGTAAAATTAACTTTATAGATTAATGTTACGCATCAAATTATGTTGTTGTTTTCTTCATACCTTTTACGCATTGAAATACGTTGTTTCTCTATATGTTACGCATAGAAAGATGTTGTTTCTCTATATATTACGCATAGAAAGATGTTGTCGGTATATCTGAAAGGATGGTTATTCTTTCGGCCTGTACTGTACAGTACCCATGGCCGTTAGATATAGGCTCCTTGCCTACAAGAGTTTCTTTCTTTTCTTTCTCCGCCTCGTGGCAAAGGCTGCGGGGATACTACGATCTATAAAAAGAATAAAAATCTTGTCAGTTCCAAATAACATTTATTTTTCTACGAAGCCAGAGTTTTGGCTTTCTCGGGGTAGCTGATGTGCTTATAAAGGATTTGGAAACGACTGATTTCTTCGAAATTATCCAATTTAAAATCTTATTACAAATTCAACTGAGCAATGAAAAATGCGTAAACAAAAGTCGGTTCGTCTCGGACCCTAAAACAGGATTTGGCAAGTAAGCAAATTAACTGCCATAAAACTGCCCGTAATACAGAAAAATGGTGTCTAAGTAAATCTTTGATGACACAATCTAATCCCTATTTACTGATTAAAGTCATGTAACTAGTATGCTAATTGTTAAATGTTTGACATCTCAGTTAGATATTTCTGTTCAAAGGTCCTTATGCGTAATCGCATCTAATGTATCATTACACCGACATAGCGCTAGACACCTTCAGACAAGAGATTTCCAATTTGCAAAATTTTATTACCGTTATTCAATTATATATCTATCTTTTATTTGTATAGATCTACCTTATATGGCTGGACATCTCGAATTGCTTAGACTCCCAAAGACATACAATTATTAGAAATCAAAACTAAAAGAATTTCATACCATATAACAACAATTTACATCCCCTTACTTATAGTTATTAAAATTAAAATTAATAAAGAATTTCATAAAATATACCAAAAATTTACCGCAGAACATTAATGTTTCCTGTTACATGCTGCTTATGACTTAAAATAAATATATTTCTTTCAATATGAAATGTATTAATTTTTTTCATGTTTAAATCAACTAATTGCTAAAAGGTTATATGCATGAACGTCAAAATATCAGCTTAGATCTATACATGAAAAAAGCATTGTCATCTTTGTGACGTATTTTGCCTTCGGGGTACCTTGCATAGTAACGACCTTGTCAAAAATGTGACATAAATAATTAGCACATTTGTAAACTGTCTTCAAAAGGACTTTGTTTTGATGCACTTTGCTGCACCGATTGGTTTGACGAATGGGGTAGTCAAAATGTTTTTGCAGTTTTGTTTATTAAGCAAAACGTTCCTTAAAAGCGGTCAATGTAAAGACGTTATACTGTCGAGGCCGTTTGTACCTAAAGCCTCAATGATATGAGATCAAAACTCATTATTCGCTTGCAGTTTCTACTGTCCGCTATTTCAATTTTTCCCAAGCTATCCTTTTAGTAATAAACGATATAAGTCTCAATTTTGCATTTACATATCCACAAACAATTACCCAGTAAGACCATTCTTTTACAGAAAAAAGGTAGCAATATGATAAAAGTCATTAATATAAACGGCCGTATTGCAAAAGGATTTACAAAATGCCAATCCCGAATTAAATTTATATCAATAATAAGCCAAAAATCTTCCATAAACAGGGGGAATAAGATAGACAATATTATCAAAACATGTGCATGAATTCAGGAATGACTACGACAGGTGAAGTCGACTCTTGATAGCGCATCTTCTTAATCTGAATACATTATTATAAGGCATTGGCAGACTACAAATATATTGACATGTTTACTACGTCAGTGGTCTTAACCCTTACCCTGCTAAATGTCTATAATGAACTTGTCCAACTTTACATTAGGACAGTACCATTAACTGTTAAAAAGGATGCTTACCAAAAAAATACTGACTGAATGGCGAACAGTGCAGATCTTGTTGAGACTGCACGGATGTGCAGCCTTATCATGATATATATTAGTCGCAAAGGCAGACCCAATCGTGTCCAGCATGATAAGAGTTAAAACTTAACTGTAGTTTTTCTTTTTAAGAACGATTACCATAATTATGTAATGCTACAGATAAATATGTAACTACATTTTTTAACAGGAAACCTTGCACTTATTTTTAAACAAGACAAATTGCTTATTGATGTAACATTGGCTTAAAGGTATTGTAAATTGCTTTAATTCCATTTAAAGTCAACTCACGTCATATAGTGATATATCACATATGAAAAGGAAAACAACAATAATTTAATAATATTTCATTTTACATATGTTTAAACGCCTTTTACATCAGTTAACTAGGATTAATTGCCACTAAGAATGGCATTTATGTCAATTGAGCTGTAGATTTTATGCCATACATGGCAGGCAATTTATCTAAAATCTGCAACTGTTACGAAACTAAAAAACAACTAATGGTCAATACGTCTTCATCAGTAAAATGCTCATTATTTTCTTTTAAATAGTTCATTGCAACTTTTAAGTAGTTTAATTGCAAAAATACATATATCAACCTACATCACGTTAAGTGCTTTTTATACAGGTGCAAAATCACTATTGTGGTTGTCATTGTTGTTCATGTCCCTTTTAATAAACACATCTAAAATGCATATTATTTGAAAATGGAAATAAAGTGATAAATTTAACAAAATGGAGTCTGGAAAATTACCATCCCAAAAGGTAAGGGGTGAAACTACCAGTAACTGTGTACTGTGATTTAAATGAGTCGCGCCATGAGAAAACCAACTTAGTGGCTTTGCGACCAGCATGGATCCAGACCAGCCTGCGCATCCGCGCACTCTGGTCAGGATCCATGCTGTTCGCTTTCAAAGCCTATTGGAATTAGAGAAACTGTTAGCGAACAGCATGGATCCTGACCAGACTGCGCGGATGCGCAGGCTGGTCTGGATCCATGCTGGTCGCAAAGCCACTATGTTGGTTTTCTCATGGCGCGGCTCAAATATTCTTCACAAAGGCACACATTATTACTTACATAAGTCCATTATGCGTAATAAATGATATTTAAGTACTGAAGATTAATTTCCCTTGTCAAAAATGAAAAATACTTTGTCAGCTAAAGAATAAAATATCATCACTCTACTAAACACTGAAACTTAAACAAATAAGTATCACTTAACGTTATGTTACCTTAGCCCAGTTCTACACTTTTCAAAGAAGGGGACACTCTGTAAATGAAAGTCCATCGCTTTAGTTATTTATATCAATAAGCAGTATTTTCTTTAAGACTTGTTTGAAATAGTATACAAGTGTGTGAAGTTTCAATCCATTCTTATATGTGAGCACTGAGGTACCAGCTTACATCCAAAACTTTACCAAAAAAATCTAAGTCCACAGAAGGGCATCATTTTGTAAAAACAGGAAAATAGAGTTATGAAACATGTGCATTACTTGTCAGTTTGTCACAGTGAATAAGAGTATGAAATTTCGATACATTCTAGAGGTGTACTGGTTAGGAACCCAGGCAATCCTTGCGTGTATCAGTGCTATACACTGGGAACGTCAAAGAACCAGGCTGTCTATTCGCAACGAGCTAGGCTAAGTTAGCCGGACAAGCCTGTATCTGATTTCTGATCTCTCTGTCGTGGGGGCTTTGTCTCACTCTGTCCCTCTGGTCAGATCGCTCTGTGTCTGTACTAGTAGAGGATGAATTATGCGCCCTGTGTGGCTGCATTTGAACTATGTAAAGCACTTTGAACGTGAAATTGATCATGAAAAGGGCGCTATATAAATCTGGTATAATAATAATAATAATAATATTCCCACTAGTGGTCAACGAGATAGCAGCTTACATACAAAAAATTAACCAAATCGGGATGCCGACGCCTCCGCGGACACTGACGATAGGATGAGTGCTTTTCTTCAAACAGTTGAGCGAAAATGGTGTATTAACAACACCAGCACACCTTGATTACTCGCATGACACCAGTTGACAGCAGCAATAACGACAGTTTTATTCTTAGACGGGTGTAACAATAAGAGAGTAAATGTGTGTTAACAAGAACTTTATTTTTATGCGCGTACGACGACGAAACGTTAACGTGTAACGACGAATGACGCACAATTAAAAGAAGTCTAAAAGGATGAAAGCTTATTGACAATATATTCATATAATTAAGTTTTTTTACAGATGTAGTATTAATCTACTTTAGATTTTTATAAATGTAGTATTCATTTAATTAAGGGGTTTACAAGTGTAGTTTGCATTTGAGTAAGTTTTTTTACAGATGTAGCATTAATCTAATTCGGCTTTTTATAAATGTACTATGTAGTGTTCATTTAATTAAAGATTTTACAGTACTGCATTATTTATGTGGTTTTTTTTAAATACTGCAATTAACTTACTAAATGTTTTCTTCTTTTATACTTTTCACAGTGGACTTTTTGAATGTTGAAAATATGACATAGATCTGCATGCAGGCTCCTAAAATTGTCTGGTTGTATTTATCAGACTATAGCACATTTTGCAAGGGTTATATGTGTTGAAATAATATATTTCTCAAGTGTATAATATCTCTGCATAATAACTTCATAAAAGCTTATTTCATTTACAATATATGGTACTCCAATTGGTACAATGTTCTGTGCTTAACATTTACATAAATGGATATTTCTGAATGTATATCGTGTCAACAAATTTACAATTTTCAACAAAATACGTCAGGACTTTGCAGATTAATTTTCTGCGTACTAAGATGAGAAATAACTGAAGTTGTTTGTTGGAAAGAATGCACTTTGTCACGTTCATTATGCTAGACGGGAATTTAAATCCAAATTTGACAAGAAAGAGAGAATTTCAGATTTTCTACAAAGCATCCAGTTATGAATCTAATTTGCCATGATACCTGGTTCAAAACGACTCTATAACATTCAAGAATTTCTCCGCCTTGATGGGATTCATGCCCACCCATGTAATTCGCCTTCAAATAACTTTAAATCAGCATATTTTGACTTTGTCTGAAGCGCTCCTGGCATTTAAAGCAAATAAAAAATAAATGTCATTAATATATGATTATGAAAACTAACAGCGAACAGTTTTACAGAAAACAGGTTATCTATTGTACCTCCAGCTACAATGTGAGGCAGATTTATGGCTTACAGACACTCCAAAGCGCTAAAACTGACATTTGACATACTAACCTGGTGTGAATATGAGCCGTGCCATGAGAAAACCAACATAGTGGGTTTGCGACCAGCATGGATCGAGACCAGCCTGCGCATCAGCGCAGTCTGGTCAGGATCCATGCTGTTCGCTTTTAAAGCCTACTGCAATTAGAGAAACCGTTAGCGAACAGCATGGAGCCTGACCAGACTGCGCGGATGCTGGTCGCAAAGCCACTATGTTGGTTTTCCCACGGCACGGCTCATATAGTTTTTGTGCCTTCGTTTAATGTATCTAATCATGGTTTGTTACGAGAAATAAAATAAAAGCAAAATGTTAGTGACATTTGAAAAGTATACAAGTACAAAACATGCATTATGTTTATTATATTCGGAGTCTGATGACCTCCACTTGTCAAATGAACTGCTTTAGAGTATATTTTTAGAATTTTCAACTGGTTAAGATGTCAATTTTATTTCAAGTTTATTGGTGTATATGCAAATATGATGTTTTCTTACCAGCAAAGAGGAAATATTTGGTAATAATTCCATCAAAGGTTGAAATAATTATATACATAGACTTGTGTGACCTGGTTTTATTGTCAAAATGGTCTTTGGACTTTCCTTTCTGTATTGTTTAAACGTACGTCATCTGTCTCAGCCCTTAAGGTTATGGTAACTACTTGTCCGAAAAACAATACCAACATTTGATAGAAATCCTGATAATCTGAAGGTGGTATTACTTCACCTTAAATAAAATTTTGTCGCCAGTCATACTTAAAACAAAAATAATTGACTTGAAAGGAAGCAGTTACAGGAGATAGAACGGTGTTAAATGAAATCTATATACGTATATTCTCATTTTGTTTTGTATAAACTTGTGTCATTAAACAGTGATGTCAACTCATATTCATTTCAAATCAGTTTGACTTTAAATTCGACCAGGCCTGAAGTTGATAAAGGCAAGACTAAGATAAGGTCAGCAGGACATTAACGAAGTTTTCAGCTGTTTCAGTCAGCAAATTAATTTTATGCTAAAAGTGTATCATTTTGTACGATAGGAAGTTATGATGAACCGCATCCTTTTTACCGTGATGATATATACCTCGTAATTATCCATACATTGTATAACTTAAGTTATTACATGATTCATATGAATCGCCGGTCCATAGTTTGTGCTATTAACCGAACAGCATACGTACAGTTCAACACTTATTTTTTCCGGGCTAACTTGAAGAACTAGAACAAAAATATGAAAATTAGATTTTGAAGTCATGTGATAAAACACTTATTAAATGGCTTGGCAGCCCTCGGTTAAATACGTCTGACTACTGGCCGGTTAGTCATATAATATATTAGTATTATAATGCAATGGTAATATAATATCATACTACTTGGGTCAATGTAGCAACATTATGTAAGTAACGATTTAAAAACATAAGTGTCTAGGGTAACTCCCGATATAACAAGCAAATTAAACTTCCTTTAATAAAAGAATTATTAAGCGAATGAAGATCAAGGCAAGGAGATCGGGGAAATGTAAAAAGCTGTGTTTATATTGTGATGTAAGCTGCTTATCATTCAGCGTCACAAACAAACCGTCAACTTCCAGCTGCAGCCCATTTATCTTTTAAAGATGAAAGACGCTTTTCACAATGCGCATTAATATATAGTTAACAGGCCAGTGACCTCTCTTGCCGTTACAACACTCTAAAACTTGATACAATCTGTCCGATCTTATAACTGGAGATTTTTATTCTGATACTAGTAGAATAAACAGGTTTTTCAAAGCTCGGATTATTTTCTGAACTTGATAAAACATACATAAATTCCTACAAAGTTGATCAGAGGGTCTAAAACAAACGTAATGAAGCAGTAAATGAAAATATTTAATTATGTCGTTGTAGGTAAGGATCCGAGCCACTTCCGTGACCACCAGGATGTCAGCAGGGATGCGGTCTGGATCGCTAGACGCTTCTGCCGCTTATACCAAGAAAGGACGTCGTTTCTCCTGTCCCCCTACACTAGTCGAAAATGCTGTTATGATAAAAAGAGCACCATTTACACAAACAGCCTTCGATGAGATTCATCTTAAAGCTGAAGATCATGAGAAAAAGACTTTTGCGGAAAAACTGCGGTCAAAATGTACTTGTTCCCGACAGAAAGTGTTCAAGTTTTTCTCCGCCTATCTTCCCATCATTAAGGTGATGCGGTACTATAACATCAAAGATTATTTAGTGACAGATATCCTGGCAGGTGTAACGATTGGAATATTGCATATTCCACAAGCTTTGGCATTCGGCTTGCTTACCTCTGTTAAAATAGAAAATGGGTTATACACATCAGTTTGGCCAGTAATCTTGTACGTTTTGTTCGGAACCTCTGCTCACGTCTCCATGGGAACCAGCGCTGTTATCTGTATCGTTACGGCCGCTGTAGTGGATCGTCAAGCGGACGTTTTCAAGGAAGCAAATCCTCATCTCATGGCAAATGTGACTGGTAACCAGACCTTTATATGGGAAGACATTCCTGAATTCATGGATTTCAAAGAAGAAACTGCAATGGGAATTGCCTTTTTCACAGGAGTAATTCTCATGGTGATGGGATTTTTGAAACTCGGGTTCATTACTGCCTATCTATCGGATTCTTTCTTCAGTGCATTTACTTCAGGTGCGGGTGTTCACATTGCAACTAGTCAGATTCCTGCGATCCTCGGCTTAAAAGTTCCACGATTCAGTGGCGTCTTCAAAATCATCAAGACGTATACAGCGATATTTGAGGCAATAACCGCCGCGAATGTAGCTGCATTGATAATAGCTTTGTTAGCAATGATTGCTATTTTGTTCGTAAAGGATTATCTCAACGAAAAATTGAAAGGAAAAATACCGATACCGATACCAATTGAGCTCCTTGTTGTAATTGTTGCAACAGTTGTTTCTTATGTTGCAAAACTCGCCGAGAATTTCAACGTAGATGTCGTGAGCAGCATTCCGAATACTATCCCACCACCAGTAATGCCAAGTTTTGATGGAGTTGAAACGTATATCGTCGACTGTTTTGTTTTGGCTATTTTAATATTTGCCAATACCATTGCCATGGCCAAGATCTGTGCAAAGAGACATAACTATGAAGTGGATGATAGTCAA
Organism: Mercenaria mercenaria; assembly: GCF_021730395.1. NCBI lineage: Eukaryota > Metazoa > Mollusca > Bivalvia > Venerida > Veneridae > Mercenaria > Mercenaria mercenaria. The sequence continues at coordinate 58,315,589 of NC_069377.1, read as the reverse complement.
GAACTTATCGCCTACGGAATGTGTAATTTCGCTTCATCATTCCTCCGCTGTTTTCCATCAGCAGTAGCTCCACCGAGATCAATGGTTGCCAGCGCAATGAACACGAAGACAACAATATGCGGCGTCTTTTCGACGGCTCTGATAATACTCCTGATTCTAGTCATGAGCACACTGTTCGAGCCACTGCCTAAATCAGCTCTTGCAGCCATCATTTTTATCTCTTTGAAAGGACTTTTTATACAACTGAAGGACTGTGTGAAATTCTGGCATGTCAACAAAATCGATTTCGTTATCTGGTTCTTTACCTTATTCAGTGTTGTCTTCCTCGACATCGATTTTGGACTAGGCATTGGAGTTGTTGTGTCACTAATTACTGTGGTATTCCAAGCTCAGTTTGCAAGAGGCTATCGCCTTGGAAGAACCATGAAGGATGTCACCGTCGTTGAGCATAAACGATACACAGACTCCATTGAAGTATCTGGCATTAAGGTGTACAGATTCCACTCAAACTTGTTTTTTGCTAATACAGAAATCTTCCGAATGGCTTTATATAGGGCTACAGTTAATCCACGCAAGATTTTGAAATTCATTAAAAAGCAAGAAAGGATTAAAGCGAAAGAAGAAAAGTCACGAAAGAATCCTGTTGACGGAGAAAGCTACATGTATAAGCCAGAAATAAGTATAGACATTCCAGGTATAACTGTAAATGATGATAATGCTAAAACCAATGGTACAGCAACTGGCCCTTCCACCGTTACCAACGGAAAAGATTTTATGCGACTTGAAAGTACTTCATCGGTTGCTTCGAATGGATCACGTAAAGGCTCACTTGTCGGAATAGATAACCCGGTGTACACGAACAAAGAAGACCAGTTAAATACTCTTGACATCCCACTTGAGTATAATCTGTACCGCAGAAACATGAGTATCGCGACAATTACAACAATCGGCTCGCTAGATGAATCGATTGACCCGGAAGATGGACAGGAAGTTGTTACTGATGAGAAAATTCGGCGCTTGCGCAGAATACATCATGTTATCATCGATTTTTCAACAGTGAATTACATGGACATTTCCGGTGCCAACGTTATATCTCATATTTTCAAAGAATATGCGCACGTTAATATCAAAGTCTTTCTTGCAAACGTATCGTATGACGTTCGGCAAACCATGCATTTTGCTGGTGTATTTGACACAATTCCAAAAGACAATATATTTGTTGACATTCTTGATGCAATAGCAGTTGCAAAACTTGAAATGGTCGTACCTATCCCAGAGGAAGGCCTCGAAGACTTCACTATAGAGGAAGCAGCTGAAGATAAATATGTCACAAACCTCGGATAAACGGAAAAGAATTGTATTGGTGATATTTATCCTTGTATATTGTGTATAAACTGTAAATAACCAGTATCTCTATAGAACAAATCTACTCAAGGTATTATAGTATGCATTTTTGTACTACCAGAAAAACCTTTGTATTTTTGTAAAGTGTTTTTTTCTCTGTAATGTCGGGTTTTAGCACATTCGTTTTTTCTCTCCTTAACATGCTTTTCTGCACTGTCTTTTTAATTTATACGTCGATTATTTTGATTGAGGCACTTTAATTGCATTACATTTAATGTTTGTTTCTTTCTGTTTTATAGAGTAGCTAGAACCTTGAAAAATGAATAACTAAATAAACGTATTTGATAACGGAAATTTTTATATCATTTTCTGCAAATTTATGATACTATGTAGCAGCATTTATATAGATTATAATAGTTATATTTAATCCAGTAATTCACGGATGTGTCTTCGAAGAATATGTAAAAAAGGGTGCTGTTGGTACAATTTTATTACTACTTTTAACTACCTTTATTTAATGAACATTTTACTTTACTGACGTAAGATTTCTGTAAGTATAGATGAAACACAATATTTTAAAATTATCCCATTGCGTTATATTCCAATAATAGTGTTTGCACGTTTATGATCATTTTACCATTGTTTGTAAGTATTGTATATAAAAATATAAAAGTGAGAGCACTTTCACTATCATGACATTTTCATTGTCGTACTATTGCCAGGTATTGATTGTCAACAAAACCAAATTGTCGAGTTTTCACAATATACAATGTATCGTTTGTCAAAATATATCATTTTAAATAGTATGTAAGCATACATTCAAAATATACAGTTAACGAAAAATGGTATACTATGAACATAATGACTGAAACGACTTTTTGATAGTGAGACTATGTTCTGAAATGCATTTAATTTGATGTTCATTGTAGACTTTTGTTTTGATAACTATGTAAATACAAACTGATCAAAAGAAGTTAAACAGGGATCAGAGATCGTCTCTGAACGACACTTGTATTTCAAGTCAGTCTCCATTAGCTGTTTTTTTTTTTGCTATTTTTTTGATATCAAAGAACATTATATTGGTTTCAATGACTAAAATGTCTCATTATTTAATCATTAAAGTTAAATCTTTCTTGAAATTTATTTGATTATTTAAAGTCATTTTCTATACTATAAATATAAAAAGATAGAAGGACCACAAGTCAAACACCGGAAAAAGTTTAACTATTTATTTATTTAGACCGACCGGTTTCGAAGTATTCTACTTTTTCATTTTCTAGTAAAAAGGGTGATAATCTTTATTCCTAACATAGTTCTGTTGTTTTTTCTCTCCATATTTAGAGCAGGTTCATGTCCTTTCCTTTTTGTGAAAATAAATAAGCGCGATTGTAACGTGGTGTGGTATTGACAAACATCTAAGCAGGATACACCCGAGTCATAATTATGCAGTAGCAATAGCAAACTTATAAATCACTTGTACTGTGGAATTTTAAGAAGATGAATTGCCAACTTAGTATTAACACAAATTGTTACATTCACTGTGTGAAACGTATGGTAAAATGACATAAATTATGGTAAAACTCCATTAATTATGGTATAATGATATAATTTAGTTACTAAAAATAAAAAAAAAGGACTATATACTGAGATTTTTATTAATAGATTGTCCCCGAGCGAATTAATTATTCTAGAATATGTCTTCATCGACTACTTCCGTTAGTTGAGTATAGAATGTTTATGAGGTAGTGAAATGTGCAAAACCTCTCGTGGGATCTGCTTAAGTGAAACTTGAACAGATTCCATGTTTCCTGACCCAAGAACTGTCGAAGTACTAGTTACTACACGGAAAGTAAGACAGTGGTTTAGAAGGTAATTATATCTATAAGATTATCATTTGAAACCAGTCCATTTTAGAAATTTAGCAGTGTAAAGGTTAAAGAAACGGTTTTCAACAAACCACCTGCTTGGTATAACTGCTTCACATGATAATTTCTGAACAATGTTTTACCCGTGCAAAATAAATTGTTTTACACTTGACGGTATTATAAGATGAAGACTTGAGTGTGCCAAACCCTTAACACCCAACAGAACCAACTTAAACAGAACTTAGTTTGCGTTTATACGGATGTACGTATAAAATACATGAGGTCTTCCAGCGAAACGTGCTAGCGATTCTAGGATGATTTGCAAAAAGTAATGGTGCGTTTTATCCCATAAAACACGCAATAAATAATATTAAGACCTTATGATTACATTTTACATATTAGCTTACTATCAAAATATGAGGTCGTTTTCATAAATAAAAAAATCATAGAATAAATCTTCGGCTATCGATCCTTTAGGGAATATATAGAACAGCCAAAAAGACACATCCGCGTTAAACTTCAACTTGCCTTCCGGTAACATTACAGGCCTTTATTTTAGTTTAAAATATCCTTTCATCCAAGGAAAAATGGCATAGCCGTGTTGATTCAATTCTGAACTTTACCGTGAGAAATGAGTTTTAGCATTCATACATTATTTTTTGAAATTTGATTGCCGATTTCCAAAGATTGTTTTGAACGATGCCAATGTGTATGATTGTGTAATTATTGTTAACAATGTAAGGTCGAACGTTCAATATCGCGGATAGTGCCGTCGTGTCAATGTTCTCTATACAAACATAAACTTACATTATTTTCTTTCTATAAAGTGAATGTAAATATTGGTAACCGTTTAAGCCGTTGCTATTGCGGGGTGGTGGATTTGGAACACATCAGACAAGCGTATGCAAACATTTTATTTTGTAGTGATCAGCCTTATAAGCTCGCTTCATGCGGGTAAATTACGCGAACATTAATTGGGTACACCTGCAGGACATACCGAATAGCCCGACTGAAAGGCAATGTCACATTTCAATGTTTCGATCATATGGTCGGGATATCCCAGCGCTGTAAATCGTCGCATACAGCATTGTCAACCCTTTGTTTATAATGAAAGAAAACAGGTACTTAGGGTGTATAAATAGTCCAACAGACAAGCAAAAACAATCGTACCAGTCAGATATAAAAGGTGGTGAAATAAGAATATTTCAAATCTTTGTTGAGTGCAGTTTTTATTACATAAGATGTGCTTATCCTTGCAGTTTTGTAATTAAAACCTGCTGCACTCGCAGCTTAAACTGTTTCCTTGTACTGAACTACAGAATTTGTAATTCAAATTATCTCGTTTATTACATTCTTTGGACTAAAATAGAAATCCAAGTTGAGTTTACCTGTCAACTGATTTGACTTTTTGCTGACATATATTGTCATTATAAAATTCAGCTTTATTTAAGTAATTAAAAATGTACCTTGAGATCTGTGTACTAACGGTGGAATATTTATGCATTCTAATAACGGAAAAACTATTGTGGGCAAGTTAGGATACTCTGTATAAGAATCCCTGTTTTGTTTTCTCTTATTTTTAAAATTTTGGAAACGTTGGTTCGCTTTTCGGTGAAACCAAACATACGGATCAAGAATGTCCATTAATTAATTAATTAATCAAAAATTCGGTTGGTGGTATATTTCAACCTTTTGTGTCAACAAGCCTTCTTTTAATGACAGCATATTTTTTAATAAACAACCCTGATAACTTTTCTACTGCTAATTGATATAACTAGAGTTGGTTGGATTACAATACTAGTTTGATAAGTCAGTTCTGCTTTGTGGTGAAATGTATCCTATTGCTTTTTTTTCTTTTACGAACGTATTTTGAAAAGCTATGCTATTATAAAAGCTTATATGTCCCCTATTAAAATTCAATATGTTGGATAATTCTTGAATTTCAAAATGGCTGCTGCAATATTTCAATACAGTAACCTTCAAAATAAGCCTGTTTTTCTCACTAAGACACACAACTTCACATTTTTAAATGATACAGGCTTGTATATATAATATCTATATTAAGTGTAATTAAAATATTGACGTTAAATAGACGAAAAGCATATTTTTCAAATTCAAAGTATATCTTTACAGGTACATACTCAAGACATTCATATCAAACATAGTATCAATTATTCAAAAACTATTTATCTTCTAATTTTGAGTGACAGGGTGTAGCAAAAAAAACCTGCTTCAATGCAATACCTATCACAGTGACAGAAAACACGAATATGGAGATGGAATGAGATTTACTTTCACTGAAATATCATCACTTAAACCAGAACACTCTTAACATGTAGAGTACACTGTTGAGTCTGTTACTAATAAAATCATACAGTGTCATAAATTGGTTGGGATAAACAAAAAATTACATTTGTAGTTTTTAATTGCTTTAAGTATAATAATAGTTACTTTACTGGACTGTCTGCAGTATTACAGAAACAAGCGTTGTTAGATTAAAATGCGTGCATCTAAATATGGAAATAAGTACGTCTATAAAAAATTCAAACCCATCCCCTTTTCCCAACATACTCACTACATATTCTTTCATTCTATCTATTTAGGCCGGTCATATTACCACAGATTATGTCAAAAGGTTAAACAAATTCCAACATCAAATATTTTTATTGTTTTATAATCTTTAGATATTAGAGCATTTTAGAAAATAGGTCCTCAAAACAATTCCCTTTGGAAAATCTAAAAAGATTGAGATTATGAAGGGCACTCTCACTTAAATTGAATGATTCAGACGAATGAAGAGTTCATTTATTATTATTATTATACCAGATTTGTTGAGCGCCCGTTTCATATGGAATATACGTTCAAAGGCGCTTTACAATTAAACATGTGACATATCGCAGATATGTAGGAAAATAACAAAACATGACATATGTAATCACAAAACTGAAACCAAACAATTTGATTAAACGCCTTTTTTATAAATGGCATTGTACATAATAATAGAAAATAATAGTCATTACAACAATATCATAAATGAACAATGATAATATTTACCGCCTTATTGTAACAAACAGCCATGACCGCACCCCTCCCCTTGAGGTCGCTTTACCCCTATTGCCAATACCAGTGCTTTAAACACATAGTACGCCCAGACGGGCTGCATATAGTGGTTCAACCTCCCGGTAAACGGTGCCATCATATACTGTATTAGATAGAAATACCACGCACTTCAAGTGAAACTAAAATGTGACATGATGAAATAAAAGATGAATTGTCAATTTAGTTAATTACATGATGAATTGTACAGTTAAGAAATCTTCGTCAGCTACGAATGACTTGCCGTAGTTCTGTATTACAAAAATAACAATGGCATATTTATTATGGGTAGAAACAGTCACAGTTGGTATCTATGTGTTGTAGAAAATTTTGAAAAGGTGTGTTTTGAGAGATCTTTTGAATGAATTAAGTGATGAATCTTTTCTGAGATTGTCAGGGAGAGAGTTCCATAGTTTTGCGGCGGCAACGCCGAAACTTCTATCCCCGTAGGTAACCAGTCGACTTTTTTGTGGCACAAGGGTTGTTGCTGCACTTGCTGACCTCAGGTTTCTAGTTGGCACGTACACCTCCAGTAAGTCTCTCATATACACCGGCGACTGCCCATGAAAGGCCTTGAATGTTTGAATGAGAATTTTGTATTTGATTCTATCTTGTATTTGAAGCCAATGAAGATCTTTAAGGACTGGTGTTATATGTTCAAAACGGGTTGTTTTCGTAATAAGACGTGTAGCTGTGTTTTGAACATTTTGCAGTTTGCTCGTTGTTGATTTTGGCACGCCGTACAAAAGAGCATTGCAGTTATCTAATTGTGAGGTCACAAGCGAGTTTATAAGGTTTTTTGTGGCTTCAGTTGTCAAATATGGTCGAATATGACCAATGTGTCGTATTTGGCCGTAGCATGTTCGAGTCACAGAATTAACATGATGGCCCATGTGCATGTTCGAATCAAGCGTAGCACCAAGGTTTCAAACAGTTTTTGATAGTCTTATGCTCGATTTACCAACTTTCAGTTCTAGATTTTCAACGTGTCTGGAGTGCTTTTGACTCGAAAAAAGAATTACTTCAGTTTTGTCTGCATTCAAATTTAACATGTTTGAATTCATCCATGAGATGATTTCTTTCAGGCATTTTTCAACTCGTGTGATTGTGGCTGCCTTTGATGCTTGGTCAACTGGTTTAAACGATAGACAGAGTTGGGAGTCATCTGCATAAAAGTGGTGGTTTAGACCGTGGTTTCTACAGATGGACCCGACCGGCTTTGTGTACATCGTGTAGAATTTTGGGCCTAGAACAGATCCTTGAGGAACACTGACTTTCATAAGGACTGGTTCAGAGAGTTTGCCATCGATGCATACTGTTCGGTAGCGGTCTGTTAGATATGATGCCATCCACTGAAGATACAAGATACAAGATACAAGATACAAGATACAAATTTTATTTAAAGTCGGTGTTAATATACAGACAACATTAGCTATGTATAGCTATTGACCGACATAAATAACAATAGTATATTTAATAACATAATAAAAATGTACCTATTAAAAGAGTTACAACAATTAGCAAATCAGGTTTATAAATAGTACATGAGTTATACATACAAATTGGTTAAACCTGAAATACATCTGTTAATCTTGACCTAGGCCTAAAAACTAGTTAAAGGCAAAAGATGGTAAAACACTGAACTGAAAAAGAACACTAATGCGTTTTTAGAAAATGGTTTAAGACATTTACCAAATCAAATCAGAATTGTTATGGACTAATTAACAGCTGTATTTCAGAAGTCAGTAAAAGAAACTTTAAAAGAAACTTAAGGACTACTTAAGAGCAGACAAACATGTTACAGACCAAAAATAAAACCAAACACTGAGCAACTAAAACGTGCATAATTAAGTACAAGCAATCAGCACATTAATAATACTGAATAAACTAAACACAACATGTTTGACAGAGGGCGGAAAAAGCAATAGTGTACATAATAGAAATTATATGAGAGCAACAAGAACAAAGCAAACAGCACACGCATAATATTAAGCACACTAGGAAAAACAAGAACAAAACCATATTGGTTTGCAGAGGGCGGGAAAAGCAAGAACTGAAAAATAACAAATATAATTTAATTAGAGCAACACGAGCATCTACAATTCTGCCCGTCCCACGAGCTAATCAGACTCCGGAACTGATTTAGCCCCGTAACATCTCTCAAATGTTGGGGTAATGAGTTCCAGAGTCTGGGTGCCGCGGAACGGAAAGATTTGAGACCGTGCTTCTTACCTGTGGAATTTCAGCAGTGTTAGTATATCTAAAAGAATAAGAATTACTTTTTATTTTAACTAAATCATGAAGATAAGATGGTGACTGCTTGTTAATAATCTTTAAAGTTTCTATAGCCATATATCTTAGACGTCTAATTTTTAAAGTTGGGAGTTGGGATTTACTTAATAGCTCTTCGTAATCTGAATGATAGTCGTTGTAGATGAATCTTAAGGCCCTTTTCTGAATGTTTTCTATCTTTTTGGTATTTACTTCCCCACAGAAATGCCATGTTAAAGGACAAAAGTTGAAATTTGATAGAATGAAAGAATAATATATATTTAGTTTCCCTAATTTGCATAGATGCCTACCAATACGTTTTAAAACATTTAATTGTCTGGAAGCTTTCTTACAAATATTTGAAATATGAGTCTCAAAGTTTAACCTAAAATCAATAGTAACACCTAACAGATTTACTTCATCATCACAGTTTATTTTATTTCCAGCCAAATCGAAAATAATATTACATTTCTTAGTTTTAGGTCCTATAGCTACTGCCTGAAATTTGTCTGGATTGGCTTGCATTTTATTATTTGAAAACCATTTTATCAAAGATGAGCTGTCACGCTCTAAGGTGGATTTAACTGTGTCTAGGTCATGATTTGCAAAGGATAACATATTATCATCAGCATAATTATAAAGTTGACTATCTTGAACAAAATGAAATATGTCGTTAAGGAAGATATTAAAAAGCACAGGACCTAATATTGAGCCTTGAGGAACCCCTTTATATATTTCTTGAAAATCATTTTTGACCTGACCTAATTTGATACACTGTTTACGTTCACTTAGATAGCTAACAATCAAGTTCAAAGAATTACCAGATACACCATAGCTTTTTAGTTTAAGAATAAGTAAATCATGTGGTAAACAGTTGAATGCTTTGGAAAGGTCCATTAGAACTGATGCTATATATCTATTATCATCATGTGCTTGTTTCCAGTCCTCAATTAGCCTGAGTAGGGTTGTCTGACAGCCATAACCTGATCTAAATGCTGAGAGATAAGTATTGAAATGTTGGTCAAAAAACTGAGATAACTGTGTATTTATTGCTCTTTCAAAGATTTTTGATATAGCAGGTATATAGTATACTGACTGGACGATAATTTCCTTTGTCTAAAGTACTCTTTTTCTTATGTAAAGGTGTCACTTGTGCTATTTTTAAATTATCTGGGAATGTTGATGTTTCAAAGGACTTATTTACCATAGAGGTTATATGGCATGAGACAGTTTGCTTTGATAACTTAAGCAACTTTGGGGAGATACCATCAATGCCAGTGGCTTTTTTATACTTAGTTTATCTATTTGTTTATCTACAAAAGAAGGTTCAACTGAATGGAAGCAAAGTTCTGACTGAACATTATTATTTGATTTTATTGCTGTTATACTAAGGTGTTTTTCATCTACTGGTATTGTATCATTTCCAATATTTCGAGCAACATTTACAAAGAACTGATTAAAAAATTTACATACTTCTTACTGGTCTGTAATTATATTACCTCCCTCACTTAAAATAGTATCTTTTTGAGTTGCATTTCCCTTATTTGTTAAGAAAGGTTTTACAGTAGACCAAACTTTAGAAGATTTACAGCCCTCCACACAACGATCAATGAAATATTTATTCATGGATTTTCTCCTGATGCTAGTTACCAAAGGGTTTATCGGCGAATCCAAAGTTAAATGCGAGTCTGTGAAGAAGGGTGTTATGATCAATGGTGTCGAATGCAGCCGACAGGTCCAACATCACAAGTACTGTGACGTCACCTTTGTCTAGGGATTCGAGAATGTCGTTCTGAACTTTTAACAATGCGGTTTCAGTTGAATGAAATTTTCTGTATGCTGACTGGTTTATTTCATGTAATTGATTGTTCGTCAGATGTTCCTCAATTCTTCTGTTTACCACTTTTCAAGGATTTTTGAGAGGAATGGCAGATTGGAAACAGGTCTGTAATTCTTAAGTGTGTTTTGTTCAAGACTTGGCTTTTTTAACAATGGTTTTATTCGTGATGTTTTAAATGATTCTGGCACGATTGCACTTTCTAGAGAGATGTTAACAATTTTCGTCAATATTGGGAGAAGTTCGTTTATACAAGATTTCAAGAGCCATGTAGAAGAGGGTCTAATTCACATGACTTATTAGCTGACTTTTGAACAAGCTCTTTCACCTCCTCCTCTGTTGCTGGACTGAAACTAGTCAAACGGGCGGTATCACATAGTGATATGCGTCCGTCTTCTGATTCATTTTGATCCTGGGATGCAATATTAGTTTTGATTGTTTCTAGTTTATCTATGAAGAAATCTCTGAACTCCTGTGCTAGTACTTCTGGGTTCTTGCCTGATGGAAGTGCAGCTTCACTTGGAACGTTCAATAAATGTTTCGTTATTTTGAACAAGTTTTTTTGGTCTCGTTCACTTGATTCTATTTTCTCTGAGTAATAATCAATTCTTGCCTTTTTTAACATTTTGTTAACGATTGCACATTGGTTCCTATACATTAAGTGGTAAACGGTGAGTCCTGAAGTCTGCCAGTTACGTTCTAGTTTACGTTTCAAATGTTTGGCGTCGTGGAGCTCCTCCGAGAACCAGGGACAAGATGGTCTTAATGTGATAGTTTTTGAATATAAAGGCGCATGATTGTCAATTAAAACTGAAGATTCACTGTTGTATAATGAGACGAGAGTTTCTGCATCTGATGTACTCTGTGACAAATTCAAAAGATCGGATGATAGAATATCAGCTTTGAAAGTTTCAACGTCAATCGAACGGAGTTTCCTGTATGTCACAGTTCTCTTTACCGGAGAGGGTTTCGCGGCAAGTGCATTAAACATTACCGCGAAATGGCCCTTGGCTATTTTTCCAGAGCTATCTGATAACCCAGGATCAGTCAATACTACTGCCGATACTGTTTTATCTACGTCTCTGGTGATGACCACGCCCAGGGTATGACCGTGGACGTGGGTGGGCCCTTCCACATGTTGATACATGCCACAAGATTGTAACACACTGTTAAATCTGATGGTGTCACGATCAGAAGGAATGTCTAAATGAAAATTCAGATCGCCAGTTATAATGATATTCTTGTCAACTGCGGCGTATTTTGATAAGAAATCTAACCACTCGATATCCAGAAAATCATTTGTTTTCAGACCATTTATGTTTGATGGAGGAGGTCTGTAAATAACGGCCATGAGCAATGTGTAGTTGTTGATACTTACATTACACTCAATATGTTCAAATGTTGAAAAAGTATTGTCACTAGTTGAAGAGACCACTTTTACATCTATCACCGATCTATAAATGAGGGCCACCCCACCTCCACGCCTACTACCAGGGCGTGGCACATGCTTGATTTTGTACTCATCAGGTAACAGTTCATCTAGACATGCTTTATCGATGGAGGTGCCTAACCATGTCTCAGTCACAGCAATAAGATCTAGATCATTCGAGATAATAAAGTCACAGAAGGCTGTCGTTTTGTTTTTCAAGGATCTTGGGTTAATGCAACAAATTTTTATATTTTTCTGGCCTATAACTATTGTTTGAGTTTGATATTTTATGTGGGATAAATTCATTGTTCTTTTCGAATCTAGCACTTCTTTGTTGATTTTTTTTTTTGTTTATTAGGTAACATACATTAGCTTAAACCTATACGTTGGTTTATTTCTTCAATGGGAGGCATTGATTGAGATGAAATATCATATAAATTAAAGCTGATACTAAACTATGTTGTGACATTTACTAATAAATGCATTAATTTACACTAAAGACTTACCCAACCCATCAATTTTATTTGTCTTGGGTTTAACGCCGTTTTCCAATAGTATTTCAGTTATGTAACGACGGGCAGTTAACCTAACCAGTGTTACTGGATTCTGTACCAGTACAAACCTGTTCTCCGCAGGTAACTGCCAACTTCCCCACATGAATCAGAGGTGGAGGATGAATGATTTCAGACACAATGTCTTTTATCAAATCTTCACAGAGAACATACGGCCCGCCGAGGATCTAATTCACGATCCCGCGATCCGTAGATCGGCGCTCTCCTTAGAGAGCTAAGCGGGCGGGACCACCCATCAATAAAATGTGCATGCAATATCTTTAAACTATTTCCTTGAAACTCGCACTAAATGTTACAAATGTTATAATATCAATAGCAGTATATTAAAAATCATTAAGGAAAAGAATCCCAGATCATCAAAACCTGCGATGCGATATACTGTAAAATTATGCTCTATTATGAAGTTAGTCTGTTGTCCTTAGTAATAAGACATAGTTCTTTAAAACGTGTTAACTGTAAATCCAGGAGTTTGTAAAACGTTTCATTGCTCTCTCTCAATATGATGAAAGTCAGTTAAGTTAATGTCACCATTCTATTTCTATAACATCTACAGCCATCCCATTAGAGCAATCTGTGCCAAGGAACAAGTTTATCACCACGTTTGTAACATCCCCAGTCAAGAGGATTTGTTTCCCTTCCAATCCATGTTTGACTTTAATGGCAGTACACTACTTTGTAGCTGCCTCTGTAGGAGGTATGGTCTGTATCTTTACTACCGATGTGCTTGTTGCCTTCGTATTTTTTCTGTACCTTAATGTGTTTAATGTTTCATTTGTTTTACCTTTGTACAAACATATGATTGATTTACTACAGCTGTTTCAATGTCATCAAGTGAAGAGTGTTTATTCACAAAAACTTTTGCCTGGGATCTAAAATTATACTAGTATTCATCATTTAATTTAAGTTATTTGTTCACTTTCAGTGTTTTCAAAATAATGCATGGTTTTCAAAAATGCCTCTTCAGATGATTCTTTTGTTGGTCTATCTTTACTACGTTTAACATTATTTTGAGGTGTCTGATGTTGAAACGGAACTTGACATCATGTTCTGAAATATGTGCTACACTTTTGATGATATCTTGCACCAACTGCTGTTAGATCATGTACGGACTCAAGTCTACAGAGAACGTCTCTTCCCCATACATCATTTCTGTTACATACATCTTTTATTGTTGACTGAAATGTTGATATCTTCACTTGAAAAACATCATATGCCTTTTTGTCATTTCGTTTGGTATCTGTACCACAGAACAGACATTTGAGTTGAAAAGAAAAGTCAGATGAATGTTTCCGTTTAGCTATCTTAGAGGTACCTTTTGCATCTCGAAGTAGATACGGGTGGCAATAATTTTTCTCAACAATAACCAGAAATTTATGGAACAGATTGGTGTTCCACACAATTTGACAGCTCCAATGTTTGCTTCTTCCCGGAAGTGGAGAAAACATAGCAAACGGTGCATGATAACGGACATTGGAAAATATATTTTTCCACAATAAATATGATGTCATATCTAAGTATCCTGTAGTGATATTTTTGAGGATTTTTTTTCTGTGTGTTTTCTTGTGTAACTCTACTCATTCCATGTTAAATATCTCATGTTGGATTTAGTTTGACCATACGTTTTACTATAACCGGCCTAATTATATAGTCTTAAATATCTATATCACTTAAATATCCGTTAAGCTTAGGAAGGTAGCAGTCGACCTGTGAATAAATACATGCAGTTTAATAACAAAATGTTTTGTTTTTCACACACGGAAGCATTTGATACGTGTTCCTCTTGTAATGTGGCGATTTCAATCATATTTAGTCTCATATCTTCAAACAACTACTAAGTATAAACAGCCCCAAAAAGTGGCACACGCATCTATGAATGATTCTTGAACAAGGCCGTCTTATAGCATGTTCTTGAAGAAAAATGCAGTGGGTATGACCACTTGATTATTAGATATACATTTTAATTCCAAAGATTAGGACCAGTTTTACTATAAATGGTGATAAGTATAAATATTGTCATATCTAGTCGAAAATGAATCTGACTGAGCATTACAGAGTCCTTATCTGGTACTGCACTCTATTCTCCCTAATATACCGCCATTAGTCCACTTTTGTAACCATATTTCATTTATTTTAGTTAGGGCAATATTGAACTCTTTCTAGATTTCAAATGAATGTGATTGTCCTACCAAATGAATAACTGATTATTTGTAAATAATTGACTATATGTACAGTATTACCTACATAAAACGATTAAAGCAAGAATAGCAAGCGGAATATCTTCTTTCTCTGAAAGAACGACGTTTGGCGGGCCGGAGTTTAATATGGGGACGTTCGGCGGTGCTACGTTAGGCCAGAGACCACCAATTCAAAAAAGTACAAGGAACGTACTGAGAATAAGGTAATCGTATTCCTGAGAATAAGGTAATGTTTAGTCCGTTCTGACTGGTCAGTAACGTAAACAAATACAAGAAGTGATTTATTTCGAAATTAATCTCTTTAGTGCATTTAAAGTATTTTATTCTATATTTTGACATTTTTTGCTTCCTTTTATGTGTATTGAAAACAGTTTGATGAAACATTATGACCGGCATGAACGAGCACCTACTAGAGGAAAGAAACCACCAACATTCCACAAACATACTGTACGGCTTAAAAGTACAGGAACAGGATGAAACATCGCCAGCAAAGCACAACCAATTAAAGGTACACACCAAGCCTAACTCTATCCACTAACATTCCAGTGTTGCAGGGCAGAGTATACAAAAATTGTCATCAACAGGGGATTTCCTAACGTACACAATGGGGAAAAAGGCATCGTATGTTAAACACAGGAATGTAAATGCGAATATGCGTATACCAAGAGAACCATGTACAAAAAGACTTACTCAATGCCTTCATGTATGCTGAAGGCATAGTAAAAAGAGAAATATCACCAAGAGCTGTATGAAACAGACTAGATTACAAGTATCAGTGCAACTCAGTCTCTGCTGGCCTTGAACAGTAATGTCGTCGTTTTGAAGACAATATACCAGGAAATGTAAAAAAAAAATGTTTATCATCTTGTACAAAACGTGAATGAAATAAACCATGTAATGACATTTGTCTTTATTTACAAAACATTGTATTCTGGTAACTGTGTTTTCCGCTCAAATCAAATGTGAATTTCTAGTTAATTACACTTTCTATGTTTTGATATCTTTCTTTTGAATCCTTTTACAACAGTATTTGAAGCAATACGTTTGTATTTTTACGTTTCATCAACTTTATGTCATTATCGGCAAGGTTTACACAATGATGCATGAAATGTGGTCACAAAAATGTCCCTACAGCTCAATACATTACTGTCGAATTTCCGGAGAGAATTAAGGGCCGGCAAAATACGACCTTATGCTGCGTATGGACCTAACTATATATATCAGAGCATCAATACATCAGGGACGTTATTTTAATTTTAACTTTGCATTAGCAAGTTAATAGCATACAATGTACATGCATCTTCTCAGTTATTCATTCACCTTTTTTTGAAACAATACAATTAACAAAATGACAAAGATATTTTTACTTTTGCTTATACATGTACTTCACCTTGTGCCATCAAGAGACCGTTTATTAGCCTAATTACCTACCTTCAGAATTTATTCACTTTAACAAAAGTAGTCAAAATAATTGAGAGTACTGGATATTTACTCCTTGATATAATATGTCTGCAACAAGAATTTTATTTTCTGTATTTCTCTTTAAATCACATATACAATACTGGCAGAACCACGATCAAAATGACTCCGAGGGTGGAAAAAAAACAACACTTTTTTTATGTCTTGCTAAGTTTTAAAAGTTTCGTAAAATACTTTGAACGGATATTTTGTCAGGTTCTTTTGTAATTGTCAGCCATTTAGGGCAATACATTTTCATTTCAGTTTTCACTTGATTATGATAACTTACTTAGCACAGGAGTACGGTGGTATGTTTAGGATATGCAATTAATTTTTAAAAATTAAATTATCTCGTGCGCACGACATCTTATCTTGAGCGATCAACATCTTATCTCGTGCGCACGACATCTTATCTTGAGCGATCAACATCTTATCTTGAGCGATCAATATCTTATCTCGTGCGCACGTCATCTTTTCTTGAACAATCAACATCTTATCTCGAGCGATCAACATCTTATCTCATGCGCACGACATCTTATCTTGAGCGATCAACATCTTATCTCGAGCGATCAACATCTTATCTCGTGCGCACGACATCTTAACTTGAACGATCAATATCTTATCTCGTGCGCACGACATCTTATCTTGAGCGATCAACATCTTATCTCGTGCGCACGACATCTTATCTCGAGCGATCAACATCTTATCTCGTGCGAACGACATCTTATCTTGAGCGATCAACATCTTATCTCGAGCGCACGACATCTTACTATATATATTTAGGTCCTTTGTGTGTGTATTTAGGTCATCAGTAAAACACACAGACAAGTTGATAATTAGGTTCCCGCCTATTCCGACGTTATTTAAACTTCCCATAAGTACATGTACATGTTTTTCACATCATTTGGGAGAGCAGTGCACATAATTGGTCATCCTATCTTCAAAATTAAATGAACATAACCAATGTAGATATAACGCATGTTTTTTCGTGTTATAACATCTGCAGAATCCCGAGGGATTGGTTTTACCCGAGCTCGTAAGGGCGAGGGTACCAACAATTCCCGAGGGATTCTGAAGATGTTATAACACGAAAAGATCATGCGCTAACGCTATTCTAGCATAAAACGCGAAAAAACCAGGTAATTGAAAATATTGCCCCTCAACGCCATTGATTTCCATGAAATGCGCGATAAAGTCTACGTTGTTTTTTCACGTTGACGTCATTTCATTTTAAATAATCCGTTTTGGGGCCGTAAGACGTTTACGCTTTGCAGCGGAACGCGCATATATAAAAAGGTGTTATAGCAGCACGTGAGCGCGAGAATCTCTCTGTTAACACACGTTTTCTGTCCTGTTAAAACACCCCCGAAAAGAAACAATAACAACAGTTTTATGCTAGAATGATGTTTTCTGCATGTTAGAATAGCAACAAATTGCAGTTCGACTGATAAATTCCCGCAGAAAAGTTATAAAATTGCATGTATGAATTAAGGGAAAACTAGGAAATTCTTTAATATATGGGCGAAGCCTACATACTAAACTTTTATTTTTTTGTCAAGGTCTTAAATTTATTTCTATGCGTCATCACTGAATTTTTGCTGCCTTTTTCTTTTATCAATTTGCGTATTTAAATTATAACCCTGCAAACACGTGAAACGTTTATAAGTATAATCGAAACAAACACAAAAACGGTCACAGTCGTATGTTTTTACTAATGCTCTGAATTCACACAAAGGGCCTTCAAATATATTGATAAGATATCGTGCGCGCGACATAAGATGTTGATCGCTCAAGATAAGATGTCGTGCGCACGAGATAAGATGTTGATCGCTCGAGATAAGATGTCGTGCGCACGAGATAAGATGTTGATCGCCCAAGATAAGATGTCGTGCGCACGAGATAAGATGTTGATCGCTCAAGATAAGATGTTGATCGCTCGAGATAAGATGTCGTGTGCACGAGATAAGATGTTGATCGCTCAAGATAAGATGTCTTGCGCACGAGATAAGATGTTGATCGCTCGAGATAAATGTCGCGCGCACGAGATAAGATGTTGATCGCTCAAAATAAGATGTTGATCGCTCGAGATAAGATGTCGTGCGCACGAGATAAGATGTTGATCGCTCGAGATAAGATGTTGATCGCTCGAGATAATATGTCGTGCGCACGAGATAAGATGGTGATCGCTCGAGATAAGATGTCGTGCGCACGAGATAAGATGTTGATCTTTCGAGATAAGATGTCGTGCGCACGAGATAAGATGGTGATCGCTCGAGATAAGATGTTGATCTTTCGAGATAATATGTCGTGCGCACGAGATAAGATGTTGATGGCTCAAGATAAGATGTCGTGCGCACGAGATAAGATGCTGATCGCTCAAGATAACATCTCGTGCGCACGAGATAAGATGTTGATCGCTCAAGATAAGATGTCGTGCGCACGAGATAAGATGTTGATCGCTCAAGATAAGATGTTGATCGCTCGAGATAAGATGTCATGCGCACGAGATAAGATGTTGATCGCTCAAGATAAGATGTCGTGCGCACGAGATAAGATGTTGATCGTTCGAGATAAGATGTCGTGCGCACGAGATAAGATGTCGTGCGCACGGGATAAGATGTTGATCGCTCAAGATAAGATGTCGTGCGCACGAGATAAGATGTTGGTCGCTCAAGATAAGATATCGTGCGCACGAGATAAGATGTTGATCGCTCGAGATAAGATGTCATGCGCACGAGATAAGATGTTGATGGCTCAAGATAAGATGTCGTGCGCTCGAGATTAGATGTTGTGCGCACGAGATAATTTAATCTTAAAAAAAAAATGCATATCCTAAACATACCACCGTACAGGAACAATGTTTCTATGCAAAATTTTATCAATTGACAGAAATGTAGAGAGAAAAAACCTCATAAAATTTTAACGTCATTAGGCAATTTTATTTTCATTTGTATTTCGTTGCACAATTCACTCTGACTGAATGAAAATTGGTGTCCATTACAGCAAAAACAGAAAACATTCAAAACAATAGATTCTTCTTTTTATGTGATTGGTACGGGTAGGGTTCAGTCATCTTTTAGTCATGATCAATACTTATTTGAAAGGCACTTTCCTCGGAAATCGGAAACTAAGCCCAGAAATAGATATTGAGTATTGCTGAGAGGATAAAACTGTGTTCGCAAACGCTTAACCCTTACCCTGCTAAATTTCTATAATGAACTTGTCCATCTCCCAATTTGGACAGTACCATTAACTGTTAAAAGGTGTGCTTACCAAAAAGACACTGGCTGAATAGCGAACAGTGCAGACCATGATCAGACTGCACGGATGTGCAGGTTGATCATGATCTACACTGGTCGCAAAGACAGAATAAATCGTGTCCAGCATGGTAAGAGTTAAATGATAAAGTCCTTGTCGTCTATAAAGGTAAATCTGTTGCTTCATATCCTTCATCGAAGTTCTTGTCACATATAGGCAGTTAACATGGTCTGTTACGTTAATCTAGATATTGCAGCTTACAGCAGAACAATTGAAAAAATTGTAGAGTTAAATCAAATTATTTGCTTTCAAATTAATTGCTTTAGATATATCTTTGAATACAAATAATATTGGCCCTGTCTTCGAATGGAGTAGTAGAATTTTGTAAAGCATGTTTGAAATTATTTCTCTGGTAGCAGCATATGAATTGATAACGTTTAGTGTTTTCTTCGTGTGTAGGTTTTATTCATCAAATCGGCTCAAAAATGCACTGGCATGAAGCCCAAAAAGTAATTAATGAACGGTCACTGTTTGTACTTATTATGGTGAAAAATTCAGTAAACAACATATTTCCTCATCCTCATGAAATCAATCTTAAATGTTTACAAAATTTTTAACAAGCGAGCAAATGATAAAGTAAATATTAAGGAACTACGTACGTAACTTAAGCTACGTAAGCATGCATTAGATGTCACTCTATGAAGGAAATACGTGCTGCTAGGCGTTACGCTACATGTTTTTTCAACGCCAGGGTTTTCCCCACACGTTCATCGAGAAAAATAAAAACACCTTACACAAAATAATAATGTGTTGCTTATTGCCTTGTAAACAGAGTTGTTATCGATCCATAGGAGTGAGGGGCCCAGTACTATGCTATGAATGTCGCTAATTTTCAGTAACTTGCTCCTTATCGCTTTGAGTATAGAAACTTCGTTCGGGGTGAAGATTTCTTCCAAGTAAGAAACTCACCAAGTTACTTGTCTGAAGTAACACCCGGAGAAGCACTCTTCTTTCAACATCGAAAGCTTGTTCTTAAATAGTGTGGATGTCATTTAAAACTAAACATACAAAGATTAATAAAGCAGTATATCATTATCTTTATTATCGCAGTTTGTAGAGACTGCTGTGGTAGACCATCCGGATATGGATGAATATGTCGTAATTCGTTCCACTTTGAACTTTTTCTGTTTTGTTTTAGGGGAAACATTTTTATAGGATAGGAAATAATCTATAGTATTTATTTTTTGCTCTATTTCTGATGAATTAGTTCACCATAACGAATGTTTATATATGTGAACCCTTATCATGCTGGACACTATTGGTTCTGCCTTCTCCGTGCAGTCTGATCAAAACATAGACGTTTTTTTAAAAAAATACAAGTAAATAAACTCTTGACAAAAGATATTATCGCTGAAAAATTAATTGCTGTTTACTTTGCGAAAGGTATATTTAACGTCATCAAAGAGAAATAAATGATGCAAGTCTGCTAAAAATGAACAAAAATGTAGAAATGTAAAAGGACGGAAATAATATTTTTGAATGCTATGTAAATTAAATTTAATTGCAAACTGTACTTTATGAGGAAGTATTTCGTAAATGTGTTTTTAAAATTTCAGTTTTTATCAAGTCTTACAGCATATTTTTTGTTTTGTTTTTGTGGTTAAGAAAATATAATTTTCAACGAGTGTTCAAAGCTTATTGTTCAGAGTAAACCTACAAAACGCACTTAATATTCATTACTTAAATGTATGCCAACTATTAATTAACACATCGCGCTGCAGAGTGATTAAGTCACATGTTTTACCGTCGAGACATAATAGATTTTCAGTAAAATTCAATATTTTTAATAAAGTTCAATAATATGATATACCATGGAGACATACATGCAATAGGTTTTCTGTAAAATTCGATATAATGTCACTCAATATCATGTCACACTGTCGAGACGTAATAGTTTTTCAAAGAAATTCAATCTTAAATTATACCGTCGGCACGTAATAGTTTTTTCAACAAAATTCAATGGTTTCAGTAAAATTCAATAATATGTCATACCATGGAGACATATATGTAATTTAGGTTTTCAGTAAAATTCAATAACATGTCATCGTGGAGAGGTAACAGTTTTTCAGTGAAATTCAATAGTTTCAGTAAAATTAAATATGTTATACCGTCGGGGCAAACATATAATAGGTTCTCACATGTTACAGTCGGTACGTAAGAGTTTTTCAATA
Organism: Mercenaria mercenaria; assembly: GCF_021730395.1. NCBI lineage: Eukaryota > Metazoa > Mollusca > Bivalvia > Venerida > Veneridae > Mercenaria > Mercenaria mercenaria. The sequence continues at coordinate 58,294,033 of NC_069377.1, read as the reverse complement.
AAACGTAATAGTGTTTCAGAAAAATTCATTAGTATATTTTACTATCGAGACATAAAACGTTCTCAGAAAAAAAAATCAAAAGCATGTTATATCACTGAGACGTGATAGGTTTTCAGTAAAATTCAAACAGAAATTTTCTATAATATGTTAAGGTATTTTTATTACATATGTTTCAGTGAATGGTATTTTAACAGTGAAAAATTCATTTGTAAGAAACTTAAAACTGGATATATTAAGTCAAAACATAAAATAAAAAGAAAATTTGTTTGTTTTAAATGTAAGATTAAGATATCTTTCACTCATAAACTTTCACTTGTGGCTTTGCCACTCGTGAAAATATTGCATCTGGTGTTCACCCGTGAAAGATATTTCAGTCTTACACTGAAAACAAAACAAATTTATATCCTCTATATATCATGTCTAACAGATTGCATTTTATTTATTTATTTATTTATTTCAGTCTCTTCCATTTACAAAATACAAGTATATACAAATATACATCATAGCATTAAAAGCATATGTAAATTGCCATTCAATTTAGAATTATAAGAGACATATAAAACGGTAAAAATACATACACCAAAAGCAACCAGATTACTTAAAACAGTACAGATTCAAGCGTATAAACGTGTGTGTGAATGTGTGCTGCATGTGTGTGTGTGTGTAAGTGTGCGTGTGTGTCTGTCTGTCTGCAGTGTGTGTGTGTGTGCGCGCGCGCGTGTTTGTGTGTGTGTGTGTGACCAGATTACTTTAAAAAGTACAGACATGTGTATAAGTGTGGTGTGCATGTGTGTCTGCATTTGTCTCTGTGTGACCGTGTGCGTGTGTGTGTGTGGTGAGGGAAAATTACCTCAAAGTAAACTGATATGTTAAGTTAGGAAGTAAAATCCATATTTCAATAAACACGTGACCAATGTATTTCAAAGAAAACGGCTAAAACATTTAAATCCCTATTAATCATTTTTGTTCCTTTATAAGACATCCCTCCTATCTTCAATGTCGCTTTTATTGAATATGAGTTTTCTAAAGAATTTAACTTTTATGGTCAAAACATCGCTTTTACTTATACAATTTAAATACAAAATTGTAAATAGATATAGTTGCTATTTTTGATATATTTGTTTCAGTCGATTCTTGCATCAATGTATGGATGATACACGTTGTTTTAGGGTAGTAACGTCTGTAAAAGTCCAGGGACCGAAGGTCGAGATCACCAACATACCCTGAGGGTTTCTGCAGACAATCATACACAAAAAAGTGAACTGACGTTATTTGTGCATAAAAAAACATGACACGAAAAATTGTTTTCGTAGGTGATTGCTTTGCGATTCCGGTACATATTTTTAGTTACGGTGACGGCCCGGAATCATTTCTACTTCTTTGATGTTAAGAAGAACAAACATTTCTGGACATGAATTGTAAATATCACACTAAATTACAGCAATGACAGCTCTATCCAACTTATATGCTATACTTCAACGCTTACAATCACTCTCCACATGTGCATACACGTCTGTTATGGCTGACTAGTACGGAGTAAATTTTTAATCCTCCCGCGCAGAAATGTAGCTCTGCAGAAAACAGACAAAACAAAATGTAAGCAATGACTCAAAATGTCAAAAATACATTTGAAATATAACCGGTCAACATAGGAATAACTTTACAATTTTAAAGAACTACTTCCTAGTCACAGATGTACTTCAATACCTGAGTTTAACCTTATCATTCTGTTGTTTTTGGAAACGGTTAGCATGTTTTGAATATCCATAGCCGGGGCGCACAAATCAGCAATACCATGAAAATAATGTACAGTTCAAGGCTTAAAGGTTATTGTTATTTTTGTTTATTCCAAACATGATATTAATCATATCATTACACATAAGTTAAAGATTCAGTGAACAGGAACACAATTTCAAGAAATATAATTAAATTTTATTCATAGGAGTTATTTAGAATTACCAACGTGTTATGCCTGCTTCTAAGATTTAGATGAATTCTATGAGATATTAAATAAAAGCATACCAATAGATAAGAGCAGAAATTACATACTTTTATTTATATCACTTGAAGCGACAGCAAACTAAGGTTTTATCCCCTGCTCCCTTAAATGGTTTTGAGAACCCTTGATTACTTATTTTTTACATGAAAGTGTCAAGATCAAACAATTACTTTTCTAATACATGAATTTGTCATTTGCATGAACTTTTATACATTTGTATCGGATTATATACGGAATTAAAAAAGTCTTAAATTTTCTGACAAATAGGTTAATTCAACTCACTGCTTTATCGGGTTATGTCAACCAAGTTGAATATAAAAGATTCTTCATATTTTGTACAACAAGATTTTGTCATGTTTTCTGAAACAAATACAATGACACTTATGTCTAATAATTCAAAATGTGCAAGAAAATCAAATTGCTCTTGTAGTTCACCTAAAATTTGAGACTGTTTTGACATTTTTCTCTCAAAGGCAGCTACGTAATCTATGTACCTCATATTTTACGATTAATATGTACTTTTTATTTTTCTCGCAAAATGTAAGAATCAACTTTTTTTTCACGCGAATTGGCTGTTTCTTTGAAACAAAAACCTGTACCGAAAATATATCGTTTATCTTTTTGCTTTATCCACTCACTCTATATTCTATTTACTTCTGTCTTTCAAACTACTAATTATACATATATATGCTCTCCTTGTGAACAAATGCAATATGCCATCGGATCTTGTAACATATGAAACTCATTATTAAACTATATATATATATTAAACTATATATATATGGCTGTTACAGTAAATGTAGATTTGTACAAATGTTATCAATTTACGCAGCAAGCAGTATTCTGTATCTTATTTTTCGTCCTGTTTCAAATGTCCTGACACTTTAGAATCACTTCCCAAGCATAATTCTTACTATAAAACAATAGAGAATTTACAATTCATTTAACAGCTCGACATCATTACAGGCAATCACGTATACGATACATACTATACCAGTACATTTATGACGATACACCAGGCAAACAAGAGAAACTTATTAAGTACGGGAATGCAGAAGTTAGAAGAACAAACATACATAATACCAACTCGTATACCAGATTGATGTCCCTCAAACAACGAAAGCGTATTTGACCTATGATACTGACATCCAGTCTGAGAGTGATCTTAATATCTCAAAAGCCTGTACAGGCATAACACCAATCCTATACCATTAAAGTTCTTCGGAGACAAAATAGAAATCTAATTTCGCGACTTGTACCTATTGCTGACATAATAAGGTCAAAACGAAATCCAGTTTTAATTCAGACTAGTAGCTGGTCATTTGTGTGCTAGCGTATAAAATCTATGCAAACCAGTAATTTACTTTTGAAAAAAAATCAGGATATTTAAGAAATGTAGTAATGATATAATGCAAAAGAATAAATGCTTTGTTTTTATGGTTAAAAACTTTTTAACAAAGATTTTTTTTATTTTTCCGCTGTTCGCAACAAAAGGTATATAGCTAATTGATGTCTATTAATAATTACTTACAATTAGCTGTTGGTGGTATACTTTAACCTTTAGTGTCAACGAGCCATCATTAATGTCATATCAGGCTTTAAGGAAACTAAACATGACAAAGAAGATATCTCCCTTTGTCTTTTTTTAATTGTGAAATAGGGTTTGACTTTCTTTCGAATATAACAATTATCTTGTGACTTACTTATAGTGTACGTGCACATGGCATGCGCAAATGGAAGGAGAAGGTCAAACGCAAGGACGGTACGCGAGTGACGTGAGTCGAACCGTTATAAACCAGGAAACAACTATAGTGCAAACGCATTTCTTCACGAAGCTACGTATGAAAGACGCATGCTTGACTTGTTGATAAGCATACATTGTCTACAAGTCGAGCATTATAGAGCTCCATAAACAATGTATATGGGTGAAGTTGCATTTAAAACTATATGTAATCGTTTCGAAAAGAATACGTAATAAGGAAATGTTAACATCTGCAATTCATCGCGTACTAAACGTAAATGAAATAAATCATAAAATGAGCCGCGCCTTGAGAAAACCAACATAGTGCATTTGCGACCAGCATGGATCCGGACCAGCCTGCGCATCCGCGCAGTCATGTCAGGATCCATGCTGTTCGCTAACGGTTTCTCTAATTGCAATAGGCTTTGAAAGCGAACAGCATGGATCCTGACCAGTCTGCGCGGGTGCGCAGGCTGGTCTCGATCCGTGCTGGTCGCAAACGCACTATATTGATTTCCTCATGGTGCGGCTCAAATGACATTTGGACTTTATCTTAAAACATTGCATTCTGGCTTCTGTGTTTTTCGCTTGAATGGAATATGGTGAATATCTTGTCATCTGAATTAAAGTCTTTTTTGAGGTATCTTTCTTTTTAATCCCTTTCCATTTATTGTCGATATTTGACTTTTCCGTCTCATTAATTTATTGACATTACTGACAGCATTTGCATAATGTCGTATAAACATGGCACAAAAAAGACTTTTAGCTTTTCTACTTAGTTCCTGGAGAAAAATGCTGCTAAATGACTTTGTATTGTTCATGGACAAAACTATACATTTCTAACCTTCAGGTAATTTTCATTTTAACCTAACGTCAGCGAGCAATGTGCATTCTTGTTCTCCCAAATAATTCTCTGCCTTATATATCTTATATAATATTTTGTAAATATCAAGAATTATAAATGATAAAATTTGCATCACTTTCAAAGATATCACCAGAATATATTATGATCACTTTAGACTTTGGGCTTCAGTTCACACAATTCTGTCATTGTCCATGCGGATATCAAACTTCTCCTAAATATTAAGTGTTTCGAACAGGTAAAATGGGTTATATAGCTTTTGAATTAAACGGACAGGAAATACTTAACTTGCAGTTATGTACATGTGACAACTTCTCGGGGTGGAATTTTCAGTACTGCTTTTTCCTCGCAATTAAAAACATGAGATCGTTTCATCCATCATCCCGTCCTACGCCTCATATTGTTTGCAAATGAGTGCATTGTAGAATTTGAAAGGTTAAGGAGACTGTTGTCAATGTTGCTATCTGTTTTGATAACTTTTCCGTTAATTAAAGAGGTAGTATAAATTAACATTTGTTTGTGCGCATGCGCAACTGGAACCTAACGTGACGATTTACGCCTACGTCTATTACGAACTAAATGTGTTTGAATATCTATTCTTCGTAAAATTAATTAACCTGTCTCTGATCTCATACTTAATGGTTTAATAATGCCGAAATAATGAATAAATTACCGCAGAAACGCTACAAAACATTGTTGCCTTAAAATGACGAATCGAAGTCATGACGTTACGTGTCAGTTACCGCGAAAAATTAATAGCTTTTATATTGAAAGCACGTAATTCTGAGCTATTTTTTTATTTGAACTATTTTAAACAGCCATTATTTGCCGAAATATTTTAATGAGTCTTACGCTCTGAATAATGATCAATAGTTTCCGGCTTTTATGTAGTTATATTGAAATTTTATGAAATGGATGATGGTAACCGATGTTATTGTGAATATAGTTGTGTGAAATGTTACTTATTATGGCCATTTTTTAAAAATTGGGCAGTTTGATTTGTAATACCTATTTTTCCCTTGATAATATGGTACTTATATACTAAAACTATGCTCTAAAATTGTTCAAATTTCGGTAGATAATAGTGATTTCTTGAATTAAATTATTGTTACCATGGAAACGAATCCCGTAAGCTATATTATCTCAATGTAAAATTCAAAGGCGTTGACACTGGTCTATTTAAGGAACACAGCTTCGGCTTTTTATCTGTTTTTCAACACTATTCATGAGAATGATAATAGCAAGCACAATGATTTTTCCATAAAAATGTCAGTCGAGGGGTACTGCTATAAGTATTTTAAGCTTTGAAATGTGTTTAAAGAAATGCAAACAACATGAACATATTACTTAGTTTAGAAATAAAATGTTTTTAAGCTACATTTGTCGTGAAATACACGATATTTTTGTATTTTGTTTAAATTTTACTTTGACGTAATGAAGTTATTTTGAGAAAGTTTATGTATAAGAATACATTCATTTGTAAGCATTTACATGTCAGTATATTGAAGAATAATGAACAAATGTTAATATGTAACTATTCTGTATAGTTTGCTCCTCTCATTACATAATATTTGTTAAATGTCTTTGCTCCTCATTATTATCAATTTAAAGGCGGGAAAAATTCACACTTTTCATGATTTTCATACTTTTCTTGAACAATTTTGTCTTTCGGCGGGAAAATGCCTTATAAATACACATGTTATTAGCCGCTTTTTGAGATTCGTTTAGGAAATTACAAAAAGGAGAGTACAGTCTTTTACTTTGGACAAAGGTGCGTTAAAATTATATTATAAAGATTTTATTTGTAAAATTACTTGCTAATTATTGAGAATTTAAAAATAAAAGAATCAGTACAGAAAAAAATTAATCTTTGTATTCAATGTTGGTAATGTGAATCTCCACCACAACATTAAACGAAAAAGATAATTATATTTAATATTTTTCTAAAACATTACGATAAAAAGCAAGATATAGGATATTTAAAAAATCTCTGTTGCCATGGTTACTTTCAAACGTTAAGATAAATAGAGTACCATGTAAGGTATTTTGCTCATAATATAACCCTGATATCCCATGTTGGTCACTAACAGAATGGCACCGAAGCCGTCGAAAAACTCGTTATCATACATAGTTGTTTAAAAATGAAAGAAAATGCGTTACCATGGAAACACGAGCCCCACGACTTATATATTTTAAGCTTATATTAGAAAGCTAACGCGCGTACTAGAAAATTATCAACAACGCTACAATGAAACCGAAATACACTGAAAATGTTAAATATCCGTATTTTCCTTCTTTTTACAATATAAAATACCTATATAGGGTCATGTTCTTCAGACCTAGATAATAATTATACTTGAAGGAACAGAGGTAAACTAACTTGAGATTGTAGCAGCTAAAACATTCATTTACACAAAATATAATAAATTGCTCCGGTTAAACTAACTTGAATCGGTGAAATTATGCTCGTTATGTCTCAAAAAAGATAAAAGTGTGGAAATGGAAAATTTCTAGCCTGTAAACAATATATATTACTTAACTGAATAAATAAACTCATAAAAAGATTTTTCTACCCTGGCATCTATTGGGGAAGTAGAACAAAGTAGGATTTGGAGTATAGACATGTCAATATCGGCACAAGCTGTTAAACTTTCCAAAAAGTAGGCATGTCAGTTTAAACTTTTTTCGTTGTTCACATAGAGCCACGCCATATTGAATTCAGTGCACTTCAGTTATTTCAATAGATCATAAACTGTGCTAGTATTAATCAAATCAAGCCAAAAATCATGGCTGAAAAAATTAATAAAGATGATAATTCGAAAAAACGAGGTAGAAGTGAAACAAGCAGTCTAAGTGAGATGGATTCAAGTATCAGTACACCACCGGCAAAAATAAAAGAGCATAGGAAAAAAGAAAAACATTCAAAATCTCAAAACAAAATGGAAACAGATATGACTCAAATACAATGTCAGTTAATGGAAATAAACAAGAAATTATCAAATGTGATCACAAAAGACGACGGCAATTTAAGGGAAATGATAAGAAATATGATACAGCAATTGAAAGATGAGCTACTACAATCTGTTGAGCGAAAATTAGAAATTTTAGAAGGTAGATTGTTTGACAAAGAAAAGGAAAATGATGAACTTAAAAAGGATTTGAAAAATGTTAATTCGAAACTAGAAGAACAGTATGAAGAAAACGCCAATATACGATACGAGTGCGAAAAAAGCAGTGATAGTGCTACTGAATATCTAAATGATATCGAGCAATATAGTAGAGTGAATAATATCCGCATCAATGGAATCTCGGAGGATGAAAAAGAATCAGATGAAAAAACAATAGGGAAAGTAGTTGAAAGCTTAAATAAGCACATAAAAGACTTGAAAATATCAGCAGCCGATATCGATATAGCACACAGATTGGGCAAAAAAAAAGGGACCTAAGAAACGTCAAATTATTGTGAGGTTCATGAGAAGATCAACCAAAAACAAAATTATGAATAATTTAAAAATGTTTAAAGGCAGTAAAATGTTTATTTCGGAAGATCTCACTCAATTAAACCACCATGTATACAGCTGTGTTAAACAAAAAATGCAAGATGAAGTTAAATCAGTATGGACGCGCGGAGGCAAAATATTCTATCAAAATAAGACGGGTAACATTCACAGGGTTAAATTCAAAGAGTACAAGCATTGGATGGATCTGCCATGGCCTGAGGAGGTACAGATGAACTCTGGAGACAACAACCAATAGAACTTGGGTTATAATGCAAATGAATTATAAAAAAAAACACTCAGTATTAATACTTACAGTGTAAACCTAATGTACATCATGAATATGTTATGTGTTGTGAGAAAACTTTTTATATAGCTATATGTTATTAATAAATGACAGACATCACACACAAAAACGTTGAATATTGTAACTATTTTATAGATTTCAACATGAAAATACAGTTAATACGGTATTGTAGATAAAATTTTCCTGCTTGCCAAGTTAAAAGCACAATGAGTGCTCAGAATCAACATACAGATAAACTCAGAGAGTTACCTGTCCGAATAAAATATATTTTTGAACGATATGTGCAAATAACATTAATTATTACTTAATTAAAAACTCTGTTAAGTTCAACAGAAACTGAAACTTTTCAATATTTTCCATATTGATATTCGAACTTTCTTAAAGGGTTTGTGACATCATATGTGATGTCCCGATAAAACATATCTTTAGACGAGGTATGAAGATAACATTCATTATTAGTTTCTAAATTAAAACGTTGCTAAGTTCAATGGAACCTGAAACTATTCAATATTTCCCATATTAATATGCAAATTTTCATAAAGGTACGTGACGTCATTTGTGATGTCAATGACGTGTATGCCACGCCCAATGTTCTTTATCACTCTACTAGGAAAATTTTCAACTACAGTTGTGCTTAAAGAGATTTTTCAGTATTTTCCATAGTGATAGAGGCAAATTTTCATAACAGGATGCGACGTCAGTCTTTGATGTCAGTGATCATTTGTGATGTCAATGACGTGTATGCCACGCCCAATGTTCTTTATCACTCTACTAGGATAATTTTCAACTACAGTCGTGCTTAAAGAGATTTTTCAGTATTTTCCATAGTGATAGAGGCAATTTTTCATAACAGTATGTGACGTCAGTCTTTGATGTCAGTGACATTGTTTGCCAAGTCCAAAATTCTTTATCACTTTAACAATAAAATGTACAAATACAGTCATGCATATTGAGGTTTTTCAATATGTTCTATATTGATACACGAATTTTCACAACGGTAAGCGACGTCATTTGCGGTGTTAGTGTCATGTTTACCACGACCAAAGTTCTTTACCACTTTAACGGTAAAAATATCAATTCTAGTTATGTTTATTGAAACTGTAAATATTTCCAAAATTGATACGCAAATTATCATAACAGTACGTGACGTCTTTTGTGATGTCTGAATAAATACATTTTTGAATAATGTGTGTAGATAGCAATCTTTTTTTATGATATTAATTAAAAACCTTGTTAAGCTGAACTTAAACTGAATTTTTCAGTATTTTCCATATTGATATGCAATGTTTTAAGACAGGTATGTGACGTCATTTGTGATATCAGTGTTATGCTAGTCAAGTCAAAAGATAGCAATCTTTTTTTATGATATTAATTAAAAACCTTGTTAAGCTGAACTTAAACTGAATTTTTCAGTATTTTCCATATTGATATGCAATGTTTTAAGACAGGTATGTGACGTCATTTGTGATATCAGTGTTATGCTAGTCAAGTCAAAAAGTTCTTATTGACATATTTTATATTACTTTAAAATATAAATATCATGACCATACTTTCTTAAGTTAAAAAATAGGTGATTAAATTTTTGTAATACCCTCATAGAAAGTATTATTATAATGGTAAAATTAGCGATGTCAAAAAATACATTTTTGGCCTGAACAATCGAGCTTTTTAATATATTGTGATAAAATCATGTATATATTACACAATTTAAAAAATGCCTGTCATATAATACTGTCATATGTAAATTTTATAATAGAGCTTAAAAAGGCTTTTTGATACAGTACTTGTAATATCGCGTACATTTGTATGTATTTAAGTGCTGTACTGTGTTATTCACAAATGTTGAGGTAAAATCATGTATATATAATATCATACAATTTAAAAATGCCTGCCATATAGTACTGTCATAAGTAAGTGTTATAATAGAACTTAAAAAAAGTTTTTTTATATAGTACTAGTAATATCACGTACATTTGTATGTAATTCAGTGCTGTAACATTATGCACAAGTTTTCAGGTAAATTCATATATAATATTATACAATTTAAAAAAAAAATGCCTGTCACATAGTAAATGTCATAATATTATGTAAGTTTTTAATAGAGCTTAAAAAGGGTTTTTTTAAATAGTACTTGTAATATCGAATACTTTTGTATGTGTTGCAGTACTGTGACATTATACACAAATTTTCATGTAAAATCATGTATATATAATAGTATATAATTTAAAAAATGCCTGTCATATATGATATAGTACTGTCATATGCAAGTTTTTTAATAGAACTTAAAAAGGTGTTTTTGATATAGTACTTGTGATATCATGAGCATTTGTGGGTATTTCAGTGTTGTAACATTATGCACAAATTTTCAGCTCAACTTGTTGAAGAAAAAGCAGAGCTATTTGCACTCATTGTGGCATTGCCATTGTTAAAGTTTAGGATACAGTCAAATACATTTGTATCACTGCTGCTATCAAAGCTATTGACTGGAAATTAAGAATGGTTATCTGCAACCAAGTATACATCATAATAACTCTAATTGGATCTCTTACAGAGTTATACCCCTTTTTAATTGAGAATCTTTTGGAGTATGACAGAGATATGTCCCTTAAATCTCGGGAAGTTTTAATTTAAGCCTTTAACAAAGTCAAATATCTCTGTTACTATCGTAATTTGTTACTTGAAACTCAATATAGTGTTAAGCAACTATAGTCAAGGTCAAATAATTGAAACATATTTTGTTTTAATTTTAATTTTACATGCCTGATATGTTACCTAAATCTTTTTCAGTCATAAAAACGGATGTATTATAAAATTAGTAATATATATTACTTGAAAAAAAGTTGTTTCTTAAGTATGCATGTAGTAATATTATGTAAACCGTTTTCAAATCTTAAAAACGAAGTCCTATCAAAACCTTTAGTTAAAACATATATACTTGTTCTCGTTATAAAATGAAAAATATCTTCGAATATGATATAATAAATTTTCTCTCTAAAAAAAAATTATGTAATTTATAGGATATGTTACAGAAACAAAAGAAACAATTTTATTATATTCTTAAATGGTTTAAATGCTCAACTCACTTAGATAGTAGATATGGCATTGGCTCAACAGTGAACCTAATTTAAACCATGAAAAAACATTGTGGATGTATGATCGTTTCCAAACGTCTAATTATCAAAAAAAAAAACCTACTAAGTTTCGAGACGGTTAGGATTTGCTCAATCAATGTAAGAGGATTAGGAAATTTTAGGAAAAGGCAACAAGTGTTTCAATATTTAGAATCTAAAAAATATTCTATCTGCTTATTACAAGAAACACATTCATCTACACTTATAGCTGAAAAATGGAAAAGGGAATGGAGGGAAAATCTTTTTTTAGTGGGGACAAAAGCAATAGTGAAGGGGTAGCAATCCTTTTTAATCGTAACTTTACAGGAGATATTTTAACATATCATGAATTACTTGAAGGGCGATTGATTATTGTTAGCATGATTATAAACGAAAAACAAATTAATATTATGAATGTATATGGGCCGAATGAGGATAAAGCTGATATTTTTACGATTATTGAGAAAGAAATTAGTCAAAACTTAGAGGAAGATTTTATAATTGGTGGTGATTTTAACACCATATTGAATACAAATACTGACAAAAGAAATGGAAAGATTGATAGCCATAAAAACTGCAGACAGAAAATAAATGATATCATTAACATCGGAAACTTAATAGATATTTGGAGATTATGTAATCCATCAAAATTACAATATACATGGCATTCAAATACAATTCCAATCATCTCCAGTAGACTTGACTATTTTTTATTATCTGAGTGTTTAACGCACTATGTCAAAAATTGCACTATACAACCAGGCTACCAAACAGACCATTCATTGGTTGAACTAGAATTGGATTTTATTAACACAAAAAAAGGCCCTGGTTATTTTAAATTAAACAACAGCATTTTACTTGAAAAAGAATATCAATCAATAATAAGAAATGCCATTCGAGAAACCGTAACAATTAATAAGGATGCAAACCCAAACATTCTATGGGAAGTCATTAAAGGCACTATAAGAAATCAAACAATAAAATATTCCACCCATAGAAAACGAGAAGAAAATAAAATTGAAAAAGAAATAAACAAAAATATAGAAGTATTGGAAGAAAAGATTTTAAGCGAAAATAATAATAGCATTAATATAAAAACTTTAAAGGAAGAACTTGACAAAAAACAGCAGGAATTAAATCAAATCATTGATAACAGAATTAATGGAATGTTGATCAGAGCAAAAGCAATAAGTATTGAAGGAAATGAAAAAAATACAAAATATTTTGCAGCCTTAGAAAAAAGAAACGCAGAAAAAAAAACAATATACAAATTGAAAATCAACGATAAAGAAATAACTTCTCAAAATGAAATTTTAAAGGCAGAAGCAGAATTCTATAAACAGCTATATAACAAAAAAGAATCCAAAACTTGCGATTATGATTTCTTTAGACCCAATTCGCGAACTTTAAATGAAAACGAAAAACAAAAATGTGAAGGGATATTAAACGAAAATGAATGTTTCGAAGCTCTTAAGGAGATGAAGAATCAAAAAAGTCCAGGTTCAGATGGCATGTCTGTTGAATTTTATAAGATATTTTGGACAGAGATTAAAACGTACTTTATTCAATCTATTAACTACTCTTACAACACCGGACATCTGACTAGTTTGCAGAAACAAGGTATTATTTCGCTTATGCCGAAACCAAATAAAGACACACAAATTTTGAGTAACTGGCGCCCTATAAGTCTATTAAATGTAGATTACAAAATTGCCGCCAAAACCATAGCAAACAGGATAAAAAAGATTATCAATTCTATCATAAGCAGTGCACAGACAGGATTCATAAAAGGCAGATATATAGGGGAAAATGTTAGGTTATATATGAAATAATAGATTTCGCACAACAAAATAAAATACCAGGACTTTTACTGTTCGCAGATTTCGAAAAAGCTTTCGATACACTAGATCATAACTTTATGATAAGGTGTTTAAAACACTTCAATTTTGGTGATTCTCTTATACAGTGGGTAAAATTATTTTATAATGATATAACCAGTATGGTAATAAATAATGGCTATCTATCAAAACCCTTTTCAATACTACGTGGAGTGAGACAAGGCTGTCCTCTTTCCTCTTCCTTATTTATTATTTGCATTGAAATCCTCTCAAATTATATCGAGACTGATGAGATCATAAAAGGCATAACAGTTAATAATGTTGAAATAAAACAATCCCTGTTTGCAGATGATGCAACCTTTATCAATAATGGTGCAAAACATTCATTTGAACAACTAATAGATGTTATATCGAACTTCGAGTGTATATCTGGATTGAAACTTAATATCAACAAAACTAACATACTAAGGATAGGATCATTAAAAGATACAAACCTCCAGTACTGTAAAGATAAAATGTTTAATTGGACATCCGAGTCAGCTCAAACATTAGGAATGATATTTACAAATGATAAAAAAGACAGCATAACGTTAAACCTGATACCCAAGATTCAAAATTTTACTAACTGTTTAAAACAATGGGAACATAGAAAACTAACACTACTTGGAAAAGTAACTGTTATAAAATCATTAGCTTTACCAAAACTAATTTACCCTCTTACAGTGTTACCAAACCCATCAAATGAAGTAATGAAAGAGATTAAAACACAATTGTTTAAATTCTTGTGGGATAATAAACCAGATAAAATTAATAGGGAGATTATTATACTGGACTACAAAATGGGTGGTATAAAATGATAAATCTAGATCACTTCATAAATGCTATAAAAGCTTGTTGGATCAGAAGGATAATAGATAAAAGTAACCAAGGACAATGGAAGATCTTTTATAGGACATTATTATCTAATGTTGGAGGAGAACTTTTATTTGAATGTAATTATTCTCAGAAAGAAATTGAAACTATATGTAAATCCAACATTTTTATGAAAGATTTATTGATAGCTTGGGTAAATATTAATACACAGGACAACAATAAGAGCATAAGTAAACAGGTAATATGGAATAACACAAGCATAAAACTTGAAAATAAAACATTTTTCTATAAAGACTGGTACGAAAAGGGAATAAAGCATTTGGAACATTTATTTGATTACAGAACAAAAGCTTTCTATACTTTTGACGAATTTAAATTTTTATATAATATAGAAAACAATCAATTCTTGAAGTACTACAATCTTATAGCAAGCATTCCACAAACTGTTAAACAGGTGCTTAAGCAAGAGAATATATCTTATGCACGAAATGAATTACTTATAGATAAATTAAGAAAGACAAAAGAACCAAATAAACTACTTTACGACACGCAAAAGAAGAACAGACCAAAACCAATAATTAAGTCGGAAATGAAATGGTCAGCGATTATATCAGAGAACCCCTCTTGTTGGTCAAACATATACATGCAAACACAGAAAGCAACAATAGATACAAAAATACGAAGTTTTCAATACAAACATCTGATGAGAATTCTCCCAACAAACAAATCATTATTTAAATACAAATTAACAGAATCAAATTTATGTTATTTCTGCAATATGCATGTTGAAACATTAGAACATATGTTTTGGGAATGTAACTGTGTACAACAACTATGGAACAAATTACATATGTACCTTGACAAGAAAAATCTCAAAACACAATTTAGCTTAGAGGTAGTCAGTTTTGGTATCGCTGAAAGGAACGTAAAACGAAAAAATGTGATAAACTTTATAATATTTCTAATGAAATCTTACATTTTTCAAATCAAAAATAGAAAACAAACACTCAGTTTTGACAGTTTCATATCATATCTTAAAATCAGGATAAAACTTGAAAAAGAAATTGCATTATCAAATGACAAAATAAACCAGCATAATATCAAATGGTCTGGTTTTGAGGTATGAATGTAGATGCTGTTGGCTATAATAATAATAAAAAAAATAAGAAAATATCTTACATATTTTATTCTTCATCTATATAATAAAATGATACTTTCTAGACAGTGTGCCTACAAATTGATTTTTACATGATTGTAGCATAAATAACCATTACAATTTTTAGACAATTATATGAGTTTGGAGACGATCTAAACATCCAATAATATCTACTCTTTTTAACTTTTTTCTCTCTTAGATGTTTTGTTCTCTAATTTTTTTCATCTAAAAATATATATATAGAAAAAGTCTTCTTTTGACATCCATTACTACAAATGTTTGTTTAATCAGATGACCATAAAATACATGTTTTGTATCTATTGTTAAAAACATTTGTCCAAGTCATCATATTTTGTAAATGTATGAAGATTGAAAAATAAATTATAAAAAAAAAAAATAAACTAACTTGAATTGACCCTAGTAAGAAGGTATACTGCCTCCTTAAAAGGTGTACTACCTCCTTAAGATTATTTACGATATTTTGATTTCCTGTCTCCAGAATTTAGAGACCACGAGAAGTAATTACATACGAGGAGTGTTCGATATGAATTGCTTATTGTCCTCTAGCTCGATATCTACGTGGGGCACGATAAAAACAAATACCTACCTGTATAGGGTTATTCAATACCTACACAACGGTGTATAAATGTACATGTTAGACTAAGTGTAAGACATAAAGTTTGCCATTTGAATACACGCAATCATTGACCACTGTAGTAAAAATGGTTGGTAGAAGCGTCGACAAGAAAGATGAAATACGGGCTTACATCAAAGCTCGCTCAAAACTTGGTTATTCTTTGAAGCAGCTGATGACTGAACTTTCTACTGCTTATGGACCTTCTTGTGTGTCTTATGACACAGTTCGGCGGTGGAAAAAGAAATTTGAGTCTGGTGTAGAGTCCATCAAAAATGCACCGAAATCAGGTAGGCCAAAATCTGCATCTCGTAAAGAAATCGTTTCCAAAATAAAGGAAATCATTGAAGGAGATGCCAGATTTACAGTTCGTGATATTGCACGAAAAGTAGACATATCACTATCAACGGTTCACCTTATTTTGAAGAAGCATTTGAAAGTCTGAAAGATTTCTGCTAGATGGGTGCCACATCTGTTGACTGATGAGCAAAAGAGGCAACGGGTTAAAGTGGCCAAAAAGCTGCTTCAAATGTTTCCAAAATATGACAAAAAGCAGTTTGCCAACGTCGTCACAGGTGATGAAACCTGGGTCCATTATTTTGAGCCCGTCAGTAATAAGATCTGGGCCACTAAACACAGCAAACGCCCAATAATTGCCAAACGTTCTTTGAGTGCAAAGAAGGTTTTGTATGCAATCTTTTTCTCTGGAGAAGGAATCGCAATAAAAGTGCCGGTGAAAAAGGGCAAAAGCATCACCGGAAAGTACTACAAAGACGTAGTACTGAAGAAACTAATAAAAAGTATTATCAGAAACGACGCCCTGCCACTGGTTTTAAACATGTCCGTCTTCTACATGACAATGCCCCCGCTCATACCTCCGCAATAGTTACGGCGTTTTTGAAGAAAGAAAAAGTAACTGTTTTGCCTCACCCCCCGTATTCCCCAGACCTTGCCCCATGTGATTTAATTTTGTTTCCGAAATTGAAATCATTCCTTGCTGGGCGGAAATACCAGTCCCGACAGGCACTTGGATCTACCGTGACGCCTTCAAGAAGTGGATACATCGGCTGAAACTTTGCATTTCTAGCCACGGGGAGTACTTCGAGGGCATGAAATGAGCCCTTTTGGGCTAACTTGAAATTTGAAGTCTCTAGATAAAAATAAGCAATTCATTTCGAACATCCCTCGTATATGCGAGAGAGAATGCATACTACTAATTATGTCAAATTATTTTCAAAACTTTATTGTTAAATATATATTTTTTGCAAAGACATATAACATTGTTATTTGTAGAAGAAGTGATTTTGTACAATCAGTAACTTATTTCTCTGGAAGTATTATTTTGACGTTTGGATCCACTCAGTATTTTATCATAGTATGAAATTTATTCATTCCTATCATTCCAAAATATATTTGCAAACAGCCTTTAAACTTAATTAATGGACGATCATTGTTTATCTTGAAAGGTTTATACTTTTCATAATAGAATTGAGTAAACATATTCTTGTTTCTCGCATCTGACATTAATTTAAGATGTTTACAAAACATATTACATGCGTGCCAATGCGAATGTTATGGAACTACGTAGGTGTTGCGTAAGGACATAATATACATATAAACAACCGTAATTTTGTTTTGTTTTTGATGGGGTTAGTCACTATGATACAATTTAGATCATACAACGACCTCTCAAGCTTTCGGTGGTGGAGAACCAAGGTGCCCTCCAAACATTGTTTCCGGTATGAGCGAGCACCAGTGTAGAACCATGGACCTGCCGAAAATCAGCTAATGATGTCCTAAAATGAGTATTCTAGATCACACGCAAGATTTCGAAGCTCGTGAGGGGCAAGTGATTCGAAATCAGTGGCATAAACCATTCAGCCAAGGAATTCTCTAAAAATGTGTTAGATGCCACTGCGAGAAAGCAGTACGATCTGTTTGGTATTATGCTGAAAGGATGTTTTCAACGTTTGTGTTCTACAAGACATTAAAATTTATGAATGGTTTCCTTACATGATGAACTGCACGCCCCAAGTAAGATTCGAACACAAATTGGTGAGAAGCAGGAAATTCGGATTCGGCGACCTTTACCATTTGGTTACAGAAGCTCCTTTAGTTGTCTTTGTCCTGCAGTAAAGCACTGAAAATGTAAGGGCGTTTTAGTTCGTTAACTGACTTTGCAAAATACACAAATCTGATCTTCAAGTTGTTTTCATTTTTATAATTAAGACGTTTTAAACCACAACAGGTAAATGAACTTTTGACAAGCTATTATCGCTGAATATTGAAATGTTGCTTAATTTGCAAAAACAAACAGATAAATTAAATGTCAAAAAATTAATGAACGATGCAAATATGCTCAAAGGAAACAGGTAACAATATAAACGGACGGAAGTAATATTTCCGAATATTAAGTCGTAAAATTTAAGTGAGAGTTTTGACGTTATTAGAGACCGTCTGGTTAATGTCTTTTTAAAATTAAGTCTTAGCTATTTGTTATGTGTAAAAAAAAAGTTTTTAATGAGTATGTAGCGTGTAGTGTTAGCGTTAAGCAAAACAACTCCAAAAGAACATTCGAAGCAGATGTAAGTACTTTACAAGATGATTTCTCTCAACTGACATTTAGATTATATTATTATAATACTTATACCGTTGTGATATGTTTAGCAAAACCTTTCTTTAATATGATAATGAATTACATTTTATTTCAAACTCCGATAAAATACAATTCTTTGCTGCTGTAGAATAATAAAAATGCGTTTTCTCAATTAAGATAAAGACTCAATGACTTTAATACTTGAATCTTTCTCATGGCTTAGTGCCGAGCATTTTATCAATTTCATTTAACGAGTTAAGGAGGTAGGTTACCTTAATATTTGTATGTGCGCATGTCCAACCGGAAGCTAACGTGACGATTTACGACGACGTTTACGACAAACTAAATGTGTTTGTATATCCATTCTTCTGAGAAAAAAATCATGAACCTGTCTCCGATCTGATGCTTTATGGTTCAATAATCCAGCAATAATGTATAAATTGCCGCAGAAACGCCTCAAAACAATGATGTTTTGAAATGACGTCATTGACGTTATGACGTTACGTGTGAATTACCGCGCAAAATTAATAGCTTTTATTTTGAAAGTACGTAATTCTGTGCATTTTCTTTATTTGAACTATTTTCAAACAGCCATTTTTTTGCTGAAATATGTTTTATGAGTCTTTTGTTCTGAATAATAATCAACATTTTGCTTCTTTTATGAATTTATATTGAAAAGCTTTGCGGAATGTAAGAAAATGGATGATGGTAACCAATGTAATTAGGAATATAGTTGGTTGAAAGGTTACTTGTTACGACCAAGTAAAAAAAACCTGGCAGTTTGATTTGTAATACTTATTTTGCAGTTTCAGTTGATAATTTGTTATTTATATACTAAAACTAAGCTCTAAAATTGTTCAAATTTCATTAGAAAATTGTGGTTTCTTGAATTGAATTGATGTTACCATGGAAACGAAGCCCGTAACATATATATCTTAATGTAAAATTTAAAAGCGTTGACACTGGTGTATTTAAGGAACACAGCTTCAGCTTTTTCATTTTAACAATATCCATAAGAATAATATCAGCATGCTGAACGATTTTTCCATGAAAAATGCAAGATGGAGGGTACTGCTGTAAGTACTTTTAGATATGAAATTTATATAAATGAATGTAAATAACACGGAAATATAACTTACGTTAGAAAGAAGATGTTTTAAAGCTACATTAACAAGAAAGATAATTTTATTCAATATTTTTTATAAGAAATAACGGCAAAAAAACAAGATATAAGCTATTTTAAACATATCTGTTGCCATGGTTACTTTAAACTTTAAGAAAAATAGGGTACCATGTAAAGTGCTTGGTATTTTATTGATAATATTACCAAAATATTCCATGCTGGTCATGAACAGAATGGCACTGAAGCCATCGAAAATCCCGTTTTTATACATAGTTGTTTAAAAATGAGAGAAAATGCGTTACCATGGAAACACGAGCCCCGCGAGATATACATTTTAAGCACATATTAGAAAGCTTACGCGCATACTAGTACAATTATCAATTACGCAGACTTCTACAAATATTAATGAAACTAAAATACACTGAAGAATGAAAAATATCCGTATTTTCCTTCTTCTTTCAATATAAAATAGCTTTGGAGGGTTATGTTCTTCAAACCTTGATAAAAACTGAACGTGAAGGGACAGAGATAAACGAAATTGCGATTGTAGCAGTTAAAACATCATATTACACGAAATACAAAAACTAATTTGAATTTACCCTGGTAACAAGGTAACCTACCTCCTTAAATAAATTTAATGTGTAAAGACATTAATGTGATATTCTTTTTATCACACGTTATATTTTCTGCTTAAGCAGCAAAACTTTCTTCCCTATTGTAAGCAAAGTCAATTCAATCAATGTCTTTTATACTTAAAACGACGTCATCGCAACATGTGCAATATAACTGTAGTTACATTGTACGACGTCAAACATGTAGTAAACAAGTTTATCCGAATAGTATCTCTCATCATCATGACACCGGCTCCGACTTGGTAAAATCAATCAGATCGTTTGTAAAGAGTAAACTAATACTATTAAATGTAAAAAAACATATACGAGATCCCACAAATTCAGAACAGTCATGTTCCAGAAGTAGTCTGCTCTGCCATTCACGAAAAAGTAAAATTAAAACAAATTCTGGAAAAATGATCAAATGATCTTTTATTTGATCATGTTTACTGACATTTCTGACCATAACTACGAATTTTCTAAAGAAGCCAGTACTCATTTAGGAAACTCTGTGCTTTGGTATGTTAGGAAAGGGAAACAACCAAATAGTGTAAATCAGTTCTTAAAGTAGAAGTTGTCTACATTATACGAGTACTATTCAAGTATCTAAGCTTTTGATAGGGAATTCTGGTACTATTCTTAATTTCGGAAGTTATTATTAGCACGACTTAATCTGTATTTACCGTTTTATAAATGCTTATATTTCTTAAGTGCGCATTCAATTTCCTAAAACGCTTTAAAAACCCAATTTCATTTGATAATTTACACTTATCATCCATGTACGTGCAAAGTGTCCCTCATCTAAAACATCAAAGCTTAAAAAAGTATCTTTTTGATTTTGAAATTGAATCATGGCAATTTATTTGTTGTATTTTTTTTTCTATCTAGCTATTTTTACTGAAACTTTCATCCATTGTTTCAAGAAATTTCGTTTCTTGGATATAAATACCACAATCAGTGTATTTGCACACATGAGTAGTTTAACAGTATTACTTTTAACCTTTTTGGACAGTTTATTCAGCATGCTAAGTACAAAATGTATTATAGACTACAGTGTTAAGTTAAGTTAAAAATCCCATCTGTCAAATTCATACCTTACACTTTAAAGAGAAATAGGTGCATCCACTTCAGCTTTGTAGCATTGTTGTATATGACTTATTCGAACATGAGAACAACCGCTTAAGCGAAAGTTCGTGATTGGCATCAACATGCGTGTATAATAATGAAAAAGAAGGTGTTATAATGGCGATCCATTTTGGTATAAGTATGTTTAGATGTGTCAGATACTAACAATGCAGTGGCAATAAACAGTCTCGAACAGGTGCTAAACATTCACTTAAACCCGTCAAAAAATAAATATTGGGGAATACCACTTCAGTTAAATGATATAACCTATGCTAGATGATACAACATTGGGGCTGTAGTTATAAAATTTATAAAACTAAAGCTCAGGACAAGTAGAATATGTTACTGTAACCAGTCAGATACATTTCGAAATAGCCGAGTTACATGCATCAGTTGAAGATGTACATATTCTTAACTAAATCTTGTAGATGTACCAGGCCTAAGTAGATGTACCCTTGAAACAAAGGATTTGGCAAAGTTTCATATATTTCAGCTGAAATGTTTTTACAACTGCTTAAAAATGCAACGATTGAATTCATTTTGTCGCTTTAAATGTCTCTCCTTTTCTTAAATATAAGGTACCATAGCTTCATTTGATTCTTTTTTGCAAAGATGCTATATCAGCTAGTCGTTTCATCAATGTTATGCACTATCATTAGCGTTCCCCTACGGGCATTATTACAGACTATAGCGGACAATTGTATAGAACATACAACCTTTCGTAAGCCAACAAGCTTGATGGATTTGTACGCCCCATGTAAAGTTCGAACGAAAATCGATGACGGGCAAGTGATCCGAAGTCAGCGACCTTAACCACTCCGCCACGGAAGCCCTTTAATTTGCCGTTGTCATGTAGTATACGAGCGTTTCAATTCGTTAACCACCTGATCCTTTACAAGGTTTCAAGTTGTTTTCATTATAACAGTTTAGCAAACAAAAACGTTTTAAAACGTCACAAGTAAATAAACTTTTGACATGCATTTATCACTGAATTATTAAATGTTGCTTAATTTGCAAAAAAAAGAACAAAGTGATGATTAAATGTTGAAAATTAAATGTACAATGCTAATGGGCTCAAATGAAGGTGGTAGCAGTTTAAACGGATGGAAGATTTCCGAGTCGTAAAATTTACATTATGTAATTTACCTGAGAGTTTTGACGTTATTAGGGACCGTCTGTTTAATGTCTTTTCGAAATTAAAGTCAAAGTTAATTATTTGTGTAAAAAATGCAAAATGAATGAGTATTTAGCGCTTATTGTTAGCGTTAAATATAGATCTAGAATGTCTTAACCCAACTTAAATGCCAGTATGCGAGGTGTTCGGGCGTATAAGTGCCATAAACTGTGCACATTAAAGAACCCTACTGTCTCTTTGCAAAAAGGCTAAGTTAGCAGGACATGCCAGTATCTAAAAGAATCTGGAGTTTCCCCTCGCTCTTTCCCTCTAAGTCAGAATGTTTTGTGTCTGTACTGTATTCAATTTGGCGTCATGGGTATGTAAAACATCTTGAACGTACGTATCAAAAAAGGTACATAAAGATCCTTCCTACAGTACATACTATGAACTGGCAGAGTTTAATTACAATATGATTCATGATATGCTACCCTTTATTTCTACAAAGTCGTACAATATGTTTGAACAAGTTTTTTATGGCAGTTTTTTTTGCAGTTTTCTTTTTTACGGGAGGGGGAGGGGGGGGGGGGGGGGGGGGGCTTCCATTTTGGTGCAAGGTCTTGGAGTCTAAGAGATTTATTTGCACAGGTAATATTTCACATACAAAATTAAGTACAACATATTATACGAGTGTATTCTCATATTCAATTTATTAAACGAGTTGAAGAAATTTATCAAATACGATGCGCTGAAGAGTATTTATCACATGTTTAACGTCGCGGGCGTGAAAAAAAAGCAATTACATAAATTTGATAATACACTAGTTGATGTCGTTTTAACTGTAGGAGACGTTGGTCGAGATTACTTGCACTATAATAGGTATAGAAAGATGAAATTTTGCGTTTCAGCATGTCATAAAAAGAATATAATTACATTTGTGTCCTTCCACACTGGATTTATTAAACTCGTTGAATACAATTAATAAAATGCTCGGCAAGGATTTTAATTAATTTATTGTGGAGAGACAAAGATGTAAAATCACACGTTATCTTTTTGTGCTGAAAAAGAAATCAAAATATCTTCTTTCTTTCCTTTACACACCATTAATTCAACTGACATTTCCTATACTTAAAACGACGTCAACGTTATTGCACTAGTGTAATAGCAAAATTACCATGTAATGATCTCATTTTCTGCTACTAGATACGCTTTAAACATGTTTTAACTTTGAGCTGGTCTTGCAAGATTTTGGAGACATTCACGAAAAACTAAACAAAAAATCATGAAAAATGTACAAAGTGCACGTTGTATATTGGCTCATTTTAATGTCATTTCTGAGCATAACTTCAAATTTTATAGAAAAGAGATTTCTAAAATCAGACTATTTACATAGCAACAATAGAAACCGAAGCACAAAACAAACCAGTGCTCAATGAAGATCTTCTGTTCTTTAGTATGTTAAGACAAGGGAAACAATCAAATAAAGTAAATAAGCTCTTAATGTATTAATTGTCTACATTACATTAGAATAATTCAGGCCTTAAACATTTCGAAGGTATTTGTCTCGAATGCAAATTTCAGTTATCAAATATTAAGCAAACAATTTGAATGAAACAACATTTCGGCTCTGGCATGTAATATACCCTTATTAAACGGCGACGGCAGGTCCGAAGTGGTTATAAACACGACCCAGCTCTCGTGCAAATATAGGTGTAGCGGTGCTTAGGATCAGTCAAGGTCCTCCATTGCCCTTTAATAGACGCGCATTTTTAGATGTCTTTAGTATATTAGATGTTGTACAATATTCTAAAACTATTGTACATTCTATTTCCTAAAACTCCCTGAGGATACGCATTTTAAGGCTATTCATCTTATTTATTTACAATAATCATCCATGCACGTGCTAATTCTTATTCTTAATTGTTGGATTTTGATATTAAAGCGTAACCATTAATGTGTTCGTGTTTTTTTCTATCTAGTTATATTTACTTATTGCTTCAAGAAATTTCGTTTCTTGTATATAAATACCATAATCAAATTACTTCCACATACTGTAGAACTTTTAATTCTTTTGTTTTAGATAGTTTGTCAAGGTTGCTTAGTATAAAACAGTGTTAGCTAAAACCCTTTTTTTTTGAAATATAGAGTTCTTACATTTTCTTCACACTTCTCACATAATGTTACACCTAACAGCGTACACCTTTAAAGAGAAATAGGTGCGTCCCCTTCAGCTTTAGTAGAATTGTGTTATATGTCTTAAAAGAGAACGACAGCTTAAGCGAAGTCACGAACATGTGTATATTAAAATTAAAAGGAAGGTGTTATCATGACGATATTTGGTATAAGTATGTTAAGATGCTGACAAAACAGAGGCAATAAACAGCCTCCCTCGGAAATATATCTGTGAACAGGCACCAGAGTTTAAGAGGTACATATCCTTAACTCAAAAAAGAAAACACCCAAAAGAATTCAGCAACACGCATTTACGAGGGGTGTTCAAATATGAATGCAACTAGGCCAATTTTCAGAAGTTGTGGCGATATTTTTCTTTCTTTAGTTTAGGACTGTATGTCATCTCATTAAACGCCACATTGGATTTATTTTATTCTCATCTAAAACACAAACAATAAAATCCATCCAGTTTCACATAATTTATTTTAGTGACGAATAATTTACATTTAATTTTCCAGTTGTTTTTATCTTCCTAACTTCTCTAATTTTAACAGTGAACCCTTTAATACCTGAACAACAGCCTTTTATACTCTTACAAAAACATTGTAAAATCTGTGAAACACGTGACCTGGAAATCATGAACTAGGTTCCGACGACGACGTGGTTCCGGCGGACACCCAAAAGATGAACCAAGGCTCCGACGGCACCAAGATAACGTCGCAACTGTAATTATATATGCAAAACAGACTCGCAGTTCGCGACAGAAGTACTTAACAAACAATGCCAAAATAATTTTCTCAATCCTTCAAAATACTCATCACCATGTGATATAAAAAGTTTCAGTTTTTTAATCCAATTTTTAAAGGTGTTTTCATAATCTTTTCGAGGTATACTGTTCACACACTGGTAAATAGCCGAGCCACGATTTTTGCGCGTTTGATATTTTCTGACAGCAAGGTGTTTTTTGAGCCTCGGAAATAGGAAAAAGTCACAAGGGGCATAATCTGGCGAATAAGGAGGGTGAGGAAACTCGGTAACCTTTTCCTGTTTCAGATATTCGCGTACAATGGCCGCTTTGTGTGACGAAGCATTGTCATGCAACAACCTGACACCACGGAGACCAGTTGCTGGTCGACGGTTTGCGAAATATTTCTTTAATTTATGAAGGACCTTGCCTTTGTAAAACTTGGCATTTACAGATTTACTCTTTCGTATGGCAATTTGAATAACAGGACCTTGGTTTGTAAAGAAAATTACATACATTACCTTTCTAACGTTTATGGTGCGTTTTGCTATGCAAGGTCTTTGGCTTCCTTTGGTTGCCAATATTTTGTTCTGTATCTTTCGCTTGGGCTCATAAAAGTGAACCCGCGTCTCATCACCAGTGATGATATTTGCGAAAGATCGATTATTGTATTTAGGGAACTGTTTCAACAGTTGTTTGGCGATTCTTACCCGAGCAAGTTTTTGCTCTTTTGTAAGGAGATGGGATATCCATCTGGCACTTATTCTTCTCATTTTTAAATCACGTCTGAGAATTGTATGAGCAGCTCCTACTGAGATACAAACGCATTTAGCTATATGCCTAGTTGTAAATCTTGCATCGGTAGCAATCAAATCCTCTTCTTTTTCAACTATTTTTGGCGAAGTTGCAGTTTTCGGACGGCTTGCATAAGTCACATCTTTTACTGAATCTACACCACTTTTAAATTTTGTTACACCACCGTGTGACAGATGAAAACGAAAGTTCATTGTTCCCGTAAACACGACATATTTCGTTAGATATGTCGTTTAACATAAAGCATTTGGTATATAGCTTTTAGATTGAAATATTTTGTAATTAGCATGTAACATTTGGCATTTAGCGCTCGAGTGAGTAAGACATTTTATAACAAAAAGATACTTTCATAATGATAATTGAACATGCTATGAAATTAGTACAAGTACATTGAAAACAGACTTTGAAAGTAATATTTTTCCATAATGTAACAACAAAAGTAAATGAAAAAAATCATTAATGAAATAGATCAGCTGATTTATGTGTTATGTCAAGGATGTAAGCTTAATTTCATTAAATGGAATCCAACATAGCTGCAATCAATCTTTCTTGATGCACCATGAAGAAATAATGCAAAATGATAGCTTGCTAAAACAAAAACAAGCCTAGTAGATGTACCCTTTAAACTTGTTAATTTTCATTCAAGAAAAGGTGAAGACCTAACAATTAAAAGTCAGAAAACTATCAGGCTCTTTTCCCTTAACTGAATAGGCATAGTATTAAAAAATTAAAAAAAAAATAGATTTTGTTTCCAAAACGAATCCTACCTTAAAAATTCTAAAACAATTTTTCTTTTTTGTTTTGCTCATGTTAACACTATAATCACTTTATTCTAGCTGTAAGACTGTGAGGTAAATCAGTTCAACATTAAAAAAATTCGAAATACTGTTATGTGATCTACAGTTCTAAAAGGTCTGTTCAGAGACAGCAAAACTAGAATAATTCAACTTACAGTATTTTGGGATAAGAATGCACCAGTCAGTTATGGTAGTCAGGTCTATGTTTAGCCGAAACTGCATGGAGCAGTCTCATCTTTTTTATGCCAAAGCCATGTATTCACCCTTTGTTTCATTAATACATAAGTTTTGATTTAAATTTCTGCAATAGTACCTTGTGCAGTGAAAAGCTTAAAAGAAATTATTTTGCCAAAGACCCAGTATTTACACTTTAAACATGGCTTATTAATATTTTATCACTAATACATACTCTGATTTAAATTTCTGCATTGATTCGTGTGTACTAAAAATTTTCGTTACATATATTAAGATTTAATTTGTGTAAATTCAGCTGGTTTTCAATGCATTTTCCCAATTCTAAAGTAAAAGGCCATGATGTATCTTATATATTTTAGAACTGATCAAATGATTTGCTGATCAAATATTGTAAACTGATGAACAATATCTGGAAGACAAATAAGCCTCTCCAAGATAATATCTAAAACATTTAAAATAGCACATGATTATTAGCAACATTTGAAAGTTGTGCATAAAAGTTCCTTAAGGCTTATTTATGCACTTTTAAGCATTATATATATATATATATATATATATATATATATATACAGTATTTTCTGTCTTTGATTTGATATATCAATAACCTGAAATAACCTAACACTAGGTCACAAAAAGTAAAGTATGCCGATACAGTGAAACACCGCTCGCTCGAGGTCGCAAGGGGATGAGCAAAATGCTCGAGTTATCCATGGTTTCGAGCGACCCAAACATTGACCAACATACAAAGAAAATTGAAGTTTGTTTTACCAGTTCTCATCGAGACGATTTGCAGAGGAAACGGTGATGCGTAGTAATAACACACTCGTGACATTTTCACAAAAACATATTGCAAACGTTATTTATGATAGATCGTAAATGGCACATGTGAAGAAACAGCTAAGACATTTTATTTTCATGTTTTTTTTTATTTCGAATACTGTAATCGAATTCGCAATTTTCTTCTCCAAATTAAGATCTCATAATTATTGTCTCAATTTTATGAAAAGGCTGTCTTATTTCCTTTATTTGCGTGCAAACAACTGTTGATTAAAATATTAAGACCTCATAATTATCCCCTCGATCCCGCAGAAAAAAAGTAATAATTAATAACAATTTTGATCAGTAAAATTTTTCTTCCACCTTTCATCAATAATTAATCTCATTATCAGGTCAAATATACCGACAAACATACATTTAAGATAGTCGGGGAATAGACCATGCAATTCTCACGGCGTGCGAAAATGTTAAATTAACCGATACATTCTGACCGCCGAAGGTGTGAAAAATTTTGACACCTCTGCTCGAGTTTGCCATAAGCAACAAAGAGTAAATTAATACACAGGGACCAGGTGTCATGCTCGAGCGATCGAGTTATCGATGCTCGACCCAGCCATGGTAATTTCACATAGAAAATAGAAGGAAATCGGCCGGGACCACATGAATTGCTCGAGCGAGCCCGGGTGCTCGAGTCATCGATGCTCGAGCGAGCGGTGTTTCACTGTATTAAATACGTTTCAGTCTACAAGTCATTTTCTAGGAAGCGGAAGGATTTTCGTGGAACTGTAAATCATAAATAATTTCTAGCAGCAATTACTGGCAGTTTAAGACGCTTGAGCGTATATATTTCTGTTTTAAATCTTATGACAAATAACTTCCGCATGTCAGTATCCTTTGAAAGGAAGTAAAGTTGCAGTACAATCCAGACTTTCTAGAAATTTACATTCAGTTGACAAGCCTTCAAATTTAAGTGATAAACAAAATTAAGAAAGTTCATTATTTTCTAAATACAGTTATTCAATGGCTTCAAGGCAGTATTTATTTTATGAAGACGTCCACCATTAAATTTGTTAAAGAGGTAGGTAAACAGAAGATTAAAGTGATGAAAAGTAGACATATTTAGCTGAACTTTATAAAAACTCATTAAATATCAACTGAAGTTATTCATGTACCTACTATTTATTGTTTTAGATATTTACAACATAATGTTGTAAGTTTTTTTTTTTTTTCTTTTTTTTTTTTTTTTTTTTTTTAAAAAAACAACAAAAAACATGTGTTAATCTGTAGGCAGGTCCCCTTCAGATTCAGCATATTAAAAGTCCAAATTTTTGTCTAGATGTTTTCCATCCAGTTTTAATTTTCCAATCATAAATGTCTCCTCGTTAGAAATATTTAGTAGACTTCTTGCATCTCAAAATGTCTATTATATTTAAAGGAATGCACAATGTATTTGAAATAAAAGATAACTTCTCTATTCGCCATGGCATTAGTTTTCAAACAGACTTTGTATCTGGCCAGCCTCTAATTTAAACATAAGAAGGATTTAACGAAGTTGAATTCTCGATTTTTTCATGATATGAGCCGTGTCATGAGAAAACAAACATAATGGGTTTGCGACCAGCATGGATCCAGATCAGCCTGCGCATCCGCGCAGTCTGGTCAGGATCCATGCTGTTCGCTAACAGTTTCTCCAATTCCAGTAGGTTTAAAAAGCGAATAGCATGGATCCTGACCAGACTGCGCGGATGCGCAGGCTGACCTGGATCCATGCTGGTCGCAAACCCACTATGTTGGTTTTCTCATGGCACGGCTCATATGATGATGCATTTTATATGACTTGACTTCGTATCATAACTGAGCTAAACAAACTATCGCATCTGGCATGACTAAGTGTACTAACAAATTGTTCGAAAAATGTCACAGATTTTATATAATATTAAAAAGTAAAGGTCTTGTTTATTATACTGTCAACCCTATTGAAAAGGCCAGCCAATTTGGCTTATGAGACACCTTTATTGTGCGTACCAATTACCTCCCAGCTGCTACCACTATGCCAGGCGCCAGGCGGATAGAAATCGGTAACATTCATTTAACTAGCTCGTGGCTCACGAACCGGCCTTTCCGGAACGAGTCCCAAGACAAACATCCCCCGGACAAATGCTCCCAATGGGGCTCGAACTTTTGACCTCCCGATCCCGAGGCGGACGCCTTAACCACTTTAATATTATTAAATAGTTTATTAAATATTGCCTTTGTTTTTTGTGCTAAAACGGCCAAATTGACTATGAAATAAACTAACTTATGACTATTTTATGAATAAATTGCATAGTATTTATCTAAAACCACTGGCGCCAGATCAGAAAGAAAATGCCTCTGTACATGTTATACCCTACCCCTAGGTATTCTATAAGAACCATGGTCATGAACGGGAAAGTGCACTAACCCGTTTCAATCGTACATTTCTCAACTTAAACGCGCAGTTCGGTGAATGGGTACCTAGTATATTGAACAAGCGATAATTTATCTTCCATCGTGCACCAGTCACATTGTCTCAATATTCCATATTGCTGAGATTATCAACATATTTTATGCTTTCGTCAACGTTACAGAAAAAACTTGCTTGAACTTCCCTAATGAACATCCGGTCTAGAGGTCACGGCAGTGCGCACATGTTTGGCGAAACGTAAACAAACAAACACAGATTTTAAAAAAATCAAAATTTTACACTAAAACTCGAAATGATGAATGAAATTCATCTTGTATATGATCTTTAATTTGAAATCGTACATTGGTCTGCGTCTGTTCTGTATATTTTATTCATTTTGCACATTTTGCTGCATTTTCACATTTTAGCGAACACGTGTAGTAAAATGACGATTGACATACATTTTTACAACAGCCAATCAGAATGGTTTTGTAATCTAGAACGGAACTTCACCAGGGAAGTTCAAGCAAGTTTTTTGTGTAATGTTGAAATTACTATAAACTACGCGTTGTTTTTCTAAGATAAGATGTATTGAAAAATGTGACCGGTACACAATAGAAGATAAATTACCACCTGTTTGATATCCATAGTACACATTTACCCAACTGCGTGTTTTAGGTATGAAATGCGCGATTGAAACGGGTTAGTATATTTTCCCGTTCACGACCATGGTTCTTATAGAATACCTAGGGGTAGGGTATAATATGTACAGAGGCATTTTCTTTCTGATCTGGCGCCAGTGTCTAAAACTTTATCGTCTCTTATTACGTGTGATGTGAACAGCAGACTTTTTCATTTTATGATTTCTGAATGCATTTTAAAATACACATATATGTAACTTGTTTTGAGGCTGTGCAAAAACTCATATAAAATATTTTGAATTTTATGCGACGTGTGAGGCAAATTAAAACTGGTAAAAATATTTTCTCTTTCAACTACCGGACCGAAAAACATTCATTTCACAGAATTTTTAAAAATAGCATTTTTAAAAATCAAGACACACGAGGTGTGATTTTACGACACAGTTTGAAATGCTGAAGTTCTTCATTCAAAGAGGTTGATTGCGTATACGATAATTATACGTGATTATGAAATTGTACATACAGTGCTACGTCCCCAAAATAAATTTAACAAAAATGCATTCTTTAAAATGGAGTTGTTCAGAGTTGTGATAGGTGTGCGTTTTCTAAGCTGTTCAGTGTAGTCGAGATCAAATTCGATATTCAAATAACCGATAGGATTAATCTTAAATATACGCGTCTGCTGTGTCTGAAACGCAGCCAATCTCAGGTAATAAAGTTGCAATAGGCACCCTTCAACAACCAAGAAACCAATAAGCTTGGATTAATTTTACAGTGCAAATGGCCACTCGACCAAAAACTGAGGACAATTTACAACTAATCAATTAATTTTAAACAAGAACGTTTCGACTATTCGACCACTTTGCAATTGGACGAGGTCGTAACTCGACTAAACGTACATACATTTGTTATTTTATTACATTTTTTTAACAATTAAAATTCTCTTATGGCAATTTGCGTTAAAAAAAGTCAACCAAATTTCAAGTCAAATAACAGTCTTTATTTGAATGAATTTGAACAAAGACTTCCCATAAGCGGGACAGTCTACGTCCGAACTTCTAGATCAGAGGAGGAGAAAGTAAAACTTGGCAGTTCCATGTGCTATACAGACACGTTCGGTGAGAAGGATGTCGTGTATGAAGTTTCAATCCAATGTATTTTGTTGTTATTGAGATAAAACTGAGTAGCTGAAAGCAAAATTTCGACCGGATGTTCTAAATGAAAATGGAAATAATTAACGATACATCCAACGAAAATAACTTACTTGGTAAGTTCGGCCGACCTAATGACTCGGAAGTATTGCCCTATACACATTGTTGTAGCTGAGATATAGCTTAATAGTTAGCTGTATGCAGAACTTTAACCAAATGTTAAGTAAAAACAGGACCGCAACTTTCATTAAATTCGACCAAGTGTTAATTTTGGTGTTAACTATGGTTTTGATGACAGGGAGCACTGTGAGAAGTTTCAGTCCAATACATATAGTCGTAACAAATTTTCTGTGTTGAAAAGGAATCTAAACTGGAACTAAATTCAATCATAACTAATCGTGTTTTGTTAATTCAGGTAGTTGCTTCTAAGACACATTGTGAAATTTAGCTGTACGCAAAACATTACACACAAAGGAACACAATTTCTATTAATTCCCAATCAAGAGTTACCTAACGTGTTTGATAACATAGAAAAGCATGTTATTCTCAGTCCAATACAAATATACTAATCAAAACTTTTAATGCCACCCGATAATTTTTTGCCAACCTTTTCATTCAACAATATCTGATATTGCAATTATATCATTTTATTCATTTACGATCACTACCTATTTTCAAAAGGTCATAAAATAAAAAAAATCCTGATCTTTTGCTTTTAATAATTGTGCGAACGGCATTTTTATGAGAATACTAAGTTGTAAAGTTTAACATTGAATTATTTTTGATATATGATAGAATATAGAGCCACATTAAATTGTTATCTAATATCAGGCTGTAATCATTTGGTTTTTGTCACGATTTACCTGCTTTATATTGAAACCGTTATTAATTATAGACGTGTTACACTTTTGTCTACTGCTGTGACCTTTTGAAAATGGGATGAGAAAACGAGAATTACATGGTCCTCAACAAGTTTTCTGAATGGGCATCTGTAGGAATATCACAATTTTGATACCATTTTCGTGAATAGATTTTTTTTCTATAAATGTAGATTTTAATTAAAATTCTCACAGTCGTAAATAAAAAATATGGTCTATAATAAGGTGAGAAGTCTGTCCGCTAGATATTGATATACTTACCCGTGGTTAAAAGGATCCGGACATTACACACTTTCAAGATATGATTTGGAATTATGTTAAAATCATGTCATGTTAAAAAGGAAATGGGAGGGAAATACCTCTGGTCAGTTAGAACTGGTAATACCGCCACATGACGTTTTCTCGTCAGATAGACAGTGCCTAGGCGTGGTAGACTATTACTATTGTAATGCCATCACTGCACAAAAGCAAACCTTGCATTCAGACCGGGACTGAACAGGTGGCCTCGGAATACCATTTCGGTGCACTACTGAATGAGCTGCCAGGCCCATTACGCCCATTTAAAAAAATATTTATGTTCTCAATAACGTGACACAATTGTACAGACCAAGTTTAGCGAAGGTCTTTCTAGTGTTTGGTGAGATGAATTTGTTTAAAGTTTCGTTTATGCGGAAACAAGACAAAGAGAGAGAGGTAAATGTAATAATGCTAAGGAACAAGCTCGATGAAAATTCTCAAGTTATTCATGAGAACAAATCGTTTAAAGAAGTTTTCTATATTAAGCTCTGGCAGTCCCTTTAATGGGTCGAAAGGAATCACTTGAACAAAATTGAGAAGAGACCATTTAAGCATACTATAGACTAAGTGTAGTGAAGATTCATCAAATGATCCTTAAGAAGAAATTATTTTTTGTTTCTATTTTAAGCTCTAGCGGCCACTGAAAGGGGCAAAAAAAAACAACATTTGCACAGTTTTAGGAAAGGTAAACACAGCGATGCATCTGACTGACTTTTATAAAACTGCATCAATGGGTTAATGAGAAGAGGTCGGTCAAATGTTTTTTCTTTTTTTTTTTTTTTTTTTTTTTTTTTTTTGCTTTTTTGCTGTTTAGCATTGGTGGTCTTTGAAAAGGACCAAGCGCACTCAAGTGAACAATCTTGAGGTACGTTTATTCTTTATGAAAACAATTTATTAATTACACATAAACACCAGTCTTCTAAGTAACCACTTCCTCTATATCAAACTATAATATATGAAAAACAAAAAATGTCAATAACGACTTCATGATTAAATTGTAAACCAGTGTATGCAAACCGTAACGTCAAATTGACCAACATATAGGGACCTAGAAATAGTGCTATTTATTAACAGTTCAACTATTTATTCAATATAATTCTATAAAAAAAAATGAAAAGATATGTAAGACACAAAGACATAAATAGAATGATTAAAATATATTAAAGTTACGCTCCCGTAAACATATTCCGCGAGAAATACTTTTCTGCTATAATAGCTCTCTTAAATATCAAAATTATTCTTTTGAAGCAGTCTTATGGAGATTGGTCTTATAGATCTTAATAAGGAAAGAATGATATTTATATGAAAATTGTACATCAAATTGAAGCTATATCAATGAGATGTCTTCCTGAGACTTTTTATGATTAGTCTTCAGTTGCGAACCCTTTGATATTTAAACGTAGTTTAAAGCACAAAATATTTTGATCAAAGGTAGTGTTATTAAAAGAATACTGCCACATATGCGACTTATCAGCTTATATAAAGATGAATAGGAAACGTAAAATATAATTTCAATTTTTTCACTCTTTTTCATTATTGGCATTAGTTATGAAACGCCACATGAAAAATATTGACATGAAACAAATTCTATAAAACATTAACTTGCAGAGTGAAATAAGCTTCCAGCAAAAGATATTCAGTAAATTTGACTTAATATAATAATAATGTTAATATATCAAAATCACACATACCTTTCTGATCACTATTGCACGGCTTGTAGGTCAATAGTCAGAACTTTTGCCCGAAGTTTGAAGGACCTTCAAAATGTAGTATTGAAAAATTGACAAGTCAATAATACAAATGCAATATGAGGAGACATGCAACAATATACAATTACTGAATGGCTTGTCGGTCAATAGTCAAACGTTGTTTTGAATATTGACCGGTATGTCGTTCAATGAATGTTTTTAAAGACGCTCGCGGCAGTTTCGTCATTTTTGTTTTCGCAATATTTGATTTTGATGAAATGTTCTAGTTATAAAACTAGCAATGTTTCAGTTTTATTTATCCTCAGATATAATGCTATTTTGAACATTTTTCAAAATTTCAATACTCCTACCATTTATATCAGTAAAGTAAATAACTAATATAAATTTGAAATCTAAGCATTTTTATGATAGAAAACAATATTCCTAGTGGAGACATGCTCAGAAAAATCAAAAGAAATTGATTTTGTAAAAAAGAACAATAGTTGTTCAGCAGACTGATGGTTATTTTTTCATATTTTTGTCACAGTTAAGTTGGTATTTCTGCTATTTTATCGAGTTTCACATAATAGAACTAATCAAACTCTGCACATGTATTTGCTTATGTCTGTCAGAATAATTCTTTGTTGCTTGTTGCAAAACGGCGTTAAACCGTAAGAATATATACTGTATACTACCTTAAATGGCTGATGAAAACAATTTTATCTACATTTGTATATTGTACGGATTGTCAACCCTCTGATAAAATAATCACTGCAGTATATATAGAGAGAGGGGGCCAAATAAGAAAGGTGTTGACAGGTAGACAATTTTATGAGAGTTTATTATTTTTGGTTAAAGCGAGAGAAGGTCGCATGCTGTACATGCAGTTATAAAGTGTGTTAGAGTCAATTGGTGGCTCGATTTTTGAAGGAAAGATTTGTTTCTTGGTTTATTTGTTGGAGATTGGTGGCGTACATTTCATTGTACATAATTGTTGATTTGCTCGGCAATTATTTTGGTTGTTTGGTTGTTTAATTTTGGTTTTGTTTTGAAGGTTGATGGTTGGAATTGTTGGTTCTTTTGTGAATTTGAAGTTTATAATTTGGTTGGTTGTTTGAATCTGTGTGTTGAAGGGTTCTTTTGAGTTTTAGAGGCGTATATATTAATTTACTGCAGTTTGGTTGTGTGTTGTTTCGAATATGTATTTTACTCTGAGTTTTGCAGATTATTTGTTTGGTTGTGAATGTTTCTTGATTAAAGCTAATGTGCTGGCCGAGCATAAGTATTAAAATACATGTACTTGCGATATTTTATTCATCATATATACCTGCGTACATGCGATAAAGCTTGACGAAAAGCGGTGCAAATTTAGTTATGTTTGTGGACAGAATGTTTGTGGTGTGTGTTTGATTTAGGTGTTAATAGTACGTCGCCATGATTAAATATATAATGTATATACAGTGAAAAGAATATACAGAACAACTAAAAAACAAATACACACACGAAAATAAACAGGCAAACAATTAAGTGCTAGTTTCAAAGGTAAAGATTAGCCATAGTCAGGCGGTGCACTCTACCTCCCTAACCATTGGTAACGCCTCTCACCGACCACCAGAAATCCTGACAATGTCTACCTAATCTAAAACGAACAGAAAATGTGTAGGTCACCGTATTAGATTTGGCCTAAATTAAAATACAACGAGATGTGGTGTGGTGGGCATTTATAGAACACAGGTTGGTACGAAATACATAATCAATTTTTATTTCAAACAAGGGCATATATTCAGCCAATTTTTAGCTCGACTATTCAAAGAATAGTAGAGCTATTGGACTCGCCCATGCGTCCGCGTCCCGATTTCGTAAAGTTTTGTATGTAAGTTGGTTTGTCAGCTACCACTTGTGGGAATGGGTTGAAATTTCACACATTTATTTACTGTGATAAACTGACTTATATTGCACAGGTTCCATAACTCTATTTTGCTTTTTTACAAACATATGCCCCTTTTTCGAAATTTTTGGTTAAGGTTTTTGTAAGCTGGTATCTCAGTACTCGCTAATGGGAATGGATAGAAACTTCATACACTTGTTCACTGTCATAATCTGACATGCACAAAGCAGGTCCCATAACTCTATTTTGCTTTTTTACAAAATTGTGCCCCTTTTTCAACATAGAAATTTTTGGTAAAGCTTTTGTATGTAAGCTGGTGTCTCAGTTCTCACTTGTTCACTGTCATGATGATATGACATGCAGTGCAAAGGGTCAATAACTCAACTTCGCAATTTACAAAATTATGCCCTTTTTTCTACTTAGGAGTTTTTTGTTAAATTTTTATATGTAAGCTGGTATCTCAGTACCCACTAATGGGAATGGATTGAAACTTGACACACTTGGCCACTTTCATGAGCTGATAAGCACTATGCAGGTTCCATAACCCTATTTTGCTTTTTACTAAATTATGCCCCTTTTTCGACTTTCGTATTCATTCAATCGACAAGGCTGTTGAATAGTCAAGCGTTGCTGTCCTCCGACAGCTCTTGTTTTGACAGTATTCTGTTTTTGTCCACAGCTTAAGACAAATATAGTTAAAAAGAGGATCAAATGGCCCTAGGTCGCTCCCCTGGGGAACATCTGGAATAAACTCGTCGAAAGTGTGACTGAAGAAACTGCTTTTTTCTGTATTTTTTAAGGAAGAAACAGAGAGGAATCAATCCGGCTGCTGCATCCTTAACCTTTAACATATTTATCTTAAAAGCAATAGGGGTTATCTACTCCATTTGGCCAATCACCCCACTAAGTTTGAAAGGTGCAGGTTAAAGGCTTCTCAAAAAATGCCACGGAAACTTTTTTCAGTGTTTAGAAGTCAATGATTTGAACATGTGACCTAGAGATATATCAAATTATCAAACAGCAGATTTCTTAATAAGCGGATTTTTACGTGTTTCTAAAGTATTTTGATGTCATAGATGTAGGTTTCCGCCATTCTCCGAACAAAATCGAATACGGATGTACGGTACGGGAACGGTACGGGGATTAGGAACAACCAACTTGGCACGGTGTTGGGGTAAATATTGACCAGTCCGAAAAAACTACCGCGAGCGCCTTTAAGATACATCAGAAATAAATTTTCATATATTTAACTTTAAGTATGATTTTAGCCCAACAAAACTGACTTTTGAATTTACTGTTGAACTATACACCGGTCAATAGCACAAACTATGGGCCGGTAATTTTTGTTTAAGGAGTAGCGATTAATGTTTCATTTGTCAATCCTATACTGTCGTTCATTTCGCATGAACTCAGAAAAAAATTAATTAATCTTATATTAACATTATATAACCTTTCCATTTGTAAACAAGATTATATTACATATTGCGCACAATTTGTTGCATTTAACATTAAAATCAGCTTCACGGCCATTCTGTTCACCAGACGGAACAAGTTTGACGTCATTCAAAGAACGTTCTCCCTGACTACATGTGGACGTCGACAAAATAATAATAATAATAATCACTAAGCAGCATTGGACGCCTTCCCTTTTGATGTTCATACAAAATGGACGTCATAATTTTCAATGACAAAGAGTAGAACGAATGTAAATATAACATTGTATAAATGGTCAAGAGAAACAAGAGGACAATTATTGCCTTTATCGCTCATCTAACTCTAATGGGTACAACAAACGTCATACAGGATGTCTTCACAATGCCAAATGCCAAATTTCTAAGCTCTTGCCCTTGAGGTTTGGGACAAGATTATTTTTAAGTCTTTTAGTATCTTTTTATATATGTAAAAAGTGTCCACTTTGGGCAAGATCAACGTTGACTTCAGAGGCATGATTTGTACGAACTCGGTACAGGACTATCATACAGCGCTACAAACCTAACATCTAAGGTCTGGGCCTTGCTATTTTAGAGAAGATTTCTAAATTTTGTTTTGATTGTCACGGCACCCAGAATTTCCTACAGAAGAATAGAACTCATATATTAGTAGGGGACCACCCACCAAAGGAACATTCTTGTGATGTCTGGTTTAAATTTGTTCTTTGGTTTAGCCGGAGATTTCCCTCGAAGCAATTGTTGGTGGATTTTCGTCCGTATAGACGGACGCCGGACATCCAACAATCCTAAAAGCTCACCATGACCGCAATGTTCAGTTGAGCTAAAAATGAAAGTCAATGTTACATAAAGACTAACGTGTTTTTGTAAAAGGATTTACATCGTTACCTGCAAGCAGAAGGGATTTCCTGTTGAATTCTAAATTCCACTACGACTGCACAGACCAGACCCGTGCAACCAATATGACATGGAGGAAGTTCTTGCATAAATTAATATTTAGTCATGCAGTTTATCTACGCAGGAGCGAAACATTTCGTGATTCTTGAAGATGTTTTTTTTCAAATAACCTTTCAGTGTTTCTTTTTATCAACGCAGTCAGCGTGTTGCATTATGTTTCTATTATTTGAAACGGGAAGGAAGTTGCCTTTTATCAGGAGTAGAAACAATATATATATTCTATTTTGTCAACAAATATCTCTTTCTAGTTATATTTGAACTGCTTCAGGGTTGATTGAAATAACTAATAACTCTGTTTCTAATGAATGACATCTAATAATACTCATGCAGGATGTTGGGTTTCATATTTCATATCTGTTCTAGCCACTTTTTACTTATTTCATCACTTAGTTTTTCAAACATTAATGTATATATATATATATATATTAATTTCAAGAAGTAACTTCCCGAAAAATGTTTTAAGCGCATTTTCCATGTCTGTTGTCGGAAATGTGTACATGTACATATTCGGAGTAATATTAGTTAAATTACATTAAAGAATGAAGATACGGATCCATGTTCGGTTATTTTACGTCCCTGCATGTAGTTTAGCGTAATAGGAGGAGCCTGCCGGGAAACACAATTCAAAGGACTCTCTCGATTGGTCAACGCTACCTGTTTCGGTCTAATGGATGATTCGCTTTATGAGGACGTACGTATTGTGCGGTCATGCGGCACATTTGCGGCCAGTCTATGTTCACCGATAAGAGTTGTTTTGTATTAATGATAATATCCATAGCACCTACCGTTTTATACTGCACAACTAGACAACACTAGATTGTCTAAAATCGTTTAGATTACAGTACTACGTGAAATTATTTCTTGTTTAACTGTAAGAGGTTACCGAAATATATTTGGTTTTACTGTAAAATATTCAATCCTTGTCTTATTCCTTGTGACACAGGTCAAAGAAA
Source organism: Mercenaria mercenaria (assembly GCF_021730395.1). Lineage (NCBI taxonomy): Eukaryota > Metazoa > Mollusca > Bivalvia > Venerida > Veneridae > Mercenaria > Mercenaria mercenaria. The sequence continues at coordinate 58,253,622 of NC_069377.1, read as the reverse complement.
ACACAATAAAAAGGTTTGTGCTTATTATTTATATTACTTTTGCAAAGTAATTGAATGAATGTAATGTAATTATTTTTCCCTTTAATAGATTGTGTTGTTTATCAATGATACATATCTGTTGTTGTTGTTGTTGATTTTTTTTTGTTGATTTTTTTGTTTTGATAGTGGGTTGAGGGATGAGCAAGCTAGGATGGTAATGAGTTAAATAGTTTGACATAATACGAGAAAATATCACTCCCCGTTGATTTTTGGACGATTATTTCATATCTTGTTAAAAATTTTATGAGAGTCTACTATTAATTCTAGGGTGTACAGCTTGAGCAAAAAGATTTTTAAAAATATATTTTAAGAATATCGAGTACATATATTACATTTTCAAGCACCGAACAATAACTTACCTGAAACAACCGCCTTCTTTTGTAATATACTTCCTCCACTAGCCGAGTCATTCCTTTTAAGAAGGAATTTTTATTGTGGGTTAATGTTGGTATAAACCATATTTGGACTTCTTGCGATTCAATTAATCGTGCTAGCTTTGTTTCGAGAAATATGTACATGTTCTCTTGTTGAATGAAATTTCGCTCCTAAAGTCGCACAGAACTCATACATATTTCTCAATACAAAGCTAATGATTAACCTATAACTGGTCCAAAATTTTCTGTGAACCGCGCAGTTGTCAATTTCATAATCATGGTGTGACTTTTATCTGGAGCCGTCGGGATAGAATTAATTTGTCAAGTTTGGTATATATATATATTTCGATTCATTTCAGGGTTTAGCAACATGATATAATAAATGGTGATATTTATAGTGACACATATGTTAAGAACAGTTATATCTATACCAGCATTCGAGAGCGATAAATGCAAACAATACAACTGATGCACGAATTTAACACATTCATTGTATTTCGTGCATGTAAGTTGAAACTTGCAGCCTCAAAATTTATTTAGGAATCATATGGCTTTCGCGTTTCGCGTTTCCCATTTCGTATCTGTCCAGGGCGTATCTTTGTATGGAACAGGCGTTCGTCTTTGTTTTGTGAATATTAAGTATTAAAAGTATTCGAGTATTAAGAAAATAAAAGACAAAAATGTTACCTGAATCGAGCCAGGTTTTGTCTGATTTTACTCGCAACCTTAGCTATGAAGTCACGTGGGTTTGCCACCGTGATAGAACTATTTAAAGTTTTTCTACAAAGATATCCTGACGTCACGACATTATGACATCATGATGCGATGCATGTGACGTTGCGCGGACAAACTGGATATAATTTGGTTAAAACCATTAAAAATATATAAAATAAATAGAAAATTGGTTTGTTTCAGTGTAATATCGAAATAAATTTCACTCGTGAACACCATAATGTACATTATAGTGTTCACTCAGTGAAATATATTTCGATCTTACACTAAAACAAACAAACATCCTCTATATAGTTCGTTCCCAAATGTTGAGCTGCATTATTTGCTGGCTGCTAAATTGGAAATATATACTGAGCATTTTACATACCTATAATGATAAATTGTTATTTTATGACATCATTGAACACACATTTGACATAAAATGACCATTTATCACGAAAAAGTAAATTACATGTAAAGTTCCTGTGAATTTATATCTTTGTTTACGTTACCATAACTATACGTTATCGCAATTTAATAATCATACTAAGAAAATAAAAAAAAGTTGAAACTCCACAGGTCGCTCAACACGACAAAGACGAAAATGTTGCGCGTATTCAATTGTCCATTTGTAAAGCTTCGACTTACAGAGAAATTAACAAAACCATTAAGTGTAAAGAACTCAAAATTATTATTGTTATTATTATTATTATATTATTATACCACATTTATATAGCACTCTTTTCATGCACTTGTACACGTTCAAACGTGCTTTACAGAATAAATTGCAAAAAATACAAACAAATACGTATACAAAGATAATGCATTCCACATTAACAAATATCATGAATGAAAACAAGTATAATTTAAAGCAAGATGAAAACATAAATGTGTCGGTCAGTAAACAAAATATTGTACAAAGAAGTGGGTTTTGAGCAGGCTTTTGAAAGCAGCTAGCGTGTCAGCTTCCCTGATCTTGACAGGAAGGGAGTTCCAAAGCTTTGGAGCAGTGCACGAAAAGCTGCGATTGCCATACATCATGGTTTTAGATTTTGGCATAACCAGTGACAGCGTGTCTTGTGATCTTAGGGTCCTGACCGGTTTATACACTTCTAGCATATCCCTAATAAAGGCAGGGGACTGATTGTGTAAAGCCTTAAAGGTGTGGGTCAGAACCTTGTACTGCACCCTGTATTTAACTGGCAACCAGTGAAGCTCCTTCAGAACCGGTGTTATATGATTGCGACGGGGTGTCTTAGTGATTACGCATTGTTCTGGACAAGTTGCAACTTGTTAAGTATGCTGTTTGGTATACCACTTAACAAGGCATTACAGTAGTCTAACGGTAAAGTAACCAGGCTGTTTATAAGGGTTTTTGTGGCATCACTGGTAAGATACCTACATGTCATGTTAATAACATCTTCAAAATAATTGAAATTACTTACCAAGTCCATACATAAGTTGATTGTAATTGACATATTTTTTGTAGTTCTTGTAACTTCGATTACAAGAGAAGATTCGAACTTTATTGCGCAGGGTGCAATTAACTACTATAAAACATCTTTGTTTACGTTAGCAAATTGTTGAGACTTTCTCAACAGATATGAATCAATAAAATTGCAGGTATTTTTGCAGTAAAAGGAGATTCTGTGTGTGTGTTTTTTCCACATTAATTGAAATAAGTTCAGATGTAGTACAAATCATAACTCGCAAACATATGAATACAACAACACTACAAAACATTTCTTATAAATTGTTGATTTAATGTGTTTTCTAAATGTCTTCTTGCATGCTTCCAGTTCTTTTAAAACTCGTTTCCTGCATTTTTGATATTGACTAACAAGAAAAGGAGAAAGTTGTAAATTTTATGCAAAATGTCAAAGGAACGTGAAAGTCATTGGTAAGCATTAAATCCACTTCAACCACTAATGACATTTCAAAAGGACACTGATAATTATTTCCTTCAGAAGTACAATGTCTTTGGTAAATGTCTCTGATTTCTGAAAACGGTGACTGGAAAATTTATCAAAAGAAACATTTTATCAACAACGTTAATGAACGCTAATGTTTGAGAATACCTGACCGATTTTAATTTATCACTGTGGTCACAAGTTGTAATTGTCCATGTTTTTATTCTAGATATTTGAGATCTTTGGTTACATTTAGCGTAATTATCTAAGCCGGTTTTGGGTAGATGAGTCAGGGTGCTGGAAGCGTGTAGCACTTTCCATTACCTCTCATCACGAAACTCAATCAAATCGGGTCTGCTGTACTGATGTTAGGGGCTCGAACCAAAAAAAAAGGGTATAATGTTTAATTATTCTAATCTCGAACACTAGCCGCTTACCTGTTATGCCATCGATCTAAACTCAAGAGCTACCACAATCTTGATCTCAAACGGTAGCTAGGACCTATAACTACCCGTTCGGGTAGGGGTGTGTGGTACGGATTTTTATTCTTTTCCCTAGAGCTCGAACTGAGTCGAAAACATTCCAGAATTATACATGGTTGAAAAGTTATCTTTTGTATGTGAAAACGTTTATAAGTCGAAATTTCGAGATAGACGAACTTTCGAGGAGATTATAAGTCTGTTATAAGTTGAGTTATATATCAAAAGTTCGATACAAGTAAACGCTGAAGCGAGGCAATTGCAATGTCAGTCTGATGTAGTCTAGGGTTTCTGATACTTGACTATTTCAGACTTTAATAAAAGTTCCAAATTTGCATATAGTAGATCCATTTTCACGTTACGTAACAATCCTGATTCATGTTTCTGAGGTCACGACATGTGACCTGAATGTACTCAGGCCGGCACGTTCTTGAACAAGGGCATCCTTGTAAAGATTGTGTTTAAACTTTCATTTAGTTACCAGCATTATACTGTACGTAATCCTTAAGGAGTTAGATTTTGCTATTCCGGGGTCTCTCAAGTAAACAGCTATTCTCAAAACTGGTATTGTAAAAAACATAAAATTTCGCTACAGAGAAAAGAATATAACCTAAACTCTTATATGTTGTTGCGTACTTTTGTAATGTCATGACTTTGTTTCTGTTACTGACGTAACAGTTACCGACTGGTGGCAAGTGATTCTGACTTTGTGATCAGTGCAGACCAAGATCAGTCTGCGCGGACATGCAGACTGATCTTGGTCTGCACTGCTCGCTATTCAGTCAGTAAATGTTCAGTAAACACCCCTTTGAATGCCAGAACTGAATTATGGATCTGTCCGCTTTAGGCTAACGTTAAGAAAATGACATTGCAAAGGAAGGCATTCGCTTTTTATTCTTTTATTTTTATGATTCGTAACAGAAGAAAAAACACCTGTCCCTGGAAGTAAAACCGGTTTAAAATATCCGGCTCTCATATTAGCTGCTTTATTGGTTCCTTGGAAAAGCCTTTGTTCTGTTTTATAACAATAAAAAAGACATAATTATACAGGTTTATTTGCAATCAGGCGAAATGCCTGCATTTTAAGCAGCTGTTTGTAGAGAGGGTAGTTCAAACAGCTCAGTACTGTAAAATAGTAGCAAATAATTAGCAGATACCAAGATTATTTGCTTTAAGTGGTTGGATGTGGACATTCTGTTGCTATGACCTAATGAAACTGAGTGGATAATCGAATTTATTCAAATACGTCTTCAAGTAACAGTTTCTGGAGGAATTTTTGCACTTTCATTTCATAAATAGAGTTGGGAACTAGCATTGAAAACAGTTGAACCCACGTTAGAAGCAATCAGTATTTAGCAACAACCTTTCCTAAACGGTCAGTTCACAAACATCCCTTATTGACAGTTTGTGCCCTTAAGAAGCCAGACTATGCTGCTGCGTTGGTTGGCTGCTTAAGGAGGTAGGTTACCTTAATATGTGTATGTGCGCATGTCCAACCGGAAGCTAACGTGACGATTTACGACGACGTTTACGACAAAATAAATATGTTTGTATATCCATTCTTCTGAAAATAAATCATGAACTTGTCTCCGATCTGATGCTTTATGGTTTAATAATGCAGAAATAATGAATAAATTGCCGCAGAAACGCTTCAAATCAATGTTGCCTTAAAATGACGTCATTGACGTCATGACGTTACGTGTCAGTTACCGCGCAAAATTAATTGCTTTTTATTTTGAAAGGACGTAACTTTGTGCATTTTCTTTACTTGAACTATTTTCAAATAACCATTTTTTGCTGAAATATTTTTATGAGCCTTTTGCTCTGAATAATAATTAATATTTTGCTTCTTTTATGTAGTTATATTGAAATGTTATGCGGAATGTAAGAAAACGGATGATGGTAACCAATGTTATTTGGAATATAGTTGGGTGAAAGGTTACTTGTTATGGCCATTTTCAAATAAAAAAAACTAGCAGTTTGATATGTAATACCTATTTTTTCAGTTTCCGTTGATAATTTGTTACTTATATACTAAAACTAGGATCTAAAATTGTCCAAATTTCAGTAGAAAATTGTGGTTTCTTGAAATGAATTGAGGTTACCATGGAAACGAAGCCCGTGACCTATATATCTAAATGTAAAATTCAAAAGCGTTGATACTGGTCTATTTAAGGAACACAGCTTCGGCTTTTTATTTTCATTTCAACAATATCCATGAAAGTAATAGCAGCATGCTGAATGATTTTTCCATGAAAAATGCCAGACGAAGGGTACTGCTGTAAGTATTTTAAGCTGTGAAATTGTTTGAATAAATGCAAATAACACGAAAATATTACTTACGTTAGAAAGAAGATGTTTTAAAGCTACATTAACAAGAACGATAATTTTATTCAATATTTTTTATAAGAAATTACGACAAAAGCAAGATATAAGCTATTTTAAACATCTATGTCGCCATGGTTACTTTAAACTTTAAGAAAAATAGGGTACCATGTAAAGTGCTTGGTATTTTGATAATAATATTACCCAAATATTCTATGTTGGTCATTAACAGAATGGCACTAAAGCCGTCGAAAAACCCTGTTTCATACATAGTTGTTTAAAAATGAGAGAACATGCGTAACCATGGAAACACGAGCCCCGCCACATGTACATTTTAAGCTTGTATTAGAAAGCTAACACGCATACTAGTAAAATTATCAATTATACAGACTTCTACGGATATCAGTATAACTAAAATACACTGAAAAGTATTAAATATCCGTATTTTCCTTCTTCTTTCAATATAAGATAACTTTGGAGGGTCATGTTCTTCAGACCTGGATAAAAACTGAACTTGAAGGGGCAGAGATAAACGAAATTGAGATTGTAGCAGTTAAAACATTATATTACACGAAATACAAAAAAAAATGCTACGGTTCAGCTAATTTGAATTTACCCTGGTAACAAGGTAACCTACCTCCTAAATACAGGTTCGACTGTGTATTACTCATTTATAATTCTACTAAATGAATAGATATCTTTTTTAATGTGACTATGACGTTTCTTTCAATTAGCGGGATACAAAGGTTTGCGCTTATGCGGGCCTTGTGGCATGCATATTTATGATAGTTTGAACTATAAGTACATTTGCATAGATTACAAGGTCAATCCTTTCTGAAATGTCAAGCAAAATATCCTTGTTGAAAAGGACTGGTTTCAAACCGCCTGATTATCTTGAACACGCTGTCAGAGGTTTTGTCATATTTACAAGAGAGCAAATTAATCGAGCTTATTGTTGTTTGTTACCAGGTTATACAACGGTTAAAGAAAAGAAGTCTCAGCCTTCACATATATTTTCTAAAAGGTAAAGTCAAATAAATGCCAAGGTAAGTTTTATTTAACGTCGCATATTATCAACAAACAACATGAGCAACAAAGCTCTTGTGTGACAAACTAGAAATCCAATAAAAGAAATTTACCTCGGCTTTATTTACTCATGGTACAACATAATACATAATGAGTGCCAAGAAGGGAACTATCAGTACCTAGTCTTGGGATATCGTGGCCAGGATTCGAACCCACGACATCCCGTACTCAAAGCGGACTCTATCATGGCGCAATTGAGCTTTAATTATTGATCTCTAAGTTACAGTTTTGATCAAAGCTTTTCATTTTACGGTTTTGATTTTAAAGTGTTCATCCTGTAGTTTTCATTTTAAAATAATTTAGATCCCAACCCGATATGTATAAGTTTACTATGTCTTGAGCTTAATTTTTTTGCCTGTAAAAGGTGCACTCAGTTTTAATTGAGTATGTCTATATGTAAGACAAATGACATTGACATCATATCACCTAACATTACAAACATATACTATGAGATGGATAGACGGGCAGACTGACAGGCATTTGTTATTTCATTAAAGATAAAAATTAAGCGCCTTATTTTTATTATAAATTGTCTGTTTGGTTAAAAACATTTCCCATTATTAGCACATTAAACTAAATATAAATAGATCTCTACCTATATTAATTCATAAAAAGACCACGGTACGGGTGGAAATATTTAAAAAATGGGTTTTAAGGAAATAGCCAAATCCTTTTGAACTTGTATATTTAATTTATTCCTCAACCGGTTTCAAAAAGTATCATCAGGAGGGTTACAAACATTATGGCGTCATTTGACGTCGTCAATAGAAACAAGGGATGTCACTCTTAAATAAATGACGTCTAATTTTCTAACGAATAAAAATGACGTGACGCCGTTGTAAAACGTCTCTTTAAAGTATGATTGTTTATGTGTCTGTATTTAGTGAAGGTTTAAGCTGCCTTATAAACATCATGTCTCGTTGTTTTCTACTGACTATACTGTCCGTGAACATTTTGAAAAATGGAAATATTTCGGGAACTTAGGTCCCGCACAATCGTCAATATGTTAATTCGCTTACGTAAAGTACCCTTTTGGTGGCATCACGGATATGTTGATTGTGTAAAGTCACTTTGAGGTTTCACCAATGTATTCTTGTTGACATCCCTGGCACTGAATGACATATATTACGTTTTTCACATCGCAGGATATTGATTGGTTCATCTTGTATGTCTTTCCGCATCTGAATGTGTATGAATCTCCTTCTATAATATGCTCTACTTATATGTATTAATACACATTCAACCTCGATAAAACATTTTTTCTCCACTACAGAATATTTGCTTTTTTTCTAAGATATAAATATTATTTAAATATTAAATTTCTACTCACATGTTTACTTTGAAGTCGTAATCACATTATTTTGTAGTTATATTACCTATTTCTTAATTTTCGCATTTTCACAAGTGCCATGCGAACAACTTCTCCTAAAAGACGTAATATCACCGCCGTTAACGGTACTTATTTTTGCATGGACACGACACTGGTGATGAGAGAAAAGCAATTAGCGCTGTTTCACCTTTGGTAACCTTCTTGTTTGTTTAAAAGCTAAAATTCTACGTACTGTCGTTTTCATGCAAATATAATCTAAGAATATAATTATGTGTTTCTGACCGCTCGGTCGTGGAAACGTAATATTTCTAGTAAAGTGCATAGATAAATTCAATGCACTCGCCTTCTTTCTCAACAGAACGTAACATATATTATACGTATTTGTACGGTATATGTTTCCTTTATTACAGCCGTAGAACCCTTTTGCCTGATTTACTGTATTCGTTGTTCTCGTATGAACTCACGCTCTATCACGTTATAGGAAATAGTGACCATGCATAGTCCGTAATTTAAATAATGCGATTCGACTGCAATGGAAAGAAATGTAACAAGAAATATCTTTAAAAAAAGATAAACAGCGCTTACATTAAAGACATTAGTATGGTATATATAAAATAAACACAGCTGTATTACTTATACATGCCCTGTGCACGCGTGCTTAAAACTGTGATATTTACTGTTAGAGTGGTATTTGAGGCCCATTTCTTCAGTTGTGTCTTTACAATAAATGTAAGCCTTGATTTTCTATGCAGTTCTAGTCACATCATAATACTTTGCGCTTTAATGTATTTTAGCAGACAAGCCTCAAATTGTCAACGTCTTTAATAAAGATTTATTGTTGTGTCATTTTATGATAGATCATGAGGTTTTCGTGTTTCGACCTAGGCCAAGTAATTTTGTGTTTTTGCTTAACTTAAACATTATTTTTGCGGATCAGTTAAGACAGAATTCTAACAATAAATGAGCAACGATGGAATTGTGTTAATTCAGAACTTTAAAAAAGAAGAAATAGCTTACATGTGAACCAAACAATATTTTACATATGTAAATATGAGCCTGATCATGAAATCCCTGTGATTTTTACTGGCTTTCCCGCGTGTTCTTTTTCCATAGACGATAAGGCGAGTTTTCATTAGTCCAGAGAGACATTCTTAATTTGCATATTTAGTGAAAACAAACGTCGGCGCCGGAAAACGTTAGCAACCACTTTAGTATCACAGCGAACACGCAATACCTAGGGTTAAAAGGATATGCGCAACATGCCTAGTTATACAGTTTCAAAACATCTACCCGTTTCAAGGCGTTATAGGGCTACACTGGAAAAATTGATTCGGTTTTGAGTTTTGAAAATTTTTGGCCGTTTGTGCAATTCCCAACAACCATTTGGCGCGGTGGGTGGGGATACTTAGATGTCCGTCCGTACGTACGTATGTACGTCCGTTCGTCTGTCTAAATTTGTGTGGTGCGTATCTTAAAATGTATTTGGCCCAAAGTAATCAAACCTGACATGATTGTCATTCAGCATGTCACGTTATACGTCAGGTGTTTCAATTGGGATTTCACATAGCGACACCAGAGTTATGACCCTTGACTCAGTCAAGATATTTATAAAAAGGGCCTAAAAGTTTATGTCGCATTTGGCTCAAGAAGTATTTTACTTACTATATATAATCGGATTATGAAAATTATTATTACAGCAATATTATTGAGCATGTGAAGTTGTGCACTTGAATTTTCTTTCGGATTCCACTCTTCGAGAACACTCTAATGGCCCTTGACTTGATCAAATATATGCATTAAGGGCATAAAAGTTTGTGTCACAAGTATCCCAAAAAGTATTCGACCAAGAGTTATAAAACATTTTAATTTAGAAGATTGTTATATAGCATGTGTTGTGCACCCGGTGTTCTGTTTGCGATTTCATCCAGCCACACTAGAGTTATGGTCCTTAAATTGGTTGAAAACATATATGAAGTGCTAAACGTTTATGTTGCAGTTATGTTAAAAAGTATAGAGTCATGAAACAGTGACAGGAAGTGGAGCGGAGTTAACCATCTAGTTAATATATCATTTAGGAAACATTTGATTATTCTGATTATTTAATCTAAATGTCATTCTTAGTTCAATCAATTTTCTTTCCTAACTGTAGTCAATAAAAATAATCGTCCTCTAGGTAAAACGCAGAGATATTCTTTTATTTCCTTAATTTTATTTCATTTTCTTGTAAAAATATTCTTTACAAATTTAAACAAAAATGTTCTTAGCTTATCTGAGACGATTTTATCTCGAACTGTGGTTTTACACGTTGTAGGAGATCAAATATTTGCCCTGTGATGTCCGCCATGATGTTAAAGTTTCTATATTCCACCAGTAAAGAAAATGTTGACAGATACACATTCCATTGGGTTTTACTCTTTGTGTTTTACAGTAACGGCTTGCGGACCGCTCTGTGAAATATAATTGCGTTCAAATTTATGAAAAAAAAATAAACAAAAAACAATGCGTTGAAATTATGAATTTGAATAGATTCTCCCAATCATTTTAGATACGTATTAAAACAAATAAGGCAGCGTATGACCTTTGATCTCAATTAAAGACATTTTTCTACTTTTCATATTTTATGTTATCTCTGCATAATTTTAAAGAACTACAACTACATGTAATTTCAAATAATACTTCTGGTACAATTTTCATGAAAAGCTGTGAATATTTAATTAAAGAGCGACACAAAAAAATCACAAAATCAGAATTTAATTATATTAGCATGAAATTTTGACTTATGTAATTAACATAAAACTGCTTTAGTTTTTGGATACAGCTATCAACGTAACCTAGAAGGTTCAAACTTCAACGTAGATATTGCCGGCTCTCATTGGACGATTTCTAGAACAGTTTTATCTCTAAGAATACCTAAGTGTAAGCACGTAATCAGGTTTTTCACTTTGTTAAAAGCAGGATAGCAAAAACCATTATCAGTCACCAGTCCCCAATAAACACCTAATGAACATATGACAAGTTTATATCATAAAAGAAAGACAGTCAGTCACCGTGAATCTAAAGCCGAGGTATCCACCAACTGAATGGAAAAAAAAAAACAGTGTGAAAACCTTCTTGAATCATGACTAGATATATGAATTAATAACAGTAATACTACCGTTCAAGAAAACGCTGCGAAAAAATAATTTAAATTCTGAATAAGTGTTTTGGTGTGAACAGTATATAATTAGGTGTAACATACATTCATACAAATGCGATGTAACGTTCACAGCGGCACTAGAAATGTAACACTTTTATATGAAAAGTTCAACGGAGATACGTTCTGATTGCCCATGATACTGTATCCAATATTGGAATAAACCTGGCATGTAGGCGTGGCATTTATAACGATGTATAAATACCAATAAATAAGATAGTTGATGGGTTATTCTGAGTAGGATTCTCAGACTTTTAGGGCAGAAATGGTCTCAAAAACGTATGTTTGCTTTGGTTTTACTTTGACTTTTATTTCTTCTGTTGTCCATTGTCAAAACATTGGGATGAGAGACTATTTTCAGTGCGAAAGCTGCGAAACAAAAACTTGTCCTTTGATACAAACACGTTGTGAACTTGTGCGAGAACCCGGGATCTGCTCTTGTTGCCTTACATGTGCGCGGACGGAAGGCGAATACTGTGGACTCACTACAGGACGATGTAGTAGAGAACTTAAATGTCGTCCAGAACCTAACGACCCAGACCCGGTTCTGTCTCTCATGTTAGGGCGCGGGAGATGTCAGAGGTTGTTGAGAAGAAATTACAAAAGCCGAGTCACAAATTCAAGTGACTAGTATATAATTAAATAAAGGTAAGTGATAATATACTAAAATAAGTACTTTGATAATGTCAAATTAAGCAGTAGTACAACAGGAGTTTGTTAAGTACTAATGATGTTTAAAGCTAAGTAGTGCCAAATTGCTGATTTTAATTATTATTAAAACCTTAAAATAATGAAGGAGCAGCTGCGTTGCTCAATAGCCGAAATTTTTATTAAGTCACCTTAATTTATCCCACATTTTTCATTCAAATTTTTAGGGAATGTTTTATAAGACGGCAAATGCACTGCACTCCTTCATTCATATATAAACGTTCTATTTAGCACGGTTTGTAACAATCAAAGTCCTTAAACATTCATTGAAACATTTAGAAAACTACTCCACCTATCAAGACACCCGGCTGCAAATCAATTCATTTGCTATCGCCTTCACTAATTTCGTAATAATTAATGTTCTCTGTTATAATTTATTTAAACGTTTCAAATGTTTCATTCCTGTCTTAAGAATTGTATCAAACTTACCATGAAAGTACGTTTTTTTTTTCGAATTGTGAAGCTACTTCTCTGTTAATTCGTAGTATTTGAGAATATCTATATCGATTCTCCTCAATGATTCGGAAGTTAATGTCTATAAGGGCAACTAAAGTCCAAATCACAACTTCTTGCTTTAAACTCAAAACATTATTTTTTCATAATTAAGAAATATTTTGTTTTTAACTTTGAAAAAAAAAGATAGGAAGCAGTGATTTTACACGACTTAACATGGTCTGCTAGAATACGGTTGTAGATCTATATTTGGACACGTAGCATAATTTTGCTTGAACAAAAGAAACTGAAACCATTTCAGCTATAAAACAAATACTGACAGACAACGTCAAGCGTTTATTGATGTTGCATATCATGCGGATACTTTTGTTGGTCACCAGCTTTAATCATTATATTACTTGGAGATTCGAACCAACTTTCTTGGAACATATTGTACCAAAATACCAAATGTACCGGATGTTCACGCGGTACAAATGCGAATTGCTGATTTGAAAAGACAGATATGTATCAAAGTGAAATTAATTCCTTTCGGATTTTTTTATCAAAACTTGCTCCTGAAATGTCTTACCATATGCTAAACAGCGAAAATGTAATTTAAAAAAAATCTTGCCATTTATTTTTGTTAAGTATTATCTTTATTTATCAATCTTTTTATTTTTTTATTATTATGTTGTTGGTTGTTTTTGCATTTTATGAGACAATATGCTATGTATCGCTGTGATGATAAAAATGGGAAATACGAATTTAAATTGCCATTTAAAAATCACACAAATAAATATCTATGGATGAACGGAAATCAACTAAACTTGACCGACAACACTTGTCGTTATTTACAAAGCTGACTGATTGCTATGGCAGCAATTGTTTCAGCAGTAATGACAAGGATCAGGAACTATGTCATGGTTATATCGTAACTATGAATTAAGCATTGATGGAAGATGTATAGAAGATACAATAATAGTCCTGTTCACAGACTGAACTCCGGGTAAGCACTGATGAAAATGTACGAATCCATGTTGTAGTTCACAAATGCATTTAAGCTGATTCTAGCCAATTAACAAATCAAAAGTCGTGAGCGAAATGACGCTTTTATTGAAAAGCAATATAACAATTCTATGAAAGTTGTTTTTTGATTTTGATAAAGGGCAGTTAATTTTTATTTTCCAGTTAGAAATTAGGTAATAGTGTATCTTAGTATTTATTGAAACACGTGTTTGAGCAAGGTTAGGAATGTTGCACGAAATTGGTATACAAAAATTCAAGAAGCCAACTGGAACCGAGCTATTTTTCTATTTGCCCTCTGATCTGCTTCAGCGGGCCCGATAATTCTCCAGCTGCATTGCTTTCTGCAAGGGCATTCAGAATGTAGTTCTTTAGGTTCTTTCTCTTGATATACATAGTAATTTTGCAGGAGCATTTGTGTCTAAATACAGATTGTGCCTTTTGATACTAAGATTCATATGGCTGGAATAGCTTTTATTTACCCTTTCTTGTATTTCTGGAACATGATTGGGAAAAACATTGAGGGTTTGCGTGCAATTAACCGGTGTTCCTTTATATGCTGGTTTTGTCCTTATTTTGTAATTGTTTTACTTCATCTGTGTATGGTTTGCGTATACATACATGTCAATTGTTTACACGTCTATACATATATTGCTGTAGGGCTTTGCTTTTGGTGATCTTCATTTTAAGACGTGTCTGTTCCCCTTGCATCTTTGTGGTTGTGTAGATGTTCTTACGCAATATTTTAAAACAACAGTGAATATTTGCGCTGATATTTCGTATGGAAAATGTGACCTGTTTTAAACTACTTGTTAAGTTATATATATTATATTTCATTAAGTTAAATCGGTCAATTTCTTGCAAAATAATGGTTAGATGTAGCTTGGTATCAATGATTGGACTAATACGTATATGTAATATGAAAGTAACTTTCGCTTGATCATTATGCAAACGCGTAGATGAGAAAAAGCAACAGAAGCTCCGTGATAAAATATAAATATTATTTATAAGTTTTATTCGTAGTATTGACACTAGCCTGTGCACAAACATGTTTTTATGACGTTATGTTTTGGCATCCACTGACCTCAGGGCGTTTCTACTTTTGGTTTTGAATCGCTGGAAATACCATCTTGACCCCGTGTCTATTCTGATTCCTATTTCTATACGTTTATCGTGATCATTTCATAGTCGCAGTCGATAGGGAGGTCATCACATACAAGAGACTATAAAAAGGCATTTTCTTGTATATTCTCTTATTTCATAGTTGCTTAGTTTTGATATATGTTTGCTTTTATTCAGTATGCCATACCGTATGTTGTAAAGATATAGTACAGATATACTCAAGACAGAAATTGTGACATAATACATTATAATATACAGGCATTGTTTGTATATGGACACATACCGTTGCTTTTATGTGCAACACACTGTCTTCGTAGTAAACGTAATGCAGAAAATATGGACCAGAAATATCAGATGATGACTAATGTTAAACAGCTGTAACAGGTGTAGATGCCAAGTTATCAAGTTTGATCTATACAATAAACAAATTAAATTCAGCACTGATATCAGTAGCCGCATTGTTAGTGCGGTAAAAACTGTGGGTTTTGCGAGTTCGATCCCCGGTTGCGGTGTGTCTGGCAATTTGAAATGTTCGTCTTGAAACTTAAGAAGGTTTGAAAGTTACTTCCTTCCAATGTGTCAAATGTTTTTCCGGAGCTGATGATATCGCAATTTTCAGGAATATTTTGGTAGCAAAAAATTAGTTTTATCTATTCAAGAGAATTATTTCTTTTTCCTTCTGAATGAAAATTCATAATTGAAACACATACAGAGTTCGTCTATTTCGGGGCCGAGTGGTTATGGTCGGTGACTTGCCCCTCATCGATGTGGGTTCGAGCCTCACTCGCGGCTTTGAATTCTTTATGTGAGGAAGCCATCCAGCTGGCTTACGGAAGGTCGATAGTTCTACCCAGGTGCCCGCTCGTGAAGAAATAATGCACTGAGAGGCACCTGGGGTCTTCTTCCACCATCAGAGCTGGAAAGTCGCCATATGACCTAAAATTGTATGGTGCGACGTTAAACCCAACAAAATAAAATAGTCTGTTTCAGGAAAATTTAAACAGACTCTTCGCTATTACGAAAACTCCTGTAATAGATTGCTATAGAGATATCTGTATTAATTTTTGTTAGAAATTGCGAATACTTAGTCGATGAAAGTGATACAATAAAATTTAATAATTACGCATAGAAATTGCTTTTCGTCGACAATATATTAAGTCGCAATATGAACTTTTATGTATTTTCAGTAGTAAAATATTCATTTTTTTCTATTCAAGATAATTTCTTTACCATTTTGTGTTGTTTTTATATCATTTCAAGAAAAGTTAAGAAACTCTTCGTTATTATGAAAATTCCTGTTATAGATGTACGGAGGCTGTAACGAGATAAGTGAAGTATTTTTAGTAATTGCCCATAATATTTAGTCGTTAAGATCAATCTGACTAAGGTACTCCAATTACGCTACGCTTAGGATCTGAAAACATGCTACTGATAGCCTCGTTCTGACTACCCTTCCGCTAGCCGATCAGAGCCTTGCTTTCAACATTTTGAATAGAAGGTCAAAAAATCTATATTTAGCCTGGGTTCTTCATATTTACAATTCTTATGACGTGTTTTGAGATAAATCATATACCACGGTACGGACTTGATCAGGTAAGGTGTCAAACAGCAGGTTAGCTCAGTTGGTAGGGCACTCGTCCTGAAAGCGAGGGGTCCCGGGTTCGAACCCCGGACTGACTGCTTATTTTCTCACCTTTTGACAGTCGCCGCTATTTTGATGGTTCAGCCAAATGCTTATTGAAAAATAGTCGTCTGATTGGTTCGAATAAAAATAGATTTGCGAAAATAAGAATAGTAATTTCGGAAATCCAAATATACAGAAAGATGAATGTGAATGGGTCATCCTCAGATCTTCGTTTAGAAGATCAAGTACTTCAGTCAGATTGTCTTTAAGATTTAGAGTTATGAAATAAAACTTAATAATGATAATTATTACTGTTTATTATATTCGTCGACATAATATGAAGTTTTAACTTTGGCTTAAATTGCGCTTATTCTATATTATACGCTTAATGAATTGCTGTTGGTCAATAGCGTTATATTACAAACCATTTCACAATTCTTTTTTGTCATTTTTTTTTACTTATTTCAATGTAGCCTAGGTAGGATGTACTGATTATAGACGTTCATACAGCACAAATTATGCACTGGCGATTTTGTATGAACAGTCATGTAACGGTACTGTTTAAAAATAACAATTGTTTAACCCTCATGCTAATAGTTATATGAAAATAGTTCCACTTAACAGAGCGTGTAATTCATAAACTCATCAATCCTGACTCGGCCAAAAACGAAAATAGGAACTGAGATGTTAATTTCCTCTTCAATGTCAATGTCTAAACATTTACAAGTGAACATCGCGATCTAAGTTCTGTCTAAATAAATAGTTCGATTAGCTAATTGATCTTCATTATTTTCATTGACTTCAGTGAAAGTTATGACGTCTACGATACCACTGGTCCTGGGACATGAACAATTCCGTGTTGCCCAATAAAGGATGACAACAATAAGCATTAATGACAAAACAAAAATGATTGTCGAGATAACCACTGATGCAGTATTGATAGAGTTCATGGCCGAGTTCAGTGCAAGAGTCAACGAATTGATGTAATTAGATAAATGAAATTGGCTATTGACTTAATGGTCATGACGCAATTGTCACACGGCATACATGAAATGAAAATTCCGATATGTTTGCATGGGACAGATTTATGATGTAATTTTTCATTCAAAATTAGGTAAAACTTAACTGTAGAAACCTGTTGTAGAAAAG
Source organism: Mercenaria mercenaria (assembly GCF_021730395.1). Classification (NCBI taxonomy): domain Eukaryota; kingdom Metazoa; phylum Mollusca; class Bivalvia; order Venerida; family Veneridae; genus Mercenaria; species Mercenaria mercenaria. Next base: position 58,236,117 of record NC_069377.1, on the reverse strand, counting down.
TCATCTTTCCTGCGTGTGTAATACAGGTTTTGTTTTATCGGTATAAGATATAAACATTTGGTTAATATTTACATCATTCGCGCACATTTGATTTTGATATACGAACACTTTCAGCAACACATTTATATAAACTAGATCTCTACCTAGATAATACAAAATTGTGTTATCGCAACATTAACTTATGATGTTTTTTTTTTTGCATTAACAAGATAGATAAGGAAATTGTTAAAACATCTCAGCATTTGAAGGCATGTTTTTTTTGGATTTTCAGATTATTTTGGCGGCGCGGATGACAAATCCTGTTGTCTTACACAGACAGACATATAAGATATAATCTAACAATTAATAGAACGAAGTAAATGTATCAATTTAAAGCCGAAATCAAACTTGCAATAGTAAGCCTTTGGAAAAACTGAAAAGAAAAATACAATAATATTCAGTTAATACCATATCCTTATAAACATTTAAAGTAATCTATGTTAAAACAGCTGGCACAACTGTTCAAATACATAATATACATAGTTCCGTGGTTAGAAAAGCACTAATTTCAATACTGAAAATGAAATTATACAATTAGAGCCATAAGTGGAAGTAATCAAAACTAATGGATTCAATAGTTCTTTCAAGTATATTAGTCAAGTTTCAAACCTTTTACAAATATTAGAGAAAAAAGAATTATTAAAAAAAGGAATCAAAAAGTTATCAATATATTTTATATTCGTATCAAAATCTGCGGCAATATGGGGCTCTTAAGAAAAATGATAGTATCCGTATTTGTTTTAATTGACATGAATCTCCCTTCAGCGTAAACATTATGTTTTTCGTTTTTTAGAGAGGAGTGAATAACTTCACACTGGAACAGTTTATTGAGCATATAGCGACTTTCCAACCTTTCATATTGAAAGAAGATTCAAAGTGCTCCTCAGAGCATTATTTTTAAGCACAATTAGGCAACTAGATACAATCACTGACCTTCCTCACATGACAAAATTCTGTTTAACACATTCAACGTTTCAAACCCATAGCCGTGAAGAGTTTTCAATTTGCAACTGGTGTTGTTGTTGCGCACGCGGGGTCTACAATATTTTTTTGAGGTTCTTCTCTTTAAAATTGTATCAGTTTACGGCAGCCTAAAAACAGATAGTATTTACTCTTTTAATTTCCGGCTTTTTTTTCTTTTTCTTTCATTTAGGGCAATTATTATTCAGTGGACAGTATTGGCAATAATAATAAAAAAACGTGCACGATTCAAATTGAATACGTATTAAAGATTGCAGTTTTCTTATCAAAATCAACACATTTTAATCATTTCGAAACCTTTGCCATGGAATTCATTCCAAGAACTGTTCCAAAGATAGTAAATCAAGTCAAAACTAACAGCAATTTCATATTTTAATGATGATTATTGTTTATAACAATTGTTTAAATATTTTTAGTATTATTCCACATGATACGGTCAATTAACGACATTTAAAAGTGATTTAAATTCAAAATGTAATACATTTTATTATTTTGTATAGAATACAGAGGGCTGAGAACATTTTTATACCAAATGGCACGACAAGACACTTGTCTCAGACACTTAATGATATTTTTCTTCCGATAAATTATTAGTATTTTAATGACGCTGTTATCTTCTAATAGTGTCTATTTCACTTTATAAATAACCTGTCACATACACAGCTGTGGTGATGAGTTTATAAGAACTGTGCTTCTCTTAGAAAAGGATTGGCTTTCTTGTTTTGTTTTTATGTACTGTTTGTATGTTGACATTTTGATATTTCTGTATATATGTAGTAGGTAGAATTAATGAGCTTCCGCAACCCTGCTACAAAACTTTAGAATTTAGTTGTGATCTCTGAACGGAGTTTCCAGTTCACCTAGGTTTGATGCAAGAAACCTGAATCAATCGGCCATAAAGACCTCATGATAATATGCACACGTGCGAAATTAAAAAATAAGCATTGCATTTAGTGAATTGATATCATAAAGTGATTTTTATTTTAATTTGCAAATCAGTTTTTTTTACTAAAGTAAGGTTCAACAAATGACCGGTATATTGCTTAGTCATAGTTTCAGAACAGACCTTTACATTAACTTCACTTAAAATTCTAAAAAAAAATACCAATTAAACAGAGCGCATCTTCTTTAGAAAATATGTGAAAACAGAATACCTTATGACAGTTTATAACCAGGTGGTCCTTTTTTATCATGACGTATCTGATGTTTGTACTTTTTGAACCTAGACACTGTATTCAATTTGAACTGACATCGCATCTTCCTCATAGCTGCAGTTCTGGAAAAAGTTAAAGAAGTCAATGACACTTACGTTAAACAAATCTATTTTCAGATCCTGAAGCTTACAACGACGCCTTCCTAAAACATCTAGATAACATGCGAGCAACAACAAACAACATTTCCACTTTAATTAAGTAAATAGACCGATTACCTTATCTACAGATAGAGCTAACAGCGAAATAAAAAGTCATTATAGACCAGAAACAGTGGGAGCTCCAAACGCAGAGTCACAACCATCAAACAAATGGACAACTGGATGACTGCAATGAGAAAATGTAACTGTGACTTCTATGGAATCAAACAACAAAGCATATTACCTATACAGACATATATCCGATATAGGTAGAATAAACTTCATAAACATGTAACGTCACTAAGACTAAAAAGTTTGTAACATTGTTGTACAAGTCATAAGCTGAACAATTCACCTCTGATGCTTTATAGTTAAGTCCCTTGCGAAGAAATGGTTTATAAATCGTATTTATATTGAAAGACAAATTAAAGTTATCTTTGTTTTAAATTAAAGTAACAAATTATAGTGCGGTCCCTTTATTTTCACAAAATATACAAGTCTGCAGAGAATGCAGAATCTTGTTCATACTAATATTAAAGTTGTCATTTCTTGAGTATGATGTAACATTATAGTTGCCATTTCTTGAGTATGGTGATATATAACATTTAAGATGACATTTCTGAGTATTTTGATATATATCATTACAGTTGACATTTCTTGAGTATAATGGTATATAACATTTAAGTTAACATTTTTGATTATGTTGATATATAACATTAAAGTTGACATTTTTTTAGTATATCAATATATATAACATTTAAGTTGACATTTCTTGAGTATGATGATATATAACATTTAAGTTAACATTTTTGATTATGTTGATATATAACATTAAAGTTGACATTTTTTGAGTATATCAATATATATAACATTAAACTTTAAATTTCTTGAGTATGATGATATATAACATTTAAGTTACAATATCGTGAGTTTGATAATATTATAGAATATTATTGGATACAGCTAAACCCGGCCATTACTGCATGAATTAAGCTTTAGATGACTTTTCTTTATTTTTATTACAGTACACTTACGTTTTAGTAAATAGTTATTGAATAAAACTCACTAGATCAACATAAATGTCGACAGAAATACGTAAACCTGAAGTAGCTAGCGTACCTTTAGAAATATGATTATTCTACTGTTGTTGTTTTTAGATTTACTTGCTTCACATTTTAAAAATGATACATAGCAGAACAATGTTTTAACATATCGAAACAAAACGATGCGGAATAATTTCACGAGGGCGTAGCCAGAGCGAATTACACACGCGGCGTATAACCGATTCGTAGTGTTGAGACATGTTAAAACATGGTTCTGCTGAATGTTATTTCGATTCTAACATGTCTTTTATGTTAACAAGTAGATGAAATAGAGAAGCACTATTTCATAGCGCATGTATTAGGAGTGCGTAGACGTCTAATGATTTATTTCTTGCGCCTAATAACATGTACAGTATGTGAATTAAAAGTAAAAAAAAAAATCTTTTATATAAAATACTATTATATCAAATATAGAAACACCCTTTCTAGGAGTCTGTAATGCTAAAAATGATACGTCAACGTAACGTCAGATTTCCATGTTTTAACGGAATTGTGCTTGTATTTCAATAATTTCAGTATTAGAAAATGGAATCATTAATGTTCCTCAATGCTTTTTTCGAAAATGCTTAAATCAAATAAAGACTATTAAATGAAATAAAACTTCTTGAACAAAACTTCTTCTCACTAGTAGCATAAGCGGTACAGCTGTCCTCAGTCTGTACTCTTTGAAAGAATTCTACAGACAAATACGTCTGACATGAAGGAGGTTAAAGTGGTGTCAGTAAATGGACGGCGAATAATGTTACTAATTGTTTATAATTATCAACATGTGGGAGGACTGACGTGTAAGACTTACAATCAAACATCATTAAGTCTGCTGTTTGCTGACCATCATGGGTATTAGATTAAGTCTAAAACTATCCAATACTACTGACGTACAGAAGAAACATAAGATATTTCTGTTGCAAAAGTCTGCTTTATCGGAGAAACAATTACGATAGTATGGCGACAGTTTCCGTATTAAATGATGCAGTGTTAATGTAACAATCTGGTCCATTTACGATTATTTACGCTGTCTTTTATTCAAAATACTTATTAGCAGGTTGTTATGCTGTAGCCTCATACTGACTGGCTTATAGATCATGTTTGAATGAATACACAAAATCGCAAAATCGTAAACCTAATCCGTGGCATTTTCTTCCGTTTGTTCGAAATGTCAAGAAACGGATGTACTTTGCGTTTTTATTATGACATTACAGACAACTGAATCTCAGTTTCAAACAAAATATCGTGAATAATAAAATCTGTGAACAGATAATTTGAAAGCATAGTACAACCAAGCAAAATAATAGCAGGTTCGTTTTGAGTGAATCTACGAAATGTGCAACACCGTCCTCACACGCCCCTAACATCGGCTTAAGCGGGTTATATTACAGTAAATACACTACCGGCTATAAAAGCTTACTGGTCTTATAACAATTTCAAACGATTTGCTATCGCTCATCAATTATATTGTATTATAATGTATATTATAAACCTTTAATTAAAGGGGATTTTGGTATCCAACTGTTCGTAAAATATCTGCTTCGTTCGGCTTGGAAGGCAGGTTATCAACCCTTGTTTTTGTGAACTTGACAAGTTTTTATGGACATACTTTATTGATCGTAGCACAAAATGTACAACATCTCTCCAGTTTACTTGAAAAATTCCACAGTGTATCCATCAGGGCGTGGGCTTTTCTCGTAATTCAATCTGCCCGTAATTCTTCCAAACTGAATTTTCCCTCTACTTTTAAGGAATAAGAAAGATTTTATTTTCTTGTATTATCTCCAACAATGTGTGTAATTGATAATTCGTCCAAATGGTGACAGTTTTTATACGAATTTCATTTTTTTTTACTTGAAATATATTTCGTATCGGTATACTCGATATCATTTTTATCAATGATATTCTATATTGTTTTATTTGTTAATTTCTGATTTTCGAGACTAAAAATAGCTTGGTGTTTGTTTTCACCCAAATTTTCATATCTGCATTTAAATCTATTAATAGCTCCTTCGATAGTTTCTTTGCCTTTCTTTGTTGCCGGTCTTGCAGTATTACATTATCTCTTATTAGAGAACTATCATTGATTTGCTTCTTACAATTTAACATCTGTATCTAAATCTACTTTTATCCTTTGCTCTTGTTACTTTTCCTCAGAACAATATCTTATAGTTTCGCTCCTGAGAAAAAACTATTGTTCCTTTACCAGGGGTTTTGTACGCCATGTGAACTGTTCTTTCTTTCTTGTTTTCGTTTTGTACACGCAAAACAGCAATGAAACCATCGTTTTCTCGTTTTCTAAAAAACATTTTTCTTAATTCTATGGTTATAAATTATAGAGTAATTTTCTTTATCTAACACAGGTGCCATTCTCCGCCAATTATATGATGATCATTTCCAGTCTCAAAATTCTTTTCTTTTATATTTTCATAAAACTCGGGTTTGTCTACATTTGGACTATTTATTTGATTATTTATATGAATATCTAAAACAGTAAAGTTTCCATATTTATCTTTAAAACATTCTCTCCTTTTCATTCAATTAATTCTGTAAAGGAGCATGACACCCAGACTCTTACTAACATAACGATAAATAAATATATTGTTGCCCCATTTGGTTTTTATGAACACATCTGTTTTATTATATGATCATCATGCAAACAGATTATATTATAACCTTTTTTCGAACGAATTGGAACATATCTCTTCTTTTAACATTAATATCTGAATGGTAACTGGAAACTGGATGTAACCACAACTATAAATTAACTGATAAACACTAGAGATGATAATACAACGGAAAAACGAAATTAGAAACGAAAAAGAAAACATGACGAATAATTGAATTGCCATACATTATTGTTTACTAGTTTTGTTGGCATAAAGACGATGTTATTATAGTAAATGCTAAATCTGTAAAACGTCAGTCTTCCTACATTTTGTTTCATGTTTCCAATAAAACTACGGGCACTATCAATACATTCACTGATCTGTAAGTTCCATTCGGTATTATGATAGGATTTTATTTTGAAAACAACGAAAAAATACCAACGCTTCCTAGTACCATGAATAGGTCATCATCATCGTCTTCAGTAATTGCCTTACTCTTCAAGAGTATACTCGCAATTTGGTTAAAACTTTGTACACATGCACAGCAGACAGGACTGACTTGGCTCGGAGTAAAAGTGTCTCTATGTACAGCTGGACTGGCTTGGCCCGTGTAGTAAGAATTCTCTGTGTACATCAGGTTAAAAGCTGGTAAAACGGTAGCTGGAGTTTAATTGTTGTACTGGCTGGCCAAGACCGACCTGAAGCCTTCCAGGAATGTCTGGTCAACAGCAACTTGAGGCGGTGAGTTCCAAAGAATGACAGTAGTGGGATAGAAGCTTTGCTGGTAGGTCGATATGCGAGCTCGGATTTGGCAAAGACGTTGGTTGTGCCCTCTGGTGGATCTGACAGGAACAAGTGGTTGGTCTGGCTTGATGTCGACTAAGTTGTGTAAGATTTTGAAGAACATGGTTGTTCTTGCAGTATTTCGCCGGTGTTGTAGTGTGTCCCTTTTCAGGTCTTGTAGCATGCTGGTGTGGTGAAACTGCTAGTCCGAGCATAGTTGCTGAACACAAATCTAGCAGGCCTTGAATGCATTGGCTTTAGCACTGACCGGACTGGAACGGATGTTTTTACGGAGAAAAGATATGGTCGAGTTTGCTTTTTTGGAGATATTGTCGACATGATTTTTCCAGGAGGGGTCGTTTGAGAGAGTGACGCCAAGATACTTTACACAAGGTGTAGTTTTCAGGTTAGTTCCATGTAGACTATAGGTTGTGATGACACGGTTTCTCTTCTTTGTAATGTTGATCACTTCAAACTTCTCTATATTGAAGTCCATCTGCCAGTCCTTCTCCCAAGTACTGAGACTATCAAGATCTGCTTGAAGCTGGTGTCAGTCATCCTGAGACCGAATGTTCTTGTATAGCATGGAATCATCGGCAAATAGACCGGTGCTGGATTTGACCTTGGAAGGTAGGTCATTTATATAGGCCAGAAAGAGTAGAGGCCCAAGAACACTGCTCTGGGAGACGCCAGAAGTGACAGTAGAGATAGAGGAACAAGTACACTGGAGGAGAACTTGTTGAGTTCAAGACGGCAGAAAGTCTTCGATCCAGGCATGGATGTTACCGCGGATGCCATAGTGGTCCAGTTTCTGGAGAAGTCGAGAATGGGGCACTTTATCAAAAGCTTTGGAAAAGTCTAATAAGATAATATCAATTTGTTCGTTGTTGTCTAAGCCTTTGGCGAGGTTGTTGATGGTGTTGATTAGTTGGGTGTCGCAGGAACGTCTCTTCCTGAAGCCATGCTGACAGTCAGTGAGAATGTGATGAGCATCGAAGTGCGACATGATGTTGCTGAAGATGATGTGTTCGAGGATTTTACAGGAGACAAAAGTCATAAAGATAGGGCGATAGTTGGATGCAGAAGAGCGGTTTCCTTTCTTGAAGACAGGCGAGCTGTAGCTGTTTTCCAGTCGTCTGGAATTTTACCGAGATCAATCGATAACTGGAACAGTTTGGCTAGTCCTAGGCTGAGTTCTTCTGATGCTAGCTTCAACAATCTGGTGGGGATCTCGTCTGGCCCTGCTGCCCTTTGTGGCTTCAGATTGTGCAGAAATGTTTGGACACCCTTTGGCTCTACATGTATGGCACAAACTGTGGGAATGGTACTGGGTGACAGAGTTGGACGACAAGATCTGTCTTCATTTGTGAAGACCGACGAGAACTTGTCGTTCAGTATCTCTGCTTTCAGTTTCGCATCACAGTAGGTTAGGCCATCTTTCTTTAGAGGAGACACGCCAAAACTGTCTTTCTTCCTGGTTTTAATGTAGCTCCAGAAAGCTGTCTGGTTTTCGTGGTCGGCGGTCATCATGTCAGAGACGTGTTTGTCATGGGTTGAGCGGCATAGTCGCTGGGTTCTACGTTTAATGTCCTGGTATTATGCACAAGTGCCAGAAACATTGGACCTCTTGGCACGTTTGAACCACCGTTTCTTTAACCTTGGTTCAACAGGTGTACATCTCTACTGATCCAGGGTTGATTAAATCTGGAAGATGTCATGCGTGAGGGGACCTCATCGTAAATGATATGCTGACAGCCGTCTCTGAAGTGTTGCCAAATGTAATTGATGTCCTTGGATTTTGAAAGTTTGTCAATGATGGATTCTGACAGTGCTTTGCATTTTCTCTTGATGGCTTCTGTGTTGGCCTTACCCCACATGTACAGAGTTCTCTTGGGTGGCTTTTGGCGTGTAGCACACATGTTGGTGTCAACAAATACGGCATAGTGGTCATTGATGCCTGGGATTGATTTGCATCTGCTGACTAGGGCAGGTCTGTTTGTGAGGAACAGGTCAAGGGTGTTGTCTCCACGTGTAGGTAAGACTACTACTTGGGCAAGGTCAAGCTCCAGTTCAAGAAGAAGAAATTGATCATTGATTTACTTTCGATATTGATGTCCACAGATGGTGTTTGATGACCAATTGATATCAGGAAGGTTAAAATCTCCCCCAATCCAGATGGTAGAGTTTTTAAATTTCCTGCATATGTAAGAGATGGCATTGAATAAATTGTTTGCATGCGTCTCGTCATTGGTAGTTGGTCCGTATGCGGGACCAATGATGAGGGATTCTTTGTTAATGCATTCAATCTTCTAGGTTTATTGCAATAAGCAATTTGCAAGATGAGAACCATTAAACCTGTCATAATAAGCCCATAAAGACCTTTTTAAATAAAAAGCTATCGATAGCGAGTCTGTTCGATGCATATGACCGTTTTTCAAACCGAAACAGAGCAAATGAAAAAGTCTATATTGGTTTCGGCTTGCATTACATTTCTAGGGTTAAATGCAAAATGAGTTTTAGTGCTTTTTTATCTACACCCACTCAGACTTCTTTCGCATTTACCCCTTGGTTTACAAGTAATTGGACGTTGACCTTAAACTTATATTAGGCTAGCTCTGTGACAAACAATCCTGTCACAAATGGATATATCTGTTATTGTTTTTTATCAATTTGGTTCAGGAGATTTATTTCTGATTATCTATTTTTCTTGTCTTTGATGTGAACGCACATAATGTTAAAATTCAGGTGATAGCGCGGGCCATGTTAAACAGATGCATACTGGCCTGATTTTACAAAAATCTTACTTTGTGTACATATTAACCTCATTCAAAAGAAATGAACCTATACAAATAGGTTTTTCTAGTGTATTCCCATACAATTAACAAAAATGAGAACATATAATTGACAATCAGGATAAAAATACTAGTAAAAGTTAACGGTTTCCAGATATATTAAGGATAGCTGTCTACCTCATTAGTAGTTACATTGATATTTTACCAGTTATGGAATATAATGATAACTATATTAATTTAGAACCATTCCCTACTGTCCACTTGTTTGAAACAAAAACTGAATAAAGGATACAGAAACGTGGGTGGCAGTCTGTTAGACATCTCAATAGATTGTTTTAAAGTAGTAGACCAGTAAGGACAATTGGAAAATTACGTATTATTCATAACCGATTTCGGCATTCTGCGGTTTTTTACGGAAGACCATTTGTGTGTTGAGCTGCATCTACGTCCAAAGAATGCCGAATTGTCTAATTACACGGAAATTGTCGAATTCAGTATGGATGCAACACCTTCTAGTCAGATAAGATGAAATCTTCTCTTCGAATAAGAATTCCAGAGACTAATCAAAAACGTCGAAATCTACGGGAACTGCCATTCTAAAGATCTTTTGTTTTCTCATTGATGTCAAGTCTGATACCTAGGGTCCAAGTTTTGCCAATGGCTTTTGTCGATACATAGGCCAACGCTTTGGTTGCAATCAAAGATCAACATTGTTTTTCTAAAATGTAAAAATATGACGTAATGTATTACTGAACAAGTATGTTCTCATTGCCGACAGCACTGATTCTTTTATTCCTGGTAAATCTAACATAATACGATACGATACGATACGATACGATACGATACGATACGGTACGGTACGCTACGATACGATACGATACGATACGATATGATACGATACGAAACGAACGAAACGAAACGATACAATACAATATAATATAATATAATAAGATTACCATATTTTAATATATCATATTATATTAAAGTATATTTCATTTTACAAAAAAACACGATTGCCAGTATTGATTTTGTTAAATTGACCGGCCGTGTTTGTTTGGTTGGTTTGGTTTTAAATTGCTTCAGCATATATCATGAACGACTTTTTAGCTTGAAAGTGTAGAGGAAAACACCAGGAGCCCCTCGGAATATTTTTGTCAGGCACGGATTGACATCCGGTGGACATCTGACTAGAGAAAGATAGAGTTTTAAAGGTAACATCCAAACTGAGATTTCGAAGTACATTTGTATTTGTATTTGAAGTAAGTGTGAAGTAATATTAAGTGAGATCTTAACCAATCTGTCGCGAAGGTCACTTACTGAAGTGCATTTTCTATTAGCTAACTTATATCAAAACTACGATTCTAACACGATCCGATTCATTTTCCTATTAAACAAAGAAGGCTGAAAACAATGAATTATTTTACAACAATTCACTGTTCTGACGTCACAGTTATTACGTCATAGCGTCAAACGGCATAGCGGTGCGCTGTAAAAGAAACCAATTGAAAACGGGCAAATATTTAATGAATGCCGTCAATGATGTACTTTAAAGTCCTTGGAAACGTGTTAGAATCGAAAAAATATATCTCATTTAGTGATTTGCACTTGAATAAAATCATTGTTTGTCGTTCAGATACGTATTATTATATCACTCGGGCTGCGCCCTCGTTATATAATTCCTTCGCATCTGAACTCCAAACAATGATTTATTCAGCGACAAATCACTAAATGAGATATGTATATTATTTCTTAAATAACCCCATTAAAATATTCAAAACAAATCAAAGAAAGAAATATGACAAATGAAATAATCCTATGTGTCCATTCAAACTATCTTCAATTTAACTGAAAGGAAAATAGAATGTCAATCATAAATACTCTTGGTAAGAATAGATATAAATGGATATTTGTCAATAGTACACTCGTGCCGCAACTTACTTTCACGGAACCGTAATGTCTTACTTGTTGACAATTCAAGACTACGTAAAATTTTACCGTATTACCTGGAGAAGGGAAGGGTAAAGCTATTATAAAATATTATCAAGAAACACAAAATAATAGAAGTTGAGAGTAAAAGCACGGGGAGGGGGTGGTGGGTAAATTGGTTAACCCTGCATAAAACGTTAAGTGTACAACTTTACATGCTGAATAACATTCCTTTAAAGTTTCATGACTCTAGGACAAATACCTTTTGAGATACATGTATGTGTAACAATGTTTTTGATGCTTTGTACATAATTGTGCCACAACTGTTGACTGGTTGATTAAAAAATAGCAGGTGCAAAACTTCATGCTAAATACCATTCCTGTTAGGTTTCATGAGTTGAGGTAAAATCATTTTTCTAAATACGTGCGACACAAAATTATATTTTTAAGCATATTTTAACTAAGTCAAGGGTTACAACTCCAATCTGACTGAATGAAATCCCAAACTAATATGCATAGCTTTACATGCTGAATAACTGTCCTAGAGCGTTTCATGACTCTAGGTCAAGTACTTTTTAGATATGTGCGATACAAGCTTTAGCTTCATTTTGTATGTTTTGAAATAACCAAATCTGAAAGAAGATCCCTAGGATCCCTTGGAAGCACAGAATGCAACAAACCAATATAATAGCAGACTCGGTTAGACCGAGTCCGTTCATGAGAGGTAATGGGATATGCAACAACCCTTACGCTACCTGGCAGCCCAGGCTTAAGTTGAATTCTGTTATATAGCTATTAACTGGACTACATGATCCCAAAGAACCAAAAAAATATAACAACACTGAATTAGTCAATTCAATAAAATAGAAAAGGTGGTAACTCCACAGGTCGTTCAACACGACAAAAACGAAAATGTTGCAGGCTCGGTTTGATTGAGCCTCTTCATGGACGATAGTGAAAATGCATGCTTCCGTCCACGCCCTCTAGCCCCGGGTTGAGCAGAACTCAACATTTACACATGCTAAAAGTACAAAAAGCAATTTAGAGACATCCGCAGATGTATTCAAACGGCGGTGAACATGGAACCTTCAATGATACACGGATTGTGGCGTGTAATTCCATGAAAAGCGGCGTTTGGTCCCCAGATAAAGTAATGGGTTTGCCCCAAACGAGAAAACAACGGGCAGAACTAAACAAACTGGAATTTAGAAAGGGGATCTGAGGTTATGGAGCCTGCATATCACAGGAGCTGTCAAAAGACAAAATTAAAAAGCAGGCACCATATCAAAGGGGTGATTATACAATACCCAGGGCTATGAAAGCGGGAGTACTGGAACCACCCAGGCCGAAATGGTCATGCTGAAAAACTAAACAGTACCAATAACACGACATAAAAGAATCCTGGTTTGGCCGAGTTAAATCCCCAACTACAGATGAACAACTTAGCATCAGTCCTTTATAATTTTATGACTATAGGTTAAATACATTTAAGATATGCGCCTCCGCCCCCTTCCCCCATCATAACCACTTCCCTGGCCACAAAAATATGTTTTATGATATTTTGACGTTTGCCGCAAGTAAGTTAATTATTTGTTCAATAATTATCCTTTATCTTTCCTTCAATAAAGAAAATACCTGAAAAATTTTTATCTAACAAATGTACTTTCTATATGTTCCATTTAAGGCCTCACCTTTTAGTGATATCTAGGCTTCAGTGGATAAATAACAATTTAAAACATACATCGCAATACCTACGTGTTTATTGCATTTGTTAGTTTTAAGTGTCTACGTTTGAAAATAGACAGCTTAAATTTTAAATATCACCCAACTAAATGAACCAGCCTATGCCTTGTATACTGAGTAGCAAGAAAATAAGTGTAATATTTTATTTTGTATGTAATATTGAGTAGAAAGAGATTATTTAATAAAATACATATACATTATGTGTGTGATATTAACACTTTCCAAAAAAATATAATCCTGTATAAAAAAAAAGTTCTTTACTTTTCCAAAGAATCCCAACCATCTGTCTGTATCTCTTGATTTTGGTTCTGACGTCATATCATCATTCTAATTCAAAAGGAACAAGAGGCCCAAATGGGCGTAAGTCGCTCATTTTAGGGGGACCGAGGCCTTAATACCTTGCTTCTGTTTAGTGATGTTTACATTAAAAGTTATTTAAAGGTTATTCTTATTTCTTGCTGCGGCAGGCTCTAAACGCAACCAAGCAGAACCATTTGAGCAGCACTGTGAGACAATCTTACAAGGATGCTGCATAACAATATTGGTGAAGATCTATAAAGGCCTTTAGAATAATGCTTCAGACCAACTTTGATGAAGATCTGTAAAGCTGTTCATGAGAAAAGGCTATTTAATAAATGATTTTTGCTTCTAAGTTTAGCGCCAGAAGCCCCGTTAAAGGGCTGAGTGCCCATTTGTGAACAAATTTGAGAGCGGACCTTACAATGATATTACAGACCAAGTTTGATGAAGATCCATCAAGCGGAACATGAGAAGAATTTTCTAATGTTTTACCATTTCAAGCTCTGGTGGCCCTTAAAAGGGACGAAGAACCTCAATTTGAATATACTTGGGAGAAGACCTTACAGACCAACCTTTATTAAGATTTGCAAGCGAGTCATAAGAAGAAGTCGTCAGAAGATTTTTCTATTTTAACTCTAGCGGCCTTTTAAGCTTCAACAGCCCCTGAAAGTAATCTATATTTAACTCTGATATGCCACTAAACTTTGATACAGCCTAACACGCATGGTATAGTCTGAAAAGATAAGAAAGTATTTAGATACAGCCTCACACGCAAGGTGTAGTCTAAAAAATAAGAAAGTATTTTGATACAGATTCACAGGCATGGTGTAGTCTGAAAAGATAATCTGATACAAGGTCACACGCATGGTGTAGTCTAAAGATAATAACCTTATACCAGAGCTTTCATCACAAATACTATTGTCAATTCCCAGACAGTTAGCGAAACTGCTGACTATAAATACAGGACATGAGAATACATAATTGACAATCAGGATAAAAATACTAGTAAAAGTTAACAGTTTCCAGATATATTAAGGATAGTTGTCTACCTCATTAGCAGTTACATTGAAATTTTACCAATTATTGAATACGATGATAACTATATTAGAGCCATTCGCTACTGTCTACAGAAACGTGACTGGCAGTCCGTTAGACATCTCAATAGACTGTTTGAAAGTAGTGGACCAGTAAAGACAATCGGAAAATTACGTATTATTCATAAGTGATTTCGGCATTCTCCGGTTTTTCTACGGAAGACAATTTGTGTGTTGAGCTGCATCTACGTCCAAAGAATGCCGAATATAACCTTATTAACAGATTCCGAACAAATCAATGTGAAAATGAAATAAAATCCATCTGTACTTTAATTTTATTGAAAGGAAAATAGAATCCCAGTCAACAATTCTTTTGATAACAAGATTTATTATATACTTATATAATTTCTGTCAAAAAGAAGGCTTGTATTTCGCAAACTACTTTCATTTAATATGCATGACCTGACACAGTTCTATATTTAATAGCGCGCATAAAAACTTCATTCATTTCAATTTTTATACATCGACAAACATTTAAGATTTCATTCGATAATAAAACAACAAACAAAAAGGTGAAGGTATATAATAAAAGGGTCACTACAACACTAGCTAGATCTGGGATTCCCAATTATACCAATTTGATTAAAATCTCGATCTTCTCGTACACGAAGATCTGACGGTGGCCAGTTCTTCACTGCTTTCGCCCCGTATCGGATTTCCGAAAACGGTATTTATAGTTCAGCCAATGAAATTGCTTGTTACAGAATTAAGGTAAGCTCAACCTTCAAAATGGCTCTGCCCATTTTGCTTTGAGTGCTATCAAAGCTGTTTGGAAAAAAGTTAAAATAAAAGAACTAAAATCTAAACAGTCAAGTGACGTTTTTCACGAAATAATGAACTGGAAAGATTGTGTCGCGGTCGTCATAAGAATTATAAAAGCGTGTTAAACACACTTATAAAATTGGAATCCCGGGCTCATGAGGCTAAATATAGATTTATTTGGACTTCTACTTTCACTTAAAAAACTTGAAAGCAAGGCGTTGATTGGTTAATGGAAAGGTCGCGAGAAAGTGATCTCCGACGCGTAACTGTCAGATCCTCATGCGTAGCGTTATTGAGGAGATGATTTTAATCAGATTGCTATTATACTAACCCTATCATATAACTAGATATGTATTTAAAGTACACTCGTGCCCCAACTTACTGTCAAGGAAACGTTGACAATTCAAGACTAGGTAAAATTGCATTATGTTACCCGGAGAAGGGGGGGGGGGGGCTAAGGATAGTAAAAGCTGACAGATAAAGCATTTAGAGGGCGCCGTGGGTCAATTTGTAAACCCTGCCTAAAACTATAGATGTACAACTTTACATACTGAATAACATTCCTTTAAAGTTTCAAACTCTAGGACAATTACTTTTTGAGATATGTGTAGCAACATTTTTAGATACTTTGTACATGCTTAACACAGACAACACTACAGATGAACAACTTCACACGCTGAACAGTAATCTTTTATTTTTTATGACTCTAGATTAAATACATTTTTGAGATATATGCCCCCGCAAACCCGCCACCCACCTTCCCCATCACAACCCCTTCTCTGACCTCAAAAATATGGTGGGCGATATTTTGTCGTTAACCGTAAGTAAGTTAATTATGTGTCCAATAATGATCCTTCATCTCCCCTGCAATAAAGAAAATACCTGGAATTTTTTTATCTAACAAATGTACTTTCTATATGTTCTATATACAGGTTTATTGTATTATACACATGTAAGAGGCTATAAATATATTATGTCATTTAATGCCAATAAAGTTATGTTATGTTATATAAATCCTCACCTTTTAGTGATATCTAGGCTTCAGTGGATAAATAACAAATTAAAACATACATCACAACACCTACGTGTTTATTGCATTTGTTAGTTTTAAGTGTCTATATTTGAAAATAGACATAGCTGAAATGTTAATTATCACCCAATTAAATGAACCATATAAAGAGTAAGTACAGCGAGATGAGACAATACCTCAAACACAATGTCGGCTTGTTGTTGTTGTTTTTTCTTTCTTTCATATGTGTTGCTTTTTGCTTCTTTGCACGTGCACAGTATCCTTCATAAAGTTACATTGTCACGCGTGTTGGTACTGCTTAATTAATAGGTACCGCCATGCATGGTGTGAAATACATAGTGTTTGTGATCTTCTTTTCTGTTCTGTTAAGTTATCCATCATGAAACAATACCGTTAATTTACAAAACATTAAACCTGCTAAACTTTTATTCTTCCCATAGTCTTTATCAGCTTAAAACAGAAATTTTAAATGACCGTCAGGTGGTCGTAAAATGTTTCCCAGCCCCTTTCGATTATTGCGTTAATTAAGCGTATGTTTACTTCCGTAATATTTCGAAATAAAGTCCACACCTTAGCTATTTTCGAAGAAAAAACTAAATACAGTGATTTTCTAAACTAAAATAGGCATTATATACACCAAATGTCATGTATGAAAAATGTTTTTATTATGTCCTTAAAGACACATCTGACAGTTTTCTATATGTATATAGGCAAATATTTTCCTACAGACAGAATTTCTTTAAACTTTGTGTACTGACTGAGAGTCAAGTTTAAAACGGAACTATTATTAAAAATCATAGGTACCGATTGATTTGCTATAATTGATGGTCAGATCTTTGCATTTCATTACTTAGAATTATACGGTCATTACATTTATATGTGTAGATGTGCGACTATATTCGATTGTACTGACACTACACGAAGTGGCACGAAGTCGCTCAATTGAAACTGACTTTTTATATTATTTTAAATTAAGTATGACACATTCAACAACTGTGTTTAGTATAAAAAACATAAAAAGCTCCAGTCCCCACATTTATACAAATTTAAGAGGTCCTTACAAGGTCCTAGGATGCTACATATTTAATGAAGATCCGTTGGGAAAAAAAAGTCATTAAAAGATATTTCTTCTTTTAGATAATGTTCCCCCTTAAAAAGGACTAAGTGTTCCCATTTGAAGAAATTTAACAGAGCACTTTACACGAATTTTAAAGATCTTTTATTTTTGTTTGGGGTTAACGTCGCACCGACGCAATTATAGATCATATGGCGACTTTCCAGCTTTGATGGTGGGGGAAGACCTCAGGTGCCCCTCCGTGCATTATTCATTACGATCGGGTACCTTGGTAGAACCACCGATCTTCCATAAGCCAGCTGGATGGCTTCCTCACATGAAGAATTCAACGCCCCGAGTGAGGCTTGAACCCACATCGGTAAGGGGTAAGTTATTTGAAGTCAGCGACCTTAACCACACGGCCACGGAGGCCCCGTTGAAGATCTAGTTTGATGAAGATCGATCATGCACTTCATGAGGAGAACTTGTTTACAGGTATTTCTATTTTTCGCGGTAGTGGCAAAAATGGCGCTAAGAGCTCCCATTTGAACCAAATAAAGGGAAAACTGTACAATGATGGATATAGACAGACCAATCCATCAAGCAGCTCATGAGCAGAAGTTATTTGAAGGGTTTATTTTCTATTTGTAGCTCTAGTGGCCCCTTTAAAAAGTGGACGAGTGCACCCACTGAAGATAGATTTAGCAGAAGACTTTATAATATTTATATAAAAATGCCATAAACTAAGTAAGGCACATCCTTGGATGTATTCATACGGCAGTTTACATGGAACATTCAATGATACACAGGAAAGCAATTCCATGAAAAGCGGAGAATAGTTCCAAGTAGTAGTCATTTAGACAGCCGATTTTGCGATATTGTTGCCAATCAATTGTTACAAATTATTCAGAATTCAGAATTCTTTGTACCTGGGTAATAACAATCTGCGTCTTGTAGACAGTGACAACTGTTAGATATATGTCTTCCTTAGACATAATCTGACAGTTACGTGCAACAACTTATGTAGAATATTTAAATAAATGTATAAGACAGCGATCTCGCCTTGGTACACAATGTTTAGGATCTAAGTTGTAAACTTCTGTTTCGTCACTACATCATCTCTGTTTTGCAATCATCGCAACAGATCCTGCATGGATGCAACCTCATATTTACGAGCCTTGGTGATCGAGATCGAGTATTTAAGGTTAGTGACTTAGAATCACTTTCTCCTCACCGCTGTGAAATCGAAACGTCGCATGTGGCGTTTAACTCTTTTAAGTGAAGGGTCGGAGGATTGGTGGTTCTACCAAGGTACCAGCCAGTTATGAAATAATGCCCGCACGTGCACGTGTCATCTTCAGAATTACTTATAAATGAGCCGTGCCATGAGAAAACCAACATAGTGGCTTTGCGACCAGCATGGATCCAGACCAGCCTGCGCATCCGCACAGTCTGGTCAGGATCCATGCTGTTCGCTAACAGTTTCTCCAATTCCAATAGGCTTTAAAAGCGAACAGCATGGAGCCTGACCAGACTGCGCGGATGCGCAGGCTGGTCTGGATCTATGCTGGTCGCAAACCCACTATGTTGGTTTTCTCATGGCACGGCTCAAATGTGTCAGTTCAACCTTAAACCCAACGAACATCTTATGATGAAGCATCATGACATCTCAAGGTACACTAATGTTACAGAAATAATTAAAATCGACCTTTCTAATAACAATTTATTTCACTAGTTTTTTACATTACAGAAATAAATACGCTACCATACAAATTATATCAAACTACCATTAGAAGTAGTTACGGTGTTACCGATTATGGCAACAGTGATATAAATCAACTGAAACAAACTTTATATAACATTGGTTAAAATGATCAGATGTGAAGCGTTGAGCAACCTTGCTTCTGGCATTCTCTTTTCTAGTATCTATCCGCACTGTTTCTGAAATGCAGCTGAAATGGTTGAAATATAAAATTAAGGTTATTAGCTATTTTATGTCATCTCTTAGTGCATATATCAGTGATAGTAATTACTTTTAGTCAATAGATAGTAATTACTTTTGATTCAAAAAATATCAAATATATCAACAGAATACCACATTCATGAGTGTCCCATTTTATCTGTTTGATAAATTCAATGTGGAAAAACACAAATGTTATATTCCATTTTTATAACATGTTAGCTCTTTTCTTTTACTTACTTAGTAGTGACTAGTTCTTTTTGACTAACGTCCTGTATACTGAAACCGACGTAAGCCTCAAAATGTTATTACAATAGTGTTATACCAAAATATGAAATGGTTTTATTTTACTCCCAAGAAATCAAATACATGATAAAAGATAATACGGCATGTTTGACAAGATTGATAAGTTCCGTGACAATCATTTTTGTCTTTTGTAAAATCTAGAAAATAAACTTATATACATGTATGTAATTACAGTGACAAAAATGTAACACCAACACTACTAATGCATCAGGTTATAAATGTCATGACCTCAAACGTTGCCAAACATGAATTTACCAATTTTAAAGATATCTATTCAGCTAAACCTCACAATTGTAAATAAAATGTAACAAAATCATAAAGAGTTATGAAGACGCAATTTAACTGGTAAATGAACTAATAGTAAACATTTACCACATCGTCAGTAGCGAGCAACTGGTTGCAACTTGCTGGTATGTTAAATGCTGTTGGATCTGTAATCCCCTTTGTAACGTTCTGATACAGGCTCATACGCATTACATAGTCTGAAGAGATAAAAAAAGTATTTTGTGCGTATCACACACATGATGTAGACTGAAACGATAAAAAGGTATTTTGTACGTATCACACACATGATGTAGACTGAAAAGATAAAAAGGTATTTTGTACGTATCAAACAGGTACGTTGACACACATGATGTAGACTGAAAGATAAAAAGTATTTTGTAGCGGTCTGATACAGGCACACATGCACGATGATGTCTTAAAAGAGTCTAAATGTAATAATTGCTTGTTACTTAAAATACTTAAGGTAACAGAGAAACAAACTAGCAACTATAACATATGTATAAACAATAACAAATTTGATTTTGAGAAGTAACATTTCAGATACCTTGAAAATGCTAATTAGCCACCGAGTCCAATTATGATATACAAAATGAGTTCAAATCCTGTCCTGGTCAAAATTGAAGTCCAATCAATATCAATTCAAAAATTTAAATACAATCTAAACTAAATCTAGTATATCTGAAGAATATAAATCCTTTCTTTAAAGTTATATATATACACTGGTAATACTTTGTTATAAGAAATGCAGGAAAGCTTTTCAATAAGATCTTGCTTATATTCTACCTGTCCTTAACCCTTAGCCTGCTGGCGGCAAGTGATTCTGCCTTTGCGACCAGTGCAGACCAAGATCAGCCTGCACATCCGTGCAGTCTGATCATGGTCTACACTGTTCGCTATTCAGTCAGTTTCTTTTTGGTAAGCACCCCTTTAACAGTTAATGGTACTGTCCAAATTTAAAGATGGACAAGTTCATTATAGAAATTTAGCAGGGTAAGGGTTAAACAGCTTCCTATTTAAAGCATCATTGAAGTTTCCAACACTTTCATGTATATATAACCAAAAATAAAAAAGAAGATTGTTGGTAAAAAAAAAAACAATAGAAAAATCCAGATTTTAAAATAATGTGATCATTTTGTTGACCAGTATTTATGATAGAACCGTCTGGAAAACCATAGATGAGCCGTGCCATGGGAAAACCAACATAGTGGCTTTGCGACCAGCATGGATCCAGACCAGCTGCTCCGCGCAGTCTGGTCAGGATCCATGCTGTTCGCTAACGGTTTCTCTAATTGCAGTAGGCTTTAAAAGCGAACGGCATGGATCCAGACCATACTGCGCGGATGCGCAGGCTGGTCTGGATCCATGCTGGTCGCAAACCCACTATGTCGGTTTTCTCATGGCACGGCTCAGATATAACGTATTGACATAAATGGTGTCTCAAATCTAGAACAGGCTTTACAGTAAACAATGAGTCGTCAAAATATAAAAATAATAAAGTGAAGCATAAGGGGGAATGACAAGTACATAACAAAAATAAAAATGTATTTTGTACTATTCTGATAAGGCACACACGCATAATGTAGTCTGAAAAGATTAAAAAAAGTGTTTTGTAACGTTCTGATACGATGAAGTCTGGAAAGATAATATAAAACAGGCTCACAAGCATAATGCATTCTGAAAAAAAAATCTGATGTAGCATCACGCTCGTGACAATGATGTAGCTTAAAATGAAATTTCGCTGGAAACGGGTATGTATGATCGGGAGAATAACATACAATGCGCGTGTTGTTATCTCAAGAATTTTAATTCATTTTTGCCTCTCCCTCCTCCATTTCTAAATTGGCTTGGGCACTTAGTTTTACCCTTGTTATCGAACATAAAAGGATTGATGTTGTGCGTGGTGATGTTGTACTACGATTTCACTTTGCAAGACCAGAATTAGTAAAAATATGCTTAAAGGATATAAAAATATGTGTCGCAAGTATCGCAATAAGTGTTTGATTTGGGGCATGATACAAGTAGTTGCATTCAGTATGTGAAATTGTGCATTTATGATTTTTTTTAATTTTGGGATTAAATGCAGCCAGAAAACGGTAATAGTCCTTGACTTAATAACAGTAAACTTAAAGGACATTGACGTTTGTATAACACGTATATCTAAATGGTTTTGCATAGACTGATAAAACCTTACATAGTATTATTCAGCATGTATTTAAAGTTGTACACCTTGGTCATCTTTTGGGAAATTCACTCAGAAATACCAGATATATGACCCTTGACATTCCAAAATTTATATAAAGGACCGAAAACGTTTTGCTGTCGTATGTGTTTCAGGAAGTTGGTCTAGAGTCATGACACTTTACAGGAATATTATTCAGCACTCGAAGTTGTGTATACGAAGTTTTATGTTGGGATTTTGGAGTTATAGTCCTTGACTTATAGCAATAAGCTTAAAGGGTATAAACGTTTATATCGCAAATATATTCAAAAGTATTTTACCTGGGTCATGAAAACTCATAGTAGTATTATTCAGCATGTGAAATTGTTTTAGGGGACTTGACCAGAGTTATGACCCTTGTCTCATTTAAAGTTGCGTTAAGAGTCTAAATGTTTATGTTGAATATATATAGTATAGTAAGTATTTGACCTAGAGTCATAAAACTTTAGAGCATGTAAAATTGTGTACCAGGGGTTTTATATAAGATTTACGTTCCCCATACCAATCCAAAAATGTTTTTCTTTTTCAATACCTTGATGTTTTGAGGTATTGTCATGCTGTGACATTAGTGTTAAAAACTTTCATAAAATTTGTTTTAAAAATGTTTAAAAATGGTTGTATATGTAAAAACTCGAACTTTGTCAATAATTTTAAAAGAACAAAAAGAATTTACATGCTGTCATTATAAAAATGTTTTATTTCGTACTAAACATTGATAAGATCTTGCAGTGTCAAACTAATTGCTATTATACGTCTGTTAATGGTCTTACTGCATTTTATTATATAATCTTAATATCTGTTTATGAGATAATAATCTTTTGACACGCAAGGACAGAGGTCCCTGGTCGCGTGAAATCACGTGAAATCTCACTAGGTATCGCGGTATGCGAGATTTGTTGCTAGGGGACATATAGGTTTCCTGCAATATTATTGGTTGATTTTATTGTTGTTATGAACATCATAAAAAGTCAATGATAACAGTAGATCAGAAGAGTTTTACCTACGAAATAAGAAGGGCATATACTTCTGTGTTTCATGTCGAGATATCCGACTAGATAATTACAAAGTTTTGACTAATTTAATTGTGTTTATAGAAATTATTGTTATTATGTGGACATCCATATATTGTTGTTGAAAACTGAATAAAAGAAGAAACAGAATCTGGATTGTTATTCCCTCAATAAATGCGTTTCCAACCTATTTGAGTAATTCTACACAACTGAACAAGTAAAATTTGAAAGTTCCGTTAAGCGCGCTAACTTTCCTACACACCTCCATAATTGAAGCGTTTATTGCACCATAAGGTGACAATGTGAGGGGCACCATGGTTCAATTGACACATCCAGTTTAGACAATGAGCCCGGACTGAAATATTTCAAACAAATAAACATCGATGCACAACGACTTATTTCTTGCGCACGATAGAGTTTGAACAAAAAAAGAGGATATATTGTAACGTTCTGGGACCAGTTTCGCGAAGCCTACTTGGGACAAAGTTTTGATTTATTAGCAAGATGTTTTATGAACACCGTTTAAAGTAAATTCATTTAAACAATACGGTTATTCTTAGAATATAAACAAAACAAGAATAAGATAGATTTGTTTTAAAATTGAATTAACGACACATTTTTAAAAATATACAAGTTATATCCTATGAATTATATGTGTTTTAAAAGTCCATACTTATAATGAGACTTATGAACTTTTGAGAAACGGGCTCCTGATGCAAGTCCATGCCCCTTTTATGATATAAAAACTCAAGAAAAGTATACATAAACAAAAGTGAACAACACCCACATTCATACTACACTTTTAATTCAGTAAAAGCCTGATTTGGTTTGAATGTTATTTTTTCATTCTTCTGACAAGTATGACCTAGGAAAATGGCCTACATTATGGTTCGTAGATGTGTGTTATGATTGCAACAAAAACTACGTGATAAAAGTACAGTAATATATTTTCTGTTCAAATTAATATACCTTTAGCTTATTAGTTCGTGACAAAATTCAATGACTACATTCAATTTAGCAAACTCTTTTCTATCTCTAGCAGATGCGTCTATTATAATGCTCATTAGCTTTTAACATTAATGTGTTTTTGTCAAGTAATATTTTTGGTAACTCATTATTACAATACGAACGAATATTAGCCATATAACTCTACTTTATTTCGCAATTTATCGTTTCATTACAATGTCACAGAAGCCGCTATTGGCAGCTTTGTTATATTATTCAATTTTTATTTGATAATGTTCATGAGAGATGGGAAATTAATATCAATGATTATACGATCCAGGCTGTTTGGTAGGATTTATTGATAAAATAACCATTTCTAAAAGTTTATAACGTGGTCGCCTGCCAACGCGATGCTGTTTTCCTTATGTGTGTATAGAATTTGTTTACTTTTTCCATGAATGTTTGTATACATACTCATTATACACATTTAAGCTATAATTCAGGGAGCTGATTTCCTAGAATGTGGCTTAACGTTTAAGATCTTTATTCCTGGTATCAATCTAGAGGTATATAATTTTCACTGTTGTTATTATTTTTTGATACAGATATTATATCTGATTTTAATCATGACCATACAGCCAGAATAATTATAGCAATAAACATGTATTTTCTGATTGTTAACGCTACTGTTAGTGTTTAAAAGGCTGTCCGTTTAAACCGCTATCTAACATGCCGAACACGTGCATTAGAGCAACTACTTTATTGTGTTACAGGGCTGATTTAAAGCAACTATCAAAGGCACTGAACATTCTTCATACCTGGTCCTCCTGTAATTCTGGACTCGGACAGGGGTAGACAGTCATCTTTGGTCACTGAAATGCGTTTCGAACCGCCATTTACCTTGTCGGGAACAAACCAGACTTCTGCCATAACACCGGCTGGATATGAATGTGCTCCAAACAGTGTAGCATCATCTGCAGTTGGGAGAAGATTTTTAACTATATTTCTTTAAGTGAAATGTCATTGTCAATACATGTCACACCAAATGATAAAACATTGTGGTATGAAGAAGTCGTGTTATAACCATTAACTGACCGTGTTGACCTCATGCCGGCTGATATAAAAGTACTGGATGCAAAAAATATCCTGCATGTAATGTTTTTCATTTATCATTCAATTCAATAATATATCTATTTTTATTGATATAATAGCAAAATGCTCCCCTTGAAATGAAAACAGATTTTATGGAAGAAACTGTTATTTTTTCTCCATCCAAATGCTTATTGACAGCTTTCATTCATTGAGTTTATTACTTGCTGTACATAAATCAAAATGCACAAGTATGATAACTATGTACAAAATTAGATATTTGACCTTGCTCTTACCTGGGAGATGATTTGCGTCTAAATAATATATATGTTAATATATTTATTTTATTATAGTCTCGTCGATGAACAATATACATGGAACAACAGGCTCATGATGACCCTTTATCGCTCACCTGTTTAACTTGGCCTTGGAATCATCAAGATAAACATTCTGACCAAGTTTCATGAAGATAGGGTCATAAACATTGCCTCTAGAGTGTTAACAATATTTACCTTTGTTTTTAGCGGGTGATCTAGTTTTTGACCCCACATAATCCAGTTTCGAACTTGGCCTATGAATCATCAAGATAAACATTCTGACCAAGTTTCACGAAGATAGGGTCATAAACGTGGCCTCTACAGTGATAACAAACTTTTCCTTTGATTTGAATGGTGACCTAGTTTTTAATCCAACATTACCCAGTTTCCAACAATTTCGAACGCCTAGGAATCATCAAGATAAACATTCTTACTAAGTTTTATGAAGACAGGGTCATAAATATGGCTTATAGAGTGTTAACTTGTAACCTTTTCCTTTGATTTGAGCTGGTGACCTAGTTTTTGACTCAACATGACCCAGTATCAAGCTTGGCCTAGGAATCATATAGGTAAACATTCTGACCAAGTTCCATGAAGATAGAGTCATAAATTTGGCCTCTAGGGTGTTAAGAAGCTTCTCCTTTAATTTGACCTGGTGACCTAAGTTTTCACCCAATATAACCCAGTTTCGAACCTGGCATAGGAATCATCAAGATAAACATTCTTTGCCAGTTTGTATCAAATCAAATCATAAATGAAAACTCTATATGGCTGAAAGTGACAAAAATTTTTCCCCTTCAAGGGGCAGTAACTCTAGAATCCATGATAGAATCTAGCCGGTTTTCAAAAGGAACTGAGATCTTATTATAACTTAAGTTGTGTGTAAGTGTGGTTAAAAGCAAATGTAAAATGTCACTTCACAAGATAAAAATTAAAAAGTTTTGGCTCTTTCGGGGGCCAATAAGGGGCCGTAACTTCGGAATTTATAACTGGATCTGATGGATTCATCATGGAAATCAAGATCTATTGCTGTTAAAGATATTTTGCAAGTTTGTACTAAATCAAATCATAAATGAAGTCTCTGTATGGCTGCGAAAGAAAAAATAGCACATTCTGGCCCTTTAAGGGGCCATAACTCTGGGACCTATGATGGGATCTGGCCAGTTTTCGAATGAAACCGAGATATTATGCCAGTAAAAGTTGTGTTTAAGTTTGATTAAACTTGATTACAAAATGTGGTCTCTATCGTGTTCACAAGAAATTGTGAATGGACGACGAACAGACGGACGGACGGACGACGAACAGACGGACGGACGGACGACGGGGGATCACACAAGCTCACCATGTCACTACGTGACAGGTGAGCTGATAAAAACACGTTCTCATGTTAAAACATGTTACACTTAAAACAAACATATAACTAAAGTACATTATTCATACTAATAAACTTTGATAATGTGGCAGTTGAGTCCAATAAGTCCAGGGGTGTTCAATGATAATCCGTCATAGATCTATTGTAAACCAAATATTGGATTTACCTGTATTGGAAATTAAACAGTGTCGATTGTATTTAGGTCAACTGCCACATTATCAAAGTTTATTAGTAAGTGAATTACAAGGGACGTCCAATAACATCTACATAACTGTGTGAATAACAGTCACATTTTATAGCAACCAATTGTTATCATGCATACTGATACTGCTAATCCAAGGTCTGAATACTGCATTAAAATGCTTAGAATAAGACATCGAGAACTGAAAACGGGCGCAAACGTGTACGATTGAAAAAGTGGTTTAAAATTTTTACACCTATCATATAATTAAAATTTGCATATTACAACTATACTAAATTAAATGTTAATCTCAATGTAAATGTATTTTGACATAAAGTTGGACAGAAGAAACCATCAAAAATAAAAATGGAGTAGTGCAAGTCTATGAGAAGGTGTGATTATGAATAATTACTTTCGAGTCAGCTATCATGCACTGCAATGTCTCGAAATGGAAAATATCAATAGGCTATTAGCCCATTATGGCATAACAAGCATACATACAGATATGACGAACAGTGAAAACATATCTATAATTACATACACTTCAATGTGGAGAAGATCTAACAAATAATTTTACGACCTTTTCATTTAACATAAATGATTTAAATTATGTTACAATGTTTCTGTTAATAACATCAAACTATATAAAATAGTGATATGGTAGACACATTCTTATGAAGAAAAAAGAATGTCAAAAGATTTAAGGAATTATACATCTATAAATTCTGCATTTCTTGGTGAAAATTATGATTGAAAGTCATGCAGTTGCGTTACATTTAAATTGTCAAACGATACATAGATCTACATGTAGCTAAAAATAGTCGGTCACGTGGGATGTACGTTTATCAAGCAAGTTTTCTGACTTGCAGTACATAATATAGATACAAACATAGTTTCAAGATAGATGTAAATCATGATATTTCCATTCGCCCTTTTCTTTTCCATTGAAAACCATGACGTTCATTTCGTATGAACAGCAAAAGGAAAGGCGAGAAAGTTACGTCAACGCTGCTTAGTGATAACGGGCCGCTGTTTTGACGACGTCCGCGTATAGTCAGGGAAAACGTTCATTAGGTGACGTCGCAGTTGTTCCGTCTTGTGAACAGAATGACCGGGAAGCTGATTTTAATGTTAAATGCAACAAATGTATGCAATTTATAATATAATCTTGTGTACAAATATAAGAAATGAAACTTTTTCTGTTCATGCGAAATGAACGACAGAATATGATCGGCAAATTAAACATGAATCGCTAGCGCGATTCATGGATTTGCCGATTCTATTCTGTCGTTCATTTCGCATGAACACCGAAACAAAATTCTTAATTGTAATTTAAAAACTGTCATTATATTCCATCATATAGTTTGTTTTTATATTTCAGAAACACAGACTGCACATTTTGCCGTTTTTATGTAATTATTGCAAATAAATCATAAAGGGAAAGAATTAGCCGTTTTCACTATAATGATATTGGCAGATGGTTTGTAAATGAAAGCAATTATTCCTCCTTAATGTTAATTATCTGTTCAAAACAAACATAAAAACTCCTTACCTGGTATGCATGGTGATTCCATTGTAGAACTTATGTCTTCTGTCTTACATTTTTGTGATATAATAGTGTACTTCTTTCCCTGAAAAAAAAATGAAGTGAGCATATTATAAGGGAGAAAATTTAGAGTACTCTGTTTAGATAAAACATTTTAGAGCTATTCCCCTTTCTCTGTGTTGTAAAAGCTATTTAGGTTGGAAAAAAAAAAGAATAAACTTCTTGAATGAATTATAAAATTATCGGAACGGTTTATAATGAATTTAAAAAGACAAATCCCTCGGTGGAAAAATGTGAAGTTACTAATGATGAATTACTACGCTCATTTTCTGCACTTTAATGCTTACAACATGGAATGCAGACAGTTTTTCTCGGATAAAAAGAGTTGTTTCTTATGTTGACAAATTCTTGTTTGACTTCTCAATTGAAAAAAAAAATACAAAAATCATCACTACGTACAAAAAAAGGGGTTTCAGCTCTTCATATAATACATGTATACCTCATTGTATTTGATGATAGTTTTCGTTTGTGTCTTAACATGAGCTGTTCTGTTGTCTAACGATTCCAAATAAGCTATCTGTTTCCCCGTATAGTCGAAATAAAACTGTCTATTACCATACGCTAATGATGCTGCGTCCAAGTCCCTGTTATACTCCCCTATCAAAACATAAGCAACATCTTCAAATATCAAACGGTCTTCACCTCCAACATTTTACATAGATAGACCTAAAATGTGCAAATGGACCAAAACTTAGAAACAGATTGCTGGAGTCTATAAAATCGACCGAGGCATACAAAATGAGCATTTCTAAAGCACGAGAGTTTTTGCAAACGTTCATTAAAGTTTCATGAAATCTCGTTATCTGTGTTCACAGATCGGAATATATAATTAGAATTCCAGTGGAATTTTCTACCCTAGCAACCGCAGTACAACTATAAATAAACATTAGAATAATCTAGCGTTGTACAAGTAGTGTATAAATTATTTGTTATAATTGTTTATTAGAATGTGAACAAGTTACCGGTAGTTTCTACGAGATTCGCAGTCCATTGATCAGGAAAACAACAGTTTGCAGAGGCTAAAGCCACAACTGTTGATGTAAACACCACAACTACAACACAAATATTTAGAAATTTAAACATTTTGCTTAGTGTTGTATCATCATAGTCCAATTAAATGTTTAACTATGACTCCCTGGTGTCCTTAAATCTGGACTTTGGGTATCTAATCATGACTTAATCTAATCATAATACAATAATATCGTTCAATATTTGTTAATGTAAATAAGATGTTTACGCGAACTAAGTATTTCGCGGTAGTGTTGGTAATCCATGTTGTGAATTTAACTAGTAGGTGTACAATTTGTATGCAAAATTCATGCTTATTATATGCTGGCTACCGAATATATATATTTTTTCATCATTTTCTGTAAATCTGACTTAAACTTACTTGTTTATGATTGTCTATCGTTATACTAAATTCATACCCTATATTTTGTTCATAGGAGATATCTTCTAAGCTTTCCACATTATATGTAATTATATCCCTTTTCTTCTCAAAACATATGATATTCAGAGCAAAGTAACATCATGCCAAAAAATGTATGAGAAGACATAAAAGATAAAATACATCTAGTTCTAGCCAATCTATGTTGTAAATGGTTTAATTACCAAACATGAAAATTGTTCAAAAATGTCCTTAGCTTACTGCAAGAAAAGTATATGAATCGCAAATGTGCTACATTTCGTCTCACTGATTTATCGTGTCGGGCCCTTGATAATATTGTATTAGGCCAGGGACATATGATGTACGAACGAAGCCTACTTAGATAAAAGGTAGGGTGTTGTTGAAAAAGATATTGTAAAGATATATATAGATTGAGAGAACAAAACATTATATCAAAACTGAATGAGCTTTCGCAATACGGACCGTGTAATTTTGGAAATATATATATATATATATATATATATATATATATATAAGAAAAAATACCAGTTCTTATTTGTTAT
Organism: Mercenaria mercenaria; assembly: GCF_021730395.1. Classification (NCBI taxonomy): domain Eukaryota; kingdom Metazoa; phylum Mollusca; class Bivalvia; order Venerida; family Veneridae; genus Mercenaria; species Mercenaria mercenaria. Next base: position 58,205,326 of record NC_069377.1, on the reverse strand, counting down.
GCTTGATTATGTTTGCGTTCTGATGAATACAGTTTAAGAAAAACAATTCATCGTGGCACAAATCTTTGAAAAAATTAAATGGCTTGTGTGGTAGAAAAAAGAAAAAATACCTTGCTGAAAAATGATAAACGGATCTCTGGTGGCTTTATGCATTTAACCTCTAATAAATGGTCATGGATATTTTTTTGGAAAGAAAACTTTCTTTTGAAAAAAATCTATTTTTCTTTTGAATGCCCTCTGGTAACAAATGAATTAACAAATAAAAGCTGATATTTTCTTAACTTTACGGAACCCTTTAAGCAGCACCCGTCCGCTTAGCTCAATAGAGAGCGCATATTCGAGCCCTGGGCGAGGCGTATGTTCTCCGTGACGATTTGATAAAAGACATTGTGTCTGAAATCATTCGTCCTCCACCTCTGATTCATGTGGGGAAGTTAGCAGTTACTTGTGGAGAACAGGTTTGTACTGGTACAGAATCCAGGAACACTGGTTAGGTTAACTGCCCGCCGTTACATAACTGAAATACTGTTGTTAAACGGCGTTTAGCCCAAAACAACCAACTTGACAATTTATTTTAGATATTACATTCTTAGTTTATTTCGTATGAACATTATAATATTTGCAATTTCATTTTTATGAAATGTTAGTTCGTAACAATGAAATCGTGTTTCGTAAAAACGAAACTTTATTTCGTAAACTTGAATAAATGTCTCTTTTTACGAAATCAGATTTCATATTTACGCAATGACTTCGCATTTACGTAATAAGACTTCATTTTAACGAAATAACATTTCGTATATGCGAGATAAGTTACGTGTTAACGCAATCAGATATCGTAATAACTACATAAAATTTCGTAATTACGAAATAATACTGTTTTACAAAAACAATGTAACGATTATTACGAAATAACATTGCCTGTACCTCACGGCGGTTGGATTAATTTTTTGCAGATTTTTGGACCCTTTTGATTTGCACAGAATCTTTCCAGAGATTCTTGTCCGGGCTCAGCAACCACTGACTGGAATTCAACAACAATTCATAGGAGTTGCGAAAATGATCAGCACATCCTGATAGGATTATTGGTTGTGGAGTTTTAACTCTTAAATATTTGTCAACACTATTCATTGGATATTTATCAAACTTAAAATGAATGATTGGTATAAAGATTTGTTGCGCACGGAGTTATGCCTTTTTGTTTTTGCTACACTGAATACATTGTAGGACCATTTTAGTTTTTCCTTGTTTGGAGCGCACCTCCGAGACTACTGAAGGGATTTTAATGTTAATCTAACATGATCACAGGCTAAAATTAAGTGAGGTGCATGAGAATGCATGAACAATAATACTCATTTTATTGCAGAACTATTTCTATCATTTCTCTCTATCGTAATGAGCATAATGTAGGCTTGTCTAGGGTAAATAGTCACTAAATACCCAAGGGAATTTTATGCAATTTTGCAGTCAACATGTACCAAAGTTAAACGAAGTGCAGAGCTTAAGAACTATATGTCACTTGCAGAATTAATGCCGATTTGGTTCATTTCTAAAACAAGCCACATACGTAGGATCGCTTCACAAAAAAACCATCAGAGAAGCTTCCACCTGTTTCACAGATTTTCTTGTTTGATTAAAACTAAAATTTCATAAAAATTTCAGAACTTTTACTCAGCGTTTACCAAAGCTCCGTCTGTCGAAACTCAAGAACTTCAATTCCGCTCAAGAAACGTCATTATACTGTAACCAAATGTTGAACATATTTTTTCTCAATCTATTCTTATAAAATTTATAATGTTTTACATCTAACCAGTTTTATCATAATCTATTTTCGTGCATATCTATGCATACAAACAGGAATTGCTGTACGTGTTATAGAAAGGACCTACATATTTGCTGAGAAGACTGGAATGCGCGTTTACAGACCGATTAAGGGAAACAATCAACAGACCAGTCCGTGTTAAATTTTTCCTTCGTTCGAGTACTCGGCCTTCAGACATGCCTCGCAACTACTAAACATCAAACCTTTTTTGTAGTGGGCTTTTTCGGGGTTTATACAACACATGGTTGTTCAAAATGCCTGGATTGCCATACACAACGCTGGAATTCAGACGAGAAATCTGTAAAGTGAACCTAATTCAATAGTCACAGTGCACACAGGGAGGCTTAAAAAGTGTTCAAACACGATTTTGCTATAAATCATTTCTTAAATGAAATACCATATTATCAAAAAGATGGAACTAGGAACAAAACAATAGCCCGTACAATAGCTTTTAGCAGCGCATTGTTGTAAATACTACACTCAAAAAATTAGAAATACATGTGTAATGGAACAAACTGGCATGCGAAGCGCGGAGATACGATGACAAAACGCGAAGTTTTCACCACGATCTTAGCTTTATGTATTGTCATCATCCATTCGCGCTTCGCATTTATAGTTAGGGCACGCACTGGCCGTAACGGAACATCTTGTAATACAGTTGATTATTTCATACTACCAGTTTCAAGTTACATCTTCGTTGTGAAATCAAACAAACGCATGTCTGGATTCATGTCAATATGTCCGGTTTTTCTCGCGAACGACATTGTGGTGCTTCCACTGTGTGCATGTTAATACAAATTGTTTTGTTTAAAATGCAGCAGGCCTGTCTCTTCGATAGATGCCACATTTAAATGTTCATTATGTGTTGTACATCGAACATTTTGTGTTGTACATCGAACATATATGGTGAAATACAGTATTATGAGTGATTTTGAAATTATGTTCCAAAGCATGAAATTAAACTGAAGCAAAAAAAAAAGGTTTTCTTTTACAGGATTTTTAAGAAGTTAATTATTTGCGAGAACTTTGTATGTTATACGGTATTTGTCAATGTTGAGGCCTGTGACCCCGAGGTAAATTGCGCCATAAAAGGCATTTTACAAAGTATGGACTATAGGTGATAAAATGGCGTTTGAAATGAGAGTTTGGAGTATTTTTAGAGCTGATATGTAAAATTGAGAGTCGTGTTATTAAGATAAAAGTAGTGGTGTTATTGATGAGTAATAAATAAGAATTGTCATAAATAATGATGAAATGTTTGTAATTGCCATAACTAATAATATTTAAGAATGGTTATTTGTTAGAAAGATGAATAAAATTAACATGTTGTTGATCAAAGACAATAGGAAAAGTGGCTAGTAGCTGTACATGTGATTATGATTTTTGATAATATTTGCAATTATGAGAAATGTGGTTTGTGTCTATTAGGAAGATAATGGCATATCTCTATTTAAATGACAATTATTATCCTTGTCGCCAACAATAACAAACTTGAACAGTGCATCATCCTGAACAGATAAAACCATTCATTGTTTTCTAAGTCATAAAATCATCGACATCAGCAGCAGCAAATGTACAATCGTCATTATTATCAAATCCCCATTATCGTCTGCCTATCATAATGACTGAAACAGGCATTTTGCAAATTTCCATAAGTCGCTGCAAGTCTTTTGTTGAGGTGACATATATTCGTAGAAATCACCATTATCATTATTTTGACAATAACGTAACCATGATGAACATTAATTACACCAATGTTAAAACCTTCATCATTTTCATAATCAACAATAGTTACAATTTAAATACAATAATTTATAAACATCATCATCGTCATTATCATCTTCATATTCCAGCCATTCATATTTTCAGCAATAACATCACTATCGAAAACATCATTAGCAAAACCAACATCAGCATTGTCATCATCATGAACAAAAATACAAAACCTTACTCGTCACAAAATAGCAGTATAAATACATGTATTTGACATTATTATACCTACCTATTTCAATTAAGAACCAAATCATTATAATATCTCTGCCATTTTTTCCAATTAAACAACAAAATCTAGTAATCAACAGACGCCTAAATTAGAAACACAGTCATCACGAAACAGCAGCATATTTTCTTGTCATCACTGTCCTAACCTTTCTAAATTCAACAACATCATCATCATCATCACGAGGGGAAAAAAACTTAAGAATAACAGCATCACTGACAGGATTATATGCGTAAGCAGCAATAGTAAAACCATTATCATCAAATATCATGTCAATAACGCCAGTAATCGTTTCTAATCTTTATTATCATTAACAGCAGCAGTAACAACAGCAGCAGTAACCTACAGCTACATCATCGTTGTCATTACTTGCCTTCTTTAAAACGTCAATCATGTTTGTCCAAAATCTCTGTAAGTTGACCCAAGACACCACTTCATGTCCAAAATAAACAATGAGACGAAAATATAACACCACATTTTAGGTTACATGTTTAACAAGCATGACAAAGCACACATTTACATTCACGCAAAAGTGTTATCAATAGCTACCACTTCGTCCAAAAAGCAGTTTAGTTTCCAGGGCCGGTTCAATAATTTTGGGTTGTGGGGCGTGAACTTTTGGTATTGCGAGCGAGGCGAATTGAAAAGCTCATGATTCTAACTTTTTTTGCAAAGCAGTATGCATCCTTCTGCGTAATGACTATGTTACTTGAGTAGAAATTACTATTATGATTTGCGAACGGAGCGAACGAAAAAAGTACGCTTTTTTAAAACTTTCAATTTCATATGAGTATCGCCGCCGGTCGTATAAGCTGTAATGACGTACGATGAAACAGAGAACACCGTGTGTTTTTCTTTAAAATTTCGCCTTAAAATTTTTAGGAACAAATACAAGCGAAGCGAGCAGACAATTTCCAGCATGCATAGAAATAATTATCTCTCCCCGTGATCTTAATAATAATCATTAATGACACATGCCGTTAACTTTTATATAACATAGAAATCCCATTCCTTTAACCTTTATATAACATAGAAAAAACGTTAAAAATTGATGGCTGACATATTTTAGAGGGACTGGGCACCGGGTGCATCCCACCACACCAACCACTGAATCCGCTAGTGGTTTTAGTTATACAGTCATTTAACAGAGAAAACACAAGCAATTTTTGCAATATTTCAATTGATTTGCCATTCACAATTCACGATATTTTCCACATTACGTTGAATCAACAGGAGACTTATTTAAGGAACAAAAACGCCCCATTACATAGATCTCTATTAGAATGTATATTTTATTGATTTTACAAAATTTTGTAACCCCAACCACTTTTATAATGAAAATAATGTAAAAACCAAGTAATTCTTTAGATTTCAATATAAATTTTAGTTTTACGTACACTTGCATTTAGAACATTGGATTTTACAACAACATGAACCAAATTCTGTGTTGCTACTAAATTGATTATGATAGGCAAAGGGAATTAATAATTTATCAAAGCCCTTTCATGGTTAAATATGTATCTCATCTTTCATAAATATACAAATATCATAAACAGTTCACATAGTCATATAATTCCCTAGACTAAACATGTTTATCAAATTAATTCTTACGTTAAGTAAACTCTTATAATCGTTCGGTAATCAGGAGAGAAAAATCATTTTAAAAGTAACTCCAGTGAAATTTTAACATGCATTATGCCCACGGATAAGTGTACATAATCAGATATTTAAGTTTTTAACGACTCTATTACTTGATCAAAACACGATTAACCTTCAGTCTGCTTGCGGCAAGTGACTCTGCCTTTGCGACCAGTGCAGTAAATGTTTAGTGAACACCCCTTTGAATAATAAATGGTATTGCCCATATTGAATGATGGACCATTCCATTTTAGAAATTTAGCAGCGTAAAGGTTACTACCTTTAGGGTTCTTGATGTGTGACTGAGCGAGATGTATATTACTAATTATGTGTGATTCATGATTTACGTATTTGCATAGAGGACAATAATCATTGGAATACCATATATCTACGCAAAACATACTTTGTTCCTTCTAGAATTTTGTATTAGTCGTAACTATTTATACTCTATGAGTCGTAACTATTTATAACGCTTGACGATACAAATATCGATCTGTATTTACTGTATATGAATAAAGACAAGCACTGAAGCAGTTTAACTATCGGTTATTGTAAACTCGACTTTGAGTTGATTTGAATGGGTAATCACTTGTGAACCTTCTATTTCTCTGTGCGTAATATATAGTGTATCATTCACAATGTGGGTATAGAAAAAACATACCCAATATTGGAAAATACATTATGTATAACGTCCTTAGTTACGCTGTAATAGCTATGAATAAACTAGATAATAGCTGTAAATAAACTCGCTCCTTCGGTGTATATATATATTAAGAATTTCATTTCGGCGGCACAAACAGTTAACTATAACGCATTAGCAGTTGAAATGGCGTCAGGAAAAGTAGATGTCAAAGCAATATTGGAAAGTTCGACATTTGTTGACAAAAACGAAAAAGAAAGTAAGCTGGACTTTAACGATGTTGAATACATAGGTAAGAGTGTTACTATTATGATCATAATTGTATTTAGCAGACGTTTCACAAATATTAATTTATTCCTTAATGCAGCAATCTATATTTTTAATTGAGTTAGCTCTATTAGTAATTGTACCTATTGATGAAACTCGTAAATAGTCTAGTGGTTTTAGCTCACTGGACTATGATATAAAATAACTAATATTTTGTCAGCATGATCAATAATTAGGTAAAAATTGCCGTCTTATCGGTAAAATTATCCCCCTTGAAATCACCTGGCTGTGCGATATCGATTTTTGAGTCGGCTAAAGGCTGAAAGCCTTTTGACGAGTCCTTGCTGTTCAGCGATTCTCTAAATGGACCGAATAACACGTGAAGGGATGTAGTTCCATTAGATTTCTCAAACTTCAAACAGTTCACTGCATGAATGAAGTTAAGTTGTGTCAATTCCCTTTGCTATGACCAATATACGATGTAATCTGTCATATTTATGACTTGTAATTGTGCAATACTCGAATGTAACTCATTAAGCATAAATGTGCATTTTAAGAATTGCGCAGGCTTACAAAGCTTGGGTAACATCCAGCGAAAGACAAAAAATAGTTCCACAGGGCTCCAGATAAGATGCGTATTAGCGTAAATTACGTATAGAAATAATGCAAATACGCATGTCTAATAATTTCTAAGCGTATAAAAACGTATATAAAATTACAGAAACGCACACAATGCTTTTTTAAAAACAAAATCTGAATCGTCTGGATGCGTTAGGTAACATAGCCGATCAGCCTTAATTCTTCCACATTGAACGTAAACACGCATCGTATGATTTCTATAAACTTTGCGTGTGTTGAATTTTGCAGTCAGTAAACGGATAAATTATCGGAAGAAGAAGCTCTTACTGGTTTGTTTAGTTACTACTGATATTAAAAATGATTTTAATTCTTATTTTTCGAGAAAAAAACAAATCGGCGAAACATTAAATTGTATTTTCTTGTAGTTTTTGAAATCGAAAGTAGATCGTCTATGTTTGGCTGCTTTCACGAAACGAAACAACTTTTTTATGAAAAGATTTAAATAAGAGGTAATTTAACCGTAAACTTCAATGTCAGATACTGCCAATTGCTGCTAAATGTCTTCGTATCATCACAATTTGTAAAATATATTGGAGAAAAGTGTAATCGTATCCGGATATAATATTTTGGGTAAATATCGAGCTGTGTTATGAAATTTTAAGAAAAAAACTAAAAACAAACTGCACTGGTAGACTATACTGTCAGTACATCAATCATTAGACGACTCAGGCCCTTCAGGCCTTTGATTATCTGGTTGATATTTTCAAATAGAAACAAAGAAGGAAAAAAGTTTGAACAAATATTGTTTTAATTAGAATGAACACACAATATTTATTATCCTATTGAAGTGTTCGTCATTCTTTTCTCTTTACAAAGATATAAAAAATATATTTCTAAAATGAAGAATTAATGCTTCCCTTGGCGATTAAAAAACATCACTATCAGTCTCTGTTTACGGTATATAGTTACTGAATAAATAAGCAAAAACCTGTGATACGTATCTAATTCTTTCCCCTGTAGCCACTTTATTCATAATTTGAGAATATTTGTTATCCTATTAAAGTATTCTACAGACATTAAATTTTTTATATATGTTTTTATTTTGAAATTATTTTAATGTCTTCTTGCTTCCCTAGACGTTTAAAAGTTGGTGATTTTTGTATTATTTCTTTATTTGCACGCGTCCGTGGTATTTCCGAACCCGTGCGGAAACACACGAACTCGCCCGAAGTTTAGCTGCCGATGATACAGAAAGAGCTGATTGTTACAACAGAGTATTATTTTCAGTTGGTATAATTCTTACTGCATGCATCAATATAAAAGAAAGAAAGGGAGAGAGAGGGGGAGAGAGAGAGAGAGAGAGAGCGAGAGAGTCATAACAATTTCAGCCTATATCAATTATTGACGGTACAATTTTCATACTATGGATAGTAATGATACTTCAAAGTTTTAACCAACTTGCAGCAATACTTTTATATATACAACATTTATCAGGTGTTTTAGTGAAAGATTGAAAGTGAAAGTTGGAATAGTGGAGGTACACTTGATAACGTTTTAAGTTCGTTTTTAACCTCACACGAGGCTGAGCTATTGCGATCATGTTATTGTGATCATTCCTAGTTCGTAAAACATCCGTCTTTTCGTCGTTCATTCGACATTTTCCTTCACTTAAACCATGCCGGATGGATAGTGGGGGGGGGGGGGGGGGGGGGGGGGGTTGTATAAAACTTGGCCTGGGATGGTCTTCTACCAAACGTGTTCAAACCATGCAGAACTCATGTTGCCATCGCAACGGAGAAGAAAAGACATTAAGATATTTCCCATTTTTCACACTTGCCGGATTTCAAATTAATTTGACGGAAAGTTCCTTGGGTGATCTTAAACCTTTTTCCGATTGGACAAAAACATCTCCGCCAGGATGCGTGGTCACTTTTCCCTTTATGTATGTACTGGGAACTTTAACAGGTCTTTTAATCAGAAACTATTGGTCCGATTTTTAAATAATTCCAGACGAATTTTTATTGAATGACCCACTATACCACGATTGTTGAAATTATTCTGATTCGTCAAAGAACATTCCCTTCTAGAAGTCGTGGGCACTTTTCCCTATAGATATGTATGTAATGGGAACTTTTAAAACTTTTTTCTTGTCATAAACCAACTTTGACATATTCGTCAGAATTGATATGTAAACAGTAAAAGGCACATTTCAAAGTATATTAACATATTGACACGATGGTGTATGTAATAAGAAATAGGACAGAAAGATATAATTAGAATAAGAAATAAGGAGTGGGCGGAATAGAGTGGAAATGAATTTATTTAGGAGAAGTGAATACTGGACCTACTAGTTAGTTCTGCGCATATAAAACTGATCTAAATTGTACTACTTTTGACCTGTTTCCACGCGTTTTCCTGAAACAGACTTAAGCTTTCTTCTGTCTAAAATATTTGTTTTGGTTGGTCGTTTTATTCTATCACCATTTCTGTACTAAATGACATTATTTGTCTATGTTTAAACTTATCATATTGTAACATATTTTCTTTCAATGAATAAAGTTACTAATAAATTGTCATGATAGTAATATCTAATAGAGGGGCCTCCGTGGCCGAGTGGTTAAGGTCGCTGACTTCAAATCACTTGCCCCTCATCGATGTGGGTTCGAGCCTCACTCGGGGCGTTGAATTCTTCATGTGAGGAAGCCATCCAGCTGGCTTACGGAAGGTCGGTGGTTCTACCCGGGTGCCCGCTCGTGATGAAATAATGCACGGAGGGGCACCTGGGGTCTTCCTCCACCATCAAAGCTGGAAAGTCGCCGTATGACCTAAAATGTGTCGGTGCGACGTTAAACCCAACCAAAAAAAAAAAAAAAAAAAAAAAAAATATCTAATAGGTTAGGGCCTCAATGGTGTAGCAGTAGACGTCACAAAGCACCCACCCATAAAAATGATAGTATGTTCCACTTCACTTCACTTGTGGAAATCAAGTATAATTACTTGGAGGTAGTGTGGATTTGGACCGTTTGTACTTTGTCTGTTAAAAAAGTATTGTTCAATATCAATTCAATTACTTGATGGCAGGTTATATCCTACGAATAAATGCATAAGTGTGACACACCTCTGAGTAGACATTTTGTTGTTTTTATTGCAGTTATGACCATTCAGCAAAATTTCAGCAGGGCGGTATATCTAATTGTAACTGCATTGAAGCATTTCCAGACCTGCAAAATATCGTAAAAGAAAGAGCACATATCATTAATAAAAAGAAACAAGCTGACGTTTCCCTAAAATATCACATAATTATTACAGTTTGACTGGTCTGCTTTATATTAGTCGTGCTTGTAAGCGCAAAGCATGACACAGCCAGGAAAATTTTAAGAGAGCCGAAAATATCCTAGATCAAGCTATTGTTATCGCGAATCTATCATTATATTTCTTTCTTATTTTTATCTCAGCCAAAAATGACATTAAACTATTCTGAAACAAAAGAAATACACTTATTTGCCATGTCATGAATATAAAAATGTAATCTATGAACAGTTGGATTTCTACCTAGGACAACCAGTATTCTGTTTTATGTCAGTTTGTATTCATTTGTTAAATACATGGAGCCTTTCTACAGAATATTAAAAGGTAAAAAATAATCTTTTTATTCTGATATACCTTAAAAATGTCTGTACAATAACTGTGGCTGTTTTTATTCGGAATAGATAATAATTTTCATACATTTATCCGTTTTGCTTTAGAAGAGAACATCTGGGGGTCATACCATTCATAGGATGAAGACAGTGTGCAGTCAGACCAAGGCTCGAACACTGAGTCTTGAAATACAGTCCCTGAGCAACTTGGCTAGTTATTCAAATTCTCAAAGTCTTATTCCGCGACATAACTTTTTTTAATACCATAAATGTAGTGGAAAAGGATAAACATGTTCACATATTTTCAGCTTTACATAAAGATTTTAGTTTCAAATATTCAAGGTCATGTTGTAATTTTATACACGGTTCATGTGTACAGCCGGGTAAATGAAATAAAATGATGATTATCTGCTTATGTCATTATTTTATGTTCGACCGAAATTGACAGAAAAACGAATGTATAGTTAGATTAATGATAAAGGAAATTCGATCATGTGCAAATATGGTATCCGAGGTAGTATGACTACTAACTTGTCTTTTTTATATATATACTTAAATCACTTCAGTACTGATTATGTATGTTTTGGAAATTTCAGCAGCTTGAGAAATTAGTCACCATGCTACTGTTTAAGCCTACACAGAAAACAGTTGTTTATTTTAATCTTAGATCGAAATATCTTTCACCGAGTGAACAACATTTATGATATTTTCACGAGTTGAGCAACCACGAGTAAAAACGTATATAAGGGGAGAAACGTATTTTGATTGTACAGATAAAACAAGTCTGATATTTCTATTTCATATTTTACAATGATTTTATCAATGCACCTTTATACGTGCACATCATGACATCACAGTACTGATGCTTAAACGCTTCAATACTTCTATTTTTACATTTTACTAAAGTGGATATGTATCTTATGTTTTTTAGGGTATCTATTTACGTATGTGCCTTTGCTTATTGTGTATTTTAGATATGAATTTTCGATTTCATTTGATCCAAATCTTCCGTTCAAGTACAGTTCCTTGCCATTCAATTAAATATATATTTATCAAAACCTCACTGTTTAAAACCATGATATTTCAAATTATAGTCCTCATTTACAGGTCAGTATACCATAAAGAGGCAACCTTTACTCGTACAGTAATTTACAAGTTTATCACTACTCACAGATCAAATGCGTTTCACAGTCAAAGCCAGAGGAGACATGGCCATGTTGTTTGAAATATGTTTACACATTTTCAGGCTTATATTTCTCTGCTCACTGGTGTCCGCCGTGTAAAGCTTATACACCTCAACTCGCCGCTAGATATAATGATGTGTTAAAGGATAAGAAGATAGAGATAGTATTCATCAGTTCTGATAGAGACGAATCCGCCTTCAAAGAATACTTATCAGAAATGCCTTGGGTTGCACTGAAGTTCGAAAACCGGGATGCAAAGGTGAGATATCTCAGTACAGAATGTTCGAAATTGAGTTAAGTTGCTCTGCAGTTCGCAGTTCGCGTTTCAAACTGCGAGCTGCAAACTGGTCTGCAGTTCGCAGTTCGCGATTCGAATTGGTCTACAGTTCATGATTCAAATATCAAAGTGAAGTCTGATCAGCACTGGACAAGAATGCATTCCACAATTCGAAGCCCATAAATTTGGAATCGAATTGCAAACTGCAGACTGGTCTGCAATTCGCGATCGAATTACGAACTGCAAACTGATCCGCAGTTCACGATTCAGATTTCAAAGTGCAGTCTGATCAGCACTGCCCTGCGAACTACGGATTAGAATTCATTTCACAGTTCGAAACCCATTGCTTTGGAATCGAATTGCAGACTGCAGACTGGTCTGCAGTTCGCGATTCGATTTGCGAACTGCATACTGGTCATGATTCAAATTTCAGGGTGCAGTCTGATCAGCACAGCCCTGCGGACTAGAACGCATTTCACAATTCGATGGTCATGGCTTTGGAATCGAATGGCAAACTGCAGACTTCACAAACTTCACAATTCGAACTGCGAACTGCAAACTGGTCTGCAGCTCACAATTCAAGTACTTAGTAGGTGGTTGTTAATTAGAGGTTATTGGTCTTCCCCTCCTTCCCCCCTCCCCCCTCCCCCCATTAGAATTGCAAAGTGCCGGCTAGTCTGCGGTTCTCACTTTCCGATTCGGATTGCGAACTGCAAACTAGTCTGCAGTTCACGATTCAGAATGAAAATATATTGGAACGTTACAAATATTTATACTCTACCCTTCTTTACGAATCCTTACATAAATCGCCGATTCGTAGTTTATGCTAAATGCCCGGTCTATAACAGTTACTGTGAAAATAAATTTCTGATGTCGTGTAATAAAACACTTATTGAATAGCATGCCAGTCAATGGTTATAAACTTCGGACCTCGCACAGTTTGTTTGACTATTGACAGGAGTGGCTATTATAATTTTGTAAATACAAGTACCCTAAAAAGCGTCTTGTACAGATTTGCCGTGACCTCCCTATATAGTTTGAAAAAAGAAATTTGGTGTACCACCTTAACATTTTTCTAATGTAGTAGTAAGGTGATTACAAGACTAAAGGGAATGATATAAGGCATGGTGTCTTTCATTTAAAAGACAATTAGTACTTCAGAAAAAATTCCGTGTACAGATACATTGTCATTACGCATCTCCTATTCATTTCGTTATACGACGACAATTTTTCTCTGATGCTAGTATGTTTATCTAACAAATATCGAACTAATTTTCTATATCTATTTCAGGAAAAACTTGCAAAACAGTTTGGCATATCAGGAATTCCAACCCTCGTTATTCTTGACAAAGATTGTGAACTTAGAACAAAGGATGGGCGAAGTCAAGTAATGAATGTTAAGAAAGAGAGTCCCGTCGAATGGAAGTAATAAACATGTCACATAGCATACAAAGCATCCTAACATTGTTATCACGACGAAACTTCCTATATATACATACGCTTCTGTTGTGAATAAATTGTGATCAGTTTTTTCTTTTTTTTCTTTTTCTTTTCTTCTTCTTTTTTGCATTCAATTCTTATTTATTAAAACAAAGACTATCACATACAATTAGTTGCTTTTCAATGATTGCAAGATATAGATAAAATGTGATAAATGTATAACAAAAAACATTTAATACTTTTTATCATTTGCCTTACCTAGCTATTTTTTTATATCAATATAAACAAAAAATATATGATGAAATCATTATACATATATAAAATTATGTACTAATAAGTTACCAGTTACAAAACAAGTCCACCTTTATTTCATCATCTTATTGTCGTTTAGAATTACATTTAGTACATACTATTTTAGGTAATATATTTACGAAAATTGCATGGTTTTGTCTTTCTTTAAATGACTTATTTACTTGGTCAAATGTTGGTTTTGTTTCGCCAACAACCAATACCCAGTTACAAAATGAATAAAATCAACATGCGTAATCAGCAACAACAGCTATTGACACATCTGGAAGTTATAAGTACGGAATATGGAAACTGATTTTCAAAACTATCACTGAACATGTAATTTGTAATTGGTGTTCACAGACCTCTGCGAGTTGTCATTTTGTTACAGACCTCAGAATTTCTCGAAGGAGTGCTTCCACAACATGCTAACCTTTGTTAATTGGGGGACTTCAGTTTACACCAAAACAATATCAGATTTTAAACATTCTTTCTTCGCCATGGGTGTGAGCAACATAATTATTACTTTCAATACTCACATCGGTGAAAACGGCTAAGAGTTCGTCAGAACAAAAGTAATAAATTTTCTAGAAGTATTGAAATGTGTGTCTGGTCCATTTGTTTCTTATCATTGCGTTGTCATAATAGTTCTAAATGTGACTTTTTTTTAGTAAAACAGTGACCTTTCCGGAATTTGAAAGAGGCTGATCGATAAATCTGAATATTCTAATGATCTGAGGGGAATTTCAGTTTATTGTAAAGATATAAATGGTCTTGTAAACCTTCGAATCAGAAATTGACTATATACTCCTCTTATAGAGAAATCAAAATTTTGCAGAGCACCAAAACTTTGGGTTAATGAAAACATACTGCACCTCAAGTGGTTATTTCAAAAATAAGAAAGCAGTAAAATGTTGTTTAGGACCGATAGTTTAAAAGAAGCAATTTTCAATATTATTGACCTCATATGTCACATTGAATATCGCAGACCGGAAATCGTGACATGAACCCTAAATTATTTACTCTATTTTTAAGTGAATGAATGAATTTGAATGATTTCATAATTAAACATAAGAAATTATATGTTACAGATTTATGTTTGTTTTCGTATAAGAAATATTGCATCAAATATTCACACTGATTTTAGCTGAACATCAAAAAGTGTTGCGTTTTTAAAGTTGTCAGGATACGAGTTATATGACCCAGGGAAGTGCATACGCCTATAGTATCTTGAACAATGAAATGGGTCCAATCGCTAAGGTGACTATGTCTTAGACTAGCTGACAAACGATATAGAATGTCCTTTGTTAAAACGTATAGCTGGTGAGACCAAATATCTCGTATATAAAATTTTCCTCTGGCTACCTTGCCTAAATGATTCGTGTACCAATGATTTGTAAATGATTTCAGTTATGAGCTAGTTAATTTCAGGGATCAGGCGAATCACTAAATGTTTCAAACTAACAATCTTCAATTAATAATAATTAGCTCAAACTCCTATAGGCTGGAGACTCTATACTTGACTGGTCTTTTTGTTGAAGTTCCCGTCAGACAATGTCTTTGAATCAACAACATACGAGTCCTATCGCATAGATGCTCGGCCTCTGTCCTCTTAATTGAAGTTGCAACTCTATATGATTGCCCTGACTCCTGGATGCTCAGCGCCTATATGCTATCACATGTAGCATTCAACTACCATATAGGTATATCCCCGATGCCTTGGCTGTACTTCGCCAATTACGCTGAACCGTCTATAAGCTGGAACTCTCCTACTATCTCAGTAGATTACCAAACCCTGGAACTCTGTCTCAGCTTTTCGATGCTCAGCCTATATTTGCTATTGTCTATAGCATTCAGCTACCCTTAAGGTAAAACTCCTATGTGCTGACCCTATAGCTCGAAACCTTGTTGAAATTCTGCAACTCTTCTTTAGTCTATGAACTTTAAACGTCTTCTTTTTAATAATTTATCAGCCCTGACAGGGTAGTTGCAATAACTTCCTTATCAAGGTACTGGGATAAATTATTAGTTGAAATTTCGATGTGTCTTCTTCGATCGCTGGATACAGAATGATCTCTCTGTCATCCATCTACCTATTTATACTTTAGCAGACGTGAGCTTTGATTGGTGCTATTTATAGAACTTGTTTCTGATTGGTCCAAAATCGAACATAGTATTTTACAAGGAGTACCTGCTCTAAAAAGTAGTTGGTTCCCTTTAACTATTGTATATAATATAACGTGTGATGCTGGGATCCAGCTATCACTGTAATTAACCCAAATCGTCCATAAATGACCCAAATCCTATTATTTACAGCAATTCAAATATAATTATAGCAATGGTAGCATGAAAAGGGAGTCAAGCACTATCTGTGCCTATGTGTAACGTTATCGATATATCAAATATACAAATTATTCTGACAAAAGTGATTCAGTATAGTTATGGTATAGTTATTGTCCCCTTTATAATTACTGTATTTCGCAAGTTAAATACGTATATTAGAGCTGGATACTAGAAATTAATTCATTTATCTACAGAATTCGTCACCAAATTTCTTCCTTCATTATAATATTGAACAAAAATACATCACTTCTTCAATTATATCTAGATCGGTCTTGCACAGTCTCAGGCGAGTTCCATTCAGAAAATGCCTCATGCTTTCGAGTTTGCAAAGTATAGAGATGTGATGTGCATCTGTCATGACTAAGCGCCGTCGGGTAATCTCGAATATAGTTTAAACTCGGATAGTTTTAACCAATTATCGTTTCCGTTTATTTCAACCTTACTTGAAACCTGCAGTGCGCATGAGCAGAGAATACAGCTTTTCTTTTCCCGTTTTAAAGTTTTACGAGCGGGAGTTTTTTAAAGGAAGGAATGAAAAGGTACAGTCATATTTTACATCGAATTTGAACTGTCCGCTAAACGCACTGCATGTATTGGTTTTTTCCAGTCTGGTTCAACTACGAGGTTTTAAGTGTGTATTGATTGTTTGTAAACACGAGATTCCACCAGTTTCTGGAATGCTTGAAGGGCTTTTAAGCATAATAGCGTAGGTATCCGGAGACCCGACATAATGTAACATGTTCCAGGTATTGCCGGAAACATGTCTTTCAAAACTGAAATTGATATTAAATCTTCATCTTGACTGGTTTTGTTTGTTTGTTTTGGGTTTAACGCCGTTTTTCAACAGTATTTCAGTTATGTAACGGCGGGCAGTTAACCTAACCAGTGTTCCTGGATTCTGTACCAGTACAAACCTGTTCTCCCCAAGTAACTGCCAACATCCCCACATGAATCAGAGGTGGAGGACTAATGATTTCAGACACAATGTCGTTATCAAATAGTCACGGAGAACATACGCCCAGCCCGAGGATCGAACTCACGACCCCGCGATCCGTATACCGACGCTCTACCTACTGAGCTAAGCGGGCGGGTTCATCTTGACTGGTGAAAACAAACAAACAAACAAAAAAGTCAATAAAAAGATAGATCTAGATGGTTTTAAGAATGCGTTTAACATGCACACATTAAATATGCACTATAATCTAGATCTAGTAGATCTACAGTGTGATTTAAAAAAAGATACAGCTAGCTAAAAGAGAAACAACTAAAGGCCGAGCAGCGTCATCTGAAGAAAAAACAGAAAGTGGAGGAAAAGAAAAAATGGTCCAAAATGAAAAGTGTCACGAAAAAAAAAAATAAAAAAGCCTGCCGAGTTCGTATGTTCTGACGACGAAGGCAGTGATTTCTCCGTGCAAGATGACTCCGATGATAACATGCAGATTGACCTAAACAAGTGTTACAGATGAGGTAGATTGGTTGGCAGCGTTGTTTCCGTTTCTTTCACTTAAAATGTAAAGATATCGAGTTTGAATTTATGTCCGAGGAGGAGATTAAACGGTTTCCTTTTGAATGCCTCTACTGTTAAATACTGCACTCACCGGGTGATCATAGGACGGCCATGATTTAACATACTTTTGGCGGTTTTCTTCCATGTTCTTGTAATATTTTGATGTATTTCAACACCAAGAAGCTGATTGCAGCATTAAAACATACCCCAGTTTTTTATCTGTACTTTGACAGTAACCCTGCAGAAAACTTCGGAGTGAGAAATGAAAACAGTCACCGCTTCGAAACTTTCTGCAGGGTAACTTTCAAAAGCAGAGATAGAAAATTCACCGATGTAACCGACTACTTGGTGACTAGAGCACGAGGGCATGAATACTTCGAAAATTTACGACGACTCACTGGAAAAAACTCGCCAGATGTTTTTAGAACATGGGTGTCGTTACTCTGAAAGACGTTCTGTGATCAACCGGCTTTAAAGTTAAACTTCTAAAAAGTTACAGATGGTTAATCGTTCGTGTTATGCAATGAAATCGTGGTTCTGTTAAGCTACGAAATGGAATACTTACACTGTTTATTAAAGACACTTGTTGCATTATCTTTAAAAAATATTTTTAGTATCCGAGATTACCCGTACTATTCGACTTTACCCGCGATTTACCTGGTGCATAGTTCCCGGTTTATTCATGCATTCCTTTTATATAGCATACCGGAAACTACAGTCAAAGGGCGGTAAGAAGTTCCCTTAATTTTTCTAATACATGAGGGCGTGAAATTCTTTTTCTTTTTTTTTCCAAAATATGTCTGTGAAGACGTAAAGTATTTGGAAATACCCGACGGCGCTAAGTACTTTTCTGTTCTTAGGCGTTGGCTTGTAGTTCATTTTTGTTTTGAGTGTATGGGTTTCTTCTTACACAAGCGCTTTATAATACGTATTTCCTTCTAAATGTGTTTTACTGTTAGTTCGTTTACTAAACGTGTTTAAAGAAAAAAGAAGCTCATATTCTTTGGCAGTACCTACTTTGCGGCTTAAGAAGTTTATATAATGTATGAGTTATTATTGTTATCATCATCATCGTCATCATTATTATCATAATTATTATTAGTAGTATTATTATTAGTAGTAGAATTATTATTATAATTATACTAGATTTATATAACACTCTTTTCTTGAAGATGTACACGTTTAAAAATGTTTTACAGAATACATTGCAAAAAAGCAAGCAATTACAAACTCAGCATAAAAATGCCTTTTTGTATTAACTAAACATGAATATAGAACATAGAGGATAGACGTTATATAAATATTTTTTAAGAAAGGTGACTTTAGGATGAATTACTGTTCTACGCTTTGATATGAAAAGATGTATCAGGCAGTTTGCGAAATGTTTTACAATGGAATAGGTTTTTAGTAGGCATTTGAAAGCAGGATGTGAGTTCAAAAGCAACGATAAGCTCTGATTGTCATACATTACGTTTTAAAAACCTTAGCACAATCAATGACAGCGTGGCTTGTGATCATAGGTTTCTAACTGGTCTATGCACTTCTACCATATCCCTTATACAGGAGGTATATCTCTCTCATATATCTCATCGTGTAAGACCCTAAAGGTGTAGGTCAGACCCTTACACTGTATCCTGTATTTCACTGGTATTCAATGGAGCTCCTTCAGTACCTGTTTGATATGATTGTGACTGGAAAATCTAGTGATAACATGCGCTGCCGTGTTCTGGACATGTTGCAATTTGACGAGTGCAACAATTCTTTGCATTAGTCTAACCGTGAGGCAACAAGGCAATTGAAAAAGAGTTGGTTAAATCCAATTCCTCCTAGATTTCTACTGAAACTGCTATGAAAAAACATACTCACAACATATAAAGACAAAGAAAAACAACAACATATATCCAGCTGGAATAGCCAGCCACCCCGAAACGAAAACTTACAGTAACTTGTGTATATATGGATGTGAGAACTTTTCAGCTTATTCAATTGTGAAAAAGCAATTTCAACGCTTTTTGCATCAGATTTATGTATATAAATCAAACGTTTTTTATTATAAAAATAAGGGTGGTTTTATGAAATAAAAAATCTCGGAAGAGACTAGCGCTAAATGCGCTATAATCAGTACTGCGCTATTATATAGAGGCGTAACTGGACCGGGGAGGGGGTTGTGTGGGAGAGGGTGTGTGTGACGCATTCCTGTTGCTTGAAAGTTTTGTAAAAATGTTCGACAAATGGTAATCTCTAGTGCACTTTGTCCTAAATACGACTTTCCTGTGACACATTATATGGCTCCCTTCGGATATAGCTCCCCCGGGAGCTGTATTCGGAAATAAATCATATATAGCCCCTTTGGATAGAGGAGCTTTAAACGAACGCTAGCATGTTCAAACCCGAATTCGACTGCCTTTACATGGATTAACATGCTATAACAGTAATGTTAGAGTAATACAATAAAGTCTTCTGTGAAAAGATCCTTTAGAAGCATTGAATGCAACCAAGCAACATATTAGCAGAGTCCGTTCATATGAGATAATGATACGTGATTATACGTCCCGAAAATGATTGAGAATCACCAAATTTACAAAAAAAATGGTAACTGGCAAGACTTAGTGAAGTTAGGCACCTTGGTTTTACAAAATGTACTTTGTGTACCTGATCTTGCAGTTATGGCCCTAGAATAAGTCCAAATACAAATGCAGGCATTCATCGTCTGAACTATGTGAACGAGTCACCAAATTTGAAACTAAAGGTATAAGCGAAGATTTCAGTTTTGTATCGGACCAGTAAGTGCAGAATTATAACCCTTGACAGAATGAAGTAATGGCCATACAGACCAAAAACTGTAGGCAAATAGTGGTTGAGTTACGATCCTTGCATTAGATTTTTGATATCATACGTCAAATATTGTGACACAAACCGGTCGTTTACAATTATACAGTAACCAAATATAACATAAATTTCACGCAGTCGCAAAGGAAACTAAATATCAATGCTTTTGTTTTATAAAAAGAGGCAAAGTTGACATCCGAATCCTAAGGACAGAGTTCTAGTTTTGTATATGTGGAAGCCTCTGCAGAAACAGCCTGACTGTGTGTTTGAACAGGAATGACGCGGTTATCTTCTTTGAAAGAACTTCACAATGGGTGAACACTCGACAATGCGATATTTCAACGATAATATGAACTGTCCTACTGGTCTGTAATGCGAATAAGATCTGGTCTGTAATGCAAATAAGAATATGTCTTTGAGACAGTGTCGTGACACATTGAGTATAACCCCCAAGTTAGACACTCAAATGCCCGTAGCTGAACTCTGCATTCTAGTTCGGCATTCATTCATTGCTTTGAGAGATTAAATGCTGATTGCCGAGCTCGGCACTTCAGCCCTGTAGTTTTGTTCAGCTATGTTAACTTCACACATATTACTGATCCAGACTATTCTATACATTTCAAGTCGCTTTTTAGGAGTTAATTTTCAATATCTGAAATGATTAAGCACCTGTGTGGTATGTGTTACATAAAGAGACCGATGAGCTATATTCGGAACAGAGCTACGGGAGTTATATACGGAAAATATAGCTCCGCAAGAGCTATATATGTGGTGGACGGATAGCTCAGTGGTTTGCACACTGGCCTTCCAATCCTGAGGTCGGGGGGTTCGATCCCCGGCAGCTATTCGGGAGTTTTCAGAAACGCTTTTCAGTGTTTCCCACCCAACTAGAGGTGTACTGGTCAGGAACCCAGGCAATCCTTGCGTGTATCAGTGCTATACACTGGGCACGTTAAAGAACCAGGCTGTCTATTCGCAACGAGCTAGGCTAAGTTAGCCGGACAAGCCTGTATCTGATTTCTGATCTCTCTGTCGTGGGGGCTGTGTTTCGCTCTGTCCCTCTGGTCAGATCGCTCTATGTCTGTACTAGTAGAGGATGAATTATGCGCCCTGTGTGGCTGCATTTGAACTATGTAAAGCGCCTTTGAACATGAAATTGATCTTGAAAAGGGCGCTATATAAATCTGGTATAATAATGATAATATAATAATAATATACGAATGTGTGCTCCAGAGGGGCTGTACCCGAATGGGGACATACAGGCTGTGACACCGTCTATGAGCAGTGTTTTTTGGCAGTCAGTTACAGGATGCCTTTGTTCGTGTGTCCACCAAAATGTTGTAATTATCTGAAATATACTTATTTGGTATGAACATTTAGCGTCGGGAGCTTCAAGGTTTGCGTTCCTTGTTAATTTGAATAGGTGGAAAGGTAATAACATGTATATAGCTATCAGTTTTGTATTTATAAGTGTGCAGTTAAAAGCGGTTTTAAAGTATATATCCAATTCTACCCAATATCATGAGACAGACACGTTAGTTGCTTTTTTAAACATACCTGGAAACATTAAAATACCTCATGAAATTAACAAGTATGCACACGGTCATTTCTTTTCAACAAACAACATACCTTTGATTTCAGGAATACATCATCTAAATAAAAGTTCAAACATTCTTGAGCAGATGTTAGATTTATCACAATATAGGCCGAGTTATTTGAATATATGGGCCGCGATAAGTAATATTTAAAAAACAATAAAATAAAACTACACACAAATAATATATCGATAGCGGGAAATGCTCGAACCTACCCATTTTAGAAATTTAAATATTTTAGCCCAATTCCAATGAAAGCTTTTGTTTTATTTGGACGGAAGAATCGTTATGTGTCTGTACAAATATTAAGAAATCATATAAAGAATACACAGTTTTAAAAGTAATTTCATTTACTCTGTTTAGTTACTTTTAACAGATTACTCATTACTCTTCGCTGGTTATATGAAGATCCAGCTCTTAACATGTACATCCCTCTGCCAGTACCAACACAGTACAAATGTAACATGAAATTGGAACCCCAAATTTTCTAAACTAATAAAACCACAAATCTATTTATGTAAAAGTGTTTTGTTCCTTTATTACCCATGCTCATAATTCAAATTAAAGCATGTAGCTTACGACCAGGCCAGTTTTAATTATCACCCATTTAATGTATATCTGTATATTATGTATTTTGTGGTTTAAAACTAACATGGTTTATATTCGAAGCTGTCTGCTTCTCGCAAAAAGATGTTGCTGTTTTTCACAGCTGAAGCCACATACCGTCTTTGCCATTCTTGCAATGGGCAGAAATATTGGGACCGCGGCCATCGCGATTCTAGCTCCTACGCAAATATATTATAACAACATTTTCTGTAATAACAGTTGACGAATAAAAATTTTTTAGACTAGTTTCACAAATATCTAGATACTGTTATATCGTTACAATGAAGTAGAGAATTTGAATGAGCACATATTGTGAATGCGCATGTCGAATATTTATGTAACATCTTACTCAGAAATACCCATATTGGTGAAATAACTTTATATCTATTTCAGTCAGCTACTTAGAAACTACATAATAATTACAAATATAATCGCTATGCGTCATTTAACTTTTGCATATTTCATTCATCTGTTCCAGATATAAAACAAACTCTTTTCCGCTGGCTATACAGTTTGGCAGTTTTAATTAAGGATCAGAAATGATGTTTTCACTTAAATATAAACATCATCAAATCATCAAAAGACAGCTGTTCTCTACAACATAAACTAAACAGCGTGTATTAAAAGTATATCTTTCCGCAAACCAAGTATCATCTCACTGCCATGCCCTTTGAAATAAAAATAGGACATAATTTCGGACATTCTCCGTCCTTTACACAATATATACTATATTTAGAGGACATTACATGAGTTTCTGCTCATATTGAATTTATTGAACGAGTTGAATAAAATAATAAAATGTGAGGCTCTGTCGAGCATTTTATCACTTTTATTCAACTTCAATGTAATATTCTTTTTATCGGATGTAAGACATGAAAAATTATTATTTCTTTACCTGTTACTTGACTAGTCAGTTGGAACAACGTCTCTTATACTTAAAACGACGTCAACGTCAAAGCTTTATTACACTGGTGTATTATCAAATTTATGTAATGGTTTTGTTTCACTCCCACGGCGTCAAACATATGATAAACAATATTAAAACTAACCGTATTGAAGTCACACTTGAATGGATTTGATTTGTCATACTTTGTTATTTGAAAGTATGGGTAAATTATACCCTCATACGGCTATTCATATCAAGGAAGTAAATATCATTCGGAATATAAACAAACAAGTCAAGTTTGATGCAGTTGAACAATTTATTAACATATGCAAAAGAACTACAACCAGTTAAACGCGTTACAAAAGTCAACGTACAGACATTGTCCTCGATTGTGTATTTCGTCACCGCTTGCGTTTCTAGTCAATTGCAGTTGCCATGAGTATTCAGTGTCGTGTTATTTACAGTTCTGTGTTGTCATGGTTTAAGACTGTACTAGGTAGTTTAAGGGTTGTTGCACATTTAATTACCTCTTTTGAGCAGCCTCAATCCTCCAGGAGCTGCTATCATTTCGTGCTGTCTATGCTTCCAAAGGACCCTCTTATAGATTTTATGTTTTCATAGACAGATGCCGTTTAAACTTTCTCAATGTGTTTTACATCGGGAATTTGCTTTGGATATTAACAGCATCCAGGTTATCAGCTTGTCAATGAGGTAGATGTCCCGTTTCTGTTATTCAAAATCGTGATATAAAAATAATAGTATGGTTAAACTGCAATATAAAACTATGTCATTATGTAGTCTCGCATCATTTATCACACATGTTTAAATTTGTATGACCAAAAACAATGATAAAAATGTAAATCTTATAAATCTACCGGAGTGGAATATAACAGGTACATAGAAACTGTCTAGATCAACCCTAAACAGTAATATCCTAGTGGTATTTAAGGTAGCAGGAAAATTCAAATCACGGAAGGGTTCTGTGCTTGTTGATTGATACTCGGGAACATTTTCGCTATTTTGTGAAGAAAAAGGTGGATGGGCCCCCATTCCGTTTATATCCTGAAGTTCAGTAAGGACTATTAAATTGAGAAATGCAATAAAATTGGGCATTGTTCTTGCAGCGGGATCATTGCAGGCTGTTCAAAAAGTGCAAAATTGATGATTTTGGCATGCTATTTTTCATGGATGGTGTAAATCTTTCATTTTGATAACTTTCTTTATTCTTGTATGAGAATCCGGATCTTGCCATTAATTAAAAGCACAAAACATGCACACAATTTATAAAATGGCCACCCTGATTCTGCTCATAAAGGAAGTGCAATATTGCGACTCGCTACATGTAAGACTGTCCGTGCCCAAAATTTTCGAATCTAAGTGTACCCTGCTACCTTAAACGTGCGTAGAAAAAATATGAACATTACAAACGCGATGTACACCATGTATGAGAGATAAACACCGGCCATTCTGTATTTCGTGTATACATTAAGTGATTGGTATACCATACGCATGGACATTTTATTAGTGAGAACTATTTTAAAGCTCTTATTCACAAGTTGCCACGACGCGAAACTGCGATAAAAAATGAGTAAGAATGTAACTTTTTAATGTGTCTGCTAGTTGCCACTATGAAACAGACCTTTAGTTAATTTGAAAAGGCCCATATTTATGCCTGTTTCAAATATTTATAGCATATCATCGATTTCAATCAGTTTCTTGGAAACTATGTAATTGCTATAAATAAAACTGCTACGTGTCAGTTATTTTTAGCTTTTACATGAGATATTTAATAAATTCTTTTCCTGGGACATACACTTCGGCTGTTTTACTTAAAGAGAACTCATCGTTGGGAAAATGGCTTTAGATATTCTTAACACATTTGGACAAGGAAAACTTATTAGGAAAGGAGGGAAAGCTTTTGAGCTGGAAGATCTGAACGACAAGGAGCATATTGGTAAGAGTATTGATGAATAGTTTTGTAAGATATATATTGCTTGGTAATTATAAGTCTTCAGTGGTCATACAAAAAGACGTTTCCAATGGTTTTCTTACTATAGGATAAAAACGTGTATAAAATTGTAAATAAATTACGGTTAGTATTGCTAATAAGAAACTAAATAAAGAAATATACCTTACAATGTAATTTTATAATATCATTTTCTGAAATTTCGAAGTTCAGAGATGAGATATGTCTACACTAGACACAATTCTACAGCTCATCAAAGACGGTCAGTGGCGACTGATCACGGGACAAAGGGTTTAATTAATTATCATGCGACAATATTTAGAAAGAAATCAATAAAATCAATTAAATCAATGAATGGTATACATTTGCTTATAATATAATCTATATCCGTTCCTTGTTATTTACCTTATTATAAATAGTAAGCAAATGTACAGGGCATAATGTTTTAATAACTGGAAATAGGGGCCTCCGTGGCCGAGGGTTTAAGCTCGCTGACTTTAAGTAACTTGCCCTTCACCAATGTGGGTTCGAGCCTCATTTGGGGCGTTGAACTCTTCATGTGAGGAAGCCATACAGCTGACTTACGGAAGATTGGTGGTTCTACCCAGGTGCCCGCCCGTAATGAAATACGACCATAGCTAGAAGGTTGCCGTTTGACATATAATTATGTCGGCGCGACGTTAAACCCAACAAACAAAACAAATAATAACTGGAAACGTGTACAATGCTGCGTGCATGCAGTGATAATAACCGGAAGCTACGCTAAGACTTATTAAACAACGATAGCGTGCCAGAAATGGTTGTTGGCACTTCTAATACTGTACTAGTATTTGAGCAATATAGATACTGCTACTAGTATTACCATTATACTTCGAAAAACAACTTGAAACTTTCACCGTTCAAATGCGTCCATCATTGGTCCCCATTAAATAGAGATGGTACCTATCCAAGAAAATCTAAGGGGAACAACTCCGTATTGACCAATAACTTGAAGCCAACATAAAACATTGGTCAAAAGTGAAAGAAAAATCAGATAGGTCCTTTTTCCAACAACTGATCAGGCAGACAAAATATGACCTACATTTGTTTAAATCTCTTTGTATTCAATATACAACATGCACAATTTTCTCATGGCTTACACTGACAGCTATTTTATAAGTTGTAGTGATGTCCTGATAGAAAGTTTATTTGTGCATGAAGATAAAGTAAAATAATGCATAAATTCCTTTAAAGAAATTTTACGATATTAAGAAACGTTAGTAAGTTTTGATCTTTTAGTCAAAGTTATTTATTGTTATCAATGATGATACATTGATTTACACAAAATTTACATATTAAAATGTAAAATGTATATATCCAACAATGTGAAATAACAAATAAAGTTAAAAATATCACGTTTGTATAACAAAGAGTACTTTGCTGCAAATAATGTAACACAAAAAGTCATTGTCATCAAATAAAATTACAAAGTTTAAAGGTAGTGGTTGTAATTACAACATTTTAAGGTAGCTGATAGGTAATGACTCTATGCAATGTATTTTAAGCAATTCAACATTCTCTGGATGGAACTATCACGATCATTGCTTTCCATGAAAAACGAATAAATGCTGAAAAAGCATATGGAAATTGATTTATTTGATGATTTTCGTTACAGGAGAACTACCTAAAACAAACTATAAGGTTTTTATTGTTGTAAACAAAGTAAGCGGGTAACTTCTGATATCATCATTAATTTACAATTTATACTGTTTACACAACTTGAAAAAAGATTTTTGTTGGGGCATCTCATTTACAATTATATCAACAATTATCACCTGAATTGAGTGCATTCATGAGTGGAAAATACTGATGGTAAAATATTGTAGGGTTTTGGTTACATTATAAAATCTTTAATTAATAACGTCTTTCAGTTATTTTTTTGATATGGTTTTGGTAAACTTATAATAAAGAGCATGTCATTCTCTATCACTCGGATTTTTTTATGAGTTTTAGTCTCTTGGATTGTCTTGGAAATTTACTTTATTGAAAGACAAAAGGAAGTTCAGTATAGGCTCTTTCAAAATATTGAAAGTAGACTAAACTTACACTATGCTCTATTGAATTTATTTAGCTGTGGAAACTTTTGATATAGACTGTAATTGGGGAAATCCTGATATCATTGAAAAACGGTCAATACAAGAGTTGTCTATTTTGCTTCAGATATTTTGAGAAAGTCATTTTTTAAATATCAAATATTTCTATTTTACATGGAGAAGAGGAAAACCATAAAAACATTTAGTAAATTGGTGTACTTAGCTATCATTTCACTCTTAAGAAAATCTGTAAAGGTGAATTCGATTTTTCAGGTACCATCTCTACATTAAAGTGCAAGAAAACCCTGACAATAAATTAATTTTATATGAAAGCCTTCCTCAAGCCTTTCATAACGCTGAAAGAATTTTAAAATCGAATAACTATTGAAGAGGTATGGCAGTTTGAAATTTAAGAAAATGGCTGATGACGTCATTTACACACTGCTGAATTCTTTATTTAACAAATAACCTTTTAGATAGATTAATTTCTTTCTCTTTTTTTGAGTGTAAGATGTGAAACATGGTAACTTCTTTCTTTATAGCTTGGAAAGGTAGAAAAAATATTTTTACAGAAATAAGTAAATACAGTTCAGATTTGTATCTAGAAATTTAATGTTGCCATGGAAACAAAATAGCCGCCAATTTGATCAAATGTTTAAATGCTCATAACATTTCTATTTATAAGCCGATTTTGAAACTTCTTTCACTTCTTTATATGATTCAAGAAATTCTAGCAGACGTAATTAATATAAGAACAACATTGCCTTTCCCTTTAAATTCAAAATCGAGAAACAACTTGAAACTTCCACCGTTCAAATGCGCCTATCATTGGTCCCCATTAAATTCAGAATAATAACAATTATAGGAACATGACAGCCTTAAATACATTTGCTCGAAATGACAAGTCACAAAAGCCGAACTTAATATTCATATATGAATTCACATACAAAGTTTAGTGTAAGTAATATAGGTGTTACCGCCTAATACGTTACCTGACAATTATTTTGGTAATCAAGAGCACACAACTTGCTCAATAGATAGTCTGACCTTACTAAAAGTCTACATCAACATAGCAAGGCTAACATTGGCACAGATCGGAAGCACAAACATTCGTAAAATTCGTAAAATGATCAACGTTGATACAGAAAAGATGTCATAAGAGTGGACCTGTGATAAAATAGAACAATTTATCTATTTATTTTGTTGGGTTTAACGTCGCGCCGGCACAACAAAAAAGAACAATATTTGCTTTATTTTAAGTCACGGGCATATACTACTTTTTAAAAGAATATCTGTGACTCAGTACACATTCTGTTCTGTGTTTTATTAGAATTCATACCTCTGTCGTATTGAAACAAATCTCGTGAGGAAATTAAAATGCAGAGAGATAACATAATAAAAACCAAGGACACAAAACTCTAGACTACTGGCTCCCAACCACCTCAGTATTAACCATTGTTTCTAAATGACGTTAGATTGTGCGAAAGAAATAGAGATGATGGA
Source organism: Mercenaria mercenaria (assembly GCF_021730395.1). Taxonomy (NCBI): domain Eukaryota; kingdom Metazoa; phylum Mollusca; class Bivalvia; order Venerida; family Veneridae; genus Mercenaria; species Mercenaria mercenaria. The sequence goes on along the minus strand of NC_069377.1, from coordinate 58,176,250 downwards.
TTCTTAGTAAATTGAAATGTGGGTATTATAAACTTAACTCCGTGTTCCAATCTGGCTGATATGCTTTTACCGCGATCAATGCTCTTAGACATACATCAGGAAAAGATACTAAAAGAAAATAACAAATGATTATTCAGTCGAACAGACTGACACATAATTTATACTCAATGTAACTTTGATATTTCGTTCTATCAAAATACTATGGCTGTTTAAACGTTTCATTAATTTTACTTTTCATTCCTTTTTATCGATTTATATACCATTTCAGGCTTATATTTCTCCGCACATTGGTGTCCACCCTGCAAAGGTTTTACACCTAGACTAGCGGAATACTATCAAAAGTATAATAGTAAAAGCAGTCATGGAAAGCTGGAGATAGTGTTTGTCAGTTCTGATCAAAACGAAAAAGAATTCAACACGTATTTTGCAGAAATGCCTTGGATAGCACTGAGGTTTGAGGACAGGGATACAAAGGTAAGATCACATTTATTTCACGTGGCATTGGAACATGGTAAGGGTTAAGACTGAGGTTTATGTCGCCATTTACCAGTTTAAACTTTCTGTATGTGTTTTGCCACTGACCGTTCCAAGGATGTGTCCTAGTGTGTTCCTGTTCTCTATGTTTTTACCTTTTGTACGTATTTATATGTAAATTTATTCATTCACACGTCCATATGTGCACGGATGTATGGTTGCATTTTTGCACACTGCGATCTTGGGATATAGCTATACCTGCCTATTTTTGACCAACAAATCATATTCACTTGAGGATAAAAAACAAGTGTCGTAGAGCTGTTTCTGTAGATTTAAAATAATCAACGATTTCTGTTGTGTTATGTCTAATGATTAATTGTAGTGAATACATATACGGGAAAATGTACATGTGAAGAAATATCTGTTGCAGATTCTGTTACTCAAAACAAACGTTTGTTATCGCTATTTCAAAATAAAACAATATGACTATTTAGCTACAACAGATTACGAAATTAATCGAACTCTGACGTGGATACATGTTTTACATACGTATTCCGGGGCCTATGGTAAATGTAAAATGTTGACTAGGATTTATCCTGCATTTCTTTAAATGAATTGATTTATTTTATCAGAACAGAACAGAACAGAAAGTTTATTAACGAGTACACTACAGGTACATTGTTAAACATGATTTACATAATACAATTTTAGAGGTCACGCATACAATGAAATTGGCTAATATTATGACAACACATATGGAAAACTTTTGCAATATAAAATATAGACATAATTCCATCAAAGCAATACAAATGTGCTGAGCTGAAAAAGAAGAAGTATTTAGAAGTTATTAACTTAATCCTTAATTCATCATACAAAGTGTATCAATGTTCAAAAGTATATTTTAATGATTGTATGGACTTGATAATGCACATCTGTGATTTTATGCGTTAATAATGTCAAGAAGCTAATAACCAAGACCGTTTATCACTGGTGAAATTTCATACTGATATTTTGGTATGTCAGAACTCCAGCTATATTTGTCGTACCATTCGTTGAAAATTTATTTGTCACATGACGACTCCCTGTAACTCAACCCTGTATCCTAATGTTTTAATACAAACGTTATATACTAAGACGTGAGTCTTACTTTATCGAACTGTCATTCAAATATTATTTCAGGGCATGCTGGCAAAAAAGTATGGTATTTCAGGAATACCTACACTCGTCATTCTGGACAAGAATGGAAAACTAATTACCAATAATGGACGAGGACGGGTGGCAGAAGATCCAAATGGTGAAAAATCATGGAATTAAGAACAATTTCCGGACAAGCATCGTGTGCAAAAGATTATTATTTCCTGTTGCAAGTGAAATAAAGTGTGCTAAATTGTATTTGTTTCCCTATTAAAACAAACACTCACTTTGAATTAAATTGATTTCCGTTATATACCAGACATTACGACAAACTAGCATAACAATTAAACAAATGGAAAACAAACAAACAATGAATATTACATGTTTATTGTATTGTGCTGATAACATGCTGTACATTGGCAAACACTTCTCATATATTTTTGTCTATTTTCTATACAATTCAAATTGTGAATTACATATTTCGAAATTGACATTCATACGAGAGATATTCTAAGAACAATTAAGGTTTAATTACATTTCGTATTGTACTTGGATTCATTTACAATTTCACTTCATATTGGTTTTGTTGTATTGTTTCCTTTTTTATAAATCAAATATATGTATTCAAAAGTGAAATGATTTTGTCTTACTTTAAACTTTAATTTTTCTGACAGGTGTGCTTACTTTGGCTCATAAATATTCTATCATCAACTAGTTCACTTTATATTTCTGATAAAAAATATACAAATGAAAAGTCACCAATCTTTATGCCTCCATCAGTAACACATTAGGCGCTATGTGTGTCTGCGACCGTCAATTCGTTTGTCTGTTTATCTGTCCGTCTCTCTATGTGTGTGTTTGAAAAAGATCATGTCCGGCAGAAAACTTTGTCGTGTATGGTCAGATTTTGAAGTACCAATAAACACTTGACCTACATGTTAAGACAAGGTCCTAGATCCTTAATTTAAAGGTTAATATAACATTTATGAGTTCAAATGCTTAAGGTCATTTTTCTTGTCATATTTATACTTGTCTTATATATGGATGTATATTCTTTTTTTACAAGCATTCGCCAATTTAGAAAACGTCTGACGTTTAAACCCATACCCTCAGCTCATAAGTCAATGTCACACTTAGTTTAAAAGAATTTACATCAGTTTTCTTTTCCGGACGGTCTAAAAATTCTATATGCAGGGTTGTATATTGAAATACGTGGGCACAGCCTTGTATTATAATACCAAGGCCTGTAGCTCCAAGGTCAATGTCACATTTGGAGATCAAATATTAAAAGTCTTATTTATTGTCCGGTCTAAGACTTTTGTATACAAAGATGGATATTCAAATAGTTTGGCATGAACATTAACCTTAACTCCAAGGCATGTCTCATGCAACACCCACATCCATAGTTTAAAGGTGAAGGCTATACATACAGGTCAAATAGTTGAGGTTATTTTCCTGATTCTGTCCATGATGTCTGCATGGGTGTTCAAATAATTTAGCAAAACTTTCATCATGCTTTCACAAGACCCTTAATTCATATGTCAAAACTATAAACAAATCCAACATTAGTTTGTCAATTTTATTGTCCTATCTATATTTTTTTATACATGGATGAATATTTAAATAGCTTGGCATAAGCAGTCATTATAGAAAGGCAAGACTTTGAACACTACTCCAAACATCAAGGCCACGCTTTGGTTGAGTAAAAATGTTCTATGTTCAAAATACCATTACTCTCATGACACCCTATTCTGTGTGTCACATAACACGGGTACATGGACATATTTCTAGTTTCAGTGAAATCAATAGAAGACGCGGCTTTCACCTAGAATTCTGAACAGCTAATCTTTGTAAAACAATGCTTACCTTAGATTAACAATTCTGCACTGGTGTAATGGGTTTGTTTGATTTATCAAAGTTTGCATTTTAAAGATAAAAGTGTGCATTTGACATTAGTGACCAGAGAGCATCATAATGACATAACAACAGAAAACAAACATCTATACTTTTCCACAGTTCCAGTATTTCCAAATGATGTAACGTTCTGCTCACACTTTGTTGTTCTGCGCAATCATCGGTTTTGGATTGTGGTGTCTCTTTACAGAGAGTGTTTTATAACTTATAACAACAATTGTGGGTTTGAGACCTAAATGGTGGAGAAAGACCACAGGCACTAATTCTGGCACCAACATAGAACCAGTGCCTTATATGGCTTCCGCAAGTGATCCGATTGTGGCATGAACCTACAGACGTGAGAAATAAGTAAAACATTTTTTATCTGTTAGAACTATTATTGGTTTTATCAAAAAAAGTTGTCTACTATTTTTGTACTTTGTAGTTGGAAGGGTTAGTTCTGCATTATTTCCTGTGAGCCTACTTCTTTTATGGAAAAACATGAGGTCTTCAATCCAGAATGAATTTATTAAAATGATCAATACTATTTCGCAACTGTATAAACGTTTACCGTAATCAAAATGATATCGGCACAAATGATATTTAAGTTCATTATTTAAACATAAAAGTAAATATTAACCGAAATTTATTGTGGCTGTTTTGTGCCATTTCTTTATATCGTTCTGACGCAGCAACACAACGACAAACGCCGCCCCGCTTAATATAGCCCCGTCAAACGTCACCCCATCGGACGTCGATATGGCGGCCCGACGAACGATATATGACCATTTTGTGTCGATTCGCCGTAAAACCCAACTCACTCACTCACCCGACGAACGTCACCCCGCCGAATGTCGCCCCGCAAAACGTCGCCCAGCGAGTTCCCCCGCCCGGGCTTTGCATGCATTAGCTGTATTGGGGAAATAAAGAGCTATTCCTGCAAATAAAGAACTATAGCCTGTTAAAATAACTTCTTAGATAAGATCTTACATGACCCTTGCCAACCCTCTCAGCCAAGTGTGACAGTGACCTTTCAGATAGAGATCTGATGTTTGCTCACATTTCACTGAGGCAAGCATAAGGTACTTTACCGATATACTCATGCATATTGTCCCTCTATCTATCTATGTGTTATAAAAAATTCTTGCACTGATAGACTCACTGATGTATTGAGATTGAGGACGGGGTTAAGGGGGCGGCGGTAAAAGTGAGCAGTTTCCGTTGGTAAAACGTCGTTGGAGACTAATAAATATATCATAACTATTAAATCTTACTAACTTTTATCTCCAATTTACTTATACATAATACTATCAGATCATTCCGGAAGGCTAAATGACACCGTTTGGCGGGGCGACATTCGGCGGGGTGACGTTTGGCGGCGACGTTTGGCGGGGCGAAATTTGGCAGGGCAGCGTTTGGTTGGGTGAAATTCGGCGGGGCAACGTTAGTCGGCGCGCCATTCAGCGGGGCGACGTTCGGTGGGGCGCCATAATGACGTTTATCCGTAGACCTTAATAACAAAATCACACATTAATAAAGAAACAGCTAGAATCTGGTATAAAACTTTTTATTTATTTATTTATGTTGTTTTAATTATATTTGGATGGCATTTGGTTTGGCCATGACTGACTGTTAATTGAATATATGAGATATACGATGTATGCTTTAAATGCAAATTACTGACATATCTATAACTATGACAAATATCTATATACAATAGCGTAATTCGTTAATATAATGTAAAACAATTTGATAATATCAGCACTAGAATGCCCACTGAACTATAAGTGTCCGATAGTAAGTAGTATGCACATAATATAACATTACACTGTTTCACATAAAGTAAATGTCTGCACACATACGCACAACTTATTAATGTCCGTCAGCATAACACTACTGACCTCTGTTGTATTATTTAACTAACGTCAACCATAGTTCCGTGTATAACACGAGGCGTTGTGTGCGAGTCTCAAACTGTTGACATGGTAAACCAAACATTGTATCAGTGGGCTCTTTGCAGTCAGTCATGACGATTCCCTCTAACCTGTAACGAGAATCAAACCCAGAAGCACAGAAAAAGTACTGTAATAAACACATTATCTATCTATATAGTTATTCAGGAGCGGGTGGGTGGGTTTTGTCTTTTAAAAAGTTTGTAAAAGCTATAACAAAACGTGACCTGTTTCGCTGAAATCCAATTCAACAAGAAAGTTATCGTCTGCTACCATTATGACGTATAGCTGATGATGTCAAAGTAGCGTGGCTGGCCAAACCAATGCCCCAAAGAGTTGTCTCCCATCTAAGTCTCCGGATAAAGTCACTATTTGAAGACAAGCCTCAAATAACTGTACTTATCCGTAGACCTTAATAACAAAATCACACATTAATAAAGAAACAGCTAGAATCTGGTATAAAACTTTTTATTTATTTATGTTGTTTTAATTATATTTGGATGGCATTTGGTTTGGCCATGACTGACTGTTAATTGAATATATGAGATATACGATGTATGCTTTAAATGCAAATTACTGACATATCTATAACTATGACAAATATCTATATACAATAGCGTAATTCGTTAATATAATGTAAAACAATTTGATAAAATCAGCACTAGAATGCCATAGCTCGGACAGAGGTTCGAAAGACACCGCGGATCGAGCCCTGCCAAAAGGACTAGGGCTATTTTATCAAATACCCCCAAAACAACCCTAATTAATGTGTATTTTTTTCTCGATAATTTACTAAACATTTTGTATATGATGGCGCCCCAACATAAAGGGACCCTCCCAAAAGTCTTGTGGAGAAAAGAATATGCAACATATTTTAAGCCTCCGGATATCGGAAGTTTTCCTCTGGATATCAGAAAGCCTAGCCTCTGGATATCAGAAAGCTAGCTAACTCCGGACTTCGGGAGCTGGGCCGGATATCGGACTCCGTGGTTCGCTAAGATGGCCGACCAACAGGTTATGGCTCATCTTCAATCATTCATATATATCACTAAATAAATTTAAAGAATTTCGGATTTCGAAAGACTGCGTAACTCCGGATTTCGAAAGCTGGACCGGATATCGGACCCCGTAAATCACTTAGATGGCTAACCAATAGGCTCATCCTCAATCATTTATTTATTAGCATTAGATAAAAAATACTCCGGATTTCGAAAGGACTGAGCATCTCCGGATGTCGGGAGCGGAGCCGGATATCGGACTCTGTAATTTATTGAGATGACCGACCTGTAGCCTCATATTCAATGATTTGATAACTAGCACTAGATAAAAAATAAGACTTCGGATTTCGAAAGGATAGAGTAACTCCGGATTTCGTGAGCTGGGCCGGATATCGGACTTTTGTAAGTTGCTAAGATGGTTAAATGGAAAGACCGCACATTATACTTCAATTCAATTTTATTATTATCCTATAGTAATTTCGCAAAAATCGATACTGATGTACAGAATTCTTAAATATCTAAGTCATGGATTTTCAGATACATAATAAAAGTGCTTGGCAAATAGATAATTATCTAAATGTTAATATTCCACGATCTTTAGTACTATGACTCACATGAACTTATATGTGAAACACGAAGTTTTACACTCTCTCTTCAGGAAAACATGTTGCATTATTGTATAAGACCGAGTACAGTCCGTGCCTAAGATTACTAATAAAAATATCGTTCCTATTTCTGAGAGATGAACATTGTCTCTGAACAAATATGCTTTCTCAGTAATCTGAGGATATCTGATGTATGCACCACCACGTTGTATACAATGTTTTGCCAGTGTGGTATTGAAACGACGCCGACACTTATTCAATTTAAAATGATTAATCTCGTTGCGATATACTAATCTGGGCAGTATCTGAGACCAAATTATTCTAGTATTAGTCGCAGACTGGATTTCTTGTAACATGTTGATGGCTAACAGTTCTGTTTCGTTTAATGGACTTTGACCTATATCATTTCCTCCACAATGAACGACTAAATATTGAGGTGGTTTATATAAAGCTAACAATTCATAAATTGAAAATCCCAAAAGATGTCTACACCCGGCAGTTGAAAATTCCCACTGTGAACACGATAGAAGGCGTCCCGGACAATCGAAGACCCAACTATCCGTACTTGAATATTATCTGAAAGTATTTAACAAACTCATAATCTGATGTAATTTTTATAAACACTTGACCTCCAACGTCCAAAAGTTTGAATTGCGTGTTCGGGGACAACTGCACGGTATAAATGAGTTGCACCGCCTATCCGAAAGGAATGTGTTTGAAAGTAATCATTCGAATGTCCGAGAGACGCCAATGCTTTACGCAGAATTTGTCTGAATTGGTACTGTGTCAAAGGACTGCCATTAGAATGACATAAATATTGCCCTTGTATGTTTGGTCTAATAGCTGCATATTGTAAAAGATTCGCTTTTAGCATTGCGGATTCTGCTGAATAATATATTTTTATGGTTGTGCCATTTCTAAATTGATCGGTTTTTGAGGAGGCTAAATAGAGTTGAACATAGTTTGGGTGTATGATAATTTCCTTATTTGTGAATCTCAATTCACTTACTCTCAACAAGCCAAAAAATGCTATCTGAAATGCTGTTTTGAAAAGTAAAGTTTCATAAAAAGAAGTACAAATAAAACGCAAACTGTTTAAAAGATCTAGTAATAATTGGAAACTGATCGGTTTTCGAGCGTCTGATCTATTTTGCAATCGTTTCATCCCCTAACATTTTTCTTATTTTAAAATGTTGGGTTGTGTCGAGTAACCCGTTAATATTACATGTAAATGCGATAGCGGCAATGTGACAACCTACTGTTCTATGTGCGTATCCTCTTTGGGACAAACACGCAATATACTCTTGTAACTGTTGCACCGTTGGAGGCCATTGCTTAACATAATTCATATTGTCTCTAAAATTTTCGAAAGAACGTAATCCTGAATTGTAAGTCTTATGTGTACTATCAGCTAGAGAACCGTGTATTAGCCGGTTAATTTCGTGCTGAGAAGATGCTGAAATTCAAGAGGAATCATGAGAGGGGTTTTACATGCAAAATTTGGTAGTAATGTCTGCACTCTATGAAATTGTAAACGGCTTATTGCATCACAAATGCCGTTATTTTTTGAAATAATGTGAACAGCCTTAAGCTGGATATTATTATGCAGCAGAACTAACACCAAGTGCCTTAATAAAATCAGAACTCTCTTATTTTTTGACGATTTCTTATTGATAATGTGAACTAAAGCCATATTGTCACAGTGCAATACTATTTTCTTCCCCTTTAATTTGACACCCACATTAAAAACGCGAGCATGATTGGAACCATTTCTAGCAATGTGATGTCTCTATATATTTCTTCAGGCCGGCAGACAGGCCATTTAAAAACAAACCACTCCCCATTTAGATATGCACCACAGCCTAAACGTCTACCTCCGGCCGCGTCTGTGTACATATTGAGAAGTCGGTCGGATACCCAATTTCCTTCAGGCATTATGGAAGTTCCATTGAAAGAATTTAAAAACATTAGCTACGTTTTTAAATCTTCTTTTAATTCGTATGTAAGACGGATAAAGTGATAGGGCAACTTTGCTTGGGACTGGGCTTGATATAATCTGCAACTGAATGTTGTACCAGTAGGGATAGCTTTAGTAAAGAAATTCAGGTTTCCGAGTATAGACTGTAATGCACTTAAAGTAATTTTCTTTTTTAAAAGAGCCTCTGAAATTTGCGCTTTTGCTTTAAATTTTTTTTCCTCTGGAACACGGATTTCCATGCGAATTGTGTCTATCTCTAAACCTAAATATATTAAAATTGTTGTCGGACCTTCTGATTTTTCATGATTTATTGGAACTTTAATGTCATTGCAGATATATTCAAATGATGTCATCAAGTCTGCACAATCGTTTGTGCCAGCTAAACCGGCGAAGAAAAAATTATCCAGATAATGATCAATATTATTTGATTTTGTGTGATTTTCTACGGTAAACTGTAAAAATGTTGAAAATTTTTCAAAAATTGCTGGACTGATTGAGCAGCCTTGAGGAAGCATTTTCTGTATCCAATACTTGTCGTTATGACTGATTCCTAAAATATCAAAATCATCCGGGTGAACTGGACACAAATTAAAAGCAGACTTTACATCACGTTTGCCTATTAATGCACCTGGGCCTAATCGCTGAATGATTTGAATCACATTCTCGAATTTTGAGTACTGAACAGACGTCAAGCGTTCGTCAATGTAATCATTTACACTGTTACCATAGGGATACGATAGATGTGTTATTAGGCGCAGACCCCCAGAGCTCTTCGGTATTAAACCAACCGGGTTAATACGAAGGTTCGAATACGGTTTGTCTTTAAATGGACCTATCATCCGACCAAGCTCTACTTCCTTATCTAGTTTTGCTAAGAGTATGTCTGGATTGAGTATTGCTGATTTGAGATTTTTTTGAATGAATAAGTGATCGTGGACCACTGTATTCGAGCCGAAACCCCTCTCTGAAACCCTTCAACAAATATATCTTATCACTGTGGTCGTAATCTTGGAGCCATGTTTCTAAACGCGATATGTCTATTGGCGTATTGCCGAGGTCCCCTAATTGGGCATGTAAAGTCAGGTCGATGTTGGGGTCTAGGGAACCTTGTGATATTTGTTGGAACGCCTCTATGTTTATATGGTTCGTTTGCGTCTGCAAACAATAGAAGAATGTGGACCGTAACAGTTTTTACACTTATGCAAGTACTGGCATCCATATTTTGAACAATAACCATTGTTATTAAATTCATAACATTGCTTATCGAGTGATGGTGTAGTATGATTGCTAGTCATAGTTCGAAGCCACAACTCGGAGTCAACCATTGACCATCTCATACATGAATATTTTGACAATTTTTGACGGAAAAGCCTATCGTATTTTACCCAGCCCGTCGAGTTCTGCTTTGAAGCGGAACGAATTGTATTACAATACTGTAACAGTTCTCTAGCAAGCAACGGTGATTTTTCTACAAGTATATTCATATAAATCATAATAGCATCCGTCCATTTTTCAATGGTTAATATTTCTCGTTTTTTCATCTCAGATGAAGTTATTTGTAATTGACCGTTAACAATTTTGATACAGTGAGAATCTGACTCTTGTTTATCAAGTAATGAAGCTAATTCTATAAATTCCCCTTTCAAAATTTTTTCTCTCAAACCTTGACTAACATGTAGTGAAAAATCTGTACAAACAGAAGTCATAAAAATATTACCTGACAGTTGAGGCTCGTTACTAATGTTCGTGCCTGTGGTTGCCTGAACTGTCTGTTGGGTTCCGCTATGTGCTATGTTGACAGGTATGTTACCATCGGTTGAACCAGTACCGATACTGTACGGCTGGAATTCATTGCCATAACTGTTAGGAACCATTGGAGTTTGTTGATGCACAGATTGTTGCGTAGAAATTTGCTGGTGCACAGATTGTTGCGTAGGAATTTGCTGATGCACAGATTGCTGCGTAGGAATTTGCTGGTGCACAGAGTGTTGCGTAGGAATTTGCTGGTGTACAAATTGTTGCGTAGGAATTCGCTGGTGCACAGAGTGTTGCGTAGGAATTTGTTGATACACAGATTGTTGCATAGGAGTTTGTTGATACACATATTGTTGCGTAGAAGTTTGCGTAGGGTACGGCTGGAATGTATTGCCATAACTGGAATTATCTCCATTGTCCGAATATTGCGTAACTACTGGATTATTCCAATAAGGAGCTGCTAGATTTTGTCCATCTATGACTTGCATATTCGAGTACGCTGCTTGCTTACGTTTATCGTTGTGTAGATACGACAGACCAAAGTAACGAAATGGCACAAATCAGCCACCATACAGGTGAATTCTAATTTTAACTACCTTGTTTTCTGAATGCTCGAGTTAAGATACTAAAACAAAATTTAGATATATCATTCAAATAATTTTGGGTTACTTTTTAGAAAAGATTATGAATGAACTCTGCTTTGCATATTGCACGTTTTAAGCTGAAACACGTTTTAGTGGAAAATGAGATTTTTACCGAGATGATACAGCGAAAAAATGATAGTTTCTGTGTTTAATGTTTTACTAGTTTCAGTTTTGTTTGCTTCATTGCGTTATATGCTTCGAAGTGATCTTCTTATATTTTTGAATACACATTGAAAGAAACATATAGTTACCCATCAAACATCTACGTTAGAAGTATATTGTAAGGTTCGTACTACTATGTTTGTAAACGTACCTCGTTAATAATTAAATGTTTTCTACAAGAAACATATGTGTTAGGAGTGAGTCAAAAATAAACGGACATACTCTTGAAAGGTTTGAATTTAGAATAAATAGAACGGAATAACTGCAAAAAATAAGGGATTAAAATGTCACATATATTTATAGGAGTTTAATCAGTGTCTTATTTTCTTTCTTTCTTTCTTTCTTTTTTTCAGATAATTTCTGTTTCAGTTGTGTACTATATCAAAGTACATTAAATGATAGTTATTTCATCGGCACTGGAGATGATATGTTGGTACATATAGCGGTCAACAATGTACGAATATTTTACGAATATAACTGTTTATTTCTTTGACTACTCCGAACAGACATAATTATGACAGTAAGCCTAAGAAATGAAAATGTTCACAGTTCTTCTATGCTAACCAGCCCTATTGAAATCCTCCCGTCAATGGATTTGTCCCAAAATCTGTGTTTCCATTGTTAGCTCACCTGAGCACAAAGTGCTCATGGTAATCTTTTGTGATCGCTCACCGTTCGGCGTCCGTCCACACTTTCCTTTAAAGAACATCTTCTCCTAAACCACCTGGCCAATTTTGATGAAACTTCACATGGATATTCCTTTGATGGTCTTCTTTAAAAATTGTTCAAGAATTGAATTCCTTACAGAACTCTGGTTGCCATGGCAACCGAAAGGAAAAATTTAAAAAAATTCTTGTCCAAAACCACAGGTCATAGGGCTTATATATTTTGTATGTAGCATTATCTAGTGGTCCTCAACCAAGATTGTTCAAATTATCCACCTAGGGTCAAATATGGATCCACCCTAGGGGTCACATGGTTAACATAAACATATACATGTATAGGGAAAACCTTTGAAAACCTTCTTGTCTGAAAACACAGGGCCTAGGGCTTTGATATTTGGTATGTAGCATCATCTAGTAGTCCTCTACCAAGAGTGTTGAAATTATTCCCCTAGGGTCAAATATAGTTCCGCCCCGTCACATTGTTTATATAGACTTTTATAGGAAAACAAGAGGGCCAAGATGGCCCTAGGTCGCTCACCTGAGAAACACACCATCATATACATATATATGTATATACCATAACAGTGTAAACATGTTTGACCTAGTGATTTCATGGGGAAAAAAATTCTGACAATTATCATTAAAATTGGAGAAAAAACAAGTATTTTCTTTGATTTGACCTAGTGACCTAGTTTTTGAACCCAGGTGACCCATATTCGAACGTGACCTAGATTTTATCAAAGCTATCATTTTGTCCAAATTTCATGAAGATCAATTGAAAAATACAGCCTCTATCGCATACACAAGGTTTTTCTTTGATTTGACCTAGTGACCTAGTTTTTGAACCCAGATAATCCATATTCGAACTTGACCTAGATTTCATCAAGGCTATCATTCTGACAAAATTTTATGAAGATCAGTTGAAAAGTACAGCCTCTATCACATACACGAGATTTTTCTTTGATTTAACCTAGTGACCTAGTTTTTGATTACAGATGACCAATATTCAAATTCTACCTAGATTTCATCAAGGTAATCATTCTGACCAAATTTCATGAAGATCAATTGAAAAATACAGCCTCTATTGCATACACAAGGTTTTTCTTTGATTTGACCTAGTGACCTACTTTTTGACCCCAAATGACCAATAATCAAAAGCAACCTAGATTTTATCAAGGCAATCATTCTGACCATATTTCATAAAGATCAATTGAAAAATACATCCTCTACCGCGTACACAAGGGTTTTCTTTGATTTGACCTAGTGACCTAATTTTTGATCCAAGATGACCCATATTCAAACTTGGTCTAGATTTCATCAAGGCAATCATTCTGACTTAATTTAATGAAGATCAGTTGAAAAATATAGCCTCTATCGCATACACAAAGTTTTTCTTTGATTTGACATAATGACCTACTTTTTGACTCCAGATAACCCATATTCAACTTTGACCTAGATTTCATCAAGGCAATCATTCTGACCAAAATTCATGAAGATTAATTGAAAAATGCAGCCTCTATCGCATACACAAGATTTTTCTTTTGATTTGATCTAGTGACCTAGTTTTTGACCCCAGATAACCCATTTTCGAACTCGACCTAGATTTTATCAAGATAATCATTCTGACCAAAATTCATGAAGATTAATTGAAAAATACAGCCTCTATTGCATACACAAGGTTTTTCTTAAATTTGACCTAGTGACCTAGTTTTTGATCTCAGATGACCCATTTTCAAACTCTGCCTAGAATTCATCAAGTTGATCATTCTGACAAAATTTCACCAAGATCAGTTGAAAAATACAGCTTTTATCGCATACACAAGCTAAATGTTGACAAACAGACGACAGACGACGGACGCCGAACATCGACTGATCACAAAAACTCACCTGAGCATTGCTCAGGTGAGCTCAAAGTGAAAATCATTTTGTCCAAAACCACAGGGCCTAGGGCTTTGGTATTTAGTATGTAGCATCATCTAATGGTCCTCTACCAACTTTGCGGGGGTCACATGATTTATATAGACTTATACAGGGAAAACATTTGAAAATCGTCTTCTCCAAAACCACAGGGCCTGGGGCTTTGATATTTGGTATGCATCATCATTTAATGGTCTTCTACCAAGGTTGTTCAAATTGTTTCCCTAGGGTCAAATATGGCCCCGCTCCGGGGGTCACGTGGTTTATATAGACTTATATAGGGAAAAAATTGAAAATCTTTTTGTCCAAAACCACATGGCTTAGGGCTTTGATATTTGGTATGCTGCATCATCTAATGGTTCTCTACCAAGTTTATTCAAATTATTTCCCTAGGGTCATATATGGCCCCGCCCTGGGGGTCACATTATTTATATAGACTGATATATGGAAAAACTCTTCTTATCCAAAACCGCAGGGCCTAACGCTTTGATATTTGGTATGTAGCATCATCTAGTGGTCCTCTACCAAGATTATTCAAATTATCCCCCTAGGGTGAAATTTGACCCCGCCCCGGGGGTCACATGGTCTATATAGACTTGTATAGGGATTTTTTTTTGAAAATCTTCTTGTCCAAAACCACAGGGCCTAGGGCTTTGATATTTGGTATGTAGCATCATCTAGTGATCCTCTACCAAAATATTTCAAATTATCCCCCTAGGGTCAAATGTGGCCCCGACCGGGGTGGGGGGCACATGGGTTAAATAGACTTGTATAGGGAAAAAAACTTTTAAAAAATTATTGTCTTAAACCATAAGGCCCAGAGCTTAGATATTTAGTATGCGTTATGCTCTAGTGGTTCTCTACCAATATTGTTCAAATCATGACCCTGGGATCAATATAAGCCATGCCCGGGTGGCCCCTTGTTTTACATAGACTTATTTTTTGAAGCAGTGGCAAAGAAATTTGGACCACAAGCATGATGTTTGATACAGATTTCAATATTCATTTTTAATTGTCTTAATCATGACCTAATGACTTACTTTCTTGTATTTGAAGGTACAGGATAGAAATTTGGACCACGTTTATAACTTTTGATACTGATTTCAATACTCATCTTTGATATTCTTAACCCTGAAATACTGACCTACTTTCAGCTACAGCAAAGAAATTTGGACCACCAGTTTAATTTTTAAACAGATTTCAGTAGTTATCTTGAATAATCTTTACCATGACCTACTCACCTAGCTTTTGTTAGTGAAGCTTAAGCAAAGAAATCAGTTCAAGCAAGCAGCTAAACTAGGGCCATCATGGCCCTCTTGTCGTAATTATTCATCACTCGACTGTTCCATCTGCACCAGGCATCATCTTGAACTGTCGACACACATTCTAAACATTCCAGAACAGAACACTGATGTTCGTAATTGTCAAAGGAATGCGACCCATGATAGTAAAACGATCGACATACAATTTTTTGACGTGCGCGATGCTCAATTTCTATAAATATTTACGGCGCCCGATATAAATGGACAAAAGATCCTTAATTATTATAGAAAAAAATATCGTTTTGACGATAGCATCTAACAATTCATCGAAAATTTTGAGTCAGCCGTTTTACTTTATGAATATGATACAACTTAATTCGTCACCTTCAGTTAACAAGAAATCTGAGTCTTTATAGAAAATTCATGATTTCTGTGAAAACCAAAAATAGATTGACTTAAACATAATTTGTATTTATAGCGTTCAAAATTAAGACATATAGGGGAAGTGTAAAATGTTTTTAAAGCGACTCATTCATACTTTTTTGGCGAACTTTTTTCTCTCCAATTTATAAAATGTAGGTAGTGAGAAAACAACCAGTAGTACAAACATATTGACATACGATTTTTGCAAAACATCTAAATTAATTACCAAACACTTTTTGCAGAAGGGAGTAAACCGTTTGTTACGCTTTTGAAATTCATGTAATTGAGAAAATCAACATTCTTCTTGCTTTTTAGAAATATCTCACACTCATTCTCATTTTAGGATTTCTCAGAGTTTGACATGTATTTATATTTAATGCCAAGCTTGGTGGAAATTGTATGCATGTTGCAAAAAAAATCACCCTAACTGTGAACGTGAAGCTTTAATACACCTGATTTTGTTAAGTTTTGTTAAATACATAAAAACAGGGAGCGGACTGCATATTTTACGAAACTAACCATGCGCTTATCATGAATTATTTGTATGGGCCACCCGATACGTTCGTGCGCTTTGTCAAAAATAGTTAGTTTATCTAGACCTATTTGGAAATGGTTAACCTCCGTTGACTTGTTCATAGGTTGACAAAACATTACTAAAAAGAAACAATACTTTGCCTTATTGAATGAGCAAACGTGCCTTATCTGTAAAGATTATTGTTTCATGTAATTGAAATACACAACCAACTCTACCTCTTTTTTGTTTGTTTGTTTTTGTGAAACTAATTTAGTATAAAGCTATTTCTATGAAACTACCTGGATAGATTTCAATGAATTATTGCTAAATGAACTTCCGGGATTTAACATTACATTTAAATAGATATAATGCACTCGCGACAGGGACAACTGACATCAACTAATATTCTTGCTACTACCGACTAGATTATCTTTCTTTATTTAAAATTTGCTTTAAAAAATACTTTTTTGTTAGTTTTCTTTTTTTTTCAAAATATCTATGCCTTTGTTTCAAGGTGCGATAGGTATTTCAACAACAACACGTATTATGTATAGTTTTTTTTATCTCATCAACGTTTCGGCTAACGCCTTCATCAGGATAATACACATACAAATATAAACAACGGACGTGACGTAAAACTGATAACGTAACGTCAAATGGCGGGAAAACGTTAATCAAAATATCAAAATGCAAATACATATAATTGTATACATATAATTAGTACAAGGTACTATCCCGGATATGAAAATACCAAAAATTTCCTATAGTAAGATTATATAAAAAAGCGGCGATAGGAAAAAGCGGAATAGTACCCAGAGTATGTGTAAATGCACAACTGCACATGCATAATATTCATGAATTTAATCTATTGTAAATAGCAGTTTTGAATTTAATCCTTCCGGACTTTTTGTTTTTAGTTTATGGATCCAGAAAGTTTCTTTACAGAGACGGTCAATATTATTTTTCACAATATCAGTCGGCATAAATGAGAAGTCATTCATACAATGATTATTTGCATTAAAGTGTGTTTCAAGGTGAAAATTTGACATAATGTATACAATTTGTTTAGCTTTGTGAGTTATCTCCTTTGAATTACACATGGGGTCTGAGTACAAATTAAGCTTTGAAAACAACTGATTTCAATATGCCCGATAAAATAGGACGACATTATAAAAAAACAAGACATCAGAAATAAACTCACTTGATGGTTATCATGCAATTTGACATCAATTATTGCGTCAATAATAATGTATCTCAGCTAATATATAATGTTCCCCGTCCCAAATAAATAAAGGCAACAATCCAGTCTTTATCGCCCACGGCTGACAAAGGGAGACTGTAACCTACTTTAGCTAGACAATTTGATCCACAAGCTTAATGTGTTTTATACATATTTCTTTTGATTTTTGCTCCCTTTAAGGTGTCAAGAATAACCAATTTACTAAACATTCAATATGGAAAAGAGATTGTGATTGACTTAATGTTTAAAGTAAAATATTCGCAAAACCAAAACACTCGCCCCCCCCCCCCCCCCCCCCCCCCCCCCCCCCCCCCCTTTATTTAGACTTTACAAACGTTTTACAGGTTTTACGTACTAAATCGCTGAATAAATGGAGTACTACGGACAGTAATGTTGAGAGAGGGATGAAAAGTTATGTTCATTCTGTTTGTCCTCGAGTACTGGTCAGTTATCAAAATTTAATTGGCGTATTTGGTTTAAGCAAACAAATACGAAATGAGAGGGAAGAAAACAAGCTTTTCTAAAGATTCTCAGAAAAAAATTTCAAGTACACATTACTGAAGGAAAAACGCGTTCAGTTAAAACAGAAACATAACAAGACAAGCCTACATGCGTAATTACAATACTAAATGCTGTCGGACCTTTATGTTAAGTCCACAGCGGGGAGATAAACTATGTAATTGTAAGATATGTAACTACAGATAGGTTATTCCCCTTTAGCTCAGCACGGTAATTAATTAATAACATTTGCTGACAAGTGTTTTATAACATGCACACCAAACTCACACCTAGTGTAACTGGCTTTTAGAATTTTAGATGAAGTTATTTACATGGCATACTCGCAAAAATATTCCTAGTAGGAATGAACACAATGATGAAGTAAAGTAATACTATTATTAGATACATTATAGTTTTAGAAGTCGCTGTCTCACTCCGTTCATTCATTGAATAGTGATAATGGGACAAGCCTTTACGAGGTTATTCCAGTGTATACTTAAATAGCGCAATTACAGTTCTATTTGCAGCACTACAGAATGCATATTATATCTAACCTGTACTATGACATGACCAAATACTTTATAGGATCCATCGTATACATTGAAGTGATGGGGATTTAAGAGATCATATTATTATGTTCCTCATAGTGCTGTTGAAACATTTTGTATATAGTTATACAAATGTATTTCGATTTCAACGCCTCGGATATACGTTTTGACGGGTCAGAGTTTCTTTGCCCCGTGAATATTTTATGCCAATCCGGAAACATGTTTTTTACTAAATGCATGTTTACTTGCAAATATGCAGGTAATTTTCATTGTACATTTTTGGCCCCTTACCTTTCTCTATTAACTATGTAATCCAGTCACAGTGCATCTCTAATCTCACGTGGGTAATCTCTTAAACATTGTGCCATTTAGTTTGAATGCATTTAAGCTACAGTCATACATACGGATATGTTCGTGCGTTGAGGTACGTTGCGGATGGAATTGGTCTGTGGGGGAGAAGTACGGAGCAGTACGTCTTAGTACGGGAAAAATGGTGAGAAACGGGGAACAAAAGAAAAAGATACAGGACGCGAATAAGTACGGATGGGTACGGGGTACTACTTTGAAGTACGTTTTACTGCGCCTGGCAACTTGCCCAGCGCTTCGACGGGTCTGCGGTGAATTACGTTGAACTACGCTTAAGTACGGGCAGCCCAGGATAACTACCGGTTCAGCTACGGCAAGGTACGTTTCAGCACGGATGACTATGTTTTAGTACGTTTAACTACGGATGAATAAGTTTCAGTCAAGTTGGACTAAAGTCACGCTCAAATGGCTACGGATCGCTCAAACTTTTGTGCATGTTCAAAAGTTGGAGAAACTTGCAAGTTTGGGATAAGTCTTGAATACATTTTGACCAAGTGTCGGTACGGATTGATACGGATTACTTCTTTGAGGTACGGCTCAGGTACGGATAGATACAGATTACTACGTTTTTATCCGTAGCTAGCCGTAGCTATATCCGCGCCGTATGGGTGACTGGGGTATTAGTCATCATACGTTGAGTGTCATCCTCAGCAACATTACCAAATGTTACAAAAATACTACACTGTTTCGGCTGTTGATATGCGGCCAAGTCTTTCAGGATGCAAGACACGGATGGTAGTTCTAACCGTTTTTCAAAAATATCATTAACAGATTAGACATAGTCTTCATCTCTGTGCTCTGCTACACCAGAAATTATCAAATTATACTCCCTGTTACTGTCCTCCAGTTAAAAGTGATTTATATTCCAATAATCTTATACGGTTTTTGGGTGGCCTCATGTGTTACACATTTTACATACATTTAGGCGTATTCGGTCTCGGTCACAAACATTCCCGCGGTCTTCTGCAGACGTTAATACAAAAAAAATGTGTATTATCCGTTCATAGACAAATGTAATGGACTACAATGTTTACAATTTTGATGATGCAAGCACGGTACCAAGTACATGTCAAATTTTATATGTCTGTGTTTCATGATACCTACACAATAAAAACGACACCATTTAAGGAGTATATTGTCCTCTGTATACTTTATATTACGTCAAACGTTTTCATTTTTTCATTTAACTTTCAGTATTGTATACGTTCGGAGGAGTATTTATGTTAGTGGTTTAGATTACATGTGCTTGCATTTTGTGTGCTGCTTTTGAACAGTTAAACACAAAAACTGGTTGGGACATCTTAAACTGAATAATCATAGGTAGTAACATGAATAATGCTACAAAAAAATTAAGAAGAAATCATTTAAAAAACATTATAGATATGCATGTGCAAATTATGTAATTTTGCACGTGCACCCCAAATTTTGGTTATTTAGATAGCAATCTCTCTAATGTTAAAATTATTTGATAGGTACTGATGTAATTAAATTGTATGTCAAGTTTCACTTAAAATATTCAATCGTTTTAGTTTAAAATCGTTCTTTTTTTTCTTCAATCTGAATTTTCGAACATGACCAGCAGTTGCCATGGTAACGTACATCGCTACATTTCTATGACAGATCTTACAAGTCAGTTACTACTTTACTCAATTGTTTTAACATAGTAGAAAAGTGTTGTATGATGGGTAAATTTAATAAGTATGGCAGATATTATGAAAGACTCCCCATATATATTGTTAGACCTCTTCTGAAGAAATTTGGACTTAACTTTGCAAAATATAGACCAGAGAGTAACCTACCATTTCTTTAATTGTTATAATAAGTTAATTGAGAAAGCTGTCCTTTTCAGACTTAACGTTCATGTGAATGATAATGATACCCTTCTCAAGGATCAATCCACGTTTAGGTGTTTTCATTTATTTGAGCAAGATTTCAAATGTCTGAAGATTCTCTGATTGTCAAACTGTTAAAAAACACAGTTAAGTTCTTAGTTATATAGTTTAATATTTATGGATCCCTTTGCAAGAAGAGTGGGTATATTATTTTGTTTATTCCTCGTGGTCGGTTCGTCGGTCTGTCCGGCCGTCGGTAGTCGCTTTTGTTTCTGATCAATAACTGGGGAATGTCTTAGGGTACAGTAGTCAATCCTCTAAGGATGATTGTCCTTGGTCAGTACATGACCCCTATTTTCTTAGGACCAGTAAGTGAAATATCTAGGTCAAAGTGCTATTTTGGGTGAAAACGGTTTCGCTCAATGACTAAAGGAGACGTAAATATATAATAGTCGCAGTATTTTCACAGAACGAATAGCTTGTGGTCGATTGCACGACTGCTGCAGTTTTGTGGGTCAGTAGGTCCAAGATCAAGGTGACAGTGACTTTCGAACTAAAACCGGTTTCTGCCAATCAATGGAGAAGGCTTATGCCTTCAGTGGGGCAACTGCCTTACGTCAGCAGACCCTTATTGTTTCTGAGGTTAGAAGGTAAAAAGGAAAATTCGCAGTGACCTTCTGACTGAAAACGGATTCCGCTCCATAACTGAAGAAGGGTAGGTTCTGCAGTGGTCAAACTTAATAGGACGATTAAACTTGTTTTATTAGTAGTAGTATCATTATTATTATTATTATTATTATTATTAGGGGGAGGTCAATAGGTCAAAGATCAAAATCACACTGGGCATAAAAGGCAAAATAGGTTTACACTTAAACCGTTTCCAATTAATAAGTGAAAAGGGCATGTGCTTATGTGTATCAAACTGTTGTTCAATTAATGACTTGATCATAGGTTCAGTGGGCTAAAGTTCAAGGTCAGAGTTTAAAAGTTGTTATTGATCAATGGCTGGTGAATATTTAAGCCAAGGGTGATATCAAACTTCATAGCGTGATTATCTACTGTCAGCAGAGTATCCTTACAATATTGTTATTAAGTAAAAGGTCAAGGTCACAGAAAAGATTAGACTTAAAATTACATACGCATTTACCTCCGACAGGATATAATGAGGGCATATGTGTTTTACAAATAGATCTAGTTTACAACACATTATACACACGAAATATAACCAGTCAAAAGTTACACAAAAGTAAAGTTACAGAAGTCATGTCAGTCTCTCTTATCATATCAGTAAACATACGTGCCCGCGCCAACATAATGATATTGTGAAATACTTCTGTTTACATGCATTGAGTTTTAGGTCACCATAATTATTTCATAGATATTGTTTTAATGACACGATACATTGAAACATATCTTTTTTGAAATCTGAATATTTGACTAGGAGCATTCAGGCTGTCATTGTGGTCAATGAGGGCAGACTTCGTTACACTTCTTTTATCAAAAAGGTATATATAAACGCGATAGTAAATAATACATAGCTTAATATATTTCTATAATCTATAAGTTACGCATACTTACTCTCGATTCATTTATCCAATGTGTTTTGGATTACGTAACTAAACAGAATTAAGACTTTACATACATTGGGTAGATACAATTTTAAAATATTTATAGGATCACAGTTAATCATTAATTACCAGCAGCTTTAAGCAAGAGTTATTATTACATTCAACACAACAACCACTGAAACATCTTTAAAGTGCTACTGTAAACATATTCAAATTGCAGTCATTGTAAAAGTCATTTGTCCCCGTTACAGCGGAATAGAAAGATGCCTTTTATCAACTTTAATTACCCTCAAGTGTGATCGTTCATAGTTTTAACATATTTTTATTCAGAAAATCATGAAACATTTACAATATAAGAATTCAGAAATTGGACAGAAAGCTATATTTGCTTGCGGTTGTCCACTCCTTATTATATAAATTTACATATTATATGTAAAACATGGAAATATAGCATATTTCAACAAGGCAAAAAGTGATTTGGTAAAGTACCTTTAAAGTTTAAATAAGGAAATATACTTCAGACATTACAACAACGACTTATAGCGATGAATTGAATAGTACGATTAAGAATCACTGGATATGAAATAACACGCAAGTGTCATTGAAAGAGATATTTGATACTGATTTAAATTGTAAATGTAAAATGTAATAACTATGCACTAAACTAAATATAAAGTAGTAAAAACGTAAACACGTAAAAAAGAAAAGATACAGGGATGAACGATATAGTCTATGTGAAAAATAGTTGAATCAGTTAAATAATCATAAGCAAATAATCAAAATGTTTAGTTAAGGTCTAGGGAGGAATATGGCGTGTGTGTATAATTTTGTAATTTATACAAAATCGCATCATATCAATTTCTAAAATCGTTTTTGCTTCCTTAATGTACTTTTGAACGGCGTTAACGAATCGGACGATAATGAAATATTACCGTTTAAGATAACATTGATAGAAGGGTTACAAAATTGAGAAATGGTGGTAAATATTTCAGGTCGTGACTTGTGTATTTTGGACAAATAAGAAATAGTGATAAGAATTAACAACAGAAAGGAGGGTCAATAATATTCTTCTCAAATAAATCCGAGGATAGTGAGCTGCACTGGGTGCCTAATTTTGTATGAGGGATCATCTGCAGTTTGCAGTCACCTGAAAAGAAGAAGCTGGAATATTTGGAAGGTCAATATTTAGCTATCGCTAAAATGATGCAACCTTTGGAGTAATTTGTGTCTGATGTGCAAGCGCATTGAAATCTCTGATAACAGACGGCAAATAATGATTTGTAATAAAAGTCAGTAAGCGTGAAAATGTTTTGCGTGTCGTTTGTATTTTTAAGTTGAAGAAGCGACGAGATCGGAAAGATACTGTGAAGTATGATTGCTTTACATTTCAAAGAAAAGAATGAGTTTGTTTGTATCGCCTTTTTTCCACGGATTCTAAGCTAGCTTCTGTCATGAGTTTATCAATGAATACAAGTTTCGTTGTTCCGGGTAATTATTCCTGCCGCTTCCTGTTGAATTTGCCCAAGCTCCCGTTTTTCATTTAGTGTGCAGTAATCAAATAATACATTCCCATACTCTAGGATTGTTCTAATAAAACTATATAGATAACTTCAATTGATTATCTATCAAGTTAAAACTTTATCTTTTTTCATAATACGATTTCAATTCTTTCCAAGCTTTACTTTTTATGTATTGTATGTGTGCGGACCGGCGCAAATCATACAATGTACGAGGGATTGATACCTAAGTGTTTATGATTACATACTTCATTTATGTATGCCCTGATCCTGATAGAATGATGATTGGTATTTTTGTGGGTTTTACGGGGTATCAATAAAGATTCGGTTTTAGAAAGTTTGAATTTTACCAACCATTTTTCTGCCAATGAAAGTATTTTCTGCAAGTACGAGTTTAAATTATAGTTGAAGCAGCGACAGGGTCTTCCACTACAATCGTTCTTAGTGCGTCACAAATGCTCCAGTTGTTACCAACATGAAAATGAAACTTTGAGGCCGACCAGCTAACCTCACATTGTATGCGTAGTCTATGCAGGGTTCTTTGTTGTTACGGCCAATGACTTCGAAAAATTTGCTGTTGGTTCGAAATCTCAGTCGTCTTGCAACACTCCGGAAGGTCAGCGGTTCAACCAAGGTGACCACCCATATTTGAAATGTTTGAATGAGTGTTTTTAAGAAGTGTTTATTCGCAAAACTTTATGTTTCATAAGATATACACTCTAAAATGAAAGTGGCAGAATGACACAAAATTTGGACTTTCATTTCATATGCTAAAGTAAGCGAGTATTTTTCATCAAATTGATTTTCATTGTATTTTTATTGCCTATTAAACATTTTTTTAAGATCAAAACAGTCTTTATACGTGCTTATCAACATTCAGTTTCAGATGTAAACTTCGAATGCTTTGAAATATTTCACCAAAATACATGTCGTTTCAAGTTAAATTTGAAATCAACTAATTAGAAGTTGGTGCTTCGAAATTTGCCTTGACATGGAAAAAGGTGGACATTACCTATGTCAAAATCTTTAAAAGACAAAATGTTATTTAGGACAGAGACTAATGTAGGTTGACGACATTCGATATGACGATCGTCACATGATACAACGGTCGACAATACGATACGTCATCAAGACATTAATGTCGTGTGCCATGTTGGTTAGTGGTTCGTCGTGTCGCCTCTCGTGTCGTCTTGTCGTGCGTCGTATGGTATGTCGTGCGTCGACCTAAAAGATAACACAAAAATGCAATTCAACGCGCGACATCAATGTTGCGATGTCGTGTCGTATTTAAACCCGTCATATCGCGTGTCGAGCGTCATGTTGCATTGTCGTGCGTCGTGTCGTTTCGAATTGTTGCGCGTCTTATTGCATATCAACCTAGAAAGGAAGACGGTCGACACACAACACGACGCGCGACAATGAAACACGACGCTACAAACGATACGACAAGCAATGAGCGATATGAAATCGCGACATCATTGTATTGCGTCGTGTCGCATTATCGTACATCGTGTCTCGTGTCGTAACGTATTGTTGCGCACAGTGTCGTACACGACGGATGACATGCGACATGAGTCAAACAGGATTTCATGTTTTGTCTCGCATTTATAGATAAACCACAATTCTCCTTTCATTATTATATTGAAGAGATATTTTAATTGAAAATGGTGACTTTTTGAATGATATTTTGTAGCAGATCAGTTTAAATCAAAAGGTAGAGATGTGCATCTGCCATGAGTGATCAGATATACGAATATGATATTCTACAATAGTTAAGTACTTCCCAGTAACTTTCTGTTCCTAGGCGGTAATATTTAGGTCATTTGTATCGTACTTTATTCAATAATGTCATTGTTCTATCTTTTGTAACTATTTCAGTCAATTACTTAGAAACTATATAATAACTATAAATATAACGCTGTGAGTCATTTAACTTTTACATATTTCATTTCTTTTTCGTTTGTGTAAACAGTTTGACAGTGTTAATTGAGGAACAAAAATAAAAACGATAAATGTCAGTTATTTTTGGATTTTACATTTTTCATTTCTATTTGGATATAGATAGATTCTTTTCCTGGGACATACACTCCGGCAGTTTTACGTAGAAAGAACGCCTCGTTATGAAAATGGCTTTAGACATTCCTAACACATTTGGATATGGAAAACTTATTAGCAAAGGAGGGAAACTTTGTGGCCCAGAAGAGCTGAAAGAGAAGGAACGTATTGGTAAGATTATTTCTGAATATCTTTGAAAGATATATATTGCTTCAGTGATCGTACATATACCAATAAGAATTGTTCTTGTTGTGCAAACTATAGGATTAAAAGTGTGTAAACAAATTACAAGTAGTATTGATGTTGAAAGATGATATATGTCTACACTTAACAAAATTCTAGAGTCTATCAAATACAGTCGACAAAGACTTACGTCTTACGAAGGCCGGTCGTTCAACCAAGGTGCCCGCCCGCGATGAAATAATGCACGGAGGGGCACTTGGTGTCTTCCTCACCATCAGAACTGGAAAGTCGCCACGTTAAACCCAGCAAAAAAACAAACAAAGAGACTAACTGTAACTATGGGACAATGTATTTAACTACCCGGCAACAATACATAAGAAGACAGTGGTATTAAATTGCTGTTACTGCAACAAATCAATATATTCCATATCCGTTCCTTATTATATACCTACTATAAATAGTAAAAATGTTTAATTTTAATCATATTTTATTGCTTATATATACATGAAACAAATGTGCAGGGCATAATCTTGCTATTGATACTAAACAACTGGAAATGTGTACAATATCAGTGACAATAAACTGCAATAACCGGAAGTTACGTTTAATTGCCTACTAAACAACTAATACAACAATAATAGCGTGTTTGAAGTACTTTCTGACACTAACTTCCTCAATAAACAGTATGATCTTACTAAAATATTTATCAACACAGATAACATATAAACGCATTTCATTTGTTAAATGATTATCAAATGATTATCTCACATATAACACTGGAGATGTGATAAAATTGAACAATATTTGCTTTAGTCACGGGAAGGTAACAGTTATTAAAAGAATACACTATCTGTCCTGGTTTTATGGGAATTACACCCTCTGTCAAATCATTACAAACATGGTGAAAACATTAAAATGCAGAGTGGTAACATAACAAAATGCGTTTCTTATATACCAAGGACACATAACTCTAGACTGGGTCCCAAACGGTACCATTTAACATTGTTCAGATTAAGTGGAAAACAAAGGTGATGGATTGTTTGTATTGTGAAATGTGGTATGCTTAACACAACTGTTGACATGCTACATCGTATTCTAATCTGGTCGAAATCTTAAAAGTATTAACATGCTGGATTATAAGAACTGTGACATACATCAGGACCAATTATGACAAAAAAGGCACTAAAAGAAAATATCAAAATATTATTCTATCAGTTGACTGGCTAGTTTAGCAGGTGTTTATATTTGAACATCATGCAAGTCAGATTGACAGATAATCTCTATTCAATGTAAGTTTGAAATTTCATGCTATCAAAGTACTATCATCATGGCTGTTTTAACATTTCATTATTTTAACTATTCATTCTTTTTTATTGATTTATAAACCATTTTCAGGCTTATATTTCTCGGCACATTGGTGTCCTCCCTGCAGAGGTTTTACACCTAGACTAGCGGAATACTATCAAATGTATAATAGTAAAAGCAGTCATGGAAAGCTGGAGATAGTGTTTGTCAGTTCTGATCAAAATGAAAGAGAATTCAACGAATATTTTGCAGAAATGCCTTGGATAGCACTGAAGTTTAAGGAGCGTGATACAAAGGTGAGATCGGATTTATTTCACTTTGCGGTGATAACTTTTATTTATACTATTTGTTACACTTGAACATGGTAAGGGTTAAGAGTGCCGGTTACGGTACCACTCCCCATTGATGTTTTTGCCACTTACCGTTCTAGTGCGCTGTCATACTGTATTCCTGTGCTCGCACTCTTAATTTCTATTGTGTTTGCCTTTTGTGTAGATTTATTCATGTATGTATAGTGATGTAGGGTTTCATTGTTTGTCAGAAGGACGCGACCGTTTGACGTGGCTATACCTACCTAGTTGTATGACCAACAAATCATATCCACTTAAATATTTAAAAAGTGTCAGAGATCTGTTTCAGTAGAATTAAAATAATTAACTTTTTTCCGTTGTGTTATGTCTTATGATTGATTTCATCATCTGAAGTAGGTTCGCATCACTTATCATATAATGTTTAAACAATTAGAATTAACATATTTAACGCAAGTATTTTTGTTTGCAACAATTTATGCGGAATATCAAGAGGTTGGTTGGCGCGATCCCCTATGCGCGCGCCAGGTTATATTTTTATTTTAAATTCTTACTTTATCGACCTGTTGTATATGTATAATTTCAGGTCATGCTGGATAAAAAGTATGGTATTTCAGGAATACCAACATTCGTCATTCTGGATAATAATGGAAATCTTATTACCAAAAATGGGCGAGGGCAAGTGCTAGAATATCTAAATGGTGACTAACCATGGAATTAAGAATAATTTCCGGACAAGTATTGTGTGCAAAATGTTATTATTTCCTGTTGCAAACAAAACAGGAAACTAACAAACAATGAATATTACATGTTTATTGTATTGTGCTAATAATATACTGTACATTGGCTTACACTTATCTTTCATATTTTTGTCAATTTCCTGTGCAATTCAAATTTTGAATTTGATATGCCGAAGCTGACATTCATACGAGAAATATTATAAGAACAACTGAGGTTTAATTACATTTTGTATTTACTTAGATTCATTTACATTTTCACTTCATATTATTATTGATATACTTTTTCCTGTTTTCTATAAAAAAGAAAAAAGTGTTGAGTATTTTAGAGCCGGACGCTACGCCTTTCTCTATGAGTGTGTCTAACGGAACAGGTGGAAGATTATGTTGTAGTAAAACGCAAACGGAATAAACTTTTCTTACATTTAGTTTATAAAACATGTATACTGTATGAAAGGATGAACAGCTAAACAATTAAAAGAAAAAATGGCAAAAAATCAAACCAAAACATTTTTTCAACATTTCAAAAGCTGAACTATGAAAATAATATCATTTTGAAAAGGTTAAACTGGAGAATTCCCAGGCATCCGTCTCCTGTGTATACTGACCAAACAAAAGCAAAACTATAAAGAAATATACATGTATATCAAATATTTAAAAAAAACACCTATATACAACTAAAATGCAGAAACAGTACTAATCTAAGAATAGTCTCAATCAAACAAGCCTACTATTTATTTGCTTGGCCACGACATCTTCCTATAGATCGTAATTACAATCACAACAGAAGACTTTTTAATGCCGCGTGGTGGCTGCAAAAGGTCTCCGCGTTCGTAGATTCATCCTTGTTATATTTTCTTGTCCTTTGGGATCATAGAGTCCATTCGATTTTACTGTACTAGAATTCCGCTTGAACCGATGCTAGCTGGTGTGAGGGGTGTTGTACATTTCATTACATCTCATTTACAGACTCCAATGACTCCAATGCTTCCAATGGATCGTCTAATAGATTTTTGATAAGCATTGACAGAAAATATAGTAAGCCGTTCAATCAAATTATACATTATCCAACGTGTTCGAAATCGTCAAAGAAATGTGACCGAGTAGCGCATGATAATAAAACGATCGGCATACACTTTATTTGACTTGCATGAAGATCAAACTATATTAATATTAACGGTGGTCAATACAAACATAATTATACCCTTAATTAACGAAAATAAAGCAACTGACAATTCATAGAAAACGTGTCAGCCTTTTTACTTTGTGAATATGATACTTTTTACATAATTTGACACTTTCAGGTAAAAAGAAATCTGAGTCTTTTTAGTAATTCTTGATTCCTGATTAACTTAACATAATTTGTATTCATCGCATTCAAAACGAAGTGAAAATTTTAGTTAAAGTGAATCGTTCATACTTTTCAGTTAAACTTGTTTCTCTCAAAACTAATGTGTAAGTACTGAGAAAGCAATCAGTGTTACTAACGAACTGACATACGATTTTGCAAAACATCTTAATACATTACCGAAGAAGGTAAACCGTTTGTAATGCTTTTGAAATAACTGAGGAAATCAACAGTCTTCTTGCTTTTCTAGCAATATGTTATACTAACTTTGACTTATTTTATGATTTCTCAGAATCATTTTATTCAAAGCTTGTTGCTGAAACTTTTCAACATAACTGTGAGCGAGAAGCTTTAGTACACCCGATTAATAATTATGTCTCCCACCACACAGTGGTGTGGGAGACATATTGACTTACTCCAGTCTGTCTGTGTGTCTGTCTGTCTGTCACAAATCTTGTCCGCACTCTAAGTCGATCATTTCTCATCCGATCTTCACCAAACTTGAACAAAATGTGTTTGACCATAAGACCTCGGCCAAGTTCGATAACTAACTAAATCGGTCTAGGCACTTCGTTATGTCCCTTGAATTACAGAAAATCGGTCTTTTTACTCTTGTCCGCGCTCTAAGTGGAACATTTCTCATCCGATCATCACTAACCTTGAAAAAAATGTGTTTGAACATAAGTCCTTGGCCAAGTTCGATAACTAGCCAAATCGGCCTAGGCACTTTGGAATTATGGCCCTTGAATTACCGAAAATCAGCCATTTTACTCTTGTCCGTGCTCTAAGTCGAATATTTCTCATCTGATCTTCACCAAACTTGTACCAAATGCTTTTGACCATAACTCCTCGGCCAAGTTCATTAACTAGCCAAATCTCACTTCAGAATTATGGCCCTTGAATTACCCAAAATCGGCCTTTTTACTCTTCAAAGGTATATTTGTAGTGAGTAAACAGTATATAAATACTGACTTGCTATTTAGATGATTAGGCAGTTGTGGGAAACATGCGCTTTTCTCAAAAGCAGCTCTAGTTTCCAAGTGAAGTTAAATATTTATTTTAAGAAGTTAATCATGCGCTTGGTTACGTTGTTTTATGAACATAATTATGTGAGAGTAATTTGTATGCACCACCAAGCACTTGCATGCGCCTAGATAAAAATGATGAAATAATTTACACTTAGATTAAAACAATACAGGCAGCTCACAAGTGACAACATGTTATATTAGCAATTGTATTTATAGATTTTTCACCAAAAGCTAATAACTTCCTGCGTTAGAAAACCATTAAGGTTATTTAGGAATGTAAAATGTAACAAATATTTATTTAAAAAGACAATATCTATATATATTTATAGTATGTCAGAATTAATGCATTGCAAATGGTTAACCTCTGTTGACTTGTTGCAAGCTTGACCATAAATTATTTTAAAAAGCGTAACTGAAACACACAATCCTCTAAGTTACCCAACTTACCTGATTTTTTGGGCTATGAGACCAATCTAATCTTAGTAATAAGCTAATTCAACGTATTAACATGGATAGGTTTCACTGAATTGTAAATACCTGTAAAGAAACTTCCGGGATTTAATATTTTATTTTTTAAGACACATGTCTGTGTTTCAAGATGAAAATTGGACATGAATATATAAGATTTATTTAACTTTATGGATTAAACAAGGGGTCTGAACACAAATTAAGATTTGAAAACAACTGATTTCAATTTGCCGATAAAATATGACAAAACAAGACATTAGAATTAAACTCACTTCATGGTTATCATACAATTTGACATGAGATATTGCGTCAATAATTATGTATCATGTTGCGGAGGTTTCCACCGTCCCTAATAAATAAAGGTAACAGTCCAGTCTTTATCGTCCAGCGCTGAAAATAAGAGAGGCTGTAACCTTTTTTGCTCCCCTGTACGTGTCAAGAATAACCAATTAACTAAGCATTCAATATGGAAAAGAGACTGTGAGTGATTTAATGTTAAAAGTAAAAAATTTACGCTCTCTCAAATACTATTTCAAGTAGAAGACACTAGTTATTTATTCGTCCTAAAATTGTTTTTTTTTTTTACAAACGTGGGAGAAAGAGGTTTTACAGTTTTTCTGTTTGTCTATTTAGTACTAACTGAATGCATCGCTGAATAAACTGAGTACTAAAGACAGTAAGGTGGTCCCATTTTTGAATTATCTCCTTTTTAAAAACATAAATCTTGTCCTGGGCATAACTCGACTAATATGTAGGTAACTTTACATATTGATAGAGGTCAGTGAGAGGGAGTGTAGTGTTAAAGAACCACAGCTCATGCCGACAACATTTCTCCTTAACACAACCTCCGTGACAGAAAAGCCTCTAATGCTACAGTAATTTCGAGGAGCATATATCGGTGTTACCGATCGCCTTGTTTTAATTAAGCAAAAGATGTGAAATGCGAGAAAAAATAGACTTTTCGAAGACCATTACAAAAGGTGTTACATTTACAATAAAGATTCTCAGAAAAAAAGTTGTTCAAATAAAATTTACTGAAGGAAAGACCAGTTACAGCAGAACATAAAAAAGACAAGCCTTCATGCATAATCATATCAATAATATTCCTATACTAAATGTTGTCTTTAAGAGAAGCCCGCAGCGGGGAAATAACTATATAACTATAAGACATGTAATTATATATATATGTTATTTCCCTTTAGCTACGTACAATACTGTAGCCCAACCAATAAGACGGTAATAAACAAGTTAAAGCATAGCAAAAATTCCTTCTAGGGCACATCTACATAAACATATAATTATCATTTTGGTCTGTTTTAATTATTGGTCATCAGTGTGTGGAACCCCAGAATTGGACGCACGGACAAGACCATTGTACCTTACTGACATATATTCTCTTTATGTTTTTTTAACATCCTAATGTAGTGATCTGATGCGCTCACAGTCTACGTCCTCGCACACAACAAACTTAATGGCCATTGATCAAGTAATTTATGGCTATAATTTAGTAGTGTCTGTCCTAAAACTCGTCAGTGTGACATCCGGACATTCGATGCGCGAATGCGTTGCACACAATAAGAGGGTCGCAATGGGGTTTGTTTTGACATATTGACATGTATTCGAAGGTAACGACGTATGTTAACGTTTGTGACAAATAAGATGTTTGGATTGTTTCAACAACGGGGCTGGCCACTTTTCGATCCTCTGGTTTAATAATATGTAATCAGCCAGAGAGTCGCCTCAATTTGGAAAATAATTTTAACGTCAGAGGTTATTTCTAAGGTTACGGAGTTTGACTGGCCAGCTTGTAATGACAACAGCTTTCGAGGTCAGTTGCTCAGTCAAGTGTGACTTACCAATTCTAAGTGTTCATTCTCAAGAGAAGAAGGAAAAATAACATTTACTGACAAGTGCTTTATAACATGCAACTCAAACAGCACACCTAGTGTAATTTGGCTTTTGGAATAGTAGACGTTGTTTACATGGCATACACTCGCAAAAATATTCTTAGTAGGAATGAACACAATGAAGTAAATTTTGAATAATGCGAATGATTATAGTATCGCTGTCATCCCGTGCATTCATTGAATATTGAGCGAGAAGCCATTTCGATGTTATTTCTAGTGCAATAGCGTACTTAGCACATTACAGTTCTATTTGCAGTAGCATACAATGAATATTATATCTAAACTGTTATAACATTATTAACCAAACGCTATATAGGACACATCGTACGACTGAAGTGATAATTTGATCATTTGGTGATTTAAGAGATCACCTTATAATGTTCAAGCGATTTTTGCCATTTCAATGGTTTGTGCATTTGACACTATTCATTTGTGACATTTCTGACTGACATATTCACATTCTTTCAATATATCAGAGCTATCTATAGAAAGAGTAATAGAGAGTGATCGTCTGAAAAAAAGAGGGAATAACTCTTTTATCTCAGTATCAGATACATATTCCAAAAAGTAATTGTACGATATAACATAGTCCATTAATATGTATTTCGGAAGGTAAAACTATTATTCTATTCTGTACCTTTTCTTTCGTCAATAATTAGTATGCTATTTTTATATCACATGTCCATTATTCTTTTCCTATGGCATTCACCTTTTTATCTCTAAAAACTATATACAGTGGAATATACAAAGCTGATGGTAACTAAATCATAATCATCTTATTAACAATAATTTATAAAAAAATAAATCTACATAGAATTCGAATTGTTTTGAAATGAAATTATCCAATATAACATTATTGGGCTTATCAGTCGCATGCCTGTTACAGTTTCCATTATCAAAAAAAAAAAAAAAACAAAGACAAAGATCAAACAGAGAACGCCACGTACCAAAATCGCTGCCTCCCCAAAACGAAACCTACAACACGCAGACATGTACACCACAAACACACACACACATACACACACACACATACACGCGCACACACACAAAGCCAACACATGAGGACAAAACGAACGAACAAACAAAGGAACACTGTGGGGCACCGCCTTGGAACGGTCAGTGGCAAAAACACCACTGGGGAGCTTAAACCGGTTTATGGTGTGCACCCAACCTCACTCTTACCCCCACCATGTTCCAAAGACACGGGACAGTGTAAATAAAAGTAATCCCCTCCAGGTGAATCTCTAACACACGTAATGGAAACAAAAAGGCAGGGCATGTAAAGCACAAAAATGCTCGTGTATAAATATATAAAAAGCAAACCTTTAGAACCCAAAACGTATGTACTCAATGCCTTTTTAGAAGACAGAGCAACAAGAGAAACATCCTTAAGGGCCCGACGAAACAGGCCAGAAGACAGATATCAAAACAGTTCAGTCCTGGTAGGATTTAAAAACTGCTTATCATAGAGTCCTCCCCCTCTTCCGTCAGACACAATCAAAGAGGGAAGCGTAGTGTCCAACTGTAAACGGGTTGAACACTAAACATGCGGTATGCCTCAAAACAGTTGGGTCGTAACCTCTTTTAATAAAACGTTTTATAATTTTACCAAATACATTTGGAAAATTACCATGACCCACGATCTTACGAAGTTTGTAAACCACATCCCCATAAAAAACGGGTTTAGAAATACCTTTTCGCAGAAGTGTCTTTTAATTACTATTGAATTTTAAAACTAAATCAGAATTACTATAGTAAAATTTAGCAAAATATTTATGCAATTTGAAATAACGGTAGCCTTGCTGAAGAAGTTTACTTGTAATATATAGATTACGTTCATTGAAATGCTTGACATGACTACACGCTCTGGCAAACCGAATTAATTGAGAAATATATACCCCATAAGATGTAGCCTGAGGTACATCCCCATCCAAATGGGGAAAATTTACAATACTAAAGTTAAAATCATCCCTCTTGTCATAAATTTTGGTATGTATAATATTGTCATAAATAGAGATATGTAAATCTAAAAACGAAGCATCAGTATCCGAATTGTTAGTTTTAATTAACTGAAGCTTCCTAGGATAAATAGTACCCACCAATTGACCAAAAAAGGGATTATCCATATTAAGAATATCATCCAGATAGCGTGATGTATTATTAAATGCAGTTATAATATCTGCCTGCGTATCTGGAGAAAGGCTCAACATTAAGTCTCTTTCATAACAATATAAAAACAAATCTGCGACAAGGGGTGCACATTTTATTCCCATGGGAATACCAACTACTTGTCTAAAAACTGCATTCCCAAACCTGATGTAAATGTTGTTCAATAAAAAGGAAAGGGCTTTACAGACTTCGTAACAGGTCCACATTGTATAATGTTAAATAATATTGCTAGTAAAAAAAGCTTTATCAAAACTGCAAGCGAGAAATGTAGCATTCTCTCTGGCAAAAGTATTTTGAATTAGGGCAGTTAGTTTGTCATTTATTAAGTTATGTGGTAAAGTGGTATAAAAGTCGAAAAATCGTATGTACTGACTGTAGATACCTTGTAATTATTAATTTTAAACTTATCCAGGATTTCGCCAGAATTTTTAATCGACCAAAATAAATGTTTACCAGAGTTTTCGTTTACTTTATCGCAGTATCTTTCCACGTGGGCTTTCACAGCAGTTAGACATGATGTTAATAGTTTTGAAATATTTGTAGTTGTACAAGAGCTTGAATTAGCGATGAAGCGGGCTTTATATGGTTGTTTATGCGATTGAGGAATCCAGTACATGGTTGATAGTTTAATTTGTTGATCGTTTATACGAACTTTTAAATTAGAAACTTCAGTGATGTGATCAGTGACCAAATCATCTTCAACAGAAGGACTCAGTGTATAAGTTTCAGTGCTATTTAGTTCGTTTTGTAAAACATTAATAAAATGAAGGCGTCAAATGATGATAATATTGTTGTCCGCCTTGTCTGCTGGAACTAAGACATACTTAGAATGAAATTCTTGGATTTCCTTTTTCAAATGTCTTAAAGTAAACTTGGGTTTAGGTGGAAGTAGGTGTTCATTAGTTTGATAAAATTTTATTCGAGAATCAACAATGTTAAAAATATTTCGTTTCCAAGACGTTAAAGCGTTGGGATTAGTATTCTCACGACGACACTATTTAACACAAAAAGTTTCGATGGATTCCGTAATCTGACCACGACAAGCATCAAAATCAATAGTTGAAGAAATTCTATATTTAGGTCCTTTAAAGAATAAATTACGAAGACGTTTGTCTTTGATAATATCAAAATTACCAGTGATGACATGACCGGCATCTGAATAGCAAAATTTTGAGTTTTTACATTCGCAGTAAGAAGAGGTATTTGTTTGAACATCTAAGTCGGAAACAATTTTATTGTAATTGAATATAACATTTCTTACAGGTGTTTTATATTTATAACAGATAATAGGAACTTCGGAGTTTCTGAAATATTTAGGCACAGAATCAATGACACGTGTATCACGAAATATACTTGGTACATCGATGAAGTCAATACCTTTATTCATGAAATAAATTTTAAGAAAATGTCTCTCATGGTCAGATTGGGTGTCAATATGTGGACGGAGAACGTGTTGTGTGTAACTTTGAATAAGATATGATACAGTGTAAAACGGATCTGTTTGAATAACATACTGGTCCGCTTCCTCGTCTAGCTTTTAAGGGACTGAACAGATAAAGATGTGAGACGAGAAAACATTGAATGTCTACCAGAGTTTGAAAGAATTAAATCGAGGTCTGCAACAGATATACTGACTTTAGATTTGCGCTTAACATTACCATTTCGTCTAATTCCATGGACCTAGATTTACGTTTCCTAATATTTAAAATAGAAAAGATATCGATATCAGTGTTTTTAGAGATACTACCTTCCTGATAAATATTATCATTTAAGCCCAACGGAAACGGTGACTGTAAATTTTTTATCCATTTGAATTCTGCTACATGTCTGGCTTTAACAGCGGGTGTTAAGTGCTGTGTGGCGGCCGTAAAAAGTCATCCCGACTTCATCTCAGTGTTGTTATATTTTCTGGTCCTTCAGGATCATTGATTTCAATTCATTTAGATTTGAAGATTGAATACTGCTTAAGCCGGTGCTAGGGGGCGTGGGCAGTGTTGCATTTTCCATTACTGATCATGAACAGACTCAGTCAAACCGAGTCTGCAATTTTCACTGTTTGCATTGTTCTCGGTGCTTCCGAGGGATCTACTTTCCAGATTTTATTTAATTTTAAAACTAGATGTGGAATTTATATCTTATACGATTTGCTCTACT
This sequence comes from Mercenaria mercenaria, assembly GCF_021730395.1. Taxonomy (NCBI): domain Eukaryota; kingdom Metazoa; phylum Mollusca; class Bivalvia; order Venerida; family Veneridae; genus Mercenaria; species Mercenaria mercenaria. Next base: position 58,138,643 of record NC_069377.1, on the reverse strand, counting down.
GGCTGCATTGTTGCCTGATCAAATGTATGGCCAGATTTACGACAGTGTTGGTATAAAAATGTAGTAAACTTTTTATGACTACGCATTTTGTATGAATGCTCACGGAAACGAATTTTTAAAGAACGCCCAGTTTGGCCAACATACTGAATACCACAATTGGGTGCGTTTCAAGTCAGTACATATATCATGTGGGACGTATTTCAATCAACGTCAGAATTAAGTACCACATTAAAAGTTCTGCCTTTAACGTTTGAGGTAATTGTAGACCTGTGCGATAAATTATTGCAACAACCGCACCTCTTAGAATTGCACTTGTTTATAGAACGGTACTCTCTACCTCTCTGTGGAAAATGTGTATGTTTTATTTTATATTTCTTCAGTATAGTAGAAGTTAAAGGTGATAGACAAATACGTAGATTATTACGAAAAACAGCTGGAGAATTTAAACTAGTACGTGGAATATAAATTGACTGTACAGAATGTAGCTTTAGTGGAGAAAGGCTGATTGATGGTGTATGTCTTTAAAAAGTACTGTTATCTTTAGGCAGATAAACAGAAGATGCAGAATGTAACCGAAGAGGTGAAAGAATTAATTTAGGGACTCTATTATATGTACTCATGAAATGTAATTATGTAATACCATTCTGTGAAAAGTGGCGTTCGGGTAGAACAGTCATCCGTTTCAATTCGTTAAGAGAAAATGTTAAGCGACAGTTCAACATAACCTAGTAAAAAAGCGCTGGAGGTCCCAGAATACAATAGGACGGGATAACTGGCATGGACCCGAATGTCAGTGAACACAGAACCTTCAACGCGGTATAAAATACTTCTCAGCTTGAATACTTTTACCCAATCAGGCATTATGGCAGAGTTAGTGTTCCTATACTAGATCTCCTACAATTAGACGTAAGTCACTGAGAACTTCTTTTAGAAATTAATTTTGTAAGAATCCTAATTAGAATGACCATGAATACAATTAAGCTTTATTCAACATGTGGTTAGATAGTTTAAACCACACATCTGTAAGGTGTATATTTACAATATAAATATGTTCCCTCGCCATAGAAAGGTACATAAAACGCATTGCAAAACAAATGTTCGAGACCCGATAAGAGCATTTCACATGCAAACGGTATTTGCAACCAACCACAGAAAGACCTAGTACCTTAAATGTGTTTGATCTCCAAAGGTAATTTTAAGAACATTTGAGAAAGAGAAGTCACGAGACATTATCAAGAAGTATTTATCTAAAACACGGGAGCCGCTACAGAAACCACTGGATCATACTGGTATTAAAGTGTGCATCGTTTGGTCAGTACTGAAAGAATATACAGAATTACAGAACCATCGTTTTGTTTACTTTTTGTAACAAACTTTAGTAACAAAAGAAAGGTCTTTTATACTGAAAGAATGTAATATTTCTCCGGGTGTCATGAAACTGGAAAAGATAATATGTGAAAAAGGCAATGAATGTTTTGTTGTCATATTTCGATGCTTTCAACTACTAGTAAACGAAACTAAAACATACGGAGTCAGTATGTGGTTCAACACACTGGATAACCGGCTATCCTGACGCCCGCTGGAAATGTAAACCAGCTGGAAATGTAACCCAGCTGTAAATCGGTAGGTAAAGTTTTTCATTTATTTCTATTTAAACGAAACCAATTATTGCAAATCAACTTGACAGTTTTGTCAAGGAATGACAGTGGCTTACATTTACAATTTCTGGGCCAAAAACGATCGTTATGTTTTGAGATATGCGCTAACAATTTCTTCAGTTTGAAAAATCGAGCAAAAATCCAAAGTTTTGCGTAAATTGTTTTGTTTATGAACAACCAGTGAAAACTTATATCATCTGGTTTAATAGATGTGTCCTTTCGGAACACCTGTGTGAAGTTTCCGGGTTCTACGTTATTCCTGAAAAAGTATATTAGCCGTTAAATAGGCACGGTCGGAAAAAAAAGACTGTCGAAAACGGCCGCTAGTGCTTTCGTTGAACTCGGATGTTAACATTTATAGACTATCCATTAACTCCGATGATTTTGAATACTTTTGTATGTAAAAAGTATAACTGGCAGTGATTTGACGGAAACGTAATTGTTTTAAAATGGCACTTTCATTTTAAGAGGCTTTAGGACTATATTCCTTCACATCCGGGCTGAATTTTAACCTAGTTCACGCGTTCTTGCCATTTTTCCGCTATGCGAAAGCCGACCATATATCTTTTGCATTTACACCGAAGCAATATAGTACATATTGCCATTTTGCCAGCTTTTGATGGTGGAGGAAAACCACTACATGTGCCTCCGGGCTACTACAGAAAGTAATTTCACCTCGGGTTTTGCAAGTGCAAATGATTGCTTCTGGTCGTCAGTCCTTTGTATTTCGTTTGAAGAATTCAGTATCTTTAAAGAATCTCAATTGCCCGTTCTTGTTTTGAAAAGTGTTCTTAGTGCGGTGCTAGATAGGTGAATAATCTTATTTGCTCATACATAATTATTTAATTGCTCCTAATGTAAATCTGCCATTTTGTTTTATTCATAAATACCATTTTAACAAATACCAGTTTATTCATGGTCTGAAACTGCAAGTTGTTGATGTAAAGAGGCAAACGACTGAAAACGATTGTTTCAAATCTAAATAAGCAGAACTTTGCAAAATCTCACATGACTGTTAATCAGTTATTTCTTAACATGACAGCCACATGTAGCTTTAATCAACATATAACAAGGTAGATCGGAACTCTTCTTTGCTTGTGTACGATCTTACGATCCCGGATCCCAGAATTTATGTCACAAATGTTATCCCCCTTTTTACGCATTTGCTGTTTCTGTCTTACTCTGTTACGTATGTTGTACAACGCTAGGTATTGTACATTGTTTCACATATGTAATGTCTTTTTGTATAAAAATAAATGCTTTACGCATACACAGTATTATTGTATGCTGCCATAAAACACAGACTTTTAGTGTATTCGTGTATACAAAGATTCGTGTATAATTGTGACTCAGAGGGAAAAGTGATACCGCTTTGTACTGCTAATCCCGTACTTCAAAACATGATAGAGGTCACTTGGATATCTTAGATCCAAAACACGATTAGAGGACAAGTTCAGGTTCTGCACACGAGGAAAGTGTTCACGTGTACTGGGTACCAAATCCTCTTGCACTAATTATGTCTATGCATGTAGGAATTGCCAGTCTATCACAAAATACATATAAATAGCTCTGTGTTAAAGATTTTATTTTTTGTTATACTCACATTGTTGGTGGTAATTAATGAATGGGCCTCACTAATACTTGTATCATTGGTAACACATGTTTGAAGTTTAAAAATCAATACTTAAAAATCAGTCCATGCATGTAGAATCAGAGCCCGGACAAGACACTGCGGACGGACGGACGGACGGACGGATAAAAGGAACAAAGCAACTTTTAGACCCTAAACCAAAAGGACAATGAAAACGAAATCAACCAGAATTACTCGACATGGCAATAAGGACCATACGTAAGTATATACAAACTGTTTACTGACTGCAAGTATACACATTTTACACAAATGAAAGTCGAAAGAAATCGCAGAAACACAGACAGACTAAACAGTTACAAAATATACATAAAGAAGAGACACTACGGGGCATATAATATGTCTATAAGCAGTTTTTTTTTACTTTTATACAGCTGTATTCTCGATAACCGACAGCTGACTTCAACGACTGTCTATTACAAATACAGCGGCCGTTTTTCGAGTATTTTTTTCTCGACCATGCCTATTTAACAGCTAATATACGTTTTCATGAATAACGTAGAACCCGGAAACTTCACACAGGTGTTCCGAAAGGCCACATCTGTTAAACCAGATGATAAATGTTTTCACAGGTTGTTCAAAAACAAAACAATTTGCGCAAAACTTTGGATTTTTGCTCGATTTTTCAAACTGAAGAAATTGTTGGCGAATATCTCAAAACATAACGATCGTTTTTGGCCCAGAAACTGTAAATGTAAGCCACGGTCATTCCTTGACAAAACTGTCAAGTTGATTTGCAACAAATGGCTTCGTTTAAATAGAAATAAATGAAAAACTTTACCTACCGATTTACAGCTGGGCTACATTTCCAGCTGGTTTACATTTCCAGCGGGCGTCAGGATAGCCGGTTATCCAGTGTGTTCAAGGGCTCATTCAAAAATAGATATGCGATATTTGATAATGATGTAGAATGTAGGAGTCGTGCATGTGGTGCCGTTTTACTATTTAGTTTTTAATCACTGTTATGTAATATCCTAAATTCGTTTTATGATAATCTTAATTCATTTTATGGTATCATTACGAGTAAATCTATTTTGTGACCTCTTAAAATACTGTGTATTTAGTAATATCGCTAATTATATTTTGATGTATCTGATTCATTAAATGTATTATTTCCTGATATCCAAAATGATTTGAGGATATCATAAAATATAAAATTGGATCTCTAAAAACGGATTTTCTTATCGTTAATTCGATTTAATGATATCCTAAATGCATTTTAGTATATCACAAATTTCATATAATGATATCTGTAGATCATTTAAGGATGTGTAGATCATTTAAGGATATCTTAAAATGAGCCGTGCCACGGGAAAACCAACATAGTGGCTTTGCGACCAGCATGGATCCAGACCAGCCTGCGCATCCGCGCAGTCTGGTCAGGATCCATGCTGTTCGCTAACAGTTTCTCCAATTCCAATAGGCTTTAAAAGAGAACAGCATGGAGCCTGACCAGACTGCGCGGATGCGCAGGCTGGTCTGGATCCATGCTGGTCGCAAACCCACTATGCTGGTTTTCTCATGGCACGGCTCAAATATATTTGATTTTATGATATCCTAAATTAGATTTATGGATATAAATAATTGTTATATTGTACGATTTTAACTTATTTAATGATATTATAAAATCGATTTTAATATATCGAGATATAGTCATCATTTCTGAATATCAACAGTTCATTTAATGATAACCTAAAATCGAATTTAAGACATCTGTAATTGATCAATATGTTCCTAAAATCTATCTAACTGATTTATTTTATATTATCCTTAATATTTCTGAACAACAAGAAATTGCTTATTAAATGAGAAAAATCTACTTTTTCACAATAAATCAATATTATATCTTGAAAAAGGTAAAAACTTTGGTCACTGTGGGGCTTGAACCTACGCCCCCTGAAAAATTTCAGTCAAAGTAGGTTTATTGTAGGAATTGAACACTGTTCAAAAAGGAGGTACTCTATTACGGGTCTAATACCTTAAATTGTATTTTACAAACACTTTCTCTATCATCTATAAAAGTTATAGTAACGTCAACAACATAAGGGGACTATTTTCGTTCAGATAATGACACTTAGACGTCATTACCCCTTCAGCCAATCTAAACATTTGTGTTGCACTTTTTACAGGGTTTAGTGTCTTATAAAAATTTTAGGATGTATTTATCTTATTTATCATTCATGCACCATCATGTACACATAACAACAATTGATTAAAGGAAACTGCGGCTTCATAAAAAGAAATCTGAATGATGCTTAAAATAGCCGCAATATAGCAATCATACTGTAGTGCAGATCTTATTGTACACCGCTTATCGATTTATATTTAGGGTGTGTACATATCTTGATTGGATGTTATTATTTTTACACCGGACGTCATGAAACATTATTACGCATTAAATTCACTTTAGAGCTAAGTATATTGAAAACTGTAAGACAACAATTACAATATAGTTGTACAGTGTGCAGGCAAAAAGGAATTGCAATGTTTTGTAAAATCGAAAGTAGGAAACTCATCAAAAGCTAAACCGAAAGTAGGACAAATAGTATATTGCCGGAATGCGAGGCTAGAATTTGAAAATTCATGCAACAGTAGTCAAATTATGGAGGTAGCAGGGAGAAAATCCAATCTTGATACTAATTGTCAAGGATCAAATGAAGACGATGACGACTTCTACTGTGATCCATGTGAGAACGAAGGGGAACGACAACCAGCGGAAGGGTTCTGTGTAGACTGCCAGGAGTATCTGTGTTCTTCCTGCTTTAAAATACACCGACGTCCTTCACTGTGGCGTCACCACGTTCTCCTAGATAAATACGCGATGCCTAAAACAAAGACGAAAGAACAGTTAAATTATGAATGTACCGAACCATGTGTTCAGCATTCTACAAAGATTTTAGAATATTATTGTCAGACGCATGATCAGCTAGGCTGTCCAGTCTGTGTAACCGGAAACCACAGAACTTGCAACGATGTAGATTATATTCCACATATAGCAGGACAATATAAGGAAAGTTCAGAGATAAATGAAATATTTAACTCCCTTGAAAGTTTACAAGAAAAGACCGATGAATATATATCTACACCGAACGATGACAAATTAAAGGTCGCTGCGTACGAAAAGAATGCAAAAGCACGCGTATTGCAACTGAGAGATGAATTCAATAGCATATGTGATAGGCTAGAAGAAGATATCGACACAATAAAAGAATCTGACGAAACGAAAATTGAATCCTGTATCAAGACTTACGAGGACATTTCAAAGAAAATCAAAACACGCGTAGCTGTCATGGAAAAGAAACGAACAGAGATGAAGGTGTCTCAGCTGTTTACTGAAGCTAAACTGTCTAAATTATCAGTGGACGAACTCACCAAAGAGATGGCATCAGCAAGAGATAATGCAAAAATTCGACACTATGAGATTGACTTTAATGTAGAGGAATTAAGTGAAGGTCTTAAGCTGAGTTTCCATGACAACCGAATAGAAGCAGTCAGGTCAGAATTAAAGCACCATAGTCCATCAAATTCTCAGAATAAACTGGCAAGAAATTCAAAACGGCGTGACACCACAGTAAGTATACTTACATGTACTACTTGCTGCTGAGAGCTACTTCGTAAACATAATAAATACAGTTTGTCGCTGTCATTGATTAAATTCGAAACACAGAATACAATTATTTCATGAGACTGGCAATCATCAAACAGGCAGTTTTTCAAAAACATATCATAGCGAAAAAGAGAGTTTAGGGGTTTTAAGAAGTGTGTAAAATAACAAATCTATAGATGCGAATTTTCTGAAGAGTCGTATATTTTATTACATCTGTTACAATAGCGAATATAATTTTTTTATTAATTATAGTAAATTAGTACAGTCATGTAGTAAATTTTTTAGCCTTGTTCCTACCACGTTTAGAATATACAGTTTATGACGTTTAAAGGTTGAAGATGATCCGGAAGCAAAGGGCAGCAATATTTCAGCGTTGTTAGATGATATCATGAAGCTGCAGTCAAATAAAACAGCAAATGCACCTGGTCAAAGTGAAAATGGGAGCAAACGAAATGTTAAGGGTCCTACACTGACATCCTTTGAATATTCACCTGGTCTCTCTTACTCAGGTATTTGATAAAAGCATTTCAAGATAATGAATATTGATATTATAAAAACCCGTTTATTTTTAAAATACCTTTTTGATAACGTATATAACGTATCAAAATTTGTTTACTTGATAAATAAATCAGGTTATCGCAATATGTATTGAATAACGTTATTGTTGATATTAAAGGTGTATTAGGTCCAAATTTCATATTTAAAAACAGTAACAATTATTTCATATAGTTTATGTAAACATAATGTTTACAGGTTTATGTGTATTAACAGTATTGTGCATCAGGTTTTGAATAGTACACAGTGTATACATGTAAAGATAAATTTGTACTACACTAAAACAATGGCAGATTTTTTTTAATAATAAACTGTTACTATATGAAAATTATGAATATAGCTCTATATGCAAGCTTAATTCATATATTTAGCGAGGTTTAATAAATCTGATGATGATCTTATGCATTTGAAGTAAATATCTGAAGATAACATGTTTTAGTGAAAGATGGCCATCTGATATCTTTAAAGGGTAGACAAAAAGTTTCAATTACGGTTTCTTAAGCTGAAGGCGCACAGCCAGTTCTCGGATAAACGTCGTTGTCGTTTCGAATCGAAACAACACAAACAAATGATAAAATATCTTGTTTCGAATCCAAACAAAACAAACAAAATTAACAAATCATAAAAAAATCTTGTTTCGAATCCAAACAACACAAACAAATCATAAAAAATCTTGTTTCGAATCCAGACAACACAAATAAATCATTAAAAAATCTTGCTTCGAATCCAAACAACACAAAAAATCTTTAAAATGTGTTTTTTCTATTTTTGTAGCTGCTGATATGTTTGTGTTTCTCTCTAAAATGGCAGTGAACAAATAGTAACAAGTCATGTGGTTTTAAAATCCTTTGTACATATTATTGGTTTAACCTACTCACCCATCAATTTCAAAGGGGTAAAATGTACAGAAATAGCTTTTATGCATGACTTTCATGAACTTCCTTGAAGATAATTAATGAACGTATGCTATGAATTTCTGGCGAATAAATAATGCCTGAAGCACATACAGTAGCTATAGTGAAAAATGATATTGACCTCACTCTTTTTGTTCAATATATTCATCCAAAGAAACTCAACCGTAAAGCAGTCCAGAATTAAAAAATGTCATTCAAAGTTCGTATGTATTTCAGGTGTCTCTCAGACATGTAAAGCTATGTCACTTTAATTCAAATATATTTAATTTCCAGTTTTTCAATTCAAATGAGAAAAAGACAAATCATTGCACAAACATGCCCTTTATATTAGTCACAAATATTACTACGCTGATTTAGTACGCCAAACAAAAAACACGACAGGACCATTAACACAAATTTATCCTGAGCACCTTATCAGATACTACTCATGAAAACAATATTTATGTTTATTTCAGATGTTCGGAATACTCAGGACACTAAAGGAATATTAAAGTATGACCGAGAGTTTCTGTTGCAGTTTCGTACTTGCGCCTACGCCCTGCGGAAACCAGAACATCTTCTTGATGATCCAGATATCATTCTGGATACGGTATATATAGTAGCTTAGTTTTGTATAATTATATTATGTGTTAAGTATTATCTGGCATCATTTTTTCTATGGACATGTATGCATATTGGCAATTCAAATATGCACAATAATTCGTTTTTATCTTCGAAGGTCCTTGGAAATTTTTAAATGAAAATATCTTACCATATGTGTTTTTATAATCACAGATAATCGATAGAAGTGGCTGCATGCTGTCGATTTTGTTTATATAATGTACTTCTCTTATAATATTGTTGTTCCCTGACAAGGAATTGAACTGAATTTACTCACAACATGAAGGAAAAATGTATGAGGCATTAATTCTGAAAGTTTGGAAGTGTAACAATTATTGCAGTTTCAGCAGTTTACTGTCTCATTCTATACACGCTATTTCAGCCGAATGAAGCCTCTTCTAATGACATACAAAATGATTTCAATTCAAAATATGCATGGACAGCTACTGCACGCAAGGTATTGATGTCAATCTTTTTGTCACCTTTTTCACAAGAAGAATGGCACGTAGGAACATATCTCTTCAAATAATCTCTATAAACCATAATCTGCAATTTACTTTTCATATTTGTCTTTCACTACATGTATGACGCAATATAAAGTTTGATCACAGTAGTCATAAATAGCCTTCCGCATTCCTAACACATTGCAACACGAAACGAAAACAAAGTACTTTGTTTATGGGTTACAGACTTTGCTCTTACATGTCCACCTGCACAAATGACCCTGTTTCTGAAACATGTGTATTATAAACTTAACTATTGTCCAGTATTCCAAGCATCATCATATTATTACTGATATTATTTAAATACGTCATATTACAGTAATTGTGATGTTATAAATATCAAACTGATTACAAGCATAATTACGTTGGAAGTCTATATGACCACTGACACCAGACCAGAACATACACCCTTAAATGTTGTAACCTACCCCAAGGTATACGATAAGGAACCATGGCCATGAACGGGAAAATGTGATAACCCATTTCAGTTTCACGTTTCTCACCTAAAACAAACAGTTCGGTAAATGGATACTATGCATATTGAACCAGTGGTAATTTATCTTCCCTCGTGCACCAGCCACATTGTCTCAATAACTCATATTGCAGACACTCTCCGCATATGTTATGCTCTTTCGTCAACGTTACAGAAAAAAAAATTGGATGAACTACCCTATTGAAATGATGGTCTAAACGACACGGCCGCGTGCACATGTTAGGCGAAATGTCAGTAAACAAAAACAGAATGAAAGTCACCTAAAAAATGATTTTGAATTTGATATCATAGTGGTACATATTTGTATTGTTTATTTAATTCATATTGCACATTTATGTTGATTCTATAAATTTAGGCGTACACGTGTAGTTAAAAGACGACTGACATAAATTTCCATATCAGTCAGTCAGAATAAGATTGTTATCTAAACCGGAACTTCATTAGGGAAGCTTAGTTCATCCAAGTATTTTTCTGTAACTTTGATTTTATGTTGCGATGATTATCAAATTATGAGTACTTATGTTTTTCATTCCGTTATTGAAAATTGGTGTTAAAGTTTATTATGGACTGTTTTGTATTCGTTATAGCAAAACACAATTTGCTAAAACGTATTATTTTGAATCTTTTAATTTTCATTTGAATGAGAGCTACTTTGATGTTGTAGATATGACCTTTAAAAGAATCGCAAAAGTACCAGGTTGACAAGTATGATAGTTATTATAATTTATTATTTGCAGAAACAATCAAAATCGAAGGTTTCTAGCTCTGAATTGGGTGCCTCTGAACTGAGTACACCAAGTAAGTCTAATGCTGACCTGAGAGAGCAATCACCAGTAAATGTATCACAGCCGCAGCAAACTCTGGGACACGTTATAAGACCAGCTACTGTAAGTATAAACGCACTAATAGCAGCGTTATTTCATCCGTATTTAACCGCCATTTCCTTAAACGAATGTATTTCCTTCTGTTTCATCTGATTTAATTGTCTCGCAAAAAAAAAATACTTCTTGAATGCTGCTGTTCAGTACGCAGAATATGTGATCTGAACCAACATGAGCATTAAAATATATTTTCTGCAAAACATGTTACACTGTTAAAATTGTCACTGTGATTTGTATATGGACTAAATGCGTATTCATTATGTTGGAAACAATTTGTATATATTATATGCTTCTTTTTCGGTCGTGATTCTTGATTCATTCTGTACGTTTACAACAATTTTCCAGTCCAGTCAGCAGAACATGTATGCTATGCCACCACCACTGCTACCTTACCATGTGCCTTTGACATATCCGCAGTCTAGTGCAGCACAATTAACATATCCCGGGCTACAAAATGTTATGAACCCAAATATGGTAAATTATTTACTTTTAAATTACATATTTGCCATAGCTGAAACAACTACAGACCGATAAACAATGATCTGTTAACATTTTTTTTTCAGATGGTATGTAAAATATATTTCAAAATTTAATATTGAAATATTCTTGTTCTTTATTCAAGATTCTAACACTTTTAAGATTTTCTTTTATATAAACAAAGAAGGATTTTACCGTGTATTGTCTTGTTAATTTAAACACGTTTCGAAAAATGACCTACTTTTGGCTATTCCGCCTAAAAATGGATTCCAGATTAGTATCCCTACCCGGTGTAATTCGAACGTTTTAGAATGGAAGTAGATTTTAGTTTTGCGTGCTTTGTTAGCCTTCGGCCTTCATGATTACATTACTACACATCTAAATTCAAATACATGTTTTATTTGCCAACAAAGCACGCAAAATTAAAATCCATTTCCCAATTTTAACAGCAAGTCAAGACTTGTGAATAAACTTCAACACACAGACAAAAAGTTAATGACAAAAATGACTTAAATACATCAAAAGACATTAAAAGAAGTAAAACTGGTCAGTTTCAAATAGGGTAAAGTGCCTTTTGATTTAAACATTATCTACTTTTCACCGAGTGAAGCTATAGCACAACCTTGCCAATGAAATGCTAGAACTTTTATATTACATTTGTATTTTTATTAGCTAACGTAACGCTTATACAGTATGTAAGTAGGTACACCATTCTGGACCAAATTTCACCATACTTCATGGAAATACGGATACGTTTTAATTAAAATGTATATTGATTGGAGTCTTTCAGTCGTATCTCAAACGTAACGTACTTTAACATTTATATGTGATGTAGCTTCTTCCTTTCTGACATTACAGCAGGGAATGCCGTATCCTCTGCCTCCTGGTATACCCTACAGTCCTCAAGGACCTCCGCAGATTCCTCGCCCATCGTTTACTCCGTTTGGTTTTGAGCAACAGTTTATGGGTATACATGCCAATGATGATCAACAATCACAAAAGGTCCGTCCAAGCAACAGAAACACCTCGGCTGAAATTTCAAAGGTAGATAATCCGTCTAAATCCCAGTGAATGATTGGTTTACTGGATATATTTTACATTTATCGAGTTTTTCTTCTCGAAGTTAGAATTTGTGCCAAGCTATAGCGACGGTACCTAACGACAAAATCTAAAAATAATTACAAAACTGAAGCACATACCGCTTATCTCATGATAGTAAGATTTTAACATAGCACTATATAGTAAATATAGTACGGTTTGACAGTGACAACGCCTTCGTTGTTTTAGAGGATTTGCAAAATTTCCATTTGACATTTATTTTTAACTCGCATATTTTTTATACTTGAGAATGCATTGCATTCGTTGCAGTTTTGCAGATAACTGCGATTCATAACACCACGGTCAGTATAAATATCAGGCGCATATGTAAACACAAAGTCTGTGACATAAAAAGTGGAATAACTTCTTTTGTACAATTTTTGGTATGGTTTTGGTATAGACTTAAGACGGAAAATAATTTTTCATATCGCTTTCACTTACATCTTTGAACATTTGATTATTCTTTTAAAACAATTTCAATGTTGTCTATGATTTTTTTCTGATGATGTTTTCTAACATTCGATGATACCATACTATTATCGACAGTAATAAATACGGTTCTCTGTTTGAATACTTTTGTTTGAAAATTAAATGATAACCTATAGATTTTGAAGTAGACTATAGTTTCGGAAAGACAACACGAATCTACGCGTATTTTTTTCGGATTGAATAAGCATGAGAAATGATTTATGGAAGCTTAGTACTGAGGAACAAAATGTCAACATAAATCAATATTAGAAGCTTAGTACTGAGGAACAAAATGTCAACATCAATCAGTATTAAAAGCTTAGTACTGAGGAACAAAATGTCAACATAAATCAATATTAGAAGCTTAGTACTGAGGAACAAAATGTCAACATAAATCAATATTAGAAGCTTAGTACTGAGGAACAAAATGTCAACATCAATCAATATAAGAAGCTTAGTATTGAGGAACAAAATGTCAACATATATCAATATTAAATGCAGTTTAAATTGTTAGTTACCATCTCTGCAAAGTGTTCTGCAATTATAGAAATAAGATGTTGAGGATATGAAGATATCCCCGATAAAAATATCTTTTTGTCGTAAGTAGATATACGATAAAACATAAATAAGGAAAAGGTTTGTTAATCTAAACGGTGAATATCGATGTACATGCATGCTATCACGGTAACAAATATAAATAAAATCTGTAAGAATATTTGTTGGAAGCATATAATACAACCAAGAAAAATAATACAACAGACTTCGTTTGACTTAGTCTACTCATGAGCAATGTTCTGCAACCCTCATGCCATCCATGAAACAAATATACTGAACTGATTCCATGATTCCAATGGACGGGAAAATATAACTAAAAACAATTAAAATATCTGCACAGTTTGATATCAAACGCTGTTTCATAACGTTAAGTTGAATGCAAGTATATCTGAATTTATCACGTAGCTTGACTGACACATTTAAAAGCAAAATTGCCTTGTTTTTGTTTAAAAAGCAAAATACTAGTAAAACAATATTCTTAATTAATGTTTACATTTATCCAAATCTTATTTCTTCTCTCTTGTTGTCTATCAGTGTAAAGTATGCATTTGATGTCAAACTAATTGTATATGAAGATTTTTTCGCCATATATGTACGAGGTACGTTACTCTTGGCAATGACATTTATTATCAAATTATTTACACAGGTAGGAGCTCAGTTGAACGACTTTATCCTGAAGGATAAAAAGGATAATGAAATGGTTATTGAATGGATCGACAGTAATGTTGATGTTTCAACTAGAAAACAGCCTCGATTCATACGTGCTCTTATGACCGTGATATGTAATAGCGCAATTAAAGGTTCGTTTGATTATATCCCTTATCAATTGTGCTCATCAAGTGTGAAAGAATTCCAGATGGTCAATCAATATATAAGGCATCCATTACTATAAATCCTTTACATTCGTTGATAAATCGATTACTGAATGCATATCTCAAATTATGCAGGTGTATTTCCGTTAGTCACATGTTCCTGCAATTCTTGACAGATTTTGGCCACACTTTCTCAAATGTATAGGCATAACAAAATGTCATGTTACTTGTACTTTTGCATGTACGTGCCTTGTTGACTATTTTTAGTACCACAAGAACAATGAATATATTTTAGAAATGAATATGAATGTATTATTTTTAGTACCACAAGAACAATGAATATATTTAGAAATTAATATGAATTTTCTGCTTTTAGTACCACAAGAACAATGAATATATTTTAAAAAGGTATATGAATGTATTATTTTTAGTACCACAAGAACAATGAATATATTTTAGACTCTAACATAAATGTTTGTTTAAAATTAAGTAAATATTTGCATACTAGTATATAATTTTGTAAACTTCTAGGAAACAAGGGCCATGAGAAATTAGAGCCAAAGGAAATCAGCGCTAGGAATGATTTAATACAGCGGTATATCAATCATGAAAGTGAGCTGGAACTACAAGCTCTTTACGCTGTACAGGCATTTATAACTCATCTTGGACACCCTAAAGGTATATTCCTACATATATGTTTTGGTTACTGTATTTGTATTGTATTTTATGTCCCCTTTAGAAGAAGGAGGGGTATATTGTTTTGCAGATGTCCGTCGGTCGGTCCATAGACCAATTGGTTTCCAGAAGATAACTCAAGAATGCTCCGGCCTAGGATCATGAAAGTTAATGGGAAGGTTGGTCATGACCAGCAAATGACCCCTATTGATTTCTAGGTCAGTAGGTCAAAGGCCAAGATCAAAGTGACCCGGAACAGATAAACGGTTTCCGGATGATAACTCAAGAACGTTTAGGCCTAGGATCATGACAGTTAGTAGGAAGGTTGGTCATGACTAGAAAATAATCTTTATTATGCCCCCTTCGAAGAAGGAGGGGTATATTGTTTTGCAGATGTCGGTCGGTCGGTCGGTCTGTCGGTCGGTCGGTCGGTCGGTCGGAATGTAGACCAATCCGTTTCCGGATGATAACTCAAGAACGCTTGGATCTAGGATCATGAAAGTTGATAGGATGGTTGGTCATTACCAGCAGATGACCCCTATTGATTTTGAGGTCTGTATGTCAAAGGTCAAGGTCACAGTGACCCTAAATAGTAAAACGGTTTCCGGATGATAACTCAAGAACACTTGGGCCTAGGATCATGAAAGTTGATAGGGAGATTGGTAATGACCAGCAGATGACCCCTATTGATTTTGAGGTCAGTATGTTAAAGGTCAAGGTCACAGTGACTCTGAACAGTAAAACGGTTTCCGGATGATAACTCAAGAAGGCTTAAGTCTAGGGTCACGAAAGTTGATAGGGAGGTTGATTATGACCAGCAGATGACCCCTTTTGATTTTGAGGTCATTAGGTCAAAGGTCAAGGTCACATTGGCCGAGAACAGTTAAACGGTTTCTGATCTTCTTGTCCAAAACCATGGGGCCTAGGGCTTTGATATTTGGTATGTAGCAAAATCTAGTGGTCCTCTACTAAGATTGATTAGATTATTTCCCTGGGGTCAAATATGGCCCCACCCCGGGGGTCACATGGTTTATATAGACTTATATAAGAAAAAACTTTGAAAAACATCTTGTCCAAAACCACAAGGCCTAGGGCTTTGATATTTTGTATATGACATCATCTAGTGGTCCTCTACTAAGATTGTTCAAATTATTCCCCAAGGGTCAAATATGGCTCCGCCCTGGGGGTCACATGGTTTGCATAGACTTATATAGGGAAAAACTTTGAAAATCTTCTTGTCCAAACCACAGGGCCTAGGGCTTTGATATTTGGTGTGTAGCATCATTTAGTGGTCCTCTACTAAGATTGTTCAATTTATTTCCCTAGAGTCAAATATGACCCCTCCCTGGGGGTCACATGGTTTACATAGTCTTATATAGGGAAAATCTTTGAAAATCTTCTTGTCCAAAACCACAAGGCCTAGGGCTTTGATATCTGGTATGTAGCATCATCTAGTGGTCCTCTACTAAGATTGTTCAATTATTTTCCCTAGGGTCAAATATGGCCCCGCCCTGGGGGTCACTTGGTTTACATAGACTTATATAGGGAAAAACTTTGAAAATCTTCTTGTCCAAACCACAAAGACTATGGCTTTGATATTTAGTAATGTAGCATCATTTAGTGGTTCTCTACCAAGTTTGTTCAAAGTATCCCTCTAGGGTCAAATATGCCCCCCCCCCACCCCCAGGGGTCATATGGTTCATATAGACTTAGATAGGGAAAAACTTCGAATCTTCATGTCCATAACTTACATCATTCAAATTTGGACCACATGTATAGTTTTGAATGGCAAGATGAACCTTGACATGAGTTGACCTTGATCTTGACCTAGTGACCTACTTTCACATTTCTGTAGCTACAGCCTTCAAATTTGGACCACATGCGTAGGTTTGTGTACTGAAATGAACTTTGATCTTGAAATTGACGTAGTGACCTACTTTCACATTTCTGAAGGTACAGGCTTCAAATTTGGACCATTTGCATAGTTTTGTGTTCCGAAATACAATTTGACCTTGATTTTGACCTAGTGACCTACTTTCACATTTCTCAAGCTACAGGCTTCAAATTTGAACCACATGCATAGTTTTGTGTACCGAAATGAACTTTGATCTTGAGATTGACCTAGTGACCTACTTTTACATTTCTGAAGCTACAGGCTTCAAATTTGGACCGCATGCATATTTTTGTGTTCTGAATTGAAATTTGATATTGATTTTTACCTATTACCTACTTTCACATTTCTGAAGCTACAGCCTCCAAATCTGAAGCACATGCATAGTTCTGTCTACCGAAATGAACTTTGACCTTGAAATTGATCTAGTGACCTGCTTTCACATTTCTCAAGCCACAGCTTTCAGATTTTGACCACATACACATTGTTTTGTACCAAAATGAAATTTGACCTTGATTTTGATCTTGAGCTAGTCTTGAAATTTGGAACATTCAAAAATGGCTCAGTGGATGGCGCCAAGATAACTCTGTAATCTCTTGTTAGGTTAATAGGCTAATGGTCAAGGTCAGATTAAACCAGAATGGTAGAACTTTTGTTTACAGTGAGCATATAATTTCTGTTCCTTGTGCAATTACTGAATGCATCAAGGGGGCATTTCGTGTTCGACGAGCTCTTGTTGATTTTGAGGTTGGTAGGTCAAAGTTCAAAGTCACAGTGACCCTGAACAGTTTAACGGTTTCCGGTTGATAACTCAAGATCGCTTAGGCCTAGGATTATGAAAATAAATAGGGAGGTTGGTCATGACCAGCAAATGACTCTTATTGATTTGAAATTAGTAGATTAAAGGTCAAGGTCACTGTGATTCGGAACAGTTAAACAGTTTCTGGACGATAACCTGAGAACGCTTAGCCCTAGGATCATGAAAGTTTATTGATTTTGAGATCAATAGATCAAAGATCAAGGTCACAGTGACCCGGAACAGTTAAACCGTTTCCGGATGATAACTCAAGAACGCTTAGGCCTAGGATCACAAAACTTTATAAGGAGGTTGATCATGACCAGCATATGATTCACATTGATTTTGAGGTCAGTAGGTTTAAGGTCAATGTCACAGTGACCTGGCACAGTTAAAACGTTTCCGGACGATATCTTGAGAACGCTTGGGCCTAGGATCACGAAACTTAATAAGGAGTAATAAGGAGGTTGATCATGACCAGCAGATGACTCTTATTGATTTTGAGGTCAGAAGGTCAAAAGTCAAGATCATATTGACCCGGAACAGTAGAACTTTTTTGCCAAATAACTAGAGAATGCTTTGGTCTAAGATCCAATTTGATACGGAGGTCACTTATGACTGGTAAATGATCCATAATTATTGATTTGTGATCAGTACGTCAAACGTCCAGAGCACAGTGACCAAAAAACTTCTGTTCCTTGTGCAGTTACTGAATGCATCAAGGGGGACATTTCGTGTTCTAGGAGCACTTATTATAAATGACTTGAAATAGCGTTATTTCAAAAGATTGTAAAATTTTGATTCTTTTCAAACATTTTGTGGAAAAAAACTAGCAAATTTGCATTTCTTGTTTTATATCAGTTTAACTCATGCCTATCTGTCAAAATATTTACTGTAAATGAACTATTCAGTTTAATCCAAAGTCTTGTAACACAAATTCAATATGTTGACAATAAATGCTACTGCTATATTCTGTTAAAACATATTCTAGTTGAACTGATTTGCTCTAACAAATTTCTGCAGGAGCTGTTCATTTATTTCTTTATTGCGATCATGTTTCTAATGATACATTTTAGCATAGAATAGCTCCTAGACTATGATAAATCATTTTTTTATCTTTAAAAGTATGAATGTAGTCAGTCTATATCCTGTGTCAGATATCATACAGTCATAATATTACAATCAGCTCTCTGAGAATATCTCTAAAATGTCATAAAATAAAAGAAAATGACAAAAGTTGATTTTTTTACAAAGTGTTTATTGTCAGTCTAGCGGCTAAGATTGTCGCGTACACACAGTGATAACACACCTTTTGACATATACGTTTTCCGAGGCCAAACTTAAACATGTTACGGCCCATAAGGAAATGACATCAACGTGATCAAACAACGCTGACATGCCTGTGCATTACATATATGTTTAATAACGTTGATAGATATTATTTCATTGTTTTAGCTTTTACACGTTATATGCTAGATTAGCATTTTATGTTAGAACATCTGCAGAATCCATCGGGATATGTTGGCAGCCTCGTCCTGCAAGGCTCTGACACCAACCAGTCCCTCGCGATTCTTCAGATGTTAAAATACGAAAAAACATATGTTTTCCCTTTAACGTAATCAGTCTGAGAAACTGTACAAGTCTGATTTTTAGGGATATTGCGGGGATTGTTCGACACATTGTATGACGAGGATCTTATCGGTGAAGATGCATTTTTTCAGGTACGTTAATTAAATCTTTGAATTGGTTTTATGTCAGCCACCATGTTATAAGAATTTACGTTTCTGTTCCAAGTTTATTCGATTTGGTCTTAATTGATTAGTTACTGTCACCATCACCGTATTTTATGTAACTACAACATAAACTGAAATTTTAATATGTTGATGTGTTTGTGACAATTATAGAAGTTATTACTATAATTACAGAACGTTGATGTGAGTTTGTCTGATAGATCAAATATCTACATCAAAAGTAGTTCTTTTAATGTCGGCTCACTATTTACATTTTATTCAGTGGGAAGGATCGAAAGATGAGCCAGAAGGAAAGGAAGAATGCCTGAAACAGACAATACAGTTCTTAACTTGGTTAAAGGAGGAAGATGAGGATAGTTGATTGGATCGATTGCTGGTGTTCATCATTAGTAACGTCAAAATAATTCAAAAATAATATAGACTTTAATTAGGTGATTTTATAAAATTGTTGCAAGGCTACAATAGGAAGGAAATTTTGTACATATCAAATAAACTTACGTCTAAAAAACCTACCATTTATCATACACAACGCATACATAAGATAATATAACGTTAGTCGATGACCATTTCAGACCAAATAGATCTTTATCTGTATGTGAGTTGTTCCTGTTCTACTTGTTTTGAAATAACAAGCCCGACTACGGGTATTATTGACCAAAGGCATATGTATACCGCCTTTTGTTAGTTTTATTCTCAGACTGACAGTAAAAGTTTCATTCGTTTTAATTATAAAAATATATTTGAAATCAGTCAGTCTTCTGTCTAACAAAAACAGTTCATCGGTAACCGTCAATGTAAACAGCTACACAAACGATTTGTCTACCGATATCTTTCAAAAACCTTTGTTAAATGATGTAACCATTCATTTGTAATTGCTGCTAACGGCATGTGTGGTGAAACAGTATAGTTCTTCAATATTTATATTAATAGCTAGAATGTAATTGCAGTAGGGAGAAAATAAAACTGTCATTCCATAAGTCTCATGTTCGGTCCTTGGCCGAGCCGAATGTTCGCTATAGAGATTTTGCAGAGAAAAAAGTAGGTATTGTTTACTAGTAAAAAGATAATAATTATTTATCGACAGTGTGTTTTCTGATTGGTTTCTAACGTGGTATATCGATTTTTCAGCTTTATTGTTGAGTAAAACGATCCTGGACTAACATTTTTTCAAACATATCCACACTGGATAACCGGCTATGAGTGTCCCGACGCCCACTCGACAAAACAATAACCCCGCTGTCAATGGGTAGGTAGAGTTTTTTCATTTATTTCTATTGATACGAAGCAAATCCTTGAAATTCAACTTGGCGGTTTTGTTAATGAATGGACATACTTCTGATCTGAAAACGATCTTTATATTTTTTAAATTTCCTAACAATTTCTTCAGTCTGAAAAATCTTACAAAATTATGTGTGAAATGTCCGTGTTCTACATTCTTTCTGAAAATAATATAAGCCGTTAAATCAAATACGGCTGTATGCATACCTTTGTGTTACTGGGAACTGGTGATTTCATCAGTTTCATTTCATACGGCTTTGTCAAATATGACTATATTCCTTTACACCCTGACTGAATTTTTCTAAGAGCTCGCGTAATTGCCATTTCTTCACCTTGCGAAAGATACCATAAAAAGTTTAGTTTAGTTTGTTGGATTTACTGTCACACTGACGTATAGCGATTAGTTCATATAGCGATTTTTCCAGCTTTTGAAAGTGGAGGAAGAACTCAGGTGTCTCTCCAGGATACTATAAAAAGTACTTTTACCGCGGGTTTTGCAAGTGTAAATGATTGCTTTTGGTAGTTACTCCTTTGAATATCGTTTGATAAATTAAGTATTTAATTTATAATGTCGTACATTTGATATTACGATTCATTTCAATTATGCTAATGAGAGAGGATCACATTTTAAATGCATTTCTACCTTTAATAATGATATTTCCTCTGACGAATTTTATAAGAGAATTTGTTTTACAAGTTCAAGTTTTCTGTACTTTATCACTTCATTTGAATGAACGTGCAATAAATGTTGTATAATCTCTTCGAATGTTTTAAATCCACATATGCATTAATAACAGTTATGCAGTTCTTTATATTTTTCTTTTTTACAGTAATTATTTGTGATTCTTTTACTGTATACCAATCCTCGTTCACCCCTGTAGGTATTAGACTACTATTTTCTGTTGTAACGGATATAATACTTGTAACACCTGTATCAAACTCGTACTGAATTACACACTCCAAACATTTCAGTCGTGTATCCAACTTTTCCCTTTTTAAAATTCAATTCTTTCTCCTTATACCTAACGCGTTTGTCATCATGTTTTTATTAGATGATGTATAATCTCTTTGAACCCTTCAAACACTGCTGAACAATAGTAGCAGATGTACAAAGGAAACTGTGTGTGTACAATATCCCGAAACAACTGGCAACTTAATAGTATTTAAATAGTACAGCATTTAACTGATTTTAAGACTAGAATTCATTTATTACGTGAACCAAGTTATTTAACCCTTAATGTTAATGCTTAGCAATATTTGTAATTCAGCCACTTAATCCTTAATATGTTTTATTAAAAAAAAACAGGTCCAAGAGTCCCAAAGGAAAGGCCACATTAAAACAAGTTAAATTGTCGTGTAATACAAAGTCAATTTGAATCGAAAATGCAGCATTGACCTTGGTCTTATTCTATATAGCCCTATGGAATTTCTGAAAATATAACGATCATTTTCAGACCAGAAGTTGTAAATGTAAGCCATATTCATGCCGAGTTGAATTGCAAGAATTTGTTTCGTACCAATAGAAATAAATGAAAAACTCTACCTACACATTTACAGTTGGTTACTTTTCCAGCGGGTTTTTTTGTCCAGGGGCGTATGGATAGTCCGGTATCCAGTGTGATATCATTTGCAATAATATTTATGACACTTAGAATTACATTTTTATTCTTTTCACTTTTTAACAATGCGTTCAAATGATTTGTTCTGATATCGTATTCACATAAATCATATCTTATTATCTCATTTGAAAAGTATATTTATAGCACAGACAAAGAAGAGTTATAGTTATAATTGAAAAATAATAAATGATTTAAGTAGCAGCGTTTTAACTCATTATAGTGATTATGCTTGAACATTTTCGCTTTCGTCGAGTATGATTTATTCCCTGTTGTCATAAATTTTGAGAAATGTATTTTACACATGTCTATTGTAGTATTTGCTCTTATTCGCGCGCCTTCCTACGGAATTGAACTACGATTCTCAGAAAACACGGACTTGACAAAATGTTCTGTGAAGTACACATTCTCGTAGATATAATAGATAACCCTGACAATATCAAAAACGGAAGTGACTGTAATTTATACAAATGACACTGTCATTGAAAAATTGATAAGTCACTGCTTATTTTATTTTGGTACCAATTACACGTTAACTAAATAATTGAAGCGAAACATTTTTTTCAAAATATTACTTTTCAATGTATGTAAGACTTGTCTATCAACACGAGATTTTTAGCTGGCCCAAACTTCGAAAACAAATGCACTAAACATGGTTATGTATGTAGGTTCCGCCTTTTGGGTTAAGCCCAAGAAATACCACTCCATTGCCAGTTCTCACAATATCATGTTGGGGAGAGAACTTGTTTTGTTTGTTTGTTTTGGGTTTAACGCCGTTTTTCAACAGTATTTCAGTCATGTAACGGCGGGCAGTTAACCTAACCGTGTTCCTGGATTCTGTACCAGTACAAACCTGTTCTCCGCAAGTAACTGCCAACTTCCCCACATGAATTATCAGAGGTGGAGGACTAATGATTTCAGACACAATGTCGTTTATCAAATAGTCACGGAGAACATACGCCCCGCCCGAGGATCGAACTCGCGACCCCGCGGTCCGTAGACCAACGCTCTTACCTACTGAGCTAAGCGGGCGGGCGCGGAGAGAACTTGTGTCCGTCCTAACAACATGCATGGTCAAAGTAAGGAGGGGTCGGAAGGATCTTGGCTATTGCACTTTCATTTACATGTAGTAGTTCAAGCAATTGAAATTGTGTAATTATGACTTAAAAGGTCTGATGCCGAGAGAGGTCAACATTGGCCATAAATACCATACTTTCACGCACAATTAACTATATATTATTTCGATTAGTCGTATATATCACAAAATTGCAATTTGCAGTGCAGTATGTTGACGAATGAATACGGCGGTTTTTCATAGGTCCAGCGTTCAAGAAGAACGCTAAGCACAATGCCCCTGCAAATGGTCCTGGAAATATGCTTTAAAAGTGTATTTTGCATCTAGGAATTGCTATGGCTTGGAGGTTTATGTTGCTTGCCTTCACAGCAAAATGGTTGAGGTTCTATGCCTGCTGGAGCCACTGTGTTATATATATTTAGATAAAGCACTTTATCACTTCTGCTTTAGTCAAGTTGAAAATTGGTACCAGCAGGTTGCTTTTAGGAAATGTAAATCCGATAGTATTTGATGTATCAGTTCATGTAACGGATTTTAATACTCATCACCGTACCATAAGTGATAGAACCCATTATACTGCCTTGGTGAATTGACCTTGGCTCGAACCAGCAACCCAAGCTTGCAATTCAGACGATCCTGATACCGACTAATCTGTTCTCTATCTAAATCCACTTACTAATAACTGTTTTATATTATACTTAAATACATAATGTATGTACATCTCTACATGGGCAGTCGAATGGATGCTGATATTTAAAGCAGGAACCTAGAAGCCAGTACATATTTGGCTGGATGATAAGTTCAAAAGTTTAGATGCTAAGCCAGGCTAGTGAGAAGCTTGTGCAGTCTAGATCCAAATTTCGAGGACTGCTGACAGAGCAACTTAAACTTTTAGCATGGCTGTGTTAGTTGTAACAGCTGGCGTGAGGGAAAGCATGTCCTGTTGCAGTATATTTATTTTACTAATCTCAGCAGATTTGGACTCGACTCCTTGATTTTCTTGTTTCAGGAGCCGATATGGGCCGTGTATATAAATCAGTCTGCAATAAAAAAAATCATCTACTTGTAAAACATTCATTTGCTATTACACAAGAACTTACTCTAGGGGTTTTAATCGACAAAGTTGTATGTTAAGAATTCATGCACAGGTATTGTGTCCTAGCAATACCAGTGTATGAAAATTGCAAAATACAGAACAAAGCAAAGTGATGCGACCAATCAACAAACAGGGATTTCGAAGTGTAACTTACATTATAATGTAGATCAAAATCATACAAACCTTTTTCGCTTTTTCTCAGTTTATTTCTTGATAGTTTTTATTGATATTCTCGTACAATTCCGTGACTCTTACTTGAAAGAATTATGCATGATGACAGAACTCTCCATATGGAATTTCTTTCATATTGCATAATTCTTTCCTCGCCGCTAGTGCTATACGGAAAGTCACTACTAGGTACGATATATTTCTTGCTCTGTTATTCTATACCACACTCTTGCACACTTCCATGCATAAATTATCAATCATATTAATGTTTGGCCATTTCCCCTTTCTTGAAAACAAAATATCTCCTAGCCAACCTACGTACCTTAATTTGTTTGGCAAATTGTACCGAAACACATATCATTGTGGCCTTATGATACATATAGTTGATACATATAGTAACTCTTTTCAGAGTGTTCAACAACCATATTTTTGTGATTCTAGTTTTAGTCGCATAAATCTTTGGCGCGTCATTTGAATGCTTTTGTTGTATGACAACAGTAGAAACCAGTTTATAATTGTAAAGAAGAGAATTAATTATTAACGCGAGAGGGCTAAAATCAATAAACACGTCGCTTAAAATTGGTCACGTGACACCCACTATCATACATATCGAGAAATGTTCCCAGCTAATGCAAAAAAAACCAGTTGTAGTATTAACCTTATACGAGTGTCCATACTATATATCGAGATCCAGTTAACTTTCAGAGAGAGAAAATATAGCTTCTCTGGTCCCAATCAGTTATAAAGACTAAAAAGTCACTACTGATTTGTGAGACATGAAAACAGAGATTTGAGTATATATATGCAAATGTTGAACCAGTACGAATGTGTAGTACAATTCGGGCTCGTATATAAAGCAGTGTCGAAACTAATCTTATTGGGTTAGTGGACTTGCTGTGGCATGTGCGTGTTTGTTTGTACTGCTAGGCGCTTTGCCGTAATTGGTCTGGTATATTGTGGTGGTGATTTAGTTCGTATTAATTAATTCTCTCTACTATATATAATATATATATATATATATATTTTTTTTTTTTTTTTTTTGTAGAAAATGAACCATTTCCGTAGCAAATGTTGGTATGTTAAAGAAAATAAAGACATGCAAAACATATTTTCTCGGAATTATGTTAAATAACGCTGGTATGGTCAGAAAAAAAACATCAGCAATAAACACTATTTTAATGTTATTTATACAAATTAGACTGCATGGGCCTCCGCGGCCGAGTAGTTAAGATCGCTGACTTCAAATCACTTGTCCCCTCCAACCACCGATGTGGGTTCGAGCCTAACTCGGGGCGTTGAATTCTGCATGCGAGAAAGCTATCCAGCTGGCTTAAGGAAGCTTGGTGGTTCTACCAAGGTGCCCGCCCGTGATGAAATAATGCATGGAGGGTCACCTGTTTTTTTTTTTCCTTCACTTTCACAGTTGGAGTCGCAGTATGACCTAAATGGTGTCGGTGCGACCTGAAACCTAAAAAGAACTGCCATCTAAATAATTAAGCAATTCTTGAAACCTTTTGAAGTTCTTCTTTTCGAGATATTTTATTAGGCAAAATCATACAATATGTTTATTGCCGAGCAGTGAATAATACATTGTAATATGACGATTTGAGAACAAAGTTTCAAAAAGATGATATAAGAGAAAAGTATAAAATTTATGACAAGGTATAAGTTACGTAGTACGATAATAAATACAATATTTGGTGAGCGACATAAACAGTATTATGATGTGGAGTTCATAATGGCCATGCCTCTACTATGGTTATAGAATACGATTATGTTGCTTGAACAAGAAGAATTTTGTTTTTGTTATTAATACTATAATAGTTATGATGACTAACAGAACAGTAATAACGCACGTAATACAGTTATACATGTCGATGATATTTCAGGAGATACCGGTGTCTTCCGCGAATATCTAATTTTACATGATGCCAATGGTTGTCGACATAATAAACATTTAGAAAAAGTTGGTATATGCGATATATGTCTTCAGTATCCTAAAAAGGAAGCATCGTCTTCCCACCAGGGAATTCACCCTACTTCCATCTTTCGGAAAGCAAGTTTTAACTTGAATGAGACTCATTACATATTGCTTCGCCTGCTATTCAGCGCACGTAAAACAAACAGTATGGTATAGCACTAAACTTTGAGCTCAATAATTCTTCCACAACAATGATTCTCTTTACATTTTTAAAACGTAAAACTCTATTTATACCTAAACATAGCAACCGGGACTTGTAAAACTAATGCTTACATATTGAAAAAATGTCATTTTTATAAAATCATTGACATTGTTAAAGAAACAAAGGAAATTAAAATATGGAATGCAGGAATGTTTCGTTGTGGCTGTGTTTTGCTTTAACTTCTATGTTGCTTGAAATTTCCCTTGCACAAACTTGGACACCATATAAGAAAAGAAACAACTGTGGAATTAAAGCGGACTTCATAATAGAGCGCCAGATCTCCGGATCATTACTGGTCTGCGTATTAATCTGTACTAAGACGGTAGGATGTATCAGCGTCTCCTGGAACGCTGGGACAAATAGCTGTCTTCTGTCAGGTCATGATACCATATCAGAGGAAAATGATCCCACCTATAGGGCTTATGAGATGGCGTCGGGCTCGGTGTGTGCATCAGAAGTGAAATTCCCAGGTAGGTGCTCAAGTCGTCTTAAAAGTTGATTCAAACAGCTTTTATTTCAAAGTAAGAGATTTTGTCTCACGATAGAGCTGATACCTTTTGATATTGATTGTTCGTCATTGAATATTATCGACTGCTGCGTTGTAATATTTTAATATTTCTTGATAAAGATTTTTTTTATTTACAGTCATTGGTATAAAAATAGACATGCATAGTTATGCTTCGCTATTGACCGGCATTTCATCTTTTCTAACCTTGATACTATTGTAGGGAAACCTATTTGACGAGTATGCCAAAAATATAGATCGACGTTTTAAAAAGGCATAAAACTGTCAATAGAACTGAGATCGGATGCATGAAACTTGATGAAATTAACGAAAAAAGCACTCCAAACATGCGACAAATTAAGAACCATCAGTAAATTCCATGAAAATCTTATGTAAGATGTTAGGATACCAAAACAGAACTTAGTAAATTAAAACTTAAAACATTTCCTTTTAATACGTTTTCTTTTTTTCATTTTTAGTCAACAAATAGTTTTCTTTAAAATAACAAGTTTTAAAAAAAGTATATGAAATATATGTTTAACCGCCTCGATAGCCTAGTGGTAGAGCGTCCGCTTCAAGTGCGGGAGGTCGTGGGTTTGATCCCCGGCCGTGTCATACCAAAGACGTGAAACATGGAACCAGTAGCTCCCTTGCTTGGCCCTCAGCATTAAAAGGGAAACTGGCCTCTTCTCTCATATCCCCGTAGCGATGGATTCCATCATGAATGAGGTGTCGAGAGTGATTAATATAAGTTGTAGAACTTCCTTCACAATCGACCTAAAATAATGTATAAACTAAATATATGTTGAATACGTTTCATTATAAATCACACTGTTTAATCAAATTAAAACCACTTTGACGCACTTACATGATCAATTGTTATTCTATAAAGAATAACTGCTATTAATTGGGACCATACTTTGAAAGTTATTAGTCCCCAGCTGTACTTTTGATGACAGAAATCCCTTGACCTACTGCCAAGATCTTTAGCTAAAGTAGAACCAAAAGTTCAACGTCAAGACCAGTTTTCAAGACAAAATTCTATTGAAACTTGTGGGGGATACATAATCATTTGGTAGTACTGAAATTATTTATTTTCAGTTTTCATTGCAAAGAAAACTACCTATGGAACAGCCAGATATGAGATGACATACCAAGAAGCCGAAAAGCGTTGTGCAGAACTAGGAACCAGCATGGCAACTGAGGATGACG
This sequence comes from Mercenaria mercenaria, assembly GCF_021730395.1. Lineage (NCBI taxonomy): Eukaryota > Metazoa > Mollusca > Bivalvia > Venerida > Veneridae > Mercenaria > Mercenaria mercenaria. The sequence goes on along the minus strand of NC_069377.1, from coordinate 58,110,128 downwards.
TCACACAAGCACAGAGTCTAGGACTGCACTATTGTGTTTGTGGTTGGTTATCAAACGGAAAGAATGCCCTTATATTGTCTTACTATGACGGCAATTGTTGGGGGAGTTTTTACACTGGACCAATTTATTGTGACTGGGCTTTAACAGATGTTTGGTGCAAAAACTAACATTCGAGCACTATATGGCAGAGCACCGCTTTTCATCAATGCCTCTTCGCAAAAAACGATGATTATATAAAATTCTATTATGAAAACAATGCATGAACATTTCCGTTAAAACACGACAATAGTGTTTCCCAGAACCACAATGATCATTCAGATTCTAAGCAGTCTTTATAAACACAAAACAAAAAACTGCCTTCTTTGAAAAAGATAATCACATTGATAATGTTCATATTAAATGCATACAATGCTTCAAAATATAATGTTATTTTCATAAATGAGCTTTGTATGGTTTTATTTATCAAAGCGTGTTACATTACCATTCTTTTGAATAACTTAACAAATCAATCAACGGATAGCCTTATTTCTATATGTTCTATAAACAGAAAAACTTCCCATTTGACAAAGCTGATGCTATTGAAAATAAATAAATAAATGATGTGTCATGTCTTCCTCACTGGCATGTGGTATTTATGTTGTTAAAATGGCTAACTAAATAAAGAATATGGGATTTAAAATGAGCCACGCCATGAGAAAACCAACATAGTGGCTTTGCGACCAGCATGGATCCAGACCAGCCTGCGCATCCGCGCAGTCTGGTCAGGATCCATGCTGTTCGCTTTCAAGGCCTATTGTAATTAGAGAAACCGTTAGCGAACAGCATGGATCCTGACCAGACTGCGCGCGCGAATGCGCCGGCTGGTCTGGATCCATGCTGGTCGCAAATGCACTATGTTGGTTTTCTCATGGTGCGGCTCATTTCTTGAATTATAAATATTTTCTCTGGAACCTAAAGTGAAGTAACTGGGACGTTTTCAAATATGTTGAATAGCCTTGATTTTATCATCTAACAGTCGATACTTTAAAAAGATGAACGGGTATATGAAGTACCTAAGCGCATCAATGATGCCACTGTTTTACATGTAACATTTTGCAAATATATGCTATCTTGTAATATATCTTTGGATATGTTAGAATCACTTGGACTAAACAAGCGGACACCTAGCCATATTATGCCATTACGATGTTCCGTGTGACAGAATGAAAACAATGCAGCCAGACCAAAACTGAAAGCTAAAACCTGTTGGTCTAACAGTCACGCTTAATAAGATAAACCTTTAGTGGTCTCATTTCATACAAAATTCTTTTTGAAACAGTCATTTTGTCTTTTCTTTACATTGCATTGTAAAAAATTGAGTTTATTCTCGCTGTTATATGAATCTGCTTCCAACAAAAAGAAGACAACGGTAAACATGTACAATAACAGTCACGTATGGCGAGCTACATATTTATGTCATATTGAGGACAACAGTCCATATATTGATTAACTTATTTTATTACTTAAATAAATAATTCACAAACACAATGTTCAAACTTGTGTTTTACCAATGCCCAGGACGATGCGCATAAACAAATAGTAAATGACACTTTAAAACAATAAAAAGACAATTTTACATAGAAAATATGGAATAATTTCGTGTAATTTGCTATTTTAGTGTACAGTAAATTGTAATTTAGAATTTTATGGAAAAATGAAATTAACAATGTATGTTGGATAATATTGTTTTCTTGCCTCGGTAATTTTCGCGAACAGAGCAAACCGAAAAACGAAACTAACTAAATAACCTAACTACGGAGAACGAATTCTTGACGCCACGAGTATGTCTGGTGTCTTTAAAACTGCAGGCTAAATTTTGCGTAAAACGTATTTAACCTACACTGTCTGTTTGTAAACGGGAATACACAAGAACCTTTTAATACAGGTTATATAGTTGCTGGTTTTTTTCTTGGGAATTGTTTTATGTGCAGGCTTGATTATATTTTAATGAATTGCACAAACAATGTTATTATACCCCATTACTATTCATGAAAACTTGAGTCGTTTTGATTTTCATAAAATAGATGTGATAATTCTTCAAAGTAGTACTTATTCATGTTTTAGTCATGAAGCGGCTTTAAATCTTAATTTTACATGTTATATGAACACCCGTAACAATTTCAATTTTATCCGTTTAAAAAGCGTCTAGAGATCTTTGGGTTTGCAAGCGACTGCTGAGCTGTGTTAATATTTCACATATGAATAAAGTAAGTACAGACTTTAAGTTAACTTCACTGTAAACTGCAATATTTTGATAAATATCCGATGTTTGAATAATGGCTTTATGTTGTTATATGTTGTAGTCCTTTGGTGTCATGGAGTTCATTTAAAGCCGGCTCTATGTGACATGCATACCTCTTATGAACAGATTCATTGAAACCGAATCTGCTATTGTTTTGCTTGGTTGTGTTCTATGCCTAAAGATCCAATGAGCCGTGCCATGAGAAAACCAACATAGTGGCTTTGCGACCAACATGGATCCAGACCAGCCTGCACATCCGCGCAGTCTGGTCAGGCTCCATGCTGTTCGCTTTTAAAGCCTGTTGGAATTGGAGAAACTGTCAGCGAACAGCATGGAGCCTGACCAGACTGTGCGGATGCGCAGGATGGTCTGGATCCATGCTGGTCGCAAACCCACTATGTTGGTTTTCTCATGGCACGGCTCCAATATTTTAAATCCCATATTCTTTATTTAGTTAGCCATTTTTCTGTTAATCAACATAAATACCACATGCCAGTGAGGAAGACATGACACATCATTTATTTATTTATTTTCAATAGCATCAGCTTTGTCAAATGGGAAGTTTTTCTGTTTATAGAACATATAGAAATAAGGCTATCCGTTGATTGATTTGTTGAGTTATTCAAAAGAATGGTAATGTAAACGTTTTGATAAATAAAACCATACAAAGCTCATTTCTGAAAATACCATTATATTTTGAAGCATTGTATGCATTTAATATGAACATTATCAATGTGATTATCTTTTTCAGAGACGGCAGTTTTTTGTTTTGTGTTTATAAAGACTGCTTAGAATCTAAATGATCATTGTGGTTCTGGTGATCGAGATTTTCACATATTTGTCACGTGTTTTGTGTACAGATATTATTCCACTCTTCGTTTGGAATTATGGAACCACAAGATTTGAAAGCTCGAATCGGCTGATTACAGAAGTCTGTTTTCATATCTTAATGACATAGACACTTGACATACAAAAGTATTTTTAATGTGTGTATCGCCGATATATGAGCCGTGCCATAAGAAAACCAACATAGTGGCTTTGCGACCAGCATGGATCCAGACCAGCCTGCGCATCCGCGCAGTCTGGTCAGGATCCATGCTGTTCGCTTTTAAAGCCTATTGCAATTGGAGAAACTGTTAGCGAACAGCATGGATCCTGACCAGACTGCGCGGATGCGCAGGCTGGTCTGGATCCATGCTGGTCGCAAAGCCACTATGGTGGTTTTCTCATGGCACGGCTCATACATGAATGAAATTTAAGATACCACTCATGCGCTGCATTTCTTGCTTATTTATCTATTCAAGATATAATTTATTAAGAAAGATGAAAAATTATTTATGTTCGTCCGAATGAAATGAAAGAGAATATGAAATAACACATGGTTGGCTTTTGACCTCGTGAGTGTACTGTAAAGTTCTAATAATTCACGTATATTGTAATCATTTGTCTCTCATTCTTATCACGTGCGTGTGTGTTTCTATGTATGTGCGTTTATGCAAATTGTAAACATATGCTGCTTCTTTATGACATTGTAAAAAAGAGCGTAATGTTAAGAATTTGCTTTCACTGCTGTGCTGTTGATATTCACATTGTCTTACTGTGTGTTGCTGAATGACTGTATAATTGCCTGATGCACAAAAATACAGTTTCATCATGTCGATATTTGTTTCGTCATTTGTTACATCCTGCATTATAGAAGATCAAGGAAACATAATGTGTTTGAACTGTCCATTCGTTACTTCGTCAGCCCGTTCGTCTGCGAAAAGGATATGTCAGAAATTCTTGGACTTTGACAAAAGGTGAAGTGCAAATTTTAATTTAATCTGGTGAGAATGTGCCGACACAAAAAAAAAATCTAAATGCGACTGGACACAACGGCACAAGTTCAACACAAGTGCAGTTTCTTTTTAATAAAAAAGGCAATTACTTGTATTATGATTTAGATTCTGGCCGCATTTACTGGAAACCATCGTCCTGTTAATATAAATATTTCTCATATGTATAAAAATTACATACTTTGACGATTTATAATTCTAGTCATTCGACATAACAAATAACAACTGAGTTTCATTCACGTTTACAAACTCTAAAATACTGTCAATGTACAAGGCTGAAACATGCATAAATCATAACAAGTAATTCGATTTAGTGAGTGAATGTGAGATGTAGAATTTAAGGAAGGTGTTGTTTAAGCCTTGGCATATCACTTAAACTGCATTTCACATACACAATCTTTATCAGAATTAGTACTCGACAGAAAAAGGTAAAGAAAAAGAATTTTCAAAATAATACATTGTACAGTTTTTGTAACAGCAGTTCCTTTCTTAATATACATATTGCCATATCATACGAATCTTTCTCTGGTTCGAGGGTAACGTAAACTCTGTCGAGTTGCCGCAAAACAGTTACCGGAGAGCCAGGTATTTCCATCCGCACCTTCAACTAGTGACAGATTCTTTTTCTTGCATTCCGTATTCTAAAATAAACAGAAGAAATAAAGTTAAACGAATGCCTTTCTTTAAGCACTATTTTATTATAGTAGCGTTTTAATTGACACATTCATACATGAACTACAGCACGTGAGTCATCTTACACCCTGGGGTGTAAGACGAGTTTTCTAGCACCGGCAAAAACACGGGAAATCCTGTCTAACATGCAAGAAATTGTTTTCTCTTCCCTCTCTGACTGACACAGCATCGTGGGAAAATTTCATTAAAGATGTTTGCGCGCGAGCGATGATTAGACAATGAACAACCTACAAGAATAGGCGATTTTATTTCAGAACGTTTAATGACTTCCCAGGCAAAACATGTTTAATATAAGAAATCGAAATTGTTTTGTTATCACTTGACCCGTTTAGTCATTAAGCCTACAGTCAATCACTCTCAATGCTGTATTCCTCGGAACTGACGCCCAGTTCTCTCAAAACCTTTCGCAAAGTTTCCTTCGCAACTTTATTTTATCGACTTCCCAAAAAAACCATATGAAAATATTTATCAAAATTTATACCAATTTTATACCAATAAAATACTAATTATAGCGTTAAATTTTATGCAAATGGGAAACAGTTTTGAATTGTTATTTCATTACCCTTCAGCTGTTAGAAAATATCATATTAGTGCAGCATTGAAAATTGTTTTATATGAAAAGTACAAAATTGTTACTTTATTACATTTCATCATGTTCTGCAGCACAGTCTCAATTATTTCCGTTTTATTTTCTGTCATGTTTATAGCAAACATATAATGTCCCCTGCCAAAGCGTTTAAAAAATAAAAATCATGTATCAACAGCACGTGAACTGCCTTGTTTGCACATTTATTTTCAGACCGTTTCTTATTAATTTCAATTTATCCTTGATTTAATTAAACACAAGGATTTAATAGAAATATATCATATATTAAGTTCTACATTTCATCTTCAAGCCATAATGATACTTTCCGCAGAATGTTTAAGATCTATCTCAGTTTGTAAATGGTCCAATAAGTTTATATACATAAAGTTTTGAAAGAGCCTTCCTCTACTTTGGAATGACGGAATCAACAATAAATCTTTTGGCCAGTTCTTCGTAGATTAAGTATTTTGACATAACGTAATTAAGTTTCAAAGTGTATTCTGGTTGCTATACATAAAATAGATAAATTAAGCAAGCAAAAATGAAAATTGTCATAATCTGGACATTTTATCAACTATGTTTTTTCCGCATATTTGTTTGATTTAAACATATTGATGCTTTCCTTTTTATGACAACACATGCAATGTACACATATAGAACATACACAATTTCATCTAACATTAGCAGTTCGGTCTGTCCCCGAAGGCATATTTAAAGGAAAATTTATGCTATTGATTTCATTGTATTCTCATAAAAATGACAAAATGTATTTGGAATAAACGGAGCTAAGCGAAATGAATCAGAACTATGTTGGAAAAGAAAAAAGAATGAGCTATCTGTAGAAATTAAGAGAAAGTGACATAGATGGAGAGATAGAGATAGGGAGAGTCCAAAGTCCTAGGTCATAACTATGGGAGGTACTATTCGGTTATATGTTTGATATATTTTTGTACTCCTGGAAATTGCAGTGAATTTTCTTCCTCTGAATAATTTTCATCACCAAACGAAAGAGTACGCGTGTCCAGTAAATGAAAAATATGTGTTACGTTAAAAAGCTGTTTACCTTGTAAAGAATAATATCTGCATTTAAGGTATTAGGCCCCTAATAGTAATGTTTAAAAAATGGCATTTGCTTGGTATATTCTTACAGTTGACAGTGCTTCGCACTTAGTTGCAAATTTTTAAAAACTTTTACCGTGCCGTTTTTTATCAATTTTGTGTAATTTATGGTATTTCCTCAAGCTCAAGTAGAGATAAATTTAAAAGTGGTGGCCTTTATCCAAAACGTTTGCAGAGAATTCATTATACCATTATTTTCAATGAAAGAAACATCAAACTATTGGTAAACAATTATAAAACTTAAAATAAAAACTGTCAATAGCATTTTTGCTAGGGTGCCTCGAGTGAACGGATTTAAGGAGTCAGAATTGTAACTCCAACATTGAAAAATTAAGGTCGAATCCTGCGGGTCTGTTTTGAATTTTGTTCACTTCATTCAAAAATAACCTTGGGGCAGAAGTAAAACCTACCTTCATTTCTTCCACAATATGTAATCTAAAGAATGAAGGCAAAATTGAGAACTTTTACCGTACGTAACTCAGTATTTTTAGAGATGTCTAACTCTACCTCTTCTGTTTCAGAGGTAAATTCACTTTGAACAGCAAGAAATCGCTTAAAAAATCATTTTTTCCCATTTTTATACAATAAATCAACAACAAGTCTTGAAAAAAGTACAAATTTATCAGAAAAAAGGAAAATAAGGAAAAAAAAATTTGGTCCCAGTGGGGCTTGAACCTACGCCCCCCTGAAAATTGCAGTCAAAGTAGGTTTATGATAGGAATTGAATACTCTTCAAAAAGGAGGTACTCTATTATGGGCCTAATACCTTAAAAAGGAAATATTCAGCATCTTCGATAGCGTGACCACAATTTCTATATAAATCAATTTTTGAATTACTACATTTATTACGCATTTGAGCATGGAGAACCGAGTACAGCTTTTCGTCATAACTAAAAAGTGTATATATACTTTTCCGCATAGACTTTAAAAGCAACATATTTTAAGCACAGGTCTTAAAAGAAACAGGCTGATTCTTAAATTTTCTAGCACTTGTACTATAATTATTTATAATCACACCAAAATGCTTTGACATGTTAATTCATCACTACAGTTCAATCAAAATTGTAATTTTATTCTTGGATGAAAAATGGATGCCATACATGTCCGCCCGATTAAACGTGCTTGCAAATACTTGAAATACTTGAAATGAAACACGATCTATTTTTCTTTATACTGTAGCAAAAGTTAAATTAGAAATAGTGATCTTGGTCACTTGATTACTGGTAATTTACATTATATGATCTTTAAAGTTCTGAAATCTATTTTAAGGTCACCAGAGCACGAAGTACTCAAGGTGAGCTATTGTGATCTGTCATTGTCCGACGTCCGTCGTCGTCCGTCGTGCGTCAACATTTGTCTTGTTAACACTCTAGATGCCTGAGTTGTGACACAATCTTTATGAAACTTAGTCAGAATGTTGTCTTGATGATATCTAGGTCAAGTTTGAAATTGGGTCATATGGGTTCAAAAACTAGGTCAGTAGGCCAGATCAAAGGAATTTTTTATAACGCTCTAGAGTCCGCATTTTAAATTTGAAACTCATGAGAAATTGTCAGAATGCTTGTCTTGATGACCTGTAGGTCAAGTTTGAATCTGGCTTATGTGGGTTCAAAAACTGGTCACCCGGTCAAATCAAAGGAAAAACTTTAACACGCTAGAGGCCACATTCGAAGTGCTCAAGGTGAGCTATTGTGATCGGTCATTGTCCGGCGTCCGGCGTCGTCCGTCGTGCATCAACATTAGTCTTGTTAACACTCTAGATGCCTGAGTTGTGACACAATCTTTATGAAACTTTGTCAGAATGTTGTCTTGATAATATCTAGGTCAAGTTTGAAACTGGGTTATGTGTAATAAAAAAAAACTAGATCAATAGGCCAGATGAAAGGAAAATCTTGTTAACACTCTAGAGACCACATTTTAAGTTTGAAACTCATGAGAAGTGGTCAGAATGTTTGTCTTGATAAACTCTAGGTCAAGTTCGAAACTGGGTCATATGAATTCAAAAACTAGATCACCAGGTCATTTCAAAGGCAAAACTTGTTAACACTCTAAAGGCCACATTTACGACCCTATCTCCTTGAAACTTGGTCAAAATGTCTATCTTGATGATCTTTAGACCAGGTTTGAATCTGGTCATTTGGTATAAAAAACTAGGTCACCCGTTCAAATAAAAGAAAAACTGTGTGTGTGTGTGCAATAGGGGCTGCATTTTTCAATGGATATTCGTGAAATTTGATCAGAATGACCTTCCTGATAAAGTCTTGGTCAAATTCGAATATTGGTCATCTGGAGTCAAAAACTAGATCACCTGGTCAAATCAAAGATAAACCTTGTTTATGCAATAGGGCTGTATTTTTCATCTGATGTGCATGGAGTTTGGTCAAAATGTTTGTCTGCATGAAGTCACGGATGACATTTTATCTTGGTTATGTGGGGTCAAAAACTAGGTTACTAGGTCAGATCAAAGAAAAAGCTTGCTTACACTCCATGGGCCACATTTTTTATTCAATCTTCATAAAAGTTGGTCAGAATGTTTGGTATCATGAAGTCTTGTATGATTTTGAATCTGGGTCATGTAGGGTCAAAAACTATGTCATTTGGTAAAATCAAAGGAAAAGCTAGTTTACACTCTAGAGGCCACTTTATTGCTCCAACCTTCACGAAACTTTGTCAGAATGTATATTTTTATGAAATCATGGACTTGATTTATTCTGGGTCATGTGGGGTCAAAAATTAGGTCACTAGATCAAATCAAAGAAAACGCTTGTTAGCATTCAGGCCACATTTTTTTGGTCCAATCTTAATGAAAGTTGGTCAGAATATTTGGGTTAAAAATTGGGTCCGGTTGCGTAAAAAACTAGGTCACTAGGCTAAATCGAAGAATAATCTTGTTTACACTCTAAGAGGCCACATTTTTGCTCCAAACTTCAGGAAATTTGGTCAGAATGTTTATCTCCTTGAAAACTCGGATGAGTTTGAAACTTGGTCATGTGGTGTCAAAAACTGGTTCACTAGGTGAAAGTTGTTTACACTGTTATGGTGTGTTACTCTGGTGAGCGACCTAGGCCATATTGGCCCTCTTGTTTCAAAACACGAAGTTCGAACATCGGATGTTTTGGCTATTTCTTTTCTACCTTTTTATCCCTGGTCGGTCTTAAAATATGTTAAAATATCAAAGAAAATTAAAATTGTTTCAAATACAATGAAATGATATTGTGCGTGTTATGATTTTCCTGCCTTATAGCGAATTTGCTCGTTTGTAAAATTCTTTAAAAAGTAGTAAATACTCATAAAAATATGTGCATTTTTGTGACTTTTTGAATTTGGCCGAGGTCGTTTAAATGAATAAAAGCATATAATGGCATTCATGGATCGATTTTTATTGAACGTGTTGAAGAGGCCATAATATCATTTTTTAATTGATCGGTTATCTATTCATCTATAAACCAAAATAAAACAACTCGTTTTAAACAAAATAGATATCCATGCATTTGCTGTGATAATTTTCTAATAATATTTTACAGAAAAATGTTTGCATCTGAAGGTTTTTTTCTGCAACTAAATGATGAAATCAATGTAGGCTATAATTATAATTCTCACATCATCATGAAAGTACTGGCATGTAAATAGCTTGATATGTTTATATAGTTTTATTCATTATGTTTTACCATAACTTTTATTCAGTATGTTCCTTCAGTATTTTTAAATACAATATCTCATAAAAGAATAACCGCGAAATATATTTCTATAAATAGACTGTGGTTTCCGTACTTATCCGAACAAAACCGATTGTTCCCAAATATTGATGTACGGTACGGTTACGGTACGGGGATTAGGAACAACCCATTTGAGGGCCCTTTCCAATGTAAACGTACATTGCCTTGCCCCTTCAGCAAGTTGTCATTTTGAGTGAGATTAGTCACTTATAAAAGTGACAGGGTGTATACATATATTTATCATTCATGCAAACACGTGCACATAACAAAAAGTAGTTAAAGGAAACTGTGGTTTGATAAAAAGAATGGATTCAAGATAAATTTAGTTCTTAAGATATTTGTTATTTTGAATCAGACACATTTGCAGGAAAGCCACTTATCAGGTCCTAAATTGGCAAAAATAAGGCCACCTGATCACAAATTCGGTTTAAATTCCAAATCTACAACAAAATTAAGAGTTTTTCAGCCATTGTCATCATTTAACATCATTTAGAATAGATTAATTGGCCATTTCTTTTGTTTTTTCGAGAGAGTTTTAGCAAAAAACTTGTAGTGTCCCTTTATGGCTGAACACCATTTAAATTTCCGGCATGTTCTTTATTTCATATCAAAACCCCTTATTTTATAACGATTCTTCGACTTTCTAGAATATCAGATTTCAGGATTTATTTTCCCATGAAGAACTATATCGCTGATATAGAAAAACGAGACGAAAACGGGGTGTTAACTTTTATATAAGAACACTACAGTTCGTTACATACAATGAATTTACTCCTTTTCGCTTATTTCAATCATAAAATTCTTACGCCGCCATTTTTACCCATGGTGCGATAGGAACATGCCGATGTCGGTAGAATGCTACACATACATATTGGTGTTGGCCCGGTGCAATTTCTCCTTCTTTGCTGTATAGTAATACAAGCTCTTTTGATCATGGATTGTGAATTTCACAACAAAATTATAGCATTGACAGCTCTGTATTTCTGAAGATTAACACTGTCCAAGTCAATATAGCATAGAAAAACATTATCAACAACAATTAACTTTTTTTCTACACATCAAAGTATTAAGTCAGTGTTCAAATTTCCAATACACAGCTGGCATGGCCGCCAGACTGGAGTAGTTTATTAATACTTCCGCACCGATATGTAGTGCAGAAAAAACACAGACAAAACAACTGTTAAAGACATCAGAAATGATACTAAATGTACCTAGTGTCAATAAATATATTTGGAATTTTACAAGTCAAAGTAGAGATTGTTTCAAATTGGGAAATTTAAAATTTCAAAGAACTACTTTCTAGGATACACCGACAAGTACTTCAATACCGGGTTGACACCATATTGGAACGGGGTAGAGTAAAAGAAAACACGATGCTATTGAGAAAGGGGTCGAGGAAAGGAAGAAAGATTAGCACTATTATAATTTATATTTGGACTACTTAAAAATACTTTCAGTGGTAGTACACATACACAAAGTTTGGTAGTGATAACCTTGATTTGATAGTGATTAGCTTTTATCTTGTTTGATTGTTATTTATTTTTGTACCGGGTGTCATGAAACTTACTAGGAATTAAATTCACTTTGGAGCTAAGTTTATTAAAAACCGAGAGACATCAATTACAATATAATGATACAGCATACACAAAAGAGGAACTGCAATGTTTAGTAAAACTATATCAAAAGCTACACCGAAAGTAGGAGAAACAATAAGCTAAATGCGAGGTAAGAATTTGAAAATTTATGCAAAATTAGTCAAATTATGGAGGTAGCAGAGAGAAATTCCAATCCTGATATCAGCTGTCAAGGATCAAATGTAGACGATGAAGACCTTTATTGTGATCCATGTGAGAACGAAGGGGAACGACAACCAGCGGAAGGGTTCTGTGTAGACTGCCAGGAGTATCTGTGTTCCCTCTGCTTTAAAATACACCGACGTCCTTCACTGTGGCGTCACCACGTTCTCCTAGATAAATACGCGATGCCAAAGACAAAGACGAAAGAACAGTTAAATTATGAATGTACCGAACCATGTATTCAGCATCCTACAAAGATTATAGAATACTTTTGTCAGACACATGATCAACTAGGCTGTCCTGTCTGTATAATCGGAAACCACAAAACCTGCAACGATGTAGATTATATTCCACATATAGCAGGACAATATAAGGAAAGTTCAGAAATAAATGAAATAATTAACTCCCTTGAAAGTTTACAAGAAAAGACCGATGAATATACATCTACACCGAATAATGACAAATTAAAGGTCGCTGCGTACGAAAAAGTGCAAAAGCACGCGTATTGCAATGAGAGATGAATTCAATAGCAATGTGTAGGCTAGAAGAAGATATCGACACAATAAAGAATCTGACGAAACAAAAATTTGGAATCCTGTATCAAGACTTACGAGGACATTTCAAAGAAAATCAAAACACGCTTTAGCTGTCATGGAAAAGAAACGAACAGAGTTGAAGGTGTCTCAGCTGTTTACTGAAGCTAAATTGTCTAAATTATCAGTGGACGAACTCACCAAAGAGATGACTTCAGCAAGAGAAAATGCAAAAATTCGACACTATGAGGTTGATTTTAATGTAGAGGAATTACGTGAAGGTATTAAGCTTACTTTCCATGACAACCGAATAGAAACTGTCACTTCAGAATTAGAGCTCCATAATCAATCGGATTCCCAGAATGAATTGGCAAGAAATTCAACGAGGCGTGACATCACAGTAAGTACACATTACATTTACTACTTGCATCTGAGACTTCGTAAACCTAATATTATTGTTATTATAAAAGTTTTAATTGTCGCTTTCGTCAATTAAATTCGAAAAAACAGAATTAAATTATTTATGCGGATCAAACTTACCGCAGTAAAAATGATTATTTTAGGGTTAAAGAAGTGTGTTAAATACGAACACTATGGACAATACGATGATTTTTCGGAAGAGCCGTATCTTTTCTTACAGCTGTTACAATAGCGAATATAATTTATACATAATAAAAAACTAAAACAGTAATGTAATTAACTTTTAAACCTTGTTCCTACTACGTTTTGAATATACAGTTTATGACGTTTAAAGGTTGATGATTCAGAAGCAAAGGACAGTAATATGTCAGCGTCGGTAGATGATATCATGAAGCTGCAGTCAAATCAAACAGCAGGCGCACCTGGTCAAAGAGAAAATGGGAGCAAACAAAATGTTAAGGATCCCACACGGACATCCCTTGAATATTCACCTGGTCTCTCTATCTCAGATACTTGATAAAAGCATTTCAAGATAAGATTATTGATATTGTAAACACCCATTTAGTTTTAAAATACTTTTTTGATAACGTATCGGAATTTGTGTTACTGAACTGGATAAAGTTATCGCAATATATATTGTATAACTTTACTGTTGATATCAAATGTATATAAGGTTCAAATTTCATATTTAAAAACATGAACAATTACTTCGTATAGTTTATGTAAACATAAAGTTTACAGGTTTATGTGTACCTGGAACGAAGGTCTAATTCGGGTATCAGTCAATACATTTATCTGTGTAATCTTGTCGTCCATACCTATAAATATCGATTAGCCGTTAGCGATTGATATTTTGTTTTTACCAAATAAATGTTATCGGTAAGCGTATATTTAGTATTTAGTAAAGAAGAACATAAGTGCCAGGTGTATCTTGTTTATTAACTCGAAAATTTGAGTAAATATCTCGAAATTTCGAGTTCTTAAGTCAAAATTTCGAGTTACTAAGTCGAAATTTCGAGTTATTAAGTCTAAAATCTATAGGTCCTGGCCAAGATTAGGTACCTGGTGTATCCACCGGGTAGCCCTAAAGAGTCATATAATTAAGATGACCAGGCAGCGTTTGCTCATAAAAATATCACTATTTAAGCTCAAGCCAGGGGTCGTTGGTTCGAGCCCCAATGGGGTCACGACCATGACTTCTCATAAGACACCAGTACTGGTTTTTCCAGTAAGCGGACTCGAGAGTGGTTCCAAATAAGCTTGAAGCTTTCATCATGGTCGAGCTAAAACAAGTTAGTATAAACTAAACCATGTTTATGTCTTGAAGGTTTTCGACCTAGTTTTAGCCCATATGGCAATGGAATATAGACATAATCTACTTGAACTTGTAGTTATGAGTTTGAACAAGATCGGGTACCTGGACAGATCTAGATTTTGAGGAGAGGTCATAGAAGGTGACCGGGAAGTATTCAAACTTAGAAACTATTCTGACCATATCTGGAAGTTTTACGGCCTAGTTCGAGCCCCTACCACCTGAACATACTATAGATAGATGATTCCACTTCTAAGAGTCAAAAGCCGTCCATTATATTTTTGGCCTAAAGGGCAAGATACGATATAAAGGGCAAGATACGAAGTTGAAATTTTGTGTTATTAGCTCGAATTATCGAGTTACGGTACTCGAAATATCGAGTTACTTAGTCGAAATTTCGAGTTACTTAGTCGAAATTTCAAGTTAATAAATAAAATGCACCTGGCACTAATGCCCTTTTGTAATTTAGCGTAAGTAGCTCACATAAATATTTCATCACGTTACTTCAAAAATTTATCAAAGGACCAATTTTGGCTGGATATGAATAAATAAAATGGCAACAGAAAGCTGACACTTTTCCTACTCAATTTCAATTCAGTTCGTTTATTTACAGATTGACATGAGACCCACAATGCGTTGGCAGCGTCAGCAATATACATGTACATATAAACATGCAGATAGAGAATAATTTAATCATAGTAATAAATTAGAAAACGACTACCTTTCAGTATGTGTGAAAAGAAGAAGAGAGAGTAGAAGAAAAAGAGAAAAATGTTCTACTGGTAATGTGATATTAATGAGATTCACATTTTCTCAATTAGATATAATGTAAACTATTTGAATTGACGAGATATGTAATTCAAATTCAGGAAATAAAGAACGTTGTCAAATAGTATTTGTATATTATTAAGTTGCTAGGTGATGTGTTGTCTATTTCTGAATGCCATTCTTGAAAGAATATGTCCTTAAGTTTTTGACGCGATGATTCAATAATCCATTTACGACTAGATAGACTTTAGCTGTACCAGATTCCAGAATAGCCTAGGTTACACAAATTTTGTTTAAAGTTATCTAACTATTGAGATTTAATTTTATTTTGTGAATACAATTCATTCATTCTTTAAACCAGCAAAGAATAAATTATTGATGAATGTTTTGCAATAGGGGTAAAATAACCTCAGGAGGGAAGGATGCGTTCATGCCTTTTTGTTTACATTAGGCTGTTATGATTGCTATCATTACTATTGTCGTTGTTATTACTGTTATTATAAGTAGTATGTACATCGCCATTGAATATGTCATTGTATAGAAATAGGCGTTTAATCTAATTAGTCAGTTGTAGTTTCAGTTTTGGTACCGATGCTCTCGATGTTTTCAGTAAGTCGTGACCAGTAAGCTATCAATCGACTTTGTATTGTAACCAGAACTGGGGTAATTTCCAGTTCTCCGTATATCATATACGATGGCGTTGATTTTTTTAAATAAGTATGTTCTTATAAAATCTCAATTGAATTCTCATCACCAGCAGATGACCCTTATTGATTTTAAAGTCAGTAGGTCAAAGATCAAGGTCAAAATGACTCCTTTCCGGATGATAACTCAAGAACACTTAGGCCTAGGATCATGAAAGTTGATAGGGAGGTTAGTCATAACCAGCAGATGACCCTTATTGATTTTGAGGTCAGCAAGTCAAAGGTCAAGGTCACAGTGACCCGGAGCATTTAAACAGTGTCCGGACGATAACTTGGGAACGATTGGGCCTAGTATCATGAAATTTTAAAGGAAGGTTGATCCTGAACAGCAAATGATCACTGTTCATTTTGAAGTTAGTAGGTCAGAGGTCAAGGGCACAGTGATCTGGAATACCTAAACCGTTTACGGACAATAACTTGAGAATGCTTGTGCCTAGGAACATGAAAATTAATAGGGAGGTTGATCATGACAAGTAAATGACATCTTTAGATTTTGAGATCAGTAGGTCACATGTCAAGGTAACAGTGACCCAGAACAGTTAAACCGTTTCCAGACGATAATTTGAGAAAGCTTGGACCTATGGTCACGAAACTTAAAAGGGAGGTGTTTATGACCAGCAGATGATCCCTCTTAATTTTGAGGTCAGTAGCTCAAAGGTCAAGGTCGTATTGACCTGGACCAGTTAAACGGTTTCCGGACGACAACTGGAGAATGCTTGGGCCTATGACCACGAAACTTAATAAATAGGTTTGTCAAGACCAGCAAAGGACCTCTATTGGTTTTGAGGTCAGTAAGTCAAAGGTCAAGGTCACAGAGACTCGGAACAGTTAAACCATTTCCAGACGATAACTTGGGTCTAGGATCACGAAACTTAAAAGGCAGGTTTGATCATGACCAGCGGATGACCCCTATTGATTTTGAGGTTAGTAGGTCAAAGATCAAGGTCACATTTTTTTACCAAATAACTAGAGAATGCTTTGGTATAAGATTACATTTGATACGGAGGTCACTTATGACTGGTGAATGACCCATAATTATTGTTTGAGGTCAGAACTTCAAAACGTCCAAGTGCCAGTGACATAAATTCTTTTCCTTGTGCATTTACTAAATGCTTCAAGGGGTGGGGGCCTTTTTTCGTTGTTCTACGAGTCCCCCCCCCCCCCCCCCCCCCCCCCCCCCCCCCCCCCCCCCCCCCCCCCCCCCCCCCCCCCCCCCCCCCCCCCCCCCCCCCCCCCCCCCCCCCCCCCCCCCCCCCCCCCCCCCCCCCCCCCCCCCCCCCCCCCCCCCCCCCCCCCCCCCCCCCCCCCCCCCCCCCCCCCCCCCCCCCCCCCCCCCCCCCCCCCCCCCCCCCCCCCCCCCCCCCCCCCCCCCCCCCCCCCCTTTTGGTCCCCCCAAAATGGAAAAAAAAAAAAATTTTTTTTTGGGGGGTTTCAAAGGGGTGATTTAAAATTGTTAACAAAAAACCCTTATTTTTTTGGGGTAAAAACAAGGATCAAAATGCCCCCCCAAAAACCCCGGGAAAATTTTTTTTCCCCCCCTTTTTGATTTTTTTGGGTTTTAAAATTTTTTCCCAAACCCATTTCATTTTTTTTGATTTGGTTTTTTAAAAAAGGCCGGGGTTAAATAAAGTTAACCCTTTAAAAATTTTTTTAATTTTAAAATTGGGGTTTTCAGAATTTTTTTAAATTTTTGTATTGGTCGGGGTTTTAAACCCCATTTTTCCAGGAATTTTTGGCCCCTTTTTTAAAATTAAAAAAAGGGGAAAAAATTTTTTTAAATTTTTTTTTTTAATTTGGGTATTGGGGCCAAAAAAACCCAAAATTTGAATTTTTAAATTTTTTTTGGAAATTAAATTTAAAATTTTTAAAAAGGAAAATTTTTTTTAAAAACAGGCCGGTGGGGGTTTTTTGTTTCCTTTTAAAAAATTTTTTCCCCAAAGGGAAATTTAAATTTTTTTTTTTTAAAAGGGATTATTTTTTGGGGAACCGGGAAATTAATTTTTTCAAATTTTTTTTTGTGCATTGCCTTTTTTTTGTTTAAAAATTAAAATGATTTTTTATTTTTTTAAACCTTCCCCCTTTTTTTATTTTTGTTTTTCAAAAAAAAATTTTTTTAAAAAAATTTGTTTTTTTTTTTTTTCCCTTTTTTGGAAATTTCCTTTTAAATTCTTTAAAAAATTAAATGGTTTTTTTTTTCCCCAAATTTTTTTGTTTTTTTTTGGTTTTTTTGGGGTTTTGAAAAACACCATTTTTTTTAATTTAAAAAATTTTAAAAAAAATAATTTTTTTTAAAAATTTTATTTTTTTTTAAAAAAAAATTTTTAAAAAAATTTTAATTTAAATTTTTTTTAAATTTTTTAAATTTTTAAAATTATTTTTTTCCCTTTTTAATTTTTAATTAAAGTTAATTTTTTTTTTAAAAATTTTTGAATTTTTTTTCCCCTTTTTTAAAATTTTAAAAAAATTTTTTTAACCCAAATTTTTTTTGGGGGGGTTTTTTTTTCCCAAAAATTTTCCTTTTAGGGTTCGTTAAAAAAATTAAAAATTTTTTTTTTTTGAATGTTTTTACATTTTTTTTGGGTGCCCAAAAAAGGTTTTTTAAAATTTTTTCCCAAGGGGAATAAAAAAAATTTTAAAGGTTTTGGTATTAAAATAAAAATTAGAAAATTTATTTTAAAATTTTTTTAAATTTTCCCATTTTAAGGGAAAAATGCCAAAAATTAAACCCCCTTTTTTCCTTGGGGCTTTTTTTTTTAAAATTTTTTTTCCCTTTTAAACATTTTTTGAATTTTTTTTTTTAATTTTAAAATTTTTAAACAAAAATTTTGGGCAAAAGGGCAACAAATTCCCCTTTTTTTTAAAAAAAAATTTTTTTTAAATTTTTTTAAAATTAAAAATTTTAGAAAAATAAATAGGGAAAAAAAATTTTCCGGGAACTTTTTAAAAATAAAAACCAATTTTTTTTAATTTTTTTCCCTTTTAAAAAAAATTTTAAAATTTTTAAATAATAAATTTTTTTTCAAATATTTTTCCCCCCCTTTTTGAAATATTAAAATTTTTTTTAAATTTTGTTTTAAAAAAAAAAAAAATTTTTTTTTTTTAAAATTTTTTTTAAAAAAAAATTTTTTAAAAAAAATTTTTCCAATTTTTTTAAAAAAATTTTTTTTCAAATTTAATTTTGGAAACCCCCCCAAAAAATTTTTCGATATTTAAAAAAGAAAAATTGTTAAAAAATTTTTGACCTTTTTTTTAAAAAGGGTTTAAAATATAATTTTGGCCCGGGTTTAATAAAAATTTTGGAAAAATTGCCCAAAAAAACTTTTAAAACCTTTTGTTAAGTTTTTTTTAAAACAAAAGTTTTTTTTTTTTTAAAAAATTTATTTTCTTTAAAAACCCTTTTTTAACCAAAAAAAGGATAAAACCAAAGGAAAAAAGGATTAAAATTTTTTTTTTTTGGTTTAAATTTTTTTTCAAAATTTTTTATTTTTAGAAATTTTAAAAAAAAAACCTTTAAAAAAAAAACCTTAAAAAAGGGAAGTTTTTAAAAAAAATTTTAAACCCAAAAAACCAAAAATTTTTTCCCCAAAGGGGGTTGTTTTTAAAAATTGTAAAATTTTAAAAAAAAATTTAAATTCATTAAAAAAATTTTTAAAGAATTTTTTATTTTTTTTTTTTTAAAAACAAAAAAAAAAAATTTTAGCCCTTTTTTTTTCTTTTTTTTTTTTATTTTAAAATTTTAAAATAAAAAAAAAAAAACCAAAAAAATTTTAAAAGGGCCCCCAAAATTCCTTTAATTTTTTAAACTACCCTTTCTTTTCTTTTTAAAAAAAAAAAATTTAAAAATTTAAATTTCCCCTTTTTTTTAAAAATTTTAAAAATTAAAAAAAAAAAAAAAATTTTTTATGAAAACATATTAAAACCCAAATTAAATTTTTAAAAAAATAAAACACTTTAAAATTTTAAATAACCCCCTTTTTTAAAAAATTTAAAAATTTAAATTTACAAAAAAATTTTTTTTTAAAATAAAATTTAAAAAATTTTTAAACCCCCTTTTTTTTAAAAAAAAAAAAATTTTTTCCCTTTTAAACAAAAAAAAATTTTAAAAATTTAAATCAAAAAAAAACCCCCCCAAAAATTTCCCCCTTTTTTTTTAATTTTAATTTTTTTTTTTCCCCTTTAAAATTTTTATTTATTTGTTTTAAAAAATTAATTTTTTAAATTTAAATTTTGGGGCCTTCCTAAAAAATTTTTTAATTTATTTTAAAACCCATAATTTTTTTTTTTTTTCCCAAAATCAAAATCCCATTTTTTTTTCCCCCCAAAAATTTTTTTAAAATTTTTTTTAAAAAATTTTTAAATTTCCAAATTTTTTAACCGAAAAATTTTTTTTAAATTTAAACTTTTTTTTCCCATAATTAAAAACCCTAAAAAAATTTTAAACCCTTTTTTTTTTCCCCAATTTACTTTAAAAAAAAAAACCCAAAAAAAAGGTTAAATAAAATTTTATAATTTTTCTTTTTTCCCCGGTAAAAAATAAAAAAAAAATTTAAAAATTTTGGAACCTTGTTCATTTTTTATGTTTATAGTTTTTAAAAAAATTTTTTAAACCCCTTTAAAATATTTTGTAACAATTTTTACCCCCCCAAAATTTTATCCTTTTTTAATCTTTTTTTTTTTAAAAATAAATTTCAATTTTTTAAAGGGGGGAAAAATTTTATGGGGAAATTTGTTTTTTTTAATTTTCCCCCCTTAATTTTAAATAAAAATTTTTGAAAAAACCCCTTTTTAAATTTTTAAATTGGTTGGGGTTTTTTTTTTAAAAAAAATTTTTTTAAAAACCCCTTTTTTACAAAAACCCTTTTCTTTCTTTTTTAAAAATTTTTAAAAAAAATTTTTTAAAATTTTAACCCATTTTATCCCCAAATTAATAATAAAATTTATTTTAAAAGTTGAAAGACTTTAGTTTTAATTTTATTTGATTTTTGGAAAGGGTAATTTAATTATTTTTTTTTTTAAAATTTTTTTTTAAAAAAATTTTTCCCTATTTTTAAAAATTTTTTTTTTCCCCATTTCCCAATATTAATTTTTTTTTGTAAAAGTTTAAAAAAAAAGTTGGCTAAATTTTAAATTTTTTTTGGGGGGGAAAATTTTTTAATTTTTTACTTGATTTTTTTAAAAAAAAAAAAAAAAAATTTTTTAAATAATAAAGTAAATTTAAAAAAAAAAAAATTTTTTTTTTTTTTAAAAAAAAAAAAAAAAAAAAAAAAAAAAAAAAAATTTTTTAAAATAAAAAAAATAAAAAAAAAAAAAAAAAAAAATAAAAAAAAAAAAAAAAAATTTTAAAAAAAAAAAATTTTTAAAAAAAAAATTTTATAATTTTTAAAAAAAAAAAAAAAAAAAAAAAATTAAAAAAAAAAAAAAAAAATTTTTATTTAAAAAAAAAAAAAAATTTTTTAAAAAAAATAAATTTGGAGAAAAAAAAAAGGGGGAAAAGGGGAAGGAAAAAGAAAAAAAAGAAAAAAGGGGGCCTTCCTTTTTCCCCTTTTTAAATTTTTTTCCCTTTTTTAAAATTTTTTTTGGGCAAAAAGTTTGTTTTTTTTAAAAAACAAATTTTTTTTTTATTTTTTTTTTTTTTAAAAATTTTTTTTGGGGTTTTTTTTTAATTGTCCCAACGGGGGTTTTTTTGATTTTTTTTTTAATAAGGGGGGGAAAAATAATTTTTTCAATTTTCTAAATTTTTTTTTTTTCTTTTAATTTTTCAAAATTTTCTTTTTTTAAAACAAATTATTAACCCCTTCTTGAATTTTTTGTTTTTTTTTTGGAAAACCCTTTTTGCCCCCCTTTAACAAAAAAAACCCATAAAATTAATTTTTTAAAATTTTTTAAAAAACAAATACCGGGTTTTAAAAATTTGGAAAAAAAAAAAGAAAAATTTTTTAAGTAAAAAACTTTTAAATTTAGGTTTTTAATTTTCAAAAAATTTTTTGGGAAAAGTTTTTTATTAGTTTTTTTAAATTAATTTTTGAAATTTTAAATTAAATTTTAAAAAATTTTTTGGGAAAAAAATTTCCCCATAAAAATTTTTTAAAAATGGAAATTAAAAATTTTTTTTAGAAAAAAAAATTTTTTTTTTTTTAAAAATTTTTTTTTTTTCCCCGAAAAAAAAAATTTTTAAAAGAAGGGAAAAAAGGGGGAAAAATTTTTTTTTTGTTTTTAAAATTTAAATGATAAAATTTTTTTTTTAATTTTTTTAATTTCCCTTAAAAAAAATTTTATTAAAAATTTTTTAAAAAAGATTTGGCATTTTTTACAATCCCTTTTTAAAAACGGGTTTTTTTTTTTTTTTTTTTAAAAATGAAATTTTTTTTTAAAATTTTCCCTTTTTTTTAAAAATTTTTTTTTTAAAAACATTTTCCCCCGGGAAATTTTAAAACCGTTTACCCCTTTTCAAAAAATTTTTTTTAAATTCAGTTTTGGTTTACGGGGAGGGGAAAAAAAATACTTTTATTTTTGAAAAAAAGGGAAAACCCCCGGGGGTTTAAATTTTAAATTTTAAACTTGGGAAATTTTAAAAAAATTTTTTTAAAAATAAAAAACCCAAATTTCCTTTTTTAAAATTTAATTTTAAAAACCCTTTTTTTTTATTTTTTTTCTTTTTTAAAACCCCTTTTAAAAAAAAAATAGGGGGGGTTTTTATAAATTATTTTTAAAAATTAAAAAAGGGGGTTTAAAGGAAATAAAATTTAAATTTACCCCAAATTTAAAATTGGGGAATCATTTTTTTAAAAGTTTAAAAACAAAACCCCTTTTTTTAAAAAAAAAAGGAAAAATTTTGGAAAAATTTTAATTTAAAAAAAGGGGGAAATTTTAAACCAAAAAATTTCAAAAAAAACCTTTGGTAAAAAAAAGAAAAAAAATTTAAAAAGGGGGAAAATTAAACAAAAAAAAATTTCCTGGGTTTAAAAACCCGTTATAGAAGGGGTTTTTTTTATTTATTTAAAATAAATTTTTAAAAAAAATTCTTGTTTTTTTTTAAAAAAAAAAAAAAAAATTTATTTTTTTTCCTTTTTTTTATAAAATAATTAAAAGGAAACAAACCAATAATTTTTTTTTTGCAGTTACAAAAAGCATAAGGGGGGGGGGGGGGGGGATTTCGTGTTTCGAGTCTTGTTATAGATAGGTTTTATTATACCGATAGTCCAGCTTTCTGGAATTATCCTGTATCAAATACTACGTTAACAAGCTAAGTTTCAAGTATATCGGCATCATGTACTGTAGTGAATATTTAATTTGCTCATTTATTATGTCGTCATTTCCTGGAGATTTGTTATTTCTGAGACTTTGGACTGCGACTCTTATTTCTTGTTCAGTTATAAAATTATTATGATTATTATTATGATGATGATTATTATTATTATTATTATTATTATTATTATTATTATTATTATTATCTTCATTATTATTGTTTTTATGACCATTATCATCATAATCATCATTATTATTATTTATTTTTTTTTATTATTATTATTATTATTATAGTTATCATTTTCTCCTGTGTTTTCATTTATATTCCTGAAGAAGTCATAAAATACTTTCAGTGAGGCATTTGGTTCAGTTTGTTTAGTTTTAGTGTTTATTATATTCCAATATTTTTTAGGATCATTGGTTTTTAATTTCCTTAGCTTTTGTATTCTGGGGATATTAAATTTGTTATTTGCTAACAGCTGATATGCACATACAAGGTTTCGATTATTTCAAGATAAGGTCAATATACAAATACTTGAGCGTAAAAGTGTGTTTTTATAATGATATACATATTTAAGGGGTCAACGGTTTATTTTATAGTTACGTAATACACATATATGAGGGAGCAAATATGTGTAATTAATAGTTGCGTCATAATACACATATATGAGGGAGCAAATATGTGTAATTTATAGTTGCGTCATAATACACATATATGAAGGCAAATGTGTGTATTTTGGGGTCATATCCCCTCTTTCATCAAATAGTAACAAGTAATTAGGTTTGAAAATCCTTTGTACATATTAATAGTTTAACCTATCTTACCCATCAATTTCAAAGGGGTTAAAGGTACAGAAACCGCTGTTCAGCAAGACCTTCCAGGAACTTTCTTGCAGACAATTAATGGAAGTATGCTTTATAGCATATATGGTGAATAAATAATGCCTAAAGCACATACACACTAGTAAAAATGGGACCATCTTGAACGACTTGTATCAGTACATCTCAACTTTAAAGCAACCCAGAAATAAAAATGCCATTCAAAATTTGGGTATATTTCAGTTGTCACTCAGACATGTAGCAGTAATCCACTTTGATTTGAATATATTTTCGATTTTTAATCCACCATTCAACATACATTTGTACAAATATGTCCTTTCAATAAGTCCCAAACACTACCATAGTGAATTAATACGCCAAACTATCGACCGGACCATTCATACGAAATTATTCTGTGCACCTTAACAGATATTCGTGAAAACAATATTTGTGTATATTCCAGATGGTCGAAGTTCTCTGGACACTAAAGTAATATTAAAGTATGACCGAGAGTTTCTGTTGCAGTTTCGTAATTGCGCCTACGCCCTGCGGAAACCAGAACATCTTCCTGATATTCGAAATATTATATTGAATAAGGTATACGAGTACATACAAGCATTGTTTGGTACGGTCATAATATATATATAATTATATTATGTATTAAGTATATCGCATTTTTTATTCTATGCACATGTCATTCTCATTTATCAGAGGTTCATCAAAATCCTAAGTTACTCTAAGTAACCATGGTAGACCTCTGGTATGCGAAAATGTGGACAAGTAAACATATTGTACATTTAAATATGCTCAATTATTTGTTTTTCAAGACCTTCTCAATTGGAAATTTTACAATCATTCAAGCTATTTATAATCACTTATAGTATTGACTGTATTGTCGATTTTTTTTAAAAACTTCGTTTTTCACCCACAAAGAATTGAACTGAGTTTACTCACAACACGAAAGGAAAAATTATTTACGAAACCAAACATGAATTCTGAAAAGTAGGTGTAACAATTGTTTTTGTTTTCAACGTTTTACTGTTTCATTCTGTTCATGCCATTGCAGCCGCATGAAACCTCTCCTAATGAAAGACCAGGAGATTTCCAATCAGAATATGTATGGACAGTTCCTGCAAGCAAGGTACATACTTCAATTCTTCATGCATGCCAGACAGGATTTTCCTGTTCCCGAGTTTTTACCGGTGCTGGAAAAACTCGTTATACACTCCAGTGTGTTAGATAACTAGCACGCTGTTATCTACAGTGAATGCATAAATTCATACGCTTCTATACTATAACAGTGCTTAGAAGAAAAGCATTTGTTGTACTTTATTTCTAATATTAATTGAATAATACGGTACCCGACATAGATAGATTTTGTAGCTGTAATATTAATGTCTAGTTTTCACAAATATTTCTCTTCATGCTTAACAAATTGCAACATGAAACGAAAACAACGTGCCTTAAGGTTTACAGACCTTGTTCATGTATATCCACCTGCACAAATGGGTCCTGTTGTTTTACATGTTTACGATAAACTTCATTAGTGTTCAATATTCCCATATCATATAAATCTATACGAGTTTATAAATTTATATCTTTGGAATATGTCGTATTGGACTAATTATTATGACATTACGAAATACATTCAAACTGAATACAAGCATAATTACAGTTGGAGGTAAATAGCATGATAGCATCATAGCAAGTCCATAGTACAATCACTAGATAAGCACAAGAGAAAGCATCAGTAAATGTGTCAATGTTTAAACTTTCACCAAAATGTACAATTTCTTGTATTACTTGAGCAAGGTTTAGGAAATTGTGTAAATGATTAGGATTAAGGTTGAATGTTGTTCCGATGATTTTGGAATAAATGTAATTATATTTCATTCCGTTATTACATACAGTGTTATGTATACGTTACAGCAAGAAACTATTTGCTAAAGCGTACCTTTTGAAAGTTTTGAATTTCATTTTGATTAGACAAAACAGCTGTTGTTGATATGCCCTTTAAAAGAATGGCAAAAAGGACCAGGTATAATAGTTATCATATTATTTGTAGAAACAATCAAAATCGAAGGTTTCGAGCTCAGAATTGGGTGCTGCTGAGCTCAGTACATCGAGTAAATTTAATGGTGACCTAAAAGAGCAATCACCAGTAAGTGTATCACAGCTGCAGCAAACTCCGGGACATGTTATAAGACCAACTGCTGTAAGTATAAACACGTACACTAATAGCAGTGTTATTTCTTCCGTATTCAACCGCCATTTTCTATTTTATTGATTGTATTGACCATGGTTTTGTTTCTTAAATTCGGTTGCTCAGTATGCAGAATAATTGTCCTGAAACACCATGAGCATGTACATATTATCTGCAAAACATGTGACATTTAACTGGTTTGTGCATGTACTCAATGCTTAATCATTTGTTGTTATTGTGTTGTTGGTAGTGGTCTTGTTATTGTTTAATTTGGGTTAGACACAATTTGCATACATGTTATGCTTTCTTCGTGCATGGTGTTTGATATGATTAGAGAGAGAGAGAGAGAGAGATGTACCTTCCTCTTTACAATTTTATCATGTATCATTCATTTTCATGTACTTGAGGCCGTAACATTTAATAATTTGCAAACTCATTTTACCAATTATTGTTCTGTTGATTTAATTGATTTCATGTATGAAAATTAAGATGATGGAGCTTGATAAGTTTATCCATTTATATCTGATAGACCAGGACTGATAGAGTGGTTTTATATCTTCAGTGAGCTTTTTCTTTTGCTAAAGGGTGATATATTTCACAGAGAGAGATGTACCTTCCTCTTTACATTTTTTTTCATTTTTTATCATGTATCATTCATTTTCATAGACTTGAGGCTGTAACATTTAATAATTTGCAAACTCATTTTACCAATTATTGCAATTATTGTTCTGTTGATTTAATTGATTTCATGTATGAATTTAAGATGATGGAGCTTGATAACTTTATCCATTTATATCTGATAGACAGGACTGATAGAGTGGTTTTTTATCTTCAGTGAGCTTTTTCTTTTACTAAAGGGTGATATATTTCAATCGTATCTAAAGTATGTACTGTAATTATCTATATGTGATGTAACTCCCTTTCTGACATTACGCTGGGGAGTGCCGTTCCAATTTCATTCTGGTATACCTACAGTCATCCAGGACATCGCAATTTCTCGCCCACAGTCTAGTCCGTTTGGTTTTGGGTATGGTAACCTAGCCACTGTTTATGGGTATACATGCAAACGTACCAACAACACAACATACACTAAAGGTCCAAGTAATCAAAAACGTGAAAGAAAAACACATACTGAGTATTGTTGATCCAGTTTCATTAAAAGTGTTACTGCAGAAATCTGCAATACAGCAGAGAGAGAACCTAGGATTTCAAGCAGTAGAAGCAAAACGGCTGAAATTTAAAGGTAGCTAATCCGTCAAAATCCAAGTGAATGATTGCTTTTTGGAGAGAAATGTAGATCTGTCGAGTTAGTTTTAAATTTCAAAGTAAGAATTTTTGCCAAGCTATAGAGACGTTAACTAACGACAAAGCTATAAGTAATTACAAAACAGAAGCATACTGCTATCTCATGACAGTAAGATTTTAAACATTGCACCATAAGGTAATATAGGATGGTTTGGCAGTGACAACGCCTTCGTTGTTTTAGCGGATTCGCTAAAAAAAGCCATTGACATTTATTTTTAACTTGTACTAATATTTTCATTACTGCAGAAGCTGCAGTTTCGAGAAGTAAGTGCGATTCCTACGCCGTGGCCGATATGTATAGTAGGTTCATTTTTATATACAAAGTGCATGACACAGAAGTGGAATAACTTCTGTCGCACAATTTTTGGATGATTTTGGTTGTAGCTTCAGATGAAAATATTTCACTTACATCTGAAGCCATTTTAGTATTCGTGTTGTGAACTATTTTATATACAATTAACAATTCGATGTCGTAAAAATTCATTGTGTCTGTCTTTTTTCTGGTGGTGTTTTCTGTCTTTGATGATGCCTTATCTTTAAGTTTTCAGCGGTAATAATTTATCATTTCTTTCTTTGAATTCTTTTTTTTTAAAATTCAATGATAACACAGAGACCTTAGACTACTTTAGGAAACACAACACAAGTCTATGCATACTTTGTCTTAATGAATAAGTTATCTTTCACTGGCTTTACTTTTCATGTGAGTTTTTGATTAAACAACGCTTTTCAGCATGAGAACTAAAATATGGAAGCTCAGTCATTTACTTAGGAAACTATGGTAGTAAAAGTAAACAGAAAGCCAATATCATGTGCAGTTTGAATTTTAGTTACCATCTTTGCAAGCTATGCAGCAATACAAAATCATAAAAACAAAGATGTTTGTTGAGAAAATGCAGATATCCCTGATAAAATATATCTTTTTTTCGTAGGTATATAATTGCACACTTTTCTTATTTTTGTTTATATATATTGGGATTTTCTTTTGTCTTTTGAAGACCCAATAAATGGCTAATATACAAAGAAAGAAGACCAATATGTAGGTAGAAACTTTATATACTTTGTGTTATATAAATACATGAATAAGGAAAGTGTGTGTCAATCTAAACGACGAATATCGATGTACTGTAACAATTAAAAGTCAAATAGTATAAGAATTTAGTTTAATCATATTTTATTGCTTAAGAAATACGGCAATACAATGCTATACAATACATGCAAATAAATCAGCAAACAAACAAAAGGAAGAATATGTAGTAGAACATGTAGTAATAACGTGGATATCAAAAGCAAACGGGTTGGGCCACAAGTTATACCAACTTTAGCGGACGGTCCTTCCCTATATAAGAATTTCATTTGGAAACATAGAATGCAACCAAGAAAGATAATATAGCAGATTCCGTTTAACTGCGTCTGATCATGAGAGGTAATGAAATGTTCAAAATCCCTCACGCCCTCACGCCCTTTAGCCCTGGTTTAAGGTAGTTCTGCAAGTTTGATAAACCGGAAGTGATGGCGTAACGTCATTTATCCGGAAAACGTAGAATAAAGCCTGGATTCGATGTACGGAAATGAAAATAATTTTATGATTTAATCGAAACCTGTGAGTAAATTTATTACAATGGCACTGTTGCTATATTTCTAAAGTCAAAATATCATATCAAAACATATGACACGTTAAAAAATTTAAAAAATGTCTTAAAATTGCGTGAATAATGTCCGGTTCACTTTAATCTTGGTCTAATATCTAAAAATAAGCACACGGACCTATAAATTTATTTCACCAAATTATAGGCCATGTGTTTATTTACAACTGTGAGAAGTTTCATCAAAAATCTACATTGTAGAAAAATTTCCATTTCGCGAAAATGTTATGAAGTTATAATTTTCCCATAGTCCCATTATGAAATATATGCGGAGGTCCATTTTTTTCAAATCGTCTATCAAAAATCAAGCACACGACCCTATCCTTTTTATTTGCTGATATTTTAGGTATATTCTGAAGTTTTGAAAAATCAGTGTTTAATCAAATTCTACATTGTAGAAAAAATTTCGATCCAAACGTGCAGAACTACCTTAAGCGGCATTCTATTAAATAAACATATGTTGAATAGACTAAGTCTACATGATTTCTTCAACGGACGAGAAAATATAACTGGAAACAATAAAAATCTCTCTACAGTTTGATATCAAACTCCCTGCTGTCATAACGTTAAGTTGAATGCAAGTATATCTGAATTCATTACGTAGCTTGACTCACATATTTAAAAGCAAAATTGCATTGTTCTTGTTTAAAACGCAAAATAAAACAACATTCTGCATAACTGTTTACATTAATCTAATCTCTTGTTGTTTGTCACTGTAAAATACTCATTCCATGTCAAACTATGTGCACAGTGACCAAATAATTTCTTTTCCTTGTGCAGTTACTAAATGCATCAAGGGGGTGGGGGCATTTCGTGTTCTACGAGCTCTTGTTATAGATAGGTTTTATTATACCGATAGTCCAGCTTTCTGGAATTACTCCTGTATCAAATACTACGTTAACAAGCTAAGTTTCAAGTATATCGGCATCATATACTGAAGTGAATATTTAATTTGCTCATTTATTATGTCGTCATTTCCTGGAGATTTGTTATTTCTGAGACTTTGGACTGCGACTCTTATTTCTTGTTCAGTTATAAAACCATTTATTTATGATTATTATGATTATTATTATGATGATGATGATGATGATTATTATTATTATTATTATTATTATCTTCATTATTATTGTTATTATGACCATTATCATCATAATCATCATTATTATTATTATTATTATTATTATTATTATTATTATTTATCATTTTCTCCTGTGTTTTCATTTATATTCCTGAAGAAGTCATAAAATACTTTCAGTGAGGCATTTGGTTCAGTTTGTTTAGTTTTAGTGTTTATTATATTCCAATATTTTTTAGGATCATTGGTTTTTAATTTCCTTAGTTTTTGTATTCTGGGGATATTAAATTTGTTATTTGCTAACAGCTGATATGCACATACAAGGTTTCGATTATTTCAAGATAAGGTCAATATACAAATACTTGAGCGTAAAAGTGTGTTTTTATAATGATATACATATTTAAGGGGTCAACGGTTTATTTTATATTAAATATTAATCATTTGTTGTTATTGTGTTGTTGGTGGTGGTCTTGTTGTTGTTTAATTTGGGTTAGACACAATTTGCATACATGTTATGCTTTCTTCGTGTATGGTGTTTGATATGAATACATTCTGTATGTTAACAACAATTTTTCAGTCCATTCAGCAGAAGATGTATGGTACACCTCTACAGCTACCTTACCAGAAATCTCTACAGCTACCTTACCAGGTGCCTTTCGCATATCCCCAGTCCAGTACATCGCAATTGATATATCCCGGGCAACCAAGCATTACTAGAACCAATACGGTAATTGTTTTTGCTTTTAGTATAACGTGTACCCATTTGCCACAGCTGTAACAACTGCAGAACGGAAAGTAATACTATGTTAACTAATAAACATTTTATATTATATTTCAAAATTTTATGTTGAAATATTCTTGTTCTTTTATTCAAGAATATCTTTAAATCAGGCTGAGTTTTTACTCACATTCCACTGTCATTTATCTGTTTCTAGTTTTGCAAAAAAATGAAATGTCATAAAGCTGGAGTACATATGCAAATATTTCAAAGATTTTTCTACCCTCCAGGCAAAGTTGCAGTAACGTTTATAATTACTAAATGAAAATATAAAATTCCTTTCGAATCCTTGCGGATACAGTACGATAAATACATTTATGTTTCTTGCACATTTGTTATTCTGTCAAATACGAGTCTACTCAAACGACATAAGTCTAGCTATCTATTGTTACTTTACAAATATTAATAAGTTTGACCCAAAAACATTTAATACACATAAAACTATCTGCAAACATTTAGAATAGTTCATTTACAGTATGCATTGAATATTTATAATGTGTTGTATGTTTTAGTCATTACCATTATTATTTACAATTGCAAAACAAATAATGTTGTGATCATGATGGACTGAGTTATTGTCTTTGTTTTGTGTTTTGTTTCTTAAAAAGCTACAATAGAATATAGTATCACATTTGCACGTGTTGTAGTAAAAAGCAATTTATTTTGAATGTGGTAATTATTAGCATTAAATATGTTTTATAGCATATATACAGAAGATGCATATGGACTTGAAAACTTTGTACAGCAAGGTTTCTTTTTAATTGTTCTTAATTTCGGACCATATTTGTGTTTAAACATAACTTTAAACTGCAAAGTCAGAGTTGTGAATAAACTTCACCTCACAGGCTAAAAGATAATGCCAAAATGACTTTAAAAGAAGTAAAAATGGCCAATATCAAGTAGTTTAAGTGCCTTGTTTGAATATGCGCTACCTTTCACCAAGGGAAGTTATAGTACAACCTTGCAAATAAAATGCTAGAATTGTTATACTAGAATTGTATTTTGACAAGCTAACGTAATAGAGGCTTTAACTCCATTCTGGACCTAATTTCTTCCATACTTCATGGATACATGGATATATTTTAATTAAAATGTATAGTGATCTGTTATCATACATATTTATGAGAGAGAGAGAGAGAGAGAGAGAGAGAGAGAGAGAGAGAGAGAGAGAGAGAGAGATGTACCTTCCTCTTTACAATTTTTTCATTTTTTATCATGTATCATTCATTTTCATAGACTTGAGGCTGTAACATTTAATAATTTGCAAACTCATTTTACCAATTATTGTTCTGTTGATTTAATTGATTTCATGTATGAAAATTAAGATGATGGAGCTTGATAACTTTATCCATTTATATCTGATAGACCAGGACTGATAGAGTGGTTTTTTATCTTCAGTGAGCTTTTTCTTTTGCTAAAGGGTGATATATTTCAATCGTATCTAAAACGTAAAGTACTGTAATATCTATATGTGATGTAACTCCCTTTTCTGACATTACAGCAGGGAGTGCCGTTTCCCAATTCTCATTCTGGTATACCCTACAGTCATCCAGGACATCCGCAATTTCCTTGCCCACAGTTTAGTCCGTTTGGTTTTGGGTATGGTAACCAGCCACCGTTTATTGGTATACATGCAAACAATCAACAAACACAACATACACAAAAGGTCCAAGTAAATCAAAAACGTGAAAGAAAACACATACTGAGTATTGTTGATCCAGTTTCATTAAAAGATGTTACTGCAGAAATCTGCAAAACAGCAGAGAGAGAACCTCAGGATTCAAGCAGTAGAAGCAAAACGGCTGAAATTTCAAAGGTAGCTAATCCGTCAAAATCCAAGTGAATGATTGCTTTTTGGAGAGAATGTAGATCTGTCGAGTTAGTTTTAAATTTCAAAGTAAGAATTTTTGCCAAGCTATAGAGACGATAACTAACGACAAAAGCTATAAATAATTACAAAACTGAAGCACATACTGCTTATCTCATGACAGTAAGATTTTAACATAGCACCATAAGGTAAATATAGGATGGTTTGGCAGTGACAACGCCTTCGTTGTTTTAGCGGATTCGCTAACAAAAAGCCATTGACATTTATTTTTAACTTGTACTAATATTTTCATACTGCAGAAGCTGCAGTTTCGAGAAGTAAGTGCGATTCCTAACGCCGTGGCCGATATGTATAGTAGGTTCATTTTTAAATACAAAGTGCATGACACAAGAAGTGGAATAACTTCTGTCGCACAATTTTTGGTATGATTTTGGTGTAGCCTTCAGATGAAAAATATTTCACTTACATCTTGAGCATTTTAGTATTCGTTGAGAACAAATTTATATAACAATGTCAACGAATTCGATGTCGTAAAATTCATTGTGTCTGTCTTTTTTCTGGTGGTGTTTTCTGTCCTTTGATGATGCCTTATCTTTAAGTTTTCAGCGGTAATAATTTATCATTTCTTTCTTTGAATTCTTTTTTTTTTAATTCAGTGATAACACAGAGACCTTAGACTACTTTGGGAAACACAACACAAGTCTATGCATACTTTGTCTTAATGAATAAGTTATCTTTCACTGGCTTTACTTTTCATGTAGTTTTTGGATTAAACAACGCCTTTCAGCATGAGAACTAAAATATGGAAGCTCAGTCATTTTACTTAGGAACTATGGTAGTAAAAAGTAAACAGAAAGCAATATCATGTGCAGTTTGAATTTTAAGTTACCATCTTTGCAAGCTATGCAGCAAATACAAAATCATAAAAACAAAAGATGTTTGTTGAGAAAATGCAGATATCCCTGATAAAATATATCTTTTTTATCGTAGGTATATAGATTGACACACTTTTCCTTATTTTTGTTATATATATTGGGATTTTCTTTTGTCTTTTGAAGACCCAATAAATGGCTAATAACAAAAGAAAGAAGACCCAATATGTAGGTAGAGACTTTATATACATTTGTGTATATATAAAACATGAATAAGGAAAAGTGTGTCAATCTAAACGACGAATATCGATGTACTGTAACAATTAAAAGTCAAATAGTATAAGAATTTAGTTTAATCATATTTTATTGCTTAAGAAATACGGCAATACAATGTTATACAATACATGCAAATAAATCAGCAAACAAACAAAAGGAAGAATAAACACATGTAGTAATAACGTGGATATCAAAAGCAAACGGGTTGGGCCACAAGTTATACCAACTTTAGCGGACGGTCCTTCCCTATATAAGAATTTCATTTGGAAACATAGAATGCAACCAAGAAAGATAATATAGCAGATTCCGTTTAACTGCGTCTGATCATGACAGGTAATGAAATGTTCAAAAACCCTCACGCCCTTTAGCCCTGGTTTAAGCGGCATTCTATTAAATAAACATATGTTGAATAGACTAAGTCTACATGATTTCTTCAACGGACGAGAAAATATAACTGGAAACAATAAAAATCTCTCTACAGTTTGATATCAAACTCTCTGCTGTCATAACGTTAAGTTGAATGCAAGTATGTCTGAATTTATTACGTAGCTTGACTCACATATTTAAAAGCAAAATTGCATTGTTCTTGTTTAAAACGCAAAATAAAACAACATTCTGCATAACTGTTTACATTAATCTAATCTCTTGTTGTTTGTCACTGTAAAATACTCATTCCATGTCAAACTATGTCGTTATGAAGACTTTTTCACCATAATATATATATATATATATGTGTGTGTGTACGAGTTACGATAGTCTCTCTAATGAAATTATTATCAAATCATGTACACAGGTAAGAACAACGTTGAACGACTTGATATTGAGAAGAAAAGAAGATAATAAGATGGTTATCCAATGGATCGATAGTAATGTTGATGCTTCAGCTAGAAAACAGCCTCGATTCATACGTGCTCTTATGACCGTTATATGTTATAGTGCAATCAAAGGTTTGTTTTATTATATCCCTTATCAATTCTAATCATAAAATATGAAAAGGTAAATAACAAGAGCTGTCTAATGACAGCGCACTCGACTATTTGAATACTTTCAATCTTATTCTAGCTTACATGCAAAATTTTCTAAGTTGCAAAAGGGGCCTAAGTTTTGCTAAAATGTAAGCCAGAGTTATGAAACTTGTCATGTGAGGTCATCTCCTGATGCTGAATACGTGTGAAGAATCTGAAAAGATTTAGTCAAGTATTTCCTGAAAAACATTCATACATATGGATAAATGTCACAAAATGTCTATGTAAAGAAGGGGCTTAATTTAAACAAAATAAAAGCTAGAGGTATGTAACTTGTCATGGGAGGTTACCTCATGTTGCCAAAGGCATGCGCGAAGTTTCAAAACATTTGGCTAATTAGTTTCTGAGAAACCTGCTTTAACCTGAAAATAAGTTTAAAAGGGGCACAATTTTGACAAAATAAAAGCTATAGTTTTGTACTTGTCTTGGGAGGTAATTTAACGATGCCAAAGACATGTGTGAAAAGCACTTGGCTCTGCAGTTGTTGAGAAACCCGCTTACATGCTAAACTTTTGTGAGGCGGACGCCGACACCGACGAAAGGGTGATAACAAGAGCTCTACTATTTGAAAAATTTCAAAAAGTCCTGCTAAAAGAGACAATCATTCCTATAGCTTCTTTACTGTAAAAACGTTGATAACTTTTTACTAAATGCATTTCTCAAGCTGTGCAGGCGTAAATCCGTCAGTCAAACGTTCATACGCTTTGCACAATTCTTGACAGATTTTGGCCAAACTTGGTCGAATGTATAAGCATACGTTGTCATGTCGCTATTACTTTTTCATTTACATGCGTTGTTGATTATTTTTAGTACCAGAAGAACAACAATGAATATGTATTGGGAATTAATATGAATTCTTGTCTGATTTAGCCATGATGATGAATACGTTTTCATGTCTGCATTATGACTTAGTTGTCTTATAATAAATATTTCGTAGAAGATACAGTTGCTAATATACATGGTAACAGTGACAGATGACGTTACGCTGTTTGCAATGTCTCCAACGCATTTCTAGATGATGCTTATCAACATAAGTTGACCAGTTATACTTTGAGCAAAAGAATAATATGATACATATAGCATGCTTCGTTCCCTCGAAGGACATAAAAAATATAATAAAAAACTTTGAGCGAGGAATTTTTACAACTTTAGAATTAGAAAAAAGTAACTGAAAACGGAAGTTAAAGTGTAATACGCATATTGAATAAAAAGTAATGATTTAATCATTGAAGAAGTCCTGAAATATAATTATAGATATTAACATTTATAACTGTGTTAACCTCTAGGAAAAAAGGGGCATGAGAGATTAGAGCCAAAGGAAATCAACGCTAGGAATGATTTGTTACAGCGGTATATTTGTCGTAAAAGTGAGCTAGAGCTACAAGCTCTTTACGCTGTACAGGCAGTTATAACTCATCTTGAACACCCTCAAGGTATATTCCTACATATATGTTTTACTGTATTTTTATACGTGACTTAAAATGGGGTTATTCAAAAGATTGTAAAATTTTGATTCTTTTCAAACATTTTGTAAAACAAAACCAGCAAATTTGCACTTCATGTTTTATATCAGTTGTGCGTAGTACATCAACAAACGTTAACTTATGTCTGTCTGTCAAAATATTTACTGTAGCTAAACTATTCAGTTTAATCCAAAGTCCTCTAGCATACATTTAATATGTTGACTATGAATGGTAGTACCACATTCTCTTAAAACATTCCAGTGGAATTGATTTACTCTAACGAATTTCTGCAAGAGCGGTTCATTCATTTCTTTATTGCGATCATGTTTCTAATCATACATTCTAGCATAAATTTACCGTTTTCCAAGTTTTAAGGAGATGCTTTGACAGAGTAAATGTGAGTAAATGTGTAATAACAAGGATTCTCGCGCTCACACGCTGTAAACTTACCTTTTGACATATGCGTGTTCCGAGGCAACACTTAAACGTGTTACAGTCCTAAGTGGATAATTGGAAAGGAAATAATGTCAAATTGATCAAACAATGCTTACATGCCTGTGCATTTCATGGATATTCAATGACGTTGATGGACAATATTTTCATTTACATTACTCATTTCGTGTTAGAACATCTGCAGAATCCATTGGGATACGTTGGCACCCTCGCCCTCGCTCTCAGCCTCCAACCAGTCCCTCGCGATTCTGCAGATGTTATAATACGAAAAGCATGTGTTATCCTGACAAGATAATCAGTCTTAGAAACTGTACAAGTCTAATTTATTTAGGAATATTGCGGGGATTGTTCGACACATTGTATGACGAGGATCTTATCAGTGAAGATGCATTTTTTCAGGTACGTTAATCAAATCCCTGAATTGTTTTTATGTCAGCCACCATTTTATAAGAATTTAAGTTTCTTTGTTAACTCTGTACCAAGTTTATTCGATTTAGTCTTAATTGAATAGTTACTGTCACAATCACCACCTATTTTATATTACTACAACATAAACTGAAATTTTAATTTGTTGATGTGTTTGTGACAATTATAGAAGCTATTACTATAATTACAGAATATTGATGTAAGTTTGTCTAATTTTATGCAGTGGCATGGATCGAAAGATGAGCTAAATGGAAAGGAAGAATGCCTGAAACAATCAACACAGTTCTTTACATGGTTAATAGAGGCAGAAGAAGATAGTTGACTGGATCGATTACTGGTGTTGTTAATTAAACATAAACTGTGTAGCGTCATAAATAGCGTCAAACTAATTCAAAAATAATATAGACTTTAATTAGGTAATTTTATGAAATTGTTGTAAGGCTACGATAGGAAGGAAATTTTGTACATATCAAATATACTTGCGTCTAAAAAATCGTACCACTCATCATACATAGCTCATATATAACATAATATATAACGTTAGTCAATGACCATTTCAGACCAAGTAGGTCTTTATCTGAATGTGAGATGTTCCTGTATACCGCCTTTTATTAGTTTCATTCTGACAGTAAAAGCTTCATTCATGTTAATTGCAAAAATATTTTGAAATCAGTCAGTCTTCTGTCTAACATAAAAACAGTTCATCGATAAACTTTAATGTAAACAACTGCACAAATGATTTGTCTACCAATATCTTTAAAAAAAAAACTTTGTTAATTTATGTAACCATTCATTTGTAACTGCTGCTAACGGACAGTTAAACAGTATAGTTCTGCATTATTTATAATAATAGCTAGACTGCTAATATAGTAGGGAGAGCATAAAACTGGCACTCCATAGGTCTCGTGTTCGGTCCCCGGTCGAGCCGAATGTTCGCCATATTGATTTTGCAGAAGTAAGATATGTATGCAATGTTTACTATGAATGCTTTAATAATCACAACGATATTATTAATTAAGTTAACACACACACTGAGTTAGTTATTAGCTATTAGCTGCGCAGAATAATTCGCCATCATTTGCGCCCTAATGGAACTATTCCTCAAGACGTATATACATGTACTTTTGTATTGCCAATTGCGGTCCTAGCGTGTATGAATAAAGGAGCGTGACGACCTACCATTTGGCACCATACATACGCAAATAAATAGTTCTGTCATATTTTATCTAAAGTTGACAATAAAAGATATATTAGAATCGAAATCATGTATAGCAAAACAGTGTTTGAACACGATTTATACACTCGGGCGGTTATAATCTCACTCGGGCTGCGCCCTCATAAAATTATTACGCCCGACGTGTAACCGCCCATCGTGTTTAAATAGTGTTAAAACACGGTTTGCTATAAATTATTTCTTAAGTAAAAAGATGATAATTATTCATTGGCAGTATGTTTTCTCATCGATTTCTAACGTCGTGTAGTTACATTTCAGCTTTATTGATTGAGACGAAACTGGGGTAACTTTAATCAAACATATCATAGCAATACAATTAATGTTATTTATAATTTCATTTTTATTCTTTTCACTTTTTAACAATTCGTTCAAAAGATTTTCCTGATACCCTATCTACATAAGTCATATCTAAATATATCATTTGAATAGTATATTTATAGAACAGACAAAGAAGAGATATACATGTAGTTGTCATTCAAAAAAAAGAATGATTAAAGAAGGAGAATAGTAGTCAAAAATTCAAAATGCTTCCTTTTCATGGAGTAAATTATTCAGTGGCGCATATTCATATTGTCATACTGAGAAATGTTTTTTGTTAACGTTGTTGTTTTTGTTCTTGTTGTTATACATGACATGACTGCTGTAGTATTTTACATTTATTTACTTAAGATTCTTAGAAAGTATGTATGTTTACAAAAGTTTATTTGACTGTAATTTATACAAATAAAGGGATTGACAAAATTGTGATACAGTCACTGCTTACTTTCTTCTGGCACCAATTACACGTAAACTTTAAAAAACGTAAAGAAATCAATGTAGCGAATCATTTTTTACAAACCATAATCCTTAAATGCGTGAAGTCGCAAAAAATGTCAGAAAACTCGTCTAATCAAATCTAATTAACTGGCCTAAACTTATTCATAAATGTGGAAAATGTATTATACAAATACGCAAGCATTTCTTAGTACAATATGGTATCACATCTCAAAACGTTTGTTATTGTCTCTTCTTTTCAAACAGGTGGATACCAGGCTTAAAACACCATTTTTAAAGTTTTCTGGGCCCAAAAGGTGACAAAGTTTTTTCTCCATTTTAAGGGAAATTAAAGAAATTTTCATTTTTATCATTATTTGATGAAATGTGTATCTGTTATGTATTAAATGTATTGCGATACGAATAAAAATGTTCATCACACTGATTATTTTGGAAATCGAGGCCCCTATAGCATTTAAAAAAAATGAAATTGTAGATAGGTAATTTGTTTGTTTGTTTTTAAAAAAAACGCCGTTTTTCAACAGTATTTCAGTCATGTAACGGCAGGCAGTTAACCTAACCAGTGTTCCTGGATCCTGTACCAATACAAACCTGTTCTCTGCAAGTAACTGCCAACTTCCCCACATGATTCAGAGGTGGAGGACTAATGATTTCAGACACAATGTGGTTTATCAAATAGTCACAGAGAACATACGCCCCGCCTGAGGATCGAACTCGCGACCCCGCGATCCGTAGACCGACGCATTATGTAAAAGTATATTGTTTTTACACTATTTATGAAATCCGGTTCAGGCAAGTTACAGACATTCTGCTATAAAAAATAATAAAAAGGCATCACTATTGGGACTAATCGATAAGAAAATTTTAAAGTTCGTCGAAAAATTTTGGTAAATTGCCTTCTTTTGTCATATGTAGTAAACCATAAAATGTACCAGCATATTATCTTCAGC
Organism: Mercenaria mercenaria; assembly: GCF_021730395.1. NCBI lineage: Eukaryota > Metazoa > Mollusca > Bivalvia > Venerida > Veneridae > Mercenaria > Mercenaria mercenaria. The sequence goes on along the minus strand of NC_069377.1, from coordinate 58,069,996 downwards.
AATGAAATATTTGTTCTTAGGTAGTTATTTTTACCAAAGAATAACTATTTTGAGGCTCCAAAAGGGTTTTAATTTCTCCAAACAAGTAGTTATTAGTTAACAGATTCATTGCCGAAAAATGTTAAGTATATCAACATTTTATACGTACCTCTTTAATAGCTTTAATTGATATGCCAAGGTATGAATATTGTTCCAAGACCAGATTAATCTTAGATGTGTCCCCTCTTGATATAGCAAGTCTATATTCATGAGCAATGTCATTATACGATTTTTTTATTCATCTGACTTTTTTATTGAAACTCTTTTAACATTTCGTTGGAATATACATCCACTTGATCCAGCTAGTTAGACAGACAAGTAAAATTTATTTTTGACCAAACTAAATACGTTACTTGGTATCATGGGAGTGGTGGTCAAGTATTCAATGTTTCGGCTGTTCAACCTGGAGGTCTGCGGTTCAAGTACCAGCTCATATGATACCAGTACTGGAGTGTTCCACTTCAGTAAATGTCACAATGACACTGCACAGCTGATATGTACATTTCATTATTGTAAGTATTATAATATTACCTGAAAAGAATCACTAATTCATCAAAAATGATGTATTTATGTCTTGCAGCAACAGATTGTAAATATCGGCTCATCTTTGTCCCCCATATACTCACTTCTATTCATGCTATAGAAACAACTATTATTGTTAAATATCCATAACCTGTGAAACTGTTCGTTGGGAATAAGCATTTTATGTAAAAAAAAATGAATGCGTGAAGCGATTTCCCTGGCTCCCAAGTGATGGTCAGGGCAAAAATACCAATCTAAGGTCCCTCCATGTAGTTTCAGCTTGACATTTCAAAAAACGTTATTGGTTGTAACACAATTTTTCACTTCTGGGCTTATTATGCGCTTAAAGCGTTTTTGCCCTAGTTAAAAGAACTGAGTACATACCTTTATATATAGTTGTTAGGCTTACTTTGTATCTAAATTTACAGAAATATTTTGTGTTGTACATACTTTGAGATCAGGTCTTTTATTTACACTGCTATGCAACTCTGAAACATTGGAAGGATTAGGAGGAAGGTTTATTACACTTTTTACTGGTTTACTTCCCCTGTGGTGTTTTTAAATTGGTGCTCCTCTTTGTTCCTTTGTATGGGCGTTTCTTTCTCGTTGTCTATGTATTTTACTTTGTTTGTGTATTTCAACTGTAACGTTAATCATGTACACATCTTTACAATCACTGATATGGGGTTGTTGTTTTGAGGGGGTGGTTCTTTCTCCGAACGTAGCTTTTCTTAATAGATATTCGTCCTTGAGATTTCTAAAAATACTATCAAAAAGTAAAACTGCAACATCCATTCTTAGGACAGTCTAAGCATGATCTTTGTTGCATGAGCATGTGGCACATGTGTTGTAATTTATTTAACTACCACCTTAGAAACTCGTATTCGCATTAATTACATTTCGATATCGTCAGTAAGGAATACCAAATATCTGTTAAAGTCTTGGCACTGTTAAATGATTAATAAATTCACCAAGATGTTAAAATATGTTTGATTGTTTTATAAAACACTTTTGTGTTTGATGTTGACGCGATTACAAACATTTACGTGTAATGTCATACGAGGTTTTCTATATTGCCGTATACATCTAGTGATTCCACCATTTCATAACAACTGAATGTTAATTCGTTTTGTAGCATACCAATGCTTCAACAAAATATTTTTGAAAAACGCCTGTTCTGGACATGGATAAAAGCCGATAACGATTTTAATAGCAATAGCCAGTGCTCTCGACTATTCGACAACTTCTAAGTTAAACAACAAGACTTACGAAAACATGTTGCAGACTATTACAATTTAATACAAATTAACTTTTTATTCTGGTAATGACAGCAACTTGCTTTCAAAACTTCAACCAGATTTTTTAAGTCAAATAAAGGTAATATTTTTTTCAATAAATTTTAACCGAGAGTTCTGGCATCAGTTGTCAGTGTCTTTTAACAATAAATCTTTCAGCAGTCAAATCCTTTTTAACGCAAAATGGAAACATAATTTTTCATCTCAGTTATTTCCGTTGGCTTGATGACAGGAAGCACTCAGTGGAGATTTAATCAAATACCTGTAGGTACTGAAATACAGCTTGTTAGTTAGTCACAGGCCTTTAACCAAATTTTCTAGGTTGAAAAAGGACCATAATTCGTATTCAATTCAGCCAAGAGTTATCTTATCTAACTTTGTTATTTTAGTAGGTTAGATGACAGAAAAGACTTATGTAAGATTTTAATCCAACACATGCATTGGGTGCTTACATGTGAACGTACATGCAAAGCTGACACCAACACCAGAGTGAACAGAATAGCTCTCGCTATTCTTTGAATAGTTGAATGCATTGGAATTTGGTCAATTTTATATGTGTATCAATGTACATCATATATTTACATACATGTTGCAAAAATGAAATATTTGCCAAAAAAAATGATGTTGCGTTTTTACTTTTTTCAGTGTATAGGTCGGTTCAGTATTCCATATTTAGGCAATTTGACTAGCTCTATATTTGTCTCAAAAGTTAGTGTCATTAAACCGATATTTTATGCACTCTGATTGTAGTAACAATTAAATGAAAATAATGAAAATCAAGTTGCTTTAATTACAGATCTCACTGATTTATAATGTTATGCTGCAAATAAAATGACATGAAAGTTTATGTCGTGTACGTCTTTGTAACCTCAAAAGACGTCTGACGTCATTTTCGTCTATGAACGTCTCTTTCCAGTGCTGAGATTACATTGTGTAATCTTGGTGAGATGTATTCCATATTCTTTTAAAAGAACAAGAAATATCCTCTTTACCACGCACATTCTGATTGTGTACGGGTGCATGTGAGTTTGCAAATTGTAAAAACTTGCTGCTTCTGTATTGTGCAACATTTCAATTTAGAATGCTATAGCCTTTCTCCAACGTATGTTACTGTTTAATCATACTAGCGGTTGTATTCCTGGCAGAGTTGCGTACCCTACTTTTTACTGAAGAATGCAAATTCATTGTGTCAGGATTCGTTCCAAAATATTGGGATTGTCGTGCATTATTAGATATAGTGTGTAGTTTACCTTATAAGGAATATACACTTCAAGTAAATTCCATATGGACATTACTGACTGTCGGTGGATTGCGATAGCCAGAAGATGTCGCTTTCATCAAACTTTATAAGTCGTCCAAATAAATGGCACTTTTTGTATAACATTTCGTTATTTGTTAAAAAATAGTATTTCTCCAAAATACTATATATTTACTTATTATGAATAAATATATGTTTTAAAATCAATGGTAAAAAGTCAAAAGCCTATATTTATGTTTACAGCAATCAGGGTTTAGGGCAATCAGTTAAAAATAATTTGACGATGCTCTTGTCAGATGTATTGTCTTCCCTCAATATACAATTCATATCTAAGTCATAATTCATTTCCATGATGATTTAGGCTGTGGAAACATAAAAGAAGAGGGTATGATGAACGTCGATCGTTCACCCAATGTTGACAGAAGATCAAACTGGCAACAAGTTTTGTTAACCAGTCAAGAAACGTTTCCGCCAAATTACTTTAAAAGCTAGGCTACAGATTTTAAAGATAAGATTTTCAACATTTTCAATATTTTCCCGAGTGCCATATTGTGAAAACATAACCCAATCTCCGCCTCTTCCTCACCAGTCATTTTCAGTCTTTAAGTGCCGTGTGGCGGATGTAAGAAGTCTCTCTGTACTTGGACTCAGTGTTGTTGCATTGTCTCATGGAGTACTACATTCATTTTTTACTGTAATAGAGTTCCACTTAAACCGGGGTTATGGGGCGTGTTGCACATTTCATTACTTCTCAAGAACAGACTCGATCAAATCAAGTCTGCTATTATGTTGCTTGGTTGCGTTATATGCTTCCAAAGGATCTATTCCTATAAAGTGTCTATCTTTAAGATATCAGTTTTTAAAGAAATGATAGCGTTTGAAACCGTTTCTACTTTTATTTCTAGTGGCCTTTTAAATAAAGGAATTATATTTTTGGTAGAGTCACATTTGTGTGAAATTATTTTAAAATCGGGAAGGCGGTCTCTGACAAGAGGTGTTGTTTTTTTTAAATAAAGTTCCATTATCATAAATATAGGAAAAAGTGGCATCGTCTTCGGGTGCCAATGTTATTGACAAATACATTACTTGCTTGTCATCAAAGTAAGATCTGTGCAATTCAACGTTTTATTACATAGATATAGGAGAAGTGACCACGCCCTCTAGCGCCATGGTTTTGACGAAAATAATTCGAACAATCTTGGCAGAGGGTCAGTCAAGAAACATTTCTAGGATATGGTTTTGAAAGCTAGCCAATAGTTTCTGAAAAGAAAATTTATTTCTGAAAAGAACGTTTTAGAAATTACACTCAAGCATGATCGAGAGACCAAGTTTACTGCATTTAGAATGAACGAATTATGCTGTATTAAGAGATCAGTTTTTAAACGAGCCGCGTTTTGCCATTCCTTATGTGGTCTCTAATACATGTGCTGTAGTTCCTTTCCACGACAACCTAAGTATGGAGTGCATTTGAAAATGGTTAAATGAGAGTTTTCGTTCAAAGAAAGTACTGACGAACGACGGAACGGCTGAGTGTGGAGGGTAAGTGGTCACTGAGTTCATATTGAGCACGTTGCACTCTAACGGGTTAAATTAAAACATTTAAAAACATTTCTACTCCAATTTACCTGCTAAAATATAAACCTGTAGACTGTAAAAAATGACTGATTTTGCATGTTTCAACCTTAAAAACGTACTTCTGTAACTTCTAAAGCTAAAACAAACATTCCAGTGCTCAGTAAAACTACGCTGTTATCATTATTTTCCATGATTATATTATTTGGATTTTTAAGTAATTTTCATCAGATAAGTGAAATATATCTGTTATTTTCACAGTCAAAAATATTTCACATAAATGAGTATTTTTCACTGGTAGGCTAATGCACAGACTTGAAGATATATGAATTAAATATGGGTCATTCCATGAAAAAAAAACTGTGAACTTAGTAAGATAATCTGATCCATTGAAAATACTGAAAAATCATTGTTTTTCTGGCATTCATGCAAAAATTAGAAATCAGTAAACTGTAACCGAAGAAGCAAATGGACTGTAGTTTTAAGTTATTTTACAGAATAATATATTATTAGTGTTGATACGACAACAAGAATTCAAAATGGGAAGTCTAGCTAAAAGACCGTAGATGAAACCAAAAATATACGATTAAGTTATTTCTCAGTAGAACGCTTTCAAACGTATCTAAATGTTTTTAAACAAATTATGTCAAGTAAGTGTCAGATGACGTGACATACACATGCGATGAACGACGACGTCAGAATGTTTTCACAATGTTCTTAACGTCAAGTCTCTAAACGCGTTCGGCATTGTAATTTGTCAAAATTAATAGCGAAAATGGCTTCTTCAAATTTTCATATTTGAAAGATATAGATAATAAAATGTTCTTCGCGAATATTTCGTTATCTCCATTTCCGATTTTTTGTGTAGTTCATTTACAGTATCAATATATAAATAAACAATTACACTTCCAAAAATATGTATGGACACAGACGTACATAAATACTTAATAATTAAGAAATGTAAAACTGAATGCACTTTCATATAAATATAAAAGAAATCTATCTGCCGAGTTATCGCTTAAACAGTTACCCGAGAGCCGGATATTTTCATCTGTGTCTACCACCAGTGACTAAATCTTTTCCTTGCATGCTATATTCAACAAATAACAGTAAAAATGAATTCAAACAAATGATTTTCTTGTAGCACTTTTTTTTTCTTGCAGTAGCGTATTAACAAAGCGCGGGAACTTTACATCCGTAAACAGGAAGTACGTCGTGACGTTACATAGACGAAAACAACGTATTAGTTTCGGTTTTGTTTTATCATCTGTAGTGAAACGATATGTCCGTTAAATGACGTGTTTTTGAATCGAGAAATATAAGGAACGAAGAGAAACTATCAAGGTTTTGATTTTTATCCCGTTTTACGTAAAACATAATTATTACTACACAAATCTTATACGAAGATGTAGTTCGTTAGACGTCATGTACAGCACGAGAGGGTTTTCCAGCACCGGTGAAATCACCAGAAATTCCAGTCTGGTATGCAAGGAAAGATGTTTCCCTAGCTTGTGTCATTCCTTTACTGCGTAACTTTAAACAAGCAGCATCTATAAATGATTTTCGTTATATAATTTTGTAAAGGAAACAAAACTGAAGAGCAATTAAAATAACATTTATTTCATTTTTTCAGTGGTTGTAGCAATATTATTCTTGAACCACCAAAAAATGAAATAAAAGAACTTGATTGCAAGGGTACTTCAAAGTGTGAAGATATGCTGACAAATTCCGTAAAAAATGTTATTTTAATTGTTCTTAAGTGTTGTTTCTTTGTCAAAATGATTTAACGAAAATTATTTATAGATGCGGCTTGTTCAAAGTTACGAGGAAAAGGAATGATATAAGCTTAGGAAACACGTTAATGCAATACATAATTTCCTAACTTCTACACTTATTGGCTTTGAAAAAAAACCACAAGGTTGTGCCAAAACTTATTCGGATTATCTTAAATGAAATTTTTGATATCAACACATTTTAGCTCTACTACGTGCAAGTTCAAATGTTTAAAATTTTGAAATCATTTATGCGTGAAAATAAAGTGAATGATTTAGCGAGAAAATCATAGTGAATTCTATGCTACATAAAAGTAAAGTAAAGTGCTTGTTTATTATAGTGTCACCTCTACTGAAAGGGCCAGCCAATTTGGCTGATGAGACACCTACATACATTGAACAGCATTACTTACCGATTCCTATTCTTTAATGCTAGGCACCAGGCAGATAGGCAGTCGGCAACCATTATTTAACTAGCTGGCGTCTCACCAACCGGTCTCTCTTTAGTAACAAGACCCGCCCCTTACAGGACTGGAACCTTCGATTGCGGGGCAGGTGTCTTATCTATTAGGCCACCGCAGCTCATTATGGCTATATATGAGAGGAAAAATGAAGAAAATCTCTTGTCTTGCAACTGCCGGACTGGGCAAAACACTTTTCATTTCTCATGTATAGATTTTTTAATTGGTGGCAGTTTCAAAAATCAAAGCACACGATGATTTGAAACCACATTTAGAAACGTCGAAGTACTTTATTCAAATGAGTTATTTGGTTATACTTTTATATGTTAACGTTATTCATTATGTATTTTCTCTTCCTGTGTAAAATGGTTTAAAGTTCCTGTAATTCTACCCTCATTCTAAAAATGGATAACAAAAGTTTAAATGAGAGTTCTTTGATTAACACCAATTATTCAAAGCTAATATGCACGAGTGTAAGGTTTCGCCAACCTTTTAAACACTGTTTGACTGGCAATTATTGGAAAAGTTATTTTGACTTTGGTGATGATTCTGCTGATATGCTCAGCGTATTAGATTAATGCCAGTATCTGAAAGAATTTTGTGTCATTTTCGCAGTGGTTGTCTCCTCGTGAATATGCATTTCTTCATGTGAAAATCTATGCAGTTAAGAGTGACTTGCAGTGCTGTGTCCTTAAAAGAGCTATATATATATTTCAAACTTGTGCTATTCAGAGCTATGTTATGTGTGTGTTTTCAAAACCGTTCAGTGTACCGCAGGTCTTTGAAAAAGTAATAACAGTTTTGCATGCAGGTATTGCATATGTGACAACGTACATAGTAACAGATATTTGCATGTATGCGACAAAGTACATAGTAAATACATGTAAGCTGGCGAGCGAAGCGACCTTAACAAATATGCTGAGAAGTAGAATCTATATAAAAAAAGGCGGTAAATGTATGTTAATGGAATGAAATTTACAAACTTTGCTGAAAGGGGGGTTCTTTTGCGCCCGTGGCACAGCCACGCGTACCCCATCCCCGCCCCTTTCCCTTCTGTAGTGCAACATGTATAGCACTTAATTACAATGGTCAAGTAAGGTCAACAGTCATGCAACAGTCAAATAAGTCTCATTAGTCTGTTCGACTTAGTAAACAATCCACTTTACCTTACTGAGCCTACACTACGTAGCTGCCATTCTTGAAATTTAATTTAATCTTATTGCTTTTGAAACATGTGGATTTATCTAAGTTAAATTTACAAAAACAGAATAGAATAAGTACAGAAACAGAAACATAATTTGTTTAAAGCAAACGGGTCGAACCAAACGTTTTTACCAAAAATGACGCGCCAGCTCCAACAGTATTAAGGTAGTTCTGCACGTTTGATAAACCTGAAATAATGGCATAACATAATTTATCTGGAAAAAGTAGAATATAGCCTGGAAATGAAAATCATGTATGAATTGATGTCAACCTGCGAGAAATAAGCTTAAATAATTCAAAATAATGTCTTAAAATTAGCATGAAATGTGCGGTTCACTTTAATCGTGTTCAAACATCTCAAAAATATACACACGGACATTTACTTTTTATTTCACCATATTATAGGCCATATGTTTATTTACAACTGTGAGAAGTTTCATTAAAATCTACATAGTAAAAAAAATATATTCGCGAAAATGTTATGAAAGTTATTATTTTCCCATAGGCTCCCATTATGAAAACTTGCGTGCGGTCCAGATTTTTTAAATAAGTCTAGCAAAAAATCAAGCACACGACCCTATCTTTTTTATTTGCTGAATTTTCTAAGTATTTTCTATTCTGAAGTTTTGAAAAATCAGAGATTAATAAAATTCTACATTGCAGAAAAAAATCATTCCAAACTTGCAGAACTACCTTAAGAAACAACATATTCACCTCATTGACACAAGTTTAGAATCCAAAATTCTGTTCGCTTTCAAAGCCTATTGCAATTAGAGAAACCGTTAGCGAACAGCATGGATCCTGACCAGACTGCGCGGATGCGCAGGCTGGTCTGGATCCATGCTGGTCGCAAATGCACTATGTTGGTTTTCTCATGGTGTGGCTCATTTTATAAATAAAATCTATAAGAATATCCGTTGGAAGCATATAATACAACCAGGAAAAATAATACAACAGACTTCGTTTGACTTAGTCTACTCATGAGCAATGCAATGTTCTGCAACATTCATGCCCTCTAGTCCCGACTTAAGCAGAAATCCATGAAACAAACATACTGAACTGATTCCATGTTTCCAACGGACGGGTAAATATAACTCAAAACATTTCAAGTCTCTGCACAGTTTGATATCAAACGCTCTACTTCATAACGTTAAGTTGAATGCAAGTGCGTCTGACTTTATTACGTAGCTTGACTGACACATTTAAAAGCAAATTGCCTTGTTTTTGTTTAAAAACGCAAAATAAAACAATATTTTGCATTATTGTTTACATTTATCCAAAACTTATTTCAGCTCCCTTGTTGTCTATCAGTGTAAAGTATGCATTTCATGTCAAACTATGTGTCTATGAAGATTTTTTCTCCATATATATGTACGAGATACGTTAGTCTTTCCAATGAAATCATTATCAAATTATTTACACAGGTACGAGCGCAGTTGAACGACTTGATCCTGAAGGATAAAAAAGATAATGAGATAGTTATTGAATGGATCGACAGTAATGTTGATGTTTCAACTAGAAAACAGCCTCGATTCATAGGTGCTCTTATGACCGTGATATGTAATACCGCAATTAAAGGTTCGTTTTATTATATCCCTCAAGAGTGAAAGAATTCCAGATGGTCAATCAATATATAAGGCATCCTTTACTATAAATCCTTTATAGAGCGGACGCAGTGGTCCAATGGTAACACTGTCCAACTACAAAACCAGGGGTCGTGAGTTCGAGCCCCTGCTCCTCCAACTAAAAATTATTAACATTGGGATAAGAGTCCCGTGTATGTGTGCTTTACACCTGGCACGCTAAAGAACCAGGGAAGCTTCTGGAATTGGAGCGTCTTCTGTATCTTGCACTATCCTCCTACTAACATTACTAACAGTCTTCTGGAGGAGTCGCCAATATGGGTTACCGGTGGCGACTATAAATAAGCTTACAAACAAACAAACAAAATCCTTTACATTTGTTGATAAATCGATTACTGAATGCATATCTCAAATTGTGCAGGTGTAATCCCGTTAGTTACATGTCCCTGTGCTTCATACAATTCTTGACAGATTTTGGCCAAACTTTGTCGAATGTATAGGCATAACAAAGTGTAATGTTACTTGCACTATTACATGTACGAGCGTTGTTGACTATTTCAAGTACCACAAGAACAATGAATATATTCAAAGTTAGAAATTAATATGAATGTATTATTTTTAGTACCACAAGAACAATGAATATATTTCAGAAATTAATATGAATGTATTATTTTTAGTACCACAAGAACAATGAATATATTTCAGAAATTAATATGAATGTATTATTTTTAGTACCACAAGAACAATGATTATATTTCAGAAATCAAAATGAATGTTTGTCTAAAATTCAGTAGATATTTTCATATATAATTACGTTAACTTCTAGGAAACGAGGGCCATGAGAAATTAGAGCCAAAGAAAATCAGCGCTAGGAATGATTTATTAGAGCGGTATATCAGTCATGAAAGTGAGCTGGACCTACAAGCTCTTTACGCTGTACAGGCATTTATAACTCATCTTGGACACCCTAAAGGTATATTCCTACATATATGCTTTGGTTACTGTATTTTTATACATGACTTGAAATTGCATTATTTCAAAAGATTGTAAAATTTTGATTCTTTCCAAACATTTTGTGAAAAGAAAATAGCAGCTTTGCAATTCGTGTATCATATAACTTATATATATGAACAAACTGTCAAAATATTTACAGTTACTACACTATTCAGTTTAATCCAATATCCTGTAGCATAAATCTTTTATCTTGACAAGGAATGGTACTACTATATTCTCTTAAAAACATATTCCAGTGGAAATAATTTACCCTGACGAGTTTCTGCTGGAGCTGTTCATTTACCTTTTTATTACGATCATGATTCCAATCTTGCATTCTAGCATAAAACTGCTGTCGCTTTAACAAGAAAAAAACATGGGCTAGCTCACGCGCTGTTAACACACTGTTTGACATATGCGAGCGTGAACGTGCTGCGACCCCGTAGCGGATAATTCGAAAGTAAATAACGTCAACGTGATCAAACAACACTAACATGCCCGCGCATTTCATGAACGATTAAAGACGTTGATGGACAATATATTCATTTTTTTCAGATTTTTAAACGTTTTATGCCAGATGAGCGCTAGCGCATGTTTATTTCGTGTTATAATAGTTGAAGAATTCATCGGGATACGTTGGCACCCCGCCCTGTAGGACTCAGGCACCAACCAATCCTTAGAGATTCTGCAAACGTTATAATACTAAAAACATGCGTTATCCCTACAACATAGTCAGTTTGAGAAACAGTACCAGTCTTTCAGGGATATTGCGCGGATTGTTCGACACATTATATGACGAGGATCTTATAAGTGAAGATGCATTTTTTAAGGTACGTTAACTAAATCCATTAACTGTTTTATGTCAGCAACCATTTTATAAGCGTTTATCTGTTTATTTGTTAGGTTGAAGGTCAGTAATTCAAATCTTCTTTGTTTCATATAAAAAACGACAACTTCAGGTCGTTTTTACGTATCTCTATAGAACATCACTTTTTCCTACATGAAAGTTCTATCATAAATTAACGAAAAAATGAAAAAAATATATAGGGGGTTGAATAGTTCCTAGCGAAATGCCAGTCAGTTGTAGTCTGCTACCCTAAAAATGGCGCATATTTGCTCTTGTCCGCACAATAAACCACTACTTTCGGTTTCGATCAGTAAAACTTGCCATATGAGGTTTATAAACATGAATGCCGTCTCATTTCATGCTGAATGTATTCTAGCAGTAAAAAGTGTAATTTAAGCACTCGTTCTGTACGAATTTGCGCAAAAAATGGGAAAATTAGAATCTATTTTCTTTGGAATTCTTTCCTTTCGACTACACCACGGAAGCACATTTTTGACCAAATTACTGATCTTATTCCTGTTAGGTAGCAAGGTACACTTAGATGCGAAAATTTTGGGCACGGACGGTCTTACATGTAGCGAGTCGCAATATTACACTTCCCCTATGAGCAAAATTTGGGTGGCCATTTTATAAATTGCGTGCATGTTTTGTGCTTTTAATTAATGGCAAGATCAGGATTCTCATACAAGAATAAAGAAAGTTATCAAAGCGAAAGGTTTACATCATCCATGAAAAATAGTGTGCCAAAATCATCAATTTTGCACCTTTTGAACAGTCTACAATGATCCCGCTGCAAGAACAATGTCCAATTCTATTGCATTTCTTAATTTAATAGTCCTTACTGAACGTCAGGACATAAACGGAATGGGGGCCCATCCAGCTCGGTTTTTTTTTCAGAAAATAACGAAAATGTTCCTGAGTATCAATCAACAAGCATAGAACCCTTCCGTGAATTGAATTTTTCCGCGAAATGGTGTATCATTGATCATACAAAGCTACCAGCAGTTAGTTTTCCAACTGACATCAGAATTTTACATGTATCGGCTGTATAAATTTTCTAAAGAAATAATAATCATTATCTCTCACCTTAATTTACAGACATCCAAAATCACGATGTTCTCTTTATAACAAATATTGACGGGGGCCAAAATTCGAAAGTGTACCCTGCTACCTTAGTCCTATAACAATTTTATTCTATGGTGGTCATGATCACTTTGCTAAAAAAAATTCAGGCGAAATGTTTTCATGTTAAAAGGGACAAAATATTCTTGAGGTCATTTCAAGTGGATACTGTTGAACAAAGGGACAATAGGATAGCTTATTAACAAAATAATGGAACAGTGAAGGTCTTGGTGTTATTTGGTATTAATTAGTTCTGTCACAATCACCGTATTTTATGTTACTACAAGATAAACGGAAATTATAAGTTATTACTATAACGTCAGAACGTTGATGTAATTAAATATCTACATCAAAAGTAGTTCTTTTAATGTCAGCGCACTATTTACATTTTATTCAGTGGGAAGGTCCGAAAGATGAGCCAGAAGGAAAGGAAGAATGCATGAAACAAACAATACAGTTCTTTACATGGTTAAGAGAGGCAGAAGAGGATAGTTGATTGGATCGGTTGCTGGTGTTCTTAATCAAAAATAAACTATGTGGCGTCATTAGTAACGTCAAAATAATTCAAAAATAATATAAACTTTAAAAATTGTTGTACGGATACGATAGGAAGGAAATTCTGTACATATTAAATATAGTTTCGTCTGAAAAAAACTGTACCACTCATCATATATAACATGTTATAATGTTAGTCGGTGACTATTTCAAATAAAGCATGACTTTATCTGCGTGTGAGTTGTTCCCGTTCTACTTGTTTTCGAAATAACAAGCCCTGGTTACTGGTACGGGAATTATTGACAAGAAGCACATGTATACTGCCTTTTGTTAATTTCGTTCTGACAGTAAAAGCTTCATTCGTGTCAACTGTAATTATATAGCATAAATTAGTCATTTTTCTGTCTAACCTAAAATAGTAAAAACAGTCCATCGGTAACCTTCAACCTAAACTGCTCAACAAATGATTTATCTACCAATATCTTTAAAAAAAACTTCAATATTTATACTAATAGCTAGACTGGTTATTGCAGTAAGGAGAGCATAAAACTGTCATTCCAAAGGTCTCGTGTTCGGTCCCCGATCGAGCCGAATGTTCATCATATTGACTTTGCAGTGAAAAAAAGTACATAGTATTTACTAGTAAAAAGATAATAATTATTTATCGGCAGTATGTTTTCTCATCGGTTTCTAACACCGTATATCGGCTTTTCAGCTTTAGTGCTTGAGGCAGAAGATCCCAGGATAACGTTCTTTAAACATATCATTGCAGTAAAATTCATGTTACTTATAATTAAACTTTTATTCTATCCACTTTTTAAAAATACTTTCAAACGATTTTTCCTGATATCCTACTCGCATAAATCATATCTTATTAAATCAGTTGAAAAGTATATTTATAGAACAGACAAAGAAGAGTTATAATTATAATTGAAAAATAACAAAGGATTATAGTAGAGGGTGTTTAAATCAATATAGTGGTTATGACTGAAAAGTTTCGCTTTTCATCGAGTAAAATTTATTGCGTGGCGCATATTCATATTGTCATAAATTTTGAGAAATGTTTTTATACATGTCTATTGTAGTATTTACCCTTATTCGCGTGGCTTCCCACAGAATTGAACTAAGATTCTTAGAAAATACGGATTTTCCAAAAAAGTATCAAAGTAAAAGTTGTGTAAAGTATACATTCTCGAAGATATAATAAATAACCCTGACTGTATCAAACCAGAATCAATGAACGGAAGTGACAGTAATTTATATTAATGAGACTTCACTAAAAAAATTATGATACAGTCACTGATTTCTTTATTTTAGTACCAATTACACGCTAACTTAAAACAAGAGGGTCATGATGACCCTATATCGCTCACCTGTTAAACTTGGCCTTGGAAACATCAAGATAAACATTCTGACCAAGTTTCATGAAGACAGGGTCATAAATGGGGCCTTAAGAGTGTTAACAAGCTTTTTCTTATATTTGACCAGGTGACCCAGTTTCGAACTTGATATAGGAATCATCAAGATCCTTTAAGGAGCCATAACTCTGGAACCCATGATTGGATCTGGCCAGTTTTCGAAATGAACCGAGATATGCCAATACAAGTTGTATGCAAGTTTGATTAAAATAGATTGCAAAATGTGGTCTCTACCGTGTTCACAAGCCAAAATAGCAAATTTTGGCACTTTAAGGGGCCATAACTCTGGAACCCATGAAGGAAGCTGGCCAGTTTTCGAAAGGAACTGAGATATTATGCCAATACAAGTTGTATGCAAGTTTGATTAAAATCGATTGCAAAATGTGGTCTCTGTCGTGTTCACAAGAAATTGTAGACGGACGACGCCCACCTTGTCACTACGTGACAGGTGAGCTAAAAAAATCGTAAAGAAGTCATTGAAGCGAAATATTTTTTATAAGCTATTACCGTGTGAAGTCGCAAAAAGTAAGACAAATCGTTTAATCAAAACAATTTTTTTAGCTGGCCGAAACTTCGAAAACAAATGTGGACAAAGCATTGCAGTTCTTAGGGTATGCACTAAGCAGGGTTATGTATGTGAAATTTTTTGTTTTAAGCGTTCCGCCTTTTTGTAGAAGCCCAAGAAATACCACTCCATTGCCCGTTCTCACAATATCATGTTGAGGGGTGAACTATGTCCGTCCCAACAACATGCATGATCAAAGTAAGGAGGGTCGAAAGATATTGCACTTTCATTTACATGTAGTAATACAAGCAATTAAAATTGTATAATTAAAACTTAAAGGGTCTCATGCCGAGAGAAGTCAACATTGGCCATAAATACTATACATTCACGCACGAATAGCTATAATAGTGGCCATATTTATCATAAAATTGCAATTTTCAGTGCATTTTGTTGACGAATGAATACAGTGGGTTTTTTTTTATATGTCCAGCGCTTTGCAAAAATAATTTTAAACGTTCATGAAGAACGCGAAGTACCATACCCGTGCAAATGATCCTGTCAATATGCTTTAAGAGTGTATTCCGCAGCTAGGAATTATTATGGGCTGGGGGTTTATGTTGCTTGCCTTCACAGCAAAATGTCTTAGGTTCATATATAGTACGTTACGTTACGCTAAAATAGCGGGAAACAGACGACAGTAAAAATGTGACGGACGTCACATGTATTACATGTAACGTGTTATAATGAAAAAAATTACATGTACATGTAAATAATTGATACCTATAATTAAGTAAATAAATACGTATAGCAGCAATAATGCAGCGTACTATAAATTATCATCGGATCAAAAAGATACACATGTTCCTCTAAAGATATGGAAAAAAAGGAAGAATAGTAACAAACGATTCTAAACAATGAATGATTACATGTACATTGTATTTACATTACTACATGTCATATAACAGTTATAATATAATTATTGTTGGTAATGAGTTTGGTCGTTTGTGTAAAGAAACGTTTTGGATACACAAAATACAAACTATGTATCCAAAAGGGCTCAATGCAAAACTGTTATATGATATGTAGTAATGTAAATACAATGTACATGTAATCATCCATTGTTTAGAATCGTTTAAACATTCTATATCAAATTTGTCGCCAAAAACTCCCATAGACTAAGTTCTTGTATAAATTAAAAATGAATGTTTTATACGCAGATGATTTTTATTGCAGACCGATTTATACACAATGGTCACATAGGGTCCTGGAACAAGAAAATCCAGGAGTCAAGTCCAAACCTGTTGAGCCCAGTAAAATAAGTATAATGAAACATGACATACTTTCCCTCACGCCAGCTGTTAAAACTAACACAGCCAAGTTAAAAGTTTAAGTTGTCCTGTCAGCAGTCCTCGAAATTTTGATCTACTCACTAACCTGGCTTAGTATCAAAATTTCTGAACTCGCCCCGGGCTGTCAGGCTAGTGTGAATATAAATGGCTATTACAACCAAAGATGTACTGGTTTCTGGGTTCCTGCTTTAAATATCGGCGTCCATTCAACTGCATACGTACAGATGTGCATACATCATGTATTTAAGTATTTGTTTGTTTGTTTGTTTTGGGTTTAACGCCGTTTTTCAACAGTATTTAAGTTATGTAACGGCGGGCAGTTAACCTAACCAGTGTTCCTGGATTCTGTACCAGTACAAACCTGTTCTCCGCAAGTAACTGTGTTGTTTATTATTATTATTATTATTCCCTGAAGAAGGCATGTAGCTGAAACGTTGGAACTATAGTAAATTTTGAAATTGACAGCGTGTTTGGTCTTTATCTACTTCATTATTTGTATAGAATGTTTAGAATTCACACACAGGTATTGTGTAAAACATACGCAACCTAGCAATATCAATGTATGAAAATTGCAGAACAAAGCATAGTGATGCGACCATTTAACAAACAGGGATTTTGAAGTGTCTATGTAACTTACATCATAACAGAGGTCCAAATCAAACAAACTTTTTTCGCTATATATCAGTTTATTTCTAGATAGTTTTATATAGAGGACACATGTCTTTTCGTTACCGCCATAAACAGTTACCCTCGAGGCCGGATATTCCCATCTGTACCTACAACCAGTAAAAGTATCCTATATCACTACAATGTACGATACATTTCTTACTCTGCTATTCCATACCACACTCTTTCTGATCTTACACTAAACCAGCGTAGATAAATATTGCATTATCAAAATGCTGTCAAAATACATGTTTTGGGGTTACACAATGCTATATTATTACTTTGAATCCATGTGCATGTAGAACCTGATTTAAGAAATAATTTATAACAAAAGAGTGCTTTAGCACTGTTTTTGCACGATGGGCGGTTATACGTCGGACATAATAATTTCTCGAGGGCGCAGCCCGAGTGGAATTATTTGTACGACGTATTACCGCCCGAGTGTATAAATAGTGTTAAAACACGGTTTTGCTATTAATTATTTCGATTCTAATATGCCATTAATCTAAAACAGTAGATAAAATAAAGGAGCGCTCTTTCTTTGTCGCAACAAAAACTTTGACGTCATCGCACGTTAATGTGACGTCATTTTAGCGTAGGAGTGTTTTAACAGAGACAAGCATATTAGAATAACAAATATATTACTTAGATCATAATGCTTAAAATATCAATTATATTAAAAATGTTCGGTCATTTCCCTTTCTTGAAAGCAAAAGATCTCCTAGTCTACCTACGTACCTTAATTTGTTTGGCAAAATGTAGAGAAACACGCATATCGTTGTGGCCTTATGATATATACAGTCAATCTTTTCAGAGCGTTCAACAATCATATTCTTTTGTGATTCTAGTTCTATGCTCGTCATTTGAATGTTTTTGTTGTGTGACAGGTAAAGTAGAAACACGTTTATAATTGTAAAAAAAAAAGAATTAGATAATGCGAGTGGGTTATAATCAATAAGTGTTTTTATAGGCCGGTTATTCTGAATGTCAACGTTAAACTAATTCCAACAGAAACTTTCTTATGATAAATATGTTCTTTAATATGAAGTGAAACACTAAAAAAAAGTCCTCAAAAATCGGGCGACAGGGTTTTCAGATACAACGTCGGAAAGTTTATGTTTTGTTCGTTTTCTGACGATGTCCATTACCATACACCATATCGCTCGTTTACCTAGATCTACTTCCGGTTCTGACGTAAACAAAGCGTCTGCAAAGTTTACTGTGAAAGTGTTACATTATCCGTTTATTTAACCACCAAGACGAATATATTTCAAAGGATTGGTAAATATACGTTTATTTGCAACAATAAATACAACATTTACGCCACTATGACTTTTTAAAGAGGCGAAAATAAGCAAGGTCTTTTAATGTTTTATGTTTTCGCGATTTGTTTACTAGAGGCTAATACACTTTATTATGTCCAGTATTGGCCACATATGCTTTAGTACAGTAAACATACGTATTTATATCTATAATCGTAATGAAAAAAACAGGTATTTATGAAAAAAAATAATAGAAAAACACGTTGCCTAATAAGGAATATAACCAAAAAATAAATCTACGGAAGCGTTTTTGGGTCATAAATTTAAAAATGGAAAAACTCTGCAAATAGGCTATTGCGTTTATTTTTGACTGAAAGTAACGAATATATATTATTATTATTCGAAATAATATTTGTTTTTCGTTAAATTGATTAAGAAAAGATATTATGATTCATTGTAAAGTTTTAATTGTAGTGAATTGTAACATAGTAAACCCATTTATTTCTATTTAAAACGAAAAAAAGTAAATTTATTTTATTTATTTTTTGTTCATTTCAGGAAATATGGAATGCGTAGCACGATTAATTATATTAGAAACACTGTTAAAGAGAAGCTGATGAAACAGATGTACATTATCTTTGATTACTGCTGCTTACTGCTTTTTCTGGCGATGAGCATGAAGTAAGACCATAATGATTTTGAAATTTTATAAGTTATATCTGAACGGCATTCATGAAACTTAGTTTAGTTTTGAAAAAAGGATAATGATTCCGTTTTTATTTCAAACCAGGTAACTATTGCAACGGAAGTCTGTTCACATCAATGCGATATGTACACTAGATGTCTCGATTTTTTTTTTGTCATTATAAAGTATTAATGAAGTACGCTGTGATATATTAAAGAACTCTCCATATTGTTTTCCAGCACTGAGCAGCAAGCCTGTGTTATTTGTAAAGTAAAAGATGAAGGTCCTACTGCCAAGCTTGGTACAAAGGGGTGCATGAGTTTAGTGACAGTTAGCAAGAAGAAAGGTACACAGTTTTATATTTTTCTAATTATTTTGCGTTGAAAGATTTCAGTTCTCAGAGGACATGGAAGAACAATGAAGCCAGTTATGTCCTGTTTTATACATGAACAATTATTTGTTATTATCAACTTAAATTTTTTTTACCTTATATATGTAATTAAAAGCATGCATCGAATAATGCATAATTTGATTATGTCAATTTATAATTCATGCATAAGTAAAATATAATCCATACTTTGATCCTAGTGAACACTGGTAATATTAGACTGTAGATTATTGAAGTACTTGTCAAATCAGGTATGTACTAAATGATAAGTTTTCTTTGCAATTTCAGGTGATCTGCTATGTGTTTCTCCGGGCCAGATAGTACATCTTGAGTGTAGGAGGGTCTACTGTCACCCAAACCAGCTTAGAACATCAAAAGAAAGTCTGATTTAAGCTCTAGTGTAAAGACACGGAAATTTGGTGAAACAGCATTTGATTTTGAAAGTAAATGTATCTTTTGTGGTACTGACGCAAAACAAAATGAAAATAAAGAGGTTATGACGTTTTCCCAGTTAGAACTCTAGAATTTCAGCAAACAATAAAAAATGTGTGTAAACAGAGAAATGATGAATGGGGAAATGATGTACTTTGTAGGCTTGAATTTGTACACGACCTTCCAGCTGCTGAAGCTCGATATCATCAAGTTTGTAGCGTTAATTTTAGGACAGGTTATCAAATTCCTACGCCATATAAATCTCCTGTTAATTCTCAAAAAAGAAAAAAAGGTAGACCAACTAAAAAAGAAATAGAAGACGCATTCTTTGATACCATGAAGTATTTTGAAAATCATGAACATGATCAGGTAACACTGTCAGATCTTGTGAAAATTATGTCAGAGCTGTGTGGGGATGATGAAGCATATGGTACAGCTTATATGAAAAAAGAATGATTGAATATTTTGGGGATGCTATCATTATATCAGAACTGAATGGGAAACATGACGTTGTAACATTTAAAAGTACAGCTCATTCCATTTTACATTCTTTTTATAATAGAAATGGCAAACAAGATAGTGAATCAGAACAGAAAGCTATCATACTAACAGCAGCAAAACTTATTTTCAGTGATATAAAGTCTGGCGAGTATTCAAAAGAAATTTATCCAACAGCATCCGAAATTATGTCACTTGAATCTAACCTTAAGTATGTCGCTGAAAGTCTCCAAATATTCCTAAATAAGATAATTGATAACAAACAAGGAGAAAAGAAGATTGCATCTATAGGTCAAGCAATTGTGCAAGCTGCTTGCCCAAGGAGTGTTATCGCACCACTACAGATAGGTTTAGGTGTGCAAGTCCATCATCTAGTTGGCTCTAAAATGCTACTTGAATCTTTACATAGTCTTGGTTTCTGTTCCTCTTATCAAGAAGTTCTGAAATATGAATCTTGTGCTGCAGTTACACAGGGAACAACTATTCACACAACTAATAATGAATTTGTGCAATACATAGCCGACAATGTCGATCATAACATTTGTACATTGGATGGACTGAACACATTTCATGGGATGGGCATAATTGCAGCTGTTACTCCTAGACTTAAAACGAATCAAATTATCCCACGTGTACATGTAGCAAATGAAGAGGTAACTGATATTGCAAAAATTGACATTCATTTCTACAAACAAAAGAGTAACAAAATGGAAGAGATGATATTTAAACATTTAATTGATTTAGCAGACATTGAAGAACCACTGAGAGAACTTGACTTCCTGATTAAAATTGCACGACCGTTGGGAGTACAGTCACCAGGTTGGTCCGGATTTATGCAGATGGTACATCATGGAAAGTATCCCGGAGAGTCATCCTTGGTGTTCATGCCTATGATTGATATGAGTGCAAGTGACCTGTCTTGTATCTTTTCAACGCTGCACTTTGTAGTTTCACAATCTAACCAATCGAATACAACCCCGGTTCTTACCTTCGATCAGCCTCTGTACTGGAAGGCACTCAATATTATAGAAAATGAACCAAGTGAAAGCAAGATTAAATCAGTCGTGGTACGGTTGGGTGGATTTCATACCGAGATGAGTTTTTTAGGGTGCATTGGCAGAATAATGGAAAATACTGGCCTGAAAGAACTTCTTGCGACTGCTTATGCTGAAAATACAGTTGGACATATGCTTGATGGTAAAGCTATAAACAGGGCAATCAGAGGACATTTTCTTGTAGATGACGCATTAAATGTTCTGCTGCTTGAAAAGATGCTGGCACAGAAAGATCAATCTTCGGATAGTAACAACAATTCTATCCAAACTAAAGACGACACAAATGATAACATTGAACCAGAAACTGGAAGTGACATTCTCAAAGAAGAAGACACAGATCAATGTGACATCCACGAAGTGGAACACACAGACCAAAATGACATTCGCAAGGTAGAAGAAAGGGGACAAAGTGACATTAACAAAGTAAAAAGCACAGAACACAGTGACATTCCTAAAGTAGAAGACATCCTTCATGATATATTGAATAAGAGACGAGCCCCGGAATCTCTGCAAAATAACAAAACAATACTTGAATTGATGGAAAGCTATGAACAAATGAAGTTGGACCTTTTGAAATATAAAACTGCTAGGCTTTGCAATATATGGAAATGATAGATATACTAAAATCATTTATCAAAGCAGAGCGAACTGGAAACTGGTGTCTACATCTGAAATCCATGCAGAAAATGCTGCCATTCTTTGCAGCAGCCGGTCACAACTTGTACCTGAAATCAGCTTATCTGTATCTGCAACAGATGATAAGTCTTCCTGATAGCAACCCACAACTTCATAACGCATTTTGCAATGGGTTTCATGTTGTACGCAGGAGCGATCGCTACTGGGGAGGTCTTTCAACGGATTTGGCGATAGAGCAGGTCTTAATGCGAAGTGTTAAGTCGGTCGGTGGTCTAACTAGAGGAAGAGGGATGACAGAAGCACAAAGAGCACATTGGTTACTTTCTGTCCCTGCAATGGCTGAGATTAATAATGCAATGCAGGAATTTACAGAGCATAGATTAATAACAAGTGAGCAGCATAAGGAAAGTACGGAATCAAGAATTAAAAGAGACGAACTGGACAGAAATACATTTATAGACTTTTTAAAAGAAAGAAATCCATTCGCAGAAGAAGTAGAGTTAAGAAACATTGAAACAGGAGTTATTGCAGATAAAAATGTAAATGCGGATACAGCAAAAGAAGTTGGTGAGGGTATTATAAAGGGGATGACAGATCAAAAAGTTATCGAGTATACATTTAAAAGGAAGAATGAAGCTGTAACGTTAGGAAAAAAGAACAGTGTGAAAGTTGACGGAGCGGAAATACATGTTGATTCACAACTTCTATTCCAACGTCTTATTGCTGTTGCTGACATAACATTAGATGAGAAGGAAGATATTTTCCAGTATGAACTTTGTGGCAACCCATCATCTCTGTTTGATTCTGCTGGACTTTTGCGCGAACCACAAAAACCATTATTGGCCAAGGCTATATGGGACCATAGCAAATGTGGTACAGACATTATATCAGATGAAACTGTTCATTATGTCTTAGATGGTGGCTCGTTAATTCAAAGAATTCCTTGGTCATGTGGATCATCGTTTGATTCAATTTGTTCAAGATATACAGATTACGTCGAGAGGAGCTATGGTAAAGCACATGTAGTGTTTGATGGCTACTGCAACGGTCAGTCAACAAAAGACGTAACTCATGAGCGAAGAACAAGGGGGGTCGTTGGAACAGAAGTAAAATTTGATGGGAAAACACCATTTAAAACAAAAAAGGAGTCAGTTTTGTCAAACAAAGAAAACAAACAAAGATTTATCAATCTTCTAACAAAGCATATGCAAGACCGGGAAATTTGTGTTTTAAACGCTGGTGGTGATGCTGATGTTCTGATAGCTGAAACAGGAGTAAAATTAGCGAAGGATTTTCCAACTGTTGTTGTTGGTGAGGACACCGATCTACTCGTTTTACTTCTTTATCATGCAAACGAATCAGACAACAGCTTGTACTTCACATCCGACTCGAAGAATTGTATGAAAAAGAAGAGAATATGGGATATAAAAGAGACAAAATGTGCATTAGGTTCAGAAACGTGCAGATTATTACCATTTGTTCATGCTTTCAGCGGGTGTGATACAACATCACGAATATATGGCATTGGTAAAGGTGCGGTGTTTAAGAAGATAGCAACAGATGCTTATTTTAGACAACAGGCACATGTTTTTGTAAATAATGGTTCATCCCATGAACAGGTAGCGAAAGCCGGAGAAAATTCATTTAAGTGTTTGTACAATGGATTAATTGAAACACCACTGAACAGTTTAAGGTACAGAAAATTTATAACTAAAGCAGCTACAAGCACATGTGTAGTTCAGGTACAGACATTACCCCGACAGAAGCAGCCGCGAAGTACCATAGCTATAGAGTGTACCATCAAGTTCAAACGTGGATTGGCAATACAATAAACCCTCTGGAATGGGGCTGGTGTTCAACCGGTGATAAACTTGTTCCATTTAAAACACATTTGTCCGCTGCACCAGAAAGGTTGCTTAACATCATTAAATGTAATTGTAAAATCAATTGTGATACAAAAAGATGTTCTTGCAGGAAACATGGACTTTCCTGTTCTGTAGGATGTGGAGGATGTAGAGGCATCTGTTGTTCAAACAGTATGAAGGTTGACAGTGAAGAATTCGAGCATGTTGGTGTTTTTTAAGTACGCTTAACTGTTTGAAAATTATTAGCTGATACAGTTGTATTTACTTAAGTGAACGTTATTTGCCAACTGTTGTAATCAAAAGAAAACGAGAACTAAATGTAGATCTAGGAATATTTTAACTTTGAGATTGAATTGAACGTGGATAATATTCCGACATACTCCTACGTGAGCCTGATATGACAGGCAGCATCACTATTTAAATGCATTGTAATTTATATATAATTCATAAAAGTTAATACATATGTTCGTATTAATATATTTTTTTGACAATGGAATGTTCAGATAAGAAATTTTATACATATTTTATCTAATTATTCTATAATACAGGCTAAGCAGGTTAGATTGTTGGGCTGCTCTTGTGTTTTCGTCACAATGATACACTGGGCATAATACATTTAAAAGCGCATAGTAAAGAACAGTGAATATACTAAGGGGTTTCCTTTATGATTATAATAATGTTATTTGAACACCGGTTGCTATTGTAACAAGATAAAGATGATGCGAAAATAACTATTTTTAACACTTCCCATTGTTAAGGAAATATCATATCATATGGCCCCTTTTGCTATGATGTGGTTCATCTTATAGTGATTTGTTATCTATTTAAGTACACATGCATACTTTTTGTTTAGTCTTTAATACAGCAACCTGAAACTGTTACTGATGTGCTAGTTTTACTGGGCAAATTATTTAATGCTTTTTGAGTTGCAATGTAAATGCAAGTGGGTGGGGTATTTTGACCCCACTGGTATAAAATTTACTGGAGATAAATGTATTTCTTGTTGAAAAATATGTTATAGAAATATCAGAATAGCATAAGTATTATATAAAAATAATAAATCACACAAAAATGTTTGTTTTTCTTGTATGCTTATTATTTTGACAGTACAACTAAGAATTTATGAGAATCGTTCAAGGAATAAAGGATGCCATTAAACATGATGCATTTTCTGAGTTTCCGACAGGATTTTTTTTGAGGACTTTTTTCTACAATACTACAATGTCTAAAGATTGTAAGGAAATGAAGAAAGTCTCTGTTGGAATTTGTTTAAGGTAGGGCCAATATTTTTGATAGAATGACTTGCCTATTATGGTTTCGTCGCCGCTGTTGAAATCGGTCACAATTGGCCTACTGTTTTTAATTTCGAGAAATGCTCTCAGCTAATGCAAAAACTTTCAAGTTGTAGTATTTAACCTTATACAAGTGTCCATACTATATTTTTTGCCTATAGAAATTAAACCAATTTGCGTAGCAAATGTTGGTAGATCTATGTTAAAGAAAATAAAGACATGCAAAAACATATTTTCTCGGAATTACGATAAATAACACTGGTATGGTCACGAACACCATCAGCAATAAACACTACTTTAATGTTATTTATTTAAGAAATAATTTATAGCAAAAGAATGTTTTAACACTATTTATGGACGATGGGCGGTTATACGTCGGGCGTAATAATTTCACGAGGGCGCAGCCCTCGTGAAATTATTTGTACGACGTATTACCGCCCGAGTGCATAAATAGCGTTAAAACACTCTTTTGCTATAAATTATTTCGATTCTAATATGCCCTTAATCTAAAACAGTAGATAAAATATAGTAGCGCTCTTTCTTTGTCGCAACAAAAACATTGACGTCACCGCACGTTAACGTGACGTCATTGTAGCATAAGAGTGTTTAACAGAGAAAAGCATATTAGAATTTGATGTTATTTATACAAATTCGACTGCATGGGCCTAAGTAGCCGAGTAGTTAAGGTCGCTGACTTCAAATCACTTGCCCCCCAACCCCCACCGATGTGGATTCGAGCCTGACTCGGGGCGTTGAAGTCTTCATGGGATGAAGCTATCCAGCTGGCTAACGGAAGGTCGGTGGTTCTACCCAATGAAATAATGCATGGAGAATCATCTGGGGTCTTTTTCCTTCAACATCAAAGCTGGAGTCGCCATATGACCTGAATTTTGTTGGTGCGACCTGAAACCCAATAAAACCAACTGGACTGCCATCTAAATAATTAAGCAATTCTAGAATTCTTTTCAAAATTTTGAAGGTTTCTTTTCAAAAGAAATTTTACTTCCGTTGCTAAGGATCGCGCCATGTGTAAATCCATCTATAATTATGATGACTTAACATAACAGTAATAACGCACGTACAACAGTTATACAATGATATTTCAGGAGATACCGGCGTCTTCCGCGAATATCTAATTTTCCATGATGCCAATGGTTGTCGACATAATAAACACGTAGGAAAAAGTGGTATATGCGATATTTGTCTTCGGTGTCCTCAAAAGGAAGCACCGCCTCTCCACCAGGGAATTCACACCACTTTCATCTTTCGATGGTATATTGGAGCGTTGTCTACTGCATTGGCCTAATTCCCGGAAAGCAAGTTTTAACTTGAATGAGACTCATAACATATCGCTTCGCTTGTTATTCAGCGCACTTAAAACAAACAGTTTGGTATAGCACTAAACTTCTAGCTCAATAAGTTTTCCACAACAATGATTCTCATTACATATTTAAAATGTAAAATTCTATTTATACCTCAACATAGCAACCGAGACTTGTAAAACTAATGCCTACATATTGAAAAGGGTCATTTTTATAAAATCATTGACATTGTTAAAGAAACAGAGGAAAATAAGATATGGAAAGCAGGAATGTTTCCTTGTGGCTGTGTTTTGCTTTAACTTCTATGGTGCTTGGAATTTCCCTTGCACAAACTTGGACACCATATAAACAAAGAAACAACTGTGGAATTAAAGCGGACTTCATAATAGAGCGCCAGATCTCCGGATCATTACTGGTCTGCGTATTAATCTGTACTAAGACGGGAGGATGTATCAGCGTCTCCTGGAACGCTGGGACAAATAGCTGTCTTCTGTCAGGTCATGATACCATATCAGAGGAAAATGATCCCACCTATAGGGCTTATGAGATGGCGTCGGGCTCGGTGTGTGCATCAGAAGTGAAATTCCCAGGTAGGTGCTCAAGTCGTCTTAAAAGTTGATTCAAACAGCTTCTATTTCAAAGTAAGAGCTTTTGTCTCACGATAGAGCTGATACCTTTTGATCTTGATTGTTCGTCATTGAAAATTATCGGCTGCTGCGTTGTAATATTTTAATATTTCTTGATAAAGATTTTTTTTATTTACAGTCATTGGTATAAAAATAGACATGCATAGTTATACTTCGCTATTGACCGGCATTTCATCTTTTCTAACCTTGATACTATTGTAGGGAAACCTATTTGACGAGTATGCCAAAAAAGGCATAAAACTGTCAATAGAACTGAGATCGGATGCATGAAACTTAATGAAATTAACGAAAAAAGCACTCCAAACATGCGACAAAATAAGAACCATCAGTAAATTCCATGAAAATCTTATGTAAGATGTTACGATACCAAAACAGAACTTAGTAAATTAAAACATTTCCTTTTAATACGTTTTCTTTTTTCATTTTTAGTCAACAAATAGTTTTCTTTAAAATAACAAGTTTTTAAAAAAAGTATATGAAGTTTATGTTTAACCGCCTCGATAGCCTAGTGGTAGAGCGTCCGCTTCGAGTGCGGGAGGTCGTGGGTTCGATCCCCGGCCGTGTCATACCAAAGACGTGAAAAATGGTACCAGTAGCTCCCTTGCTTGGCCCTCAGCATTAAAAGGGAAACTGACCTCTTCTCTCATACCCTCGTAGCGATGGATTCCATCATGAATGAGGTGTCGAGAGTGATTAATATAAGTTGTAGAACTTCCTAACAATCGACCTAAAATAATGTATAAACTAAATATATGTTGAATACGTTTCTTATAAATCACACTGTGTAATCAAATTAAAACCACTTTGACGCACTTGCATGATCAATTGTTATTCTTATAAATAATAACCGCTATTAATTGGGACCATACTTTGAAAGTTATTAGTCCCCAGCTGTACTTTTGATGACAGAAATCCGTTGACCTACTGCCAAGATCTTTAGCTAAAGTAGTTTCATCCCAACTAAAAGTTCAACGTCAAGACCAGTTTTACAAGACAAAATTCTATTGAAACTTGTGGGGGAGGGGTACAAAAATCACTTGGTAGTACTGAAATTATTTATTTTCAGTTTTCATGGCAAAGAAAACTACCTATGGAACAGCCAGATATGAGATGACATACCAAGATGCCGAAAAGCGTTGTGCAGAACTAGGAACCAGCATGGCAACTGAGGATGACGTCACACAAGCACAGAGTCTAGGACTGCACTATTGTGATTGTGGTTGGTTATCAAACGGAAGAAATGCCCTTATACTGTCTTACTATGACGGCAATTGTTGGGGGAGTTTTTACACTGGACCAATCTATTGTGACTGGGCTTTAACAGATGTTTGGTGCAAAAACTAATATCCGAGCACTATATAGCAGAGCAGCGCTTTTCATCAATGCCTCTTCGCAAAAAATGATGATTATATAAAATTCTACTATGAAAATATGCATGCACATTG
This sequence comes from Mercenaria mercenaria, assembly GCF_021730395.1. Classification (NCBI taxonomy): domain Eukaryota; kingdom Metazoa; phylum Mollusca; class Bivalvia; order Venerida; family Veneridae; genus Mercenaria; species Mercenaria mercenaria. The sequence continues at coordinate 58,041,369 of NC_069377.1, read as the reverse complement.
CCGTTAAAACACGACAAAAAGTGTTTCCCTAATTCATCTATTTGCTTACATAAAAGACATATAAGAATCGAAATAATATACATTGTATAGCAAAACTATGTTTTAACACTACCGTATCTCGACAATACGAATCGCTTATACTCCGCGTGTATAATTCACTCGGGTTACGCCTTCGTGAAATTATTCCACAAGCGTAAAACCTCTTTGTATTATTTCAATATGTTAAAGCATGGCTATGCTGTAATATAAATATTGTCTCAGGAATCTAAAGGGAAGTAACTTGGGCGTTTTCAAATATGTTGATATCTTTAAAAAGATAATCCGGCATATGAAAGGTCTAAACGCATCAATGCTACATTTTGCAAATATATTCTATCTTGTATTCTAATATTCTTGTTTCTGTTGAAGCACGCTTGCACTTAAATGACGTCATCGCACGTTTTTGTTGCGACAAAGAAAGAGCACTACTATATTTTTCCTACTGTTTTAAAAATGTATAGGGCATATTAGAATTGAAATAATGTATAGAAAAATTGTGTTTTACTTAAATTAATACACTCAAAATCCAGAATACAATGTAATTTACTCGGGCTATGCCCTCGTGAAATTATTCCGCAGACGTGTAACCTCTTTTCGTGCATTAATAACGTTAAAACACGGTTTTGCTATACATAATTTCTTCAATATATCTATGTCAGGACGACTTGGACTAAAGAATCAGACTACTCGCCATATTATGTCATAACTATATACCGTGTGACAAAATGCAGCCAGTCCAAAACTGAATGCTAAAACCTGTTAGTGAGAAAAACTTTTAGTAGTCTCATTTCAAACAAAAGTCTTTTTGAACCGGTCATTTTGATTTTTCTTTACATTACATTGTAAAAATGAGATTATTGTGTTATATATCATTCTGTCTCCAACAAAACAAGACAACGGTGAGCATGTACAATAAAGTCACAAATGGCGAATTCCATTACGTTCAATTGAGGACTTTGATAATATTTTGAAAAAAGTGGAAAACCGCAGGTCGCCCAACACGACATAAACGAAAATGTTGCCGTTAACCTATTTTATTACTTAAACAAATAATTCACAAACATAATGTTCAAACCTGTGTTTTACCAATGCCCATGACGATAGTAAATAACACCATAAAACAATAAAAAGAACTGTGTTTCGGATTAAAGACTATTTTACATAGAAAATATGGAATTATTTAGTGTAATTTGGTTTTTAAGTGTACAGTAAATTGTAATTTGGAATTTATGAAAACATGAAACTAACACTGTAGATTGGATAATCTTGTTTTCATGCTTCGATACTTTTTTCGCGAACAGAGGGCGAACCGAAAATCAAAACTAACTAAATAATTGTTAACACCACGAGTATGTCTGGTGTCTTTAAAACTGTCAATTTTACCCGATTAAAAACTGAGGGTCAAAATATATTTGAGTTTGCAAGCGTCTACTGAGCTGTGTTATGATTTAAAGAAATAATTGGCCTTTTGTTGTTATATTTTCTGGTTCTTTAGTGTCATGGAGTTCATTTATAGCCGGTTCTAGGGGACATGCATTACTCATATCAAACCGAATCTGCTATTGTTTTTCTTGGTTTTGTTCTATGCCAAAAGATCCAATATTAAAATCTCACTTTTTTCTTTATTTCGTTAGCCATTTTTTCTGTAAATTAACATAAATACCAGATGCCAGTTAGGAAGACATGATCATTGTCTTTTTTATAACTTTTATAAAACTATCTATTCGTATTTTTATCTATGTTTAAGCAATATTATGTGAATGCAAGTCACATGTTAGTTTTAGAATTTGTTCGCTTAGTTTTAAATATCTTACAAAACTTATCTTACTTAATGCGATATTTGTAATTTTAAATTTATATATGATCTTATACCTGAATAAATATATCTATCTATCTATCTATGACACATCATATAATAAATTTTATTTGTCAAAGGAATCTGCTTTGTCAAATTGGAAGCTTTATAGAACATATATAGAAGGAATCCGTTGATTGAATTGCTGAGTTACTTAAAAGAATAGAAATGTAACACGCTTTCATACATATAACAATACAAAGGTCATTTCTACACATACTAATAAACTTTGATGCTGTGGCAGATAAGTCCAATAAGTCCAGGGGTGTTCAAAGATAATCCGTCATAAAATTATCTTTAAGCTATATTTCAAAGTACAATGTATATTTGTTACCTGTATTAGAAAATAAACAGTGTCGAATGTATTGAGGTCAATGCCACATTATCAACCTCTTGAAGCAAACAATGTCAATGTGATTTTCTGTTTTAGCTGTTTGTTTATACAATAGAATCTGAATGATCAATGTGATTCTTGCGCTCGAGATTTTCACATATTTGCCATGTGTTGGAAACCGGGGCAAGTCGGAACAATGGCGATTACTTTAAATATTAACAATTTAAACAATATCTAATGGCGCATAAGACTGGCGTTAGCAGTGTCGACTAATTCCAAAAGTTGAAATGGCTGAATGATTTAAACAAATAATGTTGGCGGAGAAAGTTTAAATGTTAGATGCTTAAGTAAAAATACTCATTCTGTATATAATTTGTTTCAGGTAATTTGTGTATAGAGGTGTTGTTTATCCTCACAGATAACTTGAAAGACCGATTTGTGTACTGTTATTTAAACACATAAGATTTAAGTCATTATCATTAGAAATGCTTTCAGAAGATGAAGGTCAAAGGTATCACGTGGTTGGGGTTAAATTGAACAGCGTGCTTGGGGCATGTTGGACCACTGTTCCAACTTACCCCGACGGGGATAACTTATACGAATTTAGCTTTCACATTTACGACTTACCTGTTTATATTTTATTTACATTCAAGTCTAAAGCAAGATGCGGTGTTATGAACGAAAAACATCTTCGAGAACGATATTGAAAGCTAATACTAGTATACAAGCAGCAGTACTGGAAATCTTAGTTATCAAGAAAGTTTAAATTGCATTGCAGAAAGGTTTAACATACAGAAAACAACATTGCATAGATATGGCTACTTAAAAATAGTAGGTGATGGCGATATCGAAAATGCAAACTGGTTATTCTAAACGCCTCCAGATATTTTTTAATGAGCAGGAGCTAGATTCTATATTTTTTAGTTTGTCAGAAGCCATATTCATACGCATAGAGAACGATGGATTCAGTGCGTTGTCTGCAGAAATAGTGGCCACACGTAGAATGTGTTAACTCGAGCCCAATCTTAATGTTTAATCTGCGACTCAGACGATTCCGATTACTTAAAAACACTTATACCACCATTGTTACTTTATTGGTGCTAAATGAGTGTGTTGATCTCTGTTCAACGTTTGATTAGTACATATATATACGAAATTTTCGACTCTTAGTTTTTTGTGTAACAATATTTGATCCGGATATTACATAAAGCGTTTACAGTTTGTTTGGGTTTTTTTCAAGTTCTACATTAATTTGTTAGACAATTGTTCTGAATATATCCGTTCATTTCCAAACCCATTATGCTAATCCGATGTACACATGCGGTATACAATGCTCCTAACAAAATGGGAAGGGTATATAAGTATAATACATGTCCGTTCGTTTAATTAAACGTCCATGTTCTCACCAACTTTTTCCGACTGCTGGGTGTGATCCATATACGTCTTGCATGCATAATGTTATCTCCTGTGGATGGTTTGGCGTTGTATGTTCGTCCGTCCGAAGCCATCTCTATGACAGGATTTGGAATATTTAAATAAAACATGATAGAAATGTTAACTGCTCTAGGGAAATGCCATCCTAAAAGTTTCGATCAGATCGCCTGAGTTGCCCTTTGTACATGTATATATATTACATATATAGTGTTTTTATTCCATTTTTTATCTGTCCAGAGTCATAACTCAGTCATTGACTGTTTAAAAGATTTCAATAAAGCATGGTAGAAATGACTGATAATGGAGAATTTATGACCCACATGTTTCAGACAGATTGCTTAAAGAAGACAAGATTTATGTCCCTTTGTACATAGTAAATAAATTTCTGGCCGTCAGGAGTTTTATCTCAGATATAGTTCGAAGGATTTCAATTATACATGGTAACAATATATTATATTACGACCAAACTTGGAAATTTGGAAGCTTGCATAGAGGCCGTGGTTTAAGTTATATTTTTGGTTGCTTTGGTTAAGGTCAAGATCATCGTTACTAAAATGGAAAAGTGTCTTTCTCACAATGACTTCAGTTAGGAAAGAGGTAAGGTAAACAAACCTTGTTAATAGGTATTTGAGATTATAACACACTAAATAGTTCTTGTTCTTTATTCTATATAAATTTGACCTATTTCCAATGACCGCAGCACACATCAGGACCCATTTTAAATGTCTGTAACTTACATTTTCTTGAAGAATATTGTCAGTGCTAACTAAAAATCAAAAGAAAAGTGGGGGTCATGTTTGATGCAAGAAAATTAATTTCAGTCCAAACACAAACTGCAAAATCAGCTAAAAATGAGACCCCAAACTATACTGGTGGTGTATGATCTAAGTTTCCATGAAAAATTTTGTCATGTTGTTATTTCATTATGAAAATGCTACCTACATGTCAAGCATAGATCTGTCATGTGATTTTAGCAAAAAAATGCAAAGAAAATAAGGAAATAGCTCTACAGGGCAAAAAACTGAGCACTATATGCGATACCATTTTTTTCGCGCCATTTTTTCTATTTAGTGTCTGTATGCCAATATAGAGACCAATGTGTTCGAGCTTGGATCAATGTCATTGCTAAATATTGGAAAAGGTATTCGATCAATAATATGTACTAGTTATAGTATGTGTGAGAGTGTGTTACCAGGATATATCAGAGCTAGGGGTACATCGAGGGTATTTTTCTCTGCACATATCGTCGAGGCCGGTAGGCCGAGACAGATATGTGAAGAGAAAAATAACGAGATGTACCCCTAGCTCTGATATATCCTGGTAACACACGAGCATTACATATTATAACTGTTTTATCGCATAGTTTATCATTAAAATTTATATATTATTTTCATTTAAATTTGTTTATTATTATTTTTACTATTTTGATTCCCTTTCTGCGCCTCGCTGACTGAAACACTAAAACTTCTGTTTTAGAAAATGTGTTCCCCAGATAAAAGTACCCAACAAATTTCTGCATTGGTTTTAAATCTTTGCATTTCATTGGCCAGACATATTGTAAAACTTGTTGTTTTGTTTGTAAAAAAAATCAAAGAAAAAGAAACATTTGAGAAATCTCAGAATTTCATATATTCCATGTGTTTTTGAAATATTCTAGTTTATTTATTCTTTTACTTTATAAATGTAGGTGTTTGTGACAATTCTTTCTCTGTGAACTGTAAATTGGACTGAGCTAAAATCATCTTTTCTTTGAAAGGAAAAAATTATACTCCCTTGATAGGACCTCAATAGAGAAAAAGTGTTCCGATATATATCGGAACAGTTTTACTGTGCTGATATATATCGGAACACTTTTTTTCTTATGAAACTCCATAGAGATTTCCGTGTTGATATATATATCGCAACAGTTTTGTAAGATATCAGCACAGTTTTGTAGTAATAATGTGTGTTACTATGTATAACATGCTGCAAAGATCAAAGGAAAATTGCCGCACTATGCGATAAAGTTAGGAATGAGTAACTTTCATGGAGATCATATTCAACTGCATTTATATGCTTTTTGTAGACAGAGAATGTTTTTTTCAATGGTGAAACCTTTATCCCGTTCGACAAGGGATTCCAATTTTACTTGTTTCCTTTTTAAATATAAGTGAAGATTAATATTAATTGCAATTTACTAATTATTTAAAGTTGTGTGCCTTTTTAACGAATAAAATGGGAGGCGTTCGTGTCCATTATGTATGTTTTTGGTGATGAGGCTGTCTCCGACAAGTTTTATGACTGTTCCTGTTTAAAGCTGTTCGCTGCAGATTCTACGTACAATACATTTATTTAAAGTAGTTTTTCAAAATTTGTTCCATTTTACTCCAGTACGTGTTCCAATTTGCCCCATCGACGGGACTTATTGGAACGCTACACCTTGTCACTTTGAACCAATATAATTTGTTACCCGTCCGCTCAGTATTTAAAATAAGTCAATATTTTTGGAGCAGATACGATGTCTGATCAAAACATTAATGGTCAAAACAAATACATAAAACGGTTAAAACTGTATTTTCTGTTCCTACTTGCCCCGGTCTACCCTACAGATATTATTCCAGTCTTCATTTGGAATCACGGAACCACACGATTTGAAAGCTCGAATAGTTGGCACCAGACATAAAATTACAATAAAAATAAGTCTGTTTTCACAGCATAGACACTTGACATACTGATACACGTGTACTGTAAACATATTCCTTGTTGTTTCTTTACTTACTTGAACATTCATTGAGCAAACTATTCATCCTTAAACTTCTTAGTACAACTTCTTTTGTCCCTAAAAAATAACGTCCCTTACGCCTGTAACTTTTTATAAAGTTCTGTAATTTGTTTTGCAATATTTACAACTGAAACTTTTTCATTTTTACAATTTTAACTTTTGTACAGCTATATCTAATTTTATTATTCGAACTATTTTACAGCCATCAAATGAAATTTACAACTGTAGTATTATGTTGTTGTATGAAGTCTACACGTGTAAATTTGAAATAATCATTTTAAATTAATATTTCTAATGTCAGGTAATAGAACACTTACTTAACACAAAAAGCTACGAAGCGCGAATTCTCCACATTTCGTGAATACATTTTATATATAATTAGAAATAAATTTAAATGTCTAATGTCTATCAAAGCAAAATCAGTGGAGAGAATTATTATAAGCTCTAGCGGTTTTCAATTCAATCCACTTGTCTTGATATTTGTATTGTATGGATGTTATATATATATATGTATGTTATATGTAATGTATATCTTGATAAATGAATATGTTTAAACCAAAGCAAAATCATTGGAAAAATGAAAATCGGCGCAGAAACGCGTTAACTTGGACTATGTGCATCAATATTTTTGTGGTGTTCGTGCATGTGTAAACCCTATCTTCAACATACACATATTTAACATAGAGCCCGCGAAACCCTACCTTTAAAGCCGAAGGGGCTTTATGTTAATATGTTTTGTTAAAAGTAGGGTTTAAACCTGCATGATCACAAGAAACAATTAGTTTAAATCTGTAATGTTTCGTTCAGAAAGAAGAAAGTTATTGATTTTCTTCGAAATTTCGGCATTGACCCAGCATGCAATAAGCTAGGGGTTCATCGATCGTTGAGTGAACGTCTCGGCTAAACGAATCAAATTGCTTGGATTAAAAGAAAATTGAATTATAATGTTATGCTGGAAATAAAATGTCATGGAACTCTATGTCGTGTGCGTCTTTGTAACGTCAGAAGACGAGTATAACGTCATTGTAGGGATAATACACGTTTTTTTGTGTATTAACGTCTGCAGAAGCCCGCGGGATTGTTTGTGACCGAGACCGAAGGTCGAGGTCACAAACATATCCCAAGGGCTTCTGCAGGCGTTAATACACAAAACAAACGTGTATTGTCGCTATTCTTGCATAAAAAAAAACATTACACGACGACTAAATGCATTGTTTTCATATGTGATGACTTGACGATTCCGGTACATTTTTTATTTACCATTCTTGTTGTTCTTGGAAACGGTAAACATGTTTTAAATATCCATAAGCGGGGCACACATAACAACAACACTACTAAAAGCGTGATTTGGAGGTTTTTAAGCATCTTATTTTTATTTTTAGTTTTTACAAACGTTACATTACACATAATTTTGCATATAACTTAAAAATTTGATAAACAGGAACACAATTATTTTAAGAATAACAACTTTACATTCGAATTATTTTGAGTACGAACAAACAGAGTACGGATGAGTACGAAGCTAGTGACTAGCTTTCGAGGTTTATTATATGAATTCTGCGAACAATCAGGTGAAAACAAACCGACTGATACTAACAAAAGTCATTAATATAATACCTAAAAACGGGCAATAGCACAAGTTACACGCGATACTTATTTATTCACAGTTATTTACAATAACTGAACAGACGCTTTGTAAAGGGAGTAAACTCTAAGAGAAGCTAGTGCGTACATTGATGGGGGCAGTACGTTTGGGGTTGGAAACTGATACAGCTAAACATACTATGGATTACATTGTGTCTATAATGCTACAAGAACAGGTTATTACGGAAGAAACAAGATGCAGATGCCAAATATCAGTCTGCGCAGAAATACATACATATGTCCCTGGCAAAGCATTTCAAAAATAAAAATCGGGTATTAACAGCACGTGAATTGCCTTGTTTGCACACGATTTTTCTCCCGTTAATACATGGGCGGATCCAGTGAAAAAAGTAGTTTTTATGCAAGAATGTTCGTTTATGTGCGCCTGTTTCCAGTGATGAGATTAAAATTTGTTGCAAACTGCGTATCTGAACAAAACTAATCATAAAATTAAAAAAGAAAAGTGCTTCTCTTGAATAAGGAAAGTATCACACCTCGAAGTGAGACAACTTACGCGCTCGTGAAAATTATAACAAATTGTCCCGCATGTTGGTGAGATTTATTCCATATTCTCTCAAAATAAACAAATATCCTCTTTACATCGCATATTCTTATTGTGTAAGGGTGCATGTGAGTTTGCAAATTGTAAAAATATGCTGTTTCTGTATTATGCAACATTTTAATTTAGAATACCTTACTGTTTAATCATACCAGCGGCTGTATTCTTGACAGAGTTGCGTACCCTACTTATTTCAGAAGAATGCAATTTCATTGTGTCAGGATTAGTTCCATAACATTGATATGGTCGTGCATTAGTTAAAGTGTGTAATTTACCTTATATGGAATATACACTTCTAGTAAATTCCATATGGACATTACTGACTGTCGGTGGACTGCGATAGCCACTAAGTAGCTGCCCTTCTTACAATTTAATTAAATCTTATTGCTTTTGAAAACATGTAGCACGATTGATCTAAGTTAGATTTCTAGCAATCTGACTAAAGTACTTGATCTTCTAAACGAAGATCTGGGAACGACCCATTCACATTCGTCTTCTGTATATTTTGGATTTCCATTATTGCTATTTTATGTTATCCAATCAGACGACTTGTTCGATTGTCAAAGAGTAAGAAAAATATGCAGTTATTCCAGGACTCGAACCCGGGACCCCTCGCTTACAAAGCAAGTGCACGGTGTATGATCAATCCTATATTGTTGGTACAAAACTTGCGGTGCTTTCACTTTCTGGTATAAGCAACGGACTTTTACGTACAAAAAATGTAAACATGCTACGGAGCAGGAGACGAGTACGTGGAAAAATACGACTTTAGAGACGTAAGTTGATTTTACTGATGTTATCACGGAGCTTAAGTAACTTCTAAGCTTGCACCTGCATAAAAACGAAATGAAAAACTTCAGCAGTTTTCGCTAAATAATCGTTACAGTTTGAGTACTGCTGTACAAATGACGCAAAAGTAAATCGTTCATTGCAATTCTTTTACAGATTCGTGATGTTTAAGCACAATGTTTTGCAAATATATTAAAATTTTATCCGTAGAAACAGTAAAAGAAAAGAAACCATTTTTTAAAATCAATTTATACTCTTAAAAACACGATTTCATCAAAATATGAAGCACCTGTATTTTTCGTATAACACTGAACTGAGGCACCTCCGTTATTTTTCAAAATTTTAATGTAATATTTCGCAATTTTTTATATGTTTTGTTTTTCAGTGACAAGACTGGTAAGCGGCGTTCATCGCTACATTGGCTCCATACGCCAAAACGTAGAAGATCATTGACAGACCGTGTAGATGTGGTAACTCAGAAAAACGCAGCTACGCTCTCTCTTGTACCGCTGCTCATCACACTATTTACAGAGTTAGATCTACTGTATGAAACAAAAATATAGTCCGTGCATTTAGAATGCTAGTAAATGATTTCTTTAATAGATACTTTGTGTTGAAGTAACTAATTGTGCTGAGGGTACCAGTATTCTTAAAAATTGAAAAAAATGTCGTTTCAGAGTTACGTAAAAAAATCTTGACATTAGTTGCAGAGGTGAATGTGAGTGTAAGGAAGGACAACTGCGTGGCGATTGCGCGATATACGCTGTGGAAGGCGAAGGGCAACAATTTAATTTAAATGTCACGTAACAGGATTACGCAAACTATTTCTGTAAATTAGATGTTTCAGACGAGGCAGTCATGGCTTTGCCGTAATATGTACCACATACACTTGTGTTCAAGCGAGAGATTCGGCCGGGAAATGTATCTTGTATTTCTTGTATTATATTAAGCATTCATACACTATATGAACCTAGTATACATAACAAACAGACTGTGTCACCAAAGGACGAGTTTGAAAAACCTTTTTTGCTATTTGATAAGTTTACATTATGTAATGGCAGTGGCTAGGATCACGGTACCGATTCTATGATTACCGAAGTTCCGTATCTAAAGATAACCCCATGAGGACAGGCTAGAATTACGGAAGTATTTTTGAGACATGAAATGTATACGTAGATATATACATTTATGTTGTTGTTAGCTTACTTATTTTACTTAAAATAGCGAATTACAGGTCTGCCGTTGATTTCTACATTATCTGTTCGCCATTTTTTGATTAAACCAATTGCATGGAGGAAATATCGTTCTCATTCTCGAATGATTTAAGCTCAAAACATGGTAAATAAAACGCCATTTTTTTCGTCGTTGCCTTTTTCATTAAGGATTTTTTTATTAACTTTAAGCATGTTTTAACGTAAATTTCATGCTCATAAACACTTCTGTACCCTTAGCCTATCCTCATACATTTGTATATATAGGTTTACACTACCTGATGTAAAGCAAAGCTTGTATGTAGATCGAGGAGAACATTTTTAGCCCAAAAAAGGATTATTAAGATAATCAATGTGATCATGAAAATTTGTATAATATATGCTAATACAACTGAAAATACAACATTGAAGTATTTATTCTCGAATGCGAATCAAGAATGATAAAATGAGAGATTGTGTGTGTTCGGGTTTAACGTCTTTTTCAACAATTTTTCTGTTATATAAACGACGGTGTCTACTTGTAGCAGTGAGCACAATGCTCAACTTTATAGAACTTCCTCACTGGAATATCACGCCGTAGACACGTGGCATGATACCCCACCCAGTCACATTATACTGACACCGGGCTGACCAGTCCTTGTACTATCCCCTTAATGTTGAGCGCCAAGCGAGGAAGCTGCTAGTACTATTTTTTATGTCTTTGGTATGACGCCGCCGGGAATCGAACCCACGACCTCTCGTACTCGAAGCGGACGCTCTTACCACTAGGCTACCGAGGCGGTTAAAACTGAGAGAGAGAGAGATCGCTACATCTACATTTACTCAGATACACCCAATGAATACACGTACAAAGTTTGCGTCTTCTTTGGCCTAGCGTCCGCTTTCAGAGCGGGAGATCGAAGTTCGAATCCCGTCAGGCCACCTGACCTACAAGGATAGGATTCGGTAGGTAATGCGCACAGAGAAAATGTGTGTCATAGTCCAAATTTGACTTGACCATTCATTAAGTCGACACTATAATAATAAAAGTCTTATACAAAAATTAAAAACTGGCACGCGCATGTTTTGACAATTAGGCCTTTATGCCGAAGGATTAAGGAAGGATTTTTCCAGTCAGAAACAGTCGCCCCTCACAAATACCTCCCTAAATTATTGTTTCCTAAGTTCTGGGACGAAATATTTGTGACATAATATAGGTGCCTTTATACAAAAAATATAGCTGACTTACTAAAAACTAAATATTGCAAGATTTTTGCATTTACGAAAAGTTATTTCCGCTATTTTTATGTATAAACAGTATTCTAATATTAAATACCATATAATTAAACATATGAACAATATCAAAATACCAAGATTCGTATTTTAAATGCATTTTCAACACACATGCTACCTTCCTCTACTATGACATGAAACTGAAAACACATTTTATTTCATACATTGGATACAAAATTTGGCAAAATACTGTGTCGATTACATTTTTAAATCTTCGATTTGTTCCGTAAAACTATCCACGATATGAAATAAAGACGAATCTAAGAAGAAAGGGATGATAAATAAGGTCACTACACTTCCGACTTATCTTGTTTATCCATGGCTAATAGGAAAAGTTAGGTGTTTGTACGCACCAGTGAGTTGAAGACGCGACTTTTATACCAACAATATAGGATTGACCATACACCGTGTCAATGCTACAGGTAGATTTGCAAGATGTTGTAAGCTAGCCTCTGGTTGGCTAGTGAAAGGGCCGTCAGAACGAGGCAATGAATAGGTCGTTTTCAGATCCTATGCGTAGCGTAATAGGAGATGTACTTTAGTCAGATTGGATTTCTAGTAACTTACATTTACAAAAACAGAATAGAATAAATACGGAAACAGAAACATAAAACATAAAAAGCAAACAGGTCGGACCAAACGTTTTTACCAAAAATGACGCGCCCGCTCCAACAGTAGGCCTATAATGTTAAGAAACAACATATTCAGCTCATTGGCACATTTTAGAATCTAGAGCGCTCTACATTTAAAATCTGAGAAAAGATCCTTTGGAAGCATAGAACGTAAGCAAGCAACATTATAGCAGACCCGATTTAATTATGTCTGTTCATGAGATGTAATGAATTGTGCAACATCCCTCACACACCTAGCACCGGCTTAAGCGGAACCCTATTAGATCTATATAGTTAAAATGAATGTAGCCGATCCAGACATGATTCCAAAGGATGAAGACTTTTATCTCTAGCTCTATCAAATAACAATATTATTGAGCTCCTGAAGACCAGGGAGTGGTCATTTTCTAATGTTGTCTTAATCTATTAATGAATGTCAAGCATAGTTTGGAAAGAAATACATGTAGATCTATATTGAACAAATCCTATTCGAATCCACTATTTTTCGCGCCACCACCAAGTGCGTGATCACGTGACTGAAACGGAACCGGAAGAAGAAATATGCAAACTTGCGAGGTCGTGACCCTGGCACGGAAAGAGGAAAGAAAGCGTCGTACTGCATATGAAATTTGATTGAATTTGTTTGAATAAAAACTAATTTTAACGTTTTTCATGGAATAAATTTTGGGGCAATCATGACGGAAAATGTCTTCAAAGGTTTGTTTTTATTTTTTGAAGACTAATTTTTCGTTTCTTTCAGTAATTTTAGCGTATGCAGCGATATTATTGGAGCGGTGGTCCGCGTTATGGAATTTGATTTACACAAAAGATGGTGCAACCGACTAAAATCATTGAAATAACAAAAAATTAAGGGTACTTATTTCATGAAGAATGATTGCAAGCACATATTCTACCAAAAGTTTCTGTTGACAGCTTTTATGTGCTCTGTTTTGAATTGGATTCCTTTCGAAAAGCAAACGATCGTCTCCTTTGTACATTTGCCTCGACTCTGGCTGAAATTTTCAGTGATCTTTTGAAAATTAACCATACATATTAAGTTATAATATAAGAAAAATTCTCTTTGCAGCTCCAAGAAACAAAAGACTTCCTAATAAACGCGATTATGAGGTATGTACAGCTCTTTTTTCTCTTAAAAATTTGTCATCATTTTACTTTCAAAATGGCGGACAGAACGTCTGTCAGCCATTTTGGTTGTTAATATTTTCTAGTATCTCACGATCTGTTTAAAACCTTTCCCTCTGGATTTCCGCTATTTGTTTTCATTCATATATTGATTTTTATGAAACTTGATCAATGAGTAACTTGACTGAAATTATGCACACATGAAAAATTTCATTCTAAGATTGCATTGATCAGAGCATTTATTCATATTATTGTATGTTTTATGTATAAAAAGCCATGTGGAGTTTCCAGAATGGGCGACTTACATGCCCTTCATTTTTTGTGGGTTTGAGCTGGGCATGAGGTCAAACGTATCAAGTCAACTTGTCCCTGAAATTTGTTAATTTCGTCCCATCTCTTGAAATATGTGGTCAACTTGTCTCTGTTTTGGACATTTCGTCCCCCCTGCATATATCATTTCATTTCATCAGCGCTGTTTTTACTTTGAAATCCTTTTTTACTCACTTTATTTTAGGAAAAATGATATTGGAAATTCTTCTATTTACTAGCTAAGGCTCCAAGCCTCAATATTGTTTTCGATTATTTTGCCTCCCCAAATGTAGTCGTATCTACTACAAGAAGTCATGAAACAGAATATATCCAAGCGGCAGGATGTAAGGAGTCCACCGATTGGTCACTCCTACATGCTTTAGTCCAGCAGGCGCTAACGTTTTATGCGTCTATTATTCAGGGCTCTCGTTTGGCAAATTTTGGGGCAGAATATCGGCCCCATTCCCCCCATAAAATAGTATGTTTTTTTCCCTCCCATTAAAGAAAATTCCCCCCTCAAAATTTTTTTTTAAAAATTGGCAAGCCGACGGGGATCGATCAGTATGCACCGTGTACCGTAAATGGCACTTTATACTTTCTGCGGTGCAATCGAGACAGATTTTAGCGCATACATAGTTTCAATTTCGTGTTCTGTAAAAATGTCGCGCTGGTGAAATCACCAATCGACAAGTAAATATGTCACATAATTCAAAATCCTAACAAGGGCAAGTGCCGCGAAGTGTGCTAAAATAGATCTGTTATTTCGTCAGCAAATTTTAAATACAAATGACAGTCACACATCCGTACGAGATTCTCGCTCTTCGAAAATTTCGGAAAGTCAAAAAAGGCCTTTAGATTCCGTTGATGACAGTCCAGTGACAACCGTACAAGATTCGTCCTCGCCGAAAATTATTAAAAGTCAAAAGAGTCCATTAGAATCTGTTGATTCACCCAGTAGTTATAATCATGTTTTCCACCAGTGGTAAGGGGAGAAGTTATACATTCATGAGTTAGTAAAAATGAAAAGAATGTCTGTATTTGTTACCATTTCTTCTAGCGTTTGGTATTTCTGAAATTCCCCCCACAAAGATTTTTTTTTCAAAATCATGCGAAATACCCCCCTTGCATAGACCCTGGCCCCAGTCCCCAAAAGCAAACGAGAGCCCTGATTATTAATTCAAGGGTGTTTCGATCATGAACAATTATATGTTAACAAAATGTTAACTAATTACATATATTAAGATTTTGTTGATCGTTTATTAATTTCTGACTTCACATATTTTAGTTATTTTAGTCACTGTTGTAAAGAATTTATAGACATTTCAGTGATTTTTCCTTATATAAGTGGAACCAACTATCGGACCCGTTCACAATTGCAAACAGTCTTTAACAATTTTCAAATTGGCCATTGGCAGTCGAAGTTAGTAATCGACTCTTGCGTGAAAAAGCATCTCATTGATCAAGATTTGTTACAAGTAAACTTTTCCTATTGTTACGCAGAACATATTTTACAGAACACATATTTTACATCATAATATAAGTATAATAATAATTTTCTAGTGAAGTTTGACAAAAATAAGTATAAAAAAAAGGGATGAAATTACCAGTTTGAAATCGTCAAGGGGACAAAATGACCAAAATGGGGACGAGTTGACTGTAAATCAGATCATATACTTCCTTGCAAAAAGCAGTGTGGCTGGCTTTAAGGTCATTGTTTCTATCCAGGTGCCAACCTTAGGGACCTATGTTTGAAAAACTTCTTGAGTGATCGTCACCACCATCATAATTGTCTGAGGGACTCCCGGGAGATCTGATATTTAAGATAAGATTTATTTAAAGTTGGCAATATACGAACAAGTACAACATTATTATGCTCATGTTAGCTTTTGAACAGAATAAGAGCTTTTGAACCATGGTATTCCATGTGTCAGTGTCAATGTACGTATCCACAAGCTTGTAATTGCAAAAATCTGTGAATCCCTATTCCATGTGCATGTTAATCATGTTGTTTCAAACTTTGAGCAGTTTATGACAAGGTTGCATAAAGTTGGAAACGGGAGCCTTCAAAATAGCATTTGGGTTGTTTAGCAGTTACCAGGGTTTTTTCCTTCTATAAATCTACCTTCAGTAAAAGGTGGCAACTAAGATAAGGAGAGTGTGTTAGGGGAAAACTAATGCAGATTGTGGTACGTGGTCTTGCCAAGGAAAATGCTAAATACTGCATCCCCAAATTGATAAAAGCATTTTACAAGCACTGTAATAGGCAGGTGTGACTTACATCAAATAAATGTTCCTATATGTACAAAAGTTTAATTCGTGGTTTTTGCTCCATGAATGCTTATGAAATATGCCTACCCTTATGATTTCCATAGACAAAATTACTTGAAGCTAATAGGTACTTTAGCATGAAGATGAAGATGAATACCAGTGATGTGGGTTCATGCCAGTTATGATTTCCTCATAGTTGGGTACACCTTGATTAAAAATAGAAATAACAGAATAGAGTAATTCAATACGTTTTTGAAGAATTTAGGTGAGAAATAAGGAAAACATTGTCATAACTTCCATTGTTTTTGCATGACATGTGTTTTTTAATAGCAAATTTAAATTCCTTCCTGCTGTCTTTGAAAGGCATATCCTTTACTATCTGTAGTAAGGGTAGTGCAATATTTTGATTATATATATATATATATGTAGATATTTATTTTTTGACAAATTATTTTTCAGCCTGGAGGTATTTCCCCACCTAAGAAAGGAAGAACTAAAGATGATTTCTACACTTTCTGCTCATGGGTCCTGACATATACTCAGTATGAACAATGGAAGCAAGATGTAAGAATCTGATCTGTTTGTCAGAGTTAGTCATTCAGAACTTATTCCAGAGAAGAAAAAAATCACCATTGTTGATATGACTAACAAAACTTTGTTTTCTGAATTCAGTTTTTAGAATCTGCTTAGTTTCACACACTTTGGAATAATTAGGAAAGATGTTTAAAAATACATGCACTGTAAGGTTTATCAGTAATTCCTACAAAATACTGAATTGCAACTGTGAACATAATGATAATTGCTTGTAAGTTGGTTAAAATAGTAGTATTACTAGTAAGTGAAAGTTTTAGTCAGTGTTTTTGTTTTTTCTCATTTTTTGTGTAGGTTTTCTTAGCAGTTAAAAACACTGTTAAAACTTGAATGTAACTAAGCAAGACAAGAATAAAAGAATGAGAGTGTTAAGAGATATATTTGGCATTGTAAAGATGAGTAAAATTTCATTTCTGTTTCAGGAATTGAGAGCAAGAGATAATACAAGTCCTATGGACAGTGCATCAAGTACAGCAGAAAGCTACACATCAGAGTCAACTTTGTCATCAAGCAGTAAAGATGATAGCACACATAACATAGATCTGCAAGATTCAGGTATACTACCGGTATTCACAAATTGTGATTTTTTTTCTTTTTATTCTGGAAGGATTGCAGAATTGCTGCACATGTTTGGAGTTTTGTCGTGTACAATATTTTGAAAGTATCATTTTTCACTAGTAAAAGGTTATAATCTCAGAGCTATGTCTTAATTTTGATATATTCTGGAAACAAAATGCTTTATAAGGTATTAAAACAAATACATGTGTACTTATTACTGTGATATTTTTATGCCCCAAGAAAAGAGGCATAGATTAATTAATCTCACTGTTTAGTTTGTTCTGTCCATCAGTCTGAAACCGCCAAGTCTCAACTGTCGCTATTAAACAATCCAAGGAATTCCAATAAAACTTAACTGATTTCATGCATAATGAGAATGGATGTTACATACAAGTGGAAAAACTGTACCATTAATCTTTAGCCTTCTGGCGGCAAGTGATTCTGCCTTTCCAAACAGTGCACTGTTTTCTGTTCAGCCAATAAATTTTCAGGGAACAAACTTTTCAGTAATAAGTGGTACTATCCCAATTGAATGATGGACCGGTCCATTTTAGAAATTTAGGAGCCATGGTAAAGGTTAATGTAGCATGCAAAGTCTTTAGGACATTAGCCCACAGGCAAGAAAACTGACCTTCATCACTTACTTGCAATTTCTGTTGTTTGTTTAAGCCAGAAATTGAAGATCTTTCATCAGTGTACAAGAAAATCCACACAGTTGTAAAGAAAATTTCCAGAGAATATCTAGTAAAAGAAAAGTTACTCAAAAAACACCTATTTACCAAGCACAAGATGTTAATAATATTTGATCTTTTTATATATGTCTAGTAACATACAGCATATTTGTATCCAAACTCCTTTAAACATGTTTAAATTGTATATATTTCAGATGACGAAAGTTGGGAACTAATTACATGTTTCTGTTTGAAGCCGTATGCAGGAAGACCTATGATAGAATGCTCGCAATGTAACACATGGATCCATTTATCTTGTGCAAAAATTCGCAAATCCAACATACCTGACACTTTTGTGTGTAACTGTTGTAAAGAAAAAAGATTCAAATCACGGAAATCAAATCGAGTGAGAATCGAAAATAAGCGAATCACAATATAGCCCAGGCCTCCATTCATTACATCATTATTGTTATTATTTTGTATGTTAGTTCCTTGTTGATTGTGATGTTTTAATGGTGCAAATACTTGATATAGATAGTCAAGAGCAGCATGTGCGACATGGTAGTCCCCGAAGCAGCATTGGTCTTTTTCTATATACGTCATTCAGTTCACTCCTATTTATATAGAGACAAATAGTGCTTTAAATGATATTTTTGTTTTGGCTTGGATAAAGTCAGTTCAGTTTTCCATTTACAATTCAGATGTGAAGCAATTTTGCCTTCTAAGATGCTCAGTATTAGTTTCTGGTTTATATTTTATTTAAACATAAAAGTTGAACAGGGTCCCAAGGTTTTACAAGTATGGAGACCAGTTTCAAAACTCTAGCTTCTGATTGGCTGGTCCTGAGCTCAGTCTTGAAATGGACCAATCGCAAGATGTTAAGACTTGTATCCAAATTCAGTGTTCATTGGACCTAGTGTGGACTGTATATATATATATATATATATATATGCCATCATCTGGAGTCCAAAATTTAGACTTTGATAAAAAAAAAGACTTCTGTTTGTTTTAATGATACTCCATTGAAAAGGCTACAAAATATAATCAACTTGTGACAAATAAAGGATTATTTATAACAACAATAATTCTTTCGCAAGTATTTATTTTTGCAAATATGGACAGTAAGGGAATAACAATAACAGGATAATGTGAGTGCAATCTACTGTTTCTGTAATTTTATGATTGTTCAAAGGTATTTAACTGTTGATGAACTTGAGTCAGGTACATCAAGTTCTAGAAGATATAGTTTATGTTTGCTGTAGTTTGTTTTGCAAGTACCTCTCCAGCATGTAGGTGTATGCTCATGCAATTTCAAATGTCTGACATTTTAGTCTTTGCGGGACTTGACATACATGTTTCAATAAAATGATTAGTTTGTGTTGCTAAGAGGCTAACTTCAACATACTGAGACTGACACAGTATTGACAGTTAAATGACACATGGCATTGTCTTTAACATAAATGTTATATTTAGCTAAATGAGAACAATGTTTATTTTTGTATTTTTCTGAATTATATTTATTTAAATAATTAAGCACATTTATTTTCCTATTTTCTGAATGAAATCTTGAGAAATTTTTCTGTACACTTTATGCATGATACTTTATCTTCTTAATTTTGGTCCAGAGTTTGATTTTTTAGTATATGATATTTTTTCTTATACATTTGAAATTACAATATATACTAATAGTATTGAGTTTCACTGATGTGTTTTTGGTGAGTTATTGTACATTTTATATCAGACCGTGTAAAAATGGAGTTATTTTTAGCTCATCTGATTTTTTTAAAAAAAAATGATGAGTTATTGTCATCACTTGAGCGGTTGTCGGCGTCGGCGTCTGCGTCGGCGTTGCCTGGTTAAGTTTTATGTTTAGGTCAGCTTTTCTCCTAAACTATCAAAGCTATTGCTTTGAAACTTGGAATACTTGTTCACCATCATAAGCTGACCCTGTATAGCAAGAAACATAACTCCATCTTGCTTTTTGCAAGATTTATGGCCCCTTATGTACTTAGAAAATATCAGATTTCTTGGTTAAGTTTTATGTTTAGGTCAACTTTTCTCCTAAACTATCAAAGCTATTGCTTTGAAACTTGGAATACTTGTTCACCATCATAAGCAGACCCTGTACATCAAGAAACATAACTCCATCTTGCTTTTTGCAAGATTTATTGCCCCTTTTGGACTTAGAAAATCAGTTTTCTTGGTTAAGTTTTATGTTTAATTCAGCTTTTATCCTAAACTATCAAAGCTATTGCTTTAAAACTTGCAACACTTGTTCACCATCATAAGTTGACCCTGTATAGCAAGAAACATAACTCTGTCCTGCTTTTTGCAAGATTTATGGCCCCTTTTGGACTTAGAAAATCAGTTTTCTTGGTTAAGTTTTATGTTTAGGTCAGCTTTTATCCTAAACTATCAAAGCTATTGCTTTAAAACTTGCAACACTTGTTCACCATCATAAGTTGACCCTGTATAGCAAGAAACATAACTCTGTCCTGCTTTTTGCAAGATTTATGGCCCCTTTTGGACTTAGAAAATAACAGATTTCTTGGTTAAGTTTTATGTTTAGGTCAAGTTTTTCTCTTAAACTATCAAAGCTATTGCTTTGAAACTTGCAACACTTGTTCACCATCATAAGCTGACCCTGTACAGCAAGCAACATAACTCCATCCTGCTTTTTGCAATAATTATTGCCCCTTTTGGACTTAGAAAATCATTTTCTTGGTTGAGTATTATGTTTAAGTCAACTTTTCTCATAAACTATCAAAGCTATTGCTTTAAAACTTGCAACAGTTTTTCACCATCATAAGTGGACACTGTACATCAAGAAACATAACTCTATCCTGCTTTTTGCAAGAATGATGGCCCTTTTTAGACTGAGAAAATCATGGGTAGGACAATATTTCTATTACACAAAAAAATCAGATGAGCGTCAGCACCCGCAAGGCGGTGCTCTTGTTCATCTTGGCTTTCAAAATTTTTCAGCCCTGTCCTGAACAAGTGTTTTATTTTAAAAAATTTGTATTTTGGAAATAACAAACTTCAAGCAGATTTCAAATTATACTTTATACCTCAAATGCTGTGCTATAATTTGCACATTTAGAGATACTTTTTTGCATTTAATAGTTTATTTCCTTGTGATACATATAAACTGTTGCTTCTTTCTTTATTACAAAGCACAAACAAGGCTGCACGACTTGTTAATAGGTTTAGGTATTTTACCTGATCTTTTGTTTTGTGATATTTGGTCAGCTGTTTACATGTTGCAAGAAAATGAAATTTGCGCTTCCTTTTTCAGTGTAAATTTATTTATATATAGCCAGTTAATTTTAAAATGTTACAGATTTACAGGTACAGATTTACAGATAAAGACCTGTTAAAGGAATCATAGTATATTGCAATGCCATGAAATAGAAGACAGTTGCCTTCACATTCTGCAGTTCACCTTCATCTAATTCAGCAAAGTTTCAGGCTATAAAAGACCTTTTTTGTGATGACAAATATTTGGCTCAATTTGGCCTACTGTTCAAATATTTGGCACTAAAATTGCATTTTAGAAAATAGTTGTGAAGGATCTGCAAATGTCGAAGAGATTCTGATCACAAAATACCTTGCACTATAATTACTTTTCTAACTGATTTGTGGATGAACTTAAACCGGAATGATGCTGTATGTTTCAAGTTCGTTTTTAGTATTATATTTTCATATACATGTATTCAATGTGCTAAAGGCATTATAGATGTGCTGGAAGAGTCCCGTATTTACTGATACTTTTCCTTTACTGACTTGGCCTTTGTTTAAGAAATAACATTTAGTTCTTTCAGAGCCTATAGATGCAGAATGATAGTCTTGTTTGATTTTTGGTAACAGTCCAGTTTTATTTACATCAGTAGTTTACTATTATTGCATTAGTATGACAAGGGTGTTGTCTTAGGAAAGCTTTTATCACCACTTGTTTGCAGGGATCTTCTCCATGTTCTTATGGAAAAAAATACAGTGTTATGCCTATTTATTTATTTGAGAAATTTAGATATTTATTTATTGTTGGAATTCAGATGGTCTTTAGAGACATTAGGTTAACACTATAATAAATTGATACAATCATGATTTTTGCATGTAGATACTTATGTACTGTATACAGTGAAAAACATTGCAAATTAGTGTTTGAAATGAATTATAAATCTTGTGTAATTTACTCCTTCCATTCTTCATTGATGTATTATCATATCAGTTAAATTTTAATTGATTTAGCTAAGCTGAATTGTATATGAGCCGTGCCATGGGAAAACCAACATAGTGGGTTTGCGACCAGCATGGATCCAGACCAGCCTGCGCATCCGCGCAGTCTGGTCAGGGTCCATGCTGTTCGCTTTTAAAGCTTATTGCAATTAGAGAAACTGTTAGCGAACAGCATGGATCCTGACCAGACTGCGCAGATGCGCAGGCTGGTCTGGATCTATGCTGGTCGCAAAGCCACTATGTTGGTTTTCCCATGGCGCGGCTCATATGTATTACTTGAGTATTTCTGCTAGATTGATGGACTAATTGCATGCTCTGAGGGAATACCTATTTCAAAGAAGGGACTTATTTATTTTGAATTGTGTAAATAGTTCTGTACATTTGTAAATAAATACTGTCTTAGAAAGAGTACATTTTATATAATGAGAGGCCCCTCAACTTCTCCACAGAATCATTGTAATTTTGCTGCAATAGTTGTAAATGTTTAATTGCATTCCTCATGAAACAAACTGGTTAATCCTAACCTAATTTAATACAAACTTCTACTATAGGTGCTGGGTAACCTTTAGCCTTCTAAATTTATAAAATGGACTGATCCATCAAAACTAATCAGTACTATTCAAGTCAATAAAATTAGAGTAACAAGTATTTCACTGCTAAATTTTTTTACTGCCTACTGTTAATGCAACTCAAAGCTTTCTACAAATTTACGATTGCAGGACTGTTTTACATATTTTTCTAAATTTTAAAGCGTAGTGTGCCCCTTTAAGATCACCACAAGGTTATATTTATGCTGTAAGGGGATTTTAGCTGCTGGTCATGTTTTGAATTTGAGTGAGTGTGTACACAGTCAGTTCCTGATCTCATATATGTACTAGAGTATAAACACTGGAGTCCAGGTAAATAAAGCTGAGCTTGGAAACCAGTCTATGACAGCATCTGATTGGTTGATTCTAAGTTTGTGTTGAAATTGACCAATGGCAGGGCTGCATTTTAGACTGGTCTCCAAATTTGGTTTTGAAACCATGGAACCTGCATTAATACTTGGCATGAATATGTCCAAGATTTATTCATACAACAAATGTGTCATATGTCCAGTCATCACACATTTTACAGTTTCAGCTGTCAAAATTGAATGTGTAGATTTATTTCTTGAAACACTTTTCAGCTGTGCCTTGCCAGTGTGAAAAGGGTTTATTTCTACACATAAAAATTCATTAGGTCTTATACTTCATCTAAAGGTTAAAACTTCATGTGCTTTTCGTTAATTAACAGTTTACGTCCCACTCCCTTAAGAGAACTCGGACATACACTGACAGTCACTTGTGTTTACAAAAATCTGTTCATTTACCTTGAAAATCATGTGTTTAGTGCAATAAGTAAAAGGCTAAGAAATTATGGATCATGCACATACCTTGTTGTATTGAGCATAGAAGGTAGAGCTGACCTGTAATTATCCAAAATTAATGAAAGAAACTTGATCAGACTGCGAAATTCTTAATATGTAATAATTTTTCACAGCATTTTCTTACAGAAAGCTTTTTGTACGTGGCCCATATAGTTTGGTAAAGCAGTTCAAATGACCTTTCTAAAATATCAAATGCATGAGTAGGTGGGAAGTATGCTATGTAGCAGTTGTTAGGAAGTTTTTATTAATTGTTATTTTGTATGCTATTGCAAATTAAACCTTGTTCTGTGTAAAACCATTGAAAATCGTCTGTGAATAAAAACATTTTCATTTCATAATTCAGCAAGTTTCATTCTGTATCATGATACCATTTAAGGTAGTGGTCCCATATTGACTCTAAGCAATGTCCGCTTGTTTATATGTATTCTTGTTTTGTCAATTCGGCATTTTTCAGGCGTAAAGTTGGTCAACACGCACATAACTTTCCGTAAAAAAACCCACAGAAAATGCCGAAGAGGTATACAGAGAACGGATAATTTGCCTATTCTCATTACGGATCCACTGCCTTAATGTTGTTAATTATTTAATGTTTTACACAACAGTACATTGTTTCTGTACAAAAATGTTCTTTAAGTGTTTAAAATACATTAAAATATTTTATTAGATTAATAGTGTTTGTTTTTAGATTATCCAGGGTCTCCAATTTTGTTAATCCCAGCAGATTTTAGTCTTTTTCATAACAAATTGATCCCTGTCCCGTGTAAGTGAATAGTCATTCATTTGAACACCAAGCTTTGACATTTAAATATTGAAGAATTTGCACAAAGAACTTCCATGAAACTGTGAAAACCATTATGGGGAGTACTTCTTGTGCACTAATGAAACATACACATGATCACCATCAAATGTAGATGTGTA
The DNA here is from genome assembly GCF_021730395.1 of Mercenaria mercenaria. Lineage (NCBI taxonomy): Eukaryota > Metazoa > Mollusca > Bivalvia > Venerida > Veneridae > Mercenaria > Mercenaria mercenaria. The sequence continues at coordinate 58,016,755 of NC_069377.1, read as the reverse complement.
GGACGTTTTTAGCTTGTCTATACACTAGGTATTGATGCTAGACGAAACAGTCCCATTTGGTTAACCTCGTACGGACAGACAGGACAATCACTATATGCCTCCCGCATCAGTAGATGCCGGAGGCATAAAAATCTATGGACAAGGCACAAAATGCAGGGTTGAACGTTCAGCTTTTAATATATTAAATTTTGACCTTGACCTTTGGCCAACACAATTGAAACACCGGTTCTAAACATCTTGATGATATGAATGTTCTGTTAAAAGTCATAAATATGCATCAAGGTGTTTTGAAAATGACTGGACACAAAACTGAATGGATACAAACCACACCAAAAATGTATCCCTAAATTTTTTTTTGAACACCAGGCTCAATAGACAATACATTTCTCTTCCATCTTTCTACTCAACTGACAAATAAGGTAAAAACTGGAAATAGACTTTCCAAAGTGGCCTTTATATACAGCTAAACTATAACAGGCAAGTTGGATGGGGACAAATCACCACAGGTCTCTAGGAGCACTGCTGAATGGAGCAAAATTCACCCAAAGCATTGTGCATATAAAGTCTGAGGACCTGATGTCAAAGCATTATTAAGGAGGTAGGATACCTTTATATTTGTATGTGCGCATGTCCAACCGGAAGCTAACGTGACGATTTACGACGACGTTTACGACAAACTAAATGTGTTTGTATATTCATTCTTCTAAAAACAAATCATAGGCCTGTCTTCGATCTGACGCTTTATGGTTTAATAATGCAGAAATAATGAATAAATTGCCGCAGAAACGCTTCAAAACAATGTTGCCTTAAAATGACGTCATTGACGTCATGACGTTACGTGTCAGTTACCGCACAAAATTAATAGCCTTTATCTTGAAAGTACGTAATTCTGTGCATTTTCTTTATTCAAACTATTTTCAAATAACCATTATTTGCTGAAATATTTTTTATGAGTCTTTTGCTCTGAATAATGATCAATATTTTGCTTCTTTTATGTAGTTATATTGAAATGTTATGCGGAATGTAAGAAAATGGATGATGGTAACCAATGTTATTTGGAATATAGTTGGGTGAGAGGTTACTTGTTACGGCCATTTTCAAATAAAAAATCTAGCAGTTTGATTTGTAATACCTATTTTTCAGGTTCCGTTGATAATTTGTTACTTATATACTAAACTAAGATCTAAAATTGTTCAATTTCAGTAGAAAATTGTGGTTTCTTGAATTGAATTGATGTTACCATGGAAACGAAGCCCGTGACCTATGTATCTAAATGTAAAATTCAAAGCGTTGACACTAGTCTATTTAAGAAAACACAGCTTCGGCTTTTTATTTTCATTTCAACAATATCCATGAGAATAATAGTAGCATGCTGAACGATTTTTCCATGAAAAATGCCCGACGAAGGGCACTGCTGTAAGTATTCTAAGCTTAGAAATTTGTTTGAATAAATGCAGATAACACGAAAATATAACTTACGTTAGAAATAATATGTTTTAAAGCTACATCAACTAGAAAGATAATCTTATTCAATATTATTTAATAAGAAATTACGACAAAAAGCAAGATATAAGCCATTTTAAACATCTCTGTTGCCATGGTTACTTTAAACTTTAAGAAAAATAGGGTACCATGTATAGTGCTTGGTATTTTGCTAATAATATTACCCAAATATTCCATGTTGGTCATTAACAGAATGGCACTGAAGCCGTCGAAAACCCCTATTTTGATACACAGTTGTTTAAAAATGAGAGAAAATGCGTTACCATGGAAACACGAGCCCCGCGACATATACATTTTAAGCTTATATTAGAAAGCTAACGTGCATACCAGTAAAATTATAGATTATGCTGACTTCTACGGATATCAATGAAACTAAAATACACTGAAAAGTGTTAAATATCCGTATTTTCCTTCTTCTTTCAATATGAAATACCTTTGGAGGGTCATGTTCTTCAAACCTGGATAAAAATTGAACTTGAAGGGACAGAGACAAACAAAACTGAGATTTTAGCAGTTAAAACTTCATATTACACGAAATACAAAAAGATGCTGCGGTTCAATTAATTTGAATTTACCCTTGTAACAAGGTAACCTACCTCCTTAAGTTATTTAGCAGAAACTAAATTGCTAACAGAAGGACAACCAGAGCCATAACACATTATGCGCTTTCATGCATATAAAAAGAATAATTTCAAAACTATGGCACATCCCATGAAAATGCTTGATGAGTAAAGTAGTCAAGAAAGGGGTGAATTAAACAAGAGGGTCATGATGACCCTGGATCGCTCACCTGAGTAATATGAGCTACATGTTTCAAAGATCAAACTGATGATAAAATATTAAGGAAGTCAGTAGGTCACATTCATGGTCAATGAAATTCAGTTTTATGATTGGTGTGCAAAACTGTATATGTCATCAAAATTTCAAGGCTGTATCTTAAAAAACAAGAAAGTAGGTCAAGGTCACAGTCAAGTGACATCATATTACTTTGGGTCATCAGGTAATTATAATTAAACAGCCTTGGAAATAGGATCAAATGATTTTTTAAGTATTTTTTCCTATATAACTCACATAGTAACTAAGTGACCAAAGGGCGGGGCCTCTTTTAACCCCAGGGGCATAATTTGAACAATTTTGGTAGAGGACTCCTAGACAATGCATCATGCCAAATAACAAAAGCATAGGTTGTATGGTTTCAGACAAGAAGATTTTTAAAGTTTTTTCCTATATAAGTCTATATAAAACAGGACCACCAGGGCAGGGCCTCTTTTCACCCCAGGTTTGAACAATTTTGGTTGAGGACCATAAGACAATGCTACAAACCAAATATCAAAGGTCTAAGTGTTGTGGTTTCAGACAAGAAGATTTTTAAACTTTTTTATTTACAAGTCTATGTAAAACTTGGGACCCCCTGGGCGGGGCCAGATTTGACCCTAGCGGGATAATTTGAACAATTTTGGTAGAGGACCACTAGATGATGCTACATACCAAATATCAAAGCCCTAGGCCTTGTAGTTTAGTGCAAGAAGATTTTCAAAGTTTTCCCTATATAAGTCTATATAAACCATGTGAACCCCGGGGTGGGGCCATATGTGACCCTAACGGGATACCCCCGGGGTGGGGCCATATGTGACCCTAGCGGGATAATTTGAACAATTTTGGTAGAGGACCACTAGATAATGCTACATACCAAATATCAAAGCCCTAGGCCATGTGGTTTTGTACAAGTAGATTTTCAAAGTTTTCCCTATATAAGTCTATATAAACCATGTGACCCCCGGGGCGGGGCCATATTGACCCTAGGGGGATAATTTGAACAATTTTGGTAGAGGACCACTAGATGATGCTACATACCAAATATCAAAGCCCTAGGCCATGTGGTTTTGTACAAGAAGATTTTCAAAGTTTTCCCTATATAAGTCTATATAAACCATGTGACCCGCGGGGCGGGGCCATATTTGACCCTAGGGGAATAATTTGAATAATTTTGGTAGAGGACCTCTAGATGATGCTACACACCAGATATCAAAGCCCTAGGCCCTGTGGTTTTGGGCAAGAAGATTTTTAAAAAATTTCCTTTCGGTTGCCATGGCAAACACAGTTCTGCATGGAATTCAATTCTTTGAACAATTTTGAAAGGGGGCCACCCAAAGATCATTCCTGTGACATTTGGTGTAAGTCTGCCCAGTGGTTTTCAAGAAGATTTTTTTTAGAAAATGTTGACGGACGAACGACATACACCGCACGACTGACGACGGACATCGAGTGGTCACAATAGCTAATCATGAGCCCTTGGCTCAGGTGAGCTAAAAAAGAAAACATCCAACACGAAATTCCCAAAAATATATGCAAGTTTACTTTTCCATTTTGAACTGGATGGACATTAAGTTGAGTACACAAGGCACTGAGGTAGTATTAAAGACTGTATAAAAATGAGGGTATAAATCCAAAAGAAAATCCTGATAGTATGCGTGTGTCCACTTCATGTTGGCAATCTTTACCATATTTCATTTGAACTGGATGGAAACTGTAGGAGTTTAGCACACATGGTACAGAAGAAGTCCTAATTTGGCTTAGTAGGGGCATAGCAAAACAAGAGCTGTCACTAATGGTGACAAATTCCCCCGCAGCGCTTTGACATGGTTTGACCTGGTGACCCCAAAGTCAATAGGGGTCATGTACTCAATAAGTACTATTAGCATGTGAAGTTTGAAGGTCCTGGGTGCAGTGGTTCGCGAGTAAAGTGCCTTCATGCAAAAAGTTAACACTGGCCCGTGACTTTGACCTGGTGACCCCAAAGTCAGTAGAGGTCGTGTACTCAATAAGTACTATCAGCACGTGGTATGATGGTCCTGCAGTGTTTCGCGAGTAAAGTGCCTTCATGCTAAAAGTTAACATTGGCCCCTGTGACCTTGACCTTTGACCTGGTGACCCCAAAGTCAGTAGGGGTCGTAAACTCAATAAGGACTATTAGCATGTAAAGTTTGAAGGTCCTGGATGCAGTGGTTCGTGAGTAAAGTGCCTTCATGCAAAAAGTTATTGTTGTGACTAACGAATGAACGGACGGACGGACAGTTGAGAACTAATATGCCTCCCTTCGGGGGCATAAAAATAGTAACCAGACATGAAAGTCACGATAGTGGAGTTCATAATATACAGATGTAGTTGTAATATGGCTAAGTCCGAAAATGGGGTGTAACTAAAAAAAATAATGCTCAGACATGAAAGTTCCAATAATATGCACATGTCCACTTAATGTTGATGATGTATACAAAGTTTCATTTGAACTGGAAGGAAATTAGGAAGAGTTGAGTACACAAGGTACAGATGCAGCTGTAATATAGCCCGAGAAATTCGTAAAATAATTGTGCACATCGTGTGAAAAGCATGAAACTTGGCATGATAGCTGATGAATATATTTCATTTTATTTAAGAGTGGGAAGCGGGCTGTGAAAATCAAAATGGCTGCCAAAATCAAAGATGGCCGCCAAAACTTACAGTTCTATAGGAAAATACTGAGACGACTGTTAAGATAGCATTAAAATAACATATTTTGGCATAGTATTATATATCAAATATCAAATAAGCATGATGTAAAAGCAAAAATAAAATCCAATATGGCTGCCAAAATCCAAAATGGCGGCCAAAATATTATGTTTACGAAACAAAAACGCACTACAATTGAGCATTTTTTGTAATTATCTCGAAACTTGGCAAATAATTGTATACAATCATACTCAGCTCCCAATAAGAATGACAAATTAATAAAAAAGTCCAATATGGCTGACAAAATCCAAGATGGCTGCCATAAAATCATGTTTTCATAAGTGAATCACGCAACCATTGGTGTTTACTTTTTGTGTGAATATTTATGAAATTTACATAATTCATGCATAAGTGTACACTCCTGAAATAACATTAACATTTGTTAATAAAATCAATTAGTATGGCAAACAAAATCCAAAATGGCCACCTTAAAAGTTAGATGTAGTTTTACATATTACAGAAAAGTTATCATTTCCAAAAAATGCCATTTATCAAAGTTCATTGGACCAGTTCTGACCATCGAATGTTTTATATGCATTCATATATATGTATGTATGTTAAAACAAAACTACAAAACAACATCGTTTAGTGGATACATACTGATGTTTTACATATTTCAAGTGTCATTTCAATTCTACCAAACAGACCTTGATATTTATTGTTCACAGCGCGGTGCATTTTAAGTTTGCCTTCAAGCAACTAGGTATTGATATATCAGAAAATCGAAGAATATATTGATTATGACAATAATGCAGTCATATCATGTAAAGCAGCAAACATTGTTCGCCGGGATATGTTCAGTGGTAAAAACTGTGCTTTTAATGGAACATTGCAAGAAACTTGCCAACAGAAGGCTATACCAAAATTCCTACAGACTATTGTAGAGATGATCTTAGGGGGTTCAAATATTAAGACTAGGACATCGAAAGTTGACGAGTTAAATATCATAAGCACTTTTGAACGTGTACAAGTGCATGAAAAGAGTGCTATATAAATGTGGTATAATAATAATAATAATCACAAAATGAGGTATACTCCTTTCCAAAGCCTGGATGAGTAGGGTTAAGGTTAGCAGGGCATTGTAGGGGTTCTCTTGTAGTTTCTTGGCATATGATACAGAGATGCCAGTTGATTTCAATACCCTCCTTATCTGTGTTTAGGTATCATTTGACAAGTTAGTAGTTTATAAGCATATTAAGTATGTTATTTGTCCAACAATGCAATAATCTATAGCAAGAACATGCAGTAATAACCTCCACCAACAAGAGCTGTCGGAGGACAGCAACGCTCGACTATTCAACAGCCTTGTCAATTGAATGAATACAGAAGTTGAAAAAGGGGCATAATTTTGTAAAATGCAAAATAGAGGTATTGAACCTCTGTACTGCATGTCATATCATGACAGTGAACAAGTGTGTGAAGTTTCAATCCTTTCCAATTTGTAGATACTGAGATACCAGCTTACACACAAAAACTTAACCAAAAACTGCTAAGTCGAAAAAGGGCATAATTTTGTAAAAATGCAAAGTAGAGTTATGGGACCTTCACAGTGCATGTTAGATCATGACAGTGAACAAGAGTGCGAAGTTTCAATCCATTCGAATTAGTGGATACTGAGATATCAGATTACATACAAAAATTTACCGTAACCAAAAACTGCTGTCGAAAAAGGGGCATAATTTTGAAAAAAGAGTAGAGTTATGGGACTTGCTTAGTGCATGTCAGATCATGACAGTGAACAAGTATGTGAAGTTTCAATCCATTCCTATTAGTAAGTACTGAGATACCACCTTACATACAAAACCTTAACCAAAAATTTCTAAGTTGAAAAAGGGGCATAATTTTGTAAAAAAGCAAAATAGAGTTATGGAACCTGTGCAATATAGGTCAGTTTATCACAGTGAATAAGTGTGTGAAGTTTCAATCCATTCCCACAAGTGGTTACTGAGTTACCAGCTAACATACAAAACCTTAACCAAATCGGGACGCGGACGCCGACGCAGACGCGGACGCCGACGCATGGACGAGTCCAATAGCTCTACTATTCTATGAATAGTCGAGCTAAAAACTATGTCTACTACTACTACTACTATTGTTTCATGCTGAAAGTAAAAAATGAACACTAGTTAAGGCTACAGTTTGTAGTTATCCAAACAACAAATGGGTAGAGTGCTATATGTTAGTAGCATACATGAAGGATTGAATATATACAGATAAATACATGAGCTATAGTAGGTAAACATATACTGAAATGCATGGAACTATGTGCACTGCATGTTAGACTGATGTGAAATTATACAGTCAGGGTATCTAAATGTATAGATAAACAGTTGATATATCTTTGATAGATTTACTTGGAACAGAAATTATATTTGTTATTTTGAATTGCGGGAACATGTGTCAGTATTAATGTTGTTGACATATATTATAAATGGCTAAATTTAAACAAAGGGGAACAACTTTTGTTAATAATTGATGCATTTAAACAAAAGGAAGGAACTTTTTAAAAATCTGTTTTAAATATCAAATCAAATAGTTGATATATAACAATTTAACTTTTATTTTGAATCCATACAGCATGAACAGTATTTCTTGTATACTTCAGTAACAAATTTCTGTTAGTAGTACACTTCAATAAAAAGTTCTATTAGTATTTATTCAACAAAATGGCATTTTCATTTACTTTGTTCTTGAAATATGGTAGAAAACATGTTTTGTTTATTTATCTGTGTACTAGAGAGCATTTCAATTAAGTATTATTGTTAACAATGCATTACTTCCACCTAAAGTAAACAATGCTTTGTATTTTTTGGCAGCCATCTTTTATTTTGGCAGCCATTTTGGATTTTGTCAATACAAATGATAGACTTATTCCAGGTATTATATTATGATATTCTACTAATTCCCATGTGCATGCTTATTGCATGTTTTACTTAGCTGTTTAATGATTTCCTTAATTTTTTCATAAAATTTTGAATTATGGCGGCCATCTTGGATTTTGGCGGCCATTTTGGATTTAAGACGCTGCTTCCCACTCTTAAATGAAGAGTAATATATTTATCTACTACCATGCCAAGTTTCATGCTTTTCACAAAAAGTGCACAATTCGACCCTTTTTAGGAACGGATTTCTTGGACTAATACGGGCAAGTCCAAAAATGGGGTATTACTTAAAACATGAATGTCTTGATAATATACCCATGTCTGCTTCATGTTAATGATGTATTCCAAGTTTCATCTGAACTGGATGAAAACTATGAGAATCTGAGTACATAAAAAAGTGTGAGCGACGAACAGAATGATGGACAAAAGGACAGTTCAAACACTGTATGCCTTCAGGGTCTTCAACACCAAAGGCATAAAAATACAAGAAATTGATTATGTGGGTTAGTAAACAAAAACCACTTCTTTATTATGAATGTGTTACAAGTGCTGATGCCTTATTAAGAATGGTCACGTAACTGTTCTATAGAGTTATTTCAACTTTTCTCCTCAATACTCTTTGACTGCATGTTCATATTACTTCAGAGTGAAAACTGTCCTAGAACTTGGTAACACAGATTTTGTTTAACTCTTATTTTGTACGATTTTTGTCCGCAAATCATGTCTGTACAGCATACATTCATACCAAAAAGGTTTATTGTTGTGATATTACAAATTAGAAAAAAAATCAAATTCATTTATGAGTATAACATAAAATTCAGAATTCAATATTAGCTTTCACACTTTGCCTTAAATCTCCTTGAAATTGGTTTTCCCTGTCACACTGAAAAATGTCATGATGTGAGATCAACTTATGAGAAAAATTGTCAATTAAGCATCTTTTGATATCCCCTTTTGTTACCTTTTGGCAAAACTGTATACCATGCATTGTTATCAAATAACTTCTTAACTAAATTGTCCTGAGTTTCAAGTTTGTTGTTTAAGACTATATTTAGCCATAGCAATAACTCCCTCATAAGTTTCATTTCCTCCAATGAAACCATTAGCGTGTACAAATATACATCCTGGTATCCCCGACTTGTCTGACAGCTCCTTGTCTCTTATACCTTGCCATTCTGCAGGTAGTGAAAGTCTGAAAAGAAAACGAACAGTTACAGACCCTTGACGTCTTCTTTAATAGAAAATTAACTAAGAGATAAGGAAAAGGCTTTACAAGTCATTTCACTCAAGACAAGCTATTTTCTCACATTTGAGGAACATGTCCTTAACAACTCATTTAGGAATAATAATTCAAAGACATTTTTTTTCAAACTTGGAAACATGTCTGGTTTATCTGAATGTAATTTACCCTAATTCCTACATAAAGTCAAAACCTGTAAAAACAATACAACTGGAAAACAATTGAAGTATAATCGATAAGGAAACATGTTCTTGGTAAGTACACAAATCATCCTTTGTGTCTGCCTTGATTTTTTTACCTTAAGCATGGAGAAAGATACTTTTTCTTTTTCTAACTGGAAATAAGATCCAATATTAAAATCAAAGGTACCCTGCAGATAGACAAATAGCTGCTATGCCGACTACCTGCCATGATTTGATGGTAGCCATAAAGGCAGCTGTATGTCCAGCTGCCGACTACCTGCCATGATTTGATGGTAGCCATAAAGGCGGCTGTATGTCCAGCTGCCGACTACCTGCCACGATTTGATGGTAGCCATAAAGGCGGCTGTATGTCCAGCTGCCGACTACCTGCCATGATTTGATGGTAGCCATAAAGGCGGCTGTATGTCCAGCTGCCGACTACCTGCCATGATCTGATGGTAGCCATAAAGGCGGCTGTATGTCCAGCTGTAGAATACCTGTGGTTAGAATGTAAACAAGACTTCCACATACATGCATGTCTCATGCCTCCACATCAGATAGTTTGATCAAGTCTTTCTATCAAACAAAAAACCAAATATTCCAACTGAAAGCATTCAGACAACATTGGTCAAATTTTTCCATTAGTCACAATAACAAGATATTCTAAGAAAATGCAAATAATTTGCCTAGAACTTAGGATTGTTTTTGCGAAAGATCCAATTCATTCCAGTACCCTATTCCAATATATTTCAATCTTCTCCCTATTCCGACATTTTTCAGTCCTTCATCAAGTTATTTTTTATATTAACTACAGCAATAAAATCACTCATCTGCCTCACTCTGCAACCTATTTCTTCATTACATTACATAATTCATGTGTCAATTGGAAATATCTACTGATAATCATGTGTGTAGCTTCAGCATAACTGAAACTATTACCTTGATGACAAGCCTTTGAAAAGAAATTCTAGGAAAAATGGTATTATGAAATCAGACTTGCATAAAAAGTCTTTTCAAGTTCTCAACTGTTTTTCCAAAACAAATCAACTAATACACTAATAACTGGAGGCACTGGTCTAATCAAAACATGTTCTAGTGCATTATTATTGTCTGCAACAGGTGCCTACTGCAGCTGAAGATATTTGCTAAATGCTATGGTCCTTAAAAGAAAAGAGGAGCAGTGGTCTAGCCGTTAAGGTGATGGCTGCTCAACTAGGAGGGTCGTGGGTTCGAGCCCCACTGGCGTAACGACAATGACTTCTAATATTACACGAGTACTGGTTTTTCCAGGAAGTTGACTTGAGAGTGGTTCAAATAAATTTGAAGCTTTCATCACAATCGAGCTATAATAAATTAGTATAAACTAAAAGAAAGTATAATCAAAACCCCATTGGAACCCTAATACACAGAGCTTGTAGATGAGAATCCTTGACTTTAAAGACAGACATGTGATTTCTAAGCCCTGCAAGGCATAAAATGTGTTTAATATTTCTACCAAGTTCAAAGTCTACATAAAGATACTTGTTAAAGTAATGGCTCAGACAGGAAAGTAAAATACCTACAACACTTTTGATAAAACCTGATCCTGAACATCAAGACACCAGAATGTTTTGGTAAATACTGCCTTTTAAAAGCAAAAAAAAATCATTTACTGTATAGAGTACCTATTTTCAAAGCTTCCAAGTATTTTGGGCACACACTGTATTCTCCATTTGCCAGAGGTGTCTGTATATAACACATATTTAATGGATGGGGAGACTTCCTGTTCATTTTCCAGAGTAAACAGATGATCCTTCCATGGGCAACCACCTTTGGCCAGACAAATAACTTCTCCACTGGGGTCAACCTAGTAAACATTTACCTAAGTGTTTAAGTGTTTAAATATCACAGAAACTAATACTATAATTCAAAGAAACGTGTTTCCTTGACTAAACAAGTTCCTACATCTGTGGTAGTCAAACTCTATATCTGAAATTACAGTCGAAATAGGTTTGCATTCTGTTTCCACCAGATACACTGCCCACCTTTATTTGTATACGAAATCTCATCTTTAAATGTGTTGTAGTCTTAATTGAGCTTTCGCTATTTTAACATATGTCAAAGTTTTGCACTGAAAAGTATATTTAATACATATCAAGATAAAGGACTTAATTATCAAACATGGAGAAAATGTGTAGGCAGCTGGGTAGCTTAGTAGGTAGAACAATGGAAAAATATTCTTACGCCCGGTTCGAGTCCAAGTCATGCTCACATTTTTCTCACTCTAAGAAACATGCCTAACTCTAATTTTACTTTTTGTAGAGATTATTTATCCTACATATTATATTAAATTTAATTCGAAAAATTCAGAACCAAAATTGTATAAATGTGAAAATTGTTGCTCATTTAATATTTGTTTACAAAGTTTTACAAGTCTAGTGGCCTTTCAGGATGTAAACACGTGTATTTTCAATCTTCAATCATAATGTTGTGAACAGGGAACCAGCAAATGGCATTACTTGATACCTTTAATCTGCTTCTCAAAGCCTCATCCACAACTTCTCTAGCCGGGAGCCAAGAATTCTTACAGTACAGGACTCTGTCAAGAAATACACGCCCAACCACTTCCATTGCTTTCATGAACTGTGCCTGAAAATCATTAAGTAGGACTTATACATACTGTATATTTGGAAATATTCACAAGGCATTAATTTTAGTTGCTACAATAATAGCATTATTAGATATTCCGCAAAAACTATTCCTTGCAAAAAAGCTTGGATTTTCCTTACTTTAAAGGGAAACAGTACAGCTTAAGCAAAGATTAAATCCAAGGTAATCATCCTTTTTCCAAATATTTGTGAAGTTTTGGCCACAAGAAAATATTTCATATTGCAGTACATTTGTATATTGTAGGCCTGAAAAAGCACAAATTCAGCATAACAATAATAACTTCTTAGAGATTTGCTTTTTTGTTGGGTTCAGAGTCACACCAATGTAATTTAGGTCATATGGCGACTATTCCAGCTTTAATAGTGGTGGCAGAGCCCAGGTGCCCCTCAAAGCATTCTTTCAAGCATGAGTGGGCACCTGGGTAGACCAATCAACTTCCTGCAAGCCAGCCCGATAGCTTCCTCATATGAAGAATTCTACACACAAAGCGTGGTTTCAAACTGGCATTTGCTATGGGCAAGTGATTCAAAGTCAGCAACCTTGACCACCAGGTCACAATGACCTCTCTACACTTACCGGTACTACCACTACATTTATTTCCTTCGAGTAGCAAAAATAACAATCAGCAACATCAGACTACACAAATACTATACCTTAGAAGATTTAGAGTCCTTCAACATCCCTTATGTAAAAAGTAAGAATGAGCCTACGAAAATCTAAGATACGCTTACACAGTAGTATTTTGGTATATCTCTGTTGTAAAAATTAAATGAATTTCTTCTTTCCTGTATAAGTATACAGTCAGATATTTTGTAACAAAAAGCACAATCTACCTGTTCATCAATGCCTGTCTCATTCCAAGAGGGATTCAAGTTTGAAACTTGAGAGCTCAGGTTGGTAGTAATTTTGTACCTGAATTAAAAACAGTGAATTAATGTAACAGAGTAGAAAGAGAAAAAAAAGAGATAAATAAGAAATATACTGTTTTAAAACTGATAAATGTAACATTAAATAATTTTAGCTAGCCACTATATAATACAAAGACATGTATATTCCTCATAGATGATTATGTAATGTGAAGGTAAATTTGAGTTTACAACTAGAATCACTAAATCCTAAATTTCACCCTGCTCCATACTACGTATGTGTCATATTATCACTATCAGATAAATATTACTACATTCCAATCGCCTGCTGAAAATTATTTGTTGCAACTAATTATTTTCCCCTTTTTAGCGAAAATTCAAAGTTAAGATTTCATTTCGCTTTAAGACTTTATTATTAAACATTTTTTTCAAAATTCATAGCATGTTGATAATTTTGCTTTTGTGAGTAACCTATCCTTTAAATATCATCTGCAATAGATATATTTTCAAAACTAGATGCCGACGGGTAACATGTCAAGCCCGCCTGCTGTCAAAAGGATTGGGAGTTGCATGCAACACTGTCTCATTGCGGCAAACATTTATGCCAAATAAAAACAAGATTGCTTTATGCATGGCAAAGTTACAGCCTGATCAAGTTCTAAAATGACCTTTGACCTGAAGTGTGACCTTGACCTTTGAGACAGGGACCCAAGGTTTGTGCATGACATTCCGTCTCATAGAGGTGAACATTTATGCCGAAGAAATAAAAAAGATTGCTCCATACGTATTAATGTTATGGCCTGGACAAGCTCTAAAATGACCTTTGACCCCTAACTGTGACCTTGACCTTTGAGATAGGAGCCTGGGGTTTGCACAAGACACTCTGTCTCATTGAGTTAAACATTCATGCCAAATATAAACTAGAGCTATCACTAAAGGTGATGAATGTACCCCCCGCATGCACTGACACAGTACATTGCAATTTGACGCACACAAGATTGCATAATTATGTGGACTGTATGTATATAGACTGTATGTATACAGTATAGTAACAAAAAACAAAGTCCCATAACTATGCAGAATATTTATCTAAAAGAATGTAACATGCACCATGCACAACTAGGGTTGGTACTGATCACTTGTGTGAAGTTTCATTAAATTTTGTGTAAGGGTTTGGTAGATTAGGCATGCACAAGATTGCATATGCAGACAGTATGTACATAGTATGTTAACAAGAAACAAAGTCCCATAACTCTGCAATTTTTGTCGCTGAAAGAACCTAACATGCCCCATGCACAACTACTGTTGTTACTGATCACTTGTGTGAAGTTTCATTAAATTGTGTCAAGGGGATGAGGAGAGATGGTGCGCACAAGATTGTGTCTATGTATATAGTATAGTAACAAAAAAACAAAGTCCCATAACTCTGCAAGTTTTTTTTCTGAAAGAACCTAACATGCCCCATGCACAACTACTGTTGTTACTGATCACTTGTGTGAAGTTTCATTAAATTGTGTCAAGGGGATGAGGAGAGATAGTGTGCACAAGATTGTGTCTATGTATATAGTATAGTAACAAAAAAAAACAAAGTCCCATAACTCTGCAAAATTTTTTTCTAAAAGAATCTAACATGCCCCATGCACAACTACTGTTGGTACTGATCACTTGTGTGAAGTTTCATTAAATTGTGTCAAGGGGATGAGGAGAGATGGTGCACACAAGATTGTGTCTATGTATATAGTATAGTAACAAAAAAACAAAGTCCCATAACTCTGCAAATTTTTTTTCTAAAAGAACCTAACATGCCCCATGCACAACTACTGTTGGTACTGATCACTTGTGTGAAGTTTCATTAAATTCTGTCAAAGGGATAAGGAGAGATGGTGTGCACAAGATTGCGTCTACGGACAGACGGCCAGACGGACAGACAGACTGACGGACAGACAGACAGACAACCTGAAACCAGTATACACACCCTAACAACTTTGTTGTCGGGGGGTACAACAAGATTCCTCAATGCATGTCTAAGTTATGGGCCGGACAATATCTGACATGACCTCTGACCTCCAACTGTGACCTTGACCTTTGAGATAGGAACCTGGGGTTTGCGCATGACACTCCGTCTCGCTGAGATTAACATTCATGCCAAATATAAACAAGATTGCTCCAAGCAGGTCAATGTTATGATTCAGACAAACAAATCCGGACGCACGCACATACAACGGCTGAAAATCCGCTAATTTCAATTTTAAAGGATAATCTTTTAACATGCCAATAGAATATACACTTCTTATTTGTCAGCATAGAAATTAAAATAGTTTGTTTCTTACTCAGGGGTTTCTTTAATTTCTGAAGTAGAAGATGGAAGTTGCAAAGTAAAAATGACTGAAGGTACATCCTTTCACTTAGAACTAGAACTGTCACAGGAGTGACTCATACCCCCACCATACGGTCTTGTCACAGAAGAATGGCAACCATAAGAAATCTTAAAAATACTTTGGAGTACTTCATCCTGGGCTTCCACATATAAGTAATACTAGTATAATACTAGCATAGTAATACAAGTAAATATATTAAATCTCTAATATTAGAGATACACTAAAAGTGAATACAAAAAAGTGTCTTACCGACCCATGTTACCACAGAAAAATGTATTTACTTTTTACATAGGACTTATAACAAAAAAGTTAGAAAAATACCTAAAATATTGAAAATCTAAAAATAGGATTTCTAAAAATAGAGTAATTCCTGGAATTTAAGGGGAAGAAACTCAGTACAAAAGTTAAAAAAGGTTACTTCCCTTTTGGCTCTAAGCCAATCAGAATGAGATATAGTGAAAATACATCAAAATTAACCTTAAATTCTAGGTAAAAGGGGACACAATTCAAGAAAAATTAGTGTCAGAGTTATGCACCTTGTGTCATATGATGTGGGTGATGAGGTGGAACATCTATTTTAAGTCTGAATCAAATCCATTCAGTAGTAACTGAGATATAGTGAAAATACATCAAAATTAACCTTAAATTCTAAGTAAAAAGGGCATAATTCATGAAAAATTGGTGTCAGAGTTATGCACCTTGTGTCACATGATGTGGGTGATGAGGTGGAACATTTATTTTAAGTTTGAATCAAATCCTTTTTGTAATAATTGAGATATAGTGAAAATACATCAAAATCAACCTTAAATTTAAAGTAAAAGGGGACATAATTCATAAAAAAATTATGTCAGAGTTAAGCACCTTATGTCACATCATCTGGGTGATGAGGTGGAACAACTGTTTTAAGTTTTAATCAAATCCATTTAGTAATAACTGAGATATAGTGAAAATACAACAAAATTAACCTTAAATTCTAAGTAAAAGGGGACATAATTCATGAAAACTTGGTGTCAGAGTTATGTACCTTGTGTCACATGATGTGGGCATATGATGTGGGTGATGAGGTGGAACATCTATTTTAAGTTTGAATCAAATACATTCAGTAGTAACTGAGATATAGTGAAAATACATCAAAATCAACCTTAAATTCTAAGTAAAAAGGGGCATAATTCATAAAAAAATGGTGTCAGAGTTATGCACCTTGTGTCACATGATGTGGGTGATGAGGTGGAACATCTATTTCAAGTTTGAATCAAATCCATTTAGTAACAACTGAGATATAGTGAAAATACAACAAAATTAACCTTAAATTCTAAGTAAAAGGGGACATAATTCATGAAAACTTGGTGTCAAGAGTTATGCACCTTGTGTCACATGATGTGGGTGATAAGGTGGAAAATGTATTTTAAGTTTGAATCAAATCCATTTGGTAATAACTGAGATAATAGATTTCGGGACGCGACGGGACTGGACGGGACGCGACGAAACTGACTCCTATATACCCCACTCAAACATGTTTGGTGGGGGTATAACTACATTTTCTAGTTAAATTGTACAGGAAAAGTAGTCATGACCTCAGACCACTGTAGCAGGGGAAGGCTACACCTCCTTTTTTATAATCTAGTACGTAAAGACAATTAAGGGATGTATCTGGAGCTACAATATTACCTATATCTGTTTGGCTAAAAAATGAAGACACAACAAATTATTTTTCAGCAAGCTGAATGTACAAAAGAATAAACTGTAATACCTGGGAGTTCCATCATACTGGTTCACACCATTATCAATTCCATCTACTTCCTCTATAAAGTTCTCATACACCTGATCAAACACAACCTCTGTGATTGGGTCATCGACTTTCACTTCCAGTATCTGTGATATAACATTGCGTCCGAAGTGTAAGTACACTAGTCCAGCACTACTCAGTTTTGTCACCCACTTCTTCCCTGGACAAAGGCTTGACATAGTGTCAGTGAAACTCCTGCAGATGAATTGTATGTTTATCTCAGAAACAACAGAAACAACATTACCGGTACTCATAAAAAATAGTTCTATTGGTGACAGCCATATTTCACTATGATAATAAACGGCACATGCTGTCTTTGTCAAAACTGTTGCCTGCAAGTGACACTAAAAATTTTAAGTAAGCTGGATGAGCAAAAGCTGGTCTTTCTAGTATGTAAAATTGCCCATACTTAACTCTTACCCTGCTAAATTTCTATAATGAACTTGTTCATCTTTCAGATTGGACAGTACCATTAACTGTAAAAAGGGGTTCTTATCAAAAAGATACTGACTAAATGGAGAACAGTGCAGATCTTGATCAGACTGCATGCAGAACATAATCTGCACTGGTCTCAAAGGCAGAATCAATCATGTCCAGTATGGTAAGAGTTAAAAATCTTGTAAGAGTAATGATGAATAAAATAAAACTATACAGAAGCAGCAGTCTTTAATAGGCAAAAAGAATATTGTAAAATTCATACCTTCCTCAAAATATGAAACCCTCTAAATGTAGCTTATACTGGTCCCACATTTTCCTATTGCCATAAATGAATGTAGGATAAAATGCTTGTAGTCAGACCAATTTTTGCTCAATTTGACTAAGCAGGACAAACTCTCCCCTGACTTTGCTACAAACTTTAAAATTAAAAACTATTTATATCAAATTGAAAACTAACAATAAAATGTTTGAAAAATACAAATGAAATTGGGTGATGTTTGCCATAGTCAAATTGAGCAGAAAAGATTTCGTCCAGAGAGTGATTGTTCATTTTCCATTGGAAGTCTCTACGTATAACCCACCCAAACAGAAAACCCCTCTGACCTGACTCCTCTTCTGAAAAGTTGATGAAAAGACAAGTGTACAAAGATGTATGGGGTTTAAAATTTACAAATTACCCAATTTTAAAGCAAGTTTTTATACCTTTGATGATGGTCATATCTGTGTTTCTCTGGATTGAAAACACCTCCCACATCAACAACTATATCACATGTATCTAGTACTGTCTGGTCCCGGGTTCTGCAAAAATTCATCCAACAAGTAATGTTAAGCGTACAAAACATTAAAGACATATAATTATGAATACAGGTATACTGGTGTTCCAAGCAGGACATCAGAAAGGATTAAAACCTTAATTTTTATAAACACAACAAATATGGTTACCCTTAAAAGTACAGTCATGGCAAAAGAGTTTTGAATACTTGTCTGACATTCGGCAACACAACCCAAGATAACCCTTCTGGCTGAATAGAAAATCGTCTCACCGAAACATGTTTTGTTATAATGTTTTGCTGGAAGTAATGAAAAACAAGAGTTGTCCGTAAGACAGCGCGCTCGACTTTTCTCAGTGCTTGACTCTGAATTTGAGCTTTGCCAGTAAAAACAAAAATCCAAGTTAAAAAGGGGCATAACTCTGTTAAAATTCAAATTATAGTTATGAGAATTGTGTCTCCTGGTGTAGACTTTGATAGTAAATAACTATTTTGAGTTTCAAGTCAAAAGCTTTAATAGTAACAGAGATATCTGACTTTATCAAAAATTTTAACAAAAAAATCTAAGTTAAAAGGGGCATAATTCTGTCAAAATTCAATCAGAGTTACAGGGATTGTTTCTCCTGGTGTAGACTTTGATAGTAAATGAGTACTTTAAGTTTCAAGTCAAAAGCTTTAATAGTAACAGAGATATTTGACTTTATCAAAAATTTTAACTAAATTTCTAAGTTAAAAAGGGGCATAATTCTGTCAAAATTCAATTCAGTGTTATGGGGATTGTTTCTCCTGGTGTAGACTTTGATAGTAAATAAGTATTTTAAGTTTCAAGTCAATAGCTTTGATAGTAACAGAGATATTTGACTTTATCAAAAACTTTAACCAAAAATTCTAAGTTAAAAAGGGTATAGACTTTGATAGTAAATAACTATTTTAAGTTTCAAGTCAATAGCTTTGATAGTAACTGAGATATTTGACTTTATCAAAAACTTTAACCAACGGCGACGCTGATGCCGGGGCGAGTGCAACAGCTCTACATTTTCTTCGAAAAGTTGAGCTAATAAACGTGTAACATTTCCACGGGAGTGAAAACTGACCCTCTCTGTACCATATCGGACATACAGCCTGACTCCCTGACCCTTCATGTCGGATCTAGGCATTTTTATCGGACAGGGCCCACTGTCAGACGGGATTTCGCTGTGACTAAAGGTATTATTGTTTCCCCTTCAAGACTAGGTATTTATTTCCTGTTGAAACATTTCCATTTAACAATCATTTAAGACATAAAAGGAGTCTGTGCCTCCAGAATGTTGTTGAACTTTTCCAGCCTAAACAGCAACATATTAATTTGTATCATCAATTTGATTTGAAAGTTGCAACACTGAAGTGAATATGATTCTTCTTTAAGCATTAGAACCACACACATATAAAACAGCACTGCCTTCATATTTGTGATGAAATATTTCAGGTAGGTACAATTTTGTGGGTAGGTAGAGGAAGAAGAAACAAGAATTTTTTCATTTTATTTCCAATTAAACTTTCACTGCAGGAAAGTTAAAAACTGCCTTTCATCTTTTTAAAAGATCAGACTTCAACTAGACTTTCTAGCTAAGCAGGGATTTCTTCATACTGCAGTTCCAAAAATCTGGCATCCATTCCCCCAAAATAAATCTAGCGTCTGTGTTACAGTGAATACCTAACAAAAGGGTTTAAACTTTAGCCAGCTGGCAGCAAGTGATTCTGCCTTTGCATCCAGTGCAGACCAAGATCAGCCTGCACAAACATGCAGGCTGATCACGATCTGGACTGGTCGCTGTTCAGTCAGTAAATTTTCAGAGAACACCCCTTCAGATAATAAATGATACAACCCATACTGAGAGAGACAAGTCCATTTTAGAAATTCAGCAGGGTAATGGTTAATCAGTATCATGTTCAGCTTTCTTTTTTTTTGATAACCTACATAAAGCAATTCCAAATAAAAATCTGCTGGAAATTGTATGACTAATAATACAAACTCAAGTTATATAACTGAATAACTTACCTGACAATTTCAGCATTTTTATACTGCGGAAGTTGCTTCAGCATGAAGCATGCTAGTACCTCGTCACAGTGAAAGTGACCATTGTGTGTACCAATCTTCACGCACTTGTTATCTCCTGACATACTATATACTGTTCTCCAAAAACCAACAAAACCAGATATTTGTTCTTGACTTATATACCTGAAAGATAAAGTGAGAGTGAGATTTAAAGAATATTGTCTTAGACTTTTTTTAAAGGGATATTGCAACTAGCAAGTAAATTTCATTTTACTTCTATCTAAAAGAAGATATATTGACATTTTCCCACTGTATAGTAGATTAATATCAAGAGGAAATAATCTAGGATCTGTCAAATATTCATAAATTTCAGTTTGTGTCAGACTGTGTGTTACTTTCTTATCACTAGAGATCTATAGGGATGTAACCTTTTGTTACTTATGTTAACTTACTAACAACATGAAATCTCATCATGCCCATGATCTGTCAAAAAATCTTAATTTTAATTTATGACTGTTTGTTCCTTTCTTGTTACTATAGTTATATAGGGATGTTACATTTCATCAATGAAAACTCAGAATTTCTTAAAAAGTCATAAATTTTAGTCTGTGACTATGTGTTACTGTCTTGTTACTATATTTATACATGTACAGGGATATTACCTTTTGATACTAAGTAAATTAAATCTGTGGGTCAGAAAAAAAATATATAAAAGTTTAAGTTTGTAACTTTGTTACTAGGTTTTATACAGATGTTACCCTTTGCTAGTAAGAAAGTGAGATCTGAGTGCATATCAAAAGTTTTTTTAAAAAAAATCTAAAAAATTACAAGGGTTTTTAACAGTTTTAAAAATCAGACTTTATGTTACTAGAACAATGAAGGCTTGTTACTGGTAACAAAAATGGAGATGGCTGTAAAAAACTCAGAAACTTTCCATATATATGATATTTTGTTTGTGAAACTAAGCAAATTGTAAGGAAATAGATGCAATTTGTGAATGAATGCAAAATGAAAAATGTTTGTTTTCTTCTGTGATGATCACTACCAAATCAGATAATTTTATAAGCCTATTCTGAACTAGTCACAAATACTTGAAATTTAAAGATTCTTTATCTTTCTGCCTATCCTCACGCCCTTTCTCAAAGCATCATGATATCTTTTACCCTAGTAACTGTGTTCTAGAATGTACTTTAAGCATTCTTTTAAAAAAGCCCTGCATACTTCCATGCTAGATAAAAATCAGTAGTGCAAGACTTTTAATATGCAAAAAGAGGACATAGAAAGAACGCAAAGTTAATTTAGGCGGAGGTATGCTAGTTCCTTTAAAATATAGCTTTTTCTTAGTCTTTACTTTGCTTATGCTTTTTTAAAACTTTTATATGTCTTCCATTTTTCATAAAAGGGAAGGTGCTCATAAGGCCGTTATTCCCTTAACTGGGTAACTTTTATTCCTAAAACTTACACCACTGTAACTACCAATTTTGGTAAATTTTCGTTTCATCGGCTGAAAATCTAGTAATCTCTTCAAGACAATTAAAATAATACTTTGGTATGTATTCATGTAACATTTTGCTTGCAGATTAAGTATTGATATCTTAAAGACGTATCTGTGGGTTTTTATATAGGCAAAGAAGGAAAATTTTAACTAGCGGAGAGAATTTTCTTAAATTTTGCATGACCATAGAGCATCATATTAGAAACAAATTTATTGCAAAAAAAATCTGGGGGTCCCGGTGCTACTTTTTGAGTTATCTGCCCCTGAATGCGAGTTTTTTTGCTCTTTTAGGTCATTTTCAAGGGCAGATAATTCAATGTAATGGTTAGTTACACTTTATTTGATTTCCAATTAGTGTTTGTTACTTTATTTCCAGCAACTGTACAAAAATTGCAGAAATTCTATGAGACGGATTTTATTCTATAGTCGCTTATGCAAACAAATAGAAAATTTCTTCAAATTATGCCCCTTTTTTCAAGAACAAGAGGGCCATGATGGTCCTATATCGCTCACCTGAGTACCATTGCTCTTAATGATAAGATAAGGTTTGACATAGATCACATAGGCATACACTTTAAATATCATCAGGATAAATATTTTCTTGCAAGTCCCTTTTGATCTATGGGTCACGTACTAGTCAGGGCCAATCTCCATACTAAGTTTGAGGGTCCTAGGCTCAAATGCTGCATTTTTGTACTAAAATGACTATTCCTTACCCTGGAAGACTTAAGTAACATTTAAAACCAGTCTCATTAGATGCTGCTGAGGTATATTCATTTACATAAAATAAAGGGAGGTAATTTGTCATAAATTCAGTCAAAAGTTATCTACCTTGATTATCTGAGTCCATCTGATGGCATAAATGACATTTCAAATCAGTATCTTCATTGGTTACTGAGATACACCCATATTAATTTGAAACAAAGGGAGGTAATTTGACATAAAATCAGTCCATAGTTATCTACTCTGATTGTCTCAGTCCAAGTAATGACAATAATGAAATTTCAAATGAGTCCTATAAATACTTACTGAGATAAATCCATTTTTATTAAAATCAGGGGAGGTAATCATGCATTGGTATATGCATGTAGAAGATACAGAGTACAAGCCTTTACAAAAATATATTAGAAAAGTAAGTAAAAGTAGAAATTTCTTACCATAGAAGACATAAATAACGTTTCAAACCAATCTCATCAGAAGCTGCTAGGTATATTCATTTACATAAAAAATAAAGGGAGGTAATTTGTCATAAATTCAGTCAATACGTATCTTCACTGATTGTCCAAGTCCATCTGATGGCATAAATGAAATTTCAGATCAGTATCTTCATTAGTTATGGAGACATGCACATTTTAATTTGAAATAAAGGGAGGTAATTTGACATAAAATCAGTCCATAGTTATCTACCCTGAGTCCCACTAATGACAATAATGAAATTTCAAATGATTCCTGTAAGTACTTACTGATATAAATCCATTTTGATTAAAATCACTGATTAATAAGGGGAGGTAATCATATATAAAATAACTCCAGAACTTATGATTGGATCTGACAGATTCATCATGGAATCCAAGAGTTATTGTTGTTGAAGATATTTTGCAAGTTTGTATCAAATCAAACCATAAATGAAGTCTCTATATGGCTGCAAAAGCCAAAATAGCAAATTTTGGACCTTTAAGGGGCCATAACTCTGGAACTCATGATGAGATCTGGCCAGTTTTCGAAAGGAACCGAGATATTATGCCTATACAAGTTGTCTGCAAGTTTGATTACAGTTGATTGCAAAATGTGGTCTCTATCATGTTCACAAGCCAAAAATAGTAATTTTGGCCCTTTAAGGGGTCATAACTCTGGAACCCATAATGGGATCTGGCCAGTTTTCTAAAGGAACCGAGATATTATGCCAATACAAGTTGTGTGCAAGTTTGATTAAAATTGATTGCAAACTGTGGTCTCTATCGTGTTCACAAGAAATTGTGAACAGACGGACGATGGACCGACGAAGGGCGATCACAAAAGCTCACCTGTCACATAGTGACAGGTGAGCTAAAAATGCAGTATGTTTAATCACTGAAACACAGCAAAAATTCTGTTTGATAGAATGGTTAAAAACTTTGCATAATGACTGGAAATGCAGTATGTTTAATCACTGAAACATATAAAATCTACTATTTTTGGCTTGTGGAGCTGCATTCAATAAACGCTTGATGCCCCCGGTGGCATCCTTGTCGATACAAAGCAACCTAAGTCCAAAACCAGGTCAAGGTCAAACTGAGGTCAGGTGGTCTGAAGATGAGGAATGGTCACAGGTTACATCTGTATTAGTATCAATTCATTCTTGTAAGCAGTATTGATGCTAGACGAAACGGTCCCATTTGGTTAACAAAGAGACGGCCCATATAAAGCAACCCAAGTCCAAAATGAGGTCAAGGTCAAACTGAGGTCAGGTGATGTCTGAAGATGAGGAATGGTCACAGGTTACATCTGTATTAGTATCAATTCATTCTTGTAAGCGGTATTGATGCTAGACGAAACGGTCCCATTTGGTTAACCAAGAGATGGCCCATGTAAAGCAACCTAAGTCCAAAATGAGGTCAAGGTCAAACTGAGGTC
Organism: Mercenaria mercenaria; assembly: GCF_021730395.1. NCBI lineage: Eukaryota > Metazoa > Mollusca > Bivalvia > Venerida > Veneridae > Mercenaria > Mercenaria mercenaria. The sequence continues at coordinate 57,992,372 of NC_069377.1, read as the reverse complement.
CGGTGATGTCTGAAGATGAGGAATGGTCACAGGTTAAATCTGCGTTAGTATCAAGTCATTCTAGTAAGGGGTATTGATGCTAGACGAAACGGTCCCATTTGGTTAACCTCGTACGGATGGACGGATGGACAGGACAATCACTATATGCCTCCCGCATCAGTAGATGCCGGGGGCATAAAAATAATGTGAAATGAAATAAGGTATCTGTATGCTAGATTTTGAGTTATCTGCCCTTGAAAATGACCTAAAAGAGCAAAAATCTCGCATTCAGGTGTAGATACCAGGACCCCCCCCGTTTTTTTTCATAAATTTGTTTCTATTAAATATGATGCTCTATGATCATGCAAAGTTTAAGAAAATTCTCTCCGCTAGATAAAATTTTCCTTTATAGGTTCTGAAACTCAAGAGTCATTGACTCTACAGTCTAAATTTTCAAGGGTCAAAATCAGATTTTCAAGATTTAAGATCCGTTTTTCAGGGGTCAAGCTATACCGTCATAAATGCAACTTCCACAGACTTTATCTAATACATTAGTCTCCATGCAAGTCTACAAGAAAACAAAACATGTAAATATATTTAGTGTACTTTCATGAATAAAAAATCAAATAGTTTTCTTTGAGCCATAGTGTCACAAAATATTCAAGAAAAGTTCGTAAAAGCACATAATTATACAACATAAATCAAGTCTGAACATTTTCGAGAACTTAATAAAAGTGAATCTAATTTTTGCGTTGGGATAATAATGGTACGAAAATGTGCTTAAAATAACAATCAAATACGAGTAAATGTATTGAAATCGGAAAAAATGGAAAGATCAGAGGCGTTGTCTAGTTGATTTCTCCTTACAGTGAAACACCGCTCGCTCGAGCATCGATGACTCGAGCACCCGGGCTCGCTCGAGCAATTCATGTGGTCCCGGCCGATTTCCTTCTATTTTCTATGTGAAATTACCATGGCTGGGTCAAGCATCGATAACTCGATCACTCGAGCATGACACCTGGTCCCTGTGTATTAATTTACTCTTTGTTGCTTATGGCAAACTCGAGCAGAGGTGTCAAATTTTTCACACCTTCGGGTAGAGTCGTAAAATTTCGAGCGTGAGATTGCTGGTCTATTCCCAATTCTTAAATGTATATTGTCGGTAATTTGCCAACTGAGTACATAGATAAGTGGAGAAATTGCAAATGTCTTTATTATTACTTTTTCTGCGGTCGAGGAGATAATTATGAGGTCTTAATATTTTAAACATTTTTGCACGCAATGGAATAGATGCTTTTCATAAAGTACATTTTGGATCTTAATTTGAACTAAATGCAATTGATTACGATAATAAATAAACAACATGAATAAATTTTGATGATACATGGCAAAATTTAATTGATCAAAATAGTTTCAATTATTATTTTTGGGAGTCGAGAGTAGTTTATGATTACGTTCACATTTTCCTCTCAAATGGTTCGTGCATGCAATTGTAAAGAAACTCAATAGTTTTTTAGTAATTGTGGTCAATAATTTGGGATCGTCAATTTGGAGAATCGAGAATTGCGAATTTGCATTACAGTGTTTCAATACTATCAAACCAAAAACACATGAATTATTGTCTTACTTTTCTGCACAGTACCATTGTTACATATGTACAAACACGTATAATATGGTGAACGTTCACGAGTGTGTTATGAATACTTTACACATTTCTCTCCTAATGGTCTCGATACAATTGGTAAACACCAACTCATTTTCTTTGTATGTTGGTCAATGTTTGGAGGATGCCCAAACCATGTAACTCGGCAATGTGGTGTCCATCTTGCGATCAGTCGACGGTTGTTTCACTGTATTATGAACCAACGAACTCGTTCATTAATTTCTTTATTTAGTTGTACCCCCTTCTGTTACCAATGTACAAACACATAATGGCGATTTTCTACGCATTGTTTATCTTAACTACATTCATCAAATGACGCACATTACTGCACTAAATGCAAACTGTGAGGTGACCACATGTCAGTCTGCATGTGGCATGACTCACATGTGTCAGTAGCTAATTAATATACGAAGCTCCGCCTACTGCCATACTTCCGTTTGTGGCAGCGAACAAAATTGAATTTCACCGGGATTTTGATTGTCAAGGGGTACACTTTCGATCTCATGATGCATGCATCATCATTTCTGCGGGTCAAGCCGACCCACAGAGCATTTTTTGTACTTTTTCTCGATTTTAGCGGGTCATAACCCGGAACCTCAGGTCTACCGAACGCCCTGTTACTTATTCATTAAGAAATTGACAACTGGACGGCTAGACTCTTCTTGGAATAAACACTGTTTATTTGTTTGCCAGAAGAAATGTCATCTGCTAATGTTGTATTGTTATATTGTATTTGGCTTAAAGAAACGTTTTTTTTATCTAATAATGTGGTAAAAGAAGCATAAATTTCTTACTTATAATCTAACACGGTTTAAGTTTTTCTTCTACTTTTTGAAAGTTTTTCCGCAATTACAGTGATTTAGGGTGTAGAGGATAGGTTGATAAATTTTGCATTTAGACTTGAATTATCGTATAAATCATATCATCCTTTTACTGGCATGCAAACAGACATTCTTACTTACATTTTAAATGTTTGCTTGTTGTGTTATTTTTCATATGTCATCAAATGAAAATCGAGGCTATCCTTTACTGACTAAATCAGTGTGTATGTAAAAACATCAGTGAATGAAAAGTATTTGATAGAAATCTAAAAAGCTGAATGTTTTTAAAAAGAGAATACAATCATTATTATTCTGATTTATAGAAAAAAAAATCTTGGGAAGTTTGTTTAGATGTGGATTCTAATAATGGAAAAAATGATCAAAGCTATCCTGTACACCCTAAGTCAGCGCATATGTAAACAATGGCATGGAGAAAAAAAACACATGAATTTCTATTAAAAGCTGAATGTTTCGAAAAGAATAGCGCTGTTTCTGTCTGATAAACTGAAAAACAAGAGCTGTCTGACAACAGCGCACTGGACTTTTCTCAGTGCTTAACTCTGAATTAGAGCTTTGCCAGGAAAAACTTTAACCAAAACATTCTATGTTGAAAAGGGGCATAGCTTTGTCAAAATCAAACCAGAGTTATGGGGATTGTTTCTCCTGGTTTTGACCTTGATAGTAAATAAATATTCCAAGTTTCAAGTCAAAAGCTTTGATAGTAACAGAGATATTTGACTTTATCAAAAACTTTAACCAAAAATCTTAAGTTAAAACTCTGTCAAAATTCAATCAGAGTTCGGGGATTGTTTCTCTTGGGCGTAGCACGATTTACGGTAAAGAAGATAATTCCTTACCTCGATTCTAGATACGAGTTACGTTTTTCTTACTTATTGAAATCCGGCAGATTACAAGTATTTAATGAGGCGATCAGATATTATAATGCATTAGACTTGTTATGTAAACATACTCTTTTATCATTAAAACATCTGAAATGACATTCGAAAGTTAGCTGTGTGTTATTTTCGCCCATCATATGCGAGGATTAGACTAAATAGTGATGTAAAAACTCATAATAAAAGTATTTGAATAAAATTTAAAAAGAATTTTTTGAGAACTCATTATTAGATATATATAATCTAAGTTTGTTTTGTGTTTGCAAAATTTCAAACAATGAACCAATATATATTAAAATGGCTATGGAAAAAAAAACTAAATTTATTAAAGGAATGTTGAAGTAGCGCTGTTTCTTTAGATTATACAACTCGAAAATAGGTGTGACGATACCCACGATTAATTAATCTTAGACTGCAGAAAAACAACCAAACATTTATTGTTGAAATAGTAGTTTACAATAACAATTATGGCATGTCTACTGTTTGACCTTGTATCGTAATCTACTATCTCATGTTGTCTAGGATATAACGGAATTCTTATCCTTTAACACAGGAATTACAGTTAACCTGTAAATTCCGTAGCGACTGTTCTCTTGGTGTAGACTTTGATACTATGATAGTAAATAACTATTTTAAGTTTCGAGTCAATTATCAATAGCTTTGATAGTAACAGAGATATTTGACTTTTTCAAAAACTTTAACCAACGGCGACACTGGGGTGAGTGCAATAGCTTCACCTTTTCTTCGAAAAGTAGAGCTAAAATATGACTGAAATCTAAATTTAATTTCTTTGAATTTGAATGCAGGAAAAATTAGTCAGCTATCTGCTTAGATCTATACATAGAGCTCTGAATTTGGCTACCCATATAGGGCCTCAGCCAAACGGCAGCATGTCAATACATGTGATCAGCTGTTTAGATGGCATAGAGGCTATGACTACTATCTGCTATGCCCCAAAGCACTTTATTTTACATTACTGGTATTGTACTGAAAATACAGACTTTTATTCAGTTCTTGATTGGAATATAAGTATCTGGAAATCTTTTATTCTAGAATATACGAAATATATTTATCAATAAAGTGGAATTTGAACGAAAACTAGATCTGTGTAGCCTGAATTAGTGGTGTTCAACCAATTATTTTACTGTCACGAAAACATGTGACATATCGTTTTCCCGTAACATGACAAAGTCGATATTAAAAAGTGGATTGCAAACTGTGAAACATATCAATCTAAAATACACATGTTTATATATATTTCAGAATAAAGATGTAAAGTCGCCTAAACCTTTCTAAAACAGTAAATTTAAAGTACCGCGACCGGCTAAATAAGCGGTGAAACATAAGAATTTTGATTTGTAAATACAATTACAAAATAGGTCGTAGGGAAACAACTAAATTTCCATAGGCCCACATTGTATTGTTTCCGGTCATGGGACTTTCCTAACATTTAAACTTTTGATGCCACCTACTCAGGTTGAAAGAACTACTGTATTCAAGAACTATTGAAAAACTGCAGGAAATATATATGTTGACCATCACTTTTGGGCACTTTTCTCTCTTTGAACTCGGTTACCCATAGTCCGGCAATGATTTTTTTTATTTTTCATTAAAATGCCCTACTGATAGAACATGCATATTTCTCACACAAAATGCACCATTTCATATTATTTTAGCCAGTAATCATGGATTACAGTTTTATTTTATGAAATAAGATAGTTTTCAAACACATCCAACATATTTTGCACCAATGGGAGATCACTTTACATGGTGGATAAACACTGCAGAATATACTTTTTCAAGGTCACAATAGCCTAAATAGTTTTCCCTATATATTCTATATAAAACTGACATTTTTCAAAGAGCTACCAAACATAGCTAGACCCATTTCAGAGAACAAATCCTTACCTCATTTTAAAGAGTTATGATAAAACTGATATAAAATGAAGAGAAAAGTAGGGGTCATGTATCTTCTAAGAGAGATTTCTCTGGTCACATTTACTTACTGTAAACTGACAGCAAAATCACACTGCTGTGACCTGGAAGTACTACTCATACTAAAATTGAGCTTGACTTCACCAAATACAACCTGCTCTCCCATTTTTCCTACCAAAATGTCAACAATACATCCACAGTGAAATTTAAACAAAAACTAGCCTCAATTTAGACCTCTGTTGCCATGCCAAGTGAAAAATTAGTGTTCAAATACATGGCAGCAATTACGCGACTAGACCAGATGGCTCCCACGGTGGTTCGGCCTCAACCAATCAGAGGCCTCGTTGGTTACTTCCCTCTGACCAAAAAGGTCAGATATTATTAAGACGCCTGACATTCCACCAGTTAAAATTTCTTTTCTGTATTAGTATATTTTAGAAAAAGATCTTTACACAATAACTGCCTGTAATATTTTTTTCTGAAATGGCTAGAGCTATGTTTCCTTTCTAAGCTCTGGTAAAATTTTAGTCATCAATCTCAGGTATTTGTAACCCTTTGTTTATTATCAGCCTCGGACATACAGAAAACCAAATCTCTAGTATTCATCCAAGTAATCGTTGAAAGGATCTGTAGTGATGATCTGAATATCTATAGTTCCGGATCTCTACACGCTTCCTGTTCAGAAAATCTGTAAAGGTAAAGGTAACATTTTTGTGACACAATGAACGTATATAATATGAAATTAGGCGCTGCCTATCTCACGGAAAAATCTAGTCATACGGATTCTTTCTTTTTTTCTGCATAAATTGTTCTTTCTGATATTTTCAGTTTGGCTTTCAGTTTTGACAGTAAGCCTGATGGTTTTGCTCTTTTATAAAAATTAACAAAGGAAAATGTTTTAAACTGTTTTGTTTAAATGAACGTAGATCTAATCATTTCTTCAAATGTGTCAAGACTAGACAGACAATGGAAAATAGTGTTCATGAGTTAAAGATAATAGTGATATTTGAGTGCACAGAATCTAGTCCCAAAATGCACCTATACTGGTACTGGTGATAAACCCGGATAGAAAATGAGGGTTTTTTTACCTGTAATTGTTTTATTTCTGCAAATTGTTATCAATGGTTGGTATCAAAATAATGCTTAACATTTGCTGAAAACTTTACATAATTCAAATTTATATTTAGTAAGCAAACTCACACGAAGTGAGGGCATGAAAGGGGTATGTAAAATGGGGTCTGTACGAACGTTGATAAATTCGACCACTTTGTCATTTACAAAATTTTCCTCATAGTATTATATTGCAACTTTCCCAAAAATGCTGCAACAGTCATTCTGGATCGAATAATGAAAAGTGACCCAATGTCAGGCCTTTATTTGTTGACAGTGAGCATGCGTAAAAACACCCTCTTCCCCAGTAATTTTGGATATATATTTTATTACACAGATAAATGTAAGTCATTTGTTTATACAGAATATTACCAATTTTGTTTTTGTTTACACCAGTTGGTGTTGTAAGTGGTTGCTATTAGATGGTGTGTTTAATTGTATAAATAACCGATTGCAATCGAATAATTCCAAGGTGGTCGACTTTATCATCTGCCGTCCCGGTTTATCATCAGTACAAGTAGGCCACCAGTTACATACGTACTTATATTTAAAACTGCTATGCGCCTCAACGATCATGCCGGCCTTTACTGTCAATTTCTTTCTCTAATACAAATTTCTGAATCCGGGAATGCACATTTTCTTTTCAGTTCATTTGTTACAAATAGTTTTTAAAAACGACCAAAAAAAAAAAAAAACAAACAAAAAACTACAACAATTTACACATTAAGCCTGCTTAACATCACGCTCAACCTCATGTTCTTCTGATATTCTTTTGTAGTATAGGTACCGGAACTTAATAATCCTGCTATCAAAAACACTGACTATTTCAATTCTTTTAAATGCCATTATTGTCAAATGACACTCTTTTAGGACAAATTGTGACCCACTAATACAGCTATGGTTAAACTCTTGTATGTGAGAATGACAAACAACCATTTACATGTAAAATTCTTATTTCAAATTCATTCTAAAAAGTTCTTGACCAGAATGTTATCTATAACACATACATTCTTGGTCGCAATTCAAGAAATCCAATTTAATTTACCTAACTCCTAACAGTCTGGGGCCATTTATTTAATATGATTAAGGTTAATTATAATTTCTTAGCGCGATAGGGATCGTAGGCCTCTCAGGTTTATAGCCAACATTTTTTCCAAGTGTATAACTCTAGTCAATGAATTGATTTTTTGAGACAGTAATTGCAATGTATGTGAAAGACTGTGGAAGGGAGGGGATATAAGCAATATCGACATATGCTTTTCCATGCCTTCGAATTTTTTGTTCAAAATTTACAAGCAGAACATTGGTTAAATATACACATAATTGATTTCTGTTCCAATAATTGCAAAAATTGTGATAAATATCAATAAAATAAAATAAAATTGGGCCTAAGCAAAACAAAAAATATTTCAAGCAGCTGACGAGATTCAAACTCGGACCTCGCGCATGGAAAATATATAACCACTGGACCACGGTGAAGTGTTATGCAATTTTGTGATAAAATTATGTATATAAATACATTTTGTTAGGGCAACGTGTCTTAATTCGTTTTACTTTGACATTTTGAAATTATTGGCTTTTCTACATTAAAAAAATAAATAAACGACGAGTTTGTTATTCAAACACTGCTGTAATGTAGCCTACACTATTATTCAATATTGGAAACAAAAAGAGGGCCGCTTGAATCATCCATAAACTCGCTACATGAAGAAACCCGAATAACACCGATTTCCATTAATACCGCGAATTTTCAACTCGATAGAATAATTTGTTTGATAATGTGGCGCCGGATCGTTCATAAGCAATTTTATTTTATCAAATGTCGTCCTAAAATTATTTATTGCGCAAACTGCACTGCAGCAGTTCCAGGAAGTATGGGTAAAAACAACAACAACGAAACGGTGAAGGTATAGAACATATTCCCAAGCTAAAAGGTATATAGGTTTACTTTGACATATACACGTACACATTATCTATAGACGGAAAAACCTTCGGTTTTCCGTATAAGCTCCTTTTGGGTGATCCTATTTTAAGAACAGACAAAAGCAATTAAACCTTACTCCCAGCATTTTGCTGGCACCCATGTACAGCTAGGTCGACTTAGGCAATCGTGATAAAGTACCTTGCCCAATGACACATCGCAGTGGGAGTTGCCAGGAATCGAGCATACGGCCTTCATCTCCGTTGGAAAGCACCTTAGTCTTATCGACCAATGTGTCCACAATCTCCGTAGTCACGCAGTGTAACTATTCTGATTACACTTTCAAGGTTTCAAATGTATGACATCTTGTCAATGTGTGTATTCCAGTAGAGGTTCTGCACCTATAGGTATTTTGGACAAGCCTCATAATAGGGCTGGGACGATTTCAAACTTTTGAAACGGTTAATCATTTGTATGAAATCGAATAGAACCGGTTAATCGGCCGCCATATTTGAAATGCTGTTTTCTTTCCTGAAGACCTTAAAGGTACTTCCAGTAGCTGACTTCATTAGGAACTTACGACCTTTATCGTTTGGAAGCAGTGTGATAATTAATAAGTCATATTTTGGTGTATTTTGTTTTAAATATATCACGACAAGCAAATCCGAGACTACTGATTATGTTCAAGATGATGAGTTTTAGCGGAAATATACCGCAGGCCTATCTGCTGGTCAAAGAAATGTATAAAGATAAAGTACGATTCGTGATGTTTATTGTTTGAGAGCGATTAGCGGTTTTTCAAAATTGAAACCGGTTTCACCTAGTGATCGAATCGGATCGAGTCCCAGTCCTACTCATAATCAGGTTTGTGGCCCTTGAGGGTGCAGTTGTACAAGAAGGGGGACTTTTTCAAAGTGAACTTGCAGGACACTACGCTTTTCATGATGAAAGGACATAATTAACCGATCGATTTGCTCAGTCTGCAAGATTATAAGTCTCGTTAAAGTTGTTGGCAGTCAGCTCCAGATGTGATATATCGGTTTACCACAAAGTCATCTGCGAAGAGTCGAGACTTTGATAACGCAAGTAAGGGAAATCATCGATGAATATGCCAGGAAAAGTATTTGGCCGGGGACACTTCCCTGGGGGAAGCCCTTGATAACATATGCCACTCCGGATGTTGCTCAATCAACAATCACACGCTGTGTTATACCTAAGTAAAAGGCCTGGATCCATGTTAGTGTCTGCCCCCTAATTCCATTTTGGTTGAGCTTGGCTAAGAGTCGATTGTGTGGTCCGTCGAAATCTTTCGAAAGTTCCTAAACGTCTGAAATTTGCTTACTTAAATATTTCCATCGCGCTTCATTCTTTGTAACCGGAACTGGATAAGCGATTTTTTTCTCGTCACTGACATAACATTTTGTTCGTGCTTTTGTTGTACTTTGTCTGGAAAATCTTTAAAATGCACTTGTTATACAATTAAAAAAAAACACAACATTTACTGCCATAAATGAGATGTTTATTGGCTTGTCCGATAGTACCTCCATCAGCTTTACCGAAGAAGTATTAAAAAACATAGCTCTTTGGCTTTACATAATAAATCTTCTAGCGCAACACTAACTTTAGTTCTTTGCCGAAATCTGTTTAATTACTTAATTAACTCTTTAAGAATTGTATGTACATTTAAAACAACTTACTGTTAATGAAATGTCAAGTTATAACAAAATAATATTTGGAAATATTTATCTTGATTAATATCTCATGTTTAAATTCGCAAAATACGAATCCATAAATTAAGTTAAATAGTACTTTATGACTATTTGGAGAACTAAAATATTTGCTTCAAACAGCATTCTTTAAAGTAATATGCGAAATTATTATTCCGACATGAACTTCTGCAATTCGACCTCCCTCAAGCTAAACTATTTCATAGGGGGATATTGACACTAATTACAGCTTGCACGTAACACAGAAACCAAGTCTAGAAGTCTTTTACTTTACCCGCTTGGCAAATGATTTGATGAGAATAATGAATTCGCTGGGTAGCAGTTTAAATCTTTATTATAGTTTCATTTATGCACATACAACGTCATAAACATAATATACATTACATTAATACATAGTACATAGCCATTCAATATAATAGAATCATAAAAGACCTATCACAGTAAACATATCGACATTACATCATATAACAGTAAAATGTATATACAGCATAAAACTGCACGAGGAACAACTGCTAATTGAAGAATAAAAAAAAACTATTAAAACCAACACAATTAAGAAACTGAAGAAATAATACAAGCACTGTTAGATCTATGCACACAGAAATATTTTAGAAAATCAGTTATCAGTCTCGATCAGATCGAGACTGAACTAATTAACAGCTGCTTCTCAGCGGAAATAAAACATTTTATAACAATTTAAGAAAACGTGAGCATTATTTACACAAGCTAAAACTACGTCTTTGTAATACATTAAAACAGGTTTTGGCACATAACCTTATCAAATAAGCATTTGCGAACAGAACCTTAAGCTGATCACCTTTGCACATTGAAAATCATATTCATGAATTACAGCTTTCTTAAAACATCGACAGACAAAATATCGACACAACATGTACCTCATGTATCTCAAGGTGCTCTTTCCAAAGAGGGATCACTTTAAGCTAGGATTCAACGTGAGAGAAGGAAAAACTTCCCACAACTTCCTACAGTATGATATGAAACTTGAGAGAAAATGTTTACAAATTGAAGCTGGGGAAGAATGGCTTATATATGACGAACAATGTGGCGAGGACAGAATCCTTTTTGCTACAAACAAAATCTTGAAACTATGATATTATCTAAGGTTTGGTGTGATGACGGCACTTTTGATGTGTCACCACCTTTTTTCATGCGATTGTACACTTCACACTGCTAGTATTTGGACAGAGTCCTTCCTATGATATATTGCCTATTACCAAGAAAAACAAGGGCAGTATATGAAACAATGTTTCTAAGCGATTTACCATAGAATGGGACATATTCTCCCTGGTAGAGAAGTTTCGCATGGATTCTGAAGGTGCTGCATACCAAGCCCCAGACGAACTTACAGGTTACGTATATTACTTCAAGAAGACGTACATTGGCTTCTACAAATCGGAAAGCAATGGAAATAGCAAAATGATCCATTTACAGCCGAGTAATCAATGATGACCCTAGAACAACAAATGTTTTGGAAGACTGGCATCGCCGATTTTATGTAGTTGTCGGGGTATCTCATCCAAATGTCTATAGATTTATCAGTGTTCTACTTGGGGACATGGTCAACACGAAGATGAACCAAAAGACAAAGAAGCTATTGAAAAACAAAATAATTAAAACTATTATTGAATTTTTTCAAGAGCGAGGAGTGAAAACACTTTAAGTGGCGATGCGTATAACATCCAGTATCCCCGTGTATGCAAGTAATACGAGAGCGGTTGGATATGGTAATCGACGGTTGACGGCAAAAACAATAGACATCGGGGTAGGTAATAAATTACATAATTATTTTAAAATGTATAATGAATTGTAAGATGTGAAACTTAGAACCAGTTTTATGATACCAACCTGTGACCTCACGTCCTTAGTTTTGTAATATTACCACGTTTGACAATGTTATATGGATTATGACTCCGGGATTAGACAATTTGCTCGTAATCTGTCGATATATTTCAAAATCTGAGGACACTTGTGGCGTTCTGTTCACAAAAGGAGACCAGTTCCATATGAATTAATCATTATTCTACCCATGGCAGTTGTATTTGACTACCGTTAATGAAGTATGAACCCTATATCGCATACTTTCTGAGAGCGGGGCATGTTAGTATGGACTAAGACTACGGCAGTCTTAAAAATAAAAAGGTAGAACCAGTTGATAGAATTTAATGTTGAAAACTTTGACTCTTACACAGAACAGAAAATAAAATAAGTAAACGTTCGTCTGGCGGAATAGTTATATATTTGAGAAATGATTTTGTATCGTCAGATACGGTAGTTTTTCAGAGCCAAGATGATATTATTTGTATAAAAATTAATGGGTCAAAATTAGGTTTAGAGAAATATTTGTTTGTATGTTTATATTATGTAATACCTGAAAATAGCAGTCTTCAAGCAATGACTGTGAATTTTAAGATGGATTGTCAGCGAATGATATAAAAATTAAGTTGCAGACTTTACAAGAAGACATTTAGAAAAGTACATGTAATGATGATATTGATTATTTTATACATGAATTTGCTGATATTGTTGACGGAGTTGCTTCCCCTTTGTTTAATCGGAATTTAAATTTTAAAAAACTCTCTGAAAAAAATGATTATGTTGAAAACGGTCAGAAGTTGTACACTGTAGAATGTGAAAATAAAAGACATTTATTTTATTGTGCATTAAACCAGCACAGGGCTGAAAAATCAGATTTTAATAGAAATTACATGGTAAATGCAAGATCACAGTATAAATCTTGTTTACGAAAATCTAGATATGCATATGATAAAAATGAAACTAATAGATTACTAGAGGCGAAATATAAAAACGCAAAGTTATACTGGAAGATGTTAAAAAGTTGTGCTGGTATCAAAGAAACAAATATATTAATCGATGTTTTTGAATGATATTTTAAATCTGTTAATAATCCATACGATCATTTTTTCAATGCTGACGAAGATGTTTTATATTTTATTGAAAGATATGGACAAGGGGAGTTTAATATCATGTTTGAAGAATTAAATGTACCATTCACCACATACGATTTATCAAAAGCGATATAGCAATTAAGTACAAATAAAAGTGCTTTATACATGGTAAGTGTACTTTAACCCCAATTTTGTTAATATTGTTTAATAAGATTTTTACAGTTGGGTATTTCCCCGAAAGCTGGTCCGAAGGGTTTGTAATACCGTTACACAAAAAAGGTAGTATAAATGACGTCAATAATTATAGAGGCATTACACTTTTGAGCACATTAGGTAAACTTTTTACAAGATTATTAGATAACCGATTAAAAGATTGGGCGGAAAATTATAGGGTGTATATTGGGGCACAGGCAGGTTTCCGTTCTAAATTAGGCACAGTAGATAACATATTTGTTTTACATGGTCTTATAAACCATATGATTAATAGTGGTAACCAACTATATTGTGCATTTATAGACTGTAGTAAGGCTTTTTACTACGTAAATCGAGGAAATTTATGGCAGAAACTAATTCAAATAGGTATTCGAGGTAATATTTTGAATATTATTAGGTCAATGTACAAAACAGTAAAGTCAAGAGTTAAAGTATTGTAATGAGCTTAGTGGCAGCTTTGAATGTGTTTTAGTGGTCAGACAGGGTGAATGTCTATCTCCTTTTCTCTTTTCAATGTTTATCAATGATATTGAAGATATCTATGTAAAAAATGTTTTGAGGGTATCCATGTTAATTTGTTCAAAATGTTTTTTGATATTGTATGCAGATGATAGTTATATTTGCAAATAATAGAGTAGAGTTACTAGCTAGTTTAAATTTGTTATTAGATTATTGTAATACATGGAAAATGGTTGTCAATACTGCTAAAACAAAGGTAATGATATTTAGAAAAGGTCGTCGTTTACCAGAAAACATCAACTTTTAATATAATATCATCATCAAACAAGTACATATCTAATGTCCAGATAATTTCAAGTCAATTACAAGACAAAAAAGTTACATTTATTGTACCATACAATTGAAATTGTACATGCATGTATAAAATTAAATATGTATTATTTAACTGTAAGTGTGACAAGTATACACGAAATTTCTTAATACGAACAATATCTAAATATGGTTGTAGCCTATGATTTGAAATATATCTACTTGAGTCGTTCAATCTACAAGACCAATTTTGTAAAAACTGATCTTTTAGCCTTTTTTTAACATTAAGTAAGAATAGTTCAGGATCTTTAACAGTCTGAAATAACCATACTTCATTAAATCCATGTACATAATAAATCGTTCAACAATTAGCACCAAATTTTTCTATTGGGATGGTCAACAATATCTTATTTTAATATCATATATACTTTTTGAATGTATTTGTTTTCATCTGTTCCCAATAACTTAACCAAGAATTTAATAATATTATAATATCGCATGTTATGTAGAGGCATTCTGCCTAATTCTCCATAAATAAAATCGTTTCCTTAACGCCTGATATACGTTTACAAAACTGCATATCGAGGGCTTGGTGCAAAACTATTGTAAGTGCATATAAATAAAGAACAAGATACAATAGTTTTGCGCCAAGCCCTCGATATGTAAACGTTCTATTAAAACCCCAAACTTCACTCCCGTAATTCAGAATAGGTAATACTAGTTTATCAAACAATTCTAATCTATATTAATATTTGTCCATTTTAAAAATAGCTTTAAGAGCTTGTCCTGCCAAAGTATTTTGAGCCTCTGAAAAAGACCCACCTGTTGTAAAGACTATACCAAGATATACAAACTTATCAACAATTTCGACAATGGTATCATTATTTGAAGATCTGTTGCCATATTTGTCTATATTGTTGTTTATGCCACATGGGTCTAAGACCTTCTGGATGAAAATGAAATAAACTTGTAAACTTGTGTAATATATGGCATCTAAAATGTTTACAAACCCTTCCTATGATTTGACTGTTTCACCCCGTTTATGATCTAAGATGACCCGGTTTTAAACTCGTCATGAAAACAAACGTTCTAACTAAGTTTATTAAAACTGGGCCAAAATTATGAAACGATGCTGCATGTAATTGTAGACGATGAGCACAGGACTATTCACCTATCTTTTAATTATGTTCAGCTCGCCTTGAACCTTTGGTCAAATATGAATAACGGTAAACGTATACCCTTCAAATATCAGGAAGGAAAGTAAATGAACAACAAGAATGAATTTTGCAAGTTTTACTTCATAAGTATGTTGAACAGGAAAGGAAGATCAAGTAAGTCATTTACATCGTCACAGTACACACAGAGT
Source organism: Mercenaria mercenaria (assembly GCF_021730395.1). NCBI lineage: Eukaryota > Metazoa > Mollusca > Bivalvia > Venerida > Veneridae > Mercenaria > Mercenaria mercenaria. The sequence goes on along the minus strand of NC_069377.1, from coordinate 57,977,046 downwards.
GATAAAAAGAACCATTGCAAGTACAACTATATCAGATTCCTTTGCTTTTACATAGATATGACAAGTTCAAACAGATGTATGTGAAAAACGGCTTTCAAAGATTAAACGACTGTATTTTTAAGTGTTTATACTTCATTTTTTCTTGAAAAGGCGGATATTCAATCATTTGTAAGATTTCTGTTTAGTTATAGCTTAGTGAACGAATATAACTGGCACAAGTAATGAAAAAAAGCAAAAGATACAGCTCTTTTAACAGTATTTGAATAGTATCCACGATATAATGAAAACGCAGCCATTTTGGGGACTATGACGACATCTTTCATTTTCTTTATGAAGTCATTACCAGATATGACATTTGATGAATACAGCTTCATAAAAACTAGTTAGACGGAATTTTGATATAATACATGAATATATTTTTTATACGTTTGATTTTTAAGGCAAAAATATATTCTGGCCGAATAAAGATGACTGTCTTGTAAACTTGTTTTTGATTGATTAATCATATATGATAATAGACAAAGAAAGAGCAAATGATGATATGCACCTGTTTTATGCTTCTACTAATTGAAAATCCTTTGAAATGTCAATACATCTCCTTTCAACCAAATATATAAACTTAAACGTTTTTAAATAATTCAAACACATGTCATTGATCCTTTTTGACTTGAAGACTGACAATTATTATTTAAATGATGTCTACTGATCAGGAACGCAGTCGGCATCGCAATGTCTTACAGATTCAAAGGTGCCGGCACAGAAGTCGCCATAATTTGCCGTCCCTTCACACGTGCGCGTTCTTGTACTTGCCCCACGTGATCCCTCGGCTATGCCATCGCAGAAACAATCCGTCCATTCGCTCCACTGAGAAAGGACACCGTCGACTGAAAATGAAATTTGATACGTAATTTTTAAAAATCCGTAAGGAAAAAAAGCATGCTTCAATTAAATTTTCAGTAAAAAAAGTTAAATATGTATAAATATTTTTAAGTAAAGGACCTTTTTAGAGAACTTTGGTCGTTCAACCTATTCTTATAACGTGACCCTACAGATGAAAAATTATGCGGACAGTTTTGCCTTCAGGAAAGGTATACAATGTGTATGTAATGTGTGATTTTATATCGTCTGCTGTTATTTTGTTTGGTTGCATTCTATGTTTCTGAAGATTTTTTTCACAGATTTTATTATTTATTATATTGTTAATCCGACTGACGATATCAATATTCATAAACAATGATAATACTTATTTTGAAATCCATTTAAAAACAAAAAATAATTCATTCAGGGGGCCTAAATGATATCATTATTGTCGAATTTAAGATATGTAAAATTTATTTAAATTGATTAATGAATATCACAAAAACCGATTTATATGACTAATTAAAAATATCATCAAATCATTAATAGTATAACAAAACGATCTGAAGATACAACAAAACAGCGAATGTATAAGTAAATCGGCACACTGTGGGTGACAGGTAATGGTAATGTTCTTTTTCTTAGAAACCATGAAAGGAAATTCCAAACTACAGAATTACAAACGATGACAACTTATTTTCACACCAAATTTTTAGATAATTCATCCAGTCAGTGCAATTAACAAAAACACTCTTTACTATTCTGCACCGACTAGAGATTCTACATATACGTTGTGTAAAATTCTTCAAATATAATTATTATCATACCTGCATCATCTCCCCTTGTTCCACATTTATTTCTGCAGATGGCGTATCTGACAACATCTCCCTTGCAGTACTTTCCACCGTTTGCAACACCCACACATTCCTGGATCTTCTTTCTTACCCCAGTTGAACCTACTGCGTTCCCATCGCAGTAACAATCAGAATAACCTGACCATCCCGACAGCTCACCGTCAACTTGATGAGAAATGAATTATTTTTTAACTTAACGATGAAACATCACAGTAAAAAATTATAAAAAAATAATTGAAATATTTCCTCTGTATTTTCCTTACAATATTCCTTCTTGGAATAGATATAGATTGCAAACTTTTACAAATACTTTCTTCTCAAATACCGGGGCCTCCGTGGCCGAGTGGTTAAGGTCGCTGACTTCAAATCACTCGCCCCTCATCGATGTGGGTTCGAGCCTCACTCGGGGCGTTGAATTCTTGATGTGAGGAAACCATCCTGCCCAGGTGCCAGCTCGTGATGAAATAATGCACGGAGGGGCAGCTAGGGTCTTCTTCCACCATCAAAGCTGGAAAGCCGCCATATGACCTATAATTGTGTCGGTGCGACGTTAAACCCAACAAAATAAATAATAAATTCTTCTGAAATGTCAGGTACATATTCTTGTCGGGATAGAAAGTCATGTTTTCACAACTAGTTAAGATGTGCTGTTTACGTAATTTTCGGAAATAATTATAGAAGAACGAGTACTTCAAATGCGAAAAATGATGTTGCACATACCTGCACAACCATATGGACATGGTCCTTTCTGAATACTTTCACCACTGCAGTCAGCTCCAGAACCACGTGGCGCAGGGTCGTCACAAAGTCGGTACCGGGTCCTCTCAACCACATCCCCTCCAGCCTCTGTGTAAGCCGTAAAATAAGATATAATTTTAATGCTTTAATTTGACTTCTGTATCCCTTTTAACGTCTACAGTCACGACAATAATGCATTTAGGGCAATGTTTTATCAAAGTATACATCATTTGAGATTACTTCAAAATTTGTTTTGACGTTTTTTTCTGTATTATAAGTTGAAACCCGTTGAAAATCCATGTTCGAACAGTAGATGAGGAGTATATGAACCCTTTCAGTGGAGTCAATACAGGATACGGCATACGAGGATGTTTCACTAACTCTTTGCGTACCGATTTATAAACTAAGAGACAGTCAATAGTTGTAAGTCAACGAATCTCAATGTCGGAAATTAAAATCATGCGGAGGTTATAAACAGTTTTAGACGTAGTTTGTCTCGCGCGAAACTTGTACTCCATATTGTTTTCAAACTAGTTCGACACTGTTTAAAGTCAGGGCATTTTTAATAAAATATTCATTCGTGCTTGTTCACACAGTTTACGGAGATTCTGTTGTATTATCGAAAACCGAATTGTTAAAACATTTAGTAATGCTCTGGAGTTCAAATTATACGTTTTTTGTTTACATACATTCTTATTGACTCTTTACTTCTATCAGCAATATTATCAAAGACCTTTTCAGAACTTGTTTTTTTCTAAATTTTAGGGTCCTTCCGTAACTTTTTTGCCAATACTGTACATGATATTACCGTTGCAGCATTCAGACCATCCGCTCCACTGCCCCCAACTTCCATCCTCAGAGGCCAACGTGTCCCTTGCTCCCCAGTCCTGGAAATGAAGTAAACTCGAGCGATATTTACAAAATACCGGTATGTAGAATATCTACGTACAATCATTATGCAGAATATTTATATTATACTGATGTACAATCTGTATGTAGAATGCACAGACGGTATGTAGGATATATATGTAAAGGCTGTATATATGTATATATGATTTATATATACTTTGTTTGTTTCTTTTGGGTTTTAACGCCGTTTTTCAACAGTATTTCAGTCATGTAACGGCGGGCAGTTGACCTAACCAGTGTTCCTGGATTTGTACCAGTACAAACCTGTTCTCCGCAAGTAACTGCCATCTTCCCCACATTAATCAGAGGTGGAGGACTAATGATTTCAGACAAAATACACCAGCGTGTATATTTACTTTAATTAGTATGTAGACTATACATGTGTACGCGGTATTCAAAATATGAGTACTTGTACAATCGGTATATAGACAATACATGTTCAATGCTAATGTAGAATATACATATGTACCTTTGGAACATAAATATTTTATGTAAATCAGTATTTAAAGATGCATATACATTTCTAATGTTGTTAAGAAAAACTTCTAATACCGATTCTGGTTCTGACGCTGGAAGTGTACAGTCAAGGTCTTCAACAGACTCCATAACCTTCGAGTTACTCATCTACAAAAAAAAAGATGTAAGTAAAACTTCTAACGCATTACTTATCAATGGAGAGTGCTACAGGAACGTGTAGGATTTTATATTTTAACAACTTGTTGCCGTGTCAAAAACCGTAGACCAAATTAGACATAGACATAGACATAGACATTTTCCATAACCTCTCACTTGCAAATTGTGTAATCAGATTGATTTAACGGCCAATTATTAACATTATTGGTTGCGGGTTTATCCCGCTACCAAAGGTAAGTGTATTTCTGACAATCATGTAGCATCTTTATTTGATTCCAAATCACATCCAAAGGAATTTGTTCATGTGCTACACAAAGTAGTCCCATTCATGAAAAATGTGGATGAATTATCAATAATCAAGCAGTTTTTATTCATCCTCTATCCATTCACACTGGCCATTTAGATTATATAAGATCTGTCAATGATTAGGTATTCCAGCCCATGGTTACATCACTGACTTCCAGCTGTTCATGTAAGGTCAGGCAGAGTTTATCTTAGATATGAGGCACATTAGTATTTGTTTCTTATACATGTATACTAATTTTGTAGATTGGCATTTAAAATGAAAATAACTCTAGCAAAACCCGCAACCACCAGACATCTCAAGGCTTTGATTAATGAAATATTGTCAATCTCCTGCTTTAACACCCTGGGGAATCAGTTCTACAGAGTGAATTACATTGTCACAAAATGGTTAGTTACAAACTCGCATTCATCAGGCTGGTCACATTGCCCGATCGGACTTCGACATAAAAACTAATATTTCTTAAAAAATAATGAAGATATTTCTTTCAAACTTGGTCCACTTATTAAGCATAACATATGATGCATATTAAGATAGAAATAACTTTGTTGCCTTCAATTTTGTTAGAATTATTTCCCTTTTCAGATTTTTATGATGCATAATTTTTAAAGTCCAAAACAGTTATGTTTTAATACAATGATTAAAACAGAAAAGGGTTCGATGGCTTTCTGTTGTTCCAAATTTGTGCGCCAATACCTTTATTCTATATATTTAGGGTTAATACCTTGTTTCTAGTATGTATGTATGAACATTTTTTTACAACTAACTTTTTTGGTTGCGGGTTTATCCCGCTACCAAAGTTAAAGTGTATTTCTGACAATCATAGCATCTTTATTTGATTCCAAATCGCATCCAAAAGATGTTCATGTGCTACCAAAATAGTCCCATTCATGAACAATGCGGATGAATTATCAATGGACAAGCAGTTCTTATTCAACCTGTATCCACTCGCACTGACCATTTAGATTATATAAAATCTATCAATGATAAGGTATTCCAGCCAATGGTTACATCACAAGCTAGGTCAAGCAGAGTTCATCTTAGATATGAGGCACATTAAATTTGTATTTGTTTCTCATTCATGTATATTCATGGACTGGCATTTAAACAGAGAATAAATCTACCAAAAACCCGCAACCATCAGACATTTCAAGGCGTTGATTATACTTATTATTATTTACCATATCTGGTACTTTAACACGATCTCATCTACAGTAGTTTAAACTATAATTCGTCTTAATTGTATTGTAAAAACTAGAATGTGTCTGTAGGACACAGGTTGTGCACCCACTGGTACATTTGTCACAAATAAGGGGAAATAATTCAATTGTTTGCAGTCTTAATGGGGTAAAGCCTCAACAAACATTTTATTAAAAGGATTCTTTATTCTAGGCCATATACTTTTTTGAGCTATGAGCATCACAAACAAAAAATCCACTATTTTGGCTATTTCAAGGGCTATAACTCTGTAATAAGCGCTAAGAAATTCTCAAGAAGAATGCCAAGTGTGCAAGGTCACATTATGATAAAGACTCAAGCAAGGTTTCATGAATATAAATCAAATATTTTTGGAGCTAGGCACATAATTAGGAGAAAATGTGCATTTTTTGACTATTTCAGGAGTCATAACTTTAAAAATAGGGGAAGGAGTCAGCCAAAAATTAAGAGGTATACAAGTTTATATCATGATTAAGACTCATGCAAGTTATCATCCATTTATATCATATACTTTTTGAGCTAGGCGCGCCACAAGGTGAAAATGTGCATTTTTGACTATTTCAGGGGCCATAACTCTTGAAATAGGGGGCGGAGCCAGACAAAAAGTAGAAGATGTGCAAGTTCATATCATGATAAAGACTCATGCAAGGTTTCATCAATTTATATCAAATGCTTTTTGAGCTAGGCGCGTCACGAACTTCGGGACGGACGGACGGACGCACGCACGGACAAGACCAAATCTTATGCCCCTACCACTCTTGGGGGCGGCACAAAACATATATCGTGAACTAAACTTCCACTTGTATTTACCACAATAACGTCATAAAACTATATATTATATATGTTCAAGAAATTTGTTAACAGTAGACTTCAGTTCATTTAAAGTTGGAATGGTGATGAACTTTAAGCAAATGTTTAAACTATATTTAAGTCAGAATTTGTATTTGAAGATAATTTTAACATACTGCTACTGGCATCTTTCTTCAGCTTTGTTAAAATTTGAGACAGGTCTATTCTTTAATATAGATATTTAGAAACTTACAAGTATGTATTTTATGTGATGCAAACCAACTGGGTGATGAATTTCACTATCTCTTTTATTGTACACATTTTGTAAACAGTAGACGTAAATTTATTAATGGGGAATACTCAACATTTGACAATGTGTATATTTAGAATTTAGAGAATACAATAAACTGGCAAAAAATGAAAATTGGACTTCAAACCAAAAACATATGGCAATTTAAATATTATCAATTAATTAAACGGCAACCAGTTTGGGCACAGTGACGTCATCGTTCTTTCCTTATACGGGTGTTACCAAATATTGTATTTATAGCAAAATTATGTTAAATACAATTACACATGGAGCTTAGATTTAAGGTATACACTTCTACACACATACTAAGGTTCATATTATATTATATGGCCCACAAAATGTGTTTCTCTAACTTGTTATTCACTTATTTTCCATATATGGTGATACCCATATTAGGAAAGAATGACGATGCCACTGCTGCCATTTGAGTACATAGATGGTATTCAAATGGCTATATCTTTTTGGTTTGTAGTCCGATTTTGATACTTATTTTTAATTAGTGTTAATGTTTCAACTAAGTCTTTCTAATATAATAAGAGATGTTGCGTATTCCCCCATATTATTATAGGTTTACTAATGCATTTGAAGAACTTATGAACAGCAGACACAAAACGCTTTTAAAAATTCTTGCATTGTTTTGTAAAGAAATAAAAATGTAATTACAACCTGTACAATTTTTTAATAGTTTCGTTAACGTTCTATCATTAGTTTTTCTTGTTTACAAATTTGTTAATGATGTATATTGTTTATCATTGGTCAAGTTGTTTAACTATACCGCAATACACAGTGTATATAATGTAATGGCGACGAACATGTATAAATAATATGCTTATGCATAACAAGTGAATGAAGTATTGCCATGCAATACAAAGTCCCCTACTGGAAGGCACCTAATTTTCTCTACTGCAGTATAACATCATAAACTGATATCTGTCAATGATGTATAAACAATATTGTACTATTATATACAATTTGTTATAACAACACACCTGGATTAAAATGTGCATATATAAAAACCCACAGTTGTTTTTATATTGAAATGTTTTTGCCGATTATAAAAAAATTATCATATAAGTTATTTATAGTACCAACAAAGGGAAATTAATCTTAAAAAAAGAAAAAAAAATAATATAAGTCCACAAGAAACTCTTTACCAGGTAGAGATAGGTCAAAATACACCTAAAAATGGATGTAGCATGCATGTTGTACCACAGAAAAGTGGTCTCGATTTTTCCCTACGGCCAATAATAAAAAAGTTACAATAAAATCTATTTATAGTAACAACAAAGGGACGTAATTCTAAAAACAAGGGTGCCTCATGGTGGCTTTTTGCGCATGACAATCCGTCTTATGTTGGTGAACATTTGTGCCAAGTTACATCAAAATCCCTCCATGCATGAAGAAGAAATGCTCCAGACAAAGTCATTCTTGTGTCTGACCTTTGGTCTCTAAGTGTGACCTTGACTTTAGACCCTGGGCTTGGGTTTTGCGCATAACATGTTGTCTCATCCAGGGGAATATTTGTGCTAACTGATATCTAAATCCTGTTTTACATGACAAAGTTATAGACTGGACAGGAAAAAAATCCTACTGACCTTTGATCTCAAAGTGTGACCTTGACCTTTAAGCTAAGGTACTGGGTGTTGCGCATGACATGTCATCTTATCATGGGGAAAAATTATGCCAAGTGATATTGTAATCCCTTGATGGATGACAGAGTTCTGGATCGGACAGGGAAAAAAATTATTGACCTTTGACCTCCAATTGTGACCTTGACCTTTGAGCTAAGGGTCCGGGATTTACGCTCGACACGTCGTCTCATCATGGGGAACATTTGTGCCAAGTAATATTCAAATCCCTTAATGAATGTCAGAGTTATGGACCGGACACGAAACAGACACTGTTCATGCTATGTTAACATTTGACTGCTAAGTGTGACCTTGACCTTTGAGCTAGGGGTCTAAAAGTTGTGCATGTCACATCGTCTTATTATGAGGTACATTTGTGCCAAGTAATATTAAAATACCTTCATGGACGGCAGAGTTGTGGACCGGACAGGAAAAAAGCCCTGTTGACCTTTGACCTCAAATTGTGACCTTGACCTTTAAGCTAGGTGTCTAGGTTTTGCGCATGGCACGTCGTCTCATCATGGGGAACATTTGTGCCAAGTAATATTAAAATCCCTTCATGGATGGGAGAGTTATGGACCGGACAGGAAAAAAAGCCCTGTTGACCTTTGACCTCCAACTGTGACCTTGACCTTTGAGCTAGGGGTCCGGGTTTTGCGCCTGACATGTCGTCTCATCATGGGGAACATTTGTGCCAAGTAATACTAAAATCCCTTCATGGATGGGAGAGTTATGGACCGGACAGGAAAAAAGCCCTGTTTAACTTTGACCTCCAATTGTGACCTTGACCTTTAAGCTAGGAGACCGGGTTTTGCGCATGACACGTCGTCTCATCATGGGGAACATTTTTGCCAAGTAATATTAAAATCCCTTCATGGATGACAGAGTTATGGACCGGACACGAAATTGCGGACGGACGGACGGACGGACGGAATGACGGAAAAGCGCATTCCTATAGTCCCCGAAACTGGTTTTCAACCAGTAGGGGACTAATAAACTATTGAATTGAATCGAATTCCTAGAAATTTGTTAATGATTCATAAATTTGTATTTCATTGGTTAAGTTGTGACTGTTTAGAGTTTAGTAATTCTCCCAGGGATTTTGGACCTTTGCTAACTGCCTTGGTCCGGAATCCTTGAATATGGGAGAAAATGTTATGAGTACAATGTAATTGTTACTCATTCTCTTGTTACTTTGTATAATTTTCTGTACTCCGGTTGTTACATGTTCACGTTTTATATTATGTATTTTATGTCACGTGTTCTTATGAACCATGAACCATGACAGTATTAAATGAATCTTAAAAAAATCTGAAATCTTAAAATTTTATTACACATGGGAACACATTACAGTGCCTAAAATGTGTGCTATGTCACTATATGATATTTTCATAATTTTCTAAATGGTATGTTTTCATGTTTTCTCACTGGTTTTTGTGTTTACGCTTAATCTAAACGGCAATGTTGGAGGTCTTTAATATACTTCACCTGTTCGTCTGTAGTGGTGAAACATGGAGTATATTTCATTTTCTTGTACGTATGTATAACAACTCTCGGGCAAAATGCGCCTGGACAATGGTCGTTATCAGATCGATCCCAGTGCTCGTTGCGGACTTTCTTTGAACTCAAGCGGAAGTACACCATTCTAAAAATAAATACAGACATCACAAAATATAGCTTCCATTATTTTCGCCTAAGTACCATTACCGTTTCAATTCAACCCTATGTTTAGTACGCAATGTGTATAGTTAAAAAGGAAAACTTATCCACATGTATTATAGGGGTTTTTTTGTATATTCAAGCTGAAAGAGTGTCGCCAGATGCGATGGAGATGTGGAACATTATCAAACACTGGGATTAATTAAGAATATAAATCAATGTAAGGAGCCGTGCCATGTTAAGATAAACCAATAAAAGTGGTGGTATTGCGACCAGCATGAGGATACCAGAATATTGACGTGTGGTATGTAATTGTTTAGGGGGGGGAGGGATAGGGAGAGGGGGAGGGAGATGTAATTGGGTAATGGCAGGAATTGGGTAGAAAAAGTGTGAGTAAGGAATAGAAAGTGGTGTAAGAGCCATACTCTCTATCAAATAAGCTCAAAGACATCTAGAAAATTTTTATTTAATGTATTTTAACAAAGTCAGTTAGATGCCAACATAAAATCTATAATAATAGATAAGACATTAAATGAAATTTTTGATGGTCATAGAGGCAGTTGTTTAACCTTTAGCCTGCTGGCAGCGAATACTTCTGCCTTTGCGACCAGTGCAGACCAAGATCAGCCTGCACATCCGTGAAGTCTGATCATGGTCTGCACTGTTCGCTATTCAGTCAGTAAATTTTCAGCAAACACTCCTTCAAATAATAAATGGTATTGTCCAAAATGAATGATGGACTAGTCCATTTTAGAAATTTAGCAGGGTAAAGGTTAAAAGTTATAGTGGCATTGAGAAGCTTGCCATAAAACGTTGACATTGTTATAAAAAAAAAATACTTATTCATTTTCCAACTCGCGTTCTGAGAATTTTAACTTGATGTTTTACCAAGAGGTGCGGTCATCGAAACTATTTGGGTTAAGCCGGAGACCTCTTGCTTTTGACCGGGGGTCTCCTCTATAAACGCAACGCTACTACAAGAAAAATATTATTACGATGATTTAAGCATTGCTAGTCATATTAGAATATACCTTTATATAGCCTCCTTTTCATGATAAACACGTTCAAAAGCGCTTTACATAGCGCAAAGTTAGCCACTCAGGACGCCAAATTCATCCTCTACTAGTACAGACACAGAGCGATCTGGCCAGAGGGACAGAGCGAGGGAAAGCTCCCAGAACAGACACAGAGAGAGAAAGTGTGTCCGGTAAAGTAGTGTTAATATTACCTATCTTTAAAATAAAGTTTTCGCATTGAAGTGTCAGACGCAACTTCTTCCATAGTATCCACATATTTCATTTGATCAGCTCCAAATTCGATGTCATCTGGGGTTTTAATGAAAACTTTAAAGTCATCTTTGGTGACATCCTCTGGCAGACATGCTCCCACAACCACAGATCGGTTTCTACAAATAGAACAATACCTTTTTATTGCTCAAGGTCAGGACGAAGCGTTTTATGTCAATTTGATATAATCATTTGAAATTTTCGTTCTGTAACGGATCCCATACAGGTTAGGTTTATAACATGCGAAAAAAGCAGAATCGTAATTGTTTGTTTTTCCCTCGTAAAATCAAGCATCACTAGGCCCTGTTGTTTGAAATTTTAAAAAGTTGATTAAGCTAATAGTCAATTAACTTTAAAGGTTATATTCAAACATTTTAGAAGACTTAGTAAGACAAATCAATGAGTGAAAGATTTTGAAGACTAAAATTTGTTTAGTCATGTGACATTTGAATAGTACAATGTATATCAATGTTGGGGCATATATTAGAAAACGTACTATGTAACTATCATGTTAAAGACAGTGGTAAATATCGTCCAAATAACGACCAAATTTATAAACAATTACTATAAGCAGAATATTACATTCGTGGCTGTAGGTCTAGCACTTCTGTATGTACATTTCAGGGCAGCTTTTTCGATGTCAGAGATTTCCAACTGAGACAAAGTCGGCATGTATTAACTTATTTCGGTTTTTATTCCTTTAATATTTGTGAATATACAGAACTGCTTTTAGTAACACTATCGTTTTACGTACCTAAGCGAGCTTTTGAACGGTAGAAACTATTAAATAAATATAGCGTAACATACTTTTCAACACCAAAACCTAAGAGTCGTACTATTCTAGGGAACTCCTCTGTGTACTGGAACTCGTAATAATATTCATCTCTGCCAAGCATCACCATATATTCAGGTTGTTTCTGGTTTGTTGCATCTTCAACGTAAATTTCAGTGTCATCATCAAAGCTGCGGCGTCTCATCTGTCCGCTTTGATCAAAATTGTTCAGGGTAGTTCCTGGGAAAAATCCTTTGGGTTGAACACTAACCTTTAATATAATTTAAGTTTTAGGAGTGTATCATCAAAACACAGAAAAATTTGGAAAACAGAAACTCTTACCAACAGTCTAATTGCCCTTTACATGTTCTACTGTACTGTCCCGTACGACTGGATATTTAAAATATTCTCAAAAGGTCGTCTTCCTTTTAAAAATTAATGCCAGATGTAAAGAAATAAAGATAAACAATTTCTGAAAAATTATTTGAAATTTCTGCGCTGAAACATTATTGCAAATTCATCAAAATAAAGGCACTGAAGTATCCGAAAATGTGGCCACTTGATGCAGTCCTCATCCGTAACAGAAAAAACAAGAGCTGTCACTAATGATGACAAATGCCCCCTTGACCTTTGACCTGGTGACCCCAAAGTCAGTGGGGTTGGTGTACTCATAAAGTACTATCAGCATGTAAAGTTTGAAGGTCCTGGGTGAAGTGGTTCGCGAGTAAAGTGCCATCATGCAAAAAGATAACGTTGGTCCCTGTGACCTTGACCTTTGACCTGGTGACCCCAAAGTCAGTAGGAGTGGTGTACTCAATAAGTACTATCAGCATGTGAAGTTTGAAGATTCTGGGTGCAGTGGTTCGCGAGTAAAGTGCCTTTATGCAAAAAGTTAACGTTGGCCCCTGTGACCTTGACCTTTGACCTGGTGACCCCAAAGTCAGTAGGGTGGTGTACTCAATGTGTACTATCAGCATATGAAGTTTGAAGGTCCTGGGTGCAGTGGTTCGCGAGTAAAATGCCTTCGTGCAAAAAGTTAACGTTGGCCCCTGTGACCTTGACCTTTGACCTGGTGATCCCAAAGTCAGTAGGGGTGATGTACTCAATAAGTACGATCAGCATGTGAAGTACGAAGGTCCTGGGTGCAGTGGTTTGCGAGTAAAGTGCCTTCATGCAAAAAATTAACGTTGGCCCCTGTGACCTTGACCTTTCACCTGGTGACCCCAATGTCAGTAGGGTGGTGTACTTAAAGTGTACTATCGGCATATGAAGTTTGAAGGTCCTGGGTGCAGTGGTTCGCGAGAAAAGTGCCTTCGTGCAAAAAATTAACGTTGGCTCCTGTGACCTTGACCTTTGACCTGGTAATCCCAAAGTCAGTAGGGGTGATGTTCTCAATAAGTACTATCAGCAAGTGAAGTATGAAGGTCCTGGGTGCAGTGATTCGCGAGTAAAGTGCCTTCATGCAAAAGATAACGTTGGCCCCTGTGACCTTGACCTTTGACCTGGTGATCCCAAAGTCAGTAGGGGTGGTATACTCAATAAGTACTATCAGCATGTGAAGTTTGAAGGTCCTGGGTGCAGTGGTTCGCGAGTTAAGTGTCTACTTTACACATCTATGCAGTCTACTGATGTAATGATGGTGTGTAATGTAAAGCATAACTTATGCGACATGACGAAGCGTTTAGTTTTAAGGATTTTTCCATAGTTAATGAACATTTGGTGAACAGAAGGTATTTATTATATATTTTTCAATTTATTTGTAGATCTCACCAACCATGTCTGGGTTTATAAATCCAATCTAAGTTAATTATATCGATGTTGGAAAAATTCAGTTTTTTGTGTTTATCAAACTTTGATCATGATGATGATGGGATGGGGTGCAAAGCAAAATTTTCTATGTTATAGACCTATAGATTTCATTTTTAATGATATGAAGAATACAGGTATCGATACCAATTTCTATTAAACGATAATGTTTACATTTAAAAAGCGTAAGGGACAGACTATTAATTTAAACCATGCCGAATTGTGTTCTGTCGGCACCTCACCTGCAAATTGTGTAAAGACAGGATGCCGTGTATGCCCTATTCTCATAATTCCGAGTCTCTAAAGCTAAAGTTCCTACCGATATATTGGAAAAAGGGGGAGTCATACTTATTTTACATATATTTAATATTAAAGAAATTACCACACCAAGAATGTCCGTTCGACGTGTATAAAATATGCACTGTTTCTGTATGCCCTGGAAATGCATAAATAAAACATGTGTCCATAACAACCTGAAACGGCCGACTTCGATCGGCTAATGTCAACTGAATAGTCTTGTTTTTTCGATATTTCCAGCACTTTAGTTGTGTTTTATGCAAGAATAGCGATAACACACCTTTGTTTCGTGAAACAACATCTGCAGAATCCCTCGGGCTATGTTGGTGCACTCGCCCTACGGGCTTGTGCACCAACCAATCCCTTGGGATTCTGCAGATGTTGTTACACAAAAAAACGTACGTCAACCCTACAATAGAGCATTTAAACATACACGTTTCATACGCCATTCAGACTTCAAGAAAAACAACACTTTCCTTCGATGAGTTGGTGTAGTTTTATATTTTTCTCAAAGTACGGGGCTAACCATTAAACCTACATAATGCATAATTAACAGAACATTCAGAGCGATACGTATTCAGTGTGATAAGCTATGAGGTCGTTGCATCGAACTTCACTTGGGCAAGACAACGCGGTGCTACGTGAAAATAAATTAGGTTAAACAAGATGGCATGTGTGGTTTACCCTTGTCTAATTGCACAAAGTAAGTGTCTGAAAGTTATTGATGTTTACAACAGCCACAGACAAAAAGCGTACGACTGTTACCAGGAGGTTGGGGTCATTTGTTTTCAAACTAAGCTCACCTTTCCATAACGATCATTACAAACTGCCATATTCCAGTTGTCTCGGTACACACATTTGTCAGTAAGAGCATGCACTCCCGGTTTCACGAGTTGAACTGGTCCTTTCCATTCCGAGTCCAACGGACATCGGGTAACAGACCCATCGGCATCTTGGAACGTTGCAGACTCGTCAACGTTAAATTCTCCAATGCCCTGAATGCTATTATCAACCA
Organism: Mercenaria mercenaria; assembly: GCF_021730395.1. Lineage (NCBI taxonomy): Eukaryota > Metazoa > Mollusca > Bivalvia > Venerida > Veneridae > Mercenaria > Mercenaria mercenaria. Next base: position 57,961,970 of record NC_069377.1, on the reverse strand, counting down.
GACCGTCAAACACTCTATTCCCGCCTTCCTGTAAATAACAGTTTAAATGTACAACGCATATGCCCATGCGAACACAATCATCTTCTATATGTGATGTGCCCATTCAAATGCATGTGTAAAATGTACAAATCCTCCCGGTGATCTTATCCTTTTTTAATCAAATCAACATTTGTTTTTGAGTTATACCTGTTTTTAACCTTAGATTAGTCAATAATTTCGTGATTTGAATCCCTTCAAAAACACATTATGTTATATGCGGACGATATTGTTCTTATTGCTACGGATGAAAATGATCTACAAGACATGTTGTCAGCGTTGAATAGCTGGTGTGAAACAAATGGTATGTTTATAAACGCTGACAAAAGTAATGTAGTTCATTATAGACCAAATGCCAAACCAAGATCAGAATTTGTATTAAAATGCGGAGAATATACCATCCAATATGCAGATAAATACTTATATCTTGGTTTGACATTGACTGAACCTCTAGGCTATAACATTACAGCAAAATGGTTGCTAAAAATGCAGGACGTGCCTTGGGGCATCTAATAGCTAAATACAAATCGTTTGGCGGGTTACCCTATGAGGTGTTTACAAAATTATATTATTCATATGTTGTACCTGTTATTACATACGCATCATCAGTTTGGGGAGTTAAACCCTTTTCGTGAATAAACGCAATCCATCACAGAGCAATGAGATTTTACGTAGGTACTGGAAAATATACACCAACTCCTGCTATACAGGGAGAAATGGGCCGGAAACCAATTATTACTGATCAATGGAAATCTGTATTCAATCACTGGAACCGTTGTCTACACTATGATATTTATAGAACAAATAAGAAAATATTTGACTGGTCAGTACAGAAGGGAAATAATGGATGTAAAAACTGGTCATAGATCAGCATTAGCCAAGTTCAGGTGTGGGGTTGCCCACCTTAGAATAGAAACAGGACATTATGTGAATCTCCCGGTATCAGAAAGGGTATGCCCATTCTGTACCGATACAGTCGAGTCGAGACAGTAATGCATGTCGTATTAGATTGTCCTCAGTATTTGTCCGAGAGAAATGCTCTTTTTTATAAAAGCAAGCTCTATCAATATTAACTTCAATTTACTGAATAGCAATGATAAATTTGAATTCTTGTTTACCCACCCGGATATGATCAGGGTAATAGCAAAAACCTGTTGCAATATATTGAAGCACCGTCATAATTCTCTGTATAGTAAAAACTTGCAGTCATAAGTCTATTTTATCTAGAAAATATCTTAATAACTAGATATTAGAATCTGTATTGTACTCTGTTTTAAAATAAAACATGGTATGTAAGTTTATTTTAACTGTAATTTTAATCTGCCACACTATTTTAGGTAGTGGATATTGTATGTCAATACCTGCTTGAATACAAAATATTTTTACACGATTGCATAGAAAGTTTACAAATCCGTCTTTCTAAACTGTATGTTATTTTAGATTTTGGAATGCATTTAATGCACGCTTCTTATTATATGCCGATTTTATTTATGTTTTAGAGACTTAACAGTGTGAGATTCCTTGATCAGGCTTCGTAATGTCCGTTTAGTTGAAATACAGTACTTTACGGGTTAAAATAAGCATATGCATGGAAAGTCTAAGACACTTAAAAACAAAAAGTACCTCCTTAGGGTGCAGATTCTGTATAATAGAAATATTACCCTATCCTTGATTATCTAAGTTCAGAAGGGGTCATAATATGGAGTTATGTTACTGCTGTGTAGAGTCAGCCTTCAATGGCGAAAAAGAGCTCCAAGCTTTATAGCAAAGAAATTCTGATATATTTTCTAAGTCCTGTAGGGGCCGCAAACCCTGCAAAAAGAAGGATGAAGTTACGTTTCTATTTTATGAAGTCAGTGTTTGATGATGAACAAAAGTTGCAAGGTTTAAAGTCATAACTTTGCTACTATAGGAGAAAAGTTGACCATAACACAAAACTTGACCAAGAAATCTGACTTTCCAAGTCCAAAAGGGGGAGTAATTCTTGCATAAAGCAGGGTAGAGTTATGCTTGCTTCTTGCCATTCAAAGTCAGCTTTTGATGGTGAACAAGTGTTGCAGGTTTCAAAGCAAGAGAAAAATTTACCTTAACATAAAACTTAACCAAGAAATCTGATATTAGTCCAAAAGGGGCCATAACTCCTGCCAAATGTAGGATGAAGTTATGTCTCTTGCAGTTTAAAGTCAGCTATTGAGGTAAACAAGGGCTGCAAGCCTTAAAGCAATAGCTTTGAAAGTTAGGAGAAAAAAGCTAAATAAAACCTGAAACCCAACAAGGCAACGCCAACACTGATCAATTTGTGACGATAACTCATTCTTCTAATATTTTTTTTTTTCAAAAACAAATGCATTAAAAAGAGAAGACACACCCTAAGAGTGTAGTACTGTATATAAGTCTCTTATAATTCTGTTATAGAATGGCTATATGCATATATATTATTGATGTAATGTATTTGTATGTAGATGAGACTATAATAAACAATAAATAAGTAATAATACTCATTACCGGTATATTTTACAGGACTACCCGCCAAAGGTCAATTTGTTGATTTTTTTTCAACAACCTTAGGGTCATAAGTGCGCGTGGCTCATGAAATGGTATTTGCTCAACTTTTGAGATTTTGGTGAAAATAACAACTGAAGATATTTCATGCCTTAATGAGCATTTTCAAAAATTACCAAACAAGACAATTATCTTTCTGAAGAAATCTATGAATTAGATAATAAGAGAATTATTGTTGCTGTGTGGGTCATGTTTTAATTATCCCTTTAAAAGTTAAAACTATCAAATTCATAGTGAAAATTTTCGTTATAGTTTATTTTATTTTGTTGGGTTTAACGTCGCACCGACACACTTATAGGTCATATGGCGACTTTCCAGCTTTGATGGTGGAGTAAAACCCCAGGTGCCCCTTCGTGCACTATTTCATCACGGGCGGGCACCTGGGTAGAACCACCGACCTTCCGTAAGCCAGCTGGATGGCTTCCTCACATGAAGAATTCAACGCCCCGAGTGAGGCTCGAACCCACATTGATAAGGGTCAAGTGATTTGAAGTCTGTTCGTCATAGTGCAATGCATAAGCCTACACGCGTGTATAGAAACTCTTTATAATCTATGTAAGCATCGTTTTCACGTAATTTAATCTAATTCTCGAGCGATAAATTTTTCATTTGACTAGTTGTGACATATATCTTACTATTAGACTGTTCATACGTTACCTGATCTTCTTGTTTAAACACGATGACTGAACAACTACAGGTTCAACTGAACTTCATAAACATGTCTAAATGAACGTACATGACGTAAGACAGTGATTTTGGAGACTAGAAACTTAACCATTGGTCAATTTCACAATTGAGGTCATTCTTAACAACCAATCATATGCCAGGATTATGCGACTTGTCTTTATAATGTATTGCTTAGATATATAATCACACTTACCCCATCAATAAAGCCAAATCTCATGTCACTGACACTACTAACTACAGAGCTTTCCGATTTTTGTTTAGGTGCAAACCCTATGGCTCCAGAAATGTATGTGTCGTCATTGTCGAACCCCGTAAACCAACAGCTCTTGAAGTAGGTAGGGCCGTCGTGGAACACGGTGCCAAGGATCTGTCCTTGTCTGAAATATTTCGTAAAATGCAAAATGCATAAATGCATGTTGTCTATTACCAGTCAGAAACAACATGTCTTTTTACATAAACATGTCTTTTTACAAACTAAAATCAGCACGGTAACAGTTTGTTTTTTTTGGGGTTTTTTTTTTTGTGGTGGGGTCTTTTTTATGAGAAAGCCGAAATATTATTTCAAATAAAGAAGTTTACTTTCGACTCATTGTAGTTACACCGCTATCACTTCATTAAAAAAAGTATATATTAATTTGTCTTTCTTAACAAAATATAAGGGAAGGACAGGCATGGCTTAACATGAGTTAAAAATCTTGTATTTAAGTTTGCATATGTCATATTATGCTTAAAAAGCACGAAAATATTATGACACGATACTAACCTAGCCGTAACCCCTAAACTAGATCAAAATAAAAGATGCACTATAAGACACAAATGACATTCAGTCTGTATACATGTTGTTTCAGCCTTAAAATGACTATTATTGTATTGTATCCTGTTGCTCCCTAATATGATTACTCTACCATGACATATAACTTATCATCTACAGTAAACAAATATTAATCTTTGTTTTGAAATATTAGAAGCAGTATTTGATATGTGCACTTGCAAGACATACTTTTTGTCATCAACAAATAGAAGCAGGTGTTTTCTAACAATCGCAATTTTTCATGTTCTTTATGGCGTCACACCACAAGAATAAAGTAGTGGATCTTTCATAAAATTTTCAGTTTCAAAGTTGGCCTTAAACAATGATTCTGCAAGTTTTTATTTCAACCATTTACGCTTATGAAAAAAAACAACTTTCTAATGAAATTAGAGAACCCTTTCTAATAATTGGTTCAATTTATCAATGTCTATATCAAACATTTTCTATTCAACATTTGTCACAGCTGCTTCGATATCCACGTGTACTCGATAATCACGGCTTTCAAGTCTTTTTCCCTGATAACAATGAAAGCTAGACATTGAATTGATCCAGGCCACTTATTCTCAAGCACCTTGTCTTGTTATAGTAACCCATTGCCGAACAATTAGTGGTTTCAAATCTATCTTACCAATATGAGTTGAGCTTGACTACATTTCCCTGTCCCTTAAATACATAAACGATTTTTTAACGGTATAGTGCCCCAAATCTCTCGTTGCTTTAATATAACGGACTAGAAAAAGGAACCATATAATGTTGAAAGAAATTCAGAACTTAATGCCAGCAAAAGTTTTACATTTAGAAATAAGAAGACCCAATTTTATTTCTGCAGACAATGCTACAACATTAACCATTCCAGCAATATCAAAAATATCAAACGTTATCTTTTCTCTGTTCTGTTTAATACTGGTTTTAATGTACATAAATACTATGGTCTGTTGTGAAACAAGTTCTAAAATGAACCAGGTCTGGTTTATCTCTGTTAACAGCGATTGCATTCTCAATACATGAAGTATTAAGAACATCAAGTAAATTTTGTAAATTGTCTGCAATTTCTATAATAAGGACAACATCATCTACATACAAATAATACCAATACCAAAGATTTTATTCGCATAAAACATTATACAATGTTTATAGCAATACAATAATAACAACACTACTTTGGTATTTTTAATTGTAATACTTAGAAATTAATTTTCGCAGTTGGGATAACACTCCCAGAAAAGTTGTAATGATCTGATATTGAGTTTTTACTCGGGGGTAACGCCCCCAGGGTAGTTTTCTTCCTGATCTGATATTAGGTGAATTGCTCTGTTAGGGTAACGCTGCGGTTTATTTTGATAATTTGATGTCATGTCATTCACTCTGTTTGGATAACGCCTTTTTTGGGGGGGGGGGGGGGGGGGGGGGGGTGCGGGTAGTTGTGTCAATTTGATATCAAGTTAAATACCATGCTGGGTAACGCCCACATGATAATTGTAATAATCTGATATTAAAATATTTACTCGTTAAGTTAACGCCCCTGGTTATAATTTGATGTAAAGAAGTGAAAGACGTGAAATTTGTGGAACAAATGATATATCTAGTTGTAATAATCTGATATTAAATTATTAACTCTGTTATGTAACTTTCTAGGGTACATGTAGTAATTAGATGTAATGATATTTACTCTGTTAAGTTACGTCCCTGGGGTAGTTTTAATTAATTGATATCAAGTAAAGATATTTACTTTGTTAAGTTACGTCCCTGGGGTAGTTGTAATTAACTGATATCAAGTAATGATATTTACTCTGTTAAGTTACGTCCCTGGGGTAGTTGTAATTAATTGATATCAAGTAATGATATTTACTCTGTTAAGTTACGTCCCTGGGGTAGTTGTAATTAACTGATATCAAGTAATGATATTTACTCTGTTAAGTTACGTCCCTGGGGTAGTTGTAATTAATTGATATCAAGTAAAGATATTTACTCTGTTGGGGTAATGCCACCAGGGTAACTCGAGTCTTCTGAGTTTCCTTCCGATCTGCCAACGAAGATGCTTTTAGTCACATACATGGACTGTGTACTGCCCCTGAAACACGAACACAATGAATATCACAATGATGTTATATATTCCACGAGTTAGATATCCATTTTCATTCATTTGTGGAATACAAACGCTAAATACCCAGCCACGCCAAAGGAAATGCTGGTCGCTTTCTGGAGGATTCAAGTTATTCTTTGTAAAGTGGTGTTTGTTTTTCTCTGTAGAGTACTTTCCCTTGATTTATTGAAATATTTTGCTGCCACCGTGTTGTATATATACTTGACATTTGAAGCATTTTGCATGAAGAGTTTTTTCTTCCGACAAGGAAATATTAATTGATGTCATGATTGTCATTACAATTTTGGAGTCTCGTCTTTACATGATATAACTGTGTCTGTTTTACTAAACTATTTTCCTTGTGTCAAACATGACTTTCAGCCTTTGATTTTTATTCTATTTTGCTAATTCTAGAGAAACATTTTGCTTTTTGCACCCTTCTGCCCCTTCTGTTCGCCCGTCCGTCCATCCTTCTGTCCGTTATCAAACATGCCAGCTCTATAACTTTTAAACCACATGGAAAGATTGGTAAATACCTTAGAACAAATGTTTATCTTCGACCATGACGGTGCAACGGTGAGATCTCAAGGCTAACCCTTACCCTGCTAAATTTCTATAACGGATTGGTCCATCATTCAATTTGGGCAATACCATTTATTATTCGAAGGGGTGTTCACTGAAAATTTACGAACTGAATAGCGATCAGTGCAGACCATGATCAGCCTGCATGGGTGTGCAGGCTGATCTTGGCCTGCACTGGTCGCAAAGGCAGAATAACTTGCCGACAGAAGGCTAAAGGTTTATAGGAAGTTTTATTCCCTTTAGCAATAGTTGTCAATATACATGGCACACTTTTTCCTAAATAATACGATGTGCAGGAAGCAGCTTGCAACAATGTTAGTTCAAAGCTAACGTCCTACAGCAAGATCAAAAGGATCTTAAATGAAAATCTTGTGTTTACTACAGCCTATTTTATACAGAATAAAATGGCCAGTTATTTAGAGTGTTTACGCCTCCAGCTGCGTCCGTCCTTTAACCTTACGTATGTTATATCAATCTAAGGCAAATCAAAAAAGAATTTTGGTTCCTAGGAAGAGGTATGGTTGTTTCAAATTTGGATTCAAGCCCGTACATATGTTTTGTTTTAAAATGTTTTTTTATAACAGTGATTTGAGGCCGTTAACGGAGGTTTTAGTAACTGAAATTCAAACACGTGGACAGAACCTTCTATAACTGGATATAAACCAAGGAACAAAATTTTTTATAACTTAGATTCTAACCCATGAATAACAGCTTTTATAACTGACAAACGAACTTGCAGACAGAGGCTTTTTTAATTTGGATTCGAACCCGTCAACATAGACTTCAGCTGGCCATTTACTTATCCATCATAACATCATCATTATTTTTCAGATCTACGGTTCCATTATACAATGATAATAATTTACCTTGCTAGCTGTAGACCTTTCTTACTCTCAGCAGATCTGTAAGGAAAATTAAATCGAAAGCTAATAATATTTATGTGAGTTAAACAAATATTTATATAGTGAAATTGTGACATAATCTGCTCACACAAAATCATTACCGTGGCGCAACTGCTTCTTTGTTCCAATGCAATCAGCCAGATTGTTATCGCTGCGAATACGAAATAGCATAATTTACAAGAAATGTAACGAAAATAGTATACATCAGAAAAAATAATGGGACAGAAACAATACATATTACATTAGTAACCGAGCAAAAAATATTTATGGTGATTTTTTTTTTAATGTTTTTCATTATGACTAACGAAAATTGTCTGAAAATGAGAAAAAAGTCACACGAGTGACGAATACGAATGAAAGAAAAACATGAGCCTCGCCGTGAGAAAACCAACATAGTGGCTTTGCGACCATCCGCGCAGTCTGGTCAGGATCCATGTTGTTCGCTAATGGTTTCTCTCATTACAATAGGCTTTGAAAGCGATGGCTGGTCTGGATCCATGCTAATCGCAAAGCCACTATGTTGGTTTTCTCATGGCACGTCTCATATACAACTCAAGATGTGCGAACTTTGTATTACGCGAACTTCCTTCTTTTTCACACAGTCAATAAGATATGATAAACTATAAACTTACGATAACTGATAAAGTTCAAACCAGCCACCTCGCAACCATACATTGATGTCCAAATTTTTGTATGCTACAATGCAACAGTAATATATGAAATTAGACTGTAAATACAAATATTCGACTCTAAATTGGAGTACAGGATTTACTTAATTTCTCCATATAAATTAACACTTAATGCAGTGAAAACAAAAAGCAAAAACTGTGCCACCTTTTTAAGAACATGAAACATATTTTTTTCTTTGGTTGTTGTTGTTGTTGTTGTTTTTTGTGGGGGTTTTTTTGGCATAAAATGGCTTATAGAATAAGAAGGAAGATAACAAAGGGGAAAACGATATATGATGCCATTATTGTTTATATATATGGTCAGGTACAAAAAAGAATACAACAGATGTATATGTATATAACTAAATAATGAAATTACTGCCAACATAATATTTTAAAAAAAAAGTTTAATATTACTGCCTAACATTCGATGTAACATAAAGGATCCTGTACTTGAAGAAAGAAGTCATCTTTAAGTTTTACCTGTAAGTCGGTTAAGCTGCACTTTAACACCTGGTGAATTTTCATCAAATGGGTCCTGTCTAGTCTCATATCTCATACAGGCTGCGATATGACCGTCATCGTCTTGTAATATAAAGTCAAAGTTCAATCCTCCCTAAAAATTAACATTAATAAAAACTTGAAAATTATATATCTTAAATCCACTTTCGTATGGCTTGTTATTTTGTACCAAAGGTGTCTGAAATTTCATCAATAAGACTCCAGAGGTCTATCTTTTCCTGGTGTTTTATTGATAGAATTTCATACTCTACTATATGCTTATTACACACATTAACATTTCAATAATTAAACTACTTCAGAAATGTAATGAACTTTTATTATTAACATATTTTTTATTATTAACATATTTTCTAATGGTCAAGTTTTGCATGAATGATCCACATCACTCATCACAAGAATATTTAATTTATAACAAAACAGATAGCTTCTGTAGGCTGTATCTTGACTGGCCTGTCTCAGAAAATGCTATTGGAATTTAAAAAGGAAGAACACCTTTGATCGAAAGGATTTACATTTGAGGGCTGTGGTGATCTTAACATATCATTAGCGGTGATCTTAACATATCATTAAAATTTTGTATTTAATTTCAAATGATTCAACAAGAACGTTTAAAACGTATAAGCACTTATTTTGTTGATTATCACTGCTCATCACAGCTATTGTCCTGAAATAAAAGGAAAAATGTTTCGGAAATTAAAAAGGCGAATCCTCTCGATTACTTCTTGGATAATTTAAACCCAGTAAATGTTAAGAGATAGATGCTGTATTCTTAAAAACAAAATCTTATTACATATACCATGAGGCAGTATCATATCCTCTTCAGTCTTACCTTTTCATTAGAATGGACCACATTGTTATCAAATGTCCATAAAGCGGTATGTTTTGCCTCCTCGTATTTATACGCCAACCCTTTAGACATCCCAACCGGTTCTAATGGGAACGTGTACCACATTCCAAAACCCTGGAATATGAACAAAAATACACTGAGTATAAGATGGCCATGGTCAAATCTTTCTTTTACTTGAAAGTTTGGTGTTTTCTTGAATATAATCTTTTTCCAGGAGAAAATCAGTTTTTTGTTAATTGTATTTTCTGCTAATTTCGACAAAAATAACCAAAACAAGAGTAATTATTTGATATTTTAGGTTGATATAAATGTTCTACATTGCCATGTAAACTTGTGATTTCATACTTCACAATTTCAAATCTCACGATTTCACATTTTATGGAATTTAAAAAAAAGGTCGTGAAATCGCCAAATGTGAAAAAGTAAAGTTCATGATTTCAAACGGTCTCACGTTTTATGAAATGTTAAAATATTGTAAAGTCAATCCGACAATACATAAAGCAGATATACCAAAAAAAAAAAAACTGTTCTGTTGTAACATTCGGTAATAAAAAGCTTTTGGATGTTGAATCTTCGGAAAGGCAATGCAATGTTGTTTCGTAAACTTCAGAAAAATAGAGATAGAAGTGTAACTTTTGTGGATGATAAACGCTCCTTTGCTGTGCCTTTAAGGTTATATAGCAGTAATTCGTCAAAGTGCAATACATGAAGGTACTTGAGTTAGTTGGCTTGCATTTTGCTGCATGCTATTTAACATTCTTTTTCTTTTTCCTTTTTTCTTTTCGTTTTCTTGAAACAAATGCATAGGTGTCTCTTGGAAAATAGATCCTAAAGGAGGGAAAATATTAAACTTGCATAAATTTGAAAATGGATCTTAAGTAACTGAATTGTATATGGAACAAAGAACACTTTCTTTTATTGGCTTATAACCTTTAATGTAAACGAAGATAGGCCTACATACCTCAGACCCTGCTGCTACATTGTCAATCATCACAGTCTTTGGGTTTGTAATCCAATATGTTGTCGCCTTCCTACAGATAAATGTAATATAAAACATTTTTTATGTTATTTAATTTGAAATATATGTACCATTTTAGATAGGTGTGCGACCTTGTATGAAGTGTCTGTCTGTGGGGAAAATGACACTGAAAGTTGTGTGCACGAGTCAGGCCCTGTTCTGGATTTAAATCTTCACTGGTAAAGTTCGCAATCTAATGAAAATAACTCATGGATGTGATACAATGAGAGGTAAAGGCTATTTAATATATATTCCTACCAATAACTGATGAAAAATAACGTTTTCGTCGATAAGAAGAGATGTAAAATTGTGTCAGGTATTCTCCTTATTGAAAATTAGAAGTGTTATATATAACTGCCACAATGTCATTTTTTGAAAGTCGCAATATGACCCAACTTGTGTCAGTGTAACTCTATCACACATCGCCCACCTCATCCACCCTACAATTCCGCTGATTTGCAGTTTGGATAGTTTGTACGACTGATATATCTCACTTAAAATTAAATGTCTTACGATCTATCTGTCACAAAGTCGTTGTTCACATTTCTGGTTTCCGCGCCAAGATTTCTCCGTAGTATAGTAGCACTTTCAGCTCCGTCTTCAAGAAAAAAGGAGTGTCCCAATGTCCAATACGCTACGTTCTCCGTGAGCTAAAATAGCACCACAATAACAAATACAGAATGAAATAATTCAAGCACATCTAAGAGCCACGATTGTAACATTACAATAACAAGTAAATGAGTCTGAATGCTATCCAATGTCCGAATTAAGGAATTATTTCATATAATGCGTTCTAGTCTCACTATCGAAATTTTTCAATCGCTTTCTAGAAACTGGTCAATTTTAAATGTGTACGGTATTCGAGGAAATAAAATTTACAAAAAATAATTATGCTTACCTGAACACCGGGTGCTTCTACGGAAGTGCCAAAAGTACCATGTATGGTGATAGCTCTTCTGTATGTATGATGTATAGAATTTCTTTTAACAACTGCAGTCTTGCCAGTTATATTCTTACACATGTGGAAATGTATGGGATAGAATCCTAAAAGTATTATATAGATTATGATATTTCTCAAAACAATTGCAGTACCCTTAACATTGAAAAAAAATGCTTTGCTTACCAACAAAATGTGTTTCTTTAAGGAATTTCTTGTAATATTGAAAATAATCGTGATTGTTAATAAAACTAAGCTTTTTTCAGTGCAAACCATTTTAAAGACAAGATGAAAATAGCTATCGTCCATGGCAATTGATCAGTAATGTATTTCTATGGCGATTAATCGGTAATGTACTTCAATGGCGATTAATCGTAATGTACTTCAATGGCGATTAATCGGTAATGTACTTCAATGGCGATTAATCAGAAATATAATTTAATGATTATCTAGAAACACTTAACTTTTGACAACAATTCTAACACGTCCAATGTTGTTTTCCTATGAACAAAGGAGACTGAAAATTGTGTTATATCATGCAGCCTTTTACTGCTTGTACATCACATTTATTACGTCATTGTTTCAAACGTCACACTCGCACTCGCTGGAACAGAAACCCATATAAATGCGACGTATACGATGGACACTTTGATAAAACAGGCAAAATGGATGTCGTCAAGGGTGTACATAATAATCCTTGATAACATATTAGAAAGGAAATAATATATCACAAACAGTGGTGAATCATTGACGATGTGTGCGCAAGGTATAATGATACGGCATTAGAAATTCGAACAATGATTTTATTTAACGACAAATCATTGTTTGGGATACATCATTTTTAAACACCATAACTTTCATGTTCTCAGTTTATATAGTACCACTAGGTGTCCAGTTTGGCAGTGTTACCTATATAACGTAATCGATCATTATTGCACAAAATTAATGCTACATATCATACCTTCATCAATGGTTTGTCCCATAAAGAACATTTCCGCTCCCTGTATAACAACTGAATGAAAGCTGTCAAATATCTGAAATATAAGCACTTATAATAATCAAAGAAAGAAAGACTAAAGTTATCAAGATGACAAAAGACGTTCATTGCTGTTTCAAGGAATAAGTTTTTGAATTGTTGTCTGTATTTTATGAATATTTCAGTTTACGTTTAAAGACGACGACATCGAGGAATTTAGGGTGCTTAAGAAATAAAAAAAAAACACCTTAATTTACCCCAAGCTTAGTTAAATATTATTATCATTCTACTATTAAAGTGGAATAGTATTTTGCCTTGGAACATCTTCGAAGTGTGCACGTGACTTACGTGACTACGTTGTTTTCATGCTTACAAAGAATAAAAAGAAATGATTTATAGCAAAAGAGTGCTTTAACACTATTTATGCAACACTCGAAATTTATATTTAAAAAAAAAGTATTTAATCAACCCAATATATAAATGAAAACTGGCAATTTTTCGTTTGCAACGTCCATTTGGGTAGACACGGTTGGAATGTGTATGATCTTGTTTGTTTGTTTTGGGTTTAACGCCGTTTTTCAACAGTAATTCAGTTATGTTACGACAGGCAGTTAACCTAACCCGTGTTCCTGTATTCTGTACTCCTGTATTCTGTACAAGTACACCTGTTCTCCGTAAGTATCCCGCATGAATCGGAGGTGGAAGACGAATTATTTCAGACACAATATCTGCTAACAAATCGTCACGGAAAACATACGCCACGCCCGGGGATCGAATTCATGAACCCGCGATCCGTTGATCTGCGCTCTCCCCATTGAACTAAGCGGGCTGGCTTAGAGTACGATCTAATATTTCCGTGATATTTGCGCTATATAATGGAAAAGTGTTTTCTGATACCTATCAAGTAAATGGATGGTAATTTGAAATGAAGCCCTCAGAATGTTTTGTTAGAATTACTGGTTTGTTGATAAAAGTTAAACTTTGAATGTCAACGTCACTTGGTAATTAAAATAAAGTGTACCTGTATTTGTATTTAACAAATCCTATTACAAAATATAAAATTAACGAATCAAACATTAATTACTTTGATATGTCCTCCGTAAGTGTCAGTATGTTTTGGTTTATTGTCGCAATTTTCGTTTTCTTCAGGACATCCTCTCTGCATTACACCTGATATCTTTATGTTTCGAGACAACAGCGCAACTTCACCACGCATGTCAACTCCACTTTCAATTTCACCGAAATGGCGGTAGTTAAGTTCGTCTGTGGAAAAAAATATTTGATATTTAATTGGCCAATATAAATATTGATGTAAACCATCAAATCACATTGATGCCCTGTTATTTAATTTCAGAATGATTTTCTAAAACCTATGTTTTAAACATAAAATAATGGTAATTATTAAGTGTAATTTTTGCCCTTTCAAATTTTTTAAAATAAATGTAGATATATTTATTTGAAAAGCTGCTGACTTCAAAAAGGCCGGTGAAAGAAAACTTTGAAGGTTAAAGTTTACCTTTTCCCATCTTTTATCTAATCACACAACACTGTCAATGTCATACATTTTGTTTTATATTTCGTTTCGTGTATTAATTGTAACAACACAGTGTATAAGTTCTTACGTGTTATTGTGAACGATTTCTCCCCAGTAATCTCTTTGATTGTTCTAACTTCTCCATGGTCGAAGGCATAATCAGTAGAAGTGAACAATATCTCATCGCCTGTTGATAGAAAATTAACATTAGTTACTCCCCTTACCAATTTTCCGCCATTTTGCATCAGTTATTTCGCTTGTTTACTCCAGACACCCTTTTGGTTATAACACACTAAATAGTTGTTGTTCTTTATTCTTTATAAAATGGATATATTTCCAATGGCCGTAGCACACATCAGGACCCATTTTAAATATCTGTAACTTACATTTTCTTGAAGAATATTGTCAGTGCTAAATAAAAATCAAAAGGAAAGTGGGGGTCATGTTTGATGCAAGAAAAATAATTTCAGTCAAACACACAAACTGCAAATTCAGCTAAAAAAATAGACCCCAAATTATATAGTGGTGGTGTATGATCTAAGTTTCCATGAAAAATTCTGTCATATTGTTATTTCATTATGAAAATGCTATATCTGTTATGTGATTTTAGCAAAAAGAATTGCAAAGAAAATAAGGAAAATAGCTCTACAGAGCAAAGAACTGAGGACTATTTGTATCCGCCATTATGCGACTACCATTTTTTTCCGCGCCATTTTACCATTTAGTGTCTGTGTGCCTATTATATGTTATAACACACTAAATAGTTGTTGTTCTTTATTCTATATAAAATGGACATATTTCCAATGACCGTAGCACACCTCAGGACCCATTTTAAATATCTGTAACTTACATTTTCTTGAAGAATATTGTCAGTGCTAAATAAAAACTAAAAGAAAAGTGGGGGTCATGTTTGATGCAAGAAAAATAATTTCAGTCAAACACACAAAGTGCAGAATCAGCTAAAAAATTAGACCCCAAATTATAGTAGTGGTGTATGATCTAAGTTTCCATGAAAAATTCTGTCATGTTGTTATTTCATTATGAAAATGCTACCTACATGTCAAGCATAGATCTGTCATGTGATTTTAGCCAAAAAAATGCAAAGAAAATAAGGAAAATAGCTCTACAGAGCAAGAAAAGAACTGAGGACTATTTGTATCCGCCATTATGCGACCATTTTTTGCGCCATTTTTCTATTTAGTGTCTGTATGCCTTTTACAAGGTCGGCATTGAGTGTACGCACGCAATAAATACGGGCTATTTAATGTTGGCTTCTTCATTATATCTAACAATATAGCTGTGCGTAGAAGCAAACAGTATCTAATCGCCTGTAGATAGAAAGATTTATTAGTTACTCCCCTTGCCATACTTATTCTTTTTCCATGTTTATAGTATACAGATATTGAATATGAAAATGGCAAAAAAACTGGTATCGCATGATGGCGGATTCAAAAGTCTTCCGTGTTTTTGCTCTTTAGAGCTATTTTCTTTATATTCTTTGCAAAAGAAAAGAAAAGAAAATAGCTCTAAAGAGCAAAAAACACGGAAGACTTTTGAATCTATTTTCTTTATATTCTTTTCAGCCCCATGTGGTTCTGGGACGATCTGTGTATGAAAAGAATTGGAACCACTGCCTTACCGTTGCATGATCGTAAGAGGCGACTAATAGGGTCTAAACACTTGGTTTTGCAGTAACTCTGTGATTCCAGCTGGTATGCAAATTTTGATTCCATACCTCATGTTTTTATTTCGATGTAAATGAAATGTGGAACCAAAATTTGTAGTCCTGTTTGGCGACATATAACCTATACTGTGTTGGTGCGCCGTAAACCCAAATAAATAAATAGATTATATTCTTTGCATTTTTTTGGCTGAAATCACGTGACCATGTATGTAGCATTTTCATAATGAAATGGTAACATGACAGAATTAGTCACGGATACTTATATTATACACCACCACTACAATTTTGGGTCTCATTTTTAGCTGATTTTGCACTTTGTGTGTTTGACTGAAAATATTTTTCTGGCATCAAACATGACACCCTCTTTTCTTTTATTTAGCATCGACAATGTTCTTCAAGAAAATGTAAGTTCAGACATTTAAAATGGGTCCTGATGTGTGCTGCAGCTATTGGAAATATGTCAATTTTATAGAATAAAGAAGAACAGTTATTTAGTGTAGTGTATGGAATAAGGTTACAACACACTAAATAGCTGTTCTTTTTTATTCTATATAACATTGACAAATTTCCATATTTTTAAGTTTTTAAGTATTTGGATGGTTCAGATATATTTTCTTATTAATTCCTTGCTCGAATATGTAAATTCATTACCAGCCCTCCATGATCTAATATCATGGGTGACCATTATTTCCGGGAATCCAACGTCGGGGTTCAAAACCCTTAAATCCACATATGAATTCTGATTTCTATATGGCCTGACATGCGAGACAGCAGTTATCTTTTTATTATTATAAATCAGAGATGATTTCGCTTCTGCTTCTCTTTTTCCAATTTGATGATCCAGCGATTGGTCATAGGACCCTCCTGTAAAAAATACGAAAAGGAAAAACATGTTATATCATTGACACAATATAAATGAAGAAAATATGTGTTTCTTAGGTATCGTAAAATCTTGTGTCCACATTGCATTTACACTTTTAGAATTCTCATTTTAATAACCATATAAATAAATAAGTTATGAAAGTTTTCTGGATACTTTTCAAACATCTCTTGTATACAGTATAAAAAAATAAGTATTTGTCGGTGTTTCAATTTTTCAGAAATCAAGTGTGCAATTGTATGATTTCGTACTGCATGGTTGTCCAAGATAGACTACCGTAGTTTTTTAAGGTGTACCATTCGGGTCGAAAAGTTGCTTTGAGTGCACGCATAGAGCTATGTCAAAAAGTTCGCATATGTTAAAAACACGCGCACGCACATATATGCGTATTATTTGAAATGTGCGCTCACGCAACGCAGACTTTCGACGATAATGGTACACCATACTTAAAACGATTTAACAAAACAAAAATGGAAAAATAACATACCAACGACAAACAACAAAGAAAATGCGTCAAATTCTGTCTGTTTACGCAGCAATAGTTCTCCTTCTTCCATTCCAACCAACTCTTCAATGATCTTGTAAAAATCTGCGTAGTCTCCTCCCTCGGGCCTGTACCATCTATTTTGAAGTGAAATTGAAACAACCTGTCCCATTTCCACTTCTGTGTATCATAAACAAGAAAAAATATTTTTGCTTTAATAAAAGATATATACATTAGGCTTTGACTTGAGTAATCGAAACTTGTGGACTTTTCTAACTATAAACCTAACGTGTTTATAAATCCCGAAGTGATATTCGACAATTTTCGTACAATTACGTACTCTACGAATTCTACTTGGGTATAATTCGGCCGTGTGTGGGATCAAAGGGAAACTGCCAGTTTCGATTACAGGTCGATTACAGGTCAATTACAGGTCCATTACGTTGAACCAGTTCTAAAGTAATCATATTCATGAAAATCAATTTTAAAACTGACAGATTGTTACATGCAAAATATAATTATAAAATAGGTTATTTCAATTCAGGAAATCATACAATAACAACAAGAATCACAATAAAAATTCAAATGCTAGAATTATTACATATCTATGTGACACGCATACATATTTTTGCAGCTAATTAATATATTGAGATATACAACTAGTTTTTACTTGAAAATAAGAGGGTTCAGACTAAAGTGTTTTCCTTAATAATTTTTGTGACGTTGGTACCGTTTAATTTATTTGCCATTTTCAGCATTCCTCTGTTCACCCTCGAAACGGTAAGCGGCATGTTAAACACGTCATAGGAGAGAAATTCCAAGTCGGCGTCAAGAATATGAACACCAAAACCATCCTGAGCTGTCTTCAATTCTGCATTGCTCGTGTCCTATGTTATGAGGAAAGAATGTAAAAGTCAGTTATGTGAACTAACGTGCTGTTGTTGGTATATTATTCCTATATTTACAATATGTCGAAAAGTGGTTTTTGTTGGACTATCAACACATGTAAATTATAGTATTACGCGACGGACTTTCTAACAGTTGCATGTGCATTTAGCTTGTAAAGAAAATATATCGCAGAGAGTTGAAAGCCACACGCTTTGAATTATTTACATATATTTTCTGTAGGTTCGAGCCGAGCGGAGCTTGTCAGATCAGTGGGATCTACGGTGCTTTGAGCCTTATAGATTGTCCATCAATAAAATTTGCATTGAACACATTTCTGTTCAAACACATTCAAGCCAAATATGGGCTAGAACAAATAACGGTAACATTATAGCATTTATACTTTATCCAGTTCGACTTACCAAATGTCTGTAATAAACATTTTCAGCACTGGCATTAAACCTTTCGACCGTACCAGACAACTTTGTCCATGCTACCCTATCCTCACCATGGATCTGCAGGCTTCCATTATCCGTCACCGCTATAAACTTTTCCCCTTCTGGTCCCAGTGACTTGCGGTCAATAGTTCGTGTTCCTGATAAAGAATTTTGCTAATATTTAGCCTTTAGACTGTAATTATTTATCTTATATCAATTATATAGATGAGAAATTCTTTTATTTGATGCAGCAGCTTGTAAACCCACGCTGTGGATAGAATCTTTCAATTCATTTTCATTCCTACAATATGTATGTTTCTCCATTGTTGGTCATTAACCTCCAGCCTGCTGCCGGCATATGTTTCTGCCTTTGCGACCAGTGCAGACCAAGATCAGCCTGCACATCCGTGCAGTCTGATCATGGTCTGCACTGTTCGCTATTCAGTCTATATCTTTTTGGTAAACATCCCTTTTTAACAGTTAATTGTACTGCCCAAATTAAAAGATGGACAAGTTCATTATAGAAATTTAGCAAGGTAAGGGTTAAAGGACCCTACTGAAAAAAAAAGCTTTCGAGAGTTCTGTGCTATCCGAGGCTAAATACACCTATACATATTTTAAGCCTCTTAAACATGTATTCAGTAATAGTATGTATCGTTTTTCGAGATTTCATGCTACTGTAACATATGACAAAAATAAATGATATAAATATTGTGTTTTATGTGTGTTAGATTATGTGTATATGCCTTAAATAGAATCAGTAAACCAAAAATGAAATGATTTAAAATCAGATCAAATCACCCCCTTTACAACTGTGGATTTGAATTACTATATTATTCATTTTTGTATTATGAAGCAAGAAGGATGAACAAAACCAATATTAACAAGAAATATCTTTAAAAATGATGGTCGGCGAATTGTAATAAGGAAAGAAGTTTATGAATTTTTCATCCAACATTCATCTTTTATCTAACATTTTTCAAAATGCAAAACTAAACACCGCACTTTAACAATTTAAATGGTTCTCTTTTAATTTTTCGCAAAGGTTTCGTAGAGTTGCAATTTTGTTTCGTTTATCCTTAGACGAATAATTACAGCAGTAGTTTGATGAAGATTCATAAGGCGGTTCATGAGAAGAGGTCATTAAACGTGCTTATATTTTTAGCTAAATTGGTCCCTATCCCCATTTGTAACAAAATAGCAGGAGACCTTACGATATTGTTACACATCGAGTTTGATAAAAATCCATTACATTTTAGTGGTTAATGCGAAGAAAGCCATATCTACTTTTAACTATAGTGGTCCCTAATAGGGCCCAAGTTCCTATATAAATAAATTTGGAAGAGGACCTTATAATGATGCTCAAGACCAAGTATGACAAAGATCCACCAAGCTGTTCATGAGACGCTGTATAAAGGCATTTCTAGTTTTAGCTCTAGCAGCCCCTAAAAGGGGTCAAATGTCCCAGCTGAACAAAGTTGGCTGCGGGCCTAATAAAGATGCTACAAATCAAGTTTGATCAGAATACATGAGAGAAAATCAATTTAAGGATTTTTTATTTATTATTTTTATTTATTTCTAAAATAGGCCAACTGATCCCGCTTTAACAAATAGCATATTCGCTATTCATGAATCTTTGGACAATGACGTCACACCTATAAAAAAGTGGAGGTCAAGCAAAACATACAATTTTAATTATTTCAATATTTCTGTTTCATAAGCAAAGTCTGACCGTAGTCATATCACATAAATAAACTGTATGCAGCATACCTTCATTTCAGTGTAATGAGATTCAGTCATTATACAGCATATATATAATAAAACAGATTTCAACTGAGTTCAATATTTGCATACCATACTAAAGAAAAATATTCATATATAATAAATCAGTTAAATAATTTATAACAAATATATCAAAGCAAACAAGTACTCATTTTAATATGCAATCTGAATAAGACACAAAAGCAAGAAACATTTTCATATACAGACGACAATTGTAACAAGGAGAATCTTTTAAAAACACTTCTCTACATAAAAGACTCTTATTACACCCTTATTCATGTGATACGCAGACCGTATTCAGCTCTTTCTTGAATTTGATATATGTTGGTATTTGAACAGGTTTTTATCATATTTATAAAACTTACTTATCATTTTGAGATATATCAATATTCTTGCTAAATATACTGAGCCAAAGTTAGCTTTAAAACTGTGAACAACGTCGTATAGGATAAACACTTTGTCTACATTTCACTCAGCGTAGCACAACCAACAGAGTGAAAGAAATTGACACTCTCGTGCAATCAGGCAGAGTGTTACATAAATCTTCCATTTTGATAAATTATCTGTAATGCGTTATCAAGTAGTTTGATTTGCAAACTGAAGTCACGTGGCATAGGTAACGAAAACGAATTTAGACGGCGTCGCCGAAAAATAATATTGAAGCAGAAGGTCGTCAAAACCAACACGATTTACGGCTATTAACACTGTTATACTTTCAAGTTTGTTCTGAACAATTTAAGTCTTTTACTCCATTAAAATTCATATTCATTGACGATCTTAGTACCGTTTCGTCGTTCCTATGGAAACGTACTATAATTATTACTAGACCCTCTTCCTGTATATCGGCAATTTACGTGTCCTTTGGGATCATGGGGTACATTCAATTTCAATGTTTAAACTGGCGCTAGAAGTGTGAGGGGTGATGCACTATCCATTACATCTTCCTGTATAGTAATCGCCTCACTCTAGAAGAGTATACTCTCGTGGATAGAGCTGCTGTTATCTAACTTGACTGCATTCTGTCCTACCGAAGAATCTTAGATTCTCTAGATGAATACTTAGAGTTGTTCTACATTAAGGAAAGATACTAGTATTAATAAATAAATAATTAAGGCGTGCTTACCTCTTACTAGGACATAATTGTTTCACCCTCAAGTTGGACATGGACAATTTGGAATTGTTTTATTATCCAAATGCATATGGCATATGTGAAAAGATCATTTGGAAGCAAAGAAGGCTACCAAGCAACACGCTAGCAGACTCGGTTTGATTGAGTCTGTTCATGAGTGGTAATGAAATGTGCAACACCTCTCACACCCACTAACACTGGCTACCGTAGAATTCTATGTAGTAAAATTGAATGATCTTCATGATCCCAAAGGACCAGAAACACCGAATTGACTTACCTTCTAGTACTCCTGTTTTCAATGTGGGCAGTTTAGCAATTGTTTACAGTCAAATTAGATTTGAACGAATTATGGTTTTTGGACTTTATTGCTTTTAGATTACCTTTAATACCTCATTTTAATTTTAAGGTAGTGGACGCGCCATGACCATCGGCAATTTCCGTTTGTTTATTTATTCTCCTTATGAGACTTCGGCATTCTTCGGTTGTTATGAAAAGCAATTTTCTGTTATGACCGAACTTGGCGTTGGATGCCGAAATCGCTTACGGGGGATACGTTTTTGCACGGAAACTGCCGATTATCAATACGGGTCCACTACCTTAATACATTTCTGCGTTGTCTTACCTTCAAGTTGGATATGAACATTGTCTGTGTGCCTGCAAGTGTCACTTCCAATTACAAGTTGTCCGTAGTTCTTTACAAAGATGCCTCTTGTTTTTATATTGATATCGTGACCTTGGTTGAATACGAGACGACCTTCATCTTTAATCTCGATCGAATATACGTCAAGGCTGGCGACATCCAGAAGGACACCTTCTTTAATGACAACTTGTGTACTTTTCTGTATGATAAAAGTAATTTCAACTTATCAAGAAATAAAACTAAACGGTACTTACTGTATGGTATACATTTTTACAAACTATATGTTCCGTGACTTTTAAGAAAACAAAAAGTAAAACTGGTCTCGAGTTTAACATATTACTTGTATACTATCGTTATTTTTGTGCAGTTGTTTTTTTTTTTTTTTTTTTTTTTTTTTTTTTTTTTTTTGCAGATATTTTCATCTGAGTTTTAGTTCTAGATATTTGTCATATCAGTTCAAGACAGTTTTAGCATTAAACCCATAGATACTAGGTAGCTCCGTAATATGCTAAATATCCATTAACTACTTTTCACCATAAAGTATACGTCTATGTATAGGATTAAAATACATAAATGAGCTTCATGAAAACAATAGGTATGACAGATGGATCCGCACCTGCGCATCGCGCAGTTGGTCAGGTCAGTTCGCTTAAAGCTATGAATTGGAAATGTTAGCGAAGCGGATCTGACAGACTTTCGCGAGCGCGGGTGGTCTGATCTGTGGTCCATAAACTAGGGTTTTTCTGCCGGTCAAATATATTGATAACAAAATGACAATGTTCTGCGAATTGTGAAAACAATGAAATTTTGTAACGTAGTTGACAGCTGTTAAATAGGCATTTTTCCGCATAAAAATTATAAAGATGATAGGTAGGTTTAGTAGACACTTATTTCCTTCAGTGCCTGAGACGAAATGATCCGCGCACGGTGAGAAAGCTGTTCGCTAACGGTTTCTGTAATTGCAATAGGCCTTAAAAGTGAACAGCATGGATCCTGACCAGACTGCGCGGATGCGCAGGCTGGTCTGGATTCATGCTGGTCGCAAAGCCACTATGTTGGTTTTCTCATGGTGCGGCTCAAATATGTTTACCTCCCACAAGATTCTAGCTTTTTCATTGGTCAAAAGGTTGTCACATATATTTCTGTGACGGACCACCTATTTTCTGTAGAGGATCAGTAGATTTTCAGGTCGTTTGAGGCTAAAACCGTGCGGTCGATTACATAAATCTATTATTAGGTTTATTAATGATCCTGTGGTCAGTATGATAAAAATTATCCCGTTTAGAGTCTTTTGTCTTTAACCTGTGTTAAGCTGGAAGGGTATATATTATACACCAATTGAATGACTTAATTAACACATACCCTGCTAAATTTCTATAATGAACTTTTTTTTCATCTTTCAATTTGGACAGTACCATTAACTGTTAAAAGGTGTGCTTTCCAAAAAGATACTGACTGAATGGTGGACAGTGTAGATCTTGATCAGTAGATGTGCAGGCTGATCAAGATCTACACTGGTCGCAAAGGCAGAATCAATCGTGTCCAGCATAATAAGGGTTAAGACTAATGAGGTGTTTTATAGCATGACATCAGAAACAAATTTTCGTAATTTTTTCTTCAGTATTTGCCTTAAGCTCAGCAGACTTTAGTTTTGAACTATCTACTTGTTAATAGCATCAACAATTGACCGACGATTTATATACGGAGTCGTGCAATAAAAACAGATGTGCATTGAACTAACTTGTTAAGTACTTTGTTATATCCTAGTAATCTGTGTCAGAAAATTTAGCACCATCAGTACTGAAATTGGCATGAAATTTGATATAGCTGTAAATAGTATTAT
The DNA here is from genome assembly GCF_021730395.1 of Mercenaria mercenaria. Classification (NCBI taxonomy): domain Eukaryota; kingdom Metazoa; phylum Mollusca; class Bivalvia; order Venerida; family Veneridae; genus Mercenaria; species Mercenaria mercenaria. Next base: position 57,938,041 of record NC_069377.1, on the reverse strand, counting down.
GTTTTTGGATATAGTGTTGATCAGTTTTACTATAAGTATCAAGTATCAAGTTCCTTTGCTGAAGCTCCTTAAAATCAGCTTTGCAAAAACATTTTTTTGTCAGAGTTAAGGAAATGAATCCAGAAAGAACATTCTCTAATATATATTTGAAGCGTATTTTCATATTTTTATCTAATTAAATAAAGCTATTTGATCGCTCATGTTCAAAATCATTATTCACAATATTCTACTGATTTTGTAGTTCTTTACCCGTGAAATATATACTCGGCATGGTCAAGTCGCTGTGATATCTGATATCAATAATGCACACAATTATTTGAATAAATCACTGAAAACATGTAATAAAATGTAAAACCCCTAAAATCAAAGGCATTCAATGGGCGGAATGTTGTTGCAGGACTTCTACAATATATTTTGTCATGCGACCAACACAGATCCAAACGTTCCTACGTGTCCTGCAGTCATCTTATTCTAAATGTCACGCCTCAGTCAATTTACAAACGATTGTAATTATTGCTGTGTTTTTATGAAATAAAATAATTATTAAATATTCTATCCAATTTCATCTTGAAATATGCAAATATTTTACAAATATAAAACAATAAAAACAGAAGTAAGGAATTAGGACAGTTCTCGGGAAATGTTAGAATATAATATTTTTTCTAAAGCTTTTAATGGGACTGGACTCAAGATTTTGGCTAAAAGTGATCTTTCTTTAAAATTCAAGTTTGGTCATATCATGAACATTAGAACATTTTAGAGTTTTTGTTTCTGAAATATTCTTAAAAATGTGAAATCAAATAAAAAAGAAAATATACATGTCCGATTCGGGAATCAAACCCGGCCCAATATTTGCATTAAAAACGTTCTTACTTTCTAAACCAATACACCATAATTCGTACTTAACGATATAGCTTTAGGTTACCGGACGGCTAGACACTTCCTAAAATTAATTAAGTCGATTTACCTCTGGTACCGCTTTACAAACTCATTTCAATTTTGAATGGAAAAATGGGTAAAACAACTTATTCCATTACATATAACCTGTCAGTAACAAAGTTTAACAGCCTTCATAAGAAATATAGCAATACTTTCCTGATATTTATTTTTTTTGGTGTCGTATGATCTTGAGGTCGGTGCCTTTAGGAATTTTGTAAGTACAAATGTATATATATACCGTAAAACTAAATGCTCCTGTTTTGTAAATAATTTTGAAAGTACAACTTCAAACATTATTGTATATCTGACGTAGAGTTAAATGACAAGTACATGTTAAGTAATTCAGGAAGTGCGCACCATAGATTAGCATCAACTGAAAATAATGTATTTACCTCTTGCTGTCCATTTCCATTTATCAGGGGAAAAATCCTTATATAAAACAACTAAATTCAAATTAGTATAATACTCAAACTATTGTTGCTTTTTTATGATTTGAGCCGCGCCATGGGAAAACCAACATAGTGCATTTGCGACCAGCATCGATCCAAACCAGCCTGCGCATCCGCGCAGTCTGGTTAGGATCCATGCTGTTCACTAACGGTTTCTCTAATTGCAATAGACTTTGAAAGCGAACAGCATGGATCCTGACCAGACTGCGCAAATGCACGATGTTGGTTTTCTCATGGTGCGGCTCATTTAATAAATTTGAATGAAAATAGTTAATTAAGCTTCACACTGACCGCAATATCAGACTCATACAGTGTAGAAAACTTTGTCAGCGTTGTATCTTCATGAGGGCACAAGGACCTGACTTCCACAAACACTAACGCGAACGACAAAATAAACACCGTGTGCTTCATGATAACGCCCGTTCTGTTCACCAACAGTGTCCAGCCGTTATTGCGAAGTAAGCAGTTGGCGCAGTCTTAAATAGAACCACTCTACAAAAGTTCAAGTAAAGTACACCTGCTCTTTTATTTTAATTATAATAATATCCCTGAGGTTATTACCAATGTAGACGTTTGGCCGCCGTATTGATATTATTTTTGGTAACACACAAGCAAGTCGGCTGGTTAAGTGATAAGACAATTTAATTATTTTCTATAGAATTTTCATGGATTATCCAGATTTAAGCAGAACCAATTTACTGTTGATATTACTAAGATCACAATCTCAAGTGGATTAATTACATTTCATCTGTACCATAACAATAAATATTGATATTAAACGCAATTTTAGACTTAATCTTATGCCGCCCACGTAATATTAGTAAAAATTGTTCTTTCAAACTTCATATATTAGTTTTTGTTCTTTATTTCACCTTACGAATTACTAATGTACTTCTATAATCAAATTCCCTTTTTATGATGCCGTAGATGTAAAAGGCATTAGTTCAAATGTAAATGGCCGCGTAACAAATCCTCTAACACATAATATTTGCAAATATCTAAATACAGTTATTGTCGACGAATAACGTTTTAGCAGTTTGACTTCTTCTGGAGAATTCTCTCTTTTCCTCCAAACAATTATTTTGTGTGTGTCGTTATACACCGTCACAGTTTTGCATAATAAAATTCCACATATTTTTCTGTGTTGATGTATAATTTTACTAAATATGAAAATAAATCGGTTCGTTTTAGAAACTATTAATACATGGCAACCCGGAATTACTAGATATAACGTAAAAAAATTCAAAGAAACAGTGCAGCATTACTGAGAATGTACAACTATTCAAAAATTTACGATTCTAACCTCATGAAAAACCATAATCAAAACAATACTTGGAAAATCATACATATGTATATCAAATGGAACAGTAACTTTATATTATTTCAAATGAGGACAACCCAAAGTAAATATTAAAACGTTTAAATTATGAACACAGAGCTCTGTTCATGCAACACAGAGCTATCTCCTTAGCGATATGACTATCTCCTTCACGACAGAGCTATCTCTCACAATAAAAAGTGAATAATTCTACTCCCGAACCATTTTCGGTACATATTTTATTTCCAAATGCATTGTATATTTTACAGCTATCTCACGCCTACTCGGTTTACTTCTTAATATTAGTTAAAATGTAAATATTTGACCATGAAAGTGCTTTCATGACGAAATGGCCAAATTTACTGCAAAATCAGCTTGTTGGTAAACATCACCACGGCCACAAATTAAGAATGAATTAGCAAACTTAAAGTTCTCTGTAAAGTTAAATCATATCTACATCGCCTATACCATTCCCCGATTTGTGATATTCGATACACTGCTTTTCTTGCATACCAGACGGGGATTTCCGGTATTTTTACCGGTGCTGGAAAAATCTATCTTACAACCCGGGGTGTAAGATGACTCTCGTGCTTTAAATGACGTATTACGAACTACATATATGTAGAAGATTTATGTAGTTATTTATAATTTATTTCGAAAAACGGAATAAAAATCCAATACCTTGACAGTTCCTCTTTGTTCCTGATAGTATATTTCTCGATTCAAAACAGGTTATTTTATCAAAAATTCATAACGTTACGCTGGAACTGATAAAAGGTTACATTCTACAAATTCAATTCCTTATTTATTTCATATTAATAACAAAACATTCAGACCTCATTTTCAGCACTTTAGAGCATTTCAATGATATGAAAACCATATATGGTCATTTAGTATAACATGTCTTCTTATCAAAAATAGAAAAATATTGACATGTTATGTTGTATATAAGAAAAATAATCTGTTCTGAGAAACATCACCCTCTAAAAATGCCCCCATGAAAACAGCCGTTTAGCAGTTACGCGTAGGAAGACATTTTTCGCAAAGAATAAAACTTATTCCAAGAAATTTACAATGAAAATGGTCTAGATCTATTCTCAATACTATAAGCAATAAACGTAAGCCAAAAATTTAACTGTCACCTCCTCATGTCACTCATTATACCAGATTTCATCCATAGAATGGAACTACATTTTGGACTACTTCACATGTAACACTGAGTAGTCACTTCCGGTTTGGTGTAATCCGTCCTAAAACAAAACCGGAACTAAACATTGTTATTTGTCTTTGGAACGTCATGACGTCTTTCCTGTTTACGGACGTTGATTTCCCGCGCTTTGTTTAAATACGCTGCTATAAGAAATAGTTCTAAAAAGAAAGCCGTTCGACTGATTTTATTTTTATTACTATATCTTGATATCGGTATGCAAGAAAAAGATTCTGTCACTGGTTATAGGTGCAGAAGGGAATATCCGGCTCTCGGGTAACTGTTTAGGCGGTAACTCGGTAGGAACCTCGTTACCGCCTAAACAGTTACCCTCGAGGCCGGAAATTCCCATCTGCACCTATAACCAGTGAAAGAATCTTATAGTAAAAATGCAAAAAATATGATAACACTCACCTTTGTTGATGTTCTTTTATCGCGACGTGCACTACCTCGGAAGTTGAGACAGAGCAGTTTACCGTATACCTCTTAAAGAGGTAGCTCTGTAGTTTACCAGGCGTGAGTAAGCCAAACGAAAATTTTTATTGGATTTGTTTTGTCTTACTGCGTCGAGTATTTTCGTGGCTCACTGCACTGCGTCGATTATGCAGGCAAACGAATCTAGTTTCTTACAACGGTAAAATTCAACATACAATTTCTACAACAATGAAATTTACGTAAACTGGTGTTACTTGAGCAAACTTGCGTTACTTTTTAATTTCGTATGTATAGGTGAATAGATTAAACATAACAAGTCATATTTGTTTTTCACGTAAAGACAACTTTACTCAACATCTAAATTGTATATAACAACTATTTCCAGCCGAGCCCACCTCTCCACCTTCAGTCTAGACCGATACTGCTGGAAGTAGTACCAATCACCAATACATTTATGATATTTTCTTTCAGTTTTAGATGCAAAGCGCTTGTTCAATAAGAATAATAAATTGTTTTCTTTCACTTAAGTAAATAATACTTAATACCTGTTCAGTACACATGTTTACTAAATGTACATACGTTATCAAGTAAGTATCAAAGCTGCTTGTCCTTTAACCAGTCTTCGAAAGAACCCTTTTATCTATTTGATTGTGCAGAAAACGTTTTAGCTATATTATTGTTAAACTGAAATGTTGACCTTTTCTGATTTGTATAAAAGACACATTTTGGTCTAAAGTACCTATGGTACTTACAGAAAGTGGGCAAACCATAATGACAATTTATGGGTGTTTTTTTTTTTTTTTTTTTTGAAAAAATGCAGCTTAAACTGAACAAGTCTAGCTTTTAAAAAAAAAGCTAGAAAGTGGCTCGCTTTGCTCTTGTTCAAACAGGGCAGTTATGAAGCACAGTGATATGCCAGTGAAAATTATAGGGCCTGTGATGCCTGGATAGGTCAGTGGTAGAACGTTTATTATGGGTACACAGGTTATGTGTTCAATGCCTGAACGTGAGCAGAAATTCCCTTGCTTTTTGCTTAGCATTAAAAAGAAAACCAACTTCATCTCTCTTGTACATTCATGGCGATGGATATCATATAGCGTAATATAAGTTGCAGCAAGAAGAACCGAAAAGGAACGAAGGGTACTGTATTCTGTGTTGAGAACGCCTTGAAATTTTGCCTTATTACTATTTCAGATCTTGTTTACATAGTTCTGAGGCGTATATTCATTCATTTTTTCCAGAAAAGGAGCAATCTGAATCTTTCTGCATAATTTCAACAGTTACAATAAGGGACAGGCAATCGATGCATTTTCTACTTGCATAGATTGGTCCTTTGCGTGTCATTGAGCTTCTTTGTGTTCATTAATATAAGATGGTTGCGGCCTATGTGGATTACATGACATTTTCGTAAACCAGCTTTCGATTGGTCACTTTTTGTAAGCCTGCTTTCGATTGGACACTTCTCGTAAAGGAAACGCTATTTTGTTTTCTTGGTTGCTGGCTTGCATTTATAATGAAAGTAAAAAGCTGAGAGCCAGGTTTAGGAGATGTTCTGCCTTTTAGGTAGATTTAATAGTAAAATCCTATCGTAATACTGGCTCGTCGAGACGAGCCAGCATAACGATGTAGACAATGTGCATAAATCTCTATCAAGATCAATAAAATAGATTAAGTATCATTTTACTACGTTATCAATCGGAACGTTTTCAGTGTATTAACACAGATAAAAATGTGAGCAAGTACTCGTTTTCGTTTCCTCCTCAGTCGCCATCAGCAAAAGACGATATGATAAAGTTAGGCCCGCAATATGATTGTTTACCTGGAATCAATGATGGAAAGAATAGTTCATCCAAACGGTATGCAAACATTAATCAAAGTCAAAGCGCAGTTTAAGAGACTATACAACAAAATTTGTGTAGCCACAGAGCAGTATGAGGTACCTAGTACAGTAGGTCAATAAAATCTGTAAAAATCTATGTGGTCATCAGCGGTTGCAAAGATTCCTTGAAGGGTTGTCCATTTATCATTACATAAAATGTTCTTTGTACAAGAACTGATGCAGAAAGTAATATAAATTCTAGATTTATTGATTTATTGCGAGAGATGACTGAATAATTTAATTTTCTACAGGTGTAGAGACTTACCCTAAACCCTCTTTACACAAGGGAAACAATCTGTTTATATAGTGAAATTGTTTAGTGAATACCGTTTGTTAATCCTAATCCTGTCCATGTTATATCAGTGCAATGGAAAAGTAATCCATCTATGTTAAATGCTATGCATGATAAGACAGCCATGCATCTGACAGTCCTGAAATTGATTTCTTTGATTTTCTCATATTTCTAGATGTTTTTCCCATACTTTGACGCATATATATGGGTAGTAGAGATTGTTCTCTTTCCAGCAGTAGCCTTTTTAACATATTTTACCTTGTGAAATTCTGTGGGATTTGACATTAAAAATGTGTTTGTTGACAAATTTCACCACAGAAAATGTCACATTTTCCCCAGGGCATTAACTTATTTGATCTTTACACAGTTTTCTATTCAGATTGCTAATCCTTGTGGCAATTATGCATGCTTTTCCCTGTCAAAGGGTAAAAAGTGCATAGTTTTCATGGGGTACTAGGTCAAGAGCCACCTAAGCCTACAGTAAAGTCATAGCGGAGTTGTCTCCAGATTTTCCAAATATTTTACCCGGGATCGTTTTTTCAGCTCAAAACTTTTTTTCCCGAAAATTATACTTAAGGTATTAGGCCCATAATAGCGTACCTCCTTTTTGAAGAGTATTCAATTCCTACCATAAACCTACTTTGACTGCAATTTTCATTCAAGACTTGTTATTGATTTATTGTACAAAAGTGGAAAAAATTCATTTGATAAGTGATTTCTTGCAGTTCAAAGTGAATTTACCTCTGAAATAGAAGGGGTAGAGTTAGACATCTTTAAAAATACTGAGTTACGTGCGGTAAAAGTTCTCTATTTTGCCTTCATTCTTTAGTTTTCATATTGTGGAAGAAATGTAGATAGGTTTTACTTCTGTCCCAAGGTTATTATTGCATGAAGTGAGCAAAATTCAAAACAGACCCGCAGGATTCGACCTTGATTTTTCAATATTGAAGTTAGAATTCTGCCACATTAAATCCGTTTACTTAAGGCACCTTAGAAAAAAATATACTGACAGTTTTATTTGAAGTTTTATAATTGTTTACCAATAGTTGGATGTTTCTTTCATAGAAAATAATGGTATAATGAATTCTCTGCAAATGTTTTGGATAAAGGCCGCCACTTTGAAATTTGTCTCTACTTGAGCTTGAGGAAATACCATAAATTACACAAAATTTATAAAAAAAAAAACGGCACGATAAAAGTCTTTAAAAATTTGCAACAAAGTGCGAAGCCTGGTCAACTGTAAGAATATACCAAGCAAATGCCATTTTTCAAACATTACTATTAGGGGCATAATACCTTAAAATATGTTTTCAGTCTATATACTTTGATGCAGTTAGCTACACATATATCTAAAATAGATTGTTCCTACTTGAAGTTTGTATTTTTAGTTACACTGCTTAACAGGTGTTTTGAATATGTTCATCAAAACGAACGCTTTGATTTTCACTTTTTATTTCAAATATATATAAACATTATAATATTTTACAAAAATATATTTACATACTATATTTAAAATCAATGGTATTTAAACAAAAACAAGCTCATGACTAGACAACAGTCAAATATTTATATTATCAACATTTCGAAATATGTGTAGAATATCTAGTTCTGCAGTAAAGGTGTCTCTTCCGATATGTCTCGATTTCTTTTTCTTCGTATTTGCAAAGCACACGTAAACATCATTGCACCTACGAGAATAACTCCTGATGCGACCCAAAAGGGGTAAGTGTACGATCCGGTATAATCACGCAATGATCCTGAAAATAATTAATCAATATTTAGCATTCAAAGCACAAATCGAGTAAACTTTCCAAAACAAGGTTTTATCAATGAAATCTGTTTATGAGTAATCCGGATAATCTAATTTGTTCATTCTGCTTATCCTCGCGAGATATCAATGAAACATTCAAGCACTAATGGCAAAATTTCCCTTAGAGTAAGTTTAGTATTGAATCACGTTGCCTCATGATTTCTGTACACCATAATAATTTACTATTTAAATAGACATAAACATATAAATGCCTACCACTGATTGGACCAGCCACAGCACTTCCGATACCATTTAGTGTGAAGTGGACTCCAATTGCATTAGATAATCTGTCTATGCCAACTATCTTCAGTGTCGTCACACTGAAGACTGACACAAAAACGCCATAAGGTATTCCAATAAGCCCAAGAAGGAGTAAAAGTTGTTTTAAATCTGTCACTGCAACAAGCCCTGCCATTGCAGCAGACGTTACAATGGAAGCACAAATTGGAACTGACAAAGCTGGAACGCGCTTTGACTGCAACACAAGACCAGGTAGCAGACGACCAAATATGCTAAACATATGAACTAGAAGTAGTCCAAATGTAGCATTATCTTCACTTAAACCGGCGTCCAGAAATAAATCGACAATGAAGATGAACAAAATTCCTAGTGCTGGATAGGCGACCGCTAAACCAATAGCAAACAATACAAAACTTGGATTACATGCCAAATGTTTCAAGGATTCCCCTATGGATTCTCTCCTTGTGTTTTGAATTGTACAGGTAACCATTGTGTCTTCATCATTTCGTTTTACATAACTTTGCTTAAAGTCGGCATGTTCTGCTGCGTGTCTGTTTATTATATTCACATGCTTTATTTTAGGGCATCCCCCGTTCCTCACATTTACTACTTTGTCGTCTTCGGTACAGTTTGTTACCCCTCCATATCCCCTTTCATTTTGACTAGCATCGCTGCAACTCCACAGAGCTCTATTTGCATTGGCGTCAACTTTCTCTTTGACCTCTGTGTCGTTTGTGTTCTGTTCCGTTAAGTGTACAGCTTTGCGACTTTTGAACTCATCGTCTCTCCACAGGAGAGATGCTGGTAAAATTTGCAAATAAATGCCACCGACAATCAACAATGTTCCTTTCAAACCAAAATGATCACTGAAAATATATATTAAAACCCTCACTAACTTCAGTAAGAACAGGTCCACAGAATGGTTAGATAAACATTTTACGAAATATCAAGTGAATTCATACAAGAACTTCGGTCACTATCATATGCTTCTAGCCTACATTTTGAATGCAAAATTCTCATGAAGTATTTAAGCATTACCCAAATCGTTTCGAATCACATATAAACCAATGCGTTAGTTAACTTATTACACCAGAAACTGGTTTGTATCTGTTCTTATCAAGATGTTTTTCTTATTTAATCTGGGTCAGTGTATATTTTTGTGAAAAAATAAAATATTTAATTTCCGTAAAAATATAATGTTCTCACTTTACGGTAGTTTCAAATATATGAATTCCAATTGAAAAAAGTGGCAAAATCTGTTTATTTAGGGAAAAAATAACATTTTATGATTACAATCGTATAAATAAATAAAAAAAAATAGAACGAGATTTTTGCAAACAAGCTGTACTTGATTTAACAACATGTACATGTCTATAAACTCTGTTATAAGTGATGGCAGATATGTTTGTGCTGCATAACATTAATACTAAGTAAAGGCAGGCATTTTATCAGGGCCGTAGGGTGGGTTCTCACTGTAAATAAATACCAGTGGCACATAAAAATGTAATAAAAATGTATCCGAAATGACAGTTCTTTGTGGGGCTTGCCTAAGGAAGCTGTATCGGAAAAAGTTAACTCGGGATGAGTTTGACTGCAACCCTGCTAAAGATAATGTTGTGCAAATCAAGGCTTTAGTTGTGGGCAAAACACATTCGAAATGTGTCATTTGTAGGGCTAAAGAAGAAGCAGGTCGCTGCTGAAACTCGGCTGGACCTTTTAGTTCGTTTTCGAGTCTAGCCGCATTTCTATATGCCATCTGCATGGAAAGCGACTTGACACATCACTTTTAAGGCATCACACTGAATGTGTAACGGTCACTGATATGACCTGCGAAGAAGCTACTGTTCTTGACCTATGCATCACAGGCATATCAATGCCAAGCGTTATTTCTGTTGGATAGACTACAGTCAGGATCCGATTAATCGCTGCGCACATATTGCCTCTTTGTTGTGGTTTTTGGAACTAGTCCTTAACAAAGAACAATCTTCAATTCAGTATTCACAAAAGGAAGATCATGAAGTAATAAATGCGTGTGACATTTAGTATGTGTCTAATAGAAATAAATATAAACGCACAGAAAAAGATGTGAATAAAATAAAGAAATGAAAAAGATATAAAAATACAAAAAAAGGAAAACAACTAACTTCCTCATCGCTGGTGGTGTGCGCGTCGCGAGGCAGGCATGCAGGAGATTCTCTGGTGTATTGCTAGTGTTTTATAGCACAAATCTGCCAATCTAGTGCAACAAACAACCAGGATAAGCCAATAAAAATTTAACCCAATGAATAATAATGAACTCACCGTATTTGCTTCTCTCACTATTTTACATGTATAGCATACCCATTTGTACGCTTTGCAAACATGTGTATGTTATTTGTTATAAACCGATGTGAAAATATGTGAATATCAAAATATTTAAAATGAATATAAAAAGTTTTGGTTAGTTTACATTTGGGAACACCCTGTAGTTAATTTTTGTTTTGTTTAAAGCACTGTTCCCCCCTTTGCATTAACACAATAGTCACAGAAAATTTGTATAATTAATATCTACATATGCTGGCCAAATATGGTTTTTATGCACGGGGGTGGGGGGTGGGGGGGGGGGGGAATGTTGTATAAAGAAAAATAGTTTTATAATGTATATAACAGGGTACGTAATTCTATTTGGAGCCAAAAAGCACCGTTTTATGAAACAAATATTTAAAATTTGACTTTAATCTCAAGCATGTACTTTGGTGGTATTTGTAATTAAATATTTATTTCTTAGTGGTTTATTTTTCACTCTTGGAGCAGGCAAATTCATTTAAAAGCGTCCTTAGTCCTTTAGAGAACTACGTGTTTCTGTAGTTATTTTAATGCTCAAGATGACTACCGTCCACGAACAGGCTCAATCAAACCGAGCCTGCAACATTTTCGTTTTTGTTGTGTTGAGCGACCTGTGGAGTTTCCACTTTTTCTATTTTAACGAATACATGTTTGTATAACGGAACAGTTAAAGTATAATTAATCATCTCCATTTTTTTTATCTTTATAAATGGTCTGCTATAAGGCCTTTCGTACATAAACAAGGTATGTTTTTACCTAAGGTATTTAAGAACAAATGGGAAAATCATTCCTCCGAGTCCTCCAGCTGCACTCTGTATAGACATCAAAATATGACGCTTCTCTCCAGAAAAGTGTTTTCCGATTGATATTGAGGATGCTATATATAGACAAGATGACCCAAATGCTGGAAAACAATATTAAACTAAAAACAATAATAAATTTTATTTGTCAATTTTATAACATCTGTTTATTCATTAAAACAAAATTCTTACAAACTGTCTTCAGTGAATTTTGTAAAAAAAGAAGCATTACCATTTACGATACATTAACTTATTTTGTAGCTAATAGATGAGAAGATATATTGCTAAATATTATTAAATACATGACAGGAATTTATTTGCGCTTGTATTTATTAGATGTCAAGTGAAATTATTGTTTAAAAATGTAAAATAAGGAAAATGACGATAACAATTAGATAGTATAATTTCAAAAGGGACAATTAAGTAATTGGCAAAAAGAGAAAATTCTACAATATTCAGAGGCCTATGATGATGCTGTTGAACATTCATTCGTTTCCACTGTTATATAGTTGATTTTCGTCGATTGCAATCTAAAAGAAATCTGTTATGTAAACAAATATCAAATAAAAATAGTAGAGAAAAAAAATCACAAGAACAATTGTCCCGACTTTGTATCATCCATTTAAGTACCAGATGTACAATGTGATTAGCCGTAATAACCTTAATCAAGAATGACATCTGATCATTATACCTATAATAATCATTATCTTTTTAAAAACAAATAAGTATACTGTTAAGAAAAGTATCAAAGTCATTTTTAGATATCGCAAAAATAGTTCATTGATATCCTTAAAACAATTAATGAAAAAGAATCACGTAGTATGGATTACGCAAATAAAACAATTTACATTCACCTAGTGGTAGAAACTGTGGAACTTTAATCTGAAAATAAATGTGTACTTGTTGACACATATTTCTTAAACGTAGTGGTTATGTTTCAAACATGCTTGATTCACATGCTTATGAACAAGTCTTTCTTGTTTATATCGTACATCCATTTATCATTGACCAGTATAAATGACATCAAATAATGTTAGATAAAAATGTGCAGTTTACATATAGGATTAAATCCATCTAAGTCTAAAATGATTTAGAGAGTTAATGCATCAAATGGTACACTTATCCAAAGTACGAAGTTGGTTTTATGACGACATTATTCAAAATGTTAAACAAAATAAAAATAAATACACAATTAATACATAAAACGTATAATCTAACCTAAAATTATTCCAATGCTGATATCCAGAATTAAAATGGAAGAGGCGAAATATGATAATACAAGACCAGAAGTGGCTAGACATGAGCCAAAAACCCCAGCTGGTAGCGTACCAAATCGCTGGACCACCGCACCACTGATCATTCCTGAATAATATAAGATAAACTCTAGACAGCTAGAGATTTAACGTGTTCTAGATTTACATTTCAGTAAAAACTATTGTTTTTCACACAAAAGATATTACGAAAAGAGTCAACAAAAATTGTTGCAATTGCTGCTATTCCTAATATTTTACAATATAAGTATATTTTTCTACATTGCTTGAAACATCTGTAAGAAGATCCTTTGGAAGCATAAAATGCAAGCAATCAAATTAATAGCAGATTCGAATTGATTGCATATGTTCCGTTCAGCAGTATCGGAAAGTGCAGAAAATGCAAACCGGACCTGGGACAAACAAATATGACCAGACTAATAAAAGCCCTTGTTTTCATCCTAAATGAGTCCAAAATGAAAAATATGTAGTGAAATATGAGCCCCTTTCAAAAGATACATATGTCTATTGAAGACCAGAATCTCGAGATTTGAGCCTGTGAGCATTGTGTTCACTTCCCGGGCCGTTGTGAAATAAATTCTCCAGACAATTAAACAAACTATCTATCCCTATGTCTTGTGTACATTTAGTTACAAAATGAGACCGACCCCAAGTCTCTAACCCTTTCCGTTCATGAAATATCTATCAGGAAACGAGTGCCTTCCTGCTGCAAGTCCCTGGTAGATAAAAATGCGGCACAACGAATCGGTTCGTAAACATAGACTAACACATGGTTTTCAGCCGAGTACGGATCCAATTCACTACAAATCACTAAAAAATATAACTAAATACATAAACTGGGGCCACTCACAATCGTCAGTAGCATCTCATTCTCCACGGTCTTTCGATTGCATTCTATGCCATTGAACAGAATTCCTTCGGTATTTTGGAACGTAATTTTTGATTGGCCAATAGCGACACATCTCCGAAAGAACCACAAAGTTTCGCTTAAAATTACTCGGATATCATCATATCGCTTAGACTAGCTCCTAGACTATGATATATCTTTTTTTACATTTTTATGATTAAATGTAGTGAACTGTGCCAGTCTATATTCTGAGTCCAATGTCATAATAATTTCAACATCATTCCTCTGTGAAAATTTCTAAAATAGTCAGGCTTTTGTCTTTATGAAATTAAATTCATTAAAAAAGGAAAAATGTAGAAATATATTATTATCAGTCTAGTGGCTAGTCTACATATCGCTTTCAACGGCGGAGAATGCAATCGAAAGACCAACGATGCAACTGACGGTCGCGAGAGGCCTTAATTTGCATGTTTAGTTATACTTGTAAGTAATGGCAAGTGAATTTGACCCGTGCTCGGCTGACAACAATATTTTAGTTCATGTTTTCGTACCGTTTCGTTGTGCCGCATTTCTATCTACTTGGGACTTGCAGCAGAAAGGCACTCGTTTTCTGACAGATATTACATGAACGGGAAGGGCTAGAGACTTGGGGTCGGTCTCATTTTGTAACTAAATATACGCAAGACATAGGGATACTAATCCACCGACAATTTTTGACAGTGACGTCATTTTGTCAACAAACTATAAATAACCACGGTATATCCCCAAACGGATGTATACTTATAATAGATAGAAATATGTCCCTATCGTATCAGAAACTCTAAGTAAAGTATGGCCCAGTGGATGTGTTGGCTACTTGTCACGCAGACGATATAAGTTCGAAACCAGCGGTAGGCGATGACATTTTATGTACTTTTTGTAGCAAAAAAAAAATGTTTGAAAGACCAGTTACATTTGCTTCCTTGATTTGGAAAAATGTTGTTTTTGAATGTTTTATTTTTATCAATAATTCATTTTTAAATTAGTATGAAGTATTCCAAATGTTAAAGCAACATATACCTGTCTCGCCGTCCGCCTATTGTGTTTTAGAATAGATATTGCTTTCTCGTTATTCTCCAAAGGCTTGTTACAGTTAAAAACGTGTTCATAGCCATTTAGCCATTTTATGTGGAGTGAAATGACAAACGTTTTCTACACAATTTATTTTGTACGCATAATTCGTGATGCACTAGAAAATCAAGATAACTCTATAGTTGAATAAAAAAAATATCGTGCAGGAAAAAGTTCCGCCGACCGGATTCGAACTCGGTATTTTTCGGTTACTACGACAGCGCCGTTATCCTCTGGGCTACATATCCATGCGGGCTATGGGTAAAAAAAACATAATGATAACCCAGTACAATATAAGGTAAACATTGGAAAGTAAACACAACATGACGTCACTGTCAGGTATCCCTGGTCGGATAGTAGATAGTTTGTTTAATTGTCTGGAGAATTTATTACACAACGGCCTGGGAAGTGAAACCATTGCTCGCAGGCTCGAATCTCGAGATTCTGGCCTTCAGTAGACATATGTATCTTTTGAAAGGGGCTCATATTTCACTACATATTTTTCATTTTGGACTCATTTAGGATGAAAAGAAGGGGTTTTATCAGTCTGGTCATATTTGTTTGTCCCAGGTCCGATACTCGTGCCTGTACTTAAGCCCATTAGCAACGGCTCAGGATGAATCCTACTACAAAGATATTAAATGGACTGTATGATCCCAAAGGACCAGAAGATATAACAACAATGTAAACAACAATGTAAACCTAAATTGTATTAGATAAAACACTTGTTATTTCGCAATATTTAAATTACAACTCACATCTGAAGATACCGAAGATGTAAGTACATGACACAATCAAAACATTCAGTGTTTTATATTTCTATCATTGCATAAAGATTAAAAAAAGTTCAGCGATCGAAAAATTCTTACCGGTTCCAAATCTCACAGCCATAAGAATAGATTGCACCATTGCGGCCTCCGACCTACCAACATGGAATGTTGTCATGATGTTAACGTACAAAGTGCCGAATGAAAACATGAACCCTATATCCAGCATCATTGATAGACTTGCTGTTATAAATATCAACCATCTGTGACAGCTGTCATTTCTAAAATTATACAGCAATACAACGATAAATATTTTATTTTCTCTTACTTTATATGCTAAAGAGCAAAAAAGCAACATTCTCCTTAAATCTGAAAATATATCCGGCTTAAAACGATTTAAAGCCAATGTAAAATCCATATGTTATCCAAAATTCAAACGTGCATGATGCATATTACATGTACATATCTAAACAATCATAAAATAGCAAAATATCGTTTTAAATTGCATATTGGCCTACTTTGTATCAATATCTGATCTTTCGTAAGTCTTTTTGTTTTTCATATCGTATCTAAATTTAAAGACAACTGAAAATAAAATATCCAAGAAACAATGACTTCGAAAAAGTTTATAGATTACGACAAAATAGTCGAAATATATGGATTAATTTCCAAACTAATCTAAAGGAAAGAAGATATAATCTGATATTAAATAGACTACATGGAGTCAGTTCTGGCTTAAACTGGTAGCTAAACAAAATAAGTAACCACTCTACGCAAAAACAAAATTAAAAGAGTATGCACGCTAGTGTTTTGATTCCGTGAGTACACATATATTATTTGAAGGATCTCGCAAATAGCGTTTATTTTTGAACATCAATACATTTTTGTTAGCCACTTGAAAACAAAAATAACGCACGTAGTAAAGACTGTTCTAGATTATCAATGTCCATGAGTATATTTAACTTATTCATTATCAGATTTTCACTAAATGACACAAGCTAATTTTTATCTTGATCACAAGTGTTGAAATTATTTGGCGACATGCAATTATATCTTCTGCTTACCAGTGAGGATAAAACAGGACAATCGTTGTGTCCACCAGCTTTATCCTTGTTCGATTTTTTTCTTTCTGTAAATGACAATATGAAATAGACTAGATTATTTTATACGACTGGATCCTGTTTATTTAGAATAAGTCACGTTTCTTTTTTTGTTATTCCTATTCTTTATTTTCATTCCGATAATAAAATTTGGCATCTCTTCGCTGTGATATATCATTCAAGATTAAGAAAAAAAATCTTCAAGTGTTCAAGATTCAAACGCTTACTCGGTGTCAACTGTTTTCAGCATCCGATGAAACCTATGTTATGTAAATTATTTTCTTGTGTGATTCTTTGCAAAGAATCTATATAAGACCCTTAGGAAGCATATAACGCGACCAAATAAAGTAATAGCAATCCTGGGTTTTTCATGACAAATAATGAAATGTGCATCACACCTCACGCCCATACCATTGGCTTATACATAGGACACATTGATCAAAAAAGACTTTTAACTGTAAATTGTGCACATGGGACACGGGTGTCAGTGTCATTTGGTGTTAAGTCACAGAAGTATGTGTCCTTATAATAATGGCTCTTTGACAACAGAACCTTCATACTGAAATTTTAGTAAAAACATTGACCTTTGAACGAAGGGCCTAAGTCTTGCAAGGGACATGTCGCCTTGTCTAATATATTTATAGTCATACATGTGTCTTGCAAATTGCACATTGTGTTTTTATAGTAAAGTCTTGTGTCAATTTATTTGCATATCCGTGCATGCATAAAATAGAAAAACACCGACCTTAAATTTTTTTCAGATCTAAGTGTGACATTGGCCTTTCAACACTTTTGTGTGTTATTATCAATAAACCTACTGGTTAAAAACCAGTTTCGGGGATTGTAGGATTGCGCTTTTCCGTCCGTTCAACCGTCTGGTCGAGCCCACATTTGCATACTCAAGTGGCTATAGGAACAATAGGTAACTGTACTTTTTCTTTGATGTCATTCATTCCGTAAGGCTTTTATGTGGCTATTTTTCTTTTACGTGGCTAAAAGAACAATAGAGAGAACAAAAGAGTAGCCACGTAAATACCCATATGTAGGAACGTCCGTCATTCCGTCCGTCCGCATTTTCGTGTCCGAACCATAATATATTCATCAAGGGATTTTAATATAACTAAGCAAAACTGTTTCCCATGAGGAGATGACGTGTCATTCGCAAAACCCGGACCACTACCTCAAAGGTCACTGTTGGAAGACAAAGGCCAACAGGGCTGTTTTCCTGTCCGGTCTGTAACTCAACAATCTATGGAGAGATTTTAGTATTACTTAGCACAAATGTACCCCATAACAAGACGATGTGTCACGCACAACTTTCAGGCCTCAAGTTTAAAGTCCATGGTCACAAATGTTTACATGGCAGGAACAGAATCTGTTTTGTGTCCGGTCCAGAACTCTGCCATCCGTCAAAGGATTACAATATTACTTGAGATAAGTGTTCCCCATATTTAGACAACGTGTCATGCGCAACACTAAGTACCTTAGCTCAATGGTCAAGATCACACTTGGAGATCACATGTCCATATGTTCGGGAGCTTTGAGTACTGATGTATACTTCAGATTTAAAACTAAATGTTGTTAAAATAACATGTTGTATGTAATTTCTTGTAAAAAGACTTCTGTAACTACGTTTGTTACATTCCAAACTACTTTTAATTACTTAATTCCATCCAGACTTTGAAACATATTTCATATTATGGCAAGTTCATGACTTTTAAGGCAGAAAATCGTCATTTGATGTTGACAGTATATTTTTTGGAAAATTTGAGAGAAAGCTAGTAAATTTCCATTTGCTAAAAGGGTACCGAAACTCGATCTAAAGGCCTAAGAATGGTTCATTTCTGATAGGTAAAGAAAAACGAAAGGTTGAATCATTACGTGTTTAAAACAATTGAACAATGATAAAGAGTGAGTTTGCGTGTACATTTAACATGATGAAACTCGTAATTAATATGGTAATGTTGTGTTGGTGTCTCCGTGGCCAAATGGTCTATGTCACAATCTTAATGATATTGGGTATAAGCTATTATGATTAGTACTATCCTCGGGAGCTACAGTTAAATAAGACTCAAACATTTCCTGCATTCTTTATCAACAGCTTTTACCTTTGCGTATGTTAGGGTTTCACCTGGGAGGGATAAATTTTATTTACACTGTCCTGTGACTTTGGAACATGGTGGGGTTAAGAGTGAGGTTAGGTGCACCATAAACCGGTTTGAGCTCCCCAGTGGTAATTTTGCCACTGACCGTTCCAAGGCGGTGCCCCACTGTGTTCCTTTATTTGTTTGTTTTGCCTTTGTGTGTGGGTGTGTGTGTGTGTGTGTACGTGCGTGCGTGCGTGCTGGGTTTGTTTGGAGAGGCTGCGTTTTTGAACGTGGCTTTCCCTGTTGGATATTCATCCTTGTTTTGATATTATTTATACAAAAACTTATAAGGAGAGAGGTAATATAAATTTCACTAAAAAGCACTGCTTTCATTACTAAACATGAACTTATACAGCTAGAGATGTAAGAGGTAACTGCCATTTTAACAACGATGTAGATTTTATTTCTGTAAGACGTTTTTTCTGACATTAATATCACGCTGTCTGCAGTATTGTTTAAAATACATAGACAAAAATAAGTTGAAAGTAATATTAAAGCCTTCAAAGAGAAAAATTTGATACCGCATTTAGCCTAAGACTGGAGATAAATTCTATTTTTGAACGATGAACTTAGTCTTTCATGACAATTAATCGTCCTTATTCGACAATTTTTATATAGGAGTGTCCGAAAGTCAGTCAAATGACTTAGTTTATCGTCGTCCGATGGCATATTCTTCGATAGTATGCGGGAATCAAATACGGTGTTGAAAAGGGAATGACTTGGCGATAAAAGAATTCATTGCACATTCAAGTTGTTACTTATATATTCATCACAAACATGTATATATTTGATTAATGCTTAGATTAATCATACTATAGGTACTATTCAAAAATGCATTTTTACCATTTATTCAACAAAAAATGTAACATGTATACGTGATACACATCTACATTATTTCTCCTTATGAAACAATCGGTATCTTTTGTGTTCACTGCTGGGCAATAAATCTCACATGGGCTTGACTAAATGTAGGTGAACAAAAAGCAACAGAAAGATCGCCAACATTAAATCGCCCCTATTTAGAGATGGTACCTAAAAAAATCAAATTCATCTTTACATATTTTTTTTCAGAGTGAAATGACAGCTAAGTGCACCAATTTACTAAATATATTTATGGTTTTCCTCCTCTCCATTTAAAAATAGAAATATTTGATATTTAAAAAAATGACTGTCCCAAAATATCTGAAGCAAAATGGACAACTCTTGTATTTACCGTTTTTCAATGATTTTAGGATTTCCCCAAATATAGTCTGTATCAAAAGTCTCCACAGCTAATTAAGTTCAATAGAGTATATATAGTGTAAGTTTAGTCTACTTTCAACACTTTGAAAGAGCCTATACTGAACTTCCTTTTGTCTTTTAATAAAGGCAAAATTCAAGACTAGCCAAGAGTCTAAAACTAATGAAAACAATCTGAGTGAAAGAGAATGACATGCCCTTTATTATAAGCTTACCAAAACCATACCAAAAATTTACCTGAAAGAAGTTATTAAAGATTTTATAATGTAAACAAACCACTACACCATTTTACCATCAATCTTTTTCATTCATGAATGCACTCAATTCAGGTGATAATTGTTGATATATTGTAAATGAGATGCCCCAACAAAAATCTTTTTTCAGGTTGTGTAAACAGTTTAAATTGTAAATTAATGTTGATATCTGAAGTTACCCGCTTACCTTGTTTACAACAATAAATAAACACATTATAGTTTTTAGGGTAGTTGACCTGTAACGAAAACCATCAAATAAAGTAATCTCCATAATTATGCTTTTTTTTCAGCATTTATTCGTTTTTAGCTCGACTATTCAAAGAATAGTCTAGCTATTCTACTCACCCTGGCGTCGGCGTCGGCGTCACAAGTTTTTGCATGCAAGTACATGCAGCTATTAATAAAAGGCATATAGATTTGAAACTTATTTTTCTTTTCTAGGTCAATTACAAACCTCACTGGGTAAAGTTCCATAACTCTGACATGTATGCTGGGCAAATTATGCCCCCTTTTGGACTTAGAAAATCCTGGTTAAAGTTTTACATGCAAGTTACTATCTCCAAAGCTAATGCAGATATTGAATGGAAACTTAGTATCTGTCTTCGGGGTTATAAAACTAGTTGATAGCATCAAGTCCCAAAACTCCGACCTGCATTTTAGCCAAATTATGCCCCTTTTTGGACTTAGAAAAAATCCTGGTTAAAGTTTTGCGTGCAAGTACATACAGCTATTACCAAAAGGCATATAGATTTGAAACTTAATATTTCTTTTTCTAGATCAATTACCAACCTCACTTGGTCAAGTCCCATAACTCTGACATGTATTTTGGGCAAATTTTGCCCCCATCTGGACTTAAAAAAATCTGGTTAAAGTTTTACATGTAAGTTACTATCTCCAAAACTAATGCAGATATCGAATTGAAACTTCACATGTGTTATAAAACTAGTTGATAGCATCAAGTCCCATAACTCTGGTATTCATTTTGGTCAAATTATGTCCCCATTTGAACTTAAAACTCTTTTGATATTTAACATTTTGGGTAATATTTTCCTGCTTCTGGGACAATATTTCGAATAGTCGAGCTTGGCTGTCTTACGGACAGCTCTTGTTCATGGAAAGCAATGATCGTGAGAGTTTCATCCAGAAAATGCTGAATTGCGTAAAATACATTGCAGAGTCATTATCTATCATCTACCTTAAAGTGTTGTACTTACACCCACTACCTTAAAATGTTGTAATTTCATTTGATGACAATGATTTTTTTGGTGTTACATTATTTGCAGCAAAGTACACTTGAACAGTAAGAGAAATGCTTCAAAATGACTAAAGCATAAGGAACACTTTCAAAATGATCCACTGAAATGACGAATATATCCAGTCTAGCTACATTGTTACACAAACGTGATACTAATTTAACTTTTCTTGTAATTTCTCATTGTTGGATATATACATTTTATATTTTAGTAAATAAATTTTGTGTAAACCAATGTTTCATCACTGAGAACAATAAATAACTTTGGCAAAAAGATCAAAACTTAATAACGCATTAGATGACGCTCTTAACTTCGACCATGTTCCCAAGTCACTGGACAATGTAAATAGAAGTCAGCCTCTACAGGTGAATCTCTGACACAAAAAAGGAAACCTAGTTAAAGAACCAGTAAGCCACGTACGCATGTGCTAAATGCCTTTGCAAAAGGGAGAGCAACGAGAGTTATACCTTCAAGGGCGATGACAATATGCAAACCAGGAAACAAGTATCACAACAGATCAGTCCCAATTCGACTTTAAGAACTGCCTGTCATGAAAACTCTCACCTGTACCATCATGCACAATCAAAGAGCAAAGCGTAGTTTTCAACTGGAAAAGGAATGAACACCAAACAAGTGGTGTGTCCTTAAATCGTACAGTCACAACCTCTTTTGGAACTTTTCATAATTTTACCAAATACAATTGGAAAATTGCCATGGTCCAGAATCTTACGAATTATGCAATGTGAGTCTGCTTGCAAGAGGCATTGAATAAAATATGCAACACCTCAAAGAATGGTTAGCAACAGGTTAAGGCCAAGAAAATTCGCTTTGAAACAGGTACAAAGGACATAAGCACAGATATGGGACAATAATTCAATCGATAATGATCTGGTATGTTGAAAAGTGTTTGCTTGTTATGTTTTCTGAACATAGGATACATATTTGCGTGATATCTAACAAAATATAATCTTGTATTATGCAAATGATAAGGATACACATACCTCTTCTGTTAATTTTAGTTTAGAGTCTAAGAAGCTTTGTTTTAGTTATTGACAAAGGATGGAATCTTTTTGCTGATATATTGATTCTACTTAGAAATAGTTCTTATATTTACCTTGACTTTAATACGAACAGTAGAATGCATTTTCAACTATTTTGACTGCCACTTACAGCATCATTAGGTGCTTAAAACGGGCCTTGATGATTTTAGAATCGCCCAATAGTTTGTTCAGTATGGTATTCGGAATACCACTCCATAGCACGTTATGCACAGTAGTCTTAACGTGAGGTAACCAAGCAAATTGACAACGGACCTTGTGGCAACACTGATAAGATAACCGACTAAGGACACATATTCTGCGTAGATATATATATATGTGCAATCCGTCACAAAAGTTAATGAAAAGTAGCTAATATACATATTTAATCATATACTTTTTTGTTATAGGAAACTGGAAAATGGCGACGTATGCAATAGCTTTACTATTCGCAAACATATATTTTGCCACACTTGCAGCCTCGCAACCTCTGGAGCTAGATCTTGTGCAAATTATCAAACATTTGCAGGACGAAGGTAAATAAAATACAACTTTTTACTTTAAAGTGCCGACTGATGTATAAGTCAACGGACAATCTAACTAGTAATAGTATGATTCATCTTGTCATCTCTTTTTTAACTATAAATATTATACAGGGTGTTTCATAATATCTGTTACCATTTCGCTGTTTTAAATTTTTCAAAATATGTAATGGAGTTTGAAATGAAATTAACTAAGCGATAAGAGATATAATAAAGTTTTGTTTGATACATAACATCAGCAGGTTTACTTAAAATGTTCACGTCAATGTCACTTCACAGAAAATGTTCAGTTTTACAACATGTGCTCAAGATGACGTCCTCTCTGAAGACCTGGGCCCAGTTGTTCGAAACTTTAACAGGCGATTAAGCTAACGGTTGATTAACTTTTAGGGCTATTTTTCGGCGTTTCAGAAGACTTTGAAAAACAGATGTATGAAGTAAGAATTTTGAACACTGGAAAATCTTTACAATAAAATCAAAACATCATACTAGATTGTCCCACCAAGTCAAGTATTTTGAATCAAAATTTAACCGGAGGTTAGTTTAACAGCCAGTTAAAGTTTCGAACAACCGGGCCCTGACTGCTTTCGGTCGGCCAGTGTTACCATGTCGTCTGTCAATAACTGACTCTGACTGTTCAAACCTTTTAACTATTCTGTGCACTTTCATCTTGCTAAGTTTCAGGAAATCATTTTAGCATTGATCTAATGACTGTGACCGATGAATAACTCTCATTATACAGTTTAACTACTTCTGTGCACTTTTCTATGGACAACGCCATCTTGAAAGTATTACTTGTTTTGATAACGTCGTTTATGACGTCAACCTTTTTCCGTTATTTTCTTACATTACGTAAAACTTCATTGCGTCTCCTTTAGATAACAAATAATCAAGGCATTCGAGTGGTTTATCGTCTGATTTACCACGGCTCAGAGTTCAGATGCGTAGGAATTGAACCACAAGGGCGTCAGCCCGAGTGGTTAAATACTGAAGCATCTGAACTCTGAACCATGGTAAATTAGACGATAAATCGCAAGAAGGCCTTGATTATTTTCATTCTGACATGCTCATTGACATATTTTAATATATATTATGCTGGATTTCATTTACCCGAGGAGTAATGTATCGGACGTCATGCGGCAATTTGACGTCATAATTGATGTCATAATGCTATCTTGACGGTCCGCGCTTCAACCGTTGTTTATCGCAGACTACACAGAGCTTGATATCCTTCTTTCTTTAACTGGAAATCAAATTGAGCCATGTTAGAAAATACTATATAACATGACTGCGTTATGTGTTATATATACGTTTTATATTAGCTTGTAATGGTAACAAATATTATGAAACACCCTCATGTCATAGAGTTCCATGACAGATTTCATTACCATATTGTTCTGAAGTGTTACAACTGAAATACGTTGTGAAAAATAATCTTTTGGTTTACTTTGTTTGATACATATGTATACATTGTATGTCATAAATATGGTTTAAATATGTTTTACATGCAATCATAATACTGTTAGGTAAGGTGGGTGTTTTTTCCAAACACTTGAGACAGCTAGCGCTCTGTTTTCCATTAAACAAAACCAAATTCTCGAGTTTTCACAATACCTTATCATTGTTTTAAATGTATTGTTTCAAATATTATGCAAACAATCTTTATAATATTTAGTTAACGAAAAATGGTATACTAGATAACACGATGTTTACAAATACAACTATAAATAGATTTAAAGGTAAAACTTACTGTATAGTTCAAAACATCTTTTGCATTGTGGGCTCGAAACTCAGTGACGGCACATATTTTTTTTTAACTTTGCATAGAAAAAAAAATAAGATTCATTTTCTTTATGACACAACGACAGAGAACTCTCTGGAGCCGATACGGCTGATGAGAAAAGTTTGCTATCATATCAAAGATGAGTTTGATTTAAATGCATACACTAAACATATAAACAGAAAGTGAATTATAAACAAATATTATACAAATACATATATACAAATACAAGCCATCAAAGTCATAAACAAAGAATAATTGAACAGAATTGAAAACGTGAAAACGGATAGGAAAAACAACAAACATTTATCTGAAAAAAATCCTCATAAGGATTCGAACTCATACAAAACGATTAGATGATTTTCTATTTGCATTTTACCCGACTGAGCTATTTTGTTTTGTTGGACCAGTTAGAATGAAACAAGAGCTGATATTTACTTGCGCAGGAATCACATTATCCTTTAGGCAAAATTGTTCCACCGGAAATAATGGCGTAACGTCATTTATCCGGATAACACAGAATAAAGTCTGGACTCTAGTCTGTTCCATGTAGTATAAACGCGTAGAAGAGTCTAGCCTGGACTCTGTATATTGAAACAGAAATCATTTTTTTTAATAAAGGCAACCTGTAAATATATTTTTTTAAACGGCAATGTTAACATAAAATTATTTCCAGAGATAAAATATGATATTAAAGAGTTTGACACTTTAATTTATTCCAAATAGAATCTTAACATCGGATCTCTGTAAGCATAGGAAAATATCTTAAAAACAAGCCACGTACCTATACATTCTATTTCACCATATTATACATCATGTGTTAATTGAGCAGTTTCATTAAAATCAACATTGTAGAAAATTTCTTTGTGGGAAAATGTCATCGAAAACTTGTTTGAGGTCCCATTTTTTCAAATCAGTCTAGCAAAAAATCAAGCACACGACTCTACCTTTTTATTTGCCGAATTTTCTAAGTATAGTCTTAAGTTTTGAAAGATAAGATTTAATCAATTTCTACATTATAGAAAAATTATCTGAACGTGCAGAACTGCCTTAACAATTTTAGGTATGGAGTTTAAACGAAGACTGGGCATTCTGGAAGATACAATACACTTACAAGAAGACACTATACACTTACAACAGGAGCATATCAAAAAACAAGACAAACGTATACAAGTTCTTGAAAACATTATCAAATCACGAACAGATGAAATATCTTTACAAGATCCCATTAGAAACATTAATTCAGATTCTGAAATTAACAATGATCTACAAGAACACTGGACTGAAGAACTTGAGAAAGGTAATTCAATGTTAATCAAATGGCAGTTTAAATTCAAGAAGAGTGTTTGTTTTACTTATTTTGTTTGCTTTCATGTCACATCGACAAAATTGTAGGTCATACTCCGATGGTGGATGACGACCAAAGAGTATGATTTTAGGCACAGGCGAGCACCTGGACAGAATCACCGGCTTTCCACAAGCCAGCTAGATTGCTTCTTCACACGAAAGGATTCTTCGAATCCACAGCGATTTGATTCGGCGACCACTAGTCCACGGAGGCTCACGATCAGAAAGTTCACACCAGTTCAGATCTAAATTCAATGTTAATATTTTGCATTTAGAAGATAACAACTAATGGAGATATAAACAACTCAGCTATTTCATATTCATGACAAGGCTATATCTAAGAGGATCATAAAGTAGACATCACTTTATGGCTGAATTCAATACTTTATTCTTTCTCGTAACATTTCAAACATTGTTGATAAAAGTCAGACATGGTAGCATGCATTTCCACTACCGTCCATAAACCGAGCCTGCAATATTTTCGTTTTTGTCGTGTTGAGTGACCTGTGGAGTTTCCACTTTTTCTATTTAATCATTTTCTTTACTTTCTCAGTGTTAGGATATTGTGTAATAAATGAAACTAGATAAAACAATCTGTCAAAATAATAATTTATTCTAATACATATGTATTATCTATGACACTAGAAACAGATTCTCTTAATTACATTCGTTTGATATATCCTCTGTATCTAAATCTATCGGTTGACAGAAAAGCAAAATCGTATGTATTTAATATAGATATAGTGTGTTATGTAGACAGACATGTGAACAGAGAGGTACTCTGGTAGGTAGATGCGTATTGAATTAAACTGATAAAAAAATATTTTTAAAGTTAATGGGCAAGAGCGTTCGATTATAGAAAATGCAGAATCCAAAACCTGGGGAAATACAGTATCAGAAGATATGATGGGAAATAAAACAAGAAATAAAACGAAGGAGCCATATATGGGTAAAATATCTTTCAGTTAAGTTTATCAGTTTGCCTTATATGGTATTTTATTTATGAGCACAATATGCATCATATATTTGCGAAAGTTCATCGATCAAAAATAATTTGCTGAAACGCAGTTAAGACTGTAAATTTATATTATTATAATTGTTATAACAGTGTTTCGATGTTCAATATGTAACATTTAACAGGAATGTGACTTACTGAACTAGAAATAGACCAAGACCACACGATTATTTATGTTTAAAAATGTACAATACAATTTTGTAATCTTTATCACGCAAGTACTAATGCAGACTGCATCTTTACTGTAGGAACAACACACCGTGTCCTTAGATCCATGACGGGCACTCCTTCGCCAGTTGCATTTCATGCATCCCTTTCGGGTGACCTTCACCATATTGCAAAACATCAAACAATTTCATTTGGCAACATTGTAATCAATATCGGGGGAGGGTACCATACTCACCATGGACTGTTCACCGCCCCTAAGCCTGGAATTTACATATTTTCTCTCTCAGTCCTGGTACAACCACATTATCACATAGAAGCACAGATCATGAAAAATGGGCAAGGCATCCAAGGGGTGTTTGGAAATGCTTTCGACAATACTGGCTTTAATCAGGCTTCTGGGTCTGCTGTTCTACAACTTAGCATTGGAGATGAAGTCTGGGTCGAAACTACAGAATGGTCGCCCAATACAGAACTGAGGGGCGGTGACTACACAAGTTTTATGGGCTGTCTTATTATGGAGCTTTAACTTTAATAAAATGCTTTAACACACTATACACACATTCAATTTTCTAGCTGGCTTAATTTGCTCACTTTCAAAGCAATAATTTGCAAGGGTTCGTGGTCCGTTTACAACGAGACTGTAATTTTCTCGCTTTATGCTACTATCAAACTACTGCTGTAATTATTCGTCTAAGGATAAACGAAACAAAAGTGCAACCCTACGAAACCTTTGCGAAAAATTAAAAGAGAACCATTTAAATTGTTAAAGTGCGGTTATTAGTTTTGCAATTTGAAAAATGTTAGATGAAAGATGAATGTTAAATGAAAAATTCATAAACTTCTTTCCTTATTATAATTCGCTGACCATCATTTTTAAAGATATTTCTTGTTTATTTTAATTTCCATTGAATGTGACATTTTGGAAGAAAAGGGCAATGAGATATTGCTTGCTTTGTTTCCTAATCTTGGAATGGTTTAAATGCCTATGAGAAACTACTGTGCGATCATCTAAGACTATAGTTTGGAGCGTTCCGATGGTTATTTCTCTTAATTAAATACATAAATGTTATACTTATGGTCCGTGTTCAACCGTACATCTTAGGTCAAGTTAAAACGTGTACGCTTTCTGTCAGTGCTAAGTATCATACTAGTATATCCAGAAAATAAAAGAATTAGAGGTATCAATTTAAGCAGTTTTACACCTGCCGAATAGTACATTTAAACAGCCAAAAAGAACGTGTTAAAGGCAGTATAAATATGTTTTAATCTATTTTCTTTTAACTGTTCAAAATCTTTGAATAACATATTTTCACTGTCATAGTCGTCCACCGCGGACCTATTTCACGCATACTTCAGCAGAAAACATTTTATGGCGGTAACTAGAAGTAGGCTTGGCTTGGAGAAGGAGCAGATCGCTATCGCAAATTATTTAGACGAGTCATGCATTCAAAACTGCTGTAGTTATGGACGACAAAAGCAGAATTATCCCGTCCACGTTGCCGATTGTTGGCCGCGGCAGATGTTAATCTCTTCAACATGTTTAATAGCTGCAGTACGTGCAGGTTACACACTACATTGTACGATTTATTTATGAATTAGGACATTTAATAATATTTTGTGGAACAAATTTATTTAATTTAAAATTAGATGTTTCGCTGCTAAATTCTACGTTAGGGATACTTTCTTCTTGCGGAAAGCCAAGGACATATTCGTAAATACTTAACTGTAAATTATGACTTATGGAAAAAATTCAACGAAAGTAACTTAAAGTGTGGCAACCTTGCAGAAATTAATCCAACTTATAAATGCTGCTGCTGCGGTTAACGTCACATCGACACAATTAGAGGTCATATGGTGACTTTCTAGCATCTAGTGGCGGAAGAAAACCTCAGATGCCCCTTAGTGCATTATTTCAGGTACGGTTGAGCACCTGGGTAGAGCAATCGACTTTCCGTAACCCAGTCCGATGGCTTCCTCATATGAAATAATTCTTTACCCCAAGTGAGGTTTTAAACCCACCGCGGGGAGGGGCCAGGGATTCAAAGTCAGCGACATTAACCATTCAGCCACGGACTCCCCTATATATTGAAAACATAGCCTATCTTCAACTATAATAATTGTTAAATCAATTATTTTACAGGGGGTGGGGGCTAATTTTCGTAGATGTCGTTTTGAGTAAATCCACGAAATGAAATTCAATCATAAATTTAAAGTAAAATTCTTTTTCATTTGAAATTCAGATTTTGAAATCCACCAATTCATATCCCCACCAAGTATTCATCCTTATGAAAAAAACTACGAAAGTCGTACACACGAAATGATCGCGATAATTGTTTAGGTTTCTAGCAATCGTTATGTTATGCATTGCCTGAACAAGTTTACGAATAATTTGTTGGGGTTTTGTGGTTTAATTTATATTTTCTTATGATAGTTGTACTACAATTATTCACACTTTACATGAAAGAGAACCAGAAGAAGTTGTTGGACTTTGAAGATCTGTTTATTGTGTGAATAACTATTGAATTCTTGGAGGTTCAGCAACGTGTGCCAAAACCAATTGTCTCCTTTCTGAAGGAAAAGAGTAATGTCGCTTAACTGTTAAAACATGAAGAAATCATTTTCATTATTATATAGGAGTAATCAGTAGTGCATTGGTCTAGAGATCTGGTTCGCTACATGAATGTCGAGGGTTGAACGGAAAATTGTTGTTAACTCATGCTAAATTATATAAGAAGACAGTTGTGAATCAAGAAACGTTCGATATAATGTTTGAGAAAAAAGTCCAAAGCGAAATATTAAAAAGTCTATGTAGATATTTCAAATTTCGGACGCATGTAAATTTTAAGAACTTTAACAATTTCTTTATTACTAATTTTCAAACCTAACTAATCAGGATATTGTTTCATATGGACTGTTTAAAGAACATGTACAGCATGAACCATGCATTTCTTCGGTATCGGCTTCCGCGTCTGTGCCAAAGTCTGCAACTCGATTATTTTTTGTATGTAAGCTTGTATATCAGTAACCGACGATTGAAATCGAATGAAACTTCAGACACTCGCTCATTATTATAATTTGATATGCAAGACACATATCAAGATTCCGTAACTCTATTTTAGGTATTTTTCGACTCAAGAATTTGTAGGTTTTATATTTTGTGTGTAAACCGGTATATCAGTACCCACAAAAGGAAATTAACAGAATCACACATACTCATTATTATAAAATGCCATGTACAAAGGTTCCATTTTGCTATCTTTATTCCTACGACAGAGCATTAGTTAAAATTTAGTACCCGGCGCGTGTTATTTAGTATCTCAAAATTTCTAGTTACTGGCTCATTTTGCCTTCGACTCGAAAGTTCGTGTTAATTAATAACTCATTTGCCTCACTAACTCGAAATTTCGCGAAAGATCTACATAACTCAGAATTTATATACATTCAAACATTTTATCTAACTTGAAATTTCGACATGTTAACTTGAAAATTCTACTTACTTTCTCGATGCTTCGACTTAAGTGCGTCACAATTTTGACTAATTAACATGGCAAGAAAATGTAGCCATACCGTACTAGAACACGTACCTGTAGGTCCTGACTACCGTCTGAGATCGGGTGTCTATGTGTTGCTCTAAAGCTGAGGCGATGACAAAGAATGTGAGCTAGTAGTATTCAAACTTTGAATATATCACTATTTTGACTACATCATGAACGTTTTTCACCTAGTGCGAGCCCCTACGGCTGGAACATACACCAATACTATACATGAACATGTAAGTATACCTCCTTCTGGCTGTAGTTTAAGATTTGGAGTAGTTCTAGATCAGTAGATGCGAAATTAGGTCATACATGGATGCAGGGTATGGTAACTTTTTATGAGTCAAAACGTTCAAACTGCCGAAAAAGGAGGCAAGATAGTCTGTCAAAATTTCGAATTATTAAAACATACGCACATGGCACTAATTTTCCTACCTTAATTGTTTTGCAACTTGGCATATTTTTTTGATAAATTTTAGCATCGTTAGAGGCCTAACTAAACTAAAGGAACCAGCGTGGGAGCCATCTGGTCTAGTCGCGTAATGGCTGCCAGGTATTTGAACACTAATTTTTCACTTGGCATGGCAACAGAGGTCTAAATTGAGGCTAGTTTTTGTTTAAATTTCATAGTGGATGTATTGTTGACATTTTTGTAGGAAAAATGGGAGAGCAGGTTGTATTTGGTGAAGTCAAGCTCAATTTTAGTATGAGTAGTACTTCCAGGTCACAGCATTGTGATTTTGATGTCAGTTTACAGTAAGTAAATGTGACCAGAGAAATCTCTCTTAGAAGATACATGACCTCTACTTTTCTCTTCATTTTACATCAGTTATATCATAACTCTTTACAATGAGGTAAGGATTTGTTCTCTGAAATGGGTCTAGCTATGTTTGGTAGCTCTTTGAAAAAGGTCAGTTTTATATGGAATATATAGGGAAAACTATTTAGGCTATTGTGACCTAGAGGGAAATATCAAATAACAATCACGTTTACACAAAAGTGTTGCTCCGATTTTGCACTTGTTCATGTTATATTTTTATTAATTTGTTGAGCGTTGCTGTCTTTGGGCATCCCTCGTTATAACCAGGACGGTCATGAATGAAACAATGTAAAAAAGAAATTTCCAAAAATTGTTTTAATAAAGGACATGCGTCCGACAATTTGAATTAAAGACTTGTCATGTGCAACTTTTTTCAGAACTAAATATTTTTATCCATTGTTGATTATTTTGCTTATTTTTTATGTCACGTAAGTGTACGCGCAACATATGAAGCACATTTCATTGTGTCATAGTAGCATGCGCATCAAAGCGTCATAACAAATTTTACGACGTTTTGTTGTTTTGTCCCGAACGCAACAGAGCGAAATGTTTCATTTCGTGCGCGCGCCATCAACAAAGATTTTGCGTTGACGCCGGTGGCAAGATCATGAAACAACGACACGCGAAAAGTTTATTGTATCGTTGTGATGTTGTGTGGTTAACTAAATGTTTCATTCTATCGAATTCAATGTTTCGTTGTGGCGCGCTGATAATTTCTTCTTGTCGTGCTGGTGCACGCATATAAACAACAACAAGAAACTTCCAAAATGTCGTTAAGGAGCACAGTCGCGCGCACTTCGACAACAAAACGAAATGTGCTCTACCAACCCGCGTACCAACACGACATAACGAGATGTCCTATTGATAATTTACCACAAAGTTATACTTGTATCCAGAACTGAACTTGAAAAGGATGAAAAATTAGTGATTGAACGTGAAAAGGATGAAAATTAGTGATAATTTAATTTAATTGTGTTGGGTTTATAGGCACTGACCTCTAGATTTGGCTTAAAACCATGTTTTTTTCAGATTGAAGTTTGGTCATATTATGATCATTAGAATATGAGATTTTGCTGCTGCTGCTACTGCTACTACTGATACTGCTACTACTGGT